>NC_133160.1:10874907-13658411 GCF_040802235.1 Manis javanica | reverse complement strand
AATCAGAGGGTCTGGTGGGAAGTACCTATATCCTCTAAGAGCAAAATGCTATGTCAGTTGCCTATTCAGGACCCTGCACATGAAGTGAGCCTTGTAAGGGGCAGTATAACCCAATAAATTCATGAAATAACCCAAATCTGGAAAAAGAAATTCCAAATTTATCTCACTCTGTGAAAAATAATTTTATCTATTTTTTAATAATCACCAGACCCTCCAAAGATACCACAGTTTGTTTTTCATTTTTCTAGATAAGACATCACAGAGAATACAATGTCTTGCTTAAATGCAACTTAATATGCCTGGCATAAATTCACTTAATATGAAAAAATTAACCTACTACTTAATCAATTAGTTTGCAGGCCTAATATAAGGGATCTAACCAATACATTAAAGGTACTTTGGTCTGAAATTCATGGCCCCTCCTGCAGTAAGGAAGATAAGTTGTCAGCAGAAGGATCAGTAAGCAGTCTCCTACAATGCTTTGACTTTAGTGGGCTCAGAACTCACAACAACAAATCAGATTGTCAAGAAATACTAGATCTGGAAGACCTCATCACTCCCCACATTCTGCATTTAGCTACCACGGAATCTGACCTTCATAAACTAAAAAAGAAAAAAAAACAAAAACATATCTTTAGTCACAGATGAACAAAGAGTTAAGTTATACTGACTGCTCTTTTCAACCCACCTCTTCATCTCCTCCGCTCTAAGGTGGGAAATGAGACAAAGGAATCAACCCCCTGAGACAATTTCAAGAAAGGCATTTGTAACATACCCTGTTTCATTTTGCCAGTTTAAGTACTGCAGATCCATAAAACAAGCTCCTGCACTCCTGTTTCCTGCATTTTCTAAGCTACGTGGAATGCCTCACCCAGGACTGAAAATTTTACTCACCTGAATAAAGAGGAAATTCCAGGGCAATGATAAAAATAGCTTTGATCCATGATGAGAAGAAATGCATCTTATCAAGTCTGTGGATAAAACCCATAGGAATGTTTATGACACAAGGTGCAGGGACAAGTCCATTTCTTCCAAACGAAAGTCTTGCAGGTAAAGGAGCTCCTCCACTCCTATAGATTTCTAATCACAGTGAACTATTTCTTTTTTTCTTACCTCAAACCGCAGATCAGCAAGACATACATGTGAACAGAAGGCCTCCGAAAGACTTGAGAAAAACACCAGGACAAGGCCTCTCTGCTCATTTGAAAAGAAGCTGCTCACTTTCCCCACCCTGGGCTCAGCCCGCCAGGAGCCTGTTTGCATTGAAAGAAATCCTCGCTTTGGAGTCTCAGTTTCCCCTGAGAAAGTAGGAGCAGTTCTTTGAGGAAGGGCCGACCCGGAGCAGCCCTCACGGCCGCGCTGCGCCCCTGCACGGCTTCTGCAGACTCCCCACCTGACTGCCCGGAGCAGGGGAGGCCGTGGGATGAGGGCTGCAGTTCTGCGGACGCGCCTGCTCTGCTCGCCTCTCCTCCGCCCCCTCCGCGGGCTGAGGGGCCCCCGCTGCGGGTCTCCCAGGGAGACTATCGCGGGGGGGGGGCAGGTCCTTGGGGGGTCTGGGTGTGCCTGCAGGCTCCCGGTGCGCGGAGGAGACGCCTCCCCGGACATCCCTAACGGATCTCCCCTCAGCGGGAGGCTCCGGACAATTGGATCCGATGCGCCCAGACGTGTGAAAGGGGGAGGCCGGGACCGCGTCGGGACCCTGCGGCGGAGGAGAGACGCGCAGGCTCCCCGAGCTACCAGGTCAGAGAGAGGAGAGCCCGGGCAGGGGCGGAAGACCGGGCGTGGGAGCTGGGACTGGGTGCCACCGTGGCCCCGTAGTGTTCAGCGGCATTGAGCACGATGAGCTCAATTGGAGATTTGGTTTTTATTAAGCTTTTTATTTTGACATCAGTGGAGAATTCATAAAGTTGTAAATGCTGATGCAGAGAGTTCTCATGTTCCTTTTAAACCATTTCCCCAGTGGGAACATCTCGTCTGACTATAGCACAAATTCATGGCCAGGAATGTTCAGAGAGTTCCCACGTGAGTCTCAGGCAGCCCGTCCTGGGAACCCTGGCTGAGGACAGAATGTATTAAGAACTGGAGAGAAAGAAGGTTCGGGAACGAAACTGAGACTGGGACCACATTGGACCAGTGCTCTAAGTGGAATATGTTGATGAATACTTTGATCTTTACCTCAGTGTTAAATGGGAAACCTGCAGGGTTTGAAGTAGGAAGACATTTAAACAGTTACTGATCTAATAATCTGCTTTATATAATAGTCTGGTTCTCTGGAAAGAGATTTGGCAGATAAAAGTCCTGAGTGCAAATCCCATCTACTGCTGAGAAACGTGGACACAATATTCACACTTTCTAACCCACAATTTCCTTTAAATATGTTTTAAATATGAGAATAATAATTTATCATAAGTGTTAGGGATAAAATATTAGAACATCTGCTGTTGGGTTATATGTTAGACTTATATTTGTTACCCAAGTCTAACCTGCATTTTTTTTAATCAGTGAAGAAAGCCAAGGTTTAAAAAGAACCTTTGAGTCTAGCACTATTCCGTGCCCATTTAATGAGAGGATGCAAAATCTGAATAAGTGCAAAAATTTTTCATTTATTGGAGTGGCTACTATGTTTATACCAGCTGTTTGAAATATTTACATAGATACCATGAAGGACATTTGTGTAGGCAAATCCTTCTGACACATGACAGTTTAGGGAAAATCAAACTTAAGTTTAGAGTTGAAGTTATTTTGAAGCTCTTATGTCCCACCCACTGGACTTTTTCACTTACATGTATTGATCAACAGATACTAAGAGCAGGAGACGCTGCCTACGATGCACAAAAGGCTACAGGTTTTTCAAACTAATCACTAAAAGGACTAAAAGGATTCTTAGATATGTGGATTGTTTGATGCATATCTATCTGTTCTAAAAATGTTTACTATGCGTAAATATTCATATAAATATACAAGTATTTAATATACAACTATACTAAAATCACAAGTGTCCTTATAAAAGAGGAGATTTGATGCAAACACACAAAAAGACAATATGAAGATGGCGCTGAGAGAGAAATCAAAGTTTTGGCATAAAGAGAGGAAAAAGTCAGGCTGGATAGATAAAAATAGAGACAGAAGGATAAAATCAAGATATTCTGTGCAACTAGCTTTTTTCATTTAACAGTCAATGGTATATCTTCATATAAATATATACAATATACACAATTCCTTTTAAGGTATCCTTGTTACATACTTTTGCCAGCAGTGCTGTAATGAACATAGTTGTGCAGATTATCATAAGTTCATTCAATTAGTTCTAGACTTTTTGAAGTTGAATTTTAAGTCAAATAATATGTGCAGCTTATATTTTATAGGTAATTCCAAATTTCCCAAACCCTTGTAATATTTTATTATGGAAAGACAGATTACAAGCATACTTGTTTCTCCAACCTATCAAACGAGTGCCATTTTAAATACTCCTGTTTCACACACACATTTAAATATGTACATGCATATAAAATATATGTACTTCAATGATTCTGTTCAGTTACAAAATTTCTCCATTTGGGAATCAAAATAGTGAAGTTGTAAATTAATGAAGTCATAATTTCTATTGTTTTCTTTAAGAATTTTCATCCACAAACATAGTTTATCTCCTACTTAAGTCTTGAATGTATTAAAGAAATGATTTCTCTCTAGTATAATTTGTAGTTCAGTTCATTTCTGCAAATGAGAAATTTTGGAAATCTTTTTGTGGAATCTATGACATATACCAAGTGGAATAGCTTATATGAAGTGGTGGTGGGTTAATTTAGGACACTCAGACTTGTGCATTTAGAGGTTCTGAGTATTAACTCTAGCTGGAAAATGATGAACTACATGCTTGCTTATGTCTTCTGCTCCCCAGTATTCCACAATTTATGGTGCTTAGGAGATCCCTTTAGATACTGGAACAAAGTATCAAATATATGGAGACCAGTGTAGGCAGGAAAGTTGACCATAGTATTCTATAGAAACAGGCAATTTCCAATATCTAGGAAACAAAAGAAGCTATAAACCTGACAGCCAGAGGCAGGCTTGGTAATCAGGTTTTCTAGTTGTTTACAGTTGGAAAAACAAGGTCAGCTAATGAACTTTACCCCTGCGGAGTTAAAGATAGGCTTGCTTAGAATGCCTCTTGTTGGAAGGCATGTGCCATTATCCACTTCAGTAAAATTGAAAATATTACTTTCATCTGAGAAATCACATTTACTGATACTCTTTGAGATATTTTGCCTCTTTCCAACTGTGACAAGCCTGTATTTGTCTTAAAGCAAATTGCCTTGTCAGATGACAGGCAGTATTTTAAGTGCCACAAAGAAAATTCCTCATGGCAGCACAAAGGAACTTTGGGGGATCACGGAATTGCTCCACGTCCTGATGTGGATGGTGGTTAGGTGACCATATGTATTTGTCAAAAATTGTAGAACCATATACTACAAAGAATGAATTTCACTGCATATAATTTGATTGAAAAACTAAATTAGAGATTGTCAGTTAAACAGTTGAAGCATTTGCTGGCAGTAACCAACTGCTTGATCTTATCTGAAAACCAGCATCTTTAAATTTGTAGCTGTGTAATACAGACTATCTAATTTAAAATAGCTTTCTCATAATGTTACTTTTTAAAATTGATATATCTGGAAATGTGTAGGTAAGAAATGAGACTTGACCTCAAAGGACCCATTAGTTAAATCATATTTCTTTCCCCTCATTCCTGAAAATATAAATTAAGTGACACACTTAAAAGAAATATTTCATTCGCTTGAAAAACTGAAACCCTCTCCCACTAAGCTCCCCCAGTACCCAGCTCGGGGCTGAGAAGACAGTCTTCCTCTCATGCTGTGCTTGTCTTCCTGAGCTCCTGCCTCCATGGGGGGAATATGGGTCTGTTTGAAAGGGCTCTCAACGCAGACACAGTGCACTTCACAGCACCAGTGACATCCAGGGCTCCACCCTGGAGAGTGAGTCTGCGGGCTGCGGCAGGGGTTGGTGACTGTAGGGCCCATTTGGCTGCTGCTTAGTGGCCCTTAGGGAGGGAATCTCACATGTTGTTTTTCCTTAGAATGTGTGGAATTGGTGAGTTTTTGTCTGCAGCTTACTCTTTGCTGTCACCAGGATTCTTGTTCCTTGTCCTGTTGTATCAGGAAAGTCTCCCAGAGCAATGGGCCCACAAGCAGAGCGCCTTGAACATCCTGCCTGCGCATGTGGCAAATTCAGTGTTGGCATTTAGTGTGGGGTTGGGAGAAGTTGTATTAATATATTTATTAATATACATGCTTTTATTAAAACAAATATGTGTATATATAAATATCTTTATATCAACTTTATGTATGTGTGTGTCAGCTTTATGAGTTATGATTGACATAAAACATTGTAAATGTTTAAGGTATAAATGTGCTGATTTGATACACTTATGTATGGTACAAAATGGTTAATTACCCCAGTAGCATTAACTAAAACCTTATCACATAATTAGCACTAATAGATTTACGCTATTAGGAACTTTCAAGTATGTAATAAGTATCATTAATTATAGTTACTTTGCTATACATTACATCTCCAGAACTTACTCATCTTGTAACTGGAATTTTGTACCCTTTGACCAGTATCTCATTTTCCCTGCTCCTCAAGCCCTGGTAACCACCATTCTACTCTCTGTTTCTATGAGCTTGACTTTGTTTTAGATTCTTCATGTAAATGATAAGCAGTACTTGCCTTCCTCTGTCTGGCTTGTCCCACTGCAGGTATACAACATTACATCTTTGTTCATTCACCCATTAGGGGACACTTGAGTGGTTTTCATATCATGGCTATCGTAAATAATGCTAGAGAATGGGAGAAAATATGTGCAAGTCATATATGATAAGGGATTAATATCTAAAGTAAATAAAGAACTCATATAAATCAATAGCAAAACACAAACAACAGAACAGTGAAAACAAACCAGAAACAATTTGATTAAAAATAGGCAGGTGAACTGAATAGACATTTTCCAAAGAAGATATAAAAATGGCCAATGGGTACATGAAAGGGTTCAACATCAGTAATCGTCAGGATAATGCAAATCAAAACCACAGTGAGATATCACGTCATAAGTGTTAAAATGGCTGTCATCAAAAGGACAAGAGATAGTGTTGGCAAGGCAGTGGATAAAAATAAACCCTTGTGTACTATTGGTGGGAATGCAAATTGGTACAACCACTGTGGAAAACATTATGGGGCTTCCTCAAAATAATGAAAAATAGAACTACCATATGATCCAGCAAATCCACTTATGGGGATATATTCTTCTTAACAAATTAAGTGCACAACATCATATTATTAACCATAAGCACTAAGTTGTAAAGCAGAGATCTTCAACTTTTCATGTTGTATAACTAACTTTATACTCATTGAGTAACAACAACTCTCTCCTCCCTTTCCTGATCCCCTGGAAACCACCATTTTTTGCTTCGACTACTTTAGATACCTCATATAAATGGAGTCATGGTATTTATCCTTCTGTGACTGACTTATTTCACTCAGTATAGTATCTTCCAGGTCTATCCATGTTATTACAAATGGCAGTATTTCCTTCATTTTTAAGATTGTATATGCATAACCATATTTATTTTCTTTTCCCAGTTATCTATTGATGGACATTGGCTTATTTCCATGTTTTGATCATTGTGAATAATGCTGCAATGAACTTGGGAGTGCAGATATCCCTTTAAGATCCTGATTTCAATCTTTTGGATATATACTTAAATCACTGGTGTGGTATTAGAATTTCTGGATCATGCAGTTGTTTGACTTTTAATTTTTTGAGTGGCTGCTCTTAGTGACATTCTCACCAATTGTCTTAGCCCTTTTGGTCTCCTATAACAAAATATCACAGACTGGATAGCTTATAATGGCAGAAATTTTACATTTCTGGAAGCTGGGAAGTCTGAGATTAAGGTGCTAGTATGGTTGCATTCTGGTGAAGGTCTTTTACCTGGTTCTTGCTGGCACCTTCTCACTGTGCCTCTCATGCCTAGAAAGGGGCTAGCGATTGATCTGGAGCCTCTTTTAGAACGCACTAACTCAGTTCATGAAGGTTCTACCCTTAAGTATCTCCCAAAGGCCTAACCTCCCAATGTTACCACCTTCGGGAGTTAGGAATTCAATGGAAGAACTTGGGTGGACACATTCATGCCACAGCACCGACCATGTACAAGCAAGAATTCCAGTTCCCTCACATTTTTGTCAACATTTCTTGTCTTTTTTATAATATTCATTCTAACAGGTATGAAGTGATACCTCATGGTTTTGATTTGCATTTCCTTGATGATTAGTGATGTTGAGCATCTTTTTTGTATACCTGTCAGTCATTTTTATGTCTTTTTTGGTGAAATATCTGTTCAAGTGCTTTGCCCATTTTTAAATCAGGTTATTGGCTTTTTGCTATTGAGTTGAAGGAGTTCCTTTTATATATTGGAAACTAACTACTTATCAGAAAATCATTGGCAAATATTTTCTCCCATCTATAGGTCGCCTTTTTTGTTTTGTTTTGTTTTGTTTTTTTACCGTTTAATGAAGAAAAAATTCAAACATTCATAAAAATAGAGATTAATCACCATGTATTCATTACTCAGATTGAACAATTATCAACATCTTGTGAATTTTAAGAAAATTTATTAAAAACTAGGAAATAAGGAAACATTACTGTGTCATCATGTGCACCTCTTAGAGGTCATCCTAGACTATGGTGTACAAGCCCACCCAAGGTCTAACAAACCATTCTGGAGAAAGGCTTCCTAAATTCAGCACTGTTCACATTTGGGGCCAGATAATTCTTTATTATGGAAAGTTGTCCTCTCCATTGTAGAATGGTTGGAAGCATCCCTGGCCTCTACCCGCCACATGCCAGTAGCATTCTGTTCTATACCTTGCACCCCTTACACACATTGTGATAACCAAAATTTTCTCCAGACATTGCCAAATATCCCCTGGGGATTAAAACTGCACCAGTTTGAGAACTCATTACTCTAGTAGAATGTACCTTTGTGCGATAGGTTTTTTTTTTTTTTTGGTATCATTAATCTGCAATTACATGAGGAACATTATGTTTACTAGACTCTCCCCATCATCTAGTCTCCCCACAACCCCCATTACAGTCACTGCCCATCAGCGTGGTGAGATGCAGTAGAATCACTACTTGTCTTCTCTGTGTTCTACAGCCCTCCCTGTGCTCCCCCCCGACATTATACATGTTAATCTTAATGCCCCCTTTCTTTCTCCCCCCCTTATCCCTCCCTTCCCACCCATCCTCCCCAGTCCCTTTCCCTTTGGTAACTGTTAGTCCATTCTTGGGTTCTGTGATTCTGCTGCTGTTTTGTTCCTTCAGTTTTTTCTTTGTTCTTATACTCCACAGATGAGTGAAATCATTTGATACTTGTCTTTCTCCGCCTGGCTTATTTCACTGAGCATAATACCCTCTAGCTTCATCCATGTTGCAAATGGTAGGATTTGTTTTCTTCTTTTGGCTGAATAATATTCCATTGTGTATATGTACCACATCTTTATCCATTCATCTACTGATGGACACTTAGGTTGCTTCCATTTCTTGGCTATTGTATAATAGTGCTGCAATAAACATAGGGGTGCATCTGTCTTTTTCAAACTGGGCTGCTGAATTCTTAGGGTAAATTCCTAGAAGTGGAATTCCTGGGTCAAATGGTATTTCTATTTTGAACTTTTTGAGGAACCTCTATACCATTTTCCACAATGGTTGAACCAATTTACATTCCCACCAGCAGTGTAGGAGGGTTCCCCTTTCTCCACAACCTCGCCAACATTTGTTGTTGTTTGTCTTTTGGATGATGGCGATCCTTACTGGTGTGAGGTGATATCTCATTGTGGTTTTAATTTGCATTTCTCTGATGATTAGCAATGTGGAGCATCTTTTTATGTGCCTGTTGGCCATCTGAATTTCTTCTTTGGAGAACTGTCTGTTCAGTTCCACTGCCCATTTTTTAATTGTATTATTTGCTTTTTGTTTGTTGAGGTGCATGAGGTCTTTGCATAATTTGGATGTCAACCCTTTATCGGATCTGTCATTTATGAATATATTCTCCCATACTGTAGGATGCCTTTTTGTTCTATTGATGGTGTTCTTTGCTGTACAGAAGCTTTTCAGCTTGATATAGTCCCACTTGTTCCATTTTGCTTTTGTTTCCCTTGCCCGGGGAGATATGTTCATGAAGAAGTCACTAATGTTTATGTCCAAGAGATTTTTGCCTATGTTTTTTTCTAAGAGTTTTATGGTTTTATGACTTACATTCAGGTCTTTGATCCATTCTGAATTTACTTTTGTGTATGGGGTTAGACAGTGATCCAGTTTCATTCTCTTACATGTAGCTGTCCAGTTTTGCCAGCACCAGCTGTTGAAGAGGCTGTCATTTCCCCATTGTATGTCCATGGCTCCTTGATCGTATATTAATTGACCATATATGTTTAGGTTAATATCTGGACTCTCTATCCTGTCCCACTAGTCTGTGGCTCTGTTCTTGTGCCAGTACCAAATTGTCTTGATTGCTGTGGCTTTGTAGTAGAGCTTGAAGTTGGGGAGCGAGATCCCCCCCACTTTATTCTTCCTTCTCAGGATTGCTGTGGCTATTTGGGGTCTTTGGTGTTTCCATATGAATTTTAGAACTGTTTGTTGCAGTTTGTTGAAGAATGCTGTTGGTATTTTGATAGGGATTGCATTGAGTCTGTAGATTGCTTTAGGCAGGATGGCCATTTTGACAATATTAATTCTTCCTAGCCAGGAGCATGGGATGAGTTTCCATTTGTTAGTGTCCTCTTTAATTTCTCTTAAGAGTGTCTTGTAGTTTTCAGGGTTATAGGTCTTTATAGGTTGCCTTTTCGCTCTGTTCATAGTTTTATTTCTTGTGCTGAAGCTTTTTAGTCTAAGGGACTCCTGTTCATCATTTTTGCATTTATTGCTTGTACTTCTGGTGTCGTATCAATGAAATCATTACCATGCCACTGTCATGAGAATGTTTCCACTGTGTTTTCTTCTAGGAGTTTTACAGTTTCAGGTCTTATGTTTGAGTTTTTATCATTTGAGTTGACTTTTTGTGAATGGTATAAAATAGCATCAAAAATAATAAAATACTTAAGAATAAAGTTAACTAAGGAAGTGGAAGACTTGTACACTGAAAACTGCAGCACAAGAAGCTAAAGAAGATGTAAAATAGAAAGACATCCCACATTCCTGGATTAGAATTAATATTGTTAAAATGTCTATGCCACCCAAAGTGACCTACAGATACAATGCAATTTCTATCCAAATCCCAATGAAATTTCTTACAGGTAAAGAAAAACAATTCTAAAATTCATATAGAACCACAAAAGACCCAGAATAGCCAAAACAATCTTGAGAAAGAACAAGGCTGGAAGCATCTCACTTCCTGATTTCAAAATATAATCCAAAGCTACAGTAATTAAAATAGTATGATACTAGTGTAAAGATAGACATATAGGCAAATGAAAATGAATAGAGAGCTAGACCCACATGTATACTGTCAACTGATCTTTGAGAAGGATGGCAAAATATACAATGGGTTAAAGATAGTCTCTTCAAAAAATGGTGTTGGGAAAACTAGATATGTACATGCAGAAAAATGGAGTTGGACCACCAAATTCACTTTTAAGACTTACTATATAGCTACAATAATCCACAGTGGTAGATATAAGCATCTTTTTGTGTACCTGCTGAGAGTTAGCTATATACAGAACAGAGAACCCAGAAGAATTGGTGCAAAACAATTCAATGGAGGAAGTATGATCTTTATAGCAAATGGTGCTGGAAAAAGTGGACACAAATAGTCATAAATGAACATTGAAGTAAAATCCACACCTTATAAAAGATTAAAATAAAATGAAGCATAGATTAAAATGTAAAAAGTGAAACTATAAAACTTTTGAAAGAGGCAGAGAAACTCTGTGACCTAGAGTTCTCATATAAAAACACTACACAAAAACATGATTCAGATATTACACAAGAATATGATTCATAAAATGGAAAAATTCATAACTTGACTTCATCAAATTAAAAAACTGCTTTTTGAAAGACACTATTATAAGTAAAATAAGCCATAGACCTCAAAATATGGTACAAATCAAATACCTGAAAAAAGACAAGACTTATATTCAGAATATATAACACCCTCTCTAAATTCAGTAGTAAGAACACAATCATTCTAAATTAGATAATATGAATGTCAAACACATGAAAAGGTGGTGAACAGCACTAGCCATAAAGAAAATGAACATTTAAATCACAGTGAGATACTACTACACACCTATTAGAATAGCAATAACAAAACAATAATGACAGTATCTAATACTGGCAAGGATGATAAGGGACAGGATCTGTATGTCATTCATTGCTATAAACTTTTTAAAATTAATTTTTAGAGTTATAATTTTATTTGTAATTACAACTTTAATTTTCTTACAGTGAAACTCAACTTTTTCTGCTTTGTTATCAACTTTTTCCCTTCCCCAGCATCTGAGAACAATAAATCTGATTCTGCACACCCACTCTGAAAAGCAATTTGGCAGTTTATTTAAGAAGTAAATATATACTTAATAAGAATTTTATTTCACCACTAAGAATTCATCTTATAGAATGCAACACTTAGCTTCATATAAAATCCTGGACATGAACTTTCCTAGCTTTATTTATATTAAAGTCCAAAATTAGAAGCAAGTCAAATATCCTTCTATGCAAACTAGATACACAAACTATACCAAGTCCATATAATACAATACTACCCACCAATAAAAAAGAATAGAATAATGATACACTAACCATACATGGCAAAACTTAGATGGATCTCAGGTATGATTCCATTCTCAAAATCTTACTTAACTTTATGATTCTATTTACAAAACATTCTCCAAATGACAAAATTATAATAATTTTGAAGTAAAGACAGTGAATGTCAGGAACAATGGTTGGAGGGAGAGTGTGTGAATATCAAGAGTCCTCAGGAGGCTTTTTTTTTTTTTTGGTATCTCAGGAGGCATTTTATTTGTGGTGATGTAACAGTTACGTATTCTTATTGTGGTGGTGGTTACATGAATCTGGGCATATGACAAAATTTCTTAGTGTAATACACCAAAGGTTGAGTGTATTTTTTAAATGGTGAGATCTGAGTAATGTTTTCAGCTTTGTTAATAGTAGTGTAACATGTAAAATTCTTTATTTCGGTACTGTATCTCACTGTGTTATTTCTGCAACTTCTTATAAATCTAAATTTATTTTAACAAAGAATTTTTAAATTTACTCAAGGTGACAAAATCAGATAAGTGGTGCCAGGTATTAGGGGCAGGGAAAGGTTAACTACAAAGCAGCAGAAGGGAATTTGGGGGAAGGAAATATTCAATCTGTTGATTGTAGTGATGTTTATGCAATTATATATGTGTGTTCAAACTTATAGAACTGTAAACCTATAAAAGTTTAATTTTATTGTGTGCAAATTGTTACTGAATAAACCTGAAAATTAATTTTAAAAAGTCATAGTGTTCAAATAGTTGCATCTCCTATGCTCAGTTCCAGTAATATATTTTTTATATCTGCTATTTTTATTTACCTTAGAACAGTAAGATTAATAAGCTTTTGGCCTCCCTGGATTTATCGAAAAACTTTTTGGGGGTATAATAATCTAGAGTTGTGTTTTTTCACAATTTAAATGTGTTTGAAGGCATTTCTAAATCCCCAAGTAAAGATTATATCTCAAAGTTTTTAAAGTAAATTGTTCAGTAGTATCTTTTTTTTTTTTTTTGGTCTTCTGAAAACAAGTAATTCCCTCTTAGTAGATTGAATAATCTTATAATTGAGTGTAAATTGTACATCAGCCCAAATAACACTGACTTGTTTATTTGAATGTTTGCTTTCACTCTTGTTATGAAGTAATTTCTGAAATAATTTAACCAAGTGTAAGCTCTAGTATAAATTGTGGCATAATATGTACAGTCATGATTCTTTTACAGTGTAATGTTATGGTGTTATCCCAACCAAAAAAAAATTCTGGTAGGGATATGTAGGATTATTTTTATCTTGGACAAGTTGAATTAGAGAGCCTTCTTAGAAACAGCTGAAGTAATGGTTGACTGAGGCATCTTTGAAAGTAAAGGGTGTTCGTATTGGTGTCTTAAAGATGACTGAAGGTAAGAGGAAGCTGGGTGGTGGCCGAGAGAAAATGACAAAAGAGAAGCAAGGTCCAGAGAAGGTGGGAAGGCTCCTTCCTTGCTCTTGACCACTACGTACTTGTCTTAAACCTTTTTCCCCCTTAATTATGGCCACAGGGTATACACACAAATTTTATATACTTACCAAAGTACATTTTGGTGATTGTAGTAACTATTAAAAAGGTATATAATAACAATTGTTGGTAAGGATGTGGTAGAAAGAGAATTACCACACGTCACTGATGGGAATATAAGAAGGTACAGTCAATTTGGAAAATATGTTGATAGATTCTTAAATCAACATAAATCTACCATATGGACCATCCATTCTACTTCTGTGTGTTCACCCAAGAAAAATGAAGACATAGGTCCATAAAAAAACTTGTACAGTAGTGATTATAACATTTGGTCCTTAATAGCCAAAAATGGTAATAATCCCAGCATCCATGAACTAGTGAACAAATAGTCAAAATTTGGTATATCAATACAAAATGTGGTATATCAATACAATCAGAAGATTGAAAAGTAATGATATATACTACAGTGTGAATGAACCACAAAAATGTGAAGGAAAAGAAGCACATCCAAAAAATACACTGTTTCATTCTCTTTTTATATAATGTCCAGAAAAGGCAAAACAAGGAATAGAATGTAGATGAGTGGTTACCTAGAGTTGGGGGTGGGAAGAGGGTGTGACACCTCTAAAGGGCAAGAGGGATATAAACAGTTTAAACTTGAATTGTGCTGATGGTTGCTTCTCTCTCTATATATACATATATATTTGTATATATTATATATATATATATCTTATTATATTTAATATATTTTAAAGATTATGTTATACCTAAAACTGATTAATTTTTCATGTATAAATACCCAAATAAACTGATTTTTAAAAAGAATAAAATGTCAAGTTTTCTATTCAAACTCCCTTCTAAAATGTCAGCTTAAAATTTTGTTAAATATCCTGTATCTCATTTTCAGTACGTCTAAAATATAAAGCTGATGCCTACCTAACAAGATTCTTAGAACTAAAACTAGGTATGTGGGGAGCTATTTCCTGTAGCTTTTCTGGAGAACACACATGCAGTGTGGAACATTTCCATTCAATAGTGAATAATAACTTTAATCAGTACATTTAAATTCCTAGAGAACAATAATTATCTTTGCTTTTGCTTGCCATATCTTATTTCTAGCATCTGGCATAGGGTGTGACACATAGTTAACTTTTATTTATGTGGAATTTACAAAAAAAAAAGAATACATAAATGAATATACCAGTGTTCACCAATGAATTTTTTCACAAAAATCATCTACAAAGAAAAACATGATATAATTATCTAAAAGCATTTTTATAATGTTGCTCTACAAATTAATGATCTAATGGATACTTTCCTTAAGAGGGATATTAGAGATGCTAAGTGATTTAATAGCCCCTACATTGATTATTCTTTCAATGTATAAGTATTTGTTGAAAAGAATATGCCTGGAATAGTATATATCACAGATTTCTAGTTGTCACCCAACAGTCAATCTACATTTCTGCCATTACACTCAAGGCTTGAATGAGCCTTTGGGCACACAGGTAAAGCCTGTTTCTTGTGACTGGAAGATGGAATCTAATGGATGATCATCTAACTTACACCTACTAAGGAAGTCTTAAGTCAACAAGGCATCGTTGCTTTCTATCCCAGGACCACCTATCTACCTCTCAATGTGATTTGAGACCAAGGATGAAAAGCATATAATAATTTTTTCATAAATCTTACATTATCTTTCTATAGGCTATACAGTTCTTTCAATTATAGACATGTCCCTGGTCTTAAAGTCTAAGTCAGTATTACTTAAGATCCACGATCATGATATTAATCTGCAGTGCTCATTAGATTTTCAATTTCCCAGGAACTTCTCCTGTAGATTCTAAATCTTAGAGCAGAGAGAATCCAAGTTATCTGTACGTTTATGCATACCCAAGTAATGTAATATTTGGTCACCTTTGGAAAATTAGATTAGAGGTATCAAAAATATGCATGTGTCTTAACCCATTACCCAACCAAAATAACAAGAGGTATTTTAACAAATGGCTGCCCCATGGGGGTAGAAGCCCTGACCTAATGTCTTTCTGTAGTTGGCTTATTGCCAACATGGCAACGCTGAGGATTCCTGGTGTGAGTGATCCGTGGAGTCCATTCCCCACATGACGAATCAGCTAACAAGTCAGAACCAGCTAAGCTTTCGTTTTGCCATGAGCCCTCCTTCGAGCCTCGTCCTTTGTGTCTCCCTAGCATCCAGAAAAGGGCTGGGCACAGAAAGGGTGTTCTGATCATACAATGAATAAAAGCGCATGCTGCTTTCTACATGCGCAGTGTCTGTAATTCATAGAGTCTGGCCTGGTGTCAGGTGGGGAGCAGAGCGACTTCCTTTTGCAGCACGAATCCTCATAGCCCGTGTTTCTTTCCCTAAGCTATATTCCTAGAATCCAAATTTCTTCTAGATTTTCACTTTTGGCAAGGCTAGGTTATTCTTGTAGGAAAAAAAACAAGTAATTCTGCCAAATGGATGGCTCAGTTTACCCTCCTACTAGTAGTATATGGGTCTGTTTCCCTGTAACTTAATAATACATTGTCAGACTTTAAAATTCTTGTTAATCGGTGTATGAAAACTCATATCTTATTTCAATTTGAAGTTCATAATTGTTTACGAGGTCAAGTATATAAGCAAGCACACAAATAATCATATGATTAATGTTCGTTAATGGTCATAATGTTCGTATGATTAATGTCCATAATACTTAGTACTCTATTAACAAGCAATTGCTAAATCTTAATGGCCAAGCCCTGTACAAGTTTATTTCCATAGACTCAACAGAATTGTGGGGATGTTTGAGAGGGCATTCAGACCTTCTATAAACTTCAAAAGATTCATCTAGGAAGAGCTGGGGAGGGAAAACCCCAGCAGGACGGAATTTGACTGTGAAGCTTGTTTCTGATGGGAGGAGGTCTGACAGGCACATTTATCTTCCATCAAGTCACTGATCAAGAGACAGGCTGCCACTGACATGACCCTCCCTTGTTTTCACCCCATGGGCCAATCTTCTGGCCCCTTTCAACAAGTTTCTGTCCAGACACCCACCACTTGATGGCACTGCCACCATCTCCAGTAGCCTGCCTCACGGTGGAGGGATATGCCATCCCCCTTAGAGACTGTTGGCATTTTTAGAGAACCTTTTCCAAATATCTGAAAGGAACCCTGTAAACATCTGGACATGGCTCAGTGTCCCCAAGGATCACCATAAATTGGGAGGGTGGGATTGGAACATGGCTAATGGCTCTTTTTGTCTCCTTCACTGGTGCATTCAGTGACTCATTCATTGTTTCATTCATCCAACACACACTCTGTGTCCGGTTTCTGAGCTACACAGTTGTTCTCCCTCCCTGCTCTGATGGCGACTGCATACTTTACCAATCACTGACCTGGATGGACATTTAATTTTGGCCTGGGACCCTGAAGCAATAATCTGAGGACAAGTCATTTATTTAGGAGGTGATCCAGGGACAGTAATCAGAGCATAGGTTTGTGAGACAGGGATTGGAAGGAAGCCGGAGAGGGTGCAGTACTGAGAAGGTTACTGCTGTGGCAATGGGGCTCAATCCTCAAACTCTAGAAGACAGTACAGAACCCACTTTGAAATTTCCAACCCAGGATGGGGAAGATGAGGTATTCATCATCCAGCTCCCATCTGTCATTGGCTGAGGGCTGAGGGCTGCCTGCTGAGGCATTTGGCCTCCCCTCAGGAGGGCTGAGGGGAAGCCCTCAGGCCGAGCACCACCCCAGGAGCTGACAGTAGATGTCAGTGGAATGGGCAGTACCCTGGATTGTGGGCAGGACAGACAGGCTTTCTGTAAAATCTAATGGTAACCCGTAGCCAAAACGATTTTGGCTGAAATCAAGACTTACTGTAAAGGTACATGTCTTAATCTGCTCAGGCTGCTATAATAAAATACTGAAGACGGGGTGGCTTAAACTACAGAAATTAATTTTAATTCCTCTCAGGAAAAATGACTCACCTGAGACTCACATCATCTTCACTCCAGTCACAGTGTGAAGGGGCAGTGAGCTCACGCCCTTCAATGTCCTTCCACCTCCTTCATCCCAAGCCCTTCCCCGTGGCCTCTTCAGGCAGCACTTTGCCCACTTCACAGCTGGGAAGGCTGAGGCCCAAAGAAAGGTTGATCGCTGCCCCCTCTTCACTAACCATTCAACAAGGCTTCTTTGAGAAAACCCATGCAACTGGCAGGGAAACAAGTCAGGAGAAGGTGTGTCACCTGCAGTTTGGAAGGGGAATGACCCCGGTAGTAGGCGGGGAGACCAAAAGGGCGGGGAAGTAAGGGCATGCTGAGAGGCCACAAGAAGCTCTTTTGTAATGTCTTGTTCCTCTTTGTTCTGCCCCAGACACGGGCAGTTCAGGGTCCCCTGGGTCCAGAAGGGCTTTCTGACTGGCCTGGTGACACCTCCCGCGCTGTGTTCTGTCTGTCCTTTCCGGGCCTCAGGCTCTTGCCTGGGGCAGAAAAGGGCCATCAGCACTCTGGGAGGTCAGGGTCACCATGCTCCCCTGTTTTGAATTAACAGGCAGGAGGACCCAGGGCCCTTCTCGTGGGAGGTGGAAGAGGTGAAGGAGCTGGGAGCAGCCACCAGGCAGCCCCACCTGCCCCGCTATGACGCCCACAGCCTCATCACCTTCGGGGTGCTCCTTGCCCCCAGCCTTCTGATGCCCTAGCCTGTGGAAGGTGCTAGCAAACGTAAGTTGGAGGTTCTCAGGCCATCTCCAGATGTCAAGGTGGTGATAGTCCAGTGTGCTAGTAGCCTTTTTCTTGTAACTTTGAAGCCAGGTTTCTAATAGCTCCTGATCCCGTGGCACCTCATGCATGAACCCCATCAATGCCACAGTGACTGGCAGTGTCAAAGGGGAGAAATGGTAGGGGAATGGTTTGCACCAGGAAATACTTACGAGAAGCTCAGCAAAATGTTGGGGAGGCTCAGAAATTGACAGTTGGACAGAGAGGATGGTTTCAAGGGGGGTTGCTGTTTTATTATCTGTACAAAGAGCAGTTAGATACCCAGTTTCATTCCCAAATCTTGGGCATCTCTTGAGAAGACTGGAAGCTTTGGTCTCCATAGAAATTGAAGGCTATGCACGCTGGGTTCAGCGTTTCCTCCCACAGAAAGAACTGAGACATGGTACCAAAAATGGGAGGAAGTGAGAAGCTACTGATAAGCAATGGGGACCCAGTGCCTCACCTTCACCCCCAATCTAGCTCTGGAGCTCCCACAGGCAGGTTCAGAGCCATCAGAATCCTTATCCCGAAAAACTGAACCACTCCAGAGGGAAGATCCCTGTGGAGCTTTCCTACAGATTGGAAAATCCAAGCAAAAGCTGAGAGTCTCCCCGTGGTCAGTAGGGCTACTCCCAAATATTCCAATTTTCTTCCTTCCTGGGCCCCTTTGCGCTCAGGCTCATCGGTTATGATCTGCTTTGGCCTCTGCAATGTGATGAGAAGTGATGTGTGTCATTCCTCGCAGAAACTTTAATAGGTAATGTTCCACCTGGCTTAGGTAAAAGAGTGCTCCAGACATTTCTGGGGATTCCCACAGTTCTGCATGAAAGATGGAGCCAAAATACCGCTTAGTATAAAATGTTGCCTGCCCATGGGGAGAGGGAGCATTGCAGTGCCTCCAGCCTAAAGCTTTCTTAACTTTACCCCATGACACCTTACTAGTGGCATAGGATCAGGGGACCGCGGTGTCTGAGCCAGCTGTCTTTCCCCCATCCTGGCCTGTGGGAGAGGCTCTGAGGAAAGATCCGTGTTTCTGCTCATTTCCTTCCCTAAGATATTGCCTCACTCCTTCACTCTGGCAAGAAAATTTTCTCCGTCGATGAGAAGTGTGAGTCCCAAGAATTTCTGAAATCTAAAAATCAGAGTGAAGATTAGGGGACCAGGGCTCAAGGTTTTGTTCTGCCATTAGGAGCTGAGTGACCATGGATGAGCCACTTACGTTCTCTGAGGCTCAATTCCCCGCCATGTTAAGTACAGACATGAAATAAAAACAATTCATATTTAGTGTGATTGTTTTCATAAGACCACCCTAGGAAAAAACAGTCTAGCCTTTCCCAGGCCTTGACCTTACAGGGCCCTCCCACGGGGGCAGCGAAATCATATTTTTGCGGAGGTCTTTTGGAAAAAAGAGTTTGGGGTGTCTAAAGAGCTCATACCCCTTTTTTTGGAGTTTCCTCTGACCCCCAGTGAGAGTCAGACATCTGTAACTGATCGCAGCCAAGGTGAACCCAGAATCCAGGGTGAGCACACCGGATTCCCTCTCACAGATGTTGTCCCTGCTGGAAAATCATCTAGATTCAAAATCTTTGGGCACCAGGAACATGGCTAAGAAAGCATGAACCTGGCCAGCAGAGAAAAAGAATGAAGGTCTGACGCAGAGGAGAGACCCTGTGGCGGGAGAGAGGTGGAGCTTGAGAAACTGACCCTGGCACTCGCCAGTACCCACGGTCTTTGCTTTCCACCAGGCACACAGCTGGACTGAATTCCATCTCCGCTTTCAGTGAAGTGTGGCTAGTGACCGTGTGCTGGCCAGTGAAATGGGAGCGTGAGTGATGCGCTCCAAGTCTGGACCTGGCCTGCAAATCTTCTCTCTCACTGCCTGCTGGTGGCCAGGGGAGGACGTCAAGGACCACAGTGGGTCTGGATGGAGGAGCCTGGGGTTCTGGGTTTCTGTGTGGATCATATCCTCTCCTCCCCACATACTTGGGGCTATGACATGAGCAAGAAATAAATTCCTGTGAGTTGTATGTGATGCCTCATTTCATCATGAATCCCACATGGAAGTGTTTGTTTCTAGTCCCCCTTTGGGTGGGAACACGGATGGGACATAAAATGAGAAGAATCAGGTGCCTCCGTTTTACTGTCTCTGGCTGGATGGATTTGTCACCTGCAGGCGAGAAACAGCCAGGGTTACGATGCTTTCACGGAAGGGTTTCCAGCCATAACCATCAGGAGCTGCTGGGGGAGAGCCAGGCGCGCCTCGCTGCTCTCACACTGCACACTGTGGTCTCCCCCTACTCTGGACGCTGGCCCTTTCAGGGTATCCTGTGGACATTCCCCAGAACTGTGGGTGATTCCCTAGATGTCCCTTCCTTTCCAGCTCTTCCCCTCCTTTCCAAACCCTTTTCCTTTGTCATTCATCCCCCTTCTCTGTCCACTAAGCCCCTTTTCCTGGAGCGTGCCACCCCTCACTACAGGGACACATTTATACACACTGTAACTAAACTGTCCTCACTCTCCAGGTCCACTGAATATCAAGCGATTTTCTTACATATGCTCTGGTTTTTGGTGGGGCAGGGGGACTCAAATTCAATGTCTTTCGGTTGATTGATCTATGTGGTGGAGTGGCAGTGATCTAGAAGAGGGGAGAGAAAATCAGTCTTTTGGCGGTGGTTTAGAGGGGAAAGGTTGCAGTTTTCCACCCTAGCTCCAGCTTACTCTCAACTAGCTTATCTAAAATCAAACATTTGGGTCTGAGATTAACGTTTCCCTGAAAGCCTCCCAAAGTGAATAATGAAGGAATCCGGTCTACTCCATAGAGTCCATTAACTCTGACCTTGTGCGTTAGGAGGGTGTCCAACACTCTGGATACATTTTGAACCTGTCTGACACTGACAGAGTTCTGTGCTCAAATCAATTTTTCCCTGTCCCTTGGCTTCGCTCCTTCTTAAGAAGAAGATGGGAGAAATTATTTCATCCTGACTCTTTCCAAATAGGTCTCCATTCATACAAGTTAGCTTGAGGAATATCTCTTCCTTCCAACCAAGACAAAGCTTGACTCAGTCTCTCAAGATGCTGGCAACAAGGGGCACTGAGAAACCCCTCGGCCAGGTTTTGGGAGCTGGGGTTGGTTCAGCCGCTGATTCAGTCTGTGACTTTGGACATGAGTCCTCATTTGTTGTAATGAAGGGATGGTCCCACTGACCTGCAGGGCCCCGCTTTGTTCTACTATTTTATAAATTAATAATACACAGAAGCACCTTTCAGGGAGAGCCCCGGGAGGATGGGCCAACTGGCCTGGTTCGTGGGCATCCTGAGACCGTGGCACCCCTAGGTCCGCCCCACGATGGCCCCACCTTCTTCAGCTGCGGCCACCTTCCAGCACATCTGCTTGTCCTGGAGTGTCCCAACCCTCAGAGTCCTGAGTGTCCCAACTAGCTGCAGCGAGCAATTCGGAGATACTGGGAACACCTTCTCAAATACGAACGGGAAAACTGAGGCCCAGAGGAAGAAGATGTGCCCAGGATCACACAGCAAGCCCTTCATGAAACTCAGTATCCGTTATCTCCCAGCCCGCCCTTCTGTCACTTTATTTTCACGTATGTTTTCCTCGACTGTGTCACCAGTGATGCCATGTGCTTGCAGACCCCCACTTGGAACCGAGGCCCTCATAACTTCAATTGCTGGGAGCGCTGGCTGCTGACACTCACGGTTGAGTCTCTCCCTGGGAATTTCCCTGGGCCAAGTGAGCTGCCTCACCCCAGGTTACACCCCATTCCCAGGGGCACCTGTGTTCACTGGCTGGTTGATGTTGGGATGCAAGGACCTCACTCCCTACTTCAATTAGGGACACCTCTGTAGGGCCCTTGCAGCCCCTCTGGGATCAGCCAGCTGCATCACAATTCTGCCCCTCTTCTACCTGCTCCCATTCTTTTACCTCTCATGGTGTGGCTCCTCAGAGCACCCCGCAGTAAATCTCTTGCACTTAAATATCTGCCTCTGAGATGGGTTCCCAGGGAACCTAACCTAAGGAAGATTATAAAAAGTGATCATTGTCCAAAATTCCACTAAAATTAAAAATTGTTCTGTGAAAGACCATGCCAAGAGAACAAGAAGACAAGCTAGAGGTGAGGAGAAAATATTTGCAAAGGACACATCTGGTAAAGGACAAATGCCCCAGTCCTGTGGAGGAGGTGGATGATGGGAGCGGAGCACCTGCGTGGGGCAGAGAGTATGGGAAATCTCTGTGTCTTCCTCATAACCTTGCTGTGAACCTAAAACTGCTATAACAAAACAAAATGAAGATGCTTAAAAAACAACTGGGGAGTCCAGTGTAATTTCTAGACTCTTTAAAATTTTTTAATTCAATAGTAATAGTTTCATTTTTACAAAGTGATCATTGTCAAAAAATCGGAGAAGTACAAAGTAAAAGGAAAAACCTACCATGGCTGCTTCAGCATGTGCTCTGTGCCTAACCCAGGAGTTTACCTCCTTTCAGGGCGCAGCCTCCACCCTCTGCGAGGTGAGAGGTGGGCACAGCCCTGGCTCTGAGCCCTGGGTCCTCAGCCCGAAATAACCCCGGCTGAAGGGGAGAGAAGTGTGCAGCAGGACGGGCTAGTGAGGGTTTTGACTTTCCAAGGTTCCCAAAATAATCCAGAGTGGACACGGGCATAACATGGTCAGTCTTTTTGAGCCCTCCATCTCCTGCAAATTTCAGATAATCCTTATTTTTCTGAGTGTTCAGTACCTTTGGTTGGATTAGATAGCAGACAAACTTAGAAAACTCCCCCCGACCCCCAGAAGGATCAACAATCCTCAGATAATGTAGTCTAAATCTACACAGGGAAACAAACTTTTGCCAAAACTGCCCATAATTTGCAAAGCCATCCTCCCCACAAAGGAGCTAGCACTAATGTTATTTCACAACGCGTCCCTTTTGTTCCTTTCAAATTGTGACTTTTACAATCTATGGGAAATAAGAAACAGTTTGTCCAGAAAACAAGCCAAGGCTTTAATAGGACTACATGTTACCAGCTCACCTGAGTTCTCAAGTAGGTCACCTGTCTCCTCCTCATTCCCTGTCTGGAGGGAAAGTGTGGCTTGTTCTTTCTCATTCAAGTGCGTTTCTTTCCTTGATTGTGATTATACTGTGTGTATATAATCTCAAATACTCTTTTCTGGTGTACGTGTTAACACAATCTCCCAATGTTGTACGAACTTCATAAATATTTTGATCTTCCTGAGAGCAGGGGCCATGTTGATGGGCTCTACCATCCTCCCTTGGCATGAAGAGGCCACTGAGGAAATGATCATTTGACCCAACTCAGCTAACGGCCTCCCTGTTGTCCACTTTAAGGCTTTGTCATCATTTCTATAACTCCACTGGACAAACTAGCTGTTCCCAGACCTTGGTTACTGTTGTAGATTATGCACTGTGGGTATAATTGCAATATTTCCAAATTTCCCACCTGGCCTTAGTGCATCTCCATATCAATAGGTGTTTCCAAGGGGTGGGGAGAAGTAGTCCATCTCCGTATCAGTAGGTAATCAGTAATCACCAGGGTGAGCAAGGGCAGATCTGGACCAGAGAGGTTGGGTGGGGTCCCTTTTTTGCAGCCAGGTGGTGAGGGACACAAGTGAGTAGAAGTGGACAACTGCTTGTAATCAATAAACAGATTTTTCCTACTCTGTTTCTCCTTTTGACTGATTTCATTTTCAAAGGTATTTAACCCCAGGCTGGGAAAATATTTTTCCCCCGAGTTACATGCGTATATCCTTGTGCGTGGATAATTATTTTCTTTATTTCAGATTTTCTTCTACAATAGATGTCTAAAAGTGGAATGTACCAGGTCATTTGGATACCAAGAGTTTGGATATTTTTAAGGCATTCAACACAAATCATCTCCACTCTCTGCTTCTCCCAAAGCCTTTCTGAAAATCAAATGAGGCAGAGGACATAAATGATCATGTTAAGAACAGTAAGCATGCCCAGCACATAGTCAGCCCTCAGGAAATGCTCCCCCACTTTGACCAAGAGACACATCACACCTACTTACAGAGACACACACAAGTGTGCGTGTAAACATAGAGATCTGCACCGCAGATGCACCCATCTGCTTAGTGATCACTCTCTCTCCCATTTTAAGTGTATGCTTTCCTGGGCATAGACAAACAGGCGTGCCAGGCTTGTCAAAGTTTTATGTGCACGATAACCATGAAATACAGATCATGATTCAGTAGGTCTTAGATGGGTCATGCTGCTGGTATGTGGACTGCGCCTTGGGTAGCAAGCAGGTCTGCCACAAAGACCCAATAGGCACATAGAAACACACATGCAGGCCTAAGAACCCACTCGTGCACATGAATTTACAATTTCTCAGAAATATACTAGAAAATGGGAGTCAGATTTCCAAGGGCATGCCCATGCCTCACGGGAACGATTTATCTGCAGCACCTCCCCAGAACCTAAGAAAAGCCGTGCTCAGTGAGGTTTTTTAGGACTGCACTTGAAGTACCTACTGGGCCTTGCCAAGAGAGGAGGCAGCAGATAAACGATGGCCGGCGTTTGGGCAGTGCTGTGAGGAGTGGGGCAGAGGACAGGACAGGACAGTCTGCATGTCCTGTCCCTGAAGTAAGTGCTGCTCCGGTGAAATGCACTGGGATTCCTCCTCAGCTGTTGCACCCAGACCTCTTTGGACCGGGCAGCCTTCATCTCCCCAGCACCATGCCTTAAACAGCAGCAACCTCCCTCCTCCATCCCAGCCTCGAAACTGCCTCACCGCCGGGGTCAGAAAGCATCGCCTTTGGCCGGGGCCTCTGGTTCTGCTCCCACATGCAATGTGCTGTGAAAGCCCGGGCCAGACCCTTCCCTCTTCTGAGCTCCGGCCTCTCCATCTTCACTCTCGGGCTGCCAAGCACAGTCATCTCTAACTGCTTCTCATCCTCTTCTCTGCCTCCCACAACTCAGACATCCTGCCCTTCTGCATCTTGTTCGGTTTCTATTCCAGGGGTCACATAAGCCAGTCTCCACAAGGTACGGGTAGGGAAACTGAGGCCCTTAAAGGAAAAAGCACTGGTCCACATTTTCTGGTACCTGAGCCTCTCCGGTCAGCAGACCTTGGAGCCCCCAGCCAGTGAATTCTCCTAACTCGGGTTTATCTTATGAAGAAGCCAGCTGCGACTTGTATTTTTGACACTCAGACTATTTCCCACATGAGAAAATACACTCAGGCACTTGAGAAAACGTTTGCATTTGCTGTGTGTGTGTGTGTGTGTGTGTGTGTGTGTGTGTGTGTGTGTGTGTGTGTGTGTGTGTAT
Organism: Manis javanica; assembly: GCF_040802235.1. Classification (NCBI taxonomy): domain Eukaryota; kingdom Metazoa; phylum Chordata; class Mammalia; order Pholidota; family Manidae; genus Manis; species Manis javanica. The sequence goes on along the minus strand of NC_133160.1, from coordinate 13,633,002 downwards.
GTGCCTACTTTTGAGGTTTTTCAAGATTTTTTATTTTTATTTTTGGCCAGCTTTTTCAATATCTGATGTAGCTTTATGTTTCTAACATAAATATTTCTGATATTTCCAATGTACAGACATTGATATTTCATTTACCAATATTATGAATACATAATACCTACATATATTTTAATAATCTATTATAAAATATATAGGGAGAAAAGTGCTTAAACCATAAATACGAAATTTCACATTGTTGTAAACCCCATGTAACCTCCTCTCGTCAGTAGTGGGCGCAGAATGAGCATTGGAGGAGGGAGGGGCTTCTCTTCCTAGTTGGGAGGCGTTTTCGCTTTTCTTGTTTGGTGCTGGTGCGGGGCACCGCCGGCGGAGCTCGCCCACCGGTGTGTCCAGTGGAAGCCCGCACAGGCAGCCCCGAACAGTTTCCAGGACAACCTGGCAGGCTTCCTAAACGTGTTCTGCAGGTGCCCCAGCTCACTTCTAGTGATGTCTTGGTCACAGCTTCCCAGTTAACTCGACAGCACCCCCACCAGGCTTCCCAGAGCATTTCTCCAGCACCCCAGCCTGCCTCTGTGAGGGGACTGGGGTTTGGGACAAGGCAGACACTTACTTATCCGCCAACCCATGGGCAGCCACCACACCCTCTCCAATGATCTGAACCCTGACCTTGGAGTGGATTCACCCTTTTGCAAGTTGGTGCCCTCCTTGACTTCCCTCCCTCAGCCCTAGGGTTTCTTTAGCGAACTCCTTTATTCCCTTTTAGTTAATTCCGTGCAACCATTCATAATTTTCATATTAAACCTACCCTGGTCATACTACTGTGTTCTTTCTGTCTTCTCACTGGATGCTAACATACAATTGGTCTATGAGTCTATCCTTGGCCAGTATCACAGAATTTTATTTACTCTCATTTTATAATAAATCTTAGTATTTTGTTGATTAAGTATTTCTGCCTTATTCTTATATTCTTCAAGGATGCCCTTGCTTTCTTATCTTTTTGCTTTTCCAAATGAAGTTTTCAAAAATCTTCTGCAAGATATATACACATGCAAACAAACAGAACAACAACCTGTTGGGATTTTGATTGGAATTGCATTGAGCCTGTAAGTAAGTGTAGAAAGAAAGTGCATCTTTCCAGTTTTAGGGTTTCCAATCTATGGATATGGTATATCTGTCTTTCTATTTAGATCTTAAGTTAACGTCCCTCAATAAAGTTTTACCATTTTCTACAAAGATCTTGCACATCTTTTCTTAGCTTTATTTCTATTTGAATTCTTTTCTACGACTGTAAAAAATTTCATCTTTGTTTCTTGCTAGGGTATGGAAATAAAATTTTCTAAATACTTGATTTTTAAAATATTCACTTTGTGACTCTGGTAAACTTTCATGTTAGTTTTAATAATTTATTTGTAGATATTTTTGGACCCCATCACTATCTTTTTGGATAGTGACAGGTTTTTTTTCCTTTCCAATTCTTATAATTTTTATTTCTCTTACTTGTCTTAATGTGCTGGTTAACCATCCAGTACAATGTTGAAAAATGGTAATAGCAGACATTTTTGTCTTGTTTTACTTTCAAAGAAAAGGTCTTTAACATGTTGCCTTTAAGCATAATAATTACAGTTTTTTGTTTTTTTTAATATACTCTTGATCAATCAGTTTAAGGAAGTTTCTGTCTGTTCTTAGTTTGCTAAATTTTAAGATGAATTTTTACTAAGTGTACTTTCTTAAATTATTGAGATGATTATATGTTATTTTCTCCTTTATCATGTTAATGTGTTAAAATTATATTGATTGTGTTTCTAATGGTAAAACCACCTTCTCCTCCTTGGATAAAGCCAACTTGATCATTATCCTTTTTATATATTGTTTTGCTCTGTTAGCTAATATTTTAAGATTTTTTTTCTTCCATGTTCATGTGTGAAAATGCCTATTAATTTTCATTTTCATATCATTTTTGTTGTATCCTGGTATTCAGATTATGCTAATCTCATAAAATGAGTTGAGAAGTATAATTTTTCATTTTAATTTTCTGAAAGTTTTTGTAACAATTAACATTATTTCTTTCTTTAATATTTGGTAGAACTTGCTAGCCAAATTAGCTGAGTCAGAATTTTTCTTTTCACGAATTTAATTTCTCTAATACCTATAGTAATATTAATGTTTCTGTTTTGTGTTAATGTTCATTTGGGTCAGGTATGTTTTTCTAGGGACAAAGTAAAATAAACTCAAAAATAAAAACCTGTCCTGCCATTTATCAGGCTAGAAGGAGAGACACAGATAAAGCTAGCTGCAAAGTCAGCAAAAAACATTTCTCCCAGTGACATGCTGTAGCTGTAAAGCATCGTGAGGACCCACTTCTTGGATGGGCTACAGTTTTCTTAGTCACTGAGAAAATGCGTTTTCTAAAATCACAGACTACCAGAAACTACACTTGAAATTGTATCTGTAAGAATAAAACATCCCATTCTTACCTGAAGGATCCCCTCTTTTTCCTCCTCTCTAAAATGATTCATTTAATATATCCGGTTGCTACTCTTGAAACACTGGTTGGAAGTAGTATGGAATATATTCTTAGACCAGTGACATTTTCCGGGAAATGATTGAATTACAATTTTGTTTTGCCCCTTTGTAAAATCACTATCTAATCAAGTTCTCTATTTCCTTTAGAGTCTACAAAGCACAGAGAAATATGGAGAAAAGTTCCATGCTTGCCTCTAGCTTTCAGTCTGGCTCTTGTTACTCTTTCTGCTCCACGGAATCAAGCAGTAACACCCTCGTGTGGTATTGGCCAAAAGCATGTCATAAACATGACTCACCATGACAGTGTTCTTATTGTTCGGGAAGGAAGTCTCATGCATGCATCCCCTATTCAGCTGCGTAAGAGTGGGCCTTGGACCTGGAATAAAGGGCCCACACAGCCTGTGCTTAGCTTATTGCCTTGTGTGGGAATAGCTCTCCATGTTTCAAATTCAATGTATGCACCTTTGTTCTGTGTCAAGTACGCGTGCACCATGTGGCACCTGGCCACGCCACTGCCTCACCATCCTCCGCCAGGAGGGAGTGGGATCTTTCTACTGCAGCCCGAGAGGGGTGCATGCAGGGAATTGCCCTGCATCAGCTGCCTGGAGACTCTGGCCATGGGACATGGAGGCCACTTGTGGAAGCTGATCTTGCTGTTTCTTTTCCATAAGTAAAGCATTGTTTCATCCGGTGCTTGACAGCTTTATGCTTTCTTTTTTTCAATTTTTATTTTGGTATCATTAATGTACAATTACTTGAACAACATTATGGTTACTAGACTCCCCCTATTATCAAGTCTCCCCCACATACCCCATTACGGTCACTGTCCATCAGCGTAGTAAGATGCTATAGAATCATTACTTGTCTTCTCTGTGTTTTACTGCCTTTCGTGGGTCCCCCCACCACTACATATGTGTCCTAATCATAATGCCCTTTTTCCCCCTTATCCCTCCCTTCCCACCCATCCTCCCCAGTCCCTTTCCCTTTGGTAACTGTTAGTCCACTCTCGCGTTCTGTGAGTCTGCTGCTGTTTTGTTTCTTCAGTTTTTTCTTTGTTCTTATGCTCCACATATGAGTGAAATCATTTGGTACTCGTCTTTCTCCACCTGGCTTATTTCACTAAGCATAATATCCTCCAGCTCCATCCATGTTGTTGCAAATGGTAGGATTTGTGTTCTTCTTATGGCTGAATAATATTCCATTGTGTATATGTACCACATCTTCTTTATCCATTCATCTACTGATGGATACTTAGGTTGCTTCCATTTCTTGGCTATTGTAAATAATGCTGTGATAAACATAGGGGTGCATTTGTCTTTTTCAAATTGGGCTGCTGCATTCTTAGGGTAAATTCATAGGAGTGTAATTCCTGGATCAAATGGTATTTCTATTTTGAGTTTTTGAGGACCCTACATACTGCTTTCCACAGTGGTTGAACTAATTCACATTCCCACCAGCAGTATAGGAGGGTTCCCCTTTCTCCGCATCCTCGCCAACATTTGTTGTTGTTTGTCTTTCGGATCTTGGCCATCCTAACTGGTGTGAGGTGATTGATATCTCATTGTGGTTTTAATTTGCATTTCTCTGATGATTACAGCTTTATGCTTTCTTTAGAAACTGATAGCAAGATGCACTGAGCAGAAGTGTTTGGGGTCCAACTTCAGACTGATCATTGAAGCATGTTGTTCTGCTCAACATTTATTTTTAAGAAAGAAGAAATAGTGGCTTGGAAGAGAGGAGAAATTAAAGAGGCTAAAATCACCACAGAAGGCAAGTTTCCAACAGTTTTTGAGAACTAGCTGTGGCCCAGCAACAAGGCCATTCATTACACGCACATCGCACACCCCCGCGCCCCAAACCCTCTGAGAAGGTGACTTTTGTTTTTTGCCACTGCAAAAAAAATGTGTCACAAGAAATATATATTTGGTCATACATATGACCAAGTACATATTTCCCAGGTATATTTGATCTTTATCCATATTCCTGAGAACTCTGTGCAGAGTCTAAAAGGTGAACTGGTGTTTGGTCATGTTACTGAGAGAGTTTTGGACCCCCTCCCAAGGGTGGGGGATGGAGGATGAATCAGCCAATGGCCAATGATTCAGTCAATCATGACTGTGCAGTGAAACCCTCATAAAACCCATGAGAAGGGCTTACCACTCTCTGCTCTGCTCAGCTCTGCTCTCTTCTGCTGCCTTTGATCCTGCTTTTCAGGAGAGAGCTTCTAAGCTTGGGGAACCAGGACACCTCCACACGCCACACAGCCAGGCCCCAGCCTCCAGGAGGGTGGAAGCTCCTTTATGCAGGCCCTTGCCCTGTGTATTTCTTCATCTGGCTGTTAACCTGTATTCTTACCATATCCTTAATTAAACTGGTTAAGTGTTTTCCCGAGTTCTGTGAGCCGCTCTACCAAATTAATTAAACCCAAGGGGGAGGTTGTGGGAGCCTCCAATCTGTCGCTGGTAGATCAGAAGCACAGGGAACTGCTTGGGGTGTGGGACCAGCATCTGGAGCGGGAGGGGGAGGGGGAGGGCAGTTTGTAGAACAGAGACTGTCACCTGGGAATCTGGTGCTGTCTCCAGTAAGATAGCATCAGAGTTGAGTTAGGTTCTTGGACACCCTGCTGATGTTCGAGAATTGCTTGGTGTTGTGTGTGGGAAGACCCCTCTCACTTACTTACACACATTGGAATCAGGTCTGGGAACCCGAATGGAGTTATACTACTATTACTGCTGTGTATAATACTGTTATTGTTATGTATGTATGTAGGAAGAAAAGGCTACCCCATTGCAGCCACTTTGCAGGTAAAGAAATAAAGATGTAGGAGATACAGTCATTGGTCCAGAATCACAGAGCCAATGTTTTCAGACTCAAGATGTGAATCCATGTCTGTGCAGTTCTTCAGCCTCTTCCTCCCACCCCATATCTGAAGGAGGAAGGGCTTCATACCCAGATACTCCCTTGTCACCTTCCACCAACTCACACCCCTCAGTGAACCACCGAAACAGGATGTACGGGAAAAAAGTGCTCATTTAATCATTCACCATTCAACAGGCATTGCCTAGAAGCCTACTGTGTGCCAAGCCTTTCACCAAAGGAGAGATCGGTGGCAGACCCAGGCCTGCACCATGGAACCCCCCAGCTATCCTAGTCTAGGAGCAGAAAAGGGAATTCCCAGACCATGCAGCAGGGATCCAGAGCCTCTTCCGAATGGCAAAATCAGGCTGCAAGAAAAAATCAGATCAGAGCTTCAGTCCAGGAACCAGCCCAATCATCTCCCCATTCTTCCCCCAGGAAAGCCCCTGAGATTGAGGACAGAGCAAAGGTTGTAGTGCCGTTCAAAGAATCTTGGTATCAGGAGGCTGGGTTCAAGTGTCAGTTTTGCTACAAAAGTGTAAACTCAGAGCATTGAGCTACATATCCTCAAAACCCACTCGTGCTTTGGGCTTTGACCCTGGACAACATGCTGGAAATAACCTTAATAATAAGTACTCAGTGCACCCAGTGCCTCACAAAACACTTTCAACCTCATGATGTCCTTTTTACAGATAAGAAAGCTGCGACTCAAGAGTCCCTTGCCCAGGGCCCTCATATGGAGAGGCTGGAATGGAATCCGAGCAGTGAGTGAGCCCATGGAAACCCTCGGCCTGAGACTGGGGAACCACAAAGGGATGAGGCAGAGGCTCTGGGTCGGGCAGGGGTCAGGAGTCCCCCTGTTCATACCCACAGACCTCCAGAGGGTTGATACTGGGAGGCCTGGAGGAAGGAGGTCAGCCTGCCCCAGCCCCCTCCTTACCTCTCGCAGGGGACACACAAACTTTCCCACACAAGCCCTTGCAGCACTTGAGGTCCCCCTGGCACTGGCCATCTGCCTCACAGTGATTGGGGGGGTGCAGCATCATACATTGGCCCAAGACCACCGGGCACCTCCCAGGCTTCCTACCTGGTGAGAGCAGAGCCACAGGTCAGAGCCTCGACTTTCTACACCACCCCCTGCTTCTTGCACCAGCACCTGCCCCAGCTTCCTCCCCATCTGTGTGACCACCCTTTCTTCCTAAGGTCTAAGGGTGCCCTGAAAGTAGGCTCTGGCTGTCCCCTAACATCAGGCTCCCAGGCAGTGCAGGCAACCAGCTGCCCAGTGCTGATTGAATGGGTGGCTGCCAACTGCCTGGTTATCTGAATTACCAGGCTACTGCTACCTGAAGCACTGACCTCCCAACAGACTGGCCCCTCTGCCAGCCAGGTGGGGGCCTCCTGTCTGGGGCAGCGTGACTCCTGGAGCTTGGCTCAACAGTCGTTGGGAAGGAGGAAGCCTGGAAGGACCCTCCTACCCAATCCTGCCCCCAGGTGCTGTGTTCTGAGGCTCATCCTTCACCACCAGCAAGCCCACCTCCTCACCTGGTTTCCAGATGTTAACAGGTTCCAGACATTTGATTCCACAAATATCAGGGCAACATTTCTTCTTCCCTGGACACTGCCAGTCACTGTGGCACTCGGGCTTCTCAGGTGCGAAGCACTGCGCAGGTCTTCTGTAAGGGCAGACTCCAGCTTTAAAAGCTTTTGAAGAGAAGGTCAAGAGTTAAGGAAGGGGCTGGGTGTTGAGGAGCCGTCGTGACTCCCAGACAAAGCACCCCCTTCTGGGAGAAACCCTCACCCAGGTGCCTGTCCACAAAGTCCGAAGGGAAATGCCTGTCTGACCTCGCAGAGAGACAGGCTTGATTAAACCACACATATGGGCAGGAGAAGTCACGCACCTGGGAAAAAGGCCTAGGGCTCCCAGCCAGGATCTCCTGCCCCGGGAGACACAAGGCTACCAAGAGGGGCAGTCTGGGAGTGATGGACATGGAGAGAAATAAACCAGTACAACCAGAATTGGCGTGACAGGCTGAGGGCTAGACTGGAGCAGAAAATCAGAGACTAAAGCACAGAAATAAGATGAATGACAGCGAAAGACAGAGAGGGACAAAGAGGAGTAAGACCTGGGCTGCCTGGATGGATAAGGAAAAAAGTTCTCTCCAGATGCTCAGGAGCCCTCGGAGAGACTCTGCAGCCCAGACAGACAGGGCCCCGCCCTCAGGGAGGCCTCCTGAAATCAAGGAGAGACCAGAGCCTAGAGCAGGGGGCATCCTCCACCACCAGCGGCCCCCATCTCTCACCCCGCAGCCAAGACTGTACCAAAGCGACTCCAACTCACACTTTCCATCACCTTCCACAGCCCAAGGTGCCAGGGTTCCTAAGGCAAGAAGCACAAGGAGGAAGAGGCTGCTGGACTTCATGGTGAGGGGAGGGGTGGCTCTGATGGCCAACCCCAAATCTTGCTATTTATTCTGTCAGTACTGGGTGTGGCTTCACCAGAATTTCCTAGGCCCCTCCCAGCTGTGATTGCACAGGCAGAAAGCTCACTGAGAAACCTGCGTGCAATCCTGACGCGGGGGACGGGGGACAGTGGCTCCTTCCTGCCCTAGGCAAGACAGTGAGGCAACAGGCCAGGGAAGAAATAGAAAAGGCTGGCCAGGAAGATGTCCCCAGACTGATCAGGAGGCCATCTTGGGTGTCCATTTGAACCCTGAATGTGGTGGAAGCCCCGGGCCCATTAGTCTGATAGGGAGAAACAGGGAGAAGAGGTCACTGCACAGATGCTCTTTAGGTGAAACCCAAGTCGTGGACTCCCAGCTGAGACCTTGTGCAATGTACCCTAATTCTCACATTCCTGGACTCTCAGAGATTGTGAAACTCTCTGCTGATTGCTCAATGCAATTTCCTTCTCAAAAGTTCAGATGACATATCAGTCAACCAACAGTAAATATTTCCCTTAAGTATTTACACCATTATATCCCCAGTGCCCAGTCTGTGCCTGATGCATGGAAAGCGCTCACCAAATTGTTGTCAGATGAAAGGTATAGAAGGAAGAGCCCTCAGCAAATTTCTTTGGAGCTCAGTTTTCCCAACTGTGCAATGGGATGATACTAAGAAATCAGGCCTTCTCAGAGAGTTGTGTGAGTGGGGTGTGCAAGGACTCTGAAAAGAATAAATGAATTGTGTCCCTTATGAACGATGAGAATGGAAATGAGGATGAGCTACATGGGCAAAGCAGCTCACTGGCCACTGTGACCAGCATTTAGTTACAGGGGGCAGTCTGAGATGATCGAGAAATGCTTCCTAACCCAAAATCCCCTACAAAAAAATATGGCTGCCATGTATTAAACTTATTCTTTGTGCTACCCAGTCTGCATAGATTGCATCGAATTATCAAGAGAGTGAATATTATCTCTAGAATTCAACTCAAACTATTATCTCACTGCAAAACCCAAGCTCTCGCCTCAATATCATTTAACTTTGTGACTTTCTGAGTTGAATGGATTTCCCCCATTCATTCCTTAAAGTGAAGGTTGGTGGAATTAAATGAACAGGAAGGAGTCAGGCATTCTCATGCAATGACGACTCCACATGAGCTAAGTACACAGTCACTGACAGCAGATCCCTCCATGCAGAAGTCACTTGGTGTTTTAAATTTTAATGGGAAAAGAGAAGGAAGAAAATTAGCACACACTGGGTAACTACTGTGAGCCAGGCCTTTCACTCCTAGGTGGAGCACTCGGTGGGGCAAATAAGAGAGAGATGGAGGGTCTGACTTCCACCTGTGGCTAATACCACTGTCAGGTCAAACAGCCTGTTTAGGTTCAGGATTTGGGTTCTCACTTACACCCCCCGGGGGACAGTCTGATTCCTCTCACTCAGTGGGGAGAGCGGCAGAAGCTGCCGCACTTCCTGCTCTCGGTTTCTTCCTCAATGCCACACTCAAAAGATCATCTGGGGTTTTGTAAATATTTGCCTCTTAAATAGTGAAAGGAAGAATGTTATAGCTAACGTTCTCTGTGATTGATTGTAAAAGCCAGCTCCTCTCGCATCAGAAAGTAGTCCTGTGATAGATTAGCAATGTCTGCCATGAGCACCAGAAGAGAATAATGGGACTGTATAATCATTTTTGTCCTTCATACAGTTTGTTCTAAATATTTAATCATAGATTGTTAGGATTAGAATTCTGAGGTCATCTATACCAGGAGTCAGCAAATTAAGGACCCTGGACCAATTCCAGACAGCTGCCTGTTTTTCTAAATGAAGTTTTACTGGAACACAGCCACACATTCAGTCATTTACATATTGTCTGTAGCTACTTTCCCACTATAATGGCAGAGTTGAGACATTGTAGCAGAACTGTAAATTATTTACTGCAAAGCCTAAAGTATTTACCCTCTGGTTCTTCACAAAAATATGTCTGCTGACTCCCGATCTAGACCGAACCTCCAGCAGCCAGAGACTGAGGCCCTCAGAAGACACAAGCCCAAAGTTGCATAATGACTTCATTACACAACACCAAACTGAGCTCTTCTAAAACTGTTGACTCCCATGCTGATCCCCAGAACCTGTTCATTGGTCGCCACTCCCCCTTCTAACTCCGTCTTCACCTGAGGTTGATTCACTAAGCCTACTTTACACACCCTCTATTGCCCTCTACTAAATATGATAGATTCATTCAAACAAAAATTATTTAATGAATTCTTGCCGCATTCCAGGGGTGGTGTTAGACCCTAAGGCCACAAGGAAGAACACACAGAGTCAATACTACATGGTTGTTGAGAACCTAAACTTAGTCAGAGTTGCCTGGGTTAGAAGAAAATCACTGAACCTCTCTGAGCCTCAGTTTCCTCAGCTGTCAGATGAAAGTATTGATTTCTCGCATGTTGCATGGTTGTTATGAGGAACATGGAAAGCACATGGAACAGTCTGGTACACTCGGGATAGCAGACATTATTCTTGTAACAGTCAGTTGCACTAACCTCAGACCCACAGGGAGCTGCCAGACTCTAATTGCAGCTTCAGCCCAGGGTCTGGACCCCCTCCTGCTTTGCCCCATGAAGTGCTTGGCTGAGCTTGCAGGAAGAGCTGCTTCTAGGGTGTTTGGGAGCCTGGGAAAATATTTTTGCAGGGCCTCTGTCTATATAAACAACTTGATGTACAAATGTATTACAAAATTCACTGGCCATGTGAGGTCTAGTGATTTATCCATGAAGGTTTGGGATAATGAGGTGGGAGGGACCAGTGTATTTGCTTTACTGTCCAGCCAGAGCATATGAAGATTCTTCTTGGTGTCCAGGCACCATCTCTTCCTCTACAGGTCCAGAAACCAGGTCTCCATGTTCTTTATCATCAGATGCAACTCGTTTTGGATCTCCCGGTGCAAGACTAGATTGCAGCCCTGCTATCGCTAGTGTGCCAGGGCTCTGTATCATTTGTATTCAAACTATAAGGACCACTGTGATGGTTAAGTTTATGTGTCAGCCCGGCTAGGCTACAGGGCCCTGTTGTTTGGTCAAACACCAGTCTAGACATTTCCGTAAAGGTGTTTTTTAGATGTGATTAAACGTTTAAATCGGGAGACGTTGAGTCAAACAGATTGCCCTCTAATGTGAAAGGGCTTTATCCAATCAGTTGAAGGTCTTAAGAGCAAAGAGAAAAGTTTACTGAAAAAGGAATCTTCCCGAAGACTGAAACCTAGAAACCCTGCCTGACTTTCCAGCCTGCTACCCTGTAGAATTCAGAGGAAAGACTGCAACATGAGCTCTTACCTGGATTTCCAGCCTGCCCATGGATTTTACACCCGCCAAGCCCCAGGATTGCAGAAGCCAGTTCCTTAAAATAAGTCTCCCATGCCTTTCCTCTGTCTACCTATTTATTGTCTATCTCTCTATCAGATCATATACATAGTATTATTATAAAATACATTATACATATATATTAAACAAACATGTATGATACATATTATGAATATTATATATAACATATATGTATAGATGTATTCTATGTACATGTATATTATATTGGTTGTGTTCTTCCAGAGAACCCTGACCAAGCACCCCCTTCCCTCCACGGTTCCCCATCCCAGCTATCTACTTCCAGTTGCATCATTCCTTCTGAGGCCGCATCATTCCTTATGTCGCCTCTCGGTACTGGCTTTCAATCACTTTCTCAGAAGTTGCTCCTTGCTGTCAGCCACCAGTGCAGCTAGAGGGAAGGGGACCTGGCAGCTCGTGGGTCCTGCCCACGGACAAGCTGAGTGGTGGGATGGGGACCAGGGTGGCTACGAGGGGTCTGCTCTGCCCCCATGCCCAAGGGGAAGCAAGGTTAAAGGACAAGAAAAAACACCATGACAGGTCACAGGAGAAAGGAAACAGTGGGGGTTTTTTGTTTGAATGGGGTTTCTTTGGTGTCCTTAACAGCACTTCTTGCCTGTTTTTGAACAAAGGTCCCCCACATTTTCACTTTGCCCTGGGACCCACAGATTATGCTGCTGACTCTGGAGGGGCTTGTGGAAGAAGGGAGAGCAGAAGAGCATCTGCATGAGAAAAGTCTTGCCCTTATTCTCCTTGGCTCAAGACCCACCCAGGAGAGCACATGTCAGTCAGAAGGGCCCCTGGGCATTGCAGAGCTCCAGTCTGGAGGCAGGGCTGCCTGGGATGCCAGTGACCGGGGAGGGGTAGAGGGTGGGGAGGAGCCCGAAAGGAGAAGGGAGACCAGGGCCTGTGGGAGTCTCAGCCCAGGCTGGAGATGCCCCACCCAGCGGCACTGTGAGTCGTGGCCAGCCCCAGGCAGTGGTGGTGAACCCGGATCGCTGTGAGGAAGGTGCTCGGAAGCACAGGGCCTCGGAGGTGGGAGTCCCAGTGGAGAGCCCCAGTGCCCAGGCCAAAGGGGGATACGTTTCAGATCTCCCCGTACTGTTAGCAGATGGTGTCTTTGCCCTTAGTGAAAATTCACTATATTCTCAGTCTCCAAAACAAAACCCTTTTGGCATCTGGAAGTCAGGAGACCAGGTTCTCATTGTTCATTCCAGTATGAGTGAGGCAGCCACTGCATTTCTGTCCCTCAGTTCCTCCATCTGTCCCAAGACGATGACTGTGACTTCAAGAAACAATGTTGCCTTGCTTCTTCCTGGGCCAGAAACATGTCCCAGGGGTCTCAGTCTTATTCTGACTTTTGTAGTTGCCTTTATAACTCATCTTGAAGTAGTCCCTGAACAAAACATACAAAATATTCGATAATGACCAAAGGGGAATGGAGGCACAGAAGCCAGCAGGCCTGGAGAATCAGCCAGGCATGGTGGTAAGAGTACCTACTGGGAGGGAATACCACCGAGCTGGGACAGAAAAAGCAGACTGAGAAAGAGATGGGAACAAGGGTAGGGTGGGTCCTGGCCATCACCCCTAGAGAGCCCTGGGTAACAGAGTCACCTTAGAGAGGAGCAGATGGCCTAACCGCTTGGAGCATTTCCTCACCCAAGACAGTTTGAATTTTACAAGGTTTGAATTTCCTCCCCAGAAAACATGTCACATTCCTAACAAGACTCAAAGGTGAATGGGTGGAGAGCTACCAGGTAAAGCAGAATCTAGGCAAAGGTGAAAATATCTACCTATCAAAGAAGTAGCTGTAGGAAATGGGCAGCAGTGGCAGGTCTCAGATCTTCCTACTGTACCCATCTAAGAGGTGGTTGGTGTATAGATCAGGGGGCTGTACTTTATTCCTTCAAAGGCTGTTAATGAAACAGAGGCTGTGTTTGTCATGAGCAAATTCTTATAGGTCTGGTAAGGCAGAAAAACAAATTTTGGACGTTAGGAAACCATGAGCAAGGCTCCCTGTTGGAGAAAGCAAGAAGAAGAAAAGGTGAATTTTAAACTCTAGAACAGAGCTACTGGAAAACATCTCACCGCATCACTAGACTCCTCTCTCCTTCCTTGTCAGTCAGACCTCCTCCTCGTAGTTGAGATGTGGCGGTGGCATCTCCTTCCACCCTTCTGAATTCAAGTCCAGTAAGAAAGCCTAAAGACTTCTGCATAACTCAACTGACTAGAATTGGCTAGAATCGACCCTCTGAACCAGTCAGTGACTGGGGCCAGGAAATGGATGTACTAACTGATGTAAGCCAAGGTCCCAGAGCTCATCTCTGGGTGAAGCTCCGAATGCAGTGCAGTTTTCAGAGAGTAGGAAAGGGAGTGAGTCGCCCAGGGAGATTTAGGGTATAAGTACCAGCAGAAGGGTGAAAGGATGCCCAGAGGTAAAAAAAAAAAAAAAACAACAACAGTGTCCTCTACAATCTGCCCCTTCTGGCTCCTGAAGTCAAAATTGTCATTCAAATGCTTGCCAAACCACCAACACTTCCACGGAGTGAGCTCCATCCCTCTCCCAAGAAATACAACAAAATACCTCTTCTAGACTTTGGAATCTGGAATGAGAGCAGTTCTAGAATCTGGATGAAAGCAGCTCTTTCAACTAAATCCAGATAAGGCTCTTTATAGACTTCACAGATTAAGACTAATAAATTTAAATAAATGTAACCACTTTGAATGCACCCAATATAAAATGGTAGAATGAGAATAGAATACCTGCAATAAAAATGCCTATTTGCAGAAGAGAGACATATGAAGCAACATAATATATTGCTTTGTACATATTGTATATCCATATTATATATTGCATATCCTGTAAGACAGGAATGTGAGACTTCCTATCTGGTGGGGAATGGCTTCCTTGTTCAATGAATCGGGCTGATTCTGTTCAGCCCTCTGGGAGCCTCTCCCTTGCCCAGTACCTTCCATGGCCATATCTCATGAAAGCATTGTGAAGGATGCCCTTTTAGGGGAGAGGAGTAGCCACCTGTTGGGGAATTCACTTCATAAGGATGCAGTAAGACACCGATGCAATCAGTGACCATTGCTGGTGAGGCTTGGGTTTCTATTTATTTGATTCCTTGTCCATTTGCTTCAAAGAAAAGCATTAGCTAGTAGCCAGAGTCAGAAATCTTGTTGGGTCACTTTTGTCTTTTATTTGTTCTGCCCAATCCTAAATTTATGCTTTTAATCTGAAGATGAATTTTAATGCTTTTAATCTGTCTGAATTCAATTCTGACATTTTTCTTCTACTTACCTCTTTGAATATTGCTTCTCTGTCATTCTCTCCATTCTCCTCTGCAACTTCCATTGGCTATTTTTTAGACCTTCTATTTTTATTCTCCTTGTTTTATTTCATATTTTTATCTTCATCTCTCTGTGCTGGGTTCTGGGTGAATTCTTCAGTACTAGCTTCCAATTCACTGATTTTTCTTTCAAATGCATCCAGTCTAGATGCCACTTTGCCCAACATTTTTATGTCAGCCATCATGTTTTATTTCCAGGATTTCTATTGTATATATATATATATATATCATATTTATAAATTGATTATATAGATATATAAAAGTGGGTATTTCTCGTAAATATAATGATGCATAATTTTCTGCTACTCTTTTAGTAAATTAACCAGAATAACACTTTAACCAATTGTTAGGTATCTTCACATCCTGGACATTCAGCCTCATTGTTTACTTTAAATGAAATCAAGAGACCTAGTGGCAGTCACCAATAAGCACCTAATAATAATCATTTTGTCTGGTGTTATTTTTCCTCCTGTGAATGGGAATCAAATTATCAATCAGTGATACCTCCATATGAGTTTATTTTAAGGTCCTCTCCAATCAGACGGCCAACCAAGAGCCATTCCCTACAAAAAGAAGACACACAGATTATATATTGGGGGAAAAAGGAAATTAGCACAATCTACTAACCTGGTATGTGCCTGTAATTTTCATATAAGATATGGAGGTTGATACCTTGATTCTGGGTTCTGCCATTAATTTTAACAGCTCACTGGGGTAGCTCTGACCTTGGATTCAATTCATGGTTCTCACGTATGAGAACTGCATGAGTGGAGGGTCGCAGGCACTTTAAGACTTGTCCTGCTGACCCATGAGCTATCCTTTCCCTGTCCTTCTCCAATAAATTCATGTATACATCTTGTTATTGTCTTAGTATTTTCTTCTGAATAATAACTCTGTTGACACAACAATCTTAAAAGAGTCTGAGTTCTCTGTCACTGAGAAATTGGTAATGGCTCCTGAAATTTGAGAACTCATAAGAAACCATTGTCACTGTGTGACCTTGGTCAGAATACTGCATCTCTCTGATCCTCAGTTTCCCCATTCATGCAATGAGAGTGTGAACTAGGAGAAGATGAGGATTTCACCTGGAACTAATGTTGCTGTGACTCAGTCCAACACAGACTGAGGACACCCACCCCACTGCCAGTGTCTCTCCCGCTCTCAAGGGTCCACCTTGGCTATGCTCACAGCTAGTCTCCTGAGGTCTAGGATAGGAAGAGGTACTGGGGGAAGACTGGTGGTTTTCCTTCTTAAGGGACACGCTGTGCCTCATCTCTGCTTCCTCTCAGCTCTGGAGCTCAAGCCCATGTCTCTGACTGATGACTCACTCTCTTTCACTGACAAATACATCTGCCTTGCCACCCATGTGTGTTTGGGGATGGGAGAGCAAGGGGTCTCTGATGCTCTTTCCATGTCAGATGCCCCCCTCTGTGCCTCCCTTCACTTACCTCTTCTCCTATGGATTTGTATGTCTCCATGCTAGACGATGATCTTGAGGGAGAATACTTGCATCAGTTTTGTCTTTTATTAGCACTGACTGTCTGATAGTTGTAGGTAGTACATTCCATGAGTTTACAAACTGTGTCTATTTGGTTCTTTGCTGTATACCCAGTGCTTAGTCCAAAGCCTGGCACATGAAAACAACTGGATGGATGGATGGATGGATGGATGGGTGGATGGATGGATGGATAGATGGATGGATGGATGGATGGATGGACCACTGAATAAATGAATGAACCCAGGCAGAGGCCGTCAGTGGCCATCTGTTCATCTCTAGCCATCATGGCTTTCCTTTTCCTGAAGTGAAGGCCAGACTCCTCAAGAGACCAGCTGGATGTGGGTGTCATAGTGGAAAGAAAAACGAACAAGCACTGGCACAGATGGGGCAAAGAGAGGCTGAAGAGGGGTGAAAGCCCAGGGGACTCGGCATGCCACTGGCACCCAGAGAGAGCTGGGTTGGTGCTCAGCTCTCCCCCGATGCTTCCCTTGGCTTGACTTCTTGTTATTTATCCAGGTTGGATTCTTTTCTGCAATTCTGGGGACACTGAGAAAAGGGGCTTCCCTCAGAGAAGAAATCAGCACAGAGGCCAGTTAGAGAACCTAGAGATGAGGGGAACTGGGGTCTGAGGTCAACGGCAGCAAATGTCTGAATCTGAAGTAGAAGTTGGGGAAATTCCATGGCAGGAGCGTCTGAGACCTCGTCCCCTAGAATGCTCTGTGACAGACGGTGTCAGATTTGGGACCAGGACGTTTCCCACATTTCTCCCCCAAAGGCCTGCGTGTCTCCCCAAAGGAAGGCATCTGTTTACTCTGTGACCAACAAAAAGCAGCTGCGACTGGTCAATAAGGAAGTGTGGGGTCAATAAGGAAGTTGATAAAACATATCGAAAAACAAATGTGCCCTTCGTGATGGTTGCACGTGTTCGCCTTATAATTATTCATTAAATTGCCCTCTTATGTGCTTTTCCAAATGTATTCTTATTTTACAATTTAAAATGCTGGGAAGAACAAGTGTTGGCAAGCAGGCGGTTGTCAGCAACACTCCAGTAAAAATGAACTATCAAATTCTAGAGCAAGGGCGATGCAACCCCACGCTGCACAGCCTGGGAAACACCCCCAAATGATCACCCTGTGACTCCTTTTGCTTGATTCCAGTGGCTCTCATTAAAACATCACAGACTGAAATGAGACTGACCTGGCTTCAAATCCTGACTCTCCCACTTAATAAATACTTTCCTGTTGGTAATTACAGCTAATAGTTACTGAGCATTTGTTATGTGCCAGATAGAGTGTTGAATGCTTCGCATGATTTACCACCTTTAAAACCTCATAACAATGTATTGAGTAGGTATGGCAGTCATCCGATTTTACAAATAACAAAAATAATGCCCAGAGTTGGCCTCCCACACAAAGGGACAGGAGGAGGGAACATTTTGCATGAAGAGGAGAGGGCTCTGCCTAAGGGTTCATGCTACTTGCCCAAGCCCCGAAAGCCGCCAGCAGGTACCCCACGTCCAGAGCCGGGATCAGAGGAAAGAGCCCCTGCCAGAGTCGCCTTTGTAGTTGGTGCAGTTAATACGCCTGATGGGGAAGGAGCCCCAGAGAGAAGCATCAATTAGCATAAACTTTGTTTTTGGTGTCATCTTTTAAAACAGATTTTTTTTTATCTTGGTTGAGTCAATATTACCCTTCTCTTCCTTTATGTATATTAATTTTTTTGTGGCGATGTTAAACAAACTATCCTTAACAATCCCTACACTAGAACAATCCCCTATGTTTTCTTTAAACATTATGGACAGTTTCATTTTCCACACTTGTCATTAATCCACCTGGAATTTTTTGTGTGTGAAAGCTTTGAAGTAAGGATCTTACTTCCATTTTTTTTCTAATGTAGAGCGCCAGTGTTCCCTCACATCATTGATCCCCTATTAATTTATAAAACATTATTTTGTGCTAAGTTTTCACATATAGATGGGTGTGTTTCTGTGCTCTGTTAGGTTTTCTTACTCAGTTTGTGCATTCCCAGAAGAGGCCTCTTTGGTACTTTTTAAATTAACGTGTATGTTTTATCTATATTGGTGCTTTGCAGCACAAGTCTTTTCTGTTTTACCTTTTCAGCATTATTTTGGCTCTTTTTACGCTTTCATTCTGCCATACAAATATTAGGATCCATTTGTCAAGGTCCTTAAAAAATCTGTGAAGATTTTTATTACAGTTGCATGAAAGCTATAAATTATTTACTGGGAGGAGAGCCAAAATACCATATTACGTCTTCCCAAGTATAAAACAATGAGCGCCATCAAAGCCTCTTCAAGTCATTTCGTAAAGTTTTATTTTCTTCATATAATCTTGCAAACTCGTCCTCTTGGCTTATGTTTAGGTAGTTGTAAATTTCATGACTCTGGTGAACAGGATCTTTTCCTCCCTCTTCTGTTTCTAGTGTGTAAGCACACAGTTAATTTTTTTATAGATTGATTTTCCTAATTGTAAACTCAATGCATTTTCCCATGACTTTTAATAGTTTCTCATGAGTCTCTTGGATATCATCTGAAGACATCTGTTTCATCTGTAAGTACTGACAATTCTCTCTTTCTCTCCAACCCTTATACTTATTTATTTTTATGTCCAGTTTGCATTGGCCAAAGATTGCTAATCTAATATTTAGTGAGAGCGACAATTGAGGATCCTGGCCTTACACTGTCTTTAAGGACACCTCTTCTACAGCTCCACCACTGAGTATAGTATTTGCTGTAGGTATTTGGCAAACACTCTTTAGCAGGCTAAGAAAGTTCACTTTCGTTCCAATGTAATGTGTATCTTTTTCATAGAACAATACAGAATGATTTTTGTGAATCAATTTAAAGATTCAGCTGGATTTTCTTCCTTAAATTTTTAATTTGCTTACTCGTGTTGATTGATTTTGTGTTACTGACCTTCCTTTACATTCATGGGTTGCACTGTATTTATTTATGAGGGATTTTTTTTTTGAGAGGACATCTCTCATTTATTGATCATATGGTTGTTAACAACAATAAAATTCTGTATAGGGGACTCAATGCACAATCATTGATCAACCCCAAGCCTAATTCTCAACAGTCTATGAGGGATTTTTTTTAACACACTGAGGAATTTGATAACCTAACATTTATTATACTTGTCACTTAGAAATAACTGCAAATATATTTAAAAAATTGGAAGAATAGTTCAAAGAATTATCATATTCCTTTCACCCAGATTCACTAAATGTAAACATGTTATTTCATTTGTTTTATCATTCCTCCGTGTGTGAGAGAGAATATAACATTTTATTCTGACTGTGAGAGTAAGTTACATACATCACATTTCTTTATCCATGACCACCTTCAGCGTGTATTCCCTGTGAGTAAGGGTGTTCTTTTACATAACCACAGTAATCAACTTCAGGAAATTTAACATTGACAATGTCCTAGCTTTCTAATGAGGGTTTCCCAATCTATCTGTAAGGAAAAAAGTCTATAATTTTCTTCTCTGAAACTCTAATTACAATATCATAGATAGGGTATCAAAAATAAACACCACAGAAGTTTCTATCTGTGCTTTGCATTTTTTTTTTTAGTCTCTAAAATGGTTTGGGATAGAATTTACCTCTTATAAGTCTGGTAAAAAAAATGAATCCATCTTGTACTGTTTCCAGTTTTGAAGGGAGAATTAAAAATAAAAAACAAAATTGAAAATTTTCTCCTATGTCCTTTTATGAAGGGAGAAACTTAATTGCCACTTCAAATTCTGTAATGATTTATAGCTTTATTCAGGCTTTGAATCTCTTCTTGAACCCAGAAAGGACAGAGAGAGGAGAGCCTCGTGGTACCCAGACCCCTTAGAGCAGTGCTGTTCAGATCCTTGTTACAACTTCTGGGAAGTAAAATCAAAGAGGTTCACACCCATGTGCCTGCTTCTGATAGTACCCAATCCAAAGTGCTAAACCTGACAGTGTAAACACTCAGTTGGAGGTAGAGTAACAGTTGGTATAGGGAAGGAGCTGGAACTCATTCTGAAGGAAAATAAGTAGCTCGCATTGTTGACTTATTGTCACTGTTACTCACCTCACAAACATGTCTTTCATCCCCACTGTCATGGGATAACAGAGTCATCCTTCACCTCATTTTATGTACATGGAAACAGAGGCTCAGAGAGGTGAAACTGTTAGGCAGAAAAATAGATATGAGCGAGTAGAGGGAGAATAAGGGCAGTAAAGCCCACTAGAAGGGACTCAGTTAATGAGATAAAACTAGAAAGCCAGAAAAGACTCACTGAGTTAATGAGCTTATCAGTTGAGGTTCCAAAGGTCAGGAGCAACTTGGAATGTCCATATATTCCCCAGATAAAAAAATGTATCCTAGCACATGTCTTCATTGTATCACTTAGATCATGCCATTGTAACGTCTACTTAGCCTGCTAAAAGGCCCAGTTTATTATTTAACTTAACGTGTATGCTGTTTTTAACTCTTCCTCCAACCCCTAATCAAGGAACTTTATAACCAGGGCAGGAGACAGACCTCAGAAGTGTAAATAAACCTATGTGGACAAAGGATGCTGAAGTCCCAAACCAACACAGTCACCTAAGTAACCCTATTCTTAAAACAAAACCTTAAAGGAATTATGAATCACCTGTATACATCATGGCTTATGCTGACCCTTACCCACAAAAGCCCTATAAAACCCCAGACCCCAAACCTTTAAGTGCACCTCCTCTCTGAGGTGGTCCACACTGACCTTCTTTGAGTGTGTCCCTCTCTCTGTCCTACTTCAGCTAAGTAGGGAGAAGCTACTGAGAGCTCTGATTTGAGCCTGCAGGTTCCCATCACCTGGGTGACCTGGACGGAACTGCAGCTGCACGGTCATGCTCCTTAGTAGCCCGCTTGAAAATCTATTTTCTTTGTCTTTGGAATGTTCTCAGAACATCATCTCACTCCATCCAGTGCTCTGTGGCTCCCCCAAATCCTAGAGGGGGGGTAGGGGCTCAGTTCCCAAGCCATGCACATCGAGGCAGACACTGGACACCAGGTTACAGTGGCTTTAGGAGTTGGCAAGAGATGCCCTTATGCCAAGCAGCAGGTCAATGAGCTTCCCTTTCCTCCACCTGTTTTTCCTTCCTCTCTGCTTTATTAAAGCAAACCTGCCTCTGTCTACCTTGATTCTAGCCTGCTCCTCCCTTAGAGGTTTACTCAAATGGAACCTTAACTCTGCTTCACTACTGTGTCTCTGCCCTTCGGTTCTTTATTGTGGCGGGAACAAGAACTGAGGAAAATAAACTCGACCCCCCCGCATCAAAACCACCGGCCTAGCCATTCAGCGCTAATAATGCGCAGCTGTGATTCAGGCCATGACCTTTCTGACTCAAAGCCCTCTATTCTTTCCAATCCACATTCTGAGAAGGTCATAAATCCTCTTACCTCTCCCACTTCTTTCTTTTCCTGCTATCATTCCTCATGACCCAGACCAGATTCATAAGCCACAGAAGCTGAACATGCAGAATGCATGTGTGATTCACTGCGTGCACTGCCCACCATGTGCCTGGCGCTGAACTGAGTGCTCTGGCACACGGATGAGTAGAGCCCGAAGTTATCCTTAAAGGGTGCTCTCGCGCTCGGGACAAATCTGCTTTGCCATCCAGGGAAGAGGAGAGCCTCTGGGCCACAGGACCACATGCTACTCATCGATTCATTTAACAAATACATGTTAAAACCTACCATGTGCTGGGCACTTTCCTCAGCATGGCAAATTCAAAAGGAATCAAGGCCCTAAACCCCTGTTCTTGTGAATCTTACATAAAATAAAAGATTATGTTCTACTAAGAGCAGCTTCCACTCTAGGGAGGGAGTTTCCATTCTCTCCTGCCGGAGGTGGGAACCAGGCCGTGAAGAGGAAATCAGACCTGTGCTTTAGCACTGGAGACCTTTTGACTTTTCTTCCCACAGTCGGGTTCTGTGGGCTGGATGGAGTCTCAACATGGAAAGAATGTCAGCTTAGGTTGTAGAGAGGCGAGTTTTAATCCTGGCTCCAGCTACCTGCCTGCGTGAACAGCCTTCTCTGGGCCTCAGTGCCTCCGTTCCCACAGCATTGGTCCTATCAGTGGATCTCAGTGGCAGCATCAAAGCCCCCAGGGACTTACGGAAAACTCATAAAGGTGTTTTTGAGTTTTGAAATAACTGGAGAGGCCTACTGGCGTCTGGTAACGAGGAAGCCAGACATCATAAACTGCTCAGACACGCATTCACACCAACCGTCCCCGTCTTGCATGACTTCCACAATGTCCCACAGTCGTGAGCATTCATACAAGTATTTGCTTGACTACTATGCTCAGTTCTTTTGGGTATATAGCTAGTAGAACTGTTGGGTCATATGGTAATTCTATGATTAACTTGTTGAGGAAGCTCTGGGTGCCTCCCAGAGTGGTGGCCTCTCCAAACAATTGTACTGAGCCATGCCTTTGCAGCCAGTCCTTAACCAATATCAAGAATAAGAGAGATGCAGGGCTTGCCTAAGGTCAGTCTGCTGGCAGATGACAGAGCTGAGATTCAAACCAAAGCTCTTTAGGATGTGGCCTCCTGTTCCTCAGCCCTAAGAAGCCCTTACTCCCCAGACCCTGATCAGAGGGGACTGGGATAACAGCACTTCTTGGGGAGACCCGCTGGTAAGGGAGGGTCGTGCTCGGGACAAATCTGCTTTGCCATCCAGGGAAGAGAAGGAGAGCCTCTGAGCCACAGGACCACATGCTACTAATTGATTCATTTAACAAATATATATTAAAACCTACCATGTGCTGGGCACTTTACTCAGCATGGCAAATTCAAAAGGAATCAAGGCCCTAAACCCCTGTTCTTGTGAACCTTCCAAGGCCCTGGGGTACGAGGAAGACCAAACACATGGCTCCCAACATTGAACAAATGAGATCACATCAGTTTATGAGTCACCTAGACTCACAGCTCAAAGAATGACACCTCACACCACAGAGTACCAAGTGCAGATTGCACCTGGCAACAGCGAATCACCAAGGGCTGTGGGAGGCGAGGTTTGTAGTGTCAATAGGGCGGGGTGTCCCCTGGTTTCCACAGGAGAACATAATGGGCTTGCTTGAATAATTCCGTGAGCTGGCCAGGAACTGAAACCCAACACTCAGGGATACCAGGAAATGTGCCTGGCTCCTTGATGAAGGGATAGCTTGGCTAGGAGACCTTGTCAGTGACAGCAGAGTGGGGAGGCGAGTCTGATGTGGGAACTTCCCAAGTTTCCCCAGTCTTACCAGATATGGAGGCACCACCTAATATTGAGTCTCAATTTGAGATCTTATGCCACAACTCCTTGCACAAAATTGTTGAAGTGGTGGAAGAAAAGCGTTGAAAACAGAAATGGCAGGCAGATGCCCCCTCTAGGGGGTAAACAACCCGGCGGTCTAATATCCCTGGCCCAGGGCACCAGAGGCTATGGTCATCAGCGAGCTGTGTGAGGTTGGCCTCCTCTGGATTTTTCACAGTGGGAATACATGCCTTCCCCCCACACACCCTTGCGGCACAAGAAGTCACCCCAGCTCCGGCCTTTCTTCTCACAGTTGTTTGGTGGTTTGAGCATCATATCCGCACCTCTGGATACATCCAGGCCTTCATCATGACGGGAAAGAGCAAGGCCTCAGTCATCCCCAGCATTGTGCTTCTCCCCCACCATTCCTGGCGGTGCAGTAGAGCCTGAGGATTGCCTTCAGGAGTAACAACCCCCCTGTCAGCCAATGTTGGACTTTCCCCGCCAATACCACCCATAACTTTAGTCAGCTGCTGGTCCATCTGCTTCCATGGACTTGCAACCCGAGCCAAGTACCTTGTTGCGTAGCTGTCAATTTATTCATTCTGCGCCACACTTGGTGTGTGTTTTTGATCTGCTCACGTCTTTCTTTGATTCTGGAAAATCCTCTTCCATTTTTCCTTTGGATATCTCTTCTGACTTTGTTTTCTCTCGTTCCAGAACTTGAGCTGTATGTATGTCACACCCTCTTATTTTTCCCATACCTCATCTGTTCTTGATTCATATCTTCCTATTTTTATTTTACAACCTCTTGTTCTCTTTTTTATGAGTGTTATTCCTGTTATTCTCTCAAAGGTCTTAAAATTCTTATTTCAAGCTTATTTTGGGATTAGGTTGTTAATTGCATTTTGTCTTGTGTGAACTCATCTCCTAATGGTTACGTTTGTTGGCTGTTGTTTCAGGAGATCCTCAATCAAAATGCTTTTTATAAGCCTAGAACCTGCAACCACTTACAGTAGAAGTATTTTTCTTTCTATTGGTTTAAAAATAAATTGAGTATAACAATTAAGCAATTATACCAAGATCCACGGGCATTTCTCAGACACGACACCTAAATTTTACAATTTGCAATAAGTAGAATACAAAGTAATTACATAGTACCCATGAGACCTTTCACTCTGTGTAAACATTATGCTAGCTGGCTGTTTTGTTTAATGTTGCCGAGCAGGAAAGGATGTGCCCATGGAACCTGCCTCCAGGGTAGTAGCGGAAATACAACAGGTCTCAACACAGCCAATCATGTGTCTTTCAATAGAGGTCATAAGAACAGAACTCAGAACTCCTTCCTTCTTAAAAATAAAATTATAAGAAAAACCCACTCTGCTACCTCTATTACTGCCCACCCTTGTGAAGCTGGGTATCTGTTTGAATTTGGCAAAATAAAAACTTAAAAGGAAATCTCAAACAGAGGGCTGGAATTAATATGGCAATGACCTAAATACTGTTTTGGGAACAGATACCAGGAGAAGCAGAAAAACCATTTGATTGGTCTCTGGGTGTTTGCATTTTCTAAAATTTCAGCCTTATGACTTATATTAAACAAAATTAGCCCTAGTGCAAGAATAGAGGGTCTCCCTTGATTTTGTCAACTGCCTATAACAACCTGTTCCCCTAGTTTTACTTTTACGCACATGGGTCCCAATTTTAGTGTGTGGACTTGTCGAGGATGGAAAGTTTCTGTTTCCATTCTCTGTGCTCATCCCTCCTGGTTTTGTGGTTGGCTCCCACCAGCCCCCAAGGTCCCTCCAGGACAGGACTAGGTTGTGTATTAGCAGCTCAGAGCCATCCTGACCTGGTCCCAATTAGTTCTAAGTCCTAAAGCCATAGTATGTTACCACTAGGAGGCATCTCGAAGATCATCTAGGCCAAACCAGCCACTTCATGGGGAAGAAAACTGAGACCCTGAGAGGAGGGGCCTTGCCCAGGTCACCTGCCAGGACTAGTTACCCCCATGGGGACTCCCTGGAGCCCGGACTGTACGTGCACAGCCTTCTTGACCAAATCCTGCTCCTGGAATCCAACTGAGGCTTCTCCATTCAGGCATCAATACCTCCTTCTAAGTCTTAGTTATTCATTCAATCACCCCCAAAAGGCCTACTATTTGCCTGGCACTGTGATAGACATGGGGGACGTAACTGTAAATAAGAAACCTGTAGACACAATGTAGCTCAGAGGTGGACTGTGGAGTCATAATGGCCTGTATTCAAAGCCATTTGAATGGCTTTTGGTGGCTCTACAGTTTGTTTCCTGTGTGATCTGGGCAGATCAGGAGGCCGCTATTCTTTCTGGGAACCTGGGTGAAATAGATACACTCATTCATCCCTTATTTAGAGCTCCTGTGATAAGTAAATGGCAGGATAGTCATAAAACATCCAAAGCTCTCATTATTGTTAGTTTCCCTCCAGCATGCCTGGAGCTCAGAGGGGGTGCCAAGCTCTTCTGTTAGCTCAGATGCTCATCTCTGAGGAGATCTGGCTCAGGCCAGTTGGCCAACAGCCCCAGCTCATCCATCCTCACCTAAGTCTATGGCTCTCTCTCCACTGGCCTGGCAGATGCCATCTTTAGCCTTGACTGGAGCCCCCTGCTCCCTCCCAATCCTCTCTGAACTGACAACTCAGAGACCTGAATTCTTGGAAATTTGTCCCTGACATGACATAGTCTTGACCAAGGCACAGCCTCTCTCTGAGCCTCAACTTCCCTACCTGTGCAAAGAGTGGAGCAAAGTTAGGGAAAAGTGAAGACGCCCCCATGGCCTGACACTCCTGCGTCTCCACGGAATACTATGCTCTCCACATCCTCCCCCACTCCAGACTCCAGACGGCTGATCCCCCAGAGGAGGTGAGCCCTCAGGCTCATGGCCCTTGCTAGCTGGCTCTGGGCGGTTTCTGAGGTACAGGAGGCCGCCCTCTTAAGTGGGACCATTCTAGCTAACCTCTGATTCCACGTGGCCATCAGGCTTTATGCCTCTGCCAGAGCTTCTTTATCTGGGGTCCGTAGATCCCTAATGGGATCTATAAACCCTAAGAAATTATATACAAATATCATGTGCACTTTGCAAAGGATTGAGTTCATACCTCTATACTCTTCATTGTAATCTCAAAATGGTTTGGACTCCAAAAAAGGTTAAGAGCTATTTGGATGAGCCTATTGTATGCCTCTATCTCTTAACCTCTAACCTCCTGTGATTGTTGGAAGGTGAGACCTGGAGTCTGGGGCAGAGACAGCAAAAGACAGGGGTAATAGACAAGGTAAAAGACAAGGAAACAGACTGATAATGGGAAAACACAAATGCCTGCCCACCAATAACCCTGCCAAGAAATGTTTTGTGAAGATGCCAGAGATATACCAGAGTGTTTCTGGCAATC
The DNA here is from genome assembly GCF_040802235.1 of Manis javanica. Lineage (NCBI taxonomy): Eukaryota > Metazoa > Chordata > Mammalia > Pholidota > Manidae > Manis > Manis javanica. Next base: position 13,606,254 of record NC_133160.1, on the reverse strand, counting down.
CCTAGAAGGCTTAGAGGAAGGTATCCCATTTATCAAATCGCTAATGGAGGAAGCTCCAATCTTTCATGAGGAAATGATTTAAGGTCTTGAGAAGTCTGAGAAAAGGTCACTGGAGATTAAGCATCTGCCAACCAGAGCTGAATCCTAGCCATAAGAGAAGACTGGGCCAGAGGGGATTCTCTGAACTATTAAACAGAGCATGAATCATTTTTCATCCTTTAGGTATAATATTATAGGTATAGTTTACATTCAATAAAATGCCCAGATTTCATATGTTCTATTTGATGAGTTTTGATAAATGTACACATGAAAGCACTACCCCAAGATACAGAACATTGCTATCACCCCAGAAAGTTCCATCATAATGTCACAACCCTCTGCGATCCCAGCCCTAGACATCTACTGATCTGCTTTCTTTCACTGAAGATTAGATGTGTCTGCACAAGAATTTCAGATATAAGGAATCATACTTACCTAATCTTTTGTGTCTGGTTTCTTTGGCTCAGTGTAATGTTTTTGAGATTCATGCACATGGTTGCCTGTGTTGGTAATCTGTCCCTTGTTTCTTTGCTAAGTTGTATTCCATTACATGGATATATCACAGTTTGTTTATTCTTTCATCCACTGATAGGCATTTAGATTGTTTCCAGTTGGAAGCTATTATGAGTAGAGTGGCTGTAAATAATTCTTCTCAAATCTTCCTGTGGGCATATGCTTTATGTTCTCTTGAATAAATACCTACAAGTGGAATTTCTGGTCATAGAGAAGGTGTATACTTAACTTTACTGTAAACTGCCTAACAGTTTTCCTAAGTGGTTGTACCATTTTGCATTTTCTCTAGCAGTGTTAAAAATTCAAGTTGCTCCATGTCCTTATCAACACTTGATATTGTCAGTCTCTTTTATCTTAGCCATTTTAGTTGGCATGAAGTGATATCTCATTGTGGTTTTAATTTGTATTTCTCTGGTGATTAGTGATGTTGAGCATCTTTGTATGTGTTATTAGCCACTCATATATCTTCTTTTGTGAAATATCAGTTCAACTCTGGCATTTTTTGGTATGTATGTTTAGACTTTGTATGATTGAGTTGCAAATGCTCTTTGCATATTCTGACAGTTCATGTGTATCCTTGGACAGATATAAGCATATCCTTGGTCAGATATAAGCATTCCTTGTCAGATACACATATTATAAATATTTTCTCCCATTTCCACAGACTGACTTTCATTTTAACAGTTGTTTTTTTCTCTTCAGAAAGCAAAAGTGTCTAATTTAGAAGTTTTTTTTAAGGCTTCATTGCACCCTAAAAAGTAACAGCTCCTGACACCATCTGCCTGGCTCTCTTTGTCTCAGTTCCAAAAAGAGGATAAGCTCTGAGGTCAGACCAAGTTGGGGTCCAACTTCACATGCTGTTGATTATTTAATATTCACAATAATCTTAAGAATTAGGTACTTTTATGGTCCATTATGCAGATGAGAAAACTGAAGCACAGAGGTGTGTTCCCAGTAGGGTTTCTGTGACAACATCCACCATTAAAGAGAAGGTCCACCGGAAGGAACATCTCTGTAGTCCAGGGAGAGCTGCACTGAGCGGCTGCATTTGTACCAAAAAGCAGTGGTAACAATGGTGACCATCATGGGCTAAAGAAAAGACTATTGCTCTGACTGAGGGATCCTAATAAGCCTCAAGATTCTTGTAGAACCCAGTGAAAATAGAAGACAGGCTCAGTTACGTCAGTGATGTATATACCCCACCAGATGAAAGGATGGTGGATAAAACCAAATTTAACTTTATTTGAAAAAGAGTCAAATGAAATGTATCTGACACTCACATATTCTAGAGGCACTTTTTAATGCTGTAATGAGCTCTTCATAAACATCACTTTTATATCTACATGATATTCTATCCAGTGAAAATACATGCCAAGATTTACTTAATTGATCTCCTCTTGTTGAATATTCATATTGTTTCCAGTCTTCTCTATTATAAGCAGCCCTGACATGAACATCATCTCATCGTGCACAAAACTAACTCCTGGGATAGATGTTCATAAGCGAAATCATTGGATCAATGCCTACCAACATTTGTAAAGTTCTTGGTGCTATTGCAAGATTGTCTCCCAGGAAAACTGTACAGATTTGCACTCCATCTGCATGCCTGAAAGAGAGTAAGCCACATCCTCAGTGACTAATTGGGTTTTCCATGTACCTTAATAGCAGGGAGGGCAGGGGACAGGCTCATCATACCTGAGTGCTGAGGATACTGTCAAGGTTAGGTACTCCCTAGAATAAATTACTATGATATTCTAAACTTACACATCTCTCCAGGAGTGGCACGAACTCTGTGCTTGACTTAGATTGACCTTGATTCTAGATCCAGGGCTCAGTTATCAGCTCTCATCTTAGCTGACCTGTCAGCAGCCTTTGCCGCAGCTGATCACTCCCTCTTCCTTCGTTTGCCTTCCAGGACACCATGATCTCTTGGGTTTACACCTTCCTCGTGGGTTACTCCCGATGCTGGTGGGGCCCCAGTTCGTGGTCTGCTCTATCCACACTCATTTCTCTCCTTCCTCATCTCATCCGGTCTTATAACTAAATGTGGACGATTCCCCAGTTTCTATCCCCTGCCCAGACCTCACTACTAAACTCTAAACTCATATATCCAACTGCCTTCCGATGTGTCAACTCAGATGCCTCATACACATCTCAAACTCAGTATGTCTGAAACTGAATTCCTGCTCTGACCTGACAGAATCGCCTCACCTGTCTCATCTTGGTTGATGACAACTTCATCCTTCCAGTCATTCACACCAAAAATCTTGACATCATCTTTGATTCCTCTTACACTTACACTTGATATCCAATCACTAGGAAATCCAATTTGTCCTACCTTCAAAATCTGATTATGAAATTATTATGAAGTACCTGTAATTTCTTAAATTGAAATATTCTTAACCCACACAGTGGGTCGGTGGATTTTTCCACCACCATACAGCTAGGAAGTTATGGAGCACGGATCTAACCCAGGTGGCAGTGGCCCTAAAATCTTTGCTCTTGCTGTGCTCTTACATCCTTGACTTTCTCTGGAGAAATACAATCCAGTAAACACGTATACATGCACATGCCTTCTAGAAAGCAACATGGTGATATACACGAAGTCTTAACAGATATTTATACCTTTTATAAAATGCCTAAGTGAAATGGCTGTATATCAAAATATTGTTAGTTATCTTTGGGGTATAGAAATGTGGGTGATGCTTTATGGGCAATTATTGTTTTATTTTTGCTATCTCAACACCACTCCCTTTCTCTGGATTGCACAGCATTAGGAATTACAATGGGCACACAAAACACCAAGGAATGAGAAGGCCACAACTCCTCTGTACTCTTCCCAGAGGGAACGTGGCTCTTTGGAATACATGTGACACCTGACACCTTCCAAGGGAGCTGGGACAGGAATGGTCTCTGTCGGGAATTCTGTTACATGGCATTTTCATCTAGAATTATGTTCAGTAACACATTGACCCCTTTTAATTCACTTCATACACCAAAAGGTGCTGTTTGTTTACTGTCTGCTTTTTCCTTCCCACTCTCTCAACTCACCACGTGGGTCCTACGTGTCATACACACATTTAAATTAAATTAAACCTGAGAAGAAGGATGGAACACCTCGGGATTTTGCTGTGCTTGCTGAGCTTGGGAACAGTGCTCTCCAACGGCAGCAGCACTAGTATGTTTTAACTGGTGGCTTTTTTATTAGAAAAAATAATATGAGAACTTCTGGGTAAAATGGCAAAATTAAAGGGATATCTGTTCCACTTCCCTCTCTGAAACCCACAGATGTCCTTTGATGAAACTAGAAAGCAGATTCAATCTTGAGCCACATTGATTTTAAAGATAGGGATAGGAGGGGAAAGGGGAAAATAAAACCCACCGGGAAGGGTTCAGGTACAGAGGGAATGAACACAATAGAAGTTAAAGCTCCCAGCTGGGAACCTGGCACATAGTAGGTGCTCAGTGGGCATTATTCATGGAAGAGGCTATTTCCTTCAAACAGAGGGATGCTAACCTGAGCCAGGCAGGGGGGAGGGTGTGGAGAAGAGTGGGAATGAGCGAGGGCCCTTGGTAAGAGAAGGGTATGTGTATCCTGGACCAGGATCAGCTGCAGGTCAGCCAGGATGAGGGGCCAGGAAGACCTGGAAGCCACATGGCTCATGTGGAGGGTGGACCTCGAACTTGAACCAGACCTCTCTGTCCTCTGACATCCCCAGCCTCCAACCCTCTGCCTGGCATTCAACCTGACGCTGAAGAGGCGACACGGCTCAGCTGCAGCCCTGGCAAAGGCCTACTAACTCTGACCAACCAGCTTTCAGGGGAGAACCCAGCCCTCATCCCTTCTCAGCTGCGGCCCACGTGAGGCAGGTCCAACCTAGCACTGAAATGGCTTAGCATGGAAACCTGGGCGACTGACTCTCCCTCTGCAGCCCTGAGTCCCCCCTTCTGTAAAGCGGGAATGGCCACATTGCTTGTCTTCCTCTGGGCTGGTAGCGTAGCTCTGCTGAGCTATGAGACGTGGGAAATTGCTTTGTGAATTGCCCAAAATATTAGTCACCCTGATCACTAGTATCATCATCATCATTATTTCTCAATGCACATGCCAATTACCCTCAGCTCCTCTCTCCTCCTGGTCTCCTGGAATGCAGCTGAGCGACAGTGAAAGGACTCCCAGCCCTCACCCGGCCTTCCGCATTCCCTCTCTCCTCCCAGGCCCGCGGCCTGCGGCAGCTAGTATTAGCTCAGGGGAAAGCCTCCATTTTCACCCCAGATATTCTCCCCATTACTGACCACCCTGATGAAGTGGAAAGAGGCCTGGCCGTAGAGGTGCTCACTGTGCGGCTTTAGAAACATCTTTTCTCTTCTCTGACCTCATTTGTCTCATCTATGAAATGGAAGTGATGATACCAGCCTCACAGGCTTGCCATGAGAATATGGGATCATAGGTTGAAGAGCCCATCACAGTCCCTGGAACACAGGATGGGTTCTGTACATACATGTGGTCTCAGCAGCCTGAAATTCCACTGTGACGTGCTCCTTTTGGGTCCGCCCTTTCTTCCTGGCTTCTTTTAAAGTGCACGTACCCCTGCAAAGGGGACAATCAAGTCACTGGTCCCTCAAGACATCAGAAGCCACCCAGATGTTTCCTCCCATGCTGAAGTAAGAAGACCAAGACCAACACGTGGGGGCAGGCCTGGCTTTGGGGGACTGAGCTAGCTACCGGGACCCCCTCTCCCTTCCCAGAATCACCTGCCACTTCCTCCCCAGCCCATTGAGCTTTCTGTTACTCTCCTGCCTTAGCCACGAAGGCAGAGGATCACACTGGTGCTCTGTGAGGCTAGGAATGAGGTCAGTCCCCACCAATTGCATGCTCCTGGGGTTGGGGCACCCTAGAAGGTTCTGTTCAAAAACAAACTTCAGCCAAGGTCACCGGCGGGTCTCCTCGGCTCCATGAAGTGATTTCTGAATCAGGCAAGCATGCCACCTAGTGACGAGGCAGGAGAGACTCCAGAAAGGGAGGGTTTTTTCAAGGCAGGCCCAGGAAGGAAGTCTTCCACAGGAAATAGCATTCTTTGGGTGGGGTCACCTCCACGTGGGGACAAAAGGCTCTTCCTTGGTGGGTGACTTCTTCTTGGGGTGGGGAGGCGTCCATGACATTCTCTTACCCATGCTCACCAGAAAATTCCTGGCTGTTCCCTTGGCCGGGGTCAGGGCGGGGGTGGGGTGGGGGAAGGCAGCGACAATGAGGTCAGGAGTGAAGCCCCGCTGCTGCGGTGAGTTGGCCTAGCAAAAGCAACCCCGCTGTTGGGCATGTGTTTTCGAGTTCATAAGGGTGGGACAATATGCTCTAAGAAGCATGTAATTCTGTCTGTGGAATGTACAAGAGCTGTGAATCACCCAGACATTCACCAATATGGGGCGAGCAAATGAAAAACGGCACATGCGCAGAGTGGAATACTACGCAGCCCTTACAAAGAGTGAAGCAGGCATGGCCAGATGGATTCTTGGATGCAGGCAACAGACATAGCAAGCCTGGCTCCCTAAGCAGAAAGGGCTCTACTGGAAGGATATCGGGGAGACCTGCAGGAGACACTGTTCACACTGTGTCCTCTATGCATGCCTCCCTCCCACCATGACTTTTCAAACTGTGCAACTTGAAAGCCTTGCAAGGGTATCAGGCAGTCTGTGGAAATAATGGTCAGAAATCAAGAAAGTCAACCAGGTCACCAGCACCTGGCTAGGATCCCATCAGTGACTCTCAGCACCATCACGATCATGAGTGACACTCCAGTTGTCGCTGCACCTTTGCCTCTTCCCTCAAGCTTTATGGCTCAAGGTGGAAGCATAGAATTTATTAAACCCCACCCATGCACTTTATTTACTTACAAACACAGATATTTTGCATACTATGTACCAGGCAGAGGTCTAAGGATGTTAGTGGATTGATGATCTCATCAGTTCTCACACTAAGCCAGTGATTTAAGGAATATTACCATATCCATTGTGTAGATGAGAAAACAGGATCCCCTTAGACAGAAGCACAGAGAAGTTAAGGAGTTTGCCTAAGGTCACACAGCAAGTGGCAGAGCTGGGATTCGAACGCAGTTTGGCTCCCATTTCTGCACTGTGTTGTCATGCCCACATTCTAGCTCTCAAAAAGTGGAGAAAAATCCATTCTTGCTCCTGTAACCTCCCCAAAAGACCCATAAAGAATTCTCCCACTAGGAAGCGTGGTCAGAAACAGTGTAGACAGGAAACAGGAAAAACCCTCTACATGTAGATACAGATGACTTGCCGTGCCATAAGCAAAAATACATCCCAGATGGAGCAGGAAGGGGAGGGACAAGTTTCAGTAACGTGTTATGTATGATTCCACTTTAAAACGAAAATTACAAAAATACATGCTGAAATTGACATAGTGCTTCCCAGAGACAAGCACTGATTGTTTTCCTCGAATTAATTTATTTAATCCTCACAACTCTATGGTTGGTGCTATGATTAACTCCATTTTATGGACAAGAAAATGAGGCAACTGGTCCAACTTATTTGGCAAATACAAAGCAAACCTGGGATTCAAAACCAAGCCAACTGGCTCAGAGCACTGCCCCAGCTGCCTCTGTGAGCACAGAAAATGTCTGGAAAACATCAAAAGAAACTGTTGTTCTATGGTAGCCTATGGGGAATGGGATTAGGAGAGCCCTGGGATTTTTTTTTTTCACTTGATACCCTCTGGGCTATTTAAGTTTTTATTTTATCCATAGGCTTGAATTTCTTTTATAATAAAAAATGCTTTAATACAAAGGATTTGTTTACCAGTTTGTTTTAATCTGTGTATGGAGAGCTAAAAGCTGAGCTAGTCTGGTGGTGGAGAGGGTTGTGGATACCACAGAGGGCAGAGGGCAGTAAGCACTGACCCCCCCGCCTGCCAGTACCCGAGGGTGGGGGTATTTGTGGGGGGCTGTGAATGAGAATGAGGAAGAGGAGCTGAATGACCCCACTCTTCCCCAGGTGCTCTCAGAACTTGAGCGTGTGACACCACCAGCTGGAGGGCTGTGCAAACACAGGTCGCTGGGCCCATTCCCAGAGCTGTGAGGCAGTACACTCTGGGCTGGCACCTGTGAGTGTGCCCTCCTGACAAGTTCCCAGGAGATGCTGGTGCTGCTGGTCTGGGACCCCACTCAGAACCACGGCTCTAGCCTTCTCTTAGGGGCAGCATTTTAAATGTAGGAAGCATTTGAATATCAGCTAGCCTCCTCCCCATGGGCGGTCCCCACAGCGCTGGAGAGATGGGTGCAGATGAGGAAAGGGCAGGCAGGGCCAGATGCTAAGGAAGCCAAGGAGCCCACGCGGTGCAGATGGAGCAGCGAAGCGATAACCCCCTTCCGGCATGCCCGCAGCCTGCCAAAGCCCCAGGAATCTGGCCCTGCAGCCTCTCTAGCGCCATCAGCTCCCACCAGTCTGTCCCGCCCACCAAATCCCAGCTGCCTGGCCTTGCTTCCACCCTGGGATCACCGGCAGTGGCGCTTGCACTCTCTCCCTGGAACACCGGAAGGCTGGCTCCTTCTCATCATTTGGACCTCAGCTGAAATATCACCTCTTCAGGGGGTCTCCCCTGAGCACCCTATCCAAATCAATCACCTCTCTCCTCTCCAGGTATGCTCAGTACCTCAGCTGGCCAGTACAGTAGCCAGTAACCACATGGGACTATCTGATTTTAATGAATTAAGGGATATTTAAAATTCAGTTCCTTGGTTATACCAGCCACATTTCAAACACTTCCTGGCCCCATGTTGGCTACTAATATTAGAGCAGATATAGAACATTCCCATCATCACAGAAATTCTATTGGATAGAACTTCTCTATACCTTTACTCAATCTCATCATCCCCTCGAAATTTATCACTATAGGAAACCTTATTCAATTACTTGTCTGTTGTCTGCCTTTCCCTCCTGTGGTTCTCTTTTTCACCCCAGGACCTAGCCTAGAATCTAACATATCTCCAAAATAAGCATTCAGGAAATATTCCTTGGGGGGTATTTTTTGAACATCTGCCAAGATTAGGGATAGGTGCTCTCTGCCAGGGGACAGAAGCCACCCTGAGATTTTCTTGTGCCTGTGGGAGTAAGGGGACCTGAGTATCATCTGCATATTGTAGACATGGCATTATTACTTTCCTCTATGTCCTCAGGAATCTCCACCCCCAGGTCAGCTGTTAGGAGGAACTTCACGTACCACACGCTCCCTTGGGAGGTAAGCCCAGGTGAGCAGCATAAAATTTATTTGCCACTTCAGGGAGAATCACCTTGGACCTGGGGAAGGGCAGAGCAGGGGCTGCACTGGGATGAAGTGGGATTGCCCAGGGTGGGAGGAAGAGCAGAAGGGAGCAGTGGCTTGGGGACCTGGCATGGACGTGGCCCCAGGCTTGAGATGCCCCCGAATGAGGACCCAGCGCCCTGCCCTCATCTCTCTCATATCTTGTGCTTTGCTTTCTTCTGCCTAAGTTTCCTAGTAAAAGTTTCTTTGAAAAAGTTCAAATTCATCCTGATGAACTAAGGGTGGAAGTGTGAAAGGGGCCTACCCTGGGTTCAAATCCGAGCCTTTGGTAACTGGCCTCTTTGAACCTCAGTTTCCCTTCTGTAGGTTGAGGGGTTTAAACAAGACAGTGCAGATACAAGGCTTAGCGTGGTGCCTGCATGTTGAAGGTGTTTCATGATTGATAGTTTCTTCTGTCCCTTTTCCGCTTGGGCCCAAACAGCAGGAAGAGTTGATAACCTTTGGAGAGAGCAGCTGTGCCAGCTGGCGAACCTGAGAAGAGCTATGAGCTAGAACAGAAGGATCGAAAGGCCAAAACTCGCAGAGAAACCGAGAGAGACCTGAAATTCAGAAAGGAGTCCGGGCTGCTGGCTGGGACTGCAGGCCCTTCCTGCCCTTGGCTTTTCCAGTAGAGACCATGTCTAGTGCAGGTTACCAAGTACAAGAAACAAACAGCTCCAGGAGTGACATCGCCACCAACCGCTGCAACGGATCTTATTTTTTTTAACTATGCAAATCTCAGGTCAGAGGGCTGAGAGTGCTGCCTTCCCTCCAGGGGACTTGGGCACAAGGGTCTCCCAAAGTGTAAGTGCTCTGTGCCCGGTCTGCTCAGCGTTGGAGAGCCACTTAACCTCCCTGCTTGCCTGGACACCAGGAGGCCCAGGCCCGGTGTCTGCTCAGGCCCTCTGTCTTCTCTTGACCTAAGCTTTCTTAGCAATGTTTCTCTCCCACCACTGTTACTTGGATTATTTTCTGTTCCTGTGTTGATGGATGTTTCTTGCCTGAACTGATGAGTCCCATGTAAGACTTCCATCCTTTGATGGGTGTAAACAAAGAAGCAAGGGCTAGCTACCCATTGATGGGCATTCTTTCCTATCCAAAAAGGTAAAGGGGTAAGAAGCAAGGGAAATGAGAGAGAAGTGGGAGTGGGAAAGGGAACCAGCTCATGTCAACACCATCACACAGCTGGTAAGTAGTGGGCTAGTCTGCAAGTCCGGAAGTGGGTGGCCAATGCTAAAGGAACAGGAGCAGCTCCTAGGAGTGGGTGGTGGGGTCTGCCAGAGTGGGGGAAGGGTGCAAAAGGAGAGGAGGGTCTTATGGAGAAGGGCAGGCCTGGCTCATCAGTCCAAGGGCCAGATGCCAACTGCCTGAAGGACACTGCGATGGAACCCCAAATCAGAGCTCCAAGCGCCACCCAGTGGCCACTGGGGAGATTGCATGAGAAAAGGGCTGGTGAGAAAAGAGTGGAGAATGTGGTGGGGGGAGTGAAGGAGGAAGCCTGGACTTTGCCCTCACTGCCCCCCAGTCAGTTAAGGAACCCCTTCCAATCAGATGCCCCCAAGCATCTGCCTGATGCAGCTGGGGCTCTGTCACTGGTGAGATCACAGCCTGTCCTCTAGGCCTGACTCCTCACTGGGAGACAGGGATTGGGCAGGTGAGGTCACATGCCAGGCACTGTGCTCAGCACTTGAGCTCATCTGAAGAGTTCAGATCTCAGCCATCCTGTCCCCCTGTGCTCCAGTCGCTCCTGACCACACATTCATACTTCATTTGCCAGTGAAATCCCTCATGGCCACCTGCAGAAACTCCAGTCATGGTTTAAGGCTAGGCTTGAAGGTCACCTCCTCAGGGATTTCTCCCTCCATACCTGCCCTCACTGCCTGCTCCATCTTCTCACCTGAAGGGCCCTCTTTCTTCTACACTTATAGTCAGGTGCGTCTCTCCCCTTTATCCCTGAGCTCCCCCACTTCAGAGGCTTTTCTCAAGTATGTTTCTGCCTCTTCACCAAGCTGAGCAAGGTGCCAGGCACAGAAGTGCTGAAGAGGCCTGATCTGAGGTGAGGCTGCCAGGGTGCCAACCCTGTGTGGTAAGCAGAATAACGGCCCTCCAAGCATGTCTACGTCCTACTAAAGGAACATGTGGCTATGTTACTTTACATGGTAAGGGGATTCTGCAGCTGGGATTAAGCTACGGAGGTTGAGGCGGGGGGTTACTGTGGATTAGCTGGGTCAGCCCAATATAATCACAAGGGTCCTTGGAAATCAGAGACAGAGAGTCTCTGAGAAGATTCCCCAGAGACAGAGAAGGAGATGTTGAGGGATGCAAGGCCATGAGCAAGGAATTCAGGGAGCCTCTAGAGGCAGGAAAAGGCAAGGAAATGGAAGCCTCCAGAAGGAATGCAGTCGTCGCACCGACCCATTTCAGACTTCTGACCTCCAGAAATATAAGGTAATAAATCCCTGTTGTTTTAATTACCCCTACATTTGTGGTAATTTGTTATGGCAGCCAGAGGAAGCTAATACATCCTGGTTCAGCTTCTTACTAGTTATGTGACTTTGGGAAACTTACTTAACCTCTCTATGCCTCAGTTTCCTTATCTGTAAAATGGGGGTGATAAAGGCAGTAATTCCTACCCCACAAGGTTGTTGTGAGAAAATGAACATCATTTAGAATAATGCCCAAGACTAAATATGTTAGCTATTATTATATATGTTAGCTATTATTATAAGATAAATTAATAGCTCCCATTAATTGAGGTCCTAATTGTGCCAGGCACAAGGTCAGATGCCTTAGAATAATTTCCTCTATTCTCAGCAAGGCCCTTGGGGAAAACAATTTCAATTCCCATTTTTCAGTTAAAGAAACATACCCAGAGTAATTGGAGCACAATCTCTCCAGGATTGGAAGCACTTTTAAAACTTTGGACTTTGTTACATGCACTCTGGAAATGGGAGTGGTTTGTGCTTTTTCCTGATACAGTGTTGGTTTGGGGAGGTTTCCTGTCAGGGAGGGGGTGGGGGACAGGTGTCAGAGTGTGGGTCCAGGCTAGGTAGGCAGAGGCCTGCTCCAGGTGAGGGGTTCTGGCTGATACCTCCTGGTCCCTACCTAGCATAGAGGGAGATAAAAATCCAGGCAAAATTCACCTATCCGCCCTGGACCCTGTCCATTTAGGGGTTCTATTACTGCATCTTGCTTCCTCACCAACTCTCCGGCCCAGTTCTAGGAGCCAGGTTTGGGGGCTCCATGAGCTAGGCACAGCCCGATGGCCCTGTGTTCCATCCGCTGGGGGATGGAGGGCCACAGGCTAGCTCGGACCCCAAGGGTTCCCGTTGAGCCCCCTCCCTTCCCGCAGCCGGCATAAGGAGCCATCTGTTCTCTGCTGAATAAACAAGGAGGGGGAAGCAGCGCCGGGCCCACTGCCCCCCAGCCCGACCCCCGCACAATGCGCCTTTCTCCGAGGAGACGCCGCCTGGGCGCCTCCAGGGCGCGTTCCGTCTGGCCTCCCCTCCCCGCGGCGGCACAGCAAGACCCACAGACCGACCCGGTGGAAACCAGATTTCTTTCTTTTTTTAATAAAAAGAAGCCAGAAAGGAAATCCAACACAGTTACTGAGCGCAGTGCGCGGCGAGGACTTGCGGACCTCCCACGCGCTCCCTGTGCCCCGCAGGCCAGTTCTGGTCCACGCGAGGCCGGCTCGAGCGCAGCGCTGGGAGCCCGCCAGCGTCTCCTCCCCGACAGCCCAGGCCCGAGGGGCCCGGCTTCAGCCCGGCCACGCGCCCCGACGGCGCACGAAGGGCAGTCCACGGGGCTGTGTCCCCGCCCGGGACCGGGCCTCCGGCAGCCCTCAGGTCTGCGTGGCCAGCTGGTTCTCCAGCTCCTCCAGGCGCGCCATCAGCTGGGCCAGTGGGCAGTTAAGGAGGTCGTTGGAGTTCGCGGGGGTCCCTTCCCCTTCCCTCCAGCCCGCGCCCCGGCCCAAAGGATATGGTTATGCGTCAGACTCTCGAGCGCCCCCAGCGTGCGGCCCTGGAACTCCACGAGGCTTTCGCATTCACAAGGGCTCCGAAGCTCTGTCCCAGCGCTGATGCCCTCCTCTGGCACAGGGCACAGACAGGCAGAGGAATGAGAACCCGTAGGGGCATGAGCCGGCCCTGGCGTGGCCCTCTGATGTACCTCCACCCGTCCTGGGGTGGGGTGTGTGGGCTTTGGATTCAAACAGACCTGGGATGAGTCCCAGCTACATAGCTGTGAGATACTGGAAAACTGACTCCACCTTCCTAAGCATTACTTTCTTAATCTGTAAAAACGGATACATTGCGATACTATGGTGTGTGTGTGTGTGTGTGTGTGTGTGTGTGTGTGTGTGTGTGTGTGTGTGTGCGTGTGTGTACATCTTAGAGTTTCTCAGACCTAAACACTTCCTGGAATCACCAGACCATGTTAAAATATAGATTCTTATTCACAATGGGAAAGGAGCTGAGACTCTACATTTCTAATAAAAAACCAAGTGATACTGATGCTACTGGTCCTGGGACCTACACTTCATGTAGGAAGCGTCCATAGCAGCACTTTTCCAATGAAACTTTATGCAATGATGGAAATGTCAACATTTCAACATCTCTGAAGTCAAAACAAGTGAGTGCCTTACAATTTGGCCCATTTTTTTCTCAGCAGTAGATAAAATAATAGGGTATCTTACCACAGATGCTATCTTAGGTTTACTGAAACTCTGTAAACATATGCCCTTTATAATATTAGGGCACAATGCCTGGCACTTGGCTTTCAAACAAGAGTTGCTGTTTATTTAAATAGTTGAACGCTGCTGATTTAAAAGTTATATACTCTTAACAAACTGCCTATGTTGTGTCATCAATGGTATTGATCACAGTTCTTCAAAGATGCCTAACTTTACAGTTGGGAAAACCAAAAGGTCAGAGAGAGGGAAGGATCTGCCTGAGGTCACAGCCATTTGGTCTAGAGCCTCGGCCACAGACCCCATATTTCTCTTAGAATTCTAGAGCTGGAAGCAACCGTGGGCAACCAGCACCCTCCCCTGTTATGAAAGAGGAAACCTAAGGTAGGGGTGGAGGTTAAGTGACTTGTCCAACGTCATACTGTGGGAGACATGAGTCAGCATAAGGGCCCTGAAAGAGCAGTGAATGTGGTGCTTCCACAATACTCTAATTATTAGAATTAACCTGAAGAGAGATGTGTATGCACATATGTGTGTATATATGTAAATTACATATATAGGTGTGTGTGCATATATATATAAAAACTACAGATTCCCCAGGCCCGGCTCAGCCCTACTGAATTTAGCTCTGGATGAGCCAGGTTATCTGAAAGAGACTCACATTGTAGGTTTAGGTTAGAGTCTAAAGATTCCATGGTAAAAATTACTCACCCTCCCCAGCAATTCCCTGTGTCACCTATAAAGTACAGTAGGCAAGGTTCAACAGCCCCCTTATCCTCCACAGCTAGAGTTGGTCCCTTTCTCCTCAGCTGAGCACCAGATGAAGTAGATGGATTGAATTTATGGGCTACATTCTCCAAAAACGTACATCTTTGTGTATTCAAAACTCTCTCAGCCCTGTCACTTTGCAACATCTGTAAAGTTGAATTCCAACAAGCTAAAAAGGCTGTGTGACTCTTCTTACAAACGCTGAGTTTGGTGTGCCTTTGAAAAACTTCCCCCGAAGTATTCTGAACATGCAGTAATTTGGGGACAGGTAGCTTAGTCTACTGATTCTTAAACTTGAACATACTTACGAATCACCTGAGGGTCTTGTTAAAGTGCAAAATCTGACTCCTTCAGTCTGGATGCTGCAGTTCTACCAAGCCACCAGGTGACAGCCCTGCTGCTGGTCCACGGACCACTCTTTGAGTAACAAGGCTCTGTCTAGTGAGTCCATCCCCTGGCTGAAACTCAGCGAAAGGGGTAGGAGTGAACTGGAAAGGGAGGTATCCGAGGCTGGGCAGTGAAAGCGAGGGCCCCAGAGACAGATATGCTCACCCGGGCAGATGCTGCCTTTGAGGTTGTCCAGCAGGTGCGTCATGGAGCTGAAGTCCGGGGAGTAGGACACGTGCAGCTCGGCCGGCTCCGAGGCGATCTGGTGCAGCTCCTCCTCCACCGCCTTTCCCACGCCCACGGCGTACATGACAATGCCTGCGCGATCCAGGAACACAGGGGGGCGCCCCGGGCCTCAGGAAAACCTCCTCTCCTCGACAACCCAACCCCAGACCAGAGCGTGCGGCTCCAGGCTCACCTTCCTCCTTGGCCCGCGCTGCCCACACCGAGATGTCATCCTGGGAGCGGCCATCGGTGAAGACCAGGCCCACGCGAGGCACGTTGAGGGCGCGTGGCCGCGCGCCCTGCGCCTCAGAGAAGCTATGCTCCACCATGTGGCGCAGCGCCAGGCCGGTCATGGTACCGCGCTCCATGTACTCCACGGCCAGGACCGCCTGCTTCACCTCAGCCGCTGTGCCGTAGCGGCCCAGAGGGAACTCGGTGCGCACGCGGCTCGAGAACTGCACCAGTCCCACGCGCGTGCCCTCGGGGGACACGTCCAGGAAGTCCACTATCTGGTTTACAAAGCGCTTCACCAGCTCAAAGTTCTGCGGTCGCACGCTCTTGGAGCCATCGACAAGCAGAACCAAGTCCACGTGGCCTTCCCTGCACCCTGAACAGCGAGAAGGGCTTGGATGGAAGGACCAGATCGTTGGCTGGCAGTAGCCATCTACCCATCTGGTCATTCATTCACAAGCACTTATTACATAACAGACATCATGCGTGAAGTCCTTCCTTGTGCCAGGCACTGTGCTAAATCACCATCACCATCATCATTATATTAATTTCATAGCAATAATAAATTTATTAACAATGTTAAGTAAATATCAATATAACAAATTAATATTTATTATCAGCAATAAATAACACTGAAAGCATTCTTACCATGTGCCAGGCACTGGTTAGGTGCTTTATGTATTTTTCCTCAATCTTCCCAATAACCTTGAGTATTATCCCCATTTTCTATCATAGGAAGTTCTGAAGGATAAAGGGATTTGCTCCGGATTCAATAGCGAATAATGGCTGAGCCTTGCTCCTAATCTCTCTACAATGCTGCCCCCTCTGTTCTGAGCCAGGGACTTTGCTAGGCCCTGAAGGAGGTTCAACAATAAACGAACATGATCGTGATCCATGAGGAGGTCAGGAGACAGCAGAGCCATCAGACATGCCATTTGCTGGAGTAGTGGGGCAACAATCATGCTAGAATAGAGGGGCATGCCCAGAGCCCAAGGTAAGAATAATGCCTTCTTCCTGGAGTTGGTAAGGAAGGAAGACTGTATGGAAGTGGTGACATCTGATATGGACTTCAAGGCTGAGGAGGAGTTCTCCAGGGCAGGAAGGGACATTCTAGATGATGGAAGCAGCAGGTGCAGAGGCACAGAAGCTGGGGATGGGCATGCCGGCATGACTAAATGCTCAAGTGTGGCAGGAGGCAGGCTGATGGGTTGGTGGAAGCTAATGATGAGCTAAGGCAGTGATTTCAAATTATTGACCAAAATCCACAGAAAAATAATAACACCACATCATGATGTACTTTGTATGCTCACATATTATTAAATGCAGCAAACTCTTTTCTCTCTCTCTCTCTTTTTTAAGTCCTAGTTATAAGCCACTGATTTGATTTCATTATCCACGAATGTGGTTGCATCCACCATTTGAAAAACTGCAGGGCTGCAGGGTAAGATATTTGATCTTTTTTCTATAGGTGCTGGTGAGCCTCAGAAAGCTTTGAAGCAAGGGAGAAAGGGGATCAAATCTGTATTTTTGAAATTCACCTTGGCAGCAGGACACAGGATTAAGGGAAAGAGATGGAGGTAAGGCATGGTTCATCCTCCAATCCCCCCCACCCCCAAACATACACACACACACACACACACCACCACCACCACCACCACCACCACCACCACCATGCACATTCATACCACACCCTGGGGCCACAGTAGGGGGTGGGGGTAGAGGCAAGGATGCTCAGAAGGTGGTGGGGGTGGGCAGAGGCAGACAGAACATCTCCCACCCATGACTCACGGTTGCAGCTCTTGCCATCTGCCTGGAGTTGCCGCCCCTCAGGACACAGGCAACGGTAGGAGAGGCCGTCGCTGACACACTGGAACTCACATCCATGGTCCACACCATTGCAGAAGTCCCGGGCTTGAAGGAGACACAGTCAGATGAGTCAGGTGGACTCCACCGGCTAAGATTCCTTGTCCCTCTCACAAATGCAAGAGACCCCTCCTCACCCTGACAGCTCTTTCCATCAGGCAGCAAGTCGTGGCCCTCTCTGCAGTAGCACTGTGGCCCACCAAAGGTGCTAACACACTCGTGCTGGCAGCTGTGGTTCCTAAATCTGCAGTGATCAATGGCTGGTGGGAAGAGAGAGCAAGACCTGATCAGAACCATCAGAGACATCAGTCCGGGTGCTAGTGGGGAGAACTTGCTCACCCCTGCAGCTCCTCTGGTCCTGCTGGAGTACAAAGCCAGCTCGGCAACAACAGAAGTAGGAGCCTGGGGAGCCGACACAGCGGTGCTCACAGCCATGGGTCCCTTCCGTGCACAGGTCAATGGCCGAGGAAAAGGAGAGGTCGGCATATGCCCTGGGGCTGTGCTTCTCAGCCAGGATGGCACAACCACCGCAAGAGCTTTTTAAAAACACCTATTCCTGGGCCCCAATCCCCAGACATCCTGACATAATTTATCTGGGGTGGCACTCAGGCATCTGTGATTTCTCTAAGCATAGGCCTCCTTCCTACTGGGTCAGGCAGCACCCCCCAAATCCAGCCTCACATCCACTCCATTGTGCCCAATGCTAAGCCAGGCATAAGAAGGAGAGTCCACAGCTGTTGAACACAGGGCCCCTGCCCTCTGATGCTCAATGACTTACAGGGGAGGACCACACTCTGACACTTTCTCTGTCTGAGCCTCCATTTTCCCATCTGCGAAATGGGAATATAGTGGAAGAAAGCAATTGCTATTGACAACTTCCCTCTGAGGAGGGTGAACTATTACCTGTTGAGTATCTTGGTGACTTAGATGTGCAAAGATGGAGAATAGGGCTGCAGAAAGGTGAACTGTCCTGCATAAAAAAGTGAGGATGTGGGCTCCTAGGAAAAGATGGGAATGCAGAGAGGGAAACAGAACCAGAGAGATGGTGTGAAGATGAGCAACTGTGTGGGTTGAAGTTGCCAGTGAAAATCCCCTGTAGTGGGGTGACTGAGAACTTCTAGGATTAAGGGTATCTAGTAAATAATGGGCGTTTTTTTGTGTATGTATGTTTGACTTAGATGAAACTCACACTTCTCTCTACTCCCACTTTTAGTAAAATGGACATCTGCCTGCATTTACATATACACATATGTGCCCTTGCACGCACAAGTGTGTAAACCAAGGAAGAATCTGATTTACATGAAGGGAACAAGAACAGCATGTATGGATTGAGAAATTGAGAGAGGACCCATAAATTGAATGACTTCAGCAGAAGCTCAGTGCGAGAGGTAATCACAGAACATAAGCACTTGGGGAATTCCCGGAGATCTTGAGGAGAGATTTGAATGAATGTTTCTAGGTCATCAGAGGGGACTTTAAGCAGCCTTTTCTAAGTTCTCGAAACAAGAATCCTCTAGCTGACACCTGAGTTATTGGGAACACATGACCTCTTTTTCCAGATTGTCATGAGGCTGAGATGATGTATGTAACACTCCAAGCACAATGTCTGATCCTGTAAATGGCATGGCAGCTGCTGTTGGGATCAAGGGAGTGGATATCTGCATGCACATGAAAAAGTCCTTGTGGGCCATAGCTTTCAGAAGGTAAGAGCAAAGGACCAGGCCTTGAAAGATCTGCAGATGCAGAGAGGAGCAGTGAGGAAGCCCAAAAAGGGCTGAGAGGCAGAAGCAGGAATAAATAGCCTAAGGGGTGGGTGTGGGGTGTATGGAGGCCCTAACTACCCCAACAGTGTTCAAGTAACAGAAACGGCAAAGGTGAGCCTGTGAGAAGACACAGTCCAGTTTGGGAGATGTATTGTAGCCAGGTAGGAGAGATGCTGAAAGAGAGAGAGGAAGTAGAAAACACACTTAATTGTGGGGACAAGATTTCCAGCCCTGGTCCCACCAAGGACTTTATTAGACCTGTAAAGCAAAGGAGGTGGATTTTTACTGCCAAAGGCCCTTTCAGGTGCATTGGTCTGGCACTGGGGAGTCACAGAGCCCTCACCCACACAGCTCTTGTTGTCTTCAGCCAGCTGGTAGCCAGGGCTGCAGGCACAGTGGAAAGTGCCAGGGGCTCTGACACACTGGTGCTGGCAGTCGTGTCTCCCCTCTGCACACAGGTCCTTTCCTGAGGACACACAAGAGTAGAATCAGTGGGGAACAGATGGGCAGAACCCCCAATAGGAGAGAGCTGGATGGGGTCTGAGGCAGGCACCATGCTCAAGTATAGCTTTAACCAGCATTTGATTCATTCAAGAGGGGCCACGCCAGGCGGAGGACTTAGGGCATGAACAGGGCCTGAGTAGCCCCGGTGGATAGGCTCAGAAGAGGGGGCCACAGCACTAGATGTGTCAGTGGAGTAGGGCAGGACCAAACGGAGGTAAGGCAGAGGTGCAGAGGTGCTAAATCAAGGTAGGAGGAAAAACTCAGGTGTGGCTGGGGCAGATCTCATGGCATTGTGGAAGGAATCAAAATGAGAGCGGGCAGAGCCATGCCCGCTGGGACGGACATGGCTCTTCCAAGTGGACTGCTGTAAAGTTTGAGGTGAGGTGCTTCTTGTGTTAAGGGGCGAGTTTGGAGTTTGACGTTAGGCCTGTGGTAAACCGCAACAGCTCATCCTGGTGGGTGGGCACGCTCAGTGCTGCTCCTGGTGGGAGAAGCCTAAGCGAAAGTGAGCAGAGCTGGAATTTGCCCCAGCATGTGGTAGGTCGGAGCAATGCCACCATCTTGTGGGCGGGGCTAAAGCTGGGGAGGGCGGGGCCATCCGGGATGGGTGGGATTTGTCACAGTGGGAACTGGAATCTGAGCCGTTGGAGAGTTCTGGCCCTGCCGCAGCGCTCGCCTAGCTCACCACACAGCTGGCCCCGGAACTGCAGGCCAAACTCCTGGATAAGGTCGAAGGACTCGACCAAGAAGACGTGCTCGTCTAGTGGGGGGGACGCCATGGCTCGCAGAGAGCCCACGTCGGCGCGCTGCACCCCCACAGCGTAGATCTCGATGCCACGGGCGCGCGCCTGCGCCGCCACCTCCGCCACGCGATCCTGGGGCCGCCCGTCGGTCACGATGACAGCAACACGGGGCACGCGCGCCTCGGGCGGGCGCGCTCCCTCGGCCACGCTGAAGGCCACGTTCATGGCATACTGGATGGCGAGCCCGGTCATGGTGCCCTGCGCCAGCGGCACCAAGGCGCGGATGGCGCTCTCCATATCCTCGCGGCGCCAAAAGGCGCCGAGCGGGAAGACGCTCTGCACTTGACTCGAATACTGGATCACGCCGACCCGCGTGGCGTTGGGCCCCAAGTCCAGCCCGTGGAGCAGGCCCACCAGAAACTGCCGCATGGTCTCGAACTCGAAGGGGCGCACACTGCGCGAGCTGTCAATCACGAACACCAAATCCAGCTGCCCAGTACTGCACCTGGGACCTGCGAGATCAGAAAGGGCTTTCCTAGGTCAGCAAAGCCTCATCTCCGAGAAGACCCCCAGGGAAAGCCAGGGCAAAATGGTGCTATGCCGGCGTAACAGCGCCCAGCACAGAATTAACCTAGCAAATGAACTTAGGTGCATGCACTCATCCAGCATTTGCTGCGGGCCTGGGCCAAGAGATTTCACCGATCTTCTGCCCTGCAGTTCTAAGGGCTATTCTGGGAGGTGGGGCGGGGGGGGTGGGTATTATCCATTAGGAAAGAGGGGGAAGGGTGTCGCAAACTCAAATGCCTATAGAAATCAGCCAGGCTGTTTCTATTATATATAAAAACCAACATATATAATGAACTGGTTGGCCTGGGTCCATGGACCCCCCAAAGAGCCCATATCCCTCCTCCAGCCAAACACAGCCTTGTAGCCCTGTGGACCTCATGTTAACAGATCCTTGAATTTTTCAAGAGAAGACCCAAATCGGGATTTTTATGTGAAATCTCCTGATTTTTCAACCAACTTTTAAAAATTAAACATCGAATGGGCAGTTCCACAGGAATCCAACTTTGTTACAGGTTAGATGCATCCTACAGTTGAGGAAATGGTGGCCCAGAGAGGTGAGGCGGTGAACTCGAACCTGGCCCCTTGTGGTGGTGCCTAAGCCTCGCTTTTCTGTCCCCAGGAGGCCAAGCTAGTTGCCTAGACCCCCTGCTTTTGCTGCCCTCCGCCTGCTGGTGGGGGCTGAGCTGAGCCCCCGTTCACCTGAGAATTGGAGCTGGGTCTCCCAGGGCTGAAGAAGGAGCAGCAACACGGGCAGTGGCGAGCCTAGAAGGATCCTCATGGCGCTTGGAGGACAGAGAACGGAGGTGTCAGAGCCTGGAGAGTGGAAGGAAAATAGCAACAATAGCAGTTATGGCGCTCTTATTCTGGGTGATGGGCCCTTGGAAGGGAGGGAGGGTCAATCTCTCTACTTTTGTGTTTGACATTTTTCATCAATAAAAAATTGCATTCCGGTGGGATTGCTGGGAAACGAAGAGAATTCCGCTTTGCAGAATTGCAGAATACCAAATAAATAGTAGATAAAAATTCACAAAATTTGGAGGGGAAAAAAAAGTCTTTCCTAAATGCCATGCACAGTGTTAAATGTTTTTCATGCATTGTGATATTTAATCTTCTCTACAATTCTATGAGCCTAAGGCTGTTGTTGTTCCCATTGTACAGATAAGGAAACGGTCTCAGAAAAGGTAAGGGCTGGTACCCAAAATCTTGAAACAAGAAAGTAACCGCTCCAGGGTCCAATCTTATGCCCATGTTGTACCAATGGCCAGCCCGCGTGTTCCGCGCCCTCTTCTCCATGGAGGAGATCTTGCAGCCGAAAGCCATTCCCCACTCCAACCCCTCCCCTCCGCACACAAGGCGCCTCTGTGAGGCTGTCCTTCCAACACATACTCTCGGCCTTGCACCGCCCAACTGCAGGCCGCGCGGGAGGGCCTCGCCCTTTCGCTGAGGAGGGGTTGTGGGTGGAGGGCGGTAGGAGACACGCAGTGCGTTGGACGAAACCCACCAAGCACGTGAACTCGAGGCTTGGCGCCTCCACTTCTCGCCTGCTCTCAGGAGAGGCCGCCAGGGGGCGTCTTCCCGTCTAGCTACCTTGGCTAGGTGGCCGTGGGAAGCCCACATCTGCCTAGCAGGTGCCCCTGCCCAGAGCAAACAGGAGGGTGCGAGCCCCAGGGCCTTGGAGATAAGACCCAGGCAGGATAAATCCAGCGCGAGGACCAAGAAGCAGAGGCGCGCAGGGTTCGGGGGCAGCGACACTGGACTCTCCCAGAGAGCGTTAAGTGAGCAGCCGGGGACTCCCAGCGTGGCCATGGACCCTGTGGGAGCAGCAGGTGAGCGCTCACTCTCCCGCGACCCTTGGCGACACCCCTTGAAAAATCACAAAGGACTCCCATTGTACAGATGGGAAAATTGAGGCCCAAGAAGGCGGCCTGCCGAACTGCAAAGGAACCTAGGACTAGAACCTGGGACTCCTGACCGCCCTTCTCCCTTCGGAGCTTTCAGGCAACCTGGCAACTAGGGATCTCTAAACCTCTTCTCCTTACATTCACTCCTGCTACTCTGTACCCCAGCCCCGGCGCCCCATGCTGAAGCCACGTTAGCCATTTTTCTGTTGCGGTTTCTTGGCAGAGGAGGCCAGCCGCCCCTAACCCAACCGCAGATCCGCCCACTCCCCCTCAATTCCATGAATGGGCGTATTTTGAGATACGTTGGGCGCCTGCAGCTCACTCCGGGCGGACTTCCTGATCCAAATCCTCTCCGCCTTAGCCTTTCGGGCCTGGGAGGAACAAAAATGCCTCTGGCAGGGCCCGTCGGGGAAGAGTGACTAAACCAGATGTGACAGCTGTTGCTGGAGGTGGGAGGGTGCAGAATGCCTCCTCTGGCTTGGGCCGTAGGCCGGCCAGCACCCCTGGGGAGGGTGGGGGTAAAGACACAAGCGGCCTTTGCCACCTCCCATCCTTTCCTACCTGCAGAAGTCTCTGGGCCCCCAAATCTTGATTAAGGCCTCCCGATCCTTCTCTTGGCACGAGCCAACAGCTCACCTGCATCTCACCTCCACCCCTAGGAATCCTAGAAAGTCAAAATAGCTACTGTCTCAAAGTTCATCACCTTTCCAACTCCCTAGGAGGAAGGAACCAGGCCCAGAGATCAGAGAGGGTAGTGTCTTGCCCAAGGTCACACAGCAACATGACGACACTGGAACACAGAGCTCTTCTGAGGGTTTAATCCTTGCGTTAAAAACATTCAGAAATTCCCTTAGGGTGCAGAAAGTGGACTCACAAGGGAGGAGAGGTCTGTGAATAATTCCCCAAGAGTTGACTGAAGAATGAACACCTTGGGGGAGGTTTCTGGATGATTCCTGAATGGAGAAGTTTAGGGAAAAATCCTTCCCCCTCCCATTTTGGTGGCCTAGTTGGTGGGGGCTCAGTTTCGAAGGATCCCACAAAAGTGGGGCAGGGCACCGCCAGTCAGATGGGAGCACCGTAGTTGGTGCAGCCGCGGTTAAATACGGTCGCCTGGTCCGGCTTGACGCCTGCTGCCCCGCGGACCCCTCCGTGTCCCCAGGCCCGTTGACTCACCTGAGCCTGCCGGACCACTCGGAGGCGCGACCGCAGAGCGGAGCCGACGGGCGGAGCCTCCTGGGCAGCTGGACCAGGTAACAGCGCAGGCAGCGTGCCCGAGGCGGGGACTGCCAGGCAGCTGAAGCGAGCGGAGGCGGCGGCCGCATTTAACCCAGGGCTGGCGGGTTGGGAGGGGGAGTGCGGGCTGCGACCCCTCCCACCGTTAGGGAGCGTTTCCCCCTCCTCGGAGCTCTGGGGCGGGGCAAGCGCGGCACCCCCGGCTCCTGCCACCCTTGGAGCCGCAGACTGGAACTGCGGGGCCGGAATTCAGTAACAGCAGGAGGCTGGGAGGCTACGCTCTCCGCAGCCAGAACGCATTGGAAGCCTCCGAGGCACTTCCCCGAGAGAGCCCCAAGGGGCGGAGCGGGGACTGGCTCCCGTCGGCGGCGGCCTGGCCCCGCTTCTCAGGGCGCGGCCCAGCTTGCCCTCCGCTGCCCCCTCCAGCAGTGACAGTGAGGAGAGGCCCCCGGACTGTGGTTCTGCGAAGCGTGTGAAGGGTTCAGAAGAGCAGCCTCAGGCTTGCTGGTCCCACCTGGCGGTCTCTCAAACCTCTGCCATCACCGACTCCTTCATGTGTTCTGTGAAATTACTTAGTTTGGGGCCCACCCAACACCCTCACCCATCAAAACTCCCAGGCTGAGAAGCCACCAGGCCCCTAGGCTCTGACTGGCCCACTCCTCAGAGCTGTTGGAAGCCCTGTAATCCAGGGAAGGGAAGCTGAGACTGCGACAGGCCGCTTCTCTTGAGACAAAGGGGGAAGGGAGTGTTGCTCTGATCCCAGAAGGACTCACATGTTCCACCAGGATCCTGGGGACACAGTTTTCATGTTTCCAGGAATCTGAGGGCAGGCAAGAGAGTACTCTGGTCCTAGGGGGCAGAAAAAGCCACCCATCAACCCCCAAGTCAAGATTTCCCTGGGGTCGGTCCCCTTGGGGTTCAGAGAAGCCATATGCCCTCGAATACCCTGTCTCCATCCCCAGGCCCGGCACAAGTATGGCCTTTGTGCCTCTGGGGCCTCTCCCCCACGCTTCTGGCTGCGATGGCTTGGAGCCAGGTCTGCAGAGTTGCACCTGGGTGGTCCTGGTGGGCTCTGTGCAGGCCTCATTGAGCATGGGGCCGCCAAAATATTTAGCCCAGGATTGGCATCCAGGTCCCCTCCCTTGCCTAACACGTCATCTCCCTGGCCCCAGGGGGCAGAACTGGAGCATGCCCTTCCCCCCATTCATTTCATTCAACCTTTGTGCTCTGGGCACCAGGCCACCTTGCCCCTTGCCGCTCCCTGCCCCCACTCCCAGGTCCTCCCCAGAGTGCTCCACGGTCCTGAGGGAAGGCGTGCGCAGGTGCCTTCAGCAACAGTGCCAGCAGACCGTGAGGATACTGCATGCCAAGGTGGCCCAGAAATCCTACGGAAATGAGAAGCGGTAGGTGTCTCAGCGGCCCCTGCCAAGTCTCTGAGTGCCCCATGTGCCCTCGCCTGCTAGAGTCCTTTAGAGCCTCCGGAGGACTTAGGCCTTTGCCAGTGGCCAGTCAGAGGCCTTCTCCCTCAGCCCCCACCAGCCTGCCCTTCACTCTATAGCAAAACCTCCCTGTGAATCTACAGTCCCCATTCACTCACCCACCCACCCACTCATTCATGCCTTCATTCAGCAGCTACTTATTGAGTGCTTATCATGTGCCAGCCTCTCTGGGCACTGCTGGGCACTGGGCACAGAGCTGCATGAGATACAGTCCCCGTCTCATGGCATCTTCACTCCATTGTGGAAGAGAAAGTAAAGCCCCCACTAATAAGTGAACAAGATACTTGCCATTGTGGAGAGCTGTAAGGGGAAAGAACAGGCTAATGTGACAGAAATTGAAGAGGGTCTCCTGTAGCTCAAAAGCTCTAAGTGGTGGTTTTAAGGCCTTTTGAGGAGGTGACATCTGAACAGAGACAGACAGGAGAAAATCTGGGGAAGTGTGTTCCAAGAGAAGGAAGAGAAAATGCCCAGACCTTGAGGTTGTAGCAACTTGGGCTGTTCCAGGTACAAAAGAAGTCAGAGGGGCTGGAATTAGAGAAGGAGGTTTTAAGAAATAAAGTTGGAGAGGTAAGCAGGCGCCAGATCACGCGAGGACTTTGAATTTAAACCATTGGAGAATTTTAAGAAGATGAGTAACATGATTAGCTCATGCCTAAAAAAAAGAAAAAGACAATCTGGTTGATTTATGGAGAACAGGCTGAAGGGGCAAAAGTGGAAGCAAAGCCCAGTTGGAAGGCTGGTGCTGGGTCCAGGCAAAAAGTGATGGCAGTTGGGACTCAGGTGGAGGTGGTAAGGAGCCAGTGGATTCTCAATATGACTTTTGAGTTGAATGAGGGTAATGATAAATGAAGGTCCAGATGTCAACCGGGATTCACAGTTTGGAGAGGTCTGGGGAGAGCGGTGGGAAAGGTAGAGAGGGAACCAAGGATTCTGTCGAGTTTGTGCTCCTTTTGAGATGTCTACAAGACAATCAAGTGGAGATGGACATATGAATCCGGTGCTTGCGTGTCTCCGCAGGTTCTTCTGCCCCCCGCCCTGTGTTTACCTCGCAGGTCCCGGCTGGAGGGTGAAGCCAGTGCGGGGCCAAGGTGAGGACGGACTCGACGGCGGCCCCGCGCCTCCACTGGTTAGGGGGACCACGCAGCGGGGCCCGGGAGCGGGCGGTTCCCAGGCTCAGCCTCGCCGCGCCCTCTGGCGGCAAGAACTGAGCTCGCCTGACACCGGAGTTCCCCCTGAGTCCTTCCAGACCCCGCTCGCGTCCCTTTCAGCCCACCAGGAAGGGGAAACCGGGCCCACGGTCTGCGGTTACATGGGACTGGATGGCGCGTCCGGCAGCGCCGCCGAGACGCAGAAATTGAATTTCGAAGAGCAGCCGGACTCCAGGGTGAGAGCGCACGGAAGGGGGTCCAATTCCTGCTCCCATCCTTGCCTCTTCTTTTGAGAAGAGGCTCATTTACACCCCTGCAGGAGCCAAGAAGATAGGTAGAGGGGCGGGGAGACGAGGGTTCTGCCTTAAGAATGAGCCCGAGAGCGTGGATCGTGCTGTTTCAGGTCACGTCCGATGTCAGATAACTAGGAGATGTCAATTCATCCGTGGGCGGAGGGCTGGGATGAGACGGCTCCATCCCTGTGAGCCCCGTAGGAATTCGGTTGCGCCAAGACCCTGTACATCTCGGACGCGGACAAAAGGAAGCACTTTCGGCTCGTGCTGCGACTTGTGCTACGAGGGGGCCGGGAGCTGGGCACTTTCCACAGCCGCCTCATCAAGGTCATCTCCAAGCCCTCGCAGAAGAAGCAGTCGCTGAAAAACACCGACCGTGAGCGGGGCGGGGAGGGACGGTGTCATCAGTTCTGGAGCCGCGGGATTTGGGAGGAGAGGCCTGGATAGTAGGGGCGGGGTCAGAGAGGGGGAGGGGGAGTCTTAGCCAAAGAGGCGGGGTCTGGGTGAGCGTGTGGCTCAGGTCTGGGGTGAAGTTGGAGAAATGAGAGCAGAGAAGGGGGACAGATACCAAACTTGAGGTTGGAGTGAGAGTAGAGCAAACAGAAATGGCCAGCAGGTGCTGCGCTAAGGCAGATTACAAGTAACAATAAAAGGGTGACAGCAATTCAGGTAAAATTATTTTTTCAGTGTTCTATGTATGCCTGGCTATGTGCTAGATGCCTTAAAATAAAGTGTCTGTTCTGGAGGAAGGCAACCTAGTAGGGCAGAGAGACACACATAGCTGATCAAAGGGACAGTCTGAGATAAGTACTGCCCTGCATGCCAAGTGACAAATTGCAGGGCTGGGGGCTTTGAGGAAATTTGGTTGGCGGGGGGAGTGGGAGCTAAATAACAATAACACCACCACTAGCCTTGCTGGGTAGAAGAGGAACTTTCCTAGCAGACATTTCTATGCATCACCCTATTTGATGCTCACCCTGTCCTTTTGAGATAAATGCTATCATTTACCTATGTCAGACATGAGGAAAATGAAGCCTGAAAACATTCATCCATTCATTTAAGAAATATTTGGGCCTCTCACATTCCAGGTGAGTTGCCTAAGATTGCCAGCAAGGAAATCACCCAGCCAGGATTTGAACTTGAGAAATCACCCAGCCAGGATTTGAACTTGACTCAGTTTTGACTCCAGAGCTCCTACCCCTACCCACCCCATACTTACTCTTTGTCTGTTAAAAACTCTGTAGAATGTCTCAGATACAGGCAGTGCACTCTGACTGGTCCTTGGTATCAGTAAAGGGCTGGGGGAGTGGGGAGAAATGGTATCATGTAAGGGTTGTGAATGCAGAGTCTGGAGCCAGGTGGCCTGGGTTTGAATCCTGACTCTACTCAATAGCCACACATCTTGAGCAAGTTGCCTTCTTAAGTAGACATGGTAATATCTACCACATAGGGTTGCTAAGAGAAACAAATGAGCTAATTCATATAAAGCATTTAAAACAGTACCCGACACACAGCAAATGTTAGCTATCATCATTACTCAATGGATTGGAAATTGGGCTAAGTAGAAAATAAGTGTTAAGTATGCCTAGCACTGTGAGGAGAGAGGGAGATGACTCCATGATTTCAACCCAGGTAGTCAAAAGTCCAGTCAGAAAACAAATCTGTGGCTCTGAGCATGTGTGATAGGCTGGAAGAGATCAATGTTAAGCCCTGGAAATATTATACTTGCTGTTTCGCACCACATGGCCTTTGCTTATGCAGCCCCCTGAGCAACTCCTACCTACTTCATGCTCCCCAGCTGAGAATATAACCTCCTCCAGGAAGCCCTCCTTCACCCAGCCCTTACCATATCATATTGAAATATTATATACATATATGTCCCTGTCTCCCCTCTAAGACCAGGAAGGCCTCCAGAGCAAAACTGGGTTTGGTTTACCCTTTGGTGCCCAGTACACAGCATATAGGAGGCACTTAGTGAATACTTGAAAAAAATTCTGTTTATTGAACTGCAGCAAGAAGGAACAGGCAAAATAGTAGAGAAGCAGGACCACAGCAGGTACTAGATAGATAGCTGTGAATGTGAATGCCTAGTGTATCTACACCAGTGGGTATATGAGCTAGACTGGCAAGGGGGACAGAGGATCGGAAATTGGCCAGTCCAAGGGACAAAGCCAGGCCGGGCCACTGATTCCACCTCCTGTCACAGTGTGCATATCCTCAGGCTCAAAAGTCTCCCTCTTCAACCGCCTTCGCTCCCAGACGGTCTCCACGCGCTATCTCTCTGTGGAAGATGGGGTCTTTGTGGCCAGCGCACGCCAGTGGGCTGCCTTCACGCTCCACCTGGGTAATTGCATCAGTAGGCCTGGTGCTGGACACTTCACACCACAACTCCTCGAAGAAAGAAAATTTTGCTCACAGAACTAGGGCCCAGAAATACAAAATGACTTGCCAAGGTCCCATGAGTCTGTGACTGATCCAAGCTATTCTGACTCCGAGCCCTTTCCCCTCTTCTCAAAGCCTGTCCCAGAGGGCACACATTTGTGAGGATGGCCACAAATAACCCCTCCAAGATGAGAACCTTTGACTTTAGCTGCCTCCCTGCATGCCAGCCCTACCCACAAGACCCCTGTGTGATGTGGGGTAGAGCCAGAGGCAAGAAGGGCTTGAGGCAGAAGCCTGGGACTTCTGCAACCCTCCTTCTTTCCTTCTTCTCCCCCCCTCAGCTGATGAACACTGTTCCCAGGGGGACTTCCCACCTCGGGAAGGCTACGTCCGCTATGGCTCCCTGGTGCAGCTGGTCTGCACTGTCACGGGCATCACACTGCCTCCAATGGTATGGGGAGGCTGGGCATACCTGTAGGGGTCCCCTCAGATTCATGCAGAAGGCCAGGGCCAGAGGGTGAGGGCCCGAGGCATGAAGATACCTATTGTCACTCTAGACACAGTGCTTTGTGGGGCGGGATGGGGGTCAGGGGCTGGGGCGGGGGGAATCTGCCAGTGTCTGCACGGCTAATGGAGTAGCAGAAAGCTGGCTGGGAGGGCAGCCTCTGGGTGCCACCATGCTTCCTACCACCCTTCCATCGTAGATCATCCGCAAAGTAGCCAAACAGTGTGCGCTCCTTGACGTAGATGAGCCCATCTCCCAACTGCACAAGTGTGCATTCCAGTTTCCTGGTGGGCCTCCAGGAGGGGGTGGCACTTACTTATGTCTTGCCACAGAGAAGGTGGTGCAATTCCAGGTGAGAAGCAGAGAATATTGGCAGCAAACATCCTGGAAAGTCAGAACACAGAGAACCATAGGGTGTAAGATTATCACCATCATAATGGCTACTACTTTTTGACCAATACTGCCTCCCACGGAATGTTAGAATTATAGACTATCAGGACAGAATCAGAGAATGTAGAAAAAAGAGGAATAGTGTAATTGAACAGTACTCTTTCCCAAAGAATATTAGTCATAGAATGTTGGGATATAAAATTGTAGAATGTGAGTAAAAAAAATAATAAGTAAAAGTTTTAGCAAAAATAATTAGAATCATAACATGTTAGGACATAGCATTTATAGAATGTGGAAAGTCATTATTATTAAGCAATACTACTCCCAAAAGAATATCATCATAGAATGTTAAGAGATAAAATCATAATATGTAGAAAATGCCATTCTTATTGAGCAATATTCCCTCCCTAAGAATTTTAAAACTGTAGAATGTTAAGCCATAGAATTGCACAACGTTAAAAAACTGAATTGTAGAATCCTATGAAAATAGACCTTTAGAAACCAGCTAGACCAGCGGACTTATTTAACTACGAGAGAACTTAAGGGTCTTGTCCAAACTCGCAGGGTAGGGAAACCGCTGAGCCTAGAACTGGAACCCAGAATGGGAAGCCCAGGCACTAGGCTGGCTTCCCAGCGGTGGTGGCCACCATCCGAAACTTCTGCCCCATGCCCTTGGGTCTCCTCCCAGGCCTCCCCCTGCCCCAAGGAGGAGAACAGAGCTCTTCTCAACGACAGCTCTTGCTGGACCATCATCGGCACCGAGTCGGTGGAATTCTCCTTCAGCACCAGCCTGGCGTCCACCCGAGAGCCCGTCACTCCGGTACCCCTCATCAGCACGCTCGAAGTGAGTCCAGGCTCTGGGGGGCGCTGGCGGGCGTGGAACCTGACTACTGCGGGGTGGTGGGGGGTGGGGGGCGGCAGGCCACCGCCACACCACCGGGTCCCATCCTCCGCAGCTGAGCGGTGGGGGTGACGTGGCCACGCTGGAGCTCCACGGTGAGAACTTCCATGCGGGGCTCAAGGTTTGGTTTGGGGACGTGGAGGCCGAAACCATGCACAGGTAGGGGTCGGCGGGGTGGGGGAAGCCTCTCTCGGGCTCCGGGGAGCAGAGGGTGGGGGCTGCATGTCATCTGCGTCACTTCAGCCCTGACCTCGGTGCCCTCCGCAGGAGCCCGCGGTCCCTGGTGTGCGTGGTGCCAGACATAGCCGCCTTCGGCAGCGACTGGCGCTGGCTGCGCACCCCGGTCACGGTGCCCTTGAGCCTCGTGCGCGCCGACGGCCTTTTCTACCCCAGCGCCTTCTCCTTCACCTACACCCCCGAGTACTGCGCACAGCCCGGGTCCCCAGGCGCCCCCGAGCCCGCCGCCGCCGCTGACGCCGACGTGCTCCTCCAGAACATCCACCACGAGTTCACGCGCACCAACTTCCACCTCTTCGTCCAGACGTAGCGCCGTCTGGACGTGGACTAGGTCCGCGCGCAGGGCTGATCTCGGCCGTTTTCCTGGGTCCTGGGTCTTGCTCCCTGCGCCTTCGCTGCAAAGTGCAGACGGCAGCCTGAGCCACAGAAGGCTTCTCAACACAGAAACCCAGCCCCGCAAGCCTTATGCGGGTCACTTGGTCGTCCTTACAGATCTAGGAAGACACAACCTGGGCGATGTGCCCTGTGCCCAGTCTCAGTTCCTAAATCGAGCAATCACATTCTCTCTCTCCATCAGTAACTCTGCAGATCTCTCTGGTTGTGTGTCCCTATCCCTTCTGCATTGTCTCTGACTCTCCGTGTGTCTCATAATTTCACACACACTGAGAAGCAGCCAGGGGACTTTTAATCCCCAGTCAGCTGTGTCTCCTCTTGAAGAAAAAAACACATGGTTTCACACACCCAGGCATGGGGCACAGGCACAGAGACATGGCCTGCATGTCCCGGAGCACCAGCTTTGTGGGGAGTACTCTATCTGATCTTGAGGGCCAAGTGCCACTGCGAGCACCGAGTCTGCGGCAGCACCAGGTCCTATCTGGAACACTGGATCGCACTCAGAGCAGCACTGAGTCCCTCCTAGAGCACAGGAGTCCTGCCCGGGAGCACTGGGTTCCATCCTGGAGCACAGGAGTCCTGCCCTGTAGCACTCACTGGATTCCACCCTAGAGCAGAAAAACCTACCACTCCTTGTGCTCCCTATGGTTGAAGCTAGGCATGGCACCCTTGCCTATATTTATTCCCTGGTCTACAGCTTTGGTAGCTGGGCAGGTGCCTGGGACAGTGGTCAGGCCTTAACATCTTAGGCACTTCTCTTGCAAGCCCAGAAGGATGCAGTCCTGAGGATCAGGGACTGCTTTGCTGCGCTAGTATCAACCCCTATCCAAGACAGAATGTCATCTGTCTGACCCACCTCCCCAAGAAGGGAGCTGCCCACTGCACTCCCTCCCACCCCACAACACACACACACAAGTCCAGCAGAGCAGAGAGCCTGCCTTTTGGACCCTTTTTGAAGAAGGAATGAGGTCAGAAGCAGGTAGCATCCCTGAGTCCCTGTCACTGCTGTGGGGGCTATCTGTCAGCCCAGGGGATGAGTTACCTTACCAGTTCTCCCCTCACTCTAAGCAAAGATGCATTCCAGGTCCAGAAACAAACACAGGATACAAAACGAAACTTCCCCAGGACAACTTCCTAGGATCAGCTGGGCGATAACACAACTGAGAGAGGAGCTTCTCTGCGTGGGGCCCGGGAACCAAATCACAAGCCATCCCGATCAGCCTGCCTGCCCTCTGCCAATTCTATGCTCTACAGGGAAGCAGAGAAACCAGGCAGGGTCCTGGCTCAGGTTGGAACCAAGGATACAGATAATATGGGTGCCAGCTACCTGTATTAGCCCCCTGGTGCTGACGAATGGGGAGAGCTGGTCTGAAATATGGGTTCAGGGCTCTCACCCCCAGGCCCTTCCTCCAGCTCTGAAGAAGGGATCATTTCCCACAAAATTCCTTCCCCAGAGCATGGAAAGCCCCATGAGAAAGAGGAAGCTGGCATTTCCCAAGGGAAGGGCATGGGGCTTGCTTTTGGCCCCAAAGTCTTGGTCAGGTTTTGTCATCGGCCATCAGCAGGCTAAGCCCCACTTTGACAGGGAAGGAGAAGCTTGCTCAAAGCCCCTCATGTCCCCTGAGAGTGGATCTGGCTGAGGACTGCAGGGAGCAAGTCGAACAGGAAATGTCCCCAACACAAGTGCCTGTCTCAGGAGGGCCTGAGCTCACTGCCCCGTGATGTCCAAGCAGGAAGCCACTTACAGGTGGCTAAGAAGAGTTCCGTAGGGCATTACACAAGAAGTTGGGGCTCAAGGGCTCAAGGGCCCTCCAGCCCGACCCTCAAGGACTTCCTCTGCCACTCCACGGGGCAGGAGTCCGGCAGCCGAGAGCCCAGCCTGGTCTGAAAGCCCAGGTCCAGCCGTGCTACTCTGCCTTCTTCAGCGTTCCCGTCGGGGCACCCAGGACACTTGCTCTCATCTATGCACCCACCTGGAAGTCTCAAGGCTGCAGCTCTGCTGCTTCTGAGTTCCAGTGGCTGGAGGTCATTGGAGGTCCTCCTGGTCCCAAGTCTGGAACCATCTGACATCAGCGCCCCCTCCCTCTCCATCCCCGTCAAAGCATGAATTTTCTGTCTCCTTCTTCAACGCTGGCCAGTCACCGAGGACTAAGGAGTCCACCTCTCTTACATGAGAACAAGCTTCCTCTTTTCCTCTCCCTCCACTACTGCCTGCCCTGTTCCCCAACTCAGCTCAGGTGTCATCTCCTCCATGATTTCCCTAGGGAAGAACTGGCTACATAATTTCTGGGGCCCACTGCAAAATAAAAATGTATGGCCTTGTGTTAAAAAACACTACGAATTTCAAGACAGCGATAGCAGAGTATAAATCAAGGCAGAGCCTTTCTAAGCATGGGGCCTTGAGTGACAGCACAGGTCACGTGTCCTTGAAGCCACCCCTGACCCCAGGAACCTCACTGGGACCATGTCACCACCCACCTTGGGTCAAAGAGCTTTATATACATTTCAGTTGTCCCATATATACTGTGAGATTTGTGTGGAAAGAGGCTTGTTGCTGGGTGTGCTACAGGGTGGATTAAATGCCTTGAACATTGAACTGGGGACTCAATATATTATTACCAAATTGTATTGTTTTGCATGGGCAGGTATTTAGATATTGCAAGTGCAAAACAAAACCAGCAGATGGCACTATTTCCCCTCCCCAAGAATGAAGTCATCGGTTTTTTTTTATAGTTAAGGAATGGTTAGGGTCCTTCAAGAGAATCTTAACATTTTCACGCTTTAAGGATCAAGACTCCCCAGGGATGAGAATTATTGCTTTAGTCCCTATTTCCTCCTCATTTTATAAATGGAGAGACCGGCTCTGAGAGAAGGCCCAAGGGCAGGTTGATAGCAGAGCCAGATTTGAATTCTATACTGATGCTAAATCTGGACTCTGAGGTTATTACATGATGAGAATAAGATCAAAATCTCCATACCAAAATGTCCCTGCTCACAGCTGAGGTTCCACCATAAACAAGCTCATCTTCTGGTTTAACCACTGACATTTGGGTTTCTCTCTCTCTCTCTTTTAAGTTGGGTTTCCTCAAAGAGAAACTCTATAACCACAATGTGGGTAAAATTCTCAGACACCTTCCTCCCCAGGGAACATGTGGACTGCTGAGAGAACAGACCATACAGATGACAAGGGAGAGAGGAAGTGGCTTTAAGGGGAATGAAACCAATAACACAGTCTTTACCAAGTGTTGCAAAGGTCAGCCCTGACCATGCTTACCAAAACAGGCCCATAAGCCAGGCTTGGCTCTGTTCCAAACCCCAAGGGATGAAGGCAGGTGGGACAGGGTGGCACAGTAATGCTTTCAGGGTGAAGTGAACACCTGCTACAGCTGGCTGCTCACCACCCAGGGAGAGACAGGCAAAGTTCTGGGGGAAGGCAGAGCCTTGTGACCAAGCTCTTTAGGGACTCACCTTGGTTATAGAGTGCTGAAGTGGGGCTCACTCTGCCAAGTTCATCCCCAAGCCCCTATCTGGTTAAAAGCACCCTCCTCTGCAACCCTGGCAGGTGTCCAGAAGTGTGCCACACGCACCTCACCCTGGGCTTCGATGTTTTTGTTCTAGCATAGACATATATACATACATACACTGCTGTATATATACTCCCTTCTCCTCACACTAATAACTCGTGTAATTTCAGAGAGGTCACCTGAAATGAAGGAACGCAGATCTCATGGTGGCTTTTCAGACAACAGTCATGTTGGAGTTAAAGCTGTATGTACTAGCTGGCATGTTCATGTCACTTAACCTCTCTGCACCTCAAGTTTCCTCTTCTGTAAATGGCAGTAATAGCAGTTGTTTCATAGGCTGTTACAAAATATAAAATAACTAACAGATGCAAAGCACTTTCAATGGGGCCTGGCCCCCAGTAACTACTTTCTGTGGGGCAGTTGCTCACCATTGTTAGCCCAGAAACACTTCGAGAGATGACCCCTACTGCACTCTCCCGCCATGTAGCAGATGGAGAAATTGCTGGTCTGAGGAGGTAAGTGACTTTCCTGTATTAGCTGTCTATGTTGTGCAGCAAATTACCACTATTGTGGTGGGTTAAAGCAACACTAGTTTACTGTCCCACAATTTCCCTGGCTCAGGAGTCCAAGCACACACCTTACCTGGGTCT
This sequence comes from Manis javanica, assembly GCF_040802235.1. Classification (NCBI taxonomy): domain Eukaryota; kingdom Metazoa; phylum Chordata; class Mammalia; order Pholidota; family Manidae; genus Manis; species Manis javanica. The sequence goes on along the minus strand of NC_133160.1, from coordinate 13,570,588 downwards.
TTTATCCAAGCTCTCCCAAGGCTGTAAGCAAGGTGTCAGCCAGGGCTGCAGAGTCTCTGAGGTACAGGGTCCTCCAAGCTCACACAGTTGTTGGTAAAGTTCATGTCCTTGTAGCTGTAGAACTCATGACAGCTTCTTCAAGGCCAACAAGAGAGCTCTTAACAGGAGGGTTTCAGGCCTCCTTATAAGTGCCTTCAACTGACTAAGTCTGGTCCAGCTAGGATAATCTCCCTTTTTACTAACTCAAAAATCAACTAATTTGGGACCCTCACCTTTGCTGTCTAATGTAACCTAATCATGGGAGTGACATCCATCACATTGACAGGTCCTGCCCACACTCAAGAGGAGGGAACAGACAAGTTGTATACACCAAAGGCAGAAATCTTCTGGGCCAGCTTAGTATTCTGAGTATCCCACTCCCCAAAACCTCCTAGCAAATGATTGGCCAGGGGGAATCTATGTGGCCTGTAGGTCTCCCATGCCCCCTGAAGGAATCACCCCATAGAAAGAGAGGGCAGTACTTCTGCCGCTTCAGAAGATTGGCAGGGTCGTGAACAAAAATGGTCCAATAGTGCCCAAAACCCACTTTGCATTCCCTGCCCAAGCCTCAGAAATACTATTATACCACATTCCACTCCAAGTTGGCTCTCCAGGTCAATTAACCCCATCTAGAGTTGACCAGCCATGGGGCTATGTAACCAGCCTTCAAGATGGCTTCTGATGTGTTTTAGCCCTAGTGGTTTTCCTGCTTTTCTGTAGTCTCCTTTCTCTATGAACAGGGCTGATCTGGGTGACCAGTGGGGTATTGTGGAAGTGACAGTGTGTGACTTCCAGCTTGCAGCTTCCAAAAAAAGCCAGCTGCTATGTCATGAGGATATTTGACCAGCTTACGGCCAGGAACTGAGGACCCTGCCAACAGGCAGCACCAACGTGCCTGCTGTGAGGGGGCCATCCTGGGCGTGGATCCTCCTGCTCAGTCAAGGTTACAGTTGCCTGCAGCACATTTTGACTACCACCTCGTAAGACCCCAGAAGCAGCTGGCTAAGCTGCTCCCAAGTTCCTGGCCCACAGAAACTATGTGAGATACATTATGTTGTTATAAGTCCCTAATAGAAAGAATACAGGGGCCTTCTGGGGCTAATAGCTTACCCAAAAGATGGCACTGCTCATGGAAACAAAGTGCCTCTTATTGACCACTTACCTTGTACCAGGCTCTGACCTACCTCCCTGCAGGCTGTTGGAGCACAAGGTAACAGCTGGTGAAAGCTGAAATCCGAGTACAGAAGTCCTGACCCACAGTCACACAGTCGCGTCATCCAACAAGCCCTAACGGAAATTGCTGCGACAATAGAAATGCTCCCTATCTGTGTGCCCTGTCCAAAAGTAGCCAGCCACCAGCTGCATGTGACTACTGAGCACCAGAAATGTGGCTAGTACAACTGAGGAGCTACTTCATTATTCTAATTAATTTACATTTAAGTAACAACGTGACTAGTAGCTCCTGTATCTCACAGCGCTGACCTAACAGATGTGAGGTGCAGATGCAAGACCCAAATTATAAGGGATGGCGACCCACTCAAGCCTCATGCAGCTCAGGAAAGCAGGGTGTGGCAGGGTCTCAGGAGGAATCTGAGATACCATGGTGTTTGAGACAGGACTCAGTGCTTCTGAGGGGGTTTGCAGGGCCTCAGTGAGGGGGCCCTGGGTATCATGTGATAGGCAGTGTGGTTGTGAGCAGACTCCAGAGCACCACAGCCTGGGTTCAAATCCCACCTCCACCGTTGGGAAGCTGTGTCACTTTGGGCAAGTTATATAACCTCTTAGCTGCAGGTCCCCATCCATAGAACGGGCATACTGATAGCACCTCTTCTGTGGAGTTGTGATTAAGCAGGCGCATGGTGATTAAGTAGGCATAGACTGGGTTCATGGCACTGCACGTGTGACTTGAGGGTTGCTTCCACCAGTTCCTCTCTGCACCCTTCTCGGACTCCAGAGCACCACTGGGCAAGACGGCACGAAGGGAAGATGACCAGAGGCCAAGGCTGAACTCTGCACAAACTCAGGGCAGGCTGCCTCTCAGCGGAAAGGGACTTACCGACCTCACGGGGTTGTTATATCGAGAGGTGTCGATGGTATTTGTCCACCGCCTACTGACTGCAGGGCCCCGAGATGCTAAGCAAGGGATGAGAGTGAAGCCGGTGGACGGAACCTGCGGCAAGGCAGAGAACCCCCGGCTAGAGGTGCTCCCCTGCCCGTTAGCAACTCCCAGTCGATGCCATGGAGCCCAAGAGCTGCCAAATCTTCAATTTTTCCCAAGGGACGTGAGGAATCTGGGTTTTTATGGGAAACATCCTCATTTCTATAGCTGGCAACTAATCCAAGGGTTTTTGTGTGTTTTTTTTAAACATGGTGACACCTAAACAAAGCATGGAGGTGGGGTGACATGCCTCACAAGCCACAAGGAGCCCATTCATTCTTCCCTCATCTTCAGGCCCTTTCTGGCTTCTTACATCTGTCTCTGGTGTCTGGTACCCCAAAGGGCATTTGCACAGGGAATTATCTTTGGCTTCACTAACATCAAGGGAACTCAGAAAGGTCAAACTCAGGATGATTTACAAACTAAAATGACAGAGGCAAGCAGTCTGGAAAGTACCTGGTTTTATTAAGTTTTTATCAAAAAATTCAGTAACAGACAACAGTATGAGGTGGCTACAAGACAAGGTGCTCACTCCCAACATAGCCAGAGGAAAAGGACATGGGGGGGATAAGAGGGCCCAGCCAGCTGGGCCCCCGGCCTGTGGTGGTGAAAGGTACAGGGGGGGAAGGTGGTTCCCCCACCCCAGCCAGTGGGGTCAGGAGATGCCGCCTGCCCAGGCTAAGCCCCCTGGCCTTGCCTCCTTGGAGACGAGGGTCGCAGATAACAGGCAGCAGAGCTGGGGCCTCATCAGCCCTCCCACCCTCCGCTTTGCCCGGGGAGACAAAGGTCACCCCAGCAAAGCCAGGGCTGTGACTCGTTAAGCCCGGTGTGAGCCCTAGGAGGGCTGTCTGATAAACGGACACGGTCCCCCACCTGCACGTTCGGTACGGCAGCCACTAGCCACAGGTGGCAACGGAGCACTTGAAATGTGGTTAGTGTGACTGAAGAATAAATTTTTAACTTTATGTAATTGTAATTGATTTAAATAGCTGCATGTGGCTAGTGGTTACCATATTGGACAGCACAGCTCTCTCATTTTCTCTTAAATTTGGAGAAAGCAAATAAAAGGACACCAGCTGGGCTCAAAGCAGAAGCTATTCCAGCCCAATCAGGAGAAGGCATGACGAAAGCACAGGAGAGGCAAACGCCACTCAGCCACACAAAAGTCCACTCACTCAACCACCCCCCAAACTTCAAAAGGGAAATATCATACTATCTCCTGAAAAAATATATTTATCTATTTTTCTAGAGCCAAGGAATAATAACAATATATTATAAGAAAAGAGACACAAATATCTCACCATCCCCTACATTATAGTTTGGAATCTGCTAGAAAAATATGTTTCAAAAAGCAACAGCTACTTGTCAGAGGAAGCAGCTACAGAAAGGGCCAATGTGAGCAGGGGAGTGTGAAGTCAAAAAAATAAAAAAAGAGGTTGGGGAGGGTATTTAAAGAAAAAGAGGAAGGGAGAAGGAGAGGCTTGTCTGAGGCTATAAATAAGTTTTTAAAAAATTAATAGAAATCATATATCCGACTCTTGCTCTCATTTTTGAGAAACAAAAGCAAAACACCATTAAATACACACTCAGTGGATGCTATGGAAACATGCAAGAGGCAAAGGACACATTAGCATCCATGCTCCTGGTCAGGCACAGAGCCTCTGCAGGAAGGAATGAACGGTTACAAAACAATACCCCACTAAAAATAGATTTACAAATGTTCTACAAATGCATTTCAGTATGAACTTTTAGCTCCCCTCCCTCCCCAAATAAAAAAGGTTGATTTCCAAAAGTCACTTGAAAGAGCCTAGAATGGCCCAAGGTATACCACACACTGTTGTAGTGTGGTCACACGTGCCCTTTGACGGACACATCTCAAGGTGCAGATGGTTCTAGTTCCTTCTTCCAGCTCCAGGTAGAGGAACAGACTGTGAAAGGGAGGAGGGATAAGGCCGCCGCTGGGACTCCCAACAGCTCCGGAGTGGGCTCAGGGTGAGGCTTGTTCAGCAGAGGCTCCTAAGACGGGCCTGGATTCTAATCGGGAAGATTAAGAAATGATCCAATCCCAGACATGCCTTCAGAAAGGCCAAGTTTAACCCCATTTTTCTGTTAGGACAAATCAGAGGCCCAGAGAATCAAGGAGAGGCGGGCAGCAACGGAGGGTGAAGTCTCGTTTCTGTTCCTTACAATGTAATCAGAGCTGCTAGGTCAGTATTAGGTTGCCCCCCACCCCTCTAATGCCCACCCCTCCAAATCCTTTGGCTTCCCTCCCCCCTGAGGTCCAAGCTGGTGCCCAAAAGGAAGCTTCAGGCATAGAATTCATTGGTGGGGGCTTTCTTGTAGATGGGTTTCTTGCCCAGGTCGTAGCTACCCTCGTCCTTCTTCTTCATGCGGTACACCAGCAGCAGGACCAGGAACACAGCAAAGAGGGTGCCCACGACACCACCCACGATCAGAGCTGCAGAGAAAGCGGGGGGCGATGAGAGCTGCTCATCAGGACCTCGGGGCACTGCCACGACCTCCCAGTGTCCCTCACAGCCGGGTCCTCGCCATCACCACTGCCTGTGCCGGGCACAACCTCACTTGTGAGAAGGGGGTCACTGTACGTCACTGAGGACCAAAGAGCTCAAGTGGCAAGGCCACCATTCCAACCCACATTTGCTCGAGTCCAAAGCCGGGCTCTTCCTGCACACCAGGCAACTCGCTAGCAACAGCTTAGCACTAACTGAGCCAGGAGCAAGAAGAAAACAGTAGGCTGAGGAAACCCCCCTGCACATCCTTCCTGGAAAGTCCCGAGCACAGCGCCCCCCGTGGCTGTCCCTGTGTGCGCACGAACCTAGACAGGCCTCTGCTTCTGGGTGATTTTAGGCAAGTTCCTTAATCCCTCTCATTGCAAAATGGAAATAATAGTACCTTTCTTATACGTTTGTCCTGAGGATTAAACAAACTAATCCACTTAAAGTGCTTAGAACTGTACATAGCATATGTTCAATACACATTCATTATAAACCTTTATGGTTTATCTCTGGGTCCCTAGCACGCTGCATCAGGCCTGGCACAGTGGTTAAGTGCTTCATAAATGGCACTCACAGCCCAGCTTAGAGAGCAGCGCTACCCCCGGGCACCTGCTAGTCCAGGAAGCTGGAGGTCTCTAACCACCGAGAGAGCGTCTGGTCTCTGCACTGTGCCAGGCGGCCTGAATAGCTCATTCCCATTTGTGGAGGGGGCAGGGATGTTTCACACAATCCATTTGGTGGCAGACTGAGTTCCCTAAGTCGGTCTTACTTAGAAAAGAAGATTTATTTTCTGTCCCTGCGCATATTCCAAACCTATGCACAGAATGGGGACAGTGGGGCAGAGAGGAATCAAGAAGGTCCTTTCTTGGCTAAAACTCTACACTTAATGCAGCAACAAAGTGTCCCCAGGAAATACCAGGAAAAGCACATGGAATAATAGGAATCAACCCTATTCCTGCTCCTGTTCCCTTGCCCTCTGAGGACCCCAGCTCCTCAATCAGGCCCATGGCTTGTGCTGGGACTTCCCACAAGGTCAGAAGTGATTTATGAGGTTTAAATGCTAGGTCTTACCACTGCCTGGTCTTGTGACTTTGGACAAATGATTTGGCCTCCCTGGGCCCCAGTTTCCTTATCTGTAAGAATACAGATGACCAGACCTGTCTGATAGGGTTGCTGTGGGGACTCACACGAATCACATAGCATACCAAGTGCTTGAGACGCTCCCAGGTGCCGTTTAGAAGCTACTGGAATGGAAGGTCTTGCCTCAGCTGGCTCAACAACTAACGTTTCACATGAAGATCTTATACTTGTACAATTCTCAGATGGAAGATTTAAGAGATGACCTGGCTTTGGTTCTGTCTCTTATTATGTGACCCAAAACAAGTAGTTGGCTTCTTTTGTGCCTCAGTCTCCCCATATATAAGAAACAGTTGCTAGGACTAAATCAGTGGTTTTAAAATGTTTCTTTAAAAGCAGTAGAACCCTTAGTTGCTAAGAGCAAAACCGTATGCTAATATGCCTACATATGCCAGCTAAAAGTGAAACTCTGTGGTTGAAGACGGGGAGGCCTTGCTTCTAAAATATCTCTAAACAGTGTGAATCTTACAAGACTAAAAGATCTCTCAGGATCCAGCAGTACCCACACCATCTACATCACACAGAAAGTAGTGAAGTTGAAAAAAAAAAAAGAAGAATGGCCCAAGTACAGGCCGGGGTGAGGGCTGAGCTGGGCCCAGTCACCTGGGTTTATACTCCCAGGGAGCCTCATCTGCAACAGGGAGGGAAAATCCTTAACCTGAGGCAGGGCATGGGGGGCTCTTTTCCTGTACCTCAAGGGCCCAGAGGGCTACCAGGAGACAGGAGTAACCCAGACAGCCTAGGGCACCCACTCTAAAGGCTGGTTTATTCAGACTGGCCCTCAGCCTGTAAAAATGGGCCAGAAAGGGAGTTCCGTGGGATGACCCCCAAAGCTGCCCAGGAAGGAGAGAAGGAGCCCGTCACCTCTCCAGATGAAGGCTCAATAGCCAGGTGTGAAAGAGCCCCTCCTGAAGCCTCACCCTGGGACAGAGCTTTCCCCACAGCACAGGAGAGTCAAGAACCCTGTGGCTCTCTCCTGAGGCCAAACACCGAACCTCTCCTGGCCTCAGTTTCTTAACCTGTCACAGGAAGGTTCCCAGTATGCCACGCACTATGAAGGACCAATGAAGAGTCAATCAGATCATACTAACAAATCAGGGAAGCCCTTTATAGTTTGCCGGGTTGTTTCAGATTCTGTTTTTCATGGAGTCATTACCAACCCAGGGAGGTATCACTGCACCCATTTCCACAGAAGGAAACTGAGGCTCATCTCATCAACTGAGGTTGGCAAGCTTCTCAGCCAAGGTCACAAGGCTGTTAAGTGATAGAGCAGCTGGGAGGGGGTTAGCCAGTCCAATTCAAAGGTGCCTCTGGGCGTTTAAGGGATGTTTTTCAAGGAAAGTTAACTTTTAATAATTAACTCCCCAGGTGCCAAACCCAGGCTGTGAAAGTGCTTTGAAAATAGAGAAGGTCTTAAGGCCACTGAATGACTCACTCTATTCTTTAGAAGCCTTTGAGAGGCAATTCTTCCCCTTCCACCAGGCTGCACACCCAGAGCCACCCCTCAGGGAGGGGCAGTCCTTCAAGGCCCCGGGACACCCTGTGGCCTTAAAGAAAGGGTACCAAGGAGTTAAAGGCACGTGTGCCTCAGCACTGTCGCCCACTGAGCCCTCTCCCCTTTGAGGTGCCTGGTGAGGAGCACTGGACCTTACCTGCCAGGACCTCTGTCCTCTCAAAGATGCTGCTGCCCTGGGCAGTGCTGGACATGGACACCTTGTTGGGCACATTGTCGCCCCCTTCAAATGGTGAGATCCTCTTGGGAATGACCTCATTCTCTTCCAGGTCCTGGGGTTTGGTGGGGACCTGGCTGCCAGGCCCTTCCCTCTCAGGGATGTGGTTATTTAGAGGCACCTGGGGGGGAAGGAGAAGAGACAACACTCAGCACGGTTTGGGAAGAGACCCAGGGCAGAGAACAGGGACAGTCAGACAGATGGGGAGACTGGTTCTGGCATCTCACTGGCTGAACCATGTCATCGGGCAGAAATCAGCAACAGCCTCTCAACAATTATGCTGTCAAATCCTTACCCTCAATTTTTCTAGTAGATCTGTCCCAAATGGGGAACGAATAGTGTAACCACGGGCACAGGGAAGCCGATGTTGGTCAGTGGGTTATTCTAAAGAACCACTCCGAAGGGCAGTTTGGCAACTGCAAAAACAACCTGCCCTTTGAGACAACAATTTTGCCTATGGGATTCCATCCTAAGGAGCTCAGATTTGTGTAAAAGATGCTTGCTGTAGTGTTGTAATTCTGGAGTATCAGAAAGTTATAAAGAACTTCTGCATCACTAAGGGGAACCAAGTGAGCTACGATTAGTTATAAAAATGAATAGGAGGAACATTTAATTACCTGGAGAAATACTCATGACTACTGTAAGTGAAAACTGCAGTACACAGAACTATATACACATAATTTGATATGAGTGTTGGGAAATACCTAGAGATGCACAGAAAAGGTGCTGGCAACACACTAGGTGTTGCCAGTGATTATCACTACAGGGAAGAGGGCCTGCGCTGCCCAGTTAGGAGCCCCAGGTCGCAAATAAATACCTTCCTGCAGGGTGAGGTCAGACCCCCCCCCTCAGACTGCCCCTCTCAGCAAGTGCTACAGAGCAGCAAGTGGGGAGAGGGAAAGGCGTGTAGATACTTACCAAGGGCTGGATTACTTTAGGGGAGATCTCGGGGTCCTCTGAATCATCTGTAAGGTCAGAAAGGCTGTGTGAGCGTGAGGTCAGTTACCCCTAGATAGATGATCCCCTCTTCAGCCACGGCTGGTGGGAGCCCTAACTTACAACTGGCCCCCTAACGCTGAGTCCAGCAAGCAACCACTCACACCCAGCCTCAGTCACCTGTCTGTACAATGGAGCTCCTAAGACCCGCCTCCCCGGCTCTTTCACAGGAGTGCTGAGCCAGGATCTGGGCAGATGCTCTGTCAGCACCAAACCCTTGATCAATAAAGTGTGGAGCCAGGGACTGGGAGCTGGTTAGACATGCAGAATGTCAGGGTGCATTCAACCAGAATCATCTTTAATGAGACCTCCAGGAGATTCATTTGAGAAGGCTGTAGATTATAATATTAAATACTAGAAATTGCAATGTTAAAATATTTACTTAGTATGTGCCCAGAGCTTTAATTCAGCCCGATCCCACACCCTGATGTACTGTCATTCCCATTCCCATTTTACAGATTAGGAAACCAAGCCTCCGAGGTCACAGAATGGCAGTCTGAACTCAGGGCAATAGTTCAATTTTCAGATCGTTACACCACCCGGCACACAGGAGGGACACTTCTCAGTATTTCTGTCTGGCCCAGCAGCCAGGGCCCCGGAAGTCGCAGAAGACCATGAGGGGTTCCAGCCCCTGGCCAGGCCAAGAGGCCTGGGTGCCTTCATCTACTCCCCTCCCCCTCTGAAGCAGGGGCTTGTTCTCAGTTCCCCACCCATATCTCTGCCCACACACGCCCCCAGGCTTCTGAGCTGGTCCTTTCGCTTTTCAAAGGAAGAAAAACACTATTCTCCACCTCAGCCCCACCCCCGCCATGCCCTTGGCCATAGGTGGACAGGTCCAGGCTGGTGCTTGGAACACCTAGAGCTACAAATGAACTCAAATCAACAAACTCTCCCAGGGAAGGTCTCTAGGTAACTGGTCAATCCAGTTACCTTTGTTTCCCCTTTACTGAGGGTGGAGGGAAATGCAGAAAAGTCCCCACAAAAATCCACATCTCAAAGTGTGGTCACCTCCCCTAGTTGGTGAGGCCACCTTCCCTCCAGCCGCACGCCCCAGGGCTGCCACATCACACCCTTCATACCCAGATCTCCAGAGCCAGACAGCTCAAAGTCCTCAGGTTCCTGTCCAGGACCCCCAACATCTTCATCATCTGGTAGGGCGCCAGAAAAGTATCGGCCTTCTAGGAGGTCTTGGGGGTCAATGACTTCGGTCTCTCGGATCTAGGGTGAAAAAAGGAGATGCATCAGCCAATAGCCCCTACAACAGCCTAGAAAGGCAGTGAGGTGGGCATTCCGGAAGGTGACCTGGGGTACTGGAAGGGGGTCAAGCCAGAGCCTGGCAACCTGGGTTCTGAACCCCTCCTGGCTCCTGACTTGCTGTGTGATCTTAGGCCTAAGTCTATTTTCCATCCTGGGCTAATAAAACCATGAAGTATAATAATCAGAATATAAATATCAGTAGATACCTTTACTAAGTACCTGCTATGTGCCAGGCCCTGTTCTTAACAACTTTAAAGGCATGTCTTTAGCCCCATTTTACAACCAAGGAAACCGGGTACTTCCTTCTGACACAGAGAGCAGCTGAGAGAGTGAGGATCAGCATAGGGCTGCCTGACTTCAGAGGCAGAGGCCCCATCCACACAGGCCGGCCCCCGGTGGGATCCTCCAGGCTTCTATGATGCAGTCACAGCTGATTCAGCCACGGTAGGGAGAGGGCTGCTGGCTCTGGTCTTGCCTAGTTGTGGACACCTTTCCCAGCTGAGTCAGACGGGCTGGGACAGGCAGGGCTGGCTCACCCACATCCCAGGACAGCCTCAGGTCAGGGCACTGCCCAGACCTGGTGACTCAAGAGTGCACAAAGCACGTTCTCTCATTCAGCCTTCCAAACATCTCCCATGGAACCAGTCCGCCACCAGCACTGTCACAGCACTGCAGCGGGCACAGAGGCACAGTTCCTGCCCTCACAGACCCTCCACTCTGCATCCACAAGTGTCACTCAGCCCCTATCCTGTGGGGACCTGGCCGGTGACAGCAGAATCTTAGTAGGTCCACCCCAACTGAGCAGTATCAAAGGTCCAGGGAGGCAGAGAACTTTCCCGAGGTCCTATGGTACAGCAGCTACTCTGCGCCCAGCCCCTGGAGAGAGTAGGAATCATTCAGAATGCGTACCACCCTTCCTCCTGGATTCTGTCTGCCTCCAGGACAGCAGCCCTGGGCAAACTCATTCTTTCCCAAATTTATCCAAACATTAAAGGGCCTACTATGTGCCAGAAGAGTTGGGGTTTCTATGAAATTTAATACATACCCCTCTCCAAGATAGTCTGTCCCATCTTCTTTCCCAGAGCCCCTGACTGCTGTGGGTGTGGGGGTGCTCTGCTCAGAACCACAGAATTCCAGCTGGAGAAGCCTGTCCTTTCATTTCACATAAATTGAGAGAATTTGAGCCCTAAACAGAGCAGTGACTTGCCCAAGATCATGCAGTGACTTAGCCACATAACAGCCTGGCAAGAGATCCAGTGTCAGTTTCTGACTGCCCCAGGCTGTCCTTAACCCAACTGAGACTGTTGGTGACAGGATGGGAGGGAGCCTGAGAGGAATATCCATTCCTAAGACAAGGTTACCCTCAAGGGAGAGGCCCAGCCTCCTCCTGGACTCCCTCCACAGGTTTCTGGGGAAAGGCAGGCAAAACCAGACTGTCGTGCCCTCTTCCACCCCCTCCACCTGCCAGATTGCCGGATTGCCGGATTCCCGGAAGGGAGCGGAGTCAGGCCATGAGGAGGGCGGTGGGCAGGCAGCCCCTTCCTGTCTGCCGGATGGGAGCACTGCGGCTGAGCCCCTGGCACCCAGGGAGGTGGGGAGCCAGAAGGGGTTAAGCCCTGGTTAGGGATGACTTCATGACTCTGGAATCAGGAGCTGTTGAGTTGCTGGCGCTGGAATTCCAGCCCCAGCCCCCGCACAGCCCCGTGCCTGTGGCTTTGGTTTGGCAGCTCAGGAGGAAGGTTCCTCCATGTTTGTGCAAGCTGCCTGTCCCCAGGGTGAGGTCCCTGTATCCCTACCCCCATCTTCTGCTGCAAATCCCCCTGGGGCCCCAAATCTGAGACAGTAGGATCTCCCTGACTTACCGAACTAAGCACTTAGCATGAAGCAGGTCCTCCAAATAGATCTTTTTTGCAAAAGTAGAAACAAGGACTCAGAAAAGTAAAGTTCTTTGCCTAAGGTCACTGAAGCAGAAAGTGGCCACATTGACCAGAACCCAGGATTGGGTTACCAGAGTTTTTATCCACATACATAAAAACACATGCATGAACACATGTGTACACAGAGTGACCACTTACCCACGCTAGAAGGGGGCCCTGTTAAGTGAAGGTCAAACCCAGACCGGGAGAGCAAGAAGGTACATGGCCACTTGTTGACCTGGCCTGGAGACCAGAAGGCTGTGGGGAGTCAGAGTCCAAAGTCCTCCAAATGGGCTGTTTCAGGCTGAGACCCTCCCCAGCTCCCTTTGTCCCCGGGAGCCATGGGAGGTTGTTTACACATCCTGCCTTTTAGTATGTGAAAGTGCTCAGGGGTGTTTCAAAACATCCCACAGGAAGAGCATGCTGATTGGCACGGATAACGCTGGCATTAGTGAAATGGGAAGACCAAGAGAGGAGGCCAGTCTGGTGATCCTGGAGTCAAGTCAGCAAGTACCAAACCTGGGCTGAAACCCAGATTTATTCCCAGTTTAGCCCTCTTAGTGGTCGCCTGGTAATCCCCAACCCTTCAATTTTTATTCCAGGTTCCTGAAGAGGATAACCAAGGGTGTCAGTGGCACGGCCAGGATCAGAGCCCATCAGACACCCATTCCAGTGCTCGAAAAGGTTGGGGTCCCTAAGGACCACCCTAGGTAAGCCTAGGTGCTCTCCCACAGCAAGGCAAGGGACTTGGAAGAAGCTCTGTGAGGTGTGCAGATGGGAGAACACAGGAAACTAAACCTTTCTTCAACCCCAAGGCATCCCCTCTGATTGTCCCTGGCCCCTTCTGTGCCCATGACCCTGACAAGAGGGAAATTCCCAAGGGGGTAGCCAGCAAGACAGGACCAAGCTCGTGGGATTGTGGGCAATCACCCCCATTTGTGTGCAGGGGTAGGGAGGTGGAAGGTTGCACCTCCAGCCATCCTTGCCCAGCCCTCTTTTCAGACAAGGCCCATTCATTCTGGGGTGACTTGGAAGAACCAAGTAGGCCATCCAGGAGCCAGGCCCAGCCCTGACCAGAGAAAGACCTGACCCTACTCCTGGCTAACAACGTGGTCTGTGCTGGGCTCATCCCACCCTTGCCCCGGGAAACATCTGTCCACCCATCTGCACGCGCAGGCACCCCCTGGGCCCTCTGGTCTCCCTGTATTGTTGTCCTCACAGACTCACAAGAGAAACCACCAGGTGAATAAGGCAGTGGGCCTGGGTCCCCCAGACCCTGCCTGCCCTGATGCCTGGGGGTTTAGAGATGCTAGACACTTGCCCCAACTACCCAGAGAAAAGAAGAAAGGGTGGGTGCTGTTTTGTTCTAAAGGGACTCACACCTGCCAACAGGTTTCTGAGGACAGACAGCCCAACCATCTCACAACTCAGCAAACAGATTGAAAGACAAGGGACTTTGCCAAGTTCACTCAAGCAGCTGGAACACAGCTGGGCTGAGAACCTTGGTCTCCTGGCTCTTGGGCTGGGTTTGTCCACCCTCCCCACTTCCCAGGTCTCAGTGAATCTACAGGCTACAGCTATCATGCCAGATACATTCTCCAACCAGTCCTTAGACCAGAGAGAGGCATTACATTCAGGAAAGATGACCAACCCTGCCACAGTCCTGCAGCTTCAGTCAGCAGGACAAGCACGGGCTGGGGTGACTAGCATGGTACCCACTAACCGTCAGGCACCAAGTGAGGCTTCGATATATGAACTCACTTTATTGGTACAACAGCCTTGGCAGGAAACTGAGGTTCCCTGAGTTATTCATCCCAGGTCACACAGCTAGAAAGCGACAGCTGGGATTCAACCTAGATCTTTTTCAAGACCATGCCTTAGCCACAACCTAACTTCTCAGTGCCATCAACACTTCACCACTTCACCCCAACCCCACCGCCCACACTGCCAGGCCAGGTTCCCGGGAACTCTTGCCCCTCGCCAGGGAGTAAACAAAGGTGAAAGTGATATTGCTTAAGCAAAAGAACAGCAACTTGGCTGGGGCACCAGGGAGAAGTTCAGGGTCAGGACTTGGCTAACTGTGAACGGGTGGGAGGAAAACAGGGAGGAGAACCTCCCCCCACCTGGCTCCTCCCCAGGGAAGACAGTGTCAGGGACACACTTTAACCCTTCTTTCAGGAGATGGGACTCGAAGGACAATTGGGCAAGCCAAACTGGGGAGGAGTGGGGATGGCAAGTACCCTGGGCTCCAACTACTGAAGCCACCAGAGTGATCCCAGCAGGAGATCCCCAGGAAGGGCCACTGATAGTCACTGTCCTCCCCCCGCCGCCTTTTGAAGGGTCAGAGATCCCCCAGACTGTGCAAAACCTGGGAGCCACGATTAGGAATCTGAAACAAAGGATTCACCCCCACAGTGGCTACTGGTAAAGACAGACCCGCAAGCAGACTGCAGTTCTCCCACTTAACTCTACGGCCCTTGGAGGTTACTTCCCATCTCAAATCCTGTTTCCTCTTTTTGTCACCAGGACCATCCCATCTGCAGAATGAGGAGGATTAAGTGAAATGCACTGGTGTGTGTAAGGGACCCAGCCCTGGGCCTGGCTCGCAGCAGGTGCTCAGTGAGTAGCTGCTATTATTAACCTCTACCTCCTTCACTCTGGCTAAGGGGATTAGTGCTCAGAGGGCCTGAGAGGCCTGGGAAAAGCTGCAGAAGTAGTTCCATTGCTACAAAGAAGGTGGTCGGTGAATGGGGAGGTGTTTTTTGCAAACCATGAAGGGATGTACTCAATAATGGTATTTATTTTGACTCTGAGACCAGAGACTTTTCAGCAACCAATCTGGTCTCTTGAGACTGTTCAAGAGAAAAAGACCCAAAGATGAGCACACATCTGCCCAAGGTGGTACAATGTGGAGCACCTGTCCTAAGCACACAGAGGCAGAGAGAAGAACAATTGTATTCTTCTAAAAGGAGCAAACGGCAGTGGCCAGGGACACCTGAAATTCTTCTTGGGGACCTGTATCCCCAGAGTATTTCCTGACCTCCCAGGGGGATGAAAAAAATACCTAGAAGGCAGAAAGAAACCATATACCAATCCACCACCTGCTGCTCTGGTACCTGAAGGGTTAAGCCAGGTCTGGGGATGGGGGTGGGGTGGGGGTGGGATGGAGGTTCAAATGTCTCGCTCTGCCCACTCCGAGGTTGGGTTACTCTGAACACAATCACTCAGGAGAGCAGCCAGGCTGGGCACTGCTAGCAGCCAGCTTTTCACCAACCCTCAGGGCAGCCCATTCCCACAGCAAGGATCCTGGGGTGCCAGCTGAGAACAGGAGTGGGGGTGGGGTGCTTCTGTGAAGCCTGGTCATCCCCCTGCCAGGGGTTGATGTAGTACCCTGTCACTAACTCCCCAGGAGACCTTGAGAGATACCCTCTCTGGACCTTGGTTTCCCCACCTGTAAAAGGCAGCTCTCACAGAGACAAGCCTCCTCTGTTCCAGACCCGTAACCAAGCTGGGCGCTGCTCCGATTACCGCTAGAGACAGCAGGGAGGGGCCTGGCCCCCTCGGGCTGCAGACACAGAAGGGCATGAAGCTGGGGCTTGGAATCTAGGCAGCGGATCCCAAGTCCTTGCTGGACCCACGGGCAAGGAGGTAAACAAGCCTCCCATGTTCCCAGCAGCGGAGTCGGATAGCCTTGTCTCCACTGAACCTATCAGCCCTGGACGCTGGCTTCCTGCCCTCCCAGCCTCCTCCTCCTTGCCCCTGCCCAGTGTGAGGAAGCCACTGCTCCAGACCGGGTCATTCGGCCCCACCGACAGCTCCTGGCCAGGCTTCCCGGAGGCAAGGAGTGTCCCCATTCCAGGTGACCAGACCAGCCCTTAGTCGCCCCTGCCCCCATGCCCTGAGGTCCTGGTGGGGCAGCCAGCCTCGCAGGCCTGACTGACCAGCCAGGTCCCACCAAGTCATTTTGTCCACACATACCAGCTGCTCTCTGCGTCTCTTTCCATTACCCCAGGTGTCACCTGACTTGCAGCCTCTTCTATGGTGCCAGAGAAAACTGGGGCAGCTGAGCTCAGGGCCTGAAGGCCGAGGGACAGGAAAAGGCAGAGTAAATGGAGGGCTGAATGGGAGGGGCTGGGCGGAGGGTGAGGAGGGGTGTGGGGCCCAGGGTGGGTGGGGGTTATCAGGCAGGTAGAGGGGGCTGTACAAGGCCAAACTGGGAAGACCTGTTCAGATCACAAAATAATCTTTTGGGGAACTCCTCCAGTGCTCTGGAAAGGATTAAGAGTTATGAACCCCAAGACCTCTAACCATCGGTTTACATTTTCAAGGTGCACACAGACACCACCTCCCCAAAGCCACACTCTGGTTAAGAGCCCTTGTTTAGTTGCTAATAATAAACTCAACTTAAGCCAGCACTATACGAGTTTGCCAAATACTGATTATGACCCTGGAGCAATACAGGTGTTTTAAAGAGGACACACTGGAGCTCACACCAGGGAAGTGACAATCTATTAACCGCATGTCCCTGGGTGAGGGGCAGAGCTGGGATGGGGACTCAGATTTTTCTGGCTGTGAAACGTACCCCCTTCCCTGTCACCCAGCCTCCAGCAGAGGGTCAGAGGAACTGTGCACAAATGTCATCAGCGCATTAATAACAAACCGGCCCAAGAAGACAGATTCCTTGTACTTCTAGGTTAATCAGGCCCCAACTGTTGACACGTGCCTTCTCCTCCCCTCTCTGGGCACCCTGCGGTGAAAGCTAGCTCTTCAGAACACTACCTTTTCGGTCCACCATCACACGCGCCCCCTAAGTCCAGAGCACTATTTGCAATTCACTCAGCCTCTGTGGACCAGAAACCGTGCCCCTCCAACTCCAGAGAGGGACCCCCTAGTCCTGGAAAGGGGCCTGGTGGTCCCATACCCTTTGCAACTCCCCTGCCCCCTCCAGGCTGCAAGCTACTCCTTTGGGGGTTCCCATAGATCCCAGCAGGAGGGGTGGGGCTGCCAAGAACTGGTTCTTGTTTAAATATAAACCCATTTGATAATTAGCAAACAGCCCACTTCTAAGACAAACACAAATAGCAGATTTGGGCTCCATCAGCTCCACCCTCGACTCCTCCCTTCCCAACTTGCAGCTGTTGGGGGAAGGGAAAAAGCCTTCCAGGGGCCCTGGAGGTGGGATCCTCAAAGGTATAGGACCACCTGGCATCCAGGTGGCCTGGGCAAAGAAGGGTATTGTCACTAAGAACTGCTCCCTACCAGGCACCTACTGGGAGCCTCACCTGCAGACCTGTCTTCTCCCACAAGCTTCACCACAATGCCCATCTTCTCACAGACCAGGGAGCTGAGCCTCAGAGTTTGAGTGACCAGTCCAGAGCCAGTGTAGGAGGAAGGGGACTTCAGAACTCTGGACTTAGGGCTGCCTAACTCCAAACCAACCAACCAACATTCTAACACTCTCTAGTCAGTCCCAGGAAGCAAAGAAAGGCCATCAGAAAAATCAGAGACTGCTGGGGTCAAATCAGAGCTGGCCTGTGCCAGCTTTACTCTATGAGCTCAGACCAGCTATAGCTTCAGTTCTGCTTTAAGAGAAAAAAAGCACTACCTGCCCCGCAGAAGTCTACAGACCAGTTTGGAGGACTGGATGAGTTCTACCGTGTCAAAGTCCACACACAGGTGAGGCCCCGTGAAGGTTTGGGGTTGACTACTAATTTTTCCTGTGTGTCCTCCCAAGCACTTATCTTTAATAAGCCCTCAAAGAAAAGGTAAAACCCTGGAGCCCATTCCAACACTCCCAGCAGGGCCATCCCATCAGCCAAGAGGTTGAAAGGAAATGGGTGAGTCAGGCGGGCCAGCTACTACTGTCCTCCAGTGACTCAGAGACCTGTCCAGCCCCCTTCCCAATTTTAAACAGTCATTTGGAAATCACACCCACCAGTCCAGAAGGCTGAGGACAACTAGAAGCCAGTTCAACTGAAGAGACAACTGGGGTGGAAAGCCCGGTCTGTCTCTCCAGCAATCATTTAGGCCGGCTCAGCACTCCAAGTCCTTGGAAAGGCCTTGTTCCTAGGAGCTGTGGGTGGCAGGTGCTGAATGTCAGCCCCCCTCCACCCCTCTCCAAACTTCTCTTGTTTAGCCTCTTTACCACGGAGGCCAAGAAAGCTGCCCTCCCTCCACCAGCGCGTCTCAGGGCAGATGGACCCTGCAGGGCTTTGGTCCAACCTCTTCATTATGGAGTTGGGGACACTGAGACCACAAGATAGGTCATCCTTGCTCAAGGTCACCCAGCAATTCATAAGTAGTATCTACCTTTAAATCCAGCCAATTCCACTGAGACCCAAAGATAGGTCATCTTTACCCAAGGTCACCCAGAAAGCAATTGAGAAGTAGAATCCATGGTATCTACCTCAAAACCCAGCCAATTCCCTCATCTGGAATGTTCTCGGAGGACACTCAAAGCAAACACCTTGTGTTATCAGACAGACCTGGTTCTGACCTTGGCAAACCACTACATTCCACTGAGCATCGGTTTCCTGTAAAAATGCAGATAATGATACCTACCTTACAATCACTGGGAGGCATTTCTATTAGTAATAAATAACCTCAATGTACCTTTCAGAATGAAGTTATGTGCATGAATTTATTTATTCATCATACAAACATTTCCTGAGTACTAACTATGGGACAGGTTATTTCACTAAAAATGAATAGAGCAGAGTTCCTGCCCTGGGTGCATATGATATTAATTCTCTCACAAACCATAACTTTCTTTAAGGGAGGTAATGCCTTAGATGTCTTTATGGTTTCCATGGTCCCTTTGAAAGAGTAGGCACTTAATTATTAACAGAATATCCGAGCTGGAAAGGACTCTCAAGGCCATTTGGTTGACCCCATTTTTACAGATGGGAGATGTCAACTCAGAGAGGAAAACGGACCCAACCTCACAAAGACCTCCAAACCAAATAGTTCTCTGTGCTTCTAAGAATTCCAAAGAGCTCTCTGGCTACTCAAAGGGTCCTAGACCTCCTGGGCTTCCGTCCACACCTCCTTCTGCACAATCAAGGAGAGAATTCTCAAAAAGACCAGAAATATCTCTAAGCTAAAGTATGGCCAGAGGGCGGGGGACATGTCCCCAGAATGGACTGGGCCTGGTGCCATGTCAGGGGGCTGTGCCCCTGGGCAGCAACACCTCTGGTGGGGGGGGTCTGGCTCCCAAAACAAGGCTGCCTTTAATTGGCCAGGGAGGGAGTGGCAGGAAGGCCGTTCAGGGGAATGCTCCCAGCTGGACAGGAAGAACTGGTTTAGGGTGGCAAGTCCCACCAAAGAGAAAAGGCTGGCTGCTCAGCCGGGACTCCCTTGCCTAAATCTGTGGCACCTGGCTGGGGTGTGGGGGGCACCACCCAAGGGAAGGGTAGGCCTTTGGCTTAAACTTCAATAGTGCTATTGGGGGTGACTAAATCACTGGACATGATTCTGGTGGCCTGGATGCTCTCTGTCACCCCAAAGTGGTACCGTTTTACCTCTGTCGGTCCCCTCATTGTAACGTGGGCACAATATAAGCCCCACATGCTAGGCTTTTCGTGAGGATAAAATGCACCATCTGGTATATGGAAAGCACTCAGTAACTCATAACTTCTTTTAGCAAACCCTTCTCCCTGGGCCTCAGTTTTCTCCACCTGCAAAAAGAAAAGGCCAACGGGTCATCTCTATGGATTAGATCTCTATCTAACCCAGCTGTGACTAGTTCTGATTTTTCCACCTACAACCTTGGGAGGAAAGGGTGCAAGGAGGCAAAAGGGGAAGCCTTGTGAGCCAACCAAAAGGGGAAGGCCTGTGACATTAGCCAGGAAGGGGAGCGCTGAGGTCAGGATGGGAGAGATGGACACCTGTCAGGAAGCAGCTGCTCAGGGCCGCCTTCTCCCCCAGCTGATGGGTCACCAGGCGCAGGGCTGCTACAGTCCCCTTCCTCCAAACCACATCCCTCGGACTGCCTCTTGGACACAGCTGTGTGCTCCTCACACTGAGCACCTGCAGACTCAGCAGCCCCTGTGCCCACATGGGCACGTGACTGGGCCCATGCAGTGAGCTCACCTCCTGGGTTTTTCCTCTCCCAAACGCTGGCCCACCCACGGGGCCCAGAGTGGCATTCCTTCACACGCCTCCCCAGCTGCTCACCTCCACATCTTCAGGGCCCAGGGTAGAGCCCTGCCCCCGAGCAGCACTAGGCTGGCTTGGCCTTGGAGTCCTGGCTCAGCCACTAACCTTCTGGCAAGATTGTCCTTAGTTTGGGGAAGTCATCACCTCACTCTGGGCCTCTGCTTCCTTCCACTTCAGAATTCCTTGAGACCAGCCAGCCCAAAATCTCAACGGATTCTAAACTCTTGAGTTACCCGAGGAAGGGACACAACAGCCACTCAGAGTAGTATCAGACTACAACTTAAGAGCAGGAACTTGGAAGTTGGACTGCCAAATTTGAATCTGACTCAGCCCCTTATGAGCTGTGTGACCTTGGGCAAATTAGTTAACCTCTCTAGCCTTGATGAGTTTAAGAATCGTAAACTGTGTTGTCAGAATTCAGCTAGTTAACGGACAGGTCATTAAAACACCCTTTAGAAAGCCATTAGAACAGTGCCAGGCGCCCCGTCCGTCCGTGCTCAGTGTTTGCTCTCATTACTGCACCCTACAACTGTGCTGGAGGTAACTGCTCAGGGTCTCGCTCATTCCTCCGCGGATGCCTGCGGGAAGAAATAACTTCCCCCTAAGTCAGCCCAGAGAAATAGGAGCCCCGTAAAGGAATTGACATTGACGACCTAACTCTACCAACTTGCTCCCCACAAAACTGGGGCTTAAGGGCACAAAGGGGGAACAAAAAGCCCAAGCCCCTGGGGGACAGATCGCTTCCCAACAATTCCTAGGCCCCCAGCTTCCCAGATGAGATTGCCCACCCCCGCTCCCACAAGTGGCTGCTGAGACGAATGGCACTTCTGGTGGCCCCAGACTTTGTAAACTAGAGCAGTGAGGAGAGGCTTCTTAGGGCTCACTGAGGCCTTCTCTCCCCAGCCCCCACCCAAGATGGGTGCTCTGATTTCCCCTCTGCAGTTCAACAGAAATAACCACTCTTACAGAAAGCAAGAGCTTAAGCTCTTGAAGTGCTGATCCTAAACCATCCGCCCTTGAAAGATCAGAGTCCCAACTCAGTGGGGACCCTATGCAGCACCGGTCACCTGCTGCCTCACTACCCTTTGTGCAGACGGGGAAACTGAATCTCTCAGAAAGGGCAGGTCCTTGTCCTAAGCCACAAGCCAGTGGCAGGGCTGGGGCCAGAAGTGAGGCCAGGACGCGCTTCTCCACTCTTTCGTGTGCGAACAAGGCCCCGCAAGAACCCTAAACCCCTCCCCCTTCCAAGTACATGCAGCCCCCACCCCCGTCCCCAGGCCGGGTCGGATTCTAAGCTGCTCGTTCCTGGCGCCCGCAGAGAGCGAGGAGGAGGATTCAGAGCTTCGAGCCTGTCCCAGGATCACCAGGGAAGGGGCAAGAGCGTGAGGGAGAAGAGGTGACACCGGCTTAGTCACGTCCCAGTTTAGAGTCCGCGGCGGGGCGAGGCCGGAGGGAGGCGGGAGAGCCACAGGCTAGGCGTGCAGGGCGCGCGGAGGAGCCACCCCACGCCGGAGCCTCCCAGGGACCCCGGAGCCAAGTTTCCAACAAAGTTTCCCCGGCCTCTGCGTCTAGTTGCGGGGGGGCGGGCGCAGTCCCCGGAGGGCCCCCAATCCCAAGCCCCCAGGAACAAAGGAGGCACCGGTCCACCCCCCGCCCCCCGGGGATCTCCCAGCACCCACCGACTCGGCGGCAGCGGCGGGGGCGCCAACCAGGAGCAGGAGTAGCGCGAACAGGCGGGCGGGGGCCATGGTACCGCAGTCCGGCGAGGGCGCGCAGGCGAGTGACCGGCGCGGGCGCGCGGCCCTTCTTATAGGCGGAGGCCGGTCCCGCCCCGCCCCCGCCGCCGCTCCCCGCCCGGAATTCCCCCGCGAAATCTGGGCCTCCGGGGCGCTGCGCCCGGCCGCCCGCGCAGAGCTGGAAACCCCGAGGGAGCCGCCCCGGGCGCTCCTGCCGGCTCCCAGTCCACCCCGAGTCCCAGTCCTCCAGCAGCCCCAGCGCTCTTTACTGACCCATTCGATCCCCTGCTAGACGGCCCCAGAGATGGCTGCGTCTAACCCTGTTTATAGTTGGGGAAACTGAGGCCCACGGACGGGAAGGACTTGCCCGAAGTCTTCAGTTGAGACTCGCCCTCTTCAAACGGGGTACACTCCCCTCGTAAGACTTCCCAAATGGGAGAGTTGTAAGGGGCCAGCATGCTTTCTTTAAGCTAAATATTTCAGTCTTTGCCGGCCTTACGTTCTCTTGCCACAGTTGATCAAACTCTATAGCGTCGTAGCTCAAAGGCAGCCCATAAATACTTTAAGAAATGAGCATGACTGTGTTCTAATAAAACAGTACGGAACACTGAAATTTGAATTTCTTATTATTTTCACGGGTCATGGAATATCATTCACTTTTGAATATTTTTTCAACCATTAAAAAATGTAGACGCCATTCTTAGCAGTGGACTGAACAACCAAGCAGTGAGCAGGCTTTCTGGTCTTAGGGGGGCTGACCACTGTTCTAAAGGATTCGTTTTCCAGATTTTGAACTTCCTGGAGAGTCTGATCTCCTGAGAACTGGTCTGTATGCCTGTCTGCATTCTCAGATCTGCTTCCACCCTTTGTGAAAGAAAGTCTGTGTCGGCCTTACCCCTGCATCCTCCTAACTGTTCATGGGGTGGTGATACAATCCTTAAGGTGTCTAGCCTAATCTCTTTCCCTTTTTGATACATATTGTGTATCTATATGTAGCATATATTGTATATAATGTAATATATATTACATAATTACATGATTATATATTATACAATAATATATATTACATATATAATTATTATAATCATTACGTAATTATATATTACATAATCATATTTGTTTGTTTTTCCCCCTAAGCCTGAAGCATGGCATCAGAAACAGAGTATTTTGGCCTCTGGTGGCATATTATGAATTCATATTTGTTGTGGAGTGGAGAATTGGAAGTGATTTGCTCTCTTCCATCCCTTAATTATTATCAAAGAACGAAAAAATTTTTAGGCAGAGATCTTTGACAGTAACGCAAGCTTGGAGTGCTAATCATGTTTATCCCGATGGATTTAAAGATAAGCAATTTTTTCCAGCAATTATCAATACCCTTCCCTAGGATTTGGAAATGAAGCAAGAAACTGAGTGGATTTCATGTCAGAATAAGAAATCCATTTACAAGTCAGAATGTTGTTGCAATCTTTGCTTTCCACAGAACTGAAGGAGGGCCTAATCTAGCTGTCAGTAGATAGATCGCTAATACAATTCTTGTTGATAGATCACTATGTGGTTTGTTATCTGTCATCACATTGTATGAACAAAACTCCTTGCATTACAGCAATTTCTTCAAGTGAAGAAGGTTTCTCAGAACTTTGAGTGGTGTGCTGGTAAATATTTAACAATAGGGTGGGGGAGGTGGGAAGTGTTAATTTGTACCATTTGCCAGTTTCTGTGGCGTAAATACTGCAATCAGGGCTCATTTCAAGCTACCAATGTGAAGTCACTGAATATGGAGTTCGTTAGAAGCGAGCAGTATTTCTACCACACAGATACAATTAGGTGCAAATAATATCAAGAGCATAAATAACAATAAAATATAATAAAATAATTAGGAAGTGCTGAGTTTTGAATACTGCCTTTGTTTTTAATACAATTTACTTAACTGTAAGTTTATATTATTTAAATTTTAGTAATAGTTATGTTTAAACAACCACCCCGAGAGTCCTGAAAATTGAACCAGTACAAGCTGGCTTCAGCACATCACTATAAAATGAAAAAATAGGAATAAAAGAAAAAAAAGAATATAATTATTGCCCAAACCTAGCTCATTCTAACACAAGCAATATTCACCCAGGGATGTGTGAACTAATTGAGGAGGAAAATCACTCAATTTACTTTTTCGTGTAATACCTGTTTTTATCAAAGTTTGTAGGATTGGTTTCACAAGTGTATACATATGTTAAAATTATACATTTTAAATATGTGTAGTTTATTTTTTTTCAGTTGTATATCAATAAAGCTGTTAAAAATTTTTGTGGAACTTTTAAAAATTGTAATACATTTATACTATCCTGATCAATTGCATTCTAATGATAACTGTAATGATAGAAAAATGTAATACCCAGTCTAGGGTCATAGAAAGTAAAATAATAATTCAATTTACATATATATTTTTAGACGGAGAAATATGGTAGAGTTATTGCCATCCCATTTAAGCATAAAAAATACATTATAGTAAAATTTTGTGGTGGAACATGGAGTAGCAATTTAAGTTTGAATAGAAAAGGGAATGATGTAAAATTTTGGACTGTTAGAGAAGAGCCTGTTCATGTATTTTTTAAATGGTTGGTTGTAGCTATCAAATTGCTATTAGGGTATTTAATTCAACTGGATACATTTAAAAGAATGATATAACAATTTATTTTTAAGTGTATGCCTGTACAATATGTTGGAAATTATAAGCTCTGCAACTATTTAAACTTCTGATGAAAAAGATTAGCTATCAACTAAAAACTGTGCCAGGAAGCACATCATTTTTCAATACTCGTTTAGAGAGTACACTAGCACAAAGATTGGAGACGGCTACTTCAGATAGTTTAGGGAACTTATCTATGAAACTAGCCCAACCTCCTGAAATTAAAGAATTAATTTCCCCTTTTCCAAGTTCTGAGAATCTCTCTGAAAGCACAAAAAATTATTTGTGGATTTGTGGGTTTTTAACTTCTGCTGCTTCAGTTGTGGCCAAGAGGCACATGGATGTTCTTCTCTTTCATGGGCATATGTCTCTATGTAAATTTTTCTGGGGCATCAAACTTCAGATTGTCAGTTCAGATCCACAAAGAAGCACTAACCTCCAAAAGATTAAAAATAATTTGACCAGACCCTTAAAAAAGTTACAATAGATCCTTCTTTGGCTCCCACAAAACAAAATGCAGTAGTCAAATATTTGGAGAACGAAATCGAAATCTCCAATTCTGCGTGGGACTGAAGTAAGAACAAGAAAGAAAACAAAACTAAAAAGGCCCACATGGGGCTTAGGGCCAGAAGTGCTTGATTAAAATCCTGGGTGCAGCACCTGCCAGACGAAGGGAAGCTTGAGAGTCATTTTGCTCCTTGGTAAAATGGGGGCTAAAAGACCCACTTCTTGGGGTAATTAGGAGGATGAAACAAGGTGAAGGGCTGGGTCCACAGTCCATGTTCCCTGGTGTTAGTTCCCCCACCCCGTCCTTATTTTCTACCCCTGACGTGGAGTGAGTCTGGGGGATGTCAAGGGCCACACACTTCATATCCTCTCCCAGCTTCCTTTCAAGCAGAGAAGTGATTCAGGGAGTCAACAGGCAGCATAAGGCCCAAAAAGGAGCTGAGATCAGCCTAGAAAGGGTAAAGCTGCCCATGTCCCTTTCCTCAGGCCTCCCAGGCCAGAGTAATTGAGGCTGGTGCAAACCTGGAGCATCCCGAGGCCCCAAGCCCAAGAAGCCATATCCAGTTCTGTCCTTAATGGCTCAACTTGAATGCCTCCCCCTCCTGGAAGCAATCTCAAATCCCTCACCCTCTCCTTCTAGCTCCCATTCCTTCTTTCCTGAGACCTCTCGTACTCCATCTCTCTCTCTCCTTGAACAGAATCCCTTTCTGGCTGTTAGAGTCAGAGATTAAGAGCACAGTTCAGGGTCAGAGAGATGTAAACTATAATCCTGCCTGTGTGACCTGGGACAAGATACTTTACCTCTCTGTGCCTCAGTTTTCTCATTTGTAACTTGGGAGTCATTACAGTTCTTGTATCATGAGTGTTGAGAGTATGGCTCTCAGCACAAAGCCTGGCACTGTAAGAGTCTAAGTTGGGAAGACCCCTCTCCAACAGCATCTCACACAAAGTCAATAGCAGGCAATCATGTCACTATTTTCAGAACGACTAAGAAAGCTGGCCATGGGGCTCTCTCCCAGAGTGGCACCAACCCTCTCTGGTCTTCCTTGTTCCATGCAAATCTCTTTTCAGTTCCAGATAATGACAGCCTAGAGTTTCCAGAGGCCATGGAATGTCCAGCCACTGCCTTCTGTAACTGCAGAAACTGGGAACATGAGGCTTAGAAGGCCCTCCAGACCTCTCAGTCCAACAGCACCCACATTGTAAGACAGGCAAACCAAGGCCCACCCAGTGACTCAGCACCCACCAAGGTATTCTAAAGAACACTAAAATAAGCCCTCGCCCTGCTCCAGTCAGCCCCTGCTCCTTGCTTTGCTTAGTTTGGTCATAACGCTTTCACTTTCCTTACCTGACATCACGTATTTATCCTTTTTTAAAAAAATATGGTTGATATACAATTTTATATTGGTTTTGAATATATAACACAGTGGTTCTAAGTTACCCATATTACCAAATCCTCACCCCCTCTAGTGTGGTTACTATCTGTCAACATAGAAAGATGTGGAATCATTGGCTATATTCTCCCTGCTGTACTACCATTTCTGTGACCAACTTATATATGACTGAGAATTTTTGAGCCCCTTCATCCCCCTCAACCTCCCCACTACCCACTCCCGCACCTCCCCCATGGTAACCACTAGTCACTTCTCAGTGTCTCTGAGTCTACTGCTGTTTTGTTCATCCTGTTTTGCTTTGTCTTTATATTTTACAAATAAGAGAAACTATATGGGATTTGTCTTTGCCTGGCTGATTTCACTTAACATATCCTCTAGATCCAGCCACGTTGTTGCAAATGGCAGGATTTATTTTCTTTTTATGGCTGAATAATACTCCATTGTGTATGTGTACCACTTCTTCTTCTTTATCCATTTATGTATTGATGAACACTTTAGCTGCTTCCATACCTTGGCTATTGCAAATTATGCAGTGATAAACATAGGGGGTGCATGAATAGTTTCAAATCAGGGATTTTGTTTTCTTCAGGTAAATTCCTAGAAGTGGAATTACTGGATTGAATGGTATTTCTATTTTTAGTTTTTTGAGGAACTTCCATACTGCTTTCCACAGCAGTTGTATTTACATTCCCACTAACAGTGTAGGAGGGTTCCCTTTTTTCCACATCCTCACCAACACTTCTTATTTTTTGTCTTTTGGATAGTGGCCATTCAAACAGGTATGAGGTGATATCTCATTGGGGTTTTGATTTGCATTTCCCTGATGATTAGTGATGTGGAGCATCTATTCATGTGTCTACTGGCCATATTTCTTCTTTGGAGAAATGTCTGTTCAGGTCCTCTGCCCATTTTTTAATCGGGTTATTTGTTTTTTTTATGTCGAGGCATATGAGCTCTTTATGTATTTTGAATGTTAACCACTTATCAGATAAATCATTTATGAACATATTCTCCCATACTGTAGGGTAACTTTTTTTCCTGCTGATGGTGTCATTTGCTGTACAGAAGCTTTTTAGTTTGATGTAGTCCCACTTTATTTTTTGTTTTGAAAAATCCTAATGAGACACCCATCCTTGCTCAGAAGCCACTCCCTGATTATTGGCCAATAACCAACAGTGGCTAAAGACCTACTGTGTGCCAAGCTCTGGGCTGGCAACTTTACATGCATCCTCTCTGTGTTAGCACAGCTCTCACAATTGTCAGGAAACACGTTTCACCCAGGACTTCTTAAGAGAAAATGGCTTGTGGACTATTAGGATACAGGAGGGCTAAAGACAAAAACGGAAAGGAAGATATCAAGAACTGGGGTGATTCCAGGGGCTGGATGATGTATCTCCATCTCTTGAAGCCCATGTAATCTTTATTTGAGGGCATCTCTTCTTCCTGGATGTGTGCCTCAATCTTTCTTTTATTGATTTATTGGCTCCCTCTTCTAGTCTGAATTTGGGGCACAGCATCTGATTGGCTTAGCCAATGGCTTCCATTGTTTCCCACAGTGACAGTTTGTAGTTAGACCAGTTCTTGGATTACTTGTTGACCTCGAGGGTGAACATCATCTAGCTTCTAGCATAATCTGAGCAGAGGGTATGTTCAGGTAGAAGGGAGTGTTGAGCATCATCCTCCCTCTGACCCTGTGAAGTTAGTAGTATTACTTCTATTCTATAGATGAGAAAATAGGCTCAGGGAGGAGAAATAATACCAAAGCTGTAACAAAGCTGCCCCAGCTGACCTGCAAATATATGAGGAAATACACCTTACGCTGTTTGCCGCAGGATTCGGGATTGTCATGCGGGAACAGCTGACTAACACGGGATTCAAATCAGGTTTCTTTGTTTCTGTCTCATAGTGTTGTCCCACTGGTTTACAACTCTGATACCTGTTCTCCCCATTGAAACGCTTTTGAAGTGTCCTGTCAGCAAAGGAGCGGAGAGGAAGGTGCTGGAAAAGAAGCTGAAAGATTTGTCCCTGAGAACCTCCTACTGGAACTTGCGCTTCCTTGGCAGTCCCCCACTCTGCCAGCTGCAGAAAGCACAGATAATAACAACTCCAAGCCATTTACCAAGTGTTCTATATTCATCAAAGAGATATCATCTAGGTCATTGCATTTATTCTAAACAGTTCCAGAGGGTAGCCAGGTCTAGTTTTATTACAAGTTTATAGTTGAGGACACTAAAGCTCAGAGAAGTGAAATGAGTGAGTTGTCCAGGTTACAAAGCTTCATCTAAAACCAGATCCCTTGGTTTTTAGCCCTGGGCTCCTTCCATAATACCCTATGGCCTCTGAGGCCGTGACCTGTCGTCATCTGAGACTTACATGCGGTGAGTGGCACCATGTGATTCACATACCACAGCGTCTAGGACTAGAGCAGGAAACTCTGAACTTTAGCCTATCACCTCACTTTACTGATTGTTCAGCTGAGCTTTCCTTTTCCTCCCAACTTTCCCTCTTTCCTTGAGGTCCTTTACCCCAGTCTCCATCCAACGTCTGGTCAAGGTGGAGACACGCAACTATTTTCTAGATGCTGCAGAAATCAGGATCTGCATTTTGCAAACAGCAAACGCTATTGGTGCAACGGAAAGGTAACAAGGCAGTGAGTTAAAGAACCTTGGCTAAAGTCTGGCTTAACCCTTTGATTTACGACATGGGCAATCCGTGTTGTCTGTCTTGGGTCTGTTTTCTTCTCTAGTAAATGAGAATCATCATGTGATGGTGTCAAGGCTGTTAAACACCCTCCGCTTCCTTTGCCTGGCACATCCTTGCCCTGGCTAACTTACTCATCTTTTAGGTTCACAACTTTCATGCTACTTCCTCAGAGAGCCCTTCCCCTGAGGCCAAGGGCTTTTGTTCCTGCCCAGATTCTTTTACACAGCTTTCTTTATAGCCAAAACCACAACTTATATTTCTACAATTATTTCTTTGTTTCTCGCTTTATGGTATATCTCCCTGGCTAGGTCAGAAGCTCCCTGAGGGGAAGGACTGTGTCTGTTTTGTATACCCAGAGACTAACACAGTGCTCACTACATAGTAAACACTCAATAAATGATGAGTGAATGAACCCATGTGACTCCCCATCCCTCCCACCTGCCTATGCTACCCACCCTACTCACCTCCCATGGGTGCGGTAAGGTGATAATGAACTGTAAGCTGGAAATTCTTGGGCAAGGGCTGATGGCCATCCACCCCACTGCTCCTGTTCCTGACACACTGCCCTCCTCCTATCCGGCGAATATGCCAATCCCATCCTTGCCTTAGGATTTTGCACTCAAGTTCCCTCTACCTGGAATGTTCTTCCTAGGGAGCCAGTTGGCTCTATTCTTCACTTCAGTCAGATGTCTGCTGGAATCCCTGGCATCATCCATTCCCGTAGACGGGTGATTTGTTGAAAACCACTGACCACTGAGCACAGAAAACAGAACACCGGTTCTTTGACCCTCTTTGGTATAAAGATGAGGGAGGCTGGAGTGGTAAGACAAAGCTCCTGACGATTCTTGACTTTGATCATTGCAGCTGGCAAGAGCAACCATACTCCAGCTGGTTACTGTGAGTCACTTCCTTCTCAGAGTCTCAGTTTCCTCATCTGTAAAAATGGGGAAAATGTACATACCTACCTCCCTAGGGTGGTTGAGGTGACAAGATCATGTAGGTGATAGCTCTCTGTGAACCAAAATGCCCACTCGCTTCCTCTCCTGCACTGGGGAGTGGTGGTGTGCGCAGTCAGAGGGCCTTAGGTGGGAGCCCCAGCTCCGCCATGCACTAGCAGTGCTGCTTTGGGTGAATGATGTCCTTTCTCCAAGGCTCAGCTTCCTCATTTGTTAAGTGGGACTATTAATTGCATCTGCAAGTCACAGGCTTGTTTTAGAAA
Organism: Manis javanica; assembly: GCF_040802235.1. Lineage (NCBI taxonomy): Eukaryota > Metazoa > Chordata > Mammalia > Pholidota > Manidae > Manis > Manis javanica. The sequence goes on along the minus strand of NC_133160.1, from coordinate 13,540,443 downwards.
TGTAATAAGGCTCAACTGGAACAATATAAGTGTCTGGCACACAGTAGATACACAGCAAACATTCTTGCCCAAACACAGAGGTACGCACAGCCCTTAAAACTGAGTAACAAAGGTCTCTCAGTCTGGAAGAGGAAACGGGCAGAGGATGAGCTTGCTCTCTCTCTCCAGTTTCCCTTCTGAGAGGAACTCACTGGCCAGAGCCCATGCAGAGGACGGGAGCCAAGTGCTAGCCTCCCACATGGAGTTTCCGGAAAGCGTGAGCACAGGGTTGCATAACCTGTCCCCGAGACACGGGTCTCTCCTGAAGTGTTTTCAGCATTCTCTGGAAGGGGTTGTGTGAGCGGGGCTGTAGGGCAGCCGAGGGGAGGAAAAAGGGAGAAAGGGAGGGAGTTGGAGAAACTTGAGGGTGGGGTCAGATTAGGAAGAGAAGGTCCCACACTTAGTGAGCTCATACTATGTGCCAGGCATCAGGCTTTTTCTGCCTGATAACCACTTTGATCCTTGCCATAAATCTAAGAGATCAGGTATTATCACTCTAACATTCCAAGGGAAGAAATAATAATAATTAATATTGCTAATGTTCACAGAATGCTGACTGAGTATCAGGCAGTGAGGTAAGCATACGTTTGATCCTCAGGACAGCACATGACATGGGCACAATTCTGATACCCATTTTACAGAGGAGAAAACTAATTGGGACTCAAAGAGATGAAGTTAACTTCCCCAAGGTTACCCAGCAAGACAGTGGTGGAGTTTGGATGCTAAATACAGGCAGGGTTCCAAAACCCATAGACCTATATGAGGATGTTTCTCAAGGGATTTATGTGGGTGGATCTAGAAAGTGACCCAGCAGGAATTGTCCTTATATGCCCAACAGTGGGAGCCCAGTGTGGGAGTGACGTAAGTCACTGAGTGACCAGAGTCAGTACCCTCCTGTGTGTCCGGAGGACAGTTTGTCCCAGCTTGTAGCTGTTTGTCATTCTGCCTCTGACTAAAGTTTAAAATTTCATTCATAAGTTTGGAACCACAAACTTGGCAACGTGGGAAGGGCCCTTGGAGATCAGCTATTCTAGTCCAGCCCCCTCCAATTACAGATGGAAAAAACCCTCAGGCCTGAAGAGAGCTGTGGACATTGCAAGGGCACAGAGCAATTTTCTGTTAGAAAGAGCAGGATTTGAGGTCAATTATAGATCATCTTGTTCTGTAATTACCAAATGTGGTTGTACCTCTGAATCACTTGGAGAGCTCTTAAAATATACAGATTTCTGCATTCTGCTTCTGGAGATTCAGACTTTTGTTTGCAACGAGGCCAGGATTCAGACCCTGTATGTTCCTCAGGTGGTTCAGATGGCACAGGGCTGTGGACTGCATTTGGAAACTGGAGTCCAAACCTCCTCTTTCATTTTATAGTTTGGGATACTAAGACCCAGCACTGGAACTGCCCAAGGTCACATGGCAAGTCATTGGGGCCCTGGCTCAGGCTTTGTGGTCTGAACCCAAAGCTCATTCTTCTTCTCCAGGCTGCCTATGGTCAAATTCTCAAAATGTGCCAAGGAGACTGGCCAAGGTAGTTACTGTGGTTTTCCCCAGCTCTTAGTTTCCTTATTGTACTCAAATTAAGACACAGAATGGTGCCCATTTCCTGAGCTTGGAATGGTGGAGATTCCAGAGCTGAAATCCTATAGGGAAAAGGAAACCTCAATAGGCTGTCCTGTAGGTCCCTGGGGCTTTCCCAGAGGTGAGCTCCAGGTCCCATGCATGACATCAGACACTAGCTCTCCAGCCTCCCCAATGCCTTAGGCTCAAGTCTACCTGCTTTTTCATTTCAGGAGATTAAGCAGGGAGAGCCTCTCTTTTGTGGGAGGAGGTGGAGTAGGAGGGTCCAGCTCTGATATGAGGGGGCCTGACTCTGCAAGAGCCATACAGTCCGGCGCCTGGAAGTAAGACTAGCTGTCTGGGGACACTGCATCAGACCTCTGAAGCACTTTTCCTGAGCTTCCCACCAATCCTTAATCCTTTACCCCAGAGCTAACTTGAACCAGGGATTCACTGTTACCCACTTCCCATTACACCAGACCACTTATTTCATTGTCTCCTTCCTTTTTTTCTTTTTTTCCTTCTGGAAACGTATCTTGGTGTTTGGAGTCAGATGTCCTGGGTTTGAATTCCGCCTCAACTTCCTGTGAGCTCTCCGACCTAGATAGAGTCACGCCCCCTTTCTGAGCCTTCGTTTCCTCACTTTAAGAAGAGGAATAGCTACATTCTTTGTTTGTGAGGATGAAACAAGATCAAGCACATACCTAATAAACAGGTGTTTCTCAGAAACACTAAATCATGTAATTCGTGGACGAAAGGGATTTGAATATATTGTTTGTTGGACAGAATTGGGGCACATGAAGGAATGGCTGAGCTGGAAAGCACCTTAGAAATCTTTGGGACTTACTGACTTCCAAACTGGAGTCCAAGCCAACTGTTTACAGCTTTTCCAAATGATAAGGGAAATCACATACTTACTCTAGATAAAGTATCAAGTTTCTTTACTTTTGTCTGGAATTGTATCTACTCAAGGTGATAATATGGTTACCACTTGCTGTTCATAAGTCCTGATTAGCAATAACATGGATCATTGATACTTTTTTTATGGGAAAATAATTAGTAGAGGGTAGATTAAGTGTTGGAAAAAATTAATCTTGTCTAACTCCTCATTTCATAAAGAGGGAAGCTGAGGCTTAAAGAAGGAACTGGCCTGCTAGTAACAGCTAGTAGAGCTGGCACTCAAACCCACATTCCTTACTGGAACTAGTTACTTCCTTTCTTTCCATTCTGGAGAAGGGAGCCCTACGCTCAATGAAGTTGAGGGGTTTTGTCTTCTGGAGCATGAATGAAGTGACTCATCAATGTGCTGTTGCCCTTTCTCTGTTCTTGACTCATTCAGCAAATATTTACTGACTGTCCACACTATTTGGATTCAGAGGAGAAGCCAGAGAAAACAGTCATAGCAGCAGGAAGATAAGACTTCATAACATATGCACTTTTCTCATTATATATATATATATATATATAGATAGATAGATAGATAGATAGATAGATAGATAGATAGATAAATGTAAATGGATACCCACATTATAAAATTCCCACTGTTTTACCTTCTCGTACAATTAGGTTGTGTCTGGGGGCAGGGACTGTGATTCATACGCGTCCAAACCTTTCTGGCACCCACCAGGCACAGAAACCAATGTTGGCAAGACCTTAATTCTAATCCTGACTGCCACTAACTCTGTCTTTGAGACAGTATATTGCTTTCCTTCTCCGACCCTTCGTTTAGTCATCTCTAAAAGGGAAACTTGGCAAAATCACGTACGGAATTTCTGGAAGGTTCATTTCAAGATATCCCAGACTTTAGGAGAAAGAAAACACTGGTAATCTAGACTGAAAATAGAGTCAACGTCTATCACCTCATTAATTTCCCTAACATTTTTCCCTCGTCCTCAACCACCCATCTTTTTCCCCTAGAGTCCCTTTTTCTCAAGATTGCCCTCTAGAGGGCACGCAAGCTCTACGTTTCTCGTTCTTCACTTTCGTTCGACGGTGGTCTTCATTTTGCGCATGTGCACACTTCGCCTTGAGGCCGTACCCTCTAGGTGGCTCCAGGGAAAGTTGCACCCACTGCGCCTGCGCACCCTCAGCCCCGCCCCTCCACCCCCTTCCCCGGAAACCCTTCCTTCCTACGCAGCCGCTACTGCCGCCGTGGTCGCTGGAGCTTTGCCTCTCTAGGCCGGTAGGGCCGCTCCTCCATGGTCCTGTCTGTCGGCCCCGTTTCAGGGGCCTGCCAGTGAGGCTGGGCCGTGCTCGGACCGTTCGATCCTCGGGCCCGTCACCGGTGAGTGAACCTCAGAGGATCTTGAGTAAGGGAGGGGCGGGAGCGGCCGAAATTGGGCAGCCTTCTCCTCACTCCGGGAACGCGTCTGTCCTCCCGCCTCCTCCCCCACTCCCGGAATGGGCTCGCCCCCTCCGCCCAGTCCCTCCTCCGGGGCAGGGCGGCGTTGCCATGGTGACGGCCGGCGGCTGAGCCCCGGCGTGTGTCCTCGCAGGTGCCGGAGCGGCCCGGACCCTATGGCGCGGCGGCGCTGACCCAGGCCCAGGGTGGCGGCCGGTCCCCAGGGCCGGCATGGCTGGCCAGTTTCGCAGCTACGTGTGGGACCCGTTGCTGATCCTGTCGCAGATTGTCCTCATGCAGACCGTCTATTACGGCTCGCTGGGCCTATGGTTAGCGCTGGTGGACGGGCTGGTGCGCAGCAGTCCCTCTCTGGACCAGATGTTCGACGCCGAGGTACCGTTCCTGGGCAGGCACGGGCGGGGTCTCGGTCACATCGGGTGAGCTTTGTGGTCGACACTACTGTGCTCTAGACCTGGCTGGGTCACCGTCCCGTTTTGTGGCCCTGGGGAAGTTACCTCACCTTTCTGAGCCTTACGTGCCCCATCCATACAGTAGAATGTCTGGTAACAGGCTGATTAGTTCAAAGGAAAGAGTCTGGGTGTTACAACAAATAGGCCTGTATTCCCGGCCATCTGGTACATTTCCTTTCTGACACTCAGAGAAAGTGACTTCACTTCTCTGAGCCCCAGATTCATGGCTGTCAAACTGGGGAGGCAGATGGATAAAAAAGCATTCATGGAGGTGTAATGGAAACTGCCTGGACTGTGGAGTTAGGCCTCTGTTTAAGTTCCAGTTACCAGCTGTGTGACTGGGGCAAGTGTTGTCATTTATGTGAACCTCAGTTTTCCTGTCTGCAAAAATCATGAGACCGGTAGTAGAGAGATCGTAGACTGCAGTACAAAGCGCCTGTACTTTGGATTGAGAAAAGCTTAGTTTTTCTGATCTAGGCCCACAACACTAGTTATGGGACTTTGGATAAAGTTGCTTCACCTTTCTGAGGCTATTTCCTCTTCTGGAAACTGGGCAGGACAATCCTCATCAGAATGTTATGAGGCCCGGAGGGCCTAGGAATGTGAAAGTGCCTTATAAAGTGTAATGGGGAGCTCAGAGGTGTTTGCATTGGAAAGGCAACTGTGGTTATGGTAATGAGCACAGTTCTCTGGAGCTGGGAGATCGGAGCTGGGATCTTTGTTCTTGATGCTTATTCTCTTATCCAGAAAGAGTAAGAATAACAGTAATAATAAATTTGCAAGGTTGTTGTGAGAATAACACAGGATTGGGGATGTCAGAGGCCTTTGTGAGCTGAAAGTGCTGAGCAGATGTTTGGTATTCAGTAGTGCTGTGTCAAACGTGATGGGGGTTGCACACCCACCAGGTGCCTAGGAGTAGCCTTCTAGGAGCCTCTGCCCTCCTGGGAAGGGCATGTGGGCATCCTGGGTTTTCTTGAAGAACCATCTCATGCACACAACTTCAATTCTAGATCAGGAGTTGGCAAAACCTTTTCTTGAGTGAGATAGCAAAGATTTAAGTCACAACTGTTCAGTTCTGCCATTGTTGTACAGAAGCAGCCATAGACAACACTGGGTGAATAAGTGTGGCAGTTAAGTAAAACTATTTACAAAAATAGATGCCTGGCCTGTGGGGCCATAGCTTGCTTTACTCCATTATAAAACTTACTCTTGCTGTGTACTTTGCCAGGTTACTTAACTTCTCTGAGCTTTTATTCCTCCTTTGTAACATGAGGATAATTATGTCTTCCTGGCTGCTGTGAGGGGTGAGATGGGGCACCATAATGGATAACTGTGAAAGCACCTTGCTGGAAATAGGCTGCCATACAGATGAATGGGTGTGTTGTCCTCTGTGCTTGGGGAAGAATGCTTGTTCCTTAGGAGGCCTGCCAGGGCCCTGGAGCCTACAGTTCTGCCAAGTCACTTCTCCAGCGTATTTCCATGTGTGATTTCCCCTTAGATCCTGGGTTTTTCCACTCCTCCAGGCCGGCTCTCCATGATGTCCTACATCCTCAATGCCCTCACCTGGTGAGTATCACCAGTTTTGCTCTCCAGCTTTTGGGGTCTTAGCTCTGAAACTAACTTCCTAAATTTGAACATGAGACAGGCCAGCACTTGTTCCTGGGGAGTGGTGGACTGAAGTGGCAGAGGCCAGTTCTGGGACTGGCTCTATCATAGGGGGTTCTTCTGTGGCTGTTCTGATTTATCTGGGACGTTCTTATGTCACTCTGCATGCTGCTTGTGGGACAGTTTCCATCTCATATCACTTCCCTGTGTGGAATGAGGTGAGGGAAGAATTGGACTGGGAGTTGGGAGAACTAGGTTCTATTCTTGGTCTGTGTGCCATCGGCAAAGCTCCTTCCTTCCTCTCTAGGCCTTGGACTCCTCATTGGTACATTGAGGGGTTTGACCGCGTAACGACTAAGGTCACTCACCACCACTCATGTCTTGTGAGGTAGTTTAACATAGTGATTAAGATCTCAGGCTGTGGAGGCAGAGTCACTTGACTCTAAATCTCAGCTTGTCTATGAACAAGTTCAAGCTTTGAATCCTAGCATAACTATGGACAAGTTCATCTCTCTAAGCCCCAGTTTCCTAATCAGTAAAAAGGCTGATAATGTTACCCATGCTGTAGCTATAAGACTTAGATGAGTTACTTTGTGGGAAGCACTTAGAACAATGCCTTGCCCATTACTATTCTTGACCTTTCACTGGAGATTGAAAACTAGTGGGCTGACATTGACCTAAATTTGGCTTCCAGATATGTTCTGTTTGGCTTATTGAGTTGTCAGCCCATGCATGGTGTTTAAAACATTTTTTCGCTTAGTTGAAATCAGGATATTTAAAAAAGTCCAGATTTCTGGCTTCTCTTGAAAAATTGGAAGAATTGACTGATTCTAGGCTGATCTGCTGTTATGATGATTTGCCCAGCTGTAGGTAGCTGTTGTCCCTGCTTTATGTACAATGTGTATGCTTCGGGGTGCCACAATGCCCACCAATCCCTGAGTGAAGTTGCCATTTATCATCAAGCTCATACTTTTGTATTTCTTCTGCCCAGCCTGTTCACTCTGCACATTACCTGCTAGGTTCTTCTAGGCAGCTAAGCATGTAACCCTTGCTTCACACTTACTTGCTTGCTTCTGACCATTCTGCTGTCATCCGAACTGTCCCCACTCCCCAAATAATCTAAGGTTGGGACAACCCAGTGACAACTCACTGCTGTCCTCTCCCCACAGTGCCCTGGGCCTGCTGTACTTCATCCGGCGAGGGAAGCAGTGTCTGGATTTCACTGTCACTGTCCATTTCTTTCACCTCCTGGGCTGCTGGTTCTACAGCTCCCGTTTCCCCTCGGCGCTGACCTGGTGGCTGGTGCAAGCTGTGTGCATTGCTCTCATGGCTGTCATCGGGGAGTACCTGTGCATGCGGACGGAGCTCAAGGAGATCCCCCTCAACTCAGCACCTAAATCCAATGTCTAGAATCGGGTCCATTGGACACCCCGCTGGGCACTTGGCCCCTCCCCCACCCACACACACACCTTGGGCTGCTCAGACCCTCCAGATGAGGTTCAGCCCAGACCTGAGAGGAACCCTGGAAATGTGAAGTCTCTGTTGGTGTGGGAGAGACGGTGAGGCCCCGTCAAGAAGGCAGGTAGCAGTCAGGGTCACAGCTGCAAGAACGGCCAATGTCTGCTGAAGCCTTGGTGTCTGGGAGGTTGGCAAAGAGACGTCTTTCAGGGTAATAACAGAATTGGAACTGTGTCACTCTTGAGCCACCATACCTGTCACCAGCCTATTATTTAAAAAAAGAAAAAAATCAAGGATATCTGATTGGAGCAAATCATTCTTCCAGTCATGTGTCTTCCCTCCGGGGACAGCTGTTACCTTTGTCGTGTTGCTGAACCACAGCTCTTCTGTTGGAGAAGCTCTTGGTTTCTGGATCCATAGCTACAGAAAGAGATGTGGGTGCAAAGTACCTGGCTGCTGTTGGGAGAGGATGGCAGATGGAGCAAGGAAAGCAAGCACAAGGAAAATGCACAGTCCGTGTCCTGTGACACGCATGTGCGCACACCCATGAGCCCATGATTAACTTCCTGCCAGTGCCCTCTGCTGGGTCCACACCCTGCTGCCAGCTTTCATCAGCAGGGCGCACAGAAGAATCCCAGGATTGGCCCATTTAACCCTCACATGATAGTGACTGCCTTGTCTCTAGGAGTTACCAGGCACCCCACCTCCCCCTGGACCTCGGGTCTACAGTGGTTCCCTTTTCCTGCTTCACTTGGAATCCTGCAGTGGGAAGGGTGTGACGGGTGCCCAGAGACAGGAAGCCCAGCCTTTCAGTCCCAACTGCGTCAGTAGTGCTGAGGGAGATAGGAATTTGCTGCTAGGATTTTTCTTTGGAGTGGAGTGTCCTCTGTGAGAGGCTTGCAGCTGGCCTTCCTGTGTACATAAATACAGTCTTTTCCACAGTTCTGCCTGTGCTTCACTTTGTAATGCTGTGGTTGGGACTGAGAGGTCTGCATGACCAGACAAAGGCACTATGAAGAATTATTTGGCCATCTTCTTATTTCCTGGCCCCCAGATCATTCTTCCATTTGGTTAAAATACTAAGTGTGGGGAATTCCTATGTCCCACACCTTCCACCTGCAGCCTCCTCTCCTATGCCTCAGGTGAACTGCCATGACTTTAGGATTTCCTGCCCACTTGGCAGTGACCTTTGAACATGTCCAGTGGAACACTGCTGCATTGAAACCATCCGTGTTCCTCTTTGGGTCCTCCAGGGCCTGCCCAAGAGAGTGGCCAGTTTTCAGCTTTCAGTGTTCCAGCCACCCAGATGAATTTTGCTGTCTCCCCAGGAATCTTCTCTAGCTTCCTGGCTTCCCACCCTGCACAGTAGAGTTGAAGCTGACAGGATGAAGATTTAAGAGTGAATGTACTTGGGTGGAGGCTGGGAAAGTGCTAGGGTGAGGCACCTCAGTGACTCAGGGTGCCCTGGCCAAGCTGGAGGGAAGCAGCTTGTTAATGAGATGCTAATCCTGGCTGCAGGGTCCAGGAGGTAAGATTAGTGAGATATCCTCTGGGTCAGTGGATTTCCCCACAGACACCAAGGCAGGTGACTTTGGAGGAACGCATCAGAGCACTCGGGTCCCTGGCTGCCGCCCCGCTGGGGCAGCTGGCAGTCGCAGCTGCAGCTCTCCTGGCACACCTCTTTAGGTGTTCTCTTCTGGGGTTTGTGCCTATTCTGCATATCTTCTCTGATGATAAAGCTGTGCCTCTAAAAATCAAAAATTTGATTTTTAGAAACTGTCAGAAATCAGGGAAGCCTATTTTTTTCTCAGTAATAAACAATGACAGCTGAATGACAGTTGAGGGTCAAAAATATGTGACTTTAGATTTTTATGATTTCCAAAGTAACAATAAAAGCAGTGTCTAGATTCAAGTTCCAGAGAGGACTGGGCAGTGGCAGTGACATTTGTCATTTTAGTAATGAATAACATCTGAGTCCTTACTAGATGTCCAGCGGTGGGCTAAGTGCTTTACATCTCTGCTCACTTACTCTTCACAACAACCTTCTGAAGTAAGAAATATCTATATCTTACAGATGAGAAAACTAAGGAATTTGTCCATGGTTACATGTTAGGAGCTGGCGGAGCCAGGATTCGGGCTCTGGTAGTAACAAACTCATTCTGAAGACATTAATAGTTAAAGGATATTTAAGTTCTTATTGGTTAAACAATCACATTAAAATCATACCTTCACATCCTACTGTACTGTTTTAAATACTAAGGATGTTGAGTAATTTATAAACATTACTAGCTTTTTAAGAAAAACTAGTATATAGTACAATAAATATGGCCACAGATAATGGAAGCGAGTGCAAGACTGTAGGAAATGTTTTTATTTCCAAAGGATAAAGGGAAGTTACCAAGTTACCTCTCCCCCCACCCCCCACTGAGTTGGTATATATCTTGGCTTTGTCTCAAGTCTGGACCTCCCTTCATCCCACCTACCACTTCAACTTGGGCCATTTGGAGAGAGAAGTAGAGACTAGTACATACCTGGTGATTAGAATAGTTCATAGGTTGGAAGGAGGATGGGAAAGGAGAAAGGGATATCTAGCTCAAAGGGTTCCTCTGACACCCTAGTTCCAGGCAGCCCTGCCCAGATTAGAACCAAATGGAGGCCAGGATGGCAGCCAGAAGACACCTGGAGGAAGTGTGGGAAGCTCCAGGTCCCCATGAGTCCTACCAGATGCGCAGTGCAAACAGGCACCCCTGGAAGCAGTTTTTTTGACTCCTCAGTGACCCCAAGATCAGGGTGGCTTCTTTCTGGCTAGCCCAGAGGGCAGTCAGTGCACAGGTGTGGACCTCCTCCCTGTGTCTCTAGTCCAAGGACCACACCCTCAGCAACAGGGCAAGTGGGGACAGATTCAGGGCACAAGACAGGCTTTCTGTTGAGAGGGATTTAAAAGCTGCTGTCCTGCTTGAGGTTTTCTTAGGAAAGCAGCAAAGGGTAGTGAAAACAGCATTGAGAGGAGGGACTTGAGAGTTTTAGTTCCTGTCCTGTGCTACCTGGACAAGTCAGAATTCTAGGTACTAGAAGGCTTCAGAGAGCTGCAGTGGAATGCAGGGTTAAGTCCCGGAGGACCGTTACCAGCTGTTACACCTTGCATAAGATACCTACCTGCCCCCTACCTTGGTTTACTCATTTGTAAAATGAAGATAGTAATAGTGCTTCCCTGGGTTGTTGAGGGGATTCAATGAGATACCATGTATAAAGCACTTAGCATAGTGCCCAACACATAGAAAATGATCCATAAATCAAGTAGTGATAGTTACTGCCCCTACTCCCCAACCATTTTACAGAGGAGACACCTTGTGACCCTCAAGTTTTTTCACCTGATAGATGGGGATCAGGCTTGCCTATGATCTAAATACAGCTACCAAGTACCAAACTCCTGTGTGCCGTGAACTGCAAAATTATCTATGTATATTCTCATTTAATCCAATGACATAAGCACCATTATTTCCCCATTTTGCAGACTAAGAAACAGGTTCAGGAATAAATGACTTTCCCTAATCACACAGCTGGTAAGAAGCGGGACCCGTCTACCTCACCAGCCCAATCCTCTCTCTACAGTCCAGTCAGTGTTTGAGTGGTACACAGTCCAGACTGGGAGGGGGACAAGTGCCATTTTAGCAAAAGGTTGTCAAAATAAGATTCTTTTTAACAAGCGGCTTGTTGCCTTAAGGTGGACAGGCAGGCAGCTGTCGGTAAGTGAGAAACAGGGTCAGTACCGGCCCTGGGGCTTTATTATGGCGCAGGGCCAGGGAGGAGGCAGGGGAAAATGCCAGACATTTGTCCAATACCCAGCAAACTGGCTTCGCCCACATTGAGCCTGATTTGCCCAAAGCCCTCTGGAATGGATATTAGAATGCCTATTGTAAAAACAGGTAAAATTGGCTCAGGTCATGTGACTTGTTAAAAGTCACTCAGATTCGCTTTAATTTTCCCATGGTTTACTAACTGTTACGGAGCCATTTCTGGGGTTGTCTTCTCTGATCCCCAGATATCTGTTGCAGTCTCCTGCCCAAATCAGACTCTTAACTGAGCCCAGCATAGGAGCCTCAGATTGGTTAAGGCAAGGGAGGGTGGTCGTGGGGAGACCCTACCTGTGGGTTTGTGGGAGGCAGGTTGCCCAAGGCACGAGTGCCTGCGTGGGTGGGGAGAAGGCTGGAAGGAGTGCCCTTTCAAGGGCATCTTCGTGGCCCCAGCGGTACCCTGGCCACGCTGGCTGTTAGCCTCAGCACACAGACACACCATAGCATTCCCCATGGGCAGCCCACACTGCCAGTCTTGCCCAGGCCCACGCCTTTCCAGTCCCTCCTCGGAGCTCCGCGGCCAGGCTCCCGTGAAGACTAGTGCAGGGGGCCTCTGACTGGGAGCCTTTTGGCTGGGGACGCGCTGCCCTGAGCGCCTGCTGATAGCGCACGTGGGGCGGAAGTTCATGCGCAGGTTGATGGAATAAATGGAAGGTGCTTGGGCAGAAAGATCGAGTACGGTTTATTTTCGAAGGTTGATGGGATTGATGATGTCCTGCTCAAGAGAACCGAAATAGAGACCTCCAGAACTTGGGCCGGAGTGCAGTGGACGTTATTGAGGTGGCAGTTTCGTGGGGGGTGCACCGCAGGGGAGCGTGGGGAGGCGGGGAAGGCGCCGCGGGGGCGCCCGGCCGGCCTTGTTACCCAGGCAGAGCTATCCTGCGCCAGGGCCCGGCTCCGACTGCGCCGCCCGGGGGAGAGGGGTTCCGTTTCCGTGCGCGCTGGCGCAGCGGATGCTCAGTCACGGTGCTGAGCACAGCTGGGGAGGGGGTGTGTGAGCAGGCGGGTTCCAGGGGAGTGCCTCCCGTCCCCCACTCCCCAATCCGGAGCTCTCGGGCACTGCCCTGGCTCCCTGCGGGAGGACTCTGCGCCCCTAGATGGCTGCGCCGCTTTTCCCAGGGCGCCCACTCGGCGCAGCTTGCCTCTAGGGAATATGGAGAATTATCGTCTTCACCCAGAAAAAGCCTGGACTCTCAGGGTTTTCCGCTCCCCAGCTGCTTGTTCAGTGCCCCGCAGGGGGTGACCCCAACCGGAGGGGGTCGACCAGGACTTGGGACTGGAGGGTGGACGTGCCGTGTCACACGGGAGCTGTAGAGATGCAGTACCAACTTCCCGCCTGACTCGGTGCCCCATGTGACCCAGGTGGGGCACATTTCAGGGCCCAGCTGACACCCGTTTATTGACACCCCGCATGGCACAATGAGCGTGAGTGACGGGCTGGACACTCCACTGCGCCTTTTTCCTCTCTTCGGAGAATAAACTGGAGAGCATCAAGCAGACCTAGAGTGGAGTTCTTGCTCCATACTTCCTCGCTGTGGGAGCCTGGGCGAGTCACCTCCCGTCTGGGCGCCGCTAGTCTCCATCTCCGTGGCTTGAAGGACCATTGTGGCGTACTTGGGCCTGTACCCAGAAAGCACCCGATAAATCTTCCCCTGTTATGACTTAATAGAGTGTATCACTCAGGAGGCCAGTTCGCTGGCTTTTTTTGTTCCAGGTGCTAGACTGACCTTGGGGGCCTGGGATGGGGTGGAAGAAGCCTGAAGTAGTGACGCGCCCCCCCCGCCCCGCCTTTGCTGAGGGCCCGTTTCCTCCAACGTCTCCAGCCCCAAACAGGCAGAGTCAGCGGTAGTATCTTCAGTGCCATATGGGAGATTTTATTTGTAGACTCGCAAATTTCCTGGTCCGTCCCTCCCGCTCAGATGATCCGCAATCTACCGCGTCGCCTCACAGCTCTGGCTGCCATCCAAGGTCGCACCACCTGCCAACAGAGACCTCGGTGTTAGGAGCCAAGAACGCCTCCAGGTGGCGCTGCCGCCCCAGGAGAGGCCTCAGGGACCAGGGCGCTGTGATGTCTGGCAGGTTTCGTGAAGGGGAAGCCTCTCCTTAGGGGGACCTCCAAGTTCATCACCCTCTTCCTTTCTTTCTCTCATGGAAGGGGCCGGGGCTGGAGTATTCCTTTTTCTTTCTGCTAAGGAACTTTTTGTTCAGAATAAATCTTAATGGAATCATGAATAAATAAAACAAATGGAGAGCTGATTTAGTCTAAGGGAATGGGAAGTGGCAAAGCCCTACTTGACCACTTCCCCTCTCCCCGCACTTGGAAATCCCTAAACCCACTTCCATCGACTTCTGACTGAGATTCTGAGCCATAGCAGTTGTGGCCCCGCGGAGGCCTCCAGGCAATGAGATGACCCACCTCAGAACCGACACTTCCAGTGCCCTTCCTTTCCCAGAGCCCCTGGACAGAGCCTGAGAAGCCCCTGCCTAGCCACCACCCCGCTGTGTGGCCTGGGTCAGTTGCCTCCCCTCTCTGGGCCTGAAGGTGGGGCCTCCTGGAGCTGCCAGCCACACCTCCAACAACTCTGGTTCTAAGTCCTCTGACTCTGGGGCCTTCCTCTCACCCTGGCCTGGTGGTGGCATCTGCATACCCTGTATGGGTGGAACATAGGCAACTCAAGCGATGCGGAGCAGAAGCGGGTGCAGCAGCGCTTGACCCAGCGCAGGGGGGATGATCTGCACATCACCCGGGGCCCTGGGAGGTGGACGCGCGTGGGCAGCCCCTCAAACCAGACCCACTGATCAGCTGCTTCCAGCTGCTTCATGTTCCCCATAGGAGTTCTTTGCTGGTGGGTCTTCAGGAAGTCGACTCCGGGGATCCTGGTGGGTGGTTGCCTCTCTTGAGCTCTGGAGCTACCGGTCAGGCTATGACCTTTCAATGTCATTGGAACCTTGGGCTCCACCTGCTCTTCTTTCTGTGGCACTGCTTCAGGTAGCTGCTCTGCCTTGTTCGTCTTTCCCAACCCCACCTCGGGCTCCCCTACGGACTTTAATTTCTTGGATTTCAGTTTGCTCTTGGGGCACCTCGCCTCCTGGAGCCCTTTGCTATTGTGTTCCAGTTTATTGCCGATGTCATCGTTCCTGTCAGGGAGAGGAAGGGCTGTCAGCAGAGCAGGACCAAATCCCTGGTCCTCTTGCCGAGCTCCGAGGCAGTTAGGGAGCCAGCTCAGGAGAGCCTGCTAAGAACTCTGGAGACAGCCTGAAAAGAAACTTCTTTACCACTCAGAGGCCTTATGCCTGGGAGCAGGGGATGTGCTCAGTACTGGTAGGAGGGATCTAAGCCGGAGAAGGGCAATAGCCAGTAGTTCAGACACCCAGAACACGTGTTGTCTGCATTCGCCACTGTGCTAGGGTTCTGCCTTTCTGACTGCAGTTATGGGGCAAACTAGTCCAGTCTTTTTTTCAAATTGTGTTCCAAGAAACCTTAGGGTACTGAGGAGATATCTCAAATGTCCCGGACCCCTGGGAGGGGCAGGATGAAGACAGGATAGCTCCCTCTCCAAGAACACAAATGGGGCTTGGGACAGATACTTTAAGTTCTGCTGCTTTCAGAAGGTTTGAAAACCATGGGACTAGATGATCCTGACACTTCTGCTAAGTTTCCTGATTGCCTTTATTGCAGAGGCCAACTCAGAGAGATCAGTGGAGTTAACCAGAGGTATTAAATGTTGAAAGGATTCTTTCCCAAAGGGTGTGTGTAACAGACTGGGTCCCCTGAAAAGTAGCACCATCATTCTGAGCATGTATGAAGAAGGAGTGAGGCCTCGGGCTCAAGATAATGACAATAATGGTAATAATGGCCATAGCTGATTGAGCGCCCACTGTGTGTCAGGCCCAGGACCTCCACAACAGTCCTGCAAAGTTAGAAGGCAGAGGGGCAGAGCAACTTGGAGAGCACAAGCTTTCAAGAGAGACAGACTGAGGTTCATATTCATTTCTGTCTCTTACCATCTGTGTGATTTGGAGCAAGAAATTTAGCCTCCTAGGGCCTTAGTTTTCTCATCTATAAAACTGGGATAATTCTGTCTACCTAATAGGACTGTTACGAAGAATAAATTAAATGAGAAAATGCTTGTTAAGTAGTTGGCATAGAACCTGGCACCTAGCAGGTGCCTGATGAATGTTAGCTTTTTTAATATTTCTGATGTGACTTCTGAGGGAACTGAGCCTCAGCAAGATGGACGGGTCGGCAGGTGAATCTCTGGGCTGTGTGGACCTGAGAGGGGGAGGAGGAGGATGAGGGGGCCCTCTGGTTTAGTGCTCCAGGTGCAGGTTAGTTGCATCATGGATGGTGATAGCTGTGGGCACAGCTTTAAAAGCAGACAGGAATGGCTTCAAATCCTAGCCCTGCCCCTTACCAGTTCAGTTAACTGGGACATGTCACTTCATCTCTTGAGCCTCAGCTCCCCATCAGTAAAATAGGGCTAATAAAAATACCCCTCTTGGAGGCTTCATGAAAACTAGGTTTTCTGAATTCCTTAGCACAGTGTCTGTTCCTAATAAAGATAGCTATTGTGTCCATGGCAGGGGCTATAGGTGGGCCGAGCTCACCCAGAAGAGATCCTGACGACCCTCAGAACCCTGAACAGTGAATTCCATCTTTTGGCCAGGTTATACAGTTCTTGGATCCGGGGGTTCGAGCTCTTGAGCAGCCTCAAGAGCGACAAGTTTTTTAATACCTGCCAGGGTCAAGAAACCAGGAAAACAGACTTCAGCTTTAGTAGGATAGCCACCCACTCCCCACCTGGACTTTGGCCCAACTCAGCTCAAGGCTGGGCCTGTGACTCCTGGGTCACTCAGCCTGCCAACCAGGAGCCCCACTGGGTGGGTGTGCAGGCTCTCCTAAGTGGGGATCAGAATGGGGCATCTCACTGTTTTAAGTCGGTTCCACTCAGTTCCTTTGCTGACAGGCCGCAGTACCATGTCCTGTGGTCCCTCCTCTTGCATCTGAGAGACAAGGAGAGAGCGCGCGCACCTGCACTGACACGGCAGGAGTCCCCCTCAGCACCTCACTACACTTCTCCATTTGATCAACCTCAGCCTGGGGTTTCTGTCACCTTGGCTCAGGAGCAGAAATGGGAGACGACTCTAAAGTTCTCGGCTGCCCTTCACCCTTCACCTCCCTCTCCCTCCCCCCCAAGCTGGAAGGCCCCTGCTCCAGGTGTGGTTCCATTCCTTGTTAAAGGCCCCCCTCCTCTGTCCAGTCCCAGGTCCAACCTCGGAATCCACTCTATTCTTAGGCCTCTTCTTGGCTGATGGACTCATACTGGGGCTATGGGGCCTCCAAGACAGATGGAGAAGAATGGTGCCAGGCACTGCCCACACCCTGCCCCTCTCAGTTCAGCCAGCACTCAGGCTGGGCAGCAGAGCGGCTGTGCTGGGGCTCCCAGGGAGGGGAACTGTGACATCACTGGAATGTGTGACAGTGACAGGGCTGGGTCTCCAAGGAGGGTGTGTGTGGGCAGAATGGAGGGTGGAGGGGGAGTGCTCCCACACCTCAGATGGGGTGCATCACCATCTCCCTGTGAGGTAAGAGAATTAGCCCCTTTTTTCATGAAGAAGCCAAGTTTTAGAGAGGTTAAGTAATTCACCCCAGGCCACCTGGATGAAGGTAGAACTGGAAACCTAAGGTCTGAGTTAACCCATGAAACCAGGGGCTCCTAACTGCGTTCACCTATCCATTCACATCACACATGTTGTCAGTGCACCTGCTATATGGCAGGTGCTGTTTTAAGCGCTAGAATAAAAGAAAATTCTCACCCTCAAGGAACTTATATTCTAGTGTAGGGGAAACAAAACAGTATGTGTGTGCTCGCAATGTTGAATAATTGGCTCTCTGAAACAAAGTGTGAAAATACATGTGCATTCAAGTTTTACTGATAAAATCTAAAATAATAAAATTCTACAATAGTCTTTATTGTAAAGTCCATAGAGCCAGTTCATTCTAACAATATACTTTTCTTGAATTTTGCCTAAACTAACTCTTGTATCCATAGCCAACCTATGGTTGTAACAGATGAACAGATGTTAGTTGCAACATGAATGTTGATGTTTTCATTTACATGAAAGAGTAAAAGAAAGTGGAAAAACAAAGATGTTGGAATTCCACTCATTCATCAATGACATGATCGACTTATTTGCTGTGTTGGATCAGAGTTTTCAAATACTGAAAGTATATTTTCTCAAAATTTTTTGGGTTTACATTGCTATTTACAGTGTAACAGCTGTAGACAGGACACATGTTTACATTTAATCTGCATTATTAACACCTCCTTCATTACCTTGATAAGAGTGGGCCAGGGATCAACAAATTTCTTCTGTAAATGGCAAGATAGTAAATATGTTAGGCTCTGCAGGCCATACAGTGGCAACTACTCAACTCTGCTATAGTATGAAAGTAGCCATAGGTAATATTTAAATGAGTGGGCATGGCTGTGTTGCAATAGAACTTTACATACAAAAAACAATAGTTGGAGGGCTGGATTAGGTCATGGCCAACCCTGGTCTGGACAAACAACTGAAGAGTAAATCAAAACCTGATTTATCATGTTCCCTGTTTCTATAGTGTAAATACTCATATCACAGCTGATTTCAAGCTACCAATGTGATGTTACTGAATGCAAAGCTGAACAGAAATGTACAGTAGCACACCCATTATATGTGTTTCTACTGTATTTCTACAGATATAAAGACTCTCAAGAACATAGATCATAGTAAAAGGTAATAAAAAGAAAGTGATGAGTTTGAGTATTTTTTACCTTTGTTTTTAATATCATTAATTTAATTTAATTTGTAGAATATAATTTTTAATGATGGCAATGCTTTACAACCCATCAGCAGAATTCCTAAAAAAATGTAATAGGCTTTTGCAAGCCCTTGCAAGTCTGATCCAGCATACCACTGTTAGGTCAGATAGATGTAAGTGTGTGCAGAAAAGTAAACAGCAGAGGGGACAGGGAGAGCAAAGATAGTCAGTTTGCTATAATTAAAAGGGTGGAATGGGAGAGATTCACCACCAAGATGAGATGTAAGCACAGGCCTGAAGCAGGCGAGGGAAAGAGAGTGGCGGTGGCAGGAGATGAGGCCGGCGAGTGCCATGAAGGACTGGGACACATAGTGGGAGACTTTAATAACTCTGGGCCGCCTACATTAGAATAACCTGAAGAGCTTGTGAAAAACAGTCTCTTGGGCACCACCATTCTGTCAGGCAAACTCAACCAAGTGTGAGAACCAGCTGGCTTCTAGGGTGGAGAGGAGTGTGTGCATAGGCAGTGCTTAGCTCTGCCTTTTCAGGGTGAGGGTCAAGCCCAGACTGCACTATAGCTTCCTACATATAAATGTCCTTATTAAGGTGAAGATGAGGGGATGGTTAAACATGCTGCGTGCAGCCCAGGGAAGAAACCGAGGAGGTGGCCAGGGAGGGAGGACACGGAAGACAAGCCCTTCCCCCTCCCTTCTGTCTACCCCAGTACTCCTTGGCTTCTGGGCCCAGTCAGGCATCTGTCTTCTTGTCGGCACAATTCCAACTCTTTATCATCTGGATTCTGCTGGAGTCTGGTGGGCTGTATCAAAATCATGTACACTTGCCATTCAGCCCCCTTGGTGCCAAGGGTTGCAGACCCACTGTGTGATAGGCACTCAGGGCAGCAACATCATGGACAGAGCATGCCTCCTCTCAAGAAGCTTACAGACCCCGGGGAGAGGTACTTCTAGAATATGGGCTCTGCAAGGGCAGGGGGTTTTGTCTGTTCTGTTCATCGATAAACCCCCAGAGCCTGGAATAATGCCTGGCAGATAATAGGTGCCCAATAAGTATTTTCTGAAAAAGTAAAATAATAGCATCACTTATAAGGGTAATCCTGGAACTGTTGGAACACAGAAGTGAGGGAAGTCTTTGTAGAAATGGTGATAAGGAAGGAGGAGGAGTAGAAGTCCAGGCAAAGGAGTGGGAGGTGGGCAAGGCGCTCTCAAAAGAGGGAATTTAAAAAATATAGGTGTGGAAGGGAATTATGAACAGCTGCATGCTGTTGGAGTAGAAAGTACAGACCAAGAGTGGCAGTGGCATTTTGAGGTAATTTTTATATACAAGGTGAAGTATGGATCAAAGTTCCTCTTTTCTACATAGATATATAATTATTCCAACACAATTTATTGAAAGGTTGTCTTCTCCCCCATTAAATTCCTTTGTACTTTTCTCAAAAGGCAGTTTCCCATATATGTGTGGATCTATTTCTAGACTCTCTATTCCATTCCACTGATCTGTATGTCTGTCCTTTGCCAATACCACACTCTCTTGATTCCTTTAGTAAGTCTCATGGTCTGTCTGGATTGCTATAGTGCTGTAACCTAATGCTTGGAATCTGTGTGTTCTCCAACTTTTCTGTTCTTTCTCAAAATTGTTCTGTCTATTGTACTTCATTTGCCTTTCTTTATAAATTTTAAAATCAGGTTGATTTCTACAAAATGTCCTAAGATTTCTACTCTGCCCCTCGGACTCACCATTCTGAGCCATCCTTTCTTTTTTGTGTGCATTTGCAGTTGATTTGCTTTCTCAGCCTGCTTATTGCCAGTAGCATCTTGAGGTTCAAAGCCCCTTTTCCCCTTTCTAAATTATGTATTAAACTTTTGAAATTATTATAGGTTTATAGGAAGTTACAAAAATAGTAGTTTCCTCCAGTGGTGACACCTTATATAGCTATACTGTAGTATGAAAAGCAGGAAATTGATATTAGCACAATACACAGACTGATTCAGATATGATCAGTTTTACATGCACTCACTGTGTGTACTCCATCACCACACAGATCTCCCTTGTGATATCCATCCCTCTCCCCACCATCCCATCCCTAATGCCTAGACACTTCTAATCTTTTCTCCATCTCTATAATTTTGTCATTTCAAGAATGTCGTATGAATAGAATCAAACAGTATGTAACCTTTTGAGATTGGCTTTTTTCATTCAGCATAATGCTGTAGAGATCCATCCAGATTGTTGTATGTATCAACAACAGTTCCTTTTAAACTTAAAAATAATCATTATAGATTCATAGAATGTTCCAAAAATTTATATGCAAAAGTCCTGTGTCTCCTTCACTCACATTCCTCCAATGGTAACATCTTGCATACATAATATAGTGCAATATCAAACCACCACAATGAACACAGCACAGTTCCATCATCCCAAGTCTCCCTCATGCTGTTTTTAGCCACACCTACTTCTCTTTCCTCCTAACTTAGCCCCTGGCAGCCCTCTCCATGTCTATAATCTTGCTGTTTCAATAATGTTATATAAATGGAATCATACATTATGTACAATTTCAAGCTTGCCTTTTTTCACTCAGAATAATGCCCTTGATATCCATCCATCCAGTGTGTAGAGCAATAATTTGTTCCTTTACTGCTGTGAATTATCCCACAATATGGATAGTCACAGTTGGTTTAATCATTCACTCACTGAAGAACATTTAGTGTTAAAAGCTATCTGCCTTGGTAGGGTGCCCCTTTCTCCATCCTTTGACAGGAGAGACAGGCTTTTCATGGGGGAGAGTTTTGTCTGTGCCTGTTTGGCATTTCCAGGTGGCAGTCTTCTCCAGCAACCTAGCAAAAAGAAAACCCAGGACTCACCGCTGTATCATTTGAGTACCAGGCTCCTAGTTGGTCTGCTTCTTATGTTTGTTTGTGCAGCATTTTAAGCTTTAGTGGGAGGGGTAGAGAGGAATGCATCTATCTAATCAGCCATCTTGCTTGGAACCGGAAATCCTTTTCATTTTGTGCTCTTTTTTCCCTATAAATCCAAGCTGGAATTGTTTCTGGGCATATAATCCTTTAAGAACTTGTGGATCACTCTGAATCTTATTCAGGTTCACTGTACTAGACAAAAGCCATGCTCACGATTTCTTTGAGACAAGCCCTTGTCTCCATTAGGCTTTTGCTGAAGTGGCTAAGGGATACCACCCTTAGTTTTCTAGAACCCCTATTGTCAGTCGGGATTTGTGAGGCACACCATAATTTCTTTAATCTGACTGACTAGTAGTACTCTGAGGCACTGCCTTGAATCTAAGAACCGCTGCTTTAGTTTCTCTCTCTCCTCCTGCATTTTACTACAAGGAGCAAGAAGAGACCAGGTGGCACCAGTGCTTTCCTTGGAAATATTCTTAGCTAGATCACCCACTTCCTTAGGCACATGTTCTGCTTTCCACTTGACTACAGGCCACAGGGTTGCTCAACTCTGTGCCACAACATAACAAGAATGCCTCCTCTCCCCCCCTGCCCAACAGTACTTACTACACTGGCCCATATGCCCTGGCTGAGATCTTACCAAGGCCTAAAGCTTCTAGTCACAGCTCTTCGGGGCACTGCAAGCTCTCAAAGTCTACTGCTCCGTTCTCATGCCACTCCCACATTTTAGAGTGCTGTGGCAGCAGCCCAACACCCCTGTACCAAAATCTTTCTATGTTATCTATTGCTGCAGAGAAAATTCTCCTGAAATCTGATCGTTAAAAACAAGAAATATTTATTATCTCAAAGGTTTTGAGCATCAGGAATCCAGGAATGCCCTAGACGCATGATTCTGCCTCCGTCTCTCACACGGCTGCAGCCATGGCCAGGTTCTGTCAGGGCCTGTGAATCTGCTTCCAGGCTCATGCGCGTGGTTGCTGGCAGGCCTCTGTTCTCCGGCTGTTGGCTGGATTCTTCGGTTCCTTGCCACGTGGGCCTCTCTGTAGGGCAGATGACAGCATAGTAGCTTGCTTGCCCAGAGTCAGTGATATAAGCAATAGAGAAAACACACCCAAGGTGGAAGCTGTGGTCTTTTTGTTATTAATCCTAATTTTGGTTTAATGTACCATTATTCCTGTCATATCTTATTGGCCACATAGCATAACCTTGATAACAGTACAAGAGAAGATGATACAAAGGTACGAATCAACACAAGGCAAGGCACATTGGGAGTTATTTTGGGGGCCGGTTGCTGCACTCCAATTTTATTCAATTCAAGATATTTTTCTAATTTCATTTTCAACTTCATCTTTGACTCCTTGGCTGTTTTGCAGTATTGTGTTTTATTTCCAAGTATTGGGGTGTTTCCAGATACCTCCCTGTTATTATTTATATTTTAATTCTTTTATAGTCATAAAACATATTTTGTCTGACTTAAATTCTTTAAAATTCATTGAGATTTGTTTTACGGCCCAGAATATGGTGATGTATCTTGGTGAATGTTTTACACGCAATTGAAAAAATGTTTATTCTGCTGTTGTTGGGTAAAGTGTTTTAAAAATATCAGAACAAGTTAGTTGATGATGTTCAGGTTTTCTATATCCTTACCTCTTTTTCTGTCAACTTGTTTTATTGATTACTGAAATAAAAGTGCTGAATTATCTAACTGTAATATAGATTTTTCTCTTATTTTAGGTGTATTGGTTTTTACTTCATTTATTTTTGACATTCTGCTATTAGATGCATACACATTTACAGTTATTTAGTCTTCTGTTGAACTGAACCTTTTATCATTATGTGGTAGCCCTCATCGCCACCAGTAATGGTCCTTTTGAAGTCTACTTTGTCTGATATTAACATTGTCCTTCCCATTTGCTTTGATTATTGTTGGCCTGATATATCTTATGCTATCCATTTACATTTACCCATATATTTCTTTAGAGTTAAATGAAGTTTCTTATAGACAGCATATTATTGACTTTTGCTTTTTTCCTCTGGTCTACTAGTCTGTCTTTTAATTGGTTGTCTTTCACTGGTACAGTTGGATTAAATCTTCCATCTTGATATATGTTTTCTGTTTTCCCATCTGTACTTTTTCACATTTTTCATCGTTTTCTTCCTTACTTTGGATTAATCTTTTTTTTTTTTTAGGGGAAAACCTCAACCTATTGGGTACAAAAAGTAGACAATAAGACTTACTGCATCTGATCGAGACAGTTTATTACTCATAGCACACCAGACAACATGAACATCAGCATAGTTGTGTGCTGGTCCTCCTGGCCCTATGTCCAGCAAGTGATGCAGTGGTCCCAGATGCATGGCACACACATGGTGGGGTTGTGCTGTGGCTGAGGAACCCAGGCCTGGCAGTTTTATAGCACGCTGTAAGCAATGCCTTTGTCTGAGAAAGATGTGATTGCATGTAACTCCTCTAATGGGATACCTGCTGTAATTCTTACGTTGGTTCCTCTGTAAGTAGTCTGTCTTTTTTCTCTCAAAACCTTCATGATTTTCTCTTTATCTTTGGTTTTAACCAGTTTGAATATGACAGACCCTATATTTTGTCTGTGTGTGGGGGCTTGCTTGTGTGTCTGTGTGTTTGTGTACTGGCATTTAACCATTTTTGGATTCTGTGAGTTTTTTCTCTCTTTGGTTCTCTCATTTTTTGGAAAGTTACTGGTCATCATTTCTACAAATAAATATGTGTATGTGTGTGTTTCTACCTATACTTTCTTCTCCTTCTGGGATTCAGATTACACACATGATAGTTTAGGAGCTTCTGTTCTGTTCGTCTCTTTTTCTCTTTCTGTTTCAGTCTGGGTAGTCTCTGTTGACCTATCTTCAAGTTTACTGATTCTGTCTTCAGCTGTATTAAGTTTACCAATGAGCTTATCTGCCAAAGGCATTCTGTATGTATCTCTGTTATATGTTTTTAAAATTTCTGGCATTTTCCATATGACTCTTATAGTCTCCATCTCTCTGCTAACACTCCCTTTCTGTTTATGCATGTTGTCCATATTTTCCAACATATTTTTAGAGCTGTTTTAAATTCTCTGTTAGATAACTCCACAGAGTTATCTGGTGCTGAGGTATGATTCTGTTTGGTTGTTTTATCTCTTGACAATAGGGTTTTCATTTTTTTGAAAATTGCTTTCTGTGTGTGTATAATTTTTGTATTGATTTCTGGACATAATATGTAGAACAGTAACATTGAGGTAAACATTATTTACCTTTCTGGAAACTGTCACCTCTCTCTTTTCTCAGGCCATTAGTGTGGAGCCTTTAGTCTTGTCTGGAGTTGAAATGGCTTTGGGCTTTGCTGTTTCTGTGATAATTTCACGTGTCTGTGACTCCAGTGTTTTCTGTACACTTAGGCTAGCCACAGTAATTCTGTAAAAATTGCAGCTGAATTCTTCCAACCTGTTTGCACAGAGACCTCTTCCTCCTCCTCCAGCTTCTCAAGTGTGCCAGGGCCTGCGTCCCGTATCTTCTTGGAGGTTCCTTGGAATTCAGGTTAATTGGTTGTCCTGCAACCTCAGCTCTCTGAAGGGTTCAACACAAGTTATAATTTTATAGATTACCTAACAATTTTAAAAGTTGTTATTAGTGTGGTAATGATACTCTTGCCAGATTCTGCATCCTAGATGGAAGCCACAAGTCTAAGCCATCTACTTGTTCACTTCTTTCATCTCTTTCTGCCACCTACTCCTGGGTCTGCTGCCTGTGGCTTTCTCTTGGCTAACATCCTTGCTGCATATCCTCCTGAATTATTTCTAGCTTGGTTGCTTTTTTTCCCCTCTGCTCCTTCATGTAGAATGTATCTGGCAAAGAGATGGGACAGAGGTTTCTGATCTGTCACCATCTTGGGGACAGTTCAAAATAATCCATGGAGTCCATGGGAGCTCTCATCCACTGTACTCCTGACTTGGCCTCATTCCTCTGTGCTGGGCAATAGGACTCCATTCATAAAACTGACCAAAACATTTCTTAGGAGATGAAAACTGAAACAGGATAAAAAGGGAACAGGCTGGGAATAGTGGTGACAAGCACAGTGTCTGGAAGTATACCTGGGTTCAGATTCCACTTCCGTCACTTAACTTGCTGTATGACCTCAGTCCCTTCATCTTTGTATTTCAGTTTCTGGATCTATACAATAGAAATAATAATAGTACTTACCTCACAAGATTGTTAAAAGGATTTAAAAAGTTAGTATATGAAAGGCACTTACAATTGTGACAGGTTCCTAGTAAGCTCTGTAGCAGGAGTACCTGGTAGGGCATACTTCCTGTAATTTCAGAAATTGGTAGAAGAAAGCAGTATCCTCCCTTTCTCAGAACCCATCACTACAAAATAACTAATGTTTATTAAGCAGCTCAAAGGGACCAAGCCCTGTACGAAGCATTTCATATGAATTATGTCATGAGAGGTAGGGGTTAATTATTCCTATCTAGTAAGCAGGAAAATCAAGGATCAGAGAAAGTAAGTGGTTACACCACCAGCTAGATGGAGAGCTGGGTTCCTAACCCAGGAGGGTCTGACTACCATGCCTGTACTCAACCACTGCACTCGTTGCCTCCCACAAACTAGTGCCCTTGCTGGTAAAACAGTAGGAAGCTGCTTGCTGTATTTCTCTCCCAGGCTTGTTTTAAGAGCTGAGTAACAGTAGAAGAGGCAGGGTTTTAGGTATTTGTACAGAGTGCTGGCCCCCCGACAGGGAAATCTGAACTGTGTCATGGCTTTTCACACCTCCATCCCTTTGCACACGCCCTCTCCCCTCTTCTCTGCTGGTTGAACTAATTTCTTCAAGACTCAGCTCAGATATCAGCGGGTAGATTATATTCTAACAATGGAAAGATTTTAAGTAGGGGGTTGGCAGTTCAGACTGGAGTTTAGAAATGAGGACTGACTGCTGTGTAGCAGGACCAGGGTGAGCACTGGAAAAACAGGCAGAAGGCTGCTGTAGGAGCCAAGGAGCCATGGCGGTGGAAACGGAGAGCAATGGTGGATGGAAAAGATACTTAGGAAAGAGAATAGACAGGAAGTGGAGGTGTATTTTAAAGCGGACAGGGAGGTGCCAAAGATGACTTCCTGGCTTTCTCGAGGATATTTGTGGAATGATCTAGTGACCCCACAGTACAAGCATCTCCGACACCCCTACCCCTGACTCCCGCGGCTTCTGAAGCTAAGAGCACTCGGGGATGGGTGGAAAGGAGGAAGAAGAGGATGGGCACGGTGTCGCCGTCCAGAAACCGCTAGACTGGACGCTTACGCTTTTCCCCGCTGCGCCCGCAGTTTGTGCCTCGCCTCAACACCCAGCCCGGACGTGCAGCGCCCCTCACAGCACCCTGGAGTTGGCTCCTCGCCGGCGTCTCGGGGCGCGGCACAGCGGCCCACCCCTCCAGCCCTGACCCGCCCCGTCCCGGCGCCCACCCCGCCCCGTACTCTGGAAGGCTGGGCGGCGGCTCTATCCAGTCCCGGAGCCGGGAATCGGGGGCCGCGGGGTGAGTCCCAGGGTCGAGAGGCCTTCGTCGCAGTGCACCTGCCCCGATGGGCGGCACCGGGTCAGTCCCTCCCCGCCCCGGCGGGTCCCCAGGCTCTCTTCCCCTGCGCTTGTGTCCTGGAGATGTGCGCACAGCAGCGTGGCAGGCCGGGTGGACGGGTGCGTGTCCGCAGCGTCGGGGCTGCGCGGGAGTCGGGGAGCAGCAAGAGCGCGTGGGCCGGGCTCGCGAGCGGGTCCCCGCGGCCGGGCTGCGCCGGCGGGCGGGGCGCGGCAAGTGTATCCGAGCGCGCAGGCCCCAGCGCGCGGCTGCGGCTGCCGGAGCCCCGCTCGTCGCGGGGAGGAAGGATGCGGGCCGGGAACTTTCCGCCCGCCCTGGAAGTCCGAGCGGTCGCGCGCGCAGGGGCTGCCCCCGGCCGCTGGGACAGCGGCGAGCGCGGGTGCCCGCCGCCCCTCCCCCACTTCCGCCTGCTGCCTCTTCCTCGTTCCCGGCTCCCAGGGCCTGTGCGTCCCGGGGGACACCCGGCGGCGCGGCCCCACCCTGGCCGGCGCGCATCGCTCCCACGCCCCCGCCGCCGTCTCGCCGGGGAGCACGGGCTGAGTCCGCGGGGGCCCCGGGCGCTGCAGGTAGGGGTTCCGCGGCGGCGGGCGCAGAGGCGGCGGCAGGGTCGGGCGGGGACGCGAGCACGCGTGGGGCTGCCGGGCGCTGCGCCGTCCTCCCTTCCCGCGGGTGCGGCGGGGCCCTTTTTAGGGAATTCTTTCTCTCCGGCTGACTCCAGGGAGGGCGGGGCGGAGACCCACTGGGCGCTCTCCATTTCACTGGCCCCGCGCGGTCCCTGGCAGTCTCCTGCCCCCAGATCTCTTCGGATCTCTTCACCCCTCTCGGCAGCACCCCTAGTCGCGTAAACAACTCCCTTCCTCTCTCCAGCACGCAGCTCGGTGGCCCCTTGGGACAGCCCCTTCCATGTCGGGGATTGATGGGGTTAGGGGGAGGAGAAGAGAGGGGGGCGTCCCGGAGTCCCTAGTCAGCGTCGGGCCCTCTCCCCTCCCCCCACCCCGCTGCAGGAGCAAACGGCCCAAGGGGCCCCGGGTATTTTTAGCGTGGTGACCTGGGCTGCAGCTCGAAGAGCCTTTCCCAGGAATCGGCGTCAGCGCCTCCCTCCTCCGCTGTCAGCGCGCAGCCACCAGGTGTCCCTACACTTCTTCGGCCCGACCTGGCACACTTGAGTTTGGGTCCCTCGTGGCCTGCCCCGGCGCCTGTGGAGATGGTCAGGGTCTCGCATAGGCTGAGTCCCATTGAGGCGGGGACGGCAGTGTGCGGAGATGCCCATCTGGTGCGCAAGCTAGATCTCTCTTGCCTCTGGTGGGCTCAGAGCCAGCTGCTCGACGGAGACTGAGCGAACGCGAGTGAATCCAAAGGGCCTGGGCTTGCCCCGAGCTGGTGTTCTGGAAAGCTCTCAGCACTGTGGGCCAGGAGGCTTGATCTGAATAGAACCCAGGACCCGCCCTTCCAGTTACTTCTCACTGACCGACTTCTCTGGGAGATGAGACAGGGAAATGTGTCGGGGAGGAGCTCAAATACAGAGCCGTGGGAGTGCAGAGAGGGGATGGGCGTCCTCTGCATAGCGCGTGTCAGAGCTTTACATTTCACAGAGCAACTTCACAGGCAGGGTCTTCTGTTTGCGCAGGTAGGATGATTGTGCTATTTTCAGTTGGGGAGACTGAGGCTAGAAAGATATTCCCTTCCGGACAGAGCCAAGTCTGGAAGTCAGGTCTGTGATGTAAGAGCAGGGTTGGGGAAGGGGAGGGTGATGGTGTGTGTGTGGGGGGGGGAGGCGGCCCTCTAACAGGATAGGCAGGAGTTGCAGCGCCAGGGGAAGAGACCTTCCACCCTGAGAGCTCTATGCTAGCCTCTACCCTGGCCTTCTGAGGGAAGGCTGGATCCATTACGTGGAAAATGTGCCTCCCCCATTTGGGCTGGACCAATCCCTCCGACTCTTCTCAGGTCATGATACTGAGACTCTGCCACTGGCTACATTCCCTGAATACAGAGGAGCCTCTTTTGCTGTGCCTGGAACTGGCATCCCCTTTGTGAAGCTAGCTAGGGTCAGCCCTGCGTCTGCACGAGCCTTGAAGTTTGTGGTAATGGGCTTTCTTGCAAGGAAGGGAAGGAGGTAGCCAAGTGCAAAAGTGTCCAGGTTGCAACCAGAGGCCCCACTGCTGGGATGCTGGTTGCATTGGGGCTCCTCAAGCCCCAGACCCCACTGTATCACCCCGTAACTTCATAGCTGTACTTGTTCTTCCATCCTCCAGGAGCTGACATGGACCCAAATCCTCGGGCAGCCCTGGAGCGCCAGCAGCTCCGCCTTCGGGAGCGTCAGAAATTCTTTGAGGACATTTTGCAGCCAGAGACAGAGTTTGTCTTCCCGCTCTCCCATCTGCATCTTGAGTCGCAGAGACGTAAGCTAAGTCCTAGGGAGAGGGACTCGGGTGGGGTAGGGAGGAAGGCTTATAGGTCCTGAATCTTAGGAGTCCCCTCTCCTCGTGTTTTCTTGGCCCTCTGAACTTCTGTCTCTGGACATGACACATATCTCTGACCATCCTGCTGGCTGCAGCCTGGGTCCTCCTGACATGCCCCCCCTCTTGATATGCAGCCCCCATAGGTAGTATCTCATCCATGGAAGTGAACGTGGACACACTGGAGCAAGTGGAATTTATTGACCTTGGGGATCAGGATGGAGCAGACGTGTTCTTGCCTTGCGAAGATCCTCCGCCCACCCCCCAGACGTCTGGTATGCCCCTGTGCTGTGGGAACTTTGGCATCAGTTAGCTAGAACTGGATGTCAGGGCTCTGAAGTGAAACTGACAAAGCTGGGAAGGGGAAGTACACACAGAGCGGCTGGAAGTGGGCGGGCATTTCTACCAAGGAATCTAGCCGTTCTGGTTTTAGGGAAGTTGACCCTGCAGGCAACTGGGTTACATACAGGTCTCCAATTCAGAATTCTAGGAATGCCCAACCCCCTTAGCTTTTGTTCATTTTACATGTGTGCAGTTAATGTAATTAATATAATTAAAACAACATAAAAAGGTAATTTTTGTATTAGTTTAAGCCGTTTTAGTCCTTTTAATATTAATTTTTATTGAACACTTTATTTGGCTTATAATACTGTGCTGAACTACATCTATTATCTCAGTCCTTACAGCATCCTGTTAGGGCAGCTGGTATTATACTCATTTTATGAAGAAGGGAATTAGACTCAGAAGTTGTCACACAGCCAGAAAATGGAAAAGCTGGGTTCAAACCATGGCTGTCTGACCCCAAAGCCCATACGCTTAACTTATGGTAGATATTCTTTTATTTAAAACTGCTGTATATATTGATGGCCTCTACCATGTGCCAGACATTTTATAAGAATTCTTAGACTTCATCCTCACAAACCTTCTGGAATGTAGGAATGTATCCCTTTTTCACAGAGGAGGAACAGCATCCTTGAGCGGAAAAGTGACTTGGCCAAAGCTGTAACTATGCAAGTGACATAGATAGAACCTGAACTCTTGAATTGGTTGAACTGACTCTAGGGTGCACACAGTGTGGGAAGTGCAAGGAACTGGGCATCAGGAGATCTGACTCTTTACTGGGCCAGCTAAGTGATTTTGGTCATGTCCCTGCCCCTCTCTGGGCTTCAGTCTGTCCTGGCCAGATGGTCTCTAACAGTCCACTAAAGCCCTGTTTGTGCCCTGACCAGCTCTTCTCTCTGGGCAGGAGTGGACGACCATCCAGAGGAGCTGGGCTTGCCACTGCCCACGCCAGACAGGACTGCATCCCGCACCTCCTCCTCATCTTCTGACCCCTCCACCAACCCACACAGTCCAAATCCCAGCGACGGCGGAGCAGACACGCCCTTGGCACAGTCTGATGAGGAGGGGGATGGGGCTGACGGAGAGGCAGAGCCGGGAGCCTGTAGCTAGCAGTGGGCCCCTACCCACAGACTGACTGAGCTGTCTGTTCCCCACGTGAGACCGTAGGCCCAACCAGACCTTTTGGAGAAGAGCAGACTCCTCGCAGTAGGCGCCAGAGGCAGGACAGGATGGTTGGATGTTGTACTTCTCTGGGAATTAACCCCCTTCTGCTTAACTGCTAACCTTTCCTTGCTGCCACACTCCCACCAGTTTTTGGCTTACTCCCAAGGTAGGGCGTACAAGTGAGGAGATGGAAGATGAGGCAGGACAAGATGCCACTGCTTTTCTTAGCGCTCCTCCCTCCCCCAGACCATCCTGCAGCCTTCTGATAGAGTCTCCTAAAGCAGTGTCTGTGAGTGGATGTGAACTCCTTAGCACTCCCAGTGCGATGGTGCTCCAGCCATCTTGCTTCCTTGCATCCTTTTTTTGGAAAAGGGCGTGGTAGAAATAATAAATAATAATATACCAACCATTCCACTTCATCTTTCACATTTAAAGATATCAAACCCCCTATATTTCTTTCATTCTCTAACCAACACCATGTCCCCATCACGCGTGAACTCCGTTTACTGAAGAAATATTTATTGAATACTTGTGGTGGGCATTTGGAAAAACAGTTTTGAACAAGACAGGCTGCATCCCTGCCTTCGTGAAACTTACTGTCTCTGAAGTAGAAAACCAAGTAAATATCGTGATTCACAGGGATAGTAAGTAGCATGATGCAGAACTACTTTGGCATCTGAAAACGGGTATGTCACCTAGTTTCTGTAGTCATTGAAGAGCTGATTTTTAAGCTGAGCTCCAAAGGATGAGTAGGAATTACCCCCAGTGAGGGCTGTAATCCAGGCCAAAGAGCAGCCTCAGAAGATTTTGAATGGAGAGAAATGCCCCTGAGAAACATTCAGCTTGGCTGAATTGTTGAATTTGAGGAGGAGATGAAGGGAGAGGTAAGAGTGGCAAAGGTCAAGTCAGGAAGTGCTTTGAACCATGCATCAAGTTTCAATTTGACTACTAGTAAAATATCAGTGACTTAAGAGACAAATTTATTTTGTCATATGAAAGAACTCCCAAGTACAGGGCTATCTGGCCACTCCCTGGTTGTTGGGCACAGGGTCCTTTTCGGCTCTTTTTGCGGAGCCATCCCAAGCACATGGCTCAAATCCTCATGGATAATCTCACGTCTAAGATGGCTGCTGAAGCCCCAGTCGTCACGTCCCTGGAGACAGCAGGAGGAGAAAGTGGGTGGGCGAAGCACAGCCAGCTGTCTCTTCCCACTTCAAGAAGCATATTTGGAAGTTCTAACAAAGAGCGTCCACTTTCATCTCATTGGCCAGAACCTGCTAACATGAGAAATTTTTCCTTTACAGGTGTTTTATAGATACAGGGACCCCGCATTATCTAGAAGAAAGGCAATTCTGGCCTTTGGAACAACAATATCCCTTTCAAGTCACTGACTTACCAATGCATCTGATTTCTGTACTATCTTTTAAATTGAGAGCAGCACCCTGGCTACTGGGGAGGCTGGGGTGGTCCTTCCGTAGGGCACGCTGCTGCCTTGGTAACATCAGGGTTCTGTTTCTAAGGAATAAGAGGACAGTAGTTGTTGAATAAGTAACTAGCAATTTACATGTTAGAGATCACATTAATGAATTTGAACTTTATTAGTAGTAATGAAGGATTACAAACAGTTGCATTTGCTTGTTAAAATAATTCTGACAGCAGTATAGAGACTATACTGGAGGAGGACAGACTCAAGACAGACATGACATGACACAATAATCCATGCAAGAGAGAACAGCGGCCCAGATACTGGTGGTGATGAGCTTAACTGGGTTGAAGGAGGCTATGAACAAATAAATGACAGTCATTCGATGAATATTAAATGTCAGTGCTGAGCAAGGTTGAGACCCTGAGCATGGCCTTGGAAATGTAGTAGTGGCAAAAAAGAAAAAGACACATCCTGCTCTTAGAGTTTAGAGTCTAGTGGTGGCCCAAGTGTAAAATTGCAACTATGACTAGTGCTAGGAATGAGTTAAGAGCCTGTGCAGAGATTTCACGAGGCATTTCTCTTGAGGGAGTGACATCTGCCTTGAGATGGGAAGGATGAGAAGGAGTAAACCAGGGGAAGAATGGCTGGAAGGGTTCCTTGTGGACTGATTAGTGGGGACCAGAGCAGGAGCATAGACAGCAGACAACTTGAGCATGAGAGGAGTGGTAGTGGGCAAGAGTGGAGGTGGGAATGTAGAAAAGTGGGAGTAATGAGGAATTTAGGAGGCAAATTCCAAGGTTTGATAGGTGGGTGTGAGAGGAAGGGGCCAAGGGTGCCACCACTGTTTCTGCCTTGTGCAACAGGATGACTCAGAGGGTTCCTCACCCAGACTGGGGGGTTTCAGAATGAGGTTTGGGAAGAAGGCCATAAATTTGGGTTTGAATGTGTTGAGTTTGAGGTGCTTTGGAGACATCAAGGGAACATGTTGGGTAGGCGTGTCCCAACATTTGGATCCATGAGTGTGGGCTTTAAATGAGAGAATTGGGCTGGAAAAATAGACAAGTTACCATTGTTTAGGTGGTAAATGAAGCCATGGCTGTGAATGAGCTTACCCGGGGAGAGCGGGTATAGGACCAGCTCTGAGGAATGTCAAGTAGTTTCTCACATTAGAAAAACCAAATCATCCTGCCTTTTATGCGTCAAATACCACCCATGGGATCAATGACCTTCAGTCTAAATCCCAAAGCTCTTTGTGCCCCCGGGCTGAGTGACAGGCCTGCAGCATTCCCACAGTGCCATCCTGCTTTCACCCTGCAGGAGGCCATCATAAACGGACAGTTTTTGATGCTTTTCCAAGTGCTAGTGAGAAACTTGAGGGAGTTTTGTGCTCCTTTTGTCTAAAAGCCTCTGTGTCCAAGTTGAGATCATCCACTAAGCTGGGCCAGGGCCACGTCCACATAATACTTGCAGTATTTCTGGGTTGTTTATGACTTCGCTGCACACAGAAGACATGGGCTTTGTCCTCTTGTGCCTTCTCCCTTCCCTTGGAGCAGTGAGGCTCACCTCCTGAGCCTTCTGGGCTGCAACCTGTGAAGTCCACAGCTCTGCTCTGTAGGACTTCTCAGCTCCCAGTATCACCCCACTTTCCTCCAAGGTGAATGATGAGGAGATAGACTAGCTTGGCTGCTGTCAACATGTCAACAAATCTCTTAGTACCCCAGGCACGCGATGTTGAGATCTATGGGGATTGGAGCAAGGAGCTTGCTTGAGGAGAGGGAAATATAACCCTCTGCAGAGGCAGAATTGTTTGTGAACCTATGGGGAGCCTTCAGTTCAGCTGCTGTGAGTCCTAGCCCTGCCCAGAACAATGTAGGGTCAACTGAGCCCCCAGCACCACTTCCTGGTTAGACAGTGACCTCTTCTGCCAAACCACAGAGGCTTGGCTGGCCTTCCAGCACCAACATCTCCAGCTGATCGTTGTTTGAGGCCACGCAGTGCCCTTGAAGTTGGGAGCAGTGCCCTGTGATCTGGAGCCAACTCCAAGGCAGGCAGCCCAGCTTTCAGTCTCAAAGCCACAGTGTAGCTGTGTCTGTCTGTTGCACAGACTTGTCATAAACTCTGGGGAGGAGGGAAGAAGACAGTCTCATCCTGCAGAATCCTATGCTGTGGAGGAAACAGGAGGGAACCACAATTCCAGAGGAAGATTCCCTGGATGGCTCACTCTGCAGCCTTCCCAGGAGGGCACAGTGCTTGACACTGTGAACAGTGTGGCCATGTGGGGGTAGCAGGGAATGGCGCTATGATGTTGTCTTGTTTGTTCATTCAAACATTACGGAGCACCTACTATGTGCTAGCCCCCTTGCTTTGGCAACAAAGATACTAAGGTGACTGAGAGCTCTTTCAGGAGCAGACATGGCCACAAATAATGGAAATACAATGTAAGCTGTAGCTAAGTTCACAGAGGACTGTCACACACAAGAGGGGAGAAGGTAAGTCTCTGGAGGTGGCTAGGTCTTGAGTGGTAGAGACAGGCAACTTCAAAAGGAAACAGCATAAAAGTACACAGTAATCATAATCATAATGATGGGAGCTACTTTCTTTTTTAAATATTTGAGGTTGATAGTATAGATTCTAGTCCTGGTTCCATCACTTACTGTGATCTTGGGCAATTAGCTCAGTTTCTGTACCTTAGTTTTCTCATCTGTAATATGGAGATAATAGTACCCACCTTGAAGAGTTGTTTGAATAAGTGATAGTAAATGTTATTAACCACTTACTACTATTCCAGATCCAATTTCTAGTCCTCACAACAACCCTGAAAGTAATTTTATCCATTTTACAGAGGAGGAAAAGTAACACTCAGGTTATTCATGTTCATCTGGATTAAATGCTGGTGTGGGGATTTGAACCCATTCTGTCTGGCATCTAAACTCTTGTCCAGTGGGACAAGAACACTGGATATAAGTAGAATGAGAACATAATGAGATAAAGACATCGTTTTGACACTTAACTTCTTGGTTCATTGGGATTTATCTTGGCAGACCTGCTTGATACCGAATTTGGTTCTTTGTAGATGTATGGTATGAGTTTTACCAAGAGACTGTGCAAAATCCTTCATGAATGTGTTCACCATAGGGCACCTAGAAAACCATAGGAATTTAAATCAGAACTCCTACAACTCAAAATAAAAAGGCAAACAAACCAGTAAAAAAAGCAGGGGTGGGGTGGGTGCAAAAAGATTTTAGCAGACTCTTCATAAAAGTAACGGCCAATAAGCATATGAAAAGATACTCAACATCATTAGGTATCAGGCAAATGCAAATTAAAACCACAATGTCTCACTACATACACACCCACATGGTTGAAGCTAAAAAGGCCAAAATATGAGAAACAAATGTTTACCAGGATGTGGAGGAACTCTCATACATTGCTGATGCAAGTATAAAATGGTACATTTTGGAGAAAAGTCTGGCAATTTCTTATAAAATTTAATACATCTACTCTTTGACCATTCCTAAATATTTACTCAAGAGAAATGATAAACATATGTCTAGAAAGTAACTTGTATTACAGCCTAGTTCATAATAACTAAAAACTTGAAAGAGCTCAGGTGTCCACCAACAGAAGAATGGATAAGTTATGGTATATTCATACAAAACTGCTAATACAGGAACATGGATGATTCTCAAAAACATTCTTTGGTGAAAGAAACCTTACACAAAAAGTATACAAACTATATGATGATCTCATTTATATAAAGGTCTAGAACAGATCAAACATTTTGTGGAGAAAATCAGAACAGTGGTTGTCTCTGGAAGGTGGGAGTGGGCAAGGATTGACTGGCAAGGGGCATTAGCCAACTTCCTGGGATTTTAGGAATCTTGGTAGAGTTTGGGTCCCACGGGTGTATACTTTTGTCAGACTACTGAGGTGCACTCCATTTTATGTACATTTTACACCAAAAGAAAAACGTAAACATTGAACTCTAGTTAATGATATGCCATCTGAAATATATTTAGGGGGAACTGTAGTTACGACTGTAGTTTATTTTGAAATATGTCAGAATATAAGATGAAACTGAGGGATTTATAGACCCATGTGAGCTATAGCAAGTAGAGTAACATGTAAATGGTGGAACCTGTGTGATGGGGAATAAGGTGTTCATTATAACAGGTATTCATTCTTTCAACTTAATGATAGGTTTGAAATCTTTCATAGTAAAAGGGCCAGTTATCTTGGGGGCTTTGTAGCAAAGCTCTGCACCACGGCTGCTGGCTAGACTTAGGACCGAGCAAAAGTAGATGCTGAGGGAGGAACAAACCCTGCGGTGCGACCTGGCATAAGGAATCAACCTTTTACAGTCTGTCCTCAACATCTCATTGGCACGACGGCAGTGGCCGCTCGGTGTTATTAAGCCTTTCTCGTGGATGGGAATACCCCAACTTGGTGGTGGTGGGGTTCCTCAATCCGGTCCCCAGTCACCGCATGTGCCTACCGCCCTTGGTGCCCCCGTTGCCCTTTCGTGCTCCCTGAGACCCTCCAGCCCTATAAGACCTGCTCCTGCCGCCTGCCGCCCGCACCCCGGTTTCCGGGATGGCACCGGAAGTCATTCCTCGTGCGCTCTTCCCATTGGAGGCCGGCTTTTCGTGGGGGCGGGCGCCGCTGGGGAGCCGGAGCAGCCGCAGGCATGGCGGCGGCCGTGCGGCGCGCTGTACTCGTCCTGCTCGTCCTGCTGCTCTCGGGGCTGGGCGGCGGGGGCCATGCAGAGACCCCGCGTGACAGCCTGCGGGAGGAGCTCGTCATCACCCCGCTGCCTTCTGGGGACGTGGCCGCCACGTTCCAGTTCCGCACGCGCTGGGACTCGGAGCTGCAGCGGGAAGGAGGTGAGAGGACGGGACCGACTGCAGGAAGATGGCTGTGCACAGGCGGGGCGTGGGGTGGGGCC
Source organism: Manis javanica (assembly GCF_040802235.1). NCBI lineage: Eukaryota > Metazoa > Chordata > Mammalia > Pholidota > Manidae > Manis > Manis javanica. The sequence continues at coordinate 13,503,454 of NC_133160.1, read as the reverse complement.
CTGGCTCCTGCGCGAGGGGCCCGACGCAGCGGTGAAACTGAGGCCCGGACAGGGCAGAGACTTAAGCTGACCCCTAGTCCAGCGTTCTCTCTGCAGCTCCAGGCTGCCACTCTGAACCTTTAGTTACAGCCCCAAAGGCCTAACTCCTCGACTGACAACACTGATAATGATAATGCTTTTTTGGAGTGGTTACCATTTATCCTGGATGCTAGGTACAGAGGTTAGTTCTGTGAAAGTTCCAAGGAAGAAATGGGAGATGTAAGAGGTAAAGGCACTTGTTCAATATCACATCTCTAGTAAATGACAGTCTGGTCTGGAATTCAGATCTGGCCCCACAGCCTGGGGTCTGTTGCCTCTCTGATGTGGCTGAGAACTGTCCATCCAAGACCGTCACTCACCTGCACCTCTTTCTCCAGTGTCTCATTATAGGCTATTCCCCAAAGCCCTGGGCCAGTTGATCTCAAAGTATTCTCTACGGGAGCTGCACCTGTCGTTCACACAAGGTTTCTGGAGGACTCGATACTGGGGGTCACCCTTCCTGCAGGCCCCCTCAGGTGCAGAGCTCTGGGCCTGGTTCCAAGACACCGTCACCGAGTGAGTGCCCACCTTGAGGCCTGTTGCAGGCCATGAAAGACTGTGACAGAGACAGGTGTTGGCAGCCTGCCTCTGCCCTTGGGAGGAGCAGCTCCAGTAGGCAGCAATTCCATGGGGGTAAAGTTGGGAGTAAGAAATGATATTACTACTGAGTGGCATTCTTTACTTTGGCATTTTTTACTTCCCCCTAATGCTTCCGGACCAGAGGTAGCACATGTGTTTCTTTACAGAGGCAGCTAACACATAATTGAAGCTTACTTGTATGTGAGACAGTAGAAAACTGTGGCAAACTGGATAAACTTTTAAAAGACAATCATTCACTAATAATAATAATCATTATAAATACTATGAAGGCCAAACAAAACATCTGTGGGCCAGAATTGATCTACAAAATGAAGGTTCTCTGTATTAGAGGGATTGCTGTTTGGGAGAGGGACAGGTCTAGGTGCTGTTATTGTACCACAATTTCCTCTTAATGCCACTAAGAGAAATCAATAGCACAAGTTTGATTTTTTTTTTTTAATGTAGGGGTTAATAGGGAGTGGTGGGGACTGTGGCAGGCTAGACAGCTGCCACACAGCCCCTGTGGATTCTGGTCACATGGAGTAGAGGTCTGCTGTTGTCAGATACTCTCAGTCTTCAGGAGATACCAGAAACCTGGGGTGGTGGGGTGGTGGTGGTGAGAATTGGTCAATTTAAATAGCAGCATTAAAAATTATCAAATGTAAAAATTTAAGAAATGCTGTGAGCCAGTGTTCAGTGTTGTGCACACCAAATAAAACATGGTTATGGTTTGAGTAGAGCTTTCAGGCTTCAAGTTTGTGATCTTTATTTGAGGCTGCAGGATTGATATAGCTGTAAAGCTCTGAATAGAGGATTATCCAAAAAAAACCCAGGGCAGCATCAGGATATCAAATGAAGAGCAAACAGTGACCTGCAAATTCTCCAAGGCTTTCTCTCTCTCTTGCCTGAGCTCTCGCTCCCTTGCCTTTTTTCCCACCTGCTCGGCCTCCACTGTCTCCCCTTAGCTCATAATTGCCTGTAATTGTTGGAGCTGATGTTTAGAATTCCAATTTTATGCTTTCTGTTACTAATGTAGAGAGCAAATCTGTTTTGGCATTTCTCAAAAAAAACAACACCTTGTGTTACTTGATGTTTTTGTGGGGTCCTAGAATGGTTGTTTGCCCTTGTTCAGTGAGCTGTTATAGGTGTGAGACTTCCCACCCTCATAGTAGAATCAGGACTTCTTTTCATGCCGAAGGTATTCGCAGGGAAGTGTGCAGTTCTGCCCAGCTGAGCACACCTCGGGGTACATCAGTGAGCTGATCTCAGCATCTCAGGTGTGGGGCAGTTTACATGGTGGTGTGGGACATCCTAGGTGACCCAGCTTGCTCCCTGACCTCAGGTTGCACACAGCCTAGTTGAGGAGAAAAGATGCTTAGGACAAGATGCTGCTGCCATTTGGCTACGTCCCAGGAGGGACCTAGTGAGAGGCGCAGAAGGTCAGAACCATAGCTGCACAGGAGGAGGCTGTGGTTGAGGACAGGAAAGGCTTCCGGAAGAAGGGAGCCTCCTTGAAGGTGGGCAGAGATGGGCGAGTAGGGCGTTCCAGGCAGAAGGAGCAGTCACCTGAGCACAACCCTGGCGGGGTGCAGCGATGTCTGAGGAGGGTGAGAACCAGGAAGTAGGCTTAGCGGGGACAGCGGTGCCCACCTCCATCAGCTAGCTAGTCTAATGGTTTGGCGGCCAGCTGCAGGCTTTGAGGGAGGCAGCAGAGGCAGCCCGGCCACAGTGAGTGGGTTTGTGTCTCCATCCAGTGTGGATAAGTCTTGGAAGGAGCTCAGTAACGTCCTGTCAGGGATCTTCTGCGCCTCTCTCAACTTCATCGACTCCACCAACACGGTCACTCCCACGGCCTCCTTCAAACCGCTGGGGCTGGCCAATGGTGAGATAGCCCCTGCAGTCCCTTCCTTCTGCCTCTTTCCTCTTGTCCGGACCTTTTCCTTCTGTCCCCGCAGCTTCCCCCTTCCTTGCTGAACCATAAATCCCCTGGGTGTGCAGGCCCCTGCAGAAGGCTTCCCGAGACCGTGCTGTCTCTGCATTGCCTTCTCCCAGGGCGAGGTGGGGTGCAGTCCCCGCTGGGACTTTTCGGATGATGGTGCTAGAGAGATAAATAGCAAGCAACAGGAGCCCACCCCCATCTTTAGTGTGTGGGTCCTGAAGAGTGGGGCCCAAGGTCCGCCCCAGACAGACTCGTGCCTCCCAATCCCTCAGGCACCGATCACTATTTCCTGCGCTATGCCATGCTGCCACGAGAGGTAGTCTGCACTGAGAACCTTACCCCATGGAAGAAACTCCTGCCCTGTAGTTCCAAGGTGAGCCCGTAGCGGTCTGAATGTGCATGGGAGCTCAGAGAGTGCGTGGAGTTGGCAGGTGCCCCTTCACTGCCTGACAGCCAGGGGGCGCTTACAGATAACCTCTGGCCCACCCCCAGGTGCCCCACCGTACAGGGCGCTGATCTTTATTTCTTTGCGCCTCCTCCAGGCAGGGCTGTCTGTGCTGCTGAAGGCTGACCGCTTGTTCCACACTAGCTACCACTCCCAGGCAGTGCATATCCGGCCTGTTTGCAGGGTAAGTCATGGCGAGTGGGGCTGGGTGCCATCCAGCGCTCAGAGAGGGTGTAGGTACGGCACGTAGCCCAATGTCTGTCACGGGCTGAGCCAGTGTAAGTGGTAAATGTGATAATGACCATTGGCCATACCCCAGGGAAACTAAGTGGTTGCCTGGCAAGTGTTCAGTAAATCTCCATCATGGACATAGTGGTTAAAAGCAAGAGCCGTGTGGGTCCAGCTTCTAGCTCAGTCCCTCAGCACCTGGCATGACCTTGAGTGAATCATTTCATTTCCCTGAGCCTGGTTTCCTCATCTGTCACATGAAAATAATAGTATCAGTTACCACAGTTGCTGGCAGTGGCTCATCCAACTGATGCACATAAAGCTGCTGGCACAGGGTTGAGAGCTTGGCAGTGAATGGGAGCAAAGTGATGGATGGGAAGGTACCTAACAGACAAGGGATCAGTGCGGGTAGGAGTCCCTGAGGCTGTGCGGGTGGGGAGTGCTCCTCACGGCTGCGTCTGCCCCTTGTGGCAGAATGCACGCTGTACCAGCATCTCCTGGGAGCTGAGGCAGACCCTTTCTGTTGTGTTTGACGCCTTTGTCACAGGACAGGGGAAGAAAGGTAAGCTGCTTGGCAACTCATCTCTGCCCACCCATCTCCAACCCTGCCCTACCTGTGTGGACCAGGCCTAGCCACCCCCCTGCTCAGCTCTGCCCTCTGCTCCCCAGACTGGTCCCTCTTCCGGATGTTCTCCCGAACCCTCACAGAGCCCTGCCCCCTGGCTTCAGAGAGCCGCGTCTATGTGGACACCACCAACTACAACCAGGTACCAGGGTCTCCAGCCACACACATTGAACCCCGAGCCAGCCTGCCCCTCTACTCACTTCTCTGCCCTATCCGGCTGTCCCCAGGACAATGAGACATTGGAAGTGAGCCCGCCCCCCCCAACCACATACCAGGATGCCATCCTGGGCACCCAGAGGACCTATGCTGTCTACAACCTGCTTGACCCAGCTGTGATCAACAACTCCCGTAACCTCAACCTCCAGTTCAAGTGGAAGAGGCCCTCAGAGAATGGTGGGTGGGAGACAGGCCACCACGGCCACATAGGTGACAGAGATTTCATCTCTTGGGGAAGATACATAGTCCTGCCTCTTCACCACGAGATAATAGGCTTTTGTGTGGACCCAGGTCTCTGGAGTCAGATGTCCTGGTTTTAGCACTGTCTCTTCTAAACTCTGTGACCTTGGACAGGTTCTTAACTACTGCCTCATCTGGAAAATGGGGGCAGTAATAACTAATAGATTGGATAAGATAGTTAACATAAAACAGTTTGTTCATGCGTTTATTTAGTCATCATATACTTTTTGAAGACACAAGATACCCTGCGTTTGAGAAACCATGTCTCCTAGTTGAGGCAGTCAGTCATCAAACGGTCAATTGGGTTGTGTTCAGTGCTACCAAGGAAAAGCGCAGAGTATGTGAAAGCACCTGGTATGGGTTGGAAGGGGCACACATCTTGGCACATAGAAGTACTTTGTTCTTAGTAAATAATAGTAATTCTGTTACTGTGCTGTGGGCTGGGGAAGACAGGGATGATTCCAGGATGCGGGTTTCCCAGTTCTGATGGCAAAGCTCTTCCCTGTCCGCTCCCTGGCTTTGACATGCTGAATGTGGCCCAGGGAGGGACCCTTTCCTGTAGGACCTATTAACTGTTGACTCTTCTGTATGCAGAGGCTCCCCCGGTGCCCTTCCTGCATGCCCAGCGATACGTGAGTGGCTATGGGCTGCAGAACGGGGAGCTGAGCACACTGCTGTACAACACGCATCCTCTCCGGGCCTTCCCCGTGCTGCTGCTGGACACCGTGCCCTGGTACCTGCGGCTGTATGTGCACACCCTCTCCATCACCTCCAAGGGCAAGGAGAACAAACCAAGTGAGAGCCAAGACCTGAACCAGGCCCCCTGCCCGTCTCCTGTGCTGGCTTGCACTCTCTGCAGGTGCCCCAAACCCGCATTTCCCAGGGTGACTCCTGAAGCACCTCAGAAGAAATACACAGGCATAGTCAGGATTAGTTTGAGAAATGGAAAGGGTAACTTCACCGTGCCAGATCTGGAGGCAGTTATAAAGCCAAAGTATTTAAAACACGTAGTACTGGAGATTCTTCATAGGACTGTATGAGGGCAATAATTTCCTTATCTTCACTCACTCTGTCCTTGCTGGCGCCCTGGGCACATGCTTTTGCTCTGTGGTGATTCATGGGTAGAGAAACGGGTAGCAAGAAAAACAGTATGGGAAACAGGGGTGACAAAGCTGGAGTAGGTGGCTTTACTACCTTGAGATGGGTGGAGAGGTGTGGTTTTTTAATTTTCTTTTTCTTGTCTATTAATTTCCTAAAGAGGAGCTGGTATCTACTGAGGGCTTTCGGTAGGTGCCGGACAGCACAACTGAGGTGCTTGTTTTTCTCTGAAGTAGCGGAAGACTAATTCTCAAGAAGACTTCTTAGGGAGACGTTAGAGCTCATCCCAAACAGTCAGACTCAAAACCTTCTTTAAACACCTGTTGTTCCCCGTATTTTCAAGCCTGTGGTGGTTTTACTTATTACCAGCACCACTATTTGGACCACCTTCAGGATCTCTACTGGGAACATCCTACTGATGTATTTTGTAGGTTTTCCTGTTCTGTTTTTTTCCCTTTCGCTTGAAAATTTCAAACTCATACCCAAGGGAGTAGTGTCTTAAACCCCCATGCACCCATCACCCAGCTCCCGTGGCCTCCAGCTTCCCATCATTTTTGTTTCATCTCTTCCCTTTTTTTTTCTTGCTTTGTTAGTTTTCTGCTCGAGTATCTTAAATCCTAGACATATCAATTCATCTTCCAATACTTGAGTTATATCTCTAACAGATAAAGGGCTAAATATTTATATAACCTATCATTACCACTCTTGTTTTTCCCAATTAATCTTAAAAATAGTTCTTTATAATTGGTTTGTTTGAATTGGGATCTGAACAAGGTCCTCACATTGCATTTGCTTGATAACATTTTCAGGTTTTTCCTTTTAATTAGTAGGCTTTATATTTTTTAGAGCAGTTTTAGGTATGTAGGAAAACAGAACGTACTAGTTCCCTTATAGCCCCCTCCCCCACCCACTATTTCCCTGTTATTATGCCTCACTTTGTTGGTGCTCTTAAGTCTCTTTTATAACAGTTCCCTTTTTTTTTGTTGGAGAAACTGGTTTGTTTACTGTGTAGAATGTTCTACCTTCTGGATTTGTGCTTGTAGCCGTGTCTAACACGTTCCTCCACCTCGGTATTTCTTGTGTATTAGAAACTTGATTAGATTCAGGTCTGCTCTTTTTGGCCAGAAAACTCATGTGGTTCTGTGAGCTTCCTGTTGTAGCACGTGAGACACCTCATGCCCAGTGTCCCAGTTCCAGTGATGTGAAGATTGATTAGGTTGAACGTGTGCTGGGACGGCTGCCCTGGGCACCTCTTCCCTCTCTGAGGCCCTGCTCCCTTCTCTGAGCCTGCCTGGCTTCTGTGGTCAGGGCCCACCCGTGCACCCAGATCCAGGCCCAAGGGCTCCATAGGTCAGGATAAGAAGTACAGGGAGACTGATCCTAGGAAGGCAGTATGGGTGAGCCTTGCCTGTCCCCAGGTTACATCCACTACCAGCCTGCCCAGGACCGGCTGCAACCCCACCTCCTGGAGATGCTGATTCAGCTGCCCGCCAGCTCGGTCACCAAGGTCTCCATCCAGTTTGAGCGGGCGCTGCTCAAGTGGACAGAGTACACCCCAGACCCCAACCACGGCTTCTACGTCAGGTGGGCCCCGCCCTCTCAGCACTTACCTCGGTGGGAGGGCTGGTGAAGAACTGCTCACAGAGAACACCTCTCTGCTTCCCTGCAGCCCGTCTGTCCTCAGCGCCCTCGTGCCCAGCACGGTGGCAGCCAAACCTGTGGACTGGGAAGAGAGCCCCCTCTTCAGCACACTGTAAGTGAGCTCAGCTGCTGCTCCAGGGTGGGCATGAGCACGTGGGGATGAGGTTCCTGCAGGGGAGGCTGAGGTGGGGGCCGCCTCTTCCGGTCTGTACTGTTTGTTACAGACTTTATAAAATGACTCTAAAGTACTTCTAGAAGGTGAGAAGAGCAGGGCTCCGCACCTGCATTTACTCACCGATTCTCTGAAGTATTCATCGAGCACTTACAAATCAGCTACTTGAGAGAGCACCCGGAGGACAGCAGAAAAGGGAACAGGCTTGCCCCTGCCCTGCGAGCGCTTATAGTCCGGAGGGGAGAGCCTGCTCTAGAGAGCAGTGGGGTCGGGCTGGGGCTGGCGAGTAATCTAGCAGGTTATCCAGGGGGGCTTCTTTGAGGAGATGGCCTTTAGCCTGGGACCAGAAGGCTAAGGAAGAGGCAGCCAAGTGAAGGCAGGGCCCCTTCCTTCACCTTCAGCACAAGGCAGCTGTCCTTTGGTCAGGCTTGTGTTTTGAGCTTTCATAAGAGATGGCTGCTGAAAAGGTTTGGAGGCTAAGAAAACTTTGAAAACCCTAACTGCTGAGCCCTGGCCTAGTGCAGCCCAAGAGTGGGGAGCTGGGTCCTGCCTCACCGCTGCTTCCTGACCCCCAGGTTCCCGGTGTCTGACAGTTCCAGCCACTTTGTGCGGCTCTACACAGAGCCGCTGCTGGTGAGCCTGCCGACGCCGGACTTCAGCATGCCCTACAACGTCATCTGCCTCACCTGCACAGTGGTGGCCGTGTGCTATGGCTCCTTCTACACTCTCCTCACCCGAACCTTCCACATCGAGGAGCCCAGGACTGGTGGCCTGGCCAAGCGGCTGGCTAACCTTATCCGGCGCGCCCGTGGCGTCCCCCAGCTCTGAGACTTGCCCTCTTTGTCTCTGGAGCTGCTGTTTCTCTCTGGAGAAGGGTGGTGGTGACCTCCAAGAGCTCTTTCTGCCACTTGCTCTCCGCAGAGTTGACTTTTGAATCAAACCACCCCTGGACTACCAGGGCACCTAGAGCTGCACCACAGTACAGTAGCCACGAGCCAAAGGTGGCTCTTGAATTTAAGTTAATTTAAATTAAAAATTCATTTCCTCAGCTGTACTAGCCACGTTTCAAGTGCTCAGTAACCAAATGTGGTTAGTGCCTACTGTTGAACAGTGTGGACAGATGTTTCCATCACAGCAGAGAGTTCTGTCAGTCCTGACCTAGATAGCAATGTGCTGAAGAATTTTCATCACTATGTGGTGGATGGAATGTACTGATTGCGGAATAAAAGTGGCTGCTTTTTTGGCTCTTTGAGATGTGGGTAGGGTTGGGGCCTTGGGCTCTTTAGCTGCGTTCCTGAACGGGACCTCCTACACCCCCACCCCTAAAACCCCAAACAAACAAAACTCACCTCCCTCCTCCAACCCCTGCCAGAAATTCCTTCTCATCTCCTGCTTCCCCCTCCCCCACCACCCTCATCTGACATTCCCAGAACTCCCTGGGCTTGGCTAGGAGTGATTATAAAGCATCTGTATGACCATGAGAATGAATCATCCCCTGCCTTTCCGGAACCCTGAGAACCTGCCCCCTGACCCCGAGGATGGAACTGGACAGGTGGGAGAGATCTGGGTGGTGGTTTTCTAACCATGTTGGGGCTCGGCATCACTTGAGGTTCTTGTGAAAGTAATGCAGATTCCTGAGGTCTAGACCCTGTGGATTCAGTTGGTCTGGGTGTAGTCCAGCCTTCAAATTTTTATCAGGCCCCTCAGGACCTAGTGTTGGTGGTCCTTAGATCACCCATAGGCTTTGAAGCAGGCCCGTCGGATTGAAGCCTGCCTTCTGGTTCTATAACCCTGGGTTCTTGTAACAGGCCCTTAGGTGGATGCCTCCCCTCTCCACCTCTCATCTCCTCTCTCTTCGTCTGTCACACTTGACATCAACTGTGTGTTACCTGTGGTCTGTCCCTCCCTTTCCCAGTTCTCCCATCATAGTGGTCTGGCTTAGAATGCCCTGTTTACCCAACTGTATACCCCCTCAACTGCTGGGTTCACTCATAAAATGAGGCAAGATGTTGCGTCCTCCAGGAAGTCTTCCCTGACAAGCCAGGCTGCTGTAGGAGCCCTCCCCTCTGCTTCCACAGTTCACTGGACTGACCTTTCCATGTTCCTTATCACCCTGGCTGTTCCTGTTCTTGAACTTCCATCAGGTGATGAGCTTCCTGGGGCACACGGACTGGCTTCCATCTAGACCTTATCCAGCTGGCCGTGTAAGTGCTCAAGCAGCAAATGGGAAATGTATGAATGGGTATGAGCCTCTGCCTAGGATCTGGGGTCCAGGGGTGTCGATGGGTAGGGCAAGGGTCACCTAGAAACCCCTCAAGAATAAGTGCAGCAATCTGACACATTGATGTCCATACAGCCAGTATAGAATGGACTAGGTTGCCTCTGAGGGTTTTCCAAACTTGTTTCCAGAACATACAAGTGATTATGTGTGTGTTGGAAGGGAGTCCGCTAGTCCCGACCACGGGCAAAAGCAACTCGGTCAAGATGATTTTACATGAGTTCACTTCCAAAGCAGTAAGTGAGGGGGGCTGTAAGTGAGATGAGGCCACAGGTGGGTGGGTACCAGAAGCTAAGTTGTCTTAGCAACCTGCATGTAGCGAGATGTCTGCCAAGTCGGAGGAGCAAGGAATCGTGGTCTGGCTGTCTTACGCCCCCAGCCAAGTAACTAGAAATGACTCCACCACCATGTCCTAAGTAAGCTGTGCTGAGAACACCCACTCATGGTCTGGACCCCCTTCCTGAATTCCAGATTCACTTACCCAGCTGCCTACCTGCCACCTCCATTTGGATGTGTAAAGGTAACTTAAGTGTAGTATCTCTAAAACCAAGGTCCTGTTGGTCCTCTCCTGCTCCCCAAAACATGGTCATCCACAGTTGGCACATCTCTGATAATGGCAACTCTCATCTTCCCAGTTTACCAGGTGGAAAACCTTGGAGCCGTCCTTGATTCTTCTCACACCCCTTATGTACCCATCTACACATCTGTTTGCTTCACCTTCAAAATAAATCCAGAAGCCAACTCCTTTCACCGCCTCCACTATCAAGTATTGATGAGGTCTTCCTGGCCGCCCCTGTTGGAAATCACTTCCCAGTTACAAGCTGGGTCCTTTCCTGTCCTGGTTTCCTCTGTAGCTCTTACTGCCGTCTGACATATTGTGTGTCTTACTTCTCTGGTTTATTATCTATTAAGCCTACAGGGACCAGGAATTTTGTCAGCAGGGAAAAAGCTGAGATATTTAATAAATGCATAGTGTAATTCCAAGTAGTGCTAAGTCCCTTGAAGAAAAGGAAAGCAAGGTAAACATGAGAGGGATGATAAAACCTCTGAGGAGGTGACGAATGTTCAGGGACCTGAAGAAAGTAAAGGAGAAAATCCCATGAGATCCTAGAGAAGAGCAATCAAGTCAGAGGGGACAGGAAGAGCAAAGACTGGCCCAGGAGCATATTCAGAGTCTGCAAAACAAGTCTGGAGCTGGAGCGGAAGGCCTTGGTGACGGGTGAGTTCAGAGAAGTTGGCAGGGGCCAGATGCAAGAGGGCCCTGTAGGGGCAGACAGTCCTAAAATTGAGGGTAACCACTATATTGGAGAACAGGATCAATAAAAAAACCAAAAAAAAGAGGTTCCCTGTAGGCAGTGGCTCTAGGTTTTATTCCACATGTGATGGGAAGCTAAGAAATGATGAGGTCTGACTTCCATTTATTTATTTATGTACTTTCTTTGGCCTGATGCACAGAATTGGGTTAATAATTCGTGCTTGAGGATACTCTCTTCCTCGGTCCACGCATGGCCCTTTTTACATATTACGTGTGTATGCCTGCTCTTCAATGCACTAGGCACCATGAACCTAGCACCCAACAAGAAAACTAGCACCTTGATAGTAATGTATTTGATCTGCTGTATAAAAGATCACTTGGGCTGCAGTGTGGAGGGCAGGCTGTAGGGAGTAAGAATGAACACTGGGAGGTCGGTGAGGAGGTGACAGACTCATCAAGAAGAAGATACTGGAGAGGGAGCAGCAGAGGTGGTGAGAAGTTGACTGGGTTTGGGATAAATTTTGGGAGTGGAGCCCCCAAACTGACCAGTCATTGGCATGGCTGTGGGGTAGATCCCATTAATCCACACATCCAAGGGTCACTTCACTAATTATTCATTCAGTGTTTGCTGGTGAGTGCCCGCCATGTGGTAAGGCCTTTACAAAACGTGTGTTCCACATGGTCCCTGCCCGGTTCACAGCCTAGAGGCAAAGATAAGTCAACACACGTGTAAAACACATGGGAGTAAGTGCTGTGCTGCAGTGAACCCACAGAAGTGTTCATTCATTTTTCTGGGAGAGAAGAAAAAGGTGGTTAGTTATGATTTCGCTCCAAGCAGGTGCTTAGTTCTTGTCCCATCTCTTAAAGTGACCTGAGCTACTGGCTAAACTCTTACCGTGTGTGTTTGTGCATATGTGTATTTTTTTACTTCAAATATTTTTATTAGTCATATTTTAATAATGGTACAAGTTTCAGTGCATAGAAACTATTTCAAAGTGAAAAGTCAAAGCTATCCTCAGTCTTCCAGAGCTCAATCTGGGTAGAAGTTAACATGAAAAGGAGTGGGAAAATAAAAGGAAAACATGCCCTTTCTCTCAAATATGAATCTATGTATTCATGTCTCTTTAGTTCAAGCAGTCCCAAGGCTTGCATAAAGCCCAAAGTCTGCATTCCATTCAACTTTGGGTCCCCACCTCAAGCCTCGGGAGGGCTGGCTGCGCGGCATGTTCTTCCTCAGATGATTTCACACGGTCTAGATTGGCTCCTGGCCAGCTGGAGGGGATGTCAGGACACCTGAAAGGTATGGGGGTGGGAAGGGAACACCAAGGACCCCACCAAGGACAGGGGTCTGGCTGGGAGTTCCGGGTTCTGACTTCTAGTGTTGCTGTTTGATTTGGGGCAGCAGTTTCCTACTCAGCCAAGGGAAGTGATTGGACTAAATGAAGGCCAAGAGGAAAGGTTCATGGGGGGAGGTGGCCATGGTGGTCACCCCATCTGGCATTCAAAAAATTACATAGCAACAGAGTTTTATTCAGTCTTAAAAAGGAAGAAAATTCTGACACAGGCTACAGCGTGGGTGAACCCTGAGGAAATTATGTTGAGTGAAAGAGCCAGTCGCAAGAGGACAGATACTGCAGGATCCCAGTTACATGAGGTGCCTAGAGGGGTCAGACTCAGAGACAGAAATTCAGGTGGTGGTGGCTCGGCCCGAGGGGGGAATGGGGAGTTAGTGTTAATGGAGGTGGTCATGGTAGCATAACAACGTGAGTATTCTTGATGCCACTAAATTGTACACTTAGAAATGGTTAAAATGGTAAGCATTATGTTGTATATATTTTACCACAGTCAAAAAAATACGTAAAGTCCTCATTTTTCCAGGATCCTTCTGGGTGGGGAGGAAGGGAGTCTGCCCAGGCTGACCAAGATTCCCTGCATTCCGACCCCACTGCACACTCTCGTCGAACATAGCTACTGCTGGAAGGAAGCGGCTCCCAGCTCATGATGGGGCCCCAGGCAGGACAGAGCAAGCCAGGAACTGGGGACAGGTATGCAAAGTTCCCAAGTCTCCTCCATTCAGACGGCCTTCCACGTGTACCCCCTGGTGATAGGGGAACTTGCGTCCTGGGGACACTGAGAGCCTAGGAGAAGGCAGGGGTGGGGTCATGCAGGGTTTGGTCACCCTTGATGGCTGAGGTGGCTGTGAGCAATTTCTGAGGACAGGCCCTGGACCCTTACAGGACAGCTTCAGGCCACAACAACTTTACATACTTTATTGACGGACGCTTGGGGGTTACAGGAAGGGCTCAGAACAGGGCCTGGGCACAGGCATGGAGGCAGCTTTCGGCCAAGGCCTAGGGTGTGCAGGTAGCATCGTCAGCTGCGGTTGACCTTGGTCTCTTCAGTGTAGTTGACGGTCAGCTGCCTTCTTGGCCGGCGTATTAGTGACCTAGAGGCAGAGCCTTCGAGCTGCACTCCTTACGCAACCCCTTCAGCATCCACCAGGGGCCTGTCTCCTCCCACCGTGACCGCTGCTGCCATCACGGTCATCGGTCATCGTCTCTGTCAGCCTCCCCTTGTGAAGGTCACGTGGCTACCCCCCTCCCCCACCCCCGTCAGCACCACTACACATTTAAGGCCCTGTTACAACAACCAATATTACCTTGATCTTTACTGCTCACCACCCGCCACAGCCTCTGCACCTCCGCCCCCATCATGGCCGCCCCTTGGTGACACAGGTGTCCCCTGTCATTCCCTGCCCCCCGTACCCTCTGAGTCCCCACCACCATCCTCACCAACACTCCTTCACAGCCTGCATCCCATCACTTCCATTACTCTCCCTGTTTCCTGTCAGGGGACTCACCAGGGGCCTGCAGACCCTCACACAGAGCTCTATGGTCTTGAAATTGTTGGCGTTGCCCTGACAACCACCGTAGATGAACTGCTCGCACTCATCCGAGGTAGCGTTGTAGAAGAAGCGGTGGAAGATGGCTTTGCACATGCCCGTCTCTGGGGGAAGCTGGCACAGGGCAGGGGGGCGTCCAGATGGGCTCTGAGTGGCCCCTGGCTTGAGATTGGCTGCGGGGGTCAGGAACGCCACAGTCCTCACCTGTGTGTCCTTTTTATGAACTGGCAAGTACTTTTCCCTGAGCACCTCTTCTACACCAAACACCCGGCTAGGTGTCTGTCATACTTTGCCTTATTTTAAAAAACCATATGGAGAGGGTATTACTGTCCCCACTTCACAAATGAAGAAACTGAGGCTCAGGGAGATTTGGTAATTTTCCCCAAATCATAAAACCTGGAAGTTGAGGCCTGGAGTTTAAACCCAGATCCAACTTCCAATCTCCAAGTCTGACTCACTCTAAAACAAATGAGTCTCAGGGACCCTCGTTCCCAGCCCCTCAGCTCACCTGAGGTCTTTTCGGAGCTGGCCGTGCCCACCAGGCAGAGGACAAAGCAGATGGCAGGGAGGCAGCTGGACTTCATGATGCCCGTAGTCACACGTTCTGGGCTGGGGCTGGGAGGCAGGACCTCCTACCTGCAGCTGAAGGAGAAGGGGCTGTATTCCCCTGGCTCGAGGGAAGTCTCTTGCTTTTCATTACCTGAAAGAGGAAGCACCCTGGGCAAGGGGTGTGATCCCAGAGGAACTGGACTCCTTACCTGGAGGCAGTGTCACCTGCCTTGGAGGGGATCTTGAGAGCTATTGAGCAAGTCCCCTAAGTCAGTGCTCCTGTGGTAACTGGAATGCCCATCCCCAGCCTCATCTCCGTTGTCCCTGTGACCTTACACTGGTAAGTGATTCACTGGGCCTCAGTTTCCCTACTGTAAAACAAGTGAGCTGATCAACATGGTCCCTAAAGACCCAGCACAGCCATTGTCCATTCTGTTATTATTGGTTCCCATCCAGAGCCTCCCAGCAAGTTGTCTCAACATCCCAGGAGAGAAAACAGCTCTTTGTTCATTGGTTTATTTATTTAATTCTGCAATAATGAGTTTTTTGTTTTATATAAATTATCATACTTATTTTTAAAAGATCAGGCTCTACTGAACAGTGCAAACAAGAACCTAAATCTCTCCCCAAATTCTACCGTAGTGCTGTGCCTCAGAAATATAAGACAAGCCAAAAATAGAATTTTAAATTTTCTAGTAGTTGCATTTAAAAACTAGAGAGGTAAACCTAGCTTCAATAATAGTTTATTTAACTCAATATATCCAAAATATTATACAACATATGATTAACATGTATAAAAACATTAATGTAGTATTTTACTTTTCTTTGTACTAAGTCTTTGAAATCTGGTGTGTCTGTCTTTCACATAGTACATCACGACTCAAACTAGTTCATGTGCTCAGTAGCCACATGTGGCTCCTGGTCACCATATCAGACAGTGAACTTCTACCCCCTGAAGAAGCTATCAACCTTGGTTAAGTTCCTAAACATTGTGTTAAGTAAATAAACAAAAATAATTCTACAAAAACAAAAGCTTACAGGTATTCTTTTCTCTGAAGTTTTACAGATTGCCTTTATACTCAAAGGATAATTTGATGGTGTAAAAGGTAGATAAAGCTTGGCATCTCTGCTTCCATATCGTATTTGTCTCCTTTGCTGCTTTACCTTTGGGTCAAAAGAAAAAAAAAAAGGGCCCTGCAAACTTGCACGTAGACTTGTTAACCATCAAAAGGAATTTTTCCTGCAGTTTGAGATATCTGCAAATGACCCCTTATCCAAAGCTTGTGTCCTACTAGGAGATAGGAAAATATGTATGAAAATAATGATTGCCCTGTCAAAGACTAACAGGTGCATCATGACCAGAGCTATGTGCATGTGAGTGAACTAACCAAGGACAGAGTTTCTCAGCTCTCCGTGGACCCTCGCTGGTCCCCAGATGTCCACAGCCTTCAGCCCTGATGTCCACAGCCTTCAGCCACTCCCTAAATAGCTCTCCCTTCCCTGAACACAAAAGAAGCTTGAAATCAACCTGAGTTAAGATGGTTCTTTAGGACGTTAGTCCACCATCTTCTCTGTCCACTGGCTTTCTGAATAGTCATTTTCCTTGCTCCAGCCCCTTGTCTCTCAACTTACTGGCATGTTGTGTGGCAAGTGGTATGAGCTTGGACTTGGTAACAATGGGGAGAAATCCTGGGTCATACCATCTTTTTCCAGAACAGTTGTGGACCTAGATCCACCTAATTCTGCTGTGAAGTGTTGCCTCGGACTGGCCTGAATGTTGTTCTCCCTTATAAGGTAGTTTTTTCCTACTTGAATGAATACATCCTTAAGATTCAGTGACTTAACAAAAATATTTTGGAATTATTCTGCATTTCTTTTTTTTTTTTTAACCATAACATGGAGTGCTTTTTCATTATGCAGATTTTTTGGAAGGGGAAATTTTTTTGTATTGTGTGTTTGAATAAGTTTTCTGTTTGAGAGACATGTTATGTTATTTTCACTTGTCTCTACTAGTTGTTAAAAGCATGGCCACTGGAGACAGACAATTTATTAATTCCAGCGTTGCCATTTGCTACCTGTGTGACCTCAGACAAGTTATTTAACTTACAGGGACTATAGTTTCTGTTTGGAGGTAATGATGGAAACTACCTGTGTTTGAGTCCCCCAGATGCTCCTCAGGTTCAGTTCACTAAGAGGACTCACAGGACTCAGAAGTTGTGAATGTAAGTGTACAAATGGACACAGAGTAAGATCAACAGAGGGGGAAAAGCATATGGGGTGAAGCCCAGGGGAAACGAGGCAGGTTCCCAAATGCCTCTTCCTTGTCAGGTCTCAGAGATGGGCTCAATTCCCCAGTCCGAGACAGCAATGCTCGCTTGAGTTTTTGCTGTGGTCAGTCACACAGGCACATGGCTGACTTGTCCTCGCAGGGGGATCTTGGATGTAGGTGGTGGATGCTCTAACAACTTTATAGTGCTTGACCCCTGCCCACCAATCTTGTGGCTTTGGCTTCTGGGATTCCTAGTCACAACTGATCTGTTATTTCCTTCATGAAGAGATTTCTTATACTGGCAGACACCCTTATGACTTGTGCCTACTTAGAATTTGATGTATCAAAACAGTTGGAATTTCTGTCTTTCCCAAGTCCCCCAGTGGACAGGGCTGTGGCCTCACATCAAGGCTTTGTGAGTCCCCCTAACGGCTGCCACCCACTGTGGACTCCCGATATAACTGTCCTGTAACTTTTCCGGGATCCTAGAGCCTTTCTGGGATCAATATGTGCATACATATATATGTATATAAATATATTAAGAATATACATATTTCAATAAAGTTTAATTGGATCAGAGAGCTGCATGCAAGGGAGCAGAGCTCAAATATGAGAGTGACTTATCTATGGCCTTTGGAACTGTGACCTCAGAGTGTTCAGTGGGCGCTTCACCTGTTTCTCGTGGTTCAACAGGCTCTTAGCAGTCAGCTTCAGATCCCATTCTCGTTACCAAAAACTGTTTTAAAAATGATTAAAGAAGGCAATTTAGGTGAGACACAGTAACGTTAACTCTTCACAAAGTGGGCAGTCTCTGTTCCCAAGGGTCCAGAGAGCTGCAAAGTGGGACAGAAAGCAGGGGGCTGTTATAGGATAAAGAAAAAAGAACAAGGAAGAGAAAATGAGTCTGGAGCAGGGAATGAGTGCAGAGCCCAGAGCCGGCCTGGCGTCCGGGGCTGGCTGGCTGGGTGCTGTGTTTCTGCTCAGACAGAGCACTTGGACAAGCAGGTTAGGTCTCAGCTTGTTGACCTGGCCCCCAGGCAGGAGCGGGGGGCCAACGGCAGGCTGCCCCAGAATGTGCCTAGCTTCAATAATAGTTTATTTAACTCAATATATCCAAAATATTATACAACATATATATGCTTTGGCATATGGACTAATTGAACTAAAGGCAATCAAGACCCTGCGACTCTAGAGAAAGTTCTGCCCTCCCCTTAACTACTTAGGAGTATCTAAGTTGGGATCTTTCCCAGAGTAAGAGTTACTACCCGAGATAAATTTTATCTGAGTGGCTATCTGTATGGCCAGGCAAACATCTAATTACCGAACACCTGCTCTTCTTGTTGCCCTGTGAACTGCCCTCCTCCCCTTTAAAGCCCCAGGCCCCGACCCAGCCCTTAGCTCAGGATGGCAGAGATATCCTGTTGTACGTTTCTGTCTTTGACCCTCTCGCCTTTGTGAGGTTCTCATACCTACGAAATTAAATTTGATTTTCTACTGTTAATCTGTCTCATGTTGATTTAATTCTTAGACCAGCCAGAAGAAACTTTGAAGAGTAGAGGAAAATTTTCCTTCTCATCAGCTCCATTGGGGGCCTGGAAATTTATTTCGACACAGTCAGATACAAATTTTCCTACTGGGAGTCTGGTGTGACAATCACAATCATAATAGAAACCCTGATGGAACATCAACTCCCCAGGTGCACAGAGCTGAGCATTCCACATTCATCAGTCTCAGATAACCTCACAAGGACCCTAAACATGGGGGTTGATTTCATAAACAACCCCATTCTACCGATAAGGATAAGAGCGCCGAGGACCAGAAACAGCAAGTCATTTGCCAAACCCAGGTCCTCCTGACTGTGGAAAAGGCCGCCTTAAGCACCGTGGTGTTCTGCACTACCAGTTGAGTCTGTCTCCAGTAAGATGTAGGAATTCACGTGCTTCCTCTCCCAAGGGTATCTGCGATTGTTAGTGGTCCTGGCAATTCAGCACCAACAGAGCAGAGGGGTCTTTCTGTATTTGTTGCGTGTGGGCAACACTGTAATACCAGGCATCACCAGCTCTGCACACAGATCAGGGTGTTGCAAGTATGCTGAAATCTAAATCGCTTCATCTTCTGAGTTGGGTGGGGTGAAGAGATCCATTCATTTTTGTAAAAGTCAAGTGACTTGTACTGGCTGCCTCCTAGAAATTGTGACCATTCCAAAGAAGTAAGGTAAAGGTAGAGACTCTGGGGAGAGCAGATGAGTGGGTGAGAACTCCCGGGGCCTCTGAGACTCACTTCCTGGTCTCCTCTCCTCTGCCACTTCCCCAAGGTGGGAGGTGGTGGAGACGAAAAACTTTCCTCTACCCTTCAAGGTGCTTCTGGCTAATCTAAGAATAGAATTGACATAAGACGGATTCATGGGAGAAAAAAACTTAAGTTTAATTTCGTGCGCACAGAGGCCCAAGAATGAAACTGAGGCCCACAGAAACCACCGAGGCCGGCAGTTTTCACACACTTCAGCCACAGAGACAACTAATCTGCAGGAACTGACAGGACAAAGAAAACTTATGTTTGGGACCTTCCACTAGGAAGGAATTCTAAACAGCATTCGAACTAGGAGAGTAAGTTAGTAAAAAGTAACAAGATTTGTTTATGCATCCTTCTCGGCTCTGAATTCCCCCTTTGGTGGTAAGGATGTTTCTGTACCTCCTAGGATAGAGAAGGTACTTTTCACATGGGATTCATTTCCTGATTTCAGGGGGTACAGAGGAGAGTCAGAGTGTTCATCCTACACTGCTTGCTTCCAGTCCCTTTAATTCAAAGTTATTAATATGCCGTGTAGCACATCTTGGGGGTGGCCTGCCGTGGGCCCCTACAGTGGGAAGGGCAGCTTTTCTCTTTGTCCACTCCCTTTCTCACTCCTGGTGGGGTTTCCTCCAGGCTTGCTACTCAAAATGTGATAGGGCCACACCGAGGACCATTTTCTTCAAGAGGAAACGGGCTGGGGCCTGTACCAATAAGCCTGTTAGAAATGCAGTTTCTCAGGCCTGCACCAATAAGCCTGTTAGACATGCAGTTTCTCAGGCCCCACCCCAGACCTGCTAAGTCTGAATCTGCATTTCAGCAAGATCTTCAGGAAATTCATAGGCGTAATAATATCTGAATCTGGAAGACGTCCTTCATTATTACTGAGGAATTTTGCGCCTGAGGGAGAAGCAGAAAGTCAGGGGAGGTAGGGAGGTTCTGGAGTGACCCAGCCTGACCCCAGCCCCTCCTCACCCCTCCCCACCCCTCCCCAACACCTGTTCCCACCCCTCATCTGGGATATGAAAAGCCCTGCCAGTGCCCGGCTCTCCTCAGAGCCTGTCCTCAAGACCAGGAAGATGAGCCACCTCTGCCTCTCGGCAGGCCTGCTGGTCCTCCTGGGCATCCTGGCGGCCGGCACCCAGGGGCAGACGACCAGCAGCCTTCCCCGGGGTAAGTCTCGGCTCTCCAGGCCTCTGCGGGTAGGGGCTGGAAGAGTCAAACCTCTCTCTCTTTCTCTGGGGCCTTTAGGAAAGTTTAACTCCAGAAACTTTCCATGACTCTAGAAAGTAAACACGTTTTCACTTTGAAGACATTATCCTGCCTCACGCTCACCAGACAGGTCTACGGACCTGGACCCTGTCTCTAGGACTCCTGATTCCTGGTCTCTACCTCTTCCCTAAACCTCTCCACAGTGTAAAAAGATAAACCTTGGCTCCTGGCCCAGGCCTTCTAGAACTCTTAGAATATTCTGTCTTCTGTATGCTAATGAGATGACTCCAGGCAGGGCCCCTTGGCAGCTTCTGGAAGGGCTCTACCCTCAACCCCTCCAGCACCACCTCTGGGGAGGAGGGAGGGCACTGAGACAGAGGTCAAGTGTCAATGGCCAATGATGACCATTCCTGCCTGCCTCATGACAACTCAGTAAAAAGTCCTAAACCTCGGGGATTCAGAGAATTTCCAGGTCGGTGGACACAAAGAGGTGCTATGAGGGTGACGTGCCCGGGGAGGGAGTGGACGCTCTGAGTCCCCGCCCGCCCCACCCGGCCCTACCCTGCCCTCCACTTGGCTGTGCCTGCCTGGAGTCCTTCACAATCACCTGGTAACTCTAAGTGCTCTCCTGAATTCTGAGTTGTTCTAGTCACTTCTTGAACCTGGGGGTAGGGAGTCAAGGGTTCCTCAAGTTTCTAGCCTGTTGGTCAGAAGAATGGTAATCCCAGGGACTATAACTGACATCTCAAGTGGGGCTGTCTTGTGGGACTGAGCCCTTAACCTGTGGGGTCTGCACTGATTCCAGGATTCAGTGTCACAGGTGAACCGATTTGGAGGACACCCAGTTGGCATTGAGACTAGGTGGGTGTTGGGAGAGACTCCACATATTTGGGGTAAGCCTCAGGCACAGGGGAGGAGTGAGTGTGGAGTACGGCCCCCAGAAGCCCTAGCCAGCTACCTGCATTTTAAGCATGTCCTGCAGAAGTCAGGCCCTTTACCAAATGGGTTGTGATGTAATAATAGTGTCTTGCTCTGATCTTACTGCTTACTGTGTGCTCTTGGGCACGTAGGTCACTTACCTACGTAAGTTTCCTCACCTGTGAGGGGACACCAGCCACACAGCTTCTTTGAGAGGATTGCTAACTGTGAACAGAAAGAGTTTAATCACATGTCATGGCCCATGATGTCCACTTGCCACTGAGGTGTCTGAATCTGGAAGACGTCCCCCAAGAAAAAATATGCAGGTGTCAAACAATGATATATTTCTCCATTATTAAAATAAATCAGGAAGGCCTGGAACAGCTAAGCAGAGCATCCATCCTGCCTGAGACAACTTCAGGCAGAGAGTAAGAACTGAACACCCTTGTGAGCTCGCTCACGGTCACCGCTGAGCTTCTCCAGGCTGTTAGACTATTAGCAATAACTCAATAATTTGTAATAACCCTTCTGCCTGACCCCATGCCTGACAATCATTATCTTCTCAGGACACAGAATGTTGGAGCCAGATTCCTAATTATACAGAGGTGTCCCATCATCAAATAGACATTCCACTAACAGGAATTTAATTATACTCATTGTATTCAATGACTGTGCACCTGTGTGAGCAGGAGATGGGAGATTAATTCATTTGACAAATATTAAATATTTACCAAGTATCTACAAGGCATTGTTCTGGGTGTGGGGACACAGCTGTCAACAAGCCACAGCAAAAGACCCCACCCTCAAGGAATGGGGCCAACAATAGAGAAAGAGGGAAAGAACATGCTGTGTCGTGACAAGTGCTTTGAAAATAGGGAGTGATGGGCATAAAGGAGGCTGAGTCCTTTGTACAGACTGGGCAGGGAAACCTTCTTTGACAAGGAGATGTTTGAGCAGAGCCTGCAGAAAATGAGAGTGCCAGGTGGGACGGGCTGGGGCAGAGCAGGGCAGGAAGCTGACTGAGCAGGAAGAACTTGGCCTGGTGTGTTTGAGCTGCAGAAGCGGACAGGGTGGCTGGAGCTGAGTGGGTGGTGGAGGAGTGGAAGGTGATGAGGCCAGAGAGGCCGTGGAGGCAGGCTGTGCAGAGCCTCGCAGGACTTTATAAGAACTCAGACTTGGGCTCTGAGAGAGAGATGCAGTCGCTGAATTTTGGGGCACAGGACCGGTGTGATTCGACTCTAGTTGAAACAGGATCCCTGTGGCTGCAGTGTGGAGAGTGGCCTGTAGGGGGCTAAGAGCAGAGACAGAGGGACCAGGAGCAGACTACAGCATTTGTCCAGGTGAACCATGATGGAGTGTGTGCCCGTGGGTTCCCTCCTGTCTGTCTGTCTGTGTCTGTCTGTCTGTCTGTCTGTCTATCTATATCTATCATCTATCTATCTATCATCTATCTATCATCTATCATCATCATCTATCATCTATCAGTTCTCTTAAATAAAATGAATGCCTTTCTCTGTAAAGGATCATTCCATTCCTTAAGTATATAATTAAACATCTTCGCTGTCTTCTGATACATAAATGCAGTAATGTGTGTTCACTATAGAACACTTGGAAAATAAAGAAATGCATAAAAAAGAATATAAAGTTTTTCAAATCGTACAACCCAAAGATTACACATACATCATCCTGCTTTGAGGTCTTAATCCACATGAAATAATTGATGAGCTCATCAAAGCGTGAATAGGGAACAGTAGCTGTCCTGGGCAGAGCTACCAAGCAGGTGAGGTTGTCCTTTGGAGCCACAGCCTTCCTTTTCCCGACCACTTCTGCTCTGTAATGCCTACCCTGCCCTCCTTAGGGCCCTGGGGTCACCTTCATCTAGGTCCCTATCAAGTCTGCTCTCAGGAAAATACCCAACACATCCAGCCAGGTACCTACCAGATACCCCGAGAGGGGACTGTGCTTCACTCAGCAGCCAGGCTGGGACTAGGGCGAGGTGAGTAAGGTACTCACCTCTGACACAGAGCATAAGGCGGACGAAACAGCTTAATGATCCAGGTAAATCATATTTGAATGCAATGGTTTTTAAAAATCAAAATTAATGCAAAAAGTCCATTGTGAACAAAATATTAACATTTTAAATCAAGACAGGATGCTACTCTGTATTGGCTTGACCCCGCCTCACCCCAATCCTGACCCTGCTCAGCTGAAACCCAACAGCTTGACATTCAGATCTGAATGTGACTCATTCCAGATGTCAAGCTCAAATGTTATCATCTCTCAGAATATGATGTCCAGTTTCAGAAAAGAACATCTTTTAGAGAATGGTGATTCCTTATATGCAGGAAGGCAACTCCCAAATCAGTGCAGTTTTTCCCCTAAGTGAGAGCTTTCTCTCTGCTTTCTGGACTGTTATATGCTTTTGGCCTGTATATCACAGGATTTTTGTCCCCCCAGTATACTTGATAGGATATTGAAGGGGTTAAGAAGTCTGTGGCTGAATAAACACATTGCAGGAGTCAGAGACTTTGAAGTTATCATCTTAAGTATTCATAAAAATATTTTACATTTTTGACAACTTAAGCCTAGAATATATAATGATCATTCTTCTTGTTCTTGGATAATAAAATCTGTGTTTTTGATATATTATAGTCCTTAAAACAATACCATTTACTAATCTGGTGCTCTGAAAAGAAGCATTTATTTGTCCTAATGTTGGAAAATCTGGCAGTACTGGTTTTCAACGTGGCTGGTCATGGGAGACATGTCTACTGTACTTTGATGGCAGGGGAGGCTCAAGGACTCTCCATGGGCAATTTTGTCCATAGATTACTTACAGCTTGAATAAAAACCTGGAACATTAAATTAGATTTCAAGGGTGCATCTAACAATGACTCTAATAACTAACATTTATTGCATTTTGATTATTGCGACTTACTTATTGGATGTCACCTCTAATCCTTTCAACAAGTCCCTGAGGTTGGGATTGTTGTGCTTTTTGCACTGATAAGTCTGCTGCGGCTCAGCATGGATAAGTGTCTCACCTCAGATCACACAGCCAGTGAGTGGCACTGCTTAAGACCTTAAAGAACATGATGTCCAGGGGTTTGCAGAAGATGCTTCTTGAGCATTGGGGTAGGAAGGAGTGGGAGAATTGGGGGTGTTGGGAGAGGACTGAGGATGGGGCTCTGGGCCCCACACCCCAGTTTCTGTTGGTAACATTTCACTTGAAAAAGAGAGCCGCTGTTAAAAGGATTGACATCCACATCCCCACAGCACACATTTTTTTTTTTGTAGATAATTATTTTTTATTGAAGGGTAGTTGACACACAGTATTACATTAGTTTCAGGTGTACAACACAGTGATTCAACATTTATATACATGATAATTCTAGGTACCAGCTACACCATACCAAGTTGTTACAATATTTTGACTGTATTTCTTATGCTATACATTACATCCCGGTTACTTATTTATTTTACAATTGGAAGTGTGTACTTTTTTTTTTTTTTGTGAGGGCATCTCTCCTATTTATTGATCAAATGGTTGTTAACAACAATAAAATTCTGTATAGGGGGGGTCAATGCTCAATGTACAATCATTAATCCACCCCAAGCCTAATTTTCGTCAGTCTCCAATCTTCTGAAGCACAATGAACAAGTTCTTACATGGAGAACAAATTCTTACATAGTGAATAAGTTACATGGTGAACAGTACAAGGGCAGTCATCACAGAAACTTTTTATTTTGATCATGCATTATGAACTATAAACAATCAGTCCAAATATGAATATTCGTTTGATTTTTATACTTGATTTATATGTGGATACCACATTTCTCTCTTTATCATTATTATTTTTAATAAAATGCTGAAGTGGTGGTAGATGCAAGATAAAGGTAGAAAACATAGTTTAGTGCTGTAAGAGAGCAAATGTAGATGATCAGGTTTGTGCCTGTAGACTAAGTGTTAATCCAAGCTAGACAAGGGCAATAAAACATCCACAGATGCAGAAGATTTCTCTCAGAACACAGGGGGAGAGGTTCTAAGCCTCACCTCTGCTGATCCCCAATTTCTCACCTGATGGCCCCCCTGCGACTGTGCCTGTCTTAGGTTGTTCCTCCCTTGAGGAATCTTACCCGTCTCTGGCTAACCAGTCATCTTCCGGGGCCATACAGGGAAATGTAAAGTTGGTAAGTGAGAGAGAAGCCTTATTGTTTGAAAAGGTTAGTTTTTTTACTCCCACACATTTTATTCTTTACAAAACCAGGATTTCACCAGATATAGTGCTTTTCTCTCTCCACAGTATACTGCAACCATTTTCCAATGTCAATATTCTTCTACAGTAGTATTCATTTGTTGTAAAACTTGTGGCATATTTTATTTTAAATACTTATTTTTTGAATTATAAAAGGCATATGGTAATTCTATATGGAATAGTGGGAGGATGTAAAGATGTGTAAAGAAAGTTTTAAGACTCCGTCTCCCATGTTGGGGAAGAAAAATTTTCCTCTACACTTTGAAGATTCCTCTGTCAATTCTAAGAATTAAATCAACAGGAGACAGATTAACAGGAGAAAATCAAAGTTAATTTCGACAGATGGGAACCTGTATCTTCCACAGTGCAGTAACTCCTTTCCCAGACTGATTCCAGTGTGTGTGGGGTGGGGAGCAGGGTGTCTGAGAACTCAACTCAGCTCTGATGCTATTTACCCAGAGACAGCACCAAATTCCCCAGGTTAGGGGCTCCATCCTGCAAGACTGCCCTCCATCCCCCACTCCAGATGCCAGTCACAAGCCCCAGGCAGTCCCCTGTGCTTGTGACCAACGGGCTACAGATTAGAGGCTCCCACAACCTTGCCCTTAGTTTTGATTAATTTGTTAGAGTGGCTCACAGAACTCAGGAAGCCACTTGCATTTACCAGTTTAATAAAGGATCTAAGTTAACAGCCAGATGAAGAGATGAGATACATAGGGTAAGGTCTCAAATAAAGAAGCTTCTATCCTCATAGAGCGTGGGGCCTGGCTCAGTGGCATGTGGAGGTGGTCTGGCTGCCCAAGTGTGGAAGCGCCCCCCAACAGAAAAGCAAGATGCAAGAGAGAGACGGGCCCTTCTCAGCGGGTTTTGTGAGGCTTCACTGTATAGACATGATTGATTAAATCATTGGCTGATTCAACCTCCAGCACCCCTGCCTTGGGTGGGGTCCAAAAGTCTCATTAACACCACACAACACCCAATTGATCTTGAAGGATCTGAACTGTTTTCAGGAACTATGGATGAAGACCAAATATACCTGGGAAATATATGACTCATTATATCACAGAACCCCATACACGTGAGAGGTTTGAAGACAGAAACGTACAATGGGGTATCTGCCATCCTGAGCTAAGGGCTGGGTCGGGGCCTGGGGCTTTAAAGGGGAGGAGGGCAGTTCACAGGGCAACAGAAGAGCAGGTGTTTGGTAATTAGATGTTTGCCTGGCCATACAGATAGCCACTCAGATAAAAGTTGTCTCTGGTAGTAACTCCTATTCTGGGAAAGATCCCAACTTAGATACTCCTGGGTAGTTAAGGGGAGGACAAAAGTTCCTCTAGAGCCATAGGGTCTTGATTGCCTTTAGTTCAGAATATTCCATATGCCAAAGTGGCACATTCTGGGGAGATTTGTTTTGAATTCCCTCACTGGTATGTGTTTGGTTTTTCCAACCCCATCACACAGTCCTCCAATTCTCAGTGGATACTGACTGAGTGTCCTGCCATTTACCTCAGTTCTGACACCATCTGCCTGGAGATGAACTCCTACAGGTTAAAGGCTCAGCCCCACAACACTGCAACCCCTCCTCAACTTCAGGCACCACTGGCAAGTCCAGACTGTCCAGCGTGCTTCTGACCAACTGGCAATAGATCAGAGGCTCCCACAACCCCCTCCTCAGGTTTGATTAATTTGCTGGCGAGTCTCAGAGAAATGCTTTACTTACTAGGTTACAGGTTGATTATAAAAGGATATCACTCAGGAGCCTCCAGAGGGAGGAGCTTCCATGCCCTCTCCCCGATTGCCCTTCTCCCCAACCTCCACGTGCTCACCAAATCCAAACCCTGTCCTTTGGGCTTCTATGGAAACCTCATCATGTTGCCCTGATGATGAAACCTTTGGCCATTGGCGACCGAGCCCTTCTCAGCCCTTCTCAGCCCTTCTTGCCTCCCCAGAGCCAGGGATCTGGCTGGAGCAGCAGGGGACCCCTGGCAACCAGCCCCCCATCTATGGTTTCTAGGTGCTTTCCAAATGTTACCTCATTAATGTAACAAAAGACACCTTCGTCACTCTCATCACTTAGGGAATTCCAAGGTTTTTAGGAGCTCAGTGCCTGGACTGAGAAGACTAAATATAAATTTCTTATTATAAGCCACAATATCGTACCCACTCAATAGTGCATTATTCCTGTCCCTCTGGGGTCACCAAAGTTAACACACCTATGTTTTCTTTAGTGCCTTTCTCCACTGCAGCATGATTCTTTAAAACGTTTCTTTTTTAATGGTGGAAACTTTCACAAATACACAAAAGTATAGAGAATAGTACAATAAGCCCCCAGTTACCCATCATCCTGCTTCAACAATTATTAGCATCTGGAGAACGCTGTTGATGTATATCCTTTTCTTTTCTGGAGTTTTTTGAAGCTAATTTCACGCATCATGCCAATTAATCCATACATGCTTCATTTAAGGATATTACTTTTTAACCTCATCACCATGTCATTGTCACACCTAATAAAATTAGTAACAGCACCCTAGAAAGTAGGTCATCAGATGGAGATTTCACATCTCAGCCCCACCCTCTATTTGGTGACATGATCTGGTTATGCACGTTGTACAGGCCGCCTGTGCTAACCAGCCTCCCACTGACCGAGCCCCCTTCATCTCTGCAGCCTCACCGCCTGCCTTTTGCATGGAGCCACCCTACACCGGACCCTGCAGGGCCCTAAAGCAAAGGTGGTTCTTCAATGCCACCTCAAGGCTCTGTGAGACCTTCACCTATGGCGGCTGCAGAAAGAAGGAGAACAATTTCCCAGGGAAGGAGGAGTGCCTCAAAACCTGCCTTGGGACGGGCCTCAAGTAAGGCTGCGCAGGGCCCACCCCTCACACCCAAGGCGCCTTCCCTCCTCGCTGCCTTCTGAGGAGCAAGTGGTAGCTGTGTCCTGTGAAACTGCACATGGACTGAGCACGCCCCCCAGGGCCAGCCTGGCAGGTCACTGTAGAAGTGCCCTTTGACGTTGTGTGAGCTGTCTCTGCCCTGTCCCTCTTCTCGGAGTGGGTCTGTAGTGCTCCTGAGGCCCCTGGAGAAGACCCTTCCCTTCTAGCCTGGGAGAACCATGGCTGCTCATTTATGGTGCGGTCAGGGATCTATCAGTGATGACAGCCCACAAGTTCCTTTCTCTTTGCAGAGAACCTGTACTCTCCTGAGATGCTGAAGTCCAAGGAAGCTCTATACAGGATGCAGGGCCGGGCTTCACTGCCTTCTGAAAGAGTTCCTCCTCCCTCTCTGCTCCCTGCTCGGCCCTCCCCTCCCCAGCAGAGCCCTGCCTCTTTCCTCTTCCCTGGGCTCCACTCCCCTGTCTGGGCTCTGCCTTGTGCAGTAGATTCCAAGCACCATGACAGCAAGAACCACACACCTTTGTTGTTTCCGTCGCTTTATCCCTGGCACTCAGTATAGCTCCTGGCACAAAGGAGACAGTCCATAAGGATCTGTGAAATCAGTGAATCAATTCATGAGCACATCTTTCTACTGGAGTGACTCCAGAGTAGGAGGTTTGAAGCCAGGACTCAGCCTGACTCACCCGCACTGCATCCCCTTCACCCCCAACCCATCATCGCCAGGCTCTTTGGAGGTGACAGCAGTAGATTTTGGCATTCAGTTCTGTGTGTCACTGGTGGCAGGTGCATTTTCGCAGAAACAGCCCCTTTCCCACACAGTGAGGTTGCATTTCCTGCTGTATGCTTTCAAACTCTCTGGTTTTACATTTTCAATAAATTCATTTACTAATTAAACTAACCAGAGTGGATTCTGTTGCTGGCAACCAAGAACTGAACTGACACAGTCCCTCACGATGGCGCTACTTCACATTCCTTTCCTGCCTTCATTCCGGGCCCTGGCCCATACAGGAAGCGAACCCCTGCACCTTTTAGTGGCCACCCCAGGTCGTACAAACTCTGGGGTGACCCTTGGACATGACAGCTTCTGTTTTTCACTTTCTCCTGGGTTCTGGGGGAGAGAGGAAAGAGCATAAGGCTCACCTGACCACTTGTCCAAGGAACCGCCTTCCCTGAGGCCTGTGTGTGGGGCGGAAGTGGCCTTGCCAGTTTCGGTTACAATAGCAGCTACTCACTTAGTGAGTGCTTTCCATGTGCCAGGCTCTGTGCTTAGCATTTTACATGCTTTTTCATTTAATCGTCTGAAGAATCCTGCCGAGGAGGAGAGTGAGGCTTGGAGATGTCCCATAGCTGTGATGTTCGATTCCTGGGCCTGCAGCAACCAAGTACTACCTACAGGCTTAGGCATCAGATAGTTCTCCCATAGTCTGAGGCCCGAAGTCTGGGGTGAAGGTGTCAGCCCATCATGCTGCCTCTGAGACTGATCGGCTCCTAGCCTCTCTCCTAGCTCCTGAAAGTCCTTGGCCTGGAGCAGCATAGCTTCCAATCACCGCATGGAGTTCTCCTAGTTTCCCGTTTTTATAAGGACACCAGTCACACTGGAGTAGGGCCGTCTTAAAGATCTCATCTTTATTTACTTACCTCTGTAAAGACCCCATTCCTAAATAAGTCAGGTCCCATTCTGGGGTGTTAGGAATCCAACATACCTTTTTTTTAGGAGGGAAGGCACAGACAAAATTGAGATCATTATAGCAGGTAAATGGCAGGCCCTGGGCCTACCTGACTCACGCAAAGCCTTTGTCCTGTGGAGGAAGGAAGATTGTGAAAGTTAAGGGCCCAGACTCTCCAGCTAGGCTGCAAAGGCCCACCTGGGTCTGCCTTGACTTGATGTTCCTAAGGAGCAGAGAGAGAGTAACTTACCAGGTAAAGTGGGGGCAGGTGAGAAAAGGTAGGAACAGCAGCTGGTAAACATGGAGTCATCAAGCCCATTAGCTTGGCGCTTCATCCCATGGGGCTTTGGGGAGGCAGGTAGAACACATTCCTTGCAGTTCTCCCCCGAAAGGTAAGGGTACTTATACACCAATTTCCTGTTATTCATTGGCTGGGGACTTCTGGCTTGCTCTGTGCACAGGCTTTCCTTGTACGACTTCCAAGAAAGCCCGTGGGCAACGAGAGGCAGAGACCTGCAGTGGGAAGCCAGCCTGCAACACTGAGGGTGTAAGCTCCCGGGACACAGCTTCCGCCACATGCTTTATGCGGCCTTGAACAAGCTATTTAACTTCTCTGGGCCTGTCTTCTCCCTGCATGGGGCGGTTCTGGGGATAAATGAATTAATCCATGCTGAGCCCTTAGACCAGAGAATCTGGCATGTAATTGGTGCAAATGAAACATTTGCTAGGATTACTGCTGACTAAATTACACTGTGCCTTACTGGAGAATGAGCAACTCAGACATCTCTTAGCAACACTAATGCTGAGAGACATTTGGGAGACAATCTGATCCAACCTCCTTCTTTCGTTAGGGCCTGAGAAAGGGAAACCTTACCCCATGTCATCCAGCTAACAGACATGATCATTATGATAGACTAAATCCAGGCAACGTCCCTCAGTCTTTCATTGATCACTTGCATCCACATCATTCAAGGTTCTTGAGTATGTAGCTCTCATATTTAGAATTGTTTCTGATTACAGAAACATTGCTGCATTATGTATGAGTATCTAACAATATAAATTTTAATAAAGGGTAAGCTAGAAACAAATAGAAATTTCTAGATATATTCTTCCTGTACCCCAGTGTACCCCACCAAGGAGACCCCTGGACCAGGACAGTCTTTACCCTCAAGAAGTTCCCCACCTGGTCGGGGAGGCGGAGGCATACAGCTTCATAAAGGCTGGGAGTGGGCGCCAGGGTGGGGCCCTGACTCTCCCCTGAGGAGGTCAAGCCCAGCTTCCCAGAAGAGGCAATGTTTGAGCTGAGTTTTAAGGGTGAGTTGGATTCTATCAGTTAGGAAGAAAGGGGGAAACACGAGCTTTTGGGCATGACAAAGACGTGGAGATGAGATAAAAACATTCTAGTTCCATCCATTTCCCATGTTGGAGCCTGTATTGGTTTCCAAGGAGCTGTTGAGCATCGTGAGGGGGCCCCAGATTGCTCCCCAAAGCTTGCCCAACCTTGAATCATTCCCGCCAGCCCCTCAGCCCCATGGAGAGAGGATCCAGAGGCATTGCCTAGGAGAGAGGGGAGCCCCCTCATTTGCATGAGAACCCTTGCCCTTCCTCACCCCCCTCCCTTCTGTCAGTTCATCACCTCTAAGAAACAGACCCAGCAGAGGGAGTGACACAGGTGTATGGATGTTGGGATAGGGGACCGATTTGGTGTTGGGAAAAAAATTGGGGAAGGCTCTTAATAGTTCAAGCCTAGAATTTCATAGAAGGCAGCTGGGCAAGCAGCCTCAGCTTTTATACCTCCTCCTGTGGGAGCTCACTCTCCTGGGCGGCAGGTGCCAGCTGGCCAAACTCATGGTTAGAACTGTCTTTCCCCATTGAACCGGTAACCAGTCTCTTCACCCCTGACCTGCCTTTCCACCCTGGGCCTGCTCTACTCCCTGCTCAACTGCCCAAGTCTGCAGTCTGTGTCCTAAGATGGTTCTACAGAAATCGGGAGGTGGCCCTCAGGGAAGGTCTCCCACCTCCCTTCTAAAAGTGTCTTTTAGGTTTCTGTGCAACATGTTGCTACATCCTTCCACCAACTTGCAGATTCTCAGGACTCAAAAGTTGGAGGAATCCTTCTTTTTCAGCTCCCTACCATTTGTGCAGAGGCTGCTAAGATGCCCCCTCACTGTGCTGGAGGAGAGGTTAATGTAAGAACAGGAGGCTGGCCGGCAGGGTGAGAGCTCCCAGTAGTCACCGCACATTGCCCCCCCTAGTGGGGAAAGGGAGTGGCGATCAGGTATTGTGCAAATTCGAGCAACTGAAAGGGGATGTCTGAGAGGAGGGGTAGGAGGTAGGTGGGCAGGGTCCCAGGCTCCCAGAGGTATTTCCCAGGATGCACCATTCTTCAAGTTCATTATTAGACCTTCCTAGCCTCAAGGCATTGTGGGAATGACTTCAGATTCCAGCGCGTTCCCAGCCAAAGTGGGGGAGTCCCTTTGACAATGTTTTCATGCCCTTGCCTCTGGGAAGGTGTAAGCTGGAGGGACCTTTGGAGAGCAGAGTCTAGCTGCTTAACTACCGAGGAGGAAATTGAGACACCGAGTGCTCAAATAGCAGAGATCATTAAGCAAATGAGAACATAGATAGAGCCGGTCTGTCACTCACTACTTTGTACTCTTGGGCAAATTTATCGACCTCTCTGAGTTTCTCCTCCATTATTTATTCCAAAGACTGCCAAAAACACTGCTGCCCCTGGTTGAAGGAGCGGGGTTTACTACTCACCGCATTAGGGAGGACGCACACTTTGGGGCACCACAAGGTGTCTCATTAAGATGTTAGGACTTACAGGATTTGGGCTGGTGTTAGGTGATGTGGGGTGTTTAAGGAAGCTGGATATTGTAGTGTCACTTCCCAGAAGTCCAGCCCTGGGAAGTCGCTCCGTTGTCCAAGGGGTGCCCGCATCTCTCTCCCAAATGGGTCCCAGGGTCTCTAGCTTAAAGCTCTCTTGCTTCCGTGATAGGCCTCACCCAGGTCCAGTCCCACGCCCACCTCTACCTTGCCCTTTATTTGACCTTCTGGGCTCTCGAAGTGTGTGTAGGAGATGGGGATACTGCTGGTTTTCTTTGGGATGAAAGCTCTTCAGCCAGTAGGAACTGCTTTTTAAGAAAGGCGCTGCCTGTCCCCTGGCGGCAGCAGGAGGAAATGCCACCTCCCCCTGAACCTGCACTTGCCCTCTCCCCTGTGACTTGGGAATATTTAACTCTTTCGGCACCGGCTTTTTTAACCTTTTTTTTTTTGGTTAGAGAAAGTGAGTTTATAAATCATAATTTAATATAAATGATTAAAATAAAATATTTATTTATCACCTGTAGTACACAGGACAATCTCTTGTGTTAAGAGTTCCAGCAGGAAATTCCGTGAAATATTGACCAAGAGATTAGTAACGAAGATGTGGCAACTGTTGGTGGAGGGCAAGTGCAGGGTGTGACGGGAGAGTAGCGGGACTACCCGGCTGAGTGTGGAGCTGGCCACGTGGTGGGCAGGACGGATGCCCTGAGGAAGTGACGTTTGAGCTGAGGCATGAGGGGCGAGCAGACTGCTGACAGGAAAGTGGGGAGGACTGTTCCCAATCAACAGAAAAGCAAGAGATGGTTTCAGGACAAGAGGAAGGTCTGTGAGAATGAGTGGGAAGATGGGACCAGACCTAAGAAGCCTTGCCTGATAAGCTAAGAGTTTTGGGTTATATCCGAGGCCATAGGAAGGACCTGGGTATCTTGGGAGAATCTGGTGGAGGAACAGAGAGCGGTGGGGCCAGCACAGTGGAGCATGACAGGTGTCCATGTGGGAAAGGAGAGCCATCTGGCCTCTGCAGAGAGCACTGGCACGGAGCCAAGGCACTGAGGAGGTGCAATCAACAGGCTTTACTAAAAGGTTGCTCACGGGGTGGGAGAGAGGAAAAGGGAGAACCGAGGTCATTCATCAGATTCCTGGGCAAATGCAGGATGAGCAAATCTTTGGGGGAAGGACAATAAGTTCAGTTTTGTAAATGCTGAGTCCGTGGCTCCCGTAGACCATTCAGGTAAAGGTGTTGAGTAGACACTGGTTCACCATTCACTGGCTTGGCACCGGCTTCTTAGGAATAGTGCAGGTGGTTGGACCAGACTCCATGGCTTCGAACTCCTGGCTGTGTGAGCAAGTCACTTCACTTCTCTGTCATCATTGGACTCAGCCGCAAAATGGAAAGAACAACATCTACCTCTTAGTGAGGTTTGAGGGTGTTTATTCATATAAAGACTTTAGAATAGTGCCTGCAGCCAGGAAGGATTCAATAACCATGTCATAACTGAGTGCCTACTGTGTATGCCAGGCACTGTTCTAGGCTCTGGGCCATACAACCTCCCTGCTCTTTGGGGGATGACATTCTAGCTGGGGGATGAGAGGATGGCACAAGTAAATGATAATGCGTAAGTTCCAGGTAGTGGTAACTGCTATGAAGAAAATCACATAGGGTACAGGGCAAGGATGGGCTAGTTTAGGCAGGGGTGCAGAAGGAGCCATGTGAATAGCCAGCGGATGCAGAAGGACTAAGGGACGCAAAGGCCCCAAGGCAGGAGCAAGCTCTGTGGTTGAAGAGCAGAAAGGCCTGTGTAGTAGGAGATAGTCTGGGAGAAGAAGGCAGGGGCTTGCTTGCAGGCATTAGACTGTGATTCCGGGTACAGTGGGAAACCACTGAAGGGCTGGAGCCTGGGGCTCTCATGGCCCGATCTAATTTTTTAAAGGTCACCAGCCACCGTGAAGAGAATGTAACACATCAAGATGCAGGGAGGTCTGGAGGAGATGGAGATCTGAGATGTCTCACCAGAGGGAAAATGGTGTAACAGGAGTGGCTGACATGGCCCAGGGAGGGTGTAGAATGACACTAACAGGGAGCTGGCAGCTCTGCTCTTGCCTTACCTGTGACCACGGAGATGGGTCCATTTCTAGTGGACGGTGGTACCAGGTGCCGTGTAATGTTGGAGATGAGGAGCGACCACCACAAAAGCCTGCTTTACATGTGTGCTCCTTCCTTCGATGATTCCATGAAGCATTCAACCCCAGCTCTGGGAGTACTGGCCATGTATGTAGTTGGCCCCTGCATGACCTGTGTTATGCGGCTGAATTTCAGATGCCAATTCAGCCTTAGTTTCCTCTTCTATAAAGTGGGCATGATAAAAACTACCCCACCCACCTCTCAAGAATGCAGGGATGATGAGATTAGATCAACACTGGGGAAGGGGTGTTGAGAGGGTGGAAAACGGGATGACTTTCTTTGTTTCTTTTTTATTTTTCTAACTACTTTACATCATGGATTTAGTCTTATTTCTTTATTTTCTCTACCTGTGTAACTCTGTTTCTTGGTATTACTCTTCATTGATCTCATTATCGGATTTCATCTGGAAGCACTTGTCAATTTTCCCAGAATTTCATGTTCCATTTGTAATTATTTAATTTTCTATTAAAGTGTAAAATATTTGCCTTTGGTCCCCATCCAGAGAGCACATAGATGGCCTCCTGCTAAAATGCTTCTTAAGTATATATATTTAATAGATCTTTTCAGGAGAGTATTTGTTGCCACACACAAAATTGAGCTTTCTTTTGTGGTAAGGAAGAAAAGAATGGCTATTGGGTGGACATCGGGAAGTGTCTCCCTGTGGAGACGAGGAAGAGAAACCCTAACTCTTGACTTTACAGGGCAAAGACCAAATATTTTTAGGCATTGTGAATTGGTAGGAAGTGCACACACACAGTGTCTTTGGTCCAGAATCTGAGGCTGTCTGAGCAGGAAGATAGATGACATCACTGTGGCCCACCGGGATGAAGCAGGCCCAAGCAGAAAGAGCTGTGGCATCTACAGGGCATTTGGCAACAGCTATCTGTCACGTGTTGGCACTGTCTTGAGTGTTTTGCCAAAAAAAATTATCTCTTAATCCATGTTGGCCTAATAAGGCTAGAAGTATTATCTTCATGTTATAAACGAAGAAGCTGAGGTTCAGTAAAGTTAAACAGCTTGGCCGAGGTCAGAGAGCTAAGAGACTGGGCTTCAAGCCAGGTCTGCTGACTCCAAATGGCAGGCTGTTAACTATTCTTGTGGGTTGGGGAGTTGGGGCAATTTGGTGAATAATGAAACCACTAGCTGGGCGTTGTTACTTCCTCACTTCTGCTGCAGAATGATTTCTGTGGATTAACCTCAGTCATTCACAGACAACCTATACTAATTCTGTATGCCATTCACAGGTCCAACGGGGCTATTACAAACCCTGCCAACATTTCTGCATGCTCTGGTTACCTATTGCTAGGTAGTAAGCATCCTAAAACTGATGTAAAATAGCAACCATTTTATTACTCTCATGGATTCTACAGGTCAGGGTTTTGAACAGGGCAGAGTGGGAATAGTTTGTCTCTGTTCTTTAATGCCTCAGTCCTGAGCTGGGAAAACTCAAACAGCTGGAGGTGACTCAGTGGCTGGGGGCTGGAACCATCTAGTGGCTTCTTCACTGGCGTGTCTGGGCCTGGTTACTGAAAGGCTGGGCTCAGCTGGGACTGTGGACCAGGGTGTGTACGTGCAGCTTCTCCATGTACCCGGGGGTTCCTTACAACATGACGGTCTCAGGATAGTCAGACTTCCTCCACGGCAGCTCAGACCTCCAGGAGCTAGTGTTTCAGTGAAAATGGTAGAAACTGCATGACCTTTCATGACCTAGCCTTGGAAGTCCACAGCGTAACTTCTACCTTCTACTGGTTGAAGCAATCACAAACCTGCCCAGATTCAAGGGAAGGGGACACAGACCCCACTTCTCAATAGGACAAGTGTCAAAAATTTCATGGTCATGTTTAAAAACTGCCAGATCACTCTTGGCCTCAGGGTAGGAGGATCTCATGGGTCCCCATCATGTTTGCCTTTGGGATGCACATGGCTTTCAAGACAGTTATGTGGGTCTCCATCCTTTCTATCCCAGGCAGGCCCAGGAAAACAGTGCAGTGGATTAAGTGTTTGTGTCTCCCCCAAATTCATATGTTGAAACTCTAGTCCCAGTGTAGCCATATTTGGAGGTGAGATCTTTGGGAAGTAACTAGGTCATGAGAGGGGAGCCCTCATAAATGAGATTAGGGTTCTTCTAAGAAGGGGTCAGGGAACTAGCTCCCTCTGAGCCATGTGAGAATGGAACGAGAAGTCGGAAGTCTGCAACCTGGAAGAGAGTTCTTCCCGGGATCTGCCCATGCTGGCCCCCTCATCTCAGACTTCCAGCCTCCAGAACTTTGAGAAATAAATTTCTATTGTTTATAATCACCCAGTCTGTGGTAGTTTGTTCTAGCAGATTGAAGGGACCAAGACAAATAGGGAGAGGCATCCTAACAGATGATTCGCTAAACACAAGGCCCCTCTGTGACTTCATCTTACTTGGGTGACAAGTCTAATAAACTGGACCTGTCTCCCAGTGTGAAGGACTGACCAGTACCACGTGATAAACGATCCTTTGCAGAATATAAGGAACCATATATCCTTTGCTCCCACAATTACAACACACTCCTTACTGCTACTCCAATTTCCATTGCTGTCCTCCTACAATCCATTCTTTTAGAGCTGCCAGAGTGACTTTCAAAAATTATAAATCAGGTAATTTCATCCCCCAGCCTCCCAGCTGAAACTAATCCATGACTTCACCTTGCACATTGAAAATAGCCCATATTGCTTGTCACAGCCTTCGGGGCCCTACATGATCACAACCCTGCCTGGCTCTGTGATCTCACCTCCTGTGACTTCCACTTTGCTCCATCTGTATTGATTTTCTTAGTGCTCTTGGCGTTCATCAGGCTTGTTCCCACCTCAGGGCCTTGAGACTTACTTTAGCTTTTAAAAAACAATGGAATTTTATTTTAATGAAAAACTTGAGTTTACAAACATTTCATAAATGAAGAGCAGAACACTTCATTTTCCTATCCCATAACTCCTCAGGAAAAAAAAATCATCATTAAATAAATATCCAGGAACAGATGACAGGTAAGGTGACTTGCTAATGAACCACCTCTGATGTTGATACTCCCTAATGTGACTTGCTCTATAAGGGCGAGCAGGGCCCTAACATCACTGAACTGATACAATGTGGGCATTGGGTCTCATCCTAACCATTCAAATAAGCCCAGTGATAGTCATTTTTGCTCAGCAGGGACAGTAAACTCTACACATGTTACTGAAGGAATACTTTGATAGAAGCCCTTATTTAGGTTGTATGGTGCATTCCAACCATCAAAATGGCATGAACAGTACCATTTAACCACCATTTCTAAAGTACAACTGTATCATAGTCTGCACTTTATCTGGGGCGTGATGAATGTCAATCTAGACTGAAAGTACCCCAACTGCCAATTTGCATCACTTCTGAAAAGACGCAGACATAGTAAAAGAACTGTGCCCCCCTA
Organism: Manis javanica; assembly: GCF_040802235.1. NCBI lineage: Eukaryota > Metazoa > Chordata > Mammalia > Pholidota > Manidae > Manis > Manis javanica. The sequence continues at coordinate 13,465,268 of NC_133160.1, read as the reverse complement.
TGAAGCTTTCACCTTTTTTGTTCCCTTTTCTTATTGCAACACAGTCCCCTGATGGTCGTACATAGTATGTGTCAAGCACTGCACCTCCATCTCCATCTCTCAACCTGACAATAACCCTGGGAGGTTGTATTCCCACTTTAAAGTCAGACAAGCTGAAGTTCACAGGTTTAATCTCTTCTCCAAGGTCATTAACCAATAATAGCAGGAGCTGAGATTTGAACCCAAGACTCTTTGACTCCAATGACTATCCTTTGAAAGAGGTTTGAGAATTAGGCTCTCAAAGTCCTGGGAGATCCAGGGAAGGGGCTCAAGATACTTCAAATAGGGAAGCTCTGATTTTCACATTCTTTTTGTGTTGAGACTATGTGGAGAATATTTTTTTATATAAAGCATCTGGTTTGTGTTTATGCCACAAGGGCCTTAACTGTGAGTTACAGGAAGATGTGTGCTGAGAAAAAGGCCTTTGGGTTTGGAAACGAGGAACTTGGTGGTGATCTGGGTCCAGGCAGTCAGATCCCGCTGGTTGCTAGCAACAGAAACTTACTCTGACTCTTGTCAACACAGAAGGAATTTGTCAGAATGGTGCACGGATGTAATGGGCATCCATTCTTCCCTCCTAATGATACCCTTAAGTTGGCCCCTGTTGGATTTTTCTGCTTGCAATGAATAGCACTGATTCAGTTTAGCTCATGGAACTGAAGGGAAGGCTAAAAGAACCCAGCTTGGAAAGAATGGTAGACAAGGCAGAACAGGTCTTCCTGGGGCACCTTTGAATGAGATCCATACATTTTCAGTTCTTTTGTCATTCATTGCTCAAGAATAAAATTGCAAGGACAACATCTGATTGGCCGCTGTTTGTCTGGGGGTAGGGCAGGTGCTTTGATTGACAGCCCTCCTGCCCGACCTGGACAAACAGACGCTAGGTGACAAAACAACAGAATAGCCAATAGACTCAGAGAGGGAGGTTCCATGGAGTGAAGGAAGTTTGAGTGGGTCAAACAGTCTAAGAGGACAAGGCCCCATTGTATGGTTAAAGACACCCTGTTTGTTCCCAGGGATTTCTCAGATCTTCAGTGTTAGTTTATTTACAATCATCTTAGAGTAGGCATGTCTACAGCTGACTAATATCCCCTGCCACTATAAACCTTTCCTTCTTTCCTTACCTTCTGTCCTTTTCTTCCTTGATAAATATTATTTTACATTCATGAAGTCAGATAAAAATTTTTTGATGTATTACCTATGCTAATATCAGGTAGATTTGTGTGTGTGTGTGTGTGTGTGTGTGTGTGTGTGTGTGTGTGTGTGTGTGTGTGTGTATCATTGAATAATAGATCACATGACTAAAAGCTTTTGCTCAGTGTCTTCCTTCTGATGGCTGTTTCCTCCAGCAAGTCACTTTGCCTAGCAAATTTGAATTTCATTGTCTGTAAAATGGGAATAATAATACTTAATTCATAAGATTTTAAGTAAATGCAAGCTACCTTTTACTGAACGCTTACTATATGACCACCCAGAGGTAATAATTTTAAATAGCCTCCAGGCCAGGCAAGTAATGTGAATGGAAGTAGTAGGAGTGGGTTTGGTGGCATGTGAGGCAATAAGGAGTGGTGGGGATTATGGCAAACTGGAGAGAAATGTTCCCCTCAAAAAGAGAGCAGATCTACTTATCTCCAGTTCATAGTTTTCAAAGTGTGGTCCCTTGACCAGCAGAATCAGCATCTTCTGGAAACCAGTTAGGATGCAAATTCTTAGGTCCCACCCCAGACAGACTGAATCAAAACTCTGGGAGTGGAAATTTTGAAATCTGTATTTAAGAAGCCCTCTAAGTGATTCTGATGCTTGCTCAGGTTTGAGACCCACTGCTGCTATGTAAGACTGCTGGGTGTGTTGCCAGACCTTTTACTTTTTCCAGGAGAAGCTGGAAATTTATTTTTATTTGAAATCCCCCACTTTTAAATCTTGGCAGGCAATGAATTCAAATTTTAAAAGTGTACCATTGGCTAATAATATATATGTTTTCCCCAGATTTACAACCTCTGGTTTATGCTTTTCCCCATTAATCCTTAAAATAATCCTACAAAACAATTATGATGATACTCCTTTTATGGAAGAAGAAGCTGTAGGTCCAAAAAGTGAAGTGCTGCTCGAAGTCACAAAGCCAGGAAGTGACCAGCCCCTGATTTGGACCTGAATGTATTGGCTGCTAAAGCCTCTGCCCTTTTTACTTTCTACATGGAAGAGGAAATACATGAATATTCTTAGCACAGAGCTAACATCACAAAAATGAGACATCTTTTGCAGACTGTGAGCCATTGACCAATGAAACTTTCTTCTCCATCTCCTACCCCACCCCATGCCCTCAGCCTCAGACTAATTCACATTCTTGTAGCAGAGAGCCGATTAGCAGGGGAACCCATGTAGGCTGGGAGTGGTGAGACTAGGCAGTTTGCTGGCCCGAGGAGCTGGGTAGGTCCGGGAAGAAAGCTGTGGGCAGCAGTGCCCAACGCTCAATGTCCAGTAACCAGCGGGTCCACAGGCTAGAACTGGCTGTTTGTCAAACTGTCCTCTGCATGCTCTAGACTGAGTTTCAGGAGCCCGCCCAGTGCTTTGCCCCCACCTGGCTCCTGCCTCATTGCTGTTGACTGTTCTCTAAGCCCAGAGTAAACAGCCCTAGCCCCTCCCAACAACGGCATGTCTCTGGTCTCAGGCTGGGCAGAAGTAGGGGGAAGCATTCTTGGCCTGTTTTACCAGGATCCACCTGTGGGGACAATGGCTGCGTGTATTCACGTCTTCAAGCCCCACTCACCTGTCATCCCAGTGGGTCACTGCCTCAGACACCTTCTACTCTCCAGCAAAGACTCCTGGGACTTACAGAACCTCAGATTGCTGGAGTGGGAAGGATGTTTGAAGTCACTTTTTGTGTAATTCCCTGGATAACTAACTCTGTTCTGACATTTACCAGCCTGGAATCTAAGGATTGGCATATGCTTATCAGTCTCCTTAGTAACAGTAGCCCCCATTTATGAAGCATTCACAGCCATTTACCCCACTCTCCGGTATGTGTCAGGGCTGGGGTTCTTGTAGTCTTCAATGACTATACAGCTATTCCATGGCAGGAAGATTACTGCTATGTTCTCACTGACTTCTTATGTGGATGTCAAGATGGCCTTCAAAACAGGCAAGTGATTAATTCAAGGTTGCTCAGCTGGCAGGTGGCAGAGGTGGGAGTCATGCCCAGACCCTGTCACCCACAGGGTCAGTGCCAGAGGGCCTGTTTAATTACTTTCTCTACATCAATTGTCTTGCCCTGTATTTGTCCCTTAGTAGGCACCTAGCGAATCTTTATTATAGAATGGGAAAAACAAGAGCTTGGAGGGAAATAGACCAGGGTTCAAAATTTTGTCTCTAGAGTTTTGCATGGAAGGGTCCAAACCTCCACACATCCAGTTCACCTGCATATACAGAGCTTAGCGCACAGTCAGCCCTGATGCAGTGTCCATGTTTAAAAGAGGGAAAGAGAAACATGCATACAAACTGACTCAAGACTGTTAGTAGGTGTTTCACCTTCATGGGCCTCAGTTTCTTGTGCCATATGCGTTCATTTATTAATAACAACTGCTTTTTCTGCAGCCCCTACTATGTGCTCTGTGTCACCACACTAGACGTCTATCACTGATCGCTAAGAGGGATGTGCACTCTGATCTGGCTGACCCCAAATTCAACCACTTAATCCCCAGGCTCTGTTGCCTTCCTGGGCCCTGCCCTTTTCCCCTCCTCCCCTGACCCTGGGCTTTACTGGGAAACCCCAGAGTCTTGGAATGGGAACAAGGCAGTCCTGGGCATAACCCTGCTCTTGCCTCCTGCTGTCTTGACCTCAAGCCCCAGGAGGGAGGGAGAGGAGGGGTGGACAAGGGTCCGGCTGCAGCCGGTTGAGCTGCGCCTGGCCTGGAAGCTGCTTCGGTTCCTGGTTCCCACCGGGGCCAAGAGTGACACCTGATCTCAGGGAATTGTGAAACGGCATGAGGTGGCAGCCCGCCCTAGGTGCCGGTTGAGCCCTCTACCCCTGCCAGCTCGGCCCCGCCCCCGCCCCACGCCCCCAGCGCACGCGGTTAAATCCCCCCATCGCGGCGGGGGCTCACACCTGCACCCCGCCCGCCCGGCAAAGCACCATGCCTGCCTGCCGCCGCGGTCCTCTCGCTGCCGCCCTCCTCCTTGGCCTGCTGCTGCTCGGCCTCCCCCCGGTCGCAGGTGAGTGGGGCGGGGAGGGGCCCAGCGCCCAGTGGGGCTGAGCCAGAAGAGCTAGGACAGGGCTGCGCAGAGGCCCAGGGAGCCTCTCTGGGGGCTGGAGAAGTGGGGATTCCTGGGCAGAATCGGGGAGACCCATGCAAACTAAATTTTGGGGATCCTGATGCCTACAGTGGGTGATCCTAGGAGCTTAGGGTATGGGGTGTGAAGTGTTGGAGGTGGGGAGACCACTAAAGGCTGAAATTTGGGGGAGAGACAGACTCAGTGGCCAGGTACTCCCAGGTGTTGGGGACCCCAAGCCTGGAAGTGGGGCCCTCTGAAGGCTGTAAGGGGGGCGCCTAGGGCCCGAGATGGAGAATTCCTTGGAGCTTGAGATTTGAGGCCCTTGGAGCAGGAGGTGGGCATCCTCTGGGACTGGGCTCCAGCCCCCCACTGACCGTCCACCTCCCAGGCACCGGCGCAGAGAAAACGGGCGTGTGCCCCAAGGTAGTGCTGGACCTGAACTGTACGCGGGAGTGCTTGTCAGATGGAGATTGCGCCGACAACCTCAAGTGCTGCCAGGCTGGCTGCGCCACCGTCTGCCATATGCCCAATGGTAACCTCAGGGCGACACGCGCGGGGCCAGGGCGGGGCGCGCGTTCTGGGAGGAGGTGGCAGCGCCCAGGTTCCGGGAAGAGGGGCGCTCGCGCACCCAGGGACCCTTGGCAAAGTCCGGGCAGATTGAACCAGATCCTCCCGTGCTGTGGCTGCCAAGGTCCGGGGAGACAAGGGCATCGCTTAAGTGCAGCCTCGGGGCGGCGGGGGCGGGGAATTGAAGGCCCCTCACCCCTAACTGGACTCGAGTCTCGGGTGCATGACGGGCTTCCGGGCACGCAACAGCTGGGACGTTGTTCCGGGAGATCAGGGGACCGGTTGGCAGTTTCCGCCTGGAGGGCTGGAGCTGCGGGGAAGCCCGGAGCTGGCGCGTGGGCTGGGCCCCTAGGCCTGGGGCGCTCATCCCTCAAGGAGTCCCTCCCCTGCGGCCTCCCCCAGCTTGGAGGAAGGACTTGGAGCGCCTGGCCTGGCAAGACTCCCCGGATTCCTCTGTCCACGTGGAAAGAAGTTTTACAGATTTAGGACAGCGCCCAGCCCATCTTAAAGATGTGGAAGAGGGCCTCGGGGAGAGAAAGGCTCTTGCCTGAGACCACACTGCCATCCTGTGCCAGAGGGCTGTGCAGGGGTTCCACTTTTGCCTGAGTGGTTTGAAGAAAGTCAGACCTCCTCCCTGAGCACCCCTCCCCCTTCCCCATCTTTAAAACAATCTCTTCTGCTCTAAAGATTGAGCGATAGATAGACGGAATGTTCCAGGAAGCTTGGGTGCTCCATAGAAGGTACTTCCTAGAGCTCAAGTCTCTCTGCCTGGCTCTGGGGACTCACATCAGAGCAGAAAGTGGCCTTAGACATCATGGAATCCAAGCTTTGCATTTTTCAGAGGAAAATCTGAGGACTAGAAACAGGGATATGACTTGGGGGTTCTGAGGTGCTGTGATTCCTGGTCCTTACCCAGAATACAATCCCTGTGACTTTCTGTTTTTGTTATTTCTCCAAAGATGCCAGCAGGGGCTGGGAAGGTCTATAAGTAGAGACTTGAGACACTTACAAGCAGACACGAGGATGACTGGCCTGTTAGGGGCAGCTTCTGGATCTGGAGGTTTCTAATCTGGACCAGAGAGAGGAAGACCAGAAAGAGAAGTGGAGGCTGGGGGAGAAAGTAAGAGGCAGACAGACCGATGAGAGAGGTGGAGGGGCAAAAGGAGTCTGGGCTGTGAGGTGGAGTCTGCTCTTCCATTGTCTCAGATGGACTGAGGCAGGAAGAGGGACAGGGCCAGCTGGCCTCCTGAACTTGAATCCTAGTTCTGTCACCTGCTAGTTGTGTGGCCCTGAGCAAGTCACTTTACCTCTCTGAGCCTCTACTATCTCATTGGGATGAATTATCACCCCATATTTTATGGGATTGATCTGGGGACTAAATAAAATGATCCTCTCCTTGACTCAGGAAGTGTAACATGGTGTGTGTGTGTGTGTGTGTGTGTGTGTAAGAATGCTTATCTGCATGGATGAGTGAGTGTGCATGGAGGGGAGGCAGGGTGCTACACGGTTGTAACTGCAAGTCAGTATATGGGAATGAAGACATGGGTGTGTAACCCTTCACATGTGCACTGCACTTTACAGCTTACAAAGCAGCAGAGTGCTTGGTACACAGACTCTGAAGTCAGATCCTTGGGTTTCAGTTCCTGCCTCTACCCTGCATGACTTTAGGCAAATTCCTTAACCTCTTGGTGCTTCAGTTTCCTCTTCTGTGACCTGAGGAAATATTAACAGTACCTCTTCCCTCTTTTAAGATTATTGTGGGGATTAGATGAGTCAATATACATCCAGTGCTTAGAATAATGCGTGGCACATAGAAGGACTGGGTACATGTTAGCTGTGAAAATCAGTCATTAGGGCGACTATTACACAGCACTGTGAGTCTCCAGGGAGAAGTAATATATGTACGCTGCTTTCGCCGCTTTGACAAAGCTCCACGATGTGGGCAGCACTGCTCTCAGGCAGCATCTTTCGGCCCTAGGCCACGGAGTTAGGAACAGGCAGCGCTGGGACTCAAACTGAGTCCTATGGGTTCAAGGCAATGATGGAGCATAAGGGGCAGGAGTTTGCAGGCTCTCTTCCTAGTCCACCCTCCCCACCATCAACTCAGGGTGAGGGACAGAGGGAGCTCATGTCATGGATGAGGGTTCATCTCCCTCCCTCCCTCCACCCACTTTCTTTTGCTCCTTTTTCTACTCAGAGAAGCGGGGCTCCTGTCCCGAGGTGGACATCGCCTTCCCTCAGCTTGGCATCTGCCAGGACCAGTGCCAGGTGGACAGTGAGTGTGCTGGCCAGCTGAAGTGCTGTCGCAATGGATGCGGGAAGGTGTCCTGCATCACACCTGTCTTCTGAGGTAGGTGGGGGGCCGGGGGAGGGCCGAGGGCACTGATGCCAGATGAGATGACAACCGCAGGAGGTTGAAGAGGACCATGTCCTGAAGTACATGTGAGGAAGTTAAGGAAAACAAACCCCAAGCACATGCTTAGGTGGCCTGTTGGGCAATCCAGCATGGGCTGCCCACCCCAGGCCATGTGCTGGGACAGGGGGCCACCACCCTTCCTCACAGAGCTCACGGCCTGCTGGCTGGGGCAGATGGATGGTCAGTGCCCATAGTCAATGCTGCAATGGAGGGAAGGGCTAGATGTTGTGGGGACAGGGAGGAAGCAAACCTCACCCAGGCGGGGGTCGGGATGAAGGGAGCAGGCTTTGCCGAGGGTGACCTTGAGCCAGTTCTAAAGGATTGGTGAGAGGTGGGTAGTCTGGGGAGTACAGTGGGGAGGCTGTTTCAGGCAGAGGGAATAGGACAAGTAAGAACCTGGAAGTGCCCTTTGGTTGAATTCCCACTGTTAATCATGTGCTACTGTTGACAAGCTCTCAGCCGAGGGAACCCAGTATCACACAGATGAGACTAAGGCCATACGGGGGGGGAGGACGTGCCCCAGGCCCCATGATTGCTATTTCAAGGTATGCCCATGAGGGGGTCCCGGTGTCCCTAGGGCCCCGAGCTCTCAGTGATGCCCACCATCTCTTGTCTCCTTGAGTGCCAACAGCATGGCTGGGCTTTGCAGTCAGGAAGACCCAGGTTCACATTTTGGCTCTGATACTTAACCAGTCTTTTGCTTCCCTGAGCTGCAATGATTTTGCTCATAAAATGGGATGAGAAGAGCCTTCTGGTCAGCTAATCCTAGCTTAACCCAAGGAACGGAGGCACGGTGGGACTTCCTGGAGGTGGGGGATCCTTAGGAGATAAATGGTGCTGGCCCCTCAGGAAGGCCATGGCAGGTCATTTGGGACCATGGAATGCCCGGTGTGTCTTGGGCATGGTTGAGTTGGCAATCAGAGTGGCAGAGGCAGAGGAGTTAAGTCTAGGAACTGCACATGAGTGCAGGAAGGTGAGGCTCTGCTGTGCATGCAGGGTGCTAGGGTGGGGCAGGGCGGGGTGGGGAGCTTTGTGCAGAACTGAAGCTGCAGGTGCTCTTTTCTAGTATTATGGATATTGTTACTGATGGTGTTATTATGATTTTCTTCCTCCATTGCAGCCACCTCAGCCTGAGGAGTGGGGGCCCGGCCCTGTCTGACTCCAGCCCCGCTGCCCTCCCTCTTTCTCACTCCCCACCCTCCCTCCTGAGTGACCACAGCTTCTTCCTTTTCCAACCAATAAAGTGACCTCTCCCAGCACTGGTGGGGTTGTGGCCTCTATTCTTCTTGTTCTGTCCCTGCCTCCCCTGCCTCTGGATTGAGGTGGGTTGGGGCTGGGGAGGTGTTGGCCAGGTGATCCAGGCGGGAAGCCCAGGGAGGGATCAACTCTGAAACAAATGAACATACACCCAAGTCTCGTCTGGCGTGCAGGGGCATTTCCCTGTGAGGTGGGCAGTTATTCTCCCAGGGTGATGGAAGGAAAAACCAGGGCTCAGACTGATGACAGAATGTTCCAACGTCACTCCGATTCATTGCTGGGGGTTCTGCTAATAGCAGATGTGTGCCAGAGCTCCTGGGTCCCCCAAGCCACCCTGAGTAGTTGGGGACAGTCCTGTGTGTATAGACCAGGAGTCCACCACATCACCTGCTTGTAGCCATGCAGAGAAAAGGTGGCAAAGCCAGAGTTTCCTTGTTGTTTTTCAAGTCAAAGCATTATTTTAAATAAATAATATATTCACATGGATCAAAATTCAAAGGGTGAAAAAGGATATATAATGAAAAGCCCCTTTTCCCCTTGACTCCCTCCCTCCACCCCAGCCATGCAGTTGTTTTCTCTGCAGGCAGCAGTGCTGTCAGCTTCAGTGGATGCTGTCAGCGGTAAGGCGCCACCCAGCTACCCCTTCTCTCTCTTCCTCTGTTGTTTCCCATCCCCCCCTCTGTCCCTTACTCTCTCCATCCCTCTCTCTCTCGGTTCCCTTTCTTTTTCTTTTTCCTCTGCTTTGCACTTCCTCTCTCCCTTTTTCCTCTGCTCGCCCTCCTCTCCACCCCTTTCGCTCTCTGCCCCTCTCATCTCACTCTATCATCGATCTCCCTCTGTCTAGTGACACAGATAGATGTAAAATTCCCATCTGGCCCATCATTCTACATGAACTGTAGCATGCTGCACACATCCTGCTGTCGCTGGCTTTTGTCACTTAGTGTGTCGCAGCATAAAGAACCTCGCCACCCTTCCCTACGGCTATGTAGCATCTCACTGTTTGGATGCATGGGATGTATTTAACCGCACTCCCACTGGGGACCATCTAGGCTGCTTTCATTCTTTTTCAAGCCCAGGTTTGAATATGGGTCATGCTTGCTCCAGCGCAGAGACTGCTCACGCTGATCCATGGGGGGTGGGCTTGGTCTCCGGGGTGAGGAGGAAGAAGGGGACAGAAGCAATGACGGTGACCCTGGCCCCCTCAGGACAGCCGTTACGTCCTTCCCTGCTCCTCCACCCACTGTGGACTGGGAGAGGGCAGTGGAATGTGAGTGTGACAGAAGGCAAATGCTTGGTGGCTTGGTGTTTGACTAGCCTTACCTTCCTCATCTTCTGGTGGGTCTGTGCCCCAGGCCACAGTCAGGCAAGAACCCAGGGCTCTGCATCCGACGTCCTGGGGTACAAGGTGAACTAGTCCTGCGGGCGCAGTGGGCATGCTCGGCGCATAAAGCTGCCCTCACAATAGATTGCAGTGCAGCTCTTCTCCTAGGTCCCCCCTTTGTGATCTCTGTCCCTGTCCCAAGTCCATGCTTGGTCTCCCCAGCCCTTCTAGAACAAAAGAAGGTATCCAGTGATGTCCTGTTTAGAGTTGTTAGGGACTATGTGTGGCTTCCTCTGCCTCTGCCTTCTCTTCTTGCCCCAGGTTTGCACTCTGGGAGCATGGGCAGGGCTGCATATAAGCCAGGGGTGGCAGAGGAGAGCCCACACCGCAGAACTTTATCACGCAGGTTGCCTCTTTCCATGAGCCTGTATGTGGCCAAAGAATCCTCAACGCACAGCTCCAGGCAGCTGCTGTCAGCTGCCTCTTGATTGGCATTAGCAGATGCATTCACTACTTCTGATTTAACTCAAGAAATAAAGTGCCAACGGGGGAATATCAGACCTGGTGGTTGAAGTTTTGCAGAGTGAGACGGCTGCACAGCGCCACCCGAGTAAGGGTCCCAGGGAGATGGAGCCCCAGGCCCTCCACCAGAACCTTCAGAGGGGGTGGGGCTTTCTCTAGAAGGCCCTACCTCAGGAGCCTCCCGGGGAAGATGAGGTGGGAGACCAGGGGTGGGGATTTCTAAGGATCCCAGTGATGACCAGTAAGAACCTGTCAGGGAAGGAGCCTTGAGGGGTGGAGTTCAGGTGAGAAGACAGAGGAGGAACCTCCAGCCTGGGACTTTTCTTTGATCAACTCTTGCAGGCAAGTGGCTGCTGTAGGTCAGGGACTGAGGGTCTTTGGGTGGAGAGAGGAAAGGGGAAGCTCCAGACTGGTCCAGGGGCGGGTACAGGTGGGCGGGGGTGTTTTGCAGAAGGTTCTCAGGGAAGGTCTTTCATAAGGTGTCATTCAAGGAGTGAGCCGAATGAAGGAGGGTATGAGCCATGTGACAATCCATGGGAACACAGTCCCGTCCAGGCCAAGGACTCGCCCCAGGCTGAGGACCTGAGGTCAGCGTGTGCTCTGGGTGTTTGAGGGAGGCTGATGTGGCTGGAATCAGCGAGTGGTCGGGGCTCGAGGGGAAATAGGGCCAGAGAGGAGGTATGGATGCAGATTCGGGCGGGCGGTGCAGTCACGTCACTGCAAGGACTTTACCATTTCTCCTTGTGAATTTAGGAGCATGGCAGGGGTTAGAAGAGAGCAAAGATACTGTCGCCTGAGAAAGATCCTCTGGCTGCCCTGTTAAAAATAGGCTCTAGGGGGCGATGTGGATACAGGGAGAGCAGCGGTAGGAAAAGGGAGCAGTGCCTTTCCTTTTCTTCTTGTTCTAGGGGTGTGAAGCCTCCCAAACTGCCGTGATGGCTCTTGTGGCTGCCGCCTGGCCCCACTTGTTCTGCCCACTGACGCAGCTTCTGGAAACTGACCGGTGAAATCGCCATATTGCAGACACAAGAAACACTCCCCTTCCTGCCCATGCCCGTGTTTACCCAGTTGACAGTTCTGTTCTACCACAAGTCATGGCACAAGTGAGAGGGTGAGGAAATCACAAGAGAGAGAGAGATGGCTGCCCAAACCCGACCCTCCACTCTCCTGGGGCGACGGTTGGCTCTGAGTGGAGATGCAGTGCCGGCCTCCACCATGCGGCAGCGCTGCGTTAGGGGCTCTTGGCCGCAGAGCTGGAGACCCCAGACGCGGAAGTCTCTGTGTCTCCCCCACAGCTGGGAAACAACCCCAAAGAAGCCCGGACCCAGCCCAACCAGGCCTCCTGGGGTGAGTTCATCACCTAAAAGGGCGAGAGCCCCAGCGCTGCCCCACCTGCAGTGTTTGTGCCCTCACGTCTTGGACCCCCCGCTGGACAGTCTTCACCCCATGAACAATCCAAGCAAAGCCTGTGGTTTCTTATGGGTTAGGGTTTGTTTGGGGATTGTGGTGAGGAGCTTGGCACCAGGAGGGGAATGGACAGTGAAGGCAGCTGCCCTCTGCTATCTGTCTCCAGGCAACAGCTCGCTAAAGGGAGGGTGGTGGTTCCACTCGGCAGGCAGAGCTCCGGGGGCCTGGATGGTGCCCATGGGACCCACTTTAACCAGCCTCCGAGTAGCAATGTACACAGACTCATGGGTAGTTGCCTGGGTTGGCTGAGTGATTTGGAGCATAGAAATCTCTAGATTGGCTCGTTCATTATTTCTGTTGCAGGGCCAGAAACTCTGGTTTGGAATAACATAAATCTCTCAGCATATTAATATATGATTAGGCATGTACATGCTTATCACAGGACAGTTCTCCAACTGTTCTGGGGAATTCCTGTTCAACTGTGGTATGTTTGCAAAGTTGTCCTGATGTTTCCTTTACTTTTGTCTATGGTTTCATGGGACACTATTTCCCACCCTCCCTGTAGCACTGGTATGGTTGGGGTGATTTCTCCCAGGCTTTTTTCTTTTTTTATGCTTTATTCTTTGCTTTTAACTTTTAATTTTAAAATAATTTCAGACTTAAAGAAGAGTTGCAAAAACAGTGCAAAGATTTCCTGCATATTCTTTACCTACATTCATTAAATGCTTGCATTTTACCATATTTTCTTTAAATCTTTTCTCTCTTTCTCTTTCTTTACACACACACACACACACACACACACAAACACACCCCACATATGATGTTTTTCTGTAGCATATGAGAGTAAGTTGCAGCCATCCTAAGTACATCAGTGAATTTCCTAAATAGAGGCATTCTCTTGAATAACCACAGTACAATAATCAAATTCAGCAAAATTAACATCAATATAGTACTGTTATCTAACCTATAGACAGAACTCAGTTACAAAATTTATGGGTGCAGTGTTAAATGAACATGAGGGGCCCACTGTTAAAAAAGCTGGTGAAAATATGCCATTAAAGGTATCACCAATAAACTTTTTCCTCTCTTGTGGAGTCTCTCTCTAGACCTGTCATGATGGTTTTTATTTATTCTTTAGAGTCATTCACCCTCAAACATGGAACATTTGTGGGGGCCATGCAGACCCTCAGAGGCATCCAAGGTCCCTGCCCTACTACTTGGCAGTGTATTCTGGAACATTCCACCTGCTGTTGGGTGCCTTCTCTTTCTGCCAGCTGCCAGACCTGAGCTCTGTGCCTCAGCTGGGGTGGGGAAATCAATCTCCCCTTTCCACAGTCCCACAGATTGGATGATCTCCAAATGACTGCATCTCTGTGCTAGGAGGTGCTCAGTACCTGGATTGAGGGTAGATGGGAGATTAGCCCCTGCCAAGCAGCCTATGAATGCACCAAGAGACTGCCATCCCAGGACAGGGACAGTGGCTGCCATGGCCTTCCCTGAAATGCCATGGGGTGTGCATGCCTCTGACCCCCCTGTACCCATGCCTAGGCCCCCATCAGGAGTGGAGAGCAATGGTAGATCATGGGCCTCCCCCATAACATGACTCTAGAGCTGCCCCAGCCATAGGGTGGCAGGGTTGGTGGGCAAAGGTGGGAAGCTGGGCAGGGCGTGGATGCCAGGAGGAGAAGAGCCAGCTGCTGAGAATCCATCCTGGGAGGGTAGCAAGAGGTGGGAGAGCTCTTGAGCCAGGGCCCCAAGTCCCCATGCTCTATTCTCTTACTGGTCCTCATTTCAAAGGTGAAATGATGGAGCATTTCAATACTGTGACCACGGATCATTAATCCCAGGTGCAGGGTCCTCCTTTGTGCAGGGTCCTGTGTGACTTGTTTGCACACCCGTGAAGGCTGCCTGCAGATCTTGTTCAGATTTCATCTATTGTTTCAAAATGTCCCTTATAGAAAAAAAAAAAATCCAGATCCAAATTGATACTGCATTCAATTATCATGTCTCTTTAATCTTTAATCTGGGAAAGTTCTTTGATCCTTTTTTGTCCTTCATGACATTGACATTTTGGAAGATCATAGGCCAGTTATTCTACAGAATTTGTCTCAACTAAGCTTATCTGATTATTTCCTATGATTAGATTCCTGCTATGCATTTTTGGCGGTACTACTGCGGATGAGGTACTGTGTTCTTTGTGGTGTATCATATCGGGAGGCACATGAGGACGATTTGTTTTGTTACTAGTGATGCTAACTTTGAAGACTTGAATAGGTGATGTCTGCCTGGATTCTTCACTACAAAGTTCATAGTTTCCCCTTTGGACTGAGTGTCTGCAGGAAGGTGCTTTGAGGCTCTGTAAATATCCTATTACTTCTCAAAACTTCACTGGCTTGTGTCAGCATCCACTGAGAATTCTTGCCAGAATCAGTGATTATTTATGGTTGCTAAACAATGGTTTTCTAATTTTATCCTTTACTGGGCTCTTTTTTGGCTTCCCATCCCTAGCTACAGAGTGAGGGTTAGGTACTGTGTTCTGTCTGCTCTTCTGAGCCCCTGGGGGCATGGTAGGGGTGGGGGTGAACTTCGTTGGAATTTTCAGGATCTGTCCTCTGAGTTTTAGTTAAATGTCCTATGCCAGGGTTTACAGCTAGTTAATGGAGGATCCTATTCCCAAAAGGGGTCGTCACCCTTAGGCTTTACATCAACCCACCATTCTGAGCAGAGCTTGGGACTGCTTTCACTCAAGGCAACCCATCTCATCACTTACCCATCAGAAGAGGAAAACACAAGGTGCCTTTGCATGTCGGAGCCTTTATTAATAGTTCAAACAGGAAGATTTCTTGAGAGCTTCCACTAGCCTTTTTTCTTCAACTTGATCTCTGTCTTATCTTATGTGTTTCATGCTTTATCTTTAGTTTTAGTTCATTGTTGGGGCGGTGAGCTGCCAGTGGTCAGGTTCTGCATTCCCTCCCTGATTTTCTCCATTGAGGCCCTTTAGCAGCAAGGGCTGGGGCAAGGGTGCAGGGGGTTAGCTTTTACCCTTGAGGCTTTCATGACTTCCTCAGGGCTGCCTACTCACAGCTCTTGGTCTTATTTCAGTGAGAGTTCCTACGTGTGAATTACTTCTTCCTTATCAGCGTTCTTTCTCCAGATTTCGAGCCAGAGTTCACCAGACTCTTATTTTTTTTTAACTGTTTTTTTTTGAAAGGGCATCTCTCATATTTATTGATCAAATGGTTGTTAACAACAATAAAATTCTGTATAGGGGACTCAATGCACAATCATTAATCAACCCCAAGCCTAATTCTCAACAGTCTCCAATCTTCTGAAGCATAACGAACAAGTTCTTACATGGTGAACAAGTTCTTACATAGTGAATAAGTTCTTACATGGTGAACAGTGCAAGGGCAGTCATATCACAGAAACTTTCTGTTTTGATCATGCATCATAAACTATAAACAATCGTCAGATATGATTATTTGTTTGATTTTTATACTTGATTTATATGTGAATCCCACATTTCTCCCTTATTATTATTATTATTATTATTATTATTTTTAATAAAATGCTGAAGTGGTAGGTAGATGCAAGATAAAGGTAGAAAACATAGTTTAGTGCTGTAAGAGAGCAAATGTAGATGATCAGGTCTGTGCCTATAGACTAAGTATTAATCCAGGCTAGACAAGGGCAACAAAACATCCACAGATGCAGAAGATTTCTCTCAAAACAGGGGGGTGAGGTTCTAAGCCTCACCTCTGTTGATCCCCACTTTCTCACCTGATGGCCCCCCTGTAACTGTGCCTGTCTTAGGTTGTTCCTCCCTTGAGGAATCTTACCCGTCTCTGACTAACCTGTCATCTTCCGGGGCCATACAGTGAAATGTTAAGTTGGTAAGTGAGAGAGAAGCAATATTCTTTGAAAAGGTTAGCTTTTTACTTCTTAGCAGATTTATGCCCTGTGGCTTCTGTGCCCAGCATTTGCACCAGACTCTTATTTTTACTTCCAAAGGTATAGTGTTTCTCCCCCGTCAGCCTCTGTCTGGGTCCTCCTAGAAGCTGGTGCCAAGAGGGGATCCAATATGCATGAGACTTATTGGGGAAACGCCTGTGAAGGTTGAAGGAGGGGCGGGAGAAGGAGGAGGTGGGAATTTCCTCCTTCCTTCCTTCTTTCCCTCCTTCCTCCCTCCCTTCTCCCTTTCATAAATCTGAGATGATGAGAATCATAGCTTTGACTCATAGCTTGAAACCTTAACTCTGAAAAATAAAGCCCAGGTCCCTCCTTTCCTCTATGGTACAATGTTTACAAAACTAATCAACAAGCATGTGCCGAGTGCTTACTCCACACGTGTCACCTTGCTTGGCTCAGAGTAGGGGAGAAATGCATAAGGCAAGCGTCCTGCTTTCAAGAGCCCACACAATGGAACCCGAACAGGGAGGAGCAGGCAGGCGCAGAACAGCTCTCTGCGTAGTCTTTTTGGAGAGGTTCAGGGGATTTTATGGGATGGAAAAGTAAGCAGGGACTGGCCTGGTCATGGCACAGCTGAACTTTCATGATAGCAAACTAATAAAAATATGGGCTTTAGAGTCAGATTTTGATTCAGGCACCAGTTTCATTCCCTGCCAGTTTGCTATTCTGGACAAGTAATTCATCTTCCTGAACTTCAGCTTTCTCATTTATGAGATTTAGATATTAATAGAATCTTCCTCTCTGAGCTTTGGGAATATTAAATGAGGTAATGCATGTAAAGCACTTACCTTGGTTCCTGGCATATCACAAGTGTCTCGTAAGTGGTTGTTATTAGCATTTTAATGGCAAGTATTACTGCACAGAAAGCTTTTAAAATGCATGTCCTGTTTGTCCTAGATGTTCCATTTCTTAGAATTTAACCTAAGTAAACAATCAAAAATGCCCACAGTGAATTATTATCCTTGCCACGTTACTTATTATAATGAGAAACCACAATCTTAACATTTAATCATAGAAGACTTGCTTAAATAAATCATGATCCATCCATACAAGGGAAGCTTAACCCCTTTTAAAATTAGGTTTGCAGAATTTTTAATGATATAGGAAAATCTTCACCCAATATTGTTAACTGGTAAAGACAAGTTATAAATCTGCATTAACATGTGCCCCTAAATTGTGCTTACATTCTTCCCAGAAAGGTCTTGAGGAGCTTGTTACTGTCCCAAGGGGCATTTGGAAGATCTTCCTCCAGTATATGTGGATTGAGAGATTTAATGAGACCTCAGTACTATGTCAAGAGTGTTTTCCCAGGGCCCATGTAGCTTATATGACACCCAATGGTCTAGTTTCTTCTTCCTGGTGTTTTCTGTGATCTTTCCATTTAAGGAATTTTATAAGACAACAACTCTCTGAACCCAGACTTGGAATGTGGGACCATTGGGCATTTGTACCCCCAGGGACCAGGCTCTGTGAGCCTTGAGCTTTCGCCTGTGCACAAGCATCAGGGGAGAAGGAGGAGGAAGGGAAGACACCCAAGAACTGAAACTTTAAGCGGTCATTGCTGTGTGACCTGGGCTATTACTCCCAGTGGCAGTCAGACTCTAAGGTGGCCTCAAATGATCCCCACTTCTTGGACTTGATGCGCTTGTGTAATCCCCTTCTTGAGTGTGGGATGGACCTGGTGACTTGCTTCTGATGAGCAGTGATGCAATGGAAAGTGATAGGATTGGGTCACAAAAGCCGGTGACCTCTGTCTTGCTAGCATTCTCTCTAGTTCTTCTCAGTGTTCACTCAGATGAAGCCAGCTGCCATGTTGTGAACTGCCCTCTGCAGAGGCCCACGTGTCAAGAAACTGAAGGTGGCTTCTAGCCAACAGCTAGTGAGGAACTGAATCCTGCCGACAGCCACGTGGAAGAGCTTGGAAGGGGACCCTTCCCCAGTCGAGCCTAAAGATGCATCAGCCCCAGCCAGTTCACACTCGACTGCATCCTTGCAAAAGACGCTGATTTCATTCCATAGTCTATGATTTCTTGCAGTGCACTGAGTTTCTTTAAGATGATTCTTTTGAATTCCTTGGCAGGTAGATTGTAGATAGCCATTTCTTTGGGGCTGGTTGCTGGAGCTTTATTAGTTCCTCTGGCGGCATCGTGTTTGCCTGATTCCTTGTCATTCATAGTCTTTGTTGGTGTCTATGCAGTTGAAGGAGCAAATACTTCTTCCAGTCTTTGCAAACCAGTTTTGATGGGTAAAAATCCTTTTCTGTTGGTTCCCCAGGTGGATAGCATAACTTCCAGAATTGCAGTTATGCTGGGTTGGGGCTGGTCTTGAAGCTGTTGCTGGCTCGGCTGTGGGGTCCGCAGTTGGTGCTTTTGTGGCCAGGAGCTCAGGCAGACGTGGGTCCTGTCCAGTATCTGGATGGATGGGACTTACTCAGTAGGGTGGTGCTGGGGAGGGTCCACAGTTAATTTCTCAGTCAATGAGCCTTTTACCAGGTGCACAGTGGGTGTGGGGCCCACCAGGTCCCTAAGAAGGCTGCTACCGGGGCACTGGATGGGTCCCTGGGTGGGCAGGCTGGTCTGGACCATGGCTGAGAGGGCCTGGGACTCAGAAAATTCTGAGATATATGCAAGTGTGCCATAGCAGTTAAGTCATGGACTTTGGAAACGGACCAGCACGGGCTCAGTCATCAGCTCTGTGACTTCCCAGCCATGGGCCATGGCAATGTTACTGGTTTGTTTGTGTTTCCCCATATACCACTGCGTCTTTAAATGGAATGTGCCCAGTTATCCAGGAATCTTATTACAATGCAGAGCATGATTTGGTAGGCTTGGAGGGAGGCCTGAGACTCCGCATTTCTAAGGAGTTTTCAGGACCTGGAGACTGCCAATCCCCGGACCACTCTTTGAGTAGTGTGGGTACAGTCTGGTTTTCAGAGTTACTCTGAGGTGTATGTGTATGGCTTATAACAAGCTTAGCGCAGTGCCCCGCACAATGGGTGGTGGTTATTTTCCTGGGGCAACGGGAATCGGCTGACCTGCCCCTGAGGGGAGGAACCCAAATCAGAGTGGGGAATAGAGGCGGGTGCCCAACCCAGAGCTCTCTACCTTCACTTCCGCCCTCCATCCCTGAGGACAGAGGATGTCTGCGAGAATTGGGGGGCAGGTCTTGCAATGCTAAGGGAAAGGCATTTTTCTTGGTTCTTGGATCACTGATGCCTGTTTCCTGCCCACACTGTGACTTTAGAGGAGTCCCTGCCCACCTTGGCCCTCCCTTTTTCCCTCTGAGATTTGAGATGGGTGAACCAGATGATCCTCGTTTTCTCCCTTCCCTCCAAGTTGTAATAACTGGTGTTGCTGATGGCAAACCAGTGGGGTGAGGACCGGGACCCCTCACTCTCCCCACGCAGCCCGTGGCAGAACGATATGCGGTAGCCTTAGTAGGTGAGGGCTTTCATAAAAAATTCACTAATTTTTAAATTAAAAATGGCTTAATATCTTCAGTTCCATCCCCCGTGTCCCTTTCTTCTCTGGTTCCCTTGTCTCTCTTCACAGAGCTCCAGAAATCCTTTCCTTGTCAATGTGAACTTTTCTAATACCATGTCCCAGGTTTTCAAATTTACTGCCTCCCACCACCGCCTGTCCTTGCAAAACCTTCATCTCCAAGGGGCTAAGCAGTAATTCAAACTAAGTGTGAATGACTGTTAACTCTTAATTTCCTCAGTGTATATATGTGCATTTTAAAAAGAAAGTCTTGGGATGTTAAGCATGTTGGCAACATTTGTAGAATTTCAGGCAAGGAGAGGAGTGATTTTAAGAACACCACAGGAGAATAAGTTTGGGGTAGAGAACTGTATCTCGTATTCACAAAAATGCCTTCTGTTGCCCTAGAGCGATCCTGACTCCAGACAGGACTGCGGTCTTACTGGGAATTCAGGTGTCCTTGTACTCTCTCACATGATTCTTCAAAAAAGTTGTTGCCAATGCTCTCGCAGCTAACTTTTCGAGTTGTAAAAGCATCACGGCACTGAGGCTTGACCCTTTTCTGCAGGAAGGTCAGGTACATTTGAGGAGATGGTGTTGTCAGGACCTAAAGAGAGAAAGTGGTTGAGAGAAACCAGCCCCATCCCTTCTCCTTGTTAGCCCACATGCCAGGGGCTGCGATGGCCCTGGGACTCTGTACCGATTGCCACCTAGCCCACTGGGCCACGGCCTTATCCATCTACACAGAAGTTGAAGTTTTCACTTCTGGGAGGAGCCTGATGTGATCAAAATCCCAGACTTGAGCATCCAACCCAAGTGCCCTCAAATCTCAGCCCTGCCACTTACTCCTGTGTGATACTGTATCGACCTAACTCTGCCAAATCTCCATTTCCTCATTTATAAGTTAAGGAGTTGGACTCCATCATCTCTGAGCACCTTTCCAGAGGCTTTTCCAGCATTTGACGAGTAAGATCTCTCCAGCTTCCACATTCCATCTCACGGTCCTTAAACAGATGCTTGCAGTGAAGGACTGACTTTGAATCTGAGAGCAGGGTTCAAACTTGACTCAGTCATTTTCTAGCTGTGTGATCTTGGATAAATCACCTCCATCTTTGACTCTCGATGTCCTGCACTGTAAAATGGGAGTACAATATCCCTGTTTTAGGCCTAATGAGGGGCTAGAGGTAAGTCATGGAAAGCATTTCTAAATAGAAAGGCATCAATAAATAGCAGCTGCTTTCAATAACATTCCCAAGGAATGGAGTTCAGGTGAAGCCAAGACCTGAACCAGGTGTCTGACTCTAGCTGTGCTTGTCTATTGACCACTACGTTCTTCTTCCGTACAGTGGAGGTTAAACCTGAATGTGCATCAGAATCGCCTGGAGAGCTTGTTAAAACACAGACTTGAGAACCACTCCCAGAGTTTCTGATGCAATAAAAGTGGGAATTAGTAAATTCTCAGATGCTGCTGCTGATTCTGGAACAGGGGATTAATTTTGAAAACCAGTGGCCTAAAAGAGTACTGGGAGGCCTAGTACTCCAGTTCATATAAGAATTTATAATCTATAGTGTCATGCATGTGTATATGTGCAAAGAGCTGTATGTGCAAGGAAGCTCACCAGCATGTTACTAGTGATAATCTCTGGGAGGTGACTTTGACAAATTTTGTCTTTCTCCCTAAAACTTTTATGTTTGAATTTTCTACAAAGTATAGGTGTTTTTATAATCATGTATTATATTATGTATTTTTTAAAGTGAATCTTACTGGCTGCTCAACGTTCTTGGAAACAACTGCCACTAGTCTTCATTTCCAGTGGATTATCTTGGATACACTGCACTTCATCTCCCCACTTCCATTTGCAGATTTTAAGCTTCAGCAAAGAAACTAGTCCAAAAATGAGCCTTTTCCTGCAATAGGTCTGACTTGGCTAAGTCCCTTGCCTTGAAATTTTGGCTCATATCACTTATTCTCAAGCTCACCTTGCTTGCCACCAATCCCATCCCAGACTTTGAATTTCCCTTAACGTGCCCTGTTTTTTCTCTTTCCTATAGCACTTTTACCATCTATTATGTGTATTACGTGTCGGCTGTCTCTCCCACTGGAATATGAATTCCATGAAGGCAGGGTTGTTGTTTCGCTTATTGCTTCCTCAGCACCTAAAATAATGCTTGCCTGACATATTGTATGCTCCCAGCATGGATTTGATGAAGTGAATTGAATCGATTCCCTATCCTCTGAGGTAAGAAACAGGTTCTGTGCTGATGGGCTCCCTGCCCTATTCCCAGGCTACTCTTGGAGTTCCCACGTTTTGTACCAATCTTGTCCTAATTCTGATAGAAGCTCTTGGCAGAGGGTAAGAATTAGGAGAAGTGGGAGAGGAACCTGGAGCTGCATGATGCCACCCAGCCAGTGGCCTAGCCTAGGGTTGGTATGTTAGGGAGATAAGGGACCAAGAAGGAGGAGCCTGGGCCCACATTCAGTGCATTCACCCCTAACTCCTGCTATGCACAAGGCTGGGTTACCCCTGGAATGGAGTGTCTAGCCAATGCACAGCTCTGCCTTTCTCCTTTGGCCTTATCTGATCTGATTTTATCCAAGGCCACTTTACTGCACGTCAGGATAGTAAACAGTCATAAAACAAGAGCTACCATTTGTTGAGTGCCTTTACCTTCTGAGGCACCATATAAAATCTCTTCATACATCACCTCCCTTGAATCCACACTAGATTCCCACAAGGCTTAAAGCCCCCATTTTATAGACAAGGGGAGGTTAAACTACCTTGACCTTTGTCACATGGTTAGTGGGTTTTAGAGTCAGGACCAAGACCTTGGTCTGTCCAGCTCCCACACTGAACATCACAAGTGGGTCTGCACTTGCAGTCTACCACCATCACTCATCCATTCAACAAACACTTCCTGAGTCCCCATAGTGACCTAGGCCTAGTTTTAGGTGCCACCTCCCTCACATATGGGTGCTCCCAGGGAATTCTTAAAATGGCACACACATTGTCCAGAGGTCAGAAACAGTCCCCTGCTTGGAGAAAGTACAGACTCGTCTTACTTAAACAGAAATGTCAAAGCACAGTGTAGAAGGAGGACCCACCTTTGGTTTAGAGAGCTGCTGTCTGGAAACATGCTCCAGTCGCCAGGGTCTGGCACATTTTCCACCGCCTCCTTTCCTGAATCCTCTAGAGATTTAATTTTTTGGAAGACAAAACTGGCATGCTTTGCTGGGATTTAGTGAGCCTTGGATTTGGAGGCTGAGTTGTGCTTTTGAGTTCAAGTGCTCTTGACCTTGAGTAAGTTACTAAAACTCTCTGATCTTCAGTTTTCTCATCTCTAAATTGAGATTAATTACATTGGCTTAAGATACTTCCTGAAATTGGCACAAGTGTTCCATGATCATGCAAAGGCTTCATACATTTTAAATATGCCTTTTACAAACACATGCCACTTACAGGAGTGTGTGTGTGTGTGTGTGTGTGTGTGTGTGTGTGTGTGTGTGTGTGTGTGTGTTAATGCCTTTTTGGAAGTGGGAATGCTAACTGGTTTGCCACCATGCTTGGTACCTACAGAAATGTCTTATTTTCTCATTACTGGTAGGTCTTCCTTCTCTTGAAATCCCTGAAGTTGTGATACTCATCCCTTGGCCATTGTTTGTGTCAATAGTTCACACAGTGGTGGGTCAGCCCCTCTCAGCACCTGCCGATCTTCACTGCTTCTTCTACTTTGTTTCCCCGAAGGCTCCTCTGAAGCCTGCATGTCACTGTCTCTGTGATACATCTTCTTCGTCCTTTGGTGGGTCCACCAGCATTATCCGTGGTACCTCTTTCCTTAGATTTCTTGGTAAAATCAGTTCATCAGAAACCAAGCTAATGGCAGAAGGAGGCCTCCAGGGGCAGACAGACTGGCATGGGCCACTCAGGCAGAGGAAAGGCGTCATTGCCTCCAAGTGCCCCTTGGTGAGAACTTGCCACAGTGCTCCCTCTTCTAGCACAGCTGACCTGCAGGTGAGAACTGACCTTTTACCATACTGTTCAGAAGAGCAGTTTTCATCTGGGGAGGGGGCAAGTCTGCCCCCAGAGACACTTGCAATATCTAGAGACATTTTTGATGGTTACAACTCAGATATGGGCAGGTGGGAGCCCTACCAATAGAGGCCAGGGGCACTGCTAACATCCTCCAAGGCACAGGGCAGACCCCTGCCACGAAGGATTATCTGCCCCAGATGTCAAGAGTGCCAAGGTTAGGAACTCTTCAGGAGAGTTATGGACACAAATACTTTCTTAATTATAAAAATATCTCCAACATTAGCAGCAGGATAAGGACTCCATAAAGTGAGAACAAGTGCTCGGTGAGGTGGGCCTGTACTGATTTGGCTGGACAGGCCTTGTTGGTGGGTGTGGGAGGCACTGGCCTTTGAAAACCAGGCACTCTGTACCCAGGTTGCTCCGGGGGTGGTGGTGGGGGTGGTCTTTGGTGACAATTCAGTGACTTGGCCCTTCTTCGGGTGCTTTGGGTGGCAGGGTTACTGTAATTCCAGAAGATGGAGGGCAAGTGTAAGATTTATTAAGAGCACATTAGAGAACTAGCAGGAAGCTCTTGCTAGTTATCTAGCACTTACGACCATCAAAGGAGTCTTAATAACCCTGTGTCAACCATATGTGTGTGTATATGTGTGCAAGAGTATGTGTGTGTGTGTGTGTGTGTGTGTGTGTGTGTGTATGAAGAACTAATTGAATTACTTTTGATAGAGATGCATTGATTTGGGTGGTGTAGGGATGGGAGAAGTAAATAAGGGTGGGATTTGGTAAGAATAACTCAGATTCTAACCTCCATGTAACCTTTTTCAGGAAGGAGGAGGTTAACATTACTTAAGCACCAACTGTACATTGGAGAGTTTTCTGCCTTGTCTCATTACAGTCTCATAAAAAGTCTTTGGAATATATGTTGATTCCACCCCCCTTTTATAGAACAAGGGAACCAGGACTCAAAGAGAAGACTTACTTGTACATATAACAAACACATTTATTATGAATGCACACATACCAAGAGAGTTTAGTTCTATTTTTTCCTTACTTAAGTTCAAAATAAATGACCATAGGGCAAAACCAAGTTTGAATACTCTAAGAGTAGATAGAGTCAGTTTATGTCTTCAGAAATCCACGTGGGATTTTTAGCAGAAGATAATTTTTAACATTCTCTGCCAAATAGCTTAAATGTAAGTGGAGACTTCAGGGGAAAAATTGTCTATAGAAGTCAGGAACCTGGAATTCTCCCTAAGACATGGGAAATTCACACTGTGGGGAGCTTCAGGGTGACCCCTTTCCTGGAAGCTGTAATGCTGCAAGGTTTGCATCTGAGTGGTTGAGATCATGAAGGAGTGACTTCTGCACTGTGTTCTATTACTAATACTAACCCTTATCATTTATGAAAATCTCCAATGCACTAGGCAGTATGCGATACACATTACATAAATCATCTTGTGTGATCGTCACAAAACGCTACGGCACATGTTTTATTGTCTTACATATTTCCCAGAGGAGGAAACCAATACCCAGGGAGATAATGAGATAGGCCTAAATTTATTTACACTAAATAATCCCAGACTGGGATTTAATTAAGTCTCCCCGACTCAAGCTTTTGCATCATTCTGCATCATTCTACCACTACCCCCACCAAGGTCTTCATCCATCAGAGAAGCCACTACCCTCCATCACTTTTCATACCCCAGAGAGACCACCGATTCTCCACGAACTCCATGCCTGTTCACCTCTGGGCTTTATTCCCTCTGGAAATGGAGGCTGCTGGTAGAAGAAGGAAGGAACTCGTAATGCGGAGAGGAGGGTTTGGTGTGGCAGAGAGGTCCTAGACATCCCAGGCTTGGGATGGAGATAGAATTGGGTGTACATTAACTTAATTCTGGTCAAATATAGTAACTTTGTGCCATTTCCTACCTCCCTCCTTTGTGATTTTATTGTCATATGTGTTACATTTATGTATGTTATAAACCTGACAATATAGTATTGTAATTATTGCATCATCTTCTCCTGTTTAAAGAAAGTAAGAGCATACACACACACACACACACACACACACACACACACACACACACACATTTTAATATCTACCCACATATTTGTCATTTCTCGTGTTCTTCATTCTTTCTTGCAGCTCCAAATTTACCATCTAAGGATCAGGTCTGGTAGTAGCAACTTCTCTCCATTTTTTTTATATAGGAAAATGTGTAATTTGCCTTTATTTTCTCTAAGTGAAATTTTTATTGAGATATAATAGTAGATTCACATGCACTTGTAATAAATAATACCCTTTACCCCCAAGGTAATTGAAAAACTATAGTACAATATGATAACTGAAACATTGAAGTTGAAAGAATCCACTGATCTCATTCAAATTTCCATTTTGCTTGTACTCTTTTGTATGTGTGTGTGAGCACGTGTACGTCGTTCTATATGATTTCACCACATGGGCAGATGTGTGCATCCACCACTACAGTCAAGATATGGTGCAGTTCTAGTGCTACAAGGGCCCCTAATGCTGCCCTTTTGTCCCGTGCTTCTCTCCTTCCCACTTCTCCTGACCACCGATCCACATTGCCTCTGGCCATCACCAATCTGTGCAGAACTGAGAGCAAAGACTGCTTTCTGGCTGTTTTTGGCTCTTCATGCCACTTAACCAATAGAAAAGGGAGGAGTCATTAACCAGAGGGAGATTGGGTTGCTGCTATACACTGGAGGTAAAGAGATTTGTTTGGGACCTAAGGAACTCACTTAGCATTCTTTTGCCCAATAACTCTGGTCAATGGAAAACTCTGGGAACCCCTTAAAGGAAAGATCACCGAAGATTCAGCCTCCACAGGAATGAAGGCTTGGATCCCCTGGCCAGGTAAAGCATCACACCTAGCTGGAAGAAGGTAAAGGGAACATGGAAAGACTGGTTACCTTGGGAAAGCTACGATCACCAACTTGAGCCTCATTACCAGCTGCAGGGGTGGGTTCTGTAGCAGCTCTGCTTTATGGTATCTGCCTTCCTCCCCTCAATATGAGTCACACTGGTAATGCTACCATTTTAGATTTGGGGTGAGTATGTGACCAAACGGATATCTCCCATGATGGTTTTGTGACCCAGGGAACCCATGCAACCCCTGTGATTGGATTTTAACTTTTCACTGGAACAAAACCCAAGAGTGGATTTTGAGGATGGAGAGGGGTAGATTTGGATTTCTTTCTTTCCCCTTCCAGATCCAATCACCATTCCTCTGTGCCCTGCTCCATGTCTTAGGAGACAAAATGTGTGGGCTGTCTTCTCTCTGTCTTCTGATGGGAAGCAGCCAATGGGACATGGACAAGAGATCAGAAGGAAGGAGAGTAAGGTTGGGGTATCTATTCACCCAATTCTCTACTGTATGTCCGCACAATCTTGGGGACCCCTCAACTTGTGTCCTTTGAGGAGGCCCCTTCCACACAGATCCCTTTTCCAGTAATCAGTGCTTTCCCCCTTGCTCCTTCACATCAAGGAGTGTTTCATTATTCTTTTTAATCCATTCAACACATACTTATTGAGGACCTATTATGTTTCAGGCACAAGGGAGGAAGAGGCACAATCCTTTATCCTTATAGAATCTAATATTTAGAGGGAAGAAAAATATTAAATGAAGTCACAACTAAATATATAGCCACATACTGTGATAAGGGCCATGACAGAGAAGCATAGGATGCCTGATGAAGACTGAGGGAGAAAGGAACCGACATGTGGACTAGCATATGAA
Source organism: Manis javanica (assembly GCF_040802235.1). Lineage (NCBI taxonomy): Eukaryota > Metazoa > Chordata > Mammalia > Pholidota > Manidae > Manis > Manis javanica. The sequence continues at coordinate 13,438,233 of NC_133160.1, read as the reverse complement.
TGCTTTGGAGCAGGAAGTAGCTCAGCACATTTGAGAAACTACGGTAGGACTAGTAAGGCTGTATCCCAGTGAATGAATGGGATTGGGGGCAACTTGACAAGATTCATCAGTGGATTAGCTGTAGGTAGGGGATTGGGGGAAAAGGGAAGACTCTTTAGACATGAAAAATAAAGTACATTGAAGCTAAGCATCTGTCTGATAAACTTTCAGTTTATCAACAATCTTGAAAGAATACTGAGCAAGGGCTCATTTTGCTACAGTAGGTGTTGAGGAAATCAATAGCAAAAGAGAGGGAAAACTGAACAAAAGGATAAATATAATGACTTATGCATGAGATGCTCTCTATTAGATAATACTTAACAGGAATGGCAAATTAAGAAGGATGAATCTTTAGAGAAAAACTGAACAGCAGAGGGAAGAACGTGCAAAAGTATAACTATGATGAATTAGAAATGATGTGATTTACATTTAATAATATTTATTAGGAATGTGATATTATCAGAAGGTTTTAGACTAGTAGTTCCAAACTTATAATACATTAAAATTATCTTGGGACTTTTATTTCTTTTCTTTTCTTTTTTTTAAGTTTAGACTTTTGGAAGACTTTGAAGTCTCTGAGTTCTTGATGTACTCAATGCCTTATATGAGTCTGACTAAAAAAATAAAAAATCCTTGACCTCCTCAAAGGCAAACAATGTATTTCAAAAGTACTGAAATGGATGCCCATCTTCTCCAGAGTCTACTGAAATTGTATCATGTCTGAGATATCTTAGAATAGCTCAGATAGCAGTACTTAGTGATTTTGCAATGTACATCCCATTGAATAATGGTGGAAATTGCCCTCCAAAGACAAACCACAGGTCTCAGTGACAGCCCTGTGGGCTCAGCTCTCCCTTCCATATAGAATCTGGTATTTCCATGGAGAGTGGCTCACCTGATGAGAGGCAGATGTAGGTCAGGTCTTCCTGGAAGGTGTGTGGTCTACAGTGTGCTTTTCTGGATCTCCTGTTGCTCTGCACAGGTCCACCCTTCTCTCATGCCACCACCACTGGTATCTTTTTTATCTTCATTGAGGGTGGGGAGGATCAGAGCCCAGGAAGTGCCCAGGTGAGTCTGTGGGGGAAGATCCTCTTTTTGTTCTTTCCCAATTGTGCAGGTCTGGTGACTGGGGCCGAGGGAGGAGAATGACTTGCTCATTGTCACATAGAGCGTAAGGGCTGAGGACAACATTAGAGGCCAGTTCCCAAGCTCAAAGCTTTCTCTAGTCTCCATGGAACTAATCTAGCTTTACCCTGTTATTTTGGAGACAATGCTCCCTCTGATTCCTACTCAAGCTGCAGTCCTTTCATAATGTCCAGATTCTTTCAATGAGAATGTATGATAGTAAATGACCTCAGTGTGCCACACTTACAGACATTTATATTCTAAAGGGTACACCTTCCAGGGTAAAACTTAACTCAGAAATACGGGTCCTTTGCATGAGGACAGGCTTCAGGAACCAGTTGTGGGGAAGGACTCCACTGCACCATATCACATAAGGGTGACAACCTCTCTGGCAAGGAAACAAAGTTATCTTATGCTCATTAGAATTGTAGGCTCAGAGTCCCCTCCAGGTGTCGTCCTTACGATATCCGTCAGGGTTTTAGACACAAATGCAACTCTGGTTATATTAAGCCGAAAGGAAATTTATTTTAAAAAATTTGGATAGTTCACAGGATCACTAGCAGGACTGGAAAATAAGGTTAGGAGGATGGGTGGGAACAAGGAAGGCTAGATGCCAGGACAACAGTCAGCCAAACACCGAGCACTAGATGCCCGTCTTGCACCATGGATGCCAACACCATCATCCCCGCCACTGCTGCCCCCCAGAAACGGGATGAGGCTGTCTGTGGTCACAGCTGCCATCAGAAGGAATCCACTGTCCTTGTTTCTCTGTTTACCAGTCCCAGTTCAATCTCTGGGGTGGGAGTGTCTGACTGGCTGAGCCCAAGGCAAGTGCCTATTCCCTAGCTGCAAGAGACGCTGGGAAAGTGAGCGTGCTAACTGCCTACTGTCTCAGCTCCAAGCCCATCCTTCTATACCCTTCTCTGTGATGCTGGGGGTAGGGCTCCGCAAAGTTTTCCCTCGCTTCTTCGGCAATTTGCTTCTAGTTGAATGGGAGAGACTGAGAGGAAATTGACAACTGAAATGAGGGGAGAAGGACATTTTCTTCCTGTTTCTGGCTCATCTCTCCAGCATCTCTTCAGCAACAGAAGATAGTACACCTCCAGTCTCCGGATGCTTTGGGTACTTTTCAAACCAGATCCGTTGCACCCCCTCAGAATTACCAGCACCAGCCAGCTGTGCCTCCCAACCCAGGAGACCAAATGCCACTTGAGTCAGGTTTGCCTGTTCGGAGGCCTGAATACCAGCTGCGGCATGGTTGAGGAAACCATGGGCCAGCCACACAGCCCATGCCTCTCTGTGCATCCGGAACTATGAGCACCAGTTGTGCGTGGGCCCCTACTCCTGGGCCTGGAAACCCCAAATCCTTTATTCTCCAAAATCTAGGAGTGATGGATGCCTCAGCTTCTGCTCCCTTTGGCCATCCATCCTCCCTGTCCTCACGGCGCCAGTTCTCAGTGTTAAATCCTCTCTGTTTGAGATACTGAGAGTGGGGTCACCATCTTGCACTGAACCCTGACTGACAGAATGCAGGGCTGGCCTTTTAGCTTTTATAGGGGGACACTGGTTTTACCAAGACTCCTCTGGTAGGGAATTCTTCAACTGTAGAAATGAGATTAAAATGCTGAATATGTATTTTTTAATGACAAATAGACATTATATCCGCTCTGATTTCCAACTAGGCTGTGGGATCTGGGATAACATCTTGCTATCCTTCCAACCTGGATTTTAACTTTGGTTTTGCAGTTGATTTGCTGAGTGACCTTGGACACATCTATTTCCTACTAGAAGCTTCCATTTGTACATTTATTACTTTTTTTAAAAGGAGGGTTATTGGGGCTGTGGACCTCCCTAGACCTCTCAGGTTGAACATTCCTTGAGTTTTCAAACCATCCACAGCCTCCTCTGGGAATTTCTGGCTCTAGAGGAAGCTTTGAGGAGAGAATAAGGAGGCTGGGGAAGACCAGGGGCCCTGGGTCTGCATGGCGCCATGAATAACGCCTAAAGGTTGCACTGAAAGTGCCCTCTGGGTTCTGATGGCCACTTGTGGCAACTGAAGTAATGAGCCAATGGTGGACAAGAGGTGCAGCACCTTCCACTGAGGTCCTTGTAAGGCAGCAGGTTGTCTGTGCTCAGCCCTGAGGGCTCTGTGTTCATTCCTGAGCACAGCGGGTGAGCAGACACTCAGCTGCCAGGCACACTCTGGCCATTTGCAAGGACTTCTCCCGTCCATCGTGCCCTAGGGCAGAATGATTCTGTGCTAGCCATTCATGTATGTCAAACCCAACTAAGTATTATTATTGCCAATGGGATGCAAAAGGCCAGGTGCTTATCAGATTTGGCAGGGTTCCTGAGCTGCCATAGAGTCTGTAGAAGTACTCTGACATTATCAGCCCATCACCTTCATCTCACAGGATGAGCAACTGAGGTCTTGCGAGGAGCACCCTCCACCCTACCCTGTTCCAACAAGGTCATGCATTCAAACAGGGACAAAGTTGGGGTTCCTATTTGGATCTTTCTTCCCAGATAAGTGCCCTTCCCATAGGATACAAACCAATGCAAGACAAGATGACTTGTAATTTTGTCTGAATCTCACAGACACACAGGTCTGGGCTAGGCTTCCCAGGAGAACAGACTAAACTGCCCCAGAAGCCCGGAGGCAAACACGATGTAACTGTGGGAGACACCACACATGCGGACCACTCGGCTAGGCGTTTGCTCTGCAAAACTGCCATATTAGCAAGGTTTGGGGTGTTCAGCACAACCTGGCCCTAATTCTCCCCCACTTTCAGTGATTCTGACATTTTCTCCCCATCTCCTACCCCAGGAGCAGGCACTGACAGATTTCTTAAGCCATTGTTTTTTCCCCGCTGATGGATTGGCCTTCAATATCATCTAATCCACAGGTTCTGAAACTTTAAAATCACTTCGCAGTACTCATTAAAAATGCAGATTTCTGGGCTCTATACTTGGAGATGGCAATTTCCTATGTCTGGAGAACCCACATTTCAGACGAGCCCCTTCCCACCCCAAGTGGCTCTGATGTAGGTGTTTGCTAACAGTGTTTTTGGGAATAGTCATCACTTTAACTTGTCTTTTCTAAAGAGTGAGAAACTGAGATAAGGAAAGGAAAGGTCTAACTCAACAGGAAGCAGATCCCAGACTCTCCTTAGAGACTCTTGATTGAAGTCATACCAACAATGAACTTGTTCGGAAGAGACGTCAGGGTCCCTGTGCACCTCGGTGACCGAGCCTCCCACTGCGGGGCTCCCTCCTCAAGCCTGGAGCCCTCTCATCCTGTCTGGCCCCTTGGGGACCCCTTTCTTCCTCCCCTCAGATGGCGCCAAGCTCTCCCTCCTTCTTCCCTCCCCTCCTTCCTCCTCCCCTTCCTTCTACTTTTTATCTGTTCCAATAACCTACCTATTTCTGTGAATAAATTTTCCCAACACTTGGCAATTCAAAACCACCATTTAATTTTTCTCGCCATTTTGTGGGTGAGGCCTCTGGGAAGGTATTAGCTTGGTGGTTCCCTCTGGGGGTCTTCATGGGTTACAGTCAGGTGTCACGGTGGGGGTGCCACAGTCCTCTGAAGGCCCTTTTGGGCTGGGAGCTCCGTCATGTGGCTGCAAAGTGACCCTGGCTCCCAGGTAGAGCCTGTCTGGGGCCGTCAGCCAGAGGCCCAACACAGGCCCCTCCAGCATGCTTACCTCAGGGTGGATGGAGTTCTTACATGGCAGCTGCCCTCCGCGCCCCCCAAACAAGCATCCTGAGAGGATCAGGGAGCTGTGCTTTTTCTGGCCTCTGGAAGCCACACAGCACCACTTGGCTTTTCTCTCTCCGTCAAGCAGTCACAGAGTTTGCCCAGATTCAGGAGGAGGGGGCACAGACTCTACCCCTAGATGGGAGGCATGTGGAAGAATTTGGGGACCTTGCTTTTAAACAAATGGTCCAATATCTTTCCCTCCTTTATCCCTCCTGTCTCCTCCCTTCCTCTTTGTGTCCCCAGGTCCCCCATCACGTTCCTCCCCAGGAATCTTCCATTTTGTAGTTTCCGTGCTGTCCTGCAGAACTGTCTCCTTCACAGAAGGCCCAGGAAACGAGCCCCCGAGCCCCCCATGAAGTTGGTGGAGCTCGGGCCTCTCTTGAGCAGGCCCCCTTTAAGCCTCTGGGACCAGCCCAATTAGCCCATTCACACGTCAGATGATTTGTACTCTGTAAGATAGTCTAACCATGATCAGTCAGACCACACCCCCTTTCCAGACCGACTCCCCCGGCACCACCCCTCTCCTGGGTCAGGTGTTGCTGAGATAGCTGCTAGCATTTTGGCCTCCCATTCAAAGGAAGTTGAGTTGGGGTGACATTTCATTTGGAGTTAGTGGGATATATTTAGATTGTTTTCAGTCACTTTGTGTCATAAGTTGCTGCTCTCTGTCCTGGTAGAGGAATGGCTCTGAGTAAATTTCCTGTTACCTCCTGTGCCGGTTCTCTGACATCAGGACATAAGGGCATGGAGCTAGAGATTGTATTGTAATAATATGTACCTAGTGTACCTAGCCCTGGAATGTGGGCAGTGGAGAAAAAACAAGGTTTGAAATGCATGAGGTCAGAAAAAACAGTCTGTGGAAAATTCCTCCAAACATCAGAAACATAAATTTATAAATAGAAAAAAAATCCATTCTTGTGGAAACCTGTATAGAACATTCTTTACAAGCAAGAATATACTCAAGAAATTCAGTATATAAGATTTTAATGCTCCCTGAATTTTTTTCTTTTTTGATGGAACTATTCAAAAAATATATTAAAATTCCTGCATTTCCAGGACACAAACTTGTAGTAGAACTACAAATTTCAAGTATGGCTGTGCAATTATAATCAAAACCAAAATATGTTAATCACTTTTCTTCAGCTCCATTAAATAAAAGACTGACTTATTGTTCCATAGAAATTTCTACAAAATCATTGTCATCAATGTAAAAAATTAATAATCTATGTGGATTTTGTGCAACTAAAAATAAGCAGACAGAAAAATAGACACATTAGGAGAAAGGTAAGGTTGGAAAGAAAGAAGAGAACTGACTGGAATACTCCTGACCTCCAAACTCCCCCTGGAAAATGGAAGACCCTGGAATTGAGCGTCCCCTTCTGCTAGGGGACTAGAAGCTCCAGACAAGCTTCAGCCCCTCTCCCTGGCTGACCCAGAGCCAAAGAGCTTTGGTGAGCTGAGGACAAGGAGCTGCCTCTCAAGAGCCCCTTCCTCTGGGTCCATGCCAGCCTGTCCCGCTGATGGCCTCGGGGACACGGTGTTCCCCAGTAGAGGCAGTGTGGCTGGCTGGTCTCCAGTGATGTGTGCCTCCTGGAGTGCTGGGCTAAGCCAGGGCAGCCAAAGTGCAGACGCAGGAGCTGCTGAGCAGCAGTTCCCAGCTTTGGTGCCACCTGCCAGGCAGTCCTTCCTAAAATGGGGCTCTCGGAACTTCTGCCAATTCTGGTACCATTCCTCCTCCTGGGGGGTGTCCAGGAACCTGGGCTGGGGTTTTTGTTAGTTCTTTAAAATTTGCTGTTGGCAGCTATTTCCCTTCTCGTTGAAATAAGATTCACTTTTAATTTAATTTGTATTCATTTTTTAAGAAATCCCCAACTTTAAAGCTGCAGACCATATAAAACCTGGGTCGGCTCCAGTTCCATTTTTAAGCATTGTATGACAATTTTACTGGAGTGGCAGTGTCACAAGAGTTCTCAATGCAGATTTTCATACTCTCTTCTCCCTCTATTGGTGTCACTGGAAGACCCAATGACTTCTTGTTCTCTGAAAACTGCAGAGGGACCAGATGTGAATTATTAGCCTCAGAGACATCAGACCTCACAGAACATTTTATTAGGGAAAACTGAAAGCTACTGAAAGATAAAAGGGGGACCTGAAAGATGAAGAGATAGGGTCACACACTGAGAAGGGGGGCAAAGGGCAAAGGGCATTGTGCTTGAAGAGAAGGTGAGCTGCAATAAGCACCTTCTAGGGTCTGGTTTTTGGAACAGTCCAGGTCTTGGCAGCTGAGATTCAGCCAGTGGAAGCCAGTACACAGCGTAGGTCAGCCCCGTGTGGAGCAGGGCCTGGGGGGTTAGCCAAGTCCCAGAGGTTGTTCCACCAACCCTCATCCTACCCAGGAAGATGGCGACTCTGTGAGATGAGAGAGAAAAGGGTGGGATGCATGGGATGCCCGGCTCACCTTAGGAACCACGTCTTGCAGTTCATGCTAAAAAGAAGCTAGAATTGTTTTACAACTTTTTACAAGAAGAGAAAATAGAAGTGGAGTGACTTTGGGGCTCACTGAGTGACATGTATTCTGGTTTTTCCAGTACAGTCCCAGCGTATGTCTGTTGTCTCAGTTAATAATTAATGACATCTCCTTTTGCTCCTAAAAGTGTCTTAGTTTGGTCAATAAAGCAGGTGGTTGTCCTGGCTAGAGCAGCCTTGAACAGAAAAAAACGCATAGGTGGCAAGATGTGGTGGGAAGTGACAGCCTCAACCAGCCCAGGTTCCTGGACACCCCCAGGAGGAGGAATGGTACCAGGATTGGCAGAAGTTCCGAGAGCCCCATTTTAGGAAGGACTGGCCTGGCAGGTGGCACCAACGCTGGGCACTGCTGCTCAGCAGCTCCTGCTTCCGCACCTTGGCTGCCCTGGCTTAGCCCAGCACTCCAGGAGGCACACATCACTGGAGACCAGCCAGCCACACTGCCTCTACTGGGGAACACCGTGTCCCCGAGGCCATCAGCGGGACAGGCTGGCATGGACCCAGAGGAAGGGGCTCTTGAGAGGCAGCTCCTTATCCTCAGCTCGCCAAAGCTCTTTGGCTCTGGGTCAGCCAGGGAGAGGGGCTGAAGCTTGTCTGGAGCTTCTAGTCCCCTAGCAGAAGGGGACGCTCAATTCCAGGGTCTTCCATTTTCCAGGGGGAGTTTGGAGGTCAGGAGTATTCCAGTCAGTTCTCTTCTTTCTTTCCAACCTTACCTTTCTCCTAATGTGTCTATTTTTCTGTCTGCTTTTTTTTCCTATACTGTTTATTTTTCTTCTCTCGGTGCCTCTTTCTTTTACTCCATTCCTGGTTTTGCTCTTTTTCTGGGAGTCTCACTCTGCCTGGGTCTCTTCCTCCCCATCCTTCATTGCCCTCTGCCCTTCTCCTCTTCCTTCTCATTGGACCACCCCTTTTCTTTAACCATTACCCCCAAGTACAGGTATTGCCATGAGTAGCGGGTTGATTCCAGGCTGAACCAAATCTTCAGAGAGTGTCTGTCAAGATCATGGTGCTTTGAAAGCAGATGAGAATGCCAGAGCTAATTGAGAGCCTCTACCTTCAGTGCAGTTTGCAATAGCTGATACAGGAGGGAAATAATAAAGGTCAGTTTGACCTTAGAACCAGCTGCAGCAGTGGTGCCTGGAGACTTCCATTGTGCTTTCCAACGTAAGGCTCCCAGCATCGGTAAGACACGCGCTTGGCTCACCTCTGATCACACCTGCAGCTGCAGGAGCCACTTCAGGTGCACAGTTTTTTCCTAATCCATTTTTTAAATTAAGGAGGAATTCACATCAATAAAATGCACTGCTTTTTAGTGAACAGTTCAGTGACATCTTAGCACCTTCACAGTGTTGTGTAATCACCACCTTCACTAGTTCTAAAATATTTTCATTCCCCCAAAAGCGACCCCCATACCCATCAGCAGTAACTCTCTTCCCCGCCCACAGCCTGCCCCAGCTCCTGGCAACCACTAATCTATGTTCTATCTCTGTGCATTTACCTGTTCTGGATATTTCGTACAATGGAATCATACAGCATATGACGTTTTGTGTCTGGCTTCTTTTGCTTAGCATAGTGGTTTTGCAGTTCTTTCGCAGTGTTACATAGATTCGTGTTTCACTCCTTTTTATGGCTGGATAATATCCAGCAAACACTGATCACTTCCCATTTCCGGCATCAGATTCGGCTTTTCTGCCGGGGGGTTTCTCTGGCTCCCCAGGAGCTTGCTCAGCTTGCACACTGAACAGTCTGGAAGAGCGAGCGATTTAATACCCCCAGGCATCCAGTAGAGGATGGGGATCAGTGGGTACACACCTCAGCCTTCCCATCACTGGAGACAGAGGAAGGAAATTCGGAGGCATGTTTCACATGGTTCCTTAAAGGGTCCCCATGGGATTAAGCTGCAATTTTCCACAGTGGGAACAGCTCATAATCAACTCCTCTCTTCCCCGCACCACTGCCCCACTCCCCACCTGCGCGTCTCGAGAGATCTCCCCGATAAGCTCCTCACCCATGCACTTGTCCCAGGATGTGTTTCTGGGGTATCCAGAGGCCCTTGTCTTAAAACTTGTCTTACAAGTTTTTTAAGAAACAGAGGAAGGTAAGAATGACCCTGGAGTTCTCAATTCTCAAGGCTCTGGTTGTCTCAACTCCCTTTAACTGTGTCACCACAAACCCAAGCGACTCTTAACTTTCCTCAAAGTGTAATGCGCCAGCAGATGTGACTTATTCAGCCTCAGGCACAGGACTAAACAGAGGACTTTATTGGGAAAAATTGGGAACAGGTAAAAACAGGGCTCAAGAAGTTGGGCATAAAGGAAGGAAGCATAGAGATGGGATCAAACAGAGGGTATTATGTCTGAAAAGAGGAAGGGGGAGGCAGATCCCAGGGTTTGGTTTTGGGAAGAGCTAAGGCCATTGAACGCAGGAGCAGAACAGTGGAAGCCAGCCTAGGGTGTTGGTCAGGCACACAGATGACAGAGCCGGGGATGGGGAGCCAAATTCTGGCAGCTGTCCCGACGTGTGTCCCGATGTGTCCTTATGCATTCCCGATTAGGCACCTGTTGAGAGCATAGGAAAGGAGCGGCTGAGCATCTTGGGCTCAGCTTACCTTTGAGACCAATGTTGAAGTTATCTGTACATCTTGCCACAGGAGATTAACAGGAAGTGGGTTTACTTTGGAGAGCTACAAATCTCCTTAAAGGAAAAAGGGGATGTGGATGGGGTGGACTACTGGCAAGGGCTGTGATGAGGAAGTGAATGGCCTGGGAGGGCTGGCTGGTCAACAGGTCCGGAGCTGGGCTGGGTGTCTTGTGAATGGTCTCAGGTAGGTCTCTGAGATGTCACCATGTCTGCATCCTCATCATCCCCCATGCCTGCCAGCTTTGATTCACATCCCTTCTGAACCTCAGTTCCCAGACAGCCACTGTCCAACCTTCTGCAAAGTGCATTCTTACCTCCTGGTCGGAGATGGTTCGGCCACACCTGGTTTGCCAAAGATGTAGTCACTCCAGAACAGACCAGCCAACACCTAGACCTCCCAGCATGGCCCTGGCAACTCACGTTTTTGGGGGCACATGTTCTGGCACATGACTTTGGATTGGAAGTTGTTATTGTTTCCTTGGCAGCCGCCATAGATGAAGCTGGAGCAGGTATCATTTTTCTTATCATACCACCAACGAAGTAAAAAGGCCATGCAGGGGCCAGGTTCTTTTGGCATACTGCATATGTCTGTGAGGAGAACCCAGAGCAGAGAAGTAAGGATGCCTACCCTGAAAAAAACAGCCATTATTATGCCCCCTGGCAACTATCATAGATAAAATTGAGCAGCTCCCCGCACCTTCTCACACCTTGGGAGCCCAGCTCCACTGATGCACTGTGCACATTTTCAAGGAGATCCCACAGGGAGCTGTTGGGGTGTCAGCATCCCCAGAGAACATAGGTCTCCCCCTTCCCTTCTGGGCACTGTCCTCCTTGCGTCCTCTGAGCGCAAAGAGACTCTGGTTTCACGGCTCTGCTCTTAATTCAGGGTGGACACATTGACCTCCCACATTACCTGTCTTGTCCTTGACTTCCTCTTTTCTAAAATGGGAATGCAAAATTCCACTGCACTTGTCGCAGAGGGTACCTTGAGTTGCAGGTGAGACCACCCCACAACCCTCTAAGGTGTGAGGTCTTCTATTGTATCTGAATGTGCAGCTTTTAGCATAGAGCCTGGAAGAGAGTAGCTGCTCAATAAATATGTCCTGAATGGATACAAGATATGGAAGTGCTTTGAAAATTACAAGTTATAAACCCCTGATCATGCCCTCCAATTGATGCCAAGAAAAGAGAACAAGGGATCACAAGTAAAGGGCAAGTCCAGGCAGGTAGGGCATGGGGTAGTTTTTCAGATGGGCAAGCACCTTTTCTTCCTCAGTTGGCTTCAGTCCCGTTATGGGTTGAATTGCGTCTCCCCACCCCTAGTTCATATGTTGAAGTCCTAACCCTTGGGACACCAAAGATGGGCAGCAAGGACAAGAAGTTAGGGAGAGGCCTGGAGCGCAGTTCTCCACAACCCGAAAACACCCAAGCCTGCCAACACTCAGCCTTGGACTTCTAGCCTGCAGAGCTGTGAGACAGTACATTTCTGTTTAAGCCACCCAGTTTGTAGAACTTTGTTGCAGCAGCGCTAGCAAGTGAATACAGGTCTGAATTAAACTGTGAGTTCCACGAGGGCATAGCCCCACAGCCAAATGGTTAAATCCATTGATTTTCACCACCGCAGAGCTCACCTCTCTGCCTCTGTCTTCAACTTGAGCTACAGTGTCTCATAACTGGGCTGTTGAGATAGCCTTAAACTGACCTTCCTGCCTCTCCGGTCAATCCTTCACGCTCCCACCGGAGAGCAGGACCTGCTGGGTCCGAACAAGCTAATCCAACGTCCCACAGCTAAGACCTTGACTTGATGGCAGTCTTCCCATGCCCACCAGGCGCACCACGATCTGGCCCCTGCAGTGGTGCTGGCTGCCTCCACTGTCACAGCACCCTTTTGAGTTAATGGTCCTGCAATATTCAAGCCTCCAGGCTCCCCCCCACCTCCACATCTTTCACTCCATAGTTCTTGCTCATTCGCAACACTCCTCTTCTCCCTTCAAACCTTTTCTCAGGCATCAACTCTTCTGTGGCATTTACATCTTCAGTCTCATCCAGCCAATGATGAGTTTTTAGTGAGCAGAGATGGTGCCTGATTTTATTCCCAGCAGGCGATCGGCTACAGTACAGGATTTTGCAGACCGTAGAGGGTAAAGCAAAATGCACCCGGACCTGAACCGAATATCTCATTCACTCAGTGAAGATGGGAAAAAATGACAAACATGTGCATGAGACTCAGAAGCAGAGCAGGAAAACACAGCCTGGATTCAGGCTCCTGTTGGGTGTGGGATGCAAAGCAGAGCCAGAGACACCAGTTTTCACCTGTCTGTTTATCTTAGGCAACTTCCCCTCACTGTGCTTCTCAATGTCCTCAGATAATAAAGGGAATTATTAAATGTTAGTGTTCAAGGTTATTTGGAGGACCAAAAAAATTGGTGCACGTGAAGCCTTTAGAACCATGCCTGGCACATAACAGCCACGTGATACAGATGAGCTTAAATTAGTTGTCATTCTTGACAGGGAGCTCCTAAATAGCAGAAGCCTGCCTTTTTTTCCCTCTTAAATCACCTAGCATACAGTAGCAGCAAGAGAAAAAGCCTCTGTCCTGAGGTGGTCAAAGGAGGTTTCCTGGTGCTAAGTTGGATTTGTATAGGCAGGGGGACAAGTCATTCTGGGGCAAAAAGCTAGGAAACATAATCAGTTTTCTCCAGGAGCAATAATGTTGATCAGTGGTGTACCAACAGTGGCTACCAGAAGACTCAGAAAATCATAAGAAAAAATTTAAAAAAAAGAAAGAATCAGGGACACGGGGAAGGCAGTATAGCACAGAGACAACAAGTAGTGACTCTATAACATCTTACTATGCTGGTGGACAGTGACTGTAATGGGGTATGTGGTGGGGACTTGATAATGGGGGGAATCTAGTAACCACAGTGTTGCTCGTGTGGTTGTATATCAATGATACCTTAATTTAAAAAAGACAGAAAATGATGAGTGAAAAGCAGCCAAGAGACTATCTGGTTTAGTCCCACTCCTACACCCATCTTTTGTTTGGGGAAACTGAGGCCTGACAGGATGAAGATATTACTAATGTCACACATCATATCAGGGCCGGTGATGAATCTGAACCCCAGGTCTTCCAAGTCTAACAGACGTGCTCAGACCAACCCTCAGCGAACCAGGGACAATGCCAGCCTGGGTGGGCAGAAGGGGAGGTCCTGGGCAGAGGGCTCTGTCATTCTGAGGGTCTGAAGGTTACCTTTTTGGAGGTCTAAGCACTTTCTTCCACAGCTGAAGACACAGCACTTCTTGTTGCCCGGGCACTGTCTGTCCTTCGTACATTCATCCCTTTCTCGGAATTCACATTTCTCGTGGATTCTGGGGCATCTCCCTAGGGAAGGGGCAGTCCTACAGCTGTGAGTCTTGGAGCGCACGGTGCTGGGAAGTCAGGAAGTTTACTTTCCCCTGCTTATGCCCAGGACCTCTTTCCATAGGGCTGCCAGTGCTGCCTACTGACCCTCCCTCCTGACCACCCCTCACTCTCCACCTTCTCACCCTGCCCCTACCTCCATCCCCTGGCCACATCCCCTCTAAGGCAGGATTTCTTAACCTTGGCGCTGATGACACTTAAGCCAGATAATTATTTGAAGGAGGCAGGAGGTGGTTCAGAGTGTTTAACAGCATTTCTGCTAAATGCTGTTACTACCCAGTAGATGCCAGTTGCGCTCCCAGTTGTAACAACCAAAACTCTCTCCTGACATTGCAAATGTGCCCTGGAAAGCCAAACCACCCCTTCAAAATTGGAAACCACCAGTCTAAGCTCATCTGGTCCTTCAGGCCCCGTGGAGGAGTCCGTGTTTGGAAGTTCCTCTGGGGGGCGCTATTGTGCAGTGATGGATTATCTTTCACCCTGGCATCAGTTACGTTTTTAAACCCTAATTTTTGGTTGGCCACTTACTCTCTCTGAATTTTCGTTTCTTCGTTTGTAAAATTGTTTTAGCCTTACAGAGTTGTGAGGAAGGAATGAGACAAAGAGAGTAGTAGAGCTGCAATCATAGGAATTGATGCACCGTAACATTAACTAACATTTGTTCAGTGTTTACCATGAGCGGAGCGCTCTTCTAAGCATTTTAAATGTTGCCTCGTTTAATCCCAACAAGAGCTGTGTGAGGTGTGTTCATCAATATCTCCATTTTGCAGGCGAGAAAACTGAGGCACGTGGACTCTAAGTAACCTGCCCCGGGTTACCTGGCTACTGAATGGCACAACCAGAATAGGATCCACCACATCTGACTCCAGATCCCTCTCCTTAAATCCCTACTTTCTGAATGTTCAGAAAATGGCAGCCATCATTATAACCATATGACCATGGAGCATTCCTAGCTGGATATTGTCCTTTATCCAAAAATCAAGGAACCCTGGGGGATGCAAGGATACTTTGTAAGACTACTTTTGGAAGAATCAGGAGTTGGTAGGGATCATTTCCTGAGAAAGGGGCTATTTTTGTTGTGGGGTGTGGGCAGCTCCGTTTGGGCCTCTCAGATCATTACAGCCCCTCCCACACACGGAAGATCCTGTGACTGACTCACGCCAATCTCCGAGTGGAACCTCCACTTCAAAAGGGATGAAGGCAGGGGCTGCCTCCGAACTGGATTCTGACATCCGCGGAAGAGATCCTCCGCAGTGAGGGAAACAGGAAGCAGCAGTCTAAGTATCTCCCTCCTCTCCCAGCCCAGGAGCAGGGCTCAGATGGTGGAAAGCAACTCAGATTTGAGGATTGATCCCTATTCTTCCTCCCCACAATCCTCCCTCTCTCCAGGCAAAAGCTGAGGCCCCAGTACTCACTGGGAAAGAGCCCGTCAGTCCGACCAGGGCCCTGGACATTCACTAGAAGGATGGATAGCACCAGGACGCCCAGAAGTCCAGAAGGCTCCATTCTGAAGAAGCGCTGGCCTGTCCAGTGGTTCTAGAACACGAAAATGTCTAACTGCCTTTGTGCAGCCTATTCCTTCAGCAGTCAGTATCTTGGATATGAGAGCTGGAGTCAGGCCAGCCACCCCCTTTCCTGCTGGGAACACCAAGTTCCTGAGACCATCCATGTGACTAGCTGGCATCTACAGCCCATGTCCTGGGGGACGGGTCTCTTATTGGATGGCTCCCAATCCTTAGGCCCCTGGGCTGGGCCGGGCCCTCTGGTCAACCAGGGGTCCGGGCACCACTTGTCTCACTTCCCAGGCTACCCTCGGAGTGCATGCCACCATCAGGGGTCTTCTTCCCGATAACTTTGAGAGCTGAGGAATGTACTCATTCTCCATTCGTCCTCCATTTTATCTGCATACTAATTGGCCACCCCTTTTGTCTCTATTGATCTCTTGGCATCTCTTTGTTTGTGCCTCTCTGGGTCTGTGTGTGACTTTTTTTTCTGTGGGTCTCCCCGGGTCTCTGTGTCTCCTCCGTCGCCCACCCTTTCTTGGCATCCCAGTCCCTTTTCTCTGCTGGCACTCATACGCTGACTAAGGCCAAAAAGTAAATATGTTGCCACATGGGGTATGAGGGAGGAAGCAGCCTGATAGGGTTTTCAGCTGACGTGTGTCAAGGTTATGTTGCCCAGAGCAGGAGAGACTGTCAGAGCTCATAGGGAGTTTCTACCTTCTGGTGCAAACTCTGTTTTGTCTGAGGAGCAACTGTGGGATGAAGACACCTGCCTGAGAGACTGCAACTCCGTACCAGTCAGGAACGCATCCCAGTTGCTGGATTTTAACTGAAAAGAGAAGGCTGGAGACCTTAGCAGCTTTCCTACAGCCACGGGATCTGCAACAGCAGCTGGTCAATCAGTCCTGGTGGAGGGAGAGAGGCTGCAAAGAGTCAGTGTCATCCGTAGGGTCCCCATTTCCTTCCCTTAACAAGATGTTGCACTTTTGAGCCAAGCTTTGTCCTCCAATTGTCCTACATAACAGAGGCCAGACAAAGCCATCCTTATCATCAGGAAGTGACCATAAGGTCACAATATTGAGGGTCACAGACAGAGCCCCCCGGGAATCTGCTCTGTGGGTCTCAGCCATCAATAGTGATGTTCTCAACTAGGAATGCCTGACATTCACTCAGGGTCACACTTACTCATAGCGAGCCCCACAAACCTTCCCCATCACCACAGGGGGACATGTTATGGCTGGACCAGCCCTTGTGGTTCTTACTATGATTGTTAAGACTCACCTCTGCAACACCATGAGGGAACTTTGAAGAACAAGATTTATTACTCCCAAGTAATACAAGCAGCCCAGAGGGCCACCCAGCAAGGTCGTGAGCAGAGAGAGAGGGAGAAAGTGCAGACCTAGGCTCAGCCTTGATTAGGGTCCAAGGGTTTCGTGGGTTTGCCATTTATTGGTGAATTGAAAGCATAGAGGTGGGAATTAGGGCATGAGAAGACAGAAGCAGGGCACCCAGGCAGTGGGTCACCTAGGTTACTCTGGGCTTTTTGAGAGGGGAACTTCATGGGCCAGAGCAGCTGGTTCTTTATCAGTTGTTTTGCTAGAAGCTGGGCCATACCTCTGGCAATATGTTTACTCAAGTGAATGTCTTTTAAATGGATGCCTCAACAGTCAAAAGCTTAATGTCAGGAACTTACTCTCTGGAACTCCATCCCACCTACTTCACAGTCTCATTAGATCCCACAAGAGAGACTGGGGGACTGAATTTCTAATGAACAGGAAGGTGTCTTAAGCAGCATGGTCCCTTTTATTCTATTACCTGCATTCTTCCCAACTCAGCACAGATGAGAGTGAAAATCTGGAATCCTCAGGTGGAAGGACTCTGAGGGCACCCCCAGTCCCACGTCCTCATCTTACTGACAGGGATCATAGGCCCGGATGCTGACTCAACATCGCCCAGAAAGTGAGTGTCAGAGATAAAGTTAAGAGGGAACTGAGTGTCTAAGATCTAGCCAGAGGTCACTAGGGTATCTTCTGATGTTGGTATGGATGTAATAGTTAAGTCTCAAGGGGCTGAAGGGGATGTTTTTGGTGGGGTAGACTCCGTAAATGTCCAGACGGCCCCCAAATAAGGAAGAAGTCTTCTCTAAATTTTCTTGAAAGTAAATGAAAATACGGAATTTTGGGTTGTTCAATCCCATTCTGCCTCACTTTCCAAGCTGGTGAGATGAAATTTATGTCTTTGGAGCTGGGGATGAACGATGCTTGGGGCCTCTCCCCTCACCTAATTTCTTGGAAAAGGCAAGATGAAGGTCACTGGGTCTTTGTCCTCCCTTCCCTTATCTCCTCTCACTGACAGTCGCAGTGCCCTGCTTCCGCCTCAGCCACACTTCTACTGTAGGACCAATCTTGTATTCAGATGAGGAACCCCAAGGAGCACCAGAGTAGATGGCCTCTCCCTGGAAATGCCTGCTTGTTCATTAGGCCAAGACCTGTCACATGCTAAAACTTCCTGTCACTGGCTTTCTATGTGTTCCCTGTGCTTCTAACTATATTACTGAGTCTCGTGTCTCTTTCCCCACATAAGCTGTGTGTCTAGAACCTAGTGCTTTGAACATGAATAGGTCCTAAATAAACACTCAGTGCATTCTGGTGGATGAGCCAGGTAGGTGGGGGACTGCTGGGTAGATACGTGGATGGATAGATGGCTCCCAGTACATTGAATGGGAAGACGGTTGGATGGGTAGGATGGGTGAGGATAGCATGGATATTTGGGTGCGTGAAGGTACAGCTATGTATGGGTGGATGAATGGCTGGGCAAAGAAGTGGATTGGGCTGAACATAAGGAAGGACAGGTTAATGATGGGATGAACGGGTCTGTTGATGGAAGCTGTTTGAATGGAAGGTAGATGAGTGGATTGGTAAGTGGATGGAGGGGAAATAGCTGTAGAAAGTACACATATGTATGTTGATGGAGAAGTAAGAGAGAATGTGTGTGTATATGTGTGTGTGTGTGTGTGTGTGTGTGTGTGTGTGTGTGTGTGTGTGTCTGAGAGAGAGAGAGAGAGAGAGAGAGAGAGAGAGAGAGAGAGATGGACAGGTAGATGTATATATATGGAAGAAAGGCTGGATACACAATGAGCGGCTGGATAGGTAGAAGGAAGATGAGTGAGAAGGGTAACTGGGTGGATGTATGGGTGAGAGGATGGGTGGGATGACAGGTAAGCTGAAAGGTACGTCAGTGGATGGGTAGGTAGGTAAATGGGTGGATGGGTGTGCTGGGGGTAGGATGCATGAGTCTATGAATAAAAACATTAACCAAAGCTAAAGCCATAAAAAGATTATATTGAGAGTAATTTATATTACTGTACAGTAATACATTTGAAAATAGAAAGAAAACAGATCAACTTTATCAAAATATACAAGATCAGAAGTTACAAAAGAGGAGGTAGAGAGCCTATCCTGACCATAAGATTAAGCACAAAAATATTAGTCAAAATAAGCCATTATAGAAGGAATATTACCTAGATACTTCAGGGGTTGAATTTTGTCTAGCCTTCAAAAACAGAGAATTGATATATTATTTTAAAATATTACAAATCATAAAAAAATAGGTAGGTTTCCCAACTAGTTTCCCATGTTCCTTTTTTTGAAGGAACTCAAATAACAAAACAAACAAGTCATAGATCTTTTTTCTTTTAACTACAGATGTGAAAATTCTAAATAAACTATTTGCTAAAAGAACTAACAGTTAAGGTCCCAGAATGCATTCCCAGAATGCAAGGACAGTTCAACATTTAAAAATTTAGTAAGTTATTCCACCAATGAATTAGGAGAAAAATCATTACATGATTAGATGCTTAAAAAGTATTTGATAAAATTCTGCAGCAATTTCCAATAGTGGCTGTAAATGGATAAAAAGGAAACAACCCAAGTGCAATAAAACCTGTTTATCCCAAACACAACAACAAATGTCATTTTATACAACAAGAGACATTGACCTTAAAATAAAGAATTAGGCAGGGGTAGATGTCATTGCCTTTATTTTCAACATTACTTCAGAAGTTCTACAGGATACAAAGAAGACAAGAAAACAAAGTCAGTCATGAAGTTGGAAAATAGAAGAGTCAAATATATCACGATTTTCAGATGATGTGATCATACATAAAATTAAAGTAACCCCATAAAATAAATACTTAATAAGATCGTTTGGCAAAATAGTTGGATTTAAGATAAAATTGATAGTTTTTTATTATGCTACTCATGATTACTTTGATGATGATATTTTGCACTTACTATTCATTTTTGGGGTTCCAGGCACTTCAGTCCACAAAGTGAACAGCACTTCTCTGCCACTGGACAGTCCTCATCCTGCAGGCACTTGGGTTTATCAATCTTGGAACACATCAAGGGTTTGCGTGGGCAGAAACCTGCTTTGACTTTAGAGAGTAAAACAAGACACTTGACCTTGAAATACTTGAGCACAATTTGAAACAAACTTGGGGAATCTTGGGAACCTTAAACAGCATTTTCTTCTGATTAAGCCTCTTTCTCTTTCCCTACAGTAACAATAAAATGGAGAAGGCAGAGTATCAACTTTCTGTAGCTAAAAGGTTAAGGAGCATCAAAAAGTCTTGCCATCTCTGACTTTAAAAATATGATGGGATTCTCGCGTGGCCCTCCAGAATTAATGAATTTGGGTTATCTAATCCCAGAGTACCAGGGGTAGGATTATTAGAGAACTTGCTTTTTTTTTAAATTGTAGAAATTGAGGACTTTACAAGGGAAAGTGAGTTGCCCAAGGCCACACAGAAACCAGTACAAGAGTTGAAGTCAGTTGAAAAGACTGACCCCTTCTGCCACACGGTGCTGTGCCTCAAAACACCGATGATCCCTGGGACAAGACCATACTACCTCAGCACTATACGGGGAAATGAGCCAGCCTCCGAGGCTGGAGAGTCCAATTCTACACCAACAGCATTTTGCTACCAGTATTTTCCCCCGCACACCTTACAGGATGTGAATTTACTGTGCAGGCTTCGAAGTTCTGTGCACACATAAGGGCCTATTAGGAATACACATAGTGGTTATGGAATTTTTTGTATGAACAAGTGAATATTGTCACCATGTAAGCCACTGAAGAATGGGACTCAAAATAAATAAGTTTTCATGGGGAAAAATGGCAGGTGATACCGTGTATGATTGGCTTTGAAGAATAGCTCAATTGTCCCCCAATATCAGGAGGGCAACATGAGAACGCTCATCGGGCATTAGAAGGGGAAAGGTTCTCAAGATACCTCTAAAGCCAACACAACGGGCAACCACCATTCCACGGGACAGCATGGCATCCTTAGCATATGCCCAGTAGACTTTGGAGGTATGTCCCCCGTCCTCACCTGTCCAGGCGTTGGCACAAACAAAGCCACACATGGATTCACAACATTTTTCAGTTTGGGGGCAATCGATGTCACTCTTACATGAAGCCAAACACTCCACACGGGGCTTGAAAGGGTAGAGTGGACACTGTCCCATCTTGACTAAAACAAGAGCAGATGTGAGCTCCTTCGAACCCCACCCCATCCCACCACCCTTCAAGCAGCTTCTCCTTCTCTTCAAAACTAGAACCTCCTCCTGGGACTCGGTTCTCTCTATGCTGTCCACCTCTAGAAGGCTGTAGAGGAATGAAATGTCTCATCATATCATGGGATGTAGTATAAAAGAGAGATAGGCTTGCTGTTTGAAGCCCCAAAGTGAAGTCCCAAATCTGCCATTTATTGAGTGACTTTAGTTTCCTTGTTTATAAAATAAGAGTAATTATGTGAAATCAACACAAATCAAAGTAAGCCATTTTAGGGGCTTTGGTTTTACTTTGAATGAGGAGTGCCATGATCTGACTCACAATTTGAAAGGATCATTGTGGCTACTGCATGGATGGAGACTGTAAGGAGAGAGGGGCAGAAGCAGGGAGACCTGGCAGGAGCTCCCGCAGTGATCCAGGTGGGAGAGGACCTCAGGGTGCCAGCCGGTGGGGTGGTAGGCAGTGGTCGGATTCTGAATCTATTCTCAAGGTAGATCTAAAATGAATTCCTAATTTAATGGGTATTAATTAAGAAAGAGAAGCCCTGAGGGTGATTCAGAAGTTTCTTCCCAACCAAAATGGTGAGAACTACGGATATAACAGGTTTGAAGGGGGAAGCAAAGACAGAGGGTTCAGTTTTAGACAAGTTAAGCTGGGGTGTTGGTGAGATCTAGGTGGAGGTGTAGCGTGAGCAGCTGGAGCCTGGGGGACAGGTCGGGCTGGCGATAGACTGTGGGTCACTAGGACGTAGATGGTATTTAAAGCAGTCCTGCAGGATTTTGTGCATGTCCTGTTGTCCTGGCCTGACTACAAATTCTATGAGGGCAGGAAGTGTTTGTCTTCTCCTTCTTCTACAAGTCAGACTCAGACACTCTGTGCTGTGTTTGACGCTCAGAGCTATTGTCAGATTCTTGCAGAGTCGCAAACCTGAATTTTCCACAAACCAGCCCAAGCCTACTTCCCCGGCCTCTCCTTCCTGCTGGCTCCATGGTGCCATGATTACTTACCACCTCCCACAAAAGGAAGCGTGTGGTCCTGGTTTCATAAGGTCAGGCCACAGGTTTGCCTTGGCCATTCCGGCTCACTGGGCCCATGGAATTAAGATTCCAGCTCTACCGCTGACCTGCTTGGCCACCAACTGTACCTCTCTGACTCTATTTCCTCATCTGTGAAACGGAGGTGACTTCACAGAATCTGAGGTCAAAATTCTAATGTAACCTTGTAAATCACACAGTACTGCATTATGAAGATCAATGGTCACCATCTCAGTTGTTACTTTTAGTGAGCCCACACTAGTGGTTGGCCACCATGTTAAACCTTTGTGTTCTAGAACACATAGAATCCTACCACAACTCAGTGAGGTATTTGCTATTATCCCAGTACTATGGCAGAGGGAACTGAAACTGAAAGAGATGACAGTATTTGCAGTAAGTGGGAAAAGCAGGATTTTTACCCAGGTCATTTGGCTCCAAAGCTCTGTAAGACACTGTCCCCAAACATGATGAGTTGATGTCACTATACAAAGGCATGAATCCACAGCCTTCCGCTTCAGCCCACCCTGCTCCTCGCCTACTCCACTCTACCCCTACTCCATGGGATGCTAGAGCTGGCCTGTTCATGCTTCGTTCTTGGGTAAGTGCTCAGATGATACTCAACAGGTAAATGGGATGAGGAAACACCTGTTTCCAAGAGGTAGACCTGGCTCTTGGGTCCTGTTGAACAAAGTTTATTAGCACATTATATTCACTGTCTTTTTTTTTTTTTTGGCACAACAGTTTCACTAGGTAAATACTATTGGTATCCCTATTTGTTGACAAGAAAACCAAAGCTCATAAAAGGCAAGAAATTGACTCAAGACCACCTGGCCAGTGAATGACGGAGCTAAGTCTTGAACCAAGGCAGTTTAACCTCAAAGCCTGAGCTATAGTTGTGCTGGTATATGATTTCTAGTCACACTAGGCCCTCAGATTGCCAGGGGTATGGGTCTTACCAACTAATCCGCAAGCCTCTCTGCAGTCTTCCCTGCTCAAGAAGTTGTTGGCATTTCCACGGCAGCCTCCGTATGTGAAGGGCTTGCATAACTGATCTTTAAAGTCAAAATACCAGTGCGTGTCCTTACTCTGACAGGTTCCTGGGTCTAAGGGGAGCATGCAGGGTTCTGAGGGCAGGAAGAAAAGAGGGAAGAACATAAAGGGTAGCAAACAAGGGAAGAGGTCAGGCCCTCGGCTTTTGGATAGATCATGGTGTTCTCATCCAAGTAGAAGAAAGAGCCAATGTCAGTTAAAAGTCTAGTTCTCGCTTTCCTGTGAATACTCCATGTTGCACAGCCTCATTTCCACCTTGCAAAGGATATAGTAAGAGCGTATGAGAATGCTTTGGAGCTGCTCTTCACCATCTCACTAAGCTTTAGGAGGGCAAGACATGTTCAGCTCATAGGTGGGATGAAATATTGAGAAAGAAAAAAGCAGCCCCTCATGCCTGGAAACCAGTGTGCTGCTCACAGCTAAGCCTTAGTGTTCCTGTTGGACATAAACAGTTTGACAGGACACTCACATCAACCAAGGTCACTCTGAGACCATGACAAAGTGAGACCAAAAAGGGATCCCTGTGAAACCCACAAAATACTACACACGGGTGAGGGCGTTATGCTTCTCTGCTGATCACAGCTTTGTCCTCACCCTGGCCTGCCCTCTCTATAGATAAGTCACTGAGATACTCAATCATAGAATTGCCCCCACTTTCTGACAGCACCCAGTCTAGAGCAAACCCCGGCTCCCTTAAGCCATCCCCCCAAACACCCAATCAAAACCCCAATCTTACAGCAGATTCTTTCTAACAGCTTCTTACTGATATAGCTTAGGTTGTCTACAGTGAATATTCTCCCTCACTTCAATCAGTGATAAACCCAACTTGTTCAGCTACAAATGTGTTCCTGGTGGTCTTTGAAGGATGCTGACAATACAAATTTATTGAATGAATGAATCTATAGAAAATGCACGATTCCCTCTTATTAGATGCTCAATGCTTTGAGTCACCAGAAAACCTCCTTGCAGGCCAAAGGGTCCAAAAACAACTCCAGCCTCTCAGCTGACTGAGGCTTGTATTTCCCACAGTGCCAAGACAGTCTCCTGACACACAGTGAGCATGCGACAGGTCTTAGTGATCTGTGAATGACTAAATGTTCGACCAGTGAAAACTAACATCAGTATTATGCAGTTGAGGTCCACCACGCCTAGGCTCATTGTACTTGAGGGTTGGGAATCTAATTAGAGAAAGAGAAAAAAGCATGAACCCTGGCTTCTTTGTCCTGCTGTCCAAGGGAATCATTCAGCCAATTCTGGGCAGAGCAGGGTGTCAGAGCAGACACCTCGAAAAGCACCTCTGCCCTCAGCCTGGCTGCCGCTACCTTGTTGTGGGTCCATGCACTTCTTCCCGCAGGCGAAAGAGCAGCACTTCAGGTGTTCGTGGCAGTCCAGATCCATTTTGCACAAGTCTGGAACTTCAGTCCTACAGGCGAGCCTCTCCTTGGGGCACACTCCTAGTTTCTCTGCAAGAAAGAAATGCCTGAATTCACGTCCCTTGAGGGTTGCAGCTCTTCTCCTCCCATGAAGGGTAAATAGTGAAATTCTTGCAGCCCTGTCCTCTACCTGCAGCCCTCAGTTCTTGCTCTGCTTATATTTAGAGACAGAGTCCACCTCTCACTGTTCAGCCCATGTACACAGATCTGAAGGGGAGCATCTTGGGTTCAGGGCTTGGGGGGTGATAAGGACCAAGACCCTTGCCTTAAATTCAGGATCTTTCTTCTCTTGAAACTTAACATTTTAGTGTCTAATCCCTCCGCCTCCAGTATCTTAGTAGATAGGAGAAATTAATTGGTGAGGAGTGGTGGATATCATGGAAATAGGAGTTGGGAGGCCTGACTTTGGCCCCTGACTCCTTATGAGCTCATGACCAATGACTTGGCCGCTAACTCGAGGCAGGGGAAGAAGTGGCAGAATGAAGGAGCCCTGTGAGTAAGACATCAGGCTTGCGCCCCTGACTTCAACACGAGTAGCTAAATAATCCTGGAGAAAGCTGCTCCTTCGGTGTCATCAGTTTCCCATCCATAAAATGAGAATTACAGTTTCTACTTTACGGGCTGTTACAAATTGAGCAGAAGGTTCCCACAGTGCCCTCATCACAGTGCCTGGCACATGGCAAGAGGGTGGCACATACAGATTTGTGTCTACCCTTTTTGGGGCTGGACACGGGCTCCTGACTTCAGGGCTTCCAGTGAGCAGAATTCTAAATTTGCGCCCTCCTGCTTCCCATCGGGTTAATCAGACACAAATTTAGGTATTGCTGTGAAAGCATTTTGTAAATAAAGTCCCAGGTCAGTTGACCTTAAAATACAGAGATTATATGAGTGGGTCTGACCCAATCTGTTGAATCCTTTAAAAAGAAGAATTTTTTTCCTGATTGGTAGAGAAATCAGAGAGATTCCGAGTATAAGAGGAATCCAACATGTTATTAGTAGCTTTGAAGATGGAGGAGGCTATGTGCCCAGGAACGAGGGAGCTTCTGGAAGTTGACAGCCATTAAGGAAACCTACTGTCAGTCCTACTATTGCAACGAAATGATTCTGCTAACAACCAGTGAGCCTGGTAGAGAAGCCTGGGTCCCAGAGGAGAACGGCAGCATTGGCCAACCCCTTGGCTTCAGCCTGGTGGGAAGCTGAGCACAGAACCCAGCTACATCGTGCCAGACTTCTGACCTACAGACCATTTGTTACACAGCAGCACATAGCTAGTCCAACGCTTATGTGGCTCCATGGCTCTAAACTGAACATCTCTCCAGTGGCATTGAGCAGAGAGGCATGATCCTTTGGGATACTACAGAGTCTTGGAATTATAGCAGCTTGGAACTGGAAAGACTATATTCATCATTAGTATCAACTTCCTAATTTCACAGGTTTAAAAAAAAAAAGATTACTGTGAATTAGGGGCAGGTCTGGGACTTCCAACCCACAACTCACTCCAGAAGCCCCACATCTTCCTGGAGGACTGGCCACGGAGACTTTGAGTACTTTCCAACTCAGGTTCTTATGCTTCTTACCACCCTTCAATGCACCCTCCAAGGATGACCTGAAGTGAAGAGTGTGTGGTTCCTAATCTCGGAATGTACATTGAAATCATCCGTGCATCTTTTAGAAAATATAGACTATGGACTGAATCAGAATCTCTAGAAAGTGAATCCTAGGGTCTTAAAGTTTTAAAAGCACCTCAGGTGGTCCTACAGCAGGCAGCTGGCACCCTGATGAAGACTGCTGCTTGGGAACTGCCATTCTAGGCGTGTATCCAGGGAGAGTAAAGCAGATCAAACAGGAACACCTCCCAAGAGGTAACAGGCCAGGAAGGCGTGGGATTATAGCGACAAGCTTCTGCTCTCACTAGTGTGAAGCCAGCTGCTTATGGGGACCATTTAAACCTTTGGGTGCCTGTCCCTGTGGCTCCTTTGCCCGCTGTCAGCTTGAACTCTCACGTAGAATCCTCCTGACTCCCAGTCAGCCCTTTTCAGCCTCTTACCTTGCACGGACAGTTACCTGAGACAAGACACACACCCCAAGGTTTCATCTGCAGTGACTGGGACGTCCTCTCAAGTGCTGGGCTCAGCCTGGTCCTGTCATTACTTGACACACATTTTTCGGGTGATTGTATCCTTACCCACCATCCCCTGTCTCCCTCCAGACCTTTCCTCTCCTCCAAGCTAGACACGTATGTTTAACCACTTGGGGAAAACACCACTTGGGCATCTTGTAGGCACCTCTGTTCTAGCCTGTTTAATTAAACTAGACTAGCGTTTCCCCCCAACCCCTGACATGGCAGAGCAGTGCCTTCTTCTCTCTGTTCCCATCTCACCATTTTGTCTCAACACCCCTCAGTCTGTTATTAGAAACCAGAGATTCTCCCTCCCTCTCTGCCACCCCAGCATCAATTGTGGACTTGGGTCAATTCTCTGTCCTAAATGTCCCTGCACCCTCCTCCTACCACCAACCCCTCTCACCCCATCTCCTTCCCCTTTGCTCCCCTTCCTCAGGTCAGGCCTGGCCTCTGCCCATCTCTCCCCTCAACTACTGTCACAGCTCCCTCACTGGCCCTCTGCCCTCAGCCTCCTGCCTGGTGGCTGATAGACTTTTAAATATTATACTTGGATAAGACACATACTTTTGGGGGAACAAGTGAGGAAAGGATTTGAGGGGCCCAGGGTGGTGAGTAGGACAGGTTCCCTGAAGCCACAGTACAAGTGGCCTCATCCCACACGAGTCCTTGCCTCGTGTCTAACCCTCAGTCCCCAGGAAGGCCTCTAAGGGGGAGGCTGCAGCTTTTCTGAACTCACGTTTGACTTTGCTGCCTGGCAAAGCAGATGTCTCCTCCAAAGAGAGGGAGAGAAGCAGCAGGAACACAGAATTTCTCCAGGAGAAGGTGGGGCTGTGGAGAGGAAGGTGCCTGTGTGGGATAAGAAGAAGGCAGGTGTTAGGCACAGTCAGGGACACACGGCATCTGCAGAGGCATCTTCACCATAAGCCATACAATCCCCTACGTTCACAGATGGAGAAACCAAGACATGTGATGGGGAAGGGGTTTGTCTGAGGTCACGTGGTGAGAAGGGCAGGATCTTCAGTCCCAGGGCCCTTCCAGTGACCCTACACTCTGCCATGGTGCTGTCCAGTGTCCTACCCAGACACTCACCCATTGTCCTGCGCCTGATGAGAGGCCACACATGAATGATCACAGGGATTTATCTGGAGCAGTTGCAGGGCTGGTTTGCCCACAGTCACTCCTGGGGCAACTCTAGGCCCTATTGAGCATCTTTTCTTTGTCCACTGATGACAAGAACTGATGGAATGAGACTTTCAGGAGGGCCTGAGCATTTCCCACAGGGTCTTAGTGCCCCAGGAGTGAAAGCAACAGCAGGGGACCCTGGGTTAACAAAGGGATCCCTCCTCTGCTTTCTGGTGCTGTCGAAGCCTAGGAGCTTACGATATGCCTGGACAACCCCACAAACAGATATCCTCCCCCACTCACTCCATTTTCCATATGTCCCTTCCTCACCCTTATGCATTTTTAAATTTCATGATGGGAAGAACTAATAATGCCTTACTCTATTAATAATTTCTCTTGAAGTCAGTGCATTGCAAAAGCAGCAAGAGGTGGGGAAGGGAGAAAGTGAAGGAGGCAGAAAGGAAGGTGAGTGGAGAGAGGAGACAAGAGAGAGAGAAGGGAGAGAACGTGTTTATGCCAAAGTACGCATCTGCATGATTGGTGGAACTTCAGACACTGAGGAAAAGATAGAGTTTTCCCAGATATCCTGAAGCCACACCATGTGGCTGCCTAAGAGTAGAGACTTGTGCCAGTTTACCCCTTCTTGTTTTTTCAGAATGCTCATCCTGTATACGCCCCAAATCTTACAGCAGGGCATTTGCCTGAGGAGGCAACATAAGGAGACATAAGGAAAGCAGAGCAATGTAAGGAAAAGGTTAAGCAAGAAATACCAGGAGGTAGAGCCAAGATGGGAGGTGGAGCCAAGATGGTGGCGTGAGTAGAGCAGCAGAAATCTCCTCCCAAAACAACATATATTTTTGAAAATACAACAAATACAACTCTTCCTAAAAGAGAGACCAGAAGACACAGGACAACAGCCAGACCACATCCACACCTGCGAGAACCCAGTGCCTCGCGAAGGGGGTAAGATACAAGCCCCAGCCTGGTGGGACCAAGTGTCCCTCATCCCAGCTCCCAGCGGGAGGAGAGGAGTAGGAGTGGGGAGGGAGAGGAAGCCCAGGACTGCTAAATAGCCAGCCCTAGCCATCCGCACCCAGGTGTGGGGTGCTAGATACTAGGGAAACAGGACAGTAAGACCTGTGAGTGGGTCCCCGCAGTCGGCGCCCCCTGGGACAAAGAAAAGCGAGTGCTTTTTGAAAGTCTTAAAGGGACAGGGACCCGAAAGCTGGACGGAAGCATCCCAGGACACTTAGCCCAGCAGCTGGGAATCCCGGGGAACTCTGGGCACCCTAACCCCATGGACAGCAGGGCAGCTCAGAGGCCCCTCACAGAGATAAACAGTGTCCTGGCCGTTTCCCCTCGGATGTGGCTCCACCATATTGGAGCAGCAGCCTGAGCCAGGCCACGCCCACAGCAACCACAGAGCTAAACTCCATAGTGGCCAGGCAAGAATCAGAAGCCCCATCTGCATGCAGCTGCCCAGCACAAGCCGCTAGTGGTCGCTGTTCTCCCAGGAGAAGAAAGCCACAAACCAACAAGAAGGGACATTCTCCCAGCCGTCACTCGTGCTAGCTCCGCAAACTATCTCTATCACCATGAAAAGGCAGAAGAATTTGATACAGACCAAAATCACAACCCCTAGAGAAGGAGATAGACCTAACCAGTCTTCCTGAAAAAGAATTCAAAATAAAAATCATAAAGATGCTGACAGAGCTGCAGAGAAATATACAAGAGCTAAGGGATGATGTCTGGAGGGAGATTACAGAAGTGAAACAATCTCTGGAAGCATTTATAAGCAGAATGGATAAGATGCAAGAGGCCATTGATGAAACAGAAACCAGAGAACAGGAACGCATAGAAGCTGACGCAGAGAGAGATAAAAGGGTCTCCAGGAATGAAACAATATTAAGAGAACTGTGTGACCAATCCAAAAGGAACAATATCTGTATTATAGGGGTACCAGAAGAAGAAGAAGAGAGAAAAAGGGATAGAAAGTGTCTTTGAAGAAATAATTGTTGAGAAGTTCCCCAAACTGGGGGAGGAAATAGTTGCTCAGACTACGGAAGTACACAGAACTCCCAACAGAAGGGACACAAAGAGAACAACACCAAGACACATAATAATTAAAATGGCAAAAATCAAGGACAAGGACAGAGTATTAAAGGCAGCCAGAGAGAGAAAAAAGGTCACCTACAAAGGAAAACCCATCAGGCTATCATCAGACTTCTCAACAGAAACCTTACAGGCCAGAAGAGAATGGCATGATATACTTAATGCAATGAAACAGAAGGGCCTTGAACCAAGGATACTGTATCCAGTACAATTATCATTTAAATATGATGGCAGGATTAAACAATTCCCAGACAAGCAAAAGTTGAGGGAATTTGTCTCCCACAAACCACCTCTACAGGGTATTTTAGAGGGACTGCTCTAGATGGGAGCACTCCTAAAAAGAGCACAGAACAAAACACCCAACATATGAAGAGTGGAGGAGGAAGAATAAGAAGGGAGAGAAATAATCATCAGACTGGGTTATAATAGCTCAATAAGCAAGTTAAGTTAGACAGTAAGGTAGTAAAGAAGCTAACCTTGAACCTTTGGTAATGACGAATCTAAAGCCTGCAATGGCAATAAGTACATATCTTTCAATAATCACCCTAAATGTAAATGGACTGAACGCACCAATCAAAAGACACAGAGTAATAGAATGGATAAAAAAGAAGACCCATCTATATGCTGCTTACAAGAGACTCACCTCAAACCCAAAGACATACACAGATTAAAAGTCAAGGGATGGAAAAAGATATTTCATGCAAAAAA
Source organism: Manis javanica (assembly GCF_040802235.1). Classification (NCBI taxonomy): domain Eukaryota; kingdom Metazoa; phylum Chordata; class Mammalia; order Pholidota; family Manidae; genus Manis; species Manis javanica. Next base: position 13,408,062 of record NC_133160.1, on the reverse strand, counting down.
TAGGGAGAAAAAAGCAGGTGTTGCAATACTAGTAGCAGACAAAATAGACTTCAAAACAAAGAAAGTATCAAGAGATAAAGAAGGACACTACATAATGATAAAGGGCTCAGTCCAACAAGAGGATATAACCATTATAAACATATATGCACCCAATACAGGAGCACCAATATATGTGAAACAAATACTAACAGAATTAAAGGAGGAAATAGAATGCAATGCATTCATTTTGGGGGACTTTAACACACCATTCACTCCAAAGGAAAGATCCACCAGACAGAAGATAAGTAAGGACACAGAGGCACTGAACAACACACTAGAATAGATGGACCTAACAGACATCTCTAGAACTCTACATCCAAAAGCAACAGGATACACATTCTTCTCAAGTGCACATGGAACATTCTCCAGAATAGACCACATACTAAGCCACAGAAAGAGCCTCAGTAAATTCCAAAAGATTGAAATCCTACCAACCAACTTTTCAGACCACAAAATTATAAAACTAGAGATAAATTGTACAAAGAAAGCAAAAAGGCTCACAAACACATGGAGGCTTAACAACATGCTCCTAAATAATCAATGGATCAATGACCAAATTAAAATGGAGATCCAGCAATATATGGAAACAAATAACAACAACAACACAAAGCCCCAACTTCTGTGGGACATAGCAAAAGCAGTCTTAAGAGGAAAGTATATAGCAATCCAGGCATATTTAAAGAAGGAAGAACAATCCCAAATGAATAGTCTAATGTCACAATTATCGAAATTGGAAAAAGAAGAACAAATGAGGTCCAAGGTCAGCAGACAGAGGGACATAATAAAGATCAGAGAAGAAATAAATAAAATTGAGAAGAATAAAACAATAGAAAAAAATCAATGAAACCAAGAGCTGGTTCTTCAAGAAAATAAACAAAATAAATAAGCCGCTAGCCAGACTTATTAAAAGAAAAAGAGAGTCAACACACATCAACAGAATCAAAAACGAGAAACGAAAAATCACGACGGACCCCACAGAAATACAAAGAATTATTAGAGAATACTATGAAAACCTATATGCTAAGAAGCTGGGAAACCTAGGAGAAATGGACAACTTCCTAGAAAAATACAACCTTCCAAGACTGACCCAGAAAGAAACAGAAAATCTAAACAGACCCAATTACCAGCAATAAAATTGAAGCGGTAATCAAAAAACTACCCAAGAACAAAACCCCTGAGCCAGATGGATTTACTTTGGAATTTTATCAGACATACAGAGAAGACATAATACCTATTCTTCTTAAAGTTTTCCAAAAAATAGAAGAGGGGATACTCCCAAACTCATTCTATGAAGCCAACATCACCCTAATACCAAAACCAGGCAAAGACCCCACCAAAATAGAAAACTACAGACCAATATCCCTGATGAACGTAGATGCAAAAATACTCAACAAAATATTAGCAAACCGAATTCAAAAATACACCAAAGGGTTTTAACACCATGACCAAGTGGGATTCATCCCAGGGATGCAAGGATGGTACAACATTTGAAAATCCATCAACATCATCCACCACATCAACAAAAAGAAGGACAAAAACCACATGATCATCTCCATAGATGCTGAAAAAGCATTTGACAAAATTCAACATCCATTCATGATAAACACTCTCAACAAAATGGGCATAGAGGGCAAGTACCTCAACATAATAAAGGCCATATATGATAAACCCACAGCTAACATACTGAACAGCAAGAGGCTGAAAGCTTTTCCTCTGAGATCGGGAACAAGACAGGGATGCCCACTCTCCCCACTGTTATTCAACATAGTACTGGAGGTCCTAGCCACAGAAATTAGACAAAACAAAGAAATACAAGGAATCCAGATTGGTAAAGAAGTCAAACTGTCACTATTTGCAGATGACATGATATTGTACATAAAAAACACTAAAGATTTCACTGCAAAACTACTAGAACTAATATCAGAATACAGCAAAGTTGCAGGATACAAAATTAACACACAGAAATCTGTGGCTTTCCTATATACTAACAATGTACTAATAGAGAAATCAGGAAAGCAATTCCATTCACAATAGCATCAAAAAGAATAAAATACCTAGGAATAAACCTAACCAAGGAAGTGAAAGACCTATACCCTGAAAACTACAAAACACTCTTAAGATAAATTAAAGGGGTCACTAACAAATGGAAACTCATCCCATGCTCCTGGCTAGGAAGAATTAATATCATCAAAATGGCCATCCTGCCCAAAGCAATATACAGATTCGATGCAATTCCTATCAAATTACCAACAGCATTCTTCAATGAACTGGAACAAATAGTTCAAAAATTCACATGGAACCGCCAAAGACCCCGAATAGCCAAAGCAATACTGAGAAGGAAGAATAAAGTGGGGGGATCTCGCTCCCCAACTTCAAACTCTACTACAAAGCCACAGTAATCAAGATAATTTGGTACTGGCACAAGAACAGAGCCACAGACCAGTGGAACAGAATAGAGACTCCAGACATTAACCCAAACATATATGGCCAATTAATATATGACAAAGGAGCCATGGACATACAATGGGGAAATGACAGTCTCTTCAACAGATGGTGCTGGCAAAACTGGACAGCTACATGTAAGAATGAAACTGGATCACTGTCTAACCCCATACACAAAAGTAAATTCGAAATGGATCAAAGACTTGAATGTAAGTCATGAAACCATAAAACTCTTAAAAAAATACATAGGCAAAAATCTCATGGACATAAACATGAGTGACTTCTTCATGAACATATCTCCCCAGGCAAGGGAAACAAAGGCAAAAATGAACAAGTGGGACTATATCAAGCTAAAAAGCTTCTGTACAGCAAAGGACACCATCAATAGAACAAAAAGGTATCCTACAGTATGGGAGAATATATTCATAAATGACAGATCCGATAAAGGGTTGACATCCAAAATATATAAAGAGCTCACACACCTCAACAAACAAAAAGCAAATAACCCAATTAAAAAATGGGCAGAGATAAGAATGAGGAGGGAGATGTCTAGGCTGGCATGTGCATACAGTGAGACAACGAATTTGACCGGATCTGTACTGTTGGAACTCAACCAGGAGTTGGGAGGGGTGCAAGTTGTAGCACTCCAAAATCTCATGACTATAGACTATCTATGGTTAAAAGAACATATGGGATGTGAACAGATCCCAGAAATGGGCTGCTTTAATTTGTCTGATGGTTCAAGTACAGTTGGACAATATCCGTCATATCATAGATAAATTTTCACAAATGCCTAGGGTGCCTAAATGGTTTTCTTGGCTTCACTGGAGATGGATGGTAATTATAGATTTGCTTTGTTTATGTCACCGTATTCCTATTATGTTAATATATGTGTGCAAATTAGTTAGTAGTTTAAAACCTATACATACTTAAGGTACTATACAAGAAGATATGTCAAAGAAATAATCAATCCTCCCAAGTTTCCTTCGTATGCTACATCTATAGCTTTTCTTCTTCCTTCCTAATTACAACCCTTAAATAGAATTCGTGCCTCATATCGAATTTACCGAGTATCATAATTCCTCCAGGTGGTAAAGATACCTTGAGACAAGTGCTGGGCATAGAAGCCACAGGGCATAAATCTGCAAAGAAGTAAAAAGCTAACCTTTGCAAACAATATGGCTTCTCTCTCACTTACCAACTTTACATTTCCCTGTATGGCCCCGGAAGATGACTGGTTAGCCAGAGACGGGTAAGATTCCTCAAGGGAGGAACAACCTAAGACAGGCACAGTCGCAGGGGGGCCATCAGGTGAGAATTTGGGGATCAACAGAGGTGAGGCTCAGAACCTCACCCCCCCTGCTTTGAGAGAAATCTTCTGCATCCGTGGATGTCTTGATGCCCTTGTCTAGCCTGGATTAATACTTAGTCCATAGGCACACACCTGATCATCTGATCATCTACATTTGCCTTCTTACAGCACTAAACTATGTTTTCTACCTTTATCTTGCATCTACCTACCACTTCAGCATTTTATTAAAAATAAAAATAATAATAATAGTAGGAGAAATGGGGGATCAACATATAGATCAAGTACAAAAATCAAACGAATATTCATATTTGACCTGATTGTTTATAGGTCATATTGCATGATCAAAACCGAAAGTTTCTGTGATGACTGCCCTTGTACTGTTCACCATGTAAGAATTTATTCACTATGTAAGAATTCGTTCACCATGTAAGAACTTGTTCGTTATGCTTCAGAAGATTGGAGACTGACGAGAATTAGGCTTGAGATGGATTAATGATTGTACATTGAGCGTTGACCCCCCTATACTGAATTTTATTGTTGTTAACAACCATTTGATCAATAAATATGAGAGATGCCCTCTCAAAAAAATTAAAAAAATAAAAAAATAAAAAAAAAATGGGCAGAGGAGCTGAATAGACAGTTCTCTAAAGAAGAAATCCAGATGGCCAACAGGCACATGAAAAGATGCTCCACATCGCTAATCATCAGAGAAATGCAAATTAAGACCACAATGAGATATCACCTCACACCAGTAAGGATCGCCATTATCAAAATGATGAACAACAAACGTTGGCAAGGTTGTGAGGAAAGGGGAACCCTCCTACACTGCTGGTGGGAATGTAAGCTACTTCAACCATTGTGGAAAGCAGTATGGAGGTTCCTCAGAATGCTCAAAATAGAAATACTATTTGACCCAGGAATTCCACTTCTAGGAATTTACCCTAAGAATGCACCACTCCAGTTTGAAAAAGACAGATGCACCCCTATGTTTATCGCTGCACTATTTACAATAGCCAAGATATGGAAGCAACCTAAATGTCCATCAGTAGATGACTGGATTAAGAAGATGTGGTACATATACACAATGGAGTATTATTCAGCCATAAGAAGAAAACAGATCCTACCATTCGCAACAACATGGATGGAGCTAGAGGGTATTATGCTCAGTGAAATAAGCCAGGCAGAGAAAGACAAGTACCAAATGATTTCACTCATCTGTGGAGTATAAGAACAAAGGAAAACTGAAGGAACAAAAACAGCAGCAGACTCACAGAACCCAAGAATGGACTAATAGTTACCAAAGGGAAAGGGACTGGGGAGGATGGGTGGGAAGGGAGGGACAAAGGCCAGGAAAAAGAAAGGGGGCCTTATGATTAGCATGTATAGTGTGTGTGAGGCACAGGGAGGGCTGTATAACATAGAGAAGACAAGTAGTGATTACTTACTACGCTGATGAACAGTGACTGTGAAGGGGTATGTGGGGGGGACTTGGTGAAGGGAGGAGCCTAGTAAACATAATGTTCTTCATGTAATTGTAGATTAATGTAACCAAAATAAATAAATAAATAAGTAAATAAATAAATAATAAATAAATAAATGAAAGAAATACCAGGGACAGTAAATTGCTGCATCCTGGTTGCAAACTCAGAGTAAGCTGCTGTGCCTAGAGCCCTCTGTTCTAGAATTAGAATTCAGACGTGTGATGGGTGCTGTAGGGATATGCATTAAAACATTTATTTCAATGGAAAAGTGAAGTCAGTGTTTTAGTAAAAGAAGGTAACTGACTTGGCTGATGGAGTACTGACTTTGGCAACTAGTTGTTTTGGTTAACATTTTTCCCTAAATAGAACTAAATCTGTGGCATGGAAGTTTTTTAAAACTGTATTTACAGCATGCAATATGATAAAAAACATTTCATAAAATATATAGCATCAGAGGTCTAAGTTAATAGTATTCAAAGTTCAGATTACATAAGGTGTCTAAATAAAAGAGTAATGATTATAATTAATAACATGATTGGTTATTTGGTAAAGGCTGGGAAAGCCTTTTTGGTAAACTTTCCAGGAATTAAGAAAATCACTTGTAATTTGTCAGTGGTGTTCTAACTATAAGGAAACAAATTCTTTTCAAGTATAAAGTTTTCAATTCTATGCCTTTGTAAAAATGAAAGAACATTTCATTAAGCCCTTCATTAATATTTAAGTTAGATTATTAAAAATGATTTTTGATTATAGACCACTATGTGATTTTTGGCAACTTACTGGTAGCTCAGAGAACCAAGTGACCTATCTATAAGAAAGCTCGTTGGCTCCTGTGCCCAGATATGCCATTAGAAGAAGCATTACCTGTAGAATTTTATCAATAAAATTTTTATTTACCAATAGTTTCAATGTACTTATTTATATATTCACCATCATTAGTATGTTATTTAAATAACAAATGGAATGAAAAATCAACCCACAAGAAAAACATTATTCTTAGAGTCTTATGGTGACAATAAATGAAAAAATTAAATTAAATTTATACACATTTGTATTGAATAACAGTATGAAAAGGTCACGAATAAAGAACTTTTGAACATAAGGTTATACTCCACTTGATTAAACGTCTGTGGGGTAAGAGGAATGAAAGTAGAGGACTTTAAGGAAGAGAAGTGTTTTAAAATTTCCAACTGTTTAAGATAAAATGCTTTCATATATATTTTTTAACATAAATTAGTGTGGGTATCAAATTAAAATGGTATTTTGACCCCAATTGATTTATTTTTAAAAGTTACATAAGAGTTTTTTAAAATATGAATATCTACAACGTTTGTATAATGCACTTGAGATTTAGTCATGATGTGTGTTGTTTGTACCTTTTTATTGCTGAGTAGTAGACCATTGTATGGACATACCACTGATTGTTTATCTATTCACTGGTTAATGGATACTTGGGGTTTTCCAGCTTTAGCAATTATAAATAAATCCCCTACAAACATTTGCATGCAGGTTTTTGTATGACTATAAATTGTCATTTCTCTCAGGTAAATATAAGGGAGTGAGATTGCTGGGTTAGATGATAAGTATATATTTATAAGAAACTGCCAAAACCTTTCCAAAATGACTGTACCCCTTTCCATTTCTGCTAGCAGTATATGAGAGTTCCCCTCGCTCTACGCACATGCTAGCACTTACTATTGTAAATGTTTTTATTTTAGTCATTCATTTAGTCATAGTGGTAAGACTGCAAGATATTTTAAGAGATTAAACTGTTTAGCTTCATTTCTGCACCCTAAGAATCCAAGTCCCTTAGAATGACAGCAGAGATATTTTTCCTATTTCCCAACTTTCACTGGAACAATGTTTCAAACCCAGTGGACTGCTTGGCTTCTGAGCCTCATTGGTCAGAAGAATCCCCAGAGCCCCATCACTGAACCTACCTCTTTGCCCAGCTTCCCCACAAGGCAGACGTTGTTCCTTGCAGTAAAATGAGGAGCATTTTGCAATCAAAAGGTGTACAGATGGCCAGGAGCTGGGGAAACAGTGTGAATTTCCCAGTTACAGCCTCCAGAAATGATAGGTAAGGCCCGACACTGACTTTACTGCATCCCACAACCCCGGGTCACCCACTGGAAACACACCCAGCCTCAGGTCCTGTTCTGTGGCTAAGAGCTCCTTGCTCACATCTCAGTCATCCCAGGGGCAGGATCTGTCTCCTGCATGGTTACTCATGCATAGCACATTCCTTTAACTTCAGTCACTGGACAGGAGACCCTGAGGAGGACAATTAGCTCCATGCGTCTGTTTGGTACACCTTGCCCCACTTAGAAGTAGATGTCTTCTCCAAAGACGTGACCTTCTAAATAACTCCCACTCAGCGATCTATATGCTGGTCCTGAGGAAAGCAGTCTCTAAGCATGGAGTGCAGAGCCCTGTTTTTCTCCATAGTGTGTTGTTTAAATATCTTTTTTTGTCTCTTTGACCTGTGAGTACTAGACAAAGATGTGTGGAGGGCTATCAGTACAGCCATAGATTTCTCAATTTGTGCCTGTAATTCTATCAATGTTTGTTTAATAAGAGCTTTCTGATTCTATTGACTTAGGTAAGTACAAATGCCTTCCTGGTGAGTTGAATCTCTTATCATTATATAGTGACACCCTCCCTATCCCTGAAATAAATATTCACCTTAGAGTTCTCTGTTGCCTGATATTAATCAAACTATACCATTTCTATTTTGTTTGCATTTACCTAGACTTTTTCCCTCTTTTTGCTTTCAACCTTTCTGTGCACCGTTTTATCTTTTAGTGTAAATCTGCATTTGAAAAAATCTAGTCTGAAAGTTTTTCCCTATTATTAGTGGACATTTATGGGATTAATGACATATTCATATCCATTTGTACAATCTCATTTTGAGTTTTCTATAGTCTACCTCGTTATTTACAGATTCTGTATTTGCAATTTCCTTCCTTCCTTCCTTCCTTCCTTCCTTCCTTCCTTCCTCCTTTTCATCAAACAACTCAACAGCGAGAAAACAAATAACCCGATTAGTATAATGGGCAAAGGACTCAAACAGAAATTTCTCCAAAGAAGACATACAAATGACCAACAGGTATATGAAAAGGTGCTCAGCATCACTAATCACCAGGGAAATACAAATCAAAACCACAATGAGATATCACTTCACATCTTGTTAGAATGGTTATTACCAAAAAGATAAACGATGACAAGTGTTGGCAAAGATGTGGAGAAAAGGGAACTTGTGCACTTTTTGGGGGAACTTAAATTGGTATATACATCACGGAAAATAGTCTGGAAGTTTCTCAAAAATTTAAAAATAGAACCACCAATGTGAGCCAGCACTCCCTCTTCTGGGTCTATATCCAAACGACAAGAAAGCAGTATCTTGCAGAGGTATCTGCACCCCCATGTTCGCTGTAGCATTATTCACAATAGCCAAGACATGGACACCATGTAAGTGGAAGAATGGATAAAGAAAATGTGATGCATATGAATATTATTCAGCCTTAAAAAAATGCTGTCATTTGCGACAAGATGAATGAATGAACCTGGAGGATATTATGCTACGTGAAATCAATCAGACAGGAAAAGATAAATAGTGCATGATCTCACTTATGTGTGGAATCTACAACAGTTGAACTCTTATAAGCAGAGAGTAGAATAGCGGTTGCCAGGGATGAGGGGTGGGAGAAATGGGGGGCTGCTGGTCAAAGGGTACATAAATAAGTTCTGGGGATCTAATGTACAACGTAGTGACTATAGTTAAGAATACTGTGTTGTATATTTGAAATTTTCAGACAGTAGATCTTAAGTTTCTCACACACACACAAAAAGAGGCAACTATGTGAGGTAATAGATACGTTTAGCTTGATTGTGGCCATCATTTCATAATATATACTGTTATCAAATATGATATACACCTTAAATATATTCAGTTTTTAATTGTCAATCTACCTTAAGCTGAAAAAAATTTTTAATAAAAGAAGTTTTCACTGGGTATTCACAACTAGACTAGCAGTTATCTTTGGCAGCACTTTGAAAATATGTTTGAAAATATATTTGAGATATGTTTCTATTGTCTTAAGTTTTCTGAGGCTACTCTTGAGAAATTCTCCATTAGTCAAATGATTTCTTGGTTTTTTTTAACTTTAGTTATATATTCCATTTCTAGATATTTTACTTTGTGCTTTTTCAATATTCTGTTCATTTTCATGTTCTCATCTTCTTTAGCCATGCTCTTATTGCCATCTTTTATTTCCTTTATTTTCTAAGCCTTTTAATTTTGTACTCTGAAAAAATAATTCCAACATCTAATGCCTTGGTGAATCTCTGCTGTGTCTCCTGACTTCTTTTTCATCTTTTCCTATTTTTTTAAGCTATTTTTTTAAGCTATTTCCTATTTTTTTAAGTGAAGTTTTTTCTCATGAACTCTTATATTTAAAGGAAGCTTATCTTTAATGGCACCTTGTCTGTGGAATTTCTTGCAATCTTGTGTTTAAAGGAGCATTTTCAAAATCAGTTTGTTTTACATATTACCCTAACATCAGACTATTTGGAATTAAATTTATAGTTTCAGATTTTTCAGACTACATACGTGCACTACTTCCTGCTCCGTCATGTAAAGAAACGAACTTGTAGTTATGAATTATTGGAGAAGTCTTTGTTCCCATTCTACTGAATGGATAAATAAAATGTGAAATATATACACAATAGAACATTACTCAGCCTTTAAAAGGAAGGAAATTCTGACACCTGCTACAACATGGATGAACCTTGAGGACACTGCGCTAAGTGAAATAAGCCAGTCACACACACACACGCACAAAAAAAAAAAAAAAACCCCACCACCAAATACGCTATGATCTCACTTAAATGAGGTGCCTAGAGAAGTCAAAGACATAGAGACAGAAAGTAGATAGATGATGGTTCCCAGGGACTGACAGAGAGAGAAATGGGGAGTTACTGATTAATGGGTACAGAGTTTCAGTTTTGCAAGACGCAAACGGTTCTGGAGATGGACGGTGTTAATGGTTGCACAACCATGTGAATGTACTTAATGCCACTGAGCTGTGCACTCAAGAATCATTAGGGTGGTTCACTTATGGTATGTGTATTATACCACAGTTTTTAAAAATAATTTTACAAAAGGAAAGGGACTTTTGGTTTCTGCTCAGAAAAGCTGAATAAACCTTCCAATATGACATTGAAAAAAGGCTGTACAATTTTTCCGAACTCACCAGAGTTCAGAGATCACAGGGCCACCACGCAGTCCAGAATCTAGGGAAAGACAAGCACCTGCAGGGTAAGTTGATTCCTGAGGGGACAGCCAGCCTCCAGCAGGAACAGCCCAGCCAGGGCAGCTGGCACACTGCAGGAAGCTGGGCGAGCATAGGCAAAAGGTGAGGACCCGGGGCTGCACGCGCAGGCAGGAGTCCACGCCCCCTTGCAGGCTTTTTCTCCTGGACTCCCGCTGGCACGCGCTGAAAAGACTGTTAGAGTTCTGAGACAGCCTCCCTTGTGCGGAACTGGGGAGAGTGGAGAAAGGCAGCAGGCCGCTCAGGAAGAGACAAAAGATGCCACCCGAAGCGTTCCTTTCTTTCCTGCTGAAGGAACGCTTTCATCTTGGAAGAGAGGAGCAGGACTGTTGTCCTTGAAGTACAAGTGACATCTCATTGCAGCCGGGGGAGGGCGGAAACACTTCCCAGATTCAGAACTTCCTCCTGGGAGTGGAGGGGAGGGCAGGATCTAAGACCACATTCCGAGACCCAGGGACGTAGTGTCTGCCTAACACTGAGGCTTACTCAGGACAACAGAGAGTGGACCCCAACTCCCACCCACCCACCACACCAGGCTACAGGCACTGAGTAACAACTGACTTAGAGGAGACAGTCATTCTCAGAGACACGGACAAAGCTGAGAGTGGAGTAGAGAGGTCACTGGGGAAAAAAAATCCTCCGGTAAACCCAGCTCCACCCTAAACACAGGTATTTGTGTTCTGAAGATGGAATTTGAAGTTCGTGGTGCACTCAGGATAACTACGCAACAATAAACCAATAAGCGGCAAGCAGAGCCGGCTGTGAGATTAACACGAACTTCCACAGTAAAGGCCTAGTAGAAGGAAAAGGCAAGTCCATTTCCAGGGATAAAGACAATTTCCTGGTTCTGGTTCCTTGTCTCTCCCACAAATGCAGCTGTAAAAACTGGGAAAGTCAGTAATAGCAGGCAGATTGCAAAAGAAGACTAGAGTTTGAGCACCGTATTACCGGACATGAATTTACTGGAGATTTTTTCCATCTGGTATTCACTGGCCAAGCTGGAAAAAAGCCCTAGGGTGCAGGTAGAGAGAGCTTCCAGAGAAAACCTCTAATTCTGGCCTGATGCATAGAAAAGGGAACTTGAAATGCCCACTAGTGGTACAGAAGTCCTATTTTTTTTTTCCTTTTTCTCTTCTTTGTTCTTCTGCACCCTAGTCCCAAAGAAACTCTATGGTGGGTGGCATCAGCAGCTGGTATGGGGGTTGGAAGGAGCCAAAACTCGGAGGGAGGAGAAATCTTCCCGTTGGGTGCGGCAGTAATTCTAAGAGAGTGGGTGGATCCCATTGCCCCCGTTTCTTTCTTCTATCTTTGTTCTCCCACCACTTGGCCTGCCCACGGATGCAGTTGTGGAAGTGCCTAGCAGAGGAGGGTTACCAGCAACCCAGCTTTCTGAAGCCCAGAAAAAACAGAGGTCCTGGGAAGATCACCAAAGTGGGGAGGCAAACCCATACAGCTGTTTATTTGCTCCTTGGTCAGGCTGTGCATGCATGGATGTGATCCTATTTGACATGCTTTAAGAAATGAACTAACAAATACACCACCACGTTGGTCCCAGGTGAGCCCTAGGTGGTGCATATGCAAGGAAGACGCTAAATGACCTTCCAGCAAAGGCTTTGAAATCTGAACAGGTCCTGGAACCACAGCCCACAGAAGATAGGCTGAACTTTTCAGCCTGAACCTAACCATTGCAAAATTACATCTGAAAACAAAATACCAACCTTCTCCAGTACATTTGCTCAAGACTCAGAGTCTAAGACATAATATTTAAAATGTCCAGTATACAATTAAAAATAATGTAGCATATGAAGGAAAAGGAAACTATCAACTCATTCAGAAAAAAAAAGACTATCAACAGACTCCAGTTCCAAGATGACATATATGTTGGAATTAGCTGGCAAAGACTTTAAAGCAGCTATTATAAAAATGCTGCAACAGGCAACCATGAACATTCTTGAAACTGATGGGAAAATAAAAGTCTCAGCAAAGAAATAGAAAAATAAAATGGAAATGTTATAAGGAAGAACATATTAACTGAAAATTCAAAACTCTTCAGATGGGCTTAAGATCAGAATATATGTGACAGAGAAAAGAGCAGTGAAACTTGAAGGCAGATCAATAGAAATTATCCAATTTGAACATCAGAGAAAATATACTGAAAAAAAGATGCACAGGGCTTCAGAGACAATAACAACAGTTCTGACATCTGTGTCACAAGTCCTGGAAGGACAGGAGAAAGAGTACAATGCTAGGGAAAAAAAATCAAGGAAATAATGGCGAGAATTTCCAGATTAGTTGAAGATATAGGCCCGTAGACTCAAGAGGCTTGTGGTGAACATTTATTTTCTCTCTCAGCAACTTACAAGTACATAATGCACTATCCTTAACTGTAATCAACATGTTGTACATTCGATACCCAGAACTTATTCAGCTTATAACTGGAAGTGTGCACCATTTGATCAACATCTCCCTGTTTTCACCAGCTCTAGCCCTGGTAACCAGCACTCCACTCTGTTGCTGTAAGTTTGTTTTTTTAAGATTCCACATGTAAGTGAGATCATGCAGCGCTTGTCTTTCTCTGTCTGACTTATATCACTTAGAATAATGCCTCAAGTCTCATCCCTGTTGTTGCACACAGAAAGATTTCTTTTTTCTCATGGCTGAAGAATATTCCATTGTATATATACATCACTATTCATCTGCTGAATGGCACTTATGTGGTTTCCATATCTTGGCTATTGTGATTAGTAGTGCAAGGAACATAGGAGTTCAGATATATCTTCAAGATCTTGATTTCATTTCCTTTGGATAGCAGTGGGATTGCTGGATCATATGACAGTTCTACTTTAAATTTTTTGAGAAACATCAGCCACTGTTTTCCATAGTTGCTGTACCAACTTACTTTCCCACCAACAGTGCAGAAAAGTTCCCTTTACTCCGCATCCTTGTCAACATTTGTTATCTCCTGTCTTTTGGCTGATAGCCATCCTAACAACATGTAAGGTGAGATATCACTGTGGTTTTGACTTGCCCCTCCCTGATGATTACCGATGTCGAACATCTTTGCATGTACCTGTTGGCCATTTGTATGTCTTCCTTAGAAAATTGTCTGTTCAGTTCCCCTGCCCATTTTTTAATCATTGGGGTTTCTTGCTACTGCGTTGTGTGAATTCCTTATATATCTTGAATATTAAACCCTATCAGAAATATGGTTTGCAAATAGTGTCCCCCATTCCATAGTTTGCCTTTTCATTTTGATTGTTTCTTCTGCTGTGCAGAAGCTTTTTAGTTTGATGTGTTACCACTTGTTGATTTTTACTTTTGTTCCTTGTGCTTTTGGTGTCATATCCAAAATCCAAAAAGTCATTGCCAAGACCAATGTCAAGGAGGTTTTTCCTACATTTCTTCCTCAGAGTTTTACAGTTTCATGTCTTTTGTTGATATCTTTAATCCATTTTGAATTGGTTTTTCTGCATGGTGTAAGATAGCTGTCCAACTTCATTCTTCTGCATGTGGTTGTCAAGTTTTCCCAGCACCATGTATTGAAGAGACTATCCTTTCTCCACTGAGCATTCTTGGTTCATTTGTCAAACATTAGTTAACTGTATATGCAAGAGTTTATTTCTGGGCTCTTGATTCTATTCTACTGATCTATGTGTCTATTTTTATGTCAGTACCATACTGTTTTGATTAACAGAGCTTTGTAATACAGTCTGAAATAGGGAAGTGAGATGTCTCCGGCTTTGTTCTCCCTTTTCAGAATTGCTTTGTGGCTCTGTACAAATTTTATTTTATTTTTTCTATTTCTGTGAAAAATACCATTGGAATTTTGATAAGGATTGCATGGAATCTAGGTGAATCTATACAAACTATAGGTAGCTTTGGGTAATATGGATATTTTAACAGTATTAATTCTTTCAATCCATGAACACAGAATATTTGTATCTTTTTCAATTTATTTCATCAAAGTCTTGTAGTGTTCAGCATACAGATCTTTCACTTTCTTGGTTAAATTAATCCTAAACTATTTATTGTCCTATTGTGAAAGGGATTGTTTTATTTATTTACTTTTCGGAGAGTTTGTTGTTAGTGTAGGAGTACAACTGATTTCTATATGTTGATTTTCTATCCTAAACTTCACTGAGTCTGTTTCTTAGTTCTGATAATTTTTTGGTGGATTCCTTAGAGTTTTCTGTATATCAGACTATATCATCGACAAGCAGATATAATTTTACTTCTTCCTTTCTTTGGATGCCTTTTATTCTTTTTCTTGCCTGATTGTTTGGCTGGGACTTCCAGGACTATGTTGAGTGAGTATGTGTAAGATAAGCAGAGAGAGGGTGCCCTTGCCTTGTTGCTGAAATTAAGGAAAAGCTTTCAACCTTTCATTATTGAAAATGGTGTTAGTGGTGGGCTTGTCATATCTGGTCTTTGTTATACAGAGTTATGTTCCTTCTATACCCAATTTGTTGAGAGTTTTTAATCATGATATAATGCTGCATTTTATTAAATGCTTTTCCAGTATCTACTGAGATGATCATACAGTTTTTATCCCTTAATTCTGTAATGTGGTATATCACGTTTACTGATGTGTGCATGTTGAACCATCCTTGCATCTCAGGCAAAAGTTCCATTTGGTCATGTTGAAATCCCTTGAATGTGCATTTGCATTCAGTTTGCTAATACATTGTTGTGAATTCTTGCATCTGTATGCATTAGGGATATTGGCCTATAATTTCTTTTCTTGTAGTGTCCTTTGGCTTGGTATCAAGATAATGCTTGCCTCAAAGATGAGATTGGGATTTCATTCCTCTTCAATTTTTGGAAGAGTTTAAGAAGGACTGGCTTTGATTTTTCTTTAAATGTTTGGTAGAATTCACCAGTAAAGCCATCTGGTCCATCTGCAGGTAGAGGCCTCAGCAGTATCTCCAGGTCTAGCAGCTAGGCACAAGATCAAGCAGTGGTGGTAGCCAGAGCTGGTGATGTGCATACTGTTGGCTACAAGAGGCCAGCTGCAAGTGCCTGTGTAGTGGTAGGGCAGGTTGCAGACACACACATAATATTGAGGGCCAGGGCATGCAGCAAGGGCCAAGGCCAACTGTGGACTCACTGACAGCTGCAGGGGTCCTGGCTGTTGGCATGCACTACTCTGGCTGCTGGGTTTTACCGTGGACACATGGCAGAGGAGGCCTGTGATGGGGGTCGGGGCAGGGATATGCAATTACACAGCTGGAGGGGCTCTCTGCAAATGAGTGCAGTGGTACAGGTCAGTGACTGAAGACAGGGCCTGATCCTGTAGCTGCAGGGCTCCTGGCTGTCATTGTCTCTGCCAGGGTGTGCACATATCAGGCCAGGGGAATACAAACATACAGCTGAGGAGCCAGCTCTGAGCATTCACACTGTTTTGGGTCAGCTGCAGGTCAAGGTTGGTATCTTATAGTTATGCAGCCTCAGAAGCCTGGACTGGCTCCCAGTGCAGTGTCTGGGTTCCAGTGGGGGAAAGGGGTAAGGAGCCTAGGTAGCCATTTTGTTGATATCACTCTGTATCAATATGTTTGGATATGTCGTATTTTCATTTTTCAGTTCAAAATATTTTTTTAATTGAGGTATATATAATAAAATGCATATTCCAGCACCAGGTATCTTACTGTACAGCTCAATGAATTTTGACCTATTATACACTCATGCAATCATCACCCAAAATATTTTTTTAATTGAAGTATCGTTGATACACAATCTTATATTGGTTTCCAGTATATAACACAGTGGTTCAACAGTTACCCATATTATTAAATCCTCACCCCCACTAATGCAGTTACTATCTGTCAGCAGAGAAAGATGTTACAGACTCACTGGCTATATTCTCCATGCTGTACTACCATCCCTGTAACCAACTTATATTATGACTGAGAATTTCTGTGCCCTTTTATCCCCCTCCCCCTCCCCCTCCCAACCTACCCACCCCAACCGCTCCCCTATGGTAACCACCAGTCACTTCTCAGTGTCCTCGAGTCTACTGCTATTTTTTTTCTATTATGATTTCATTTTGACCAATGATTCCTTGGAATTGCTTTGCTTAATTTTTAATCATATGGAAAAGTTTTCAAGTCATTTTATTTTATTTTATTTATTTTATTTTATTTTATTATTTTATTATTTTATTTTATATTTTATTCTAGCTTAATTCCACTGTAGTCAGTCTGGTTTCAATCTATCAACATTTGTTGAGACACTTTTTAAATATTCCATGTGCTCTGAAAGAATGTATGTCCCACAGCAACTGAATTCTTTTTGATGTAAGTTGATTAGTCACTTCTTTCGTTGCTCAGGTCTTCCATACCCTTACTGATTTTCTTACCTGCTTATTCTCTATCAAGTTACTGAGAAAAGCAAGCTGAGTTGTTTGCCGGTCAGTCAAGCTCTGCCAATGGCAGGCCCGTTTACTTGGGACCAATCCTTCCAGTAAAGTCAATATGAGATCCCCTGGGGGACTCCCAGCCCACACCTTTGAATACCAGTCACCTCCCACTTCCGCAGCTTGCAGAGTGGGTTAACTCCAGGCTTTGAAGCAGCACAACCAAGCACAAAGGCTCAGTGTGCTCCTTAGTGCACCTGGGGGTGAATGAGAGTGTCCCACCTGCCAGGTGGCTCCAGAGTTTTTTCTCAACTGCTTTATTCCTATTGTTCAACCGGGCAACGACTCACTGAATTTGTCCTAAGGCAGTCACCCCCTGCTAATCCAGGAACACTGAGGTTCTGACCTTCGCCCATCTCAGTTATGTTCTTTCTGCACAGTGCCCCTTCCCAGCCCTACTCCGCACTAGACCCCCTACTTTAAGCACATCTCTGGCCCCTGGTGTAGATGTATTTCAGGAAACATAAGTACAGAGGCATTTGGAGAAAGGGGTCCGTGTGCCCATTCATCATCAACTTACTGAGGGAGCTTGGGTAGGTTCACTGCTGGTGTGTGCCTTCTTGTTCCAAAGTGCTGATTTTAGCAAACAATACTTTTGCTCTGCAGATTTGTGGGTATAACAATCAGCACCAAAAAGGAGAAGTTGGGAAATTAGCATGTGCTGGAGTCATAGAGCTTAATACCAAAGTCATGATCCAACCATGGCCTCAACTTCATCTCTTGTTGCTGTGGGCAGGGGGAGGATAGGCTATCGGCCCTTCAGTCCCTTCAAGTTCCCTTTCTTCTCCCCCCATTTTAAATTGAATTCTGTTAAGGAGGAAAATAACTTCCATTCTGAGTTCTCCCTATTTCCCCCATCCCTCAAGGCAGGACCAAGCATGTCTTCCTCCAGGTCTCCTGATACCACAACCCCAGCATCCCTTCTGTCTTCTCTACTTTTAAGACACTGACTCTATGTCCCATTGGTCCCTTCTTGTCATGCCTCATCCTGGTTTCTACTTGCTTAGATCATAAGACTTAACCCTTCCCTGGGCTATGTGCCAACAGATAGAGTTAGGGACTCCTCCCCCTCCTGTGGGGTGGTCCTTGCCATGAACCTGGCCACATGGTAGGCTCTCTATAACCCTCTGAAGGTTGCTTATTCTTTCTAGGAGTATTTACAATTGAAAATATCCCTGCAGATTCCAAATGGCTGAATAAATAATGGTAACAAATTAGGCATTGTCTAGGAAGAGAATTTGAGGAGGTCAATGGCATTTCCTTTCAATTCTTATCCATTGCTGCTGTGAACTTTAGGAAAGATTGTACCCCCATGGATTAATTTTAAAAAAGAGACAGCTTGTGGGCACCTACTAGAATAACAGGCCTGAAATAATGGGAGAAGCCTGCCCTGAGGTGTGGGGAACCCAGAGGGGCAGTGTTCTCTGTAGCTGTAAGGACTCCCCAGGTGTATTTAGTCAATAAACAAAGAGAGGTTGAGTCCAGGAGTCCTGGCCAAGGAGATCACTTCTGTAAAGGGAAGAAGACAGGGAGGTAGGGATATGGGGCAGGGGGCTGGGCATTGAACAGTACTGGAACTATAGAAGAAAAAACAGGTTCTGAGTTACTGTCACAGCTTATTTGTCAAGGAGTTGAGGCTGAAAATGCAACCTCTTAGCGAAAAGGGTCAGCAGGTAGGAGAGACTCTGCCCTGGGCCACCTTCCCTGCCCACAGCTGGGACAAGAAGATAGCCCCCTGGAGGTCGGGTAGCATTCTTCCAAGACCCCCTACGATCTTCCAACTTTCACTGGTGGTTTAAGGACTCAACAGCAGACACCGTGTTGCTGATTTTATTGTTTAGACTGCTGGTCTCTAGAGGAGAAATGGGGTAGGTATTCAGTAGCCACAGGGTCTGGTGAAGCATATTTTTTTAAGTGTTACAGATCCTCCCAAACCCTGGGGGCAGGGACGTTTCCTGTGATTTAGGACACTTGGACATCTCCCAGGGTGTTTTAAGTCCAGGGAACAAATACATCCATGTCAGACCTCCTGGGTTTGGGTAAATCAGGTAGACCTGCAAGTGGAGAAAGGGGTTCTGGGGCTGGGATGAAGGACAGGGGTCCTAATGAGACAGGGACCGTGGATGTAGTCAGAGTAGGGTGAGGGCCTCTGGAGGAGGCAGGGCGGGATATTTGCAGTCAGAGCAATGTAACTATATGCAAGGAAACCCCCCTGCTAAAACTGTTATGTCATACATTGAGCTCTAGAATCATTCTTCAGTGACATCAGTTAATGTTCCCCAGATAATGAAGAGTAGCACATGTTTTATTATGCTAAGCATGTGCAGCCCTGTGTAAGATTCACTTTAGCACTAAAAGGCCCAGGCCTATGTGCTGTCTTTCCTCCTTCAGATCTGACGAGGTGATTTTGCAAACTGAGCAACTAACTTATCATGCAGATACATCCAGCTGTAGACGACAGGGTGAAAGGCAGGAAGAATTCCATCTTAAAGATAAGATTGCATTTTAACACCCAGGAAGTTCAAGAGGCAAGATTCTTTAGCAAGTAGACAATACCTCAGCCCACCTTGGGGGCTGGGCAGGCAGCCTTTTGATGTGCTCTGGGGGCCAAGGCGCTGGTGTCCCAGAGAGAAATCAAGGCAGGAAATTCCTTGCCTTAAGTTAATTTTAAATATTCAGAGACCACTTAACAAGTCCACACCACTAAGTTTTTTTCATGTTCTCGAAAAATCCTCAGCTGCCTATAAAACCCCCTAGACAACGCACCACTACGGAATCTCTTGTCCCCTCTTGGTGTGAGCCAGGAGCTGTATTCTCTTACTTTATTTCTAAATAAAAGCCTGTACCTTGCTTTCCTACCTTGACTGTGAAGCTCATTCTTCGGCTCCCCAAACAAGAACCCCGGCATCACTAAGTTGGATTGGACACCGGGACTGGGGAGGCACAGTGTCCTGCAGTCCATCTCCGCACAGTTTGGGGTTCCACAATCGTTGAGAACCAAGTGACAAGGGAAAGGTCCTTCTCAGGTCGTGCCGGTTCCCCCGAGAGGCGTGCAGACACTTCCACAGGAGGCACTGCAGCAGTGGTGGCCCATCTGACATGCCGAGGGTAACTGGCAGATGGTGGCACACTGCTCGGTACTGGGAATCTTCATGCAGGGTTACAATTTCGGCTTTGATAAAACTGAAAAGGACTATGTGAGAAGTGACTTAAAGAAAAGTTTTTTCTGATTATTATCAGCCCCTCCAAGGCCCCAGGACCCAGCCCACTGATTTCTCTTCCTCTCCCTGCCCAGGGACCTGGGTGGACATTTTGATTCCTGGAGTCAAGATCTGGCTCCCACACGCCTAGCGAAACCCAGCCGCCATGAAGCCACCCCTTGGAACTGCAGCTCACGGAACCTGAGTCCCGAAACCCAGTTCCCAGAACAAAGGGTCCCAAGAGATCTGGTCTCCTACTGCTGTCTTAGAGGCGGGAGGACCGGAGTCCCACCTCTACTTCACTCCTGGCTGAAAAGGTCCTCAAAAGCTGGCTCTTCCCTAGAAACCTTTATCACTATCTGTTTTCCCACGACTCTCCCCTCAGTCCTGCTGATTTCAATCCCTCCCTGCCACACACAGTGTGGTTCCAAACTTCCCCTCCTCAAGCATGCATTTTATTTTTCTTCTCCCTGCCCAGTGTTCCAAAATATTCAATTCCCCAAACAAAGGCCCTATTTCAAGAAAGAATTAGTATCCCTTCCCAATTCGGTGCTCATCCTTGGAACTCCTTAATGAGGCCATAAACTGGTAGCTCAAGCTAGCCACCCTCCACACAGGCTCCAAACCCCGGGGAGCCTTCCTGGACAGAAACACCATACAGCCGCCACCATGCCCACCACACACCTAAAAACATCGTGTTCCTTGTAGTATCAGGAGACCCTTAAGCTCGAGAACTAAACTAAATTCAGCTTTCCTTGGGGATCCCGGCTGAAAAGAAGAAGCAAAGCTTTTGTAGGTGCCGGCCCCTGTCTCCTCTTCTCAGCAGGCCTGGGAACAGTCCTTTTGCTTCCTACCCGTTCTTTATCTGGAAGCCCAGTCGGAATGCCTACTGTATGCTGGAAATTCAGCTAGAGACTCAACTCTTTCTATCCAGTTTCCTGAGACTGACAGGATCACCACGTAGTCCAGCATCAGCAACTGGAGAACCAACCACTTCATGGTGCCGACTGTGGATGTCTGAGCGTGAGCCTGGCAGGGTGCCCAGGGTTTGATCAGGTCTTGCTGGGTAGAGAAGAGCTGCAGGGTGGGAGCTGGGAGGCCACGTGAGGGGTCTCACTGCCCCATCTGCTTCTGCCTCCTCCCCTGCCGTCCACCGCATCTCGGCTGGGCACTGGTGTACGTCAGGCACTTTCTCTCTCTTATGCGTCATACTCGTCTCACTGCAGAAATGAATTCTTCATGGCTTTATGATTTTCTATGTTAGAAATTTGGAAAACATAGAAAAGTACAAGGAAAATAATAAGGTATTATCAGTCATCCATGGTCTAAATACTAGTGTCATGTATCTTTCATGAAAGATAGTGTTAAGCTAATCTCCCAAATTAAAAAACTATATATCCATATTTATTGGATTTTATTGTGTTTTTAAAGTCATTAAAGAATATCAGTAAATGTAAGTCAGTTAAAAATTTTAAATCATCAGAGAGCTTTAAAAAATCGATCACAAAACTTGAAGTGAAACAAATTTTTCTAAGTCTGAATCTCCCCAAGATTTTCTGGGTTTCACAATAATTAGCTCCTAAATGAGATCAGCACATTTACTTTTTAAAGCACACTTATTTAAAATTTCTTATTTACTTATTTATAAAGTAAATAGATGAACTTCATATCCCTCAATTCCATTAAAGTAACTTTAAGGAGTGACATTAGCAAGATGACTAAATAAGACTCCCCTGCTTGAATCCCCCATGGTGCGCGCACACACACACAACAATAACGTGGCACCCATCCATCCTCAGACAAAGCGGGAGCTTTGTGAATTCCCCGTGGGAACTGTGGGGTCCAGTACCGTATGCCAAGGGACCTGGGAGGAACCTCACCTGTGGTTTGGGTGATAGGCATACAGAGTTTGGTTCTGGCATGGGACCCTGACGTGGCCTGTAAACTGGCTCTAGGCCCCTCTCAGTCACAGTCCAGGCTCTAGACAATCACTCAGGCGAGAGAGCCTTTGTGGCCAGGATACACAGTAGGTACTCTATGATCTCATTCAGGAGAAGCTATATTTTAAAAATGATCTTCAAGATACTGTCAACTGAAATCAACACGACTGCCGTATTTAAGAAAGGTAGAGTTTACTCCTAGTCTTACTGAGGCCCGTGGCCTGAGAGCAGCCCATCAGTGTGCTCTGATAAACTATAAAGCCCCTGCATTTGGAGACATCTCAAATGCTTTTCCTACAGCAGGGGATACACTCAGGAAAGAGCTTACATTTATCAGTACATTGGGCATTGTGGCATGGATGCATCTAGTTAGTGTCCTAAGGATCGTGTACACATTCCAATGGTATCTGTGTGTGTGAGAGGAGGCAGGGCCAAGGGTTCTCATCAGGCGGATGACCTCATCTTCTCTGGGGGATGGAGAGGGCACATGCATCCCTTGTCAGTGACACCAGGAAATTCCTGACTGACTGCATTTCTGGAGGAGGTTTAAACTGTGATTAGGTTAGGTATTAAGTCCTGTTTGGTGACTTGGTGCAGCAGAAGTGACCCCAGGTTGGGCCTGTGTCTTTCTTTTTTTATTATTATTAAAGCATCACAGATACTGTGTCTTTCTTTTTAACAATGCTAATGACAAATATAATCCAGAGAAACAATATAATGCAACAATACAAATATAATCCAGAGAAACAATATGGGCAGGAAAGCCTGCCTTGCATTACCTGAAATCTCAGGATGTGAGGGCTATTACCCAGTAAAACTCTGGCAGACAAAACTCACCTGGCAGGAATAAGAAGATATTGAGAGGGTAGAAGGAGGACTCCTTCTGGAAGCTCAGAATACTGGGCAGGAATGCTTTCTCTAGTGACTGGAGGTGCCAGCTTCTTACCGGGGGGGGGTGCTTGTGCCATTGGACAGTTATGTGGAGGCCAGGGTCTTGGGTCTGAAGTTGAGGAGTCTGGCTTTGCCTAGGGAGCCAGGTCAGAGACTGGCATGTTTTCACCAAATCCCCTTTTCTGTTCTTGGGCATACAGCTAGATTTTATTTCCTAGTCTCCTTTGCAAATAAGTGGGACCATATGAATGAATATATTGTGGCAAATAGAATGTGCATAGAAATAATAAACTCTGCTTCTAGGCCTGACCCTTAAAAACCTCCTACGTGAGCCTCCATGCCATCTTTCTTTTCTCATCTGCTGGCTGGGTACAGAGGAGGCCTTGGGAGATGGTGGGGCCATAGATGGAAGGATCCAGCGTCCTTGAATCATGGCATAGGTGACCTTCAGTGAAGTGTACTGTGAACGTGAATACACTTTTACCGTGTTAACGCCATGATTTTTTAATAAACCTCTATTTTGACTCTAGCCTTCAGCCCACCTGACTATTGCATAGATCTAGCTGAGGAGGCATGGCGGGGTGGGAATGACTATGGGGTACAAAAGCATGTAAAGCCTTCAAGTTGGTGTGTCAGTTTATTTGGCAAAGACTTGAGGCTCCTCAGGATGGAGAGGTCAAGGAGAAGACAGAGAGGTCCCCAGCTGCAGCAAGGGGGTACCCCAAAAGGGAGCCAGGCAGCACTCTTCTTAGACCACATAGTCATCCTCCAGGCCACACCAGTGGTGGGCCAGCTAGAACACAGGGTTTAGCATGGACTTAACGGGCTCTCTGGAAGAGAAAAGTTAAGTGGTTAAAAGTCAGGGGACTCTGGAAAGCATCTATACCCAACTTAATAACACCCTTGGCCCCAGTTAATGGGAACAGGAATTCTTTCTGTAAGATCAGGAATTACCCACTTTTAAGGACTTTCTCCCAAGAGATTTGCCAGCTGAGCACACTGGTGGAAACTGAGTCTTGTTGGGCCTGGCTGAGGCAAGGGACCAATGGAGGGGCCAGATTAGAGGCAGTAACTGAGGCCTTGGACAAAGGAGATATGATGTTCTGGGGGGACTCAGTGAGAGGGAAAGGAAGAGTATAGGCCCCACGTTGGCATTGTGCTTTGCATCACAGCAGCAGCCTAGGTGTGGAGTTAGGAGGCCGTTGCCGTGTGCCGCCTGTTCCTTTGGCCAGGATTTGGGCGTGTGCTGTCTTCTGCTGCAGGTCACAGCTTTAAATGAGGGTGAGCAGCAGTAAGGAGGCATGTTTTGGTCCAGCCTTCCCACCCCAGCCAACTTACTCATTGTCCAGGCAGATGTTTCCACAGTAGGTCCAGCAGCACGTGTAATTTAGCTGTAAACACCCCTGGGATTTAGTGCACCTCTTCCTACAGTACTTAAGAGGAGGCTGTACCCAGCACTGTTCAGTTTCTCTTCTTTCAGCTGGAACTGAGGTGGTAGATGTCAGCAGGGTCCATTCATCCACAGGTTGAAGAAGAAACCCTTCTCGAGCTTAATTCCTGAGCCCTGGAACCTGAGCTCCAAGCCACAAGCAAAATATTTCTCTGCCTTTCAAAACAATCCCTTCTGTGAATTCTAGCCCCTGTCTTTTCACAGGAAACCATCCTTGCATGACACGGCTTCCCTGTTTGCACAAGTCCCCACCACACTGCAGGCCTTCGGGCCCTTACCACGTTCCCTAAAGACAGGACCCAGGACCACTTTGCCATGTATACCACCTCCCCAAGTCTTTCTCATTTAACCGCAGATTTCAGGCCTGTAACATTCTCGAGCTCCAATCTCCATACCCAGAATGTAGGATGGAAAACTGAGCTGAGGGAGCACAAGAACCTTCTTTTCCCCCTTTTTTATTTGCTTCCCTGCTGATACCACCTAAACAGTCTCTCCCTGGAGTCCGCATCTTCACTGGCCCACAAACCTCCTTCTCAGGCCCTTCATTATCCCAATTTTCTTATCAAATGGCCTCACAATATGACTCGTAGGAGCCCTTATTTGTCCTTCGCATTTGCTCATATTCTAAAAGATTCTTCCCTCAAACTAACTGAATGCGTTGAATATTACCCTTTCAGTGTTCATCAAAGTCTCCCTCAGATCAAGGCCAGAAATTCTGAAAATAGGGGCTCAGAGGGAAGGAAGCTCTGTATGGTGTTTCCTCTACCCCAGGTGGTCTCACCTTGGAAAATACTGTTTTTTCTGCCAGCTTATGGAATGTGAACAAGAGCTGTGTCCCTTTCCGTATACCCATTGCTGCTTTCAGAGCTGGGAGGCTTGCCAGATTGGGGACATCCGGCCTAATCTTTCACTGCTTTAAGGAGGGTTCTGATCCTTTAAAGGGTGGTCCTAGAAATGTGGGCCCCGAGTCAGTTACACCACACAGCCCAGGCCTGGACAGAGCACCCTCCTCCCTGGCCACACCACCTACAGGAAGGTTTTCTCCAGAAGCCTTCCATCGCAACTCCAGAGACCACCGTGACGAGTAGGGGAGCCCAGGGCCTCATGGCAGACTCTCTGCGTGTTTGGGTGACGTTCTGGCAGAAGACGTTCTGGCAGAGTGATGCGTTACTCTCCTAATGCTGCCGAGGTAGAACAGGGGCAAAGGAGAACAAGGTAGGAAAGAGAGAGAAAGAACTTGTGAATACTGTGTTTTTCTTTCTCTTACTTTTCACCTCTGGCACCTAACAGCATGAATTCCAAGCTAGCTTTCAGCTTCCCTGGGCTTCTTCCCCATCTCACATTACACACTGCTTTCTTTGCAAAATGATTTCTTTAAAAAATGCATTGTTGGGGTGGGGGGGGGACTTGATAATATGGGTGAATGTAGTAACCACAATGTTGCTCATATGAAACCTTCATAAGATTGTATATCAATGATACCTTAATAAAAAAAAATGCACTGCTTTTTTTTCTGATGAAAAAGCAACACAGCTTCAGACTGTATAATTTTTAAAAGAACAAAAAGTACAAAGAGGAAATGGGTAAGCATTAGTAATTCCACCCCGCCCCCCCAGAGATAACCAGTATATGTGTAACTCCTGAGGTCATAGTCACTGTTTTTATGAAATTGCAACAACAGAACATGCTGAGTGGCTTGATTTGTTACTTAAGAATATATGAGGCAGAATGATATAATGGAAGTTTTAGCCCTAAAACGAAGGGTACTGTGATTCCACAGTGATGCGTTACTCAGCGGGACTTGGGGAAAGACAATGGCCAAGAACTGGTCAGGGGACCCGAACAACTTTCCTCTCCATTGACGGTCCAAATTGGAAGGGTTGCAGAGAGGATTTTGAAGGAGATTCTAGTGACAGACAGCTTTGCATGAGGAAGCAGAAACGCTGCCTTCTAATTCCAAGTTGAGAGAAAAGGCTTTGTAGATATTGGGCATAGAGCTTGCTAAGTATCCCCAGAAATTTGTGGGGACACCATAGACTTGAGTCATGACTGAAGACTCTAAAGGGTGGGGAATCTGGCCAAAGGGGTCTGTAGTCCCAGAGAAGAGGGCTGCAGTTTGAGAATATCTGATTGTTAATGGCCAGATGCCATTTGAACCCTTGAAGTTTCCCATGGAAATACCAGAAGCATGAAGTCTGTCGTGTAAGAACTTTCCTGCCCCTTTTAATTGGTTCTTCTCCCTTTACTAGCCAGGAAATGAAAACTTTTTTAAGCCAGATGGGATTAGAGGAAAAAAATAGACAAAAATCCTTACATTCACAGAGCTGACAGTCTAGTTAAACAAAATAATAAGGAATACATAAATGGCAGTAAATGTTGAGGAGAAACAACAAAGCAGAAGATAAAATAGCCACTAACAGCTGCCAGTGAGGAGTGAGGGGAGTGGGAACATGGATGGGGAGCCTTAATTACCATCAAAATTCCCAGCCCTCTCCCGTCTGCCCCCTTCATTCTTTATCTGCTGCTTTACCTCCTGAAACCAAATAGGAAGGAAAATAAGAGGCCATGAAGAGGGTAAAATTCTGATATTATGAATTACATAGTAACAGGACATTGATTGTCCCTTGCCCTCAAAGTCTTTATATTTGTTCAGAAGTTTTCAACCCAATAGGAAAGACCCCTCTGCTCTGTCCAGCATAGGGTAGCCACTAGCCACCTGTGACTAAGGTACGTTACAAACGCGGTTTCCAGTCATTTCAAGCATTCAACAGCCACCTGGAACTAGCGGCTGTCATACTGGTCAGCTCAGACAGAGAGAAAACACATCATCGCACACAGTTCTACTGAGAAACACGGCTGTAATCAAACCAGTCAAAATTCTCTGCTCCAAAGCTAGTGTAGCACTAGAAATAATTTAAAAGGTGCAAAATTTTTCAAAGGGGGCTTTGAAAACTCCTCCTATCAGAACATGTGAGATTTAGTAGTTGAGAAAAAAATGCAAGTTTTAGGCATATGAATCACTGATGCATTGACTTTGAGGCAATTTGGATTTAGGAAACAGGGAGACACAGGAGCGAGAAAAGGTCATTATGGAGAGAAAAGGAGGAAAGAAGCCCTTGAAATGCAAAAGATCAGATCTTCGGAGCTCCTGCTTTTAAATGCGTGTATCTGTTCTCCATCTGCTTCCAAATCCACATTTTCGGAACTCATGTCCCTGCCAGCTTGTCTCGACATGTCTTGATGAGGGAAAATTGCTAAGTTAAGGCAGTGGGACTTTAGTTACCATTGGGTAATATTTACACCAAAGGATATAACTTAACCGGGGAAGCTTCAGGCCGGAGGAGGGCCATCTCTGAGCACGGCAGGCTCTCAGAAACCCGGTAAGGCACTCACAGTTTCTCCACAGGAAAGCCAGCTAGCAATGGCACAATGCCCAGCGTCTGAGCCTGACTGCGAGTGTCGTCCTGATCCTCGGAAGGCACCAGCCTACAGCAGGACAGAAGAGCAGTGCAGACACTCTGTTATCCACTTACAGGTGGGGCTGAGAGGCACACGGCAACTAGGTGAAGGTGGGCATGGACTGGGGAGTGGGGGTCGCTAGATTCCTGGCACCTGCTCTTGCACACAGAAGGAGGAAAACTGGCACACTGTAACAGAAACACAATAAATCCAAACAATGGGTTCTGTGAAGCTGTTTATTTGTATTCAAAATATCATTCTAGATCCCAGTTTTCCAGGGCTTTGAGATCTGTTCATTTTAAAGGCCTTAATCTTAGTCCAGTTTCTGAATTCTCTATTTTCCTTACAGGGTGTTCAGGATCCTGGGGATGCCCAGTGCCCTTCTTGGCTGCCTCAGGTGCACTAAATGACCCCAGAGAAGAGAATCATCAAGCCCAGGCTGCGTACTGCTCATAGGCAGAGTTCTGGGTGAATTCTTTGGCCATCTTGAGATAGAGTGTAGAACAATGAAAAGGTCCATAGGCATCACAAAGACACAGAACCACTGCTTCCCCCACCAAATTCAGGATCTGGGCTTTCCAGATAACGTTAAAGAAGAGAGAATACTGGATTTAGAGTCAGGAGTATCTTTCTCTATCTCTGCCCTTTTTAGCTATGGGACTTCAGGCAGCTCAGGCCACCTCTCAATGTTCTTATTTGAACAGCAGAAACAAGAATCTCACAGAAGGGTGTTGACAGCACCTGGCAGGGAACTCATCCAAGCAAGCCACAGAGAAAAGCTCACGCCTCAAGACCCTACCCCCACCTACCTCAAAGGTGTCTGAGTGGAGTGTTGGCAGCCACTGGCTGGCAGCTCTTTTATCTGGTCCCTTCTGACCTGGGGATGTGGGGGATATTGTGTTTTGGAACAGGGGGCAGAAAAGCAGAAAAACAAAGTTCGGAGACCTACCACTTTACAGTGATTTAGATCACAGCAGATCTTTTAAACTCTGCCAGGAACTGCATGTTGGCATATCACAGATTCTGTCCTTTGATACTCACCCACCCAGAAGTATAGGATTTCCTTTGATCCTTTATCTCCTGCGAAGCCAGAAGGCACGGTGTGTACCTGTGCTGCAGTCCTGGCCACCCCTACCAGACCCATGTGGAGAATCTTTATCTTATGCATCTGAGTCCATCTGTAAGTAGGGAGTGAAGACAGTCCATGTATGTTCTCTTTTGACGTGCTGTGAATGCTATTTAAGGTTCTACCCCTCTCTGGACTGATTCTCCTTTGCTAATTGAAGTGTGACATCATCCATCTATACAGAAAGCTGCATAGAACTTAGGACAACATCTCTATCTCTTTTCATATATTATATATGTATATATAAACATATATTATGTACATGTATATATTATGCATATATGTATATATAACACACACTCACATATTTTTTATCTATAGTGTGTCTATATGTTTTCTTCTAACACTCTAAGACTGGGTTATTGGTGTCTGCTCTCATGGTCTCTGTTCCCAAGCTCTCCATAAATCCTAGTGATTGCTTATTCCACAGATATTTGCATTCTTTAAATGAGATACAATTAACATATAACATTAGTTTCAGGTGTACAGCATAATGATTCAGCATTTGTGTGTATTGAAATAATCACAATAAGTCTGGCTTATTGTCCATCACGACGTAGCTATGATTTTTTTTCTTGTGATGAGAACTACTAAGATCTACTCTCTCAGCAACTGTCAAATATACAATACAGTGTTATTAACTGTATAGTCACCACACACTGTACATTACATTCCCAGGACTTATTTATTTTATAACTGGAAATCTGTACCTTTTTACCGCCAGCACCCATTTTGCCCAGCCACCCACCACCCTCACCCCCCACCACTGGCAACCACCAATCTGTTCTCCGTGTCCATGAGTTGGAGGTGTTTTTGGTTTTGTTTTTTATTCCACATACAGGTGAGATCATACAGTATTTGCATTTTTAAAGGGATCCAGTCTCCAAAGAAAAAATGGCTGATGATGGAAAGTTAAGCATCACCTAGGGATACCTTTTGGATAGGGAGGCCTGTACATGGTACAGCTGACCTCGAATTAAAGAGTGGAGACTGTGCGTCTTTGAGTAAAACTATCCCACCCAAAAAATGAGGGAAGAGGAGACACTGTGTAGCTACAGCTCCTAGCCCAAGAGTCACTGGGAACAGGTAGAGAGGGAGAAGCCAGTGAGAAAGGAGCAGAAAGGGAAGGGCTGGGGCATCCCTAAGCGAGTAGGTGGTGGAACGTGTTGGCAGGAAGAATAATTTAAGTTGAAGGAAGATGTAGAGTAATTGACAATCAACCTCATAGACCAGGAATAGACCCGTGACTCAGAATTCACCTCTTCATTCCATAAAACCAGACAACTTCAGCACATTTTCTGTCCTTTAAGAAAGTAGAGATCATCCTCTACAAGAAGATATGTCAAAGAAATAATCAATCCTCCCATGTTTTCTTCCATCTGCTACCTCTATAGCTTTTCTTCTTCCTTCCTAATTACAACCCTTAAATAGAATTCGTGCCTCATATCGAATTTACCGAGTATCATAATTCCTCCAAGTGGTAAAGATACCTCGAGACAATGGCTGGGCATAGAAGCCACAGGGCATAAATCTGCAAAGAAGTAAAAAGCTAACCTTTTCAAACAATATTGCTTCTCTCTCACTTACCAACTTTACATCTCCCTGTATGGCCCCGGAAGATGGCTGGTTAGCCAGAGACGGGTTAGATTCCTCAAGGGAGGAACAACCTAAGACAGGCACAGTCGCAGGGGGGCCATCAGGTGAGAAATTGGGGATCAACAGTGGTGAAGCTTAGGACCTCAACCCCCTTGTTTTGAGAGAAATCTTCTGCATCCGTGGATGTTAAAATGCCCTTGTCTAGCTTGGATTAGCACATAGTCTACAGGCACACACCTGATCATCTACAATTGCTCTCTTACAGCACTAAACTATGTTTTCTACCTTTATCTTGCATCTACCTACCACTTCAGCATTTTATTAAAAATAAAAATACTAATAATAATAAAGGGAGAAATGTGGAATCCACATATAAATCAAGTATAGAAATCAAACGAATATTCATATTTGACCTGATTGTTTATAGTTCATAATGCGTGATCAAAACCGAAAGTTTCTGTGATGACTGCCCTTGTACTGTTCACCATGTAAGAATTTATTCACTATGTAAGAATTTGTTCACCATGTAAGAACTTGTTTGTTATGCTTCAGAAGATTGGAGACTGATGAGAATTAGGCTTGAGATGGATTAATGATTGTGCATTGAGCATTGACTCCTCTATACAGAATTTTATTGTTGTTAACAACCATTTGATCAATAAATAGGAGAGATGCCCTCTCAAAAAAAAAAAAAAAAAAAAGAAAGTAGAGCTCATTCGTGGCCAGTATTTGGAATGGCTGATTTGAGTTCCTAATATCTACTCCTGACTCCGCCACCATTTCCCACAGAATGGATGGTCCCCTTTGGATAAGCACACAAGTCTCCCAAATCCCAGCCCAAAAGGTTTCTCTTCCAAGATTCCGCCTTCAGGGCCAGGTCTTACACTCAACCTAAGCAAAAGGTGAAAGAGCTCTTCTGATCCCTTGGCCGTGCTGGGTGTGGTTGGGAAGGAAGATTGGGAATCAAACTGTAGGGAGGAAAATTTTTCCTCTGCCCTTGTAGGCACTTGTAGCCAAGCTAAGAGCCAAATCAACATGAGACAGATTAACAGGAGGAAAAAAACTGCAAAGTTTAATTACGTGTGCATGGAGTCCCAATAATAAAATTGAGATCTAAAACAATGACTAAGGCAGGCAGCTCTTTTACTTTTTAGGCAAAGAAACAATAAATCTGTGAGGAATTGACAGGACACAGAAGACTTGTGTTTGTGACCTTCAGTTCATTAGGGATTCTAAACAGCATTTGGGCTTGGATAGTAAATTAGTAAAAAGTAACAACATTTGTTAATACAGCCTTCTCCACCCCGAATTCCCTCTCTGTGATAAGGATGTCTCTTTACCCCCTGGTACCAGGAGGGTACCTTTCCCCTGAGAGATTTGTTCCCTGCTTTCTGGAGACAAAGTCAGGGGATCAGAGTGTTTTTCTTATGCTAGCTGTTTTTTAAGTCACTTTAATTCTGTTAAAAAAAAAGACACAAGCCCAACATGGTGTCACTTCTGTTAGGCAAAGTCACCAAACCGGGGTTTAATACCTAATTTAAATGCAGTTTTAACCTCCCCCAGAAATGGAGTCAGGAATTTTCTGGTCAGCACCAATAAGGTAATCAGTGACGTATGTCCTCTCCATTCCCCAAAGGAATTCACCTCAAAAAACCCTCTTGTCCCCAGATGAAGGTCACCTCACCCAAAATAATCCTTATTTTCCTGGTTATGACTTCATTGCCCTGCCTTTAAAAACCTCTCCCTTTCTGTAGACCTTTGGAGCATTTTTCTGTTTGCTACAGGGGGCTTCCTGGTTCAGGAATCACTTAATAAAGCCAATTAGATCTTCACATTTACTTCACTGAGTCTTGTTTTTCTAACATTTGAAAAAAATCAGTATGCCAACATGGCACATTTTGGGGGAGCCTACTTTTGGCCCCCACAAGATAAATGGACTACACTGAGCACCTGCTGTGTGTTAGGTACCATGGAGGCGTTTATATGTGTCATTGTATTTCACCCTCACAGCTGAGGTGCGAGAAAATATGGGTAAACTGAGTCCATTGAGGTCATAGGACTTTCCCAGTGTTACAAAGTTGGTGAATTCCAGGATCAGGATTCAATTCCACATCTGCCTGAGCACAAAACCTATGAATCTCCCTCTGATCTATAAAAATCCAAATTTTTTTAGACAACAGAAGGCTGGTTTCCTGCCTAAATCTCCCCCATTTAAATGGCAGTTTCTTCCAGGCTGTGAGGAAATTCACACTCATCCTCTGTTGAGTTAAACATAATTATTTGAAAAACTAATCCTCTCTCTTTATGTGTGTGTGTTTATTTATTTATACTTAAATACCTATTTATCTTGCGCCCACAAATTCCACCACTCTTACTTTACACTAAAATTATCTAGGATTTATGAATAAAAATGTGCAACATGATATAGTCTACATAATCAGTGATTAATAAAACACAAATGCTTGACAATAGACATTCATTTAAATTGAGACCTGTGCAATTACAAAAAACAGGGTTTTGTGAAATATTTACATGATTCAATCAGGATGGGACAAGATGGGTACAAAGGTGGGTGATACAAAATGTGAGAAAACAAAAGATTGTTTTATTAAATACGTAGAGAAACTGAAAAGATAATACAATGACACATAGATTAATTCTGTGTACCAAGATTATCATTTTTTAATTATATATTTTTCTTCTTTTTCCCTGTCAATTACTTCATAATTAGAAAACAGAAATAGATTCCATATTTCAGGAACAAAATTCTCCTTGCAGAGGAGAGGGTGCATTATGTGAGAGGCAGAGATGTCTCTGCCCAGAGAACAGGCCCCAGTGAGGGGCGGGCAGAGGGCAGGAAATGAGGACTCCAGGCAGTGCCCTGGCACGGCCAGGGGAGGCAGGAAGGAGCCCAGGTAAACCAGTTCCCTCTTTCTGTCCCTCTCCACACCCAGCTCTCCAGGGAAGTCAGTGCCAGGCAGAGCTCACCTCTCCCACCAGAGTCATGCCAGCGCGGGCCCTGCTGCCCATCCTGCTCCTCTGTGTGCTGCTGCGACAGGCCGAGGGAGCGTTCCGTGGCCAGAGGCGGACACAGAGTAGGTGGTGCGTGAGGGGACAGGATGGGGAGGAGGCAGCAGGGCGGTGTCCGGATCCTGGGGGCCTGGGACTGG
The DNA here is from genome assembly GCF_040802235.1 of Manis javanica. NCBI lineage: Eukaryota > Metazoa > Chordata > Mammalia > Pholidota > Manidae > Manis > Manis javanica. The sequence goes on along the minus strand of NC_133160.1, from coordinate 13,374,211 downwards.
AGCCCCTCGCGCGTCCTGCTCTGACCACAGCACTGAAGACTCGGCTTCTCCCAAACTATGGCCCCAGCCCCTTCCCCCAGGCCTGGGAATTGTGATGGGGAGGGAGGGGGAACCTACACCTCTCTCTTCTCCATTCCCCAAATCCAGAGACAGTTGGGCCACACAGTAATGAAAGGAACAGCGGGGCTGAGAATCACATGGGAAAACAAAACAGCTATTCTTTGATCTATGCACACATGCGACAGATAAACATCCAGGCACGCATGGGAGTGGGTGTAGGATGAAGGGCCACTGGGGAAGCAGATTTGGGGGGCACAAGGCCAAGGTAAGTTATTATCACAGGGGCCAGGATGGTGGCAGTGGAGGGGAAATATGGAAATTGCTGTTTGCTGGGAAGGGGCAGATGTGCTGGAGACAGTGACAGTGAGGGAGGAGAGACAGGGCAGAGGGCCAAGCTCACCTTCCTCTGTGGACCCTCTGATTCTGGAGAGTAGGGGACAGTGTGCAGGGTGCCCTGACTTCATGGAGCTCTCAGGGTCAGTGTTGATTCTATGGGAGTGTCTTTGCCAAGGGCACGATAATGGGAAGCAGGGTCCCGGCAGCAAGAGTAAGGAGAGGGTCCTGGGGGCCCCAGCATCAAGGGCTAGGTGGGAAGGAGGGGGCAGTAAGAGTTAAGATCCTGCCAATCACAGGCTTGGTGAGGGCAGAAAAGGACCCAAGAGGTTCAGGAGTGGTGGGTGGGACCATGTCCGGGTTCTGAAGGAGGCTATAGCCTAAGAGGGGTCCTCTCTAGGGGCCTGGTTCCTCTGACCCGGCTTCTGGTCTGTTTCAGGAACACAGCTACCCACAGAAATCAAGGTGTGTGAGAAGCCCACCAACATATACATGTGCAGACGCAGGTGTGAGTATCACCAAGAGTGTCAAGCAAACAACATCTGCTGTTCCACCTTCTGCGGGAACATTTGCATGAGCCTCCTGTGAGATGGAGAGGGGCCGGGAAGGGGCATCCCGCTCCCCTGACCCTCTGTTCAGGGACGGTGCCCGCCACCAGGCACGGGGACCTCAGATCCCACGCTCAAGGCTGTCTGCAGGAGTGTCACTCTCCCCACTGTCTAAACTACTCGTTCCTGGCAAATAAACAAGAACAAATGCCCCAGGACCTGCCTGGTTTCTCCCAGTACTGTGATCACAGAAGCCCAGGGTGCCCCCACCTTCTGGGTCCAGCTCTCTGGTCTCTCTGCCTGTCACCCTCCCCTGGACCCCTCCCTTGGCCCACTCACCCTGCCAGGCCCCTGGAGACTTGGCCCCTAGCTGCGCTGCTCCCTGAGCCAGCACTCCCGGGGGGAGAAACTGCTCATGTGTGGCATCTCCCCCAGCTAAGGAGAACACTTCCCTCCCAACAGAACAGGCGCCAGGTGGAGGCTAGAGCCTGGGCTCGGAGTAGGAGGCCCCCAAGGAAGCCTCTCATTGAACTTGACCCCCCCATCATGGCCCGCCCGTTCGCCTTGTGAGGCTCAGATGACTGCCTCCTTACAGGGAAGAATAGGAATTCCAGGGAGGTTAAGGGACAGGCCCAAGGCCAAAAGAGAGTGCGAGGTCTGGATGCAGCCAGAGGAGCATGTTCCCCCTGGACTCCCTGTTCGCTGGCTTCCTCCCCATGTGGTGAGACCTCGGTGTGGAAGGGAGAGCCTGTGCTAACCCCAGTGAGCCCCACTCCTTCCTCCACCAGTACGGCCCCACCCTTATGAGGGGGCCTGGAGTAGGGTGCCTTCCATTAACTGAGTGGTCCCTGCCTTTCCCAGGTGTGGGGGAGCAGGTGGCTCATGGTGATGCTAAGGATAAATCTGCACAGGACAGCCTGGGGCTTTGTCACGGTCTCCTCATGAGTCCCTGGAAACTAATCACTGGGGTTCAGAAGCCCTTCCAGTCGGTGCAATCACCAGTCCTCGGAGGTGGGCCTGGGGCCAACCCAGGGAGCGGGTCATGGGGCCAATCAGGAGACAGAGTCAAATGTGAAGACCTCAGGCAGGCAGGCACGCTGGGGGCAGGGGTGCTGTACTGCCTTCCAGTCCGGTGCTTCCTGCCAACGCTCAGGAAGGAGACGTCAGCGGAGGAAACCGCCTGTCAGACTAGAGCCGCTGGTACCCCAGAAGCATCACGGGCTCCTGCTACTGGAGGAGCTTCTCGACCTCTCCTAAGAGTTGCTCTTGGACAGGGGGGCCTTTGGAAGAGATCGTGATCAACCACCAACACGACATCATTGGAGGGGGTGGGTGGTAAGGGCGTGCTCTGCAGGAACTCTTACGTGGTGCCTCCTCACATAGCCTCAGTCTCCCAGCATCCTCCCCGGGCTTGGCCTTGCCCCAAACACCCTGGGAGAGAATATTAAGAGAGGCAAGCTACCTGCCTGGGGCCACGTAGGACATGTCCTCCCACGTCAGGTCCAGTGCTCCCTACCCCATGGGTACACCGTGAGTGTCACGCTGACCCATTCCTTGGCCCTGGCATGAACATCATGGACCATGGATTTTATGGCAGCAGGTGCCTTTCTCCAGTTATGTGATAACAGGTGTCCTGCTTTCTCTGGACATTGCAGCTGCCCCAGGGAACTCAGGGGCTACACCTGGAGAGCTATGGCTGGGGGAGTGCATGCCTGGGTATCAGAGCCTTTCCTGTGTTATTGGAACAACTGTGAACCTCCATATTAGGTAGAGTGGAGGAGTAGGGACTCCTGGAATCTCATGGAGGCAGAGGAAGATGCAAATCCAAATTCTGCCATGATCTGGGTCTCCAAGCTGTCAAGCCCCAGCCTGCAGAGAATTGCAGATCAGGGCTGGTCTGTTTGTGACCAACCACATAGCTCCACAGGTGCCATGACTTTTGCATTATTTGTTCTCTTTTCATGCTCCAGACCCACTCCTCTATGTCAGTGCAGATGGAAGGACTCTAGAAGTATCTTCCCCATCTCATACATCATGATGTTGTTCAACTCCTGCCTCATTTTATCCTTTGGCTTCTCCCAGTGCCCACAGGTGGGTCCATACTGCCTTCCCCAGGAAAGTGGGTCCCACCCCCATCTCTGATCATTCTCTGTGTCGAACCCAAGATGCCTAATTAAGAAGTTATGGGAAGTTATCTGCAATGCACAAGTTGGGTTTAGGTGCTGAGTGCGGTAGGCCAACAAATGCCCATTGGCCCAAATATAACTAGAATGGGCAGGACACCCAAGAGTCAAGGAAGGTTCTACCCAGAGGAAGTTGTTCTGAAGCCTAAAATTCTACCATAAAAGTTGCATTCTCCAAGACTACACCCATCAATTAACATAGTGTCCAGTTTCCTAGCTTGGGAAGAGTTCACTTCCTGCAAATCACTAGTGAGACAGGTTGAGAAGACAAAAGTAAGAATCCACTGAAGGCACCAAACAGCTATGTGCATGAGCTATTCTGGTCACTGTTGTTGGGTGTATGGTGAACATTTTTTTTTCTTTGATTCAGGTTTTCTTTTATTTATGGAAGGTTTTCTTGGGTTGTAGTTTTTAATATTAATTACTCTTGTTTTCTTTTTGAAAACCCCCTATTATTTTTGTTTAGATTTTCTTTGCTGGTCTTCATTAACCTTTTTTTCTCCTAGTGTTTTTACTTTTGCATTTTATTTTTGGTCCATTTTCTTCTTTCATTCTTGTTCTCAACACTTCTTACAGTTCATCAAATTTATTCTGTTTTGAGCATCTTAATTTCTAAGATGACTTTTTTTATCTTCAAGTTTTGGCAAGGATGTGGAGAAAGAGGAACCCTCCTACACTGATGGTGGGAATGCAAATTGGTGCAATCATTGTGGAAAGCAGTATGAAGTTTCCTCAAAAAAACAAAAGATGGAAATACCATTCGACCCAGCAATTCCATTTCTAGGGATTTATCCAAAGAAAACAAAATCCCTGATTTGAAAAGATATATGTACCCCTATGTTTATCACCACATTATTTACAATAGCCAAGATATGGAAGCCAGCTAAGTGTCTATCAATAGATGCATGGATAAAGATGTGGTACATATACACAATGGAACATTATTCAGCCATAAAAAGAAAAAAACCCTGCCATTTGCAACAACATGGATGGACCCAGAGAGTATTATGCTCAGTGAAATAAGCCAGGCAGAGAAAGATAAATATCATATAATTTCACTTATTTGTGGAAAAAAAATAAAATAAAATGAACAAAATAGCAGTAGACATATACACACTGAGAAGTGACTGGTGATTACCAAATAGGGGAGGGGCTGGGATGGGTGAGTGGGGAGAGGGAGGGAATAAAAGGGCACAAAAATTATCACTCATAATATAAGTTGGTCACAGGGATGGTAGTACAGCGTGGAGAATATAGCCAGTTATTCTGTAACATCTTCCTAATGCTGACAGTAACTGCATTAGAGGGAGTGAAGATTTAATAATATGGGTCACTGTTGAACTACTGTGTTGTGTTTTTGAAATCAGTATAAGATTGTATATCAACAATACTTCAATAAAAAATTAATTTTAAAAGTATCTTTTTCTTCCATTTTTTATGTTCTGTCAATCCCTGTTTCATGTCTTCCTGGTTTTTTGTCTACTTATGTGCTGAGTTTATAAATTTAGGAGTCAAAATTTTTTCATGTTAAAATGTTTGTTTACAGATATTTAATTGAAGTTTCAGTGTTGTATTATACTTGTTTTCCTGACTTGGGGTTTTTCTGGTGGGAGAATTTTTCTTTTCAGCAGAAAATTTTTCAATTTTCATTTTCTGTTTTCTTTAAGAAAAGTGTTACATGGAAGTTGTCTGCTCTTTTTCCATTAATTGTGTACCATTTTGTTTTAATAGATCAACAGTAACAGTTTTATGCTCAAATTGGTCTCAGCTTTGGCCACTGAGAGCTCTTTCAGGTTGATTCCTGTTTCTCATTATTTTGATTTTTTAGTATTTCCTTACTGACCCTAAGCAATGTCTCCATCTCATCTTGTTTTTCTTAAGCCCAGTTCTACAATCAGCCATTTCTCTAAGAAGCCTTAGCTCATTTATTGGAGACTGGTATTAAGAAACCAAGATCAGAGGTCTTGGTATGCTTTTTGCTACTGTGGTATCACTGCTTATAGTCCCTTTCAGCAGGTATAAATAGGAAATATATGTGTATAACTAATCCATGTACACATACATGTCCATAATCATTTCTGCATCTGCCTATCTGTATATGTATTATTATTCAATGTGAGCTCATATTGATGTCTCTGATTATAACCCAGTACCCCTGGGGGTTATTCCAGCTTTCTCCCTCTGCTTATAAGTAACTTTTTTTCTCTGACAGAAACATTGCTCTTATCACCTGCCAGCTGTTGTTTGTTCAATCTTGTATACATGTAAAGTAGTTTTACAATTGTTTACCTACACCCTGTGAGAAACAAACTTACCAGAGACCAGCTTGCCAGTCACCCACTTTATAATGTCATATGAGAAATAAACTTCTATTCTGTGAAGCCCATGATTAGACCATCAGTTCTAAGGTAATCAGGTGCGGAAGCAGTAGTTGGAAGTTTCCATATACTGTAGGATCAGAATAATACTGGGGTTGTAATACAGGCAATCAAGCCTAGTGGAATGAAGTAGAGAAAACCCAAAGACCATTGTTGGTAATTGAGTTTATTTGTGAAGGATTTTCTCCTGCCCAGGCCTCAGTGAGAATAGACTAGTGTCCCGGTGGGAGGTTAGGGTTTTAGCCATTCTTGCAAAGATTTTCTGTAAGAGAAAAAGGTTATATGCTTCAAGGCTAGGGAATTCTGAGAAATAAGCATTCATTCTCAAGCTTAATATTACCCATCCCTGCCAGACTATGGGACAGGAATACTTTGTATCACAACGGGAATTGTCCACTTCTGATTAGGTGGGGGTATTCATTCACTGAACAAAGAAAGGTACAAATCTGCTGCTTGACTGAGCCAAAGGGGTTGGTGCAATGGTCTGACTGTGGTTAGCAATCTGGACAAAAATTAGGAAAAGAGCAAACTGTTGAATGATACAATGAAGACACACAAGCGTTGATTATATACTGAAAAGCAGCAAGCGCCCCAAGCTGGTGTCTTGGTTTATTTGTCACTGAATTGCTTTCCAGGTTTAGAAGACAGTGTCTTCTGCTTTTTGTGCCTAGGATTTGGGATAACTCATTCGTCCGTTTCTGAATAATAGCATCTGGGAAGAGGGGGTGAATCAGTAAAGACACACGTGCAAGCACACATCCACACATCCACCAACTCACTTAATTTTTCCAGCAGATGTTTCCACAATAGGTCCAGCAGCATGTAGAGTTTATGCTCACACATTTAAAGGTTCTAGAGCACTTGTTGGTACAGTCACGGGCTGTTGGATTTCCCCAGCACTCCTCAATTAATGTGTCATCGTCTGAAATTGAGATGAGATGGTAAGACGCTGACGGACCATGTAGCCAAGTGTGGGAAGAGAAGCCCTTCCTAAGCCCAGCAGACCCTGTAGAACCTGAGCTCCAAGTCCCGACAAAGTATCCATCTGCCTTACAAGCAAGTCCCCTTCTTGAGCCTCCTCACTGCATCTTTCCTGACCTCCTTGCTTTCTCTGCTCCCAGAGGTCGTACCAGTGCTGCAGAGCCCTGGGCCCTCTCGGACATCCTGGAGACGGAACGCAGCTTACTCCCAGCGGTCATGTGCCCTCCTACGCAATCTACATTTATATAACAGGAGAGCTCAGGGCTGAGATACAGTTAGCACACCTATCTCACAGTGTGGGATGCTAGACCAGGGCTAGTAAGGAAAAGCTTCTCTCCTCTTTTCTTCCACCTCTGTTGACCCTGCCTTTCATAACTCAGCCTCCCTCCAAATGCTTCTCTCTCTTACCCATTTTTCTTGATCCCCCTTTATTGATTCCATTTGCTTATCACATGTCCCCCAACTTTGCTCCACTAGGGATCCAACTCATGTTTGTTTTTTTTCTATCATTTCACATTGTGAAAGATCCTGCTACTAAAACTAAGGTATATTTTAAGAAATACCCATTTGGCACTCCTCAAAATACCCACAGCTAGGACACAGAGCTTCTAGAAGTATGGGAAGATCCAGTGCCTCTGTATTAGTGCTTCCTCCCTCAAAGAGAGCCTGACGTGGGAAAATACATCGTATCCTTATAACTTAACGGAATGAATATAAAAGTTGATAGATATTCATTGCCACTTTCAAGGTTGGAAGAGGAAACACTGAAGGACTTAAACTTGGGAATGTCTTGAATCTCTGTGCATAAAAAGGTCTCTGAGTCTCCAAAAGGTAATCCAAGGAAGGTGGGTCCTGAGTCAGATGTGCCAGACACAATACCCCACCACTTGTCCAGGAACTAGCACAGCACATACACACTCACTTTGATCCCCAACCCAGCCTCAGGACCTACCAGCTTTGTCCTTCATGCCGCCCAGCACAGACATTAGCATACAGAGGAATGTCATGAGTAGAGATGTCCAGAGCTTCATGATGTTGACCGTATGTGTCTGACTATTATGTTTGTCAGGATTGTTTTTCCTTCCCAGTCGCTGCTAGAGATTGAGAGTTATCAACAGAGTTGTGAAGCAAGAGACAGTGCTTATAGAATTTCTTTACACTTCTGTCTTCTAGTTTTTCTTCCTTGCCCTCCATTCACCCAACAACAGGCACACGCCTAAGCTGAACCTTAGCTTTGCTGAAAAGTATCTCTCCATCTCACACTTCATGCCTTCCTTTTGCAGAAAAACAAAATTATTTTAAAAATGTGTTGTCTTCCCTTGATTAAAAGATAGTTCAAATTCAGTTTACAAAATTCTTAAATAAAAAAGTACAAAGAAGACAATGAAATATTCCTGGCAATCCCACTATTTTGGCATATGTTATTCTGTTTATGTGTGCATGTATGTGACTGGGAATTGCTTTTATAAAGTTGAGATCATATCAGCCTTGCTGCCATATATCTTGACTTTTTACTTAAAAATTTGTGACATGATATTAAAATGAGAGTTTTCACCAAGACCCCTGGATAGTACCTAGTATGAGCTTGTGAGCTGGATCAACTTGTAGGACTTAAAAAGATAGAAAGGGATGGCCAAAAAGTAGCTAAGGGACTCTTAAAAAGCCTTACTTGCTTTAGAAGTAGAAAATGGTCAGAATTTTTACATATTTATTTGAGGATTTTTGAGCAGATTTTCTTTAAAGAATGGTATACACTCTTAATTCCAAGTCACTAGAAAGGCTTTAAGGATGCCTCCCACAGAGCTTTATGTGTGCCCCAGGGGTCTGTGGAGACATGGTAGGTAAGTGTCTGAGTTAAACCTGAGACTGCAAAAGGGCAGGTGGCTGGCTGACATGACCTATGTCCCCAAGGAAGAGACTGCAGCCTGCACTTTGATAGAATCTGATAGGGCAAAGAATGCAAGAAAGAGCCAGTGTGGGTCTGTGCCAGATTCATCCCAGACGGGCCACCTGGGAAGACCATGGGACCTCAGCAGAAGGAAACAGATAGTGAGTGACCAGATGCCGAGGGTCTGGGAACGGAGTCGCAATGGACCAACGGGAAGGGAGATGGATTTAAGAGAACCACAACTGAGAAATTTCCATCAGTTGGGGGTGGGGGGATGGAAACCCAAAGAATCCATGAAACTACCCACAACAGAGCCAATGTTAAGCAATGCTAAGCCCTGAAAGCACAAAAATGCACTACTACCTGCCAAAAATAGGTGTCCTGACCCCTTTATCTCTTCCCTCCTCCACCACCAAAATGGCACTCAGCCATCGAGAAAGGAAACTGACCCCATCTCTTCTCTACTTGCGGGCAACCCTACTTTCAATTCAAGCTTAATGTTTGGACTACTGCATAGACTTAGACTTTTTTTACATATTCTAAATTGAGGCAGTTCTGGAAAAGTCAAGTCCCATACCCAGTCTCTCAGACAGAGGCAAGGAAGCAGCTTTTCTGCATACATTTAAATGAGACAAAGGACAAGGCATTCAACATATTACAGTAACACTCCCCGTGAGTATTTTCCCAGCATACTATTTACACATATCATTAATAGTTTCCCATTGATCATGAGACATCTGAAAATTTACAACTTATCTTCTTTGGGGGAAAAAAGTCATTGGGAACCTTCTTGCAACTGAAATTTGGTGAAACCCATTATTAGCTTCAGAGCACAAATTTGTAGATCTAGACGTCCAGGTAAAGGATACTGCCTATTTCACACCCTAGATAGTCATTGCCAGTTTTTTTCTCCATTAAGATTGGCTTATTGTACCAACAAGATACATCTTGTCTTACCCTAAGAAGGAAATTCTCTCCCATTTCTTACTACACTGTAGACGGTATAGTAGCGGGCAGAGAACCAAACATGAGCACTGGAGTCAGAGACCTGGGCTTGAACCTCAGCTCCAAACCATTTAGCTTAATATATGTGAATGGCCAACCACCTCACTGCTCAGAGCCTCAGTTTCCCTGTCTGTGATATGGGGTGATATCAGTACCCACATTGCAAATATTGAATACATGAAGCACTGAGTATAGGGCCTGGGCACACAGAAAGGGCAAAGTAAATGTTGGCCATTATTTAAGTTCAGACTCTCTTCTCCAGAGGGGTGAAATTATTACCATTTAATTTCATTGACTTTGCTGCAGCTTTTTTTTTTTCTAACTTTCTGACCTATTTGGAATGAATTATGATGAATGGGTGAGGAACCCATCTTTCATTCATCTGTCCTGAATTTATTCACCCCACAAATACTTATGTGAAGTGACTACCAGAAGCCAGGCACTATCCTAGGCACTGAGGGAACAGCACGGAGGAAAGCCCTCCCCTCATAAAGCTGACATCCTAGTACAGGAGACAGTCAATAAACAAGATACATAATACTGTGGCGAGCATTTAGTGCTGTATATAATTATCAAATCACTAATGTACATCTGAAACTAATATAGTACTGTATAGCAACTACATACCAAAAAAATTCTTTTTTTAATTTTGAAAAAGAAATATACAATAATAGATGAAGATCCACGTGAAGGAGAGAAAAATAAGAGGGGGGTCTAGGGCCGGGAACACAGAATATGCGGAGTTAAGCGCAGGCTGTTATTTTAGGCAGCTCACTGGTAGTGTTAGGAAAAGGCTAAGGATGGATCAAAAAGATTCTCAGTCCTTTCCCCACCCCCTCTCACTCCTAACCTGGTGCTTCCCTCCCCAGAAGCCAAACAGAAGGGACAATAAAAGAAACAACGACAAAGAAGATGCCTGGACGCTATGAATTACACGGCCCCAGTGGAGTCGTTGTCTCTTTCCCTGCAAGTGACCAATTTTTCCTCAGTCTTTATTTTTGCTTCAACATTTTCAATCCGAAGCAAAGCTACATGAGTTGACTGAAATCCCTTCAAATGCTCAAAAGCAGGCACAGTATCTAGAGACAAACTTCTTAGAAGGACTACATGGCATATGTGAAAAACTGTAAAAGAGGAAAATAAAATTTGAGGCACATGGGTCATTAGATGGACTGCCTTTAACTTTTTTCAACTATTACTTAGAGATAACTTCCAAGATACAAGAGTGAGAATAGTACAAAGAGCATCTGTATACCGTTTGCTCAGATTCATCTGTTTTAAGAGTTTACTGCTGATTACCTGCTTTCACTCTTCTTTTTCTCTCATTCACTGAACCATTTGAGAGTAAGTACATATGCCATTAGGTCTAATACTTCAGTGAATATTAACAATAGAGTTAATGAAATTTAAAACATTGATAAAACACATTTTTATCTAACCTACCTCAGTATTCCATTTTATAAATTCACCTAATAATGACCTTTGTCTTTCATGATGTTAAAAGTTTTGAAGAATATAGCCAACCTTTTCTTTTAACTGAACATTCCTCATTTAGGGTCTATCTGAAATTTTTCTCATGATTGGAGTCAGGTCACAGCTTCTCAGTGGGAGTACTACGTAAGCAACACATACTGTCCATCTCAGACTATCACATAGGACGGGACACGGCAGCCATCCATGTCATCATTCTCTGCCTCAGATTCTCCATTTAAACAAAAGGACAATAATTTTTTCCATTAAGGGATAATGTTGGTCTGGTTTGGGGGCATGATTCAGACAGGAAGTCAGCCAACGAAGCCACCAGGGGAAGTGTCTGCAGGCTCACACGTCCAGCCCCAGGACTCTGGCTTCACCTACCTCTGAAGGTGCTCAGGGTAGGAGTGCTGGGAATTACTTGGCTGATGGCTCTTGCTGGTCTCCGGGAACCACAGTCCTTGCACGGAGGCAGATGATGAGCAGAACAGATTGCAAAGACTCTGAATGCAATCATGGCTATGGTTGTGCCAGATCTCCGAGTTCTACCCCAAGCCATAAATTGGGTACATTCGGAACATTGTCTGCTGTCACCGAATTCCTATTTAAGGAGTACTTTCTTTTTTCTTTTTTCTGCAGGTAATAAAGGTTGAACCAGAACACTGTGGAATTGCAGGAGCCCCTCCCCACACCTCCCCAACCTCCACCTCCACCCGGTTTCCTTCATCACACACATTTCCTGGAAGTCTGTGTGGTTGGGAGTGTGATGGGGGTGGGGAGCTAATCTGTATATCTATTTTTCTCTAAAATTTGTGTGATGAGTTTTGTAAAGTTCCATCCATCTCTGTGTTAACTTCTCCATTGTTAGCATCAGCCTAACACAACCTTATTGTCAATGTCTTGTGCCTTTTGGGCTGGTAAAAAGCCGGGGCTCTGCCAAGGGAGCCTGGAAAAGGTCACATTACAGGGAGATTGAAGACTCAGCCTGGATTCAGATCCCAGCTTCCACTCACTTTGGGCAGGCCACTCATGCTCCCTGTGCCTCCATGTCCTCATTTGCAGAGTGGGGATAATAACAGCACTTTCCTTCCTCATTGGGTTGTTGAGAGGGTTCTGTGAGTGATTATTTGCTAACTACTTAGAGCCAATGTCTGGCATAGAGGCAGTGCTATGTAAGGTTTGCTAAATAAGCAAATGAAACATTTACCCAGTTAGGTGTCAAGAGTCACCCAGCTTAACGCCAAACTCACTAAATGTCAGGTATTTAACAGGTATTAACTGATACTCTTAATGGCCCTATGAGTTCAATATTACTGTTATTCCTGTTTCATAGTCACAGAAACTGAGGCACAGAAGAGTTAAGTGACTTGCCCAAGGCCACACAGCTAGTAAGTTCCAGGTACAGGATTTAAAAGAAAGTGAGTCCAGAGCTATGCATGCCAGACGGTGGAGCCCCCAGCTTCTCTTGGACCAGAGAGCCATGTTACTTCTTGGGCCCATTTCCCATTATTCAGATCACTTTCTCCAGGTGCACTTATAAATCTAGCAAAGATGCATAATGGAAAGGGGGACTCCAGGGGCCGAGTGAATTGTGGCTACCTCTGGGTAAGTCCTACCTGGGGGCCCCAGAGCATTGGAGCATTCCCGGAGTTGCCTGGGTAGAACAAGAAAGATGGTGAGCAAAACGGAAGCAAAGCCTGTGGATCGCCTGAACATTTTCTTCTCTGGGTCTGTTTCCTTGCCTTTTCCCGCTTTACAACATATCCTTGGCCTTGACCTCTTCATGGGGCCCCTCACTGCTTCATCCTAGTTACTCCTTTCTGAAGAAAAAAAGGTTTATTGCCAGAATATCCTTGTTGTTTTTGTACAATTAAAAGAGCAACCCATGCTTGGTGCATAAATCTTGTAAATCTATGAAAATGACCAAGAAATTTTTTAATCACTCTTAGTTTTATCACCCGTGCTAACAGTTTTGTGTATATTCATCTAGTCATATATGTATATATATTTATATATTATATATTGTATATATACACACATATTAATTAATTATATATAATAAACAAATACATACATGTATATGACTACATGGATATGTGTATGTGTGTGTGTGTGTGTGTATATAAAACAAGAACGCTACAAGGCACATGGAAGACAAATGGGAAAAACAATAGAAGTAAGTCCTTTCTTATCAGTAATTGCTTTAAATGTAAATGGGTTAAAGTCTCCATTCAAAAAACAGAGATAGGCAGAATAGATAAAAATATATGGTCCAACCACAGTCTAGCTACAAGAGACTCACTTTAGATCCAAAGACACAAAGAGATTAAAAGTGAAAGGAAGGAAAAAGATATTCCATGCAAATAGTTAAAAAGAGAGTCGGGGCAGCTATACTAACATCAGACAAAACAGACCTTAAATGAAAAAGATTACAAGAGACAAAGGTCATTATATATTAGTAGAAGCTTCAGTACAGAAAGAAGATTATAATTAATTATTACATAATTATAAACATTTATGCACTTAATGACAATATCAAAACAGAGAAAGCAAAACTGACAGGGTTGAGAAATAGACAGAAATAAACCTTTACATACATGGTCAAATGATTTTTTTGACAAAGGTGCCAAGACCTTTCAATGGGAAAAGGACAGTGTTTTCAACATGGGTGCTGGGAAAACTGGATATCCACATGCAAAAGAACCAAGCTGGACCTTTACCTAACACTGCATACAAAAATTAAATCAAAATAGACCACAGACATAAACATAAGATCTAAAAATATAAAACTCTTAGAAAAAAACATAAGGAAAACTTCATGACAGATTTGGCAACAATTTCTTGGATATGATATCAAAGACACAGGTCACAAAAGAAAAAAATAAGCAAACTGGACTTCATGAAAAATTTAAAAATTTTGTGCATCAAAAGAGTACAAAGACACCTCACAGAATGGGGGGAAATATTGGCATATCATATATCTGGTAAGGAATTAATATCCAGAATATAGAGAGTGCTAAAACTCAGCAACAATAAAAAAACCAAACCTTATCTCCAGTACCTGCAAATGTGACGTTATTTGGAAATAGGGTCTTATCATATGTAATCACTGTGAAATGGGGTCATACTGGATTAGGGTGGGCTGTAATACAATGACTAGCTTCTTTATAAGAACAGGGAAATTTGGATTTAGACAGATACAAACACATGAACGAAGGCGATGTGAAGACAAAGGCGAAGATTAGAGTTTGCATCTACAAGCAGAGGAATGCTAAGGACTGCAGCAACTGCAAGAAGCTGGAAGAGAGACATTGGATAGATTCTTCCTCAGCACCTTCAGAAGGAACATGGCTCTGCCAATGCCCTGATATTATACTTCTAGCCACTCAAATATGAGAGAATAAATTTCTGTTGTTTTAAGCCATCCAATCCAGTTTGTGATTCTTTGTTGAGGCAGCCCTGGGGAACTCAAACAAGAACCAGCAAAGAAGTATAAAATATTTATGTGGTGAAATCCGTAACTGCGTGAAATTATCACCTTTTCTAAAAAAGTTTCTGAGAGTTTTCAGTTTTTAGTGACAATCTTAAAATCAAGACACAATCGCCAAAAATTCCTTGAAGTTGTTAAAAGCAAGTTTTTAAAAAAGAAGTTGCCAGGTGTAATTATGGCTGCTCAAATTGGTTCTCTTCAAAAAACCCAGACGGATCAGCAAGGAGAGGGAATACGTCAATCCATAACTCCTACCCTCAGCCTAATGAAGAAATAGAGAATGCTACAAATTTAAAGGGTCTGCGAACAGAGAAATAAACACCCAGGTCCAGCAGACAGTGTTGGAGTCCACGTTCATCCAGAGATACACATAGATGGCAGCAACTGCATGAAAATGAGGGCATGGGAGCAGAGGACTTAGTGTAGGACACAGATGCAGTCACCCTCAGAAAATGAAAAGTCCAAATGTAAATAGAGGAATACAGACACTAAGGCTGATACCTGGTCGATGAGATCTCTCATTCTTGAGAAATCAGATGGGAGGAATTTGAAATCTGAGGACCCAAACAGGTAAGCAGGGGAAGCCACCGTTTCTTAGGAGCAAATGGGGACATGAGAAAGGAAGCACTTTGGAGAGTAAGTGTCAACGGAAAGAATGAAGCAAGAGGGGAAATCAGCGGGTCCTTGGAGCCCTGCACCTGATTATATGGTTACTCATTTCCTCTGGAACCGATCAAGCTCAGTCTCACGTACACCATTTCCATTTGACAACAGACCGCCTCTATGTACATCCCATGTTAAGACTTCATGAATCAGAAAATTCCCAGTATGTCATGGGACAGTTCCCATTATAAACGGACTTGATGTCCTATGGGTCAGGCATTCAGTCTTGACCAGAGTCCCCCAGCAAGAAAGCTCCTTCTCAAATGGAAAACACCCAGCAACAGAAGAGGAAAAAGCCCTGCCCTCAGCTTTCCAGGTGTGTGTTCTGTGCTTCTCCTACGTGGACTCGGCAACTGTTCTGTCTGGTATCTTAACCTGTCACAGACACTTTTAATGTAATGCATACGCTGGGTGCTAAGACACAGTGGCAGGCGACTATGAACACCTTTGGGACCTGCTGCAAAATCTTTCCTCAATCTGGGTCTCACTCAAATCCAGCAGCCTTACATTCCCCGTGGTAACAGATAAGAAGAGAATGCCCAGAAGTGGCCTTTGCTGTCTCCAAATACCAAAGAGATCCACAAAGCATTGCGTCTTTCTTCACAGTGGACAGTACATGGAGAGGCACTTGCCTCCTGCCTCAGAGGGACTGTGCTTCTGGGCCCCAGGCCACAGGACACCGGGAGAGTTTACCACCATGGCAACTCCTGGGCTATGGTACAAGGCCTGTCCTCTGGCAGGAACACGGTAAAGCACCTAGATTACATGCAATTTCCACTCCCTACAGCCACTTGGCATAACATAATCAATATGATGGACAGGCATGAGTTCTATAGGACATCAAGTAATCAAATATTCTTCAGACTCTAATATGTCAAAGAGCCAAAGAAATCACTCAGTCCTGAGGGGAGATAGTGAAGATACAATGCCAAGTCCATGCATGTAAGACAGCTACTTCTAATATTATTGGTCGAAAGAATTTGCTAGGATCAGGTCTGGAGCATGAAAAGAGAACAAATAATGCAAAAGTCATGGCACCCGTGGAGCTATGTGGTTGGGCACAAACAGACCAGCCCTGATCTGCAATTCTCTGCAGGCTGGGGCTTGACAGCTTGGAGACCCAGATCATGGCAGAATTTGCATTTGCATCTTCCTCTGCCTCCCTGAGATTCCAGGAGTCCCTACTCCTCCACTCTACCTAATATGGAGGCTCACAGTTGTTCCAATAACACAGGAAAGGCTCTGCATGCACCCCCCCACAGCCATAGCTCTCCAGGTGTAGCCCCTGAGTTCCCTGGGGCAGCTGCACTGTCCAGAGAAAGCAGGGCACCTGTTATCACATAACTGGAGAAAGGCACCTGCTGCCATAAAATCCATGGTCCATGGTGTTCATGCCAGGGCCAAGGAATGGGTCAGCCTGACACCCACGGTGTACCCATGGGGTAGGGAGCACTGGACCTGACGTGGGAGGACATGTCCTACGTGGCCCCAGGCAGGTAGCTTGCCTCTCTTAATAGTCTCTCCCAGGGTGTTTGGGGCAAGGCCAAGCCCGGGGAGGATGCTGGGAGACTGAGGCTATGTGAGGAGGCACCACGTAAGAGTTCCTGCAGAGCACGCCCTTACCACCCACCCCCTCCAATGATGTCGTGTTGGTGGTTGATCACGATCTCTTCCAAAGGCCCCCCTGTCCAAGAACAACTCTTAGGAGAGGTCGAGAAGCAAATCCAGTAGCAGGAGCCCGTGATGCTTCTGGGGACCAGCGGCTCTGGTCTGACAGGCGGTTTCCTCCGCTGACGTCTCCTTCCTGAGCATCCGCAGGAAGCACCGGACTGGAGGGCAGTACAGCACCCCTGCCCCCAGCGTGCCTGCCTGCCCGAGGTCTTCACACTCGACTCTGTGTCCTGATTGGCCCCATGACCCGCTCCCTGGGTTGGCCCCAGGACCACCTCCGAGGAATGGTGATTGCACCGACTAGAAGGGCTTCTGAGTCCCAGTGATTAGTTTCCAGGGACTCACGAGGAGACTGTGGCCAAGCCCCAGGGTGTCCTGTGCAGATTTATCCTTAGCATCACCATGAGCCACCTGCTCCCCCACACCTGGGAAAGGCAGGGACCACTCAGTTAATGGAAGGCACCCTACTCCAGGCCCCCTCATAAGGGTGGGGCCGTACTGGTGGAGGAAGGAGTGGGGCTCACTGAGGTTAGCACAGGCTCTCCCTTCCACACCAAGGTCTCACCACATGGGGAGGAAGCCAGCGAACAGGGAGTCCAGGGGGAACATGCTCCTCTGGCTGCATCCAGACCTCGCACTCTCTTTTGGCCTTGGGCCTGTCCCTTAACCTCCCTGGAATTCCTATTCTTCCCTGTAAGGAGGCAGTCATCTGAGCCTCACAAGGCGAACGGGCAGGCCAGGATGGGGGGTCAAGTTCGATGAGAGGCCTCCTTGGGGGCCTCCTACTCTGAGCCCAGGCTCTAGCCTCCACCTGGCGCCTGTCCTGTTGGGAGGGAAGTGTTCTCCTTAGCTGGGGGAGATGCCACACATGAGCAGTTTCTCCCCCCGGGAGCGCTGGCTCAGGGAGCAGCACAGCTAGGAGCCAAGTCTCCAGGGGCCTGGCAGGGTGAGTGGGCCAAGGGAGGGGCCCAAGGGAGCGTGACAGGCAGAGAGACCAGAGAGCTGGACCCAAGGGCACCCTGGGCCTCTGTGATCACAGCACTGGAAGAAACCAGGCAGGTCCTGGGGCATCTGTTCTCGTTTATTTGCCAGGAACGAGTAGTTCAGACAGTGGGGCGAGTGACACTCCTGCAGACAGCCTTGAGCGTGGGATCTGAGGTCCCCGTGCCTGGTGGCGGGCACCGTCCCTGAACAGAGGGTCAGGGGAGCGGGATGCCCCTTCCCGGCCCCTCTCCATCTCACAGGAGGCTCATGCAAACGTTCCCGCAGAAGGTGGAACAGCAGATGTTGTTTGCTTGACACTCTTGGTGATACTCACACCTGCGTCTGCACATGTATATGTTGGTGGACTTCTCACACACCTTGATTTCTGTGGGTAGCTGTGTTCCTGAAACAGACCAGAAGCCGGGTCAGAGGAACCAGGTTCCTAGAGAAGACCCCTCTCAGGCTATAGCCTCCTGCAGGACCCGGACACGGTCCCACCCACCACTCCTGGACCTCTCGGGTCCCTTTCTGCCCGTCACCAAGCCTATGATTGGCAGGATCTTAACTCTTACTGCCCCCTCCTCCCCACCTAGCCCTTGATGCTGGGGCCCCCAGGACTCTCTCCTTACTCTTGCTGCCGGGACCCTGCTTCCCATTATCGTGCCCTTGGCGAAGACACCCCCATAGAATCAACACTGACCCTGCGAGCTCCACGAAGTCAGGGCACCCTGCACACCATCCCCTACTCTCCAGAATCAGGAGGTCCACAGAGGAAGGTGAGCTTGGCCCTCTGCCCTGTCTCTCCTCCCTCACTGTCACTGTCTCCAGCACATCTGACCCTTCCCAGCAAACAGCAATTTCCGTACTTCCCCTCCACTGCCACCATCCTGGCCCCTGTGATGATAACTTACCTTGGCCTTGTGTCCCCCAAATCTGCTTCCCCAGTGGCCCTTCATCCTACACCCACTCCCATGCATGCCTGGATGTTTATCTGTCGCATGTGTATATAGATCAAAGAATAGCTGTTTTGTTTTCCCATGTTATTCTCAGCCCCGCTGTTCCTTTCATTACCGTGTGGCCCAACTGTCTCTGGATTTGGGGAATGGAGAAGAGAGAGGTGTAGGTTCCCCCTCCCACCCCATCACAATTCCCAGGCCTGGGGGAAGGGGTTGGGGCCATGGTTTGGGAGGAGCCGAGTCTTCAGTGGTGTGGTCAGAGCAGGACGCGCGACAGGCTCCAGTCCCAGGCCCCCGGAACCCGGACACCGCCCTGCTGCGTCCTCCCCATCGTGTTCCCTCACGCACCACCTACTCTGTGTCCGCCTCTGGCCACGGAACGCTCCCTCGGCCTGTCGCAGCAGCACACAGAGGAACAGGATGGGCAGCAGGGCCCGCGCTGGCATGACTCTGGTGGGAGAGGTGAGCTCTGCCTGGCACTGACTTCCCTGGAGAGCTGGGTGTGGAGAGGGACAGAGAGAGGGAACTGGTTTACCTGGGCTCCTTCCTGCCTCCCCTGGCCGTGCCAGGGCAGTGCCTGGAGTCCTCATTTCCTGCCTCTGCCCGCCCCTCACTGGGGCCTGTTCTCTGGGCAGAGACATCTCTGCCTCTCACATCATGCACCCTCTCCTCTGCAAGGAGAATTTTGTTCCTGAAATATGGAATCTATTTCTGTTTCTAATTACAATATAATTGACAGGAAAAAAGGAAAGAAAACATTATTTATAAAAAATCTGGCAACAAGCTACATTCATCAATGTATGAATGGATAAAGATGTGGTATATACATATACAATAGAATATTATTCAGCCATGAGAAAAGAAAGCCTGACATTTGTGATACTTGAAGGAAACTTGACCATTATAATAAGTGACATAAATCAGACAGAAAATACACCATTTATATGTAAAACTGAAAAAAGATGAATTCACAGAAACAGAAAAGAGTGATGGTGAACAGGGGCTGAAGCTTGGGAAGAAGGGCATGTTTGCAAAGGGTACAACTTCCAGTTATAAAGTGAATAGATTCTGGGAATCTAATACACAGCATAGTGATTATAGCTAATAATACTGTTTTATATACTTGAAAGTTGCCAAGAGAGGAGATCTTGAATGTTCTCACCACTAAAAAGAAATGATACCTGGTTTAGTACACTTGGTGTGGGAGATCACGGGGAGAACAGTGAAGCACAGAGAAGGCACACAGTGACTCTGTGGCATCTTGCTGCACTGATGGACAGTGACTGTATTGGGGTGTGGGTGGGGACTTGATAATAAGGATAAATGTACTAACCACATAGTTTTTTCATGTGAAACCTTCGTAAGAGTATATATTAATAATACCTTAATAAAAAATTAAAAATAAAACAAACAAAAAAGAAATGATACCTATGTGATATGATGGAGGTATTAGATAATGCCATGTTCCTAATCATTCTGCAACATGTAAGTGTATCAAATTAACATGTTGTACACAGTAAACTCACACAATGTTTGTATCAATTATATCCTAATAAACATGCATTTTTTCCAGCTTTA
Organism: Manis javanica; assembly: GCF_040802235.1. Classification (NCBI taxonomy): domain Eukaryota; kingdom Metazoa; phylum Chordata; class Mammalia; order Pholidota; family Manidae; genus Manis; species Manis javanica. The sequence continues at coordinate 13,354,020 of NC_133160.1, read as the reverse complement.
AGATATAATTGATAATTTATAATTGTATATAATGAATATATTTCAACTATATATAAATAAAGCTGGAAAACACCTATTTATTACATGCATATTCCTCTAGCTTTATACATATATAACTTATAGTTAATTAATATAATAAAATATTATATGTGATATAATTAATTGATGATATTTAATTATTATATTAATATATCTGTTACTATATAATACATATTACATGCTATTGTAATATGTATTATATATTATTAGTGAATATGTCAGAGGGAGACACTGGAGGAGGACATGGGAAGATCGCGGGCACACAGTAAGGGCCTCCGAGTTCAGACAGAGGAAGGGACCTGTCAGTCAAGGGCTCAGGGCAATTTATCCAGGAGGAGGTGATTGTTGACCATATATTGTGGAAGAATATTGTGGGCTCTCAAAGGTAAAGAAGTTTACCTAACGGGAAAAAGAGGGAGAACCTGAGGGTAGGGACTCCCAATAGGCATAGAATCTGGGAAGAAGATGGTGGGAAAAAAATGAACCCTATTCTGATGTTCTAGACCCCTAACACAGTGTCCATCAGTACACAGGTGCAGTTTATTTTCAAAATCTGTAATACTTGTAACTGCAGTTTACTGAATGCTGTGTGACCTGTGCCCAGTGCTCAGAGTCTCCAAGTTCATTTTTAGCTACTCATGAAAGGTCATGTTTGGTGAGTGGATACTATCATCCTAAGCCTATCGAACAGAAGTTATAGATCTGAAGTAGCTGTTCAAATAAGAGCTACATTTTCCTGATCTGACCACTCTGTGGCTAGTGTGGCAATATAAACACTGCAGCCAACAGGTTGATGGCAAAGGTTGGTTGTCACTTCTTAGCAGGGCCTAGAGAAGCTGGTAAGCCTCCTGCCAACCCTTTTTTCCTTCCACCAGCTTAGTATATAGAACAACACCATGAAGCCAAGAGATGGAAGGAGCCTGAAGCCCTGAATCACCAGATGGAAGAAGAGTCGCTCACTGGTGTCGAATAGCCATCTATATTTTTTGTATGAGCATTAATAAAACCTACTGCAGTTCAGTCATTATATGTTGGGGGCTCTTGGTTAGTGCCATTTAGTCTGTCCTAACAACACACATTTTAGGCAGAACCAGACAGGCTTATTTTCTTTCGCAGCACCCATGTTTTGGACCCAGTGGTCTGTGGCACTGGAGAGCCAGCCTAAGTGAAGCTGCTATTCCTTGCCTAGCCATCCTCACTGGCCCCAGAGTCTGACTTAGTAGAGGACCTTTCTTGGTGCAAAAGTAAGACAACGGGATTGCTGATTCAACTCTACAACAAACTCCTTCATACTCTTGGATAAGTTATGTCTTCATGTGACTCAGAGAGCAATGAAATGTTCAAATGATAGTGTTTGTGGATTTGAATTTGAAATCCTATGTGCAAGGTACTATATTCAGTGAGTGCTGTGTACTGTAAAGTAAGTCAGACACTTTTCATGCTTCTACAGGATTCATAATCTAGCAGAAGAAATAGAAAATTAAATCAGAATAACATAAAATGACAAAGGCTATGGAGGGGGAAAATATGAATATTGAAGCCTAGCAGAGGGTCTAATGATCCCAACTTGAGGGAATAAGTAAAGGATTCATGGAGGAATTATTCTCTCATGTAAACCCTTAAAGGGGAGTAGAAGTCAACCTTTGTATTCCTGCCCAGCGTGGGAAACAAAGTTAGTGCTCAACACACATTAGTTCTTTATCACTAATCTTGGGAACAGCCTTCAGCAGGAGAAAGCTATGCACCATTAATAAAATAGCTTCTAGCATGTTACCTGATTCTGAAGAGACTGAGTATCTCAGTAGCTGTTCTCAAACATGCTCATCATTAGCTTGGTGCTGTCATACCCAACAAGACATGAGTTCAGATAAGACCAGGAGAAATCTATATATTTGAAGTAGTACACACGGGATAGGAACAAGCAGGTCCATACTGTACAAGAGAAATACCCAAACAGATGGTCTAGATCCCTTTGTCACCTGACACTGTTATGTCTATGCTGCTCCATCAGCTCACACTTGTGGCACCAGGGGCTGTTTTCTATTAGCTGGTGCAGCAGAAAAATAAGGAAGTATGGTTCACAGATGCGTTGGGTCTCTAAGTGCCTGTAAGCTGAAAATCTACCATTTCTACACAACAATCCTACAGGTGTGATACTGGAGGTGTTGCTTAAAAGGCAATGGGGACAGGCATTCCTCTCTGTGGACAGAGGCTCTGGTGATCCACCTGTAGTTTCAGTAGAGAGAAGAGGCCTGAGATATCTACAGCCCCCTAAAGAGTGGTGAATGCTTTGCATGTTAGCTAGAGATCTGAAAGAAACAAGCCAGAAACTTGGAGACCAGAAGCTTGAGGAAGATATGTAGTGGGTGAGTGGAAGTGGGCACCACGTGTACATGACTGCAGGCGAGGCATGATACACCTGGCTATACTGGATGTCTTGGCCAGTTAATGCAGGCCAGATTCTGTCTTTAGCCACTCCAGCACTTTCACAATGGACCCAGGACTAGTGTAACCACGATGACAGAGGGGTTGGTTGTACATAGGTAGGTCATTAACATAAGCTCACAGCCACTAAAGCTGCTCTGGCTACTGCTGTGCAGAAGGCACAACCCAGAAGCAGCACAGAGCAGGCTGAGCCCATGATACAGCACCACTGCTCAGGAAGTGAATCAGCCACTTGCTGCGAGTTTAGGACAACAGACCCCTGCCTCCTTAGAAAGGGAGTGACTCACCTTGACTGGGATAGACACATATTCTAGGAGCATGATTTGGCTTTTTCTCTTGTGATGCCTCAACCAACACCACTAAGTCATGGCTCAAAGAATGCTTCATGTACTGACATGGGATTTTGGGTAACAGTGCCTCAGGCCAACTGACCAATTTGATTTCAGAAGAGGTTCAATAGCAGGCCCATACTCACAAGGTCTCCATGGTTCTACCCTATACGTATCATCCAGAACCTGTCAGCCTGACAGACCTGTGGATTGACCTACTGAAGAAGCATATAAATTGCCAGATTGGAGGTACCACCAGCAAAGATGCAGCACTTTCCTTCTGGTTGGGAAACATACTTTGAGCCAAAGGCCATTGTGCACTGCATTGTCTCCAATACCAGAATACATGAGTCCAGAACCAAGGGACTGACTGTAAGTAGCCACACTCTACATAATCCCCAGGAAATGTGCAACGTCAGGGTCCACACATCCATCAAGTAGACCTAAAAAACATATACAGACCACTCCACTCAACAGCAACAGAGTACATATTCTTCTCAACTATGCATGGTACATTCTCCAGATAAATCATAAAGTAGGCCACAAAACAAGTCTAAATACATTTTTAGGGATTGAAGTCATATAATGATATTCTCCATCCACAATAAAATTACATTAGAAATGGATAATAGAAGGAAACTGTAAAATTCACAAATATGTGGAAATTAAACAACACACCCATAAGTAAACAATGGGTCACAGATAAAAACACAATTAAAGTTAGAAAACACTTTAAGATAAATGAAAACACAATATACCAAAGCTTATAGGATATATAGGATGCAGTGAAAGCAGGGCTCAGCGGGGAATTGAGAGCTGTAAATGCTTAATTAAAAAAGAAGAATGGTCTCTGGGCATTTATCCATATACACAATACAATACTGATAAAGGAATATGAATTGGAGGACTCACATTTCTCAATTTTAGAACTTGCTACAAAGCTATGATAATCCAAAGAGTGTAGGACCAGCACAAGGATAGACATACAGAACAATGGAATAGAACTGAGAGTCCAGAGATAAACTCATGCATCTATGGCCAGTTGATTTTCAACAAACGTGCCAAGACCAACAGTTGTCACTTCAACAGATGGTACTGGGACCCTGGGTATTCACATGGAAAAGAATGAAATTGGACCCCTATCTCATACCATATACAAAAATCAATTCAAAGTTGATCAGTGACTTGAATATGAAAGCTACAAAATTCTAAGAAGAAAACAGAGAGGTAAATCATCATGACCTTGGATTAGGCAATGGATTCTTAGAAATGACACCAAAAGCACAATTACAACAAAAAGATAAATTGGACTTCATCAAAAAATCAAGAAGATAACCCCTATAATGTGGGGGGGAATATTTGAAATTCATGTAGTTTATAAGGGTCTAATATCTAGAATATATAAAGAACTCCTACAATTCAAGAAGAAAAAGACAAACAACCCAATGACAAAATTGCCAAGGACTGGAATAGACATTTCTCCAAAGAAGATACAGAAATGGTCACCAAGCACATGAAAAGATGCTCAACATTATTAATTATCATGGAAATGCAAATCAAAACCACAGTTAGATACCACTTCACATGCATATGGATGGCTATAATCCCAAACAATGATAATAATAAGTGTTGGTAAAGATTTGGAGCAACTGAAATTTTCAAGCATCAGTGATAAAAATATTCAATGGCTCAACTGCTGGGGAAACAGTCTGCAGTTTCCTCAAGAAGTTAAACATATCAAGTTAAACATATGACCTATTAATTCTACCCTGAGGTATAGACTCAAAAGAACTGAAAATAGATACCAAAAATAGATTCTAGTACACTAATGTTTATACTGCAATACTTCCACTTGCCAAAGGGTGCCAAAAACACAAATGTCCATCAATAGATGAATGGATAAACTGTGGTGTACACATACAATGGAATATTATTCAGATATAAAAATGAAGTGCTGATACATACTACAATATGAATGAACCTCAACAACTACAGACAGAACATTTCTCAGTTATGGTGAGAACTTGGCAAAAATTCAAAAGCTTGACAACATATTCTGTAATGAGAAACATACATGTTCACATGGTTGGTGGCAGTACAAAGTGGTACCTTTATGGAATAGAATTTGGAGATATTTAATAAAACTACACACAAATTTTCCCTTAACAAACAATTACGCTTTCAGAATCTATCCTACTGTTACACCTCCAACAATATAGAAAAACAGGCACATGAAAAATTACTCATTTGGCATGTCAGTAAAAGTAAAATCTCAAAAAATACATAAATGCCTATATAAAGGAGACTGGCTGTATGACTAAGGAGTATGCCCACAGTGGCACAGAATTTAGATGTTAGAAAGGGGAAATCACTATGAAGTGCCATAGAGTAATTTTCAGGATATATAGTTAAGTGAAAACAACAAGGTACAATTAGTATATTTGGGCCAGCAAAAAGGGAAATTGAGAATTCAAGTAAATGATCTTGGAGCAGGATCTTCTGGTGGAGGTGGTCTTGGCTTTCACCCGAGTACTGGGAGCTGGGGGACTGGGATGTCAGCCTGAAGATGCTTATTCTTCTCTAAACAAGGATTGGTATGAGAAGAGAAGGGTAGAGATCCAGTTCTTATGAACATAGATGTAAACTTCCTTAAAAACAGCAAAACTGCACTTCACACCAGTTAGGATGGCCAACATCCAAAAGACAAACAACAACAAATGTTGGCGAGGATTTGGAGAGAGGGGAACAAACCCTCCTACACTGCTGGTGGGAATGTAAACTAGTTCAACCATTGTGGAAAGCAGTATGGAGGTTCCTCAAAAGACTCAAAATAGAAATAGCATTTGACCCAGGAATTCCACTCCTAGGAATTTACCATAAGAATGCAGGAGCCCAGTTTGAAAAAGACATATGCACCTATGTTTATTGCAGCACTATTTACAATAGCCAAGAAATGGAAGTAACCTAAGTGTCCATCAGTAGATGAATGGATAAAGAAGATGTGGTACATATACACAATGGAATATTATTCAGCCATAAGAAGAAAACAGATCCTACCATTTGCAACAACACGGATGGAGCTAGAGGGTATTATGCTCAGTGAAATAAGCCACGTAGAGAAAGACAAGTATCAAATGATTTCACTCATCTGTGGAGTATAAGAACAAACTAAAAACTGAAGGAACAAAACAGCAACAGACTCACAGAACCCAAGAATGGACTAACAGTTATTAAAGGGAAAGGGACTGGGGAGGATGGTTAGGAAGGGAGGAATAAGGGGGAAAAGGGGGCATTACGATTAGCACACATAATGTAGCAGGGGTGGGGGACACGGGAAAGGCAGTATATACAGAGAAGACAATGATTCTATAGCATCTTACTATGCTGGTGGACAGTGACTGTAATGGGGTATGTGGGGGGGACTTGATAATAGGGGGAGTCTAGTAACCATAATGTTGTTCAAGTAATTGTACATTGATACCAAAAAAAAAAAAATAGCAAAACTGAACTGAGCAACATAAAAATGATAATATACAATGATCACATTTGATTACTGGAGAAATGCATGAATGGTTTACTGCTAGAAATCTGAAATATAATTCAATACATTAACATATTAAAGGAGAAAAATAATGTTATCTCAATATATGTAGAAAAAACTATAGATATAATTTCATGTAAATTAATGAAAATTTTCTTGTTATGTCAGGAATGAAAGAGGACTTTCTAAACCTCATACATGATATTTATGAGAAACCTAAAAAGGATACTATCTGGGAAGGGGAAACTAGGGAAGCTTTCCCTTGAAATCAGGTACTCAAGAAGAATGTACGCTATCATCACTTCTATGCAGTAACGGATGGAGGTCCTGACTGGCACAATGAGGCATTAAAAATCAAGTCTGAAGATGAAAAACACAACTGTTATTATTTTCAGATGATGACTGACTACATAGAACACTGAAAAGAACACACCAAGAAATTATGATGAATGGGAGAAGTTAGCGAGGTAACTAGTTATAAATCCACATACAAAAGTCATTCCTCTACATTAGCAAACAAATGAAAAGTAACTTAAACATTGACAACACTATGTACAATTCCATTTTAAAAATTCAAGCCTCTAGGAATAAATATAATGAAGACATGCCAGAACTCTACATGGGAAAAATCATAAAAATTTTGTGAAAGGGCATTAATAAGTGCTAGGTAGGTGAGGGACATAACAAGGTCAAGATAAGGGGATGAAAGAGGTGTCTATTTGAAAACACTCCAGGGCCCTTGGACGGACCTAGTTGGGAGGTGCTTGGATTTCTGCCAAGCCCTCCGCATTGGCATACACAGTGATGGGCACTCACAGCACCCCTTCCCTTTCCCGCCTTCCCTCCCTGCTCCTCTGAGCCAAGCCAGGCCAAGCCCTGGCGTCCTCAGCCAGGACTTACCCACCAGCCCCATGAAGCCTGTGCTGCTGCTTCAGCTCCTGCTGTTGACTCGTCTAGCCCCGCAGCTGGTGCCTGGAAGTCCCAAGCAACGTTCTACGAGTAGGTGCTGAGTCTGGGCCCGGCGGGAGGAAGCATCTGTAGACATGGGAGGATCTGAGGGCAGACAGCCTGGGCACACGCACACCTTGTAAAAAAAAAAAGTACAGTATCGTGTTCAAGAGGCCAAGTTGGAATGACAGCAAGATCTAGGTTTGAATCACTGCTCTGCTTACTGAGTTTTCTGGGAAGAAGGTTCTGGGCTTTGGATATTATGTTTGTAGTGGATATAATACTATTGGGATGGCTGGAAGGGGAAATTGAGATAATGCAGGTATAGATCACTGTAAATGCTCTGTAAGTATTAGCTGTGGTGAACATTATCAGCCTTCTCATCCAGGTTACTCGTGCTGGCCCTGGTTCCTTCATGGATGCTTAGGCCAATTTTTCAAGTGTTAAAACAGAGAGGAAAATTAAGGTGGTAGTACTCAGACAGGAACCTGCATAATCTCAACCTTGGAGGATGTTCTGGAAGGGAAGGAAAGAAAGTCTTGCATTTTATTTCACATTTTAAAAATTCAGAGGTGCCTCTCCAAAGTGGGGGCCAGTTCCAATTTCTGCAATGACTCAGTGAGCTGTGGGATGACTAGAAGACCCAGGGTGAGTACTGGGCACTGGTCTCTTACAAACTGTCAACAGCTTGAGCCTTGGTTTCTTCCACCCTATCTTTGATGCTATTTGCTGTTATAGTTGGAGCCCTGATGTCATTTGTCATTTATTCCTTTCAGATCAGCAGGCTATCCTACAGCCCCCTTCTAATTGCAAACATCTGCAGAGTGATAGCTACATCAACAGGAGCTTATAGAATGCTCTGCCCTAAAAAAAGGGTGATTCAAAAGCTACAAAATTTAGGACCTGGCTGGGCCTGGATAAAAAGGTTCATGGGGCCCATCCTAATGCCTTGGAGTCCAGAAACAGGGAGAAGTTTGTGACTTGGAGCCTTGGAGCAGGATCTTCTGTTGGAGGTGGTCTTGGCTTTGACCTGAGTACTGGGGGACTGGGATATCAGCCTGAGGATGCTTATTCTTCCCTAACAGCAGAAAGTGGGGCATCCTGGTGCCCTGGCCTCTTCATCAGGAATGACCTGGGAAGCAGAAGCTGATCTTTGCACCCCATTCTGAAATACTCACTCTTCTCCCCAGGAAAGAAGCCACCCCCAGAACTCATTTGTGATTTGGATTCCAGCTTTCTAATACCAGGGCTTTTACATGCTCTACGGTCTTCATCCAAAAGTTTCTCCAAACTTTCCCTTCTACTCATTGTACCCAGGCACAGATAACACAGGGTAGGTCAACCCTAGGATAAACTGTATTTTCAGTAAGAAGCCATACAACTTGCTTGAGATCACGCAATGAATCGGTGCAACAGACCTTACCCACCCGCCTCTTGCTCACCACACACAGTTCATCCTCTTGGACTGGACCCAACCAGGGTCTGTGGGGACCTGGCATCTGATCGGCAGGGATGGAGAATGACCAGCAGGTGCAGGGGCTCTGCCGAACTCCATTTTCAAATACTCAAGCCCTGGTTTTACGGGCACTCACAGCACCCCTTCCCTTTCCTGCCTTCCCTCCCTGCTCCTCTGAGCCAAGGCAAAGGTCAGAAGCTGCCAGCAGCTCACTCTTTCTAGGTTCCAGAGTTTTCCCCTTTAAAAAAAGGGATCGTCTTTATCTTACCAATATTACGACTCAGAGGAAGGCAGCAGCTAAAGATAAAATCTGATTCCGCTTCTCTGTGACCGCACAGGGGAGATGAGGGTGGGTGGTTTCCTGGCAGTTCCTTGGGCTCTCGGAGTTATGAATGTTCCTCCAGTGTTGCTTAGCCTCTTCCCTTTCCTGGTCTGTGTTCCAGAGTACATCTTGGAACCTCCACCCTGCCGATCAGACCCTGAAAACTGTACTCAATTCTGCACATTGCAGAAAGATTGCCAGAAAGGACTGCAGTGCTGTTCTGCCTTCTGCGGGACAGTCTGTACATCCAATAAAGATGTGAACCACAAAAGGTAAAGGGCTTCTCAGGCCAGTCCTAACCCTAGGGCTGCTGCTAGAAGCTCAACAGAAGATTCTCTTACCAGGCACTACAATGGATCTCTTTTCCTCTCTAACCTTCTCCTTCTCTTTGCCAAGAATAATTTCCATAAATGTCCTGATTACAAGACCTTCTTCCACTCTCAAACTACATAATCCTTCACTCCCATAAATCTCTCAATCTGCCCCTCTGAACACGTTCACAGACCCTGCCCTGCTCCAGAATCCACCTTTTTGCTGGGGCCTGGGACGCTCTCTGGAGCTGCAAAGTGTCATCAAAATCTCTAAGCAGATTTGCTCTGTATTTGCTTGCCCTATTTCACCTAACACCATCCTTTGGCCCCCAGTGTTCCTGGGCTCCGGAGATCCTCCAGCCCCAGGGAAGCTTTGGTGAATTGCCTGGGCACTAGCACTGGCCTCAAGCCTACTGAATGGGGAGCGCTCCCAGATCAGAGAAAGGTCATTGGAGGGGGATGGATGAGACATGTGGCTTCTAACCCTACCTTGCAACCATATGTTTCTATGACCCTGGAGTAAGACAACTCCCCATTTTTGTCCTTCTTTTTCTCATAGATAAATGGGGGCTCTTTTTTCCAGCCTTCCAAGATTGTTATAAAGTTCAAATGAGGTCTCAAAAGACCCACAATCAGAAAGCTCAGTCACTGAGCTTCTGAACTGTCCTGTTCTCTGCCATATTCCCTACCCTAAGCACAAAACCCAACATACGAGGCCAAGTGCAGAGTGGGGACAGACGTATGGGCCCCAAGCCAAAGACCTGGACATCCTGGCTCTGCCACTTCTTAGCGATTGACCTCGGGCAAGTTAATCAACCTCTCTCAGTCAGCAGCTTCACATCTTTAAGACTGGAACAATAATAGTGAAATGAAAACAGATAACCATACACACTCTGAACATTGCTTGCCACATATTAATTACTCAGTAAATTTTAGCAATTAAGCAACCACTTCTTTCTCAAGAGACTGACCTTTGTGATTAAACTCCACATTTTTTAAGGCTTTACATTGGAATGCAGAAGCATAAGTACGGCTCTTTTTTGTCACTAGGTTCTTTGAAGTTCTGCTTTCTCTGAGCTTCATGGTCTAGTTTTAAGGAAGAAAGTAATAGAAAATAAAAAAGCATATCTCTAAGAACAAAACTTCATCAGATAATATTTGCAAATATTTTTCATCTATAGGCCCAAACAAAGGCACTAGGGGCAGATCATGGCTGGCAGCTGAGGCACGTTTCCCAGAGGATTCTGTAAGTATCAGGGGCTGGCCTGGCATTCCCCGGGTGGTGGTCCCTGTCTTCCCCTCTAGCTTCTCCAGGAGCACCAGTATTCCCAGAAGGTCAGAAGAGCCTTTTGTCATCCAGATTGCATTCTCCTCCTATATTCTCCTCCTGGGGCTATGTTCTCACCCTGGGGCATAAGGCAGGCCTGGTGAGTTCTGCCACACAGAGCAACCTAAGAAGGTAGTGCACTGACCATCAGCTTTCTCCTGTGAAAGGTGAAGAGGACATCCATGCCTCAGGGTTTGGGAGGATTACCGGAGGCCATGTGGGCATCGCAAAGACTCGGCAAAGGTCAGAAGCTGCCAGCAGCTCACTCTTTCTAGGTTCCAGAGTTTTCCCCTTTAAAAAAAGGGATCGTCTTTATCTTACCAATATTACAAGAAAGGTGAGCAAAATGGGTGTCCTCTGCAGCTCCTCCACCAAAACAAAGCGACTAGTCATAGCTTGACAGATTTTTTTCCAGACTGTTTGGGGAAAAAATAAGGTCCTTCTGAAGTCATCAGAATTTCCACATTAGAAAGGTGGTATTTCAGCTTAGACAGTCCTTTTATTAACCTGTACAAAGGAGTTTGATAAATGGTAGCAAGTGGAGGCCAGTGGAGTCTTAAGTGCATCATTATCACTTTCACTCTTGCTCAAGCCCAGGTGAATCAGCCACGTTGACTTCCTCTCCACCTTGTACGTGATTAACCAATCAGGCCACACACTGGCCATCCATCAGTGCATCAGCATTGTTACATAATCTTCAGCCCGTGCAGCAGAAAGGCACTGAGCTCAGATTAAGAACCCAGGAGCTTAACCCAGGTGAAAGGCGAGATAAAGGTGGCTGGTACGACTCTCGGTATTTTTGTTGCAGTTTCCGGATTACATGGCTACAGGTGTAGGAGCCTTAGTAAGCCTCATCACCATGCATTGCCCAAAGAGGTGGACCTCATCTTAGACAGGCAGGAAAACATTGCACGAATCTGAGCATGTCTTCTGTGGAAATGGGCACCCCGTCCCTTTTATCTTCTGATAGACTCAGCCATGACTGTATCTTCTGATATATTGAATTAACTGTTAGATCCACATGTCAGATCCTGCAGCCTGTCCTCTACAGAAAGTTTCCCCTCAACTGCCCGTTACTGCTCTGGAGACCTGGTGTGAGCCAGGGAGGTCTGATAAAGTAGGGGATAGTGCCAGGGAGGGCCTGAGAAAATTGCTGATCTCATTCTCAGAAAACAGAGTGTTGGGCTTCCTGTGGCAAGCTGGCACAAAGGACAGAACTGAGGCAGACCTTGCCACCGCCTTCCACCAAAGCTGGGCTCTGGTGGGTGTTGTTAAAATGTGAACATTTGAGCCATGACATGCTTCCTATGACATGGTCCTGACAGCAACCATACACCCAGTTGACAGACAAGGACCGTAAAGCAATATGCTCAGCACTGGCCATCAGTCAAAGGTGGAGCTGGAATCTAAAGCCAAGGCTGGGGATGTCTTCCTCCCACGGGACTGCCACCTTGAGTGGCTCTGTTCACTTCTGCTGAGGGGATTTTCACATTTTCTTACCTCCACTGTAATTTTCCACTGATGTTCTTCCCCCCCACCCCACCCCCCGCTTTTGACTCAGGCCTCCGAACTCCGAACTCCGTCCTCATTCCCTTTCGCACTCCGGAAGCTGCCTCACTTAGCTCATTCTCTCTCCGAGGTCCCATGCCCTTTCTCCCTCTATGCTCTAAATCTAGCTCTTCTCCTGCCCAGATTCTTTCTCCCACTTTCCCTATGAGAGTGGAGAGGCGATACAGTCCTGCAGGACTCAGCCTTTAATCTGTGGGATCTGATGACATTTCCAGGTAGATAGTGTCAGAATTTGGTGAAGTTGTAAGACACCCAGCTGGTATTGCAGAATTACTTGTGTGGTGCTTGCACACACACCACACACACACACACAGTCTCCGAAGTCAAACAATGTTATTGTAGAATAGTGAGAGTAAAGGACATATAGGAGTGTTTTTCTCATATACTTTCCAAAGTGATTTATAGATTCCATGCAATCCCTATCAAAATTCCAATGGCATTCTTCAGAAAAAAAGAAACCTAAAATTTATATGGACCACAAAAGATCTCAAATAGCTAAAACAAAAGAGAAACCAAAAAAAAGCTGGAGGCATCACACTTCCCGATTTCAAACTACATTACAAAACTGTAGTACTCAGACAATTATTGTACATGCATTAAAAACACAGACATAAATCAATGAAACAGAATCAAGGAGCCAGAAATAAACCCACATACACACAGTCAACTAATATTTGACAAAGGGACCAAGAATACACTGCTTGGGGAAAGGATAGTCTCTTCAATAAAGAATATTGGCAAAACTACACATTCACATACAAAATAATGAAATTGGACACCACTCACAAAAATTAACTTGAAATAAATAAAGACTTAAATGTAAAACCCAAAACTGTAAAACTCCTAGAAGAAAACATGAAGGAAAAGCTTCTTGTCTTTGGCAATGGTTTTTTAGGATATGACACCGAAGCATAAAAAACAACAGCAAAAATAAACAAGTGGTAGGTACTACATCAAACTTAAAAGCTTCTGCACAGCAAAAGAAACAATCAACAAAATGAAAAGGCAACCTATGGAATGAGAGAAAGTGTTTGCAAACCACACATCTGATAAAGGGTTTAAAATAAATAAGGAACTCATACAACTCTGTGAAGTGGGAAAAAAAAAGCCAAATATTCTGATTCTAAAATGGTCATAGGACCTGAATACACATTTTTCTGTGGGATCTTTTAGTTTCTATGGTTCCTAGATAAACATGGGACTCCCTGTCAGGGCTCTAATCAGCCTGGGACCTTCAGCTTCATGGCTGGGTACCCGAGCACTCACCGTTCAACTCAACATCTAGTAATGCCCAGTCCTGGCCCTTGGGGTAAGTGAACTCAGCCATCTTAAGTATCAAGCCCAAAATATAACATCAGTTGATACCATGGCTCTCCTACCTGCTGCCTGCTGCGCCATGAAGTCTTCTCAGCTGGGATTTCTCCTAGGGCTCTTCATCTCCTCCTTGTTGACTACGCCATTAATGGGAGGTGTTGCTAAACTTTCCAAAATGATATGTGCAGATCTCAAAGGTACGAATCTGAGCAGATAATAAATCCAAAGACCACTTATGAATTAGGGAGAAAATGTTGAAAAAAATGTGATTTCCAGGTGGTCCAGGAAGGTCCTTCTTTTGTGTCAATACCCATAGACTTTTAGTCCCTTGACTTGAGGTATTGCTTACTCTAGGGCTCTTGTGGATATCTGATGAGAAAAAACAAACTATGATGCAGAAAAGCTCTCTTTTGTATGAAGTCTATAGGACTAGAACTATTTTGAATTAAAGGTTTCATGACAAGTTTTAAATGTTCCAGACCAATGCACTGAGATGAGAGAAAAAAATGCTTTGGAAACTGAGCAAATTGAGTCATTTTTGATATCTGGGCTCTGGGCACTTGAAAATGTGGTCCCTTTTTTAGAGGAATCTTTTCCCACAGATAATATGTACAGGCTCAGTGCTTCCAGAGCACAGGAAGGTGGCACAGTCTACCCTGTGAGTCACATACCCCAAACTCTGGCCCTGCCACTTAGTAAATGCGTGCCCTTAGTCAAGTCACTCAATCACTTTCCACTCATTTCCCGACTAATGTGAGGAATTTTTAAGGGCCCATGAAGGCAAGCTCTCCTGCCGAGTCCTAACTAATTCCCCCTGACTCAATGGAACCTTCTTGTGTGGATCCCTGCATCATGGAAATGGAGTCTGGCAGCTGCTTTGAAGTTCACATGAGATATTTCTACAACCAAACCTCCAAAAGATGTGAAAGTTTTGTCTTCTCTGGCTGTAATGGAAATCTTTACAACTATGTGCTTAAAATAGAATGTCAGATATCCTTTGTTGAAGAATACAAGATCAAGTAAAGAATCCAATTTTGTCCTTGTTCCTTGGGGAGAGGAAAAAGAGAGTCTCTGAGATCCCAGGGTAAACCCTGCATGGGAAGGGAAGAGGGAAGATTGTCCTCCTCAAAAGGTTTAATAGTTGCGTTGGCTCAGAATTGTTTGTCATTGCAGTTGGGAAATTAAAAGTCCAGAGAGAAAAGCAATAGCCACCATTTATTGGGGAATTACCATGTATCAGGTGCTACACTAAGCAATTTACATATACTGATGCAATTTAAAATTTAAGTCACCCTATGGTTGATTAGTATCATGATTTTCATGTGGCAGATGAGGAAACCAAGCTCAGTAGAGGCAGCTAACTGGCCCAAGGTCACCTGAAATGAAATGGCATGGCAAGGTTTCCAATCAGACCTGATGTTTACCCAAGACTTGGCCATCTTTCATCCACAAGGCCACCCACACCCAATCCTTGTACCCCCATATCTGTGAACTCTCCAGAGCAACATGCTGTCTTATACAACCAAGCTCCCATCTCATTGACCATTTCCTAGTCATAGAACTAGAAGAAGGTCCTGGAAGACAAACAAGGCTATGGTATGGCTCTTTTCCAGGAGAGAGATGGACAGTGACCTTGGGAGTGATTCAAAAGCAGGAAATTTCTTTTATTTACTTAGTATTCCTAGTGAATCTTTGCACTGCATGGCACATAGTAGTCAATGACTGAGTTTTGAGGGAATGAAAGAATCAGAGATTAATCAATGGAGCAGGAGGGACATTGATATAAATGGCATCTTCTGGGCTTCTCCTGAGATAAAAACAACTTAAATTAATCCAGGGAAACTTTCTGAAACCTATAACACAGATCTGGGTGGTTTTTTGCATACACAGGGAAAAGCAGAAATGGGGAATTCAGATACCTGCTTCAAACACCATCAGAAGTACAGATATAATTCAGAAGAATTTTAAGATCTTTGTACTATTTCCATAATCCCTGAAACTTCCATCTGTTTGTAATTTTCCTGAGTTCAGTTATGTCTTCCCTGAGAAATACCTGTATGATCATTAAAATGAAAGAACCTTTGTGTCAGCCTTCTCTCCTCTCTGCCTTGTCTGGAGTTGGCATGTCAACTGGTCCTGTCCACTAGCTTCCCCATCCTCCTGAACCATTCCCCATACATGCACACAATACTTACACCTCCAGGTGTCACAAGCCAAGTCTGTGCAGAGTTGCATCCCCTCCACTCTCAGATTGAGCTAGTTAATAGAACCAAAGGACCAAACCTGTGCTCCTTTCTGTCCTTGAGACCAAACCAAGCTGTGGACCTCACATGAAATGTTCTTGCACTCGTAACTAATCTTCCTTTTTGATGTTTCCTGATTCATGTCCATCAAGCCAGGAGCCCCAGCTGGTTTAATTAGCTTCCTGACTTGATTCCCTACTATGAGAAGTTATTTGGAGAAGTCTTAGTATCTCAGTCATTGAAAGTTGACTTGGCTAATCTCAGTCCTTCTGAGAAAAGAACAATTTCAGTCCAGTCACAGTGTTTTAGCTACCAAGAGAGTGATCATTCAAACACTGGTTGCCAAGTCTTCTGGATATAATGCTACAAAGTTCGGCATGACTATGACCTTCCCAGCTGTAGGAGGCTCTGCTTGACCACTTCACCTCTGAATTTTCAGGGGTCCCTTCCCTGCTTACCTTCCCTGCCCATCTTACTGACAAAGTCTAATCCCTCACCAGTGAGTGCATTCTGGACTAGTGGAAGCTGGGGCCAACATCAGAGGCACTGTGAACCAGTAACATCCTGTAACTAGACACATAAGCCTGGTCTCCACTCAATCCTAAGAATAGGAAAACTAATCCCCTACAGTGAGACCATTTTCTACAAAAAGTCTGATTACTTTAAAATCAGACCCTCATCCAGACAGGGTTTACTCTGAACAGGTGAAGCCCTAGTTCTGGCATATTACAACTTTGGTTAAGACCCCAGAATTAACAATCATTCTTGAGTCCAATCAGCTACAGGAGACATGCTGCAGACCCTGACATTATAGGGATCACGCTAATCTGACTGGTCCACATAAACGGGAGTTCTGAGAATTTCCTGCTGTGGGTCAGAAGCTGGGTGTCCCAAAAATGGCCAGTCTTCCAATGACAAAATAATATATTCCCATAGCCTGTTTGCTACCTCTTCTAGCCAACTCCTGGAGAAGCCAGAGAAGTAAAAAGAAAGTATACAGATATGAATAACTAAAGTCAAGAGTAAGCATCCTTTTGAGAAAAGAGGGCTGTTATGTCTTGGTGAGAAAGGGAAATAAATGTTCAAGATAGAGAGCTGGGTACCAAAGTTGGGAGAATGAGCACTGGGTAAGGGCTTTGGAGTTGTTACGTTCCTCACCACAAAAGCTTGGGTCTGTCATTGTCTGCTCCCTTGCCAAAGCTGCTAACAGCCACAAGATACCACAAGGGTGACTGAGATCCTAATACAATGGTGGTTCCAGGGCCCAGCTAGGTTAAGAAGTCTACAAAAACAGGTACAATTGGACTTCCCAGAGTTTATTGTTTTCCCTTCTTCCAATACACCCTGAGAAACAGATGACTAACCCGAAGAGAAAACAGATTTCCATAGGAAACATATCTAGGGCAGAAGTATACATACATTCCCAGAGCAGGGGGAAGAAAAGGGGGTAGTGTTACTTAGGAAGTGGTAAGTGGGTGTAAATAAGACCAGACTGAATTATTGTGGAGTCTCTGACTGTGATTTTCCACTACCCACTGTGAATCGACCAGGAGAAATGCAAGTTAGGAGCTTTGGGCTTTGGCCCTTCTTCCCTGCACTGCCTCCCACTCCTCCATCCTTCCACCACATACACGATGATAGCAAAACAGTTCACATTCCCAAGGACAAATATCACACACACAAAAATCGACCGCAAGCATGCCAACTAAGAGGAACAAGCTAAATAGCTAATATGACATAACCCAGAATTAATGGAAGAGATTAATAGGGATGACAGTGGATATATTAGTATGCTAAAACAAAAACGTATATTAACAAAGAAGAGCCAATAAAAAACACAAGTTTTGGAAAATACAAAAGTGACCTACATGACATAATAACTGAAATAAATATAAAGGATATAAAATAGCCAAAGGATGAATTAGCGTTGGCAGAAGATTAGGTTGAGGAGCCCTCAGAAATATCTGAAAACAATAAAGAAATTTTAAAATATAAAAATTAAGGTAGGGGAAGATGGAAGAATAGGAAACACCAGGAATCTGTCTTCCCACATAGACAGCACTGGTATCAGCAGAATCTGATGTAACTATTTTGGAACTCTGGAGTCTATTGAAGTCTTGTAAAAGTCCAGAGAAAGACCTTAGATGGTAACTGTAGTTAATTCCAGTCAATTTCAGCTTTTAGCCCAGTAGCAGCTACACATTCCCTACCCCCAGCCACGTGACAGGCTGCTGTGCACATCTCCCTGGAGCAGTTTAAACACAGCTGTAGCAGCCAGGTGAGCCAAAAGGTGCTGTCTTCCAAATATTAGGAATATTTTGTGATTGCTAATTGCTGCTTCTGATCACAGCATGCACACAAAAAAGCACCTCCCCTCATTGTTGTATGCCCCTCCCCCTCCAGCTGAAGTGTCCTCCAGGGATTTAAAGGACAAATGCCCTTTTTCCTGCCCTTCATTTTTGTCTTTTTCTCTTTTTATGAGCTAGACATTAAAGACTAGACACAATTGAAAAAAATGGCATGTATTGGGAAAATTGTAAAGTGACCACTCCTGCCCAGGAAAAGGCTCAGAAAAGATGTTGGAATACCTTAAGTTTACATTTCAGGCTGATCCTCAGCTCAGAGACAGCTTAAAGCAATCAAAAAAAACAAACATACAAACAAACAGACACTTTGCAAAAACAATAACAAAATAAAACAGCATACCCTGAAGGGGAGAATTTGATTTCGGGAGTTATCACATTATGAGATTTAAATATCCAGTTTTCATTTTTAAAAATCACAAGACATACAAAGTAACACAAAAGTATGGCCCATTCATATTAAAAAATATGTCAATACTAACTGTCCCCCAAAAATATTTGATGGCAGATCTGCTAGATAAAGATTTTAAAACAACTGTCTTAAAGATGCTCAAAGAACTAATGTGGAGGAAGTCAAGAAAACAATGTATGAACAAAATAGAAATATTAATAAGGAGATATTTTTTAAAATAAGAAGAAACTGAAAAGAAAACAGAGCTGAAAAGTTCAATAACTGAAATGAAAAGTTTCAGAAGAAAAAAGCAGCAAACTTAAAGATAAAACAGTGGAAATTATTGAGTCTAAAAAACACAAGGAAAAAAGACTGACATGAATAGAGGGACTTGTGGGACCCCAAAAAGCAGACCAACATATGCATTATGGGAGTCTCAGAAGGAGAGAGGGAGAGAGAGAGAGAGAGAGAGAGAGAGAGAGAGAGAGAGAGAGAGAGAGAGAGGGAGAAAGAGAAGAGAGAGTGGAGAAAATATTTGAAGAAAAGTGACTGAAAACTTCTCAAATTTGATGAAATATATGAACATAAATATCCAAGAAGTTCAACAAACTGCAAATAATATGAACTCAAAGAGATGAACACCAAGACACATTATAATTAAACTTTTAAAAGCTAAAGACAAATAAAGCATCTTGAAAGCATTGAGAGATAAGACATCACATATAAAAGATTACAAAAATAATAACAGCAGATTTTTCATCAGAAACTTTAGGAGCCAGTAGATAGGGAGCCAATATAGTCAAAATGCTAGAAGAAAAAAACCTGTCAACCAGGAATCCCATTACTGACAAAACTGTCCTTCAAAAATGAGGGAGACGGGGATCAACCAAGATAGGAAGCTGCTGAACTCCCCTTTCCCACAGACACAACAAATGTACAGCTACAGATGGATCAATTACTTTTGAAAGAAATCCAGAATCTGAGTGACTCCTACACATTTGGTGAATGAGAAAACAGCCATATTGAAATAAATAGGAAAGCCAGAGACACACTCTCACCATAAACCCCAACCCAGCACAGTGCCACACAATCGGGGAGGAGCTCCCAACTCTCAGCTTCTCCCTGAAGAATAAAGTGTTTGGAACCCAAATTTAGTGCCCCAACTTTTAAGACTCCCAACTAAGGGATGGGCCCCCCAAACACCTATCTCTGAAGGCCAATGAGGCTTTCATCCTCAAGACCCACAAGACTACAGTAAACAAAAAAGCAGTTGTTAATGGGCACTTGCACACTCACTGAGACTATGCCTCCAGGATTCAGTGCAGAGGCAGCAGGCAAAATAGCCTTCTCAACAGTCTTCCCTTGAAGGGGTCCATCTGCATACTTTGAAAGCTGCTGTCTGAACATCAGGCTTCTAATTTAGCATACAAGGGGTTAGCTGTAATCCTTCCCAGATAATAGGGAAACCAGTGGTCATCTGCCCCCTCATTTCCCTATAGCCTACAATTCCGCTTCTAGGTATATATCCAAAGTAAATGAAAGTAAGACATTGAAGAGATATCTGCACTCCTGTGTTCATTGCAGCATTAGTCACAACAGCCAAGATATGGAAACAACCTAAGTACCTAAGTGTTTGTCAACAGATGAATGGATAATGAAGATGTGTGTGTGTGTGTGTGTGTGTGTGTGTGTGTGTGTGTGACAGAATATTATTCAGCTATGGGAAAGAAGGAAATCCTACCATTTCTGATAACAAGGATGGACTTTGAGGGCATTATGTTAAGTGAGGTTAACTCAGAGAAAGGCAAATACTGTATGTATGATATCACTTTTCTGTGGAATATAGAAAAGTCAAACTCTTGAAAACAATGAGTAAAATGATGATTACCAGGGACTGGGGGATGGGAGGGATGGGGAGATGTTGTTTAAGGGAACAAACTTGCAACTATTAGATAAATAGGTCCTGGAGATCTAATTATAGTCAACAATAATGTATTATAAACCTCAAAGATGCTAAGAAACTACATATTAATTGTTCTTACCAGAAAAAAGAAATTATAATTATGTGATATTATAGAGTTGTTAGCCAATACTATACTGGTAATCATATTGTAAAACATACATGTATCAAATCGACACATTGTACACCTTAAACTTTCACAGTGTTATATCTCAATGTAAAAAAATAATAATTATTATAGTCCCAAGGGAATCCCCCAAGGGAAGGGATTTGATAGGGCCGGGATCATGGAATCTTGCACAAAATCTAGGTGTCACTCAAGAGATAGATGCTCTTGTTGTATCTACAACTTCAAATCCAGATGCAGACCAAAATCTGATCGGTGAGGTAATCCACATACTGGATCAATCCTTTCTATTCAAAAGGAGGATACTGGAACAATTGGCAAAATTTGAATGGATCTCTGGACAAAGGGCCTAAAAGAGTTCTCCATACTAGTCTTATAATTCTTATGTGAGTGTGAAACTCCTTTAAAATAAAATATTTTTTAAAAACTGGACAGTGACTGTAATTGGGTATGTGATGGGGACTTGATAATGGGGGGAATCTAGTAACCACAAAGTTGCTCATGTGATCGTATATTAATGATACCATAATTTAAAAAATAACAAATATTTTTAAAAATTACTCTGGATTCAGATATGGAAGCAACCAAAATGCCCATCAATAGATGAAGGGACAAAGAGTGATACATATACACAATGGAGTATTATTCAGCCATGAAAAATAAATCCTGCCATTTGTGACAACATAGATGGACCTAGAGGGTATTATGCTAAGTGAAATAACCCAGGTGGAGGAAGGCAATACCATATGATTTTATTTGTGGAGTATGAAAATAATGCAAAACAGAAGAAATAGCGGTAGACGCATAGACACTGAGAAGTGACTGGTGCTTGCCATGGTTAGAGCTTAGAGTGGGTGAGTGGGGAGAGTGAGGGGGATAAAAGAGCACAAAAATTCTCAATCATAATATAAGGTGGTCATGGGAATTGTAGTAAAATAAAATTGTTTATATTTATTTGTATTTTCACCCGCTTGATCTCTTAGTTTCTCATAAAGGTACAGTTAAGCCTTGAACAACATGGATGGAACTGTGGTGGTCCACTTATATGTGGATTCTTTTCAATAAATATATTGGAAAACTTTTTGGAGATGTGTAACAATCAGAAAAAAACTTTTCTCTAGCTTATTTTATTATAAGAACAGTATACAATACATACAGCATACAAATATGTGTTAATTGGCTGTTCATGTTATTGGTAAGGCTTCTGGTCAACAATAGGCTATTAGTAGCTAAGTTTTGGGGGAGTCAAAAGTTATACATGAATTTTCAACTGTGTGGAGAGTTGTTTGGGGTCAACTTTTATAAGTGTTCACCAATGACAGACACATAATGCTACAATAATAAAGAAAAGAGGGCTTGACCCAATCACGAAAGCCATGGAATGTATGTGTGTGTGTGTCATGGAATATTACGTCGTGGTTCACAGAAGAAACGGCCATTGAGCCAAAACCTCATGAATGAAGCAGAGCAATGAAGAGATAAGGGAAGAAAAATCCAGGCAGAGAGAATACTATCTACAAAAACCCTGTATTGAAGGAAAAGTAATGGGTATAAGAGACCAAAATAAATTCCATAAAGTAGGAGATGGAAGTATAGGAGGAAGCTGTGAGCAAGACAAGATGCCTCTAGAAATGGGAAAACATAAGGTAAGTGAATATACAGGCACTGATAAATGCCCTTACTTCTTGTGCTGTGAGGTAAATTTCTAAAATTGTCGGAGCAACATAATACTATTTACTACAATGACTGTCCATTAAGGTTGGTATTGACAAAGATGTAATGGACCAATAAAAAGCAAATCTAATGGGATGATTAAAAAGTTCTAGAGATGGGCAGTGATGATGGTTGCACAATAATGTGAATGTACTTAATTCACTGAACTGTACACCTGAAAGTGGTTAAAATAGTAAATTATGTATCATGTATATTTTACCACAGTAAAAATGTCTAATCATTATAACAATACATATCTAGCAAAGGTCCCAAATAATCTACTATTTGTCCTACTATAGAATGGTAATAAATTCGTTTCAGAGAAAATAGGACACTTATAAGTTGGAAGTCTCTTTTGTTAAAGTATGCATAGCTTCCATGTCTAAGACTATGGCTATGGTTATCATGAGTTTATTGACCTAGTGATGGGATATTCAAGCAAGAAGATGATGACATTTACAAAGTGCCATATCTGGTCCACTTGACTATTAGAAATATCTTCTATACTGAGAATCTCTAATGAACAGTTACATGGAACATGAATAGTCTTCTGTTATGGGTCCATTTAGTCAACAAATTATTCTTGAACAACAATTACATGTCATAAATGAATGCTCCATCCACATTTCCCTTCTCTAAAATTTGTTCTTACCAATTTTCCAATCTCACTTTTTCTACTATCCTTGCAATATAGTCAGGCCATCACAACTGCTCACAAATTCACAAATTAGGCTATCTTTGCTTCCAGATAAAGAAGACAAGGAGGGATATTTTCTCAAGTTTTTCCCACTGGGAAAATATCCGTTCCTCACTGTCCTCATGGCAATGCAGCTATAAATGTTGATGCAGTTCATTTCCAATTGACTCTAACACACATATCACAGAAGGATTATGCAAAACAGACAATTTTCTCCCCATTAGTCATCTGGTCTTTCAGGACTCCCTGAAGAAGCCATAAGTGTGGATTTTAAATTCTGTGCCAGTACGACAAGAAGAGTGTATTTCATGGATTGAGGGTGTAATTTGCCTGTTCATAATATTTACCTATGCCTTGGGGGCCATCTCGTACCTGGTCTAAAGTGGGCGCCTTCCTTATTTTGATGGACTGTTAATGGGTTCACTTGGTACTCCAAGTTTTCTCAAGCACCTTTTTTTCATAGACTTTTACCAGACAAAGCACAGAGTTAATGACCCTCACTGTTTTCTACCTCATAACATTTTCACCCAATGTCTTAGACCCCACGCACTGGAATGGAACATTTCATCTTCTCTCCCTGGGGACCTGCAGTTCAGAACATTCACTCCCATGCTTGCACATGACCATACAGGAACTCTAGGAACCCAATATTTAAATAATAGTCTTCAGGTAACCCTTCTTCTGAACACACGGGGGAAGAATACAAGGCATCCAGCACTCCAAAACACATTTATTACTCCATCATAGCCTAGGGCCTCTCCCACTCAGCCCTGCTACCACTCAGCCTTGTTCTAATAGGGGCAATGGAGCTGGTGATCAAGAGAAGCAAAGATGTTGACCCTTTGGAAACATGGAACCAGTACCTTCAGATTCATTTTACTCCAACCTCTGACCCTGATCTTTCTCCACACTATGGAAAGTGTACTCCAGCCAAGACCAGACACTTAGGCTCTACCCATTGACTATTAAATCAGGTTTCAAGGTCTTTAGACAATTTCGTTATGAAAGCCTTAAAAAAAGAAATCATGTCCCACTTGGTTCCAATAGGCATGACCTAGCAAGGCAGAGAAACCAACTGTATATTGTGCACATTATCAATGCAGAGCAGGATCATAATTTATACAATAGAACTCAAATATGGAAAAACCATTAGATATTATCAGAAATTTTTAATATGGTTAACATTTTTCAAAAATAATGTCCCACTCATAACCATATAGAGGTTACTCAGATTTGTTACTACATGGAATTTACAATATAAATCTTATGACAACAGGAAGTCATAACTTGTAATGGAATTGATATAGTCTCCGCATACAGGCTGGACTTTTTTAATCCCTTCTTATTTATAATGCTGAAATACAAAATAATAATTTATTTCCTTAACAAAGCAAAAATATCCCAGTACCAAAAGAGAATAGAATTAAAATTTGCCCAGTATGAACCAAAATCTGTGAAGATTAAAAGACTGG
Source organism: Manis javanica (assembly GCF_040802235.1). Taxonomy (NCBI): domain Eukaryota; kingdom Metazoa; phylum Chordata; class Mammalia; order Pholidota; family Manidae; genus Manis; species Manis javanica. Next base: position 13,329,453 of record NC_133160.1, on the reverse strand, counting down.
GTTCTCTGACTCTTAACTAAATATGCACAGCTCCCAATCCTCCCATTCATGATTTATTCCTGTTCACACTTATAGGAAAAAAGGGACACCATGACTGAGAGCCCAATATGTGGATGGACAGTTCTACAAAGAAAAACTGGGATGCTACTACCAGTTGAGGGCTATAATGCTGAGCAGACAAAACTAAAATATTTACTACATTCTACCCCTTGACTCTTCAACTCATATGCACTGCATTCCATTCACTTACTTTTTTAAGGCTTCTGATTAACACAGCCAAAAGATTTACCCACTCCCCAGAAAGAGACCATCAAAAGTCCCATTTACTACTTCAACTAGCTTCAAGACTAGAGTTTCACAGGTGAAAGATCCCTTCTTTCTTAGCACTATCTGAATCCTGTCTGGAAATTCTACAACCAGGATATCAAATGGCAAGTTTCTACATCAACCAAAATATCTTAAATAAAACAGTAGGTAAAATGGAAAAGAAGAAATTGCATTTAATTCCATAACACAAGCAAGGAAAATAGGTAGCATACATAAGGACGTAGTTAGTTTTAATAATATCCTTCCTCCAGATACATTCCATATCCCCCCATCTCTGGCCAGAACCTCCATTTTACACATTGGTAAACCAAGTCAACATTCTAGACAAAAGAAATATGAGTTCATGGCAGGATTTCCTGGGTAATTTTTAGTCCTTGCCTCTTTCAGGCCTTCATGTCTTCTAGCCTCCATGAGACTTTACCACTTAGGAGGATGTAGGATACATGCTCTAGGGTTTAGAGTCCCTGCAGTGAAGCATTAACTATATCCCCCTTTATAATCAGGTTCATACACTTTAAATAAAAATATTTAAAAATAAATAAAATATTAAAAATAAAAAACCCTTCTTTTCCTGTTTTTCCAGGTACATGAGAATTCCCATTGAAGCCGTAAGTATGGGTTAAGGAAGCTGTGACAACACAGCACAAAGAGGCAGAACTGGGAGTGAAATATACCTGCAGCGACATTGCCAGGTTCAATACACACTCCTGCTCTGTGATGCGATGCCACCGGGCACGCGCGCATTTCTCAAAAACCTTCAAGCATCAGTTTTGTACCAGACAGAGAAGAAAATGTAATAGCAAAATAATTAAAGTCACCTCACACCAGACAAAATAGCCACTATCCAAAAGACAAGAAATAACAAGTGCTGGTGAGGATGTGGAGAAAAGGGAACCCTCCTTCACTGTTGGTGGGAATGTAAATTGGTCCAGCCACTGTGGAAAATAGTATGGAGGTTCCTCAAAAAACTAAAAGTAGAGATACCATCTGACCCAGCAACTCCACTTCTGAGAATTTACCCAAAGAAAACAAAATCACTAATTTGAAAAGATATGTGCACACCTAATGTTCACTGCAGCATTATTTACAATAGTAAAGATCCCAGGCACCCATTGATAGATGAATGGAGAAAGATATGGTGCATATACACAGTAGAATATTATTCAACCATAAAAAAGAAGGAAATCTTGCCATTTGTGACAACACAGATGGATATCATACTAAGAGAAATAAGCCAGGCAGAGAAAGATAAATACCATATGATTTCACTTAAATGTGGAATCTGAAAAACAAAACAAACAAGCAGATGAAAAAGAAATAGACCCATAAATATAGACAACAAACTGTTGGTTACCACTGGGAGGAGGCTGGAAGGATGGGTAAAATAGTAGATGAAGGGGAAAGAAATACAAAATACAAATTATAAAAATAAGTAGCCATAGAATGGAAATACTCCATAAAGAATATAACCAGTAATATGGTTATATCTTGGTATGATAATGGAGTAATTGCATTTTATCATGGCAAGCATCTACTAATGTGTATAATTACCAAGTCACTATGTTACATATGAAGCCAATATAATATTGTATATCAATTTTATTCCAACAAAAAATGCAATAAATAAATTAATTAAATTAATGGCCCTTGTTGCTGTCTGCCTCACATCTCTCTCATCTGAAGGTTTATGCTCTATGGCTTCCACTAAAATAAACATCCTCCCAGGGACATGCAGTGCCAGGCATTCACTACATGACAGCAGAGAGAGATGTTATGCAAAACACCAAGGCATCCAGCGTCACAGGAGATAGTTACCCAACTCAACATAGCTGAGGCTCTCTCCCATTCATTTCTGCTGTCGCCTAGCATTTGCCTTACTGGGAACCGAGCTGGTTAGCAGGCTACACAAAAAACGTTGCCTCTATTGGAAACATAGAGCAAGTCACCTCTCTCCCAACTCAGGCATTTCTCAAAAACCTTCAATTATTAGTTTTCTACCAGACAGAGCAGAAAATGCACTAGCAAAAAAATAAAGGAAAGTTAATGACCTTTTTGCTCTCTGCCTCACATCTCTTTCATCTAGAGTTTTATGCTTATGCCTTCCACTGAAGTGGAACATCTCATTTCCCCCCCCAGAGACATCCAGCGCCCTCTTTCCCACCTGGCCCAACAATGAGGAATAAACATCAAGATTTTTAACTTCTACCAGGTAGTTCTTAAGTGTTCTCACCATACACACCAAAAAATGGTAACTAAATGAGGTGATGAAATGTTAAATCACTGATTATGGTGATTATTTCACAACGTACACATATATCAAAACATCAGGTGGTACATTATAAGTATACACAATTTCTATTGTTAATTATACCTCAATAAAGTTGAATAAAATCAGTGACACCTAAAATAAATAAGTAAACAAAACCTAAAGTTCTCTAAGAAATAAAATACATTGGAATAATGGAGAAAAAAAAGAGACTTTAGCCTTATCCTTTACCTGCTGGATCAAGTTTAAATACCTTTGCATAAATTCACATTGAAAGACTTGAACATGAATTTAGTTCTTAGACTTAAACATGTCTATTTTTAATAGTTCTCTAAACCCAGAACCCAGCACACAATGTGTCATGGAGATATAATTTGGAAATAGTGTATTGACTGTATGGATAAAGTAGAGCAGTATCCGAACCAAGACACTGAAACTCAGAGATGCTAAAATAAAATTTATTTTCTATAACTGAACTACACTTTACAAGCTCTCAGTCTTCCTAGACATCTATGGATGTTTCAAATTTAAATATTATCTTTCCAGATTAAAGTATTCATTTTGGATACTCACACTTTCTCTCCCCTCCTTTCTCATTTTTTCCTCTCCATTTGCCCTGTGTGTGGTTTACATTATTTGGGGCCTTATGTATTATCCTGTGTCAGAAAAAGAAAAACAAGTGTCTGGTCATCACTGGCCTCACACTGGCCTTTGTGCCTTAACCCCTTTGCTTACTGCCTTCTCTCCAGGCACAGTTTGGCCCTCTGAACAGACACTTATTAGGCCCCCTACACTGGTATGTAATGTGCTGCAGTTCCTTCCAAGTGGTCATTTTAGGTTGCAAATGCAACCAGTACTAAAGAACACACACTTTGCTAGTGTCTCTTTCTAAAACAACCAAAAGCACACACCCACACCCCAAAGGGAGACAAACAAATCTCCATCTGCTCTTTTAACCATTTCCAAATCTAAGGTATCTGGATCTCAGCTCTTGGGTCTTATAGTACTATACAAATCATAACAAAAACTAGGCAACATCTAAACGGTAACTTTAACCACTCATATAACCTAAATAAATAAATAAATATATATATGCACACCCTAAATAAAACATTGGGAGAGTTTTCTTTCAATTTTATAACACAATGAGCAAGGAAATACAAGTATCTTTATTTGTGTCATTCAGTATAAGACTATAGCTCATCTTTATGCCACCCCTCCTCCATCATATACCACATTTCCCTGCCTTCATTCAGCACCTCAAATAATCGGGTTTTTTTACCCTGTCATGGACCAGACCTTCATTCCTGAAGAATAAGATGTAACCCTGATGGAAACCACCCAAATGTCCATTGATGGATGGATGGATAAGGAAATAATTTCATATATTTACACTGGAATATTATTCAGCCATATAAAAGAGGAAATTCTGCCATCTGTGATAACATGGGTGAACATAGAGGGGATTGTGCTAAGTGAAATAAGACAGACACTAAAGGACAAATACTATGTGATCTCACTTATGTGTAGAGTATAAAGAAGTCGAACAATAGTTGCCTGGGGCTGAGAGGTAGGAGAAATGGGGAGATGTAAGTCAAAAGGTACAAATTTTCCGTGATAAGATTAATGTGTTCTGGGAATTTGATATACAACGGTGATTTTGTAGTTAATAATATAGAGTTTTATAGTTGAAATTTGCTAAAACAAAAAGGTAACTATGTCAGGTGATGGATATGTGTTAACTTGATTGTGGTGATCATTTCACAAGGTATATGCTTATCAAAACATCACATTGCACACCTTACATACACACAATTTTTACTTATTAATTATACCTCAATATAGGTTGGGTGGGGGGGGAGGGAAGCAGTAGGCCCGACTTATCATTTCATGTTTTTATATGTCAAGCTTTCTTGCTTCTATTAAGCTTTACTACTTAATACAGTAGTAGTTAGGTGCTCCAGGAAACCCATTCATATCTTTCACTTGTCCCATTGTGCCACATTAGCCCCATTTTCCCCGATAGAGACAACTGAATAAAACTGGGAGTCCAGAAATAAAGTCTTACATTTTTGATCAGTTGGTTTTCAACAAGGGGGCCAAGATAATTCAGTGGGGAATTCAATAGCCTTTCCAACAAATGGTACTAGATAATTGGATATACACATGCAAAAGAGTGAAGTTGGACTTCTACCTCATCTCATATACAAAAACTAACTCAAAATGGATCAAAGACCTAAATGTAAGAGCTAACATTATGCAATTCTTAGAAGAAAGCAGGTAAATCTTTGTGACCTGGGATAGGCAATGGTTTCTTAGTATGACATCAAAAGCACAAGCGACAAAGGAAAAAATACATACATTGGATTTCATCAAAGTCAAAAACTTTTGTGCTTCAAGTGGCACCATCAAGAAAGTGAAACAATAACCCACAAAATGGTAGAAAATATTTGTAGATCATATATTTGATAAGGGACTGGTATTCAGAATATATAAAGAACTCTTACAACTCAAAAATAAGAAGACATGGGGACTTGATGATACAGGGAGTCTAGTAACCATAATGTTGCTCATGTAATTGTAGATTAATGATACCAAAATAAAAAATAATGATAATTAATAAATTAATAAATAAGACAATAAATTAATTAAAACAACCAATTTTAAAAATTGGCAAAGGGTTTGAATAGACATTTTTTCAAAGATATACAAATAGACAGTGAGCACATGAGAAGACACCCAACACCATTAGTCATTACAGAAATGCAAATCAAAACCATAAGATATCACTTCACATCCAATAGGATGGCTATAATAAAAAAGTTAGACAATAACAGGTGTTGACAAGAATATGGAGAAACTGGAACCCTCATCCATTGCCAGTGGGATTGTGAAGTGAAGAAGCTGCTTTGGAAAGCTGAGTTCCTTAAAAAGTTGAGTATGTAGTTACTATATGATCCAGCAGTTCCACTTCCAACTGTATACTCAACAGAAATGAAAGCATATGTCTACAAAAAAAGTTGCATGTGAATGTTCATATAAGCATTATTCATAATAGCCAAAAAATGGAAATAACCCAGCTATCCATCAGTTGATGAATAGATAAGGAAAAAGTTCATATAAGCATTATTCATAATAGCCAAAAAATGGAAATAACCCAGCTATCCATCAGTTGATGAATAGATAAGGAAAATGTGATATATTCATACAGTGGAATATTATTCAGCAATAAAAAGGAATGGAGTACTGATGCATGCTACAACATGGATGAACCTTGAAAATATTATGCTAAGATGGGCACAGAAATACTTATGAAATAAACATCATGATGGCTTCCCAAGGACAACCCCAAGTTCAGTTCAAACTTGTATTGGTTGGTAATGGTGGTACAGGAAAAACTATATTCATGAAACATTATTTAACCCTTGAATTTGAGAGGTATGTAGCTGCCTTGGGTGTTGAGGTCCATCCCCTTGTGTTTCATACCAACAGAAAAGCTATTAAGTTCAATGTACGGATACAGCTGGTCAGAAGAAATCTGGTTGAGTGATTTGGCTATTATATCCAAACCCAATGCGCATCATATCTTATGTACCATTCGATTTAACTTACAAGAATGTGCCTGCCTGCCATGGATACCTGGTAAGAGTATGGGAAAACATCCCCATTGTGCTCTACAGCAACAAAGTGGATATTAAGGGCAGGAAAGTTAAGGCAAAATCTATTTCACTGAAAAAAGAATCTTCAGTACTATGTCATTTCTGTCTAAAGTAACTATGACTTTGCAAAGCCATTCCCCTGGCTTTCTAGAAAACTAATTCAAGACACTAACTTGGAGTTTGTTGCATGTCTTCTCTTGCCCCCACCAGAGGTTATTATGGACCCAGCTTTGGCAGCACATTATGAGCATGACTTAGAGGTTGCTCAGACAACTGCTCTCCCATACGATGATGATGACCTGCGAGAAAATGAAGCCAGAGCCAGTTTTACAGGAAACTTTTCTGTGATGTCAGTGGTGCAGAATGTGTTGACACTTTACAATGTAGCTGAGCAAACATGTGCTTAATCTTTGGGATGCTGAAAGAGATGAATGGGCTTTGGAGTGAATGTAGCAGTAAAAAAAAGAAAAGTCTTCATTTTTTGGGTCCATGTATTTAGCTGTTTTAGAATGCAGCTATTTCCTTCTTGAGTTTCAAATATAAGACCGCTATACAGTTACATCACAATATTCAGTGGTGAAACCTTGTTATTGTCATTCCCATTCCTTTTCATTTACAATCAGAATGAAGTTGTATTTCAAATATCTAAAAAGAAAGAAAGAAAATATTATGTTAAGTGAAAGAATTCAGACACATAAGCCCAGACTGTATGATTCCAATTATGTGAAATGTACAGAGAAGGAAAATTTATAGAGACAGAAAGTAAATTAGTAGTTACCAGGTGCTAGAGAAATGGGAGAATGGGGTGGGGGGCTTTCTTTTTGAAGTGATGAAAATGTACTGGAATTAGAGGTGATAGTGCACAATTTTGTGAATATACTTAAAACCACTTTGAATTTGTGAATTTTTAAAGTATGTAAATTATACCACAATTTTAAAAACAGTGTGGTGCTTACACAGGAATAGAAACATTTATAGATACATCAAATAGAAAATCTAGAAATAGATCCAAGCATAATTGAGAATTTGATGAAGTCTGCATTTAAAATCAAGAGAAATTTAATGTATTCTTCAATAAATGATAGAACAATTTGCTATTCATTTGATTTTATAATAAAATTAGATTCTACCCCACATCACATACAAAAGTAAATTTCAAATATATTAGGGCCGTGAATGTAGAAAAGTAAAATGATAAACTAATAAAGTCCAAGAAAATGTTTTTCTAAATTTGGAGTGGTAAAAGACTAAGAAAAAGAGTAAACTCAGAAGACCCTAAATTTGTTTATGTTTTTATGAATGACATTTAATTATAAAATTCTATAAATATTAGAAGTCCTCAATTGAAGAAACTGCAATAGGAAGAGAGGGCAAATGATACCCTGGGGAAAAACATTTGTAGCAAATATAACTTTAAGATTCATAATTTATAAAGTATTCTTGTAAATCAGTAAGAAAAAAGATATCCCAAGATAAAAATAACCAAAGGGTAAGAAGAGGCAATTCACAGATTCAAAATGTCAATAACAAAGCTAAAATATTTCCATCCCCACTAGTAGTCAGGGAAATGTAAATGAAAACAGCAATGTCTGCCATTTTCACTTATTAGATTTACCAAAAGACAAGTGTTGGCAAGGGAGTGATGAACTGGTCAATATCTTCTGTATTTTATATTGCATATGCTTTTGACCCAGAAGCCCACCTCTAAAAATTCATGCCATAGAAATAATTGTACATAAAGATCCATGTACAAGAATATTCACTACACTATTATTCATAATTGTTATTTAAAATAACCTAATTGGCCATTAATCCAAAAAAAGTTATGATACATTGATACAGCTATTGATATAGCTATATATAGCATTACATAGCCTTGAAGCTCTTTTGAAGTTCAGCAATATAATAGTTTTTAAGGGATAAAACCAAGTCTCAGATCCATCAACATAGCATGACTTCAATTATGTCTTTGATTTTTTAAAACTAAGATTGAGGCTCTCTTAATGAAACCCACTTAATAAATTAATTGGCACCCCATTTCCTATATAAAATATACTGACTGATGACTGGTAGTTACTATGTGGGAGGGGTTGGGGTGGTTAGGTGGGAAGTGTGAGGAGGATAAAAGGGCACAAAAATTCTCAATCATAATGTAAGTTAGTCATGGGGATAGTAGTATGCATGGATAATATAGCCAATGACTGTAATACCTTTCTATGTTGACAGATAGTAACTGCAATAGTGGGGGTGACGATTTAATAATATGGGTAACTGGCAAACCACTGTGTTGTATACTTGAAACTAATTTAAGATTGTGCATCAACTATACTTCAATTAGATATATTATATATTATTGTATATAACATATACAATAATATTACATATTTTATAATTATATAATTATAATATATAGTATATGTGTAATGTATACTATATATAAAAATGATGTTTTTATGTATTATATATCATTGTAATATATAGTATATATATGCAACATATATGCTACATTATATATATACATATATATAGGTGTGTGTATATATATATATACACACCATATTCATGCCATAGACATAATTGTACATAAAGATATATATATATATATATACTGACTTATTTGTTCCTACCTTGGGAGACATGGGTAGTAGATGGCTAAAACATAATTTATCCTCAAAAGGGTGATGTTAGCATTTAGAGGAGCAAAGAATACTACTGATACTTGGAGAGAGGTCTCTAAGCATATGGCGGGGAAGGAAATTAGATGCAAGGGCTGAGAGAAATGACTTTCTTTACTTTCTCTATTTCAATAAAGAAAGTGATTGGAATAGATACAGATGGTCCCTGAGTTACAAGGTTTGACTTAGCATTTTTCCATTCAGTGAAAATCATAGTTTGAATTTTGAATTTTGATCCTTTTCCCAGGCTAGTGATGGATGGAATGATATTCTAATGCTGGCCATGGCTGTGAGCAATTCTGAGTTAACATTCATGCCATTACAACCATTCTACACCCATATAAAATTCTGTTTTTCACTTTCAGTACAGTACTCAGTAAATTACTTGAGATATACAACACTTTATTATATAATAGGGTTTGTGTTAGATGATTTTGCCCAGCTGTAGCCTAATGTGTTTTAAACACGTTTAAAGTAGCCTAAATAAGCTATGAAGAGGAAGCTAAAGGAAACACAGAGAGTAGGTTAGGTGCATTAAGTGCATTTTCAACTTACAATTTTCCATTTATGGTGAGTTTTTTGGGCTGTAACCCCATCCATAAATTGAGAAAGATCCATACCTTTTAATCTTTCTGTATTTTTAAAATATTTTCACTAGAACAGATTAAAAGACACAGAAAAATGTCAACGAATTTTGATAGAACTTACCAGTGTAATCATCACTCCAGTAAAATCAGCATTTATTTAAATTTCATTCATGTTTATTAATGGACTCAGGCATTCTGTATTTTGAGTCATTTTGAATAATTTTATTTTGTGGAGAATTTTATATTTCTAAGCATAAAAAAAACACATAAGCTATTTCCTAATACATTTTTTGTCTCTTCCATGTTTGGATTTTACCCTTCTTGTTAATTAAATAATTAATGTCATTGCCATTATTGAAAACGTTTATTTCTTCTCCATGTTTCTTGGCCATTCTTGCCTAAGTTTTGTCTATTTTAATGGTGTTTTTAAAGTACAGACTTTTTATTATATTTGGCAATTTTAGTACTTTTTTCTAATTCATTAATTTCAATTATTATCTTCATCAATATCTTCTGTCTACTGTCATTATGTTTATTTTGCTGGTTTTGCTCCAGTTTCTAAGGTTCAAGGCTCCATTAACTTACTTCCAATTTTTTTTTTTTTTTTTTTTTATACATGCCCTCACGTAGTAGTTTTTTTTTTTTTTTTTTTTTTTTTTTTTTGAGAGGGCATCTCTCATATTTATTGATCAAATGGTTGTTAACAACAATAAAATTCAGTATAGGGGGGTCAATGCTCAATGTACAATCATTAATCCATCTCAAGCCTAATTCTCGTCAGTCTCCAATCTTCTGAAGCATAACGAACAAGTTCTTACATGGTGAACGAATTCTTACAGAGTGAATAAATTCTTACATGGTGAACAGTACAAGGGCAGTCATCACAGAAACTTTCGGTTTTGATCATGCAATATGACCTATAAACCATCAGGTCAAATATGAATATTCATTTGATTTTTGTACTTGATTTATATGTTGATCCCACATTTCTCCTATTATTATTATTATTTTTATTTTTAATAAAATGCTGAAGTGGTAGGTAGATGCAAGATAAAGGTAGAAAACATAGTTTAGTGCTGTAAGAAGGCAAATGTAGATGATCAGATGATCAGGTGTGTGCCTATGGACTAAGTATTAATCCAGGCTAGACAAGGGCAGCAAGACATCCACGGATGCAGAAGATTTCTCTCAAAGCAGGGGGGGTGAGGTTCTGAGCCTCACCTCTGTTGATCCCCAAATTCTCACCTGATGGCCCCCCTGCGACTGTGCCTGTCTTAGGTTGTTCCTCCCTTGAGGAATCTTACCCGTCTCTGGCTAACCAGTCATCTTCCGGGGCCATACAGGGAAATGTAAAGTTGGTAAGTGAGAGAGAAGCCATATTGTTTGCAAAGGTTAGCTTTTTACTTCTTTGCAGATTTATGCCCTGTGGCTTCTATGCCCAGCACTTGTCTCGAGGTATCTTTACCACCTGGAGGAATTATGATACTCGGTAAATTCGATATGAGGCACGAATTCTATTTAAAGTTTGTAATTAGGAAGGAAGAAGAAAAGCTATAGATGTAGCATATGAAGGAAACTTGGGAGGATTGATTATTTCTTTGACATATCTTCTTGTATAGTACCTTAAGTATGTATAGGTTTTAAACTACTAACTAATTTGCACACACATATTGACATAATAGGAATACGGTGACATAAACAAAGCAAATCTATAATCACCAGCCATCTCCAGTGAAGCCAAGAAAACCATTTAGGCACCCTAGGCATTTGTGAAAATTTATCTATGATATGATGGATATTTTCCAACTGTACTTGAACCATCAGACAAATTAAAGCAGCCCATTTCTGGGATCTGTTCACATCCCATATGTTCTTTTAACCATAGATAGTCTATAGTCATGAGATTTTGGGGTGCTACAACTTGCACCCCTCCCAACTCCTGGTTGAGTTCCAACAGTACAGATCCAGTCAAATTCGTTGTCTCACTGTATGCACATGCCAGCCTAGACATCTCCCTCCTCCTTCTCATGGCAAGTCCAGGAGATGGTGGGCTGGATGCAGCCACAACCGCAGCATCGTCCGGATCCCTGTGGAGGCTTTTTGATGATCATCCCCCGGCACGAGTCCTCCAGAGAGTGCTGATGCCGGAAGCTCCTCCTCATATCGTATCTTAGTTCATTTTCTGGGTATCCAAGCTAGGCCTTGATCTTCTGCGTAGAAACAAACAGACCCTTTGCCCACACTTTGACATGCCCTCTATACCACTGTGCAGAACTCATTGGAGGTCAGCACACAGTAACTGCTTTTTTTTTTTTTTTTTTAATTAAGAGAAAGGAATATTATCAGAAAAGAGTACCTCCATAGCTGATCATCTGACACCCTTTAAGTGATCAACATTAAGGATATTTAAAGCATGCGTTGATCTTTGATTTACCAATAGTTTTATCCTGTTAAGGAGTAATCCCCCTTTTCTTTCTTTCTTTCTTTTTTTTTTATTTAAATTTTTAATCTACACTTACCTGAAGAATACTATGTTTACTATGCTCTCCCCTATATCAGGTCCCCCCTAACAACCACATTACGGTTACTGTCCATCAGCTTAGCAAAATGTTGTAGAGTCACTACTTGTCCTCTCTATGTTGTGCAGCCCACCCTCCCCTTTCTCCCTCCCCCCCATGCATGCTAATCTTAATACCCCCCTTCTTCTTCCCCCCCCTTATCCCTCCCTGCCCACCCATCCTCCCCAGTTCCTTTCCCTTTGGTACCTGTTAGTCCATTTTTGGGTTCTGTAATTCTGCTGCTGTTTTGTTCCTTCAGTTTTTCCTTTGTTCCTATACTCCTCAGATGAGTGAAATCATTTGGTATTTCTCTTTCTCCGCTTGGCTTATTTCACTGAGCATAATACTCTCCAGCTCCATCCATGTTGCTGCAAATGGTTGGATTTTTCCACTTCTTATGGCTGAGTAGTATTCCATTGTGTATATGTACCACATCTTCTTTATCCATTCATCTACAGATGGACATTTAGGTTGCTTCCAGTTCTTGGCTATTGTAAATAGTGCTGCGATAAACATAGGAGTGCATCTGTCTTTCTCAAACTTGATTGCTGCGTTCTTAGGGTAAATTCCTAGGAGTGGAATTCCTGGGTCAAATGGTAGGTCTGTTTTGAGCATTTTGATGCACCTCCATACTGCTTTCCACAATGGTTGAACTAATTTACATTCCCACCAGCAGTGTAGGAGGGTTCCCCTTTCTCCACAGCCTCGCCAACATTTGTTGTTGTTTGTCTTTTGGATGGCAGCTATCCTTACTGGTGTGAGGTGATACCTCATTGTAGTTTTAATTTGCATTTCTCTGATAATTAGCGATGTGGAGCATCTTTTCATGTGTCTCTTGGCCATCTGTATTTCTTTTTTGGAGAACTGTCTGTTCAGTTCCTCTGCCCATTTTTTAATTGGGTTATTTGTTTTTTGTTTGTTGAGGCGTGTGAGCTCTTTATATATTCTGGACGTCAAGCCTTTATCAGATCTGTCATTTTCAAATATATTCTCCCATACTGTAGGGTTCCTTTTTGTTCTATTGATGGTGTCTTTCGCTGTACAGAAGCTTTTCAGCTTAATGTAGTCCCACTTGCTCATTTTTGCTGTTGTTTTCCTTGCCCGGGGAGATATGTTCAAGAAGAGATCACTCATGTTTATGTCTAAGAGGTTTTTGCCTATGTTTTTTTCCAAGAGTTTAATGGTTTCGTGACTTACATTCAGGTCTTTGATCCATTTTGAGTTTACCTTTGTATATGGGGTTAGACAATGGTCCAGTTTCATTCTCCTACATGTAGCTGTCCAGTTTTGCCAGCACCATCTGTTGAAGAGACTGTCATTTTGCCATTGTATGTCCATGGCTCCTTTATCAAATATTAATTGACCATATATGTTTGGGTTAATTTCTGGGGTCTCTAATCTGTTCCACTGGTCTGTGGCTCTGTTCTTGTGCCAGTACCAAATTGTCTTGATTACTATGGCTTTGTAGTAGAGCTTGAAGTTGGGGAGTGAGATCCCCCCTACTTTATTCTTCTTTTTCAGGATTGCTTTGGCTATTCGGGGTCTTTGGTGTTTCCATATGAATTTTTGAATTATTTGTTCCAATTCATTGAAGAATGTTGCTGGTAATTTGAGAGGGATTGCATCAAATTTGTATATTGCTTTCGGCAGGATGGCCATTTTGACGATATTAATTCTTCCTAGCCATGAGCATGGGATGAGTTTCCATTTATTAGTGTCCCCTTTAATTTCTCTTAAGAGTGACTTGTAGTTTTCAGAGTATAAGTCTTTCACTTCCTTGGTTAGGTTTATTCCTAGGTATTTTATTCTTTTTGATGCAATGGTGAATGGAATTGTTTTCCTGATTTCTCTTTCTATTGATTCGTTGTTAGTGTATAGGAAAGCTACAGATTTCTGTGTGTTGATTTTGTATCCTGCAACTTTGCTGTATTCCGATATCAGTTCTAGTAGTTTTGGAGTGGAGTCTTTAGGGTTTTTTATGTACAGTATCATATCATCTGCAAATAGTGACAGTTTAACTTCTTCTTTACCAATCTGGATTCCTTGTATTTCTTTGTTTTGTCTGATTGCCGTGGCTAGGACCTCCAGTACTATGTTAAATAACAGTGGGGAGAGTGGGCATCCCTGTCTGGTTCCCGATCTCAGTGGAAATGCTTTCAGCTTCTCGCTGTTCAGTATAATGCTGGCTGTGGGTTTATCATATATGGCCTTTATTATGTTGAGGTACTTGCCCTCTATTCCCATTTTGCTGAGAGTTTTTATCATGAATGGATGTTGAATTTTGTCAAATGCTTTTTCAGCATCTATGGAGATGATCATGTGGTTTTTGTCTTTCTTTTTGTTGATGTGGTGGATGATGTTGATGGATTTTCGAATGTTGTACCATCCTTGCATCCCTGGGATGAACCCCACTTGGTCATGGTGTATGATCCTTTTGATATACTGTTGAATTCTGTTTGCTAATATTTTATTGAGTATTTTTGCATCTACGTTCATCAGGGATATTGGTCTGTAATTTTCTTTTTTGGTGGGGTCTTTGCCTGGTTTTGGTATTAGGGTGATGTTGGCTTCATAGAATGAGTTTGGGAGTATTCCCTCTTCTTCTATTTTGTGGAACACTTTAAGGAGAATGGGTATTATGTCTTCTCTGTGTGTCTGATAAAATTCCGAGGTAAATCCGTCCGGCCCCGGGGTTTTGTTCTTGGGTAGTTTTTTGATTACTGTTTCAATTTCTTTGCTTGTAATTGGTTTGTTTAACTTTTGTGTTTCTTCCTTGGTCAGTCTTGGGAGGTTGTATTTTTCTAGGAAGTTGTCCATTTCTTCTAGGTTTTCCAGCTTGTTGGCATATAGGTTTTCATAGTAGTCTTTAATAATTCTTTGTATTTCTGTGGAGTCTGTCGTGATTTTTCCATTCTCATTTCTGATTATGTTGATTTGTGTTGACTCTCTTTTTCTCTTAATAAGTTGGGCTAGAGGCTTATCTATTTTGTTTATTTTCTCAAAGAACCAGCTCTTGGTTTCGTTGATTTTTGCTATTGTTTTATTCTTCTCAATTTTGTTTATTTCTTCTCTGATCTTTATTATGTCCCTCCTTCTGCTGACTTTAGGCCTCATTTGTTCTTCTTTTTCCAGTTTTAATAATTGTGATGTTAGACTATTCATTTGGGATTGTTCTTCCTTCTTCAAGTGTGCCTGGATTGCTATATACTTTCCTCTTAAGACTGCTTTCGCTGCATCCCACAGAAGTTGGGGCTTAGTGTTGTTGTTGTCATTTGTTTCTATATATTCCTTGATCTCTATTTTGATTTGTTCATTGATCCATTGATTATTTAGTAGCATGTTGTTAAGCCTCCATGTGTTTGTGAGCCTTTTTGTTTTCTTTGTAGAATTTATTTCTACTTTCATACCTTTGTGGTCTGAAAAATTGGTTGGTAGAATTTCAATATTGTGGAATTTACTGAGGCTCTTTTTGTGAGCTAGTATGTGGTCTATTCTAGAGAATGTTCCATGTGCACTTGAGAAGAATGTATATCCTGTTGCTTTTGGATGTAAAGTTCTATAGATGTCTATTAGGTCCATCTGTTCTAGTGTGTTGTTCAGTGCCTGTGTGTCTTTACTTATTTTCTGCCCGGTGGATCTATCCTTTGGGGTGAGTGGTGTGTTGAAGTCTCCTACAATGAATGCATTGCAGTCTATTTCCCTCTTTAGTTCTGTTAGTATTTGCTTCACATATGCTGGTGCTCCTGTATTGGGTGCATATATATTTAGAATGGTTATATCCTCTTGTTGGACTAAGCCCTTTATCATTATGTAGTGGCCTTCTTTATCTCTTGTTACTTTCTTTGTTTTGAAGTCTATTTTGTCTGATATTAGTACTGCAACCCCTGCTTTCTTCTCACTGTTGTTTGCCTGAAATATGTTTTTCCATCCCTTGACTTTTAGTCTATGCTTATCTTTGGGTTTAAGGTGAGTTTCTTGTAAGCAGCATATAGATGGGTCTTGCTTTTTTATCCATTCTATTACTCTATGTCTTTTGATTGGTGCATTAAGTCCATTTACATTTAGGGTGACTATTGAAAGATATGTACTTATTGCCATTGTAGGCTTTAGATTCGTGGTTACCAAAGGTTCAAGGTTAGCTTCTTTAGTATCTTACTGCCTAACTTAGCTCGCTTATTGAGCTGTTATATACACTGTCTGGAGAGTCTTTTCTTCTCTCCCTTCTTATTCCTCCTCCTCCCTTCTTCATATGTTGTGTGTTTTGTTCTGTGCTCTTTTTAGGGGTGCTCCCATCTAGAGCAGTCCCTGTAGGATGCCCTGTAGAG
This sequence comes from Manis javanica, assembly GCF_040802235.1. Taxonomy (NCBI): domain Eukaryota; kingdom Metazoa; phylum Chordata; class Mammalia; order Pholidota; family Manidae; genus Manis; species Manis javanica. The sequence goes on along the minus strand of NC_133160.1, from coordinate 13,313,056 downwards.
GTGGTTTGTGGGAAGCAAATTCCCTCAGCTTTTGCTTGTCTGGGAATTGTTTGATCCCACCATCATATTTAAATGATAGTCGTGCTGGATACAGTATCCTTGGTTCAAGGCCCTTCTGTTTCATTGCATTAAGTATATCATGCCATTCTCTTCTGGCCTGTAGGGTTTCTGTTGAGAAGTCTGATGTTAGCCTGATTGGTTTTCCTTTATAGGTGACCTTTTTCTCTCTAGCTGCCTTTAAAACTCTTTCCTTGTCCTTGATCCTTGCCATTTTAATTATTATGTGTCTTGGTGTTGTCCTCCTTGGATCCTTTCTGTTGGGGGTTCTGTATAATTCCATGGTCTGTTCGATTATTTCCTCCCCCAGTTTGGGGAAGTTTTCAGCAATTATTTCTTCAAAGACCCTTTCTATCCCTTTTCCTCTTTCTTCCTCTTCTGGTATCCCTATAATACGAATGTTTTTCCTTTTGTATTGGTCACATATTTCTCTTAGTGTTGTTTCATTCCTGGAGATCCTTTTATCTCTCTCTATGTCAGCTTCTATACGTTCCTGTTCTCTGGCTTCTATTCCTTCAATGGCCTCTTGCATCTTATCCATTCTGCTTATAAATCCTTCCAGGGATTGTTTCACTTCTGTGATCTCTTTCCTGACATCTGTGATCTCCTTCCGGACTTCATCCCACTGCTCTTGCATTTTTCTCTGCATCTCATCCCACTGCTCTTGCATTTTTCTCTGCATCTCATCCCATTGCTCTTGCATTTTTTTCTGCATCTCTGTCAGCATGTTCATGATTTTTATTTTGAATTCTTTTTCAGGAGGACTAGTTAGGTCTGTCTCCTTCTCAGGTGTTGTCTCTGTGATCTTTGTCTGCCTGTAGTTTTGCCTTTTCATGGTGATAGAGATAGTCTGCAGAGCTGGTACAAGTGACCGCTGGAAGAGCTTCCCTTCTTGTTGGTTTGTAGCCTTTTCCTGGGAGAATAGCGACCTCTAGTGGCTTGTGCTGGGCAGCTGTGCGCAGACAGGGCTTCTGCTTCCTGCCCAGTTGCTTTGGGGTTTATCTCCACTGTTGCTGTGGGCTTGGCCTGGCTGGGGCTGTTCCTCCAAAATGGTGGAGCCCCGTTAGAGGGGGAGCAGCCAGGAGACTATTTATCTCCGTAAGGGGCCTCTGTGCTCCCTGCTGCCCAGGGGGTTAGAGTGCCCAGAGATCCCCAGATTCCCTGCTTCTGGTCTAAGTGACCTGTCCTGCCCCTTTAAGATTTCCAAAAAGCACTCTCCAAACCAAAACAACAACAGCAACAATGAGAGATGGAACAGAAAGGAAAAAAAAAAGAAAAAACACGCGATTTTTTTTTTTTTTCCTCAGGTGCCGGTCCCAGGCACCCGCGCACTGGTCCTGCTGCCCTGTCTCCCTAGCACCAGGGTCCCTGTCCTTTCAAGGCTTCCAAAAAGCACCCACCCACCGGTCCCGCAGGGAAGGAACGCTCAATATTCTTTGTCCTCAGGCACTGGTCCCACGCACCCGCTCACCAGTCCTGCCGCCCTGCCTCCCTAGCACCGGGGTCCCTGTCCCTTCAAGGCTTCCAAAAAGCACTTGGCAAAAAGAGAGAAAAAAAAGGGGAAAAACGCGCGATTTCTTCCGTCCTCAGGTGCTGGTCTCAGGCACCCACCCACCGGTCCCACAGGGAAAAATGCGGGATATTCTTTGTCCTCAGGTGCCGGTCCCAGGCACCCACTCACCAGTCCCGCCGCCCTGCCTCCCTAGCACCGGGGTCCCTGTCCCTTTTAGGCTTCCAAAAAGCACTCGCAGAAAAGAGGAAAAAAAAGGGGAAAAACGCGCGATTTCCTCTGTCCTCAAGTGCCGGTCTCAGGCACCCGCCCACCGGTCCCGCAGGGAAAAACGGGGGATATTCTTTGTCCTCAGGTGCCGGTCCCAGCCACCCGCTCACCAGACCCGCCACCGTGCCTCCCTAGCACTGGGGTCCCCGTCCCTTCAAGGCTTCCAAAAAGCGCTTGCCAAAAAGAGAAAAAAAAAAAGGGGAAAAACGCGCGACCTCCTCCGTCCTCAGGCACCGGTCTCAGGCACCCGCCCCCAGGTCTTGCAGGGAGAAACGCGGGATATTCTTTGTCCTCCGGCGCTGTTCCCAGGCACCTCCTCACCGGTCCCGCCACCCTGCCTCCCCAGCAACGGGGGCCCGTCCCTCTAAGGCTTCCAAAAAGCGCTCGCCAAAAAAAAAAACTGCTCCGGTTTCTCTCCACCCGCCGGGAGCCGGGGGGAGGGGCGCTCGGGTCCCGCCGGGCTGGGGCTTGTATCTTACCCCCTTCACAAGGCGCTGGGTTCTTGCAGGTGTGGATGTGGTCTGGATGTTGTCCTGTGTCCTGTGGTCTCTATTTTAGGAAGATTTTTCTTTGTTATATTTTCATAGCTCTATGTGTTTTTGGGAGGAGATTTCCACTGCTCTACTCACGCCGCCATCTTGGCTCCCGCCCCCAACTTACTTCCAATTTTTTACATTTATACACCAAAGCACTGGTCGTACTTTATTCACAGCAGTTCATCATAGAGATCCTGAGCCATGCATAGTCATGATCCCTGGATGTGGAGGAGAGAGGGGGAGGCTGGGGCTCACCAGAAGAGCTCTGACAAACTGTGACTTTGCAAGCTACACGGCTGGGAATCCAAGCACATACTGTCCTGCTCACTAGGCTGACTCTGGCTGCACCAGAACCCTGCCCAGTCTTGGGCCCTGGGGAGATGAAATCAGAGAGATGGGTTCAACTCCTCACAAGAAAATGAGCTCCACCCCAAGATATAAAGTCAGTCCAGTCCAGGATTCTATCTGCCGTCTGCAACACCATGAAGCCTGAATGGATCCACTTTTCTCTGTGTCTCCTCTTTTCCAAGCCCTTCCATACACATTCAAGTAGTCTGTTTCCTGGACACCTCAGCCAAGAATTGTGTGAAAGTGGACATCTTGGAGGTAAAGCAAAATAGGAAGGGCAACCCCAGAGGACACTGCGAAGGAGAAGGAGGTCCACGCAGCCTGGGCGATCCTGCAGGAATCAAGTCCTCTTATCTCAAAGCATTTGGCTCTCGAGCATCTGAGTCCAGGAATTATATTGAGTTTTGTCTATGAGTTGAAAAAGGAGGAAGACAGAGAGTAGAATCAACTTAAATTTTTTCCAAGGGGTTTCAGTATATGAGGAGTGGGAATTAGGAAAATTGGATTAATGTCAGGAGTGTCCAGGAAATTCCTTTGTCAGTATGGCCATGTGTGCCTGTGTATTAAATGAGTTGCAATTCTATTTGACATTTGTATAGGACCACCATGTTGCCTTCCAGGGACAAAGAGTAGCAGAGGACATCATTCGCATGCTTGGGGCCCTCACATTCTACTTATTTAAATCAATTTTCTCAATTCAAATTATAATGGACACATATGAAATACTTAGGGTAAATGTTAATTCCCAATTGTGGATAAGGGCTGTGGTTTGACTTCAAGACTGACATTAACTCCTTCTTTGTCTCCAACATGGTCATCACTGCTCACTCTCACCACCTATCTCCATGGTCCCAGAATGCCCAGGTGAGTCAGTCTGAATGGTCAGACACAAAGCGGGGCTGGGTGGGAGAGGACAGGCTCCAGTGGAGGAAAGGAAAATCTTCTGCCAGGCTAAGCATTTCCAGTCTATCCTTCAGGAGTAACTGCACAGTGTCAAAGGCCTTTTTTAAGCCTGTGTGTTTGCAGAGATCCTGGAGGTGAAAGTAAGGGCTCTGACCTGTGTTCTTCGGGGAGCAAAAGAGAGGTTCACTTCCAGTGTTGTGGGAAAGCACGTGGCAAGTCAGGAAACTGGGGTATATTTACCAAGAAGGAATGCTGTGATAGACGGAGGAAGCTTTGGGCCTTTCCTGCTTTCAGCTCTGCGATAGAAGAGTTATCTACTTTTCTTCTCCAACCGACGCGGGGTATGGCCTAGAATGAGCATTAGGAGTCTGAGCCCAGGAGGAAAAGAACTCCAACTCGGCAGCAGAAAAGAAAACCTGACTATGGGATTCTCATGTGCAGAGATCTGCAACTACCCTCCGGTGACTGGCTGCTGTAAGTCCATTTATGTCCAATTCTACTACAACACCTTGACATTTTTGTGTGAGCCCTTCATCTTCTCTGGCTGTGGAGGCAACAGAAACAACTTTAAACATAAATATGTCTGTGAACATTTCTGTCTTCCAGCAAAGTAAGTCTCTCAGCTCCTCACCCCACCTCCAATGACACCAAAAACAAGGAACCACAGTTTTTTTCGGGAGAAGCCAGGGGAAACTGAGCCATGGGATAAGAAATTCAACCTGGGTTGGGCACAATCAGTCACAGGCTTAAACTTCAATGCCACAGGCCATTTAGTCCAACAAAACTTTTTTAAAACTGTGAAAATTGAAGCCCAGAGAGGCTAATGACTTCCAAGCTCCCGCAGGAGGACACAAATCCAGACCCACTAGCTCTCCACCCAGCACCTCACTACTACCACGATGGCCCAGGTCTTCAAGATCCTGTCCAACCAGTTCCTAGTGCACAGGTGAAAGCTGTGAGTGTCAGGAGAGCAGAGGAAGACAAGGATTATGGTTCAGCATCTAAGGTGAATGACTAAACAGTCACTTATGCTCAAGAGCAGAAGACATTACATTATTAACTTGCATATCCTCAGAGTGTACTCTATTTTTGCTCATTAGTATTTTATGGATAAAGGTATGGATCAGGAGAGACATGAGTATTAAAAACAGCTGTGAAGTTCTGCTAAGATCTAAGGGACCCATTGATTCTACCAATGACCATAACAATCACTAAATTTATCTATTTATTAACAGGGACTGAGATGAAGGAAGACCAAATGCTTAATATAACAGAGGAAACAAGGAAAAAGGAATATTCTTTACAAAAGAGTCTGTCAAAATTATTCTGAGTAAATTTCTGGAAGTTTTTTTGTATTTTTTTATTGAAGGAGAGTTGATATACAATATTATACCATATCTTTTCAAGTACACAACACAGTGGTTCAACAGTTACCTCACCCCAACTGGTGCAGTTACAGTTTCTGGAAGTTTTTTGAATGAAGAATTCTTGCTAATTTCCTTGCGCAGATTTGCCTTTCACCTGATTGGTTATATAAAATTTTAACTGAAAAATTCCTGTATGTCGTCCCTGGTCTAAATTCCTTCATCTATCCCATCCTAGGTTCTTCCAAAGTAAACTACAAACTATCTCTTTGAAAGCACCAACCTACCTATGTAATGAGTCAGTCTGTATAAAGGCAATCATTGCTGGTATCTTCTTGGCATGACTGGCCAAAACTGAGTTTCTTTCTGTATTTTGTTACTGATCTCAGGGGATTTCTATGTAAGTGACACAAATAATCATCATTAAATTATTCCCAAATAAATGAGTATTTAACTCCCAACAATGCGCGTATTGGGCTCTCGTACCCCAGGTACCAGCAATATAGAAATTGTGACTTTACAGCTGGGAGCCACAAGTCTTGAACCAAGCTGAACCTCTACAGTCCAAGTATGAAGGGTTTTTTCCCCTTTGCCTGAATGCCCCATTCATATTCTCATCAAGAATCCACCCTGACAAATGAGTCCAGTGATATGACCAGTCTAGGCCAGTATTCTAAGGGCTAACCAGCAGGGGGACCTGTAGCCCAGGGTAAAGCAGTAAGTGGGTATCTAGCTCATTCTAGCTCAGTCCCAGCAAAGGCAACCCCCTGCTTCTGGACTACGGGGAGAGGCTTAAAGAAATCTTGGGAACTGGTAGAAAGCATAGTTTATAAAAATGTTACTCTAACGCCTCACCCAGGAGTTACTCCTGTGCAAAAAAGGACAAATGAAACAAGAAGGCAGCCTCTGGGTACTGAGTCACAGCCTAGTACCCCACACCATTCTGAGCCCATGTAAAACTTTGTTCTGGGCCTGACATCATAAGTATAACCCACCTGGTGGCCATTCATAGATTCTGAAGATTTTCCTCCCTCTAACCATCATGAAACATAGTGTCCTTGAGTGTAATTTCCTTTAAAAATCTTTCAGAAGTATATTCTAGTGTTAAAAAAGAATTACTATAAGTAAAATTCTTTCTGGAAACAAAGAATTGGTTAGAATGACCACCCAAAGTCCATTTCAGCCTCAGGTTTTCACATTTCTTCTGGGCACTTGAGTGATTGCCTGAGTTTCCTTCTCATTCGGTTCTAATTTTGTCTCTAAGAAAAAGGCGTGTGTGCGCTCTCTGGGAGGCAGAAGGAAGATACGCAGAGTGCTCACGGAGGTCAGTAAAAGGGCACACAGCCATATGATGTTTGCAAGCCTTCCTGCAGAACTACGTACTCAAGGGGAGACCCAGGACATAAACCTACAAGGTGCCCAAATGGGTATCGCATTGAATTCAAGTAAGATATTTTGAAGGGATGATCACTGACAAAAAGGGGACATATAGAATGCAGAAAATAAATAAAACAAGCTCTTAGGGTACACACCAATAACAGAATGAAAAAGACTATGGTCCTGACTCTGATCTCTTCCCCAAGGCATATCTGATTACTAGAGAAACTGAGAGGGGAAGATTCCATTCTATAGGACAGAGAAATTAAAAGTAGTTTACCAATGATTTGCTTTCTGGTTCCACGAGCCCTAAGAAAAAGGATTCAGTGGTACAGATCTTGGAATGTGGCACAAGTTTGAATGTCATTCAAGAGATACTCAGTGCATTTTGTCCTCACATCTGTGTGCAGAGCAGGACCTGAGAGAAAATGTAATGAAGGGGAAATCCCACCATCATCCCAAAAAACTGATCTCTTCCCCATGCAACCCGCCCCTTCCATCTCCGTAGAGGAATAAACAGATTAGGAGAAAACCTCCAATCTGATAGATCTCTCCCTCTTGCTATTTCCCCGTCCAGTACCCTGCCACCAGTTCCATCCCGCCAGGGTCTCCTCATCAGAGCCATTCATGATCTGACAAATTCTTTAATTCCATCTGCTGCTGTTGGAAGAATTGTCCTCAAGTGCCACTTCTGTTTTCCAAGCCCTTGATCTAGGACATTCTGTGTCTGTGTTTATAATCCTAATTCCACCCAATACTCAAGCCCCCATGTCTGTCCTCTATTATTACTGTTTCTTATCCTGCATTTTGTCTCAACTTCACTAATCTTTTTGTATCATGGATATTAGGAAGGGAAAGTGACTTAAAAGATTATCTAATCCAGTGGTGACCTATCATACATCCTGGAACTAAAGATCTGAAGTGTGAGCCGACTGAGCATCAGTCTCATAGTATTTCATAGTTTCGTGTCATTTATATCCCAGCACCTTGACTTTCAGCTGGGAACTTTCTTCCGTGCATGATGCAATATTTCTCTACTTCTTCATTCATTCAACACCTTCATTGAGCACCTATTATAAGCCAGGTACCACATGAGACATGGTGTAAAGTAGTGAGCAAAGAGGGCCTTACCCTGTCCTCAAGGAACTGACAATCTGGAGAGGAGATAGACATTCATCTAATAACCACTCAAGTATCTGATGACAAACTGTGATACATAATCTACAAGAAGAGCATAGGGTGTTATTAATAGGTAGAGGTGCTGAACTTGATCTACCTATGACTTGGTCTGGGGGATTATGGAAATAGATCTGCCCTAGCAAAGCATAAAACCAAATCTTCACAAATTCAACATGATCCAGCAATAATTCAGTTGTCTGCTAGAAAAAAACACAACATGCTTCAGAGGAAGATGACACAACCCCAGTCCTCTTCCATGTATCATCTGCAATGTATATTATTTAATCAAAAATTATGATATATTCAAAGAACAGGAAAATGTGACCCATAGTCAGGGAAAAAAATTAGGTACAGATACACAAGTTATCTATAGGTTGGCATGAGCAAATAAGACAAGATAATTATGATAAAGGTATTTAAAATCTACAGAAAAAGTTGGCTATAATAGATGAAGAGTTGAGGGATTTGAGGAAACATCTAGCAAATGTAAAAAAAGGAAACAAATTCTAGGACTGGAAACATAATACCTATAATTTATTGTATGGAAATAATAGCGCAATCATCAGAGCAGAAGAAATAATTAATGAAAGTGAAGATAACTCAATAGAAATCATCCAAAGTGAAGCACAAAGAGAAAAAATGTTTTGAAATGGAACAAATTCTCAATGCCCTCAATGCATGTAGTATCATGCACACTACTGCATGTAAATAGTCATCCTAGAAGGTGAGGAGAAAGAGAAAGGGTGAAGAGTACCTTCTTCCAAACAGGATTTAAGGAACTTAATACTATGAAACACATTGCATGAAACTGGAAATCATTAAGCCAACGCTTAAAAACAGCAGAGACAAGTAATGAAAGAAGGTCACAGGAAGAAATTAATTTTGACAGAGAAACAGAATAGCAATAACTAACATTTGTTGAGTGTCTCCATTTTGTGTCGGGCTCTGGGCTGTGTTCTGTTTATATATTGACCCTTCCCAGCAATCCTGAGAGGTGGGTAAAATAACAGTGTTATTATCCTCATTCATTTTGCACAGAGCTAATAAGCAGCAGAAGAGTCTGGATTCAAACCCAGCCCTCACTCCAAAGCCCAAGCTCTTGACACTCTGGTAGCCAAAGCAAACATGAAACATGGGCACTAGGGCACCTGCCTTTCTAGCCAACCCACCTTTGGCAACACAGTGGGTGCCCAGTAACTTATTTCCCTCTTACTCCCTTGGAAACGTTTTCCTGACCTTGAGCTTCCACAAAGAATTTGCCCTGTGCCTTTCTACAAGAAATACTGATACAATGTGATGGATAATGTCCCCCAAGATGAATGTTACCAAAACCAAAGAAGCTTTGCACATCATATGAACAAGAGCATAGTGTTAGATCTTAACCTATTCAATGCAATTCAGTAGAGATCTGGAGTATAGACCCAGGCTATGCAACTTTTTCTCAATGTGGCTTGAAAAAACTGAGAGGAACTCAGACTTTTCCCTTCCCTATAAAACTATCATTTTGTTTGTTGCCTGGAAATGTTCTCTGACTTAGACCTCTGCTGCTCTCTGGCGGCCCTGAAATAAAAGTACCCAGCAAAGAATTTCCACTCCAAACTCCAGGCCCAGTTCCTGCTCCCACACAGGCCCCCAAAGTGAGCCCAGGATTCAAGACAAGGAGCCTCTGATCTCCCCACCACTCCAAATAGGTCTTGAGCCCTCACCAAACACCCTTCATCCCATCTTCATCCCTGCCCCCACCCTCACAAACTCCATTTCATTTCCCTGTCCTGGGTGCACGGACATCCTGGTCCATACTGGGCCATCATGGCCAGGTCACTGTTGGAAGAAAACTATTCGAGAGCTGCTATGTGATGGTCAGTACATAAGAACAGGATGGCAGAGTGACCAGAGAATGAAGATGAATGAGAAAGGATGAAAGGGAGAGCATGAATGGGTCAGAGTTCATACTCCGAGTTCCTTGTCCAATAGGCCGAGTTCCTTCCACCTGGGACCTGCTCTCAGGGCTAGAAGGGACCTGAAATCTCATGGAGCCAGACTTCTCTCTCTCTCTCTTTTTCTTTCTTTCTCTGGCTACAGATTTGCCCCAGTTCACGCAGCCAATCTGGACTAGAACCCAGAGTTAGTCCTGCCAGTCCCTCTTTTCCTTCCCAAGCTCTCACAGTTGACCCCGAACCACCAGCCTACTACTATTTTATAGTGAGACAAAGAGAATATCAACATCAGAAGGGTTTTGAAGTCACACAAACCAAGGTTCAAACCCTAGCCCTGTGACTCACTGGGACCTGGGACACTTAAGTTATTTAAAATTCTTGATGCTCAGGTTCCTCATCTGAAAAATACAGGGACCTCACAGAGTCACTATGAGGATTAAGTAAGATTGTGCATATGTTCTTAGCTCAGAGCCTGGGACACAGTGCCCTCGGTATTACCCGCTAACTTGTACTGGGGGCTTCTTCACTCTTTCCCTTAAGCCTGTGAATCTTTATGAAGCTGGCCTTCTATGCACTAACCCCCTTGACAAGGGGGCTTAACTTGGGTAGGAAAAGGGAGGTCACCCTCCAGGGCACCTCCTTGCCAGGGGCATGGGTTGAGCCTCCCACCCCTCTCTCTGTACATACCCCACTTACCAGTGACAATATGTCCCACCAGAAAGCAGTGAGACCAAGAACAGCAGCAAGGACAGGATGCAGGGACCCATGGTGTTGCTGGGGCTGAGGGTACATGTGGAGCCAGGGATTTCTACCACCAGATGGTCAAGGAAAGGGATGGAGAAGGGAGGAGCTGCAAGACACACTAGCTCTGGTCAAAGGACAGGTCGTGGTCAGCCCAGGGTTGAGGACTGGCAAGTGTCAGAAATTCCTCCCTACTGCAAGAAAGTAATGGAAGAGGTCATCAGAGGACACGATCACTGGCTGACCCTCAAGTTGGCCCCAGGCAATCAAGGGCCTCTCACCCCTATCCCCTATCCCCTATTCCCTGTCCTCGGAATATTCATTCTGCCAATGTGAAGCCAGAAGAGAGAAAGGGAGGACAAAATCATAGCACTTATGGGGAAAAGTTTCTTAAGGTATACCTCACCTTTTTCCACTCAAGCTGGAAATTACAAAAGCATTTTTGCAATATTCAAGGTGAGCACTGAAAAACCTATTTTTCTTTGTTATAAAAGTCCTGCCTACTTAGCAATTTCTGTCCAAAGTTTAAATGCACATGTCCTTTGACGCAGTATGGCACATACAGTTCATCACCTTCCTACCCCCAAAGCATTCTCTCCTCCTCCCTTGATTTTTTATATCCACTTAGTGACTTGGCCCAACAGAAGTGACTCCATGTCAGGCCTGTTGATTTCAGCTGACACCCTAAAATTAGCTTCTGACAAGGTTGAAAAGCCACAAACTTCCCCCTCCCTGATCTTCAGTTTCCTGTTGATTCACCTTGGGAGCTTCCCTGTATGCCAAGGCCTGTACATGGTGCGCAAGGAGAGACTGAAAAAGGGGCAGATCCACTCCAGTTGGTAGGTGGTAGTTTTAACAAGCAGGGGAAATTACATATGAGGCTTGCCCTGGGTGGCCACAGATGAGGAGAACTCCACATCTGCCCACCAGAATCCTCAAAGATTCAAGTCGGTTCAAGTCGCAGCTACTGTCCAGATGGTGTCAACAGCACATTGGTCTCCCAAGGCCATGTCCTTGAAATGGCTCCGGCATGTTAAAAATGTACATGTTTATATGCACACACATGTCTATGCAATAGTGATACTTTATATTCTTTCTTTTTTTTAGTGCTGGCCATAAACTATTGAGTTCATTTCAAGACTTGCAGTTTGAAAAACACTGCTGAAGAATAACCCTCTGTGGCCAACATATGATTTGCGAACTGCATATCCATTCTCCTTCCTTCTTACAGTGGTAGATGTCTACACTGGTGGCCTCTGATGAGCCACACCCCTGAAATTCATGTCCCTGTATAGTCCCGTCCCATACTGTCTCTGGGCTGGACCATGTGACTTGGTTTGAACACCAGGACATCAGCAAGTATGATACACACGAAGATTTGATAAGCACTTGTCCTCTTAGAATACTCCCTCTTGGAAACAGGCTGCTGTGCTGTAAAAGTGAGATGCCCCATAGGGAGAGAATGTGGATAAAGAGAGGAACCCTGGGCATTCCAGCCACAGCCAAGTTCCCTGATGAGCCACAAGCTGCATGCAACAGCATGAGCGGCCGACCTACAGCATCCGGGCATAAGAACCACCCAGCTGAGCCCACCCAACCCACACAACTTTGAGAAGGAATAAACAGGTATGTCAAGCCAGTAAGTTTGGGAGGCCTTGCTATGCGGCAGTAGGTAACTGAAACACTTGGTAATAAAACCCCCTGTTTGTTGCAAAAGGCAATGAGCCTAGCCAGCTAAAATGACTTGCTTCCCCATATTCCCTTGTAACTAGGGGTGACCAAAACCAAGACATACACTGGGAAAACTTTTGTATTCCAAATACAAGGAATACACTTTTCAAACTGCCCCCCTGGCTTCCTTCTTCTTCCAGTACAAGGACAGACATGACACAAGGAGGCAGAGCAGCCTCCTGTCAACCATGAAGCAACTAGTATGAGGACAAAGTCAAGGACTGCAAAGAAGAAAGAGAAATAACCCCACCCTGTTAGCATCCTGGAGCCACAACACCAGCCCTGGCACCTACTTCAGACTTCCTGCTGTGTGAGAAGGCAAAGTCCTGTTAGGTTAATTTTGTGTTGTGGACAGCCAGACTCCGTGATGTGCCCCTTCACCACCCCTATGAAGATAAACTCAGAGAAGACAAGGGATTTGCCCAGAACTACAGAGTGAGTCAGCAGCAAAGCAGAACAAAACTCAGCCTCTTGTTTTGCATGAAGCATTCTTTCTGCTACACCATCCTTAAAACACGCAGGCACGTGGCCAGGCCCAGGAGCAGGCGCGCCCAAAGACGCCACACCCAAACTGAACCAATGCGCTGTAACCCAGCCATCTCAGTGTGACTGACTCCAGAACTCTTTAAACCATGGCCACATGCACTTCACTACCCCCCCAAGAAGCTCTGCCAAAGCCTAATCAGCAAGTGCTGGGACTCAGCCCAGTTCTGCCAAAGAGAAGACACAGCGGTAGGCAGTTTTAGGGGTTATGAAAACTTACAAATGAACCAATGTGCTAGAAGTCCCAGAGGCAAATCCTAGGCTTGGTGATTCACTAGGACTCACAGATGCACTGTCTAGTTATACTCACAACCATGATTTATTACAGCAAAAGGATAAAAACAGCAGAGTCGTCAAACGGAAAAGATGCATGAGGTAAAATCCAGAAGAAACCAAGTACAAGCTTCCCAGAGTCCTGCAGAATCGTGAGAAATAAATCTCTGTTGTATATAAGCCACCCATCCTGGGGTATCCTGTTCTAGCAGCCTGAATGGACTAAGACACTGCTTTATCACTCTATGAGGTAAATACCCGTATCTCCACTTTACAGATAACAAAAGTGGGGTTCAGAGAAATGGAAGAACTTGTCCAAGGCCTCACAGCAAGCAGAAGAGCCAGGATTCAGACTGTGCTCAGACCAGTACTGCCTCATTGGAACAGGTCCCAGCAGCTGCCCTGTGCCCTCAGGCAACCTGTCCCTCCACCTTACCAAACAGACCAGCCCTGGCTACGGTAAACCTCTGGCAATGTCAGAGCTTAGAGAAAGCAGGAAGTGTTCATTGCCCAGGATAGAGAGCTTCCTGGGTTGGGATGTAGCCACCAGGCCTCTCTATGGCTGGAGCTGGAGCTAAGTAGTTAACTCCTAACACAGCAGCTGATATCGCATCGCACCACACTACGAACCCCACTCAGCCAGTACGTTCTGGGAGATCTGTGGGGATATCACTATTCTAGCCTATGTAGCTCCAAGGAAAGAGGAAGCCCCATCTGGGCTGGCTAGGGTCCAGAGCAGCTCACAGAGGTGCCTTGCCTGAATGCCAGCCTCACCCTCAGCCCCAGCAATTCAGCCATCAGCTTCAAAAGCTGGGAAGACTGTGCCAGGCCCTGGAAGCTGGCAGTGAGTGACCTACCCAAGACAGATTCCCAGGCTCTGTGCAGAGCTGGGTCTCAAGAGTCCTGGCAAGGAGTACAACCCTCCATTCTCTCTTGTGGGCAGACTGCCCAAGGGAGCTGCCTAAGCCACTGGATTCAGGGAGGCGGCCTGCTACCTGAGGAGACTCGGCCTGAAGAAAAGCGGTTGTCACATATTATAGAGCTTTAGGGTCTCAGAGAGAAAGTCATCAGGGGATAAGAAAACAATCTTGGTTCTCAAAAAAAGGGGCTGGTTAGAAATTGTGCTGCTGATGAAGCCCACCTTAGCAGGCATGAGGAAGGCTGTTAATGTATATTAAAGGCCAAACATTTTACATACATCGATTCATTACAACAATCTCTGAGGTTTATTCTTTCCCTTTTATAGAGAAGAGAACTGAGGCTCAGAGAAGCAGAAGAGATTTGACCAGGGGCTTGCTGGCCAGTAACTGGCAAGCCTCAGGCTTGAACCCAGGACTCTGACAGCCAACACCTAGGCTGCTCCTCTGTAATATGCTCCCACATGCACTCAGGTGAGAGAATCATTCCAGTTCCTTTAGAAAAATAATGGAAGACCCCATTTCAGATAGCAAAGACAATAAAATAACCTAGACATTAACTTACCAAAAAACATGTTAAGACTACAAAACATCTAAATACACTTGGACAATGAGAGGATTTAAAGATTTAACATTATAAAAGTGTCAGTTCTCCCTATGTTGATTTATGCATCTAACACTTCTCCAAGAAAAGTAACCTCAGTATAGGGGAGTAGGGGGAGTGAGGAGTAGAACAGATAATACGATAATGAAATATATTTGGAAGCACGACCAACCAAAAGCAGCCATGAAAATCCCAAAACACGGAAAATGGGAAGGGGCTAGCTGTAGGAGACACGTCAGCAACTTCTAATACCTTCTGGGGACCTCTCAAGGGAATGGGGTTAGAGACAGGAATAGAGCAGAACGTTCTGGTCACTTTTACCTCCAGATTCTCTCAACGGTGTCACTGCTTCTCCATCCCCACTGCCACCTCCTTGTCTAACTGAATCCCACCAGGAAGACCCTCTCCTGCCCTATCTCTAAACATGCTAGCTTTCCTCCAGTTGCTCCAATGTGGCAAGCTCCTCTTCATCCTAAGACTTTTCACTTGCTTCTCTCTTTTCCTTGAATATTCATCACACCCCTTACCTGGCTAACCTCAACTCCAGGGTGCAGGTTTAAAGTCACTACCTCAGACAGGTCTTCCTTGATTCCCCAGGCTAATGCAAGTGCTTTGTTACTCTATCACCCCGCACCCTTCCGTTTTCCTTCTGTCCTTGCCACAGTTTCAAATTACATATTTATTTGCAGACTTATTTGTTAAGCCTCTTTCTCCCGAACCAGACTGTGAGCTCCATGAAGGCAGGGATGGGATCTGTCCATGAATGGGAGTAACACCATCTTGTCAGATCCGCCATGGTGATGGATGGATCACCCTGACACTCCCTTTCCTTTGACACACTAGCACTCTTTAGATAATATCCAGCTTGGAACAATTAACATTGTTCCCTGGGGGAGGACTCCTTGCTCTAAATTCCAGTGATGATACTCGATGTCAGCCCCTGTCCCGTTGTGCACACAAGTGGTTGTCCTGCACATAGACCCTTTCTCCCCAGCTGCTATAAATCAGACTCCCTAAACACAAAGACCTGCAGAGACCTATGCGCCTTGAGGCCATCCAGGACAAGCTTCTGTAGGTAAGCCCCCCCATAATAAACCTCTGTGGAATTCCAGTGGACTTGTCAGCCTCTTCCCTTGGTCTCACAGCCCCATCAGCCTTTGGGGGGCAGTTTGCTCCTACCTCCAGGCGCAACAACCTCGAACCCATCACTGCATCTGGTAAACAGTAAAGACTCAACAAATATTTGTTGTAGAAATGATGTATAAATGACGAATTAGGTCATGAAGGCCCTTTCAGAGAAGAAATCTCTTTCAAACACCTCTCTCTACCAGAACCAGAATAAAATAGGGCACATTTCCAATAGGAGATGGCCTTCCTGTGTGTGGACAGAGGGACAGAGTCTCAGAAGTAGGTGAGTGGGGAGGAAAATAGGTATTCTCAAGATATTTTAGTAGAAAATGCTGTATGACAATGGGAATTGGGAATTATGCAACAACTTTTTAATCTGCCTGCAAATAAGGATATGCTGAGATTTCCGTTCTGGCAGTGTCCTCTGCTTGCCTGGACCACATACCACAAATCATCACAGTCAGGGTACCCTTTGTGTATCTACTTTTAGGAAAGTTCTTAAAATATGGCAGGCACTCAATTACTGTTTTTCAAAGTAAAGCAAAGCCAACAGTCAGATGGTATGTGCTGTTCAAAAGAAAAAAAATCACAGGCCTATAATGGAGTCACTTAAAGTTAGGGTCTCCATGTCAGTAAACCAAGATTTAACACCCAACTTAAGTGCAGTTCCAACCCACTCAGGAATGTTTCATCTACCAGCCAAATTGGAATTTCCTGGAGGTAATTATCTGGGAGACCCTTCCCTCATAGGAGGGCAACCTTGGCCTAAACAATGCCTTCCTTGCTTATAAGTTATTTTCTTTTTTCTGTGGTCTGTTTACCTTTATTGTTTTCATATGCTGTTTATTGAAGTGTAGTTGGTATATTATAGTGGTTGCAGGTGTACAATATAGTTATTTGACATTTATTTATCTTTAAAAACCTTTCTTTCCTGTAGCCCATTGTAGCTGCCCTCTGTGTGCTAGAAGGGATGCTGCTGTATTCTAAAGCCAATTAGATCTTCAAATTTACTTGGTGGAATTTTATGTTTTAACAGTGCATATTTGAGAAAGAAACAAGCATGTCCAACAGACCACGGGATATGGCGCAGTTTCTCACCCAGCCTCTGGTTGGACAGTGGGGCTACAGAGCTCTAGCAGCCGAAATACAGCATTGCCTTACACCTGGACATGTCTCCTTAGTGACACACCTTTTAAAACAGGATTGTTTCTGAACAACCCTGGGACAGTTGCCTTATGCCCCTGTAGCAAAATAGAGAGACAGCCACAAAAAAGAGATAATGGTGCCTTGTGACCCGTGAGCATAGCAAAAGGGAAAGTCAGGAAGGAAGCCCTGAGCTTCTTAAGGCCTCTCAACTCTTCTACTAAAGCAGAGATGATAGAAACAACGATACTAGCTCACATTGTAACATGTAGGGAGTTTCCTTGTGCCCAGAACCTCTCCTCTGATCCTCACAATTCTATGAGGAACCAACAATGACCCCCATTTTACAGATAAGGAAATTGAGGCTTAACAATTTAACACTTAAAAAGAACTATTTATGGCAGGCCATAGAAGCCACAGGGCATAAATCTGCAAAAAAGTAAAAAGCTAACCTTTTCAAACAATATTGCTTCTCTCTCACTTGCCAACTTTACATTTCCCTGTATGGCCCCGGAAGATGACTGGTTAGCCAGAGACGGGTAAGATTCCTCAAGGGAGGAACAACCTAAGACAGGCACAGTCTCAGGGGGGCCATCAGGTGAGAAATTGGGGATCAACAGAGGTGAGGCTTAGAACCTCACCCCCCTGTTTTGAGAGAAATCTTCTGCATCCGTGGATGTTTTGTTGCCCTTGTCTAGCTTGGATTAATACTTAGTCTAGGCACACACCTGATCATCTACATTTGCCCTCTTACAGCACTAAACTATGTTTTCTACCTTTATCTTGCATCTACCTACCGCTTCAGCATTTTATTAAAAATAATAATAATAATAATAATAAGGGAGAAATGTGGGATTCACATATAAATCAAGTATAAAAATCAAACAAATAATCATAATTGACCTGATTGTTTTTAGTTCATGATGCATGATCAAAACCGAAAGTTTCTGTGATGACTGCCCTTGCACTGTTCACCATGTAAGAACTTATTCACTATGTAAGAACTTGGTCACCATGTAAGAACTTGTTCATTATGCTTCAGAAGATTGGAGACTGTTGAGAATTAGGCTTGGGTTGATTAATGATTGTGCATTGAGTCCCCTATACAGAATTTTATTGTTGTTAACAACCACATGATCAATAAATATGAGAGATGCCCTCTTAAAAAAAAAAAGGACTAACTATGGCTTATGTAAGGCTTTAAAAGGCCTGCCTGGTCCTAGGATCTACTCCTTTCATCACTATATTAAACAGGCTTCCTTTCACAACTTCGCCCTCCAGCCTCACAGGAGCACTGAGTTCAAAGTCCAAGACAGAGATAATCAGTTATGTGTCCCTGCTGGAAGGCAAAGACCTGGGAATGCTGAGTGATTAAAGGAGGAGAGGCCCCAAAAGGGGGAAGAGGTGCAAGCTAGATTTCAGGAGACAGCTGGGGAGGCTGGAAGCGCTCTTGGTCTTACTAGCCCAGAGGCAAGGTCAGAAAACATCCTTGGATTCTGCCCCTCATGCCAACTTACCATTAGGAATGATTTGGCAGACCCAACCGCACAGTCTGGGGCAGCATTTCTGTCCAGGCAGACACGATTCATTCACCCCTCTGGCATAGCACTTCACAACCCAGACGGCATTCTCCTTCTCTCACCGCAAAAGACAGCACGCAAGGTTGGGGTAACTGGCTAGTTATAGAAATGGGGAATGGAAGCCAAGGGCACTTCAAGGACTTTGAGCCTCTCCAAAATATCTCTGCAACTACTTTCCCCTCCCCCTACACAACCACTAACATGCCCACCACTACTAAATATCCAGCCATTCTGCTGATAGAGAAAGTTTAGGGTGATCCTGTTCTCATTTAAGGAGCTCTAGGGGAAAACTAGAACCTCTACTATGACGGGCTGGAAGTCTGGAAGTTATATCTCCATGTCCAGAGAGGTTAAAGAAAGCCAAGAAGACCTACCCTGGCTGTTGCAAGAATCTACATCGTGTCCTACACAAATGATCATCTCCATAAATGAGGCCCCTGGCTCTGGAAAGAGGCAGGGGGTGACTTCTTCTCTAGTCACTTTCTGTTAGTTAGCCAGGGATCCCAACTGATAGCTCACCATACTCTCCTGGAGATGCCCAGGATGTCAGGGACCTAAGAGCAAGAAGGGCCTTCAGGTATTAGAGACAGTTCAACAAAATGACAATGCTGTAAGTTGTAATGAGAGCCCCTCT
Source organism: Manis javanica (assembly GCF_040802235.1). NCBI lineage: Eukaryota > Metazoa > Chordata > Mammalia > Pholidota > Manidae > Manis > Manis javanica. The sequence continues at coordinate 13,294,281 of NC_133160.1, read as the reverse complement.
CCAGCCAGAGATGTACACCTTGCCCACTATACCAACCAAGGGAAGGGCAGGACAAGGAGAGAGGTGCAAACTCAACCTATCTTCCCTTTCACAATATTCCCCAAGGAAGTCTCCTGACAAGAAGAGTGATTGGGAAGCTCTCCTGACAAGCTGGTGTGTGCGAAAATTCCTGGCACTACTGTTAAAAACAAAATTCAATCTTGTAAATTTAAAGATCTAATTGGCTTTATTAAAATGATTCATGACTCAGTAGCAACCCTTCTAGCAAACAGAAGGGAACTCTGGCAAGCTACAGAGTTCTTGCCTATAAAGGCATAGAGAGAGAGAGCATGTGAAAGAATTTATTAGCAAGGAATTCACTGTTTAGGCAAGTTGTCCCCCTAAGGGGAAAGGCTCCCCAAGGGGATTACTGCCAGAAGGTTCCAGTTTGGCTGGTTAAAGGTTACATCCCTGAAGGTGTTGAAACTACAGTTAGGGTTAGATGTTAAATCTTGACTGACTGATATGGGGGTCCTAAATTTAAGTGACTCCATTATGGGCCTATGATGTTTCTTTTTAACACCAACAAAGGACGCATATGATGGTGGTGATCAAACTCTAATGCAATATACACAACACCAAAGAAGAACAGAGTGGGTAGCTAGGAAAATGGAAGGGTGGCCCTCAAATAAAGGATCAAAAGACTTTGGAGGAACACAGCTGACATGAAAGAGGGAAGGACCAAAAGAATCAAGGCTAATGAAATGCACTGTGGCTCCAGCTCATCCTAGCGACCTAGGAAGCAGAGAATGGAACAGACTACTTAGAAATCCTCAGAAAGCTACAGTGAAACTGTATTTGAGTTTGTTCAGAACAAATACAAATGCAGCAAAAACCTACAGCTTGGACTGTACGAAGGCTAGTTGACAGGATCCAAAAGAAGAGCTGCCATAACTCAGTCAGTCTAGACCATATATACCCCCTTTTTCTTTATCTCCTCTTCCTCTACTTCTTTTTATTTTTCAATCTGTCCTGCTTATGACTTTGGTCAGCCATAATACCTAGTGGTGCTCACTGATACTGCTTAGCCCAGTGAGGCTAAAAGGCAGAGGACATGAAAGGCCCAAGGTAAAAACCTCCTTAAGAGGACGGAAGAGCTTGATGCCACAAAGTTGTTTTATTGTTTTAAGGCTGATATTGGAACGTGGAGATAATGACTATTTGTTGATGATCTAGTATGTGCTTTAGATACATTATTTATTTTAATCCTCACAATAACCTTGCAGAGGTAAGAAAGAGTTCAGAGGGGCTGAGAAAAAATGCCCAAACTCATAAAGCTAGTAAGTGATGGCTGTTGGAATAGTAACAACAGATAGCATTGTTTTGGGCATTTACTTGTGCCACAGTTCTAAGTGCTTCACAGGATTTAACTCAATCCTCACTATAACCTTGTGAGTTAGGTATCTCCCATTCTACAGATGGGGAAACTGAGGCACAGAAACGTAGGTCACACAATAAGCAGTTAAACAAAGGCAGGCAGTCCACTTCCAGAGTCAATGTTCTAAGTCACCGTATCAGACTGGATTTGAGCTGTCTTTCGAACTGCAAAATTTATGCACTTTTTCCTACCCCATATTATGACCTGGTAAAAGCAACTTTCTCTACCACCGATAAATGGATTTAATTCTATTCGGGGACATCTCACTTCTAAGGCTGAGCCATGGGGAGTCTGAGGTACTCCACAGCTGTTAAGTCCCTGCATCCCCAGCCCACACCAGAATCACCCATCTAGGGAGAGAAGCCCAGTTCCCCGGGGCTGGGGACGTCCACGGTCTGAGATCCACCTTGATGCTGATGCCTCAGATGCAAGAGGCCCCTGGAGACAAGGCCTGGAGAGAGCCGGTGGGTGTATTCTTGGATGGCTCGGGTCAGACCCATCTTGTTGGGTTTCTGGGTCCCCGCAAGAGGCCCAGTCCAATTATGTGAGCCGGGAAACGGTAATTTTAAAGACTGAACGTCTGGAGCCGCGATAAGAAACTGCCCTCTGCTCCCCAACCCAGCCCATGAAAACCTGTTCCCCTCATCCAGCCCTGCATTTCTCCACCGGCCTCCGACCAGCCGGAGAACAATCCTTGACTGAACACCCCCAGTCCACACCCGAGGTGCCACCGGTCCAGAGAGGAAGCCCCAACCACCCCCACACACATCTCCGGGCGTCCGGGAACCCCGCGAGATGTGGGAGTTTGGTTCCCAGGGTAACTCCTTAGCGCGCCGCGTCGCGCTTCCGGGTCCGCGAATTGAGCGCTTCTGTGACGTCACGGGGCCCCTTCCCGGCCGGTGACGGAGTCGGACTGAGGTTGCGGTGGCGGGGGCGCCATGGGGGCCACTGGCGATGTCGAGCAGCCGCGGGGACCCGGCGGGGCTGAGCGGGGCGGCCCCGAGCCGGGAGATGCGGGCGCAGCGGGGCAGCTGGTTCCCAAGGTGAGGGCGCCCCCGGGGAGGCCACAGCCGGGCCGGCGCTCGGGCCGGGCAGGGCCTCGGGTTCCCCGGACGCTGGTCCGCGGACTAAACAACGCGGGGGCTGGTGCCGCCGAGGAGTTTTCGCTGTCCAACGACCTGGATTCAAATTCTGGTGCCGCCCTCCTAGCTAGGTGACGTGGGCCAGTCCTGTCAACCCCCTGGGCTAGTTTCCTCTTCTATAATATGGAGGTGATTAGGACCTGTCTCATAAAGTTGTTGTGGGGATGGGATATAAATGCGGGTAAAGCGCCCAGCACCTCGGCTGCCACAGAGTAGGCCCCCGTGAACAGGTTCCCTTCCTCCTGCCGTTCCAGAAGAGGTGGAGTTGCCTTTTTTAAGGCAGGAAACTTGCTCAGTTCTCCTCCCAGGCAGGGCCTACCAGCTGCTGCCCTCTCGCATACCCCAAGGTGAGAGAGGTAGTGAAAGCACCTGAGAAGCAAGGATGTCTACGTTTAACTTCATACTCAACCTCCACCTCCACCCCAGTGTCACGGGCCTCACTGACACCTGCTCCCTTGGTTCCCACAGAATCCTTGGAACCTAATGATAAAGCACCGGCAGGTGCAGCGAAGGGGCCGCCGCTCACAGATGACAACAAGGTAAGGCTGGCCCTGGGTGGGACTTAGGTCCCAGGCATTGGCTTGGATGGCAGCCTTGGGGGCCCCTCTGCACAGGACTCAGAAGTGCTTGTCAGCCAGTAGAAAGAGCACCGGACTAAGAAAGAGGAGACTCAGATTCTGTAACTTTAGTGTGACCTTGAAAGTCACTCTCCTCCCCGCCCCCCCCGCCCTGTCTCACACTGAACTCTTGTACAAAACCGGGGCAGGGTGGGGAGCATTGATTAAAAAGTGCCTGAGATCCCTAACACCGGCTCCATGGTTGAGGGCTGTAATGAGGAGGACTTGTATGGAGGTTAGAAAAGAAAGTGGAGCTAATACTAGTATTCATCTCAGGGAGGGAGAGAGCACAAAAGAGCCTTTGGGATGCTGATTATATTTCTTGATGGGAAGTAATGAAATGGATGTTCACTAAAATGGTTGTTTGTATTTCCTAAAATAATACCCATTTCATAAAGTTATGGTGAGAAGGAAATAAAACCATACATCTCTGTGGTTTGCCGAGAGAATACAGCTGGGAATACAGCTACTTTTCAATAGAAGCTGTCTATTATTTTTCATTAAGGGATCCTATATCAGTAATTGACTGGGCAGACTAGGAGAGGATATGTTTGGGATGTGGCCCCCAACTGTGTCTCTCTTGAATGCAGTTTCACAGACCCTTCCATCTCCATGGACCTCCTCCGAGCTGTCTTGCAGCCTAGCATCAATGAGGAGATCCAGACTGTCCTCAACAAGTACATGAAGGTGAGACAAACGATAAAAAAATTAACAGGGAAAAAGACTCATAGGCAGTCCTTTCTTACATCACAATCCCTCTGGCTCTCTCTAGTACACACAGTTGTGTAAAGTTTTCCAGTTCTGAACCCCCCAGAACTTTGTTCCCTCTTTGGGGGTAATTTGAATACCCCTTTAGCTGAACTATTGCAAAGATAAAATGACTAAGTGTAATGTACTCAGCACTGTGCTTGGAACAGAACAAGTACTTTGATTACTCATTTAATATCATCATCATTTTTGTTACATAAAATTCTTTCCTAGGCCTATAAATAAACTTCTGCATGACTCCCCCTGACTGTCCCATGGATGCTTCAGACTCACCATATTCAGAACTAAACTCTGTTTTTCTTCCTAAACCTCTTCCTCTTATGTTTATTCATTCCAAGAAGAATTTCCATGATGGTAGGCAGTGTTCTCGGCACTGGAGATGAAGTAGTGAGCAAGATGAACAATATCCTTGACCTTTATAAACAAATATATACTATGTTAGAGAATGTCAGTGAGCGTGACCAGTGGGGAACAGGAGTGCTAGTTTATAGATGGTGTCTAGAAAAGCCACATCTGAGCAGTGACCCAAATAAAGGGAGGAAAGAACAAGCCATGCAGATACCTGGGAGAAAGCAGTCCAGGCAGAAGGAACAAGGGAGCGTGCTTGGCACAGTCAAAGCAACAAAGTAACCAGTGTGGCTGGAACAGACTGAGCCAAAAGAGTGGTAGGATAGGCCATCAGAGAAGTAACGGGCCCAGTTCATGCAGAACCTTTGAAGCTGTGGTAAGAACTTTGGGCTTTACTATGTGTAGAATGGAAGCGATTAGAGAGTTTTGAGTGGAGCACATGATCTGAACGTTTTGAAGGGTCATCCTGACTGTTATGTAGAGAAAAGACGGCAGGAGGCTGAGTTAAGAGGCCTAAGATGATAGTGGCCTTTGGTATTAGCAGCAAAGATGTTGGGAAAAAGTCAGATTCTGTATATATTGTAAAGCAACAGATATATTTTTAGCAATAGAATTTGCTAGTGATTTGCATATTCAGGATAGAAGAAAAGGAGAAGTAAATGACTCCCAAGTGATTGAGAAAAATAGAACAAAATAGAATTACCATTGACTTAATGTGAGGAAAACAGGAACAAGTGGGTGAAATCAGAAACTTGGTTTTGGACATGTTAAGTTTGAATAGGACAACCATTCACTTAAAAACCAGAAACCGGGGATGCTGCCTTCTTTCTTCACCTTCATCTTTGATACCCAGCCGTGGAGTCCGTGCATCCCACCTCACCATCTGCCAAGCGTGCCCCTCTTCTTCCTTGCCTCTGCCTGGGCTCAGGCCTTCATTATTTTCCACCCAGGCTCCTGTTATAATCTGTAACTGCCTCTGTTCTTTCCCTCATTCAGCCCACCCTCCATATAGCTGCCAGTGAGCTCTAAAATGTAAATCCAGTGGTCTCACTCCCCTATTTAATTCCCTCAGCAACTTTCCATTGTTTTCTGGGTAAAATAAAGATTCCTCAGCATGGCATACATGGCCCACTGTGATCAGACCCAGCCACACTCCCAGTATACCCTGTCATTACTACCCCTGATTTTTGTATGTTCCAGAATGTACCAGGTGTTTTCATACCTCCACAACTTTATATGTGCAAAAATAAGCCACTAGGAAAAGGCTAAGCCAGGATTCAGTCCAGGATCACCTGCCTCCAAAGCCCTTTCTTTGTTGTTTGCCAATAGTGGTTAGTGATTCAAGAACTTTGTCTCCTAGGCAAATGCTAGATAAACACAATTTGTGGCTCTGGGCTTCCTTTCTATATCACACTTGTTTTCAGACAAAGCACAAAGAACATGATTACATCACAGCTTCAGATGAGTTCGTGCTCTTGATTAACCCTGATCACTTTGATGACCTCCCTAAATCTCATTCTCCATTCTCTTAAAAATATTTAGGATAACTTCTAGATATGGCCAATCTTACCTAAGACATCATTAATCTTTGTTGATTTATTTCTGTGTTTACTAAATGCATGCCTCTTTTAAAAAATACATTTTTATAAAATGGATTGATAGATGGACAAAGGGATAAGTCAGTAGATATGTGATAGCAAATGTAACAAAATGTTAATTGTGGAGGTGGGAGTATTAGATATTCATTGATTGAATAGTTCTTTCAACCTGTCTATATGTTTGAAATTTTTCATAAAATATTGGGAAAATAATATACAGATATTTTAAAAAGTAAAAACCAAAAGTCACTAAAAACTCATCTCCCAGAGATACCAAACTGTTAACAGCAACTACATAGTCTCATATTTGTGTGTATGTGTGTGCATGCACATGTGCATCTTTAAAAACTTACATGGGCTCATTTTACACAGAGTGTTCTGCAATTCAGTATTTTCATTTAACAATATATTTTGTCATATTTCTAGGTCAGTACATAATAGCTCAACCTGATTGTTCTGTAGTAGTTCTGGAGTAGTCAGATGTGTGAATGAACCACAATTTAATGAGGTAGTTTCTGGGACATTCAGATTTTTCCCACTTTTTCTCTACTACAAACAATGTTAACACTGAACATTTTAAATATTCATCTTTATTCACTTAAGAGAGTATTTCTGAGTGTAAATTCCTAGAAATGGAACTGGTGGGTAAAAGGGGAAACGGGATCAACAGAGGTGAGGCTTAGAACCTCACCCCCCTGTTTTGAGAGAAACCTTCTGCATCCGTGGATGTATTATTGCCCTTGTCTAGCTTGGATTAACACATAGTCTACAGGCACACACCTGATCATCTACATTTGCTCTCTTACAACACTAAACTATGTTTTCTACCTTTATCTTGCATCTACCTACCACTTTAGCATTTTATTTAAAAAAATAATAATAATAATAATAAAGGGAGAAATGTGGGATTCACATATAAATCAAGTATAAAAATCAAATGAATATTCATATTTGACCTGATTGTTTATAGTTCATAATGAGTGATCAAAACCGAAAGTTTCTGTGATGACTGCCCTTGTACTGTTCACCATGTAAGAACTTATTCACTATGTAAGAATTTGTTTACCATGTAAGAACTTGTTCGTTATGTTTCAGAAGATTGGAGACTGACGACAGTTAGGCTGGGGGTGGATTAATGATTGTGCATTGAGCATTGAGTCCCCTATACAGAATTTTATTGTTGTTAACAACCATTTGATCAATAAATATGAGAGATGCCCTCTCAAAAAAAAACAGAAATAAATAAATAAATAAAAGGGGAAACAGATTTTTCTGTCAAGAAAATTTCCCTCCAAAAAGGTTGTGCCATTCTGTGTTTCTACCAAAAGTGTTCGGGAATGCCTTACTCATGACCAGAATTCATTCTTAGGCCCAAAGGTAGCTTATACTATACTCATCCCTATTGCCTGCCCACCTCACAGGCTGATTATAAAGTATCTAGATTATTTTAAGTAGATCTCAGTTAGCCAGTAATCAATATTGAACAACAGTATTAATCTCTAGTTTTCACTTTTTTAAAGTCAAGTTCATCTGATCATTCCATTTAATTTGGCCTGAAGAATTTTATTCTTAAACTCATGAGGTTTCTAATCCAGTGCTTTCAGACTCTTCTCCTGGGTTTGATGTTAACAACGAAGGCACTTGACTTTGCTAAATATAAAAAGACAATACATCCCCACAGTTGTCTCCCACAGTAGGAGAATTGGTTATAGGTTCCAGAATTTTTCTCAATGACACTGTATCCCAGAAACACAACTTGGATTCTCACTATGAGTGGATGTGTTCCCTGTGCCTCGGTCCAGGGCCTGACATCACCTCTCCCTGGGTGTTTTCAGGCTCAAGCTCTCCTTCTTACCTGGTGGAGGAGCCTTCTGCCTTCTCTTTCCCCATCCCACTGGGGCTGCTGGTATCCTGGGCCCCTGGCCTGGTCTCATGCCTCCCATCCCACCAGTGTTTCTTTGGATGGACAAAGCCAGAATTCAAGTAGGACTTTCTACTCTCTGCATCTTTTCTGGCCTGTCTGACCTGTTTATCTTAGGCAGTGGCATTTGTATTTCTTCTGTAGAGGTAATACATATACATGATAAAACTGAGAGACTACAGATAAGCAAAAAAAGACAAATATACATAATGTCACCACTGTTACTTTAATATTTCTTCTGTCTCTGTTTGCTTTTGCTATTTTACATAAATAGGATCATACTGTACCAACCAAACTATTTTATACCCTGCTTCCTTCACCTAGCAATATAGCATGAATACATTTAATCATCAATATACTTTTTCATGTCAAAATATATTCTCCTATACCACCCTTACTGTGATTTTTAGTATTTGCCTGTTACTTTGTGATATGGATATACCATAATTTATTTAAGCTGTACTTGGACATTTAGGTTAGTCTTTGATTTTGTACTATTTACACATTAATGCCATAATGATCTTCCTTTGGGCACCTCTGTGATTATTATTATCCTCCTTAAACAAGGATTGAATGGGGAAGTAGAGCCTGGGATTTGAATCTAAATCTGTCTGATCTCAAAGCCATGTTCAAAATCACTGTTCCCTCCTATATAAAGGTGGGAAAAGAGCTTTTCTTTTATGTCTGTTTCCTTCAAGTTGATGCAAATAAGTAGGACTTCTGACCTTGTCCTCTGTTGTACTTCTCCCTAGTTCTTCCAGAAGGCAGCACTGAACGTGCAAGAAAATGTCGGGGAAGAGGTGGATGCAGAGCAGCTGATCCAGGAGGCGTGTCGGAGCTGCCTAGAACAGGTGAGACCAGAGGGGGCAGGAGGTGCAGGTACAGGGTTAGCGCTCGGGGCTCAGCTAAGAAATGTGATCCTGTCTTCACTGGTGTTTGGGGGATGCCAACAAGCCCCTCACACCCAAGTAGGACTTGGAGCTGTTGCTGACAGAAGGGAGGTAGCTCCTCTATGCCAGGTACCATGATAGATGCTTTCACACGCAGTAGCTCATTTGCATCCCCAAAGGCATGTTTTAGTCCGTGCTTTACAGATGAAGAAATGGTAGCTTAGAACAAGCATGAATGGGAATAGCTAAGGTCTGCCTCACCTCTGCAAGTGCTTGGTGACGATGCTGCATGTAGTTACAGCCCCTTTTGGTATCACAGGGACTATCACCTCTTCTGCCTCCCTGCCTCTCAAGGTGTGGTCAGGAGGCATGACGTCTGGCCTGTAAGTGGTTGTGTTCCCAAGACAGTAGTGAACCTGTTTGTATGTGTCAGCTTCTGTGATTACTAGGAATTGTCAGCATCACTCAGATTCTGTGCTTGACTAGGAAACCATTAGCTGTCAAGATGGAAATGTCTTCATAATCAGAGCCACCAGGGCTGGTTTGAGTCCAGTCCTATGAGGGTGATTATCATGAGGTAAAAAAGAGTAGTGTCTTCTGGGAGACTGGCTAGCCAACTACTCAGGCACAGCCACAGAAAAGAGCAAGACCAGGGCCTGGACCGCAGCTTTAAAAAGGCAGAACTCCATCCTGTCAGTGCAGTGAAAGCTGATGTGGTCCTTATAGAATATTAAATGTAAGTTCACCAAATTCATAAGAGGCCAGCTCCCTAACTGACTCTGGGAATATAGTATATTATCATCAGTTGTAACATTTGCTGGCAATAAAACATGGAAGTTTGCTAATTTCTTAGAAGTCTGATCTGAATCAAGATTAAATTGATAAAACCTTCACTCTCACATCCCACAACACTTTCTTGAATTTATTTAAATCTTCAGCTAATATGTATTGAGAGCCGACTATATGCCCAATGCTATACTAGGCCCCAGCAGTGCTGTGCAAAACAGACATAGCCCCCAGAGCCCTGACATTACTTCAGTAATCACACAATAGATCTGTAATTACAAACTGCTCTAAGTGTATAAGCATAGGAAGCAATGAGAAGGTATGCTAAAGGGTACAGAGCCCAGGGGCAGAAGGGAGCTTAGTATTTCTAAGGAACAGAAAGAAACAGTGTCACTGGTTCTCAGAGGTGGAGAGGTAAGCAGAGGCCAAATCAGGCAGAGCAAATGAAATTATCAGCATGGAGTTCTAAGCAGAAGAGCTGCCTGGTGAAAACTGAAGTTGAAGTGAATCAGGCATAACCTACATGCCGTGAATGGTCATACCTTCCAGTCTCCTGAATCCCCATGTCTACCTTGCAGGGTTCCCCCTTTCCAATACTAATGTAAGTGGGAAGCCAGAGTAGACCAGGTCAGGTGGTCAGAACACATAGAATCCGAGTGGGAAGGCAGAAAGTCCAACATCCAACTTGAAACCAGATGAATCAAACTTTTAAAGGTTAAGTCTCTTAACCTTTTTGACCCTCAATTTCCTCATCTCTAAAGTTGGGCATAAGACCACTCCCTGCCACCAGTGGTTTGCTATGAGGATGAAATGGCACAATATACATAAACTACAACACAGCGTGGGTATATACAACAGAGAACACACTAGATATTAAATAAATACTAGTTATATTCAAAACTACACATAATACATATTGCTGCCTCATTACAGAGCCTAGCTCTCAGGTGGCCAGGGACTTGGAAGCTCTTTGGGGTCCCCTGTCTAAACTGCATGCAGAACTTCTTGTTGCATTAAAAGAATCGTGAGGCTGAACATGATAGAATTAGAGTAGGTTTTAATAGTTTGAGTTGGATTAAGATTTGATTTGCTGGTTGTTACATCAGATCCCACATTATGACCATCTCAGTGGTATTCCCAAATCTCCATTGCTGCCCCTTTACATGTATTTCATAGGGAGAAGTAGCTGATCTTACCCACAGCCCATTGCCTTGGGTTTTTTGTTTAATTTTGTTTTGCAGGGTAGTTGTTTTTATGCATTTTATTTATGCAAGTATTATACATTCATTAAGAAAAGTTTTGCATGTTGGTTAAGAATTCAAGCTTTCTCTTGATTTAGACTGCCTAGATACAAGATACCACTGCTTAGCTGTGTGACCTCAGCCAAGTTACCACATACTAAGCCTCAGTTTTCTCATCTGCAAAATGGGGACTTTCTACCTCATAGGATTGTTGATTAATTTTGTTAATTCAAAGTTTCTTGTAATTAAATGTGTGAATACTCTTAAAGCATTTAGATCAGTAACAAAGACTCAATAAATATTACTTGATGCTGGTACCATATTAAAATTTAAAAATACAAATTATAAAAAAGAAAATGAAAACTTCTCATAATCTCACTACCAGAAATAACTTCTATAACCATTTTGATGAGTTTCCTTCTTTTCCCTATATATTTTTTTACACACATGTTCATTCACTGGGGCACCAGGAACACAGTAGGGAACAAAAACAGACCCCTCTTGAACTCACAACCCCCTTCAGCTACCACACTCTCTCTCTTTTCCCTATTACAGCCAGGCTTTGGGAAGAGGGGCCACCATAGCTCCACTGTGTCACTTCCTGTTCATTCCTGTGCGCACTTGGTTTTGGCTTCAGTCCTCACCACCTCACTGCAGCCCCTCTTTTCAGGGTTACCAGTAACCTCCATGTTGTCGAGTCCTGTGCACACCTGCTGTCCTTAGCTAACTCTGCTTCTGTGCGACATTCGTCCCTGTGGGTCATTCCGTGTTTCTTGGAACACGCCTCCCTCGGCTCCAGGGCCTGCACTTGGCTCCAGCCAAACTGGCCGCCCCTCCTCGGCCTCCTGGGCCAACTCAGCTTCTCCACCTGGCCTCCAGCTGCGGGGGCATTCCTGAGTTGTGCCCTCTCACCCATTCTCTTCCGTGGCCCACTCTAGGTGATTTCATCTGGTCCTGTGGCTTTGAAGTCAGTTTAGCTGCTCTTGAACTCCAAATGGATATCTCAGCCCTAAGCTCCTTCCACTCTATACCTTCCTCCAGTCGGTTTTCACAATAGCCAGACCCATCTTTTCAAAGATGAATCAGATTGTGTCACTCCCCTTTTTAAATCCCTTCAGTGACTTCCCATGGTGGGCAAAGTAAAACTCTAATGCCCTACTGTGACCCACAGAGCATTATGTGAACTGGCCCTTTCTATTTCCTTAACTTCACCTCACACCCCACCCACACCCACACCCACTTACTGACTCTCTTCTGACTGTGCTGGAGTCCTTTCTGCTTCTGCAGCACACCAAGCTCGAGGGCCTTTGCACTTGCTGTTCTCACTGTCTGGCACACTTAACTCTTCACCCAGCTGGCTCTTCTCTTCAGATTTAGCTTAAATATCACCTCATCAAAGAGACCTTCCCTGGCCACTTCGTTAAGGTAGCCCCCATCTTACTCCCTTCCTCACCTCCAGGTAATCTCTTATCTTCACTTGTTTGTTTATTTATTTCAGTCTGAAATTATTAATAGTTCATACATTTTCTGCCTCTTCCCACTTCTACCTCTGCTAAAATCTTGAGCTTTACCAGAGTTGAGACCTGATCTTGTTCACTGCTGTATTCCCAGCCCTAGAATATGACTCTTAATATGTAAGTGTGTGTTGAATGACTGAGTGAATGCATGGATGAACAAATGGCAAATGAACAAACAGGGTTCCTGCTCTCATAGAACTTAGAACCTCATTAGGCAGACAAGTATGAATTAAATTACCACACAAACATGTACCTAGTTACACCCTGAGATTTGCATACTCTTCACTGAAAAGGAAAGATCGTTTGGAGAAGATCATGAGCTCAAGTTTGGACTTTAGCAAATTTGGGACATCCATGCATAGCCATTTGGCAAACAGTTATATAAATCTAGAGCTAAAAGGAGAGGCTACAGCTGAAGATAAACCAGGGCTTCATCAGTTTATAGATGTTAATTGAAGTGTGAGCATAGATGAAAGCAGATAGAATACCAATGAAAGTAGAATGAACCAGACTGAGGAGGCTGAGCCGGCAAGGAAGGCCGAGAAAGATGGCCAGAGAAGTGGAGGAGGGCCAGCAGCCAAGAGCAAAGGGGCGTGCTCGGGCTGTGCGGTGCTGCTCCAGGAAGCCCCCGGATCCAGCTCTTCAAGGGGCCCACGGGCCCTGCCAGCCTTGCCGCGCTCCTCACTCACCACTCTGCCGCCCGTTACTTGCCAGGGCATCACCTGTCCCCACCGCAGGGCTCTCGCACTCCTCCCTGCTGCTGCTCCACTTCTCAGCTCTTCTAGCCGCTGCCTTTTCCCGTCTCAGCCCAGACGCTGCCTTCCCAGCAAGGCCTCCCCTCGTAATCCTGTCATATCTGCCTGGGTTTTTTTCTTCAGAGCATTTATCATCATCCAAAACTATCCTGACTACATGTTTATTCATTTGCTTATTGCCCGAATCACCCACAGAATATCAGCTCCACGGGAGCAAGGACCTTGCTTTTGCTGTTTGCTGCTGTGTCTCCAGCACTTATGTACTAGGTGCTCAGCACTTAGGAAATGCAGAACAGCTTACTGAGGAATATATATTGTAGTAATGCATTTAGAAAACATACTTACATGAAAATTGATAATTTACATTGCAATATTAATGATATTCTCTGGGTACTGAGATTGCAGCTTTGATTTTTTTTGCTTATTAACATTTTCTAATTTTTCAACAATGATCATTAATTACTTGAGCTTCTCTTCTTTTTTTTTTAAGATACCTATATGCATATCTTGGGATGCCCTTGCACTGACCATAGAAAAGTTTTATCCCAACTTGGAGTTATGTCTATAAAAATGGAAGTGGAAAGGCTTACCCACCAAAATAGTGACTGTTAACACTTGGTCTTTTCCCTTCAGGCTAAACTATTGTTTCCTGATGGAGAAAAAGTAATGCCCAGATCGATCCATGAGCTTCCAGGAATAAAGGTCAGAGTCACTGTGTCCTGGGGTATTGGAGGGGCAGACCCATCAGGCTGGCAGGCAGGTGACCTGTATGGGCCCAGGGAGGTTCCATGTACCACCCATTTGTATGCCCAGCTCCAAATAGCATCATGCTGGGAGGGCTTCTAAGGCCTGGATCAGGGAGGGGCTGAGGATGTAAGCCAGGGGCTCTGTCTTCTGCAACTCAGGGCACCTGTTGCTCCCAGGTGCTGGCCTTCCACTGACTCCCTTCCCTTCTTTTCCAGCGTGCCAAGCAGGCAGAAGAGGAATGTGCCCATCGTGGAAGCCCCATTCCCAGAAAGGTAAACCATCTTGACTTTTTCTGGCTGGGAAGAGGGTCTAGAGCTCCCGAAGAAGGTAGTGGGCTTCCGTAATGCACCTGTGGACCTTCTGAGCACAAGAATCAGGAACCCTGGAAACTGTCACTCTCCCTTTTCACTCTCAAGAGTCATTTGGTCTCTTTGGAAAATTATCTCCACCAAGTGACCCGGGACCTACCAGTGGGATGGGAAGGGTCTTCCCACAGGGCTGGGCCTCTGACAGCTGTTCTTTATGGCAGAGGAAGGGACGGCCTCCTGGACACATGATCTCAAATGACCGGGCAGCTGCCGGCATGGTGTAAGTAGGGGCCGCCCTGTGCTCAGAGCCAAAGGTGGGAAGGGGAGTCGACCCGGAAGGGAGGAGGCCAGAGTTCTGTGCCAAGTGATTACGTTACCATGGAGGAGGATTACTCTGGTTTGAGGGGTAGGGAAAGAAGGCAGCAAGGAGATGGTTTTACCCTGTTTTTACCCCAGAACAGTTCAGCCCAGCTAGATTACACACCAGTTTTTTGTTGTTAGTAAATATTGAATGCTTATAATGTGCCACAACTGGTCTGAACACCTTATTACTTTACCTTTTAATCCTTACAGCCACATTCTAAGGAAGGTATAATTAATTTTTGCAAGTAAGAAAACAGAATTACTTGCCCAAGGTCATCAGCTAGTCAGGGGCAAGACTCCTGCCTCACCTCCACAGCGGTCATTTTCAAAGATTCCTGAAGCAACAGAATCTTTTCAGACAAAACTTCCTGTGGAAGTCCAGTATATAAAGCAGATACGGCCGCAGTGGTCTGGTTGAGAGCAATGGGGATAGTGTGAAACCACTTGAGATGGAATAATATTAATCCTCCTGCCTCGGATTTGTATCCCACCTGCAGCACTCCAATTCCTCACAAATGCTAGACAGTTGGGGCAGGTGCCATCATCTCCTCTCAACAGATGAGGAAACTACAACTCAGGGAGATCCCTGGACTTGCCCGCTGGCTGGGTAATTTTAGAGCTAGTCCAGGAATGGCTTCAAGCCCGTTGCTTTTGCCTTTGTACCTCCTCTAGTGGGTTACTAGGCAGAAGCACAGCCAGGGCTAAAGGGAGTGTGTGAGGAGCCCCCCGCTACCAACAGCGAGCTTTCCTCCAGCCCCAGGCCTCACCCTGGAGTGCTTCACCTCTCTTCTTTCCTTCCAATCAGATGGAAACCAAAATCCTGTGAACCAATTCGCAGAGAAGGCCCCAAGGTATGATCATGGCAGTCACTGCTATCCTGGGGAGACTCAGTCAAGGCTCTGGGTCGCCCCAGGAGGCCAGGGCGGAGAAGGCGTGTGCACACCATCCCAGAGCTGTCTTGCCCCTCCGCCTCCCCCCACCTCCATATCTGGCCTCTCAGGATTCAAAGTAGGGATTGAAATTAGGGGCAAAACAAAGAGAGGCCTTGAGTCTTCACCAAAACCTCCCTGTAAACAGTAATGGTCACTAATACTCACTTTTTTTTTAAATTGTACATGTTCATTTTATTTATTTATTTTTAATTTTTTTATTAAGGTATGATTGATACACACTCTTATGAAGGTTTCACATGAGAAAACAATGTGGTTACTACATTTACCCATTTTATCAAGTCCCCACCCATACCCCACTGCAGTCACTGTCCATCAGTGCAGCAAGATGCCACCGATTCACTATGTGCCTTCTCTGTGCTACACTGTTCTCCCCGTGATCCCCACACCACGTGACTGATACTCACTTCTTAACATATGACAGGCATTGCCTTAAATTTTTTTATATGAATTATCTCACTTGATCTTTATAAAGATTGTGAGATAGATTCTGTTACCCTTCTGTAGTTGAGGAGCTTTCTTTCCTGACTAGCTTGCTTGTGGGCAGAAATTATTTTATCTAGTTACACACTTAAATGCACTTGAGTGTGTATTAAGGCTTAGAGACTTGCTCAGAGTCACATACCTAGCCAAGTCTCAAACCTGAGGTCCACTGACACCAAAGCCTATGCTCTTAACCATTAGCCCCTATTGCGTCCAGAACAACTGCTCACAAGCCCTTTTAGCAGTAGAATTCTTTCATCAAATAAAATCATATATAGAAGCCCAGTAAGGTAGGTGAAAGCTCTTCTGCCCTGTGGAGGCCACGTCCAGTAGAAATGGTCCACCTTTTCTCTGACTGGCCTGTCTGCCTTCAGGGAGGTGAGCACACCTTTCTTCTTAAATTCTGCTCCCTTAGAGTGGTCCTACATTCTCTGAGGTCATTCTGTTCCTCCTCAAACATCCCTTCTCTCTTTTGAGTTGTTCTTCCTCAGCAGCAACCCATATAAATAGGTATTTTCCAGAATTCTCTCCTTGGCCCACTTCACTCCCTAAAGTTTCTCTCTGGATTATCTAAGTCACTCATTCTTATGGTTTCAGGGACCAGTATGTGCTAAAGTTGCCATACCTCTTTGTTCATCCCATACCTCTCTTTCTAGTTTAAAACTTGTATATCCTACTGTGTGCTAGACCTCCCTGCCTAGAATTTGCATAGCATTTCAAACTCAGCATATCCAAAATTGAAATCGGAATCGTCCCTCATAGACCTTTTATATTATCTACTTTAGTCATCTTTCCCTCTTCCTTTCCTTCCCCTGTCTACATCCACTCACATCCTAGATGATTCTCTTTCCTAAATATATCAGGGCTCCTGTTCATCCAACTGCTCTCCCAGCTCAGACCCTCATCTTCTTTCAAAAATGCTTTACCAAACGCTCTAAACTGCTCTCACTGCCTGTAGTGTTGGCACTTCACATCCATTAACCACACTGTGGAAGAGGCGGCTCTCTTTAAAGCAAACCTGGCTGTCCCTGTTTAGAGGCCCTCAATAACTCCCCATGGCCTGCAGAAAAGTAAAATGCAAACCTCTAAACAAAGGGCCTCCAGCCCCTCTCTGCTTCTCAGTTGATAGCAGCCTCATCAGTTCCACTCCCTAAATTGCTCTCTTTCCTTTAGCAACACCATGCTTGAGGTTTCTCCAACATGCCAAGCCAGCTCTCACCTGCCTCTGTTCACGCTGCCCCTTCTTCCTCCCTTCGGCCCTAACTTGTGCTCATCCTTTCAGAATTAATTTGGGAATTGCCTCTTCAAGGAAGCCTTCCTGTTACCCCTTCTTTTGGCTCCCTCATGCCCTGCACTCATCTGTGTCATTGTCCATCTCGTGATGGCACAATTATCTGTACAGATGTCTGTGGCCCCTGGAGAAGAGGCAGAATTTTATTCATCACCTATCCCTGTGTCTAGCACAGGGCCTGGCATACAGTCCGCACTCGGTTTTAGAATCAACTGATTTGAGTAACGGACAAGGATGGTGGTAGGAGAGGCAGGAAGAGGAGTGTTTCTGTCCTGCCCACCAGATAAACCTCACCCTCGCCAGCCTCTGTCTTTTTTCATAGTGGGACCCAGCTCGGCTGAATGAATCTACCACCTTTGTGTTGGGATCTCGAGCCAACAAGTAAGTCTAAAAGCTTTGGTGTGAAGGGAGGGGAAAACTTGAGAGTCTACCACTGGCCCTGCAGCTGCTGGAATCCTTACCACTCATCTGTTACTTTGCAGGGCCCTGGGGATGGGGGGCACCAGAGGGAGAATCTACATCAAGCACCCATACCTCTTTAAGGTAGGTGAGTGCTGGGAGTTAGGCCATCGCAGGGGGAGTAGATGGCTCTGGGAAATCTAGATGGCAGAGCAGCTTGGAACAAACACTTATCCCAAATGAGGACACCTGCGTTCTAGCTGCCCTCCTGCCCTTAACCTTGACCTTCTGTAGTTTACTCAACACCTCTGTGCTTCAATAATAACAGCTCCTTTCCAGATACGTTTATTGTGCACCAAATCACAGTTTTAATTGCTAAACTTGCATTATCTCATGGAACTTCCCTTTAAGATAGGTATTATTATCCATATTTTACAAATCAAAAATAAAGGCCGTTTAAAATAAATAAATAAAGGAGGTTGAGAAACGCTAACTTACTTGCCCAAAGTTTCTCACCTAGTAAGTGGTGAGTCAGGATTCAAATCTGGGTCTGTCTTCAGCAAAGCCTATTCAGTTGTCTATAAAATAAAGAGATTGGAAGAGTCAGCAGTTCTAACCCTTTTCAAAGAGGGGATTCCTCACTCAGCAGTTGTGCTTCAGTCTCCACTACTTAAGAAAATACTGGGGTTGGGGGGAACCATGAAGTCACTCGCCCTCCTAAATGAATCTGTATTTTATCAGTCACAAAAGCATCTGAATATATTAGAAAAACAGTAGTGTGCATGTGTTCAAGACATGGTTTTTTGCACCTATACATAAGACTTGGTACCCCTTGCCAGAAATACAGCTCTTCTGGGGTCCCAGAATCATAGGCTCTCTCTACTGCATTCTATGTGAGTTCAAGTTCTTTTAAGGGCAGACCTACTTCCTCTACTTTTTTTATCTTACATCCTGGGATTCCCAACACACAGACAACCTGACCTGCTTGGTACTTCATTTTCCTCTGGTAGTGTCTCCATTCCTGCCATTCCCATCCTGCTGTTGATGACCTCCCTCCCCAACCCTTAACTCTGCTGGACTATTCTTTAAGATCCACCTCTTCCAAGACTCTTGCTAGTATTGTCCCCCAAATAGATTGTGCTTTTGGACCTACTTTGAACTTCTCTTGCACAATGGTTAAGAGTGTGGTTTCACTCCTGTTGCCATTACTTACTAGTTGTGTGACCTTAGGCAAAGGGCTCCACCATGTCTGGGCCTTTCGTCATCTATAAAATGAGAATGATTCAGAACAACCTTTTAGGGTAGATAGAATTAAGAGAGTGCAGTAAAGCACCCAGCACAATGCCTGGCACATAGTAAGGGCGCAAAAAATGTTAAGGATTATTACCGGCATACATTCCCAATTCTGAGACCCACCATTTGTAATCAGCTCCCGACCCACACTCTCATGACCAGTGGATACTCTCTCTCATTTTGATCTGTTCAGTCTAAGAAGTAGAGGGAAAATGTCTTACTTTTAATTTCTGTTAGTGACAATAAGTATCTTTTCACTCATTTAGTGTATTTTCTGTAAACTGTATCTTTTGCCCATTTTTCTGTCCTACTAAAGGCATTATTCAAGTTTTTCCTCTCCTTTTTAAATTTTTTTAATTATAGAAATAATATGTAAACTAATTCTTGTAAAAATATTCAAACAGAAGCTAACAGGGAATTAAACAAAGTTCCCCTTCACCCTTGATTCTGACTCTCCTTCCCTAGAGGCCACTACCAACCACATGGTGGCATCTTTCAGTCCCCTGCTGATGCACATGTGGGTGTGATATTTCATTTATGTTATTGAGATCATACTATATATTATTCTCTGATTTAAAAAAGGATTCATTCATTCATTGAACATATATTTATTGAATGCTGAGAATTCTCAAAGTGCCAGAGTACAGAAGTGAACAAGACACACAAATATGAAGTTCTTGCCTGCATAAGCTTCCATTCTAATGCAGGGCAAGCTATGGCATGTGGACCAAATCCAGCCTATAGCCTGTTTTGTCCAAGTCAGGGTTTTTATGTTTTTAAAGGGTGATTAAAAAAAATATGTGACAAAGGTAGATGTGGCCGCAAAGCCTAAAATATTTACTGACTGTCATAGAAAAAGTATGCTGACCACTATAAATCTAGTAGATAATATCCTACAGATTTGTTCATGTTATTAAATTAAGTCTCCCTCATTTTAATTCTAACAGCTATGTAGAATTCATAGGATAAATATTCCATAACATTGCTTCCCTGTTAACGGAGTTAAGTTTTCTACAACAGTTTTGCTGTTGTACACGATGCTGCTCCAATTATCTTTGTGCACATGTGTGGGTGATTCTGAAGAATAAACCCTGGAAATGAAATTGCTGGGTCAGAAAAACACACACTTTAAAATTTTTTATTAATATTTGAATTACTTGGGTTTATGCACTGAAACAGATGTAATACTGTATGTCACCTATTCTTCAATTTTTAAAAAGGAAAAAAAATTTTTATTACTTGGGAAATGAGATGGTTAAACTCCAAAGGTTAATAACCATAGATTTCACAGCTTGATCTCTATTTCAAATGTTCTAACAATTTAGAAACCCTACATTTACTGAGCACTTACTGTGTGTCAGTTACCATTTTTATGCGCTACCTCATGTATTCTTAACAGCAACCCTATAAGTATTAATACTCTGTTTTACAAATAAAGAAACTCAAGGAAATTATTGCCCAGGTTTATACTATCTAATAAGTGGAAGAAACCAGAATTTAAACCTTATTTGTCTGACTCTAAAACCATGTTCTTAGTCATGAGGCTCTTCTCCTCCCCCAGAGCATGAAATGTCCTGATTTTTTGTTTTAGAAAATATCTAACAATAAAAACATGCTGTAAGCCTCCTCAGCTCATCCTTTCCAAGAGGAATAGAGCTCTAAAATAATAGCCATCAGTCTCTGCCAGTTACCAGAGATGCTGTGATTTGAGAAAGGAAAGGGGTAGGAATTAGAAGTGTACTAAACCTCTGGGAATTGGGACCCATACCCTGGCCTCCTGGGTGTGGCTCCGCCTGCTCAGAAGGGTTTGATGCACCCTCTACACCCACCAGGCTAGGGCGAGCTCTTGTTAAGAACTGCTCAAGGGCCAAGGCTATTCTGCGGGACCACATGAGAAAAGCCCTCTCACAGGCTGATGTCTCCCCTGTAACTTCCTCCTTCACAGTACGCAGCTGACCCCCAGGACAAGCACTGGCTGGCTGAGCAGCATCACATGCGGGCAACAGGGGGGAAGATGGTAAGCAATGGTGACATGTGCCTCTGCCACAGAGCTCCCCAGCTGAGGGAACCGGGTTCTGGTTATTGGTAGCAGCTTGCCTCCAAATCTGAGACTCTCAAAGACTGACGAAT
This sequence comes from Manis javanica, assembly GCF_040802235.1. NCBI lineage: Eukaryota > Metazoa > Chordata > Mammalia > Pholidota > Manidae > Manis > Manis javanica. The sequence continues at coordinate 13,273,317 of NC_133160.1, read as the reverse complement.
GTGGAAAGGGAGACTTGTGAGGATAGAGAGGGCCCACTCCTTCCTGATGAGGACGAGACTGTAATCCCAGAATTCCCTTCTCTGTCCCTAGGTCTCCCACACCACCCCCTCACTGTCCCACATCATCCCCCATATTCAGATTGTATTAACTGTGCAGGTACAAGACACACTTAACACTACTTTTCCCTCGTGCCCATTGACAGATTCACTCATCAATCTTAACTCCCTTGTACCAGACACAGCTATAAATCTTGTCTCAACACAGTGCTCCAGGCAGCATCCCTTGTCAGGAGGAGTTAGCACATGCCATGAAACTTGTCTGCCACACCTGGCAGCTCCAGAATCCTCTACTTAGAGTTCTCAGCTCGTACCAAGCAACTACCTTAGGAAAATCATCATTGCATGTGTTCTAAAACTATCATGGAGGGGTTTGTCCATCACATGCAGTGTTCCCACTCACTCAGTTCCACTGCTGAAACTGCTCCTTTTAGAATTCAGTGGTCTTGCAAACCAGTATGTTATCTTCTTTCTGACGATGAAAGCTGTCTGTTATTTTACTACTCTATTTATCCCTATACTGTTTCAAGATTGCAGGGTGCTTACCATTGGTACATAAAATGCAACATAGCATAAATAAGAAATAGGGAGGAAAGGGAAAGAGAGGTTCTAGAATTAATCCATGAGCAAGATTAGTTTTAAAAGGGTTTTTTTTTTTCTTCATTGCTGACCTGGGAGACCAGTATACTCTTAAGGGTTTTCACAAATTCAGCTCTAGCCTCTTCTCAAGGACACCTGATCTACTACATAGTTCACAGTGCCCATAACGTGAAGACAATCAAATTACTATTCAAGGGACACAATTATTACTAACCCTAAGACTAGAAGGAATTCTCTCCCACAGAAGACTTTCTCATGTAATGAACATCCCCTACAGGTAAGCTCACGAGAGTGCTTTCTCCACTGTGGACTGTGGCATTGTGCCCAAGCAGGTCTTCAGACACCAGTGCAGTACAGCCCAGTTACTAGACAGTGGTGCCGTTCCTCGTGTTGTTCCTTTTGCCATGAAGTTCCAAACCGAATTATCTTAGTTCCTAGAGTTAATGTATGGCTTTCTCCTCCTGATTTCCTGTTTCCCTGTGTATTTTACTAGCTCTCTTGACATTTCACTTTAAACCAACTCAGGGTCCTTCTTTAAAACAGGAGGCTATAAATCAAGTAGTCACCAGTCCCCACTCCTCCACCCATAGTTTGTGTTTGAGTGAGATGTTGTTGCAAGGAACTATATTCCCCAATCTCTCCCTACTTAACTCTCCCCTACTAAATTGTAAACTATGCCCCCTACCCTTTCAGCCCTTAAATTAAGCAGACGTTTAATAAAGTGTTACTAATTTGGACTGAAATGAATCTGAAGCAGTGACCACTCTCCTTTGCTCCTGCCCCAGGCCTACCTCCTCATTGAGGAGGACATCCGGGACCTCGCTGCCAGCGATGACTACAGGTAAAACAAGTGCTCTGTCTCCTACCTGCCCCCTGACCTACCCACAGCAGACCCTGGGATGATCTTGGGTCTACATTCTCCTCCATGTCTGTTCCAGAGGATGCCTGGACCTGAAGTTAGAGGAGCTGAAGTCCTTTGTCCTACCCTCCTGGATAGTTGAGAAGATGAAAAAGTACATGGAGACACTACGGACAGAGAATGAGCATCGCACTGCTGGAGCATCTTCACAAACCTGAAGCCCACTCCCCTGGGACACTTGGCAGCTCCCCTCCATGGCCCTCATAACCCACATGGGTGAGGCCACTGCTGGGACTGCTCCTAGATGATCTCAGCAGCATTAAGCTGTGCCTGGGCTAGTTTGTACTCACTGCAGAGCACCCCCAGACTGGCATGTAGTTAGACCTTTGTGAAGTTATTGGGGTAAGATAGCTTGTAAATAGTTTGTAATAAACACAGACGGTGAGCCTGCTATTTGGTCTGCTTTATGGGGGCTGACAAAACATCAAGGGTTGTAGAAGTGGGAATGGGAAAAAAGGACCTGGTAACTACCCTATTCCAAGTTAGACCTAGGAAGGTCCCACTGCCCCATGCATATTTGCTTTATGAGACAAAACGAATCACCATGTATCGTGCCTACCTTCCCTATTTCTTCACCCAACCAAGGTATGAAAGTAGAATAGGATAGCTGACACCATGGGGGGTTGATGACAGACCAGAAGAAAAAGTGGCTTCTATTACCCCCATTTCACAGGTTAAAACAGTAAGTGATGTGCTCAAGGTCACACAGCAAACCGTTGGAGAAGCAGCATATGAACCTGTTTTCTAATAGGGAGTCTCCTCCAGCCATCAGCCTCTAGTCTTTACCCTCGCATGAATTTTCAGACACTTACGGCCCTAACAGAGGTGCCTAGGCATTTTAATAGGACGGGTAGCGGTTTCCGGTTTGAGGGAAAGGTACCTGAGCCGCAAGACTGGAGACCCACCCTTTCCCTGGGAGTAGGGATTACGGCTGTGCGCGCTGGGTGTTCCCGGCCAAGCCAGGGATTTGACCTGAAAGGGCTCGTCCCACGTGGACTTATTCTCAGCCCTTTAATGGCTGGCTTTTTCCAAAGGTCGCCAATCCGCTAGGAGTTGTTAGTTAGTGGCAGCCTCTTCTGCCAATTGTCCCTCAGAAGTAGGATCCCGCTGTCCAATAGTGGTCCGCTGGTAGGCGGGCCTGGCACTTGCACGGTGACAAAGCTCTATGGCGCGCTCCATTGGCCGGATCAAACCCAAGCGAGGCTCTAATTGGCCAGTGCTTCCGGAGGGTTGCAATTCAAACGCGGGCGGGTGGGCCCGAATCCCTGCAGTTGCAGTCGTGTTCTCTTGAGTTCCTGTCCTACTGCCAGCGCCGCCCGTATGGCCTCCCAGAACCGCGACCCAGCCGCCGCCAGCGTCACCGCCCCCCGGAAAGGAGCTGAGCCCAGCGGAGGCGCCGCCCGAGGCCCCGTGGGCAAGAGGTGAGTAGTGCGGACGTAACACTTTCTGGGCCTAGCACGTCCTGGGCACTGGGACCGAGAGCGAAGAGTTCCAGGGCCCCCACCTCCTCCTGGAGCGAGTGAGATAGGGGAGGTGGGGGCACCCTCCAGGAGCTCGGGCTGCTCTCAGAGGCTCTCCTGAAGAAGGACCGAACGGATAGGGACGCTGTCAGGATGCTCCATGGGTGAGTCAGGAGGAAGAGAGGCGCCAGGCGCCCTCGGTGGCTTGACGGCGCGGAGGAGGTGAGATATTGACGCCCGACACGGAGACTAGACACCAAAGAAGCAAAGGGAGTTAAAAACAAGCCAGAACCGTTCTTCGGGAGCCTGGAATTTGGGAGGGTGAGGGCTCACTAGGACCCTCCCGTGGAAATGGGGGTGAGTGTGCCCCAGCTGAGGCCGACCTCTGGGTAGGGGGGACGCCTCCAAGATGGCTCCTCCAGAAAGACTGGGGTGGGAGGAGATGCATCACCTGGAGCCCTGGCCCATCCAGACTCCCAGATGACTCACGCTCATTTTGCAGGCTACAGCAGGAACTGATGACCCTCATGGTGAGTGACCGGCCCAGATCCCCCCCACCCCCAAGCTGGCCCACCCTGCCACCTCCCACTCACTTATCAGTAGCCTCTTGCTACGTCAGGCCCTTTGCTAGACACGGGTAAAAAAGATGAGTCAGCTCTCTCCTGGGAAGAAGTTAGTAAACCCCACCCTTCCAGCAGTCTACTCCTGTCTCCCACAATGACGTTCTCTCTAAAACTCAGCCCAGAAGTCTTACTAGGTCTTCCCCCAGTCCTACGTGGCCCTACTTCCCTGCCCTAAGAGTTACCCACACCAACTCTCCACCCTTCTTAATATTCCTAGTCCTGTCATCCCTCAAATCATCCAGTGCTGATAATGTATCTCTCTAGCCTGTGCATAGTCTCTGGGCCTTGAATATCACAACACTCGACATCATGTTGAACTGAATTCCCAGCAACCAAGACTGGGGAAATGTAATGAGATTAGGGGGAAGGGGCTCACCCACTGACCCAAAAGTGTACTCTGCAGCCCAGCAAGTGTTGTTTCCTCCCCAGATGTCTGGCGACAAAGGAATTTCTGCCTTCCCTGAATCAGACAACCTTTTCAAATGGGTGGGGACCATCTATGGAGCAGCTGGCACAGTAAGTGTAGGATCAGGGTAGGTGAGTACGACTTTGCTACGAGAGGGGGTAGGTGAAATCCATGTGCCAGGTCTGCTTCAAGTCTTCAGTCTGGCAGACACTCCCCCGTGTCTATTCCTGTACTTGAGCCTGTGGCCCTGGTCTCCCTCTGTCTTGTAAGAAGGTGGGTTTAAAGCTGGGCTCACCATCATAGATGCCCACAGGGGGCAGTCAGCACAGCAACAAATGGAGAGCAAGTGAGGGCTTTGGCCAATGAGAGGGCATAGGTCTCAAAATGGCAGCTTCCCTTTGCTGCACATTTGGATTAAGATCATTGAGAAATCCAGATCTGTGTCCAGAATCTAATTTTAACATGTTAGCAACTAATGTTCTAATTGGACTAATAATGCCCAGCTGTGGTATCAGCATCGCCAGTTGGCAGCTCTTAGACCAAAAGATCACTGATGTTCCCACCAGATAGGAGGGAAGGCGCCAGAACCAGTGTAATACTCAGTTTCTGTCAAGTCCCACACAAACTCAAAGGTCCTAAAAAGCCCCCCTTGTGTGGGGCTCAGGTTGGGATGTGAGGTTCTCTCTCCACCTCTGTTTCTCTGATGCCAGGTATACGAAGACCTGAGGTATAAGCTCTCTCTGGAGTTCCCCAGTGGCTACCCTTATAATGCGCCCACGGTGAGGTTCCTCACACCCTGCTACCACCCCAACGTGGACACCCAGGGTAACATCTGCCTGGACATCCTGAAGGACAAGTGGTCTGCCCTGTATGATGTCAGGACCATCCTGCTCTCCATCCAGAGCCTGCTCGGAGGTGACTTCTGAAACAAGCCCCTCCCTTGCAACCTGGAAACCTGTCAGGACACCCCTGGGCCAGCCTCTTACACCCCCACCCATCTACCCCCAACCATTCTCCTTTGCTCTCCACCTACAGAGCCCAACATTGACAGCCCTTTGAACACACATGCTGCCGAGCTCTGGAAAAACCCCACAGGTGGGTCCTTCATCCTTCGGGGCACTGGATGATCCCTCCCCAGCCTTCAAAGGCTCCCTCAAACAGCAGAATCCCAGTGACATGGGACTGTGTCCTGAGAACTGGGTTGGAGATGGGGAAGGGGGGGTCAACCGAGGTAACCCAGTTCTGCCTCTGCCTTGATGTTTCTGGTTTGCCTGTTTGCTATAAAATCAGAAATTTGGCCCTTTCCACATTAATGTAGGCTGAGGGGCTTTTTAAGTAGAAGGCAAAGCTTTGTGCAAATGACTTTGCTCACCAAGGCACCCTGGTCCTCTCCCCCGCTTCCCTGGAAGCAGAACCCATCCAGGACACCCAACTGGGTGAGCAGTGGAGGGAGAATTTGCTATGCTGGAAACCCCGCCCCAGCTCCCCAAACTCCTCCAACCCTTGCATCCTTGCCACTCTCCGGCCCTCCTTCCCCATCACTCCTGAGACCTGCCTGTTCTCTTCCAGCCTTTAAGGAGTACCTTCAAGAAACCTACTCAAAGCAGGTCTCCAGCCAAGAACCCTGACTGTCCAGCCTCTCTCCTGTGTTGTCTTTTTATTTTTTCCTTAGATGGTCTGTCCTTTCCTTGATTTCTCTATAGAACTCTGTATCTTAAGCTGTGGTGTCATTTTTGTTTTGTTTGTTTTTTAAATTAAGTCTCTGGTTGAGCCCTTGTGAATATAGTAAATAAATACATTTTGGGTTTTTTACAAGTTGCCGCCTTGTAGTTGTCTTAGAGTTAGGGGTGCTCAGGGTCGGTGGAGTTCAGGCTTGGCATCTGGGCTCTTGCCCTGCTCCTCTCCAGGGAGTAGAAGCAGCTGATAGGTTGTAGGGCTGAGCAGTGGGATGAGTAGGATTTATTCCCTTGTGACCTTAGTTATTTTATGACTACATCTGTTCCCTCATCTATAAAATGGGTGGCACAAAATGCCTATTTCTATGGAGTTGTAACATGCACCAGGAATGTTAGTGAATGTTGGAGCTGGCCCAGCTGTTAAAGATTAGACAGAAAGAGCTATAGCTGTGTAGAGAGTGTGTGCGTGTGCAATAGATGGTTCTGGCCCTGGAAAAGGAGAAGGAAACCACTCAGGCCTGAGCTCACACTTGCCCCTTGCCCAGGCCCCCCATGGATGGCTCCACCTCTGAGGGGGCACATTCACCTCCTGCTCCATCTCCACCAGCAGTTCCTCCAGCCACTGCATCCACTGGCCCAGGTCCCCACCCTGCAAGCCTGGACCCCTGGCCTGACAGCTGGGTTGCAACAGGGGCAGGCAGGGGGAAGAGCAGGCTGAGGTAATGGTCAGGTCCTGGTCCTGCAGGAAGATATCCAAGGTGGACAACTCAGCACCCAGCACACTCCAGGCCTGGGTCTTGGCCTTCTCATCCAACATGGAAGTCGGGAAGTTGGGCAGGGAGGGGGAGGAGATAGCAGAGGGACCAACAGCAAGGTTCTCATCTACCCCTTCCTCTTACTCCTGCAAGCCCAGGCCCTTTAATTGCTTTGTGTCCCCACCAAGCAGCCACGTGTGAGAAGTGACCTTGTCTGGGGTTGAAACGGACGTCCTCTTCTGCTTCCTCCTTTTGGACTGTGCTGTTAGCTCTCTCCAGGAGGCTTAGCAGTGCTGCTCCTAAGGCGCCTGTAAATCTTGGGGTCTTTTTCAAATGCATATTTTGGAAGTTGGTGCGGCCTGAGGTTCTGTATTTCGAATCAGTTCCCAGGTAATAATCATTGCTGTGGTCTAGTTAAACACGTGTCGAGCAGTGTTCTCCATGTCTTTCACCTGGAACTTGTTAGAAATGCAAATTCTTGACCCCAACAAGCTCTCGGGGCTATTCTAAAGCTCTCACAATTTTGAAAATGGCCAGGTTAGAGGATGTTGGAGAAGAGCAGAGCCCAGAACCTGGCACTAAACTAGTTCTTAAATGCTGGCCAGGGTGGTTGTGTTTTTGCCTGCCTTATGGAGCATCTCCGTGTGATCCTTGACCTTCCTGTTTGGTCCCCCAGATGATCACTTGGCCTACCAGTTTCAGTCACAGGGACCCAACTCTACATTGTAGTTCAGAGCCAAAGTGTTAACCTGAAATTAGTCCCTGGGAGAAAGTAAAATTATTTTACTAATTGAGTTAAAAGAGGAGGGAGTCATCTGGGTTGCTGGTGGAGACAGTTGCCAATGGAAGAAAGCCACGCAGAGGCAAACAGCTGAGAGATGAAGATGACATTGCTTGAGACTCTGGCCTCTGTGTCATGACTGTGCATCCCAGTCTCAAGACCCAACAATCCCTTTTTAGTATAAGTCAGTTTGATTGGATATCTGACACTTGCAACAAAAAACCTAAGTATAGTAAGTATTAGAAGGTAGGATTGTTCTGTTCCCATTCACCTGGCAGGATTATTGTATGCCTACAGGGTCAAGACCCTATGCCTAGGCTGGGGGTAAAACAGAAAAGGACACAGTCTTGTCCTCAGAGGTTAAAGTTCAGGGCATAGATAGGCATGTTGACTGGGCCAAATGCCCTATAGAGTGATGAGCTCAGACCTGCTGGGCAGAACAACTTGTGTTAGAGTCCCTGTTCCACCCCTGTGTTACTGGTATGTAAAGTGGAATTATTAGTAGCTTTATCATAGATGGAAGACCTTAGAATAGTGTCTGGCACATAGTAAGAACTCAATAAACGAGTACTAGACTCACATGTGGCTATGAAAGCTCAGTCAGAGCACCTAACAAAGACTAGGAGGGTCAAGGAAGGCTTTCTGGAGAAGGATTGGGTCAGGAGAGAAAGCACACTCCTTGGATAGCAGGAAGTTCAAGGATATGGGAGACGGAGGAACACAGACTGGTGAAGTAAGAGAAGGTGGTTCACAAGGGCTCAAAAGGCTCTGGCCTTTAGCTCTAAAGGCTAAGGCCTATTAAAATGCTTGGGCTTTATCTTGAGGACAACAGGCAGCTAATGAAGCCTTGAGCAGGACAGCGACATGATCAGATTTGGTATTAGATCCTTCTGGCTGCCACCTGAGGAATGCATGGAAGGGAGGAGTTAACTGTTTTCAGGGGCCTGGTAAGCAATGGCAGCAACCATATCACATTGAGTGGGAGAGACGTGGAGAGCAGGGATGGCATGGTGAGGAGACAGAGTAGCAGGGCACAGCAAGGAATTAGAGTGAGAAAAGAGCTCCAGAATCCCCGACTCCAGTCTGGTCCCTGAGATAGGAAAGAGGAGAACAAGACAGAGCTGGAAGGGCATTTATCAGTTTAGAGCAGAGCCAGTTTGAAGTACTCAGCACATCCAGGTAAAACTGTCAACAGGTAGGTGGCACCCCAGGTAAGAGACTTGCTCCTGTTTGCACCATAGAATGATATGGTCTCACTATGCCTTGTTTCATCAACTGAATGTAAACGGAGATAATAACAGCATCCGGCTCCAGGGTTGCGCAGAAGAATGAGACAATCCCTGCCAGGCACAGCACACAGTAGGCAATCAATGGGGATTACTGAGCTCCAGCACTGATCCTGGCCAGAAACAGAAACTGGGAAACATGAATGGGACAGAAAGGGGAGAAAAGAACATGAAGGAGCTGGAGAGGAAGCACTGTGACAGTAACAGTAGAGCCCAGTGTTTCAAGACGGTGGTAATGTTAATAATAGCATTATTAAATGCTGACAGTGTGCCAGGCTCTGTTCTAAGCACTTTACACACATTAACTAGTTCTCACAACTCTGTGAGGTAAGTACTCTCATTATCCCCATTTTACAAATTAGAAAACAACCAGAGTTGTCACCGGCAGTGGGGCTTCAAACTTGGGCAGTCTGACTCTAAACTACCATTGCACCTGACACCTGTTATATAATTGGTTATGGACAAAGAGCCGTGGAAGTCACAGAGTGCAGCATGTCCCCCTGGCAGGGATCAAGAGAAGAGAAGATGGTATCTGAGCTGGGTGTTGGTATTTTGGAGATGGCATCTGAGCTGGGCTGAAGAATTTTCCAGGCTTATTAGAGGAGCACAAGCATTCCAAGGAGAACAGCATGTGCAAAGGCCCAAAGGCTGGTAAGTATACCCCACTATTCACAGCAGGAATGATAAATTGCCCCGTGTAGCAGGAGCTCTGGAGGGGAGGGGTGGCTGTGACAGGGAGGGCAAGAAAGGAAGGAATTTAGATTTGATTCTAGTCGCAGTGGAGAGCGCCTTGAAGAATTGTCAGCAGGGGAGTGGCCAGATCAGATTTCATTTTAGCTGATGGCCCTCTGCTGTACGCATGGATGGGGCTGGAAGGCAGGAATGGGGTGGAGATGATGAGGTCAGAACCTTCCTGGCTGTGTGCCCCTAACTTCCCCTACTATGGCCAGGACGGAGCACCTATAAGCGCTCAGAAAAACAGGAATAGAAAAAGTCAAGCATGAGTAGTGCTTCCTGGGATGGATGGACAACAACTCCTCCCACCCTAACCGTGTGCACCCAAGACCAAAAGGCTCCAGAAAGGACGGTGGGAAAGAAAGGGGCTGTGCCCTCACCCTACCAGCTGTCGGGCACTGCACTCTCCCGCAGGCCGCCGGCTTACCCAGGCTCGGCTCAAAGCCCCTGTGGCCGGTCTCCCTCCTCCAGCGCCCAGCGCCACCGTCGCCGATCCGCCGACCTGCCGACCCTGCCCAGCACTGGATGGCCGCCGCCTCGGGCTCCTGTAACCCGGCACCCGTCCGCATCCCGGGTTGCCCCAGTCGCCTCTCCTTGGAGCCTGGAGGGCGCTTGGGTAGTATCCTGCATGGCGGCCCAGCCAGGCGGCCCCGGCCACCCGCTCCTTCGGTTCTCCCCTCACTCAGGCCACGGCTTTGCAGTGTTTGCTTTTATTTCTTCCGGACACAGATCCCAAAGGGACCGCGCTTTGTCCTGGGACGGGGAATGAGTGCCGGTGGGGGTGGCGCCCTCTGCGCCCAAGGGACGCGCGGTCTCGTAGCAGGCGAGGGCCGGCTTCTTACTGCACGCCCTCCATCATCTTCAGGAACTCTGCAGGTAGGGAGAGGGAGGGGAGGTCAGGCGCCTTCGGCACACCGAGGCCTGTGCCAGGGGCTCAGTGTCAGGGAAGAAGTGAGGCCTGGCCAGGGCTCCGGCCACGCGGAGAGATGCCGTGGCGTTAATGGGTAAATTGCACAAAACCGCGCAGAGCTCACATCTCGCCCCAGAGTCCAGAAGAACTTGCCCTCGCCCCTAACAAGGCTAAGGACACGCGCGTCGGTGCCAGCTGCACGGGTGGCACGCCCCGGCCTCGCCCGCGTGGCGCCTAGCTCCCCTCGCTCCCGCAGCCCTCACCGTCGAAGTCGATGCGGCCGTCGTTGTTCTTGTCACCGTCTTTCATCAGGGAATCGAGCTCCTCCTCTGTCACGTGCTCCCCAGAGGCCCTGAAAATCTCAGCCAGTTCCTCCGCGTCGATGTAGCCGTCCGCGTTCCTTCGGGGCGGAGGAACCGGGTGGGGCTCAGGACAGGCTGGGCGAGCTGCCCTGGCCACGCGGACGCCCCCTCGCTCACCCCCCAACCGTGGGACCTAAGTGCCCTGCCGGCCAGACCAGGGCTGCTCAGCGCCTTGCCCGAGCCGCATGTCCCCAGTGCACCTGTCAAAGATGCGGAAACACTCGGCCAGCTCCTCCTCGGTCTTCCCTTTGGCGTCCTCTTTCATCTGGCGCACCATCATGACCAAGAACTCCTCAAAGTCGATAGTGCCGCTGCCTAAGGGCAGCAGGTGGTGAGTGAGCTTTGCCCTGGAAGCCTGCATCTCCCCACCACCAGTGCACCCCTGCCTGGAGGGGCCACCTACTCACCATCTTCATCCACCTCCTCAATGATGGCGTCCAGCTCCTCTTTGGTGGGTGTCTGGCCCAGCATCCTCATCACGGTGCCCAACTCCTTGACGCTGATGTCTCCGCCACCATCAGCATCAAACATGTCAAAGGCAGCCTTGAACTCTGCCAGAGGAAGGAGGGCAGAGGGCTGGGGTGAGCCTGGCTGTGAGGTGGTCTCACATCTTCCCTTCCACTCCCACGCTGCCCAAACACTCCCCAGCATACATCCACCAGACAGCTGGCACCCACTCCCACTCACCAGCGATCATCTCCTCGCTGAGGTAGGACCGGGCCTCAGCCTGCTGGTCGGTCTGCAGAAGACAGGAGAATCAGTGGGCAGAATGGGCAGCTGGGAATGCGTTCTTGCCTTAGCCCTGTGCCCCTAAACCCCCACTTCTGCAGGTGCCCCTCGGTCTGGAAGAACAACTCCAAACTAGCAACACCTTCTGCATGCTCCCACAGCACCCAACCCCCAGTTTTGAAGAACTAAGGAGGAAACAGACTATGCCCAGAACCTCTCACTCGTCAAGTCAGGGATCCCCCAGGAACCTTGGGCAAGCCACTTAATGTACCCTCATCTCTTCTCAGCAGCTTTTCAGGGATGAGATGAAATCAGGGATGTTGAAAGGCCTTTGTGAAGCGCCAGCACCATTCCAGCGTGACTCTCCAGTTCTCCCCAGCTCCTAACAGTGCCTAGTACTTTAATAGGTGCCCAATAAATGTTCGTTCTCAAGTAAATAATGCAACACAAAGTTACTGAGCACCTACTAAGTGTCAGGCCATAGACAGGGCACTGCCCCACCAAGAAATGTCAGACACATCATCCCTCCCATCCAAAATGTGCATAGATGGAGATTTTAAGCCTTCTTCTTATGATTCAGTCAGTGGAGTAAATTCCCACTCATGCTGGGCAGAAAGTGAAGGGGGGCTATAGGGCGAAAGTGATATTTGTGGGGGTTTCTGGTCACATCTAAGCTAAGTCATATGGGTAGGGGGCTTTGGACTCAGGCCAGGGGTGAGGAGGGGCTGAGGCACCCAAGGAGTTCGGCTGCCTGGCCGCTGGCCCTCCTTCTGTCCCCCGCCCCTCGCCTCTCCTCCTTTTCAAGCCAGGCTATTCTTAGTCTGGCACAGGCAACAGCAGCTGTCCTCGGTGTCTGGTTACTCCTTGAAGTGAGGCGGGGAGGAGGATCTCGGAGGAAAATGACAGCCCCAAATCAGAACCTTCTCTGGGAGGCTGGGTCTCTTCACTCTGGTCTGTCATCTTCTGCCCCTTCCCATCACCCTTGGAGCTCGTGGGGTCCTGCGCCCCCTAAGAGCTGGCTCAAAGTCCTGCAGGCCTCCCGTCTTGCAAAGGAGTTTTTCTTCTCCCCCTGGCGATACGAGGGTTTGGCAAGTCTTCTAACCCGCCCCTGCCATTGGATTGCTGGGTGTCTCACTCGGGCCCTCAGGGACCCATCTCTACCATGAGGGAGACAAATTAAACCTCCTTACAGTTCTATGACTGACATTGCTGGAAGCCTCAGAAGGTCTGCAGGGCCTCGGCACACCTGGAGGATCAGTCCCTAGAATATCACAGCCCTCTGCTTCCAAGGTCCAAAGCCTTCTTCCTAGGCTTCCTCCTAGACACCTGGGCTCCAGGAACCTTCATGTTCCATCTTCAAACATGCCAGTTACTGCCCCACAGAGCACCCATCTTGCCTGAAAGAGGCCCAGAAATGCTCCAGTAAACTAAGGATGAAGTCCCTTCTTGTCCTTACCATGGTCGCTAGTCTCAGGGACTCCTCTGCTCCAGGTCTGCACTCCACCACCCAAAGATGCCGTGACCCAATTCAGCCCCTAGGATTTGTAGGGGCACCCTCTCCTCCCACCTCCCTGCACCCCAGGACTGGATGCCCTAGCCAATCAGATCCTGGGGTCAGCAAGCACCCCCCCCCCGAGAATCCTAGCCCATTACCTAATTTAGCCAAGGGCCCTTGCAGAGAAATTTAAGCCTCTGAGCAGGTGGCAGGCCTTGACGTCCTGGATTCTTGGGAGGAGAAGCCGCCCTGCTACCAATGCCTTAGCAAGCCCCTGCTCAAGAAGCACGCTTGCTCCCAGACGGGTGAGGATGGTCAGAAGAGAGAAAAGTCAGGGAGCCTGCTGGAACCAGAAGAGGACAAGCCTTCACATCCAAAACCGAAGATCAAGTCCTGTCTCTGCAAGCTGTGTAAACTTGGGCAGGCAGCAATGGCACTCTGAGCTTCAGTTTCCTCATCTGTAAGATGGGGATAGTCATAACCTCCCTCCCAGAGAGAAATTGTGGTAAACGGGAGCCCAGGTGTTACCTGGCATGGGCCAGCTACATAGGGTTGGCGCTTGGCAAGTGGAATTTCCTGTCTGAATCACGGTCCTGTCTTTAAATCTAGGGGTAGGGGATAGGAGGAGGGGAAATTGACAGCCACAATTATTGAACCTCTATAGCACGCCACATGCTGTGTAAAGCATTTTAACCACATGATCTCATCTAGTACTCATCCTATGAGGTAGCAACTATTATTATTCCCTTTTTACTGAGAAGCTTTGTAAATCATAAAGGTCTTTAGTCATGTTGATGGTTCCTACTAATCCTGACTGAGGGGAACCTGGGACAGACAGGCCTTCAGGGGCCTGTCCAGAAGGAGAAATGTATGGAGGGCTCTGGGAAACAGGATGGGCATTTGGAGAAGAAATAAACACTGAAAACAGGTTCTTCTCTCAGGCTTACCTTCTCCAGGGAAAAGGTGTTTGGGATTGACATCTTTGGGGGAAGGGGGACTATGAGAAGACTCTCTAAGCAGATGAAGGGGCAGCTGGCCCCTTCCGAGAGCTTGGCGAAGAAGTCTGGAGGGGCTCAGCTGGAGTGAAGGGGGGGATCAAGTGAAGTCCAAAGCGAGCCCAAGCTGAAACTCCACAGGGTCCAGGCTGGGTGTTTTAGGGGTAGGCAGTGCTCATGGATAGCAGTTAAGTTAACAGAAAGAGCACTGCGGTCACTAAGTGCTGAGCCTGGGGCCAGTGGACAGGGGCTGGACACCAAGGAAGGCAGAGGGACAGTGGCAACTGGGCTGCTTGCTGTCTTCCTCTATATTTAGACATTCCCAAGAAAAGCTCATCCGAGTGAGGCCAGGCTAAATAAGGCCTCCCCCAGTCAGGCAGAGGGCTAAGGGGCGACAACACCCAGGGGATTCCCATTTGAACACAACACTAGAACCTCTTGATCCCTTTGGAACACAGAGAATGGGACCCTCAGCAATCATTTGCTCATTAATAAAAAAGGTCCAAACTTACTCCATTCTCACTCTTTTTCCCTCCCTATCTTGCATGCTGATCTGCTCTGATCAGACTAAAATACAACTCTAGACACCACCATTATAGCTTCCAGGCCTTTGCACATGCTGTTTATTCTGCCAGTAACTCCCATCACCTGCCTACTTCCCTATCATCTTTCTCAGCTTTAACATCACTTCCTCTGGGATGCCTCCTCCCCTACACCAAGGCCAAAGGAGTTCAAGGTGGTCTCCAGTAGTTTTTTCAGTTGCAGCACTAAGCATACCACATGATCACAACCTGTTCTGAGTTCCTGACCAGACACTGCTACCTGTTCACCATTGCATTCCCCAGCACCCACCACCTGACACTTAGCAAGTGTTCAATAAATACTGTGTTCTTATAAGAACAACTGAACTATGGCATATGGTTTGATATAAGGAAGAACTCCCTAATAGTCACAGTAGAATAATGGGAATGCAAAGCCTCACAAGGTAATGAGCTTCCTGTTTCTGAATGTATACCAGCAGTCTGATGACCATCTCCCAGAGGGCTATAGGGAGATATCCACACAGTCTAACAGTAGTGGAAAATACAAGATGTCAGATCTAGTTCTGGCCCTGTTTATATGACCCCAGGTAAGCCCCTTCCCCTCACTTAGCCTCAGACTACCAATCTGTAAAATGGAAGTGCTAGACCAGATTTCTGACAACACATAGTTTTATGAACACCTGCTTTGTACGCAGACTTGCGAGGCCTATGCCAAAGCACAAGTTAATATTCAGCCAATATTTGTTGAGTGTTGAATGAATGAAGTATGTCTTTTTTGCCCTAACACCCTGCCTATAAGATGAATGAAGAGTGGGTTAGAGCTTTGAAATTATACAGACTTGGCCTTCAATCCCAGCTCCCCTATTTCCTAGCTGTATATTTTGGGAAAATCAATTTGCCTCAGTTTCTTCATCTTGGAAGTGGACTGTTATTGTCTAATAACAGCCTCCTCCCCAGGACGTTGTAGAGTTGAGATGTGACCTATATAAAGTGCCTAGAACAGGATGTAGGACACAGTGGAACTCAAGAAATGAGTCCTGCCCTTTCTGCACACAGGGAGGTCAGGGAGTCTTTTCCATTCAAAACTCCACCCCCCCTCACCCCCACTATCCCTCTATCCTGTGCCATTCATGAAGGGTAGAAACCACATTTAGAGAGATTTTTTTATATAACCAACAGTATCTGCCCTGCTAGGGACTGGTATCTAGGCCTTCTGATAGGAAGTGACAATAAATTCTTCCTGACCTACTGCTACCCTCCGGATAAAAGATAAAAGCCCTGCAGAGGAGTTACTGAGATTACCAGGCCCTGCATGGGAAAGAAGGGGATGTGGAACTCAGGAGACCTGGGCTGCAAGGCCCTACACTCAAACCTCTTCCCCTGTTTGCCTACTTTCTTTGTGTGAAGCTCAAATGAGATTTGTGAACACTGTAAAAACAATAATCATTATATAACTGGTCATTTTGTCAGTCCTTGCTCTGTGCCAGGCACTGCACCAGGGTCCTCACAAGAGCAGCAAAATTAGTACTGGTATTAACTGTTCCTGTTTTAGATATGAGAAAACCTAGGCTTAGCGAGGTCGGATTCCAACTCGGACCAGGTGTCTTCTCTTGGCCTCAGTTTCCTCACTGGAGCGAGAGATGAACTTCCTACTGTTGCATAATGACTTCAGAAAGTTAGGAGCGCTGGGTGGAAATTGGGGGATGGCCCAGCTGGGTCTCCGGGAGAGGAAGGAGGTTTCAAGGAGGGTATGAGGCCCTCCGATTGGGGACCACCCCGCAGGAGGCCTGGGGCTGGCCCAGGCCTATCCAGGATTCCCAAATCCGTCCTGCAGCGAAGGGCCCAGGATTCCCGGGCGACTCCAGGGAGCAGGCGGGGCCGGAGGCGGGGCGGCGGCAGGAAGGGGCCGGAACGGCGCTCGGAGCGGCCTGGGCCGGGCGGAGTCCGGCCGGCCTCTGTAAGCCGCCGGGGGCTGCATCGGGACCCCTAGGCGGCGGCACGCTCCCGAGTGCCCCACGGGACGCAGGAGGTGGGGACGCGCCAGGGGGATAAAGAGACGTGGAGAGGGGCCCGGGCCCTTCCCGGGAAGGCATCGGGACTAATCTGCGCGGGTGAAGGGAGGGCGACGCGGGCCGGGCCCCGGGCGCGCAGGACCCCCCAGCGGGCAGGGGCGGGGCCTCCGCGGCGCCCCTCCCTCCCCCGGCCCGGGCCCCTCCCCGCCCGGGGCCCGGGTCTCCCTCCCCTGCCTACCCGATCCGGTGCCGCGCGCTCCCCACGGGGTGCCATGGCCTCGCGGCTTTTGCACCGGCTGCGGCACGCCCTGGCCGGCGACAGCCCCGGGGAGGCGGCGGCCGGCCCCGAAGCCGAGCAGTTCCCGGAGAGCTCGGAGCTGGGGGACGACGACGCCGAGGGCCTGTCCTCCCGCCTCAGCGGCACCCTCAGCTTCACCAGTGCCGAGGACGAGGACGACGAGGGCGACGAGGAGGTCGCCCCCGACCCGCTCTCCCCCGGTGACGGAGCGTCGGGAGAGGACGCAGGCGAGTGCGGGAGGTCGGCGGCGAGAAGCCCGGGGCAGGACTAGGCCTCCGCCCAGCCGCGTTCCCGAGGGCATCCGGCCCTCCCGGCCCGAACTCAGCCACCTAAGTGCCCCAGCCGCCCCTCGGCGGTGTGACCTTGAGGGACTCACCACCTCTGCGTCGTTTATCCTTGGGTCAAATCACGCCCATCTCAGGGCTGCTGCAGGCCCTAAATGTCAGGGACCTGGGATACAAACGGTAACCATGTGGCAGGGATGTTCTAGGGGTGGAGTTTAGAGCCCACTGTCTGCTAGGCACCCTGTTTGGCCCTCTCCGGCCCCCCAGTTTACATTTGTGTGAAATGGGGATAAACCTGTCACCTGTTGGGAGGATAAATGAGGTCATGGCGCATGGTTTATGTCCATCCCAGCCCCAAGCCCGCTGAGGTAACTGGTCTTCGGTTCATGCAGAACGGAGCCCTCCACCCGATGGGCAGCGGGGCAGTCAGCTCCTGACCCGGCAGTTGCAGGATTTCTGGAAGAAGTCCCGGTACACCCTGGTACCCCAGCGGCTGCTCTTCGAGGTGACCAGCGCCAACGTGGTCAAGGACCCACCCTCCAAGTACGTGGTGAGTGAGGGTCCAGGCACCTCTGGGCTGTGAACAGTCCGGAAGTCTAATAAAAAGTAGGGTAGACTCCCAATTTCCTGGGAGGCTGGGGGGCAGGATCTGACTGTGTAATTATAAATGGCTGCCCCATTTTACAGATGAGGAAACAGAGGCCAAAAAGGGGACAGAGCTTAAACAAGTTCTCAGGCAAATGTCTTAGTTTTTCTGAGGGATTATGGACTTCCTCCTATACTGGTTTTGAGATTAAGAGAACTGGTGTGTGTGTGCCCCACCCTACCCAGGGTTTTGCAAATTGTAGTAAGATAAAGATACTCAAGAAAGAATATTATCTGGGTCAGACGTGAACCCAAGTTGCATCAGTTAGTGGTTAAAAATATGGGTTTTGGAGCCAGACCTTGATTCAGATCCCTTACTTCCAGCTGTTTGACTTTAGGTGCGTGTATAACCTTGATGACCTGGTTTCCTCTGAGCAACAGGGCTAATGCAGAGGATTGCTGAATTAAATGAGACAGTGTTCAGAAAGCCCTTAGCATTGTGGCAGCATTATGAAGGTCTCCATAAAATGGTAGTTCTATAATGTTTACTTAACTTTGGATGGAAAATGCCTGGGATCTGGGGCCTGTTGTGACCTTACAACTTACGTGTATCAATTCTTGAGCACCCACCCTGTATAGAATAATCTTGTCCTTAAGGGCTAGATTTAGGGGGTTGGGGTAAAGGGCAGTGTGGGGGAGGGCCTGGAGACACTGATGTAAAGAAGGACGTCACTGAGGTCCTGAGAGGCAGGTGTGCTCTCTGCTCTCATCACCCTCCTCCATCTCTGACTCAGCAGAAGGGGCCTGGAGCCCTGTCCCACATCTGGACCTCTCCACTCCTTTCTGCTGCTGTTAGTAAACAAGGGCCACACCCATGGGGTGACTGCTTCAATTTGAGCAGGGACTGACTCCAACGAGCAAGTCTTAAATGCAGAAGTTCTGGCTCGGTGTCAGGCACAGGAAGGGGGTCCCAAGCATCAGTTATCAAGTTGCAGCTGAGAAATAAGGAATGTGAGTCTTTATCTGAAGAGAATGACAAGATAGAGTAGGATGGCCAAGTGTGCCCTGGCCTGTGTCTGGGGAAACAAAGCACCTCCTTTGTCCAATGGGGACCCTAAATCCCGATTTAACTCCTGGTGGTTAAGAGCACAGGGTTTGGAATCAGGTCGGCCTGGGTTTGAATCTCACCTGGGCCGTTCACCAGCCTGTGACCTAGCATAAGCCTTGGAACCCTTTGCCTCCTCTTTGAGCCCACTTCCTCTGCTGTCAGGCAGAGAGAGGAAAGGATACCTTCCTTGCACTGCTGTTGGGATGATTAAGTGAATGGGGGAGACTGTAAATTACTCAGCACAGCACTCAGCATGGGACAGCTGCTCACTTAATGGAGCTCCTGTCATTACCCATCTCGAGGAGACATAACAAGGACGAGAGATAATGGATATAAAATTTTTTTTTGCCAAAAAAGTAAAAAATAAAAACCAGATGACTATATAGGTTTGTTACAGACCAGTGTCCCTGAAGTGCGTTGGGCAGAAAACTGTTTTCCTCTAATGTTAATAAATGTGCCTTAAAACAAGAAAAGATATTGCAGTCAATGCTCTTTGGGAATGCAGAGCTGAATGAGAGTGAAATTAAGTTTCTTTATGGTTAAACTTTTAAACCTTAATACTGATGTGCACTGTGCAATCTTTGTGCCGATAAAGAAAGCAAACTTAACCAGAGGTGTCTATATATAACATTGGCAATTTCACAGAACTCAAGAAAAAAATCTGGATTTGGTGTTAATATGCCTTTAGCATCTAACACTTGCTAATCCCCCTTTTAAGCCTGTTGACTCAGCATTATTATAGATTAATCCATATAGTCTCTCAGACGTGAGGGAAGACGCTTTGTGGTCATTCTGTTGTGTTTCCCAAACACCAGTCATTGGGGTACCACCTTCATGATTCTTGTTGTAGCTAAATGCTACTTGTATCATTCTTTGCTTAGTATTTTTCTTTAAGTAAACCTTTTTTTCCCTTAAATTTACATTTAAAAGGCAATTTTATAGCACTACTGTATACAGAAAGCCTCACTAGCCATAAAGATAACCATAAAAATAAAAGCAGTGAAAATGAAACGGTCTCAATTAAACCCTGCCTGGATGCTATTACATAAAGGCCGTGATCTGAGATTTCATTTTCTGGCTTTTTTCTAAAAATGGAGCTGAGAAGTGTTGGAGAAGTGCACTTTCAAAACCAAACCAGGAGCTTCTCAATTTGTATTCAGAAAGATTCAAAGAAAATTAAGGGGAGGGAGGCAGGGGCAGTCACCTCCTCTCTCTTATTTGTTTACTCTAGTACATACCACCTAAAATCCCAGGACCAACATTTGTACATGTCCCACACCTGAGTAAACACTGACCTGGGCCAAGGCTTCATTCACTGAAGAACAAAGCAGACCCAAGAGGGGGTCTGACATCACATGGTGAGGAAATAGCTGACTTGGGGTTAGAACCTGATTCTGAGTCCCGTGTACTTTTCACAGTGAGCACTGCCGGCTGTCTGAAGACTCCTCCAGGTTTCCTGTGGAATAACCTGGCTAAGGGTGGGGGCTCTGTCCAGAGTAGAACAAAAGCTCCAAGCTGGTCCTGAAGGTTGGCTCAGAGGCCCAAGGAGTCAGCCTGGGTTTCAGCTCACCCCTGGTTTCCCAGAGGGGCTATCAGAAGAGCTTACTGCCCAGGGGAGTACCCCCTGGAAGGGGGAAAAGGATAGCAGCTCCAGGTACTGAAGCTCATCTCTGTCTTTCTCTCCCTGTGCTGCCTTGGGCCTGGGTCATTTCAGACGAGCCTCAGGTAAGATGGGACTGGGGTCTCTAGCAGCTGCCCAGCAGCTCCCACAGCAGCTCCTGGGCACAGTCTCAGGGGTGAAGGGAAGAGGTGGGGGAACAGAGCTTCAAATGTGGGTGTGGGGAGGGAAGTGGGCCATGGGTAACTTGAACCAACCCTGACCCACACCCTCCATGCAGCTCTACACCCTCGCCGTGATGGGTCCAGGGCCATCAGATCACCAGCCAGCCCAGATCTCTCGCCGCTACTCAGACTTTGAACGGTTGCACCGAAACCTGCAGCGGCAGTTCCGGGGCCCCATGGCCGCCATTGCCTTCCCTCGTAAGCGCCTACGCCGGAATTTTACTGCAGAGACCATTGCCCGCCGCAGCCGGGCCTTCGAGCAGTTTTTGGGCCACCTACAGGCAGTGCCTGAGCTGCGCCATGCCCCAGACTTGCAGGACTTCTTCGTGCTGCCTGAGCTGCAGCGGGCACAGAGCCTCACCTGCACTGGCCTCTATCGCGAGGCTCTGGTGCTCTGGGCCAATGCCTGGCAGCTGCAGGCCCAGCTGGGCACCCCCTTGGGCCCAGACCGCCCTCTGCTGACGCTGGCTGGGCTGGCTGTGTGCCACCAGGAGCTGGAGGACCCTGGGGAGGCCCGGGCATGCTGTGAGAAGGCCCTGCAACTGCTGGGGGACAAAAGCCCCCACCCTTTGTTGGCACCCTTTCTGGAGGCCCATGTGCGGCTCTCCTGGCGTCTGGGCCTGGACAAACGCCAGTCAGAGGCCCGGCTCCAGACCCTGCAGGAAGCAGGCCTGACCCCTACGCCACCTCCTAGTCTCAAAGAGTTGCTCATCAAGGAGGTGCTGAACTAACCTTGCCTAGACTTAAGGCCACTGTGGGGAGAGGCACTGCCCCAGGTTCAGGGCGGGGAAGCACAGTGAGGGCACGGACAGCAGCTGGGAGGCTATGGGGTGTGCTGGGAACCTCTAGAAGTTTCATAGAGAATTTGTAGCAGATGGAGGAAATATGCTGTTTCTGTTGAGCTGGACTCAGGACAAGCTTTGGCTGGGGTTGCCTGGGATGGTGCAGGGAGCAAATCTGATGCAGCATCTCTAGCTTCTGAGTACCTGGGGGCAATGCTCCAGGTCAGGGTCAATGCTACCTTTTCTGTGGGCCTCCAAGCCAGCAAGGCAGCCTGGCTGAAAGGCCAGGGACTCACCCTCTGGAGTCCTGGAGTTGATGGCTGGAGAGAGGGCTGCAGTTCTGGCCCAGGGGAATTAAAGGCCCGCAGCTCCAGCGCTATCAGTCTCTTTATTGGATATGAGGGACAGAAGGCCCAGCCTTGATTATAACTCCTGCCTCAGGAGTTGGGGGAGGAAGGGGGATCCCTGAAGTCCCAGGCCAAGCTCGTACCTCTGGCTACAGCTTGTTGTTTGAGGCCTGGGGCTTCACTCGGATCACGCCCTCCTGAGCACAGGTCACGGCCAGGACCCCGTCCTGACGCCACAGCCGCCCGTGGACCAGCCCCCGGCAGCCACCTGTGGGTGAGAAGGGTGAGAACAGCTGCTTTCTCCTTCAGCACAGCCAAACAAGCTTCGCAGAAAGGGAGCAACCCAGGTCGGGCTGCCCCATCCAAGGGCATGCTGAGTACTGAGGTCACTCCCAATCTCCAAGTGCTCCTTTATGTTCCTGTTATGGTCAGTCACTGGGGGCAATTCCTCCCATGGGAATTCCATGTAACAGTTTAAAAGCACTTTCATACATCTACTGGCTTCCTCAAAAAGATCATGGTGGGAGTCCTGAGAACAGTCAGCTTGGCCAAGCAGATCTGCCCCACCTCTGGCCACTTCTGTTAGGAAACCCATCAGTTCCCTTTATAATAAATCAAATTAGGCCCTCCAGGCTGGCAATTCATGAAAAACTCCCACCTCCACCAGGAAGAAGGGGCTTCAAGGTGGGATGGGGAGGACCTGGGGCCATGAGGTCTGGCCACCATTCCCTCCCCACCCAGAGACTCTCCGCCTTGTTAGGCCTTGGGCCTGAGTTTACAGTTTATGAAGGGAACTGCTGATTCCCCTTACAAGAGCAGAGCTTACTTAGATCTCACAGCAGACAGATGAAGTGGGCCTTGCCCCTTTTTCCACATGGCTGAAGCCTAGAGGCTCAGAAACTTGGCCTTAGGACACCTGGGTCCGGCCTCATCCTTAACTTCAAAGTTGTTGATTCTGTATTATGATGCTATTGCTACTTGAGAAGTACCCCTTCCCTTACGTGTTGTCCCTGTTTTACAAAGCAAGGCTCTTCTTCATATAAAAGTATTTCCTTGGAAAGGAACCCAGGGCTCTGAGACTAGACACTGATGGATGTGTCTAGATTCCTGTCCACTGCCTACAAGGAGTGTGCACGTGGTGCGGCCCTCAGAGACTGTTGAGTGCTCTGACCCTACCCCTGCCACCAGATTCATCACCAGAATCACTTAGGGAGCTTCTTAAAAATAATGGTTTCCTGCACCTCATCTAACTGCTGAGTCAGAATCTTAGGTGTGGAATCTGAGAATCTGTTTTGAAAATGCTCCCCCAAATGGCAGTCTGATGGGCCACCAGATTTAGAAACCGCTGCTCTAATGCTGACCTCATTTGTTCAGATGGGGAAACTGAGGCTCAGAGAAGCAACGGACTTGCCGAAGATCATACAGAGAATATGAAGGAATTCTAGGACTAGAGCTGGGTCTCTGATAAACTGAATCATATTCTTAGTATGTTACAGAAATTAAGAGCTGAGCAGGTATCCTGTCCTGGAGCCTCATCCTGTCATTCTGAAGACGCAGATGCGAAAGCCTAGGGGGACAGGAGAGGAAGTGACATGCGCAGTGCCTGACGGGATGCGTCAGGGCAGCATCACCCCAGAAAGCAGGCTCCTTGCCACCCCACGGCAGTGCCCTTGGCCCACACAGCCCCACACTCACCAGCCCAGGGGCTCTCGCACTCATACAGCATCCAGTGGTCGGCTCGGAAAGGGGCATGGAACCACATGGAATGGTCCAGGGAGACCATGAAGCGCACCTGGTGCTGCCACTGATGGGGCAGCAGTGCTATGCCCAGGAAGGCATAGTCCGAGATGTAGGCAGCCACGCAGCAATGCATCTTGATGTCGCCCTCCCCTGCAACAGGTTCCAGCCCCGTCAGCCCTGGGCACCTGGGCTTAACAGCTCAGGACCTGCAGGGAGGTGGGGGAGAGAGGGGCTGCCATGCACAGGTGTGTAGTGTTCAGTGCGTAAGAATACCTGGCACGTGCATGCGCGCGTGCGTGTGTGTGTGTCTGTCTGTATGGGTAAGACAGGAAGGGATGGGCAGAGGGCAGGGCAAGTGAGATCTGAAATCTAGTCTTCACTCCCCAGGTCTCCCACTCGGCCCTAGAAGGGACATCTTTTTCCAGTTTGCACAAAGGCACCTTATGGTTAGCAGTGGACCTGGATAAGAATCCCAGCAAGGTGCCTTGCCTTCCCCAGAAAGGGCCTACATGAGGATTATAATCACCTCCCATCATCCCCATGAGCTGAGCTGGCCCTGGTGAGAAGCTGAGGCATCTTCCCTGTCACGCAGATAAGGACAGGGGCCCAGAGAGGGGAAGTAACATGCTCAAGGCTGCATAGATCAAATGATGTGCAGGCCTAGACCCCTGCAGAGTGTTTTCTTCCAGTCCATATGCTCCTCTTACCAATATAGCCCCGGGCTCGCACCCAGAACATCTGTTTGGGCTCCATGTTCTGCAGCTGGCTCAGGGTGGGTGGGTTTACCATCTTGATCTCAATGGGTACCTCCTGGGCAGCAATTCGGTTCAGCCCCACACGGTACTTCTCTTGGAGTTCAGGGTTCCTGGAAGTACAGGGGAGAGGAACTGGGAGAGACCCAGGAAGAGGGGGAGCCTCTCCTCTGAGCTGCCTCTTCTGACCACTCCCCCACTCCTCCACAGGGACTCCTGGCTTATCCCCTCTGGCAGGCAGGATAGGGCAATGTTTAAATCCCTTCTTTGCCACTTAACAGCGATGTGGCCTTGTGCAAGATAGTTATCTCTCTGAGCCTATTTTCCCATCTACAAAATGTGGATAATGACAGTAACCTACCTCATAAGAATTGTGGAGAAGATAAGCATATAAAGTCGACACATCATAGTACTAAGGTGTACATGATAATATGCACTGTTGCGAAGCATTTCACATACCCTGAGAGACAGTAATATCATTACCCCCAGCTGATTGACTAAATAAACCCATACAGTTCAAGTAGCTTGCTCAGGAAATGCAGTAGGCAGGAACTGGACCCAGGCAGTCTGGCTGCAAAGTCCATGCTCTTAGCCACCTGCCTATTCCAAGCTTTCGGGAATCAAGCTGTCCAACTTGGACTGAGTTACCTAACCCTGAGCAACTGGGAACACTGTCCACAGGGGCAAGAGCTCATTTCCCGAAAAGCCCCTTTGCCATGTAACAGCCACCCATAGTGCTCTTCCCGAGTATTGCCCTTTTCTTCCCTAATTGCCATTACTGTCCCACACAGAACCTTCTCTGATGATGGAACGTTCTGCAGCTGCATTGTCCATGATGGAGGCCACTAGCCACATGTGGCTACTGAGTGCTTGAAATGTGGTTGGTAAGACAAAAATAGAATTGTTCATCCTATCTAATGTTAATTAAGTTAATGTAGCCACCTAGGGATAGCACAGCTCTAGATTTATGGACCTTTAAGGACAATGTCCTCTCATTTCAGCAAATGTTTTTGAGCTTGGACTACACAGGTTCTTTACTTCTTCCTCTCTGTCAATGGTAGTATAACTATAATCGATGAGCACCCACTAAGTGCCTTATCTCTTACTCACTTAATCTTCACAGCAGCCATATGAGATAGGAATTATAACTGAGAGCACAGGCCCAGAGTGGGAAAGCAACTTGTTCAAACTCCCACAGCTAACAAAGACAGAATCAAGATTTGAACCCAGGCCTTTCCCAGGCTCACACCTACATCCATCCCATCAAACTCTGCCTCTCGGGTATGCAAGGCAAGACAGAGGAGCTCTCCTCACGATACAGCTCTGAAGAAGGCAGGGCAGAAATGACCACCCTATTTTTTAGACAAAGAAACAAGTTCTCAGAGGCTGGGGAGTTGGGCAGAGTCACACAGCAGGTGAGCACTAACAGAAGCACAGCCCTGCCCAGAATCCTTGTCTGGCCTGTGTTGGAACCCAGAGGGCTCTTTCCCTGGCCTCAAACATTTTTCCACTTCATTGACTGTGATCCAAGTAAGGACTGTATTTTACTAAGCGGTATTCAAAATACTTAACACACACTAAGGTGAAGGCAACAGGTCCACAGCTCTGCAGCAGGGACCCTCACTGCCACCAGGCGTTAACTGCAAGCCTGCGGGACGGTGGGTGAGCCTGAAGGAGGAGGAGGTCGCTCAGAGAATGGGAGGTGAGTATTTACCAAGTAGTTATGGGAGGATTTCAGTATTTGAATAACCAGTTAAGCTGTAACAGCACCTGAACAGGTTGAATCATAAGTATATTCTACGTCATGAACCGCAGTACACACACAACTGGAAATAAAGTTTTACAAAAGTATCCTTACCTTTACTACATACAATATACTCCAATATCTTCTTTTCTAGTGTGTATTTTTAAAATGCTGGTCTAGATCTACTAAAGGATTCCAGGACCCACTGACTGCAACTGACAATCAAGACTCCTGAAACCTTTTTCACTCTTAAGCTCTCCCACTCTTCTGCCTGTTCCTTTCTGAGTGACCCCCTCTCCTTCAGGCTCACCCCGATCCAGCCCCCGAGGAGGTACAGGCTGGCAGCAGTGAGGGTCCCTGCTACAGGGCTACGCTGCTGCCTTCAGGTACACAACACTGTCCTGGAGCCTCTGGGTCTCTCACCTTAAATACTGGTCAATGAGGGCCTCGCGGTCAAGCAGCTCTTCTGGCAGGGGCACTGTGGGCATGGAGAACTGGTGCTGCACGGGGCTGGGCTGTGTCTGCTGGAAGGAGGCCTGGAAGATGAAGATGGGCTTGCCATGTTGCACAGCCTTCACAGAGCGCACCGAGAAGCTCGCCCCTGTTCGCGTTCGCTCCACCTGGTACAACACAGGCACCTTTGGATCGCCTGCGGTGGGCACAAGGTACATGGTAAGCCACATAGGCTGGGTCATCATCACAATGGCTGGACAGGCACCCCGGCTACTCGTTCTCCATTCCTTTTCTGCTCGGTAGCTAGTAAGGCTGTGAAGGCCCACGTTCTGGGCATAGACACCACCAGACCCTGTCATCGAGATACTCCCAGTGCAGGTGTAACTCCCGTCAACAGAACTGAAGGGACTTGGCCAGATTCTCTGCCTTTAAATCCTGGCTGTGCCAACTCACCAAGCTGTGTGACCTTGGGGAAGTCATTTAACATCTCTGGGAGGCAGTTTACCCATCTGTAGATGGGGGAATTACCACAATGTTCATACCTCCCAGGATTTTAATGAAAAATTAGTTCATAGTTGTGATCTGTTTAGAATATCTGGCCCATATTAAGTGCTCTGTGTTTATTAATTAAAATAAATACTCCCAGCTTTTGTCTTGTTCCTTCTGTGACTGAGATCATGTCATGAGTCCAGTACCATTTTTCTAGATCAAGGGTCAACAGATCTGGCCTGCCACCTGTCTTCTTTCTTGGTTTTGGTTTTTCTTGTCTGTTGTTTTTTTGAGAACAAGTAAAGGCTATTTATTCAGAGTTTAGTACAGTAGCAAGGGGGTCAGCCACCATCACTTAGCTTGACAGGCGGAGGAACGGGAAAGCTCTGCAGTGGAAAAAGAGGTTTCGGGTATTCCCTGACTGAAGGCTGTTGGCACAGGCAAGCTGTCGGCTAACTAGAAGCAGGGCATCCTAGATGATTGGTTGAGGGGGCATATTTGGCTTTCCCTCATTGGTCCTAAGTTGGAAGCAAGGGCAAAAATTAAGGAAGCTGTCAGTTATCAATCAAGTCCTGGCTGTTTGGGGCAGATTACTAGAGGGACTTGATTTGGCTTCCTGGACTAGCTGCTAGAGATAGAGGTCTGACTTCCTACAAGGCTGACTATCGTAGACAGTAGTAGGTTGGCTTCCTGGGTTGGTCACTACCGGCTGTGGATCATAGTGTTTTTATATCTGGTCTGGCCATTCTCTGAACATGTATTCCCCCTGAAGAAAAGCCTGCCATCTCTTCATCCTTGATGCAAACAGCAGTCATCTTCAGGTGTCTGTGCTCCCAGTGCACTGGCTCCGGGTGGAGGACCATAAGCCCTCAACAACCAGGTCGGGAGGCTTTTTAGGAGGAGACAGTCTCCTTCACGTCCCTGAAGTCCTTCACTGCCTCTCTGAGTCAAGCCAACTGTGGAGAAAACCTTGACATCTAGTCAGTGAGACATCTGGGGGATAATTTTCAAGTTTTGGACAAAAGAAACAGGTCTCAAGAAGTGTTGCTTCCTCCACCCTGATCCAAATGGGGAGCCAACCAGCACTGGAGGCTCCCTCAATAGCAACGAACACCACTGTTTGCAGCCAGGTTATTTGCTTAGTGGTCTGGTATCTGGCATCGCTAAGGAGCATTTTTATCAGAACGGGGCTGCACAAAGTCGAAGGCCTTTGAGAAGGGCATCCCAGGAGTCCAGACACTGGAGAGCTACATGTCTCAAGGGCTAGGAAGGAAGCCTCCCTTCCCAACCAACCCTAACAAAATCCTTGGGGTATGGCCACGATGCAGTACTTTCAGTTACTAGGGATTTTCCTTTCAGGGTGACTGAGTTCCGCATCTGTTCTTGGTCATGGTTATTAGAACAGAGCAGGTAGGTCCTGGAGGCTATCGAAGGATGGGAGCTAACAGTTATGAAGGGGTTCTGGAAGCCAGGCAACATCTGTAACAAGATTATGTTTGTCCTGTGGGTATCATAATAACTACGCAAAGTGGGTTTTATCCTCATTGAATAGATGAGGAAACTGATGCCCTAAATAACATTTTTTGGAACACAGCCAAGCCCATGTCTTTACATATTTTGTTGTTTTTGTTTTCAAAACCTAAAATATTTACTATCTGCCCCTTTATAATGTTTGCTGACTCTTGCTTTACATTCTCCAAGCTCTAAACCTATATCATATACTAAGTCAGATGACTCCCATACCACATTCTTCTACCTGTCAGTAGAGAAATACTTCAAAACAAAAACAAACTAACATTCTATCCTGGGCTTTTACATAAAGAATTGATATGATGAATGGCCAAGAGCAACACCCGGCCCCGCCCCCACCCCACCCCCAGCATCTTTTACTTCAAAATATTAGAACATCATTATTGGTTATATTTGGTGTACTGTGTATAAGGTCACATCACAAACTGGTAAGAAAGCTTCCCTTTTTACCTTGCTACCAGGAAGCTCAGAACTAGTTTGTGTACAAAACTGCAACAATATAACTTACCATATGTTAAGTCATGACTTAACAATACGACTTTGTTTTTTTGACACAATCATATCCCCCAAATCCCTTTATCACTAACCTTCTGTCGCTTGACTTTTATAGTACTATAATAGCGGCCGATTTAAAGCTGTCCTGCAGCCTTTCAAGGAGGAGGTAGGAACACAAACAATTGATGATTATTTTGACATAGTAGCATGGGGATGGCTCATTCCATGCTACCCCTAGATGCAGAATTCCCAAGGAAGAGAATCCTTTCCCCAGAGCCTCAGATGGGCACCATGGCAGCTCTCCCATGGTCTAGAATTATCTCCCTGGAGAAAAGCACACGAGGAAAGCGTATAGAGCTTGGAGACACACAAACTCAGGTTCAGATCCTGGCTCTGCCTGCCTGGGCACTGTGGGAGCTGGCTACGTGACTTCTTTGAATCCATTTTCTGAAAGGTATAATGGTGGCAGGAATGCCCATTATATTTATGAGGACTAAATATTTTTATTTATGAGGACTAAACAAGATAATGTATTTGGCTCTGCTCTGTATCCTGCACATTTAAATTATTCCCATAAGTTCATCGTCAAAAAATGAATTTTTTATCGTTTATGGAAGAGCAGCAATGTGCCATGCCCTGTACTCAATACTTTACCTGCAAAGACTCACAGAAATCTTTGAGAAACAAGATTTCTTAAAAACCCAGTTCAGAGGGATCAAGTGATGCCCCCACCCCACCCCACAAAATAAAACTGTCTCACTAGGCTAGAAGGATTAAGCATCAAAAAGCCCAGCACTTTTGGAGCTTACAACCAAATTGGAGAAATAAAGAACTCTTGCTCCCAATTAGCATAAAGGTAAGAGCAGTGCTGACCCAGTTAAGTAATCAAACCCTTCACAGGCAGGGAAGGACAGACAATTAAAGGATGGGGAGTGAGGGGCATGGAAATGCAGTATATGAAAAGTTATATTTACTGTTAGAACTATTTTATATTTGTAAAATGAAGGGGGAAACCCCATTTTTTTTTCTTTTTTTAATTGAAGTATAGTTGACATACAATGTTATATTAGTTTCAGGCACACAACAGTGGTTCAACAATTATGTTACAAAATGCTTCCCATGATTTAAGTGTAGTTACCACCCATTATTGTTTTTTTAATAGGAATCACATATCATAAAGTTCCATAAATTCTCAGCTGATGGGTCTATGCAGAAGATAGTGACTCTTAAAACCGGGGGGTGTCTGCCTGAGGAGTGAGACAGGGAAGGAATGGGAGTTTTTTATGTTTGTCAAAAAAAAAGCCCATGAGTTTTAAAAGATTACTCTCCCAATTCTGTATTTGATCCCAGGGCTGTAAGCATCTGTAGATCACCTCCCTTGGTGTGGCCCCTCCTCCATTTTTCGGGTGGGACAAACCGAGCCTCGGGAGTGGGTAGGCAACCTCACCTCGCATGGTGAATGAGCCGCAAGGCTGAAACTAAGCCCGAAGTCTCTGGATTCCCAGGGCTCTCTTCTCCAAGCCAAGCTACCTACCTCCAAACTCCTAGCAGCAGTGCCAGCTCCCCTATAAGGGTCCAGCACAGAACATTCAGAGTGTCAAGAATGGGTAAAGGTGTGCAAATAATGAAGAACAAAAGAGCCACAGAGAGCAGTTAGGCAACAAAGCCTTATGTCGCTACCCTCCAGATAACAAGTACCCAGTGAGTCTCAGCAGGTGTGAGGTTTAAGGATCTTCCGGGGGTGGGGGCCGTAGGCCTAGCTCCTCTCTACACTCCCCCAAGGCAATCAACTGTCCCTCACTCACTCCTCCACTTCTCTCCCTCTCTCCTCAGTCAACCCTCAAATCCAGGAAGTGGCTGCGGGGCCACCAGAGCTGAGGACAAAGGTAGGAGTGGGGGCGGAGGTTTACCTGCCCGTACAAAGTAGCAGTGCAAGGAGTGCACGTGGACGTCTTCACTCACAGACTTGGCTGCAGCCACCAGAGCCTGGCCCACGATCTGACCCCCAAACAGCCGCTGGGTTGTGGGCACCCAGTAATGCCTTCCTCTGTGGGGAGAGGGGGAAAGCAGGAAACACTTGAGGGTTGTGCCTAATTCTACCTGGATCAGTGAACTTCTAGTGCAGGATCTCTGAACCTTATTGGGATTTAGGATCCTTTTGAGAATCTGGTGAAAGCAGGGGACCACTTCCGCAGGCAAATATCCTTACATCACTCTGCATACAATATACAACTTCAGGGCCTTCTGTACTGCCCCACCCTTCTGTTGACTACGATTTGGGATAATGAACCAATCTGATTATTTTACACTAGAGAACATAGATCAGAAAGGGAAGGTGACTTGCACAAGATCAGAGAGCTTAACATTGCCATTAAGATCCTGGGCAGTATCTAGGTCCTTTGACCCCCAAGTCCAGAGTTTTTTCTACTGCCCATACCAGGGTAAGACAGAAGTCTCTCAAGACCTTGAGTGGGCCAAGATGAACCCCGAGAGCTGGGGGTGGACTGCATTAAGGCCTGCCATTTACACCCCTCAACTGTGACAGCCGAGTTCTTCCAAGAACTAGATTTAGATCTCAAAGTGTCCTCAGACTTCAAGTCTAACCCCTTCAGTGTGCAGATGAGAAAACTAAGGCCTCAGAGGTAGTAAACAGGACTGCCCCAAATGGGACCCTTGTGGAAGGCCCAGGGATTTAGGTCTCCAGCTTCCCACCCAGCCCAAGTTTAGCATTTTTCATATGCTGCATTGCAAATAGCCCTCCAGGAAGTTACTTCTAATTCCTCAAGTAGGGGAAGGGAAGTTAACAACAGATTGCTTCCAATAAAGCAGCAGGAGCCTTGGAGACCAAAACTGTTAAATCCCCAGCTGCTGAAAGAATTTAAGTGGTATTGGGAGGGAAAATGGCTCAGGACTCAGAATGAGTAATGAGCTACTAGACCCCACCAAATAGTGGGGGGAGGGGTATGTAAGAGGAAAAGGATAGCGAACATGCAGGGAGCTTCGGGTAAGTTTTATACCTGAGCAGCTGCGTGGACAAATCACCGCCCTTTCTGGGCTGAGTTCCCCAGACACATGGCTCATCAAGGGAGGCTGATGAGAAGGCTACCTACGGTCCAGACTGCTAGGGATTCTTTGGGGGTAGTGCTGGGCGGACCTGGCAAGGAGAGGGAGGGAGCCGGGGCAGAGGGCAGCTTTGTTAGGGACAAGTTCTCCTTTACAGAGCATGAATCCCGCGCAGCGCCCATCCTTGTCCAGCGGACTAGGAGCAGGGATTACGCGGTGACGGCAGTCAAAATCAGGAGTCAGTGTCCCAATGCGGGGGCGAGGGGACGGGCAGGATGCAGCTGGCTACCTGAAGAGATCCTCGTCCAGTGGCTCGAGGTTGAGCACGCTGGTGACCAGGACGCTGCGAAGGTCCCCAGCGGGATCGCCGTCGCCCTGCCCGTCCTCCGGGGCCCGCAGCGACGACATCTTCGCTTGCTGCCCGCAGGGGACTTTGCGCTGGACGGAAAAAGCTGAGACTTGGAGCTTCCGGCAGATTGTTCTAGTAACCGGAAGCCCCCTGCGGACCCTGAGAAAGCGGAATGCAGGTCATGATTGGTCGGTGCTCCGGTCAGTTTTCGGGAGAGTGTGGCCCTCTTTCTCTAGCGATTGGAGAATATGAGTGCCAGTCTGAGAATCCCGTGTGTGATTGGATGTGGTATTGGAGGGCAGAGCCCAGAACTGGATAATAAGGGCTGAGAATCACTTCCCCTCTTGTCAGAAGCCGCCCCCAGACCCTTGTATGTTTTAAGCTAGGGCTCCTTCTGAGCTCCATAACAGGCCAACCAACTGGGGCCGGCCCTTAAGGCATCCTGGTCCCACGCCCAGCCTGTAGACCCTCATAGTGTGACCTCTGAACCCTGGTGTTGATCTTGGGGCCAGCCCCTGGTGTGGGCTGAGGGGGCCGCCATGGAGCTGGGCAGCTGCTTCAAGACCTACGAGGACTTCAAGGAGTGCTTCAGCGCCTATAAAAAGGAGAACAGGTGCTCCTTCACTCTCAGGGACTGCGTCTCCGTCCGCTTCCACAACCTCAACCGTGGCACCTCCATCCGCGAGGACATCCTGTAAGGGCGGGGCGAGGGCGGGGCAGGAGGGCGCGTGGGCGGCCTGGAAGAGGAGGCAGTGTTGTTGGGACCCAGTTCTGTGAGCACACAGCGGGCACTCAGCACTTGCTTGCTGTGTGTTGGGTGAAAAGAGCAAAAGGTTCACAGGCTTCGCTTATTGACCACCCGCTTCACCTTCACTCAGTCCCTCATTTAGCTTTTCCGGAATTCATAACTGCAGTTTGTCCCTTTTTTTTGAGCACCTGCAGTGTCCCAGAAACAAAGTATTGTCTTCACAAATCGATAGAAACGCCTTAGCGATAATTTCTTTCATCAGTCTTCTCTTTACTAAGCAATCATGCGATCATTTGTTGGTTAGTTCATTCGTTCCTTCATTCATTTATTTTGTAAATGGTTCCTGGGCTACTGAGATCAACAGCTGTTTTTCAAACACTTCCCACGGCCTAGGCAGTATTCTCTAGTCTGTGCATGCTTTTACCCCATGGGGCTGTATTGAGAATTAAAGATAATTTTTCCCCCCATTTATTAGATGAGAAAAGAGGCTTAGGGGCTAAGATAAGGGCGGCAAACTCAGTTGGCTTCAGGCCTCAAGTGAAAGAGCCCAATGTGAGAAAGTCCAATTTTTAATTTTACCGGTAGAAAAGGAATGATGAGAGAACAGTCAACACCAGGTCTTTATGCTAGGGAGAACAGAAGTGTCAAGTGGGCAAAATGGGCCTTATCAACTCCAGCCAGTGGCTGCCATGTGAAAATGAAGACCGTGTTGCCAGAGTTTTGGGAGAAAGGAGCCAGAAACCCAGCCTTGTGTGAATTTGTCTGCTTTTGAAAAATTGAAAATCAGTTCAAATTTGAACAGTCTACGTGGGCCAACTCAGAGAGTCAAAGTTCTGTAGCTATTTTCGTGGTACAGACTCCCCATCTAAATCCTCTTAGGCAGCCAAGGGGGGAGGGAAAGGGCTCTTTTTGGGCTTCAATTGTTTTCAGCTTGAAATAATCCTAGGCCAAAGTGGCACGTTCTAGAGCAGCCTGTCCTGAACCCCAATAGTGGTTAAAAGTGGGAGTTTGGGAGTCAGACAGGTTTTCCCCTTGACCTTGGTAAGACTTTTAACCTCTGTGACACAATTTCATCCATTTTTAAATGAGGATATAGTGAAGATTAAATAAGAAAATGCAGGTAGTGGCTGAAATGCAGTGCTCCAGTGAGTATTTGCCAAAGTTGTAACTGTAGTAGTACATGATAGAAAGCGGTACTTTAGAGTCAAAAAGTGTGCTGTGAGAATTATCACTA
Organism: Manis javanica; assembly: GCF_040802235.1. NCBI lineage: Eukaryota > Metazoa > Chordata > Mammalia > Pholidota > Manidae > Manis > Manis javanica. The sequence goes on along the minus strand of NC_133160.1, from coordinate 13,239,131 downwards.
AACGACCATAAGTCCCAATCAACAGAGTGATTCTATGATTTTATGTCTACATTACCCTCTCATATTTTTATATATGACTGTTACATTTTTCTTCTTGTTACAGCTTTTGAGGTATTGATGTTCTTCAAGCAGCCCATTAAGTATTCTGGTGTCTCCATTGTTACTCAGTTTAATAGCTACCTTTTCTGGACATTTTTTGGGAACACATTCCAGCCACCAAGAACTTTACAGGCATTGTTTTATTTAATCCTCATCATACCCTTTGAACTAGGCCCTTGTTTTACTGAGTTTTCATTTTCCATGTATCCATAGTCACAAGGCTGTTTAGGAAAGCAAACGCCATTACACAGAAGTCTTGCTAATAAACTAGCCACTTAGAAAATTAGTCATGACTTAATCATTCCTTCCTACTTAATCCTTACCAGTCCCATCAGCATCTTTGGCAGCCAGTTTCTGGCTAATGAATAGATGTGGTAAACAGCAGGATAATACAGTGCAAGTAAAACTAACTGCAAACTGAAATTGCACATCTCCTGAGAGCTGTAGGACTTAAGTGAAGTCCCGGATAGTAATGAGAGAGAACTCCTAGATCACCTCTCAGCCTTACACCAGTTAACAAATGGAGAAGGGAAATCAAGGGTGATGATATGATAGGGATGTGAAAAGCAAAGAATTTGCCTAACAAACAAATTAGGCCCTTGGGAAATCTGATAAAGCCTGAAAATATTTTGGTAAAACTGATCTTTACATAATGGAATAGTGAGACAGAAAATAAACTACAGTGTTTGGGAAAAATACACTGGGATGGGATGGCGGGGCAGGGGGAAGGAACAGGGAAAGCAACTGACACATTAAGTCATTTTTGATCTAAGAATGGGCATATAGCTGCCATTATAACCTACATTTGGTTAAATATATAAACTTTGTAATTTTAGTCTCATTTTAAGATAAATTCTACTCAATTTTTTTTTTTATCACCATTTACTGTGAAGTGTTGTTCCTGGGGATGTGTTTGGCTGCAGTTAACTGAAAACTGAGGATGTTAATTGTTTATTTCTTAGAAACCCAGAGATGGGCTTTTGAAGGTGATTGTTCCAGTGGTCCAAGCTGTTTGTATCCTACTCTGCCATCCTCAGTACTCAGCTTTGCCCTCAGGATGGGTCCCCACAGGGTACAAAGGCAGGAGTCAATTCAGAAGAAAAAGCCTTCCTTCAGTTTCCTACAGATTTCCCATCATGTTTCTTTGTCCAGAACTGGGCCAGTATCCATGCCCATTCCTAATGAGATTACCTTAATTGGCTTAAACTAGCCCCGAAGCACTTAGCTATGTAGGGCAGGAGTAGCAGCGTGAATGGAGCTGGCCTTCTGTTAGGAAGTGAGAAGGGGGCTAAGTGATGTTGGTTTGGCACCAACAGATCTTGTAGAGCCTTTAATTCACTTTTAGTGGTACTGATTATTCTTGGATGGGTTACTGATGATTTATAGATCAGTGCTCTTGTTATTTCCATGTTTATAGATAAGGAATTGGGGGCTTAGAGGAAGTGACGTGACATGTCCAAGTTTACACAGCTAATAAGTGGTAGAGCTGGAATTTAAACTCAGATATTCTGACTTGAGTCTTGTTCATAACTTAGGTTGTATGGTCTAAATGGCTTTATCCCACCTGTTACAATCCTGTTTGTGGCCCAAGATGCAGTTTACATACAGTAAGGGCCCAGATCTTAGGCAAAATGAATCAAAAGCCTTTAGTTAATCTTTATGAATCCCTATAGAGTGAATCACTCCTTATTCAGTTGTAAGTATGTTGCCTGTACTTGTAACCATTCACTTAATTTTGACTTACTGTCTACCTATGTGACAATCTCTCTGCTCACTAGATTTAGAGAATAGAGACTATCTAATTAGACTCTGTAGCATTCTGAGCAACTCATATAGTGTTTGGTACATTGTAGGACTTACTATATGTTTGAACTTTACCAAAGATCTTGTCCAAAGTTATTGTTAATAGTGCTGGGACTGGAAGCCAGGTTATCTGACAAACTCTCCCAGTACCCTCACTAGTATACTATTCCTCTTATAAGACCTTCCTCTGCCATACAGTTGCTCATTTAAAGTTCATTCTGTATGTGTGTTTGGAGGAGCTAGTCTGTGCCTGGTACAGTGCTCTGGGTGTACACTGACCGCACTCCACCAGGGGAATATAAACATCTGCAAAGGACATTGGGAGGAAGCTGTGACTCATTCCTCCAAATCCTGGTTGGGTGCTCTTAGCCATAAGCTCTGAGGGAGATTCAGAAAAGTATAAAACCTTATGCCTGCATTAACTTAGCTTTGATCGGGAGGGCATTCCAGACAGAGACAAACATGAGCAAAGGCACAAAGGTGACACAGCACAGTGAACACAGGAAGCTGTAGGCAGTTTGTCTTTGTAGGGCACCAAAAGCAAAGTGGGGACAGGTGGAAAACAAAGCTGGAGAGATAGGCAGAGGCCCCACCACCATCACCCCTTACAGGCCTTGCCATGTTACTGGGCTGCTCGTGCCCCTTCCTTACCCTGAGCTAGTGTTGACATTGCTACCCTAGCACTGTGCACAGGTACAGGCATTTTCAGCACCAGGCCCCTCCACCCTGTTATTGTGGCCCTGGCATATCCTGTTTTTCTAAGCTTGCCCTACAGGGTGGGCAGACAGGACCAGCTGGATTAGAGTGTTTGGAAAAGGGTTGGTGAGGTACCCGGGCTGTGTCATGTCACAGCAGGGGTTAAGGTTTTCTCTCCCCTCCCCTGGTCTGAGACACTCCTCCCTGAGGAGGCCAGGGTGTGACCCATCCCACCACTGGTGCTCCATGAGTCATTCACCCTTATGCCTTTGATAAGTATTGAAGGAATAGCACTGTGTTGGGTGCTTGGACTGCCCTGATAACAGTCCTGTCACTTGAAGCAGCACCATCCAATTGGAAAAGTAGTATTTAAACACCCAAGGGAGTGTCAACAAGGCATGAGAGATGTAATAATAGTAACAAAACTGCAGGACTTTAATTTAGCCTAAATAAAAGGCTAAACCAGGCTTTGGGCTAGATATTATGTCTGTGGCTTACCTAATCTTCAGACAACCCTAATAAGATAGTCTCATTTTATGATGAGAAACTGCAGAGGTGAAGTGACTTGCCCAAGGTCACACAGCTCCCCAGTGGTGAAGCCCTCATTCAAATCCAGTCAGTCAGTCCTCAGCATCCGCACTGTTAAATTGCTGGATATACAGCTCCCCAGAGAATCTGGTAAGCCTTTTATTTTAAATAAATGCTATGAATTCAGAGAAAGGAACAATTACTGTGGCTTGAGGATATCCATAAAGGCTTCCTGGAGAGGGCAGACTGATTTGGCCTTAAGCATGGGTGGAATGGGGATAGGAAGAGAAAAAGACAAGCATTCAATTTACCCTTCTCCTTTGAATCACCCCTTTCATCCTAGAATGGCAAACCTAGCCGGGACCCTGAAGATCACCTAAGAGTTCTCAGACTCTCTTAGGATGTGGATGTTTTTCTTTAAATGAAAGATGAACAGAGATGTTCCCTCTTAGAGATGAGGCCCAGGCACACCCTAACCCCTGAGGGCCACTGTGACCCTAGCAGTCTGGAGAAGGAGGGGGCAATGGCTCCTAAAAGGCAAAATGAAGGAGACATTTTAAACAGTAACCAGCTGGGCTCTCTGCTGATGCCTCTTGTCAATTTTCCATTGTATCTTGCCTCAGATTGAATTGTTGGCATCTACAGATGGGCAACAGAGAGGGAATGAGTGGAAAGAGTTGGGGCTTAGAATTGTTGTAGATGAAAATGAAGGGAGTTTTAGTTAGTCAGTAGCTTGAAGAACTAAATGCTGGTGAGTGAACATAAATCTTTCTTATGTAATCCTATGCTGCACTGTGGTCTCCAGGAAACATATCAGCCCCATGAGGCCAATACAGGGCCTTGCCTTGTGAAAGAAAGAGGGTGGTCACCTTTCTCATTGTCACCTCTACCTCCCTAGATATGTGCAGGTGAAATTTGTCTGTATTCAGACCCAATCAAACACGAAGAGAACACCCAAGGCGGACATGTGCCCAGCGTACTTGCTTCTGCGGTACAATGAGAAACTGGATAGACTGTTTATCAGTGAACTCAACACCCAGCATATACATGTTGACTCCAAAACTACGGGTCCTGGAGAAGACACTGCTAGCAATTCTAACAGGACGCTGTGCCTGCAGAACCCCCAGCCTGTGCAGCCCACAATCAAAAAAGACCTTGAAACTGCCAAGAAGTCCCCAGTGGAACCATCATTTGGCTTAGGTAAGGTTCAAGCACCCTCCAAGCCAGAGCAGGAGGTTATCAAGTCTTCTGACCTGACCAAGATAGCAAAGGTGATGAAGAACTTTCTTAAGGTCAATAAGGGTTCCATGGCCTCCCTCAGTGTGGGCAACAGCCAAGACCTAGACCGGCTCAGCTTTCAGAGCAGCAAGATGAGTGATTTGTTCATCCGCTTCCCAGAAAATCTCCTGCTGCACAGGGTGGAGAACACCCAGGGCCACATCCTGTATGCCTTCTTGGTGGAAAACAAAGAACGAGAAGGTCGAGTAGTACACTTTGCTGTGCTTAAGACTGAGACAACCACCTCCGTGGCCAAGATGCTGAGTATCTTCACAGAGTTCAACTCAGATTGGCCCAAGGTCAAGGTGGTCTTTGTGGACCCGTCCTTCCCTCATCGAGGCATCCTGCAGGAAATCTTCCCTGCTGCCCGTATCCTCCTTTCCATCTACCACACAACCCGACTCTTAGAGAAGAAGTTGCATCGTAGTTCAGCCAATCCATCCTTTAAATGGCTCATGAAAGAAGCCCTGCGGAAGGCTGTATTTGTCACTTCTGATGCCAGCCTGCAAAATCTCTGTCAGATGTCCCAAGCCCTACTAGATGAGGGGCTCTTCAGCTTCCTGCAGACCCACTGGTTCTCCTGTGAACTGCTGTGGTACATGCATGTTAGGAAAGGCCTGCACGCATGTAACACATACATGGACAGCCTAGACGTTGTCACCAGCAAGGTGTCAAGCCTCTTTCGGGAGCAGCAGTCCCTACTGGACTGTATCCTGCGCTTTGTGGATTATATAGACTTCTTTAATATCAAAGGCTTGAAGAACTTGCCTACAGCTCCTCTCAGGTTAAAGAGAGCCCGGCCAGCAAGCATGCCACCAAAGTCTAAGAAAGCTTTTTCAATCTGTGGAGAGAGGCTTCTCAGGCTCCCTGTGGAAGAGACAAAGCCAGAGCAGGTGCAGTTACAGCAGCAGCCACAGGTGCAGGCCTCCCAGGGTGGCATGCTGGACACATTGCAGCAGAGTGGCTCTGCACTGGCCTATAAGCTGTGCCACAGTGAGTGGGAGGTGGTTCAGAACTCCACGCACTTACTGGACATTGCTGGCTCCTCAGTGGACATTCAGCTGCTAGAGGATTCTCATCAGGTTAGCAAAGACGGCTGTAGCTGCAGCTGCTCCTTTCAACAGTGGTACCACCTGCCATGCCGGCATATTCTGGCCCTGCTGTACACCAGCCAGAGGCCCGTGGGGGAAGCCATGGTGTGCCGCCGGTGGCAGAAGAGGTACCAGCACCTCCTTGGGCCCAGTGGGGAGCTCCAGGACCCTGTCGTGCTCCCAAACGCAGGCCAGCCTGGGAAGCAAGGACGGAACAACATGATTCAGGACCTAAGCCGGGAGCTAGCAAACCTGCTAATGCAGAGTGAGGGGCCAGAGCTGGAGGAACGCTGTTCCACCTTACGCAAGATTGTGGATATCTGGGCTGACCCCTGCCAGCCGCCTGAGCCCAATCAGCAGCCAGGGGACTTCAAGGATGTGGGCTGCCTCCCTTTCCTCTGGGGAAAGCAGGAGGAAGGGGAGGGACTCCCTCTTGCTGGAGCCACACTTCGTGATTGAAGCTCTCATGCTGGTGCATTGGGCCACAAACCCCTTTCCTTGTAAATCTGAGAGCTCAAAGTGGGCAGAGCTTGCTAGGGATCTGTCTGCATTTTAATCAGTCTTCCCAGGTAGGGCTAGGAGGATTGTTACAATAGGGAGAAGAGGATCCCCACAGAGTGACAGTCCTTTAAATCTGCCTCTTTTCTGCCCTACCTTTGTCATTCCTTGGGAGCCTCATTCATTGTTCAAGGCCAAAGTTATCTCAGTGCTGAAAGGTCACCCCTCTTTCTCCCCCAACTCCTGAGATCAGATCTTACTCACTTTATGTAGATAAGCTCTCTGTTCCAGGATAAGGTGAGACGAAATGGACCTGACAAAGGGGCCTGTTTGTGGGGACAAAGGAAAGGAGGGCGATCCTTTGGCTATTGCTGCTATTTACAAAGAATCTGTTATTTGGACTTAATTTTTATTCATATTAAATAAAGTTTGTTTTTAATAAAATCAAGTAAGTTGAGGAAATGTAGGGTGCTTGAATAGGGAGGGAATGTAATGGGGGTTGAGGAGCCAAACATCCTGATGCCTCAAGTTCAAAGACTTAACAGTTCACCACATACTCCACCCTCTTCCTGCTATCCAAGACGTCAACACTGATTTCAGGCTGCCTTGTATTCTGGCAGGTGGAGGCCAAATAGACTGGGAGGGAAGAACCTGAATCCTAGAGTTGACTGCCCCAAAATTGCTGGGGGACTATGGGCAAGTCCCTATTTCTCTGTTTTCCTCATCTGTAAAAATAAGTGTGTTGCTGCTTCTATTCTTAATTTCCCCTGGAGGTTTATATAAACTGAACATTTCATTGCAGTTATAAGTACTTGTTGCTGGTTTGTAATCTTAATCCTCTAAAGCCACCCAGTTTTCCAAGATGTGTTTTTTAGGGGAACTGAGGTCAAAAGATGTCAGGCGGTCTTGGTTCTTGAGCCAATTCACGGTGACCTAAAACAAGTCACTGTGCCATTCTGGATCTCTTTTGGGAAATACTGGAGGGGGTTGGGCTGGGCAACAGCTCCCTCAAGATCTGGATTTCCTCCACTCCTAGAGTTGAGCCCCTCACCGCTAATGGAGAGCCAGGGAGACCTGGGACTTCGTTTGCCCATAAGGCGGAAGACGCAGTACAACTACCTAGGCCCCTTTTCCTACCCCGCTAGAATCAGATTTGACCAGAAAGGGGGGAAAAAACCCGTATTTATTTTGCTTTTCATTTTCGGCCCATGAGGGAGTTTTCATAGCAACACGCCGTTCCAGGGGCCGCTCCTGGATGCAAATGTCCTCAGGTTCTCGTTGGTTATCGCCAGAGCCTCGTAACCATGGTAGCAGCTCCCGCCCATGAGCTGCTGAACTGCGATTGGTCTGTGCTCCAAAGACCGATAGCGAATTCCTCAGGCCATTGGTTTGAGTCACGGCGGAAAGCTGGCGCCGCGGTTGGTGAGCCTAGAGGTCAGTCAGACTGAGAGGCAGGGTCAAATAGGGAGAAATGGCGGCCGAGCCAGATTGTGGGTGAGTGATTTTGGGAGGAGTGGGTGTGTGAAGCAGTTGGTGACCGCGGTCAGCCATGACGCAACTCCCAAAGGGGTGGGAGGTTGACTTCAGGCTCCGGCCGTACTTCGAATAGGAATGTCAGACTGCCACATCCTCCCATCCCGATGAGAGGTGAGAGGTCAGAGGCTGCATCTCCTCTCCATCCCTGAATCAAGATTTCAAGCCAAAGACTCGGCTTCCAGCTACTTAGTAATGGTGAACAAGTCACTAAACACCTTTGAACCTCAGTTTTTCATCCGTAAAATGGGGACTGGGACCTGGTTTGGGACCAAATAGAGGAAATGTGAACAGAGTATTGCAAGTAATAGAGGGATTTACATAGAGGAAGGAGAAGCTATGCACATTTGCTAGCCCCAGTTCATGGTTGAAGGGATTGAGGTCCAGAGGCAGTCACTGGCTTGCCCAAGATCACACAGCAAGTTTGGGGCAATTGCAGTTCTCTTGTATATACCAGCACCAAAAGAAAGAATGGGTGCCAAGAAGTAATTTGTAAATAGAAAGTGCTATACAGATATTTAAAATGCTATTTAAGGAGAAAAAAAAAAAAAGATCAGGTGCAGCTTTGGCCTTCAGAGTTATTTAAATCTCTTGGAGCCAAATCTTTCCTTGGCTGGCTTCTTATTAATTAGGTCTCACCTCTAACGTCATTTTTCCCCATCCCCACCAGCTGGAGGCTTCCCTGGCCACCTTAACTAAAGTATCCCTCCCACCCCCAACTTACTCCAGTTCTGTGGTCTTTGTAATCTTCATTATCTGATACATACTTGTTTGTTTATGTGTTTATTATGTATCTCCCCAGAACAGTGCTGATACATGGTAAGCAATAAATATTGTCTGGATGAATCATTGTAGAGCCAAGCCCTTACTGTCTCCTTAAACCTCTGTCCTTCTCCATAGGCCCATCTTTGGAACAAGATTTGGGAAGTACAGTCTAGCCTCAAGCCTCAACTTAGTTGGAGTTTTGAGAGACTGAGAGCCTTCTAGACAGCAGCCTCGCAGAGAAAGTATTTTGGCCTTGGCATCTAGAGATCTCCCACCTCCCCCATGGCCCTGACAATGCTGAATGAGCTCCTGATTGAAGACCCAAGCCCACCTATGCTGCTGTATCAGGTTAGCAAGACTGCTCAGTTAGAAACCCTCAACTATCAGAGCTGCTTGATGCAAGGTGTTTTTGCCCATTTCCCTGAAATCTTATTTATCCACCGGACCTATAACCCAAGAGGCAAGGTGTTATATACCTTTCTGGTAGATGGACCTCGGGTACAGCTGGAGGGTCATCTGGCCCGAGCAGTCTACTTTGCCATTCCTGCCAAGGAGGATCCTGAAGGCCTGGCCCAGATGTTCCAGGTGTTCAAGAAGTTTAACCCAGCATGGGAGAGAGTCTGTACCATCCTAGTGGATCCCCACTTCCTCCCCCTGCCCACCTTAGCTATGGAATTCCCTGCAGCCGAGGTCCTGCTCTCAGCATTTCACATCTGTAAGTTCCTCCAGGGCAAGTTCTATCAGCTGTCCCTTCAACAGCCTGTAGAGAGGGTGCTCTTGACCTCCCTGCAGAGCACAATGTGCTGTGCCACAGCTGGCAATCTGAGGAAGTTATATACACTCCTAACCAACTGCATCCCCCCAGCCCAGATGCCTGAACTTCACTCACACTGGCTGCTCAATGACCGAATCTGGCTGGCTCACCGCTGGAGAAGCCGAGCTGAGAGTAGCCGCTACTTCCAAGGCCTGGAGGTCACCACCCGTATCCTCAGCCAGTTCTTTGGCACTACCCACTCTGTGGAACAAGGCATGGCCTCTCTGCTCCGCTATATGCAGCAGAACTCTGGAGACAAGGCAAGCTTCAGCCTGGGCCTGAGTCGCCAAGACAGTCATGCCTCCTCAGATGTCAGCCCCAAAAGCCCTAAAGTGGAACAGCTGGTAGAAGCCCACATCCAGCAGTCTCTCAATGCTATCTGCACAGGGCCAGCAGCCCAACTCTGCCTGGGTGAGCTTGCCGTCGTCCAGAAATCCGTGCACCTCATTAGCTATGGCTCAGAAAAGGTGAACATACAGATCCTGGAGGACACCCACAGGGTACAGCTCCAGCCCCCTGCCAGCTGCAGCTGCTACTTTCACCAGGCCTTCCATCTGCCTTGCCGCCACATCCTAGCCATGCTCAGTGCCCACCACCAGGTGCTCCAGCCTGACATGCTGCCAGCTCAGTGGACAGCAGGCTGTGCTGCCAGTCTAGATCACATCCTGGGGAGCAGGTGGAGTGAGACCCTGGATAAGCGCTTGGCAGTGACTCTCCTCACAGAGGAGGTGGGTCAGCTCTTGCAGCACTGCAGCCAGGAGGAGTTTGAGCGGCGGTACAGCACCCTGCGGGAACTGGCCGACGGCTGGATCGGCCCTTATGAGCAGGTCCAGCTCTGATTAGCCTCAGTGTCTGGAGTTGCTCATACACTCACATCCATCCCTACTCACACCCCCACACCCACATCGTTGTACGTCCATGGGCCCTCCTTCCAGTAAAGGACAAGGGTCTTCTATTCTCTTGCAGCCCCCTACCTAAAATGTGTCCATTTCCCTAAGACAGGAGTCAGATCTTTTTTGTAAAGAACCCAATAGTAAATATTTTAGGCTTTACTGGCCATGTACTGTCTCTGTTGTGTATTCCTGGTTTTGTTGTTTTACAAACTTTTCAAAAAATTAAAAACTATTCTTGGTTCAAGGGCCTTACAAAAATAGGTGACCCCTGCTCTAAGAGATAAAGACATTGGGTGGAGATCAAGGGTTAGGGCCTGGTGAGGCTTCTCCAGTAATGAGAGGGCTCATCTGACCCAGAGGAAAAGGCCCCTCTGAGGCTCAGCCAGGCCCCAGCCTTTGTTCCCTGTCCCAGTCCGAGCTCATTAAAGTTGAATGTTGCCTAGTCTAGCACTTGTCTACTTTTTTATCTTGCAAAAGGCAGTGTAAGAAATACCATGGAAAGAATAGACTTTGGAGTCTGACACTGCATGTGAATCCTGGTTTCTCCTCTGCCTAGCTTTGGAGGCCTGGTTCCGCCTTTTCCTAGCTGTAAGACTACAGGCAAGTCACCTCTCTGAGCTTCAATTGTTCATTTGTAAACATGGAGAGCCCCACAGTGTTGGTAAGACTAAAGCAGAAGAGGCATGTAATGGGCCCCGATGCCTAATGGGTGGTCAATAAGTTAATTTTCTTCCCTTGCATATGGTCCCATCACCTGCCCTTAGCAGGCAGGGAAATGTGAGCCAAGAGGAAAATTCACATTGCCTAGGACTTTGTACAAGAAATTCCGATTGAGTCCCAAAACTGTACAAAGAAGCCTCCACTATCCAAGCAGGGCCCCTACCACAGGTAATTTTCAATATAACTACAATGACAAGATCTGTCTCCTGGCTTAGTGGTATCTGAAGAAACTTTAACTTCCTGGAGTCTGGGCCCTGATGAAGGACTCATGTTCATCAGAGTGGCTCAAACCACCACCCTCTCCCCATCCCTGCCATAGGCACCCCCAACCTCGTCTGCCCAAAAACCATACAGAGAAGCCACCCTATTGTCTGGTGCTATTTCATCAGCTACAAGCAGGAGCCAGGAGGCTGGCCCCTCCTGGGTCTCACTAGGAGCACCTTCCCAGAGGCCTCATGGGCCTGCACCTGTTCCCACGGCTCCTCTTCCACAGACCCCCTCCGGCTCTGGATGGGCCATCATGAAAGCTTGAGCTGCCCGGATCAGGTCCTCTTCCTGCAGGCCTGGGACTGGCACAGTGGGGATGCCGGCAATCATCATAGCCAGCGTGAGGATGCAGATGTCAGGGTGGGTGCTGGCCTCCTTCCCCCCTGCCTCAGCGGGCATACGCAGAACTCCTGGTGACAGCCCACACAGCAACAGGGGCCCAGGCCTGCTGGAGCCACCCAGGTGGGGAGCTCTGCTTCTGGAGCAGCCATCCTCCCAGCCCACGCTCTTTGGCTGCCTCATGTCGGGAAATTCGTGGTGGTATTGGCTGTACTCTTTCCACCGCAGTGTCTCCCAGCCAGCACCCCCAGGGAAGCCCCTGACTTCCAGCACTGCCAAGGGTGGACCCCAGGCCTGGGTAGCAGGTGCCACCTGCTCAGCTTTCTGGCTCAGTGGGCCTCCACCAGAGGCCACCACTGGCTCTCTGGGACTATGGAGGCCAAGGGATGAGCCTGGAGAAGCGGCCCCACCTGTAGAGACAGGAATGAGATGGTATGTTACTCTTGGTCTCTTTGAGGAGGAAGGCCTGAGGGGCAAGGCAGAGGAGCAGAAGCAATTAAGACCAGCCCAAGAGGCAGTCGAGGGACTGGGAACTAAGTTTTACTCATATTCACACCCCTAGTCCCCACCGAGTAGGTGATAGAGAAGTGTTACTGAATGAGTGAGCCAGTAGGCAGCTATTGGCAAGACCTTGTGAATGCCTTTTCTTCAAAGAAAATGGACTCCAGGGCCAGCTCCAAAATGCCCAGAACCTCTACCTCCCCAGGAGCAGGAAACAAGTTCTGAGAGAAAGTTGTACCCCCTCCAATTCCAGGAGCCTGTCTCACCTTGGCCAGAAGGCAGACATGGATGAGTTTGCAGAGAAATGAAATAGGACATGGCTGCCCCAAGCCTGTGTTTGTGAGGGAACAGTCCTCTGCCTTTTGTCCTACCCTCTCCACCCTTCTAGAATGTCACCTCATAGTCCCTCCCCTTTACATCTGGATCCCACCTCATAGCATTGACCTCTTCATTCTAGAACCTCTATATGACAATGGGATGGGACTAAAAGAGTGCTGGACCAGGAACTGGGCATTCTGGGTTCTTACCTTTACTTTGGGCAAGTTACCTGGACAGTTAAATTCCTTGAGATCCTCATCTGTAAAGTGGGGATATTGAATGCCCACCACATGACCAGAAATTGTGAGGATTAAATGAGATCATTTGTATGGAAGCAAATGATCAAAGATACAAATAAAGGAGCCTAGTGCTTTGTGCCCTGTAGTGTGAGAGTTGGAAAACTCATTCATTGACTTGCTATGATCTTGGGTTACATTTCCATCTCTGGGCTTCAGTTTCCCATCTGCAAAGTGAATGTTGGCCTAAGGCACTGATTCTCACACCAGGCTGCACATTGGATTCTCCTGGGAGTCTTTAGAAATTCTGATGCCCAGCCTTATCACAGACCAATTAAATCAGAATCCCAGGGTCAGACCCAGTTATCAGTATTTTTCAAAGTTCCTTAAGTTGTTACATGCTGAAGTTAAGACCTCTGTTTTAGGGAAATGCTTCTCAACCCTAGCCATACATGAGACACTCCAGGGGAGCTTTTACAAAAAACCAATGTCTAGGCCTAATCCTCCAGCAAATCCAATGAGATTTGCACTCTAAGTACCCCACATAACTCCAACAAGTAGCCAACCCAGGAACCATTCAGCTAGTTGATGTCTCAAATGCTCTTTCTTAACTCTGACCTGCTGACCCCCAGTGGTTCTAAAAGAACTGCCCCTCATAGGCTTCAGGGGCAAGGAGACCTTCCCATGACCAGTGTCAGCATCAGCTGTGTTTATTTCTAGTTAGGGCTGGCAGCAACATGGCCAGCTTCAGACCAGCCACAGCTCTGGCACCAGGACATGCTCCTGTGGCTCTGTTTCAGGGTGGCTGCAGGCCTTCACTCATACTTGCAGAAATCCTTAAGTCCTTTGGGCAGGTGGAGCCCATCAATGGCTAGCCGGTGCACCACGCTCCTCTGGATCACCAGGCGGCACAGCGTCTGCAGGGATGGCACTATGGAAGGAAGGCTGTCAAAGGCAAACTGAACAGGATGGTGGACCTGAGGCTGAGATCCAATAGATCTAAGTCTTGGACCCCCCTTGTCATTAACTGGGGCAAGTCCCTTCTGCTTTTCAGGCCCAGCCCACTCCATAGGGCTGTTGGTGTGGTTGAGAGAAGCACCTCTTTCACAATACTTGCACAATGCTGCAGCTGTATTTCTATGATAACACTCAGCACCCTCCTTCTCCCTCCCTCAGCAGCTTCGGGGGCATAGGGCACATGTCTGATTTACCTGTGGAGCCTAGCCTCCAGCAGAGGCCAGACACTGGGTGTGTTCTAGTTCACTGAATTCATCAGATGTGAACAGAAGTATAAATAATGGGCTTAACAGGGCTATAATGAGCCAGACCTGGGGATTATGAAACTCTCAATCTGGATTCTGTGATGTCTTTAAACTGGTATGCCCAAATCTATGAGCATTTGTCTCATAAAAGAGCATACAATTCTCAAAGAGGCCCAGATCTAAAATCTGTTTAGAATCCCTGCCCTAGGTTAATACAGAAAATATCATTAAAGCCGAAGGGGAACTTGGACAGCATCCTAATCCATCACAGCCAAGATGGGTAAACTAAGGCCCAGAATCAGGGAGTGACTTGTCCAAGATCACAGGCAGAGACAGAATTTGAAGTCAGATTCCCCAACTTTTAAAACAATGCTGGACAGACCAAGGCCTTGCTAGCGGGCTTGGGAGTCCTATCAAGTTCTTATCCCCACACTGGGCCAGGAGGGGTCGCTGCCTAGGGATGGGATACCTACAGCCATATTCCAGTTGGACCAGGCGCACGATCTTGGTGGAGGCAAACACGTCCACCACTGCATAGAGAGGCTGGGCGGCAGGCAGTCCCCGGGCACTGGGGCCCATGTCCTCGCCGTTGATAACGATGTGCATGTCTGCCGTGCCGTCCCGGCGTGGGCAGAAGAGAACGCCCAGGCGGCTACCGCGCGCAGTCGGAGGCAGCACGTTCAGCTCATAGAGCTGGTCCAAGAGGTGGCTGTAGAGCCCGGGCCGGCTGCGGCCCACAAGGCGATCGCGGGGAATGCGAAACTGCTCGATGCACAGATATGGTTCCACCAGGAGGGCTGAGGATCGGCTGGGGGCTGCTGCCTCTGCCTCCGGGCGGCCCTCCTGGGGCACGCGGTTGTGATGACGCGTGATGGCGAAGACCCAAGTGTGGCCAAGGCTGACCAGGTCGGGCAGCGAAAACTCGGGCACGGCAGCCAGACCGGTGGGGTCTAGCGCAGTTAGGCCGAGGCGCAGGTGACCGCACCAGCCCAGCTCTTTCTCCTCGATCTCCACTAGGAATACCTGGCCCGGGGCCAGCGGCTCGCGACTGAAGCACACGCCATGGGCGAAACTCTCCACGCGTGTGGCCCGCGTCCCCAAGGAGTCCAAGCGGATATTTGCCCCGTGTACCCGGTGGAAGCGGGTGGGAGGGGGCTCGGGGCGCACGGGTCCCCAGGGCGCACCCAGTTCCACGGGGTCGGGAACAGCAGCCATCTCCCGGCCATGAGGCAGGGTAGCAAGAGCCAGGGTTATTTTGGGCGGCGGTCAACGGGTGACCGCTCGGTCACCTTATAAGGTATTTCCTCCGGACTCCCTCCCTTGGGGCTCTGCCCGGGGCGTCCTAGTGCCGCTTGCTCAGCCACACCGCCTAGAACGGAGCTGTGGAACGCTGGGGCAAGCCTGATCGTTCACACCTGGGGGCTGCAGGTGCCTGGGATACGACCTGGCCCTGGGGACCCAACCCGGATTGGACCGCCGCCGCCCTCTCCATCCCCTACGGCGCCCCCGATTACTCACGTGACGCCGGAGCACACGTGACTCAAAGAGTACACATGACCTCCCGTCGCCGGGCGCCTCCAGAAGAGCAAGGACCCAAGGAGCCGAGGTGAGGGGATCCAGGAGGCTGGAAGAGATCCCGGAGCCCCCGAGCGGTGCGCGGTGCCCGGGGGAGGAGGCCGAATGGGTGGGAGCTGGGGCTGGGCCGGGGCCTCCCGGTCCTCCCCGGGGTGGGTGCACGGAAGCGCTGAGGCGCCCGGGAGCGCGGAAACAGCAGGCACCGCTTCCTCCTGCAGATGGTGCGAGCCACGCTGCCGCCGCCGTTGCTGCTCCTGCTCGTATCCTGGGCGCCCCGAGGCCAGGCCGCCCCCGACCAGGACGAGATCCAGTCCCTGCCCGGGCTGGCCAAGCAGCCGTCTTTCCGCCAGTACTCCGGCTACCTCAGAGGCTCCGGGTCCAAACGGCTCCACTACTGGTCTGCGTTTCTCCCACCAGCCCCGGGAACTGACGTGGGGCGGGTGGGGGTGGATGGCGAAGACCCCTGAGCGGGCCTGGGAGCAGGGAGTGCTGGAAGGGGCCCCTCACCTTGCACCCGCCCTGCCCTGAAACCCCTCCCAGGTTTGTGGAGTCCCAGAAGGATCCCCAGAGCAGCCCCGTGGTGCTTTGGCTCAACGGAGGGCCGGGCTGCAGCTCCCTGGATGGCCTGCTCACAGAGCATGGCCCCTTTCTGGTGAGTGGTAAGCAGCTCTCTCCTCCCTTACCCAGGAAAGGGAGAGGAAGGGGACAGCTCCCAAAGGAAAGGAACCGGGAAGAGGGGGGAAAGGACATGGTGATTTTCCAAAAATGTATCCTTTTTCTGAGCCTCCGTTTCATTTTCTGTACCATTGGCTTGACTCTACATCTGAGTTTTGCCTGAATGGAAGGTGCTCAACACCCTTTCCCTCCACCCATTTGGCCCTCCAAATTAGACCTCTCTTTCCTCTTCAGGTCCAGCCAGATGGTGCCACCCTGAAGTATAACCCCTATTCTTGGAACCTGGTATAGCCGGAGCTGTGGGTCCTGTTGGGTATCTGGGCACTTGGATAGGGTGGGGAACCCTTTTAGCTCATTCCTCCTCCCCTCTAGATTGCCAACGTTTTGTACCTTGAGTCTCCAGCCGGGGTGGGCTTCTCCTACTCTACTGACAAGTCTTATGCTACCAATGACACGGAGGTAAGTCTGGCACCTCCCCACATGCCCAAGCGTCCCCGGTTCTCCAAAAGTGGAATGGTGCTGGGAGAAAAAGTGCCCTTGGAGTCCAGTTTTGGTTCTGTCACGTGCCATATGGTGTGGTCTTGGCCAGGTCACTTCCCCTTGTACAAACAGGGTCGGGTCCTTACCTCTGAGTTTCTTTCCAGCTCAAATACCAAAGCCTACTGATTTCTTCCATCCTCTCTTGCCCAGGTCGCCCAGAGCAATTTTGAGGCCCTTCAAGACTTCTTCCACCTTTTCCCGGAGTACAAGGACAATGAGCTTTTCCTGACAGGAGAGAGCTATGCCGGCATTTACGTCCCCACCCTGGCTGTGTTGGTCATGCAGGACCCCAGCATGAACCTTCAGGTGCAGCACTGCTGCAGCAGGGAAGAGAGGCCACCTGTGGTCATAATAGTCTTGTGGTTAGCAAGGTCCAGAGGCCAACTCGCCCATCCAGCACTGGCTCCTTCATAACATCCATGCCAGTAGCTGCCTATCTCTGCTCATGTGTCTCCCATGACAGGAAGCTCACCTGTCAGGCTGTCAGCTCTGTTCTTTACCTTGAGTGGCCTCCCACACACACCTGCCCCAACAAACCACCTTGGGTTTCAGCTTCCAGATTGCTAAAGGTCTGGGTGGAGGTCAAGGGAGGCTCCTCCTCTTCACCGTCCAGAGGAGCTCAATGCCCTGGGTGTTCCACAGGGGCTGGCTGTGGGCAATGGACTCTCCTCCTATGAGCAGAATGACAACTCCCTGGTCTATTTCGCCTACTACCATGGCCTTCTGGGGAACAGGTATTATGGGAGGGGGGCAGTTGGGTAATCTCCAGGGTGGGGCAGGTCATGGGATTCAAGGCTTGTCCTCCAGGCCATGCTTTGGTTTATGACCTGAAGGTGGGGGTTGGGGTTGCCAGAAGGTTTGGTGCTGAAAGGCGTAAGAATTGAGATCTGAATTTGAAGGGACTAAGGCAGACAGGCAGTATGGCCCCAGGAAAGCTGTTTGGGACTTACGTACTGCACCCTGTGTCTGTCTCCTCATGTCCTGGGGTTGCGTGGTGGGGGGAGGTTGGAGGGAGGAGGTGGGGTGCCCACCATGGGCCTCAGCACTTTCTCTCATCTCCAACAGGCTCTGGTCATCCCTCCAGACCCACTGCTGCCCTCAAAACAAGTGTAACTTCTACGACAACAAAGACCCAGAATGTGTGACCAATGTGAGGTTCTGCGCCCAACCTGTCACCCCTGACACCCCCAATCCTAAGCACAGGACTACATCCTCTCCTGGGGGACTCCCTGCCCCCATTGCTTTCCTATCCCACATCCTTTGGCAACTTGGTGTTCTCTGGGACACATGTCTCTGGATATGTTCCCACCACCACTTCTGATGACTTTCTGGGCCAGTCCTGTAACCCCTGGGAAGGGAAAGGGCTTCTCACTCATCAGACACCTATGAGGTGCCAGGCAGTGAGCTGAGCTCTATCAAGAGATTCTCCTTCAAGGGAGATGGTATTATCCACATTTTCCAGATGAGGAAACTGAGGCCACAAATGTTAAAATCACTTGCCTGAAGTCACAGTGTTTGGAAGCAGTGGTGCTAGGATTTGGACCCAGGTCTGAAGGTTGCTTCCATTGAGCCTCAGTTTCCTTACCTGTGAAAAAAGTGGAGGAGGATTATGACAGGAGGTGAAGTAGGAGAGTGATAAATCTTGGGGCCAGTAGGGAGGCCAGGATTCTGTATATGGCAGCTCAGTGTGTCATTGCAGCTTCAAGAAGTGTCCTGCATCGTGGGCGGCTCTGGCCTCAACATCTACAACCTCTATGCACCATGTGCTGGTGGGGTGCCCAACCATTTAAGGTAGGCCCTGCTGTGTGCCCCTGGGGCCAACTCCAGCCCCCTCTGGAGGCTCTGGCACTCATACCCTGACTTCATTTGCAGGTATGAGGGTGACACTGTGTCATTCCAGGACTTGGGCAGCCTCTTCACTCGCCTGCCACTCAAGCGGACATGGCATCAGGTGTGCAAATGCACCGAGCTTCCTTCTGGTGGGGTGGGCAAGGGCGGGGCAGGGAAGGGCAGACCCTGACCCTCTGTCTATGCCCCCCAGGTACTGCTGCGCTCTGGGACTACAGTGCGCATGGACCCCCCCTGCACCAACACCACAGCCGCCTCCACCTACCTCAACAACCCTTTCGTGCGGAAGGCCCTCCACATCCCTGAGCAGCTGCCCCACTGGGATATGTGCAAGTGAGGTTCTGTGGCTGCTTGTGGCCTGGGGGGATGGCAGGCTATTTGGCTTGTGGGCATCAGAAAGATTCCCAGGGATCCTCCAGGAAGGGCTTCTCGCTTGGGGCACTATGGGCACTGGGGGTGAAAGTGAGATGCTGTATAGGACATTTGCCCCATGTTGATAGATACTCAGCAAGTTTATTCTTACATGGCCACATTGGTTGTTAAACTACCCACTAGTTCCATGGTATTTAGTACAGACACTCTCCCTAACCCCTTGCCCCAATACCATCCCAGCTGCCCAGATCTCCTCTGACCCCTGCAAGTGAAAGGGAGCCACCTGGCACAACAGGGGCCACTCAGGTCCCTCCTGATTGGTCAGCCCCCATCCGTACTCTGCTGTACTTGCTGTGCTGTCAAACTGGATGACCCCTATGTACTAAATACCGGTTGCATCCCAGCCATTGTAATCACCAGTGTTCCCATGTGTTTCTAAATGGGAGTGGGTTGATACCCTCTGAATTCCAGTCCTCATTCAGGTAAGTCCTAGAAAGGTGACATGTGCAAGGAGGGGGCTGAATCCCAGCTGTGTGCCTCCTAGGCTGGAACTTGAGGATAGGGGAGGATTCTCTTTGATTCTCTTTCTCCTACCTGGTCACCCTGGGGCTTACCCTCTGCTCCTACAGCTTCCTGGTGAATATACACTACCGCCGTCTCTACGAAAGCATGAACTCCCAGTATCTGAAGCTGCTCACCGCACAGGTGAGTGGGGGCAGCACAGCCGGGTCCACCAGCAGCATCGGGGCCCCAGAGCAGCAGGCAAAGCAAGGGCCTCTTAGAGCACCACTCAGGACGGGGGAAGCTGAAACTCCCAAGCAGTGACGTCATGTGCCCAAGGTCCAGTGGTTAGCAGGGTCAGGATTTGAACCCAGCTTTGTCCTCACCCCATGCTGCTCTGCTGTAGGAGGCTAAGGGATCTGCATCAGCCAAGGAGCCTTTAGGATGAAAAGAGCCAGTCAGATGGAGGTATAAACGGGCAAACAGTTCCATGGTGGGAGAGGGCCTTGTCTAAGGTCACCTAGGAAACACTGGCAGAGCCAGGTTAGGACCAAGTTCTGTACAGCATAGTGGTTAATGTGGGCTCTGGGGTCAGATTGCCTGGGTACAAGTCCTTTACTAGCTATGTGACCCCAGGCAATTTTCTCACGTATCTTGAGACTTGGTTTCCCCATCTGTAAAATGGGAATAATGGCATCTACCTTACAGGTAGAGCACTGGATGTATAGGAAGCAGTCAGAAAACACGAGCATTTCCTGGTTCATGCTCTTTAGTGGGGTCCCTTGGATTCCCTGAGGGTAGGCCTTGACCTAGGGAAGGGCTAGGACGTAGGCTTATTCCAAACACTCCATTGTCCCTGCTCTGCTCCAGAAATACCGGATTCTGCTATACAATGGAGATGTGGACATGGCCTGCAATTTCATGGGGGATGAGTGGTTTGTGGATTCCCTCAACCAGAAGGTAAGGTGGGGAGCCCAGGCCCAGGGTAAGGCAGTGTGTGCTGGCAGCTTGGCTCTGGCAGACGGCAAACCTGGAGGTGTTCCTGGGCCCTGAGGTCTTGCTGGCAGCTGCAGGCTGCTAAGTCTTTCCTGGTGGGGCAGGTGGAGGTACAGCGCCGGCCCTGGTTAGTGGACTACGGGGACAGTGGGGAGCAGATTGCTGGCTTCGTGAAGGAGTTCTCCCACATTGCCTATCTCACCATCAAGGTAGGACCCAGTCCTGGAGAGGGCTAGTTGGAGCCAGAAGGAATGGGGGCAGGACCCTCTCACCCCCACCTTCCCTTCCCTCTGGCATCAGTTTATACTGGGTTACCATCTGGCCCCTGTAAGGGCACGTTTTCTCAGGGAATGGGAAGAATGGACAGCTTGGGGCATGGCTGGGGGGAGAGGTCTGACTTGAGGGATCCAGAAAGATGAAGGAAGCATCCAGGGACAGGGGTTGTCCAGGGAGAGAAGCCCACAAAGCTTTGTTTCTCAGGGCGCCGGACACATGGTACCGACAGACAAGCCCCAGGCTGCCCTAACCATGTTCTCCCGCTTCCTGACTAAGCAGCCATACTGATGGCCACAGGGACCAGTCTTCCACTGCCTGATGCAGCACCTCCTGGCCCCCCCAGCCCCTCCTGCCAGGAGGGAGGTCCTCCTTTATGCAGAATGCCCCTGCGGGGCAGGTCCCTGCCTCCAGAACTGCCCCCGGACCCCACCCCGAACCACGCTCCAGTGCCTCACACAGACAATGGGGGGGAGTTAGCACTTTATTCCTAACTGGGCACATGGGGGACAGGGGCCTCGCCCCCTCCTGGCTTTAAAATGCCCTTAATGCACTGGAACACAGAGGAGCTCAGGACAGCCCACAGGAGGCTGGATGGACTGTAATTGATAGACTGACTGCAATTATGGAATTAAATTGCATACAGCTTTAAAAACCACATCTTCTCTGTGGTACTGGCACTATAGACAGGACACTATAGGCTGTGAGCAGGTGAGGGAGGGGACAAGAGGTGTCTGAGTCCTGAACACAGCTGCCAGGGTTGGGACTGAGGGCTCAAACATCTGCCGTGGAGGGTGGCGGGGCACCTGACGCCCGGGGCGCCCTGGTGTCGGCAGGCCGGTTCTTCTCAATCACCTCTCGCAGCCCTTTGGAAAAGTGGAGGTCAGCTCCAATGGTGAGGAAGCCCTATGCAGCCGGGCAAAGAGGGGAGTCTTCATTCAATTACTGAGGCCAGAGCTTAGAGACAGAGACAGGCTTGGGGTGGGGGTTCTCAATCTAGTGGGAGAGAGGGAGTGGCAAAATGGTCTTAATAACTCCCTGAAAAAGAGGCTGCAGGAGCACAGCTGTGGGAGTCAAGGAGGGCTTCCTGGAGGAGGTCTTAGATGAGATTTGAAAAGTGAGTAGGCCTTGGGGGTGGAGTCTGAAGAGTACTCAAGGGGAGGGCACAGCCTATGCCTCGGTGGGCTGGGGGTGGGGGAGTATCTGATATAATATTAAAATGTAAGGGCAATTGATAAGGGAAGAGTTGGAGTCATTCCTGGAGGGCACTGGAAAGCTGTGGAGGGAGAGGAAGGCCCTGCCTCCTTCCCCATCACCCTGTACTCACCGCGTGATTCGTTACCACCTCATGCACAAAGTTGATGCCCTCAGGTAGCGGGATCTGCACCCCACGCCAGGTCCGCTCTGTCAGTAGGAGCAGTTGGCTCAGTCTGGGCCTGCTCGGCTCCCCTCTCCTTCCTCCCTCCCTCACATCCCCCAACCCTACCGTTGAGCATGGGCATCACCCCAATCTGAAGCAAGGTCTTCAGAGGAGCCTGCAGTGGGATCAACTGGGAAGGAGGAAGAATGAAGTCAGTGAGCAGGGGGTGGGCTTGCCCTAGCTGCCAGCCCCTGACCCCAGCCTCTGCCCACCCACCATTCCCAACTCACCGCCAGTGACTCCAGGGCAGACTGGTTTGAGTAGATTCGGAATCTATGGGAGAGAAAAAAGTGTCCATTGGGTACGAGCCCTGGAAGTCCCCTTCTTCAGTTCACCCAGGCCTGTCCCCCAGAAACCCCTTAGTTTTGGCCTCAGATGTTCCCATCTAACATGGTTAGGTTAACACATCTTTCCCAGGGGTTTTGCCACTTCTAGGTGTGTATGGGTGTCATTTCTCCTGAGTTTGCTGCTTTTTACTTGTTTACAGTGCCTATGCCAGACCTCTGCTGAGAGCCCTGCATGTGTTGTTAATTTTTATTTAATAAAACCTACAGTGCTTACTCCCTGCCAGATTTAAGCACTTTTAAAGTTACATATTATCAAAATATTTTAAAATGCCAACTAACTTAATCCTCATAAGAACCCTACCAAGTAGGCACTATTTTGATTTGCACTTTATGGATGAGGCAGATGAGGCCCAGGGAGGTTCAGTAATTTGCCTAAGGCCACACAGCCAGTATATGGCAGAACCTGCCTCTGGAATCCTAGGCTCTTAACCACTACCCTGTATTATCCTGTTTAAGCCCCTAGAATAGCACTGGCCAGTAGAACTTTCTGTAACAGGCTATGTATCTGCACTGTCCACAGAGTAGCCACTAGCTACATGTGGCTAGTGCAGCTGAAGAACTATTTAATCATGATTAATTTAAATGTAAATAGCCACAGCACAGTCCTTGAAAGTAGAGGCTACATTTTTACCTATATTGTTGACCCTTGAACAACGTTGGGTTAGGGGCACTGGCCCCCTCCCCTTCCCATGCAGTTGAAAATCCACATATAATTTGTTTTGCAAAAACTTAATTACTAATAACTTGCTGTTGACAGGAAGCTTTACCAATAACATAAACAGTTGATTAAAGTTGATTTCATGTTATATGTATTAGATGCTATATTTTTACAATAAAGTAAGCTAGAGAAAAAAATGCTTCTTCAAGTTCTCCCAAATCTCCAAAATATTTCCCAACAGATTTATTGAAAGAAATCTGTGTATAAGTGGACCTGTGCAGTTCAAACCCATATTGTTCAAGGGTCAGTTGTATTTAACCCATAGAGAAAAGGAAGCTGAGAAAGATACAGTAACTTCTCAAGGTCACAAAGCTAAGTGTGCTGAGGTTTCTGCTATAACCCCGTGCTCTTTGCTATGTGACTGTTGGCATGTCACTTGGTTTGCTGGGCCAGTGTGGACATCATGATACCTGCTGTGCCTGCCCCTGGGTTTTGAGAACATGCAGAAAAGTCACCCTTTAATAGAACACTGGTTATACATTAACAAAGGCCCCAGCTCTCTAGTGGCTTCTGGTATGAGGGAATTTTAGCTCCCCACTTGATGGGCATATGGTTATCCTGCAGACATTGAGGCTCAGAGGTTAGGGGCTTGCCCAGGATATTCAGATATCTTCCTACCTGCGCAGGTCTAGCTGCGTGCGCAGAGCCTTCCCCCGGAGCGCCATCTTGGCACTGAGACGGGCATCCTAGGGACAGTGGAGAGGGGGTGTTACTGCCCCAAAGGGTCCATAGCCCACTTCTCCCTGACCCTCTGCAGCCTCCACTCTGGTGTCCTCACCATTGTCATGCTGGACAGCCGGACCTCAGGCTGGTCAGTGGGGACCAGGGCAATGGTGACACTGGCAGTGACAGAGACGGTAGTACCCGAGGGCTTGATGGTGCAGCGAGGTGGTGCCATGACCCGCAGCTCCAGCTTCAGTGGGGAGTCAATCACTGCAGGGCTCTGAGGACAGCAGGAAGGGTGGATCAAGTCCCAGATTTATTCCCTGACAAGCCCCCAAGAGGGTGGGGTGTGTGGCTCAGGCTCTGCCACCTGGGAGCCCAGAGACTCAAAAAGACTGGCGTGGCTTACCAAACCCTCCAGAACTGTGTCCAACCTCTGTGTGCTCATACAAAGGAATGTCTGCTTTGTTCTGCTTTCCTAAGTCCTCAGTCCTCAGGATCCATCTCCAATCCAGACTCCTTGCAACAATCTCCCTGCATTAAATATCCCAGCCCCTGCTGGACCCCTTTCTGCCAACTGCTGTGCTGTTTCTCCTACAGTGGAGGAATCCGATTAGATTCCCACTGACCAAGTGCTTACTCTTCACCAAACACTTCCCATGTATTAGCTTATTTAAAACTCTCAGTAACCATGTGAGGCAGGTATCGCATTTTTGAAATGGGGAAACTGAGACACAGAAGGTTAAGTAACTTGTCCAGGCTGTTATGCAGTTACTCAGTTGCAGAACTGTGATTCAAACCCAGGCAGTCTGGCAAGAGTCTAAGATTTTAACAGTGCCTGGCCATCAGAAGGTGGTGATGATGCCCACAGCAGTAAGAGGAGCTTGTGTTTACTGAGCACCTAACTCTGTGTCAGATTCTGTCCTAGTTGCTTTATGTGTATTAATTCAGTTAATCCTTGTGAGCTGGTTAAACCACGTGAGCTTGTGTCATGTAGAAGAAAAAGCCAGTGTGACCTGGAACCACACAGATCCAAATCCAGGGTCAAATTCCAGCTCCATCATGTACAAAACTGAGGACAAGTCCTTTAATGATCACTGAAATACTTCTTTTAAATTTTTTAACTTCTACCCCCCTGCCCATTAAACTACGGAAAATAAACAAAAAGAATAAGATTAATTGTTCAAGTTCCTACACTTACAGAGCTTGGGTCCTCAGCCTACCCTCATCACAGCTTCCTGAAGGAGGCAGAACAGGAGGCGGCGGGCCCCCTGCACGGCCTCGGCTGCAGACAAGAGTCTAGGCCTTCTGTCTACTCCCTGGCTGCCTCCACTTGCACATCTCACTTGTCCCCTCACTGGTGTGCAGGTGCCATGCCCACCCACCCTGGCCATGTTCCTGTCCCCCTTCCACACTCACCAGCAGGACGATGCTCCCAAAGTAGGTGGCCCTCAGCAGCATGTCCAGATCGTGAGGCACCTGGCCAGGGGAGTCAGGAGTAAGGCAGGCTCAGCAGGCACTCCATGGCAGGCCTCCTCTTGTCCGCCCCACAAGCAGGCCTGGCATACCTTGTCCCCCACCAGTGACAGCTGCAGGGCTCCTGCCTGGAAGTAGCTCTCCATGGCAGAGTCGAAGAAGAACTCAGAGAAAGCCACGTACACCATGCGCTCCTCCTCCTGCAGCTGGGGCTCTACTGCCCGGTTAGGCAGGCTCCAGTTCCCCTCGGTCAGGGGAAAGAAGGCCCCCTGGAGTGGGGGGGATCAGGGTCAGGGCCAAGGCAGACTGGCCAAGCACCCAGATGCCTCCAGGCCTGTGCTAGGCAGTGTGAGGCATGGTGGGGAGTTGGACCCAGTTAGTGTCCTTGGGGAACTCATAAGCACAGTTCTTAAAAGGCATCAAAAGGTGGGCAGCTGGAGTTACTGCAAGGAAGCAGTCCCATCAGACTGGAGAAGGGAGGCTGAGGAAAGAGTTTGAGGAGGAGGTGGCATTTGAGTGGGCCTTGAAAGCAAGATGGCAGTAATGATAAAGCTACTACTTACATATACATCGTAGGAAATAGGCACAGAAAGGTTAAGCCACTTGCTTAAGATCACACAGCTAGTAAGTAGCAGAGCTAGGGCCTGAACTTCAGGGATTCTGACTCCAGCCCAAGCTCTGAAACTGCTACACTCCACTGGGAAGAGCAAAGGTAATGGCCACAAACTAGCTATGTGGCCTTGGACAAGTGATGTCACCTCTCTGAGCAAGTCTCCACATCCCTAAAATGAGTGTGTTAGTACCTGCCTCACATGGTGGTGACAGGTTGATACAAGACCATGTGCATAGAGCTGTATATGTCCAACAGTATCTTCTGCAGAGGAGATTGGGAAAGGCAGTTCAAAGGCCCTGAGGTGGGAAGCGAGAAGCCTATTTGAGAAAGAGGAGCTGCAGAGAGACAGGATGTAGTTAGAATGGGGAGCTAGACAAGCTGGACAAGGCTGGAGTGCCAGACCAGGGAGCTGAAACAAATTCTATGGGAAGCCATGGCATTCTCAGCAGTGGAATGGCCTTATCAGAGCTGTGCTTTAGGAAGACAAAACCAGGAACGTAGGGGAGAGGAGGGAGTCTGGTTGGGTCACAGGTGACACACCAGCCAGGGAGCTCACCCACCCGGAAGTCCATGTCCAGATTGCTGGTGGAGGCTGCAGGATCCTTCAGAAGGGAGTAGTCGATGCCTACGAGCTCATCCACAGAACTGCGTACTACAGAGAGGGGCTCTAGTCACTCAAAGCTGGATGGTGCTAGGCAGGGGGCTTAACCTTCAGGGCCTCAGTTTCTCATCCATAAAATGGTGATTATAATACTTCCATCATAGGGTGGTTTTGAGGATCAAATTCGTTTTGTATGTGGAAAGCACTTCCTGCCTGGTGGTCAGTAGGTGCTCAACAATGTCAGCTGTTATGATCATTACTATTACTACAGGGGCTTCTCGGAATCACTAGATGAGACAGCAAGAAATTCCCTTTCCTTGTCGGTATTCCCTGGCTCCTGTCCCTTCCCAAGCCCTGTGTGTAGAGCATGGTGATCTCTGCCCCACGGTAGGCAGAGGTCAGCTTAGGAAAAGGGAATTCATGTTAATCACACACCTCTTAAGTGCCAGGTGATGAACACGAACGGGCCCCCAATGATCAGCAAGCAGGTATTGAGGACCTTGACAACTGTCCTGCAGTTGTCTTCACAGCTACCAGGGCAGGTGCCAAGCAAGACACCAAGGTCCAGAGGGAAGTGAGTACTTACTAGGGTCACACAGCAGGTTGGCAGCAGAGGCCATATTGAGCCCAGGGCTGTTCCACAGCACCGCATGGATGGGGCCCATTCTGAGGTGCTGCCTGACAGCTGTCCACCCAGCCTCTCCTCACCCCCATTCCAGCCCCAGGGCCTGGCCCAGAGCTCCCCACCCCACCAGCTCCAGCTCACCAGGTACGGTGTCCAGTAGGGAGTTGAGGAGCACGGTCCCTGCATGGTAGAGCACAGGGCAGATCTGGAAGGTGGGGCGAGAGTCAGGGAGAGGGCATACCCACCCCACCCCACTCCCATCCCCCTGACCTGCCACTGTCTGTACCTGCTGGTTGAGGAGGAAGCGCATCCCTGAGGTAATGAACGTGGACAGGAATTCATACACCTTCCTATGAGAGGAAAGACCAAGTGAGCCCAGATCCTGCCGCACCTCAGCCCAGGTCCAGGAAAAAATCACGGTGACCAAAGAGATGATGGAGGGGAGCACCTCAACTTCAACCTGAATTATGAGCTCCTGAATGGAGGTTTTCCATGGCTTGGGCCCAAATACTCTCTACAGACTGATTTCCAAGACCTCTCCTATCCCTGCCCCCCACTAGCCAAGTGAATCTACCCACTGTTCCTCAAACTTCATCTGAGCATCCCCATGTCCATGTGCTTACTCATGCCCTCCCTTCCACCCTCAATACTCCCATCTTGTATTTCCCCTTCTTTGGGCTCATATGCATCCTCTTCCAGGCAGTCTTCTCAGATTACCTTCCCCAGAATACTTTCTTAGTCCCTCTCTCAAAGTCCTGATGACAAATGTTCTGTCCCTCCAGCAAGGCTGTGAGCTTAGGGACTGGCATATACTTTGTTTATTGAATAAATAAAAACTGACAGTGTACCAACACCAGATGATAAATCCACCATCTGTCCTCCCCCACCCTCTACCAGAATCAGCACAAAGTCCCCTTAGTCCCAAACCTGCAACCATGTTATTATTTTATTACTATTAGTAAGACCTACCAATTACTGAGAACCCTACTTATACCAAACAGTGCATGAATCCTCCCAATTACTCTTATCTAAGTGGCTAACCACTTGTCAATAGGCCAGGTACTGTTCTAAATATTTTTACAGATATTAACATAAACAATCCTCATAGTATCTTATAAAAAAGGTTCTATTATCGTCCCCATCTTACCAGTGAGGAAATTGAGGCACAGAGTTTCAGTGAATTGCCCAAGGTCACACAGTCAGAAAATGGTGACACTGAGATTTGGATCGAGTTAGTCTGACTCCCAAGCCTGTGCACTTTGCATTGCACTAGGAAGATGGGCTCAAAGGGGGTGTGCTGAGGTTGGGAATGAGGGCTTACTTGAAGGTTCCCCCGAAGTCTGCACGCATTCTGGAGACAGAGGCCTGGCAGGAGACATTGGATACTTTGATCCGGCCAGTAGGATCCCGGGAGAGCTGCAGAGCAGTGCGGATGGTGGCACCCTCAGCAGATGCATTGATATAGCCCCCGTCATAGCTGCCGAGGGGGTACAGGGTGGGCGGAGTTAATATTCACCACAGCTTAGAGATTGACCAAGTATTCACTGCCCCCTTCTTCATCCCCATACATCATGATACCTCTTAATAAATTTTCACTTTAGCGGTTTACCTAGCATTCTACCACACCCTAAACAACCATATGAAATGGGTATGATTGTCCCTATTGTAAAGATGAAGAAACTGAGACTCGGGGGAGGCTAAGGGATTGCCCAAGGCCCACAGCACCACTGCCCTCCAGATCCTCCCTCTATTCTGAGGGTGCCAAGTCCTCACAAGAACCAGTAAAGGAGCTGTCTCCGGAAGCGCAGTCCCAAGGAGGCGTTGGTGATTTGTAACATTAGCTCCTGCTCTGGCTGGAAATGGAGTTCAGAGGATGTCAGCTGCAGCTCTGTAACCTTCACCCTACAGGAGGCTCAGAGTGAAATTCAGAACCATGAAGAGGGGGCTCCACCCAACCACCGGAAATTCACTCCCTCCTCCTCCAATCCAGGCCTAGGATAGGTGGAATGAATTCTTCCCTTGCCCTTGGGTGGCTGAGAGGTGGGCTGCTTCTGACCCAGGTTAAACATGAGCTAGCTTCAGGCCTGCTGCTTGCTCTGCCTTCCCTTCCACACCCTGGGCTTGCTAGACCTGGTCTTTTATTTTGCTAGTCCTTTGATTTTTTTTTTTTTGCTCCAGCTTACTTTATTGTAAAAATACAATATATAATACATATAACGTACAAAACAATTGTTAATCAACTGCACTTGGTTAAGGCTTCCAGCCAACAGTAGGCTATTAGCAGTTAAGTTTTAGGGAGTCAAAAGTTATATGGGGACTTCTGACTCTGCAGGGCTGGGGTAAGGAGGATCGGTACCCCTTACCCTGTCATTGTTCAAGGGTCAAATGTAGTATTAAGAGGTAGAAGCTTCTACTATTGCTTTTAAAGAAACATAATACCTCTTTTGGTCCTTACATCTACTATTTGGGAAAGTTTGATTCCAGTCTTGCCTACTTGGCTAGTCCTTTGATTTTATCTCTATCACGTAAGCTCCGCTCCGTATCCCAATTCCCCTATCCCCACCGTCCTAAACTACAGGCCTTTATCTCTCGCTCCCTTAACCTCTCCCATTAGCTCAACCGGGGCCCCTAGACCCCACTATCATCCATCGGCTAGTTTCTTGACTCTGTCTTCTGTGCCCCTTGGCCACGCCTCAACCGCAACGCCTCCGCTTCGCTTTTCTAGGTCCCGCCTACATTGTGTAGGCCACGCCTACCTGTCTAGTCCCGCCTATATCGACAGGCTTAACCTTTACCTTCTCCGCCCCATCCTGTTAAGTCCCGCCTCGTCCATTTGGCCACGCCCCATCCCGCAGCAGCCGTCTAGTATCCAGCCCCGAAGTCGAGGCCCCGCTTCGGCCCCCCAGCTTACTCAGAAATGTTGTAGTAAAAGTGGCCCTCTCTGCCCCGCAAGTCCGGAATGGTGATGGTCTCCAGTTCTTGCTCCAGAAAGCGCAGCCCCTCCTGCTTCACTGCGGCACCAGCAGAGACCCTTAGCTCCTGTGCCCACTTCTGGACCGCCCCGCCGTCCCCCCGCCCTCAAGCCCCGCACCTTACCCAGCTCCAGTGCCTTGGAGGTGATGCGGATCTTGCAGCCGGGGAGCTCGGCGTGAGCGCCTGCCAGCAGTGCTAGGAAGAGGGCCCCGAAGAGGGCCATGGCGAGCGGGCCTGGGGGTGGGGTGGGGTCGCGCGAGTCAATCGGGCCTCTAAAACCACTCTTAGGATGTCCAACCAGAAACGGGGCTGGCCCGGATGGTTACCCTCGAGACAGCGCTTTGAGGATCTTGAAATCAATAATATCGCGTCCATTGGGCAGATGCAGAAACTGAGACTCAGAGAAGGGTTGTGATTTACGCTCTGACTCCCAGAGGATTTGGGACATGGGGGAGGGGGAAGGGACATCCTTGGTTCTCCGGTGCAACCGCTGTGTGACGAGTTTGGACCTCCGGGGACACGCAACCTCCCCCTTTCCTTTAGCAGAGCGCGGGCGCGGCTTGCACGTTACCATGGGAACGGCTGCACGCGCATTCCTGGGAGGTGGCTTGCGGTCTCCCAGGACCCGCGCCCGGAAGAAGAGGGGGCGTCCGGCCAGACCTCGGGTTCCCGGGTCTCCCGGGTCTCCCGGCTCCCCTGGGTTCTTAAATCCCTGCCATTGAGATTCTGCCTGGTGCCCCCCATCTCAGCGCTCTCCTTCATGGGATCTCCACCCCACCCCGGTTCAACAAACCACGCGGCTCGGTGAGGACCTAGGGGTGAATGGGGACGAGCCCCAACTTACTCTGCGGTGGAGCTGGGGGCGCGGTGACGTGAGGCGACCGGCAGCGCAGTGGATCCTGGCGGCGGGGTCTGGCGGGCCGCACTGCTCCAGCCGCCTTTATAAAGCTGGGCTTCTCCGACACCCCCCACCTCCCGCTTTCCCCTCCTCCCTCGGGGGGTGGGAGGGGACGGGGCGGGACGCTGGCAGCCGGGAGGGTGAAGAGGACTGTAAGGAGCCCCGTGACAAGCCCGGCCTTTGTCAAGACAACTGGGGGACCCAAGCCGGGCAGGAAAGAGGGAAGTGCAGGAGTCGGCTTGCCCAGCCCCAACAATCCCTGCTCCACCGGGACCTGGTTCACATTCCAATCACCCATCTCTTTCTGCATGATCCTGGGCAAGTCACTTCACTTGGGTCACTGAGCCTCAGTTAACTCATCCAGCAAAATGTGCATGGTAATAGGAAAGACCTCTTAGGCCTTTATTGCAGCCCTGCACAAGCCGCAAAATCAATGCCCAAGGCATGCTTTCCTTCCCTTCCACCCACAGTCATCTCAAACTTCTTGCCAGCTTTCACACCATGGGTCCCCATCTTGTGCCCCCCTGCCCCTGCCCAAGTATCTGTGTAGCTACCCTGGGACTTCTTATCCTGGGATCCAAGCAAAAGCTGTCAGCCCAGGAGGACACTGCGCAGTCTGCTGGAATCACCCCAGAGGGAGGTTTGACCTTTCCCCAGGGCCTGGACTTCGTGTGTGTGAACCTTTGGAGCTGGGTTCTCTGCCCACCATCTACCTCCTGTCATGCTCCCAGCTCCTAGACCAAGCGCTGAGTAGGGCTTGCTGCCTTTTGTTGTCAAATGGATGGAAGAGGAAAGGAGAAGCAGTACTGATCAGTGAGCATGTATTTAGTACCAAGTAGTCATCTAGGTAGGATGATCAAGTCCTGATACGCCCAGGACTTTCTCTAAATGTCTCCCTTCCCAGGCAAACTAGGATGGTTGGTTACACTATATCTAGATTAACTTATTCAACTTCTTAACCTGTGAAGTTGGCACTATTATGAACCTTCTTTAGCAGGAAACTAGTGGTAAAAACCCTCCTGTGGTTGCTCCTGGGGAACTCTGACTGCTATGTAAGAATAGGAGGTGGGTGCTTATAGCCTGGGAGTTAAGTGCTTAGACTCTTGTGTCTGACAGACCAGGGTTCAAATCCTAGGCTGCCAATTTTTAGGTCCAGTTCTCAGACCCCTTACTTAAGCAGCTATGAGCCTCAATTTCCTCTTCTTAAAATGGAAACAGTAAGGTTATTGCAAGAATAGGCATTAGTGCATGTGCTGGCATGGTACATGGTGTACCACTAATGCCAAATAAATGCTAGCTGTTACAATTAATGGCACAAACCACAGGCAAAAGCAAGGCAGAAAGAGCGTTGGAGGGGAAGAGAAAAAGTGCTAAGGATATCCTGAGGAGGAAGTGTCTATCTGCCTGCCTTTGAACTCCAGTAACCCTCATTCTTCCTGGAGGCCTGCTCAAACAGAAAACCTGACAGACGGTAATTACCTTTCTTCTCATTTTCCTAACCGAGATGCAAGTTCTGTCTTTGTATCATTGTTATCTCTTACAGGAGATTGCTGTCCTTGACAATTCACTGTCCCACAGCAGCCCCAGTGAGCTTTAAATTGTGTGACCTTGGGTCAGTTGTTCAACCTCTCTGGGTCTCTGTTTCCTCATCTGGATTGCATGTAAGGATTAAATGAGTTAATGCATTTAAAGGGTTTAATAAGCACCTGGTATTTAGAAAAGACAAAAAATGTTAGCTACAATCATTCGCTTCATTTGTCCATCACCCAGTGGTTTTTCCATCGCACTTGGAATAAACTCCTGCCTCCATGCCCTGACTTCCAGGCATGTGATAGGCCTACCCCTGTCTCGTCTCCCAACACTCTCAACCATTTTCATTCTGCACCAGCCACACCGGCCTTTTGCAATTTGAATTCTTGCTTAGGGCCTTCACATTTGCTGTTACCTCTGCTTGGAATGCTTTTCCATTGGATCTTCCCACAGCTGGCTCCTTGTCATTTTGGTCTCGTTTAAATGACATGTCTTCAGAGATGCCCTCCCTGCTTAACTACCTGTTACTCTCAATCATATCAGCCTGGCTTATTTTCTTTATAGATCTTATTACTGTTTAATATTAGTTTATTAAGTTATCAGTTAATGGAGACATGGTCTGTCTCCATGAGATTGGAATCTGGTTTACCGCTTATTCCCAGAGCCTACTACAATGACTAGCACAGAGTAGGTACTGAATTAATATTTGCTGAGCGAATGGGCTGGTTTGGAGCCTTCAAATGTCCCTGGAGAGCAGGCAGTACCTACAGCGCCCTGGGATTCTTTTATCAGCTCCTGCACTTTGTTAGTCTCAGTCCAGCTGATTCTAAACACAGCCCTGACTGGAGGATGAGAAAATGCAGTCACTGACCCTGATTCCAGGGACTTGCCCACTCAGCCTGCTGCTCTCCAGCACATGGGTTCCTTTTCTCTCAAAACTTGTGCCCCCAACCCTCACACTTCAGAGCGATGCACACTCCAGATGTGCAGCCCAGCAGGCAGGGGCTTTGGCAGCTTCCCTGAGTCCTCACCACTGGGCTTGAGTGACAGAGAGATCAGAATCTCCACATCCCTTTCGCTTTCTTTCCTGCCTTTGAAGAGGGAAGGGGAGAACTTCCCAGCACTCAAAAGGACAGGAAATAAATGCTTTTCTAACCTCTACTGTGCACCCAGCACAGCAATATTGCAAAAAAAAAAAAAACAAAAAAAACAGGATATAGCAAAGCAGTTAGATACTTTGGAATCAGACCTGGTTCAAATCCTGCTTCTACCAGTTTCTACAGCAGAAGGCAGCAAACTGTTCCTGTAAAGGGCCAGACAGTACATAATTTGGGCTTTGCAGGCCCTACAGTCTCTGTTACAGCTGTTCAACTCTACCATTGTAGCATGGAAGCAGCTATAAACAATGCTTAAATGAACAAGCTGCTGGCTGGATTCAGCCCATGGGCTATAGTTTGCCAACCCCTTTCTAGAGTAAGTCAAAAAGTAAATCTCTTTATGAGCTTCGGTTTCCATATCTGTGGAATGGGGATGATCTAGTACCTGCTTATATCTCTGGGTGGCTGGGAGATTTTAATGTGAAAAAGTATATACACTGCTGACCCTAGTACTTGGCACACCAAAGGCTCAATGATATAAATGTCTCTGGTTTTGAGTATTAACTATTTGTCTAATAAACAAAAAGTGCCTTACAAATATTAACTCACTTAAACCTTGGAACATCCTAAAAGGTCTCATCATCCCATTGTACAGATGAGGAAACTGAGATCCAGAGAGGTTACATAATAAGCTCAAGGCAGTCTGGCTCCAGAGCCCATGCTCTTAACCACTCCATTGTATTGTCTCTTTTTTAATGATCTCACTTAATCCTCACAGCAATCCCTTGAGATAGCTACTCTTGTCCCTGTTTTGCAAGATTGGGAAACTGAGGTACAGCAGAAGGAAGTAACTAGTCCAAGTAAACACAGGCTCCACTGACCACAGGACACCAGATTGGATTTCTGCCCAAGTTGTCAACATGTGTAGCCTGACCGCCCCCCCACCCCACCCTCTCCCTGTCTCCAGCTGTGTTTTCTTTGGATCCTTGCATGGCTTGGAGAAGCCGCGTCAGCCCATCTCCCCTCCTGACCATTCTCCATTCCCCATGCCCACCTCACCCACCCCTCAGGAAATGGCCCCCCTCCTGCTCACTCTGCTTGAGCCCATGAACACTGCCACATATGTGCCTGTGTTGGTCAGGGTGGGTGTGCCTGGGAACATGTGATGGGGACCCAGTTGGGATGAGGGGAGGGGTGGGGGAGTGGGGCAGATGTCAGACCAGGAGACCCGGATTACATCTCCCAAACAGGCAGGATGACCACATGTTTCCAGAAAACAGCAAGACAGTACTGCCCCTTGGGGACCAAACATTTACCAAATGGAGCAAAGAGAAAGAGGACTGAGGCTTCTCTGGGGTCAGCCAGGGCAGAGCTGGTGACTGTGGCTTCTAAAGCTTGGAGACCTGGTTTTTTGGTTTCTCCTTTTCTTTCCCATTTCCTCCTTGAAGCCCAGTTCTTTTTTCTATGGACAGAGCCAGCCACCTGGCCTCCAAAGGTTCTTCCAGGTTTGAAACTCAAGGATTCAAACACCTCTCACAGGGTGTTGGTTTGGCAACACTCCTGGAGCCTGCACCCTGCCCGTGGTACCAATCTAGCTCACCTTAGATGTTGACCTCCAGCAGCTCCCGTGTCCTCTCTGAGTTCTTTCTCCTTTATTTTTTTCATGCTTCACTCTCCCTTCCAGTTTCTATGCCTCTTGCAGCCTGCTAGCTGACTCTGACTCACGGGGGCCTCTTTCTTGATTGTCCTCTAAGCCTCCTGTCCTTGCTTTCATCAGCCACTCAGTATGGGCTTCCCAGCCTGTCATTGCTGTGACGAAAGGGTGGAGAATCTGTACGGTGCTGCCTAGATGTTTGGAGTTCATAAGCCAGCAATATGGTTTCAAAGTTAAAAGGGAGTGGGCAGTGACTTTTCCTCTTGACAATAAGGATGGACCGCCATCTTCAGCCTAAGTTTGTCTCTTTTTTGTAGGGTCTTCCTAAAGGTTGCAAGAAGCATCCAACCCATTACAGAATGTTGCATTTTTCCAAGATGCTCTAATGCTACAGTCTCTGGGGGCTGGACATATACAGGCTTTGATCTGACAAGGAATGCCAGCACCCCAGCTGGGAATCTGGAGGACATCACAGACCTCTGGCCTCGCTCCTCCCCTCCACCCAGCTAGATCCATATTGCAGCACCCGGCACCCCACCGCCTGCCTCTCACCAGAGTCTGTTCCTCTCCCAGTCTTCCCCATCTCAGATCATGGCACCAACCTTCATCCAGATGCTCAAGTCAAAAACAGGAGTCATTCCTGACTCCTTATTTCCTTCTATCCCTTATCAGCAAATCCTGGTGTCTCTAACTCTAAATGTCATCTCTCCATGTGCACCAACACTGGTCCATTGCCATTTTTATCTGTCACCTGGACACCTTGCCTCACTATTGTCCCTACCGGTCTAGTCTTGCTGCACCAACCAAAGGGATCTTTAAAAAGTAGGAATCATAGCATTTTACTACCCTGGTCAAAACCCTTATTCATTCCCCACTGCTCACAAAACTTGGCTCTGGCCATGACAACCTGAAAGACTAGGTGATCCACGCCTGCCTCCCTTCCACTCCAGTGCCTTCTTCTACCACTGTTTGGAACTCACAAAACTCACTGAGTCTCATACTTCCTGCTACCAGATACATCCTTGCATGCAGAGCTTCGCTTAGTTCTGTTTTTATTCACTCCGATCTCTACTCAAATGCCACCCCACTGAGAGACCCCTCCCCATCATTACCTGTCATTTCTGTTTAATTCTTTATTGTCTGTTTCCTCCAGTAGACTGTACACTCCTTGAGGGCAGAAGCCTGACACTTATTCATGGCTCTATCCCCAGTGCCCAGCACAGAGTCTGGTAAATGGAAAGTGGGTGGTAATTAGCATCTGCAGATTTCAAAAGGAGGAGATTTTATCATGGACTGTGTGATCCTGGCCTAATTCTCCCCTGAGCCTCTAAGCTCCCTATGCTTCCTGCTGGCACCACCCAACTCCTTGCACTTCTCTGGAGTTCTGTGGAGCTGATCTGCAGCCAGGAATGTCATACTTTCCTAATCTTTTTGGAGGCCTGAACAATCCCGAAGGTCATGGGAGGTGCCCCCTCAGAATCTTAGCTTGCTGTGCAGAAGTCAGGACTCCTTGATCCCATTCATCCCAGGCCCTTTCACCTCACCATCCAGTAGGCCTGTGTGCCTGTGAGCCTTCTTAGGAATGACTTATTTCTCACCTCCAAGCTCATGTGTTCCTGGTGTGGGAGAGGCTGCTACCAGCTTGAGCTCCCTGTCAGCGCCCTGTCTCTATAGTCATGCCTTTTCTGGACCTGCCATACAAATGGAACCATACAGAATGGTGTCTTGATGTCTTGGTTCGTTCTCTTCGCATAATGTTTGTGAGATGCCTCCATGTCTTAGCATGTACCAGTACTTCACCCTTTTTTCTTGCTGTGCAGTATTCCATTGTGCAGATGTGGCACGTTTTGTTTATCTTTCTGCTGAGCGGAGGCCTAGGAGTGGAATTGCTGTATATATAGTAAGTTTGTTTAACTTATAAGAAACTGGTTGCTTGGGAAGAAGCGTTAACTGCAAACAGTCACAAGAGATCTTTTTTGGGGTGATGAAAATGTTCTAAAACTGAGTCGTGGTGATGGTTGCACAACTGTGTAAATTTATTCAAAATCATTGACTTGTTTATTTCAAACAGGTGAATCTCATGATATGTTAAGTGATACCCCAATAAATCTGCTAAAGAAGTTTTTCCCAGCCAGGTTTGAGATGTCTGGGTTAGAAGCTGAGTGTCCTAGGAACTCCTCAGCTGGGCCCCAGACTCTGCTGTGTCCCCCCCCTCTTCCTTCTTAGGTCAAAGCTTCCTCTGATCTCCGACTTTCAGGAAGCTACTGGATGTTACCCTGACTTATTTTTTGAAGAAGTCTGGGATTTAATTCTGCAGACTCAGCTCGTATGAGTGTAAACATCCTAACTCTTGGCCACTCTGTCCAAAGCAGAAAAATGGACATCAGAGAGAATGAGTGGGAGAGCGGAAGGGAGCACCACCAGCACCCCTTGCTCCCATCATGTGGTGACCCTACCACCACTTGGGGATGCTGAGCACCAACCCAGAACAGGGACTGAATCTGAGGTTCAAAGCTCTCATTCAAGCTGCACCTGTCCCACTGCTGGTGCTCAGGCTGCAGAGTTCTCTCCACACCATTCCACACCTCCTGGCTGTGGCACAGACTGTACCCTTCCCCTTTCCTTGCCCACCTGGACAGTCCTACTCTTCCAACAAGATACAGCTCAGTATCACTGCTTCTGAAGCACGCCCATCCCCAGTCACCCCAGTAGAGCCCCATCTCCCAGTGGCAGAGGGCTTATTTACATGTCTGCCTCCCCGGCTCCTCTGTGGGTCCCTGAGGACAAAGAGTCTGCCTTATTTATCACCGGTTCTCAAGGGGCCAGGGCAGACCTCCATACATACAGGGTCCAGCTGCGTGAAGCAAGAGAAGGGAGCGCGACACCACCTCAGACACTTACAGGGCCAGGAAGACCAGAGGAGATGCCCCACCCCCCTCATCTATTCTTGGACTAAATGACTTCTCTCATCTGGCCCCAGAATGGTCAGAGGGCCACTCCCTGTGGAAACCACAGTTTGGGGTGGAAGCCTCTCTTCCACAGCTTTTCTGGGCCAGGCCCACTTGCCTTGGAAATGGCCTTAGTGTTATTTAAACTGCAGAACAGGGTCTGTGGGTGGCTCAGGCCTGGGCTGGGCAGGGGTGCCCTGGAACAGCATCACATGGAACCTCCCTTCCCCAGCCACCAGGATTTCGGGGGTTGAAATGTGAGGTTTCTTCTTAGCAGCTTCTTGCTATAGTGGAAAAGAACAAAGTGGGTAAGGTATGTGGTACCCTGAACCTGTATATATGTTAATTTGGAGATGGCTTTTTCCTGAGTGGAGATGGGAGTCCTCAGAGGCCCACACAGCAGGCTCCCAGCCAGGATGGGCCATAGCTGGTTATCTCAACCATTTCTCACACCCAAGCTCTACTGTGTAGCAAGGCTTGTTACTTCAGAAAGGTTGATAGAGTGCTTGAAAGCCCCAGGATCCTTGCTTGACCTGCTGGCCCCCATATTGGGTGCAGAGGAGTCCAGGCTGGCAGGCACTCTGCCATAGCAGGCAGCTCATGTTTTCCTTGGTATCCTAAAGGGCACTAGCTTGGTGTTCCCACCACAGAAACCAGAGCCAGGAATAGAAGCAGGGGTACCTGAAAAAGTCACCTAGACTTCAACCCAGTGTGGTCTCTTCATAGTCAACAAATATTTACAGAGGGTCAAGCACAACACTAGGCATGGGGACTACAGGGGTAACAAGCCCCAACTCCACTCACAGCCTAGTGGATGAAGAAAACAGACACTGAGGATGGGCGATTATGGGACTACAAAAGAGAGGACCTGGCCTAGCCTGGGTGGAGGTGGGTTCAGGGAAGGCTGCCTGGCAGAGGCAACATCTAAGCTTAAGACTTGGAAGACTGAGTTATGCAAAGAGGAGAAGAAGAATGAGAGCGAACAGCATATGCAAAGGTCCAGGGTCAAGAGAGAACCTGGAACATTTAGGGAGTTTACACATAGTTCAAGATGCCTGGGACTAGAAGGAGGAGAGATGGTTTGAAAGTCCACATCGTGAATAACATGAAAGTATATATAACACCTGACACAACCTATAGCCGGGGCTCTGCCAGGTAGCTGTCATCATAATTTGGTTTTGTAAGCCAAGTGAAAGGTTGGGGACTTTATCCTGAAGTCAGTGGGAAGACATTCAAGAGTTTTAAGCCTAGGGTGACTTGATCAGATTCACAGTATGACCAAACTTCAAGAGATCCCTGTGACTGCAGAGTGGATTATGGACTAGCAGGGAAGCAAGGCTGGAGGACCAGAAGACCAGTTTGGAGACTACTGTAATCATTCAGAAAAGAGGTACGGGGTAAGGGGCTTCAAATATCCCCCAATAGTAGAATAGACAAATACACGCTGGAAGATGGAATCCAGCTATGAAAACGAACTAACTGCGCACAGCATAAATGAATCTGGCCAGTGCAAGAGTGAGCAAAAGCAGGGCAAACACAAAATGGGGCTGTGTAATCCCATTTACATAAAGCTCAAGGAACAGGCGAAATGAAAAGCGATAGTGTTTAGGGATGCTATTAGTTGGCAAAAGTACGGAAGTGATTATCACAGTAGTGGGAACAGTGATTACCCTGAACTCCACACTACCTTGACCTGAGTGATATTTACCCAGGTGTTCACTCTGAGAAATCGTCTCCCATTTCTGCAGTGTGCTCTTTTCTGCATGTGTGCTAGTCTTAACAATAAACAGGTTTAAAAAATAACAGTGCTTGCTCCAAGGTAGTGGAAATGAGATGGACAGAAGAGGCTGATTTTGAAAGGTGAGGAGGCAAGGACTAGGTTGGGAGGCAGATGAGAAAAATGACAGTGTTTAATTTACACTCTGAACTAAGGAAACCTGCAAGATATTGAAGTGGAAATACTCAGCACCACTGTGAGAGCTCAGACAAGTCTCTTCCCCTGAGTAGATTCCCTTCTCCACGAGAGAGGGAATCAGCACGGTTTTATGCAATCAGCCTTGGGTTTTGGCATTGGCTACCCTGGGCTTAAAAGTCCCACATTTGTTACTTCATGGCAGTGAGACCTGGACAATTACTTCACCCCTGCCTCCTCCCTGCAGCCTCAGTTTCCTCATGTATAAATTTGAGATAATCACTTTTACTCTCAGGTTTCTTCAGAGGGTTACATGGTAAACCAGGAGTAGGCACTTGGGGTACTTGGGTCTTTGGTTACCAATTGAGAGAATCTCAACAACGAATGAGAAAATACTTTGAAAACATAAAAGCAAGAACAGGTAACAACCACTTTATAGTTTTTACACTCCAGTATTAATAAGAACTAGCTGGGGAGCTTGTAAAACTGGGTCTTCTGTAAATCTAGAATGACCATATTACTTATAGTCCAAATCAGGACACTTTTGAGAAGGGAGGCAATATTATGCCAAAACAACAGACATAAACCAAGACTGTCCCAGTCTTGTCCAAGGTAAAGCAGGACATGTGGTCTCTCTATGTAGATCCAAGATGGGGACCAGGTATCTCTGATTTCCCATCAAGCCTCCCAAGTGAACTGTATGCTCTGTGAGGGCTTGACCCCGTGCACCTGTTGTGCCACAGAGAGCTGGTTTATCCCGGAGGGCTCATCTCTACTTGGAGCAATCCTCACAATTCTGGGAGATGACAATTGCTAACATTTATTAAGCAACAGGTACTGTGCTGAGTACTTTACAGGCATCACTGATCTCAGTTAATTCTCACCAAACCTTTATGAAGCAGGTGGACTTATCAGAGGAAACTAAAGCTTTAAGAAGTTAAACAACTTCAAGGCCATACATTTGGGATAAAGGAGCACAAGTTTGAACTTAGCCAGACTGATGAGAACCCTAGTTTTGTTCATACTATTGCTTCTGGTTTTGTTGACACTCCCCCAACCCCCTAAGCTCCATGGAGCAA
Organism: Manis javanica; assembly: GCF_040802235.1. Taxonomy (NCBI): domain Eukaryota; kingdom Metazoa; phylum Chordata; class Mammalia; order Pholidota; family Manidae; genus Manis; species Manis javanica. The sequence continues at coordinate 13,198,156 of NC_133160.1, read as the reverse complement.
GGTACCGTGGACACCAGAGAGGCTGCCTTACTGAGGCGTCTACAGCCTCTCCTCCACTTGGGAAGCACAAGTCTAACAGTAGGTGGCAATCTTGTCTTCCTTTCAAACTACCACTGAAGAGGTTGGCCTTCTCGGAAAGCCCGAGGCAGATGGAGCTAATGAGTCGTCTACCGGCTCCTATCAAAGAATCTTGCAGGGAGCCTGTCTTGGGGCACCTAGCAACTGCCAATATCCGGTTAGGCTAACTTTTGTGGCCGGTTTGAGGTCTCAGTGAGGCTTTGCGCTGTCAACTAGTAGTCACAGACACGCCAATGTTGGAAAGCCCCTCTTGCATATAGTACACAATATCTCAACTCTGCCAAAATGCATCTTTATTACACGTCTCCCACGGCTGTTTTGAGTTTCTTTTACGTGAGCACTTTTAATTTGTACAACCTCATCATGGGAGGCTGGATTTTGGAAAGGGCTGGAAAATATCGTGGACAGAGGCCCAGAAAAGGAAAGCGACTGGCCGTTACAAGATAGAACAGCGGGGACTAAGACCCAGGTCCCCGCTACGCCCGGAGCCGACGCCACCGGGACTCCGCCCCCCGGGCCGGCGTGGGCAGAGTCCCCGGAGGTCCGCAAGCCGTCTCGCGCCCCACCTGATGCGCACGCTCAGTCCGACCCTGTCGGCGCACCGCCCACCTAGATCCCCTGGCCGCAACGGGTGTGCTCGCCGGGGAAACTGAGGCAGGGATTGTGCTTGCCTGTTGTTCCCTCGGTCCACACCCCAGGGCAAACAAAGCTGCTTTCCCCTCCTCACACTCGCAAGGAATAGCAGTTCAGGATGGGAAAAGGGGGAGGGGGCCGAAAGCAAGCAGGGTCCGAAGAGTCGGCCAACCCGGCCACACTCAAGATGGCGGCGCCAGAGCGGCGAGGTCCCTCAGAGGCGGTACCAGCGCATGCGCAGCGCGGAGTCCCGGCTCGGGACACAAGATGGCGGCAGCGGCGCTGGGGAGGGCGAGGCGGAGGCGGCAAAACGGGCGGTTGAGCAGAACGTGTAGCCGCATCTCCTCGAGTCCGCTCCGGCCAGGTAAGAGCCTCAGGAAGCCATGGTCCCGCCGCGAGCCGCGCCAGGGTCCGGGGATCCGAAGCCGGAGGCGGTGGCCCCTCCGGCGTTCTCTGCTCGGGGCTACCGCTTGCCCTGTCCCTGCCACCGCCGCCATCTTAGGCTTGGGGATTGACGGCCGAGCTGGTGGCCTGGGTGGGAGAGGGTCCGGAGAGCGCTGGGTAGAGCGGCCTCTTGGGCCCCTCCGCTGCTGCCGCCGCCACCGCCTTTGTGTCGGGCTCAGACTCTGAGTCGCCTCAGCCCGGGGGCGGGAGCGCGCGGCGGGGCGGGGGGCGGAGCCCGGGAGATGGGCTGGCGCGCGCGCGCGCCGAGCAGCCCGCCTCTGCTTGGGTTAGCAGAGGGTGGGGGAAGGGAAGAAGGCAGGTGTGCGCGCACTGGAGCCCTCCCCCCACACCCCCGCCTTCGCGCTCTCCCCACGCCTGCGCACTTTGCAATCCCTTTGACTCCTCCCTACTGGGTCGGAGAACTCTGATTGGTGCGTTACTGAGGTGACCCGCCCCATGTTTTCCTACCCGGGATCGGACGCTCAATTCCTTCTGGAGGGTTCCTCTAGTTGCGTAGTTACCGTTGTTTACCCTTTAAGCTGCTTGGCGCTGTTAAATTGTGGTATGCGTGGGGGCTGGGAATCCAAAGGATAATTTAAAACGTTATCTTAATAATAGAGGTTTTCTGTTACAGCGAGTGTGCAGTATGCTTGACTCTACTCGTAGGAACTATAGAGGTTGAATGATTCTGGTTTATAAATAGAAAAGCGGCAGAAGGGTCTGGAACTCGGGTCTGTCCAAACCCAGAGCTGATACTTTGGCCACCGACCTGCTGCATCGAAATCACCTGGGAAATTAAAAAATTAGTTTTAGTCATAAAAAAATTGGTAAGGATTTGAAACTGTAAAATGAAAAAAGTAGATATTTCGTCTCCCACTCATTCTTGGGGTGCATTAATACAAAGCCTTGTGAACTTTGCCTCCCATTTCTGACTTGTAAGATATGGAGGTGAGGAACAGGAATCAGAATGTTTTTACAGCTCCCCCATCCCTCCCGCCTCCCCATCGTTCTGATGCACAGGCAGTTCTGGAAATAGCTGCAGTGTCCCCGTTTGGCCTCTCTAAGCCGTGCTGCTTATGCCTCCTCTGCACAGTTTAATCTACCTTAGTGCATCAGTATCACAGAGTATTTCTTGGGGAAAATAGCTTTTCAATAAAGATGAACATGATGTATTACATAAAGCATTTGCATTTTTTTTAAAGACCTGATTCAAAGAAGTGTGTTTTTCACTGAACTATGGGTAGCTTTGGATTGTGTCCCTGTTTTGATAATGTGTGTTAACTTTTATCTTAGGGGTACTTTGGTCGGCAGGACCAGCTGCACAAATTGTGGGGTCCCTTGAGACGTGGGCCTCCTGTTAAAAATTTATTAAAATATCAAGACAGTGACAGCAGAGCATTAAACTAGGCTCAAGGCTCTCAACATGGGGCCTTGTGTGACTGTGCAGAGTGCAAGGTAATGATGGTGAGCCTGTTGGTTGGAAAGCTTGAGACGTACCATTTTCATCCCTTGAGTCCCCAAATATCCCACAGTGCATCCTGCCCTGTCTTGATGGCTCCCAGATTACTCTGCCATTGTCCATCTTGGTGGTGTCTCTGTTGTGCAGCATAGTACAGTCTGTGACTCTCTTTTCTTCCATTTGCTCTGCAGTTGCTGATGCAAGAAATCCCCTGGGCCCCTGTCCACTTCACTGCTGACTGGCCCACCTGTGCTGAGCCTTCCTTCGGGTCTACTCCCTGCCTCTGTGGGACCCTGTGATGTGGGGGTCCATCCCGTCAGAGAAGAATACCCTCTAATGCTAGTGTTGCAGACCCCAGAGGGTGAGAAAAAGAGGGACCTCGTTCAGCCTTAAGACCTATGGGCTTAGCCCCAAGGCAAAAGAAATCCCTTCTCCCCAGAAAACCAAAGCAGCTGCAGTTTTTTCTTCCCTTGGTCAGTGGCTCCAGACCTTTTTGTTACCATGTCCCCCTTCTGCCCTTCTGTTGTATGTATGTCCTCTTGCTCCCTGCATTTTATCTGCCAGATTGTACCAATGAAGTAACCATTCACTTTTCCCTTCCCAAATTAACAAAGACGTCTATGACTGAGTGTATAATAAAATCAATGTTTTAATGATTCCTATGATGTTGTCAACAGCCAATCAGAACTTCTGATCAGCATGAGATAATCAGTATGACCACAATGAGTTGATAAAATTTCAGCAAGCAAAGATAACTGATGTTTAAATGTGCCTTTGTGGTCTTTCTGTGGATAAAATGTTTGATTTCTTTTGGGTGTTGTGACACGTTGAAAAAAAAGGATCACCAATACAATCTCATTTGGCCCCTAGGAGCCTAACAGCTGGGTTGGAAACCACTTTGGCCACTGAGGCTTAAGCTAGGTGTGCTTTGGTGGGGTGGGTAATAGTGATGCAAATCTGAAGGGGCCGACCTCCTTCCAGGTATTTTAAAGTAATTTTTCACCTGGGTTTTGAGATGGACTGAATTAGATATTCCTTCTCAGTTCCACTGGTTATTTTAACAGCAGATTGCTTCCTGCCCTGTAGTGTAGAATGAGGCATCCAGTTAGATGCCATGTCCCTTCCTGGGCTGGGCTTTGTTCCAGTTAGGTTTTATGGATAGGAACAGGGAGGGGGAGGAGGAGTTGTTATTTCTTCTCATGGAAGTAGCTTCTCAAGGGCAGAATGTTCTGTCTTGATTGCTGCTCTTGGTGCCTTATAAATACTTGCAGAATGCATAGATCTCCTCTTGGGCCCAGGTGCCCTGCTGAGAAGTGGAGAGAGCTGGACTGGACCCAGTTCCTCATCCTGGGAGTTCTGACAGTTTAGTGAGGAGACAGATCCGTTGATAGTCTTATGTGCCACAGTGGAGGTGCAATGACCCTGAGAAGGGGCTCTGATCACCTAGTCTGGGGGGCAGGAGAGCCAAGGAAGGCTTCCTGGAGGATGTGAGCCTAGTGGCAAACCAGAGGAGGATTGGGGAGGGTATTTCAGACAAAAGGAACAATAGATGTGCACCCATTTTACAGTTGAGGGAACTGCAACATAGATCCTGGGGCTCGTTGGATAGTACTATGCTGGCCCAGAACAGGACTGGATTGATTTCGCCGTATCTGCAGGGGGGGTCACTGGGGCCCTCAGTAGGCTCTAACTGGTGGGTAGAGGGTGGAGTTGATCTGCATGCACTCCTGGCCCTGATACCCTTTGGTTTTCTGCATGGCAGGTCCAGTGTGGGTGCTGAGATGGCCAATGAGAACCATGGCGGCCCCCGGGAGGAAGCATCCCTGCTGAGTCACTCCCCAGGCGCCTCCAGTCAGAGTCAGCCCTGTTCTCCAAAGCCCATCCGTCTGGTGCAGGACCTCCCAGGTACTGGCAAGGGGCAGTGGTGGGGTGGCTGGGTAGGAACGGTGCCCTAGGAGCAGCCCTGACCCTGGCTGGGTTCCATGCTTGTTTGCAGAGGAGCTGGTGCATGCAGGCTGGGAGAAATGCTGGAGCAGGCGGGAGAACCGTCCTTACTACTTCAATCGATTCACCAACCAGTCCCTGTGGGAGATGCCCGTGCTGGGCCAGCATGACGTGATTGTGAGTGCCAGCCCAGGTCAGGGCTCTCAGAGCAGCTTCTGGCATCTTGGCTTCCCCAGATGTATACTGCACAGCTGTTATGTGCCTACCTGGGGATATAGTGACAAACAAGATAAGACATTGTACTTGCTCTCATGGAACCTAATGCTCAATAGAAGAGATTGACACATAAACAGGTGACTCTAATAGTGTGTGATGTTGAACTTGTGGGCACTGTGCCCATGAGGCAGTTCTGAGCAAGCTAGACCTGGTCCTGTCCTTGCACTCTCAGGGGCGCATGGTTTAGAAGGGGCCAGTAGGATTATGGTGTGGCATTTGCATGAAGAATAGTGTCAGAATACAGCAGGGATTCTATCTGGGTCTGTGGAAGGGGAGGACACAGGACAGGCCTCTCTGAATTCGTGACTAAGGTGAGGTGGTTAATGGAAGTGGTAAGAAGGAAGGCGGAACTCATTTCATGAACCAGTGTGTCAGTGTGATGGGGAAGTACAGGCACAGGCTCTCTTTTGGAGACTTGGGCTTTGGATCCCTGTCAGTTGGGGCAGACTTCCTTTCCTGGGCACAGTCAAGCCAGTTGACATTCCCATTTTACAGATGAAGACACTGAAGCTCAGAGAGGGGAAATGACTGGCTCAAGACCTCAAGCCTGTAAGAGGCAGAGTAGGACTCACCCCTGATGTGATCTCAGGACCACAGTGCCCACCCTCAGATCACCCATACTCCTGGTGTCCCCTGAGGAGTTCCGTCTGTGGGGCATATAAGTTTTCCCTTTATCCCTGACTTTTGATTCTGGTAGTTAAGGAAAATAAATTAACATGTACCGAGCATTGGTCTTGTGCCAGATGTCATGATAAGCTGGTCATATTCATTGACTCATTTAACCATCTTCTCAATGGCAAGGCAGGGCTTAGCTTAGCTCTTTTGAAGGTGAGGGAATTAGGAATGGAAGTTACAACCCCAGGGTCACACAGTTGCCAAGTAGCAAGCAGGAGTGGAGCCCATGTTCTTTCTGCATCCCAACCCCCTCTGCTCTTCTCCAGTGAGTAGGAGCAGGGGCGGGAAGGTACCAGGATTCCACAGTACTGGGGCCCCTGAGGCACTGGCCCTGGTCACAGCTCTGCTGGTCTCCCTCCACTAGTCGGATCCGTTGGGGCTGAATGCGACCCCACTGCCCCAAGACTCAAGCTTGGTGGAAACTCCCCCGGCTGAGAACAAGCCCCGAAAGCAGCAGCTCTCAGAAGAGCAGCCAAGCGGCAATGGTGTGAAGAAGCCCAAGGTGAGTGTGGGCTCTTGGGAGCTGGCTGGCAAGCTGCCGGCAAGCAGCCAGGAGGTTCCCCACAAGGGCCTGGCCAGGAGGGGGCTGAGGCACAGCTCACCAGATTCACAGTGCTAGAACTGAAGGCCAACTCAACTGGCCTCATGCCTTTGACTTGCTGCAGATTGAAATCCCTGTGACACCCACGGGCCCATCAGTGCCCAGCTCCCCCAGTGTTCCAGGAACCCCGACGCTGAAGATTTGGGGGACGTCCTCTGAAGATAAACAGCAGGCAGCTCTCCTCCGACCCACTGAGTGAGTCCCTTCTGATTGGCTTGAGGGTGCCCATCTTTGATAGCCAGCCTGCCTAGGACTGCAGGGTGTGGTGGAGAGCAGGGTACCCCTCCGTCCCTTTTTTCTACTTTCCTCATTTCCCCTGTCTACATCCCAAGGGTGTACTGGGATCTGGACATCCAGACCAATGCTGTCATTAAGCACCGGGGGCCTTCGGAGGTGTTGCCTCCACATCCCGAGGTGGAGTTGCTACGTTCCCAGCTCATCCTAAAGCTTCGGCAGCACTACCGGGAGCTGTGCCAGCAGCGAGAGGGTAGTTGTCTCTGGGGTCTTGGTCTCCTTTGTGGCCATCTGTCTCTAGCAAGAGTTGGGGTTGGTCAGCTGGGCTTGGGCGATGGCACAGTGGAGCCCAGTGGCTGGGAGCAGGCGTGTGGAGCCCCAGCTCTACTAACTGCTGGGTGTGTGACCTGGGGCTCATTGCTTAACCACTGTACTTGGGGTTCCTCCCTGTGAGGTAGGTAGGGATGATACCTGCCTACATAAAGGGTGGCTGGGTTCAGTAACAAGAATGATTATTAATACTTCCAGAGTGCTTAACTATTTGCCAGGCACTGTTTGAAGCCTTTTATATGTCTAAAAGGGCATAAAATGAGTAATAATACCCCAGATTACTGCTGTAAGGATAAGTGGCATGTTAAGTGCTCAATAAACTGCAGCTTTTATTGATTAGTAAATAAATATAACTTTGCGGAAATATAGAATCCCTCCCACCCCCCTATTTTACTTTGTGTAACATTTATTAATGCCCTTTATGAAACCAGTGAGTCTCAGAATATACTTTAGGAAGTATGGCCTAGAATGTACGCTCCTGACATAATAGGCCAGGTCTTATTTTACTGTTGTACCCATGCAGTGCCTCCTTGTGTGCCGGGCCACATGGAGTCTGCTAAATCCAGACCTTCATCAGCTCTCTTGTCCCACAGGCATTGAGCCCCCCCGGGAATCTTTCAACCGCTGGATGCTGGAGCGCAAGGTTGTGGACAAAGGCTCGGACCCTCTGTTGCCGAGCAACTGTGAACCAGTCGTGTCACCTTCCATGTTTCGCGAAATCATGAATGACATTCCTATCAGGTACAACGCCACAGCAGGGCCGATCAGGGCAGTTTGATGTGTGTGCTCAGCCCTGTATAGAAGGGCTCTAATTCTCTCCACTCTCTGAGCCAGGTTATCCCGAATCAAGTTCCGGGAGGAAGCCAAGCGCCTGCTCTTTAAATACGCAGAGGCCGCTAGGCGGCTCATCGAGTCCAGGTTTGGCCCTCTCCTGCCCCACCAGATGGGTCTGATTAGACTGGGGGAGGTTAGAGGTCATCTGGCCGACTCACAGGGCTCTGTCATTGCTGTTGGTGGCAGAAGTGGGGCTGGCGTCCAAAGGCAGGACAAAGGCTGCCGTGTAAGACTAGATAGAGGCTGGTGCTTGGATGCAGGTGGCGGTGGGTTGAGAGGGTGGAGCACTTATCAGCCAGCCCCTTTATGCACCCTTAACCTGCAGGAGCGCATCCCCTGACAGCAGAAAGGTGGTCAAGTGGAACGTGGAGGACACCTTCAGCTGGCTGCGGAAGGACCATTCAGCCTCCAAGGAGGACTACATGGTGAGTGGCCCCGGGGAAGGAAGCCAGTGGAAAGGCTGTGGCCACTTCCTCCAAGAAGCCCACTGCTTGTTCAGGCTGGGCAGGGCCCCACAGCAGCCTGTATGTATGCAGTACAGTGGACTTTTGACACTCATTGGTCCCTAGACTCAAGTATATGGAGATGTTTATATACGCTCTGGCTCTCAAAGAACATCTCTGATAAGGTGCTTGATGGAATAATGCTCAGCCACACGCCATAAGCTGCCCTTTCAACTTAATGAATGTTAAACATTTCCCTTGAGTAGATTTTTGGAAACAAGATGGACAAACTGCCTTTTCTCGGGTGTGTGCTCATAATGTGGTTGAGAGCTGTCACTGGTTTCAGTTCCCTCCCTTAACACGTCCAAAACAGTTCTGTTTTCTGGACCAGAGTCATCACTGCTTTACCTCTCCACCAGCACTAGCAATGGGCTTTTTTTTCAGGACCATTTTTCACAAGAGACAAGGTTTCGTACTTCACGATAGTAACTGTGTACTTGACACGTAGAGAGTGACAAAGGTAGGTGTACTCACTAGCCAGAGTGACTCAGATTCACTCATCACTTTCACACATGTGATTCAGTAGAATTGTCAATGCCCATTTATCCTTGCAAGTAGCTAAAAGCTCAAATGTTGAATCTGCAATGACCAAGGACCACACCTTGTAATGGTCTTTTTCTCTGATAGACTGCAAATGCTTTTTAAGTGGGGAATATGCTTGGTTTCTTTCTTCCCATCAAGTATCACAGGATCTGGCACAGTGTAACCCCAACAGTAAATGCTGGCATTTATTGGACATTTGCTATATGCCTGGGGCTTGGTAAGCCCTTAAGGGAACAATCACATTTAACATTTAAATTGCCTTGTTAGGTAAGTATTTTGTGTTCCCTTAATAGTCGAGGAATAAGATTCAGAGATGCCAAGGGATTTGTCCAAGTAATGCAGCTAGTGTGTACCAAAGCTGGTTTCAAAACAAGGGCTTTTGGAATCCAGCAGCTCTCTTCTGCCAGACCACTACCACCCTGATCAGGATTTTCTCCTCCAGGATCGTCTGGAGCATCTGCGGAGACAATGTGGCCCTCATGTCTCAGCGGCAGCCAAGGACTCCGTGGAAGGCATCTGCAGTAAGATCTACCACATCTCCCTGGAGTACGTCAAACGGATCCGGGAGAAACACCTTGCCATCCTCAAGGAAAACAACATCCCAGGTAGGGGGCCAGGTGGCAGGGAGCCAGCTGGCCCTGGTTGAAGGGACAAGTGAGGCTGAGCTTCAAGGCCAGAGACTGTGTTGAAGCCCCTCTTCCAGCAGGTCTAGGGCAGGACCTGCTGTGTCCTTTGGTGGGGTCTCAACACTCTAAGAACTGGGCAGAAGTGATAAGTAAGGGACTGCCAGAGGTGATCAGAGAAAGATGGTCCAGGGGTAAGTAGTTAGGTGGACCTGTATTTAGCCTGTCTCTCTGAGCCTCAGTTTCCCCAAACTGAAGTAGAATACCAGGCTAGAGGATCACATGAGGAGTCAGTGGTAACTCAAAGTGTTTGGTCCCAATAGATCACTAAAGTGTGGTAGCTGTTTTGAAGGCAATGCAGTTCTCATACCTCTGCATGGCAGCGAGACCCATAGACCTGAGGCTGCTTGCCTACCAAGCCCCTGAGCATGGCAGATTAGCGGCCGAGGCAGTACAGAGCATGTGGACACAGGCCACCACTTCTTGCCCCTCCCAGTTGCCTGGCTGTTTGCTTTGTTACCCAACCACCTGAGCCTTGGATTATTCCTCCATGGGCGAAGACTTAACCCCCTAGGTTACTGGGAGGCACACAGTAGGCACTGAGGCTGTCTGGGGGCAGGGTTGCCCCTCACTGCTCTCCCTGCCCGCAGAGGAGGTGGAGGCCCCAGAGGTGGAGCCCCGCCTGGTGTACTGCTACCCAGTCCGGCTGGCTGTGTCTGCGCCCCCCATGCCCAATGTAGAGATGCATATGGAGAATAATGTGGTCTGCATCCGGTATAAGGGAGAGATGGTCAAGGTCAGCCGCAACTACTTCAGCAAGCTGGTAAGAGCTGAGGGACCGTGGAGGCAGGTCTCCCCAGGTGGGAGAGGTGAGGGCTTGACCCAGAGTCCTCAGCGGGAGGCCCGTGATGGGGGAGGGAGGGGCCGCTGCTGAAGCACGCTGCTCGCTCTCCCACAGTGGCTCCTTTACCGCTACAGCTGCATTGATGACTCTGCCTTTGAGAGGTTCCTGCCCCGAGTCTGGTGTCTTCTCCGACGGTACCAGGTACGGGGGAAGGGCTCCCCTGGAGGGAGTGGGGAGGCTGAGCTCGACACTGATGGTGGCCACTCTGCAGATGATGTTTGGCGTGGGCCTCTATGAGGGGACAGGCCTGCAGGGCTCGCTGCCTGTGCATGTCTTTGAGGCCCTCCACCGGCTCTTCAGCGTCAGCTTCGAGTGCTTTGCCTCACCCCTCAACTGCTACTTCCGTCAGTACTGCTCTGCCTTCCCCGACACAGACGGCTACTTTGGCTCCCGCGGGTGAGAACCAGGGACTACTGGGGCCCCTCCTGCCCAGGCCAGGGAAGTTGTCTCCAGAGCACAGAGCCCACCTTGGCCAGCTGTGTCCTGATGCTTCAGGGCTTTGGAGTCAGGCACTCCTGGGTGTAGTCTCTGCCTTCACCCCATCAGCTGTGTAACCTGGGACATGTTGCTGAACCTCTGTGAGCCTGGGACATCCCCTAACCCAGCCTGTGGGTTTCTCAATGAATGAGCTCAGATTTGGAATAGGAGCACCTGGTTGCAGGTACTGAGAAGAATAGGAAGTGGTAATACAGACCTCAGAGACCCTCCAGACTAACCTGGGGGCGGGGGGCAGGGGCGTGGATGAGAAGAAGGGATGATACTGTCTCCAGAAAGAAGACATGGCCAGGCCAGCAGGAGGGGAAGCTCAGCAGCCGGGGGACTGCTGGATGTGGTCGGTGCTGTAGCGCCAGTGGGGTCAGAACTGGATTTGAGCTCCAAGCTGCTCCACGAACCAGCTTGGTAGACTTAGGCTGCCAAACCTGAGCCTCTCTGTTTTCATTCCTTCTATGGAAATTGCCACACCCTGTCCCAGGACACATTTAGGATGAATGTCGGCCTCTGGCCTGCCTCAGTCCATCGCTTCAATGTGGCTGCCTAGAGGTGGGGGCAGCGCCTGTTTTTGGTTGAGGGACTGGGTCCCAGCGGAACTCAATGCCCACCTTTCTCCCCAGGCCCTGCCTGGATTTCTCCCCGCTGAGTGGTTCCTTTGAGGCCAACCCTCCGTTCTGTGAGGAGCTCATGGATGCCATGGTCTCCCACTTCGAGGTGGGTGTGCTGCTGCAGAGGTGGGGCGAGAGGGTGTTGGCGAGCAAGACTACCAGCCACCTGGAAGGCAGCACCTCATGTCGCTTCATGCCCCCTCCCCAGAAACTGCTGGAGAGCTCCCCAGAGCCCCTGTCCTTCATAGTGTTCATCCCAGAATGGCGGGAACCCCCAACACCGGCGCTCACCCGCATGGAGCAGAGCCGCTTCAAACGCCACCAGCTGGTCCTGCCGGCCTTTGAGCATGAGTACCGCAGCGGCTCCCAGCACGTCTGCAAGAAGTGAGTGCCCAGGGCAGGCAGGGGCAGGAGGGCCGGGCCGGCTGATGGGGCCACACTGAGCACCCCCCTGAGCTGCTCCTTTGCCCACAGGGAGGAAATGCACTACAAGGCTGTCCACAACACGGCCGTGCTCTTCCTACAGAACGACCCTGGCTTTGCCAAATGGGGGCCGACGCCAGAGAGGCTGCAGGAGCTGAGCACTGCCTACCGGCAGTCAGGCCGCAGCCATGGCTCTGGCTCCTCGTCGTCCTCCTCAGAGGCCAAGGACCGGGACTCAGGCCGAGAACAGGGCCCCAGCCGCGAGCCTCACCCCACTTAACACACCCTGCGGGGAGGAGAAGCCCCAGGGTGCTGGTGCGGACTGCCGGGACTCAGGCCTCTGGTGCTGGGCGGACCCTGGGGCCTATCCCCAGGAGCCAGGCTGCCAGTGACACAGGAAGATGTTGGCTTGCCGGGGCTCCCCTCCCTGCCCCTTCCCCCAACTTCCCACCTCAGACTCACTCCACGGCCCCTGTACATAGACCCCATTCCTCCCCTTCCTGTCCTCCCCCAAGTCCTGTTGCCGCCTGGTTTCATTTGTAAAAGGAAATACAGAAATTCCCGTAAGAATGTGTGAGGGTCTTGAGGACAGAGAAGTCCAAGGAACCTGCAGATACTTCCAGGACTGCACCCCTCTATATCCAGGCTCCCCTTCTCATGGCCCTGGGCCTTTACCCCCCAGCACAGGGTTCCACACTGCCGCCCCTCACCCCCACCCTTGGGTCCCTGGAGGCTTCTGCCTGTGCCCAGTAGGTCTGAAGAGCCCACCATCTAACTGCAAGCCGCAGAGTCCCGTAGCCAGGTCTGTGCTGATACCTTGGGAGCACGACTGACAGCTGCACCCTGGTAGAAAGCTAGACTCCTGATGGTTCAGGTGTGCTTTACAGGCAAAGGGTCAGGGAGAGCAGCTCAAAGCCACTGAGCCTCAGGGTATGGCTTCCGTGTAGATAGGCACCTGGCTATGCTGCTCTCAGGACATCTAGACATGGAACAGATATGCTCCTGTGGCCCGAGGGGGAAACGGTCTGAAGGTGCTGATGGGTGGGGCGGGTCTTACCACCTCAGTCATCCCTCCCAGTATTGAGCCTTTGCCCTCAAGAGCTGCCCGCTGTTGGGCCACCGTACTTACAGAGCAGGGCAAAACATACTGTGGGGCTTGGCAGCCTCCACCTCACTCCCACCCTGTGAGCTGTAACTGGTTCCTCCTTCCTTCTGCTTCCCAAGTCTTTGCCTGGTTCAGGCTGTAGCAGCAGGTAGACAAAGTGAGCTGGCTGGGGCTGGACTCTGGTCCCTTTATTGAGACTGAAGGGCCAGTAGGTCCATTCAAACAAAAATAAATTTCTCTCCCAAAGCCTGCCTGCAGGCTGGGGCACCCAGCATGTCCTGGCTGGGGCCCATGGCTGTCCCCTACCCCAGCAGCCCAGGTCTGGCCTCCCTGAAGTGGCAGGATTCTGGCTGCCCATATCTGGAGACCTAGGTGGAGCAGGGAGGTGAGTACTGCTAGGACCCCCACCCCCAGCAAGGCTGGCCTCGATATCCATGGTCTGCAGTGGGCCCCTTGGGTCTCAGTCATTGGTCAGGGTGATGACGTCGTACTCGATGCCCTGGTGTTGCAGCTGTTGGATGTGTTCAGGCACTGCCTCCTCTGTGCCAAACAGGCCCTGTGCTTGGGCCATAGCAGCATCAGCCACCGCTGCCAGGGAGGGAAAAGGAGGGTGAGCCTGAGGCAGGAGCTAGGCCTGGGCCCTGAGCCTCCATAGTCCTCAGGGTCCAGCCCCATACCTGTGACGGCTGAGTGTGCTGCAGCCTCAAGCTGGGCCTGTGTGACAAGCTGCTGGCCTGGGGACACAGGCACATACTGGATCTGGAGCAGAGAAACTAATGAGATACGGCCTTAGGGGAGCCCTGCCCCATGCCCCATCTCCACCTGGTCCTCGAAGAGCCCTACCTGGGATTCCTGAAGGAATGGGGCCCCTTGTTCGTACTGGATGTGTGTTATCTGGCCTTCCTGTACCTAGAGAGGGAAGCCAACCCAGTGATCCCAGAAGGAGATGTGCATGCCTTCCTTACCCTCGCTTGCCCCAGGCCTGGCCTACCTGGATATGATGGCCCTCTGGGACCACAACATATTCCTGGGGGAGTAGATGTTGGACTCCATCCTGGGAGATGATGTACTGTACCTGAAGAAGGGAGAGAAGGCACGTGCTGAGGCGCTGCTCATTGGCTCAGTGCCAGAGACCAAGCAGGGGGACCAAGGACACCTTCCATCAACTAAGGGCAGCTGCACCCTGGGAAGGGTGGTTGGAAAGTACTGTTACCCCCTGAAGTGGGGCCTTGGGGGTGGGGGAGGGAGGGCACTCAGGACTGAGGTGGGCAGTAGCAGCACACCTGATTGTCAGCAGTCACCAGGTGCTGCACTGTCTGGCCATCTGCTGTGGTGATCTCTTGGATGTAGGCGGCCTCCTCCTGCCAAGGGCAAGCCAGCTCTAGCCTCATTTCTCCCTGGGGCCCCCCACCTTGCCCATGACCTGCCAGCAGGACCCCCAATCCAGGCTCTCACCTGATTGGTCACTGTCTGCTCCTGGGCCACAATGATGTGTTCCTGGCCCAGTGCCTGCTGTAGCCTCTCTGGGCCCAGGACCCCATGACTGGACTGGAGTGCAGCTGGGCAGAGAAGGGAGGGTGCTCACTTGGGATCCAGGGAAACCTTGGCCCGAGGATGCCCTCTGGACAGTGGCTCAAATCCCTGACCCACTCTGGCATCCCAAGGGCAGCTCACTGTGCAGTGTGGCCAGTGTGTCATCATCACTGTTCAGGATGATGGTCTGGGTGGGGGTCTGGGTGGGGGCCTGGACGGCAGGAGTCCCTGCTTTTCTCCCATCAGGACTGTGCAGCCGTTGGATGTGGAACTTGAGGTGCCCATTCCGGTTGAAACTGAGGGGGAGGGAAGAAGGCTCAGGGTGGCCCTACCATGCATTCCAGCAGCCCGCCCGCCTGTTCCCAGCCTCACCGCTGTCCACAGAGGTGACATGCGAAAGGCTTCTCATTGGTGTGGGTCAGCACATGCCGCCGCAGATCCTTCTTGTTCTTGGAGGCAAAGCTGCACTGGCTGCACTGGTGGGGCCGCAGGCTCGAGTGCTGTGCCATGTGGGCCTGTAGAAGGGATGGTTGGGGGCACTGGCTGGGCAGGACAGATGGCTCCTCACTGACACAGGGCTGTCGGGAGCCTATGCCCAAGAGAAGTGGATCTGGGAGGGGCTGGCTGAAAAGTAGAAACCAAACTGAGATCTGGTTCTGCTGTGTGCTAAGAGGGGAAAGCCACAGGCTCCATCCCTTAGGTAACGCTGTCCCTGCATTCAGACTCAGCTTACCCCTATATAAGGGCTAAGGTTTGGATGAGGGGGACCTCTGAAGGTCTTGTCCAGCCCTAATGTTCTAGGGTTCTGGGCCCTGCTCCCCTCCAGAGCTGCTGAGAATTCAGTATGTGGTCAGATCTGAAAACACAATCCTTGGGTGAATGGAGGGAGCCCCCAAAGCAGACTGTGAACCTGTCCCAGAAGCTTTCCCTCACCTTACGCACAGTGTCTTCCCCACCTCCCTTACACTCTGTGCCCTCCACATTCTAGACAACTCGGGCCCCCCTAAGCATGCCTGTGCTGCCGCACCTGTGCCTTCGCTCCTGCAGGCCCCGCTCAACCCTCCCCAGCTCTGTGATGTTCCCTCCAGCACTGAGTCCGCCTGTCCGGTCCTCTGTCTGTCTGCTCTGCCATATGTTCACACTGAGTACGCTGTGGGACGTTGATCAGTCACCTGGTTTGCGTCCCACCAGACTAAGCTCCCTGAGAGCTGGGGCCTTGCTGAGTCATGTCTGACCCTAGAGGAGAGCAGAGGGCCTGGCTTAAGGGCTGCTTAGTCAAGGTTTACTACACAAGTGGCCAAATGAGGGCCAGCAGAGGCATGGGGGGGCAGCACCTACCCGGACCTCAGGCCACTGGCGGGCACTGAAAGGACAGTCAGGGCACTTGAAGGCACTAGGCCCAGCGTGGGCCCGTTTGTGGCTCTCCATCTCAGCTCGGCCAGGGAAGGCCTCAGCACAGATCTTGCAGGAAAACTTCTTTGATGACGCAGTGGCTGCAGATGGTGGCGAGGGAGGCACTGCCAGGCCCAGGGCTTTGTTGGCTGCAGGAGGTGGGGAGGCAGAGCCCTGGGGGTCTCCCACCTGGTGGGTCCTGGCTGGAGAAGGGGCCTCAGCTTCAGGGCCATCTTTGGGCAGCCCTCCACACTGCAGCACGGGCCATTTGGCTCCAGAGGCCAGGGCATCTGGACTTGGGAAGGAGATGGAGCCATCTGCGGTCAACTGTGGAGAGAGCAGGTAGCCTGAGGCACTGAGGAGGTGAGAGAAAGGGATGGGAAATGGAGTTAAGGTTGGCTACCCCAAACCTTACCTCGATGTGGTGCAACTGGGTCCCGTCAGCTGCCATGATGTAGTGGGTGCCAGCTTCTTTAAGGGCGTCGCTCACAACCACAGCCTGGGCTGCCTCCCCTGGGGGCTCCTCGCTGTGGACACAGAGGGGCAGGTGAGGTAGGGTTCTAGGAGGGGATGGAGGGCATCAGGACTCCCCTGGCCCAAAAAGTCATCAACCGAGAGGGGACTGCCACCACAGATGGACTCCCCAGTCTGAATCTTGGTAGCACCCCTTACCAGCTGAAACTGCTGTCTCTGGTAATCCTGCTTACAAGTGCTCAAAGTCCCTGCCCCCTTGATGGGCATAGGGGGAAGGCTGGGCAAAGAGCCCCAGGGGTTGAGCCCAGGTCTGGCCAGTCGGGGAGGCAGGGCTGACAAGGACCACAGCCCAACAGTAGAAGGCAGATGCTGGGAGACTAGGCTGCCCAGGGACTGGTCTGGCGTTCCTGACTCCCATCCCGGCTGCATACTGATACTTGGATTCAGGGTCTCCACAGACTGCCAAGGGGTTTTTGTGAACATATAAAATGTAAACATTTCTGCTCCAGACTTGCTCAGTATAGACAAAACCAAGTGCAGCTGCAGGGCCTCCACTGCTGACAAGGGGCCTGCACTTGCTCTGAGAACTGGAAAACCTCAGGGGTCGGCCAAAACAAAGAGCACGTGGGCTTTGGACCCAAAGGGACCAGGGCTTAAATCTTCATCTACTGCAAATCTGACCTTAGGTAAGTCATTTAACCTCTCTGGTCTATTTCCTCATTTGTAAAATAAGGGAAACAAGATCTCACATGAATGTCAAATGCCCAGAACACCTGTGTCCAAAAGATAGAAGCTCCTAACTTCCTGAGAAGGATATGACTCTTCTGTAGCCCAATCACTTTATAAGGATTTCTGCCTCCTGCCAACTAGGCTTGAGTGGTAAAGGTGATGCCCCCAGCATGCCTATAAGCAGCTGAAGGGCCCCTTGCAGGTGGCAGGCAGGCAGATCTCACCTGTAAGGTGTGCCAGGAGCTGATGTCCCCTCCTCCATAGGAGGGGCTGTGATGACGCTGTAGCCAGTCCCACCAAATGGACCGGGTGCCAGGGTGATCTGCTGCAGGTCAGGGGGGCCTAGTTGGCTCTCAGCTGTCACACTGCCCCCAGGCTCTGCCACGTGGAGGGTCACCACTTGTGGAGAAGCACCTGCTGGGGAGGGCTGCCCAGCAGTGGATGCTAACTCTGACCCCACATCCTCTGACTTCACCACGGCCACCTGCAACAGCACCAGTAGGCACTATGAGCAGGGTCTGTGGCGAAGGAGCTGGTGTTCAAGGCCTTTCTCTATCCCAGGGCCTCAGAGTCCACTTACACTCGGGCCAGGCCCACTCCTCTGCGCAACCTCAGTCATGTGTTCTTTCTAAAACACACCAAACTTTCCAAATCCCACCCAGCAACTGGAAACAGACTTCACAAGAACAGAGAAGAGAGACACTGCTCTCAGGGGACACTGGCTGTCACAGCTGGGAGGAGGGGTGCTATCGGTATGGTGGGGGTAGAGGTCAGGGATGCTACTAAACACCCCGTGATGCATGGGGCACCCCACAACAAAGAGTTCTCTGGCCCAAAGGACCATGGTTGAGAAATTCTGGGGTAGAGGGACATGCGGCAAATGATTAAGAAAACAAAGTCAGAGCCTGACCTCACATATTACTCCCCAGTCTGTTTCAAATGCATTAAAGATTGAAATGTAGTAATAAAACTCTTAAGTATATGAAGAGAGAATGTGGTATCTTTATAATCCTGGGGTGGGAATATTTTTCTCACCACAGAAAAAGATGCTAAAACCTACAGCGGAATAAATCACAAGATGAAATAAAAAAAAGAAATTGGGGGCAGTGTATTGAATAATTCACGTGAGAGAGAAGAGGTGGACTTCCCTGACATACAAAGAGCCCTTGCAAGGTGACAAAAAAAAAAAACACAATTTAATAGAAAAACATACAGAACACAAACAATTAAGTCACAGAATAAATGAAATGGTGTATGAACATATAGAAAGTTCAATTTCACAATCACAAAATTATAAATTAAGGCCATGAAATATTTCTATCACCAGAAGAGATTTATAAAGACTGGTGTTACCCAGTGTTGGCAAGGGTGCATGGAAATATACTCCAGTGGTGCTCATATACATTCACATCTCTTTTTAGGAGGCTTCGTACCTTCAGTCACATCAATTCTACTCCTAGGAGGCTTTTTTAAGTAAGAAAGTGCTTATCAGTACTTGAAAATATGTGCGCACTGAAGCACTGCCTTGAGTCAATGAAAAACTAGAAAAAGCATGCTAGGAATCTATATGATAGGATGATGGGAGACCTGGGATGGGTTGCTGAGGAGACTGGCGTGTCTGTAGCTGAGTGAAGAAAAGGCACAGTGGCGAGCTTCAAGAGCGTGATCCCATTTTTTAAGAAACAAAATGTCCCTGTGTTAGTGTGCACATGGACAAACCTGGAGAAATGCTTATCAACCCGTTAACAGTGGTGACCTGAGGAGAGGGGAGGGATGTGAAGGACTTCCCCTTCTGCAGAGAAGGTTTCTCAGTGTTCATTTTGCTTTTTTACAAGCATATGCTTTTGTAATGAGAAAACACCCCAAAATGTACAACACTGGCATGAAAACAGCAGACAGATCAATGGAATAGAACTGCCCAGAAACAGACTCCTACACATGTAGGAATCCAGTACATGATAAAGGGGATATTTTGGACCACTGGGGAAGGTTTTTTGATATACTGCATCAGACAATTTTTTTTGGGGAAAAAAAAGTCCCCTACCTTTCTGAATACACCAAAAAAAATTTCCAAGTGGAGTAAAGATTTAAGAGTAAAAAACATGACCCTAAGAAAATATAAATGAATGCTTATATATAATCTTAGGGTGAAAGAAGCCTTTCTAGGGATAATACCAAAGGCAAAAACTATAAAAGACAGATACTATTAACTATCTAAACATGCAAAACTTCTCTATATCCCCACATGCCACAAGTAAGTCCTTTGAGGACCTCCAGGTCGAGCACCAGGCTCCCTCTCTGGAGTCCTGTCTGTTCCCAGTCCCCAGCAGCATGTTACTGCTGCGCATCCTTGGAATCTATCACCTCAAACATAAACCCTACATCTTTTCAAAGGCTGGGAGACAGGAGGTGCTAACAAATTTCTCCCTGCCTTAGAGAAGTGCAGGATGTACAGAGTGAGGGGCAGGGAGGTGTGGGGGTGACTCCAGGTGGCGCAGTGGAGGGGGGCAAGTAAAGGTGATGAACTGTTGGCTGCGAGGTGGGTGGAACAAGAGGTTTGAGCTGGAGAAGACTTTAGGCATCTCCAGGCTGTAGGGGTCATGGAACAAGGGCACCAGCCTAGATCAGAAGCTAGTTCAGATCCCCAGGCACAGGGTGACCAGAGCTATGAGAAAAACTGAATGGGCCCCAAAAGTCACAGGGGGCCAGCTTACCACTCAGCATGGCAGAGGCCACTGGTGACTCTGGAGAGCGCAGCAAGAGTCCTCTGATCTCCCGGGAGCTGGTGTCTCTCCTCTGCATCTGCCCACTGGGTTTCAGCGGATCTGTCTCCCCACTAACTGGGAACTCCCTGAGAGCAGGGCAGGTTCTAGGGGGCTCACCTGCAGGGCCGGGCCCCCCAGCTCCCGCTGAGCGCTCATATTCAGCAGCAGATCCAAGGCTGTCTGCGTGGCCATTGCAGTTGACTCCTCAGCTCCTGGGTAGGACCTGAGCCTTAGATGGGGCTGGAAAACTGGCACCCAATGCCTCCTCCCCAACCAGCACGAGCCCTGCCCCTGCCCAGCTCCCTGGGCTCCCATGTTCCCCCAGAGCTCACCTTGCTGGTAGATGATGGTGGCACCACTCAGGGTGTCAGAACACAGCAGTGGGGGTGCCTCGGGTGACTGGAAAGGGGCTGTCTCAGGGGGGACCTTCAGGGAGGAGAATATGGCCAAGCCTGAGCTAAAGGGGACAGCTTGGTCCAAGTGCCATTTATCAAGTAGCTGCTGTGTATCAGGCACTTTGTATCTGCCGGCTTGGCTCATCTTCATACAAATACTTTTCAAGATACTTGCCAGCTCAATGCTTCAGATGAACTGACTGAGGATCAGAGAAATCAAGTAAGTAACACAGCTAGTTAAGCAGCAAACCTGGGACTTGAACACAAGACTGACTCCAGAGCCTGTCTGTGTTCTACCAGCACATTGTGGTGGTCCATCTTTTGGAGCAGGGGAGTGCAGAGAGTGGGGCAATGTACTCTGCTACAAGACTATTTCCCAGCCTCCCTTGCAGCTAGGTAAAGTGGGGCCATGTAGCTAAGCTGGAGCTTCTGGTAAAGTTCACAAGAAAGATGGAAAAATGGCAGACATTCTTTTTGCCCTTCCCCTAGCTCTTCTTCCTGCTTCTGGCCTGGGCTGTAGCTAGGAAGGCTGGAGCTCTTGCAGCTATATTAGACCATGAGGCAACCACAAAGATGGAAGTCATATGCCTAAGGATGACTGGGAATAAATATTGAGAGAGCTTGGTCCCTGATGACTAACTATGGAGCTGCCACACCAGCCCTGGGCTGCTGACCTTTAGACATCTTTTATGTGAGAGAATAATGAACTATTATCACAATTAAGCTACTGATTATTTCTATTCTCTATTACTAGCACTGGAAAACTACCCCTCCTCTGAGCTTAGGGCTGGCATATCTGTGACATTAGCTGCTCTATACCACAATCCAGAGAGGCAGGGATCACTTTGTTGTACCCTCATGTAAAGGAAGATGCTGGGGTCAAGAGAGGTGACACTACATTATCATCCTGGCCTATCCCCCCAAGCCCCTTCTGTCTGCTGCCTGCTTAGCTGAGCTTACCTCAGGAGCTCCGGGGGAGCTAGAGGGTGGTCCAAGGGCTGGGGCTGCACTATGCTGCTGCTTCAGCTCCTCAATCTGCTGCAGAGAGAAGAAGGGGCGACGGCGGGAAGGGGGTTCCTCGGGGTGGCGCCGCCCCCATTCCTCGAAGTTGCTTGCATGTCGGCATCGCACATGCAGGCGCAGGTTCTTCTTGTGCCGTGTGCTGAAGTGGCAGAACTCACAGGCAAAGGGCTTGGCCCCTACAGACACACATGAAGGATGCTTGCTCTTGCCTGCTCCCTCCGAGAAGCCTTCCTTAAAGTAACCCTGAGGACCTCTCCAATTGATTCTCTCCCAGGCAAGCACACACTGCTGTCCTGTGGGCCAAGCACCTGCTGCTGCTTCAGCTGCCAAGGCAGGGTCTACGTGCAACCTGTCTCCAGCCCCAGTGTCTACTAGCACAGAAAGGGCTAGAGAACAAATGGAACCATATGGGAGGCACTTCTGATTCCTCTCTTCACAGTTAAGGAAAGCTCGGAGAGGGAAATGACTGGCTCGTGGCCACACAGAGAACACCTGGCTGAGCTAGACTCTGAGCTACGGTAGAGAGAGATGCCCCCAGAGAGGATTCCTTTCCAACTGAGTGGCTCCAGCTGTTCCCAAAGCTGGTGCTGGGACTGGGACTGCCGAGGGGAGGGAGAGGGCAGAGCTGAGCTTCCCTGCTGGCGGCATGGCGAGCTGAAGGCTCACCATGGTGGGGTGGGGCTGGTAGCCTGACCTGTGTGCTTGACGGCCACATGGGACAACAGGAAGTCCTCTCGGAAAGTGCGATAGGGGCAAAAGCTGCATTTGAATGGCTTATCACTGACATGGGACAGCTGGTGGTTCAGCAGGGCCTTCTTGTCCTCACAAACAAACTCACAGAATTCGCACTTGAACCTGGAAGCAGTTGGGGGGGGGAAGCTTAGCGATATGGTGGGATGAGGGTGCTCCAGCCCCAGGAGCCTCCTCAGGGATGTACCTGCGGTTGGCGACAGCCTGGATGTGTGTGAGTAGGTGCATCTTGAAGGTGTAGCGCTTCTTAAAGGACTTTCCACACTATGAGGGGTGGGGTGCGTTAGGTGGGGGATCACCCAGAGAAGACCCTTGCCCCCTGCCCCCAGCCCAGGTCTTGGTCACACCTTATCACACATGTGGGGTTTCTCAGTGCTATGTGTCTTCATGTGCTGTGTGAGTCTCTTCTGCATGGGGTAGACACGGCCACACACAGGGCAGGGGAAGGAGCTCAGCTTCGGGGTCTGGGAAGGGATAAGAGGCCAGATGGAGAAAGAAGGCAAGCAGGAAGCCTCACTTCCAGCCCCTGCCCCCATAGACAGCCACCAAGCAAGCTCCCTTCCCAGGCAGGGCCCCAGACTCACCGGATCTGGTCTTTTCTTCCTGGGGAAGAAAGGCATAGAAGTCAGGCCATTGCTTCTTCAAGCCCACCTTAGACCCACTGGCATCAACCAGACCATCTCAGCCCTGACTGTCCCTATGCCCCACCCAAGCCCTTCTCTTAGAATAGTATTTCCCCATCTGGAATTCGCTGGGGAAAACATAAGAGGCATGTGGAAATAAGTTCTGGCGTCAATTATGTTTAGAAATGGTGCATTCGCTCTCTCATAAAATATGCTCACATTTTAAAGGCTCTGAGAAGTCCTGCAGGAAAAGAGAGCTGTTGAGCCAAGTTTTGAACCTGGTGTCCCCTAATCTTATTTGGACACGGAACTACTCCTCTTCCTTTTTTTTTTTTTAAAAGAAAACCAGTAAGCATCTTGGAGAGCTGGCTTTCCCACAGTTTGAGAGTCACTATCCTCATGGACCCATTTCCAACCTGTGCTCACTCCTTGAAGCCAACTCCTTCCTGAAGCTGCAGATCTAATTATAATTCAGCAAGCAGTCACTACGACCCTATGGACTTTTGCTTCTCCACCCATCTGTCCTAAGTCTGCTCTGTCAACACTGTGAGAGGTCCAACACCATGGACCTGGAGTCCGGAAGACCTTCAGATCATTTACTGAGTCCCTTTAGGGACACAATTTCCTTTAATCCTCTCAACAATGACTATTCCCATTTTATGAGGCTCTTAGTGGGGAAGAGACCAAATACGGAGCCTCAAGGCCCTGCTACTGCCCTGTCCTAAGGTCTGGGATGAACAGCATTGCCGTTCCGATGTCTGCCATGTGCTGTGAACGCGGACGGCCCAGAGCAGGTGCTCAGTAAACGGGAACCATAGTTATCCCAGGCCCCACTCTCCCACCCTGGTCCCATCCCACCCACACCCACTGACCGGTCCCGGCTGTGCACAGCTGCGTGCCGAATGACATCCTTCCGGTAGACACTGGTGTAGCTGCATTCATCACACTTGTAGGGCTTACTGCCCACATGGTTGAACATGTGCTCCTGGGAGGGGCAAAAGGCCAACACTGGGCTAGGGTTTGGGCTGCCCTCCCCATCCAGCCCCTGCCTGGCCCAGTGCCTTAGGAGCAAGCTCACAGAGCCCAGGGTGCCCAAGGTCTGGAGCTCATGACAGGGACCCAGGACTCTCCCCAACTAGGGCACCTACTCTTCACCAGGCCTTGTGGTGGCTCACCACTAAACAGAGGTAGAAACTGAGGCTCAGAGAGAAGTGACTTGCCAAGGTTCCTAAAGCAACCTTGTGAAATGGCAGAGCTGAGGACTGAACCCACAGCTACACCTCCTTACTGCACTCTCCGACACCTCTCTGGCAGCGTTCCAGAGAACGATTTGCCGAGCATGGAAACCTGTCTGAAGGAGGAAACACCGTGCAGAAAGCACAGAGGCTCTGCCATCTGTGCATCAGGTAAGCCCGCACGATGGCAACTCTGCCTCACATTGGTCGGGCCAGGCTGCAGTTTCCTGGGTCAGTAAAATGGGACTATCACCACCTGATCTCTTTGGGCTGCTTTGGGGTGGAATCAGAGTTTGCCTACAAGGGCCAGGCACTCACAGAAGAGAAGATTGACTCAGGGCTGCTGCAGGCCCAACACAACATTTTGGGCAAACGAGAAAAAGGGACCCCTTTCTTGAGACACATTACTGCCATCTACCGGAAAGCTTTCTAACAAACGAATTACAGTCAGTTTTACTGCCATCTGCCAGTGTGTGGCTATAAACAAGCAAAGCTGATGTCCACAGCATGACGAGCACCCCCAAGGTTATGATGCCATCATGTGGTACACAGCCTGCAAAGCCGCCCTGGCAGCCCACATTCCTCAGTCACCAGCTGCCCAGACACGGGCCCCTCGGAGGAGGAGAGGGTGCCTGGGAATGCCCCGTTAGCACCATTCCTTGGTGCCACCTCTCAGCAACACCTCCGCCCCCAGGCCAGCACATGTGCCCCTCTCCACAGCTGCCGCACCTTGAGTGAGGACCAGCGGCGGGAGCGGTAGCTGCACTGCAGGCACTTGAAGAGCTGGGGGTCTCCGGCCTCATGGGAGTTGACATGGAAGCGCAGGTCCTCATGGGACAGGAAGCGGGAGCCGCAGATGCGGCACAGGAAGGGCCTCAGAAGCGGTTTGGGTGACTTGTAATAGTACCTGCCAGGAGGGTGGTGGGGAGAAGTCTGCCTGGGCTTGGGCCGCCTGACCCATGCCCCCATCTCTGCTCCACATACTTGCGGTATTTCTTGCCTAGGAAGCGCCTAGAAGGTCGCCCACGGCGACGGGGAGGGGCATCAGGCTCATCCTGGCAGGAGGGTGCTGCATTCTCTGCATCGGACTGGCTCACACCAGGTTCCACAGGGGCCCTACTGGCCTTGCTCAGGGCAACCAGGTGTCCTGGGCCCGAGGAACTAGGCGCCTCGGGGTCCTGTGGCTCTGGAGGGCTCTGTCCACTCTGAGAACTCACTAGAGGCTCTCCTTCCACACCTGCAAGGACACATCAGGGCAGACATGGACAGGTATGCCAGAGGTCAGCCAAAATATCCCTCCGCCCCGCCCCTGACCACAATGTCAGAGACCACTACCAGGCCCATAATATCATAGAACAGATGCAGACAGCCCATGGCTAGAGGGCAGCATGCCCCCTCCTACAGCCGACATGCTGTTAGCACATCCCAACTTAAATAGGACAGTGTGAAGCTGCAGCTAGAACTGGGGACCTCCCTGTCAGGAGACCTGTGCGCTAGGCTCAGTTCTGTCACTGAGTTGCTCTGCGTCCTAGGTGGTGGCATTTCTCTCTGAGTCTCATTTCCCTCATTTGTCAAATGGAGATGATAACTGCTGCTCTAGTAACATGCTGCTCATTGGAATATTCCGAGGTCTGGGGAAGAACAGCAGCACTTCCATGTTGCCTTTCTCTAGGGAGGCTGGGTGGCTAGGGGCAGAAGGCAAGAGATGTAAACCTCTTGAGGTCTGAATGATCTTAAATAATCCTAAAAGGCAGGTGCTATCACCTCCATGCATAAAAAGGGAACCGAAGATTTGAGAAGCAAAGTAACATGCTTCAGATCACATAGCCAGTAGGTGGCTCAGCTGGCATACACACCCATTATGGGTCTTTCTTGTCCCATTAATGCTCCAATCCAGTGCTCCTTGGACATAGTTTCAGCTCTCAGCCTTGTTCTCATTTCAGTAATAAAACTTAAAACTTACCTTACTACTTCAGTTATAAAGACTCAAACTTCTCTGGTGCTGTAACAACTTACCACAGCCTTTTCATAAAGCTGATAAAGTGTTTCTTAACTCAGGGTTTCTCAAACTTGCTCTGGGGGGGCTTTCCCCTTCACGAGGAGGTCTGCAGGTCACCCCTATTTGAGATGTGCTGTTCCACTTGGCATACTCAGTCCCCAGGGCTCGACGGAAGCAAGCAGGGAATGAGGCCACCCCTTGCCCCACCCGCACAGCCCCACCCACAACCAAGTCTCACCATCTGGGAGATCTGAGGCCTCCAGGCGAGGCAGCTTCCGAGGCCGGCCAGGTCTCCTTCGGGGTCTCAGTGTACTGGGAGCCGGGCGCTGGGGTCGTAGCTGCCGACCCCGAGGCTCATCCTCAGCTGGATTGTAGTCACTGTCCTCTGTGGGGACAGCAAGAGAAGGCAGGCATCAGTGCTGACCCGGCCTTTCACGCTGACCCCTTGTCTAGCTTCTCTGGGAGGAAATCCCCCACCATCCCTGTCTACTTCCGCTTCAAGCCTCTTCCACGAAGCCCTCCTGAAGCCCCCGGATGAGCACCCCTCTCCAAACCCTTACAGCCCTTTCTCAGCATCCTTCCTGACAACTATTAGCTCATACAGCTCCTCTGTGAGTTAGAAAAAGGCACCCCTTGCTCAAGACACTTCAGAGCCATCGTTAGAAAGCAGCTGCAACAAACATTCAAGTCTACAAACTCTATGACTGTGCCAGCCAACGCAGGAGCCACTAGCCACACATAGCTACTGGGTACTTGTTAAAAAATTAAGATACAAAGTGTTAACATAAACAATGGATTTCAAAAAATTAGTATGAAAACAAAGTAAAATAACTCACTGATAGTTCTTTATGACTGTATGTTGAAATATTTCAGATATATTGTGTAAATATACAATTAAACTTAATTTCATCCTTTTTCTACTTTTCTTAATATGGCTACAAAAAAAAGTGAAGTACGCACATGGCTCAAATTCTATTTCTCTTAGACAAAACTGAACGTGGCCTGTTTAGACACGGCATTCTTTTTCAGTGCACAACTGCACAGAGGTCTTGGTCCCAGAGCCCCAGCTCCTCAGTCCCATACCGGAGGCACCCACGTCTGTGTCTGCGCCAATTCCTCTCTCCCAGCCCTCCATCTAGGCCAGACGGAGCTCAGTATTTAGATGGGGATGGGGTCGCAGGCCGGGGAGACCTGGTGACCTACCCTCCAGGTCGTCAATGGCGCCTGCATCTACGATGTCATCATCTTCCTCCTCCTCTGGCCCCTCTTCCTCCTGGGTCTTGGTGGAGACGCCCCACTTTCTCAGACGTCCCTTCTTACCAGCTGCTGCTCTTGCTGCTGCTGTGCAGTAAGACAAGTTTGCTGCGGCTGGTTCTGGGCACTCCACCCCCACCTGCACAGTCCTAGCCAAGTAGGCTGCTATCAGCGCACCTGGTCGGAAGTGCCGCTCCCGCATGTGGCGCAACAGTGTGGCCTTGGTGCTGCTCCGGTACTGGCACATCTTGCACTTGAATTGCTGCACCACCACCACCTCCATCATGGCCTCCAGGCTCTGCAGGTCTGGCTCCTCAGCCCCAGAGCCTGGGGGTGGGTGCGCTGGCGAGCTGGACCCACCCAGTGCCTCCTCAGGCGGCTCCAGGCACATGGATGTGGATGTGGGGCCATCGGCCAGGGCCTCAATGGCTCCCAGGCTGTGAGCCAGGGTGGAACTGGACATTGGTGATGTCATGGGGGCACCTGGGAGCGGTGAGGGAATCCGAGGGAAGTGGGGGAGGCTGGCCAAGAGCTCCTGCTGCCCCTCCCAGGCAGGCCCAGGGATTCTAGAACGCAACTCCCCAGCAAAGAGACAGTGGGGAAACTGAGGCCCAGAGTGGTGGATACTTGCCAGAATCACAGTGAGTTTGTGGCAAAAACTCCCTCTCCTACTCCCTGGCCCACTGCAGGGCTCCCTGGGTCTGGCACCTGGAGGCTTACCATCATCTGGTCCCTGCAGGATCAGGTACCGTGTGGTCCCGGCCCCACCATCCTCAGCACTGGTTACGGTGATGCAGCCTGGGCAGAGATGCGGGGAAAGGATTCCCAGCCGACAGTAATAACTGTCACTGCTCACACTCATTCTGGCTCATCCACATATGCAACTGTGAACCAGCTGTATCACCCCTTTGAGTCTCAGCTACCACCCCCTACCCTGCCAAACCCGCACTGGGCAGCGCTACTGGGAGGCCTGGTGTTTTACACGTTGAATTGCAAATTCAAAGACATGCTGGCCCAGTTACCGCCTAGTCACCCAGATGCCATGGCTACCCCAGCTGCCCTGCCTTCGGCCACTAAGCCTGAGGAGTCCTGCTCCTCCCCCTCCAAACCTCCCCAAGGTCAAGGCCCAGCTCCTGTGCCCCATTCTTACAGCTGGCTTTCCCCACACCAACACACATCATTAATACCAGAAGGTACAGGGCGCTAAGTCATGAGTGTGGCCCTGGAGACAGACTGTCTGAGCTCATGGCCCAACACTTGCTGGTGACAATGAGTAAATTATTTTATGTCCTCTGTACCAAAGTTTCTCATCTAGACTGTGAGGATAACAACAACACCTACCTTTGGGGGTTCCTGGGAGGATTAATGAGCTACTGCATGTAACCTGTTCAGAACAGACTCCAGTTCAAAGCTAGGTATTACCATTTCCATATTTATTGGGTGCTTATCACATGCCAGCACTGTATCGGCATAGTTTCCCTGACCCTAATGTCACTTACCACTCTGACATGGGGGTTATTGTACCCGTGTTACACATTGAGAGTGGCAGGGTTATCTGCCCACGTTTGCACAGGTTGGGTGTGCACAGCTGGCTTTGCTGGACCGCAGGAGAAACCCCCCACGGGCCCACCGTTGCCATCCTCTGCCTCACTCACTCTGGATGAGGTCCGGCCCGATGGTGGACTCAATGATCTTGTCAATGGCCGAGCCCAGGTCCGAGGAAGAAGCTGTGCAGTCAGACACCAGCATGTTGGGGTCTGGGAGTTCACTGGAGTGCACCAGAGCTGGGGGGCCGCCTGTCACCCCTGCCACTGGCCCATGGGACACAGATGATGAATCAGGGAGGTAGCCATGGGGCAGGGTGTCTGTGCTCGAGCTGCTCTCAGATACCTCCTCCTGGGCCACAGGAAACAGGGAGAAAGGGAGTTTAGGAACAAGGGATGGGACAGAGCAGACTGCTGCCCGCCAGACAGAGCCCCACTGAAGACCAGTGAGAGAGTTCTCTAGTCACAAAGCCCCCCAAGAAGAAATCCCAAGGTGTGTGGCTCTATTATAAGGAACTACAGATACCCCACACCCTGCACAACAGCCAGGCAGAGCTATTTTCACTGGGCTTTCAAATAAGTAATTCCCTCTGCCTGAAATGCTTCTCTGCATCAAACTATAGTTAATTCCTACCTAGCCTATTCACCACCTCTTCGTTAGTACCTCTTCTAAGAAGCCAATCCAGATCCTCAAGGCCAAATTAGGGCCTCTCTATTCTCAGTGCTGCAGGCGTCTGAATTCCCCCTGCAGGGTGACATCTCCCTGGTCAAACTACACCCTCCACAGGAGCTGGGCCCACATCTCTTGTCTACTGCTATAACCCCAGGGTCCAACACAAGTTAGGCACATGGTAGGCTCATCTTTGCTGAATTCATGAACCCTGGACCCCAAAGAAGGGGCCATTGTTGTATACCTCTATAATGTGATGTCTTGAAAATGACCATTATCTTACAGATAACAATGGTGAATCTAATACTTACGGAATGCTTATGTGCTCAACTCTGTTTTAATTGCTTTCATGTATTAATTCACTTAATAAAAAAAAACCCTACTGAGGCAGGTATATTTATCATTTCCACTTTACAGATGAGAAAACTGAGAGCTAGAAGTTGGGTAGGCTGTCTAAGATAACAGAGATAGGAAGTAGCACAGCCAGGAGGAGATGCTTTACAAAGTGTTTCCAAGAGTGTCTGGTGGGAGCTCACATCAGAGCATCCTCAGAAACAGGTGTTCCTGCTCCACTTTACAGACGGAAGACAGTCTCAAAGAGGCCTCCCAGTGAATCAGAGGCAGGGCCAAGACTCCAACCAGGACACCAGCCATCTCAGAGAGAATATTGGGTAGTGCAGTGGGTAAGACCACAGCCTAGATGTCAATCTGGCTCTGTCAGAGCTCTGTGCCTCGGTTTCCTTTTCCCTAAGATATAGAAAAGAGTGGTATGTACCTTACAAGGCATGAGCCTTAAATGAGAAAATCCATGTTAGGAGGTTGGTACGGTGCCTGATTCACAGTGAACCAAAAACAAATGTCAGTTATAAGCCAGCCTTTCTGGCTGCTTCCTCTCGGCTGCTAGGCACTGCTGCCTGCGGTCCCTGCCTCCACCCACGCCGGCCAACACGGTCCATACCAGAGAGCTGCTGCCACGGTCCGAGCTTTGCCCCACGCCGGAGTCATCAGCCTCCGCCGGCGCCGGGGTGGCTGCGGCGTCGCTGCTGTCGGCAGACACGGCTTCCGAGCTGCCCACACCCAAGCCGCTCTCAGAAGGTTCCTCGGGCCGCCCAGGCCCTGGGGCTGCGTCGCTACTGCTCTCCACCTCGTTCTCCTCCATTGGCTCGGGGGGCCGCCAGACAGGGGGATGCAGGGTCTGGAGCTTTCACTCTGCGAGGAGAGGTGACGGGGGCTGGAACAGATGGGCCTCCGCCCCGGCACCCACGGCCCAACCAGCTGCACCCATGTGCCCATTTTGCGGATGCAAAGACTGAGGCTCCGACGGGGCAAGGTTCTCTTGGGTAGAGAGAGTGGAGCTTCGGAAAAACAGGACCGAGAAGCCTGGCCTCCCAGTTTCAGGCCCTTCTCCAGTCCCAGGGAGGTGGTCAGTGGCCGGTAATCTTGACCCTTTTCACCTCCCAACCTTGTTTCCCGCAGAGCGGTTTGCTCTAAGGGCCCCATCCGGGCCCAGTGGTTCAGCCCTTCGGTCCCCCACGAGTTCCCCCGGGTGCAGGGTCGGTGGTACAGCCCGCAGGGCCCCTGGGTCAGTGGCTCGCTCCCCCCCTCCCATGGTTCCCATGCGGAGGGGGCTGACAGCGACGGTCCCGGGGCTTGGAGACCCGGGGCTGTCTCCGGCGCTGCCTGAGCTTCAGGCCCGACGCCATCTTGTGGTGGTGCCGGGTTTCCGCTCAGGCAAGTGCGAGAGCGACTAAAGGACTTGGGACCCCGGGGCCCTGTTCGGACAGCCCCGCCGGCTCAGGACCTCGCCGCCAGGGATCCCCGTAGTGTGGCCCCACTTCACCGCCGGGTGCAATAGGACCACCTGACTCTACCCGACGCTTACCTGACGCTTGCGTAGCCGCGTTCCTCTCCGACTCCGGCATCGACGAGGTCGCCATCCTCTTTTCCCTGCTGCGGAGGGACCCATGGCGTACTGTAGACCGGAACTAATTCCTACGTCGATCCGGATAAAGACGGCTTTCCAGTGTGTCGGAAGGTTCTCTCGAGGCCTCAAAACCGTAATCCAGTCCTGAGAGAGTCTAGGGTTTTATATGTTACCTAGTATGAGTAACGGGGTACACTATGGGGTGGGGACTACTTTCGCAGCGGAGGGTTACATAGGAAGTGGTTATTGACGTCACTGCGTTTTTCTTCCCTGGGCCGCAGGGTTGGGCGCGGCGTAAGGCTGCTCCACTGTCCGGGGGAGGGCGTGGCTCCCAGTGTCCTGGTCACGCCCCCCGGAACAGCGCGGAAATGTGTCTGGCAACCGGGAGGGTTTGACTAGGCGAGAGAATAAATTTATCGGTCATTTCGCCGGGCGCTTAAGCGATTAATTAATGCTGCCATCAAACTTAATCGACACCTTCTCGATTAGGTTTCGTGTGTCCTGGGAGGGGTGGGGGGAGCATATAATCCTTGCTGTACAGGTGGAGAAATTGAGGCGCCGAGATGGAAAGTGGCTGGTCCAAGGCCACATCAAATAAAGGCACTCGGGAGGCAACCGGAGGGCTGGAATTGGGGAAATGGAGAGGAGTCAATGCCCAGCCCTTAGTGAATTTTGTATACATATTTGTTACATTAATAGAGCCGGAAGTCAAGGCATCCCATTGTAAGATAAATTCTAGCCGAAATAAGCAGGCAAAGAGAGGCAACAAAGGGCCAGGTAATTTATTTAAATACCCCCGGGTGAGGTTCTGTGGCCTTCTTGTCAGAGGCCAGAGAAGTCACACCAGGTTAGGGAGGTGGGAGGCTTATAAGGGATTAGAAGGGAGAGGAGTGGGCAAGCTATCCTAGGGGGTGTTGAGAGGTATGACTGGCTAAAGGTGACATAGTCAACTAGAAACTTTTCTTTCCAAGAGGGAGGAGGCTGACATCCAGGTCTTAGTTGGCACATCAGGATGGAATTCAGGGAGAGCCGTGAAACGGCACGGACTTTGGGGTCTGGTCTGTTCTCTCCCTATGGCATCTCTCTGTTCTGTTTGCATGTCCTTGTTTTTCCTTTCTCCAGCCTAACACCCATTAAGTCTCTGGTCAGTATAGATGCGTAGATGTATTTAAAAGTCTGCAGCCCTTCAGAAAAGTATGTCTCTTCTGATGCTCGGAATGCCACCTTTGGCACTGTTTAAGCCTTCTTAGCGTTTTGCAAGGCAGCCTGGTGTCCTGGTTTGTCCTTAAGTCCGTTGCACAAGTTATTTTCCTCAACTGAAAAGTACAAATTTGGGAGGGATGAGCAAAGAAACAAAAAATTCCTGTAAAGAAAACTTATTAGAAAGACAAAGGATCGTTTGAGCGTTTTAAATTTCTGTGTATCTGAGTATGAGGGGATTTTCCCGGTCCTTTCCCAGGAATAGATTTTTGTAGGAGGAATAGAGCATGAGACCTGGATGGGCTAGGCCGCCTTGGTTCCCCTCCCTCCCATCCAGCAGGACAGGCCCCTAGAGCAGTCCTGGAGAACTGAGTCAACAGTGGCATGATGGCAGGTTGATTTTGCACTCCCTGAGCAGTTTTCCAACGTGGACCTGATTCCTTAGCTCTGCAGAGCCACCCCCAACTCCCCACCCCATGCCAGTAAGATGTATCCTGCCTCTGACCAAGTCACCTCCCCAAAGGATGTTGGGTTACTTCGGAGTAGCCCTGCAGCACCCATTCCCACCCCCACCCAAACCCTAACTTTGGCCTTTGCCACAGAATCACAAGACTGCAGAATGTCCTGATACGGAAGGCAACAAACTTATCATTGAACAGAAGAGGAGCCCAAGCCCACAGGGGAAAAGCTCGTGGGCCAAGATCACAGCTTCTTAGAAACAACATACCAGATCAGAACCTTTCAATGGCAAAGACAAACCAACCCAGGTTTTCTGACTGCTAATCCAGGTTTCTTCCCACCAGAGCATGCAGTTTGTAGTTCTGACCTCAGCTTTGATGGGGAGACTTCTAGAAGCAACGAAGGGGCTCTGGGTCAGAGGATGTTAAAATGGACCATTGAGAAAAGTGCTGAGGAGAGGAGCCAAAAGGGAAAGAGGAGGGAAAGCATTGTCAGCGAGTACCTACCACATGCCAGGAGTCGTGCATGTGCTTTGCTGCATCACGGTACCTTAAAAGAAGCAGGTGTTGTACCATTCTCCATGTAAAGAGGGGAAAACTGAGACTCAAGAGAGGGAAGTGACTTCTCCAAGGTCACACAGTCAAGAGGATGGAGCTGGGATATGGATATAGGTCTGTTTGATTGGAAAGCCCCAAGAAATTCAGGTACCATGCAATTTCATATTATTTCACACGAAAGGAAACAGGCACAGAACAGTAAAAGAATCTTAAGTAAGGGCTAGAGCTGGGATTGAGAAGCAGGCATGTGGCTCCAGAATGCACACTTAGATTGCACACTTGATGTATACTTCTCATGTAGTAGTAGTAGTAGTGGTGGTAGTAGTAATAATAATACCTGGTTCCTAGATGATACTTAATCTTTTCCTGAGCCCAGCAGGGTGGTTACTATCTTCCCATTTTACAGACGAAGAAACTGAAGCCCAGAGAGAAAGTGACTTCCTCAGGATCACACAGAAAATTTCCTGGTTTAATGGAGAAGGTTGTAATTCTACCGATCTCTTGTAACAGATAATAATTAAGAAAATGTTTAATGAGCACCTATCAAGTGCCAGGTGCTGCATTAAGTGCTTTATATGTATTTTTAAACTAATCACAGCAACCAGAGATCCTTGTTCTCAGTATTCCAGATTACAGGCTCAGGGTCAGTGAACTGACTTATCCAAGGTCATGCACTTGGTGGTCTTCAGAGCTGGGATTCAAACCCTGGTTTCCCTGACTCCCAGTCCAGTGCTCTTTCCCCTGTGCTAGATGCCCCAGAACAGCAGAGCTGAGGGTAGGCAATCAGTAGGTGGGTGCTCTGGGGCTCACCTCTACCTTCTGGCTGTGCCACTGCCATCTATGGGTTTAGCTAAACCTGTTCTTAAAAACCTATTTATAGTTTAAAATTGTACTACCACTTGGGATAATGAGTCCCTTAAGTTAACTCCCCACAGTGTAAATTAAGGCTTCGTTTTACTTGTCCTAAATCTTTCTTTTTCAGGACTGGAGGGGGCAAGGCATAGTGGGTAAAAGCTCTAGGACCAGAACACTTGGATTCAGAAGTAGGCTGTCATCCAAATAGCATTTGCCTGTAATGGCAATTCCTGAGGCCCAGGTTGCAGGTGGCATTTGTGCAAACATCTCATCTGATCACATGAGGAGTAGGCAGTGCCTGGATTTTCACGTCTTTTAATCTGTCTTGCTTCCTATGATATTCCCAGCGTTGAGGTTTTGCAGTCACAAGGAAGCTATCAGATACCTATTTGTTGAATGATTAATCCTCATTTTACAGGCAAGGAAACAGATATGTAATATTAAGAGAAAACAAGACCCATATCAGATGATTCTAAAGAGGAACTCTAATATGGAGAATTAGTTACAAGTTGTATGACAGGCAGGAAAAGCAATCAGGGGAAGTTGAGGCAAACCTGAGATTAGCATAGGAAGCCACGACCTCCCCCAGGGCTGTAGCTATAAAGGGAGAAAATGGCACTATAGGGACCAGATACTGGGGCCACGCCAGAGAGGGACCATAACGGGCCTTTCTAGCAGGAGCTGTGACTATGGAGGATGCTGTAGCTGCTGCCACCATCCCCGTCCTCCACAAGGCTGGGAGAGATGGTGAGAAATGCCTTGGCTTCTCCCTTCCTCTTACTCTCCAGTCTCTCACCAGCACTTCCCATTGGCTGACCCCTGCCAGAAGCCAGTTGGCAAAGGAACCCAGGAAACATGATTTTCTGGAATCAGCCTCTACCACATAGAGTGGAACAGAAGGGCAGAGAATGGATTTGAAATAAACAGAAAAATGAACTGACCCAGATAGTCCTGACCCTAGGAAGGAGTCATACCATGTATGTGTAGTCCGGCAATCCCCCTCCCCTCAACTCCATTTGATCCTTTTAGGCTTTTCATCTTTCCATAGCCAGCTTAAGTATCACTTCCTCCAGAAAGCCTCCTAGAACTCCTTCCCAGTAGATTTACTATCTCCCTAGCACATTCTCCATGCCTCTGTCATAGCATATACCACAATGCAATGCTGGTGGTTACCCCCAGCTCCCTCAGTAGATTGAACTTCCCAAGGCCAGACCCAGGTCTTATTTGTTTCTCTGCTGGGAAGAAAATGGTTGTTGAAGGAATCTGCTCTTGGTAGGGGTAACATGGGGTCTGGAGTCAGACCAAACCTATAGTCCAAATATCCCAGCCCCTACATTTATATGCTGTGTGAGACTGGATAGCCTTCATTCCCTCTGAGCCTCAGTTTTCTCACCTGTAGAATGGGAATAGCAATAGAAACTGAGAAATAAAAGGGAGAATGTTGGCAGTACAGTTAAGCTCAGGCTCTGGAATCAGACTGTAGTCGGCGCCCAGCTCCTCTTTAAGTTACTTAAGTCTCTACATCTCTGTTTCCTCACCTATAAATTAGGGATGATATTAATACTTCATATGACATTTATGAGGATTAAGTGAAACAGTACAAGTGCTCACTAAATGGATCTAGTGTCGTTATGCATGGTGCTTAGCCTGGCCAGCTGGACATTGGATAGGTATGTTCTCAGTGATATGTATCAAACAGGCAGCTTGTTTTTCTTGTTTATCACTATAGCCCCACTACCAAAGATAGTCTACCAAAGATAGACTCAATCAGTCTGTTAGGCCATTGAGCAATGACTGAGTTATATATGGTAATGGTTTTCTGCCTATGAGCCAGTGTTTGTTTGCCCTTCCTCCCTGCCCCAGGCACCACAGAGGACATGTATTCTCCACTAGCCCAACCCTGGCTTGGAGACATCCAGGGCACGGGATCATCTTGGAGGTGAAGACGGGGACTTATGGGCCTGTGAGGAGGCAGCATAAACAGGAGATAAGCGTCTGGGGCAAAGGACTAGCAAAGGGCGCTAACGTTTGTCGAACACCTACTGTGTACCAAATGCTGTACACACTGTGTTGCAGCTCATCCTCACAGAAGTCTGTAAAGGACTGATCACTGTCTCCATTTTAGAGATGATGAAATGGGAGTTAGGGATATGAGGAAACTCACCTAAGATCATGCGGAATGGGGGACACAGCTGGATTGGAACCCTGGACTATCTGGTTCCAAACTTCTGCTCCCTACCTGGTACCAGCTGCCTTGTAGAGGGTACGGAATTGGAATCTGAGCTCCAAGCCCTACAGGATATCCTGGAAGCCAATGCTAAGGCCAGGTTCTGGCTGAGTGACAGCTCGAGAGCATAACTTGGACAGCTGCGCTGAGGCTGCCCCGGAAGCAAGTGGTGCTAAACTCAGACACCTGGGAACAGGAGCTGAGAGCCTAAAGACGAGATGGCTGTGGGCTACAGCAGGGTGCTGCAGAGGTGCTGGGCCCTGAATAGAATGTCCTCCAACAGAAAAAGCTCCCTACTAACTGGCTCTGTGACCTTGAGCAACTCAGTCATCTCAGTTCAGCATCCTCACTTGTCACACAGAGTCACCATGCCTGCTGGGTTATCATGGAATTACATAAGAAAATGCAAAGACACAGAACCAGGGCTAGTCCACACCACCGCTCCAGTACTAGTATGTGGTGTGATCTGAGGCAAGTCGCTTCATTACTCTGAGTCTTAGTATATTCTCAGCTGTATAATGGGTGTAATACATACCT
Organism: Manis javanica; assembly: GCF_040802235.1. Classification (NCBI taxonomy): domain Eukaryota; kingdom Metazoa; phylum Chordata; class Mammalia; order Pholidota; family Manidae; genus Manis; species Manis javanica. Next base: position 13,161,302 of record NC_133160.1, on the reverse strand, counting down.
GATCAGATTGCTGTGAGGATATAATGATTAAAAGTATGGGCTCTGCAGTACAGTTTCCTGGGCTAAAATCATGCTGCACTCTGGCGGGCTGTAGCCTTCGGGCAAGTTGCTCAATCTCTGTGCCTCAGTTTCCTCCTCTGTAAAGTGGGGGTGAATATAAGCACACTCACCTCATGGAGTTGTGATGACTAAATGAGGTAATCAACAGAAAGAATGTAGTGCAGCAGCTGGCACAAGGAAGCTCTCTGTCGCTGGGAGAAATAATTAGCCCTGGGTCTGGCATCTACTAGTAACTAGTCCTTGCTGCATGCCAGGTGCGTTTTAAACTCTAATCCTCAAAGCAGTCCTATGAGGTAGGTGACATTACTGTCCCATTTTATTCATGAGGAACTGAGTTACTCGGAGGTTCCATAACTTGCCAGAGGTCACACAGCAATAAGAGGATGGACCAGGACTTGAGCCCCACAGAGTTCAACCAGGACACTGCCTCGTCCCTCATAAAGGCTCCGTGAAAGGGAGCTATTAAAATGTCTATGTTATATGTGAACGTTTTTTTTGAAAGTGGGAGAGATGGCAGTTATTTGTGTCCAAGTACAGTCGGCCTTAAATAAGCATTAAAGGCTGGGGGAAAGCCTGGGCGAGGGTGGGTGGAGGGATGGAGGGACCCATCCGCTCAGCTCGCGTTTGCCTCCAGCAGGGGGCGCCCGCTGCCTCCGTCTCGTTTCCCAGACCTGCACCAGGCCGCTGCGCTGCTGGTGGCGGCTGCAGGAGCCACCGATCCTGGCACACCCGGGGAACCACATGGAGTGGCAGCAGACAGTGACAGTGTTAGCCTGTGCAAAACCAGGAGCATGCCAGGAGGGGTTTAGCTACCTGTGGTCGTCAAACAGGGCTGCTGAGCTGCATCGCGCAGAGCTTCCAAAAGATGCAGATGATCTGGCCCCATCTGGCCCCTCCCCAAAGCCAGATTCTTCGGGGTAAGGGGCCAGGGATCTGAAAGTTTTAAAACTTTGAAGAAATATTGTATGGGGGTGAATATCAATAAACTGGAGCTGTAGATATTCACATAGCTAATGCTCAAAGATTATGCTAATTACGATGTTGAATGGAAAAGCAAAGTGCCGAATGCACAGAATTTCATGAGTGTGTATGTTGGAGGGGTGGGGAGGTGTGGGGTCCAAAGCAACAACACAAACGGAGGCTCACTCCTATCTGCATCCTACCCATTGCTCCTTTGGTGTATGGGCACTCCAGGCCAGGCTCAGCGCCAGTTACTCCCCATCCCAACCATCCCCAAACGGTCAGCCCTTGGCCACCCCTCTGGTCTAGGGGTGCACACTAAGGTAGATGGTCCATTCTTAGGAGGATGGACCCTGGAAAGAGTTCTGCAAAGGTGTTGCATGGCACTGGAGTCTGTTTGGGTGGGGAGTTCTGGGGTCCCGTGTATCTTGAGTGTGGTCTGGAAGAGGCTCACAGACTCCAGTGTACACTTTTCCATGGACTCCTTGCCCCATGGAGAAGAGCACAGAGAAAGGCTAGAGGGAGGCCCCTCTAAAACTCGGGGTCCAGTGCTGGAGTTGCCTGAGTCTAAGAGCTATCCTGTAAAAATTAAACATTATTTATGTAAAGGATAAAACATGCAAAACAATTTTTTGTCGATACATATGGAAGTTATTCATTTATTTTTTAATGCACAGGAATAAAATATGCATGTCTGATAACACCAGATGTGTACTATCCAGAAATGTTTAAGAATACACATGCACTGCATATATAACACTGATGTGAACATTGCTTCCTCCCATCCCAACACACACAGTAGTTCTTATCTCTGATAGTTTTCCATAAGCATGTATAGATATATTTTGCTCTTTTTAATGACTGGGTAGGATCCACACCCAGTGAATGTACCATATTTAATCAGTTCTCTAGTGATGGGAACTTTGTTTGCTATGATAAACAATGCAGCAAAAAGCACCTTTGAACCTATATATGTTTGCTTGTCTTGCAAGAACAATACAATGAACACTTGTGTAAGTGTATTTGTAAGGAAAAAAAAATCTCAGCAATGAAATTTCTGGGTCAAGTTATATCCATTTAAATGATTTCCAAATTACGATCCCAAAAGTTCACACCAAATTCTTACCAGTGATGTATGAGGTTTTCTGTTGTCCTATGTCCTCACCAACACCAGATTGTTTATCTTTGTCTTATTGATTTTTTTTTTTTGAGAGGGCACCTCTCATATTTATTGATCAAATGGTTGTTTACAACAATAAAATTCTGTATAGGGGACTCAATGCACAATCATTAATCAACCCCAAGCCTAACTCTCAGCAGTCTCCAATCTTCTGAAGCATAACGAACAAGTTCTTACATTGTCTTATTGATTTTTAAGCACTTTCTTTATATTAGGGAAATACATTCATCACTTCCCCTTTGTGTTGCAAATTTTTTCCCAGTGGGCATTTGGGGGTTTTTCTAGTTGACTTTAAAAGCTGTATTCCTATTTTTTTAAGTAGATGTAAAATTCACTTAACATAAAATTAATCATTTTAAAGCTTACAATTTAGTAGTAGTACATTCATAATGTTAGGCAACCACGACCTCTATCTAGTTCCAAAACATTTTTATCATCCCAAAATAAAACCTCATACTCATTAGGCAATCTATCTTCATTCCCCTCTTCCATCAGGGCCATTTGCCTTGTTTTGTTTTTGTGTGTTTTGACCATTTGTGTTTTTTTTTTAATTTTTTAAGTTTATTTTTAAAAATTTTTATTAAGGTATCATTGATATACACTCTTATGAAGGTATCTTGCCAGTGGGTTTCAGCCCCAGGCAAGGTCACTATGGATTCAGTGTGACCAAAGAAATGATAGTAGAACATTCTTGGGGTGAAAGGGTTATACTCAACTTTATTTCCATGGTGGCAGGTCAGTCACTAAAATCCTATACACTCAGAACAAGTCTGCATGCAGCAAGCCGGTCTCTGCCTCTGGGCCTCTTGGCAGCACAGCCGTCCTCTGGGCCTCTGTCCTCAGTGCTGCCACCACTCCAGCGTCTGCTCTCCTGCTCGCAGTGGTGGTGCCACCGTGTAACCCAGAACACTGGGCGGAGCTCCGTATATAGAGTCAATAGCAACATATTTGCCACACGTGTGTAGTGAGCTAGCCAACCAGGGCCAGGTGAGAATCCTGGCCACAGGAACTTTCATTTTGTCCACAGAAGGTTTCACATGAAAAACAATGTGGTTACTACTTTCACCCATATTATCGAGTTCCCCCCCCATACCCCATTGTTGACCATTTGTTTTTATGTTGTGAAATTTATTAATTTTTTTTCATAACAGTTTTGTGATTTTGTATTGTGCATGGAAATGCTTTCTCTACTCTAAGATTATTAAAAAGCAAATAATTTAAAAATAATTATTAGCGGGTTGTGAAATCTCAAAACCTGGAAACCAATGTTTTAGATCACCTCACTAGTACCGTTTCTGGAGGGCAAGGACCTCCCTTGGCTGCCTCTCTCTAGCACCAAGCAAAGGTAGAGAAGAACTATTCAGTAAATGTTTGTGAAAGGCAAGTCCTACCTCAAGATTATAAAAGGGAAACATCTCACATTTCTCTTGTAGTCTTTTTAGTGTGTTTTTTTCTTAATTAAAGTCTTCATCCATCTGGAATTTATTTTGGTGATTGGAATGAGGTAGAGACACAGCTTTATTTTTTTCCAAGTGGCCAGCCAGTTGAACCAACACCATATTGCATAATCTGTCTTCCTCCCCTAATTTGAAATGCCACCTTTTAGCATATACCAAATTCCCACATGTATTCAGGCTATTTCTAGACTTCGTTATCCTGTCTTGGTGACCTCTCAGTCTGGGATTCTGTATTTTTTAAAGCTCCCCAGGTGATTCTGATGTAGCCCATTTTCAGCTAGCGCTTATCTACATTGAGATATATTTGCAAATTCTTAGCAAATGAAAGAAAAGTGTCATACAGTTAAATTTCATTTTGAGGGCCCAAGCTCAGTGAAATAAGCCAGGAGGAGAAAGACAAGTACCAAATGATTTCATTTTAAGGACCCATCTTTTATTTTGAGATTATGTCCTTACTAAACGTTCTTTTAAATTTTTTTAAATAAATGAATGCTGATAGTAGATAGTGATTCACTTATTTTTAAGTACATTTTAAAAGGAGTATAATATACATAGAGACACGCACACAAATCTTAAGTGTACGGCTTGATGATTTTTCATTAAGTGACATACCTGCGTTAGTGTCCGAGAGCTACCGTAACAAATTACCACAACCCTGGCAGCTTAAAACAACATAGATTTACTCTCGTAGTTTTGGAGGATCTGAAATCACGGTGTCAGCAGGGCCGTGCACTCTCTGCAGGCTCTGGGGGAGAATCCTTCCTTCGCTCCTGCAGCTCCAGGCCCCGAGAGGTCCCGGGCTTGTGGCTGCCTCCATCTTCACTGGGCCTTTGTCTCTGTGTCTCTGGATCTCAATTCTCTCTCTGCTTTTTTCTTAGAAAGATACCAGTTACTGGATGTAGGACCCACACTAATCCAGAATAATCTCATTTTAAGATACTTCATTTATACATCAGCAAAGATTCTTTTTCCAAATAAGGTCATATTCACAGAGTCCTGGTGGATATATCAAGGGGGTGGGGGGCAATTTGACCCACTTTACGACATGTAACTGGTGTCCCACATGAGGAACGAGAGCATGCGCACACACAGCTCCCCAAGACCCCTCCTGCTCTGCCCGTTCATGGAATAACCATTATCTTGACTTCTTATTTCCCCCCCTACTTTTTATTAAAAAAACCTCTCAAACTCTCAGAAAACTGCAGGAATAGTACAATGAGCAGTCCGATAAACCGGCCCCTGAGGTGAGGGGCCGGCTCAGTGCCTGAGACTTAGAAGGAGCTTAGTAAAGGTTTGCTAAGAGAATAAATGAATGGGAGTGAAGGTGGTGGGTGGAGTCTTCCAGATTGTATCTGAGAGGACAGGACGGAGAGGCCGGGAGAGGCCGTGGTGTTTACACAGAAGCGTGCTGGTCCAATCCCGGGGACCTGAGTTCCGTCTAGGTGCTGGCCCTGACTCGCTCTGTGTTCTCAGCAAATCTCTTTCCTTCTCCAGGCCTCAGTTTCCCCAACAGTAAAAAGAAGTGGCTGGGCTAGGTCCGGGTTCAGGGTCCTTCCCAGGGACAGGGTCCGTGGAGATGGGGAGCAGAAGAGCACCTCCTTTTAATCTGTTTTATATACTGGGGTTCCCTTCAGATCCAGTTTCTTAAAAGGGTTCTGGGGCTTTAAAAGTTGAGGGACTCCTGAGCCAGACGAGGCTCCCAGAGTCTGTAAGGTCAGGCTGAAGACCTCCTGAGTAGGGTTTTGGGGAAACTCTCTGACTCTCCTCACATTCCCCAAATCTGCTCTGGGCCTCACCTGCCCTAAGGTGAGCTCACTGGGACCTTCCTTCTGAGGTTGGTGAGCCAATCCTTGCAAGGAATGGGGACGAGGTTTAGGAGTGAGACTTGAATCTTGGAGCAAGCAAGGAGGAGGGTGTACTTTACACCCACACAGGGACTGAAGGCCCGAGCCCCAGGGTGTGTACAAACCACCTTGCCCCACCTGTGGGTGACTCAGGCTGAAACTGGACGCTGTCTAAGGCATTCACCCTCTCTGAGCCTCATGGGCCAGTGTCTGGAGTGCTGTCAGTTGCTTTTCTTTTGCCCTCCAGGAAAATGCTGTTGCGATGACATGGGGGTGCTGGGTTGGAAGTTGTCAAGTCTGCGAAGCCCTGCTGCTTATTCACATGGCAAACTCCTGTACACTCTTCAAAACCTGGCTCAGGTTCCTGCTGAAGCCTGCCCTGACCTCTGACCTCTCCCCTATACAGTCAATCACCCCCTCTTCCAATATGCAGATTCTGGAGCCAGACTACCTGTATTTGAATCCCTACTCTGTCATTTAATAGCTGTGATACCTTAGGTAAGTTACTTGACTTCTCTGAGTCTCTCTGTCTTTGTGAAATTGGAAAAATAACAGCATCCATCTCACTGCATAGATGTGAGGATTAAATGAGTTAATATATATAAATACTTTGGACATTGCCTGGCACGTAGTATGAGCTCAAAAAATAAAAAAGCTGACTAGTATCACTACTATTTTTCTATGTTTAAGAAATTCCTGTGAATGTAGTGAACACAGCAGATAAGTGAACATAGCATTATGCCCTCAGAATGATCTCAGCCTGCAGGGAGAGAGAGAGATGAATAAACAGGAAATTCACTCCAAATTATGAAAAATGCCATAATAAGGGAAGTGGTGGGCTGAGGGGAGTCATGGGACCATGGAAGAGCCCCCCTTCCCAGGTTCTCAGCTTGGGGCAGTCAGCAGCATTTTCCTGGAAGAAATAACATCTCAGCTGAAATATAAAATATGAACATGATTTAGCCAGGCATGCAGAGGGCAGAGAGGGGAGGCATGGGAAGAGTTTAAGGCAGGGTGGCAGGATGAAGAGTGCAAAAGTCCAGAGTCCAGGGCATGATGTGTTCACGGAAATCTCTCCTTTCATTGCCTACACCAACGCTCAGCATCAGGCCTGGCACTCAGCAGGGCCTCAGTAAATGTTTGCTGAATGGAAACGAGAGACAGAACCTTGCTGTTCACATCAGGGATCCATCTCTGACATCTTTTTCATTTGTTTCTACTTGTGAGTTGGCATTGCCAATGGCCTTGGGAAGCCAGGTTCATTTGTTTGTTCAGAATTGTCACTGCTGTGCATCCCAGACTCCTGTGAATTGGATGGTTCTGTCAGGCCACAGTCAAGTTTCTGACCCATTCCTGTGACCACAGGTCCCACTCCTATGAGGCCGTCTCTTGACACCATTGGTGTCTGTAAACCTTGAAACTTCAGTATGGGGTGTGTGCAGGCCATGCAAGTTCCGTTTCAGCAGGTCTGGGGCATGGCCCAGGATTCTGCATTTCTAACAAGCTCCGAGGTGATGCTGATGGAGGAGGTCCAATGAATTGCTCTTGGAATAGCAAGGTGCTAGACAATGGTGTCATTTCTCCTGACCTGAATTGCAATGATGATTGGAAAAGCAGGTTGGATCTGGGTCCTGAAAGGCCTTGGGTGCCAGGCTAAGGAGTTCAGTCTTTATTCTGGAGACACTAGGGACCTATGGAAGCTTTTAGAGTATGGTCAGGGAGACCTAACTGAGGAGATGAATCTGGAGTGTGGGTGCTGGGTGCTAGAGGGGCTGAGCACCTGGTACTACCAGGTGACAAGTGGTAGGGCTGAAGAAGTGGCAGTGAGAATGTAGAGGATAGAGAGTGTTACGGATTGAATTTTGGCCCTTCCCCATATTCAATGTTGCAGTCCTAACCCCCAGTAATGCAGAATGTGATAGTATTTGGAGATAGGGTCTTTAAAGAGGTAATTAAGTTAAAAAGAGTGTTTTAGGGGAACTCCTAATCCAGTATGACTGGTGTCCTTACAAGAAGAAATTAGGACACACAGATGCACAGAGGGGATCATATGGAGACACAGGGAGAGGACAGCTATCCACAAATCAAGGAGAGAGACCTCAGAAGAAACCAACCCTGGTGACGCCTTGATCTTGAACTTACGCCTCCAAAATTGTGAGAAGATAGATTTTTGTTAATCCTCCAAGTCTGTGGTATGTTATGGCAGCCCTAGCAGACTAACACAGAGGGGACAGATTTAAGAGGGTTAGATAAGTTGTCAACTGTTTGGATGACATCGCAGAGGGGGGCCTCACTACAGGATTACATACAGATGACTTGGAAATGGGGACAACCAGAGAGGACAGACTGCTGTGAATAGAAGTCAGAGAGGGGCCTGGAGGGAACAGGCTGGAGAGGAGTGGATTTGGACCCTGTTGCCCTGGAAGTGTGGGAACTTCAGGAGGTTCTGGCCAGAGATGAGGCTGGTGGCACTTGCAATCAAAACCAGATGCTTAGAAGGTTGAAAAGGAGCAGAATGCTCCATATATTAATTGGGGCCCTTGGTTGCAAGCAATCAAAGCTAGTTGTGGCTAACTTAAGCAAAAAGGGAGGTATCAAAAGGTTTCTGGAGGTTCCCAGCACCAGCAGGGCTGTGAAGGCTCCAGGCCAGACTTGGGGAAGTGAGCTGGAGGCAGGGGAAGCTGGTCAGCTGCAAGCACGGCCAGAACCTCGCCTCAGGGACGACCTGTGGGAACTCTCAGGGCTGCTGAGTCCCAGTGCCTCCCACTTGCACCCACTGACTGATTTCTCCCTGCATCAGAAGGGGTTTAGGAAAGAAAAGATATTCATTACTGGGTAACCAAATAAGGACATGGCTCCATCACTCCGAATGAGCTTATTGCCCCCATTATAAAGATGGGGAAATTGGGCTCAGGGAAGGATAGGTCCAGAGTTCAAATCCAGGTTTATTGGCTGCCAGTGCCCAGCCCCTTCCACTGCACCAGCTGTCACCTGGCCGGCTCTTCTTAGAGCCCACGGCAGGGGCTGGCAGAGCCCCAGTGGTGGTCTCCACAGCAGACCTCTTCTGTCACTGGGAAGGAATCTGACTGCCCCCTGAAAGGGGAAGCCCCCCACCCCGTCTACTGGCGCTCCCCATCTTCCCCCCCACCCCGCCGGTGAAATCCGGCATTGCTTTTCGTCAGGAGCACCTCTGGAACGGCTGGTTCCAGCCCCCAGGGAGGCTTCTGTTTTCTCCCTGCCGGCCTTCCTGCGGCATCCACGCTGCGCCTGAGCATCATCCCTTCATCCAGCGCTTCGGCCTCAGGTGTATCAAAGTCCCAGCTCTGCGTGAGGTTCGAACACATCTCAGCAGGCTTTGTGAATACATTAGTTTTATTTTCCCTAACATGCCACCGGGATGGAGGTGGAGGGAGGAGGGGCACTAGAACTCAGTATGCAAATGTATGCAGATCGCATCTAAATGAGGGTGTCCTAGGCTTCATGGGAAGAAAAGGCAATCAGAGCAGGCCTGGGCTCTGCTGCGCGCAGCCAGAAAACGACTCTGCTCTCCTGGGAGGGTGTCTTGCGCTCCGATTCAGAGCGTGTCATTTGAAGCAATGTCCCTACAGCACAGGGGAAGGAAGAGCTGCGGAAATTGGTTCTGGATACTTCCTGGCAAAATGTTCTCAATTGCTTCAACTATATTGGGGGAGGGCTGGGGGCAAGGGGGTAGAATCTCTGGGCCTCTCTCAGTTACCACAGGCCGTGGTAACTGTCTCTGTTACAGATTTCCAAACCAGGAGCTTGCTAACAGCCAATTCCGGGACCCACTGATTACTGAATCAGAATTTCTTGAGAATCTGTATTTTTAAAAAGTCCCCAGACTAGGGAATTAACTGATGCAAACCAGGGGTTCCTAATCTGGAGTCTCTTACAGATCTCAGGAAACCTGTGTAGCCTTGTTCGCAACTCTTGGCTGCATATGAGAGTCACCGGGTGGGGGGAGGGGACTTTAGGAAAAAAACCCCAATGCCCAGGCCACGCTCCAGACCAATTAAGTCAGAATCTCCAGGGAATGACACCCGGGCATCACTATAAAAGAAAAATCCCAGAAGATTCAAATTTGAGAATCACTGCTGAGCAAGTTTTCTCCTAACACTTCTGTTATACCTGTATTCTCTCTGGGGCTATATTTAGCCCCCCGGCCCTTGACCCAGAGGTACAAGTTTCAGAAGCCTCTCCTTATAGGAAGTGGACTGTAGTCAGGACTGATAAAGCACCAGCTGTTAAAATATTGAAATATTTCCATATCCATTGGTAACAGGTACTTCTTCGAATCTTCTAAGTGCTCCAGAGCTCTAGCACCTTCTTCCAGACCTTTAGGACTGCAGATCCAGGAATAAAGGGGTTCATACCCCCCCACCCCACCCAAGGGGCCCCCTGGAGCTCCTTGGATGGAATCTGTTCTGATTAGTCGGGGTTCTGGTTGTTAAATATCTGAACGGCAGCCCTAGTTATGATACTGTGGTGAGGAGGGCCAGCTTGAGATTGATATTTGACTACTGAATGTTTAACCTGGGATTTCTGGGATTGGAGCCTCCCCTGGCCCCTTCCCCATTGTGAACAGAAGCAGATTTAGACCTTTAGGGGTTGTGGTCACTGAGAATATGGTGTCCTTCCCCATGTCATCCAAAGTAAAACATACTAAATTCTGAAATGACTATATAAAGAAGTCCACCAAAGATCTGACTTGTCTCATGCAGCTACTTCTTAAAAAAATTTTTTTAAATTAAGGTATTATTGATATACAATCTTATGAAGGTTTCACATGAATAACATTGTGGTTTCAACATTCACCCATATTATCAAGTTCCTGCCCCACCCCCAACCCATCATGCAGGCTACTTCTTTAAAGATTTTTTTCAAATATCAAAATCAATGTTTGTGGCAAGGAGGGATGAGTAAGTGGATCACAGAGGGCTTTAGGGCAGTGAGACTACCCTGTCTGACATGGTAATGATAGACAAACATCACTGTGTATTTGTCCAAACCCACAGGATGTACACCAGGGAGTGAAGCATAATGTATACAGGACTCTGGGTGATAATGAGGTGTCAATGCAGGTTCATGGATTGAAACAAATTTACCCCCCTGGTGGGGGATGTTGATAACAGGAGAGGCTGCATGTGGGGGGGGGAGCAGGGAGCATATAGGAAATCTCTGCACTTTCCCCTCAGTTTTGCTGTGAACCTTGAGCTGCTTTAAAAAATAAAGTCTTAATTAAAAAACAGTCTTTTAAATGTGTATTTTGGGCTGCAACTGCTTTGCTAGGACACCAAGCAGAGCCTGTGGGCAATTGGATGCCAAGGGAACTGGTCCCAGGTTCATTTTCTTTCCTCCTAAACTGGCACATTTCTCCTTCCACAGCACCATCCCTTCTTATGGACATGATCCTCTCGCTTTAAAATAAACTCCCCTTGACTGTTCTCTGCCCCTTCTGGCTACTTAATCTTTTGTTTTCCTTTTTTATCCCCCATTTTTGTCCTACAGAGCTCAGCCAAATATCCCACACCTGTTCTCTCTGTTGGTTCCTGGGCTTTTCCCCCTCCAGCTTGACTCCTGGGCACCCCCCCACCCCAGTCCCCCAGGCTGCTTCCCTTACTGACTTCCTTCTTGCCAGATCCAGTGATCTGCTCTTAGCACGAGATTTGGAGTCAGAAGGCCTAGGCAGCTCTGTCACTCACCAGCTGTGTGACAGTGAACAACTTGAAACACTTCTCTGGGCCTTTGATCCATCATCTTGAAAAATGATTTATGATCTCTGCTGCCCTGAATGTCAACGGGTCTGAAAGCTCAGATTCAAATAGGACGTTAAGAAAATCCTCCATTTGGTGCACATCAGATGTAATAAGGTACATGACAGCACTGGATAGATTGTTCAACACTGTGTCCCCCCCACCCCCCCACCAAGTGCACTGACTATTAGAATGATGGCCGACTGAGGTGGCTTGGGCATGTGCCGAATGTGCTGGAAAGAACTAGGTGCCGGTGTCAGGTCTGGGTTGAGTTCACATCTCTCCCTTGCAAGTTGACTGGACTTGGGCAACCCCTGAGTCTCACAGATTCCTCACCAGAGAAAGGGCTCATGAATCCTAATTTGTAAAGATAACTGGGGTCATAAGTCTTAATTTGTAAAGGTGGGAGTGCTAGAGTAACAGAATCATAATACCCAACATTTTTTGGCATACCTACTATGTGCTAAAAACTTGCAATGTGTATCATTAAATCCCCACCACAGCCCTTTGAATGGAGGCAGAGAGGCAAAGCGACTTGCTTAAGGTCATGCAGCCAGGAGGAGTATGGAGCTGGAATTTGAACACAGGAGGTCTGATTCCAAAGCCTATACTCTATGGCTTCCTACGGAAGATGCTCAATACGGATAAGTGGGAGGCATGACATTATTATTAGGGCCTCTGAGAGTCAGCATAATTGCCACCACCCTGGAGCTAGGGACGGTAGGTGTGTTTGTGGGTGGGGGGTGGGAACTTGAATGATGCTGTTCCCTGGGGCAGTGTCTTGCAGTAAACAAACCTTTCTGCTTCATCCCAGACACAAGTGTCTTCCTCACTTCCTGGCGGGGCATCCCAGGCCTGGCTGCCCCTCCCCTCTCTGTTAGGTTTGGGAAAAAAAGTTTGGAGTTCCCCCATCCTAGAGAGGGGGGAGATTCCTCATCTCATGAGGCTGTTCCGGTCTGGAGGCCTGGAGTTACTAACAGCAGCCTGCAGGGCTGTGTCATCCAGCTGGTGACTCGGCTCCAGGATCAGCCCCCTCCCCATCCTGATGCTCCACCTGGGTGCAGGCCTTAGAGAAGGCAGGCCTCCAGTCAGGGTTAGGAGGAGCCCACCTGGGGTATATCCTGCTCAGCCTCCTCTCCCAGGGCCTTGGCTAAACTTGTGGCATTGGAAGGAGGGGCTGGGGGAAGTGGGGAAGGGGATGTGGTAACCAGAACCACTTCCTGACATTGCTGTGTTGAAAGTCAAGCTCTCCCCAAGTTCCCCTTGCTGGGGGTTGGGGAGGCAGTGGGTAAAGGAGGAAGTTGGGAGGGAGTGAGGAAAGGAGGGTTCTTGCTTGGATGGACTCCAGGAATCAAGCTCTAGAGCTCCTGCTGGGGTGCTCTCTCCCTGCTCCCTGGTTAGTAAAAACAGCCAGGTGGCCCAAAGGCAACTGTAAGCACAGCAGCAGGCACTTATTACCATGTGCCAGGCACTTAGATTTGTTAACGCATATGATCCTTACAACCCCATGAGACAAGCACTATTATTAACCCCCTCTTACAGATGGGGAAACTGAGGCACTGACAGGTTATGTCAGTTGTAGCAGTGCCATTGCTGAGATTTGAACTTAAGCAGTTTGGCTCCAGAGTGCAGGCTTGCAGCTACCGCTTCTTACTGCCCTGCCTACTCTGTCCCTGGCTTGCTCTGTGACCTAGGAGATAAAGTCTGTACTCTGGGCCTCAGTTTTCTCATCTGCATCATGGGGATATTTAGAGTAGCAAGCACACCTTCCTCTTGTGATGTCTATCTCCTAGATAATTCATTACTCATTCAGTCTTTCCCTTCTTGGATTCTCAGTCATGAGCACAGGGACAAAGTTATTTTGATCACTCCTGTATTCCTAATTTTTAGCACAATGCCTGGCCACTGAAAACTCAACAAATATTTGTTGCGTAAGTGGGTTTTAAAGGTTTTAGGATCATCATCATCAATAGTTTAAGTATATGATAAAAGTTTGGACTCTTTACATAGAAAAATCAATATATATATATCAGTGGTTCTCAACTGGTGGTGGTTTTGCCCCTCCCGCCCACCCAGGGGACATTTGGCAATGTTTGGCAACATTTCTGGTTGTCACAACTGGCAAGGGGAAATGGCATCTAGTGGGTAGAGGCTGTCTATTAATTACCTTACAATGCACAGAACAGCCCCTCAAAACAAAGAATTATACAGTCCTAAATGTCAATAGTGTGAAATTTGAGAGATGTGACATATGTACTTAGATATGACATATTTTGTACAATTGATGGCAAGTTGGGGGTGTTTCATGGATCATCCTAAAACCCATGTCTGCCACCAGCTGAAGATGCCTGGACTGGAGGGTATCTTTGTTTCCATCTCTAAAATCATATTGCTTTAGGACCCTGCACTCTTAACTCTGGAATATAGGCTCCCTGGGTCCCCTTTCCTAGCCTCTGATTCTCCAAAGGCCTGAACATCCTCTCTGATCTTCAGTGGGCACAGGGAATCAGGGGAGAAAGCTCCAAGTTTTAAGTCTTCCTTTCCCTATCTCATCCTCCCACTCCCCTCTAACCTCTGGTCATCTGTTCCCTGTATGTGATACTAAAGATGAAAATTTCAGAACCAGGAGCCGCAGGCTTGATTCCTGTTTCTGTGTATTAATTCACTGTGTGATCATAGGCAAGTACCTTAACTGCTCTGAGCCTCAGTTTCCTCCTCTGAAAATGGGAGGGGTACTTACTAAATCAAGCTCACAGATGGTGGCAAGGATGAAATGAGATGCTTATAGGGAACTTTCACAGTACTCCACACAGAAAATCTCAAATAATGCATTTGTATTATGGCTCAGAGGTGAAGTGACTTGCCCAAGGTGACATAGCTGGGAAATGGTGGAGCTGGGAGTGAAAACCAAAGCAGGTGCTCATTAATTGGTGAACTTTAGAGCTTCAATTTTCTTATAAGGGAAGCTATCTGTATCCATCTCACAGACTCGTTTATTAGGTAAGCATATAAAGTGCCTGGCACATAGTAAGCCCTTTAAATACAGCTTGTTTAATTGTTTCGATTGTCCTTCCCAAATAATGCCTTGAAGAAAGCATATACAGATCCTGTCCCACGTACACTCTGGCCGGGAAGAAGGGAGGGAGGAGGGCTGCTGGTACCAGCATAAGTGGTGATAAGTGGGCTAGAGCTTGTGCTGGGTAGACCAGGGAGGAGAACTGAAAGTTCAGAGATCATATCCTCCACACCCCCAACCACCACCATTTTGCAGGTGGAGTCTAAAGCCCAGAGAGGGGAAGGCATTTATTCTAGGTCACACAGCAGATTAGAACCCAAGTCCCCAATCTCCTGAATTCAGGTTGGAATCATGGTCCTGGCCCAGATTTGCCCTGTAGTAAGCATTTTATGTGTTTGATCTCATTTTATCCTCGCATCAATTTAGGGACAAAGGGTCTTTTTTACAGCTGAGAAAACAAATTTAGAGTGGTGAGGACGTTTGCGGAGGCATTGAGGGCAGAGAGTGAAGCCACGTCAGCTGGCTTCCAGATGCCATAAACTGCACCCTTTACTACCTGGCGGATTCAGCCTGTGCAAGACAGGGGTTGCCCGGTGGAATTCCCCAATTTCTGCCTAGCAGAACCCACTCCTTCCACCCCCAGGTGGAGCAGGGAGAGGAAGCTGAGTCAGGGAAGGCTTTCAGGGAGGAGAAAAGAGGACAGAGCCTGGGAGTGTGGGGAGGGGCCTATGGAGGCGTCTGACCAGGAAGGGGGATGACTAGGTTCAGAAAGAGGCCTAAGGGAACCTTCCATCCCCTTCCCTTAGGCTGACCACTTGCAGCCTTCAGATACCAGATTCAGGGAGTCCTCTGGCCTTATCTCCCTCCCTCCCTTTCTTTCATTCAGTTCTCACAAGCTCTGCAGTTTGCAAAACCCAACACCTCCTCTGTGGGCCTGCGGTTTCCTGTGGGTCTGGGGTCCTGTGGACAGGGAGAGTGGAGGAGGTGGTGTAAGCCCTTTCTTTGCCTTCTCATGCTGGGGCTGTCCAACACACACACACACACACACACACACACACCCCATCCCCTGAGTCAGCCGCAGCCTGGCAGGGAGGGGCGGGGTCACTGATTCAGTTAACAGTGCCTCCTTAAAGCCCCCACGAGGGCAGCTGCAGCCAGACACTGCTACCCTCATCATGAGCCCCTGGCAGCCCCTGGTCCTGGCGCTCCTGGTGCTAGGCTGCTGCTCTGCGGCTCCCAGAGGACACCAACCTACTGTGGTGGTCTTCCCAGGGGACCTGCGAGCCAATCTCTCTGACCGGCAGCTGGCAGAGGTAGGCAGACATCCCAGTCTAGAGCTGGGCAGGGCTGGCTGAATTTCTGGGAAAGGAATGGGATCTCAGAGGAGATCCTTTGGGGTATGTTGGGGGTGATATGAGTGTCTGGAGAACAGAGGTGTCCAGGATCAGGCACCGGGGAGTCCTGTGGTGGCTCTGGGCAGTGGTGGCCAGGAATGGGTTAATGAGGGTTTCCTAGGTGGGCAATGGGAAATGGGGGGTGGGCACTGGAGGGTTCTGGAGTGGGCACGGGCTGGTGGTGAACAGCAGTAAACCCTAGGGGCGCCCTGAGGCAGGCACTGACCAGGGCATTAAAGGGTGGGAAGGAGGTGAGTATGTCTAAGGGAGGGAGATTCACAGGTTGGGCACAAGCATTGCCCTCCAAGGTATCGAGCCTTGGAGGGCAATGCCTGGCAGCTAGTCCCTGGATGCCTGGAGGGATGGAGTCCTGCCCAGTAGGGCAGGGAATGAGAGTCAGGGATGTGGAATATCTCTGCCTCTCCATCCACAGGAATATCTCTACCGCTATGGCTACACTCAAGTGGCTGAGATGAGCGACAATAAGCAGTCCTTGGGTCCGGTGCTGCGGCTTCTCCAGAGGCGCCTGTCCCTCCCTGAGACTGGCGAGCTGGACGCCACCACCCTGCAGGCTATGCGAACCCCCCGCTGCGGCGTTCCAGACCTGGGCACATTCCAGACCTTTGAGGGCGACCTCAAGTGGCACCACCAAAACATCACGTACTGGTGCGCAGCTCGGCCCCGCGGGGGCAGGAGCGGTGGGGTGGGGAGGCCGGTCCCGCTCATCCGCCCGCGGTGCACACGTCCTGTTCTAGACCGATCCCTGGGTTTCACTAAGTGAGCAGACTGGGCAAGTCGTTCCATCTCGGAGCCTGTCTCCCCTTTGGGAAAATGGGCCCTCAATCTAAGTCCTCCTGATAAGGCCCTTGTGAGTGTCCAAAGAGACGAATACGCCTGCAAGTGCTTTAGAGATGAAAGCATAGCGCGTATGCTGAAGCCCCGGAGACACCGGGTGTCGCTGCTGCCCCGGCTTCTCACTTCTGACCTCTATCCTCCTACCTTTCCTCGACAGGATCCAAAACTACTCGGAAGACTTGCCGCGCGACGTGATTGACGACGCCTTTGCCCGCGCCTTCGCTGTCTGGAGCGCAGTGACCCCGCTCACCTTCACTCGCGTGTACGGCCGGGAAGCTGACATCGTCATTCAGTTCGGCGTTAGGGGTGAGAACGCAAGAAGGGCAAAGCTCGGGTCTCGGCCCGGACCCGCATGAGGGGGACCACGGAGAGAGTAGAGCGGGCCCTGGAACCGGCTTTCTCTATCTTGTCTGGGCAGCCTGGTCGCTGCTCGCGCTTACCTGCCCCCTCCTGTCCGCCACGGCCCAGCGGGGGGACGCAAGGCTTGGGCAGCCGCTCACAGGCGGGGTTTCAGTCCGCACTCTGTCCAGCGCCCGAGGGCGGCGCACAATCACCGCGGTTCTACTCGGTTGACTCTCTCTCCACTTGTTTCTTCAGAGCACGGAGACGGGTATCCCTTCGACGGGAAGAACGGGCTCCTGGCACACGCGTTTCCTCCCGGCCAGGGCATTCAGGGAGACGCGCACTTCGACGACGAAGAGTTGTGGTCTCTGGGCAAGGGAGTCGGTGAGATCCTGAGCTGCCCCGGCCCCCATTCCCTTCTCTTCTTACACCCATCACCAGCCATCCTGACCCGTCTCCCCCTCTCCCTGTAGTACTTCCGACCCACTTTGGAAACGCAGGTGGCGACCCCTGCCACTTCCCCTTCACTTTCGAGGGCCGCTCCTACTCCGCCTGCACCACGGCCGGCCGCTCCGACGACATGCTCTGGTGCAGCACCACGGCAGATTATGACACCGACCAACGGTTTGGCTTCTGCCCCAGCGAGAGTGAGTGCAAGGTCACGGCAAGGTTGGGGGTCCCTGAACACCCTTGAGGGTCCAGAACCCTGGGTTTTAATGCCAGCTCTGCCGCTGTGCTGTGTGGCCTGCATGTTGCTTTCCTGTTCTTTGGGCCCAGTTTCCTGATCTGTGGAATGAGGAGAGGAGGGACGGAGTACACAGATCTGTGGGTCAATAATCTCTCAGCACCTCGTGGTAATCGTACGGGCCTCCCCAGGACTCTACACCCTGGACGGCAATGCGGACGGCAAGCCCTGCGTGTTTCCGTTCACCTTCGAGGGCCGCTCCTACTCCGCCTGCACCACCGAAGGTCGTTCGGACGGCTACCGCTGGTGCGCCACCACCTCCAGCTACGACCAGGACAGGCTCTATGGCTTCTGCCCTACCCGAGGTGACTCTGCCCCGCCCACCAGACTCAGCCACGCCCCTGATCCTGGATTGGTCCCCGAAACGTGGCTCCACCCCCGCACCGTCAGTTTGTCTCTCCACTCCTGGTTGGTCCCCTGGACCGCGGTGGCTCTGTCACTATCACCACAACCCTCTGACTTCTAATGGTCTCCACCCGATCTTTGTGGCTTGGGCTTTTAGCCCAGCCAGCTGCCTCTTTCTTGGTCTCAGGTCCCCAGGTCCCGCCCACCCGCCTAGTGCCCGCAACGGCCCCTAGGGTTTTAAAATAGGCCACCAAGATTCTCTAGCTCCTTGGTCTCTCCAGTTGACTCGACGGTGACCGGGGGCAACTCGGCGGGGGAACTGTGCTCCTTCCCTTTCATCTTCCTGGGCAAGGAGTACTCGGCCTGCACCAGAGAAGGCCGCAGTGATGGGTACCTCTGGTGCGCCACCACCTCGAACTTCGACCGCGACAAGAAGTGGGGCTTCTGCCCAGACCAAGGTAGGCAGGGTTCCCAGGTTCCGGGGCAGTGGTGGTGGTAGTGGTGGGATGGTCAGGGCTGGGAGCGCGGCCCAGGGCTCACATCAGACTCCCGCTTTCGACCAGGATACAGCCTGTTCCTTGTGGCGGCACACGAGTTTGGCCACGCGCTGGGCTTAGATCATTCATCTATACCAGAAGCGCTCATGTACCCCATGTACAGCTACACTGAGGAGTCGCCTCTGCATGAGGACGATGTGAAGGGCATCCAGTATCTGTATGGTGAGGTTGTGGGCCGGGGATGGAGGGAGGAGAGGGAAGGGCTGGGAAGGGCTAGTTAGGGAGAATGAGGATGGGGAAAGGTTGGGACCTCAGTATCTGCGGGAAAGCCCAGGGCCCCTGGGTCCAATTGCTGCCGGGTCAATGCTTGGAGATGGTGATAAAGAATCCAGACTCTACAAAAGACAGTCCAGCCTTCACCTGGATGCTTTTCTCCCACTAGCCTGGAAGTGGGGAGGGGTGTTCCTGCATGTCTTGTGTTCATAGGACACAGCCCCGGGATTGGCTAAATGTGGCTGGAATGAAAGGTGAGTGTGTGAAAGGAAGCTGCATGTCTGTGGTTGGAGGCAGGCAGGCTCCAGCATCTACAGTGAGGAGAGTGAGTGCCAGGGTGCTCATTGATAGGCTTTGGGGAGCAGATATCCATGGGCACAGTGATATACAGGAATAGGGGCACCTCATCTGGTGTCTCTTTTTAGGTCCTCGCCCTGAACCAGAACCACGGCCTCCAACCACCACCACACCTGAGTCCCAGCCCACTGCTCTCCCGACAGTCTGCATCACTGGACCTCCCACTACCCGCCCCTCAGAGCGCCCCACTGCGGGCCCTACAGGCCCCCCTTCAGCTGGCCCCACGGGTCCCCCAACTGCTGGCCCTTCTGAGGCCCCTACAGTGTCAATAGATCCAACGGAGGATGCCTGCAACGTGAACATCTTTGACGCCATCACAGAGATCGGGAAACACCTGCATTTCTTCAAGGATGGGTGAGGGGCAGGGATCTGCAATTCAGGGAGGGGGTTCGGAGGAGGGACCTGTTTGTCCCTCCCCGCCCACTACCTTCGCTTCAAGGTTCAATGTCCTGCCATTCCCTTTTCACGTTCCCAGGAGGTACTGGAGATTCTCTGAGGGCAAGAGACGGGGAGTGCAGGGTCCTTTCCGTATCACGGACACGTGGCCTGCCCTACCCCGCAAGCTGGACTCTGCCTTTGAGGATCCTCTCACCAAGAAGATTTTCTTCTTCTCTGGTTAGTTTCCTCCTTTTTTCCCCCTCCCGCCACCGTCCTCAGAGATCTAGGAGGACCTAGAGACTAAGTGTAATCCATAAAATGTCTTGTGCGGCGCCCCCTCTTGGCGGTGCAATTTAGCAAATTTAGCGGGGGCTAGATTTCAGTTCCCCTCCTCAGCGCGCCCTAGCACAGTCGTAGTGAGCGGCTCGGCTCCTTGGGCACAGAGACTGCGGGCACGCACTTGGAAAGGCTTCGCTAGGTTCTCTCTCCCTTGACATTCAAGGAAAGTGTGTTATCCCTCCCTGCCCCCAGACCTCTGTAACCCTTCTTCCTGCAGGGCGCCAAGTGTGGGTGTACACAGGCGCATCGGTGCTAGGCCCGAGGCGTTTGGACAAGCTGGGCTTGAGCCGGGAGGTGACCCAAGTCACCGGGGCCCTCCGGAGCGGCCGAGGTGAAGTGCTGTTATTCAGCGGGCCCCGCTTCTGGAGGTGAGAAAAATGAGATGGCCAGCAGGGGGAGCTCGGGTGCCATCCGCCCGACTTCCCGCCGGCTGAGCACCTGTCTCCCCGCTGCCTTCCTGCAGGTTTAACCTGAAGACACAGACCGTGGATTCCAGCAGTGTCAGCCCTGTGGACCAAATGTTTCCCGGGGTGCCTTTGAACGCGCACGACGTCTTCCAGTACCGAGGTTAGGGCTGCAGACGCGGGTCAGGGGCATGTCGCTCCCCAAGACATCTCCCATGCTAGACTCCCCTCCCTTAGTGATCAGTCACATTCTAGGCAAGAAAGAAAAAGTCCTTGGAAGGTTAGGCAAATGCCTCAACACTCATAAGTTCCCTATAGAGTCAGGGACCTTCCCCAGATTATACAGGGGCACAGGGGCACAACCAGATGTGGGACTCTCCAGCTGGAAGCTCTTTCACCCCACTGTACAGGGCACATGATTTGCATGGAGGCTCATTCTTTTATTAGACAATATTTATCAAGTGCCTATAATGTGCCAGGCTGGGAATACAATGAAAATAAGATAATTCTTAGCTGCGTGTCCTTGGGCAAGTCACTGCTATACATGGAGACTCAGTTTCCCCATCTGTAAAATGGGGATGATAGCTGGAGTTGTACTTCCTTCCTTTCTTTTTCTCACCACTCACATTCAGTTGACTAGTTCTGCTGACTGCCAAAATATTCACTTTTCATCATCTCTTTTGCAAACACACTGGTCCAAGCTGTATTGGTTGTCCAATACTTTTAATATATTCTCTGGGAGTAGGGAGGGGTTAGGATTGAAGGGCAATGGTCTCGGGATGACCTATTCTAAGGTCAAATACACTAACATGATCTGATCCTTCCCATCTCCCTTCCTCATTCCCTCACACTACTACAGTCATTCTCTCTGCTCCACTTCACCCACACAGGCCTCCGGCTGCTCTTTGAGCACATCAGGATCATGCCTAGTTTAGGGTCTTTGTGCCAGCTGTTTCCTCTGCCGAGAAGGTTTTATCCTTCGGGTGACCCCGAGATTGTCACCGAGCTGCCTTCCTCTCCTTTGCAAAGAGGCTTTCTCTGACCCTCCTTATCTATTCACTTACCTGCGTTCATTTCCTTTATAGCTTTCTATATTGTCAAAACCAATCTCACTTATTTACGCATTAGCTTGTTAATCGTCTGTTTTACCCTGATAGAGTGTAAGCACAGAGAACTAAAATCATGCCTGTACTTCTCTGCTGTATCCTCAGTGCCTCTAACAGGCTTGGCCCAGTAAATATTTGTTGACTGAATGAATGGATTTTCTGAACAAATGAATGAATGATTCTGAGTACCTACTATATGCCAGGCTCTATACCAGTGCTTTGGACATGAGGTCTGTGCCCTCCAGCATCTCTGTGGGGGAGATGAAGATGTCATGTGAAAACCTTAGAAAGATCTAGAGAGGGCAGGAGGGATGATTGTAAAGATTGTGCTCCTGTTTCTGTATTTATATGTAGGAGGGTTGGAATCACCCCTCTTGTACCTGCCTCTCCCCTGCAGAGAAAGCTTACTTCTGCCACCAGCACTTCTTCTGGCGTGTGACTTTCCGGAATGAGGTGAACCAGGTGGACCAAGTGGGCTATGTGAACTTTGACATCCTGCAGTGCCCTGAGGACTAGGGCTCCCCATCCTGCTTTGGCACTTCAGTGTGGGTCCCCAAGGGGACTGTCCTGATGGGAAAGGAGCCAGTTTGCCGGATACAAATTGGTTGGTCTGTTCTAGAGGACAGGGAGGAGTGGAGATGGGCTGGGCTCTCTCTTCACACCTTCCTTTTTTGTTGGAATGTTTATAATAAACTTGGATTCTTTAACCTTGAGGAGGAGATTTATTTCTGTATGTATGTATGCATGCATGCACGTATGTAACTGATAGAATGCTTACTAGTTGCCAGGCAGTTTTCCAAGCACTTCATAAATATTAACATTTACTCCTTCCTATTAGGAAGGTTAATGTGATTATTCCTATTTTATAGCCAAGGAAATAGCCAAGCTATTATTCATTCATCAAACATTCATTGAGCCCCTACCTGGAGCCAGTATAATGCTGGGCATTGGGAATAGAGAGATGCATTGGAGTGTTTGTTTCTGTCCTAAAGGACCTCTCTGTCAGTGGTCCTCAAACTTAAGTGCCCTGAACTGGCTTAAAATGCAGACTCCAGGTTCTGTCCCCAGAGAGTCCATCTCAGTTACAAGGATGATTCTGTGGTGGGATCACACACTTGGAGAGTGTGCAGGGTGTGACTATTCATACTAGAATAATGGTGTGTGTGTGAATCTGCATGTTGTGGCTGAATCAAAATGACATTTCAGCTTGAACTGAATCTGGAAGGATGAGCAAGAGTTTCTTCCTGTGAAAGTAGGCCTGTCTTCTTAGAGGGTAATTTACCAAGAACCATTACACCTGAAATTGTGCCTACTCTCTGCCCCTCACACATGTGTGGAAATGACACATAGGGTGGTAATTGCAGCATTGTTTGTATAGAGAGAAATTGGTAACATCAGCAGAGGTGAGGTGGTGGATAAATAAAATGTGGATCATATGCATGATGACAGTAGCTACCCCAACACAACTCTGACTATATGCCAGGCACTGCTCCATGTGCTTATATGTGTGTTAACACAGCCAGTCCCTAAACAACCCTACAGGACAGGCACTACTCTCAATTTGTAGCTGCTTGAACTGCTGTCATCACTCCCTACCCCCATTTTATGAATAAGGTGACTGAGGAACAGAGAGGTACACCTGAAGTCTCATAACTGGTGCGTAGTGACAGTGGGATTTGAATGTGCAAATGCTAGCAGAAGAGAAAAAAACGGGGTGTTGGAGGGAACTACTAGTGACTCAGAACTCTACAGTGTGGTTTTGGCAGGTGGACGAAAGGGATGCAGAGAGGACTCTGGGATGGCTGAGACAGGAATGGTGTCCTGGGTTAGATGGGAGGGCCCAGTGCCAGGCTGAGGAGTATGGATTTGACCCCACAGGACAGCAGGAGACACCTAACTACAGGTTGAGGCAGGTGAGTGAAGGTGGCAGGCTTGATCAGATTTGATCATCTCCCAGACCTGGGGCCCAAGTGGGAGTTTAAGGAGGGGTTCAGAGGACTTCTTCCACCTGGTTCCCACCTAACTACACTACTGAAATTACTCTTCAAAGCCGTCTATAACCTTCCTGTAGCCAGATGCCATGGTACTCTTCTGTATGCATCCTACACCATCTCTCAGCTTATTTGACAGTTGATAACGCACTTTCCCCTGGAGTTTTTCTTCACTTGGTCCCTAGGTTTCTCCAACCTCACTGGCTGGATCTTCCTCTTATATACCACAATCGCAAATCATCTTGTCTATGAGTTTGCTCACTTATATGTCCTCTCACTCCTCGTTAGAATTTAAGCCACAGGAGGGCAGGAAGCCAGTTGATCTCATTCGATGCTGTACCACCCGGGTATAGCACCATTACCTGAAACACAGGAGTGCTATCTAGATGTACTAAATGAATGAAATGCGTGAATGAAACTCAGGTGTTTAGGAGACAGCAGCAGAGGTGGCCCAGGTTCCAGGAGCCACACACTGGGGCCTCTGGTGTAGGGAAGGCTCTCAGCTGCGGGTAGGATGCTCAGGCGTTTCCAGTGTTACGAAGAACGCAGGGCCTTGGACCGAAATGGCCAGATTTAAGCGACTCCGCACAGCGGGCACTAGGACCCTGAGCGGCGCCGCGTCCGGTAGGGGGCGGCAGGCGGGGGGAATTGCTCTTTCTGCCTCCTAGAGCCGGGCTGTTGCCACTTGTGCGATCCAGGCCCACACCGCGGCCTCCCGGCCCCAACGTCTGCACCATGAGCCGCCGATTCACTGTCACCTCGCTGCCCCCCGCGGGGCCCGCCGGGACCCCTGACCCAGAGTCCCACCGGCGTTCGACTGCGGATCTCCGCCACCTCTCGGGGGAAGACGCCAAAGGTAGAGGCCGCAGGGGGCGGGGCCTACAGGAGCGGGGCGGGGCGACAGAAGGGGCGGGACCACCCTGGGCGGGTTTTCTGCTGGAAGGGGGCGGGGCAAGGGTTGGTGGTGGGTGGTCCCGGCTGAGGGCCGGAGACCTTAGAGGAACTGGAACCTAGGGGGCCGGGGGAGATTTGGATGGGAAATGGTGACGGGAGGAGCCAAATCCGAGGTGGGCGTGGTCATATGGAAGAGGGTGGGGCTAGAAGCGAAAGGGCGGATCTTGTGATAGAGGGGCTTGGGTCATGGGTGATGGGCCGGCGGGCACTTAAGGTGTAGGATCATCTCGGGTAGAGGGCGGAACAGGAGGAGAGAAGATGGAACCAGGGGAAGGAGTGGGTCCAGAGCCAACGCGGGGAGGCAGGACTAGCTCAGTTCGCGGGCAGCAAAGGGCGGGACCAGAGGGGAAAGGGTTGGGCCAGGAGGCTAGGGGTGGGGTCGAGGGCAGGAGTTAAAATGAGCCGGGGTTTTGAGACAGGGTCTGGTACTGCTGGTCACTGGTGCCTGGCAGATCCTTCAGTCCCCCTGGAGGCATCCGGACAGGGCCCGATGTCCTAGGAAGAAGGGAGAAAGAGAAGTTAGTCTGGAGCCCGGGCAGCTAGATATTGGGAGGATTCCGTGGGGAATCCGGTCCCGACCCTCGGGACCCACTTAGCTCCCTCCGCTCCAGCTCTAGAGGGCTGGGTGGAGCCAGTTCAGGCGGGTTTGGGGGCGTCCTCCTCCACGGCCCAGTGCAGCAGTGGAGTCATGTAATGGGAGTTGCAGGGTACAGAAGAGAGATGAAGGGAAGGATCCGTTTAGTTTTAGGTGAAGAACTACCGTCCTTGATGCACACACAGCCTGCTCCCCAGGGGTATTTGTCAGGGGTCCCCTCCCTGGCTCTGCACCCCTCAGGTCTGGAAGAAACGCCGTGAGGCGAATCCGCCTGGAGTGGCCCCAGCACTGGGAGGAGGAAGAGCCTCCCCGGGCCGCCAGGGGTCGCTGCTGAGCCGCAGGTGAGCTCACTGACCCCAGCAAAACTAAACACTCCAAACCCTAGAGGGGCCCTTTACGAGTTTCTTTGGCCAACCCCCTCATTGTATAGATGACCAAACTGAGGCCTGAATTTCGGCAGAGCTCCAGTCCTGTAAACCAACCGTCTCCTGAACATCCTGCTCATGGCCACTCAGATTTCTTGGGCTCCTACTCTTTATGTCTTTCCTATAATCTGTCTGCCCCTTTTCTCATTTTCATGACTGTCCTTACCACCCTTACAGATTTAAGTCAGAACTTCAGGAGCCATTCTCAACGCCTCCTTTTATCTTTTCACCAGATCTAATCGGTCCTCATACCTTGGCCACCCCACCTCCCAAACAAGCTGAATCTGGCCATAACTTTCCTTCACTATCATCCTGGTCCAAAGCTCCACCATTTCTCAGACGGCCAAGACCACAGCCTCCTCACTGGTCTGCCTGCCTCCGATCCTGTAGTGGCCATCTTCCACACAAGCTCCCTGTAGCTTGTAGGGTAAAGGCCACAGCCTTGAGTCTGTCACTCAAACTCTTTCCTCACCTGCTCCTGGTACACCTGCTTGTGTTCATATCCCTGCCTCTATTAGCCAGAGAAACTCCTACTCACTCTGTGAGTTATGGCTCATTTAACCTCTCCTGAAAACCTTTTTTACTTTCCCTCACTCCTAGGCAGAGGCAATCACTCCTGGTCTGCCCACCCACTGCACCGTTACGCACATGTCCCAATGGATGGGAGTTATTTACTTGTGTGTCTCCTGCATCTCCAGAGCGGGAACCATACCCTTTTATCTTTGTGTTCTGAGTTGCAAGCCCACAGTCTGGCACTTAGTAGGTGCTTAATGCTCATCAGGTGAGAGGGGGAATAGGCTCCTTCTCCCCTACCCCTTTCTTCCATCCATTCCCCAACCCCTGGCCTGAGAATAAGATGGCCCTTTCTCTTATCCCAAGGTGATTACTTGGTTGTCCATTCTCATTTCCAAGTTCCTGCATATTGAGAGGTAAAATATGGCTCCCAGTTTTCGGTGTGCGGATGTGTGTAAATACTGTGAATCTGGAGTGCTGCATGCTTGTGGCGGAGGTGGTGTGTATGTGTGTCAAGGGAGGAGCCTCCACGCTGGCTCTGATGACCTGTGGGGTGGTCAGTGAGTCAGTGCTTTGTGTGTCACTGGATGCCAGGGTGCCTGCCTGTGGGGTGCGTCCCTGTGTGCCTGAGTTTACTGTACATTCTATCTTAAGAATGATTTGCGTGACTTAAATTTCTGAGGCCCTGAGCCTCCAAAAGCTCCCCATAGTTCCCTGAAGGGGGAAGTAGACAAGGGCTCCTGAGGAGACACTGGAATCTGTGTATCTTTCACATAGTGTTGTGTCACCCCTCTGGCCCCAGGGGGATGCTCCCGCCCATCCTTGTCCTCACCTTGGCCCACAGGGAGACATGGCAGCATGTGGAAGGTGGGGAAAGGAGGTTTGGCAGGTCATTGTATATAAGCATTATCTTTCATTCTGGACAAAGCGATTAGAGTTTTGTCCCTAAAGGTGCTTCCTGCTGCCAGAGAGGATCAGCTATAGGTGGAAACACAACTCATGGGGGTGAAAGAAGCAAGTCAGAGGCTGATGCTCAAATCTACCACTAACCCTGGGCTGCAGCCCCCAGGCCTCAGTTGCCTCATCTGTACCATGGGAAAATTGGTGGTGACATGGCCTCACACCTTGGTCACTGGTGCCTGGCAGATCCTTCAGTCCTCCTGGAGGCATCCGGACAGGCCTGGGTGCCAGTTCTGACAACTCTGAGCTACTCCCTCACCCCTTTACACCATTTCCTGCTGTGATTCAGTTTCTCTGGAGCAAGACAGGACACTGGAAAGCGACCTGGGCCTGGATTAAGACTAACAGGAGTTGGGATGTGCCCCTGCAGAGGGAGAGGGGGTTACTTTATGCCTGGGGGATGGAGAAACACTGCAGTATAGTCCCAGCATGCTGTAGCTCAGGCTCTGTGGTGTGGCCTTGGGCAACTTGCTTCCCCTCTCTGGGCCTCAACTTCCCCATCTGTAGTGTAAAGTAGTTGAACAGGAAGCTAGCTATCTGAGGGTCCTTCTAGCCATAAAGGGTGATGATCTAGAGGGTGAAGTGCTTTGCTTTCCCCATGCCCAAACCTCATGTTTCAGTATCTCTATCTGTAAATTGGGAAGGATGACACTGAGTTATTGGTATACATATTTGATCTGGAGATCTTCAGCCTATTCAAGGAGTTCTCCAGTCAATCACTCCTCAAGGCAGGACTTAGAATCCACTGTCCAGTACCTCAGCCCAAGGTGAGCCCTGGGAATCTCCATGGCAACAAACTGGTTATGAACGGGCTGCAGTTGCCATGGTGATGGGCTGCTCTCGCTCTCTCTCTCTCTCTCTCTCTCTCTCTCTCTCTCTTTCTCGCCCCCCTCATCTCCCCTCCCCTCTTCTCAATGAACCAGAGCGATCTGCAGGCACCAGCTCTCCAGGTGGGATAGGGGTGAGGGGTAAGTGCAGTGAAAAGGGGGTCCAGACTGAGAGAGAGGGATGATGGGCTGAATCTGTAGGTGAATGAGGGGCTGTTGGGGTGCCATTGCCATGGTGACAGGGCTGCAGCCTGTTAATTAAGCCCCCGTTGCCACGGAGATGATGGTGGTTGACGTGCTCTGCAGTGAGCCCTGTGTGTGTGGGGTGTGCTGTGCACTGGACTCATCAGTTCACTGTGAGGCTTTGGGGTCTGGAGGATGCTGCACGGAGGTTAGGGAGAGCTGAGTGAAGGAGGGCGTTTAGAGTGTTGGCTCCACAAAACCAGAGCTGGGGGAGGGGGGTTAGATCATGGGAAGAATGATATGGACATAAGGATGGATAGGACTGAGCCTTAAGAAGGAACCTCCGCCTGCCTCCCGTGGAAAATGGGCCCTGTCAGGTGGCTGCACCTTCCTCCAAACATCCTCTCTTCCTGGTTCAGTGGATGGAGCCCTGGGCTGGAGGTCAGGGAGCTGGATCCTACCTGCAGTCTGCCACAAGTTCGCACCATGAAGAAAATCTGTATCTTTCCATTTCTGGACCCCAATTTCCTCATAAATGAGGAGTAGTAAAAAAATAATTTATCAAGTCTCTTCCAGTTCCCAATCCTGATACTTAGGGGGTAGCTTCCCTGAACTTT
This sequence comes from Manis javanica, assembly GCF_040802235.1. NCBI lineage: Eukaryota > Metazoa > Chordata > Mammalia > Pholidota > Manidae > Manis > Manis javanica. The sequence goes on along the minus strand of NC_133160.1, from coordinate 13,132,911 downwards.
TTTCTCTCTGAGAGAATAAGGTAGGAGTGAGGGTGATGAATCTTAGAGACTCAGAATTCAGAAATAGGACCCTGCTCAGCTCTGCATCTTGTGTTGCTTTAATGAGAGGGTTCCCCTAGCCCTAGATCTTCCTAGGGCTTAGGGTGGGCTGACAGCCATGTTCCTGGGGCTCAGAGCTAAGGGTCACCTTACTGATGACCTTACTGGCCAAGGCCAGGCTGGCAATACAGGAAGTGCCTGCAATTTTCTCAAAGCTTCAGTACAGAGGGTTGGCCTGAGGCCAGACTAGGGACCAGTCTCCTTGAAAGGTGGAGGGTGTGCCTCAAAAGGGTGGGGTCTCTCCCTGGGGCTGTTGCCTCACTTGGTCTGGGCTCCTTGCAAAGGGCTCCAGGCTTTGTTCAGAGATAAATGGAGATACCACAAAGTCTTCAGAGTGAGAGGAAGTCCCATAGATTTTGCAGCCTAACCCTTTCATTTTACAGAATGAAGCCCAGAGAGAAGGCTTCATTATCTCCCCAACAAACACAGAGTTTGGGGGCAGAGAGTAGGATGGCACCACTGTCTCCTGAATCTCAGATGCCTCGTGAGATAGGAGCTCTGGTGAGGGTGGACAGTTGAGATGCCCAGGGAAAGAGATGCCCTGCCTTCCCCTATGCTCCCCTGGGATCCAGGTTTCCCCCAGGCCTGGGATCAGTTTCTGAGTGGCCAGGGCTCTGGATCACAAATGAAGGGAAAGACACCGGGGGAATATCCCAGACCTGGAATGGGTGAAAAACCTCAGCTGTTAATTTATTTCACAGCATTTCTCAGACAAACATACCACACATTTTTACTATGTTACCTGTCTCTGGAGAATAGTGGAAAACCATGACACTGGTGGTAGTGGTGGTCTGTGTGTAGTGGAGTGCCTAGAAATTCTTGAACACTGGCCTACCCACCTGCTATCCTTTTAACTCCTGTTGTCAGTCCAAACTCATCTCATTACATTTTGTGTATGTGGTTTTCTCACTGGGAAAGCCAGGAAGACCAATTCTCACACCTTGTCCGAATAGCTAGGTCTCCACCCTAAAGAGTCCCTTGAGCACCCATAATCCCAGTGGCAGTGACACCTTACTGGTGCAGCCCTCAGAGGCTCCTTGCAGCCAGCTGTTCAAGATGCCATGACTGACCCAATCTGAAGCCATTGGTGAATGTGTACAATGGGATGGGAGGAGCAGGCTCTGAACATGGTTCTGAAAAGTCACCTCCTAGAACCGGGTCTTCATTCATATAGGTGGCCTTTTAGGACCTTGAAGGTCTTCTGGGTTCACTTCCAGTTGCAAGCTGAGAGGCCACTCCAGTCCTGCAACCTCTGAAGTTTTAGCCCAAGAAAAGGGAGAGAGCTCATCTCAGACCCAGTCTCTGTCCTTTTTAGTTACCAAGAATCAGAGGCATCTGAAGAGTTCGGGCATGACTGTATCCTTGTCCCTTCTATTGGAGGCAGGACCAGCTTAAAAACAGGTATAGTGAGGAAAAGAGTCCTAAACGAATAAAGCAAACTGGATTCTAGACCAAGTACTGCCATTCACTGGTATTGTGTTCACAGGCAACCATTCCCCCTCTTTGAGCCTGCATTTTTGCATCTGTAAAATGAAAGCCATGCCTTAGATAAGAAGATTGACAGGATCCTCTTCAGTCCTGGAACTCTCCTGGATTTTAGAGGGCTAGTCTTAGAGGCCAGGGTGAGTCTGAAAATCATTTCCCCTTCATCTGCTCTCACCCTTGGATGTTTAGTTCTAAATCCTCAGGGGTCCAAATCTTCAATACTGCTCCCTGAGATGTCTCTACCACTGGCTCAAGTCTGGAGTCTAGGAGTGCTGAGAGGTCCCAGGACAATCAAGCTTCTGGGGGACTGGTGTCAGGGGAGGGGGAGGACACAGAGAGCATGTTGGCTCTGGAATCCTCAGAAAGCAATCATGGATTAGGGGATTAGACACTCCTGCCACAGGAGAAAATCTGGTTCCTAACGGACAGGCGGCCTCATTTCCCCCTCCCCCACTGTGCCCCAGGCTAGCCTCAGAAACGCTTGCCTTCTCTAGAGGCTGCACCATCCCCAGTGGGGAGTCAGCGCTCCCTGGAGCCTCACTTCTGCCTTCTCTCTTCACCACATCTCCTTCCCAGGGTCATGCTACAGTCAGAAGGGCCCTGTCTGTGGACTCCAGGCATTTATCTTGAGGGTGGGATGCTAGGGCTCTTGTCAATCTAAGCACAATGAAAGCCTTCACTGCAACTCTTCAGCCTCCACTTCTCCCTTTTTAAGACAGGGTGAACCAGACAGTTCAGCCCAGTGACCCTGAACCTCCCTGGGGGCAGCACAGTGCTTCAGTTAAGAGCTCTGGCCTCTACACACCCCCAGTTTCAACCTCTTGAACAGGGATATGAAAGAGGGCCTGATTCTGCACCCCTCTTCAAGGATGGCTTTGCAGACAGCTCCCCAGGGACCTATATTCCTTGGCGCCCCACCCCCGCCGCCTCAGTCTCCCTCGACTTCCCTCTAGGGGTCATCCCAGACCCCTAGTCAGGCAGCCGCTGCGGGGCCGCCTCCCCGCGGCCGCGACCTAGTTCCCTGCCGTTATTTTTAGGGCGCGGGATGGCACCTGCCCACGTGCCGGCCCCGCCTGCGCTGGAGAGCGGGGGGCGGGCAGAGATGCGTCTGCTCAAGGGAGAAGAGACCCCCGTCCCCAGCAGCACCCCCTCCATCCCACCCTTGCAAGCCCCCAGTTTTCGTGCAAGGGGACCTCCAGTCGCGCTCTGCCGGCTCCTCGTCCCCTCTTTTTCCTCCCTCCTGCGCTCCCCCCCAAAACCTCGCCAGTGGCTCACGCCTCCTGCATACGGGATGAGGTGAGCAGCGCCGCCGCTGAGAGGGGGCGCGCGCGGGTGTGAGCGTGTGTCCGTGTGCGAGTGTGTGTGCGCCGGGCGGGCGGGCACTGCAGCTTCTTCCTTCGTGGAGCGGAGAGCGAGAGAGAGCTAGAGCGAGTGAGAGAGCGGCGAAGGCGGGCAGAGGGGCGCGGGCGAGGCGGCGCGGCCATCCCCAAGCCCGGCGCCGCGCCGCCACCATGCTAAACAACCTGACGGACTGCGAGGACGGCGATGGGGGAGCCAACCCCGGTAAGCAGCGGTCCGGGGGTGGTGAGGGAGGGGGCGGCGAGGAGAGAAGGCAGCTCTGGGGCTAGAAGAAGAGCGGGGGGCCGCCTCCTTCAGTGAAGAGGCTGGGAGTGACCAGGGCGGTGGGCGCCCACGGCGGCCTGCAGCCTGGCTCCATTGGAATGCGCCAGGCGCTGTCCGAGGTGCTGGAATGCGCGGCGCCCGGGGGCAGGGCTGGGGGCGGGGGCGGGGGAGCGGTTGCCCAAGGCCCGGGAGCAGATGTGGGTTAGCTAAGCGGGGGAGGCTGTGGGAAGGGGATGGGAGAGCTCGCGTGGGCTGACGTGGAGCTCGTCGGGCAGGAGGAGGGCTTCTTTCCTCAGAAAGGGACCCCGGCGTCCTGGCGCAGAGTGTTGACCGGCGGCGTGGGGGTGGGGGGTGGGGGGCTTAGTCTGCTGCAGTCCCTCGTTTTGAGACTTCCAGCTGAAAGGTGGGGGAAAGGTGCCATTAGGGGCTGGAGCCATATGACAGCCCCGTCCGGGCTGCGGTGTCTCCTTAAGCGGACACTTGGTGCAATCCGGGCCCTCTCCCCCAAAGCTGACCGAGGTCCGACCTCAGACTGAAGCGTACCTCCTCCGGAGATTTTCAGTTCTACTCTTCGGAATCTTTCTCTCCCTCTTGCGTCCCCGTGGGTTCCTATTCTGGACGGGAAGCAAGATCACCCTCATTTCCTCCCTCTTTGCCCTTCCTATCAGTCCTGGGCTAGCAGTGAGGTTGCCAGGGCGGGGCAGGGGTGAGCCTTTCCCTTCAGTTCTGCTAAGCTTCCCCAGTTAGGCCTCAGGAATGGGGTCCCAGCGGCTGAATCCCCGGCGCCGCGGCACGGACACTGCGGACGCGCTGCGGTGGGTGCGGAGACTCGCTTGGAGCCTAGGGGCTTGGAACAAGTCCTTTCGCTGTTCCGGCTCTCCCCCGCCCTCCTCCGCGGTTCCCTACTCCGAGGTCTTTGGGGCCAGCCACCCCTCGGGCTCGCAGGCCCCCCTCTGCCCCCCAGCGGTCTCAGCCATCCATCACTGCTGTCAGCCGCCCCCACCCCCCACCCTTCAGCGGCGCTGCGTCCCTTGCGCACTAGCGCGCCTCCCGCTCCAGCTGTCTGAGCTCTGCGCCTTCAAACGCTCCCCTGGGCATTGCTTGACCCTCTGGGCCGAGACTCCTGCAGACGTCCCCCCGGGGGATGGCCGAAAGGTTCCAGGGGCTGATACAGCGAGGTCTTGCAGGGACTGGCAGCCTTGACTTGAAGTCCTCTGATCCTGGATTTAAGTCGAGCCAAGCGGCCGCTTGGGAAGGCTGTGGACCCCAGGGTCCCCGATATTTTGTCTGAGATCCTCTCTTCCTCCTTGGAGCTGAGTGGTATACAGAGGTTGGAACTGCCGGCTTGCCAGCTAGCTCATCCATCTTTCCAGTGACCCTGGGGGTTGTCTTACCCTGCAGCCGCCCCTCTCCCCAGTAGGCTTAGGCGACGTGGGGGAGAGGGTTTGGCAAAGTCGAGTCTGCAGCAGTTCCAGGCATCTCGACGTGGTGTCCAGGGAACGAAGTAGGGTGGGGGCGGTCATTTCCATCCGGAATCACATTCAGATGTCTCTACTCTGAGGATGGGGCCTCAGCCTGAGATCGTATCTGCACCCCAACCCCAGACATGGTGGTATGGTCCTAACTCCCCAGTCCCAGCTTTCTCTACCCTGAGGGTGTCACCTTACTGGGCCTCTGGGTTTAATTCAGTTCTCATGAGGCCTAGAAAAGAGGCACCTATGTGTGTGGAACAGGAGTCCAACCGTAACTCCCCTCAGTTCTGTCCCCTCCCCATTAGTTTCTAGACTCTGAATGTAGCAGGCCCATCTGGAAACCTTTCTCTGTAGGGTTCAAGACCTGGAACTAGAGTCACCAGGACCTGGGTGAGGTGTTTTGGGTCCCAGAGAGAGAAGGCCTGAGGGCAATGCCCAGGGATGGTGATAGGGGGCTCTAAGGACCTGCTGGGCTTGAGGGAAGAGAGACCATCAGACTGAGAACTCCCTGGCCCCTCTGATCCTAGGTTCTTGGGGGTATAGAGGAGGACCTGAGTGCCGACCTCGGGAAGGTAGGAATGGCCCAAGTAAGTGGGCTCCTCTGGACTAAAGAAGAACCTAAGGCTATGGTCTCTGACCCCTGGGTTTCCTTTCCCCTTGGGGTCTGACGACCTCCTCCACTCCCCCAGTCTGGCTAGGGGATTCCCCCAGGCCTGGCTCCTGGCCCCCGGGGAGGCTCCTTAGCCCGCGCTGCTCTCCTGCTTCCTCCCGGAGAGCTCTGGCCGCCGCAGCTTAATTGAAAGCCGATTCGGGCTGAGAGCTCCCAGGGGACGGGGGCGGGGGCAGAGAGGGCTGAGCCTCAGTCTGGCCCTGCCTCTCGCGAGCGCACCACTTGGCGCTCCCCCATCATACTGACTCCTGGCTCTAGAGAATCAGGGCGAATTCCCCCTTCGCAGTTCTGCTCCTCTGAGAACTCATGAGGCTCACCCGTCGCCCCCTCCAACCTCAACCAATGCGCCGGGCATTCCAGGGAGGGGACCAAATCAACCCTGGCAGACGAGGCTGGGAGCCTGGCGTCCCTTCCAGACAGCGAGGGGTAAAGGACTCAGGGCGAGCCTATCGAGGTGCCCCTCTCCCATGCCCTCATCTCCTGGCTGGATCCGGCAGCGAGTCTGTCTTCGCGCTCCGCGTCGCGTTACATAAGCGGCTGCGGGCGCGTGGCCGCCTGGTCTCCGCGCTGAGCTATCAGCCCGCGTGGTCGCCATGGAGACCGGCAAGGGGCTGCCTAGTTGCGGGGTCCCCGGCCAGGACGCCACCCTTCCCGCCCCGCACGCGCCCCAGGCCCCCACGAAAGAGTAGGGACTTGGGAGGGGGCGTGAGAGGCGAGAGGAGGGGCTCTCTCGCGTCTGGCTGTCTTGGCCCTAAGAACGGACGCCGTGGGGACAGGCATCCAGCGCCACGGGAAACAGGGCCCCTAAATCTTGCGGTTGGGGTAGGAGTGTGCGATAGGAGCCCGGGTTGGGTGGGGCACCACGTGTATGAATAATTGTAACAGTAGCAGCCACAACTATACTTGCACATCCAATAGTTATTTCACTTAATCCCCACAACAGCACTATGAGTTAAGTGCAATTATTATCCTGTTGCAAAGGAGGAAACCGAGGCTTAGAGAGTTTGACTTGCCCAGTCTGGTGAAGCTGGGACTGGAACTTAAATCTCCTTGACTCCAGCCCTTTTTAGCAATCAGTGAGAAATTTCTTCTCATCTTATCCCCCGCAATCCCTCTAGTTCCCACCATAGTGTGGAGGCATCTTGCCAGCATCTTAAAAGAATGAGGAACACACCTCACTTTTATTTTTCCTGATATCTGGCTCCAAACAGCTCTTCTGAGACCCCAGGGGTCAGGAAGGGAGCCTGGGGGAATTTACCTCCAAAGATTTTTTCCTGAGCATCTATTATCTGCCAAACTCCTCTGGGAGGATGGGTCTGCTATTCCCAGGAACTCACATATGTGAGGAGAAGAAAGAGCTGGTTGGGGGCTCTGCTTGGGGACTATGAGTTCCTGGCTTGATGAATGAGGTGGAGGTGGTGGCAGGAGACAGTGGGTGGTGGGTTTCCCTCGAGTAGGTGAGGCATCACTTCTTCCCCCTTCCACAATTTTAAGTCAAAATGAGATTGGATTTATGACAGGTTAATGCTCTGGGAATGGACCCTGGTTGGGTGACTAAGGAAGGTTTCCAGGAGAAGGATGGGAGATGAATTGGACAGCTGGAGATGGAGAGAGAATGACAGGAGATGAGGGGAGAGGAGATGCAGAACTCATGGGGCCTCAGCTTCACTTGGGATTTGGCCACTGCAATTTCTTCAGGGTCCTGAGGGATGTCTATTGGAATTCAGCCCTGAAACTAAGAAAGGGTGATGGCTAGGGCCAAGAGAATGTGCCTATGGAGGTCCCTTATATCTCTTTGAAAGGATCCTTTTCTTGATGCCCAGAGACTTCCTCCTTGGGTGACTTCACCCAGGCAGACAGTTTCACACACTTCCTATACCCCTTTTCATGGGTAACTCCCATTTCTTTCTCCTACCCAGCATCTCTCCTGGGTCCCAGTCTCATCTGTATATCTAAGTGGCTTCTGGACATGTTCACTTGAGTGTCCTACAGGACCTCACCCTCAATCAGATTCAGCATCTTCCCCACCCCCAGTTATGAGCCCAGTTATGGTCAAGGAGGGGACCCTGGAGAGTCTAGGGTACCCTGGTGAATGAAGCAGAACCCCCAAGAGCAAGGAAGCACTCAAATGTTCGTTACATGCCCAGCATGTGCCAGGGTGTGCACAAGGCTCTTTATACCTGCTGTCAACCAAAATTCTGTAAGGGAGGTTGTGCTGGTTCCCTTTCTGCATTTACCAAACAGCACCACACCCACCCATTTAGCCATGCAGAAACCCCAGGCGTTATCCTAGATTCCTCCTTCCCATGTCCCCAAACATCTGGCACAGAAATATGTGCCAATAATTCTTGAGTCTGTCCATCGCCCTGCTTTGCTCTGTGTAGGTCATCATCAGCCTTAGTGCAGATGACTGAAAATCTTTAACTAGCTTCTTTATACTTCATCTAAAAGCTAGAGTGATTGCTTAAAAAAACAAAACAAAACCAGAAGTCTGTTTATGGCACTTCTTGGCCTGAAACTTTTCAATGACTTCTCATTGTCCTCTGGATGAAGTCCAAAATATTTAACACACCTGCTAGTCATTTTTTAAGGACCCAGCCCACACTTACCTTCCAGGCTCATTTTTTTCACATGCCACTGCCGTCCTTAAGCACCTCTTCCCCACACGTCCCTTCCTCCGACTCCAACCAGATCAAACTTCTTTCAGCTCAGTCTGTTCTCTCTCTGTGAACTGTCTAAGCCCCCTCTGCTCATTTTCACCTCTGGGCCATTGAACATGCTGTTCTGCTGTTCCATCTGCTTGGAACACCCTCCGGCCTCTCTCCCAGTCTAGCTCTTACTCATCCTTCAGTTCTTAGACAACACGTCACTTCCTCTGGGAAGCCTCCTGGGCTGGGCTGATTGCCTCTTCTGTGTGCCCACAGTTCCCTTGTTCAACTTCTATCACAGAACTTACCACTCTGAGTTAGACGTTCTTTTTTTTTCATTAAAGTATCATTGATATACAATCTTATGAAGGTTTCATGTGAACAACATTGTAGTTTCAACATTCACTCCTATTATCAAGTCCTCACCCCCACCATCGCAGTCACTGTGGGCTGGACATTCTTGATTACTGGTTTATTTCCCCTGCCTTTGGGCCCCCTGAGGTGAGTAAAAGGGCTTATTCTGCCTTTTACTCCCCCTCCCTCTCCGTGCTAGTCTTGGCACATGGTAGACATTCAGAAAGAGCATGTGGGCTGAAGATGAATGAAGGACCTAAGAGGTGCCAAAAGGGGTCACTTCTTCAAGAGGTGGAGTATCTTTGGGGACTCAGGCTGTAGTATTCTCTGCCCTCCCCTCAGGAAAGAGCATATTTCCACCCCAAAACACCAGTAATGGTCAAGGAGGAGAGCCTAGAGACCCTAGGGTACACTGGTGAATAAAGCAGGACTCTAAGAGCAAGCACTCACATTCATTAAGTACTTACCTAGTATGTGCCAAGGAGTGCATGAGGCTCTTGATACATGATACACACTGTTAACTAAAATTCTTCAGGGGAGGTAGCATTAGCGCCATCTTTCCAAAGTACAAACTGAGGTTCAAGACTTAAAGTGGCCATTTAGCCAGATGCCAGGCAGATGGATGACAACCAACTGGTACCAGACCCCTGACTCCTTTGCCTACTCAGGTGATGGCAACCCCAAGGAGAGCAGTCCCTTCATCAACAACACCGACACAGAGAAGGGAAAGGAGTACGAAGGCAAGAACATGGCCCTGTTTGAGGTGGGTTCTTCAGCAGCTCCCTCCCTCCCTAGGGAACAGGGTCCTTTCCTACATTTCTCCCTCATGCCCACCTTCTTCCTTGAGCCTCCCCCATCCCTCCTCTTCTTCCTTTTGTTCCCGCTACCCCTTCTCCTTACCATACTGTCCTCTTTCCCATTCTCTTTGCCTGCTCCTCCTCCTTCCCCATCATTTCCCAGCCTCTATGGCCTGTGCTCCTTGTCCCCATCTCTCCGCCTCCCTGCCTCCCCTGGGCCTCAGAATCCTAACACTGCCACCCACCATCCACAGGAGGAGATGGACACCAGCCCCATGGTGTCCTCTTTGCTCAGTGGCCTGGCCAACTATACCAACTTGCCCCAGGGAAGTAGGGAGCATGAAGAGGCAGAAAACAATGAGGGTGGAAAAAAGAAGCCAGTGCAGGTGAGGGCTTTGGGGAAGAAGGGATGAGGGCAGAAAGGGGCGGTGGGGCAAGAGAGGATGGGGGAGGCAAAATGAACTCAGATGAGGGGATGGGTGATGGAGGCAGAGGGACAGGAGTTTGGGGGGCTGAGGGAGGGATGGGGTAGGATATGGGGAATAGAGATGGAAGGGGCAGGGGCCGGCTTGAAGGATGAGCGAGGGAGGCGTGAAGGCTGGCAGATGAGAGCAGGGGAGGAGGCAGGGACAGGGATAAGAATCAGGGAAGAGGGATGAAGGGGTGGGGATGGAGAGGAGCAAAGTGGGGGTTGGAGTAATGGGGAGGAGAAGTGGGCCTGGGGTCTTGGCCGTGATCAGGGCTGCAGAAACTGACACTGGCCTCTTGGCAGGCCCCACGCATGGGCACCTTCATGGGCGTGTACCTACCGTGTCTGCAGAACATCTTTGGTGTCATCCTCTTCCTGCGGCTCACTTGGGTAGTGGGCATCGCAGGCATCATGGAGTCCTTCTGCATGGTCTTCATCTGCTGCTCTTGTGTGAGTGACACCCTCCCCTCTCCCACCCTTTGACAGCTGGGGCTGAGCAGGGGCCTGGGGGATGCATGAGGCCTGAGCTTTTTATAGGAACCCCAGCATAGGATCCTTGCAGGTCTGAATCTGTGTGTGTGTGTGTGTGTGTGTGTGTATGTGTAATTACACAAGTAATGCAGATTCATTGATGAAAAAGATAGGTGTACAGAAAGAAATAAAATTCACCTGTAATCCCACAATACTTAACATTTTGGTATGTCCAGACTCATAAAAAATGAGAGTATATGTCACAAACAGCTTTGTAACTGAATTCTTCCCATCTTCTCTATAAAAACTGGAATGCTCACTAAAACCTACGTCTTGTCATTTTTACATTTCCTCACACGTGAGCCTCAAGCCCCCTCTGCACATGAGGTAACCAGTGCTGAAGCTAGTGTGCCTACTTTATAGATGGAGAAACTGAGGCTTAGAGAATTGCAGCAACTTGTTTCAGGTCAGACAGCTGGTTGGAGGCCAAGCTGGGATTTCCAGAGTTCTCTCCTGCTGCAGTTTTGCGCCTCTTCCATGTGCATGGTGAACAAGAGGTTTTCTTGACAAGAAGCCCTTGGCAGCAGTAGAAATTGGAACCAGGCCAGGGAGACTCAGCAGAAGAGGACTTGTGGGTTTGGCAGGTGTTTTTGGGATATAAGGTTTGGCCCCCACCCAGGCCACTGCGGCCCCCATCCCAGCCACCACTCTTATGATCTGTCTCCCCGCAGACGATGCTCACAGCCATCTCCATGAGTGCAATTGCAACCAATGGTGTTGTACCTGGTACGTGACTGGGGCTTCTTGGAGGGAAAGGGCCTGGATAGTGGGCAGGAGGGCAAGTGCCCCAGGCTTTGGGGGCCATAAGATCCAAAAGAGGCAGTTTGGGGGCTGCAGGCTTGGGGGCTGGGCCGTGATGTTTGTGGGGCAGGTGGGAGCAGCAGTATGAAGGGGAGGGTAGAGAGGCAGTTGGTGGTGGTTAAGAGGCAATGCAAGATCTCCCTTTGCCTGACATCCTCCTCACCATCTTCCTATTTCCTGAGCTGTGACCTCCATAGAGGGGTAATTTGCAACATGGTAATTAGTGCTGCAAAATACACTCAAAGTGGCTGGCTGGGTCTTCCACAGGTCCTAGGGCTGCAGCCTATAAGGCCTGTGAGCCTTATAAGCCCCTTAAAAGCCTGCAAGCCTCTTCCCACCTCTGCCCTGGGCCCCCCTCACTCACTAGGGCAGCCCAGTGCCCCTTGAACCTCTTGTTGATACTAGGTTCTTTCTGCAGCTGGCGGTTCCTACTACATGATTTCCAGGTCTCTGGGCCCAGAGTTCGGGGGCGCCGTGGGCCTCTGCTTCTACCTGGGCACTACCTTTGCTGGGGCCATGTACATCCTGGGCACCATCGAAATCCTGCTGGTGAGAGGGGCCAGGGAGGAGGTCTGGGGTCCCAGGCTGCCAGTCAGTTAAGCGGTGCTCCTTGGACACCACCTTTAGGCCAGGCCACTCAGTAAGGCCAAAGGGAAGTCAGATGTGGCTCTGTCTTTAATGAGTTCACAGTCTAGTTGGGGTGACAAGAGACAGTAATTATGTAATAGGAACAGCTGTTGTATATCAGGCACCTGCTGTGCTCTCAGCAGAATTCTAAGTGCTTTACAGTCATTATCTTGAATCCTCATGAGGTTTAAGTATTATTATGCCCATTTCACAAATGAGAAACTCAGAGAGGTGAAATGACTTGCTCAAGGTCACTCAGCTACCAATTGGTAGAGGGGGTTTGTTAACAGCTCTATGACTATGTTAACAGGTCTATGACTGTTAATTGTACAGGGATGATTGCTGGTGGGTTTCAAAAGAGAAGGATGTGAGGGAGTTGAGTACAAGGTCTGTTAGGAGTAGTGACTGATGAGAAGTCAGGTTGTAGGGAAGTGTTTGGAGAGGCTGCTGACTTCAGACTCCATTCTTCCTGCCCCTCCCAGAGGATGTGAGAGCTGAGGAGGTTTCTCTCGGATATAGAAAGTAGGGCTGATCTGACATTTCCCAAGCCCCCACTCTACCCGGGCCCCATGGCCTGCAGTGTTATCATTTTATTTTATCATCACAACTCTTCTACAAGTTAGAAGATGTCCCCGTTTTACAGATGAGGAAAGCAAGGCTCAGAGAGTTTAAGGAACGTGTGGAAGGGATTTGAACCTGTGTCTTTCTGACCCCAAAGCCAGTGCCTGTCCACTCTATCACACTGCCTTGTAGCACTAGAACACAAGGTGATGCAGCTTCTGGTTTTGGGACAGAATGGAGGAGTATGGGGACAGGGAGGAGGGATGGGGAATAAAAGACCTGAGGAACAAAATTATGAGAGAATAGTAATAGACCTCCATAACAAAATTAAATAATTTAGTAATTGTTGTAAAAGTGATTCTGTCATTGCATAAAATTGGAAAACTATCAAAGAATACAATAAAGGAAATAACAATTGCCTGAAGAAAATCTCCATTAACATCTTGGTATATTACCTTCTAATTTTTTTTCTATGCAATATTATATTCTGTCTTTGCAAAATGTAACTATAGATTTCCCTAAATAACTCAAAACTTCCTTTGTAAATACTATTTACAAGTGAAAATAACTTGTAAGAACATGAACATATTAATATTTAGTACAGAAGTTTTAGAAAATATAGATGTACAAAAAAATAAAGATTATCCACATTTTCATCATTCAGGGAATATGTATATATATACACACATATGTACACATATACATTTACAAAACTGAGATCATAAGACACATCCTTTTTTAAAAACTTGATTTTTTTTACTTAAGGTAGCATGAATAGCCTTTTGAGTTCATATGAATCTATGTTATCCTTTCAACAGCTTGATAGTCTGTATGGAAATATGATTTATTCACTCAGTCCTCTAATGATGAATATCTAATTTATTTCTGCCTTTCTATTAGAAATATTAAAACAATAAATAATCATTAGGAATTATACTCAATAACAAAATAATAGAAATTAATAACCACAACATCTTTGCAATGTAATTTTTGATGACTGTATAATAGTCCTTGCAGAATAGACCATGCTTTCCTTAACCATTCCCCTATCATTGGATGTCACTTCCAGTATTGCACAACTGTAAATATGTTGTAATGAGCACCTTTTTTCCAAAGCCCTTCATGCACTTCAGGTTATGTCCTTGGGGGTGGTTCTCAGTTGGTTCTTGTTGGAACCTTGACCTCTTTACCCCTTTCCCACAGGCTTACCTCTTCCCAGCTATGGCCATTTTTAAGGCAGAAGATGCCAGTGGAGAGGCAGCAGCCATGCTGAACAATATGCGTGTGTATGGCACCTGTGTGCTCACCTGCATGGCCACTGTGGTATTCGTGGGAGTCAAGTATGTCAACAAATTCGCCCTTGTCTTCCTGGGTTGTGTCATCCTCTCCATCCTGGCTATCTATGCCGGGGTCATCAAATCTGCCTTCGACCCACCCAACTTCCCGTAAGTTGCTGCTCCGAGGCTAAAGCATGGTCCTCCTCCTTGGTCCAGTTCCAGGGTCTGCTTTATTTGTTTCTGCCAACTCCCCTCTCCCCAGCTCTCAGAAAAGAGTGGTTGTGGATTCAAAGCAACCTCCCTTGGTGGGAAAATATCTCCTGGTTTGGGGGGAAATCCCTTCAGGGTGGGATAATGGTTCTGGAGGTAGGCACAGTTTCAACGGCTTGCTGGTGGGTGGACTTAGGAAGAACCAAGTGGAACAATTCAGGAAGAGATGAGCACTCCATGTCAGGGAAGCTTCCTGGGTGGGGACAGCTTCCTCAGATGGGACGGCCTACTAGTGTTGGACACTTTCCCTATCATGGGAAATGACACAGAAGAGAGAGGGTCTAAGGGCTCATATCCCTGTTGGTTCTGCCTCTCTCTCTGCAACAGATTCCACTGCCTGCCCAGAAGGATGGCACGCAGACACTGCTGTCCACGGTGCTGAAACAGCATTACACTGAGGCTGTGATTCACTCCTTGACTGCATATTAGAATCATTTGGGGGAGCTTTGAAAAAACGCTTATTCTGGGCTCCATCCCAATTAAATTAGAATCTCTGGATATGGGCCCGGGCATCTGTGTATTTTAGAGCTCCCCTGGCAGTTCTGTTGTGAAGCCAGGGCAAGGTTATATCCCTCCCCACCATCCTCCCTTGTTTCTCTCCTTAGGATCTGCCTCCTGGGGAACCGCACACTGTCTCGCCATGGCTTTGATGTCTGTGCCAAGCTGGCTTGGGAAGGAAATGAGACAGTGACCACACAGCTCTGGGGCCTTTTCTGCTCCTCCCGCTTCCTCAATGCCACCTGTGATGAGTACTTCACCCGAAACAATGTCACAGAGATCCAGGGCATTCCTGGCGCTGCCAGTGGCCTCATCAAAGGTCTGGGGGAGGGAAAAGGGATGGTATCTAGGGAATGCTACATGGATGGTGGGTTAAACAATCAGGATTAAGGGACTCCCCTTGGGATTCAGTTAAAGTCAGCCAGTTTTAATTGAGCACCTACTCTGGGCCGTGTTCTGTTTTTGGCATCATGGAAGGGTAGAGATTTAAGGGAGCCTTCAAGTATCTTACCATCTAGTTGGAAATAAAGTTATTAATTTAAGAAGTATTCACTAAGCACCTACTAACTACTGTGCTAAGCACAAGTAATACAACATAAATAAGTCATAGTCCTCGGCTTCAAGGAGTCTAATGACAGAGACAGATGTATTAGCAAATAAACTATGCATAGGTGTGTATTCAGTGAATAGAGACCTTTCAGGTATAAGGTGGTGAGACAAGCTTCCTGGACTTACCTGAGGAGGGTTTGAAGGACAAATGAGAGATTTTTTTCAATTCTACTAGGTGAATAAGGTAATTACAGGCAGAAGGACAGCTTGACTAAAAGCATGCAGACACAGAAGAGCATATTGTGTCCGTCCAGCCATAAGTAATTTGGTATGACTGGGGCATAGATTGCAAAGGAAGGAGGGGTGGGAAATTATGTTAGAGAGGCTGGCATGTCCCAGACTATGGCGGGTCTTGGAAGCCATGTTGAAGAGTCTGGGCCGTGTCCTTAGGGCAATGAGGAGCCACCAAAGGCTTTTGCATAAGGGACAAACATGATCAGCTTGCCATTTCTGAAGGTTCACTTTGGCCGCTAGTGTGGATGGAATAAAGGGGTAAAGCACAGAGGCAGGGAGTCCAGGAGGAGGTTGATGTTGAGTCCAGGCGAGAGATGATGGTTTTCTGACCTAGAGTGATGGAATGGTCAGTGGGAGTGGAGCAGTGGTTCCTCACTAGGGCTGTTTTGCCCGCCAAAAGACCTATGGTCATGTATAGAGACATTTTTGGCTATCACAACTGGACAGGTATTACTGGCATTTAACGCATAGACATCAGGATGTTGCTAAACGTCGCACAATGCTGTAGGACAGCCCTCCACAACAAAGAATTATCTGGTCCAAAATATCAATAGTGCCAAGCAGAAGGAACCCTGGAAAGGAGAGAAGGGTAATATTTGAGAAATATTTAGAAGGAATAATGGACAGGAGATGGAGATGGTTTTGAAACAGAGTTGGTGAGAGGGAGCAGTTGAGGGCAATCTCAAGCTGTCTGAATCCATGGTGGTACATTTACTGAGATAAGAGATATAGGATGGCAGCTGGTTTGGGGTGGGTGGGTGGTAAGATAAGTTTGGGACATACTGACTCAGTCTGAGATAGGTCTTTATGTGTCTATTTACCCTGCTAGACTGGACTATTTGAGGGCAAGGACTAGATCTGATTCATGTGCAAAACCCCTGCACATGGCCTGATCCCAAGCAGGAGTTTAGGAAATGTCGGTGGAAATAAAATAGAGCCAAGGCCCATGGGGAGTGAGAGGTAGTTGACCTTAACCTTTCTTTTTGCCCACCTACCACCTGGCCCCAGAACACTGGCACCCTGACTTCGGGTCTTACTCACGAGCATCTGTCTTCCCACAGAGAACCTCTGGAGCTCCTACCTGACCAAGGGGGTGATCGTGGAGAGGCGTGGGATGCCCTCAGCAGGCCTGGCAGATGGCATCCCCGTTGACATGGACCATCCCTATGTCTTCAGCGATATGACATCCTACTTCACCCTGCTGGTTGGCATCTACTTCCCCTCAGTCACAGGTGAAGGGGAGCTCAGAGAGGGAGGACTCTGCCTGGGAAGGACGGGGAGGAGAGAATTAATGATGATGTGGGGGAATTCCTTGGTCCAACAGCCCCATCACATAGGCAGGAGCCAACACTCCAGTTCCCACTGACAGGTGAGGGAATTAACACCAAGTAATGTGCCCAGTCCCTCACGAGTCAGTATGCCAAGCCTAGATCCCAGGCTTCCTGACCCCGAGGCTGGTGTCCTTTCCTCTCCGTCTGTCTGGTCTCCTGTGGTCCTGGCCTAGCTGCTCCTCTGTTCACAGGCATCATGGCTGGTTCTAATCGCTCCGGGGACCTGCGGGATGCCCAGAAGTCAATTCCCACTGGCACCATCCTGGCCATTGCCACCACTTCTGCTGTCTGTATCCTGCACCGTTAGGCTGGGACCCCCATGGGCAGGGAGGACGGGAGGGAGGGCAGCTGAAATTGCTGCCTCACCCAGCTGGCTGGCTCAGGAGGGGTGGGGAGAAAGGGAACGCCACCCTGGAGATTCTCCTTCATCCTCTTCTGTAGACATCAGCTCCGTTGTTCTGTTTGGGGCCTGCATTGAGGGGGTCGTCTTGCGGGACAAGTAAGTAAGGGAATGTGGGCTGATTCTGGGGGGTCCTAGGGGTTGGGCATAGGGGGTCATGTTCTGGGAAACAGACCCAGCAGGAGGTGCTGAGCCTGTGCAAGGGGGGCTTATGGAAGACAGGTCACAGGGATTGCTTGCAAATTCACCTTTTTATGTTTTATTTCATCTTTTTTACTTCACTCCAGCTTAAGAAGCTTGAATGATCTCATTTCCTTTAGGATAATGATGCTTTCCTTTTCTTTTACGTTAAAAATCTAGTCATCCCTTTAATACGTCCTGGATGTTTATGTTACTGTCCAGGGTTCTGGGGAGAACAACAATAAGTAACACATGATTTTTGTCTTGAAGGAGCTTTTGGGGGATGGTAAGCATCCTTGTCAAGAGGTTTGAAATGCAGAGCAGCAGGACAAGGATAAAGTAAAGCACAGGGGCTGTGGACCATGTTCTAGGCACAGTGCTAAACATCTTAGCTCTTTATCTCCCGTTATCTTCTCATCATTATATGAAATAGGTTTATAATGACCTACTGCTGAGAAAATGGAGGCAAGGAACTGTTCAATGGCCTGGGGTCACTCAGACAGAACGTGCCCAGGACAATGGGGACGTTTTCTCTCCCCCTGTTCCCATAGAGCCTAGCCCCGTGGTGGGTACACAGTTGATCCTGAAGTTGGTGTGGGAGACCTGCCCACAGAGTCGAAGGTGGCTCACTTGCTCAGTACCTCCTGTCCCCTTGCTGCTTCATTCCAGGTTTGGTGAAGCCGTGAACGGCAACCTGGTGGTGGGCACACTGGCCTGGCCATCACCCTGGGTCATTGTCATTGGATCCTTCTTCTCCACCTGTGGGGCTGGGCTGCAGAGCCTCACGGGGGCCCCACGCCTGCTGCAGGCCATCTCCCGGGATGGCATAGTGCCCTTCCTGCAGGTCAGTTGGGGGTGGAGTGTGGGGAGAACAGTGAACAGCCCACCCCCGACAGCAGTCAGCTAGGCCCCTGCCCAGAGGCCGCACAGTGAGCGAAGCTGCAGCGGGCCTTGCCTCCTGGGGTTCTTCTGCTCTGTGCTGCCACTAAGAAGAACGGGTGTGCCTTAACTAAGATTTCCCCCGTGGTCAGTGCCATCTCTTTGGGCTGAGTTGTCTACTCTTAGGGGAAAAACAGATGGTCCTCCTTTGGCCCATGATCAGTCAAGGGGCTCAGGGAGGCAGCCGAAGGGCGAGAAAAGGGTGGCTCTCTCCATGGGGCCTAAAAAAGAGATTTATGGAGCACATAGTCATAGCCGCTTGCAGGCCCCCTGTAGCTCCTCTCCCATCTGTGCCAACTGGAGCTTCTTTTTCCCTTAAGCAATCGTTTGAAATTCACTGCACTGAGGTACTAGTGTCAGGTTGGGTGAGGTACAGTAAAGCCTGGTGTCTCCTTGAGTACCCCTAAAGGATGAGAAATACAGCATCCTTTCCCTACCTCCTCGTTGGTTAGGAGATTCCTGCCTTTACTGCGCTAGTCCCCAAGACTGAAAGAGAGACAGGTCCTCAAGGTCTCAGGCCCCCATAATGGTTGCTCTGTCCACAGGTCTTTGGCCATGGCAAAGCCAACGGAGAGCCAACGTGGGCCTTGCTCCTGACTGCCTGTATCTGTGAGATTGGCATCCTCATTGCGTCCCTCGACGAGGTCGCCCCCATCCTCTCTATGTGCGTGTTGGCCTCTTGCCTTTCCTATCAGTTCTGGGGGTCTCCTTACCTGGATTCTCCAGTTGTGACCCTGGGTAGCCCACCTAAACACTTTAACAATACAACTGGCATAGAAACTTGTTCTTTGTTATATAGAGATTCATCCCCACATGCATCAGGGTCCTAAGCCATGGAACATGGCTTGGCCACCACCCCAACTTCCTATCCTCTTTCCCTGTGTTTCTCTGTTTCTGCCTCCCATTGCATCTCTGTCTTTCATGGGGCCTTTCTGTGTTACAGGTTCTTCCTGATGTGTTACATGTTTGTGAACCTGGCTTGTGCTGTGCAGACACTACTGAGGACACCCAACTGGAGGCCACGCTTTCGATATTACCACTGGTGGGTGTCTGTCCCCCTTCCTGCCCAAGAGAACCACCCTCTCATCTCCACCCCAACCCCCACCTCAGCCCATCCCATCAAGGTCTAAGGATTCCAAACTTAAATAGGGCACCCCATTTTCTCCAGGTTTCATGACCCAGCTAGCATGAAAAGGTCCTGGAGAGGGTCTCCTTGTAATCACAAATAATAATATAACACAGTCATGAAGAGTCTCAGCAGAAATCCGTCCTCTGTCCATAATGCTCAACATTTTGCAATCTAGGTGAGGAAGCCTCAGTTTCCTCAGCTGTGAAATGGGGATGATAACTGCCACTAGCTCATAGGGCCCTTGTGAGCATCATGGTGCCTAGTGCACAGAAGATGCCCATGATGTGGAGTCAGGGGCTCTTCTGGTCATTGTATGTGATGGCTCTTCATCCTCATGCCAGGCCCGTGGGGCAGACAGGGCAGGAATAATCATGCTTGTTCTACAAAAAGGAAATAGGCTCAAACAGGGGAAGGGATGGGCCCAGTGTCAGCCAGCAAGACTATGGTGTACCTGCCCCGGAACCTGGCTGACTCCTGCCTCAGCGCTCCTGCTCTGCCGGCCGGCTCTTCCTGGGGGCACTTTTTCTGGGGGGCGCTGCCTCTTCCTCTCCCCAGAGACCCCTTCCTCAGAACCCATCTGGCAGGGTGGTCTGGCAGGGTTGGCGGCCCTGGGACAGGGCAGGGTGCTGGCTCAGGAGCTTGGGGGGGCGGGGGTGGTGCCTTGGCTGCGGCCGCTCGCTGACCCAGAAGGCCCTGCGTCCTCGCGGTGCCTGTGGAGGTGACGGCGTGAGTCCCCCTGGGTGTGGCCTCCGAGCCCTTGCCCGGGCCCTGCACCATCCAATCCTCGCCGTCCCAGCCCTGGTGCTGGTGGCAGCCCTGCCCGGGCTCAGAGGCTGGGCCTCTCCCGTTCTCCAGGACACTCTCCTTCCTGGGCATGAGCCTCTGCCTGGCCCTCATGTTCATCTGCTCCTGGTATTACGCCCTGGTGGCCATGCTTATTGCTGGACTCATCTACAAGTACATTGAGTACCGTGGGTAAGTGCGGGAAGTGGGGGGGCTGGGTGGGGCAAGGTGATGGGTGATTGGAGGGAGACGGTATGGGTGAGGCAGGAAATGGGAGAGGACAGGGCTAGGGTTGAGGGGAGGCATGATGAGGTGGGGGTGGGGGACCCAGACTAGGGGCAGAGGGAGGTGCTGGAGTTTTGAGAAACAGAGGTGACAGGAATGGCATCCTTTCTGAGCCAGAGCCTTGGGGCAGGACGTCAGTATGGGCCACCCTCCCCGACACTCCCTGCTTTCTGCCCTCTCATGCTCCCCCTTTCTGGCCTGCTGCTCCCCCAGGGCAGAGAAGGAGTGGGGCGATGGGATCCGCGGCCTGTCTCTCAGTGCTGCTCGCTATGCCCTCTTACGCCTGGAGGAGGGGCCCCCGCACACCAAAAACTGGAGGTGAGTGGTGGGGGTATGCGTGTGAGGGCCCCGGGGGGCAGAGGAGGAGAGCAGGGCCTGATCCATCCCACCAACTTTGTTTTGCTGATGGTGTCCCCACCATAGTGCTGTGCCCTTGACCTCTGCTCCTCAGCCCTTCCTACCTGTAACCCCAAGGCTGGGCGGGGTTCCAGAAGGTGTTCTCCAAACCCCACCTCCGCAGCAGACTCCTAATCATCTATTCATCCACCCATTCTTTCCATCATTTGTTAATGAATGCATGCTATGTGCCAAGCCCCCTTCTGGTCTCTGGGGACGCAGTGAACTCAGTTCCATGGAGAAGGCACACAGAGACAGAGAAACATAATATCCTGTAGCATTTGCTCTGGGAGAGGTGGGATCATTCACTTTGAGAGTTGTAGGGCCTCCTAGAAGTCTCTAGATTAATGATAATCCCTCCATTTTATTCACATGAAAATCAGGGACCAGAGAGGGTCTCAGAGGTCATGGAAGGCAGAACCAGAAGCCTCTCAGCCCAGGGAGCTTTCTGACTGACTGCTCTGCAAGCCCCGCCCTTATTCATCTCCCTCAGGTTCCCTTTGCCACGAGTAAGGCCTGCACCTCTGGACTATGCCTAGGACATCGTTGGCTTGTACTTGCTGATGTCTACTAAGCCGGGGCTTCCCGAGACCAGGGCTTTGCATTTGGCTGCGAATTCTCAAATGCTTAGTACAGGGTCTGGCCCAGAGTAGATGCTTAGGGAGTGCTATTCAATCGGTGGGTGTTTGGATGGATGGGATGGCTAAATGAATAAGGAAATGACTGGATAAATAGATAGGCAGGTGGCTAGGTGTAGTATGTATGGAAACGGTGAATAGGTAGATGTGTGAATGGATGGTGTAGGTGGGTGTGTGGATAATTGAGTCAATAATGCATGTGCAGGTAAATTAATATGGATATGAATAGATGACTGGAGGATAAAATAGATGGGTGGGTGGTTTGAATGGATGGATGAATGTTTACGTGGATGGATGGGTGATGGGGGCATTAGGGGAGTGGGGTGTAGAAGTGGAAGGTTAGTGAACACACCAGTGTATGTCATGCAGTGGTGGCTGTATGATGGGCAGTGGATGGATCACATGACTCTGTACCCTCTTCAGGCCACAGCTGCTGGTGCTGGTGCGTGTGGACCAAGAACAGAATGTGGTGCACCCCCAGCTGCTCTCACTGACCTCCCAGCTCAAGGCAGGGAAGGGCCTGACCATTGTGGGCTCTGTGCTTGAGGGCACCTTTCTGGACAACCATCCCCAGGCCCAGCGGGCAGAGGAGGTGAGCAGTGGCCCTGTGGGGCCTGGGGAGGGGCAGGGCCCCCAGGAAGATGGTCCTCACCTCTCTGTACGTCCCTTCCTTCCCACCTTCGGGACCAAAAGGGGCTCGGGCTTTTCTGTCTTCTTTCTTAGAAGAAGCGTCTAAGTGCTCAGGGAGGAAGTTCCTTAGAACCCAGCTCCCAGAACCAAAGGCCACTGGAGCCTGAAGGGCCCATTTTATGGATAAGGAAGTGGAGGCTTAGAGAAGTCAGGTCATTTGTCTAAGGACAGAAAGTGGAGATTCAAATTAGGACAGCCTGACTCCTACTCCAGACTTCTTCCTGCCAAAGTACAAATCTTTCAAAGTGTTTTTATATCTGTGGATTCTTTTGATCCCACACCACGTGGAGTCAGCAGGGTGAGTATCTGCATTTGGCACAGGAAGACATTGAAGCCCAGAGAGAGAGAGCAGCTTGCTGAAAGTCACAAAGCTGGCTGGAAGCATGGTCAGGATCTGAACCCAGTTCCCTGGCTCCTAGTCACCTGCTTTTGTCCCCATCCCTGTTCCATGCCTGTGCAGCAGTCCAAGAGCCAGTGTGGGCTGGGGTGGCCAGAGTCTGCTTTAAAGGGCACTAACAGGTTTCTGGAACCTGGTGGGTAGTAGAAGTGGGCTCTGTCTGTGATTCAGGAGTCTCTCCCCTCAGGGCTATGACTAGTTGTGGAGAGAGGAAAGGGGGCCCAAGGGAGGCAGGGTAAGAAAGGAGGGGCACCCCTAATGTCTTGTGACAGTCGCTATTTCTGCCTCACTGGGCTGTTCGCACCAATCTGTCAGGGCCCAGAGCTGGGGGCCTCTGCTGGTCAGTTTAATTCAACATGCAGTGGCTGAGAATGTGCTGGGTATCAGACACTAGCTAGGCACAGGGAGATGGGCATGTGTACAGCCAAGCCCTGGCCTTCAAGGTGGATACAGGACAGTGGGGAAGGTAGAACACACACAGAAGGCTCTCAAG
This sequence comes from Manis javanica, assembly GCF_040802235.1. Classification (NCBI taxonomy): domain Eukaryota; kingdom Metazoa; phylum Chordata; class Mammalia; order Pholidota; family Manidae; genus Manis; species Manis javanica. The sequence goes on along the minus strand of NC_133160.1, from coordinate 13,110,225 downwards.
TGTATCTGCCGTTGGTAGGTGCTGTCTTCGAGTCAGTAACATCAGAGTAAGAGAAGATGTCAAGTGTTGACAATGTCAGGCAATATACTAAGCCCTTACCCATATCATGTCATGTCCTTCTCCCTATTCCTAAATGAGGTAGCTGTCATGATCCCCATTTGAAGATGAGAAAACTGAGGCTCACAGAGGTTAGATGACTTCCCAAGGTCACACAGCCAGGAGGTGGCAGAGGTAGGAATTGAAGCCCTCTCTGTTTGACATCAGGGTATTGGTTAAGAGTCTGGGATATGGAGTCAGACCCCTGGAGTTGAACCCCTACAGTGACATCTATTAGCTGTGTGGCTTTAAGAAAGTCTTAATTTCTCTGAGCCTCAATTTACTCATCCATAAAATGAGAGTAATAAGAACACTTCCCTCATAATGCAGATTGGATGTGCATTTAAAATGCTTATCATTATGCTAATGTTTTATTAAAAATTATTAGAAACAAATTGTCTGCCCATGCAGAGGAGCTGTTTCATTCTGCTCTGGGTTGGGGGTTGGTATTTGAAGATGACATCCAAGTTGGGCCGGGCCGGGTGTAATGTATGATGCAGGGAGAGGGTCTGGTTGGTGGGGGAGAGCTTGCAGGGGGACCGTGTGAAGATTGGCAGGGTGGTGAGAAGTGTGGGTCACGGTCATGAAGAGCTTTGATTGATCAACAAGGAATGGGGGCCACAGGTGATGGGGAGCCACACATGATTCTAGAGCCAGAGACTGATGTGATCTGAGTTGAGCTTCAGGAAGATTGGAATGATAGAGGGGAGAGAAGAGAGGAAAGGAGGCTGCAAGGGGCTGACCAGGGCTGGAGAGGCCTGAGGCTGGTCCTTGTCTGACCCCCCAGTCCATTCGGCGGCTGATGGAGGCGGAGAAAGTGAAAGGCTTCTGCCAGGTAGTGATTTCCTCCAACCTGCGTGATGGCGTGTCCCATCTGATCCAGTCTGGTGGCCTCGGGGGGCTGCAGCACAACACCGTGCTCGTTGGCTGGCCCCGAAATTGGCGGCAGAAGGAAGACCATCAGACATGGAGGAACTTCATTGGTAAAGCTGGGTGGGCTGAGGGTTGTGGAGGACTGGGGGCTGCCCTTCTGTGGGCCCAGGAGCTGTTTCCCAGGCATGGCAAGTGTGGATCTGGCACATGAAGGTGATGGTGCTCAGAGCTGGCCATGTGCCAGGCACTGTGCTTGGTGCTGAGGACTTCAGTGTGAAGGAGAGTCTTGGCTCCTGCAGGGCCCACAGTCCAGGGGAAGACAGTACAGGGCATACAGGGAAGAGCTACAGCTTTGAAGTCACAGAGGCCTGGGACTAAATCTCACTGCTGGTCCTTCCTAGCTGTGTGATTATCACAAGTGACTCACCCTCTCTGAACATCAGATTCCTTGGTAAATAGTTGGTCATAGTAAGATAACAGCTGACACTTGTAGACTGTGTTCTGAGTGCCAGATGAGTTGAGGATCTCCCTAAAGCTAATTCTGTCCACAGTTCTGTGAGGGCTAGGCATTGTTACCTCCATGTTGCCAGTGTGGAACAGGGCCAGGGAGATTAAGGAGTTTGCTCCAAGTCATACAGCTGGTAAACCTGGAGACTGCCTTGTTAATTCCAGGTGATTCTGTCTCCTTATAAGTAGCTCGTAGTTAAAAGGAAGCTGGGAAGATTGCATGAAGCCATGCATAGTAGAGTTCTTGATAATCAGAAAGGGCAGGTGGTGTTCTTGCCACTTGACAGGTGGGAAAACTGAGGCCCAGAGAGGCTGAGAGGCTTTCTGAAATCCAAACAACAAATAAGTGTTGAGGCTCAGGTAGATGCTGGTTTTCTGACTCCTCAGCCCATGGTGGGGTGAGGTGGGGTAAGGTGCAGGGTGCCAGGACCCCCGTGGCTGCTATTGGATGCAGGAGGGAACCAGGGTTACTGGTTCCCCATCAGACCCTCTCCTTGGTCTCTGCCAGAGCTGGTTCGGGAAACCACGGCTGGCCACCTGGCCCTGCTGGTCACCAAGAATGTTTCCATGTTTCCTGGGAACCCAGAGCGCTTCTCCGAGGGCAGCATTGATGTCTGGTGGATTGTGCATGATGGAGGCATGCTTATGCTGCTGCCCTTCCTCCTGCGGCACCACAAAGTGAGTGCACGTGCATGTATGTGTGCATGCATGCATTGTGTGTGTATGTGTGTGCTCATCCATGGATGATGCTCTGGCCAGGGCCAGACTCCATGTAAGCCCCTCCCTTGTGGGCTCTTGGGAGAGGGATCTGGTCACCTCTTTCATTCTGAGATGTTAGGAACCAACTGTGCCTCCCCTTCCAAGTGTCCTTGCATTGTAAAGGAGAGCAGTGCTTAACCCAAGCAAGTGATGCTTTAGTCTCCTTGGTAAATACTTGGTCATAGTAAGATAACAGCTGACACTTGTAGACTGTGTTCTGAGTGCCAGATGAGTTGAGGATCTCCCTAAGGCTAATTCTGTCCACAGTACTGTGAGGGCTAGGCATTGTTACCTCCATGTTGTCAGCGTGAAACAGGGCCAGAGAGACTAAGGAGTTTACAGCTGGTAAACCTAGAGGAGGGTTTTTGTAGGGAGTGGTCATTAAGATGGAGGATTTGGGGTCTGCTTGTATGTGGGAAGGAGGGTGGGAAGGGTGAGGGACAGGGTCCTCTCTAGGTTCTGGCCCTGGATCTCCTCACTGCTTCTGGGTTGGACCTTGGTGGGTCCCCTTTGTCCCTACAGGTCTGGCGGAAATGCAAGATGCGTATCTTCACTGTGGCCCAGATGGATGACAACAGCATCCAGATGAAGAAGGACCTGACCACATTTCTGTACCATTTACGTATCACTGCAGAGGTGGAGGTGGTAGAGATGGTGAGTCTCCAGGAGGCCCTCTGAAGTTCTGGAGTCCCACCTGGCCCTCCTTGCTCTTGACCCTAGCACCGAGGGCAACTGACACCCATCAGCTTATGATGCTGGACCTTTCTCCTCTCATCCACTTCTTAGCCTCTCACGTATTAACCCAAGAGTTTATCCATCCATCCATCCATCCATCCATCCATCCATCCATCCATCCATCCATCCATCCATCCATCCCTGTCTCCTTTGTAAGAATAGCCATGTCTAATAATGCTCACTCTCTGTGAAGCACTATTCTAGGCACTTTATATATATTAATTCTTGCAACAACCAATGAAATAGATACAATTATCAACATTTCCATTTTACAGACTAGGAAGTTGTGGCACAGAAAGGTTAAATAATTTGCCCAACAATGCATACTAAGTGGCAGAGCCAGGATTCAAATCCAGGCTGTCTCTATAGAGTCCATGCTCCTAACAATTACAGTATAGGGCCCTTTGTCCATGCATTCCCCTCAGTTTATATAGCCATTCACCTGCCTTGTGTGTATTCATTAATGTATTCATTCACTCACCCATCCATTCACCCATATATATATATATTCATTCATCCCTTTGTTTCTTTTAAAATTTCTTCCCCTTTTCCATTCACTCAAATAATTAATTAATCCACTCATTCATTAAGTCCCCCATTCATATGCCTGGTCTTGTGCTGGACTGAGGAGGGAATAGCTGCGTTGCTTTCAAGGAGCAGCATTGCCCTCTGCTCTGTCTTTGCCACCCACAACTGTTGATTGAACTAAGTCATTGCACAGGGAAGCGCTAGGCCGGCAGAAGGCAGGGAGCCTGCCTCTCTTTCCTTGGCCACGCATCTGTCCAAGGATTGCTTGGAGCTTATGCTTTCCTCCATTGCCCCCCTTACCTCTCCTCGCTCCTGTCTGCCTGCAGCATGAGAGCGACATCTCGGCTTACACCTATGAGAAGACCTTGGTGATGGAGCAGCGTTCCCAGATCCTGAAACAGATGCATTTAACCAAGAATGAGCGGGAGCGGGAGGTGAGGTTGCCCCGACTGGGTTCCGAAAGCCTCAAGTTGCTGCCAGCTCTGGGTCTGCACAGGTTTGGAATGGCCCAGGGTTGACACTCCTGGCCATCAGCACTGCCACCTGCACCCTAGACCATTATTTGTCACCCTTTCCCTGTGATCCCATCTCCCAGCACTAGGCTCCCCTGCAGTGGGGGTACACACTGCAGCTGCATCTACCAAGCCTCCCAGCCAGAATGCAGAGGGGCTTTGGAATGGGTGACAGATCTTCCCCCCAGGGGAGAGTAGTGGATGCTAAATATGCATGTATAGTGGTTCCTCAGTGTTGTTGGCTGCCAGTGTGGGGGACAAGGGATCATGTGGTAGGACCCCAGAGTAGATAACAGATGGATATTTAGGGATATAGCTGATGGTGGCAGCTGGGGGCAAACCTTCTACAGTATGGTTGATGGGTTCTCAGGGGTAATGATATGAGCTTCCATGGGGTATGGGTGCAAGACCTCCTAGGTTTGGAATGTGGAACCACCAGTCCCCTGAAGTGAAAGCCACATCCCAGGGAGTGGGGATCTTGGGGGAAGTGAGTGACAGTACCTTCAAGCTGGGACAGAAGAGCTCTTGGAGGTGGGTGACATGTTGCTGGGGAATGGATGGCAGATCCTACTGGTAAGGACAACAGACCATGGTTGATGGGTCTCCCAGCTTTGGATAATATGTTTCTCAGATTGTGGCTGGTGGAATCTCAGGGCCTGAGTGATGGGATACCCCTTTGAGTTAGGAAGAATGGACCCTCCAAATATGTTAACCAAGGGTGATAGTAAAAACTGAAAGAAATGACATGTGCGTTGGCCAATCAAAATTGACACTGGACCATCGTGCTACGTAGAGCCCTACTGGGCCAGGTATTAACCCTGTGGTTGCTGGATGGTGGAGAGGTCAGGAGTTCTGCAGAGTAGTTAGTGTGGCCAGGTCAGTGGGGAAGAGCTATTTGGAATGGAAGCATCATAATATTTTTTTTATTTTGGTATCATTAATCTACAATTACAGAAAGAATATTATGTTTACTAGGTTCCCCCCTTCACCAAGTCCCCCCCACATACCCCTTCACAGTCACTGCCCATCTGTGTAGTAAGATGCTGTAAAATCACTACTTGTCTTCTCTGTGTTGCGCAGCCCTCCCGTGTCCCCCATGCACTATACATGCTAATTGTAATGCCCTCTTTCTTTTTCCCCGCCGTTATCCCTCCCTTCCCACCCATCGTCCCCAGTCCCTTTCCCTTTGGTAACTATTAGTCCATTCTTGGGTTCTGTGATTCTGCTGCTGTTTTGTTCCTTCAGTTTTCCTTTGTTCTTATACTCCACAGATGAGTGAAATCATTTGGTACTTGTCCTTCTCCGCTTGGCTTATTTCACTGAGCATAATACTCTCTAGCTCCATCCATGTTGTTGTGAATGGTAGGATCTGTTTTTTTCTTATGGCTGCATAATATTCCATTGTATATATGTACCGCATCTTCTTTATCCATTCATCTACTGATGGACATTTAGGTTGCTTCCATATCTTGGCTATTGTAAACAGTGCAGTGATAAACATAGGGGTGCATCTGTCTTTTTCAAACTGGAGTGCTGCATTCTTAGGGTAAATTCCTAGAAGTGGAATTCCTGGGTCAAATGGTATTTCTATTTTGAGCATTCTGAGGAACCTCCATACTGCTTTCCACAATGGTTGAACTAGTTTACATTCCCACCAGCAGTGTAGGAGGGTTCCCCTTTCTCCACAACCTCGCCAACATTTGTTGTTGTTTGTCTTTTCAATGATAGCGATCCTTACTGGTGTGAGGTGGTATCTCATTGTGGTTTTAATTTGCATTTCTCTGATGATTAGCAATGTGGAGCATCTTTTCATGAAGCATCATAATATTTTAACAATTGATACAGTTCCTGAAAGTGCACCTCCTGGCTGAACATCAGCTCTGGTGGTAGCTCTTTGAAGGGTATGGATGGTGACTCCCAGCAGAGTTGGCACCAACCTGTGTCACTTCCTAGATTCAGAGTATCACAGATGAATCTCGTGGTTCAATCCGGAGAAAGAATCCAGCCAACACTCGGCTCCGCCTCAACGTCCCAGAAGAGACACCTGGTGACAGTGAGGAGAAGCCAGAGGAGGAGGTGTGCATTTGGGGTGGTTTGGCCCTGGCTAGTGGGAGCAGAACATTTGGCCTCCAAAGGAGTCACGTGCTGTTCCTTCCTTTACCCCTCAGGTGCAGCTGATCCATGACCAGAGTGCTCCCAGCTGCCCCAGCAGCTCGCCATCTCCAGGGGAGGAGCCTGAGGGGGAGGGGGAGGCGGATCCTGAGAAGGTGCATCTCACCTGGACCAAGGACAAGTCGGCGGCAGGGAAGAATAAAGGCCCTAGTCCTGTCTCCTCTGAGGGCATCAAGGACTTCTTCAGCATGAAGCCGTATGGGCCTGGGGGCTGAGGGCTGGGGTCCGGGGTGAGCTTGGGGTGGGTCTTTGCTCCCCATGGCCGAGCAAACAAGAAGGGGCCCTGGTCTGGCAGTTGGAAGACCCAGCCCTGGCCTTGTTTTGTTTCCTCATCTGAGGACTTGGGGGTTGGGCCCAGTTGCTGAGGGTTAGAACTCCCAGGTGCAGGTGGTGGCAAGGAGAAGGCTGGGGGGCTGGAGGAACAGGACCCGTATGCACTTAGGGTGGACGATGGTGGCTCCAGGTCTCAGCCATTCCTCTTCTTCTGACCCCTCTCTTTTTCTTCCTCTCTTTGCTTCTCTTGTGTTTCCTGAAGGGAGTGGGAGAACTTGTAAGTGCTCCAGAATTGTTTTATTCCCTCTCCTGGGTTGGCCAGGGTCCCTGCTCTTCTCACTCTGGCATGAAACTTCAATTGGTGCCTCTGACCTCTGGGGTCTCTGAATAGCTCAGTTTGGAGACATCTGGGGTTGGTGATCCCTGGTTTGCAAAGACCAGATCCCAGCAGCCCACTCCGCCGGGGGCTGGGAGGGTAACTGGACCCACCTCTCCCCTCTTCCAGGCTCATCCGCCCTCCCTCCTTCTTCCCGCAGGAACCAGTCCAACGTGCGGCGCATGCACACTGCTGTGCGGCTGAATGAGGTCATCGTGAAGAAATCCCGGGATGCCAAACTTGTTTTGCTCAACATGCCTGGGCCTCCCCGCAATCGCAACGGTGACGAAAATTGTATCCTGGAATCAAAGTTGGGGAAAGAGGGGTAGACAATCAGGGGACCGGGGTCCTCGCCCTTGAATGGAAGAGTCGAGCTGGTCCTGCTGCAGGATCAGCACCTCGGACAGGGACGCGGGCCCACTGTTTCCTGACGCCAAACGCGACGCCAGTTCCATCGTGAGGGTAGGGGTCGGGTCTTTCTCCTTGACGGGCGCTCAGACATGGAGTTTCTCGAGGTCCTTACCGAGCACCTGGACCGGGTGATGCTGGTCCGCGGCGGTGGCCGCGAGGTCATCACCATCTACTCCTGAGAGCCAGGACCTGCCACCCGGGCTCCAGAGCGCCCGGCCCGCGGCCCTAGAGCCCTCGCCGCGCCCGCCGTTGCTGTCACCGTTTACATACAGACCCTGTGCCCGCGCCCTGGCCCCTTTTCCCGCTGTCTGAAGCCCGGAGGCCACGTGCGACGGGGCCGACTCCCGGAGGACCGCCGCCGCACGGAGATAAGAGCCCCGAGCGCCCCGTCGGCGCCCCGCTCTGCGGGCTCTGGGTGCGCTGCCCTTTTTCTAAGTCCGGCCTCGCCATGCAGGAGGAGACGCTGCAATAAAGGCGGGGAGGAGGCGCGGAGAGGAGAGGAGCTGGGGCTTTGAGGACCCCCGGGTAGCCCGCGAGGCTCCTCCCCCCTCTTCCCACGCCCCGCCCGGGCCCTCGCTCTGCACTCCTGCTCCGGCGGCCCGCTGGGTGCGCAGCGGGAAGGCTGCGCTCGGCGGCCTCGCCGCCCCTCCTCGCGCGCTGCGGGGCGCGCACGGGCCGGCCAAGCCTATACATAGTGTACAGAGACATCGAGTGTATTTTTATCGTCCCCATGTTTCTGTGACTAGAAGCGCAACGGACTTCTCTTCTCGCCACTGTCGAGCTTTCCCGCTGGGCGCCTCGGGGAGGTGGAGGCCTCGCGAGGGTGGGTTTTCCTTGACGTCCTGGAATTTGAGAGCAGAAGCGTTTTAGGCCCAGGCGGGAGTCGTGGCCCTGGTCCCTCGACACCCCCGACCCGCTCTCGCCCCTCGCCCTCTCCACTTGCCTATGGCTTCCGACCCTTTCCCTCTAGTTCTTTACGGAGATGAGGTGAGACAAGCGTCTTTTTCTGGATTCGCCTCCCCGCGGATGTGAGCTTCCACTGCGGCTGCAAGGGCGCGCACCTCCTCTCATCGGCTCCGGTGCAAGCTGGGGCCAGGGGAGGGGAGGGGTGCTCCTCGAGGGGCGAAACCCTGAGGCCTCGCCCCACGGAGGAAGCCCCGCCCCGGTGCCTTCGCTGGGGGAGCAGGCGTCTCTCCTCAGCCGGCTTGTCGCCTGCTCCCCTTATCTTATGGCTCCTCGCCAAAGACTGAAATCGGGGACCCGGAGGGCGTCCCCTCCCTAGATTCCTCCCTGGGACAGGTGAGGGAGGAAGGGGGTGATTTTGGTTTAGAGGTCCGGAACCTCCACCCCGGCCCCGGAAGGCCTCAGCGCTGCCTCTTGATGTTCTCTCCCCTCTCCCCATCCGGCAGCTGGCCGCTCAGGCCTCGGGGACCCAGTCACCTTCGCGTTCTGGGGCCTCGCTGCCTAGCAGTGGCCTCCAGCTACATCTCCCAGGCACCTGGGCCTGGGGAAGGTTGAAGTCTCCATGTGCTTTGTTCTTAGCACCTCTGCCCTCCTACTAGGACCCAAGGCCTTTGGCTTCTCCACTCCAGTCCTTGTTGCTTCTGCTCCACCAGCCCAGTCGGAAGTGTCCTCTATCCCTACAGAAGGCACACTGGCAGAGTCCCTTTCCCCCAGGGCACGTTACTATGGGGGGACAGGCACTGCATGCTTGTTCCAGTGCTCTCTGGGTCTGGGCACAGTACCTTCAGCTCCAGGGCCCTGACCTTTCACACCTAGACATCCTGCCTGCTTCCCAGCGCTTGGGCTGCTGGGTACTCCTGACTTCACCACCTCCATTCTTCAGAGCCCAAGGCCAAGAGTTGGAGCTGGTGCCATCTGTAGACTGGGTCAGGTGTGGCTGGAGGTAGGTCTGGATGTCTGCCAGTTTGGTCAAGCCCCCTCTGATTTGACCAGGGGGCTGCGTAGAATCTTCCAGGTAGTAATCAGAACGTTGGAGGTATTAAGACACCAGCTCTCCACTCTCCTGCATCCAAAAGACCTCCCTCTGAGAACTACAGCTGGGTCTAGCGTTCTGGGGGCCTAAGCATTCTTGGCCTCAAGTGGTGAGCTGGGAAGAAGAGGAAGGTGGCTTTATCAACACCCAATTAGGGAACCAGAGTTGCATTATCTGGGCCCAGACTATCTGGTTGGCAAGAGCAGTTTCCATTGATGAAAAGAAACATCCCACAACAAAAACCCATTTTCTGTGCTACATGTGCAATATTTGTTATGAATGTCATCACAAGTCATTCATCAAATTATCTTTATAATCATTGTAGCTAGATGTTTCATGTCCATTCAAGTGACTTTTATTCTAAGTGCAATATTTCAATAGCCTTGTAGTGATAGCTAGTGTTGCTTTTGTTTTAGACTATCTATGTGCAGGGCAATGCAATGAAGTTGAAAATCCTTGTAAATAGGAAAGGTTGCAAACCAAATCAAGAGTATTTATTATTATTAGGCCTGCCTTTAATTTTCAGTATTCTGCATTCTGCCTCAGTATTAATCTTGTGTTCTTTGTGCCAATATGAAAAGGAGAGGGTTGGTTCTTTCCTTAATTGTTGAATGCTCCCATTTAATGCTTTACAGCTTTTACTGTATTAATTTTTTAGACTCCCGTCTGCACAAAATGCAATAAAAATAATTTTATTATACCCTTCACAGCCTGAGAGATGCTGTTTGGACAGTTGAAGGGGAAGACTGAGTAGACGGCAAGAGGGGTACTCCAGGTGGCTCTACAGGAGGACCCTGGATTCTTTTTAATCTAAAACACTGACCTTCACTGACAAGGATGGGCTTATCTTCTAGGTCTGGTTGCCCAGTATGTGTACTGACAGTTCTGGGGCCCTGTCCTACAGGGACAAAGAACAGCTGGGACTTAGAGACAGCACACTGCGCTAACATCATCTCCTGTGAGATACTGAACACTTGCTAGGTCAGGCTCAGCACTGCTAGCATTCTGGTCTTTAACCCTCTGGCGGTCTTACGCCAGTCACTCACCATACTAACCCCATGGTTTCTCAAGGGGGTGGCGATTACATGCTCTCTCTAAGGCTCCTGCAGCTTCTGTGGCTCTCTGGATCTGCGAACTCTGTGCATAATGGGCAAAACAAGGTGGCAACTGAGATGAAATCAAAACAGGACTGTGTGCCCTACTTCATTGGCCACTGGACAGAAATGACCCCCTCAGGGTCCTGTTTTCCAGCCTGCTGACACTGGAAGTCGACCACGAACAAGGATGTTTAACACTGCATCCAAATTAGCCAGCAGGCTTTTGCTCTCAACTGTTACTAAAGCCTCTAACTAGGTGAGGTGCATGAGAGAAGCTAGGGTTAAAGATGGTTTTAGGCCGGACCACAGGGCAACTGTTAAGGGCAACAGGGGGCAGACTGAAAACCTGTCATTGTTCCATCAGAGACCTCACCTTTCCACCCTGGGAAGGAAAGCCCCCCAAAGAGGGCTTCCACACTCCAAAAGAAGACAACGCAGGCTTTTATTTTTTCATTTTAATTAAAAAGTAATCATCTCATCTTATTAACAACACAAGAGTTCCAAAGAGAAAAAAAACACTATATAACACAAACAGGTCAGAACGTGAAATGCTGCCATCTGGAGACCTTGAGTTTTTGAAACCATTGTTTGCTTAGCCACTGGTAGGGGCTGAGCTGAAGTCATTGCTCGCCCTTGTCCATGCCAGGGGCCCCTTGAGACTGTGATCCACAGGGCTCTAATGAGCACCATCCCTAGGGGGAGGGCAGCTTCCTTTGGCTCCATTTAGAGCAGCAGCCACAAGTCCTCCCTCCAGTAATTTCACTCTGGCTCAAAAGTTATGAACCACCACCTGTATCAGGTACATGTCCAGCTACCAGAAGTCTGACATCAAAATGGTCCCTACCTTCTGCTGCTTGGAATACAGAACAAGAGTCCAGATGAAAATAAAGAGCCTGAGTTTTGAGCCAAAAGCTCAAAACAATCACTGAAAAATTGGTGTTCACTGCCAGAGTCTAGAGTTGCCTTCTTAGAACTGACTCCATGAAATGATTGGAGAGGGACAGGCTGACAGAAATGTTAATGGGGTAAGAGTGGTTGGGGCCCAGATTCACAGTTTGTGTTAAACTGCTGGTGACTGTAACTGTTCAGTCCATTGGAGATCCTCTAACGAGATGAACAAAAAAGAAAAACCCCAAAACAACAACCCTGGGTCAGGTAGAAAAATGCCTGCTGCTGTGGCTGCCACGGCCAGCCAGCAACTCCAGAGTAGCTGATGAAGCTCCAGCAGACTGTGTACATGTAGGAGAGGGCATGACGACACCACACCTGCCAAGCCCAGTCTGCCTCTGAACCCTAGGTGGGAGCTGCAGTCAGGAACTCAAGTTCTTGTCAGCCTGTGCAAGGCTGGGAAGCCTTGGCAGATTCAACATGAACAAACACAGAGTGGCTATTACCATGAATATGACATTCCAAACTCAGCCAGCTGGGGCTTCGCTGCTGATTCTTCTCCCCAACCCCCACAGTCCAGATGATGGAGAGGCCAGAGAAACCCAAGAAATATAAACTGAGCGCAGATACCTATACTGCCCCCATGACCCCAGGGATATTTATTTTCTACCAAAAAAAACCCCAAACTGAAACAAAAACAAAAAGATACACCCCCAAATACAGTATAAACTCTGACTCTGGAAGGAATATGCAACACAGCCTTCAGCAGAAGAGAGCAGGTGGTAGAAACACGACATTCAATGTCGACCTGGGCAGGCGCAGAACATCCTCCAAGTAATTCTATTTAGAATGCAACAGGTGGGATGAGGCCAGGGGATGAGGGAACTGGGGGCAGTTGAGAGATTTAGCCTCAGTAATGCCTCTGGTAAGATCCCAGGGGTGCCTGGGGCCACCCCACCTGTGCTGTGGTCTGACTAACCAGGTGGGAGAGAGCAGGGCCACTCTGGATGAGGGTGTCCAGAGCCTTCTGTACACTTGGATTATCAAAGTTGATACCTGTGGAAGACACAGCCCTCTGGCTAGCCACGTTGCTGGCAGGTGCCAGGCGACTGGAAGGTTGGCCAAAGAGCCTTTGGGAAGGAGCCCCAGGCCTGGGGCCCATATTCCGAGCAGATCCCGCCTGTCCCAAAATGTTTGGAGGCTGATTGCCAGAGGCCTGTGATCTTTGCTGAGGTTGGCTGTTCGCTGCTGTGGAAAAATTCTGCTTCTGCGTGTTTCTGGCAGCGACTGAGGGGGCTGCAGAGCTGCTATTGGCCACAAGTGTGCCACTATTGAAGAGGCTGAGGATTTTGGCCTGAAGCTCTTGCTGGGATGTGGGGGGTGCAGCTGAAGTGGGTGTAGCAGAGGGGAGTATTTGGCCGCTCTGGGGCGGTTGGGAGCTTGGCTGTGTCTTCACCGAGGCACCCGAGGTCGCCCCGAGTGGTTGACGGGGAATCGGGCCTACAAGACAGGAGGAGGAGGTATCTGGTTCAAAGTACCCCCGTGGACAGAAGCCCAGGGAAGAATAATCACTGTTCACATCAATCACACAGTACATAAGACTGTAACATCATTTTCCCAAAGGGGTCACTTCACGGTATACGCTGTCTCCAGAAAATAGTCTAGTTCTCCCAGAGAACTACTTAAAAAAAAAGGGCCATCCACCTTGATTACCAGGGAGCCAGCAATGCCAGCCCACCCACCACCACACTAACAGGGATCAGAAGGCAATACCCAAATCCTAAGTTATCATTTTGTCAGTCTGGCTGCCCCATGGGAGAACTCAAGGATGGGCTCATTTCCCTTACCCACCCCAAAGAGCCCTGGGCCTGTGACCCTCCCAACAGAGCCTGGGGAGTAGAGAAATGCAGAGTCAGAACTTCACCTCGGCCCTGCCACGTAGCTCACCAGGCAGAGAGTCGGTGCTGCTCCTCATAAGCCGCTCCTTCCGCTCTCGCAGGTAGTTGATGATCTTGTCCGTCTCTTCAGCAGTGAGGTACCTGTTGTCTGCCAGCAGGTTGATGAGGCTTTGGATGGCTGGAGGGTGCCCCCCACGCACTCCTTCCTCGGGTCCTCCTCGCTCTCTTTCCTGTAGGATGGCTTCATCAGCCATCTTGGCTGCCTGTCTGGCAATCTCCTCACGCTCCTTCTCTCGGCACTCGTTCTTGTAGCGTTCATAATTTCTGGCCACCAGCACCATGGCATCTGCCTGGGGCATGTTGCGATGCTCTGCAGGAGGGATGACATGAGTTATTTTCTCCCATGTCAGACTCAAGCGCCCACCTGCTGGACTCTACCAAGCCTTTCCTAATCTCAAACCAGGAAAAAAATATTTCAGTGACAAAAAGCCTTGAGACGGGGAGCACATACCTTTGCATGGAGCTGGTTCTTTGGGGGACTTCCTGGATCACAGACTTGTAAGAAACCAAAGAAACATGACAGTCTCCCACAGATTCACAAGGACCACGTGGGGAATAACCGTGGGAGGCAGATCACAGGGATCCAAAAGCCCTCTGTAAAGCCTGGCTCTCCACTGTGCTCCCCAGGACAGAGCTGGCCTACTGTTTTTTTCATCAGTTCAAAGGTCATGGATTAAGATCAGATAACCTCCTCTCCTCACACTCAGGCAACCTGATTGTAGGGTGCTCAGAAACCTTCTCAGAACTTTATATAAAAGTCCTCATGCATCTTGAGGACTATTCCTCAGAAACAAATGATCCACTGGAGCACATGATACATCTTATGGTTACGGGTATAACTGGTCAGGCAAATGAGGTCCTGAGTACAGTGGGAAAAGAGAAAAGTCTATGTTTGAGAGGAAAGAGCAGGGCATCAGTTGGCTGAGTCTCAACATTCTGGACACAAAGTACTAAAAGCCACTTCAGGAAAGCACATCAAGGAACCTATCCTGGGCCTATAGGAGATCAGGGCCTCCTCCCTGTTCTCACAGCCCCTCTGCCCACTTCTGTAGCTCACTTACCAACAGTATCCTAATTGCCTGTTATATTCTGTCCCTCATTAGAAAGTCTGGTGAGAGCCAGGACTCTATCGCACTCAGTGCATTTTGTGCCAGAAGTGTGCTGGCACTCTGCCTGGGGAGAGCCAACTGTGTGCATCACCTCCCAACTCTCCCTGAGGTGACTTCCTGTTGGTGGCTTGAAAGAGGACATGGTGAAAGCATTTATACCATGGAAATGAGTAAATGCTATAAACTGCACCCCTCCCCAGAACTGGCTGTTAAACATTTGCCAGCATACCACTGCATACACCTAAGGGCTAAATATAATGTGTTATATATAGCAAGTCCGGACTGTATCTACTGCAAGAATACCAGACAAAGTAACAACTATCCAGTCCCTCCAGTACACTTAGAGAAGAACTTGCCATATTTGAGCTGAAATATATGAGTCATTTGCCCCAAACCTGCTTCTTCTGAGTAAGGCATAAAAGAATTAATGGACTAGGACTAGTAACTACCTCTGGAATTCTGATCCACTTGACCCTCCATACCTTGTGGGGTTCCAAACATTATGTTGACTGTACAGGAACGGTGAATCTGGTGTTGCTGGGTGATAACAATAGCAAAAGGAGACCCTCCTCTGCTAACATCTTCCAAGGCTTGTGAAAGTGACACCTCTGTGTTGAGGAAGATCAAGTCCACGACCATGCCTAGGTCTCGTACCTTCCGTCCCACAGATTCAGCATAATCTCTGTAGAAACAAATAGGATCCAGGTGAGCACTCCCTGACCAACTCCCAATGTGCACAATGTTTCTCCTCTAGTCAGCTGCATACTTCTATGGAGAGTTCAAATCCTAGCCCACCAAAAGTCTCCCTAGTGCCTTCTTCAGGCTCCAAGGATCCAGACCAATCCCTTCCCTTTATACTGGCTCACAATGGTCACATACTAAGTTGCTAGTTGCACACTGTTCACTACCCAGGTCCTTCTCTTGCTTCTCTAGCCCAAGAATCCTTCCTTAATTCCATACTGCTGCCTATAAGACTTAACGGCACATACACATATGCAGCTTTCCTTGAGAAAAAAATGCTAGAAAAGATAAGTTTAGATCCCATCCCTACCATTTACTTGCAAAGTTGTGAGGATTTAGGCAAATCCCTTCACCTCTTACAAACCTGTTTCTTAACCAGTAAAACAAAAATAAAATGGCTCAGCTTGTATGTCATTTCTTTGACCTTCTCTACAATCTACATTAGATCCCTGATATATTTCTTCTCACAGGACTAATCACCAGTACATTTATTTTTTGTCACCTGTCCAACTAGGGTGTAAAAGCCACAAGAGAAAGGTGCTATGTATGTTTGCTTACCATTCTAGCCCCAGTACCTAGCATCTGCCATATTTACAAAAAAATCTGCTAACTCAATTCATATGTAACATGACTACTGTGAAGATTACAACTAATTTAAGCAGAGCACCTAGCATGAGGTAGTGCAGAGTAGGTGCTCAGAAAATGCTATTATGTGTCAAAAAAACCCCAAAAAAGCTATCTACAGTTAAAGTAGTGTCTATCTCTAAGCCAAGAGCTTGTGAATTCTGCCTGCTGCTTGGTGTCTCAACACCTATTTCCCTAGTCTTTGCCTTGAAATTAGCTCTTTAACCCCAAACTGCTAGAAAATAGTTGAAGTTATTTACTAACACCTAGGGAAGGGGAACATAGCTCCTGCCAAGCCTTGTGCAAACTAAAAATTAATGACCCTGGATGTGGCCAAGCCTGAACTTCCCAAGTCAAGCAAACTAAAAATTTCCCTTTGAGACCAAACCAGTTTGCGGTGGGTTTTCTGTCACCTACAACTGACAGAACTCTGGCTTAAGATAGCAGAGCAATGCCCAAGTCCAGGGGATATGGCTGTCACAGAGAGCCTGAATTTCTCTTCTGAACCCTTCTCCTCACTCAGGAGAAATCTCCAAAGGGTCCTTACTTAGTCTGCTTGTTGACCACAATCACAGAACAATCAACAGGCCTCTCAGTATCAAAGCGTCTCTGGATTTCGTCAAAATATTGACGATAAAGCTCTTCTCTACGTCGTTCTTCGCGTTTCAACCGTTCTGCAAAATACAACCAGGGAGAGTGAAATATGAACTGTGCTTTTCTATAAAAATAACTCACAGGTAAAGGGGATTAAGGGTCACTATAAATAGCATTCACATACAAGTAGGTCATGAGGAAGGCAGTACAGCATGTAGAAGACAAGTAAAGACTATAGCATCTTACTACACTGATGGACAGTGACTGCAATGGGCAGGGTGAGGACTTGATAATACGGGTGAATGCTGAAACCACAATGTTGTTCATGGGAAACCTTCATAAGGTTGTATATCAATGATACTTTAATAAAAAAAAAACCTCACAGGCCTTATTTTGAACCCTGAACTACTTGTAGGCAAAGGCTGTAACACACACACACACATTCTCTGAATTAATCCTCTAGATTACCTCCTAAAAAGTAACTTGTATTATTATTTTGCACTATTATAAATTCACTGAAATGGATTGGTTGGATTGAAGGGCCTGGTCATTTTAATGCTTCCTCTGATGCAGACTGCCAACCTGCTCTCTAGAAAAGCTTCACTATCTTATCCCTCTGCAGGGGTGGATCACCTACTGCTATTCCTCCAAATCTTAGTCAACATTGGGTATTATCTTTAAAAATTTCTGCCAACTTGAGAGATAAAAGATGGTATCTCATTATTATTCTAATTTACATTTTTGGGACAACTATTTAAGACCCTTATTGATAGATACTTATAATTTGTTCTGGGAAAAAAAAATCAGGCAGTAGTTTTATTAGGAATTAAATTAAAAATGAGGTTCTAAACTTGACTGGGTATGAAATAATCTAAAAAACTTAAAGATGTATTGAGAAAAATCAGGCTTTAAAAAAAAACATGTTTATCTCTACCTAAAAAAAGAGATGCTTTTAGGTGAAAATTATAAATAAAACAAGAAATTCCACGTGTTGAATTGATAATGCAACTAGAACTTAACCTCTTCGGCTCTAATCTTTTGATCACTTCTTATTGCTAGAATTTTATATTTATTTCTTCATATTAGAGAACTAAACCAGATGATGGTACTAAGATGCATTTTAAAAATTATTTTCGAACTGGATGCTCTCTACATATTAATAAGCTATTTGTATTCTTTTTGTGAATTGCTTAGCCAAGTCATTAGCCCCCTTTCAGTTGGTTATTAGTTTCCTTTTTCTTTTGTAAAGTGTTCTACCAGCAACAGGAGTAAACTGTTTCTGCTATTTTACCTTTTGCACGAGACTGACTTTCTGGGCCTGGAGGGCCGCGTCCATCAAAGCTCTCTCTGTAACGGTCAAAGTAAGAGTCATCTTTTCTCCTGCAATAGTCATCCATTCGCAGGTATCGGTCATAAGAGCTTTCTCTTCTAAAAAGTTAAAGAAATTCACACAAAGTTAAAACTGTCCTACCCTATGAAAATCAGGTGAAGAAAATTCTTCAAGACCTAGGCCCCTATGAGGAAGCACAGTAAGGCACAGGACTCTGGGATTAGACAAATAAGGTTTGTATCTGGGACTCACTCACTGCTTAACAGTTATGAGGCTGCCACTGAGTTAACCTGCTTTGCAAAATGACTGGGAGGATGTATAGAAGTTCTCAGCACAGTCCTTGGCATAAAGTAAACATAAAATAGCTGGCAGCAATTACTAAATTAGTTTGAGAAACCAGTCTATGTCCTCTCCCATCCCTCTTCCATGTACTTTGAAAAAACTGGTTAAAAAATATATACAGAAAAAAAATTTCTCATCACCCAGAACAGAAACTCTGTATCCATCCAACAGTAACTCTTCATCCATAAACCCAATATACTTTTTTAAAACTTACTTTTGTAACCTCCAATCTACCTTTTGTATCTATGAATTTACCTTTTCTAGATACTTGATATAAGTGGAACCGTACAGTTTGTCTTTTGTGTCTGTCTGGCTTATTTCACTTAGCATATCTTCAAGGTCCACCAATGTTGTAGCAGGAGTCAGAACTACCTTTCTTTTTATGGCTGAATGATATTGTTGTACATATACATCACATTTTTAATCCATTCATGTATTGTCCATCAATACATGTGTCAACTTTTGGCTATTACGAACTGTGTTGCTATGCATATTCATGGATAAATATTTGAGTCCCTCCATTTCAATATTTGGGGTATATACTAAGGAGTGGAATTGATGGGTATTAATAATTTTTACTATATTTTACTTTTTGAGGAACTATCAAACTTTTCCATAGCAGCTACGCCATTTTACATTCCCATCAGCAATGAATGAAAGTTCGAATTAACTCCACACCTTGCCAACACTTTTTACCTTTAAAAAAAAATAGATTATTATAGCCATCATAGAAGGTATGAAGTGGTATGTCATCTTGGCTTTCATTTGCATTTCCCTGATGACTAATGATGTCAAGCATCTTTTCACATATTTATTGGACACTTGTGTACCTTCCCTGTGCTTTTGCACTGCCAAAATAACTAGCACTTTTTTTCATTTGCAGTGTTGCCTTTCAAAGACCACAGGGAGAGATCCAGACTCATTCACTAACCATAACTCATCAAAAATTAACATTCAGCAAAAATTTATTGTACAGCACATCTACCACTTGACACTGAAAATTTAAGGTTGGTAACTCTCTGCCCTTTCAGAGCTTTCAATTAGTTCAGCAGCACACACATAAAAGACTTAAACAAAAACAAAACAAAACAAGCAGAATGGCTATATACCTGTACATGGGATCTCGGGAATCCCTCATATCTCTGTATCTGTCATACATGGGGTCCCGGTGATCTCGAAAATCTCTAGAGTCTCTTAGATCACGAAAGTCTCTAAGATCCCTCATGTCCCGAGCATCACGCATACTTCGGCTATCTCTGTGGTCCCGAATGTCTCTGCTGTCTCTGTGGTCTCGCAAGTCTCGGGAGTCTCGCCTGTCTCTGCTATCCCGGGCATCCCGGGCATCCCGGCCATTTCTGCCATCCCTGCCATCCCTGGACTCTCTCCTTGGACTTCCTCGAATTGGGGACCGATCACGTCTTGTATCTCGATTGTCTCCAAAGCCATATGGATCTCTGTGGGAGATAGCAAGAAGATGCTAAGACAAGGAAATTGAAGGCAGCCAACCCTTCAGCTCTTTATTGAAGGAAGCCCCCACCTGCCAAGCATTTTTCTCTAAAACATGGTAGCCAGTGAGAACATGATTAAAATTTTAAGGACAGTCACTCATCTGGTCAACAAACACAGACTCAAAAGATCAGAACATCAAAAGAAGAATGTATGACACAAAGCCAAAGGTTTTGACTGAGGTCATAATATTTATCAGGGTTCAGGGTGTAATTCAGTGTTCCTTTTGCATGCCAAACTATCACCTCAATCTCAACAGGCTTTTTCAAATTGAAGGTGCCTTTCCCCTAGAACCTAGTTTCTTCCACCAGACTTTAAAAGAAATAAAAAGTTGCAGGGACACAGTAAGGGGTAAGACATGAGAGAAAAAAAGAAAAGCAAGTGGCACAATCTCATAAAAAGTACAATGAACAAAGGACCTGTCCTTTAAGTACAGAAAACTTCATTTAAAGTATCTAGGAGGATAGTCAAATTAAGGGGAAGAAAATACAATATGATACAGTGAAGTATAAGAACACTCAGTCTCTCTGTCCTTCTCAATGTACTTACTGAGTAGTGGTCCCTTTCAATCTGAGGTTTATGTGGAACCTGGTTGCTATTTTAACCAATCACATTCCCCAATTTTCATTCTTCCTTTGAAATTGTTATTCTGCCCATCTTTCTTTACCTCCACTGCTACCAATGAAGGCCAACCCAAAATTCTCTCCTTAAAAACAACAGCAAGGGCTTTCTAAAGTAGTTTGTTTCTGCTTTTGCCTCTTTTCTTTCTCCAGATTAATCTTTTAAATATGTAAAACTCTTCACTGGTTTCCCACAGTATTTAGAATTCAACCCAAAATCTGCAGTAAGGCGAGTAAGGGCCTGCATAGTCTTGGTTCCTGTTTTCTCCAACCTCTTACCACCCTCGCTCTAGTTCACTGCTCTTGCCACTCTGGCCTTTCGGTAACTAGTCAGGTTTTTCCTAATGCCTCTAACTCGAACAGCAGGAATGGATAGGAATGGATACGTGCTCATTTTCTATATGTCCATGTATTTTTTACTCCTGGATTCTGTCAGTTTAAAAGTTTATCTTCTACCCCTATATCCTGGCCACATTTTCTAACAGCACTTTGTTTTTCCTTGTCATTTGTCACAATTTGACATATCTATTTACTTGTTTAATGTCTGTTTGCCTTACTAGACTGCAAATCCATGAGGATAAGGACTATCAATTTGACTCCCTCCTACAAATCCACTCCATAGGTTTATAATGTCTGGCAATACAGCAGATGCTCCATGAATATGCTAAACGAATCTTGCTTATGTTTATTTTTCTATTACCTCACCATACTGTTCTGTAATTATTTGTTTAATGGCTTCCCTACTTAATAGAAAGCTTTCTTGAAGGCTTTGGACCCTAGGACACAGCACAGAGTTCATTATTTAATGAACTGAATCACTCGACTAAACTGTAAGCCTCTTAAGAGCAAGCACCATTTTTTATTTATACTTTTATCACCTATAATGACTACACATATTAGGCACTCATCACGATGCAGCTTGGTAGAAAACCTTTCACTTCATCCACATGGGCACAGAAGAAACAATTTAAATGCCAAATTCTGCTTCTATAAAAACTCCATATTTTAAGGCTCACAAGTACTCCTGATTTGTGGGAACAAACATAAGGGGAGACCAGAGAGTTTAAATGAGGACAGCTAAACATTTTTCCTATTACAATAGTGCAGACTACCCAACGTTATTACTTTGATTTTTCTTATTATGTCTTATAATTCTCCTAACATGTGTAGCATCTGATCTATATAATGTGGGCAAACACTCAGGATTCAATGGGAAGAGACAACTGTAAAGTAGTTTTGGATTAATATCAGCAGATAAGCCTGCCTTGGGGAGGAGTTAGAAGTAGTCATTAAAGGTGGAATCAGTTTTCAAGTGTTCTTGGCAATCAGGGCTAAGAGAGATCATGAATCTGACAGACCACAGACCTCACACAAGGCCTTGGGCTGGTGGAAACGGAGGTGGTAATACAGGTAAGAACACCATGTCACAGCACCTTATTCACAGCCTTAGGATAATTATATATGTCACATTGGTTCTCATTCTTCTGAATCCACGAAATACACAACTTACCTGTCGGAGTCCATCCCTGGAGGTTGACAATAACCCTAGACTCCCAAAGTCTGGGTTCATGCTTCTAGTATGAGAAGGTAAGCCCTCCCTTTCCCTCTCTTTTCTCAACAAATTTAAAATGCATGTGCAACAAAACTAATTCCCCCCTCAACTGCCTTCTGGGTAAAAATGTAGAAGAGATGATAATCACAGGGGGGAAAATAACCAAGGGAGTGGTGGCAGTAGGGACAGAGAAGATAATTCTGCGAAGCGAAAAGGCAAAGCTATTTTTCTTTCTCCAAAAGATGAGCAGTATGGCAGACTGCTGCTCTTTCTGGAGGCAAAAACAAAACAAAAAACCCTTTGGGTCACTTTAGGACCTAAACAAAGAACTACCCAGAACAAAGTAACTCCTGCTGCTGGCCTCAATATCTTTCTCAAAACAAGAACCAGCTTAACGAAAGGGGGGTACAGTGTGCAGGATTTAGAATGCCATAAGGAGGAAGCCTACTGAATGAGACGCCTGACCTCAGATAACAAGTGGATTAGAAGCAAGTTTCTGGAGCATAATAAGGTTCACAGTATCATCCCATGGCACCAGAGGCATTTAACTGGACACCAAATTGCAGTGTACCCTCATGTTCTAGGTCACTAGAAGCTAAAAACAAACAACAAATTTCAGCACTGGAGTCCACAAACTGACGGGAGGTGACAAACACTTAAAATTCTGTTATAAATTCCTCATCTATTCAGCAGGGGGAAAATAAAGCCAAATGCTCTTTGCCTTGAGAGAAATATAGTCATATTATTTGGAAACAACTGAGAAGTAAGGGAAGGATGGGTGAAGGGAAAAGCCATGGCTCAGACGGCAAGTGATGTACTTCTGGTTAGAACTGCTCCTTTTCCTGGGGACAAAAGGGGTGTTTAGAGCTCTAGGCATTTGTGAGGGTACAGAGTAAGAACTGATAGATGATCATCTTGGAAAACTGTGATGGACTTTGAGCTTGTCTGCGGTCAGAGACTGAAATCTCAAGCCCAAGACTGTGTTCTTTGGCCTTGGCTGCACAGAAGGTCAGGGAGGAAGGCCTCTGTCCTCTTGTCAGCATCTTCTTTCTTCCTTTATGCTCACTGGATGGAATATGTGCCTTGGGAGGGCCAGTCTTATTTTTGCTCCTGAAAAAAATCCTTCATCTGCTCTTCATACTTTTGTTCTGTCACAGGTATTGTGCACAAATATCATTACCTAAATGACTGGCTGCTGTGCAATGGCTCCATGCTGTTAGAAATCAAAGAAATACAACAGACTTGCGCAGAATTTTGCCATTAGGTGCAGGTAGGAAGGATATGGGGTGCAATGAGGTATCACACCTCACAGATCCAAATTTTCTCTAAGTGCTCATGTTTCTCCCTAAGAAGCAGGCTGATGATTTGCTCAAGCACAAATACAGCTTCCGTGTTGGTTGATGTGGCACTTGCTGAGAACCGACAGTTCCTCTTTGAGTATTAAGGGCAGAGGTAATCACAGGCTGGAACCTTCAATTGTGAAGACCACCTAGACCTACAGCTGTCTCACACCCACACTGTGGACAGGTAGAAATCATCTTGGGTCATGTAAGAAACTTGTCTATAGCTAGGTTACTTCTGATGAACCAATCCCTGATGACTTTCACCAAAGAGGCAACAGGTCTAACATACTTCATAAATGCATGGGGAAAATTCTCTGCAGAGCTTCTGGTGTTGACAAGTTAAATTCTATTTGCTCTTCTTTCAGTCATATGGGAAAGTTGAGGAAATACAGAGTCTCACTTGGAGGCCACATCTGCACAGAGTATGCTCCAAGACCTGGCTTGCCATTGTGTTGAACGGAAGATGGAAATTGAGAACACCTCGAGGTACAACCAGAATCGTGGTCCAGTCTTTGAAGAAGTTAAGGACTAATGCCCAGCACCAATGCTAGACAACCTGCATGGTAACCATACAATATACTCAAAGAAGTCCAGCGAAGTGGTCCAAGGGTTAAATGATGAGAATTCAGGCCAAAACTTGATCCAGAGCAGGGATCCCTCATGCACAGTTCTGTGCTTGGCTGGGCCAGTACTGTCAGAATCACACACTGACAGCTGGAGTCATTAGGGAGGTATATTACTGAACAGAGAGCAATGCCAGCAGAACTGTGGCTTACAGAGACATTTGAAGAGGTGATAATCCTGTGTGTGAAAACTCCAAAGTTTTGACACTCAAGGTTAAAGTCCAGCAATACAAGGTGTTACAAAGGTTCTGCCAGCAAGCTTAAAAACAATTTCATTAAAAGTAGCAACACTGAACACCTAAAGAAATGTACAATTCAAGGGAAATATTTGCCAGAGGTACAGTGCTTTTTTCTGTGAACAATGCATTCCCTATGATGGGGGACACATAAAATGATTAGGATTGCCAAATGAAGGCAGTTTGGTGTCGTCAATATATTGGTATACTTTTGGAATTACTTCAAGGCTTTTGACTGGAAGCTTGCACTCAAAGAGAGTGCTACCCAGTGTTTACCCTGAGAAATGATTAGCCCCTTCCAGGCTCACCAACCACTCACCCACTTAATGCATTTATTTGACTACTTACTGAATTTTATTTCTGCCCTATTGGTATCTTAAGAGATACTGCACAATAGGGGTAATGATCAAAATGTTAGTGCTCTATTTTGAATATAATGTTCAATTTGCTTGGCTTTAGGGTTTTAGAATTTTTATTTTTAAAGGTAAAAAACTACTACTCTCTGCTCAGGCTTTAGATGGGACTCAGAACAGATTTTACTAATGTGAATATCCCTCTTCTCTGAACCTTGTTAAGCATGACTGAATGAAACTTTATCATGTTAAATAACACGCTGAGAAACCCAGTTAGGGACATACCACCAAGGGGAAGACTGATTCTTAATGGAATCTGTATTAGCTGAGCTGTCTCTCCTATTGATTGTAAATAAAGCAGCAAGCTACTGTCCTATTTAGATTCCAAACGACTCGACTTCATTTTAGAACTTATTTCTGAGGAAGAGGGTATTTTATAAGGCTTATAAAGAAGTGGCAATTGCTTACATTTATGTTATCTGGTAAGGATAACATTTTAAAGGCTTCCCCCAATGTTACTTAAATGTTTTTTTGGGGGGGTGCTATTACTTAAAAAAGAAAAATAACGTAAAGCTATTTCTTCCATTATAGATGCAATGATGGAATTGTACTTCAGGTTGGGATGAAACTAATCTTTTTAATTTAATGCCATGACAATGGGAACACAGGATTCCAACCAGGGGAGTTGGTTATTTCCCCAACATTGCCAAGGTTTGCTGAATACCTATGGTCAACTGGCAATGTTAAAAGCATTTGGTTAGGTATCATTAATAGGAGGATGACATAAGATATTATTCTCAATCCATAGCACAAACAGAACTACTCTGTATTCTACAATGTGCCCTGTTTTTTTGTCTCCTGTGGAAACACATAGGCAACATTTTCCAGAGATCAAAGCATCACTGGGACAACAGAGATGGTGGGGGAGAGGGAAGGGGTTTTACTAGTGGAGTCAGTGTCTTTATAGTTAGCAACTGCACACTCCTTCTGGTAAGCTACCTAGTTCAGAAGCACATACATTAGAGCTCCTTGGAAACTGGATACACAGCATTTCTCCTTTCAAGCCATTTGGCAACCATGGCTTCCAATGGGAGCCCCATATTTCTGTCCATTAGATGCAAACTTTTAGCCAGGTGTAGTCCATGTTTACTGGGGCAAAGAGGAGCAACACAGATGGGACTGCTCAACATCTGCAGCATGATTAAATGCAGCATAATGGACAGACATTACATGGAGCTGTTGAAGTTCTGCAGGATTTATTTTATGCTCTTCAGGATATACATACCCACAAAAATCAATCAACAAAAATTAATCCCTGCAAGCTGCAAGGATTCCTTATGGTGTTAGAGAGAACAGACAGAATACCAACATATATGCTCATTTGTGCAGTGAGACCATGGATGGCAGGGCATCCACTTGACAGCTGCAGTGTAGCTGCAGTTGTGGTGTCAGAGTCCACTCCTCTGCACAGGTAAGAGCACTCAAATAATCCAACTGAATCAGCACCATTACCTGGCCCCTAGAGTCTGCTAAAATTCTGCAGAGCAGACATGTCATCTATTCCTGGTAGCTTAGAAAACACCCATGCTTCACATTCAAGTAGAGGCATATACACCAAACATATAGCAGCAGTTTTTCCTATAAGTAGGTAACAAAAAATTGGTGTTCTTGTCCCAAAGCAGGACAGCTCTATGTTACGTGTAAGTGCTCGGTTAGTTCAGTACATCCCTGGGTGACCTGTGGAACTACTAGTACAGACTAGTTTTCTTTGTACCAGCAGTGTTCAATTCATTGTAGGAAATGTAGTTTACTGTGGTATGTAGCTCATGTATGTAGTTTACTGTGGAAAACTGGCATTTTTACTTCGGGGCAAAGGCAAAATCCACAAGTATCCATAGGCTATGAAGAAACACCAGATATTAAATACATCGTTTATCTGCTTGCATTCCCACATAACTGCACATACTGCATACACTTGCGTGCTGCTATGGGGCCAGCTTGGATACAATATACTCATCTTTGGTGTAAATGGTAACATTAATAAGGCTCTTCTTTGAGAAAAGGAATCAATTTAATGCATATTTTGAGGGTACACATCAGGACTATCTCTTTTGTATATACTTGAAGAAAGAATATACTGGGGAAATGCCTTTCATTTCCAGGAGAGCTAAGAAAAAGGGAGACTTCTGAGAAGTGGAGTGTTTTTGCCCTTTTTATTTTCCCTCAGTAGGTAACCCAAGCATGCGAGCAAACAGGGGATCTGTAGCACAGGCACGGCAGCAATCTCTCAAGCAGCACTTCCCGTAAACCTGGATTAACATCTGGACTGGCAGCCATTTGGAATGAAGAGTCGAATCTCTGCTACCTGCTGCTGTGCAGCATGGCATACACCAACGACCCTGGGGCATTCCTCCGCTGTGGAGGCTCCCACTGACACGTGAGCTGGGGACAGACAGAGGTTTATCCTCTTCCAATCGCCTGCAACTCATGTTGCAAGCTGAACTTGCTGGGTTTGCCACCGAAAACACAAAGCTTCCTCTGCATCTCCTGATGTATGTTTAAAAAAAGCAGCAAGGCCCTTCACACAAGGTTCATGTTCTTATTGTTTGCTTGAGCGTTTCTGATTTGTTGGGGGGAAGAAAAGACCCTTGATGTACGAAGTTGGGCTTAACTCCCCAGAGCCCAACTCTCCCAAGGTAACTCACTGCTTCAGGGTACTTTACCTTCGTGTGGGGCTGGGTCTTGATGGAGCCGTATTCATATTTCTTCTTTCCGCTGCCTTATTAATATCTGAAAAGAATAATCAACCCATCTGTTCAATGCTACGGAATAAAAACAAGATCATCAGCACATTTCAAATGATAGCAACAACAAAAAACTACAATGACAACCAGATGGTGTAAGAAAATCCATTCAGCAGACACACTGTCACTTGGGCAAATTTTATTAAGTTACAGCAGTACATTGACATGGCTTGGTAAGGAATGTCCCTCGGTTTTCTAAGTAACACATAATTTGTACAGAACTGATTACATGGATGCTTCAACGCTCTGCCAAACCCTAAACCTAATACCTGCTCCCTCCAAAAGGAGAAGAGGTTTTCTTCTAACTCTTGGAGAGTCAGCTGTAAGATTCTTTTTTGAGGGGAGGAGAGTGGGAGAAAGAAAAGGAGAGACTTTTAGAAAAGCAATGGCAAAAATTCCACTTTATGTTACAAAGAAGTAATAGCTGGACTCTGCTTTCTTAAAACTTCTAATACTCCATGAAGTAGGGCCTCCTCTTAGGTGTGCCTTGTGCTGCATTCCATTGGACAGAATCTTCCAGAATGAGATGTAGGAAAGAAATTGATTAATTTTTTTCTAAATAATGTATATGACATGTTAACACCTATAACCCTCACAGATAAGTAACTAGGAATAAGAATTAGCATTTAGTATAGTTGGGTTAGGTAATGAAACACTCCTTTTAAGACTTTTTCATTACTTAAGTCTGGTCATCCACAACTAGGTAAGGGAGAACAGTAAAATCAAACAAACTTGGAGAAAAGCCAGTTTGTGCAGACGAAGCCTGCTTGTGAAAATCAAAACAAACCTGCTTTTCACAAATTGAAGCAAACAATAAAAAACCCCACATATAAGTAAGAAATGATGAAGTAACTAAAGAAATGTCCCAATCTAACCCCAAAGACCTGATAATTTTTATGACTTAAATGCATTAAAACTTTCATACTTGAGTTGAAGAAATAAAACAGCTTCCTGCTACAAGTGCAGTTTTGTTCCCCTTGTTCCATATTAAGAGATTAGTAGTGTATCTAATGACATTAAATGGCATTAAGCACTCACAATCAGAATGCTTTGAAATAGTATTTATGTATTTTAAAAATTCTAACTGGAGTCCCATCATGTGAAAGACCACAGTCACAAAGAACTTAAGAGGTTTGGTAGAGACTTTACCCTGCTGTGTTGTCAACTTTTCAATTGCTGTTCCAGTGACAATGATCTTCAATTCCATTTTAAGTCAAAAGTATTATGCCTAGAAGATTGGATTTTGACAAAACTAAAGGTAACATAAATCTAAATAGTCAGAGAAGCATATTCTCTATAAATTACTTCTTACTTTTTCAACAAAGCAGTCACAAGCTATAATCCCTATTTTTAAAAACTCAGCGAATATTTTCTATACAGGACTTGGCCAGAAATTCCTGACCATGGCTTCTGTACTGCACATAGCACTTTCACAATTCACAACCCTTAAAGTTCACTAATGTCTGAATTACGTATTACATAATGAAAGCCTAATTATAGAAGTATCTAGTTCTTTCATATGTAATTGTGAAGAATATCAGTTCAGGTTTAGAAGGGCCTACTGACCTAGTCTGCTCATTTACTTTGTACTGCTTTCTAATAAAGGGTGACTATGATTCAGAGAGAAATGTAATGTCTTTGATTACTTCATTAGTTTTCAAAGTATCTCTGGAATATGCTGGAGGTGGTGGTGGTGTGAATATTTCTTTAAAATAAGTACCATATCTCCCAGAAGGATCCATATATTATCAAATTGTCTTGTGAGTGAAGAAAACTTATCTGAAGATTAACTTGACCTGGCAAACACTTAGGTGAGAGTACAGAACATAAGGTATTATTTTAATTGGTAAGTTTCTATTGATGGTATATAATTTACCCTCATCATATGAAAAGGACTGTGTAACTATGTCCAATTCTTTGAGTACCTACATACAGGACTAAAGAGATTAAAGTAGTCTTGTATTATATACCACTTTTGGGGCAAAACTGGTTCCAGTTAGATTGAAGGAAGTACACATTTTACTTTGAAGATGGTGAAAGTTTTGCAATTATTAAAGATTATTTAAAAATTCAAGATCATATCTCTAAGCCATTTTGATTGTAATTTGCCTCTTAGCATCTATTTCCATTGAGTTGTCCAAAGCAATTATACTTGGATACTGTGGCTTATGTTTCTTCTGTAAAAAAAGAAAATTCTCAAACCATTTTCTTAATTTTAGGGGTTGGCAAACTTTTACTGTGGTATGTTGATTATTTGTTCATGCATCCCTATTCAAGAGTTCTTAAGCCTCTGAGATATAGAGAAAATGTGACTTGGAAATTTGTGTTAATCTCACCGCCATCAAAGAGGACTGCTCACGTTAGGGTAGGGTTGGTGGAGATGGGCTGCTTCAGTAAGAGTTATGAAAACAAAACTCCTTATCAACAATCCCCATGCACAAAAATTCTAACGTACATGCACAAGAACTTTTGGAAAACCCATGAGTTCAGAAATACATTTAGAATAGAGAGGCTACCCAAGTATAAATAACTTCAGGGAGCTGATCAGTATAGCAAAGATTTTTTAAAGAGACAAGAAAAGAAACTTGCCCCATCCAATTTTTGTCACACAACTGAAAACCCAATTGGAGGTTAGAGGTTCATTTGAACAAGTTTCTCCTTGAAAATGCAAATATTGGGACTGGTAAAGGGAGCTTTTCTATTAATTAGTTGAGTCAGATTATTTTCTTCCTAAATCCTTACAGATACGTATAATCTACACCAAGGAAACAGAAATAATGTTAACATAAAGGGAAAAGAGATGAAAAGACAATTTGGAGACCTTTCTGGACACTAGGTGGGTAAACATAATTGTAGAGAATTTAAGCAACAAGAAGGCAGTGGCAACTTTTGAGTCTCCAGGGAGAGGTGGAATGCCTTCTCCGCACAGAAAAAAGATAGAAATGATGATTCTTTTTCCTCTTGTTATTTTATTCTGGTCAAATGCCCTATGACCAAAAGTCAGTCTTTTAGTGTCCCTTCCACCCCAGCTTGTCTGGCACTTCTGTACACTATTAATTATGTTAGCAATGTGAATGCCATTTAAAATCACTACAAGGTGCTTAACCTTGGCTTGAATATTTATCAATTCTAAGTGGTCTTCTGAAAGCAGTTAAAGTCACTTCTAAGATAAGGATTTTTTTTTTTTTTTTTGAGAGGGCATCTCTCATATTTACTGATCAAATGGTTGTTAACAACAATAAAATTCAGTATAGGGGGGTCAACGCTCAATGTACAATCATTAATCCATCTCAAGCCTAATTCTTGTCAGTCTCCAATCTTCTGAAGCATAACGAACAAGTTCTTACATGGTGAACGAATTCTTACATAGTGAATAAATTCTTACATGGTGAACAGTACAAGGGCAGTCATCACAGAAACTTTCGGTTTTGATCATGCAATATGACCTATAAACAATCAGGTCAAATATGCATATTCATTTGATTTTTGTACTTGATTTATATGTTGATCCCACATTTCTCCCTCTATTATTATTATTACTATTTTTATTTTTAATAAAATGCTGAAGTGGTAGGTAGATGCAAGATAAAGGTAGAAAACATAGTTTAGTGCTGTAAGAAGGCAAATGTAGATGATCAGATGATCAGGTGTGTGCCTATGGACTAAGTATTAATCCAGGCTAGACAAGGGCAGCAAGACATCCACGGATGCAGAAGATTTCTCTCAAAGCAGGGGGGGTGAGGTTCTGAGCCTCACCTCTGTTGATCCCCAAATTCTCACCTGATGGCCCCCCTGCGACTGTGCCTGTCTTAGGTTGTTCCTCCCTTGAGGAATCTTACCCGTCTCTGGCTAACCAGTCATAAGATAAGGATTTTTAGACAAGAAAAAAAATACACCAACTGAAGGGATTTACAGAAAAGGAAAAAAATGGGAAATAATCTAGAAAACATATTATATAGGAAGTGTCAGAGCTGTTTTAAAAGAATGGGGTAAAGAACTCCCAAAGAAAGACAATGCCTAATTTACAATTTTATTTTAGACTAACATGCCAGACAGAGTTCACACAAGGGTTCTTGGAAAATGCTATAAATAAAAATGCATGTTTCATTCATAGTACCAAGAACTGCTAAGCTCTATTTTTTTTGGGGGGGGGGTCAAATAGGCAGCAGTTTAATTAATTTACAAGACAAAATGTGAGCACACAATAAAGCTATCTGTATAGGAAACAAAACTAGAATTCTCTCCCATGTTTTGCAATAACTTTAGGAAATAAAAATAGCTGTTGATCAGGAAAGAAAAGACATATAAACAAGAAACATTCTTGAGACAAGCCACTTGAGAAACATATTAGAATGGTCTAAATTCACTCTTCAGTTTTTTAAGTAGTAAAATATTCATAGAGTTCAGTCTTTCCAACATGCCTGCCCGTACTTTCTCATATTCTATACAGCCATATTGCTTTAAGTGTATAAAAATAATTACACACACACAAGTCTTTAAATCTAACAATAGGCTCTTAAATTCAAGACCTATATTCATGAACTCATGGAATAATGCTATCTCAGCATTAACTGAAATCCAATGAACATCGTAAGACGTAGGTAGCCTTGAGTTTTAATATCTCTGTTTTTCCCTTTCGGTTGAGGAAGTGAAGATTAGTGACCTGTTGATATCACAAAACAAATATGGTAAAAATTAACCCCCTTGCTTTTACCGTTAAATTTAAACTTAATATGTTATTTGATCAAGAATAGTAAAAAGTTAAATGTAGTATTTATTTTTTAGTTTTCCCACAGAAAGTATTTTAATTTTAAATAGTATTTTGCTGATTTTAGGAAAATTAACTATGTGTGTTTTAATCAGAATTGGGATCGAGCAAGATCAAAAACACAAATCCCATATGTATAAAACAAAATATTTGCTTAAGAGAAAGTAAAGTAATACAATAAAAAGGGACACACATACAACATTTAATCTCATCCTCATATATATATATACAGCCTGCCAGACAGAATTTTTATTCTCAAGAGACTCTGTCTACTGTGACTATATTCTTCCAGCATTTCTTTTTAGAAATATCTAGGTTGAAAAAAATCAACACTGAGATGTTCTTCAAAATGACTGAACTGCTTACCAACTCATCTAAATACAAGGTAAACCAATATAACTTAGCTTTGAATTCACATAAAATCTTCGATTTAAAATAATTTTTACTCTTTGATTAAATGTAAAAAATGTTATATTGAATCAACCCATTAGCTGCCATATATGGATTCACTTTATAAATGTCACTGAGTATTTCTGTTACATGTGAAGTAGCAGTTTAAATAGCCTAAAGATTTTCCACATCTCCAAATAGATGTCATTATTTAAAATAGATCCTAGGAAAATTCTTGAAAAGTTATCTCAACCATCATTGTTCTACCAAATGAAGGCAGTTAAAATATAGTTTACAATGATAGGAATATGCAAAATGATTTTTTTTTGCATTTTTTCAGTTCTGTTTTAATATTTGTATTAAGTTAGATGTAGCTTGAATTCACATGAAATGTGGGAGTTTTGCTACCAGCAGCTTTGTCATTTGGGAAACAAAGAAACCAAAGCTGAATATTTACAAGAATGAATATATCTGGAAATCCTTACTCTCAAAAAGAGACACTCATCAAAGGTGTGGTTTTTCTCAGTGTTCTAATTTTTAAAAAAAGTTATGTGCATATTTGCATCAGTATTTCTTTATGTGAAAAATGTTTTACCTCCTCTTACCTGCGTAAAAGATAATTAATAGCTACTTTTGTTTAATCTGATGATTAAGTACATTTAATATTGGTAATTTAATGAAAAGCATTCCTTGCCCAATGGATGTATACTAAGCTCTATTTTTTAATTGTACCACCATAAAAAAACCTTTTTCACCTTAAAACCAATTTCATCACAGGCTATTGCAATGGAAAACGATGAGGACTATTTGGAACAACTGCAGTATGAAACAGCACCTAATGACAGTACCACCATAAGCTGCTGAAAGAGTGCAAAGCATATACAACTTCAATGAGTGACTACAAATGAAATAAAGCTCCCCAAAAGGCTTTGTTGAAAATGATACTGACAGGGCAGTGGGTATCACATTAAACTCTCCAAATTGAGAGGGGAAAGGACAGGACTCCTCATTTAAACTCTATGAAGATGACTTCGATGGTATATTGTAATATCAGGTATAACGAGTATACTGTAATGACCAGGGGATGAGAATGCTCTGCTTGCTCTTGATAAATCAATCTTTGAAACCATGCATGCTTTATATTTAACTTTCTCCTTCCTTCTCTAATTAAAATAATTATTATATCTTTAACTGTACTAGAATCTTATTCCTGGGAACAGGAATGTGGGAAATGATGATAACTTACATCTACTGAATGCTTACTTTGTCCCAGAGCCTGTACTAAGAACATGATACACATTATCTCGTCCAATCCTTTCTATAACTCTTGCAGTTACGTACTATTATGATCTCTATTTGGAGAATGAGGTTTAGCAAAATTTAAGGGACTTATCTGAAGTCACACAACGGTAAGGAACCAGAGCTAGGACTCA
The DNA here is from genome assembly GCF_040802235.1 of Manis javanica. Taxonomy (NCBI): domain Eukaryota; kingdom Metazoa; phylum Chordata; class Mammalia; order Pholidota; family Manidae; genus Manis; species Manis javanica. The sequence continues at coordinate 13,076,676 of NC_133160.1, read as the reverse complement.
AACCCAATCTGACACCACAGTACTTAACGTATTAATGCTTGCCACTGCCTCCAATAGGGAGTGAAAGGCATGGTTTCCATTTTTAACACTCTTACTAGGACTCCTTGATCAAATGCTAATTAAATCTGGAAAAGGCCCAGTCTATGCTAGTCACTCCAAGTTTAAATGCCCCAGACACCCAATAGAGTAGGACCTACTTATTCAATTATCATTCAATTTGAATCACCTCAAACTACAATATTTCTGGCTCTTTCTACTGACATTCTATTCACTTCAATTCTTTAGACAAACATTCTCCACCAACACTTAATTTCCTACCCTTTTTACTTCTTTGGAGAAAAGAGTACTTGGCTGGGATCAGCAAATCTGAGCTCTACTCCTATTTGGCAGAGCTAGCGGGTGGTTAGTCAAGTCACTTGATTTCTCTGAACCTGATAAAATGGATATTTTACCCATGTTAGTTATGTTGGTTTAAGGAAAATATCAGCTAAGAGGAAAAACTAATTTGGACTCACAAAGGTTGAGCTAATCTAAACTAGTAAAAAAGTCTGAGCTACAAAAAATTTAAAATACAGATTTAAAACAGGCAAAATTTCAAATAAACTGTACAAGTAGAGATTCTTTGAGAACTAAATTAATGAACTTGGAAAGGATAGTTTATAATCAGCACATTAAATGTTTCTATGCCTATTATGTGTCACACTGTACTTAAGCCTTAGATGTGGAACAACGCTAGTCTCTAAAGGAATTTACTGTTTAATAAAGGACAGAGGCACCATGTACACAGGTAATCGAGATATAACCTAAAATGGGATAATGGCAGAAATAATGAAGGCCTAACTTTGCATATGTGTGTGGCAGTGGAGAGGAGCAGGGTAGAGAGAAGACTGGGAATAGGGGGCAGAGGGTGGGTGGAAGAAGCAAGGAACAAGGCCTAAAAGTAACATTTAAACTGAGTCCTGAATGATGAGTAGTTTATGAGAAAGAGGGAAGCCATTCCTGCATGTGCAAAGAAAAAAGAATGATGTGAAGGACATAAATTAGAAATGCCAGTGCAAGTTTAGTGTAGGGAATGAGAGGACAGGAGGAGGAAAAGAAAGGAATTGCACATGAAAGCCAGAGGTAGGTTGGATCACTAAAAACTTTGCTATGGAAAGTGAAGTAATTGGTGGCAAGAGGGCCTATAAGGAGGCTATCAAGTGAACTATCATAAACAGAGTGAAGCCTAATTAATGAAGGTTTACTGTATGTATCTTATCCAAAAAGGGGGGAATGTCTTAACCCTTACATTACAGTAATGTTCTTCAAGGATTATTTGTTTGACACTGAAGGGAACAGGTGAGAGAAAAGTATTTAAAAAGTCATGATCTTGCTTTCAATAAAGGGATGTAAAATGAACTGGTGGCCAGAGGAGTCAATAATTATTAGCCAACAATCTATTAGTTCAATGCATTGCTCAGGAAGAAATAAACAAACCACCCTTCCTTATTTTTTCTATTATCTTTAAAAAAAAATTTACTTGTGGTAAACACATAACATACAATTTATCATCTTAACCATTTTCAAGTGTTCAGTTCAGTAGTGTTAAGTATATTCCATCTCTAAAGAACTTTTTCATCTTGCAAAACTAAACCTCTACATACCCATTAAAAAACTGATTATTCTCTCCTCATTTATATATATATATAAAACCTGAGAAGATGGTTTAAAATCAGATTCCTAGGACCTGTCTCAAACTTTTAAGGATCCGAGGATGAAGCCTAGGAATCTCTCTCTACTTTAACAAGTTCCTTGGGTGATTCTTGGCAGATTATTTGGGAGTTATGACCTATCATATACATAGGTGCTCTGTTTATAAACCTTTCTAAATTCCTGTGTTTGAGAGGAAATAATCTGTTTCAAAAACTATGTCATGACAATGGCTAATATGTAAAAGTTCAATCCCCGAAAACAATACAGAAACCATCACACAGCTACCTAATCATCAATATGTTTCCATAGTGCTGAAGGCAATAGTAATAATATTCAATTATAAGGTCATTCCCCCTAAACCCCCCACCCAACCCCACAAGGGGAGTGTGCAGTCCACCACTTCTCTTCAATTTCATCTGATCATATTTTTAAAATCCTGAAAATTTAAGCTTCTTTCTCTAATTACCTAGTTATAAAATGGCAGGAAAAATAAGCACTGAGCTTGCCACTTTCTGACAGCATGTTATCCTCCACCTCTTTGGCTAATAATGGGCAAACTGCCAACTAAAATTCTCTCTAAATTCTGCAAACTAGAGCTGTCAGTACTGTTTTGCTGGAAAGAGCCAGAACCCCTGCTTCTTCTGAGGCATTTTGTTTTCATAATAAAATCAACTCTTTGCAAGAAGAGAAAAAAGGCCACACATAATTTCACATCTGCACCCCTAAGAGCTACGCGGAGCAAATCTAAAGGTAATAAGCAGACCATGGAATCTTGGTAGGTCTGCTTTCTTTGTTCCCAAGAAGGTGAAAGTATCCCACTTTTGTGAATGAAAGGAATTAAAATGTTGAAAAACCCAGATATTCTAAATACTCCTATACCTCTAGCTCCAAATATGAAGCCAAAAAACACTTTATAGTTACATTAAGGTTCTGCTTAAAACCAATCTATTAACGTAAACCCAACCATAAACCAGAGTTGTCAATTTCTATTAGTAATCTGGGATATGAACAGATTGGTACTATAATCTCCTTCAACTTTCTATTTACAGTGAAAACTCATTTTCTGAAGCCTTAAGTCAGGGGTTCTCAAAATTTTAATGTAAACAGAAATTGCAGGGGTGGTTTCTGAAAGGCAGATTCCCTAGCCCAACCTCCAGCAACTAATCAGTTGGGAGTGGGGCTGGGGAGCTGTATCCAAGGATCTGTATTTCCAACAAGTTATTCTAGTGACTCCAATGCTATCCTAATATAAACTTCTCAAAGCCTGCAAGTTTCAGATACATGTTCATAACCCCAAGTTTTAAAACTGAATGAAAATCATGTTTTTCCTTTTGGATATCAAAAGTAATTCTTGAAGAGAGATTAAAAATAAACGTCTTGTATCATCTCTGATCTAAATATGTTATTACTATCTCAACCTAAAATTGCATAATTAAAGTATAATCACTTAAAGCCAAATTAGTTATAATTCAAAATTCTGTGAAGCTTGCCCACTAGCTGCAAAATCAATCTAATCTTCAATAATTTAATCATTACAGATACAAACCAGAGAACCAATCAAGATATTTTGTAGATTATTATTTATATATTGTTCTGAACATGACACAAAGGGAAAACAGTCTTACAGTCTGGAGGAGTTCTGATTCCTTGAGGGGAATTATTTTGTTAACATAAAAAGTAACTGGTCCAATTGACCTAATATATCTTTCATTTTTTAGTGATAGCATAAAGAATGAAAATGACCATCCCTACATATATCGTATCTGGTAGTAATAAAATCACCATTTAAAAAAGCAGCAGGCATGCTAATGGTATATATTTACCTGTCAGTACTTCCTATGCTTCAAATTTCCCTAATGTGCTGCTGCTTCAGATAGTGGCCTTGCCCTGGTCCTTTCATTAATGTCTCTCATTAATGAGAGTAACAAAAAGGGTAATTTTCTGTTGGTTACTGTCCTTTTAATTTCTTGACAGTTTATTTTAACTCTGCTTAAGGTGAGTAACCTAGACAAATGTGTATGCTGTTTGCAGGACAAAGGTTTTGGCACAAAAATGCTGAAATGAGTTTAAAGCACTTGTCTCAAAGAGACACAGTAATCATTAGTAAATCGAAAGGTCCAATGATAAACAGACTAGCAGAAAGAGTAGTCAGGTTTAGGAAACACTAGTACCTGAAGATGTTCAGGGGAGGATTGTGAGAGAAAGGCATCAGGGTATCTTCCTCTCTTGGACATCTACACTGCGCATGTTTAGAATGTTAAAGACTGAGAAGTTCTGGAGTAAGAACACTGCTTTACCTCAACATTTCCCAATTTTGCTTGACCATGAAATCTTTTATCTTCAATATCTTGAATATGTTCAATTAAATGTGTAATTTGGGCAAGAAATCTAACCTTTCTGAGCCATTATTTCCTCATATGCAGAAAGTTATAATAAAAATACCAGTCTACCTATTGCACATTTGGTAGCAACAATGAGCTGGTACTTGTAAACCTGCTTTGTAACCATATACATCGCTGATTGTATGCTATCATTACCAGGAAGATTTATAGCGAATTTAAGAATAGCTTCGTTCTTCATGTGTGGAGTGAAAAAGAAAGTAAGATAGAAGATAGCATGACCTAGTTTCATTCTTCACCCCTGGGAATAAAAAACAGACAATGAAATAAGGGAATAGAATATTAAATATATTTCCTCCAAAGACTTTCCATTCTTAAAACACACAACTGAATCCCAGTATTTTTCACAGTAGTAACAAGCCACACAAAGGCACTGCCATCTGCAGGCCATAGAGAGGGAATGCTTGCAATAGTTACTTAAAAGGAAGTTGCAAGCCATCAGGCAACCCTTTCTCATCCGACTTCAAAAGTCTTTCCAAAAGGTGTTTATTCTTAGCTTTTGAGTATTGGTAGATAAGGCTCTATTTGCCAAGTTTTGAAATTAACTCTTGATTAAATTCTCATTTCTTCTCTACCCAGGACTGCTGCTTAGAAATGTGAAAAAAATTGCCTTTGCCTTATGGAAGTTCTACATTGGGCTCATACCAAAGTAACCCCAAGAAATATGGATTTTTTTTTTACAGACTTTGAGGAAAAAAACCATTGAATGGCCTGAGCTGACTTTTGAGTTTCTTTTCAATTAGAGTAAATCTGCTCTCTCACATACAAAAATAGTTTATGGACAGACTACATATAGAGTAGACTGTTAAATTCTAAATTAAATTAATTTGTGTGGTGTTCACAGGCATGCCACATTGAACAACCTACACCTCGAATATTTTTCACTAGGCATTGGAATACGGTTTATCCAGCACATTCTACAAGGAAAATCAGTTTCTATGTTTTAGGTTAAAAGATTCTGTCAGAGGTCTCAAAGAATATCTAAAGGGTGACAGATAAAAAACGCAAAGAAACCAGAATGAAGAAACTGACCTTAAGAAATAGCCAAGTGATATCCAACAACCCACAGTGCAAAAATTTGCACTTTACTGATTTGAAAAGTCAACGCAAGTTAGTTTTCATACCCAGACTGGCTTAACAAAGAACACATTAAACCTAGAGTTGTCAAAAAGCAAAACGGCTCCATCAGAAATATCTTTTTGTTAATTGTCAGGCGGCTACGATACCACAATGCTACAAGAAAACTTGGAGGCACACTGGGTGCCCTTGAGCGGGCAGTTCCCGAAGTTCCCTGGAACTATCACCTGTAAATCAATAATGTCAACAGTTTACAACAAGAAAGCTTATAATTTTATCATTCCCGAAGACCTCGGGGCATTTCATGGAATCTGCTAGGCCTCAGGTAAAAATTCCGTGCACGGAGCGAAAGCCAAAAGGACCACAATTAACCTCATACTCCTCGGGCAGCGTTTCCCAAAGCATGGAACGCAGAATAATTGCAGGAGGAACAAGGACGCACTGTTTATTTTAATAGACAGGTATTTATTTTTTTATGAGCATTAGAAAATGGCTGGCTTTCCATTATATGGTTTGTGATTTACGTTTCCACCTTAAACAAATGTAAAGAGAAAAAAGCGAGTCCGTTTAAAGAAAAAAATTAACATTCGGTAAATAACAGTAGTACATATGTTACACAGACATAAAGATGCAACGCGAGAGACTGAAATTTGGGAAACGTCGTCCTTAAAAAAGCCCCTGGCGGTTTGTCGGGGATCGAAAAAGTGCCCTGGGTCGGGAGACAGAAGAGCCAGCAGGTTGGGGCGCTGGCTCAGTCGCTAATTTCCAGGGTAACCTCGGGCACAGTTTCTTTCCCCGTGGTCTGGGCCCGGGATCCGCGTTTAAAAATGGTTGGGGGTGTCACATGACAAGGAGACGCCTCGAGGATGCTGTCAATCGGGGCCGCAAGGGGCCGCGAGGCGGCGGCGATGGGGGACGGCGCTCGGTTCGCCGCGCGGCGCTGTACGCCAAGAGAATGCCCGGTGAGACGCGCCTTCTTGGCCCGGGTTCGAATCCCGAGTGCGCCACCGACTTGCTGAAGACGAGAGACTTCACCGTGTCGAGAAGGGGACGCGGGGTGTGCAGCCCTACCCTACAGAGAAACCTTGAGAACTATGGCCGACAGACGACAGTTCGTGCACAGACACACGGCTGCAGGGCAGCCCCGCAAGACCTGAGCCCACCACTGGCCTCTCGGCTGGCAGGGCCTGGGTTTTACCGGAGTCCGAGGAGGCCGCGCCCCGCACCGGGCATGCGCAACTCCGCGCGCACCCAGAGAGGAGTCGCGGCCGCGCGGTGAGCGGGCCCTCCCGCCTCAGCCTCCATCCGGCTCAGGCCCCCCTCAAGTGCCTGACTGTCAATCCCCGGCCTCGGCGGACGGCCACCGCTTCCCGGCACTCACCGCTACCAGCGCGGCGGGCTCTCGGCCGCTCCTTCTTCTCAGGCACGCTGCTGGCGCCTCCACCTCAGCCCACCTGCCCGCCGTAGGACAAAGGCACCACCAACCGACCGGCGCGGGCACGAGGCAATGGCGGCCGCGGCGAACAGTGGGGGCTGAGAGCGCGCACGCAGCGGCAGGCGCGGCAATGTCGCATGAGCTTGCGGGTTTACGGCAGGGCTGGGTTGGTGCGTCGATCTCCTTGGCAATGTGGGCGGGGAAGTGGCGCTCCCTTGGCAGTTGGGACCGCGAGGGGTTGCCTAGTAACGGCGTCCCGGCTGAGGATGGGTCCTAGGCCTGGTCTTCCACATCCCACAGGACTTCGCCTTTCTTCTAATTTTCAGAGTGCCTTCTTCCTCTCTAACTGTGGAAATATGTCATTTAAATCCTAAAATCCTTTTAGTTTTGCATGAAACTAAACAGAAAACAAAACACCTAAATATGTATTGGAAAATGGTATAAACGCCTGTAACCTCGGGATCACAAGGAACAAAGCAGAGAGGTAGAGGTAATGTTTTATTTAAATTTACATTTTAATAGGCTGTGTACCTATTAGTTTCACTAACTAAAGAGGCAAGAGGCTTCTGGTGATAAAGTTATAGGTTCTTCTTGAGTTGTTTTTTTTTTCCTGGAATATTCATTCAATGTCAAAAATAAATTTCATAGGCTGTAACTCTTAACTGGGATGCATATAAATGTGTTATTCATTTAATCTATAGACTATGTCACAGGAAATGGAATGTACTTGCACAATTGTAAATATTAATCTATTAATCACAGCTATCACTATATGAATCAGGTAGGCTCTTTTATTGGTTAGGAAATACCTCAGACCCCGTGGGGTGTAGTGTTTCTCCTTGTGAGTAGTGCATGCCAAGTAAAAATAGTGGCTGTGGAATTTGAACTCTATGGGAAGTCAGATTTCTTTGACACCCACTCATTTGCCTTCTTCTTCACTCATTTACTGATTGAATGTTCATTATGCATCTACTAAATGGCCCTAAGATTTGTTATACACCTACTTGTGAGGCACTATCTTGAGCAAATGCAGACCTGTCTCAGCTGTCTTGGAGATTACTGTCTAGTGGAGAGATAAAACTAGTTGAATAATCACACTTAAGTGTGTAATTGCAAACAGATAAATATTTGAAGGTAAGAAGTAAGGAATATGGATGCACATAATGAAGCACTCTGGCTCTAGACTTCAAGGTTTTAAAAAATATTTTTAAAAATTTCAAATCATCTCAGTATTACAGAAAAGTTCCAAAATATAGTACAAAGGATTTCTGAATGTCCTTTACCCCGATTTTCCAAATGTTGAGCTTATTATCTTGATCGCTTTATAACTCTCTCTGTCTCTCTGTGTCTTTCTCTTTCTCTGTATTTCATAATCTACAGGCTTTGAGTTTCACCAATTGTCCCACTGATGCTTTTTAGAGCAAAAACACAGTTGTTTGTTTTTTTCTGGTGCAGTATCCCAGCTCAGGGTTCCATGCTGCCTTTCATTTTCAGGTTGCCTTGGTCTCTGTCAATCTGCAACAGTTCTTCAGTCTTTCTTTGTCTTTTATAACCTCGACATTTCTGAAGGGTACAGGCCATTTATTTTACAGAATGTCTTTCACTGGGGCTTGTCTGATGTTTCTTCACTGTTAGATTCAGGTTATTTAGTTTTGGCAGGAAATGCACAAGTGATTCTGTGTCCTCTCAGCCAGTAATTTTCTTTGACTAGAACCCTCTGCATACCCCATCGCAGTCACTGTCCATCAGTGTAGTAAGATGCCACAGATTCACTATTTGCCTTCTCTGTGCTACACTGTCTTCTCGGTGTCCTCCCCAACCATGTGTACTAAACATAATACTCCTCAATCCCCTTCTCCCTCCCTCCCCACCTGCTCTCCCACACCCCTCCCCTTGGGTAACTGCTGGTCCCTCCTTGGAGTCTGTGAGTCTCCTGCTGTTTTGTTCCTTCAGTTTTGCTTCCTTGTTATACTCCACAAATGAGGGAAATCATTTGATACTTGTCTTTCTCTGCCTGGCTTATTTCACTGAGCATAATATCCTCCAGCTCCATCCATGTTGTTGCAAATGGTAGGATTTATTCTTTCTTATGGCTGAATAGTATTCCATTGTGTATATGTACCCCATCTTCTTTATCCATTCATCTACTGATGGACACTTAGGTTGCTTCCATATCTTGGCTATTGTTAATAGTGCTGCAATAAACATAGGGGTGCATATGTCTTTTTGAATCTGAGAACTTGTATTCTTTGGGTAAATTCCTAGAAGTGGAATTCCCGGGTCAAATGGTATTTCTATTTTTAGTTTTTTGAGGAACCTCCATACTGCTTTCCACAATGGTTGCCCTAGCTTACATTCCCACCAGCAGTGTAGGAGGGCTCCCCTTTCTCCACATCCTCGCCAGCATTTGTTGTTCTTAGTCTTTTCAGTGCTGGCCATCCTAAGGAAGCAGCCCATTTTTGCCTTTGACATTCTTCCCTTAAGAAAACTTACATATTTTCCTTTTCTAATTTTACTATGATCTATTTTTCCCTTTTAATAACTGCATGTTTAATCCAAAATAGATTTTGTTATATGTTATCACAGGTAAATATAATAGATTCCGTCTTTATCCAAGCTATCTCAACACCACATAACACCCCCAAACCCTTGGTGTATCTCTTCTTCATCATACATTTGTTTTAGTAGGAGGATTAAGTTCAGGGCTAGTCATTGTTTCCATAATATCTCCGTTTCTTTTGAGGGCAATTCACACTGTTTGGATTATTGTTCCTCTAGAAGAACATGTTTAGCTATCTTATTTCCAGAACCATGTGAAATATACTTGTGAAAACATTTAAAGCAAATTATCTCTGATATAAGTAAGTGAATCTTGTTTGTGCTACTGAGATGATCAAGGCCCTTCTCATTTGAACCTCTCAAAGGTTCCGTCTCCTAATTTGCCTACATGTGTTGAGGTACCGAAATAAACTATAATAACTGTAAAAATGGTTAGGGATAATGTCAGAGATTAGAACATTTCAGCTGCTTACTGTTTCTTGGAGATTCTGGTTCACTGTTTCTTGGAGATTATGATTCATTAACTCTAGGATAGAACTTAAGAATCTATATTTTTTTAAAAAACCTCTTCCAGGTTTACAAGCCACCGGTCTGGGTAATTAAACTGCAGAGATAACATATCTAAAAGCCATATACCATGTTTTGGGGGCCCTCACAAATCACTCAAACTGAGTGTTAGAACTGGATAACTGGCCAAGTCAGTAGAGATAAAATCTGAAGAATGAGTATTCCAGATTCAAAACCTAGTGATGTAAAGCAGCCATTTTATTCTTGTTCATAGTTTCTGGGTCTCAGGACTTCAGGAGGGGCTTGGTTTGGCAGTTCTGGTTCAGAGTTAGTCAGACAGTGGCTGCGGCTGGAACAGCAGGGGCTTGGAGAAGGCTGAGGCTGACCACACATCTCTCTTTCTCCACATAGTCTCCGGGCCTCTCCACAGCCTTTTCGCATGGCCTAGTTTGAGCTTCCTCACAGCATGGCAGCCTCAGAGCAGTTAATGCTGCTCACGTAGAGCTCAGGGCTCTGAGAGAGTGGCTGAAAGAACCAGGCAGGAGCTATATTGCCTTCTGTGACATAGCCTCAGAAGTCAGATAAGTCATTAGGGTGGCCAGATTCAAGAAGGAACACAGGCCTCACCTTTTGATAGAAGGGATAGTAAGGTCCCACTGTAAGAAGAGCACATAGATGGGGGATATAGCTATGGCCATTTTTGGAAAATAGAGTCTGTCACAGAGTTATCCCCTGCCCCCACATTCAGTGTGCCAGATCCTTTCCTGCAAATGTTTCTCAACTCTTTCTACTTCTCTGTGTACCCCTGGCCACTACCTAGCTAAGCTATCAACACTCCTAGCTTGGGCCACTTCACTTGCCTCCGAAGTAGGCTCCTTGCTTCCACTTTTTCTTCCCTTCAGTTCTTTCTCTTCTATAGCTAGAGTGGTATTTTTATATACAAATCTGATTGTCACTTCCCATTGTTCTTAGGATAACAAAAAGCTGCCTTCAAGGAAACTTTCTGCTCTCCAGCCTTATTTTGCACCACTGTCCTTCTTGCTTTCCAACCCGCAACCCCACTGGTATTGTTTTGGGCCCTACGTTTATCACATGCTTTCCACCTCAGGGCCTTCGTACCTCCCATTCTCTTTGCTTAAAATATTCTCCCAGTCCATTTCCTATATCTCTATCAGCCCTCCTCCTTTCTCTGCTACCTCTTTAATTAACCCTATTCGTCCTGAAGGTTTTGATTTAAATCTCACTCCCTCTCCCCACTCAGAGTATAGAGATAGTACAGCATAGTAGCTAGGAGCAAAGACTATGGATTCCACTTCTTGGGTCTAAATCCTGGCTCCACCATTTACTAGCTGTGTGACCTTGGGCATGTTGCCTAACCTCTTGGTGCCTCAGTTTTCCCTCTTTGTAAAACAGATAGTAACAGGACCTATCTCAAAGGATTACTGTGAATGCTTGCTGAATTAGCATGTGTAAAACACTTAGAACAGTGCCTGCCTCATACTGTTCAACACGTGCCAGCTGGTGGCAGTTCATCAGCCTGTTGCTCCCTCTTGTAGGACTGTGTGCTTCTGTCTTGAAATTACTTTTCCAATCAGAGGCCATGTAATGGGATGTGAGGAGAATTTTCGGGTTACTTCCTAGACCGTGACTTTGGGCCTGCAGCTGAGGATAAAGGGGTGTTAAATATATTTATAAAGCAGGGGCCCTTAACCAGGGATTCATAAACTTGGATGAGAAAAACTCACTTCTTTATTTTCATTTACTTCTAATTGCGAGTAAGCATTTCTTTCAATTATGAGTATAGGTAACAAACAATAATATTAGCAGAGCCTGCTACATTGTCCCCAACAGAAATCACAGATATTTCATATCACATTATAGTTATTACAGATGTCTTGACTTATCATTTGCTCTCATCATTACTTTGAGATTATGGAAATTTTAGACTTCCCACTAGATTTTATTATTTAATCCATTAATAAAGAAGCACTTTCAGTGCTATATCATGCATTTGTCTTTTTAATATTTTGATGACTACATTTTAATATAATTGGTTTTCTTTGTAACTCTATCATATTTCATGCATTTACAAACATTTTTCTGAGATGGGTTCATAGGTTTTTCCAGATGAGAATCCTGCTGTACAGAAAGTAGCCAATGACCAGGATGAGAAGCTCTTCTCAGGGCCTGGTAAGAGGGGAGTGTTTTCTTTGAGTCAGTCACTCAAAGTCTGAGGAATATATATATATATATATACACACACACACACACACATATATGTGTGTGTATGTATAGTATATAAATATGTATTTATATATTATACATGTGTCTCTTATGTTTACATATATATATTCTACATAGTCTATAAATAATATCTCCTTAATCAATCCTCTCAACACCCTAAGAGGATTATTACTACCCCTATTTTGTAGATTAGAAAACTGAGGCTTAGAAAGGTGGACAAATTACCCTAGGTCACAGAGCAGTGTGCAATTGATGGAGTCCATGTTTTTAATGACTTCAGTATCCTGTGTCCCACGTAAATCCTCTTAGTCCTCCCACTACCTTGCACAGTGAGTATCCCATTCTCCATTTAACAGATAAGGAAATTGACACTTAAATGGGGTAAGCTATTTTTTCTCACAGTTAAGCAACATAGGGTTCAAACCTATGTTTGTCAGGCTCCAAAGCCACATGTCCCACCATGCACTGTGGAGTTAATTAAAGGTGCCATGGAAATGTCGCCTGGGAGAGCTGATGGCTTATCAGACATATGACTCAGGCAGACCTTTCCATTCCATCCATCAGTATTAGACAGTTTGGAAAGAAATGACTACTTTCACTGCTTTTGCTCTGGGGTTACAGAGTGGTGCAGGGCACATCTTTGTGGATGTGAAATACACACTGGTACTTGGAAAACTCCATTAGCCGCTATTGTCTAGACAGAGAGTTAAAAGTAGGAAGCAGGAGATAAAAGAATTCACAAGTAGGAAATTCTGTACCAGGCTCATGCTGAAGCGGAAAGAACCATTATTTTGAAACCATTAAAGGTGAACTTGGCAAGGATCAAAGTAGTCCTGTGACCTGTAAATCTAATGAAATGAAAATGAGGTAATGGTAAATTTTATAACCATTGAGGATCTGAGAAGCTGGAAATTATCTCAGTGTGAACACTATGAGGGAACAGGGAACAATGGAAGCCATCTAGAAAAGTGTCTTTATTCAGCTGTATTTATAGCAGGTATTTGTCTTGTCTTTCAACACGGGGATCACAAAGGAGTCTGTTTCACCTTGCTGGGTGTATGAGAATACAACTATCACTGTCCCTGCTGCTTCCTTCCATAGAACCTAGCAGGTACAGAGGGAAAGGCAGAGAGCGCTCTCAAGAGGGTGCTGAATAGCTGCGACTGGGAGAGGCAGCAGGAGGAGAGAGAATGGGGGGAAGAAAAGATCTAAGATTCTTCCCAGCCTTGCCCAACCCCCATTCTCTAGCCCTGAGCTAATACGCTAGCTACTAGCTACCATATTTATTCTACAGATTAAGAGTAAATTATCTTTACTCTTCTGCAATTAAAAAAAATGCACTTCCTTGGTTGTACTAACCACATTCCAGATGTTTAATAGGCAGGCACAGGTAGCCAGTGGCTATCATCTTGGCTGGTGGTTTAGAATGTTTCCATCATTACAGTTAGTTCTGTTGGACAGCACTGACAAACATCCAATTCCACCTATAAATCTAGGAGTATTCACCATCCGGGACAAGTGGACCCCAAGACTGTAATAGGGTTAGGGTTGGGGGGAGACAGAAGGCTAGAGTCTTCTAAACTGGGAATGAGTCCCAGGTTCCCATGTGACCTCAGCCAAGCTACTTGTACTCTCTAGGGTGCAGTTTTCTAATATGAATGATTAATGCAATTTTTACTGAATATTATGAGAAAATGACACAGTAAATTTAATCCTTATAATAAGCAATGTGAGCTGTTAGGTCATTGTACAGAGGAGGAGCCACACAGTCTGGAGCAGAACCAGGCTTTGGACCCAGGCTTCTGATTTCAGAGACCACACTCCCAACCAGTAAAGTATCCTGCTTCCTGCCACTAGTCTGTCATCTGCAATCAAGGTGTCTTGGTTGGATTTTCCCAGAAATAGAAACTGAGACAAGGACCTTAGTGCAACCACTATATTTGGGAGATGACCCCAGGAAGCACCGACAGGGGGTGTAGGGAAGTGAAACAGGGAGGGAAGGAAGTCATTATAGGGTGGGCTACTGAGCAGGTTACACTGTGGGAAACTGGGACTTAATCTTGACTGGGGAGGTAGTGTCTTAGAACAGACATCTCTGAGTACTCTCCCCAGGGGGTGAAGGAACTGAGGTATTCATCTGCCACCTCCTTGTCTGTCATTGGTAGAAGGCTGCTCCCACGGGCATTAACCCTGGCACATCAGTCTTGACACTAGTGCTAAACATGCTCTTGTGGCCACAGAGGAGTGGCTGAATCAATGGTGATAAATCCAAGTCATGGAGTACCACATAGTTATTTTTTTAAAAAAGGATGTCAGATCTGTGTCTACTAGCCTGGAATGATTTCACCATATATTGTTAAGCGAGAAAAGTGATTTCAGAAAATATAAAGATTACTTTTCTTATGAAATGAAGAAACATCCTTAAATATGTAGGATAGCTACCAAGCTGCTATAGGGAGGAGGGTGGAAAGATAAAGAAAAAATATTCTAGATATTTACAAAAGGAAATAGTACATATGATTTAATGTTATAGGAAAATAGGAAATGTATCTTCAATATCCTCAGGAAAGAAAAATCTGAAGGTACATATGGGCAAGGACAAAAAGTGACATGTACAAGTAAAAACATCGATTTAATTTTGGGAGGGACCATGGCTAGTTTTTTGGTTGGTAATAAAGTATGTTTCATAAATATCTTGAACAGGAAAGAACTGACTATCCATTGGGCTTTGGCTATATGAAACGGTGCAGAGTTGTTTGTAAAGGCAATCAGACTTTTGACTTCTGAGGATATTTCCCCTACATTATCAGGCCAGGAGAATATCTGCTTCCTTTAGTTCTGGGGCCTGGTGTGTGCCCAGGTTTAGGAGGAGGAAGGAGGAGGGAGAAGAATGCCGTTCTGCACTGAGAACCGTGCCTTGTGGGAAGTGTTATGAAGGAACATTGCAGTGCAAATGGAGTGTTTTGGCTGCTCAGTGCCCAGACATCTTTCTTATTTGAGGGGATGAGGGCAGAGGTGGGATCCACTAAGGAGGCCAAAGGGGTCCTTTAACTATCCAAAGAACAGGTAGTTCTTCCTACCTCGTGGCAGCCAGAATATGGGGTGTAAGCCAAGCATGACCACTCTGATGTCCCTTCCCAAGACTTTCAACCTTGAGGGAATGCTGCCCAGGTTCAGAGTCAGTTAGAGATTGTATTTGTTATCTGTAGCTGTGTAAGAAATTACTCTAAAAGTTAGTGACTTGAAAATACAAAACACTTAAGATTTCACAAGACTGTAGTAAATGCATCAACTGGAGTGTCAATCTTCTGAGGCTGGACTGGAGCTGCAGGGTCCACTTCTCTTATTCGGCTGATGGCCAAAAGCTTCGGATCTTCTCCATGTGGGCTCTGTTACCTCCTGAGTGTCCTCAGGAGGTGACAGCTGGCTTCCCCAGAGGGCCTGATGAGAGACGGGGAAGGTGCCTCAAAGGGAGTGAAGGAGAAAAGGGAGGGAGAGAGAGAATACTCCATAGAGCACATAGGACCGAAGCCCCAGGTTTTTGTTTTTTTGTTTTAATTTTGTATCACTTTATGTTTTTTTAAATTTTTTATTAAGGTATGATTGATATATACTCTTATGAAGGTTTCACATGAAAAAACAATGTTGTTACTACATTTACCCATATTATCAAGTCCCCACCCACACCCCAATGCAGTCACTGTCCATCAGTGTAGTAAGATGCCAGAGATCCACTATGTCCCTTCTCTGTGCTACACTGTTCTCCCCGTGATCCCCCACACCATTGTACTAAACATAATACCCCTCTATCCCCTTCGCCCTCCTACACACCCCCACTTTGGTAACCACTAGTCCCTTCTTGGAGTCTCTGAGTCTGCTGCTATTTTGTTCCTTCAGTTTTGCTTCATTGTTATACTCCACAAATGAGGGAAATCATTTGGCATTTGTCTTTCTCTGCCTGGCTTATTTCACTGAGCATAATGTCCTCCAGCTCCATCCATGTTGTTGCAAATTGTAGGATTTGTTTCTTTCTTATGGCTGAATAGTATTCCATTGTCTATATGTACCACATCTTCTCTGAAGCCCCAGTTTTATAACCTCGTCTTGGAAGTACATACCATCACTCTTCCCCCTTTCTATTGGTCACACGGACCTACCCTGGTACAGTGAAGGAGGGCCTACACAAGCGTGTGAAGACCGGGAGGCAGGGATCACTGGGGGCCGTCTTGCGGGGCTAGCAGGCTGGTTTGTAAGGCCTGTTCTCTAGTGGAGTCTTGACTGTGTCCTGCCTCCTGCTGTTCCTGCCTGGGTTTGGTTCTTCAACCTTCCCAACAATTCTGTGAGCCACCTGACACCCTTCCAATGATGTTCTCCCCTATTTAAGTCCATGAGCAGCGTCTCCTGCTTTCTGTGACAACCCTGACTAGAATGGGTGTTTCAAGAGAGGACAGAGGTGGGAAGGTGGTTGGTAACAGAGGACCTCACTGTAGATAAGGTGATCAGGGCAGCCCTCTCTGAAGAGGTGCCATTTGCCTGGAGTCAGCTGATGAAGAGTGGGAGGAGGGGCATTTCAGGCAGAGGGAGCAGCACAGACAAAGGCTTTGAGATGGGAACTGGGAGGCCTGGGTGGCTGGGGAGTAGCAACCAAGTAGGCAAGTAAAAAGATCAGCAGAAACCAGGTCAGGCAGGATCTGGAGGCCATGGTAAAGAATTTGGACCTCCTCCCCCAAAAGCCATCTCTTATTACAGACCTCAGGTCTTGTCTAGGAATCAGGATCAGCCAAGTTAGTATGTGGCTTTAATCAGATCATAAGAGCTTCTCTCTACTTGCCAGCTCATCCTCTGTTTGTTGGCTCTCAGGTTTTATCCATTTCTGGTTGGGTTCTTTTCTGAGTTTCTTAGTTCCCTTTCCTAAGTCCCAACCCAACTATGCTGAGATGAAGGGAAGTGTTTTTGTCCACAGTTGGGCCTGGTAGTCCTAGCTGGAGAGTTGGGTCATTTGGTGGAGATGGGCAATACCCAGGTGGTACAGGAATGAGCAGATGGATCCTGATAGGTCGCTTCAGTCTCATCACTTCATAGTCTCACATTCACTCTACACACACTTGTTCAGCATCCAGCATGTGATCAGCTACACAGATCTCCCTCTCCCGGAATCAAGTCAGGTCTGAGGGATGGCCCAGTCCAAAGGGTATTGCGTGGGAGTGGTCTGGAATTAAGCCAGCAGGTTTTATGAGCCCTGTATCCTAAATGGGAGCCAGATACTTTCCCTCCCAGGCTTACTGAAGGGGGCCGAACTGGCCCTACACTCCTAGCCGAAACCTCAATTTCCACTTCCTTGCCCAAGTAATAATCCTGGGGAGGGAGGAGTTCTTTGGTTTTATTGAGGAGAATACTGTTTACGGTGGAAGACAATTCCCTCCCTCCCTTTAACTGGGAGTCCCTCACGGAGATTGAGGGATGACTGCAAGGAGGGGGTTGTGGGGTGCAATGGGGGTCTACTTGGTAGTGGACTTGCTGACACCCCTGTGCCTATCTGAGCAGGGGAGAAGGGTGGTGGAGCGGCTGACCAAGAGTCATGTGGACCCTTCAGCAATGAGCCAGGCTTTCTGGTATGCCTCCCAAGCAGGCTGACTGCTGACAAGAGGTCCCACCAGGGGCAGGAACCCAGGTGGCAGGGCAAGGTAGGAGAGCTCAAGCCTGAGCTGGGTGCCCCTGTTAGAGAACTCGGCAGTGGAAATGCCTCCAAGAAACTTAACGCATGTGCCCCATGAGAAAGCATATATGGACACTTGCCACTGGGTTAGCCAGGGAAGCAAGGTCAACCAACAGGGAGAAGGCTATTGCAGAGAGCTATTCCCACTCCCTCCTTCCCCTTCAATAGAGGGGAGGGTGCTGGGCTGTGTCTCCCAACCAGCCATGCTGGCCACCCCAAACCCAACCTTTTAGCCAAGCAGGTAAGGTCCTGGCTCAAGGCAACTCTTGAGTTAGGGAGAAGATAAAACGAGATTTAAATTGAGTTTGAGAACAGAGCTTTCAAGGATGGAGGTTTAACAACAGAAAGTGATCAAAAGTAATGCAATCTGCCCAAGAGGTCATTCAGAGATGGAAAAGGGAGATTTGATGCAGTATGGCTGAAGGCAGAGATTAGGGGGGAAAGCTTCATTATTATCCCCTCCCAGTTGAGTCGCCTCAGTACACTGGTTCCACAAGCAAACAGAATAATTGATATACAGTGTGGCAGGGCTGGTGTTTTGCTTTGGCAAGAAGCCACAGGGTTCTGAGAGGGCATGGGGAGTTAGGTGTGCACATCCCAGGCTGGCTGTTGGAGAGGGCTCTCCCAAGACGGGGCACCTGAGCTAAGCCTGGAAGGATGAGAAGTTGTCTGATGAAAAGGAAAGTAGAGACAGGCTTTTCAGGCAGAGGTGGTAGCACAGTCTGGGGCAGCAAGTTGAAGGCAGGAATGATGGTTAGAGATACAGGCCAGGAAGCCCATGGCCTTGAGGCCCTGTGAGCTTAAGGAGTGAGGGCTCTGGGGATTTGCTTCAAACCTGGAAGCAACATGTTCAGGTTTGCACATTAGAACCATCTGGTCACCAGATTCTGGCAGTGCTGTGAACTTGACTTCCAGGAACACTTCTAGCCCATTCACCCTGGCCTTGTGGGGCCCCCCACCTCCTTCAAAGGCCATTTCCTCTGAGTCGAAAATCCTCAATCCCCACTCTTTTCAATGTCCTTTACCCTACTCCCTCATGGAATCCTTCAAATTTCCCTTCTTCGTTGGGACTCTGAAATATTGCCACCCTCCCCATAAATAATCATCTCTCTTTCCTCCTCCAGCATACTCTTCTCAGCCCAAGAAGATTCTATGCCTTCTCTGGGCCTGTGCCCGCCAGCACATGTCTCCTTGGGATGTGCATATACTAAAATATCTTCCCTTTATCTTATCTGGTCTTCACCCCATGGGGCAATCCAAAGGCTACTATTTATTCTTTCACACATTAATTTAAGCTGCTTTAATTGCTGCTATGATAGGTTTTATATAATATAATTAATGTTTTAATTCTGTGTACTTGCTTCCCAAGGCAGTTTCGTGAAGGGCCCAATTTTGGAATCAAGCAAATAAAGAATAACTAATGGCTGAAGTTATCATAGCAACGCCCTCCCCACCCTGCCCCACCAGGCCTTTTAACTGTGCTTGTTTTTTCAAAGTGGGTTAAGAAGGGAAAAATATATCTTAATGTTCTCTTCATCCTGAGTATGTTTCGGTGGCTTTCATGAAGTCCCCTGGACCTGGGTTTCAAGTGTTCCTGCCCTACTGGTGTTTGACCACCAGCTTAAGGTCTGTGTTGCACCTCTGCCCCCATCTTTCCTGATGGAAGCTGGGTTTACAATAAGAAGTTACAGAACCCACCTGCACACTTATTTATTCATTTAGGCAAACTTGTCTTGGTATCCTATTATGTGCACAGGACTGGGATAGATTCAGTCCTGCCCTCAAGGAGCCCACAATTCAATGGTGCAGGCAGATGGAGTTATAGTCCCTCACACTAATGATGTGGGAACACAGGGAGGGGCTAAGGTAGGGTAGAGTCTCTACCTCTGTCTCAGAGAATTAGGAGGAAGCTTAACTGAGGAGGAGGCAAACCTTAAACTGGTTCCAGAAGGGAGCAGGAAGGAAAAGGAAGACACAGTAAGACAAACAGTTGTGTGTTTGGAAAATGGGGAGGAGGCAAGCATGGCTGCAGCTAGTGTTCATGGGAGGACATGGCTGGGTGTGTGTGTGGGGAGAGTGGTAGAGGCTGAGTGGAAAAGCGCTTGCTGTGCCAGGAGGAGTTTGAGCCCGGTGCAGGAAGCCCAAAGAGGTTTTGCAGCAGGGAAGTGCCCTGGTCAGATCACATGTGGGGGTTACACAGAGAACTGTAACAGTATGAACAATGAGAGAGGGAGAGAGAGGTGGAGAGGAGGAGGGAGTTGCCTGGTACCCAGCAGGGGCTCATTAAGCACTAAGTGAATTAGTGAGGCTGTGGGAACAAACCAGGTGAAATGTGATGAGCCACTAAATTAGGCTAGTGGCTGAGGTGATGAGAAAAAGGGGATGGACTCCAGAGGCAGAAGCCACAGGCTTGCAAATGTGTCTTTGCAGCAGAAGCCAGGAGGGTGTGGTCAGCAGTCTGGCCTATCCCATCCTGCCTGATCTGTGCAGTCTGGCCTTTTGGCCTGGCCCAGTAGTTCAGAGCTTGGAGGGTCACCACCCCAACCACTGTCTAGTTCAAGGTTTCACTGGGGAAAAACTGAGGCTCAAAGGAACTCAGTTCATGAGAGGCAGAGCCTGGACTAGAACCCAAATGTTTCCTGCTGCAGGGCAGAGTGTTGACACTAGTGCAAGAACGGCTTGGAGAGCCGGTATCCCGGGAAACGCAGGCACTGAGGTGTGTCTGTTTCTGCAGAAAGAGGGTCCTGAGTTTCCTAAGATTCTCAAGGGGTCCTACGATCTCAAGGAAGGCTGATCTACTCTAAGTGCCTGTAAGGCGCCAGATGGGAACTGGGACGGAACAGAATCTGGTGGGGTCGCATGGATGCACGGATGGATGGGTTGCTGCACCCACCCGAGGGAATTTCCTTTGAAAGACAGCGAAACTAAGCTGGGAAACTTTTCCTTGAAACGCCTCCCCAGCCCTCCTCCTCCGCACACCCGGCTGTGGCCTTCCCGTTTTCTGGGATGGGGGAACTTCCTTCGGCCTCTCCATCTGCGGTGGGGACGCTTTCGGTTCTGCCGCGATTCCCGGCGGCGGCGAGGGAGAACCGTGGGGGTCCCTGTGGCGTCTTTCCCGCGCCGTGGGGATCCCTCTTCCCTGCCTCGGCCCCCGGGAAGCCGCTGGCTCTTTGCCTTCTTCAGGTTGGCCTTTGTAGTCCTAGGAGGCGAGGTGGAAGGGCTCTCCCTGGGACCACCCCCAAGCGCGCCCCTAGACTCCCAGGGGAATTAGGCTTCTGGGAATGTCCTGTGGAAATCCCGGAGCAGCGCATCGCGGGGAGCCCTGCCCCGCAGCCAGGCAGGCCGCGATTGGTCCCGGCAGACCACGCCCCTTCCCTGGGCGGGGTCACGGGCCGAGGCAGGGGCGTCTCTGCAGGCCCAGTCCCAGCGCCCCTGCTCCCGCCGTCGGGTTCTCACCTCGCAATGGTTCGCCTGCCTCTGCAGTGTTTCCTCTGGGCCTGCTCTTTGACCGCGGTGAGTTGTTTCTGCTCCGACCCAACGGGAGAGTTGGGGATTTGAGAGTGGGGAATGGGAAGAGAAGCAATATTTTGGGAAAAGACCTTTCCTAGCTGATTTTGGGGGACAGGAGGGTGGGTGGAAGGTGGGTAAGGTACTCGGGGTCCTGGCTGAATGAGGCCGGCTGCCTCTCTCCTCCCGAGTTGGGGTCCCCGGTAGCCCACAGAGGGCGCATAGCGGGGGCACTGAAAGAAAAGTGATTGGACTGCCCGGATGGGGTTGGGATTTGGGAAGCCTCAAGCCTTTATTTGGTCAAAAGGCTGGTGTCTGGGTTTGCCTTAGAGACTGGCCACAGAGATGGTGAAGGGTTTTGAAGCGGGAAGGGGGGCCGGCCAAGGGAAGGGGCGGGCCTGGCCGATTTCCTGTACCTTTCCCATTGTGGACAGAAACCAGCTTTTCTGAGTGGTTATCATCTCCTTGCCAGCTGGGCCTGCCCTCTTCCAGGGGTAGCTAGGGGTAGGTGCAGAGGCTCAGGTACTTCTTTGAGAGGGCAAGGAGCTTTTAACGCTGCCACCCCACCCCCAAATCCTGGGTGAGCCAACCTAGGAGGACTACCCAAGTCTGGGTGTCTGCCTCCTGAGTTTATGATATAGGGGACTCCTGGGGGGGATGAACAGTTCGTGTGACCCAAGAAAGGGTTAGGAGAAGAGGGGTTTCTCCAGGCACCAGAGGGCTCAGATATGCCCAACCAAGCATGTCTCCGGGAGTTTCAGAAGCCCACACTTGACTCACTTTTTGTTTAAATTATTTTTGTAGTTCCTCATTCTGGAGGCCGGGAATCCCCCCAAGTACCTGACCCTCTCATCCCAGCCCCTCTGGCCTCTCCCTACTTTTAAGGGCTGTCGTTTTTGTCATGAACTCTAGGCGGGAATGACCCACGGGGTGGGGGTTGTTGATAGCAAGGGAAGAAGAGGGTTGGGGAAGCTCTTTAGTCCCAGAACTTTCATTTTCACTCTAAGCAATGAATGTCTGTTTGGGGAAGGGAGGCAGAAAGAGAAAGGAGCTGGGGACAGGTGTGGGAGTGGGGGAAGAGGCCTCCTTGGACGCAGGGTGAAGGGTGGTCTGGGCTTCTTAAGGGCATAATCCCAATTTCGGCTCCAGGTAGAGCCTGAGCTGTGACAACAATAGGGGCAATTTATTGAGAGTTTCCTGTGTCAGGCACAGGGCAAAATGCTTTACAAGTATTCTCAGTCTGATTTCTCTCCCCCGTTATACAGATGAGCAAACTGAGGCTCAGAGGGAGCCTCAAATGTCTTGCTGAAATTCTCAGATGGAACCTGGGTATGAATTTACATGTCTGATTCCTGAGCCTGCCTGCCCAAGCCTTAGTCCTGAGCTTTGGGTCAGAAGGATGGGCGCTATGGAATGTAATCGGAGCTGGGGAATTGACAAACTTTCAGAGGGGAACTATATTTCTCACATGCTTGAAAATGGCATAAAAGACTTTCATTGCTTTGGGAATGTGGTGGGAAGGTCCACAGCATTGCAGGGAAGACTTTTACAGGATGGTGTGTTGTTTTGTGGGGGCGGTAGCAGCACCTTTTCTACTTCCTTCCCCATTTGGGGACAGATGCATTTCCATAATTATTTTTGCCCACCAGGCTGAATGGGAGCTGACAATTAGGTAGGATCCTGTTGAGCCAACCAGTTAGCCAGGGTGCTCATCATCCAAGCAGAAACTCACATATGTGTGACAATTCAAACTGCCATTTTATGAGCACCTACTATGTTCTAGACATCGTGCCAGACCATATGCATATATTCTTTCTTATCTAAAATGACCTAATCTCTGGGGGCTTTTGAAAAGTGTCACCCTTGGACAAGGTATAAGGACTCATCCCTTGCCTGCCCCAATGGCAGGTATTAGTCCCATTTTAGAGATGTGGCAATTGAGGTTAAGAGAAGCAAAACAACAGGCAAGTGCTACAAAGTCGAGACTGGAGCCGCAAGCTGTTTGACTGTCAAACCTGTGTTCTTTTCACTGGCTGTTTCCAAAGAACAGGATGATTTTAAGGTCCACATGAACACAGAACAAAATGTCATAGATTCCATTTACAGTTCTATTTAAATTCTTTTCATTTTTTCCACAGAGGAAGCCTTGGGAGTTAGAATATCGTTAATATCTCTCTGTTTGCTAATCCTTCTTTTTAAATAAAAATCAAGAGTAGTCCTGGGGTGGAGGGCTGTCAGCATGCAAAGCAACCAGCTGGGGTTTGATAACATTGTTTTGTTCCTGTTGAATTTATTTTTAGGGTTACCTTTTATTTATGAGAAGTGATACTAGTTCTTTTCTCAAGGCAATGATATAAGGTTTACAAATGAATGTATTTAAATTAACGAGAAGTAATTAATAGCATGGGTGGTGCCTGGATGTAGCAAAAATAGTGCTGGTGTGAGCTAAGTTAATGGACAGAGGGAGTGCTACGATCTGAGTTTTCATTTGGATGCTATTACTGTGTGACCCTGGCAGGTGACCCCGTCTCCTTGGTCCTTAGCCTCACCATCTGTAAAGCAAAAGAGTTGGATTTCATTCTTCCAGATTCACAATCCTGGCATTTCAGGAGGGAGGGGCTGAAGAGAGAAAATATGATGAAACTTGGAGGGGGAAGGGACTGAGGAGCAGAAGAATAAAGGGAACAGCCCAGATGCTAAATGTAGCTCCAGCCAGACAAAGACCAGGACTCCAGGAAAGGCACTGGTGTCCTCATGTGCTTTGAGTCTTTGGGAAGAGGAAAGACTCAGGAGTCAAGCCAAAAGGAAGATCTGTTTAGTTCAGAGAATATTGTGAGGTTCCAGAACAACTGCTTTGTGAAATATCAGAATGATTTTCTGGGTGCTTTTATGATCATATCTGTTGGCAGTTTAGTTAAACAAATACACCAAGTAATATTCAGGCTTCATTTTTCTGCTTTGGACTTCCACTTAGGTTCTAACCTCTGTCCTGGCCGACTTTCACCTTCTTGCCAAGGAGACTATAGGAGAGATATCAAGATCCCTTCAAACTGCCCAATTCTGTTTTTAGGTCCACCCAGAACCACCCACTGCATGCAGAGAAAACCAATACCTAACAAAGAGTCAGTGCTGTAATTTGTGCCGGCCAGGTGAGATGCCAACCCTCTTGCCCCATAGTGGGCCCCTTCTTGGTTTGCTGGCAAATGCAGATCCTGTGTGTCAACTATAAACTCCAGTCTTAAACGGCCCCTGGCATTTCCCATCCCTGCCCTGCTGTCAGAAATGTTCTGGGTTTCCTCTCTATCCAGGACTACAGTTCCTAGCTCTTCCATGGCCCCAACTAGACTATGAAGGCTAGCAGGGTCCAAGATGGTCATCTTTGAATCCCCTGCCTTAAAGCCCAGCCTGATCAGTATTTGATGAGTGTCTGACTCATTGAGCTTGCTGGAGCTGCCCATTTCCTGATGTTTTCCAGGAGAGAAATTGGTGAATGACTGCACGAAGATCACCGACACAGAATGCCTCCCTTGCAGTAAAGGCGAATTCGTAGACACCTGGAACAGAGAGACACACTGTCACCAGCACAAATACTGTGACCCCAGTGCGTGAGCTGCTGGGGAAGGGGGCGCTTGGAGCTGGGCTGATAATTCTAGCTCATTCCTGACAATGCAGTCATTATTTTTTACAGTCAGGGTCTGTTCCGATTGGCTGGAGTCTGGGTTGTACTGGTGGTTAAATTATTTTATTTCCATCTGCACCTGGAAGAGGGTCTAAGAAAAAAAGAGCAGGAAGTGGGAAGAGTGGGGCCCTGGGCATGGCCAGTAAAAGGTTCCCATCTTCCCTGTGCACCTCTGCTCAGACCTAGGGCTACAAGTTCAGATGGAGGGCACTTTGCAGACGGACACCATTTGCACATGTGATGAAGGCCACCACTGTACCAACAGTGCCTGTGAGAGCTGCACCCTGCACAGTCTGTGCCCCCCTGGCCTGGGGGTCAAACAGATGGGTAAGTGGCCTGTCAGCAATCAGCTCTAGAGGCAGGAGAGAGGAGCTGAGAGCCAAAGGCGAGGGGCCAGGCAGTGGGCACTTAGCCTTGAAGGCGGAGGGACCAGCCTACATCAGTATCTCCGCTAGAATGAGCAGGAAATGGGTGCCAGAAAATGGGCATCTGCCTTGGGAGGGCAGGGGGGAAGCCTTCCTTGGTGCCACATCAGTTAGGGGTGCTGTGTGCTGGAGAAGAGTGCTTAAAGCAGGAAGCTCTTCCTGTCCCACCTGCCCACTGGTTTCCCTGAGAGCCAGACCAGTGGTCCACTGTGATGATTAACGCCTCCTCCTCCCTCCCAGCTACAGGGGTTTCTGATACCATCTGCGAACCCTGCCCAGTCGGCTACTTCTCCAATATATCATCTGCTTTTGAAAAGTGTCACCCTTGGACAAGGTATAAGGACTCATCCCTTGCCTGCCCCAACAGGGCATGGGACCTACTTCCATTCTATCTGGCCACCTGTCCTTCAGTCCCTGCTCCCCATGCCCACACACACTGTGCACTTGTGGAACTTCGGGACTGACCTGGCTGCCCATATGGACGCTTCTCAGCATTTTTTTGCCTGATCTTTCTTGGTGGTAACAGACATGGTTCACCTCTTGATCTCTGTGAAGCTCTTGGGCACCATGATGCCCCTCTTGCTTTCTTTCTACTGTTTTTCTGTACCTTCTCCCTCCTTAATCAGTTTTCTAGGCCATTCTAGGCTCTACTCTCCGATCACTTTGCCTGCCTCCCATGGGCGATCTCACCCATATCCACGGCTTCAGCTATGCTCTCCCTCAGATGACAAGATAGCACATGGGACAGAAGGCACAAAGCGCCCATGGTGATGTTTCCCTTTCCCCTGTCCCTCAGTGACCCAGTTCTCCCTGGAAGTGGCCACTGTTTGTTCTGTGTCCTTTCAGAAATTCTATGTGCATACAAACAAATGCACACACAAGCAGACACTCATGTTTTCCATGCAAATAGTAGCATCCTATATGTACTTTATTATTTGTTTAGTGTCTGCCTTTCTCCAGTATATTGCAAACTCCTTAGATGTAGACTTGGCCTTTTATTTTCTGTTACTGATGCATTCCTTATGCCTAGAACAATGTCTGATGCATAGTAGGTGCTCAATAAATCTTTACTGATAAACATTGAATGATAGCTGGAGGCACCTTGGTGTCGTAGACTCAGAGCACTGGGTTCCAGCCTCACTGCAGCTTAGAAAGGGCATGATCCTCACCTGAGCCTCAGTGTCCTCGTTTGGAAAATGGGAATGATCTTTATCTCACAAGGCTTGAGGAAAAGACTCAAGTTTATATACGAGTGTTTTATAAACTCGTAAGCCCTCTTCTCATGTAAGCCTCTCCTCTTACATGTACTTTCTTTGAAACTCCTCTTTCTTTTTCCCATGTTAGATTTGTGTGTGTGTGTGTGATATCTTTCTCTGTCCTTCCTCCCAACTCGTGGGACCACCTTGCAATAGGTCTTCATCTTCTCTTATTTGGACTCTGGCAATAGCTTCCTGGCTGTGCACTTTTCTGTAATTTCTCCTCCTATGAGCTCTCTGGCCAACTGAGTCCTCTCACTACTTAGGTCCTCTGGTTGGATGTTGATGCAACTCACTAGCCAAATCCAGTCAAGACCTTCATGACTGATTTTCAGTGATCTGGCTCTAAAGACCAAACTCTCCGTAGTTCCCTAACACATCTGGCATGCCACCCACCTAATCCCTGTATCACATTGTCCTGCTTAGAGTGTACTGCTGCTCTACATTGTACATCCTTCAGGGCCCTCTCAGATCTTACTTCCCCGGGGAAGCTTTTCTGGACAACCTTTAAACCAGTTTCTCAACTGAGCAATTTTTCTTCCCAAGGGACATTTTGGTTGTAACAACTGGGGGACTTTTACTGGCACCTAGTGGGTAGAAGCCAGGGATTCTGCTAAACACCCTAAATACACAGAACAGCCCCCATGACAGGGAATTATATGGCCCAAACATCAGGAGGGCCGAAGTTGAGAAGCCCTGCCTTACGCTGACCTCATCATCTTTCATTCCAGCCAATGTGGATTTGATCTCCTCTTCTCTGAACCATTCCCATTTCACTTTAGCTTATATCACAAAACCTGGCACTCATTAGAGACCCTTGTATATTACTCCTCCAAGATATGTAATACTCTTTTCTCTGCACTCATGAGTTCCATAAGGACAGAGTCTGTGTCATTCCCATAATAACCAGTATAGGAGATTGCACATAATATGTGCTCAGTAAACCTGGACCTATTGGTTGTTGACTGTCACCCTCTGGGATTGGAAATTTATAGATGGGAAAACTTATGTCTCTTTCTTTCCCTCTGTGTGTGTGTGTGTGTGTGTGTGTGTGTATGCACACATGTATGAACACAGCTGTGAGATGAAAAACCTGGTGCAGCTACAGCCAGGGACTGACAAGACAGATGCCGTCTGTGGTGAGTCCTGGTGAATGGGCCCTGGCAGCAAGCTAGGAAGTTGGGGAACTGAAGGGGGAGACTGAGGCACGCAGAGATCCCCCCCTCTGGTAGGTAGGGAAAGAGGGAGGGTAGGTGATGTGAGAGGAGGAGGCAGTTTGGGGTTGTGACATCCCAGCTCTGCCACTAATCTGTGGAGCCCTGGGCAAGTCACTTCCTCTTTCTGAGCCTCAGTTTCTTCATCTGTAAAATGGGGTGATAACAGCACCCCCTTTAGTGAGTTGGTATAAGTGCCTGGCATGGATTCTTGCACTTTGGAGGTGCCCCATCCATGCTATTCTGCCACCCCTTGCTTCAGGTACCTACATGGTATGACACTGGTTCTTCTGAGGGCCTCAGTTTTGATTTTAGAATGAAGAGGTTGGCTTATATCACAGGCTCAACTATACGGACTAAGCAGGTCATGTTAATGAGTGAAAAAGGTCAGGGGTAAGAAAAATTAACTCTCTTTTTTTTAAAAATTCACTTAACACCTGGCAGGGCTGAGACTGAAATGAGGTGATTGAGGCATTTGCCTTGGGCACAATATTTAAGGGGATGCCGGAAAAGTGCAGGAATCAAAGTAAATAATATTTTGATGCAATATTTAAAAATAAAATCAAACTTAATACAAAAAAATCCATAATTAACAAAATATCAAAATTTTAAATAAAAACATCTGGCCCTGCACTTGCCTGACCTTGCCTCACTTGCCTCAGCCTAATCTTGGCCCTGGTTCCAATAAAACTTTATTTAAAAAACAGGCAGCTGGCCCACAGGCCATAGTTTGCTGATACAAATTTTCAAAACATGACATTAAATTATTGCTTCTTTTGATTACTGAGTGTTTTGGTGTCCGCTTAAATTTTGTCCCCAGGCAAGTGCCTCACTTGCCTCGCCCTGGTCCCTGCCCTACCTCTGGGTCTTTCTTGCATTTTCCCCCTGGGAATAGAGACTTAGGTACAAGAAATCCTTTATTTTCCCCTCCATTCTTCTACAACAAAGGCAGCAAACAGTGCAGACCTAAAGAATGCTGGACCTCAGCCTGGGGTAGAGAGTAGGGTGGGGTGGGGAGCATGGTAAGCGGGTGAAGACAGAACTCAGTTCTGGCCCATGGGTGCCAGGTGGGGCTGCTGGCCCACAGGGGCTGGATCGTCCAAATTTCTAAGAGAAACCAGATATCCAGATTTTAAATATGCAACCTCCCAATTTAAAAATGTTGGGAAATATTTCAAAGATATTTTTTCAAAATGTTCTGGCCACGCTAAAGACATCTGCTGATGGCATTTCCCCAGGACCACTGCTTGAATCCTCTGACGTGGATGAGCTCTGACACTATGGAGGGCTTTAGAGTATGCAAGGCACACAGCTTCACACCTGGGGGTGCAGAACCGCTGTAGCTGGAGAACCACTGCTGATGTCTTGGTTTCTCCAGGTTTCCGGGATCGGATGAGGGCTCTGGTGGTGATCCCTGTTGCCATGGGGGTCCTGTTTGCTGTCCTGTTGGTGTCTGCCTGTATTGGTGAGTCGCCACAAGGGGAGGTGATGGGGGAGGGAGGGAGACGTGCACAGCTGTTTGCTGGTCTGGCCTCACCAATTCCCCTTCTCATTTTTTTTTCTCTCTCTAGGAAGGGTGGCCAAGAAGCCACAGAATAAGGTAGGTCTCCCCTGGGAACCAGCTCAGAGTTTTGTCAAAATGGAAAGAAAGATGGACTCATTGTTGTCTATATGGCAGTAAAACTGGTCCCACGTCCGCCCATGGCCAGTGGGTAACCGCAGTGGGGTGAATGGGCTCCTCTCGCCCTAGCCCGGTGTTCGCTCCCTGGTGCTGTGTCTTCACTCTGTCACCTCCAGAGCCGTCTCCCCATAGAGCTACCCTGGCACCACTGGCAAAGTCTGACATCTACTGTTCTTTCCTGGTGTTCAAGCCATGGGGAACATCTTTGGGCCTTGGTGTGGGGCCAATGGATGGGGGCTGAAGGGGTGACTCCTTGAACCCACTGGCTCCTACTCTGGAATCTTCTTGACTCCCTCAGTGTGGCCAGCAGGGGGCAGGAGGCACCCGTGGAATCAAGACTGACCCTCAGTTTGGGAAAAGGGCTTTGGTGTGGGTGATCCCATCCTGATGGAAGGGGTCCTCAGAGGTGTTGGTGGGGGTAACCTCATGCTTTGGCGCCCCAGGCGCGGCACCCTAAATTTGTATGGCAGGGTCCTATGGAGACAACTTATGTAGAGGAAGTTCCTGTCCAAACCGACTCCAGTGGCCCCGTGCAGGAGACCTTACATGGATGCCAGCCCGTCACCCAGGAGGACGGCAAAGAGAGCCGCATCTCGGTGCAGGAGAGACAGTGAGGCTGTGTGTGCCTGGGAACATGGCAGCACGGGCAAATGGCATGTGGCCGGAGAGCCTGGAGCTGCTACCCCTGTGGTAGCATGAGGGCACGGGGCATGGCCCTCACCCGCCTGCACTCCTGCAGTTCAGAAACAGTTCATCTCAAAGAACTTTTCGCCCAGCCCTGGAGCCCACTCGGTCTTCAAACTTACTTTTAAAGATGGGGGCAAAACTTTTCTGGGGGCCACATAGTAATACCACTGAACCCTCCAGCCCAGAAGTCCAGTGCCCAGAGATGTATCCTGGTGGTTTCTGTGCACATGGATATCCACTGCAACATTGCTTGTGATAGTGAACTATGGGGAGCCACTTAGCTGTCCGTCAACAGGAGAGTGGCTAAATAAAATTGTGATATATTTATACAATGGGATCTCAAAAATGCTGTTGTGGAAAAAACAAACAAAAAACGCAGGTTGCAGAATAATGGGTATGGAAACATTTCTTTAAAATCACATATTCCAAAACAATATGGTGTATCACCCAATGGACATGTGCATAAACATAAATTACACATATATATGTAGGCATACCAAGGGGTCTGAAGGCATCCATAGAAAACACAGGTCCTGAAAGAGTTGTAATGTCTGGGTTAGGGAAGAAGCGTTGGTTAATGGAAGATAAGACTTCTTTCTCCTAAAAGGAGAGAGTGAATTCACATAATGCTTGTATAATTAAAAAGTCGTCGTAAAAAGAAAAATGGGGGTAGACAGCTGGGTGACATGAGCTGTTTAACTCGCTGTCAGACTCACAGAATTAGGGGTATTATTTTTGAGGTAAATAAGAATGTCCCCAGGCTCCTATCCCTCCAGGGTGGTTTTCGTGGAGTGCTCACATTTGGCATCAGGTTTACAAAAAAATGTGCTCTCCTCATTGTATTCCTGTTCACAAAAATGGGGCAGGCAGGGCCTGCATCCCTCCTTTAAGAGGTGAAAATGGAGGCCCCGAGAGGTGAGCTTGCCTATGGTCACACAGCAGTTCCTGGTGGTGCCACTCGGAGCTCCCCGCTCTTGGTCCTGTGCTGCTTCTGGACGTGTCTGTTGTCTGGAACCTACATCTCTAGCTCCTTCCTGGGGTGCTCCTGCCACCTCCTCCTGACCTCCCAACTGCTACAGGAACTGCTGCTCCTTGGTCAGATGGTGCCCCCCTCCGCCCTGCCACAAGCAATATCTTAGGATAAAAATAAACCACCCTGTTCTCTTTTTCTGCTGTGCCAACTGAGGGGGAGCCTAGCCAGGAGGAGCAGCAGATGGAGTGGGAGCAGAGGGGAGGGGAGGGGAGGAAGGTTGGAGACAGGAGGAGGAGGGAGCAAGAGCCATGCAAAGCCCCTGTACAAAGATTCAAGGTGAAGATGAGGCCAGGTTGCTTTAACTCAGGGATCTCAACCTTTGTCCCCCAAAAGAAACTGCTTTACAGGGTAGGGGTGGAGGGTTTGTTTCCAGTGGAGGCTGTGAGGGCAGCTAGGAGCCAGGACAGGGGCACCTGGCTTGGCAGCCTTCCCAAAAGAGCCTCAGGAACCATTTGGATGCACCAGATGGAGAAGTGCGGTTTAGATAGTGGAGCCCAGTGGTGGGGAAGGGGAACTTGGGGGGTCTCACCCTATCCTCTACCTAGAGTCCAAATGCTAGTATAGGTCACTTCTGTTATTGGTAGTATGGTGGCAAGAGAGAAAAGACCCATCTCTGCTCCTATTATCTGTGTAACCTTGGGTGGGCCACTTTCATCTCTTCGTGCCTCAGTTTCCTCATCTGGCAAATGGAGTCAATACCCATAGCAGATACTATTGATACATCCTTCGTTTTCTCCCAGGTTAGAGGGTCTTAATCTTGAGCATGTATCAGAACTGCTAATAAGACTTGTTAAAAGACAGATTGCTGAGCCCCACCGCCCGTGTTTCCAATTGTAGGTCTGGGATGGAACTCAAGAATTTCCAACACGTGTTCCAGGTGATGCCATGCTGCTGGTCCAGGGACCACACTTTGAGAATGACTGCTCGTGGCATTCATTTTTCTAGAGAATCAGTCAGTTTCCTATTGTAAGCACTTGGACACTTGCCTTGGGGCTTTCCCTGGTTCCAAAAACATGCTTTGTGCTGGTCGGGGGCAGGTGAGATGCACCTGCAGGAGTTAGTGCTCCAGAATATTCTCAACCAACTAGGAATGAAAGTTGGAGGATAAATGCCCTAGCTCCCTTGCCCTTGGGATGGACAAATCTGAAGTGTGGTCCACACTGTCTCCTCGGTGCCTTAACAGGATGAAGCCCCAGCTGCCCCTCTCTGTTGGCGTCCTCCTCTTTCCTGCCTCACTTACCCACTGGTGCTTCTTGAGTTCAATTCCTGAATAAACTACGTCCATTCCTTCTTTGTCACAGGCTGCTTCTGAGAGAAGTTCCCCTAGAGCCAGCAGAGCTCACGCATAAGGACACTTTTGTGCATCTCAGTGTCCCTGACAAAGGGAAGGGATTGCTATTCTTGGCAGCTGTAGCAAGTTCTGGATTCTAATGGAGCTTAGCCAGGAACTTTCTGTGACCTTGGGAAAATTACTGTCTGGTTCTGGACACTGTTCTCCCAGGTGTGGGATGAAGGGCTGGGGCCCTAGGAATTCTAGGGTTCCTCCAATTCTAAAAAGTGAAGACAACCCAATAGGGTATAGGGGTCCACCCTGGCCTGCGGATGGAGGGGGTGGGTGTGAGTCATTTATCAGCCAGAAGGTGGCGCCAAGGTAACATCCAAGACCCTGGCCGCGGGCTTTTGCCAACTCACACCACATTCCCACCCTTACTTCTGAGGCCTTTTCTCCGCCTCTGGCCTGAGCCTCCTGCAACTCCTATTCTGCCTCTTCATCTGTTCCCCAGGGCTCCCTCTTCACTGTTTCCTTCATTTCACAAGCATCGCTTGCATCCCTACTGTGGCCTCATCCTGAGCTTTGGTTGTACGCAGTGACAGCACTCAGTGGATCGAGTGCTCTCTATGTGCTAGGCACAGGGCTCAGAACTCTGCATGCAATGTCTTAGTCTGTAGGACAGCCCTACATAAGGCACAATCTCTCCTAACAGCCATCTTACAGATGACGCTCAGAGGCTAAATGACGTGCCACCATCTGAAGAGTCAGAATTAGGATTTGGATCTAACCAGGCTGACCCAAAAGCCTGTGGTTTTTACCTGTTCAGAGAGTAGGGAAACAGACACATGGTAACACACCATTAAAAGACAGTGTGGCTTCCAGGACAGAGGGAAAACTCAGAGCAGAGTAGCTGACCTGCAGGGCAGGGGTTGCAAACCTGCTGGCGCAGGAGCTGGAGAGGGATGCAGGCCCCGTCAGGAGTCAGGATGGCAGAGACTCTAGCAAAGTGGAGACGCTCTGCCTCTCCGTGGGCGCAGCATCTATCAGTCCTTCTGGTGGTTGCCCTGCAGGGGTGAGAGTTGTATACTGCTGGGAATCCACATTCCCACGTGAAATCTCCCACTGTTTAAGCACTACCAGCTGCAGATGTTTTTTAAAAAAGATCCCAAGAAAGCATGTCTCAGAGGGTTGGGACTGAAAGACTGGGAGCTTCATGGCGGACAACCGTTTCATTTCATTTATAGGGAAACTGAGGCCTTAGGAGGGTCTGGAGCTGAGTGAGGAGTGTGTCAAAGGCACATTGTCTCCTTTCTCCGGCACCCCAGCCTAGAGGCTGGACAGAGCCCCCCGGGGCCTTAGGCTCCACCCTGCCACCTGGTTACTGGAGAGGCACTGAAGCTCTTGGACTGAAGGAGTTACCCTGGGACTGGGACTGGGCTGGGTGTTGATGTCCCTTTAATTCTATGACACCTACCTCCCACCCCCTACCTGGTCCCAGCCACCCCCAGGCATGCACATACCCTTCCCTTAAATCCATCAGGGGCCGTGCAGAGGATTCCTGGGGCAGCAGAAGTTATTAAAGACTCTGCCTGGAAGGATTTCTCTCCCCCAGAGTGATTCTGGCACAGAAAATTACAAACCCACCTCCAGGGGTAGGGAGATACGGTTTTAATTAGTAAAAAAAGAAAAAAAAAACACCCACGCTGTGGGCCTGGAGTCTGGGGGGTGGGGAAACTCCTCGGAGAGGCCCCGCTGGGCCCTGGAGCCCTGTCAGGGGGCAGATGGGCTCTGGGAGGGACTCAGCAAGATCAGCCACAGACGGGCCAGTGGGCGGGAGACTGGGGGTGGGGGAGCTGCTCTTCTATTCCTCGCCCCCAGTCCCTTGGGCTCCCTGCTTCTCTCCCTTCTGGCTGGCACATCCTGCTGGGCCTTGGCACCCAGCTAGTTCCTTGCAGCTCCTCCTTGCAGGACCCCCTCCTTGCATTCTGCCTTGCTCCTTGACCAACCACTTCTTTTCCCTTCTCCCAGCAATTCCTTCTCACCCTTGTTCTCTTCTGAACCAGTGTGACTGTTTTGGTAATTACAGAAGTCATACCTGTGCATCACACACACCCCAGCCAAGCAGTAAACAGAAAAATAAGACCACCTGTAAGCCTCCCCACCACCCCCACCAACCACCAGTTACAGGTTCTTCCAGACTTGTTTCCTGTGCCAAAAATATTTCTTAAACTAGAGCCATTAATACATACATTTTTGTGTAAGCAGCCTTCTTTGATTAGCAGTATATAGCAGACGACTCTCATTGTCAATAAATATAGACAGACAACGTGCTTTTTAATTGCATAGGATTCCATTGTACAGTTGGAGGCTGATTCATATAAGGGCTCCATACTGATGGACTTTCAGGTGGCTTCTCTCTTTGCTTTTCTTCTTCTTGGGTCCCTTCCTGCCTTCTCTACTTTTCCTGCTTTTTCTCTGTACGCTCCTCTCCCATCTCCTGGTTTCAGTCCACCTCTTTCCCCCTCCCCTCTGCTCCTGCCTTCATCCCCAGCACCCCACCTTGAGGTTCTCCTCTCCTCTCCTCTCCTCTCTACTCCCTCCACACCGCTGGCCCAGTGGAGGGGCTTGGGGGAAGTCTGTCTTTAACACCCATTCCCTGTGTCAGACATGTGCCATCTCATTAGTGCGCCTGTGCCCCCAAGTGAGGCAGGCAGGAGCCACGGTGGCGAGAGGCCTAATTGAATGTAACTAATTATTCACTCCCTTAAATGGGCCTGGGAGGGACGGAATTACTCACTCGAACTGGGGAGACAGGGAACTGGCCGGCTGGCAAACAAATCCCAGGGCCTGTGGAGCCAGCTCTCCTTGGAATACTAATTAGGCGGGAATGTTTGTTGGGATAAAATCAGGATTGGAGCTGCCCCTCCTGTCCCCCTCCCACCCGGGAAGCCAGGGGTCCAGAGGAGAATCTGTGTGTGAATCTTATTGGAGGACTGCTCCCACCCTGGACCCCAGGGAAGGGATAGTATTGGAGGGACAGGGAAATGAAATGCGGGGCCTGCAGCCTGAGGAAGGCAGGGTGCTAATGTTTAATATGGAGAGAGGCAGGGGGGCACAGGATGGGTGCCTGGAGGGAATGCACCCAGGTGGGGGGAGATGGCAAGAAACTCAGTCCCACCTGGAGCTGAGGGGACCCAGCTGGTTCCCAGGAAGGTCCCCTCTGCTCCCAAGGGCTACAGGGCCACATCTGCCCTAAAGACTGAACTCCCAATCCTCACTGCAGTCCTAGGGGTCAGCATCTCCTCACCTCAGAGGAGGAAAACTGGGGCTCATTCAGGGGAAGGATTCCTTCCTAGAATGACCAGGCTTCATTCCTTACCAATTAAATAAAATGTCCCTGGGGTAGGGCTGTGATGGTGGTAGTCCAGACATCAGTATTTTTTTTTTTAGAGTTTTCCTCGTGATTCTAACATTCAACCAGGACTTACAGCCACCGATTTAAGACCTTAGTTCTCTATTTGGGGCTCTGCTTCAAATTCACATTGTAGTTTGTGGCATCTCTTCCTCCTGTCACCCAACCCATCCCCAATCACCTCCAAACTCTAGCCTTACCTGTGACCTGGTTTCCTGATATCAGGACTATGAATGTTGGGGATGGGGTTGGGAGGTGGGCGGGGGGAGGGAATTGTGTGGAATAAGATGATAGAGGAGGGGGTGGGGGAGGGAGGTTGGGGGGAGGCGAGGGAAGAGGACTTGAATGTAGCCCCAGGGGGGCTCTGGGCTGCACCATTCTGGGTAGTTCCTGGAGGGCAGAGGTGAGAGGTCAGTTAGGGATTGTGCAGCAATAGAAAGAGGGGTGAATCAGGTTATGGAGAGATGCAGAAAGGCGAAGGGAGAGGTGCGCATGCGTGTGTACGTGTGTGTGAGTGTGTGTGCATAGTAATCACAATTCTGCCTACCATTTATGTGCCGGTTGCTTCTCACATATTTTCTCATTGGATCCTGACAACAACCCTTTGAGGGAATATTAGTTATCCTTGCAGCGGAACAAGGGGAGGTGCAGGAAGTTTAAGTTAGTGGCCCAAGGAAGCACAGAAGAGCCAGAATCCAATTTCAGGCTCTCCTGGATCCAGGTCCCATGCTCCTTTCTCCTA
Organism: Manis javanica; assembly: GCF_040802235.1. Classification (NCBI taxonomy): domain Eukaryota; kingdom Metazoa; phylum Chordata; class Mammalia; order Pholidota; family Manidae; genus Manis; species Manis javanica. The sequence continues at coordinate 13,040,138 of NC_133160.1, read as the reverse complement.
CACTGCTTTGATTTTGCTACTGCGCTGTGATCTCTTCTCTAGCAGGTGTTAGTGTGGGCGTGCTACTAATCTGCGTGTGTGGGCATGCTCCTCAGGGGTGTGTGTCCTCTCCCTCCCAAACCAGGTTGCTGTCCACAGGCCTCCTGCTCCTGCCCAGCACAGTGCCTCCTGCTGACCAGTGAGAGGAGGGAGGGGGGGCTACTGAGGGGAGCGGGAAGGCGGGTCATCCTGCCCATCAAGTGACAAACAGCCTTGTTTGTGACAAAGGTAGAGAGAGAAGCCTCCCCTCATAGTTCCAGGGCAGGGAAATTCCCCCTTTCCTGTGGTTTCAAGCAGTCCCCTCACCTGCCCCCTGCAGAGGTGACAGGGAGAGATGGATGGGAACCACACTCACTGCCTCTGTTCACACTCCTCAAGTGTGGGGGATTCCAAGGGGGCTTCACAAGGGGCAGCAAATTTATGAGTCCAACACAGATTCCCCAGTCACCTCGCTGGGCAATCTATCTTTCTGGAGCTGGGGATAAAATGAAATTATAGAGAAATAAATCTGTATAGATGATGGAGATCCTGTCAGGGTGGGGGACTGCAAGGGATACAAGGGGCAGAGGAAGCTGGGGCTCAGGTGGGGGGGGCCACTTATGCTCTCCCTTGGCTGAGACCCAGAAAGGGGACTCCGCTGACTTTTGTTCCGGTAAGGTCCTTGGTTGGGGGTGCCGTGTTCCGTCTATACCTCCAACTCTCCCTTGAAGCCCTTCTGGCCGATAAGACTCTCATCTAAAGAACTGGATGCAGGAACCTCCAGCTTGTGGTTGAGTCCTGAGTCACCCAAGCTTCCAGACTGGCAGAGTCAGAGAGAGGGGCAGGGCAGACAGACCCGGTGGTGGACCAGGGGAGGCCAGGGCAGGGGTTGAGTCCAGGGTGATGTGCCACATCTTTATTAACCCACCTGGAATCCTGGCCAGGAACAAGTCAGAAGGGCCCTTGGAGGGTAGGGTCCCTTCCCTGGAGGCCCCCTGATGGACCAGGGTGTTAACTCTTTAATTTCTGGGGATGAGGAGAACACAAGCTCAGGGACTATATGCTGGGGCTACTCAGAAAGCTTGGGCAGCACCTATTTACTGACATGTCTGGAAGTAGTTCAGTGTTTTAACATCATCTATAGCAGGACTGGTGTGCTTTCCAGCTGAAAGTCAGTCTTGGAGGCAGCAGGTCCCAAAAGCTCTGGTGCCCCCCCCTCCCTTTTAGCCTGCCCTGTCTGGGCCCCCTCCCCCCAAACCGTGCATGACCCCCTGCCTTGAGGCAGGTGAACCAGGGAATGAGCCTGGTGCTGAAGGGCACACAGGGATGTGCCAAGCCCAAAGTGCCAGAGACTTCCTGACTCCTCCTCCCACCGCAGCCATTTCTTAGGGGTCGTTTTCCCGTCCACTCTGAGCACTGAGCCGGAAGTGGGCACAACCAGCTGGCTGGGATGTGATCATTCGCCTCCTGAGCAAAGCCAGCCCAGCCCCAGGGAAACTGGATGCTGAGGCCCTGCTGCTGTCACTGAGCAGGAAAGACCCTCCCCGGCTGCCCTGGGCTTGCGCTGGGACCCTTCCACCTCCTCTTTTCAGTAAGGGGCATGCTGACTTTGGGAAATGATAAGGTCCAGACAGCCAGACTGTCAGCCCCTGTTGATGTTGCAGGCTGGGTGGGGGCGCCGGTGTGGGAGTGCAGCCCCGAGGTGCATGGTAGCAGGGTGGGAGCCAGACACAGATTGGCTCTGGAAATGAGATTTGCCTTGTTATCTGTGCTCACTCAGGCCGAGGGCCTTGGGCATTAACTAACCTATGCATGAAGTTAAGAAGAGGGGAGGTGCTGAAAGCAGAGGGTGGGAGGAGCTGAAACATGGGCCGGAATGGATAGAGCACCTGCTGGAGTATGTGTGTGTATCCCTCGGTGGGTTTATTTGTGCATTTTTGTCTCCAAAAAGGGTATGCATGTATTTTCCTGCTTACTGTGGATGTGCTTTAAAAGAATGTATGTAAGTGCTTTTGCTTCCTGTTCATTTGTTTTTTCTCTGTAGTGTGTGCGTGTGCATGTGTGTGTGTACAACCACACACTCCTGGTGGTTCTGTTTATACATGCCCCAGGCACACCCCAGCTCCCTCAGAAGCCTGCAGGCCCAGACTTAGCTTAAGGGGCACAGCCAGGTGGGCCAGACACCCAGGGGGCTGTCTGGGGTGAGCTGGGCTCTGGAGGTGGCACCGGCCTGGCAGGGAACAAAGGGGCAATCAGTTGAGAGGCCATGAGAGCAGCTGATTGAGGAAGAGGAATTAGCGAGGAGCCTCACAGGGCCCTGCAGGGGGCAGGGGCTGGAGGGTTGGCATCCTGATTAGGGAGCAGGTGCAGCTGGGCTCACCTGCACCACAGGAGGCAGACAACCAGGGGCAGAGCAGGAAGCCCAGGGATGGGATGGGGACAAGCTGCAGCAGGACCTGTGGCTGAGCACCTGAACTGAGGACCTCTTGAGGGGAGGAGCTAGGGACCCTGGGGGAGGAGGGCACAGTCTGTACAGAGTGGATATCATTGTCACCAGAGCTCACAGGGGGACTGGGACACTCAGGGGGCTAAGCATCTGCCACACAATCCCCCAACACGGAGGTGGGTTCTGTCATCAGCCCGGCTCCTGAATGAGGAGATGGATACCCAGAGAGGTGAGGGACTTGCTCAAGGCTGCACAGCTACTAATCCACGTTGACTTGACTTTCGGGCCTTCCTTGTAACTTCTTTGCCACCACGCCAGTCCCAGGCCTCTGTTGCAATGCTGGTGGGGAGAAGTTACAGGGAGACAGATGGCAGGGACAGAAAAAGAGGGATTTATGAATCAACCTGTCCAGCAAAACAGACTAACCGGGGAACTGGCGAACTGCCTGTCACTGGAGGCATGCAAGAATGGCTCACTGACCAAGGGCTTTCTTGCAAGATAGGAGTCTGGGTTCCGTCTTCTCTACCACTGGAATATGGATTTGCATCAGACTTTCTGGATTTGAATCCCAGTTCCACCACTTACTTACCGTGTGACCTTGGGCAGCTCGCTAGTCCTCTCATCAGTTTTCCTATCTGTAAAATGGAAGGCTGTGGGGATGAGGCACTCAGTAAACTCTAGCATCATCTGTTTGTTGGGGCAGAGTGGGAATGGATCAGGGTGTGGAGGATCAGAGAGAGCTGGGGAAGAGGTGGGGTTTGGGATGAGCAGAAGGTAAGGTGAACATTCAGGCATCGGCTCTGAGGCTGGCAGGGCTCAGAGGGGTGGTCAGGTGACCTCCTGATGACCTCTTGGCTCTGCGTCCTCTGCGTCAGTCCAGACCTCACTCACATCTCTCACCAGGGCCCGTACTCCTCCCTCCTCCCAGCCGGCTTCTCCTCCAGGCCATTCTCCATCCCCATTAATCTGACCATGCCGCTGCCCTGGACGACAGCCTTCGGTGACCCCCCTTTGCCTATAGAAGTGGTCCTCCAGGGTGCCAGGAGAGCCCAGGAGGCAGGGGAATGACTTCAGGTGGTACATGAGCTGGTGTCCCTTTGGGGCTGTCAGTTCCCTTTCAGCGTCAAGGAGGACATCGTGGTTTGGGGGATGGTTTGTCTTTTACCCATTCTGCCAAAGGAAGATCAGGCTTATACTCAGAGTCATCAGCAAGCAACTACATCTGCTGGAACTCAGGAACACTGGTGTGTTTCAGGACTAGATTTCTCCAACCATTTCCGTCCCCTCGAAACACTGTCTCCTCCCTGCTCAACGGCGTGCTTTCTAGTTTGCATCCTCCCCAGTCTCCCGTTTTGGCTTTTCCTCTGCAGTGGTCCGCCTCCTGGTTCTCCTTCCGCCCCCTTCTTGTCTGGGACCCTATCCAGTCCCATAGCCTTAAACACCACCAGTGATCCCCAAATGCATCTCCCCAGACCCAGAGAAGTGTCCCACTGCCTTCTTTAAAGCTCCACTTGCTATCCTAAGTACAAAATGGAGCCTTGAGTTACCCTCCTACCATTTCACAGATTGCTAAACATCTAGGAGTTTTCCTTGATTCCTTGCTTTTCATTGTCCACCCCATCCAGTCCATCAGCCATGCCTGACAGCTTTTCCTGCAAAAATATGTTCTGAAATAGCCCCCTCTCCCCGTTGCTCCTTACCCTGGCCCAAGCCGTCGTCTCCCACCTGCACGTTGCAATAAACCTCTGCTCCGGCTTTGCTGCTTCCCCCTTACATCCCAACAGTCCAACACATGGTAGCCAGAGAGGCTTTTAAAACATTAATCAGATTATGTCACTCCACTGCTTAAAAGTCTCAAAGGGCATTCCCTCGTGCTCACAACACATCCAAGCCCTTTGCTCCGGTTTACAGGCCCCGGGTGCCTGGGGTCTTTTTCTGTTTGTTTCTCCTCTTTCAGCCCATATAACTCACCCCCTGGCCTACTCTGTTCCACTCCCACTCAGCTCAGTTCTGTCTTACCCTCTCTGGCCAGAATTCTCTCTCCTTTGATCTTGGCATGCTTGGTACCTTCTCTTCCTTCAGCTGTCTGCTTGAGGGTCACCTCCTCAGAGGGGCCTTCCCTGACCATCCAATAGCAAAATTGCTGGCAGACACGACTGCATCCACTTCTTCAAGCTCTCAGCAGAGCGTGACATTTATATTGGTTTCTTTTGTTTGGTTTTGCTTTTTCTCATATCATTATACATGAGGAATTTTAGTTACTAGGAAGTTTAGTGGGAACTTTACCTGTCTGGTTCATTGCTGTGTTCCCCAGTGTCAAGAGTGATGCCTCAGTCATTGGAGATGATTATTAAGTATTTGAATTAATGAACTGTATAGAATTAATGAATTGTATTGGTATTCAAAATCACCTTTGATTTATGACACCTGTCACTGTTTGTTTCCATTTTAGATAGTGATATAAACTTTCCTTTTAAGAATAAAGCAAGAAAAAAAAGATCTGATAAGAGACTTGTGTCCAGAATATAAAAGAACGCTTACTAAACAATAACTTTACCCAACAATAAATAATTCAACTCTTACTCAATTTAACAATAAAAAGACAATGCAATTTAAAATGGGCAAAGGATTTGAATAGACATTTCTCCAAAGATGACATATAAATAGCCAATATAAACACAAAAAGATCCTCCACATCATTAGTCATTAGGGAAATGCAAAACAAAGCCACAATGAGATACCATTTCAAATCCATTAGATTTTAGCTACTAGGGTGGCTAAAGTGACAAGGACAATACAAGTGTTAGTGTGGATGTGGAGAAACTGTAGTTAAAACTGGGATTGCTGTATGACCCAGCAACTCCACTCCAAGGTGTACACCCAAGAGAATTGAAAACATAAGTCTACGTAAAAACTTGTACATCAATGTTGATGGCAGCAAAACTCAAAATAGCCAAAAGTGGAAGCAACCCAAATGTCCACCACCTGATGAAGGAATAAACAAAATGAGATATATCTATACCATGGAATATTATTCAGTGATAAAAATGAAGTACTGACACATGCTGCTACATGAATGAATCTTGAAACCAGTTTGCTAATAGAAAAAAAGATAGTTCTAAAAGGCAACATATCTTATGATTCCATTCATAGGGAATGTCGGGAATAGGCAGATCCACACAAATAGAAAATAGATTTGAGGTTGCCAGGGGCTGGGGGAAAAGGGAATGGGAAGTGACTGATAATGGGTGTAGGATTTCTTTTGGGGTGATAGAAATGTTTTGAAGTTAAATACTGATGATGGTTGTACAACTCTGTGAATTGGCTAAGAACCACTAAATTGCATACTTTGAAAGGGTGGAATTTATGTTGTTCTACCTAAAAAAATCTATTATTTAAAAAATAAAGTTGAAAAGTGATCATTTAAAGAAAAAAGCCAACAGCAGTATGGAAACACATGGATCTCTGGCAAAGTCATGGAAGAGAAATGTGAATGATCAAAGTTGGCTTATAGGCTTGTAAGGATAAAGTCTGGACATCTTAGTTTAACACCCAAGGCTTAACTTCAGCTTTGTATGCTGCTTTTATCCTTAACCCAGCCACACTGGGCTGTTCCCTATTTCTGGAGCTCTGAAGAATCTTACAAGCTGCTTTGTCTTTGCCTTTGCAAATCTTGGCTCCTGACTGGGAGGCCCTTTCTCTTTCTCCCTACTTGGTTGATTTGCTTCAGTCAATATTGGTGGGATTGACAGGTGATGAGGCATTCATCCAGCATTTGTACCTGGTGCTGGCGATATGGTGCCGAGGTGCAAGACAGACACAGACAGGGCCCTGGGCTGTCTCCTGGACAGGATGAGGGAGATGGTGAGCACCTGGTAACAACCAAGCTGGAAGAAGAATCTGGGATGCAGGGAGCACTGGGGTTGTGGGAATGCCATGGAAGAATCTAACACAGCCTGAGGGATCTAGAGGGGACAAATCAGCTGAGGAGTTAACCAGGCAGAGAATATGGGGAAGAGTGTGGCAGGCAGAGGGAACAGTCTGGGTGAAGGCCTCAAGACAGAGCACACCAGGTTGGAGGAATCGTAAGAAGGTGGATGTAGCTGGAATGTAGCCTGGAGGTGGGGAATGGCAAGAGGTGATCCTAGAAAGAAAGTCAGGCCGGGCGATGAGGGTTTCTGTAGGCTATGCCAAGGACTCTGGACTTCTAATTCCAGAGCTCAGATTCCACACTACACAACGTCATCATTATTTTTTCTTCAGTTCACTGATTGCTCCTGCCATTATGTATGCATCTGTTTATTTTCTCCCCCTAAAAAGGAGTAGAAGGACACAGACTTTGTGCTGTTCATTGATTGCTGTGTCCCCAACAGCCAGAACAGTACCTGGGTCATGTAGATGCTCAATAAACACACCAAATGCCTGAATGTATGTGCCTTTCTCCTCTGCTTAACTGAGTTATTTAAAATCAGGGATTTATCATTGTGTCCTTGGGGAAGGACTAGCACAGAGCTTGGCATGTACATGCTGCTCAGTAAATATTTAAAGAATAAGTGAATGAATGAATGAATGTCTCCCCTGGTGGGTTACAAATTTCTGAACTGATTTACGTCCCTAGTGCTCAACACATTGGCAGAAAGCAGATACTCAATTAAAGAGTCTTCTCTGGAGGGGGCCCCTGGCAGGCCTGCAGTGGGAGCTAAAACAAGCTTACCTTCTACAATATGGGCTCCCAAGCATGCAGGAAGGGGAGATGCCCAGCTGGCAAAAGCCCTCAGGATTGGAGTCACAGGTCAGCAGACAGGATCAGCCTGAATGTGTGGGGTGACCAGCGAGACCGGGAGCACCAAAGGCAGGTTTCCAGGAAGCCAGAGACCCAGCCCCTGCTCATCACTCTCCTTAGCCCCGCCTCCCTGCGACTGGCATGCTTCTCCACCAATGAGGTATGAGCACAGTTGGGGGTGGTTGTGGTGGGATGGGACAGATGGTGGAAGACAAGGAAAGCCCCATGTTCTCCTCCATCTGTTACATTTAATTGACTTCCCGCAGAAAGAAAAAAATAAATAAACCAGTTGCAAGGATGAAATTGGTAATTAAAAGGCCCTCTGATTAGATAGACAAATATTTACCAATTATGTCTGACCCTGCCTGTCCCTCTTACATTTACAAACTCCCCCATCAGCACCATGGCCGTATGACACCCAGCTGGTAGCTCTTCCACCAATCTCTCTCCTGGGGCCCTGACTGGCTATGGGCAAAAGAGGGTAGGAGAGAGACATATATTTGGCAAATAGTTGTTCAACAAACACTGACAATGCCTATTGCATGTTCAGGCTCAGTGCTGGGTCCAGGGAGCCAGAGCAGAATTTCCATGGACAGCTCTTCAGGTTGTGTACTGCACAAAAGCTCATCCCCAGGTGAGTGGGGCTCCATTTGTCAAACTGGAACCCTTAGTGCCAGAGAATTTTTCATTTTTTTGCACATTGTGCCATTGGTTTACCAAGCCATATTCACAGGATTGTGCCTGCTTTTTTCTAATCTATATTGAAAAGGCTGGTGACACTATAGAGATGAATAGAATTCAGTTCCTGATCCAAGGGCTCTGGGATAATTGGGGAGAAACTATGCCTATCATGTGTAAACAGTCATTTAACATTTATTGAGCACCTAATGTTTGCCAAGCAAACTGTTTCAGGTGCTGGGGGAGAAAGAGATGAGTAATATGTATTTCCTGCCCCCTGGGAGCCCAATCTACTTGGAAGAGATGGGGTTGTGAGAATGCAGTGGAAGAATCTAACACAGCCGGAGGAATCCAGAGGGGAGTTTTTTTTTGCAGCTGAGGAGTTAACCAGGCAGAGAATATGGAGAAGAGTGTGGCAGGCAGAGGGAACAGTCTGAGTGAAGGCCTCAAGACAGAGCACACCAGGCTGGAGGAATCATGAGAAGGTGGATGTGGCTGGAATGTAGCCTGGGTTATACATACCTGAGTCCTTCCTTTATTCCAAGTAATCTTTAGAAATATCGGGGAGATAAGAGTAGTATCTCTGGACTCACACTGCCTGCATTCAAACCCTGATTCTCCCATGCCCTTGCTGTGTGACCTTGAGCAAATTATCTCCTCTGTGCCTCAGCTTTCCTCTCTGTAAATTGGAGATAATAGTGGTTAACAGCATCTCAGGGTTATTAGAGTGATTTAAATAACTCATGCCTTATACATAGTAAGTGCTTTAAGGGTTAGCTATTCTTTTTTTGAGTCCCATTGTGTGTCCCTTGGAACACAGAGCTGTACCAGTCCAGTTTCCTCTACCTTTAGAACTCACAGTGTGGAACACACCCAGAGAAATCCATTAACACACAGGCTCACATATACTCAGACTGTGCTGAAAGAAATTTGTGGTGGCAGGATTTGGTTCTAGAATGATGAGTCTTAGATTAGAAGTCTGATGAGTTGAGGTTTTCTTAAGCCCAGGCTAGAGAAATTGAATGATTGCCTGGTAAGGTAGTGAGCTCTCTATCACCAGAGCTATGCAAAAGTGTGAGGTTGCGACAGAAAGGATCCCAGCTGTGGGATAAAGACAGCTCAATTCCAGCAGGCAGACACTGATTTGGGGTGTGACAGCCCCCTCCTGAGATCGTGGGGCCACTTTTCCAGAATCAGCTGGGCAGGCCTGGAAGCCTGGCACTGGGCAATGTCCTGGGAATTCATTCCACTAGCAGAAGGACAGCCAAGCTTCTCACCCCACATGTCCATTCCCTGGGGCAAGGCACAGAATGGTAGGACTGCAGGCAGAGGCAGGAAAGTGACAACCTTCAGTCCCTTTAGGAGGCCCAGGTTGGGGTGGGAGTGACTTGGCATGGCTTAATCCTGAATGGTGACTTGGGAATTCACTCCCTCTGCCCACTAACTCCTGTCTCAGTTTCTCCACCTGTAAAATGGAGAAGACAATGGACCAGATCATATCAGCATCCAGCCCTTGTTTCCCTTTTCCCATTCCCAAATTCAGACAACATGTATTGAGCACTCACCACATTCTGTCACTGGGCTATGCCTGTTGCATGTAGCATCTCGTTTAAATCACTCACCCACCCAGGAGGCAGGCACTACTGTTGTCATGCCCACTTTATGGAAGAAGAAGCTGAGGCCCTCAAAAGTAAAGTAAGTTGTCCAAGTTCACCCAACATGGAATGACAGAGCCAGGTCTTAAATTCAAGCCTGGCTGATACTGAAACGGGGGAAGCCAGGACCCCTGTCCTCCTGTGGTCAGTCCTGCTGGGCCCTCCAGAACAGCCCCCATCCTGTGCACATCCTAAGAACCCTCCCCCACTCCCCATACCCCTCCTGGGCTCATACCATGAAAGCCCCATGCAGAGCCTTCTACTCTAGAGGGATATATATTATCTAAATTTGATAAGACAACTTAATTTCACTCCGTGTCTGTTACCGGCGATAAAACCAGGAGACTTTTATGACCCAGCGTCCTCGGCAAGATTGTCAGGAACTTATTATACAAGGTCTAACTGGATTTCTCTCTGCAGATGGCTGGGAGCCATGGGCTGGAACGCAATTCGGCAACACATTTGGGGAAATAAATGCAAAATGCTTGTTTCAGAGACTTAGATAAGGCAGCAGGCCTCTGAGCTCCCCCAGAGTCGGCTCTGCCTTTCCCAGGCCCTAAAGGGTGATATGGGGAGGATTTACCCTGTTGGGGAGAAGGAAATGATTGATTTTCTCCCTCCTTCATCCCTTGATCCTCCTCACCCAGGGAGGGAATGTGGAGGCTGCTGAGATGTGGGGTTCAGAACAGCTATTCCTGGAGAGTCGGCAATTCAGGCAGAGACGGCAGGGCGGGGGTGGGGGTGCTGAATGGGTGGTGGAACTGAGCCCAAAAATATGAGGACGAGTGCCTGGGAAAAGAGGTGAAGATGAATAAAAGAATAGGAAACTGGGTGCGCCTTCACTGCTGCCCAGGGATCCACCAAGACTCATTGCTTTATTGCCTCGGGATGCCTGGCTCCTTCCTAAGCACACCTCAAGGGCTGGTGCAGACTCCCACATGCAGGGCCCCCAAATGTGGGGTTCACATATTTGGGCTCACAGATACCCCAAGATGTTGAAGTTCCCTATCAACTTGCCCCAAATTCAGAGCTCCCCTCCAGTTATGATATCTTTCAGGCTTGGGCTCACAGGCAGTCTTGGGGTTCAGCTCAGGCTTGATAATACCAAATGTTGATCTGGAGACTCCCCAACCTAGAGCTTCACAGCCAGAGTTCACTCTCCGGTACTGATACCCCCAAACCTGGGCTTACACACAGATTTGATGTAACTGAAGACACAGACATTTCTCCCAAACTAGACTCAACCCTTAGCTTGGTCATTCCCAGCCTCAGGAGACCACCAAAATTTGAGGGTCACCTTCAAATCCAGGCATCCCCCCAAATAAGCTCATACCGAGTCCTGATGGTCACCGCAGGCTCTGGCTCACCTGGTGCTCACCAGGTGCAGGGAAGCTGCCTGACTTGGGCTGGGAAGTGTCAGGTCTGCCCCGGGGGCAGCTGGGCATTTTCATCTGCCACCCAGCGCCTCATTTTTCTCCCTTTCAGTGGACTTGGGGCTCTATTAAGGGAAGTCTTGTCTCATCTTTTCAGCCCTCTCTGCCTCTTCCACCTGGGATCCTCATCCCACCTGGGCCCTTCACCTCCCAGTTTTGGGAGGGAAGAGGTAACATTTTCTGAGCATCTTCTGAGTGCTTGACAGGGCACAGAGAGGGTCTCTTGTGTCTGTGGTCCCATGGAACTCTCACCACAGCCTTTCAAGCTAGATTTCTGGTATAACCATTCTGCAGATAGGAAACAGGCACAGAGAGGTTAAGCCACTTGTGCAAAGGCACACAGCCCAGAAGGGTGGGAGCTTTGTCTCTTCCAGTTTCCTGCCCCAGGACTTGGAGCAGAGCTTGGGAGTGTCCTCAGACTTTGGGGCTTGAAGGGGTGGCTGTCACCTATGTGAGAGACAGGGGTGGGCTGTTGTCATTGTATTATTTCTATACTGGCAAAACAAATTATTTCCAGTAGACAGGAGGTTGGGGTGGGCATGGGAGTGGAGGACACTGCAGTGAGATCCAGGGCTCCGGTGGCCAGGGCCAGTAACTGGGAAGGGTGATAGGAGCTGGCCTTCGCCAGGGGACAGTGATGAATGGGTTGGGTCCCAGCTGTGGGGTGTTGAAGGACAAACTGAGACCCTGTTCCTGACAGAGTGTCCAGAAGTCACTGCCATCCTGGAAAAGCCAGGAAGGAGGACTACCATGTCAAGTGAAGGCCGGGAAGTCCAAGTGTCCTCTGGAATACTAATGACCTCTGCAGGCCCAGCAGGACACGGCAGGCAAGCTGGAGCCTGCCTGTGTCCCCATTCTCAACTCTGTGGGTCTCAGTGGGACTGGGGAGCAGGAGCGGGGTTGATGCCTGGACCAGGGTCTGGGGTATGTGCAGTGGGGAGCACATGGCTGTTGGAACCAGGCTCTACCACTTCCCAGCTGTGTGACTTCAGGCAAATCACTTCACCTCCCTGAGCTGCAGTTCCATGTAAAGAGGTGCAATGATGCAACCTTCCAAGCTGTGAGGCTTGGAAAGTACATAGCAAGCGCTCCTTCAGGAAACAGTGCTTCATATTATAAAGGGGTTACCATGCCTGCACTCTAATAAGCAAGCCCTGAAAATTGCCTCCAAGGGGGGTAGAGTCAGAACCCAAATCCCTCAGCTGAGAGTGATTTTATTTAATTTTTTTTATAAAAGAGGAACAAGTAATATAATCCTCAAAGGATTTTCCCTCTTGGCTCAAAAAAAACCCAAACCCTAATATCTTCATTTCCATCCCCTCTTTTAAGCTAATTTTTGGAAAATTAAAACAGGGAACTCACAGAGGCTGGTATTTTAATTGGATCTTGTCTGGAGTACTCTCTAGGATTCCCTGATTAGCTTCCTCTGGTAAATCCTCTGCGCTCCGTTTAGCCAGGTTTCTGCCATCCGCAGGGCTACCCAAGGTCCAGGTGACGTCTCATGCAGAGAAGGGGACTTCAGGCCGGCACTCCAGCTGCCCCAAATGCTTTTGGGTCAGAGCGGCCCGGGGTTGGAATTTGACTCTGTCTTCGGAATGGTGATCTGTGCAAGGCAACTTGCTGGCTGTGCCCATGTCCTCGCCTGGGATTCACCTGAATGACACCTGGCACATACAATCAATACATGGTGTTCCGTGCTTCAGCTCACCTTCAGGACTTGGGGGACTCTCTCAGGGTGGGAAAAAGGTCACCTCACCCTGCCTGCGTGCTCTGATGGCAGGACTTTCTCCTGCTTCCATCAGCCAACCAGCCTCTGGTTAAAAAGATAATTCTCTTCTTTTCCCACTTCCTGGGATTTGGGTAATAATGACAATGATGTTTTGTGGGTGCTTCCTTCCTGTCAGATGTGTCACCTGCAGAATCTTATTTTGTTCTCATGAGGGGCATCCTAGGGAGGAAGGGAGCTATTACCTTCCCATTCTGTGGATGAAGAAAGTGAAGCTGAGAGTTAAGTAACTTGCCACACAGCTAGTTTAAGTGGCAGAGCAGAATTAGAATTCAGGTGGTCAGGCCCCTAAAGCCTCCCTAACCCAGCCTCCGTTTCCCAGTTTTGGATGAAAATGTGTTTCTCCTGGCCCTGGGTTCCTTGTGCGTCTGTCTGGAGCTCAGATCTAACTTCCTGGCAGCCAGCTTCCTCCAGGGCTGGTGGGTGAGGGACAGGGTTGCTGAGAGGGACCCCCAGTGCCCCACACTCGCCCACCCTGCAAGCCTAGCCCCAAGGTAGGGCTCCGGCCTCCACCCTGCGGGGGTCTGCAATCAGCTCTAGTCAGCCCTGCCTAATTACTCAGCCCTTGGGAGGTGAGCACGGCAGCACTAGGAAGGCTCCAGCCCTGGTGGTTTGCTCTGTGGGATGCTGGTACAACACCCTTCTTTCCTGGGGCTGGGTTTCCCTGGCTACACAGGCGTGGGTGAAAGCTTTGGGTCTTTAACTCTGAAATGTAATTGGAAAGAGCTGGGCTACCTCCCTCAAAGAAAGCTAGGGTGATCGCAGAGCTCCTGACTGGAGGTGGGGCTCACTCTGCTGCCTGGTTTAAAACCTGTCCCTGCCCTGAGCTGCTGGGGTAACTAATTCTGCCTGGTCAACTCTTTCACTTTTCCCATCCATTAAATGGGGATAAGGCTAAAGTACTGACATCTGCTTAAAATAATTATTGTGAGGCTTCAGCATGGTACCTGGAACATTTTCCGACATATTGTAAGTGCTCAGTCAGTGGCAGCTATGGCTAAGAGCGTTATGCTTGCATTATCTTATTGAATTCCCAGAACATCTGGGAGAGAGAGGCATTATTGCAGATGAGGAAACTGAGGCTCAGAGGGGCAAAACCCCTTGCTTTGTGGAGCCGGCATCCATTCACCTGAGCATTTATTGAGCACTTACCATGCTCCAGGTCCGCTGCTGAAACAGATCGAAAGCTCCCACCCACTTGGGGCTCTGGTTCTAGCAATTTGAATTCCTGTCCCTCTGACTCTCCCTGAGAGGGACGCCTCTCCACCATCCCCTTGTAGCAGCTGGGGAGAAAATAAGGGGGTCCCAACTAATGGATACCTTTGGGGTTCGGGTGCCTAATGATCCACTCCTTATAAACATGTAAATTTTCTTTCATAATTACATTGAAAGCTATCAAACTATCTAACTTAATTCCTTTGCAAAAATAGCTAAAGTGGCCCTGGGTAGTGGCATAAATACTTCAGGCAGAACAGTCTGGGACTGCTGCTTGTGAGGGCCTGACCAGCCGCAATACACACTTAATAAGTACATGTTTATTGGGCCTGTGCCCCTCCTCAGAAGAGGCAAGGGTTCTGCTGACTCAGCCAGAAGGAGAGGAAAGTGACTGGGGCCAGGGTGGTAATGTGGGGAGGAGGAGAGGGATCGGAGGGAAACTATGCTGGGTAATTAATTATCTGTCCTTGTACATCCATAACTTTTTATTAAACAAATATGCAAATGCCGCCTAACCTGCTGCCTCCGCCTGCAGGATGACTGTTAATCTGTGGCTGGGCCCCTGGGAGGAGGTTTGCAAAGTGGGCCAGGGCTGGGTCAGCCTCTCCTCTCTCGCTCACTTGCTATGGCTTCCCTGGTCCTCTGGGCCCTTTACAGAAATCTACTGCGGTAACTTAGATTTGCTTACCCAAGGACAGTGGATAGTGCCTTCTTTACATCCCTCGGTATTGCCATCCTCTTCCCTGCTGCCAGGGCTCAGCATCAGGCACCACTCTCATTGTGTCGGCTTCTGTCTACTTCTTCAGCCCCATACTCCTCCCTCTTGGCCAGTAAGCCTCAGTGTACTGGCCTCCAACTAAACCTTCTCCACCTCAGGACATTTGCACTAGCCATTTCTCTGCCTGGAATGCTGTGTTCCCATGGCCAGCTCTTTTCTTGTCATCCAGGTTTAAAGCCAATTGACTAATGTGGTCACTTCTGCTTTTATGCCACCCTGCTTTATTTTTTTCCATAGGACCTTTCCTTTTGATAATTTTGTTTGTTTGTTTTGTAAGTTTATTTATTTCTCCTGCTAGAATGTGACTTTCAGGAGACAGCATTGTGCTATTTATTCTGTACCTCCAGTGCCTACAACAGTACTCATAGTTGGCCCTGGCTAGATATACATTACCAGAATAAATGAATGACTAGGGAAGGAAGAGCCATCTCTTTCTTTGTCCCCATCCATCCTCTGCCATTTACTACACCATTCAGGATAGTCTAAAAACCACAAAACTTACTGTGGACAACCTTCCATGGCTCCCTAGTTCTTTGGAATAATATCCAAGTCCCTTTATCTGTCCCTTTATGATCTGGCCTTAGTTTACCTCTCCAGCTTCTTCTCCACCTACCTCAGCTCCCTTCTCTCCTTACATATCCTGGGCCCCACACAAACACCTGTCTTCCCCAGGAGCCTTGGCACAAATTGTTCCAGCTGCCAAATTCTCCTCTTACTCCTCTTTGCTTGATTCGCCTTTTCTTTTTGCTTTTCAGATCAGGCATCACCTCCTCCGGGAAGGCCTTGGCTGAATTGGCTTTACCTTCCTCTGTTGACGCACCATTCATCTCATTCTCTTTTCTTATTCTCTCTCTATATGGAGAGCCTCAGGAGGGCAGGGATGGTGTCTAATTTCTCATCTTTCAGGGAACAATTGTGGAGCCAGAATATTAAATAGATTCTGGATTAAGAACATGGATTCTGGAGCCAGCATCCCTGGGTTCATCCTCTAGCTCCATTATTCCCTGGCTGTGCTAGATACCCACCGAGATGGTCCCCAGTGGGACGGGGAATCTGGTGTTCATGCCTTTGTGTGGTACCTTTCTCTTGGACCTAGTGACTTCTTTTAATAAATATGACAGAGCAAAACTGATGGGATGCACTTCTGGGAGTAGGTTATAAAGAGATGGAGGCTCCCAATCCTGGGCACCCTATCTTGCTTGCTCTCTGAGGGAAGCCAGCTACCATGCTGGCGGCTGCAGGGAACTGATATCTCCAGCTAACCTGCTCCTGGATTCCTGACCTACAGAAACTGGGAAGGAATAAATGTTTATTGTTTTAAGATGCTAAGTTTGGGGCTAATTTGTTACACAGCAGTAGGTAACTGAATACTGACTGGGTGATCATGGGCATGTTACTTGATCTTTCTGTGTGTCAGTTTCTATATATGCAAGGTGGGGATAGTCATCACACCAGACTTGTAGGGTTGTTGTGGGGATTAACTGAATTAGTACTTGGGACAATGCCTGGCATACACTAAGTGCTATATAAGTGTAGGTATTATCATATTCTCAGCACTTTGGAGGTGCTTTATAAGCGTTGAACAGAAGTAAACATCGTAAGAATAATGGCTACTGTTTATTGCTCTCTGGGCAGGTTCCAGCTTCTCAAGAAAGCACTCAGGACCCTTTCTGATCCTGCTGCCTCCTGCCAGCTTCGTGGCTGCAGTGCTGGCCACTGTGTTCAGCCCACCACATCTCTTCTCATCCTTACAACATCCCTGGGAGGCAGGGACTGTTTTACAGACGCAGAGACCTGGGTTCAGAAAGGTTATGTAACTTGCCCACGGTCCCATAGCCAGAACAAGATTAAACTAAGTTTTGAATCCAAGAATGTTTGGTTTCTGGTTCAGCTTATCTGTATGTCTTCCGTGCCTCACACAGGCCTGGCATAAAGTAGGAAGTGGTCCGTGGTCACTGAGTGAATGCCTGCCTGCCTGGATGAATATTGCCATTTCCCCTACCTCCCATTTGTCAAGTGAAAAGGAACAAAGAAACTCACCTCTGCCAAGAGACTTTGGACAGCGATGCTTTAATTCAGAGGACTGACTGGCCAGTGGGGGCCGGGGCATCAGCCCAGTGACCCTGCTCAGTGGCCTGCTTTAATAGAGGAGGAGGAGGCAGCGGGAGCCTGCAGGGAGAGCTGCCCATTAGCCCTAATTAGCAGCCCGTCTGGAAAAGAGCTTGAGCTGAAATTAAGATGCTGTCAGTGGGTCCCAGCTGGGTCGTAGCAGAGTGGCAGCTGCAACATTTCCAGAGCCTGAGCTTGAAACACTCAGCTGGGAAAACCTCTCTGCCTGATTCCACCTGGACCCAGAGACCCCTGGGAGGCAGCCAGATCCTCTCGCAGGGAGGCAGTGACCACTGAGGCCCCTCATGCCTCAGAGCACTCACAAAGCCCCTCCCTCCTTGGTTATCTCCATGGGTCCCCCACAGTCCTGGGAGATGGCTCCTCTCCACCCATTTTGCAGAGGAAGAAACAGAGGCCTTGAGGGTTTTAATGGTGGTGCCCACGGTCACACAGCTAGGAAGTGGCAGGGGTTCAGGGTGCTCTTGAGCCAGTGCCCTGAGTCCAAGGCTGGAGGGGGGTGGGAAAGGGAGGCCCAGAAAGGTCCTGCTTAGGGCTGGGGTGGGGGTAGTCACCAAGACGGGGGACAGTGCCTGAACCTCAAGTCGCTCTGACTCCATCCCTTCCTCCCATCCCAGGGCAGGGCAGGGGTCCCACAACAACCCCTTCTTGGGGGAGAGACAAGATCTGTGAGAAGTAGAGGTGGGCTGGGTTTGGAGTGGGCGGAGTAGGGGTACAAGAGCAGGAAAACCCAGTGTCAGGGAGGATCCTACCTGCCTCCAAAGCTCCACTTCCTCTTTTAAGAGATTAAGAATAAACTGGGATTTAAAAATCAAACTCAAACCAAACCCACAAAAACCCTAAAGCTGCCTTCCAATAAATCAATGGGGGTGATCTGTGGAGCAGATGGGTTTCGGGGAAGCCCTGTGGGACAGCAGGCAGGGCTGCATGGCGGGAGGTGGGCCAGGAGGTGCCCACCCCGAATTGTCCGTGTTGCAATGCATAATAATAACAGGGAACCTGTTGAGGGCTTATCACATACTAGGTATTTGCTGCTCTGTAGAGATTAATTCTTTAATCCTTGCAATTAGCCTTACAGGGATGGGTCTATATCAGCCTTTGTTTTATAGGTGAAGAAATAGATCCAGAGGGTGAAGACCCTCATCCAGGAGTGGGAGTGAGATTTCAGGTCCAAATCCGTGGGGCTCCAGAAATGTGTGTGTCTCAGGTACACCAGCTGAGATGGGGGGATGGGGCTCAAATGTCCTGCCAACCCTGAGGGAGTCCATGGTTTTTGTCTCAAAGAACGACGGAGATCTTTTCCACTGAGTGAGTTTTTAAAGGGGAGGGGAGGAAGCAGGTGGATCATGGCTGCCTGGGAAGCATGGGATGGGGGACGTCTTCCTGGAGAGGAGCCTCGGACCTCCCAGGGGCCACCAGCCCACCCACTGCAGACCTTGTGGGGATAGCCTCTGACCCTGGGCCTCTGTCGTCCTCCTCCATCTACAGCCAGGGGCTGGCAACCCCATCCTGCTCTGGCCAACAGAGTTCTATTGGAACACGGCCACGCCCACTTCTGGACAGATTGTCTGTGGCTGCTTTGACGCTACAACAGTGTGGATGAGTAGTTACTGGACACCATGCAGCTCTCAAAGCCAAAAATAGCTACTGTCTGGCCCTTTACAGAACAAGTTTGCCAACCCTCATCTAGACAATATAATCATCCCTTTTTAGATCTCAGAGTTCTCGAATATCAATGCTGAAAGCATCTGTACAGGATGGTCTGTCCAACTGAGGCACAGAGAGGGTAAGGGACTCACCCAACAACACACAGCAAATAGTGAAAGAATCAAGGTGACAACCCTCAGCTCCTGCCCTGAACCGATGCAGTGGCCAGGTTGGTCCACTCTAGGAAACCCTGAGAGTTAGTTTAGCATCAAGCCTAGGGCTGCCAAAATGTGGCTTGCATGGCCTGGAGGACGCATAAATAGCATTAAATACACAGCTGTCACCTCACCAGGTGCCTTCTCCTCGGTTCTATTTCATTTTTCTTAACCCCAGGAAAGGAGGGTTTGGTGCTAGTGTGCCTTTAACACTAACACTGAGTAATCTTCTTTGTAATAGAGAGGGTGTAAGGCTCAGGCTGAAGCTGTCAGCAGACAGCATTATCAGAGCAGCATTAGCACCATTGTTCTACCTGGGTGTTTATCCTTAGTCAACATCTACATCCTCTGTTCTTGTTTTTCCACTTAATATACTGATGTAAGTTTTGACTTCAAAATACAATTAAGTTTAAAAAGTGACTTGTTGTAATACAAACATTCAGTAAATAACAGTTCAGGTGGCACTTGGATATGGCAGAAATCATGAATATGGTATTTGAAAGACTGAAATGCAGAAAAAAACCTGATTGATTCAGTAATATCTCCAGAGCTGAAGTTTCAACATTCTGGGATTTAAGAGCAGAATATCATCTGAAAATAGGGCTGCTCTGCATGGTGGTGCAGGCTGGCCACTGCACAAGGCTGCCAACCCTCACCTGGATGGAGGATGTCACTTCTTCTAATTCACGCGAAGGCGTGCTATGGGCCAGCGGGCTCCCTAGCCACGTCCCATCACCCCTGCCTTCTGACTTGAGATACAGATCTCATGGGGCTGGGACACCTTGCAGACAGCCTGGTGACCGGCAGAGGTCAGAGATTAGATGTTGCCAAGCTGGAGTTGCTCCCCGTTGCCTGCGGTTGTCCCTGCCTGCCGTGAAGTTGCTGCCATCCCAAGCTGCTGTGTGGTGATGCTGACCTTGGTGGCACTGGGGCATCTGGGTTCAGAGGCTGCCAACTGCTGTCCAAGGAGACAGGCCCTGGGGTCAGATTGACCTGAGTTGGGGAACTAA
The DNA here is from genome assembly GCF_040802235.1 of Manis javanica. Taxonomy (NCBI): domain Eukaryota; kingdom Metazoa; phylum Chordata; class Mammalia; order Pholidota; family Manidae; genus Manis; species Manis javanica. Next base: position 13,020,347 of record NC_133160.1, on the reverse strand, counting down.
CTCTGCCACATCCTCGCAACGTGACTTTAGGCAACTTATCTCTTGTCTCAGTTTCCTCAACTGTTAAGTGGGGCTCCGTAGTCATCAGACCTGACTTCTAGGGTTGTCCTAAGGGAGAAGATTAGGTGGCGCAGGGCAGCAGGTGACATGTAATGGGTGTAGAATAAACGGCAGGATGACTGAGCATTCCCCATCCTGGGTGGCCTCTGGGAGGACTTGGCTGTCAGCTCTGCCAGAGGTCACAGCTGGGCCTGCACAAAGCTGGTGTCTGCAGAGAGCCTGGCTGACTACTACAGCCCGTGCACCCTGCCTGGGCCCACCTGCCCACTCTGCTGCCAGGCAGAGTTGATGGTAACTGGTTCCCCAGCTGGCAGGCAGCTACTGACATTTTTATGTGCAGATTGCAGGTAATGAGCTTCCCCCAGGACCTGGGGACATTCTAGAAAATTGTGTTCAGGTTGGAGAGTGGGAGGGTGGAGCATAGGGCCAGCGGAAGAGAGGCTCTCCCTGCCTCTGCCCATCTCCATCCCATCCCCATCCCTACTGCAAAGGAGAGAATCAGGTGAAGCCATCAGGCCCACATGGGCACCAGAGTCACTAGTGGTGGGCAGCAGGCTTGCCTTTTCTCTCAGGATTACTTCGTTCTGAACTCTGGTATTGAGGGCTGACTGCCTGCAATTACAGATGGCACTGACTACGCTCCCGAGGTCATCCTTTCTTTCTTCCATGCATGCATCCACTATTTATTCATCCACCGTCCACCCACCCACCCACCCACTCATCCACCCATCATATAGTTATGGCACTCAGCTTGCTCAGGCACTGGGCAAGGTCCTGAGGATGGCATGTAGGGTGGGGAACAGGACAGAGAAGAAATTCCTGTTCTTCCTTGGAAGATTCATTCCCCATTCATCCATTCAAGAGATGTTTGTTGAGCTTCTATTATGTACCAAGCACTGTGAAGATACAGTGATGACCGAAAAGGACACAGTCCCTATGCTCAGGGGCATCAGTGCAGATGCTGACCCAGGGCTTTGGAGATGGACACTGCCAGATACTCCTGAGAAGGTAGGCAATGGGCCTGCAAGGGCCCTGCTGATAAACACTGATGGTGCCCCAAAGTCAGCACTGACGAGCCCTGGTGGTGCCCTTCAGGTACTGTTGCTGAGCATTGCTGTGCTCCCAGGACATCAGCATTGGTCACTGATGGTGCTCCTATGGTATCAAGGGTGGGCATTGATGCCAGCACTAGTGCTCTCAATGACATCAGTGATGCGCCCTGGAAGGGATCCATCTTTGCTTCTGCTGAAGATCTCAGTTCACCCATTCAGGCTTCCTTGCCCCAGTCAATTAGAACTCCTGCAGGCAGACGGACCTCAGAATGACTCTGCAGCCTGAGATGTGACGTGGTGGTGGTTGCCCCACCGTCTCCCCGGCTGGCAGGGCTGGCTCCCCAACTGGAGGCTGATTGATCCCCTTGCCTGGGATTCTCTCTGAGGCTAGAATGTCATTTTCCACAAAAAGAAACCCTCTTTCTTGCAATTACTGAGAATTACTTATGAAGAGAGAGAGAGTGTGTGTATTGATCACCACCCCGAGAAGCTCAGGAATCATTTAGAGTAGATTAACCTAACTTTCTTTTGCCTTTTGGGAAGTTGGACTCTGACTTATTTAAGGAGATTAATCAGCTCCTCAGAGAAGCAGACAGTCTTCGTACATCTTCTATCTTTTTGGACTATCTGGGATCATGTAATTTTCACCCTGCCTTCAAAATATCTTTTTCCACTGGTTAGCCAGAGACGGGTGAGACTCCTCAAGGGAGGAACAACCTAAGACAGGCACAGTCGCAGGGGGACCATCAGGTGAGAAATTGGGGATCAACAGAGGGGAGGCTTAGAACCTCACCCCCCCTGTTTTGAGAGAAATCTTCCGTATCCGTGGATGTTTTGTTGCCCTTGTCTAGCTCGGATGAATACTTAGTCTATAGGCACACACCTGATCATCTACATTTGCCCTCTTACAGCACTAAACTATGTTTTCTACCTTTATCTTGCATCTACCTACCACTTCAGCATTTTATTTAAAAAATAATAATAATAATAATAAGGGAGAAATGTGGGATTCACATATAAATCAAGTATAAAAATCAAACAAATAATCATATTTGACCTGATTGTTTATAGTTCATGATGCGTGATCAAAACCGAAAGTTTCTGTGATATGACTGCCCTTGCACTGTTCACCATGTAAGAACTTATTCACTGTCTAAGAACTTGTTCACCATGTAAGAACTTGTTCGTTATGCTTCAGAAGATTGGAGACTGACGAGAATTAGGCTTGGGGTTGATTAATGATTGTGCATTGAGTCCCCTATACAGAATTTTATTGTTGTTGACAACCATCTGATCAATAAATATGAGAGATGTCCTCTCAAAAAAAAATGTTGATATCATAAAATATTATAGATGGCAACTACTTATCAGGTACTTTCCCTTTCCTTTAGTTTAAAAGTAAAACATGTATCTAAAATAAAACCTATACGGTTACTTCATTAAAAAAAAAAAATCTTTTTCCTACCACATTGCCTGTGTTTCCACCAATACTGCCCAGTTCAGTTGGGCAGTATCCTTTGGGGGCTCCTCTTTGGGGAATGGGTAGGCATGTCTCATGGCCTTGTTGCCCATAACCCAGTCTGGGCACAAACTCAGAGGACCAGGCCGCCCTAGGCAAGTCTCTCCCATCCAAGTGCTGTCTCTCTGCAGCTGCCACGTAGGAAGAGTCCAAGCATTGCCTCCACTGAAAGGCAGTGGCTACCAGAGGCTTTTCTGAGAGACTCGCACGTCAATTCTGCAGATGTTAGTCTTACCCCTCCACTCCGCTGAGTTTCCTGGTGCAGCTCAGGGCCTCCTCCTCCCTCCCAGGAAGCCGTCCCAGCCACCCCATGCCATCATTCTGGGAACACTGGTTCTGCTTTGGGAGCTGGAGAGGAGGGGAGGCAGGAGGGGAGAAAGGATACAAGAGAGAGGAAGGGGAAAAGGAGGGAAAGAAGAAAGGAGAGAAGGTAGTGAGAGGGTCTGCTGAGGGCTCCACGTCTGCCTGACTTCACAACACATCTTACAAGTTCACCCTGGGCAAGGAGAAAAACGGCAGGCTCCAGGCAGGGACTTGGGTTCAAATCTCAGCTCAGGCCTTTCCTGGCTGTGTGACCTTGGCCAAGTCGCCTCTGAATTTCACGTGTCTTATCATTCAAATGGCCTGATAACAGTTCCTACCACATAAGGCTTTTACAATTGCAAATGAGGTTATGTATGTAACATGCTTAAAACAGGACCTGGTGCTCACTGGGTGCTCTGCTGATCGCAGGGTGCTCCTGCCAGGCCCAGACCTGATGGAGGGGCTCCCAGCAGGTCTTCTGTGAAGACTTGCTGTATAGTCTGGAACTTTGTCTCTGCCTTGGGGATCTCCATTCCTGCTCCCCAGGCCCCTGTCCCCAGGTAGATGCAGAGTGGGGGCAAGTGTCCCTGGGTCTCTGTGGGGAGGGGCCAGTTATCTCAGCAAATGGGCTCTGGGCTGGGAAGCAGCTCGCTTCCAGGATGCGGCAGACCCCGCACTGCCCACCTCTGTCATTTCTCTCCTCTTCCAGGAAAGAAGTTTGAAGTTGAATGGGTCCCGAGGTGAGATATTTTCCAAATGTCAGTGCAATCTGTGGTACATTACAGCTAAATGTGATCATCTCAGTGCGGGGCTCTGAATGTCAACTCACTGGCTCTGATGGAGTGACAAACAGCAGGTTGACGGGTGGGACCAAGCTGTGCCCCACCGTGTGAAGTATTAAAAGTGCTCACCCTGACTGGGGAAGGAACTGGGCCATCTCTGGGTTCAGCAGGCAGGGACCCTGGGCCTCTGTGGGGATACAGTGGGCCAGTGAGGGGTACTGTGTGTTTTGTGTGTACATGCATGTGTACACCTGTTCCATGTTTCGGTGCCCGTGTACCTCTTCATGCTTACTGTGTGTCAGAGTGCACATGCTCAGACACCCTGGGGGGTGTTCACTGAGCAGAGGCGGAGATCTGTGTGTGGCTGTGTAGACATGTCCTCCATCTCAAGATGTTACCAGGAGCCTGTGTGTTCGCACAAATATGAAGAACTCCTGAGATGATGTGCGCATATTCCCACTGACTGTGAAATGGTGTGCATCTGTGTAGATGTGTAGTGTGTGAGCTCTGTGCAGACCTCGCAGTGCCTTCTGTATCTGTTGTGCATGCTCTCTTCCTGTGTCTTTATGTGTAGTTGTGTGTGTGCAATTGTGTGCATTTTTGGTATTGTGCATGTGTGTGTATATGGTCTCAGGACTTCAGCGTGTGTGTGTGGGTGTGTGTAGGTTTGTTAATCCGTCTGTCTCAACTACAAAGGTAGGTGGTGAAACCAGGGAGGGAGGGGGCTTTCTGCTTTGATGCCCTCACGGTGGGGCATTTGGATTGCTGCCTGCTCTGTGGAGCCTGTGATTGGCTGGGCAGGATGGGGATTAAATTGCCTCCAATTACCAGAGAGTGAATGGTGAGCTGTGAGGCCAGAGGGATGGTGTGTGTGGGCCAGGATCTGCCAGTCACAATGGGATTAAAAAGTCACGTGTATGCACGCGCTCCCTGTGAGGGTATGTGCGCACATGGAGGCCTGTGTCCATGTGCTTTGTGTCTGTGTGTGTGGGTACATGGGCATATGAAAATACACATCAGCAGATCTGTATGGTGTGTGACTGTGGGATCATAGATGTGACCCTGTGCATCTTGATATGGCTGTCATTGTGCCTGTGTGGGTGTGCTAGCATGCATCTGTGTCTGGGGCATGGGTGTGAGTTGTGGTCTGTATCCTCGCTTGTCTCCATGCTGTGAGCATGTGTATATATGTGTACGATTCTGCATGTGTCTGTGTTTGTGTGGCTTTGTGGGGCCTCGTGTGCTTGGGTCTCTGAGTGGAGAGTCTGTGGTCTGTGTATGTGGTTGTATGTTTGTGTTTTCTAAGGTTAAATATGAGGCTCTGAGTGAATCGATGGGCATGAAAGATGAAGGGAGAAAACTATGCCCAGTCCCCATGCCATCCCAGCTGGTGATCAGGCTCCGAAGGCCTCTTCCCCCTGACTGCACAGACTTCCACCAGGGTAGAGGACACACACAGCCCCAGGAAGGGAGCCTGGTGAGGGGTCTGTGGTGGCAGCTGGTGCAGAACCTGGGATGTGGGATGTTATGGGTTGAATTGTGGCCCAGATTTATATGTTGAAGTCCTAACCTGCTGAACTTCAGAATGTGACTTTATTTGGAAATAGAGTCATTGTAGGTGTGATTAGTTAAGATGAGGTCATACTGGAGTAGGGTGGGCCCCTAATCCAATGTGGCTGGTGTCCTTTGGAGGAAATTGGGACAGAGAGACAGACACACACAGAGGGGAGGTGGTGTGGAGAGACATGGTGAGAAGGAGGCCCTCTGCAAGCCAGGGAAGGAGGCCCGGAGCACGCCCTCACTCCTGCAGCCCCTGGAAGGACCAACTCTGCCGACACCTGCATTTCAGACTTCTGGCCTCCAGGACACTGAAATCACAAATTTCTGTGTAAACCACCCAGCTTCTGGTGCTCTGTTACAGCAGCCCGGGGAAACTGATTCAGGGGATGTGAAGTATTAAAAGTGCTTCTCCTTCCAGCTCTTTCTGTTCCCCAAAGACCATCCCACAGGGGCCTGCACTGTAACCAGCAGCACTGGGCTCCCCCCAGCCCAAAGCACTCTGCCCTCACAGCCTCCGTTATCAGCTCCTCCTCTGGGCTCAAAGACCTCACCTCTGCCCTTCTTCTACCCCCTTGCCTGTTCCCAGATCTTAGCTGCCCCCAAGGACTCCTGGTAAGGCTGGGCTTCATTGCCTTTCCAATAGTCAGCATGTCTTCTCTCCATGTTTCCCCTCTCCTGTCCTGGCTCTGCGTTCTGCACACAGGAGGTGCCTGCGAAAGTCTTGGGGTGGGGCCCCAGGCTTTCGCCTCTGTGTGGGTTTGGAGTGCAGAAGAGGACTCATCCCCAGCCCTCCTTCACCCAGGCCAACCACCCACATCCATGTCCTGACAGCTGCCATTTATTTTTCTCTTACTGTGTCTGGGGGCTGAGTTATGTGCTAGTCTGGGTCACTTCTCCTCCAAACAACCCCATGAGGTAGGTACTATTTCTAGTCTCATTTTTCCAAAGGGGAGATTGAATCACAGGAAGGAGAAATAAACAGTCTAAGATCACACTTTAAAATTCTTGAATGTAAGGGTAGGAAGTAACTTTAGGGGTCAATTAGGTCAGCCATCTCACCTGCCCCAAATTTACAGCTGGAGAAATTGAGGTTCAAGTGGCCCCTCTCCCTCTACCTGCCCCAGGTGCTTCCTCAGAGTTTGCTTTTGACCATCACTCTCCACTCTCTTGGGGCCTCCCTTGTTCTTATGATGTCAGCTCTGCTATAGATCAGGGTAGCCAGCAAAGCCCTCATTAGTTCTTCTTCTTTCCGGAGCTCCAGCCCTAAATTTCTGCATCTCATGCACATGGTCCTCAGGCCCCTCAAACTCAACATGCCCCAAAACAAACTGGCTTCCCATGATCCCAGACCTGAGGCTTCTCCTGTGTTCCCTGGCTCATTAGCAGCTTTACTGTCCAACTTCACTCAAGCCTGAAGCCTTTGGCCTTCACTACCCACCATCCCTTTACCTAGTCAATTACCAACTCCTGCTGGGTCTTCCTTTAACTATTTCTCAAATCCACTGTTGCTGACCCAGTTTAAGGCTCAACATCTTTCTGAGATTCCTGTGTCAGCTTCTGGTATCAGCTAGAATCAGGCTCATCTGCCTGGGACAGAGAAGCAAAATAAACAGCGACTTCAACAAGTTGAAAGTTTATTTCTCTGTCATGTAAACCAAGTGTGGATGAGGGCAGTTCAGGGCTGGTGTGATGGCTCTGTGAGGTTGAAAGCAACTAAGTCTTCTGGTTCATTGTTTGTCTATTCATGGTCCTCATGGTTCCAAGGTGGCTGCTTGAGCTCCAGCCATCTCAGCTTTGTTCACCTATCTGAAAGGAGAAAGGAATAGGAAAAAGGCAAAAGGCATGGGTCAACAGTCTCACAAGGAGGTGTCCCAGAAGCTGCCACATTACAATTCTGCTTAGATTGTAGTGGCTGGAACTCAGTCCAGGCAAAAGAACATGGAGCCTAGGAAATGTTGTCCTTGTAATGGATGGCCATGTGCCCAGCTAAAAATTGGGGGTTCTTTGATTAAAGAAGGTGAGATTATGACTGCCTCACCTCTTCATTGGTCACCCTCTTTCTTCTCTCACCTTCTAATCTACCGTGGACACAGCAGCCAGGGTGATCTCTCTAAAATACAAATCCTAACTTGGAGTTGCCAGTTTGGCAAATAAAAATACAGGATCCCTAGTTAAATGTGAATTTCAGATAAACAATAACTAGGCGTTTTAGTATAAGTATGTCCTGTGCAATATTTATGATATATTAATGCTAAAACAATTATTCATTATTTATTTGAAATTCAAATTTAACTGATCACCCTGTATTTTATCTGTTAACCCTATACACATTTCATAGTTTCCTATTGTTGTTGGGAAAAGCCCCAAGCTCTTTGGAGGGGCCTACTGGACCCTTTACAAACTGTCCTCCAACTGATCTGCCCAGGCCCACGCCCAGGAGCAAGCCCTTCCTCATCAGGGATGGTGACTAGCCCTGGACAAGCCCTGCACTGCTATTGTGTTTCCAAGCCTTCAATCCTTTCCTTAAGTTGATTCATTGGCCTGGAATGCCGCTCTCCATCTGAGAAGCCCCATGCATCCAGGAACGACCATAACCTCTGAATCTCTATATTTCTATGACATGGTAGGAGTGAGAGATTATTTGATGAATGAAATGACAAATCCAAGGCCAAACAGCAAACAAGGGGCAAGGTTGGAGCAGCCACCTGGACCCATGACTCTCTTTCCCCGTGCTGTCTGTACTTGGGCTAGCTCACATGGGCCCAGTGCTGGGATCTCTGTCTCCCTGGCCTTTGCTCACTATAAGCCCATATCTGAACATGGCACTACCGGCACACAGGGGGTTAAGCCAGCCTTGCAGTTGGGAGCTCTAGCCCATGGAGTCCTTCCTGACAATAAAGCTAATGAATCCCTCCTTGCCGTTTTTTCTTGCACAATAACATTTAATCATCATTTGCACAGCAGATGAGAAGTTTGCGGCAGATGCAATTCTGCGTGAGTGGCGATTTCTGCATGTAGGCACCATTCCTGCTGTCCCCAGCACACCTGACAATCTTGGGCTGGGGTAGGCTGTACCCTAGAGGGGCATGTGTGCACCCACATGCCAGGGCTCTGACTTCATACATGTGAGGGAAGCAGGCTTCAGAGGCATGTGTCTGTGTGCATGCTTGAGTATGGAGTTAGGCAGATGTGGCACAGCTGTGGATGAACCATGAAGATACATGCACATGTCTGGAGATACAGGTGAATAGAGATAGTTAGGTGCCCGAGGATAGTTGGTCTGGATGTGGAGCTACACACATGTAGGCAGGCAGATGCATGGTGGTATATAATATTGCATATATGTGTGTGCTTGGTGTAGATCTCAGTGCTTATTGGGGGATACCTGTTTGTTTAGATGCTTATAAATGATCATGTATATTATGTACACACAGACCTACTTGCAAACAGATTTATCTGCATTATGCACTTGAATTTAAGAGTTTGTGACTGACTGTTTCTGAGGCTACACATGCTCTCCTGGGCATGCATACAAATGTACATATGCATTTGCAATGTGTACATGGAGCTATGACTGTGTGTACAAAAGCACATCTGAGGGGATACACATACATGTACTATGTACCTGCATGGGAGTGTCTGGGAACACACATATGTTCATGAATGTGTATGAGTGCATGCCTGAATGGGAAAATGTATGGGCTCATAGAAGAGTATCAGTGCACATGTACATACATGTATTAAACACATCTATGGAAGGCATGTGCATACTTTGTGTACAAATGTGATGCACATGTAAGAGCTTGCCTCTAGTATATACGTTGTGTGTAGGCATGGACCGTATTTGCAGACCTGCAGGAATATGCTCTGTGTGCATGGCTGTGAGCATGCATGTGTCTGCATTGTGCACCCAGGTGGAAACATGTCTGAGGGTACACACGTACATGCATCATGTGCTGGCATGAGTGTGTGGGTGAGCTTGTGCACCCACATGCACGCATTGAAGCGTGAACACTCTTGCCTGAGAGTGAGGGCTGACAGGGTTACACTTTCCAAAGGCTCAGTGGCCAGTGACAGAGCTGGCCTGAAAGCGCTTGCTGGCAGGAGGTAAGTGGAGCTGCCGATTAGTGACCTGGGGGTGGGCAGTGACAACAGCTGGCTGACGGATGTGGGCGCTTAGCCACCCCCAGTGACAGCAGCCAGCTCTCTCAGCTGCCTGAATCAAGAGGTGGAAGGTTAGTTGTTGATCTGTGTGCTCCACACTGGCTTCCCACTTCCCTAGGGCACGCCCACAGCTACATGCAGGCATACATATTGGCACACACCAGAGATGCAGACCTGGGCTTGGCCCGCAGCCTCAGTCCCACCTCCAACTTGCTCCCCAGCTCTGCCATCTGTCTGGAGAGCCTCCCCCTCAACTAACTGCTTCTCTCTCCTCCTGACACTCCCCCAGAAACCCCACTCAGAATATGAGTTGTCCTGATCTTGTGCAGACTCATGGTGGGGTGTGTGTGAAATGGTGCTGGCCCTTACAAGCTTTGTGCCCTTGAGCAAGCCTCTCCATCTGTGAGCACTGGGTTTCTCATCTATAAAATAGGGCTAATGACCGATCTGCTTAGAGTCAAACAAGGCAACTTATGTAAAGGGCTGAACACAGCAAACTGAGTGCACTCTCCATGGGTTTTACATATATTAGTAATAGTACAATGCTTAGAACAGAAGCCTGGCATACAGCAAGCACAATGTAAGGGCGCTGTCATCACCACCACCACCATCAGCAGCATTATCATCACGGGCCTTGTCGTTAATGTCCCTGGTTCTAATATTCTTGGCCAATTAAATATCAGTTCTTGCTCATGACCCTAAATATTCTCTCATCCTGTCCTGGTGATGGTGATGGGGTGGTGACAACATAAAGGGAATTTTTCCTTTCATTTTCCCAGATGCTCTATAAGGGCAGACATGGTAAATGGAAGGTTCTTTATTTTCTGAGTTTCTTGATAGAGCTTGGTGTGCCCAGTTAGAGCCTGGAGCTGGGGTGGCCATTATCTGCTACATCATACAGGAAGATTTGGTGGGAAAAAGTGAGACAGATGCCCAAAGGCTGTGTACAAGATCCTTCTCTGTGACCTCAGATCATCAGGAAAGTGTACAAAGCTCACAAAATGCTTGGCACTAGTGGACACTTTGTAGAACCCAGCACAGGGGCCAGATTCACTGGATTTCACTCCCAGGCTTGCTCAGGGCCCAACAGGATGGCAAATGCAGACATAGGAGCTCGAAGCAAGGCGGGTGGAGGGAACCATTGCCTTTCCCTACACACCCTGCCCAGGAACACGTGGAAATCATGGGAGAATGGGAGACGACCCCAGGCTGTAGAATGCAGCAGGGAGTGGAGGAACAAGCTCTCCCAGGGCACAGACAGTGACCTCGAATATGCTTGGACATGTGCTCAGTGCTTCCTGTGTGCCAGGCACTGTGCGTGCTGCTGATGGTGTAGGTCTCGGGGCCAGAGCACCTCCATTCAATCTTGGCATCTTCATTTATTAGTTGTTTGATCTTGGGCAAGGTAACCTCTTTGTGCCTCAGTTCTCACCTATAAAAACGAGGGCTGCTCATGAGGTGGTTGGATAACATAAGTTAGTTTCCTAAAGTGCTTACTGCAGTGCTGGCACGTGGGAAGTGGTCAATGAGTGTCAGTCATCATTAATGCATTTTACCCTCCTGACAACCTTATGGAGCAGGTGTTTGGAATGTGTGCACTTTATGGATAAGAACATGAAGTCACGGAGAGGGTAAATTACTTGCTCAAAGTCACACAGCTGGTGAACACCCAAGCCAGAGGCTCAGAAGGTGACACTGGATGAATAATGTTCTTTATTTCTGGCCAGATCCTTAACTCTACGTAACCTTGGGAAAGTCATTCCCCATGTATGGGGTTTGGACAAGATGTTCAAGGGTCCTTGTGACTCCATGTTTATATGTCTCTCTAGACACACAATCTGCCTGTAACTGCATTTTTGGCAGGGTCAGAATCTGTCAAGGCAACCAGAACACGTGGAAGGAACAGAGATTTGGAATCAGGGGGTCCTATGCTGTTCCGCTCTGTCCCATACCAGCTGGGTGACCTTGAGCCAGTCACTTTACTCCTCTGGATCTCAGGACCTCTACAAAGGAAATGGCAATTACCAACCTCAGCATTGGGCACACATAGGTCAGAAAGAGGATCATGTGTCCCCATAGGTCCCCAAGTTACTATACCCATTTGTAGATGAGCTTCAGGAATCATGGGGTAAGGGGGTCTTACATGGGATGAGGGTCCCAATATCCCCCCACTGGGACTACCAGGCTAACCCCATATCCGTGTCTCCACCATTAGCCACCCTCAATGGACTTTAGGAGACATGCCCAAGTGAGCAAATCATAAGGCTTCTGGCACTCATATTCTTTTCCCAACCTGCCTTCAGCCAGCTTTCCCTGACAAATCTCACTACTCACCATCCAGTGATTCATCCCCTGGGACCACACACTGTTCCTGAAGCCACCACATGCTTCTTCTTGCCTCTCCCCTGCCCTCAGCCTTTACAAATGCTCTTCTCTCTGCTTGGAATGCCCCTGCTTGCTTGGCCATCTCATACATCTCATTCTTCAAAATCCAGTTGAAGTCACCTCCTCTGGGAAGCACTCCAGGAATCGTTCAATCTTTCTTCAGTGTTTCCAGGACCTTATTCTGTTAATTCTGCTACATCTCTTACCACATCTATTATTGTTGGCTGCTTCTGTCCCCTGCCTCCCACCCAGTTGGGCCTGGAGTGAATGGAAGACAAGAATTACTTGTGATCTGTGTAAACTTGGGCAGGTTAGTACTCTCTGAGCCTCAGTTTCCTCACCTGTGAACTGGGCTGGCTGTATCTAACTTAGATGAAATAATACAGGCAAGGCACTCAGGACATACTGACCATCTCTTGATCTGTCACAGTGGACATTGGCAAATATGGAGGGAATGAATGAATGCTCCCTGGGAGGATAAAAAATAAGGCTAACAAGTATTTATTGAGCACCCTCAATGTGTCAGGAAGGCACTGAGATCAGAGCTTAACATTCATTATCTCCTGTAAGCCTCTTAACAACCATCTAAAGGAGGAACTATTATTAGCCCCATTTTACAGATGAGTAAACTGAGGCTTCAGCAGTTGAGGACCTTGATGAAGGCTGCCCAGCTAGCAGGATCTGGAATGCACAGCTGATCAATGTGGAATGAATGAGTCACCTGGGAGTGGGGTGGGAGGCCAAATAACCTCTTACTATCAAATGGTTTCAGAGTTGGAGGCTCTTAGAGATGATGTAACCCTGCAATTCTTCACTTGGGGTCCATGGATGGGGAGGCTGATGAGTTCCCAGACCAAATAGATAAGGTTCCCACCATTCCCAGTGTCTTTCAGCCCCTTCATCTCCCACCCACGCTCCCACTTCATCCAAGTCCTGGAACTTCCCAGTTTGTCCTCTCACACATCCCAGGTGTCCTATTTCAGTGTTCCTGAGATTCCGGAGGGCTCCACAGGCACTGGGAATGTCCCTATCCTCCACTCAGGGCAGGAGCAGGACTGACAGTTGGGACCATTTCTTCTTCCCTTGGAGATTTTGGGAAAAGGGGAGGATAACTGGCATCAAGGAGAGAGCTGGACCTGGGAGGCAGACACCCTGGGCTTCTAATAATGACAGAGATAGTAACAGTGTCAAAGGCTAACATTTATTGAACACCTACTATGTGCCAGGCACTGTCCTAACCACGTGACACTATGAACCCTTTTTATCCTCACAATTCTTCGAGGTAGGTCCTGTTATTAGCCTCAATTGACACACAAGGAAACTGAGGCCCAGAGAAACGCAGGAACCTGACCAAGGCCAGGCAAAGGGTAAGTGCCAAAGGCTTCACCCTTCACTGACCAGGTGTCCTTGGACAGGTCACAGCCACTTCTCTGGGTAGCTTTGTCCATCTGTTACCTGCAGGGCCCCACCTCATGGATTCTGTGATGACTAAGATGGTCTTTGCAGTGTCCTAGCACACAGTAGGCGCTTAGTAAATGAAGAGCCCTTCTTTCCTCTCAACTCTGATGGGGGAGGCCTGGGGACACCTCAGCAGAGTCTTCCCTCCAGGGCTTTCGGCCAGGCAGGAGTGAGTGACCCGCCCCTTCTCCAGGGAGCAACGCTGCCCTACCTCCCTTTCTAACCCAGAGCCACGCAGTGCCCGGGTCTCACTGCAGTTTTAATGACCTCGGTCAGATTTCCGCATCTCTGGGCAAATGTTGCATGCCCCCGGTGGAGGGTCGTTGGGGAGGACGACCCCAACAAGTCCCTCCTTCTGTCCAGCCGCCCTGGGAGGTGGGAGGGTTGGGGAAGGGGGTGAGCAGGGAAAACGCTTTGTCCTTGGGTCCAGTCGGGTCCTGGGTGGGGCGAGCAGCACCGGACGGTGGGGGCGGGGGGCTAGGAGGCCTTGGCCTCGTCGTCCACTCGGTGGCCGGCATAGAGGGCGGCCAGGGGCCGGAAGCGCGGGCCCCAGCTGCTGAGATAGGCGAAGTCCTGCTCGGAGCCCGTCGAGCCGCTGTGCAGCGAGCTGAGCGAGGCGGCCGGCGAGTCCGCGCCCTCGAAGGCGTAGGTCTGGAAGGCGTCGTAGGGCGGTACCGACAGGTCCCCGTCCGCCAGCGCCACCTTGCGGCTGATGAAGTCCCTGAACACCGAGAAGTCCGGCTCGGGGCTCGGCGGCCCCTGCGGGAGCGAGTGGCGCTCCGAGGGCAGGCGGGCCTGCGGGGGGCTACCCGCGCCCCCGCCCGCACCGCCGCCGCCGCCCCCCTCGCCGCCCTTGAGCTCGCCGAAGTCGTAGAGGCTCCGCAGCGCCGACATGTCGTAGGCCTCGGTGTCCTGCTCGCCTCCGCCCTCGTCGTTGTATTTAATGACGTTGTCGCGCATGTCCTCATCCTCGTCGGAGCTCAGGTGGCTCTTGTGGTGGCGCCTGAGTGTGAGAATCAGCAGCACCAGCACTGTGCGGGAGGAAGAAGGGGGCGAGTAAGGGCGTTCCGAGGACCACCTTCCCCACTAAACCCACAGTGGAGCCGGCCCAGCCTAAACGCTGGCGCACATTTCCTATTTCTGTGCATAAAAACCCCTTTCTTATAGTAGAACTGAGCTGGCTGTATGGATAGGTAGCGAGCCCTCCATCTTGGGAGGTATGCAAACCAAGGTTAAACACTCCAAGACAGCAGTGTTAAGAGATTTCCTTGGTGTTGAGGGCTGGACCCAACCTCTGAGGTCTCCACCTTCAACTCTATGAAGAGATACCCTCCTACCCGCAATGAAGTGTCTAGGTGCTGGGGGTATGAAGAGGGCACTTGAGATGCAGATGGGGTGGGAGGGTGAAAATGACCTCCTCTCTCCTCAGTCCACTCCAGAAGTCCTAAGTGCCTGCTTTAGCCCTTTGGGTCTCAGGCCAAGGCATGTCCTGCAAGAGCCCTTCCCTGAGAGCTCCATGCCGGGCAGTACCTTCACCTCCAAGCTCCCCTGGTGAGGGGTTCCTCCTTCTACACGCAGGTTCTCAAAGCATGATTCCTGGACCAGCAGCATCAGTATCTCTTGGACCTTGTTAGAAATACAAGTTCTCAGGCCCCACCCTAGATCTGCTGGGTGCGGCCCATAGTCTGTTTCCATGAGGCCTTCAGGGGATGCCCAGGCAGCTGGGCTTTGAGAGCCACAGCTCATCATAGCACAGACTCTGCTTTGCCAACATGTCTGTCTCTCCTCAGCCCAGGATATACACACTCTAAACTACCCTGGAGGACATGGGGAATGTTCTCCTAGCTTGTGCCTGGCCGTCAATAAACCCTTGAAACAGGCTTGTTGAATGACTGAGGAGCTGGATGGAGACAGCTGTAGAGAAAGGACGAGTGAATGAATGAATCATCCCTTGGGTTTCTTCACTTGACCCATTTATCTTCCTCCTCCCACCTCACTGATCACTGGCTCTCAGTCTCCTAAGAAGGCTTCTCCTCTCCTCTCTGACTTAACATCACATGTCCCAAGATTCAGCCCTTGATCCTTTATCCACACACCCTCACTGGGTGCTCTCCTTCAGTCTCATGTCTTAAGTGCCATTCAGAGGCTGACTACTCCCATATCTCAACCTCCTGCCCAGACTTCTCTGCTGAAATTCAGACTGTACATCCAGTTTCCCATTCAACAAGTCCTCTGGGTTGACCAAGAGAAGCTCAAACTTAACATGTCCAAATTTGAAAAAATAACCCTTCCCCTTCCCCACCCTCAGTCTCCCCCATCTCAGGATGGCAACCCCAACTTTGCAGTTACTCAGGGCTTTTCTTTTCATCTCTTTTGTTTATGGATGAATCCCAGTGCCTAGAATAGTTTAACACATAGTGGGGACTCACCAGATGGATAAGTAAGGAACTGATCCATGAATGAATGAGAGAATTAAATGAATAAGGGGGTGGACAGACATGTGCTGGGTACAAGACCAAGCACTAGATTCTTTTTGCTACTCCAAACATCTCAGGCCGGGCCAGTGGCCAGAGCCAGCTGCTAGGGCCATGGGGCAGGGCGCCAGCTTACGACCTAACAAGGAGGCTCATGACAAGGAAGGGGGTGGGGCTGGGTACAGGTCTGGAGGGAGGGCAGATGTCAGGAGAGAAGTGGGAAAGATGGATGGATGGCTTTCGGCTGGGAACTGCGGAGGGGGATGCCCGTGAGAGCAGATGGTGGGGAGCTCGGGCGGCGGGCAACAGATGTGCCAGGCCTGATCAGCGATTCCGCCCATCACCTTTAGAGCACTGATGTGCACTTTCTTCGTTTGTGGGCAATTAGGCAGAAATTTGTTTGCACTGCCTCAGAAAATGAAACCGCTGTAAAGTGCACCCTCTGGAAAAAGGGTTTCTGAGCCATGGGCTGGGGTGGGGAGAAGAGGGAGGGCCCGGGCCTCCCAGCAAGGAGGAGTGAACACAGGCTTCTGGGGAACCCGAGAAGGTGCAGCTTGGCCACAGGCAGGTCCTCCTGGGATGGGCAGCAGCCACTTCAGCTCAGGTAGCGAGAGACAGGAGGCAGCTGACATCTCCCTGGGAACTAAGAAAGCTGGTATCTGCAGCTTGGACCTCCCAGAGTCCCACTCACTCTGGCTGTTCCATGAAGTTAGTGTCAAAGCCCCGGTGAGGCCTTTCTATGTGACATTGAGAGATGACATCATGGACACTGGAATCCATTTTAGCTCCTGAAATGTGATCTATTCACAGAGGACACTTTAGGGGTTCAACTGACCGCCAGTAGAATTGATCCCACAGTGGATTTTGCCCCAAACGTCTTAAGATTTTGCTCCAGCTGCCCCAGTTTTACCCCCCATTTAGATTTATAGCAGGTGGTGTAGTGAAAGGAGCAGGGAACACAAGGTGAGAAGACCTGATTGTATTATAGTCAGAAGACTAACTGCATGCCCTTAGGCAGGTCACTTAGCCTCTCTGAGACTCAGTTTCTTCATCTGAAAAATGGGGGATACACTTGGCTGAATGGTTGTGAAGTTCACAAGAGCCCTTTTTACTCAAAGTCTTTCATAGAGAATAGAAAAGGACAATAGACATGAGATAATTTTTAAAAATATGCTTGGTTTTTAAAAACTAGGGAGTTTGGGCTGTGTAGAGGTGGGCCAGTATGAAACTGGTCTCAGGTGGGGGCTGACACTGTCTGGAGTTGGTGGTGGGGCTGCTCTGTACTTACAAGGCTTCTCATAGGAGCCGCAGACTAGAGCTGGGCGATCATTCAGGCCAACCCTTCCTGCATGGAGAGGGAAACTGAGGCTCCATGGGGGCTACTAGGGAAGGCAATCCAGTGCCCCAGGATGGAGGCCAGTTGGGTAGGCAGTGGCTCTCAGTGGACTCACCGACCAGGATGAGGACACAGACCAGGAGGGCGATGAGGGCGCCGGGGCTGAGGGAGGCGGCCATGACGAAGGCCGTGGTGTTGCAGGACTGGATGGTGCCGGAGCTGTCGCAGCCACAGATACGGATGGTGAGCGTGCCCGTGCTGCTCAGCGTGGGCGGCCCGCTGTCCACCACCAGGATGGGCAGGAAGAACACATCCTGCTCCTGCCGGTTGAAGCCCATGTGCTGCGTGTGCACTGCGGCCGTGTTGTCTGCTCCAGGAGAAGGGAGTGGCATGTGACTTGGGGCCCAGGATCAGCCTCCCCTGTCCCAGACACCTCCTCATTCCACCCTGGGATTTGCCTCCCTATGCCCCAAACTGCTGCCTCCCAGCCGATGCCTGGGTCTATTCCCTGATCTCCCAAAATTCTGTTACCAGCTGTCCCCAAATTCTGTCCCTAGCTGCTGGAATATCTTGTTCCCAGCCATTTAGTCTACAACTCTGCCCTTATTCTGTCTCAAGATTTTGTCCCCAGCTGTGCCAAGGTCCTGTCCCCAGCTATCCCAAGATTCTGTCCCTGGCTATGTCAAAACTCTTTCCATTCATCCTTCCATTCAGCTTGTTTTTGTCCCAGCTGCCCAGTACGTCCTGACCCCGAGTCCTGTGGTTCTTCTCTAGCTGCTTGTGGTCTGCTCGGCTCTGCCCTGGATCATCAGAGAAGAATGGAAACGCTGGCTGGCACCTGCCCTTGGCTGAGGGGGCTTTCTGTCAGGAATTAAGAGGCTGAGCCAGGAGGGCTGGGGCATGGCCCCTGGAGCCGGACATAGGGACCCTATTGTACCCAGTTCTCCTCACCCACCTCTTTCCTTTTTAATGTGCGGCCAGAGAGGACAGTGAACTAACAGGAGTCAAATCCACAGTACCGGGACCCCAGGCAGGATCTGGGGGGCTTTGGAGAAAGGGATTATGTGGTGAGTGGCTCCTGCTCCCCCGCCCTCCCCGCCCCCTCCACACCCCTTCTGTATGGGTCAGGCATCCCTGAGCTTTTGTTATTTTGATGGTTGCCAACGTGGCGGTAGAGAAGTACTTGGAGCCCAGCTGGCTGCTGCCCCCAACCCTTCACAGCCAACTCCACAAAACAGGGGCCCTGTCTTCCTTCCTCACTGACCTCAGACTTTGGCAGCTTGGGTCCCTCCCCCAGCTTTGTGGCCACAGTCCAGGGCCCCAGTCCTGGCCTTCCCCATGATGGACACAATGCAGGGGAAAAAGAGCCCTTGGAACGGCTGACTTATGGCCTTGAGCACGTCTGTGAAATGGACTGGGGGTCCAGATGAAATGAGGCTGGTCATGGGTTGAAGCTCAAGTGATGGGCACATACGGGTTCATGATAGTATTCTGTCTACTTTTACACACATATGAAAATTTCCATAGAAATGTTAAAAATAATGCTGAGTCAATCATTTACTATATGGGAAACTCATTTCGCTTCTCTTGACCTCAGTTTCCTCGTGTGTAACTAAGGAAAACAGTATCACATAGGTGTGAAGATTAAATGGTAAAAGTCATGCATAACCCTTAGACTAGCTCCCCACACACAGAAAGCCTCAACAAATGCTGTTTGTTACTTTCCTCACACCCACCACCACGTTCCCTGGGCTGTATCACGTGCTGCTCTCTGTCTAGGCTGCCCTGCCTTTACTCACCACGTTCCCACTAGTTGGAATACCCTCTCTGCCTTCTTGCCCAGGTAAATTCCTCATCCGTCATGCTCCAGCTAAATGTCACCTCCTTTCTGTGGCCTCCTTTCTCTGCTTCCCTGGGAAGGAAGGATTTATGGCCCCCCCCTCCCTGCTCTGACTAGGCAGGTGCCATGCACACTTATGTTACAGCGCTTGTCACATTGCGTTAAGTTAGCGTGCGCCTGTCTCTTCCCTGGTACACAGCCAGACTTGAAGAATAAAGCTGGAATGAGCCACAAGTTTTGGGGTAACTGGTGGTCCTGGGTCAGCTCCTCATGATCTGGCTGGAGCTCTGGCTTCCTGTCAAAGGGTGAGTCAACCCCAGCTGGGAAATACCTGCCTACCCCTGGGGGAGAAAGGACGCTAGAGAGCAAGAGGAGGGAAAGAAGGGATAGTGTTGGGCACTGACTGCGTCTGGTTATGCATCAAGGACTGTGTGGATACTTTAAATACATGGTGATGTTTAATCTTCACAACCAAGAGTGTGACATTATTTCCATTTTATATATGTAAAAAGTGACTTGTCTGAATTTATCCAGTGAATTGATGACATAGTTACCTTTTCTATCCACTCATCAAATTATCCATCCATCCTCTACCTATCCACCCACCCATCCATCCACCCAACCATCCATTTATCCATCCATCCATCCATCCAATAAATCTTTATTGAGTAACTACTATGTTCTAGGCACCATGTTAGTCACTGAGGGAAAACAATGGAGAGCTGCATCAACCACAGTCCTGGATCTGAGCTTTTACATTCCAATGTGAGAGACAAATGTTAATCAAATAAACCCACAATTTAGTCCACAATTACAAACCACAGAGGGTCCTAAGAAGGAAAAATATAGGAATAGCACATAACAGAGGACCTGACCCAGCCTCAGAAGTCAGGGAGACCTTGGAAGAAGTGATATTATAGCTGAGTCTTGAATGATGAGTTCAGGAAAAGGAACAGCACATGCAAAGGCCTGGGGTTGGAAGAAGCATAGGGTAGTCATGGAACTGAAAGCAGTCCTTGCAGGGTTGAGGGTGGTGGCTAGAGGGAGTTAGGACGAGGCTGGAGGGGAAGGCAGGCGCTCATCATAGAAAGTCTTAAAGGTGGTAGTAAAGAACAGGGGGAATTTTCTTAAAAGTGATGGGAGGCCATTGGTTGGTGGGTTTTAAGCAAAGATGTGACCTAGTGATATATCACCCATTCATTCAACAACAAATACTAATTGAACCCCCTCTGTCTATTAGGATTGTTCTAGCCCCTGAGGACACAGCAAGAAACAAGACAGGCATGGTTACCTGCCCTCATGAGCCTACATTCCCGGCAGAGAGCTTCTAATCTAAAAGTACAAGAGTAGATGTGGAAGACCACTTAAGAAGCTACTGTGGGTTTTAGGTATGAGATGATAGTGTTAGTGGAGGCACAGAGAAGTAGGCAGATTTGAAAAATGAGGGGCTGGCTCTGGCTCAGCCTCACATTCCCAAGCAAGAACAGAAGACAGGAGAGATGCCATATGTTCTGAGAGCTCTGGTCCCTGCCACTCTTCCAGCCAACAGGAGGGAATCCCGGGCATCATCCCTGAACCCCCAGGGCCACCTTCTGGGCAGTGGCTGGCTTCAGTTGGGGAAAGCCACTGGCCACCCCAGACCCTTTCCCCACCCTCCTAGGCGGGATCTGCGCCCAGCTCTGCATCCATCCATCTGGCCTGACATACATCAGTGTCAATCCCTGGCTGCAAAAGCAATATTTATAAATCACATTTCCAAACCGGCTACAAATGTGTACAAAGAAACAGATGGGTTGGGGTAGCTGTTTGTCACCCAGGATATTTAAAATAGTGAGGAGGAGGAGGCTGGGCATGCCACGGGAAGGCGCTGGGGACTAGAGGGTACCTTCCATGGCTGCGCCGCCCTGGCTCCCAGAGCTCACACCAGGTGGTCACACTGGATGGGAGCTCTTGGGGGCTCCCAGTCAAGGAGAGGCAGTTGGGACAGAACTTCAGGCCCCCTGGGTTGGGAAGACTTGTGAACTTGGTGAGGTCAAGCCAGGGTTACTTGTATCTCCTGGGACTAGCTCACAAAACCATTGGAATAATGAGCAGGCAGAGCGGTACTGGTTGTTGAAATATCGAAATATTTCCAAAAAGGCTTAAATAGCCTTGACTCTGAGCCCCCCAAATCCTTCCCTGCTATCTCCTCTGCTTTCCCCCAAGGACTCTCCACTCTGACACAGTCAAGCCACTAAGGGGTTAAAGCCTGCCACAGCAGGGGCTCCCCAACTCTGTTCCAAGTTATTTATGGTCAGTGTCCTTTCTGATTGGTTATCTGACCTGCACCGATTGCTACATATTTTTTAAATGACTACTGAAAATATAGATGGGTCTGGCTTCAGAGGCCACTGAGGTCTCTCCGTTTGGAGGGAAGGAGTGTAAACGTCCTGTGGGTGGTCCCAGACCTTCTCCAGGGTCAGAAGGAACCAACATAATCTGGCCCCTAGTGCCTCTCTGACTATATCTCCTCCTAGTTGTGTCACTCACTCACTCCAGCCACACAGGTCTCCTATTCCTTAAACATCCCAAGACTGCTCCCACCCCAGGGCCTTTGCACTTGCTGTTTTGTCCACCTGGATCATTCTTTGTCCAATTACTTGCACGGCTCACTCCTGAATTTCCTTTAGATACTTACCCACTTTGATTCCTTCAGAGAGGACTTCCCAGATCACCTTATTTAAAATAGTTTCTATTCTTACTTTTTAAGAGTAAAATAGTTTCTACTCATATTTTTCCCTGCTTAACATACTTTCCTTAACACCAACTATGTGCCAGGCACTTCTCTAGGCACCAGGGTCTGGCACTGAATTAGACAAAGTCCAGACTCTAGTGGAGATTGCATTATTCCCCCTCCTCCTCCGCCAACCACTTACCATCCCCATCATATTATTTATTTGCTTAATTTCTGTCTCTCTTCACTAGAATGTGAACTCCATGAGGGTGGGGATTTTATCTTGTTTGCCCTGTATTTTCAGGCCTTCGAACAGTGCCTGACATAGACATATAGGCACTGTGTTTCAACAATTGTTCAAGAAATAATTGCTGAAAGAAGGGAATGCCACTTTCTAGGTCCTAAGAGTATATAACCTCGGTAGCCCTGATTTCACGTGGGCCACCTAGTGAGGAGCCAGGTGTTTTCAGTCCCATGTTACAGATGATGAGACTGAGGCTAAGGTGCAGACCTTGCTGAGGTTGCAGAGCGAGCCATCAGCTCAGCCTGGGTTGGGACCCGTGGCCCTCATTCCCAGTCCATTGGCCACACCCCTCCCCAGTCTGTTCCTCAAAGACTCAGATTTCACCTTCTTGGGGAACTCACTGGGGCATATGTCACAGTGGGGTGAGCTGGGACAGGGTGGGGCAGTTTGCCAGCCAAGGTCAAGGTGGCCAGCAGCTAAGGCGGGAAGCACACTGGATCTGAGGCAGGTGTGGTTGGATCACAGCTCACCACTGATGCCCTTTATGACCCTGGGGTGTCCCTTATACTTTTAGAGTTCAGGTTCATCATCTGAAAAATGGGGGTAGGGTAAGAACACCATTCCCAGGGTGTCTGTAAGGATGCAGAGAGAAATGCGAGTTGTCCAGAGCACTTTTTCAACTGAAGGTGGGAATGTGTGCATGTGGCTTCTTTCAATCTGCTTATAGACCAGGGGATCCTTCTACCCTAGACTCTGGCCCACCCACTCCTCACATATTTCCCCTCTGTATCTTTTCGACCTACCATTCTCTACCTTTGGGATGCCCCCTTTCCACTCTAGCAATCCCCCTTGCTCGTTCTTCCGGGTTTGACCAGCAGGCTGGGTAACAGCTCCACTGCACTTTCTGTGTGGTCTTGGACCCAGCACAGCCCTTGGGATGTCTTAGTCTTTCCATCTATAATATGAGAAGGGAGCAAGAGGCTAGACCCCTCCCTCAGGGCATCCTACAATCTGGTGGTTCAGAGGTAACTCACCTTGGATGTCAAGCAGAGAGAAATGAGGGTTGCTAGGAGCTTCAGGCACCAGGCGGAAATAGAAGCGGTGCCCCCCCTGAGGCTCATCTCTGTCCACCACACTGATGGTCTGGATGAGCTGAAGGGTGAGGAGGGGGCAGGAGCTGATGTGAGGCCAAGCCTACTCTGGGCCTGGCTAGAGGGTTCCCGGGCCAGTCCTGGCAGCAAACCCCAGTCCTCAGCCCCTCGGCTGTACCTGGCCTGGCTTGGCGTCCTCACACACGGCTGCCTCGTAGGGTGTGGCCAGCTCTGGGGGATTGTCATTCACATCCAGGATTCGGATCCGTAAGGACGCCCGGGAGAGCTGGGCATGATTGTCTGGAACAAGAGCGCAGGAGGAGGCTGAGAAGCATCGAGGGTGAGATCTAGACAACCTGCACCCGCTGCCAGGACTAGATTGGGCAGTGGGGTCACTCTGAGAGATGTGTGGGTTGATCAGTCTGGTAACAGGACCAGGACTGGGGGCATCTGGCATACGTGGGTCATTATCACCAAAACCAGCACCACTATCGCTGCTGTCACCATCACTCGCTTCACCATCACCATCACCATTACAATTACCACTACTACCGTTAGCGTTAACATTGCCACCTCTACCAACATCTATCAGTACCCCCACTGCCAGCCTCACCACTATCGCCGTCACCAATGCCATCACCGCCCCTCTGTTACCATCACCATTAGGTCATCACCATTAGAACTGTCGCTGCCACTACCTTATCCACTAGTACCGCCTTCGTCATCCTACCATCATCACAGGCATGGAGGCCATCATGATTACCACGCTTCTCGCCACCACCAGCCCCATCACCAACATGATCGATCACTACCTCCATTACAACCAGCAGGACCAGCCCGCCGTTTCTACCACTGCTCCCACCATAGCCGCCCCATCACCATCACCCCCCCACCCCCACTCCCACCTCCAGCCACACTCTCATCACCATTGCCGGCCCCATCCCATCGCCAGTGAGGGCACAGAAGGCACCCAGAGCATCCACATCCATTTCAGGTGCCCTTGAAGAAATCTTACAGGAGGTATAGTTTACACCCCCTATTGCTGAAGGGCAATGAAGACATGGGAGAGGTTAAAGAGTCAGCCAGCTGACAACTGGACTTCCAAACCTCTGCTCTTCAAGATCCAATCGTGAGGGCAAGACAAGCCGACTGGAGGGGATTATTTGCCAGGGTCCTCAGCCAAACTGTGAAGGCCCCATTCCTCCACCTGTGATGGCTTTGAGTTCAGGTTCCCCGGGCCCACAGCACTGTGGGTGCAGAGCGTGTTCTGAGACATTTGTTGAACAGGTGGATGAAGCCTGGAAGGACTTAGACTGGAAGAGGCTTGAATTCCAGGCATGACTCTGTCCTTGACCCAGTGTTTGATCTTGGGTAAGACCTTTCCCTCTCTAATATCAGTTTCCACACCTGGAAAATGAGCAGAGCACAGTGACTAAGAGTAAGGACACTGGGACCAAGTGGTTCCCATCCCAACTCTGCCACTTAGTAGCTGTGTGATCCATGCCAGGTCACGTGACCATCTTGTGCCTCAGTTTTTTCACCAGCAAAAAGGGGGCTACTAGTAATAAGAGGACAGATCGAGTTAATATCTGCAAAGCACTTAAAACCATACAACAGATAGCAAGTGCTTTTTAAATAAATAGACATCCTCAAAGGTCCTTCCAGCAATGACATCAAGTGACTGTAGGATGTTGGGATGCCTCATGCCAGCCTGTCCTCTCTGAGCAGTACCCTGACTGTTAGCCCCTTCACTCCCTAGACCTCTGAGTGCTCATTGGTGCCCCGTCCTCAAATATCTTAGTCATGAGTTTATTGACATGCTCTACCTGCCAGTGACCTCAAGGAATGGAGAGAACTACCTGCTTCCAAGCAGTGGCTTGATGGCTGGGTCTCTAGCCTGGCTGGCAGGGAGCTGATTTGGGGGCAGCCTGGAAGCTTCCAGGTGGCCAGGAACCCCATGAGTTTTTCAGGGAGTGAAGCTGGTAGGTGGCTGCCTCTTTATCTGAACTCAGGGGCCTACTGGATGCCAACTGCAACTGCTCGTGGGTTGATTAAAAGAAAAATGGAGTTGGGAGGCAGGTGTAGCCACCTCCTGGGGGGGTCGGGGAGGATGGGGGTGGGGAGAGTCTTTAATTAACTCAGACCCTGACTCTTCTCTGGAGCTCCCCTTAGCCAGGGGCACCTTATCTTCTCAGCTCACCCAGATCTGCTGCTTCAGTGATTAGAGGGGGCTTTTCCAGGGGTGAGAGATGGGAGTCGTGACTGGGAATGCCAGGCGAGCATTATTTTTAAGAGTGTGTTGTCAGAAAATTTAGACAGACGGTGGGTACTTTCGGGAGGAAGGAAGGGTGAAGCCCACTGCCAGGAACAGGCACCTCTCTCCCCACTGAGGCAGAGGGAGGGTAGGGGGTGGCCAGGGAAGGGTTCCCAGGAAGCGTAGTGGCAGGGGTGTAGTGTGGGGGGTGCTGCATGGACCGGAGGGACAGACAGGGTCCTGTGGGCCAAGGAAACAGAGACGTCAGAGCAGGATGAGTTCCTCAGCGGGCAGACACCCTGCTGGTAAGATCCCCCCACTTATTGTACCATTCCTTTGGGTTCTGCGGGGCCTTCCCTACCTGCTCTTAAAATTTCCAGCTTTATTGGGATATAATTCACATTTAAAACTGTCTGAGTTTAAGATGTACAATGTGATGATTTGACACACATATGTTGCAAAATGTTTACCCGGATAGGGGTAGTTGGCGCATCCTTCACCTCACATAATTACCATTTTGCCATTATCCTACCTCCTCTTCTAAAATGTCACAGTTTACCTCTTGGGACAGCCCTGAACCCTTTGGCATGAGCAAGGGTCTCAGGTCTAAGGGGTCAGGCAGCTCAATGGGCACACCTGAAGAGGTGTGTTCTACATCACATAAGTGCCACCTGCCCAGCTTAGCTCAGGAATCCCTGAATTGGGGGCTGGCCTGCAACCCCTCGAGCTTATGGGCCAGTCCGACATCAGCACCCAGTGCCTTGGACATTGCGGCAGCCTCCAGCCTGGCTGCATGTTAGAAATCACCCAGGAAGCCTCAAAGCGCTCTAGTGCCCAAGGCTTGGTCATTGATGTTTTTTAACAGCTCTAGGAATTTAATGTGTAGCAAGGGTTGCCAACCACTGCCCTGGGGTGACTGGCAGATGGGGGACATCTTACTTCTGATTGACTTTCCCCAAACTCCTCCTGATCATAGGATCACTTATAATAATTGATAATAATTCATAATTTTACCACTTTAGATGTTTCTGGTATAAAACAAGGAATCCATCAATTAATTAATCTTTGTGCAGGACTTTTCAATTTATAACAAGCTTTCTTCTCTGTGACCTTACTTGCACCGCAAAACAACCCATAAAGGAGGTCTTGTTAAGTCCATTTTGTAGATGAGAAAACTGAGGCCCAGAGAGCGGCAGGACTTTGCCCAAAGCCACAGGTGCATCGCTGGCAGAACTGGGCTGGGTCCTATGTCTCCCAACCCTAAGTCCAGCTCTTGGTCTAGATACAATGCCAGTGGGCTCTCCTGCTATCTGGATATTGTCCATCCAGTGGCAACTATTGCTCGGACCCAGGCCAGAGCTGACCTCACTCATGCCTGGTGGCAGGTGCCCTCTCCAAGGGCTGGGTTCCCCATGGGTCCCATCCTCCCTCTTGGCATCTCAGTTCAGCTGACTGACATGCAAATTAGTTTAATTATTTCTTCTTCTAAAATAAATTATATTTTGCAGTAGCTGCAATATGTTGTGTCAGGCAAAATTGCATTCAATATTTTTAAACTAATTGATGCAGCCTTGAGGAAAGCTGATTGACAGCCCAGAGCTGAGCAGACCTGATGCTTTAACTGATTCTTAAATTAAAATTAAACGTGCTTCGGCCTGGTATTTTCTCCCTGTGCTGGCTCACCATTAATCTGGGGAGGTGGCAGGTGGAGCCCTGGGGGGCCAAGGGGCCAAGGAGGCTAGGCAGTTCAGTGGGCACCTCAGGAAGAGACAGACCTGGGGCTGGGGGACTGCTGCTCAGTGTGGGCAGGCATCTTACCTTCTTTGGGCCTCAGAGTCCCTCATGTATAATGGACAGGGATTGGACTGAGCAATCTGGAGCTGACACTTCTGTTTTTTGCTGGCACCTGTGGATTGAGTGCCTCTTTTGTGCAAAGGACACACAACAGTAAACAAGACCAGTGCTGTCTCTCAGTCTAGTGGCAGGACGGACATTAAACTAGACTGCGTTAAGAGCTGAGAGATAAAGTTCAGGAGCTGTGAGAACAAACAGCAGGGGTCCCGCCCCGATGGGGTGGTGGGATGTTCTCACTGGAGTGCGTGGCTTTTATGCTGAGATCCAACTAGGAAGTAATCAGGTGAAGGGGATGGAAGGGACATGTGCAAAAGCCCTGAGGTAGGAGAGGAAGCTGTAGATAGTGGGACTCTGGATCCTTGCTAAGGAAGACCTCAGCCCCTGGCTGTTACTCACCTGCTTTCTGAACCAAACTGGGCTTGGAGGGCTGAGGGCCACTGGAAAGGGGGAAGGGACCTGGGCTGGTGAAGCTGTTAGGCACTTGTAGGAATGTGCTCCTTCCCAGGACACCAGGAGACATAGACTGAGCACCTGCTATAGGCCATGTCCATGCTGCCCTGCCCATCCCATTAGTGTCATGGGTGGGGTTAGTATTAATGACATTTTACTGATGAGGAAACCGGCTCAGAGCGGTGAAACTTGCCCAAGGTCTCACAGGGACTATTTGAAGGAGCTGGGCCTCAAACCTGGGTCCAGGACCAGTTGGTACTGTCTTTCTTGCTATCTTTAGCTGTCAGAGTCCTGCTTGCCTTCAAGGTCCCAAGGTGCCTCCTCCTGGAAGCTTCCCTTGACTGCCTCAGTCCTGGGCAATCCCAGTATAAACCCAAGTCCTACGTGCTCACCAGGCCCCTATGACTTTTCTGCCATCACCTCCCTGCCTGCCTTCAGCTCTGCCCCAAGTCCACTCCTTTCTCTCCTCCACATCTTTGCCCGATGTCTTCTCAGAGAGATCTTCCCTGATGACCTTATTTGTTAGTCCCGCACCATCCCACCAGCACCCCCTCTGTTTCCTTCTCTCCGTAGCACTTATCCAACATCCCTGTGTTTCTGCTTGCTCACCATCCATCTCCCCAACTAGAAAGTAAGCAGAATTTTTGTCGGCTCTGCTTACTACTGGATCCCCTGGGCCCATGTGCATGGCACATAGTAGGTGCTTAATAAAGACTGCCATGTGAATGGATTTCCTAATCTGTGGCTTCCCTGACTATGCTGGGATGTGGGAGAGGCGGCAGGGAGAGATGGAGACCTCCCTGGATGGCCTCATTCTGTGGGGGCTGCACCCCATCAGTATCTCTCCATCCAGGACGCAGTCTAGCTGTGTGACCCTCTTCCTGCCTCTCTCTCAGGACCAAGGTTTTCTCATCAGTAAAACAAATGGAGTGGGACTCTGAAGTTCTCGTGGCTGTCACAGAGCAAGAGAGAAGCCCAGAGAGAAAGAGAAGTGAGGTTGCTCCCTTGGGTGGGAGGCAGGGTGAGATGTAGGGACAGGGAAGGAAGGAGGTAGGTGGGAGGTAGGAGTAGAAAAGGAGGGAGGGAGGTGGAGGGCAGCTCAGAGGTACCTCCTTCCCACTAGCTGGCAGAGAAGAGCCTGGACCCTCTTCTCCACTGTCCCCCCAGCCTCCCCTTCCTGGGGGAATTAAATTGCATCCAAACCCCAGGCTCTGATTAGAGCTGGCCAGCTGGGCAGGAAGATTTATCATCCCAATTACCAGCAGGCACGACAGCGGGCGGGCAGGTGAGGGGGCTAGGCATGCAGCTGGGGGGCTCCAGGGGAGGAGTGTCAGGGCTGTCAGCAGTGGACTCCTTGCACTCCTGTCCCATCCCCACTCACCTCCAGTTGGGGCGAGAGGTTTGGGGGCCTTTCTCTGTCTCTCTTGGGACTTTGATTATCTGTTTGGCTTCCAAGTGGAGGCTGGAGGCTTTGACTTGTTGGAAGGATGTTTAGTCCCCCAGAGGGTGGGGAGGGCTTCCAGGTGAAGTAAGAAACCTGGAGTTGGGTGTGGAAGAGTTTCCTCCCCAGGGCTGAGCTGGGCCTGATGTTCTGGGCGGCCCTGTGGAGTTGCCGTGGACATCATGTCTTTGTTCCCGTTGTCATCTGCTAGGCACTTTGCTGGTGCAGAATCCCAGGGGTTACCTCATCTAAGAGGAACCCGGGCCTGATTTACACACCTCTGGGGACAGGGAGTTCACTGGTTTCTAAGGCAGCTCCTCCCATGCGGGGCTGCCTGAGGCCTCTTCCCCTAGCCTCATGGCGCTTCCTGCCTCCCGTTGAGCGGCCTGGCCCTGCCCCAGCAGCCCCAGCACACATCTAAGCCTGAGCAGCCTTCCATCTGTTCTCCTGCTACAGGCCAGCCCGCCCCCCTCCGCCTTTCCCCAAGAACCTGAGTGAACGCTGGGGACTGTACATTGGACCATGTCACTCTCCTCCTTGGAGACCTGCCTTGCTGCCCTGTCGCCTCCAAGAGAGGCTGGCTCCTCACAGTGCATTCAGGGCCCTTCCTGTAGAAGCCCAGTGGGCTTCTGCTCATTCACCTCACCCCACCTGCCCGAGCCATTCCCTGGCCCCAAACTCTGGCCACACCCAGGGTCTCATTCTCAGAGTGGGCAGTGGACTGCCAAACCTCCAGGCCTTTGTCTGAAAGGGTCTTTCTGCAGGGGTACCCAAACCCCTTTCCTCAGTCTTTAGACCCAACTCAGACGTCCCCTCCTCTGGGACGGACGTCTTCCCTGCTGCCTTCTTCCCCCTGGGTGACAAGTCCCTTCCTGCTCCTTGCCCACTGCCCCCTTACTTCCACCCTGTGTTGTCAAAGATTGTTGGTGTGTCTGTCCCATTTCCACGGGTGAGCTCCTGAGGCCAGTGGCCGGGCCTTGTTTACCCCAGATTCCAGCACCCAGCCCGGGCCAGGTGGGTGACAGGAGGCTCTCAGAAAACACTAGCTGAGGGGTGGCATGGCGGGGTCCCTGAGGAAACTGAGCACTTTCTATGCTCACACCACACTGCAGTCCTCGCTCCCATCCCTGCTGCTTCCCCCAGCCTCCTCAGAGCCCCCCTGTTGTCCACCTAAGGAGCACTAGACTGGAGTCAGCTTCCTGGATGGACTTGGGCAAGCTGCTTCCCTTCCTTGGGCTCAGTCTCCCCAACTGTGAACCAGGGTGGGGGCCCTGGAGTCCACCCTCTGACAGTTCCTCTCCCCTCAGATTCTTTCTCTTTCTCAGGCTATGAATAGTGCCTGCTTGGTGTCAGGAACCATGCTAGGTACTTCACATATACAATGCATGTACACAACAGGAGAAGCTTTATATAAAGCGTGCAGTGCGATGCCTGGCATATTGGAAGCTTCAAAATAGAAGCTGCTGTTATGCATAATTATTATCCTTAAAGCCGTCTAGTCTGGGACCATTTTACAGATGAGAAAACTAAGGCACCGAGAAGGGGACTGACCTGGTATGCCCGGTATGAATACTGCAGATACAGGCAAGACCCTTCCCTTATGGAAGGTACAATTTCCTGGGGAAGAGAGACTAAACACTCACATAAATGCATATATAAATCATAGCATGTGCTCTGGGGTACCAAGACAGAATCGGGGGGCTGTAAGACATACTTGGCCTTAGGTGACCCAGAAAGGGATGTTTCTCACTAATCTGATTAACTCCTTGCTGTCCCAGGCAGCTAGATAGTACCTGTCCAGACCACTTTAGGGCCTGGTGACCCGTAAGGAGGGGGCTGGATGCAGCCCCTGGGCACCCCCAACCCCAGGCTGGCTTTGCAATTCCCCTCACCCCCACCCCATCTCTTTGAAGACTGTCCCTTTACTACTGCCCTTTCTACCGAAGGATTCAGACACAAATTGTGCTTTAAATTCAATATCAGTCATTAATATTTCATGATTACAAAACGTTAAAGATAATGTCAGTGGAAGGAGCATCTGCATGGGCAGAATGGATGACTCAGAAGTTCGGGGAGAGGGGAGCCGGCATACTAAGTGGTTTGGGAGTCTTTGAGGTAATCTGGTATGACAGCCAGCAGCTCCTGGCTGAGTGCAGCATTCTCCGAGGCGCTCACAATGCTCCGCTGCTGTGTATAAATATTTCTCCTCTGATTCTTGTCACCTCATGTTTGTTACACCCAGAGCAGGAGGGTCTGCCATGACCCCGGGAGCATCCCACTTCTGAGGAAGCCAAATGGAAGCTGCAGCAGGAGGGTGGAGTGGGCAGACCCACTGGCATTGCCCTCGGGGCTCAGGTTGGCTGCTGGGGCGCAGGCCTGGTGCTGCATGGACTTGCTCTGTGACCGGGGGGCCATCAACGTCCCTCCCTGAGCCTCTATTTCCTCATTTGGGAAGTGAGGATAATAATTTAGTCCTTTTCTTACAGAGATGGCAAGAAGCTGGAGTGGGCGGATTATTTGTGACACTCCTGGCTTTGTGCCTGGCACCAAAGAAATATGACTTGAGGGGCATCTGGGTGAGAGCTGGGCTCTGGAGTCAGACAAGCAGGGGCTGGGAAGTTGGATAAATGACTTCACCTCTGAATCTCCGTTTCCTCATCCACACAGGGGGAATAAAGGCAGAATCAACACCTCTTAGGTGGGAAGGTTCAGTGAGCGCATCACTGTGAAGTGCCTGGCACGGAGTCCGTGCTTAATCAAGTGCACAAGGTCAAGATCAACAGATACCACTCACTGAGCATGTATTAAGGACTAGGCTAAGTTCTTGCCATGCACTATCCTACCTATTCCTCCCATCAGCACTGTTAAGAAGGAACCACTCATTTTCCCATTGATTAATGTCATGGGTGAGGGTTGGGCAGGGGTTGTAGGTTGTTGAGAAGGGTCTCTTGCCCACTGACTTGACTAGTCTTCCTTCAGAGACTCATCTCCTTCTGCATGGTTAGCTGCTGGAGGCTGATGGATGGGACGGGTGGGGCTCAGAGCAGAGAGTACCAGGAAAAGGGAACCCATGCAGCAGTGCTGTGGAGGGAACCAGCTGACTGGGTCCAAACCCCAGCTCTGCTGCTGCGTGTCCTTGGACCAGTCTCCTAGCCCTCTGAGTCTCAATTTTCCCCAGTAAAATGGGGGTTGATCTGTTCCTGATCACAGTTTAACAAA
This sequence comes from Manis javanica, assembly GCF_040802235.1. Classification (NCBI taxonomy): domain Eukaryota; kingdom Metazoa; phylum Chordata; class Mammalia; order Pholidota; family Manidae; genus Manis; species Manis javanica. The sequence continues at coordinate 12,988,148 of NC_133160.1, read as the reverse complement.
CATATGTGCTAGAAAATGTCTACGCAAGAACATGTATTAGGTAAACACTGTAAATGTTTGTGGGGGAAAGTCTCCCCATAACATTCCTTCTCCTGTGAAGTGGCAGCATTAGAGACTTTGTACGCCATGCTAGCTGCTTTCTGAAAGAGAAAAGCACGGGGTAGAGGCACAATGCTTAACCCAGAAGGGGACTTGCTAGTGGTGGGATGTCAGGCAGTGGGACAGGCTAGTGGGGGAGAGGTGTTTGTGAGTTGGGAGGGGAGGCATCTCTGCCAGCCAGCCAGGCCAGTTCCCCCACCACCACAACCCCCGCTGCCCAGGGAGCAGGTTCAGGGAGGCCAGGAGGGGAGCTCTTTCCCCCCAGTCCAGCCACCACTTCCTCTCCAGCCACCTTTGTTATCTCCCTTTCATGCGGTGGAGGAGTGGATTCAAAGGCTTGGGAGCAGCAGGCACTGAGGTTTGAGCCAGCTTTGTATTTTCTTTTAAACTGAAGTTGAAAGAGACGAAGGGAACTTCAGCCTGGGGACTTCCTTGGCCGCCGAATGGGCTGGTGGGGCCTGCAAAGCGGGAGGGCGCCGGCAGGGGCAGGAGGAGGACGGCTGGCGGGAGAGCTGGCAGCGCCAGGAGGGACTTGGGGCTGAGGTGTGCAGAGGTGAGCTTAAATGTCACCTGCCGGAGGCTCAGAGACTCTGAGTCTTCCTGTGGTCGTACTGGCTTACTGGCAGCTCTCCTGGCCCCTGAGACCTTGAGAGCTGATGGGGCTGGGGAGGAGGGAGAAGGGGACGCGGGGAGTGGGGGAGGGCGCACTCTGCCAGCAGGTCCAAGCACTGTGGGAGCAGCATTGCTCTGGTTGTGGAGGAGGCCTGGGACGGCCCTCTCGCCTCTCCTGGCGCTCTGTGAATCCCTTGGCTCCTTGCCTCCAGGGCTTTACTTACCTGGACCCCATGTCTCAGGGCACCTCCTCTTTCCCAGCTCACACTCCTCCCCATCTGCACCAAACCACCTGTGTCTCTCCCTCTCTCTGTCCCAGAAACTCAGGCCAAGCACCTCGGAGTCATCCTTGACGCCTCTCCGCCTCCTGCCTCCATGCCGTCCTGCAGCGGGTCCTGCTGGATCTATCTTTAACCCATCTCCCGAAGCTGGCCCTTCTCACCCCTTCCGTGGCTGTACCTTGGGCCAGGCTACTGCCCTGTCTTCCTGGCACTATTGCATTTAGCCTCTAGGTGAGCCCCTGCTTTTCCCCTCCGCCCCCAGTGGATGCTCAGTGGAGCAGGCAGAGGTATCCTGTCAGGCAAGGTCCCTCCTTTCCTCACCCCGCACCCCCTGAGACTCCCACCTCATTGGAGTAAAAGTCCAAAGATCCCACACTGGCTAACCAGTCCGCCCCTCGCCAACCACACGGACCCCCTGCTGCTCCTCCCACAGGCCAGGCGAACTACCGTCTCAGGCCCTCTGCCCTGGCTGCCCCTCTGCTTGGAACATTCTTCCCACGGCATGGGCATGCCTCCCTCACTTTGGTGAGACCTCTGGCGAAATGTCTCCTTCTCAGAATGGCCTTCCCCTGAGAGAAACAAAGCCCTCTTCCTCCCAGTCCCCTCCCCCTGCTTTCTTCTTTCCCTGTTGGTCTTTAGCAGGTAACATCACCTGACATATTATGCACACCCTTTCTCTCGGTTTGTCCACAGTCTAGCTCTCCCCTTTACTGTCTTGTTCAGGTGCTATCCCCAGCCTGTAAAATAGGGCTTGGTATGCAGTGGGTGCTCAATAAATGTTGAGAAAAGAAAGCCAGCCTCAAGACAGCCCTGCATTTGGTTTAGGATCCTTACTCGATTTCTGTTCCTGCCCATTAGCTTTTGCCTCCTCCACCCCGCCTTTTTTGCCCACCTTCTCAAGCTTTGCCCCGCGGTCCCAACCCCCAGGGCTGGGCCAGAGTGCCCAGCCTTTGCCCATGCCTCCCAGCCCAGATTTGCCTGTGCCCGGCTCACCCGCCTCCATGGCCAGCACTGTGATGTTGTGCCAGCCAGCTGTCTCGCGGTCCAGCCCCTTGCCTGTCACGATGGCGCCCGTGTCTGCATTGATATCAAAGATCTGGTCCAAATCCGAGTCGCGGTCAATGGCGTACCTGAGGGAGGCAGGGCGGGGCTGATCAACGGTGCCCTGGTGCCAGGTGGAGTCCGTGCCCTTGTCCCTCCACCACACCCCAAGAGGGACCACCTGCCTGGGAAACACAAAGAGCAGAGAAACCTTTCCAACAGAGAAGGAGTGGAAAGGGGTCTGGGTTTGCATCTCAACTGTGCTGGCCAACTGCTGTGTGACCACCAGAGATTCTCAACCTTTCTGAGCATCAGTTTCCTCTGCTGAGTAATGGGGCTGGTAGTTTGCACCCCATAGTTGTCCTGAGGGCTGGAGGTAGGCAGTCCCTGGAGCAGAGTTAGCACTCACTGGACATTTGATTCTTATCTTCCCATAAGAGGTGACCCCAGAACTAGGCTTGAGAAGGGGATAAGGCTGGCATTCCAGGCAGGTGGAACAGAAGGTACAAGGCAGGGCAGCTAAGACTTATTCAGGGAACGGCAAATGGTGCAAAGTTTTTAGAGCTGGGAAGTGGGGAGAGTTAGGTGCCAGAAGACACAGGGTGCAAAATTCAGGGGTTTGATGTGAACCAGGGAGCTAAGGGGAATTTTGAGCAGGAGATGGGGTGAGAGCTCTGGCCTTCTGAGGCTCCCCAGACCAGGGACACGTGCTGAGTGAATGTGGTGGAGAAAGGGTCTGGGGGGATGGCAGCCAGTCCCTCCCTGCCTGCGCAGCACGCGCAAGCTAATCTGTGGCTTTTCAGTTGCCGCGTGAAAAAGCCCTTTGTTCCGCCTTCTTCCCGGGCCTTTGTGCAGCGGCTCCAGGCCTGAAAGGCCCGTGTCCAACACATGTCTCGGGCGCCGGCCCAGAGAGGCCCCGCCAGCTCCAGCCGCCGCTTCCCCGCGCTGATAATGCGGGCGGGGCCACCGCTGGGCTGCGCGGCCCACAAAGGCCTGGAAGGCTCAGCAAGGGCTCATTGTGTGGAGGGGACAAAGCAGCTCGGTGGGGCGGGCTCAGCCCTAGCCACCCAGCCCCTCCCACAGACAGGAGGCAATAGGCCCTCCCCCACTTCCCAGGGTCGGAAACTGAGGAAGCCCAGGAGGTCAGGACACTGGAAACACCCCTGCTGGGGGTCCAAAGTCCGGCAAAGACCCTTCAGGGGGGCCTGCTCTGAATTACCTGAACTCCCCGCCTCAGATCTGTCATCTGTTGAATGGGGACAGTGACACCCAGTGGGACTGCCCAGGTCTGAGATCAGTCAGAGCTGGGTGTGAATCCTATGTTTATTCTGCCTGTGATCTGGACAAGGGGACTGGACCTCCCTAGCCTGTCTGCTTATCTGGAAAAGGAGATGATTTATACTCACCTCACACTGGCATGGGTTAGAGGAAGTAATTCATGGAACTGGGCATAGGTGACAGCACTTATTTTTTCATATTTACAACTGTAGTGGAGACGAAGGTTGTGGCAAACTGCTGGGGCTGAGTATATAGGAGTGTGGGCACTACAGCCAGTCTGAGTCCCAATTTAATGCTCCTTCCCAACCCTAAGCCGCTAAGCCCACATCCTCCTTGCCCCTGACCAGCCTGGGTCCTCCTGACCTAGTGAAAGCGTCTGGGCAGGTTCAGACCCAAAATGGTAATTCCTTCCGCGAGTATAACCCTTAAGAGTTTGCAGCTTGCCCTTCCTCTAACCGTCCCTCCATTCATTCCTTTATGCCTAGACACTGGGGGTCTTCTCGTGCTGCTCTGTGCTAGGCCCTGGGGATAACAGGGAAACAGGACAGATGAGGTCCCTGCCTGGCATCTGTGAGTTGTGATCTCCTATTTGGCAGATGAAGACACTGAGGCTTAGAGAGGAATCCTGTCAAGCTTAGGATTGCCAAGTATGGTGGTGCAGACTGTGTGCTGCTTAAAGGTACCAGGCTGAAGGGGCGCACAGGGCGGATGTCCAGGTGGTGTTCTGCTTGCCAAGCGTGTGTCCTAGCCCAAGTATCTTCTCAGAGGGGACTTTTTCTTACTTTTGCAAAGGTGCCAGATGGGCTGGCAATGCCCCTGCCCGAGGCTGCACAGGGACTGTTCACAGAATTGGACTCTGTATCCAAATTTGGGACTTTACACCCAGAGTTCTTTCCAGCTCACTGAATCATCCAAAGCCTTCTGTGCCCTTTGCCCCTAACCTGGCCTGTCAGATGTTTGGGTCCAGAGGAGACAGAACCAGACTCTGAGAGTTTGCTCAGCTCCAAGGAGCCGTGGAGAGACCTCTTCCTGATTTTACCAGTGGGTGAAGAGCCCAGGAGAGGGCCAGGGCTGTGTGCAGGGCACAGCCAGGGGCCGTGGTCGCCTGGGTGGGGATGGGCACGAGGCAGGGCTGGTGGGAGGCTGCCCACGGCCATCTTCCTGCTTGTCCTCCCTCTCTGCTCAGCCCTCTCTTCTCTCTTCTCCCTCCTTTCTCTCCTCCTCCCAGTTTTTCTCCTTTGTTTCCTCCTGGAAGGGAAGGGAGGGCTGGAACCTAAGTGGAGGCAGCTGTTCCCAAGGCCATGGGGTGGGGGTCATGGGGGCCTGCGTGAACCAGCGGAAGACTCAGGGCTCAGGTCAGTGGGGCTGGCTGAGCACAGGTGGGTTTGTTCCAGCTCAGGGAGGCTGCAAGCAGGTGGGAAGGACAGGCAGGGAGCATGGCATGTGGCAAGGAGCGTGGCCTGGCGAGCATGGTTTATGTGTAGGAGCATGAGTTGTGTGTCTGGTTTGTTGTGGGAGGAAAGTGTGTTTGTGTGTGTGTGTGTGTGTGAGCTACTGCACTGCTGTGGGATGAGCAAGGCTTAAGAGGCAGTTGCTCTGCCCTGGGTCTGGGTCCAGGTCCGTGGTGATCCCACACAAGTCACTTGTCACTTCTATCTTTGTGCCTAGCCTTAAACAAAATGGAGGTGATAATCCCCCTTTCCAGCTGGGGGTAAGCTGCCTAGCTGAGCTCCAGGAAAGTTACGCCATGGGTGAGAATTTTTATTCTAATTATTACTCAGCAATGTCTGGCAAGGGGTACATAGAAGTCCTTCCAACCCATGTGCTCTGTGTACCTGGGGGTGGGAGGTACTATTTATGGGTGTCACAGTACTGCCAATGGTCTGAGAAGGACAGGAGGCTGCTGTGGGTCTAGAAGGTTCTGCTCAAAGCTCACCATCCTGCTTCTCACTGAGTCATCCAGGACCTGGAGGGCAGGAAGGGTAGAAGAGTACAGTGAGAGAATGGGTATGTGTCAGCAAGTGTGTGTGGAGTGTGTGCGTGCATGCATGCAAGGGAGGCCCAGGAATGGTGGTCAGGAGTGCAGATCTGGGGCCCCAAAACTGAGTGGTTGGAGTGGGTGCAGTGATTTTCCCACAATTTTACAATTGAGCTGAGATTCAAAGCCAGGTGTTCTCTGATTCCAAAGCCTACGTAACTTTCTGCTGTACCTCACTGTGTAGTGCTAAGAGGAAATGAAGTGTTCACTCCCTCTGTCCCAGTATGGGCTTTCCTGTTTTTGATGTCCAAAGGAGCCTCACAAGGGGCTGGGGCTGGAAGGACTATGGCTGGGCTGATTAGCAGTCAGTCCCTCCGCAAGGCTGCCTAATCCAGAGACAGGCCCATCTAAGCACACTCCTTCCTCCCTGTGAGGCTTTCAAGGCTTCCCACTGCCTGAGGATGAAGACCCACTCCTTCACCTGGCATTCAAGGTCCTTCAGAGCCTGTCTCAAGGGCCCTTTTGTCCTCATATCCCAGCCCCCTGATGTGAGCTCAGCCAGCTGATGTCCCTGCTCCTGAGCTTTAACCCCCTGGCTCCACAGTTCTGTGCCTGTCATCTGGGCCTCACCATCACTACAATCTGGAACACATTCTCCCCATTCCAACCTCACCCTCTTTACCTTTGCTGGGGGGCTCTCTGGAGGAAGCCTATGCACATACCCTTACTTGATGCACAGAGTACTTTCCCCGCCTTGGAGCCCCCCAAGTCCCTGCCTCTGCCTGAGCCCACTCAGATTTAGATATGTCACTAGATACATTTACATGGAGGCCCAGCCTTCTGGTCTGCCCATGTCTGACTCATCTTTGCTCCTTAGGCACAGAAGAGGGTGCCCAACCACAAAGAGGGTAAGGAAGAGGCAGGAGTGAAATGGCAGGGGGCTGGACTCAAGGAGCCAGCAATAATGGATTACATCATTCCTTCCCCTTTCAAGCTGAGTGACGTTGGTGAGTCACTTCTCTGTGACCCTCAGTTTCTTCATCTGTAAAATGTATATAACACTTCTTGAGTGACAGACTCAACAGTATGAGTCACCTTCCACTCCCTCCAGTGCAGGGACTCAAAAATATCACTATATATCTGCATTCCTCTATTTCCCAGGTGCCTACTGTGCTAGGCAAAACCTCCCATGACACCACTTCATTTCTTCATTTCCAGGAACACACTGAGCTTGTTTCTGCCCCAGGACCTTTGCACTTGCTGTTCCCTCTATCTGGAATGCTGTTCCCTACTTCTTTGCATGGTTGGCTCTCTCCCTATTTATATGATCTCATTTGTCAACTCTTGACCACTCAATCAAAAGCAGCCCCTGGTCACCCCAATCCTCAATCCTCCTTATCCTATTACCCTGTTAATTTTCTTCATAGCTTTTGTCAGCAATGATCCCATGTTAACTATCTGTTGACTGTCTCCCCAAAGGAGAAGGCAAACTCCATGTAGGCAGAAACAGGTCTTATCACCACTGTTTTCCCTTTGCCTGGACCAGTGTAGACATGACTCAGTGTGTAGGTGTTGACTGGGTCCATGGCCCTTACAGTTCCAGAGGTGGGCTCTAAGCCAGACTCTGTGTAGTACACGTGGCCTGTGAGGACCCCTTCTCTGTCCCCCACAGCCCCTCATAGGTCTTCCATTCTCATGTTGTCTCCTATGGACTGGGCATGCTTCCCCGGCTCTGTGCTTGACCGAGTCACCTGGCTCAGGGCTGGGCACAGAGGGGGAGTGGGTAAATGTCTGTGTTGTAAAACTGGGCCTGTGGCAAACTCTTAAGTACCTCCACATCTGAGGAGCCCCAGGGAAGCGGCCAGCAAAGAGAGATGAAGGAAGGTGAGAAGCCGGTTTCAAAGTTGGCCCTTTCAGTGCAGATAAAAGCAGGAGGAAAGGGAAACCAAAGGAGGGCGGAGGGAGAAGGCTGTGGAGAGCGATGCCAGAGAGCAAAGGAGCAGGCGGACGGGAGCACCGCCCTGAGCGGCAAGGACTCAGCCCCCTACTCCTGGTTCTCAACTCCTGGAGAGCCTGGGGACACCTCCTCCCCTTTCTGGGACTAAGTTTCCTGGCAAACCTGGGTGATAATGCCCTCTGGAAGAGGTCTGGGGCTGAGCCAGAGTCTGAGGGGGGATGTTTAAAGGCTGCACGACAGCCAGGGTGGAAGGGCTCTGGAGGCGTCAGAGGCAGTGGCAGTGAGGGTGCAGGCAGCCCAGGCATTCTGGACCTCTCGATGGGATCTAAGCTCCTCAGCCCTCCCTCCAAGCCCATCAGACTTCATTTTTGCTGCCTCATCTCCCTGAGTCCACTCTAGCCATGACAGCGTGCTCTTCCAGGTGCATCTACCACTCCTCTGCCTCTACCTGTCTGCACAAATTGTTCCTCTGCCTAGAATGCCCTTCCCCTCATATTTATACCTGACCAGATCCAGGTATCCAGCTCAGTTCCATTCTTGCCTCATCTAGGAAGTCTTTTCAGGCCCCTGAGGGGTTTCTCAGTCTGGAAGCCCCTGTGCAGTTAAGCAGGATGGCATCTTGTGTCCTCACCTAAGGCTGCCACTAAGGTTGCACAGGCTGTGCACTGTACAACTCTGAGAGCCATTCACACACATGATGATGGAAATGTTACCCATCTGAAACTGTGTAATGCAAAGGTCCTCAAATTAACTTCCCTTCCCCGCTCTCCAGTGCTCAGTGCAGAGTAAGGCACATGCTTGGCTCAGGAGCCCCTCATTGCCTATGTACAGAGGTTTTAGGGAGGAGGTGGGGAGCTCCAGATTCCCTTTCCCATTCATCTACTGATGGATTAGATGTCATTCCCCCACCGCCCTGCCCTCCTCTGGATCAGTTTCTGCTACAACCTCTCTTCCCTTCTCTTCTATCCGACCTCCTTCCACCCTGAGCCACAGTCAGGGATCCCCCAACCCCTGCAGCCCCCAAACCCTTCCAGGGACAACGCCAGTGCTGCAGCATCCCCTGCCCCTGCCCACCTGCCCCCTCCCTGCATCTGCTCCTATTCCTCTCCAAGTCTCCTCTCTGTTTCTACGTCACCGGGTAGGCCCCTTGGTCTCTCTGTTTTTCTTGTCCTCTTTCCACTGGCTCTTCTCCCTGCAATCTCTTCCTCTCATTGTTGGTCTCTGCATCTCTGCGAGTCTCACTCGTTTCTCAGCCTTTCTCTGTTTTTACATTTCATTAATTCACCAGGCAGTCAGTAAGTGTCCACCTAGCGCTGGGCATCAGGTGAGGCCCTGAGGGCACAGGGGTTACACAGAGACGTCAATCCCTACTTTCATGGCACTTATCTTTCAGTGGGAGAGACAAAGTAATCACAAGAGCAGTAGCCTGTTAATAATAAGGCTACCGAGAACCAAGTACAGTGAGGGAAGGGGCTATGAAGGACTGGGGCTGGGGGTTGGGGTGAGGTTGGAATTTTAGAAAGAGTGGTCAGGGAGGGCCTCACTGCAAGGATGACTCTTGAGCAAAGACCTGGAAGAAGCAAGAGGACCAGCCAGGGGGATATTAAGGGAAGAACATTCTGGGCAGAGGGATCAGCAGTTGCAAAGGCCCTGAGGCAGCGATGAGCTTGGTGCATTAGTGGAGCTCTGAGGAAGCCATCATGGCAGAGCAAAGCGAAGCAGGGAAGGGAGGGTAGTGGGAGAGAAGATGGGGGTTACAGTGAGGCCAGATCACGTGGTCTGGGGGTCATCATGGGAGCTTGGTTTTTATTCTCAAAGATGTATATGGAGAGCTTCGAGCAGAGGCGGCCATGCTCTGATCTAAATGGGCAGGAGGAGTCTTGCTCCTACGCTGATTCTAGGTTAAAGAGGGGTGGGGACAGAGGAGGCAAAGCAAAACCCAGGCAAGGGAAAATGGTGGCCTGGACAGGGGGTGGCAGTGGGGGTGGTGAGGTGCTGGATGTGTTTTTTAGAGTGGAGATGACAGGACTGGCTCTGGATTGGAGGGAGGCATGAGAGAGACAGCAGTCCAGACTATCTCCACGTCTTTGACCTGAACAACCAGAAGGATGGAGTGCGCTTTTTGTTTGTTTTTGGTTTTGGTCGAGAGACTGGAGGTCAGTTCTGTCTGTGGGGTGTCTAGTGGGGATCCAAGGGGAGCTGTGACAGGGAGAGGTGGGCAAGAGGGTGGGATGGGGTCACAGGTATACGGACGGCCTGGCTGAGAGCACCCAAGGCATGAGTGGGGACCCAGGCCGAGCCCCATTCACGCTTCTGTGTCTGTTACACCTGGTTCTCCCTCCTTCTTGTATCTGTTTCCTTTATCTCAGAGCCCCATCTTATGTACACCTCCTCCGCCCCCATCTCCCCACAGTGTTGTCCACGGGCGCTGGCGGGATAGCAGGCAGCAGGCGTCGGCCCCGGGAGGGGGTCTCACCGGACGGGCCGGTTGGCGGCGTCGGGGTCCCGCGCCGTCACCACGCCGACCAGGGAGCCCACCTGCGCGTCCTCCTGCACCTCCAGGAGGCCGGAGGGCGGCTGGAACTCGGGGGGCTCGTCCACGTCGGTCACGGTCACGCGCACGATCGCCTGGTCGCGGAAAGTGCCCAGGTCAGCGAAGCGGGGGTCCACGAACTTGTTGAGGGCCTCCAGGACCACAGTGTGCACGGGCTGGGACTCAAAGTCCAGGTGCTGAGGGGAGGGAGCAGAGGGCCAGTGAGTGGGCTGGGGTCTGCTCAGGCCGTGACAGATGAAGTCAGGGAGGTAGGCCCAGAGAGGGTGGCCCTGGCCCAGGGCACATACTGACTCAGCGGAGGCAGGGGCTATACCAGGCAAGGGCTGGTAGAGACCCAGAACAACGCTTTCCAGGGGCCGGCGGAGAAAGTGAGGATCTGCGGGGGACAGTCCTGCCGAGGGACACAGGGCCCATTAGGCTAACCAATACTGACCCCGGGACTTCCAGCCTCCCAGCACAACATTTACAAAGCACTTACAACCTGCTAGTGCGGTTAAGATACTAACTCATCTAATTTTATAACATTCCCAAGAGGCTTGTATTATGGTCTCATTTTACACATGAGGAAATTGAGGCCAGAAGGTTCTATAAGCCCGCCAAGGTCACTTAGCAGTTAGTCACTGGCAGAGGCAGGATTCAAACCCAAGCAGTACGGCTCCCCATTTTGGGTCTGCTGCTGAGAGCTGTGTGTCTGTGGGCAACCTATTTAGCCTCTCTGGTGGGAGATTAAATGAGATCTTCCCTGATACACAAGCAGCAGCAACTAATGTTAAGTTAGGCCTGATGAGCCAGGCTGCCTAAGAGCTTTTCCTGGAAATCTGGATAAACCCAGGCTGAGCCTTGATTCTTATCAAGGAGTGCCAATGGGTGACTCTCCCACCATGAGCTCCGTGGAAGTTGCTGGCTCTGGCCTCCTAAAGATGATGCCTTACCGCAATGAGCAAAAGCAACGGTGGGGCTGCAGGCACTCAGCTGCGTGGTGGGGAAGCTATCTGAGTAACTTCCTGGAGGCCTGCCTTGTGCGTAGGGACCCTCGCTTCCTCCCCAGAACCCTCCACCCCCACCTTCTCCAGCAGGGAAACAGCCACCTCCTTCCTCTGTCCTGTTGCCTGGGAAATCAGGATGCAGGGAGGCAGGCGGGGACCTGGCCTGCATGTGAGCTGCGCAATGGGCTCTGGAGCCAGGTCATCAATCAGGCGTGGTCTCTGCTTCCCGAGCCAGGACTGACTCCACAGAGACACCTCAGGCGCCACTGCTGGAGCAGGCGGGAGGGGCCAGGCCAGGGGCATGAGAATGAAAGCTGTGCTGGAGTCCGGAGACTGGGCTTGGGGCCTTCTGCTGCTTTGTGATGCTGTCCCCCATCTGTGAAATGGGCTCATCTTAGAGGAGGGCAGATGGAGATGAGAAGACTGAAAACTACATAATGTCTAATAGGGTGGATTCTGGAGCCAGACTGCTTGGGCCCACATCCCTACTTGGCTCTGCGAGATGCGTGACCTTGGATGCGAATCACTGAACTTCTCAGGGACTCAGTTTCTCATCTATAAAATGGGCCATACATGGCATCTCAAAGGGTTGTAGCGATTGAACGAGTTAATACATGGGAAGCAGTTGAAGGGTGCCTAGCACATGGTAAACACTTTATTATAAGTATTAGCTATTATATTTTATCCTCTGGGAAGTAAGTAGCAGTTTTCTCTATCCTCAAACCTTCAAGGCCAGGCAGAGAATGGGTCATTATGTGCTTATTGAGTGAATGAAGGGATATCGGGGGCAAATGTTTCTGTGGTCCCAGAAGGCAGAGCCTGGGCTGAAAGGAGCAGATTTAGGGAGTCAGCATCTGGCAGGATGGGAGGAGGAAATGCCGGACAATGGCGGTGAGTGAGCTCTCTGGGGAAGCCGCACCTTCTGCACTACGATGATGGCCTCCTGAGTGTCGCTGTCCGTGGTGACCTTGAACGCATGGCCACCGCTGCCGCTCTCATCCTTGAGGTGGTAAGTCATGTCTGTGTTCTCTCCCACGTCTGAGTCCTCGGCCTTCACTCGTCCCACGGCCGTGCCAATGGGGACTGACTCCTGAATGCTGAACTGGTACATCTCTGTAGGGGATATAGCTGTGAACAGGGATGGGGGACAGCCCCTATCCCAGCTTCGCCAGCTCTAGGGAAGAGGAAAGCGGGCCCAGATAGACTCCAGGGAGGGCAGTGTCTGCAAGAGGCCCCCACTTGGCCTGTACGGGTGCTGGGAGAGGCGTGTCCTCTGCAGAAATTCAGAGAGGAGGGTCCTAATTCTAACCCTGAGTTTATTTGCTGATTGATTTGGGAAAGTGCCTGCAGTTCTTTGGGCCTCAGTTTCCCCATAAGCCCAGTGAGAAGGATAGAGGAGCACAGTGATCAAGGCTAGGGTTCTAGAGTCAGTCCCAGCTGTGCAATCCTGGGCCTTGGTTTCCTCATCTGTAGACTGGGAATGATAATAGTGCCTGCCTATCAGCATTGTTATTATCACGACTAACTTAGATGATGATGCATGTAAAATGCTTAGTACAGTGCCTAGCACATGGTAGCTACTCAATAAATGGAACAAAGTGTATCACAATGGTAGGACTTCATGCTGATTTTTCTGTTTCTTCTGATGTTATTGATATTGATTCTTTCATTTCTGCATGTTTGCTGGGCACTTATGATGTTCTAGGTGCAGTTCTAGGCACGGGGTTACAGCAACAAGCAAAACAGACCAAAAACCCAGCTCTCACAGTGCTTTCCTCTTAGTGGAGAGAGAATGACACTCAATGATCACATCAGTTAAACATGCAGCACGTCAAGCCAATGGGGATTTTGGAGAAAAAGCAGTACCTATAAGGGTGTATGTGGGGGATTTTTAAAAGAGTGATCAAGAAAGGCCTTGCTGGAAAGATGACATTTTTGCAGAAGTCTGAGGGAGGTAAGGGAGTGAGCCAAGCAGATATTTGGGAAAGAGAATTTAAGACAGAGGAACAGCAGGTGCAAAGGCTCTGAGGTGGGCACAATGCCTGGCGTGTTTGAAGGATGGCAAGATGACCATTGTGGCCAGAGGGGAAACCACAGAAATGAGGTCAGATGGGGTGCAAACAGTACCCTGCTCTCCTTCCACAGTCAAGGTCGAGGTATGGGTGACTTGCTAGGTGAGAGCGATGCAGGAGCGGGGGCTGTGGAGATGGTGATGTGTCTCTCGGGGCCCCACAGGTATGGATACCCATCATGTCGAATTACTGCCTCTGATTCCTTCTCACACAGCCACCAGGGGCTTTCCTAAAGCACAAGATGACTATGCCACTACTCCCCTTTGGTCCCTTCTATAGCTTCCCACTGCCCCGGGGCGGAGTTTTACAAGCCCACTGACCTGCCCTACAAGACGCTTGCTGCCTGGCCCCTGCTGACTTCTGCAGCCTCAGCCCCCAACCCTCACCCCAACTCTGGCTTCAGCTTGGCTGAAGTTCTTGTAATTCATTAAATACTACTCGCTCTGTCTCACCGCCAGGTATTCCCTCTCTTTATCCTCACTTCTCACTCTTCCTCTAGACTGCTGAATGTTACCTCCTCCAGGAAACCTCCCCAGACAGACCGCCAGGCTCTGCTCCTGTGTGCCCAGAGCCCCTGAGCATGTCCCCTTGTAAGGCTTATGGCATTTCCCTATCATTTCCTGCTTATTCTCTCTCCTTCTCCCTTGTCCTCTCTCCCTTGCACCCCTCTCTCCCTGGGCTATGAGCTCCTGGAAGGCAGGAACCACATGTCTTATTCATCAGGCATCCTCAGTGCCTGGCAGAATACCAGACTGTGTGTAAGTGACTAGTGAGTGAATGAATGAAGAGCAGCAAGAGATATCAGTACACTCTCACCACATAGCCCAAATCAAAGAGTCTGACAATACCAAGTGTTGGTGAGGATATGGTACAACAGACGCATGCATTTATTCAGGGGGAAAACTGTTCAGCTTTATTTAGTGAAGTCGGAGACAAGTATACTCCATGAGCCAGCTATTCTACACTAGAATATATACATGGAAAATGCATATCCACACTAGAGAAATGAGTGCAGAATGGCACTAGGAGATGTGCAATAACACTCAAAGTTGTATCCTCCATAATAGCCTCAAACTGGGAACAACCAAATGTCCATCAGTAGGAGATCAATGAAGGAATCTTATACAGCAATGAAAAGGAATAAATTATATCTACAAGCTTTACTGTAATGTTAGGTCATGCATACATAGGTGAACTCAGCCTGAAGCAAGGAGGTGGTGATTACAAAAGCAGACAGACGGTGGTTTACTCTGGAGGAATGGGTGGGAGGAGCAGCTTTGATCAGGAAAGGGCATGCGGAGGGTTCTGGGGTCCTGGATGGTGGCTATAGGAGTAATTGCTTTATAATTATTTGTTGAATTAGGCATTTATATTTTTATATCCTCTGTTTACATGCTTTATTTCACAATCAAGAAATGTTAAAAATAAGGAAATAATGAATAAATGGATGACTAAACAAGTCTTCCTAGAGCCCTGGCTCTCTCTTCTCTGCTTTGCTCCATCCCTTCCAGCTCAGAGCCTGGCACAATTGGGCAGAAGACCGGGCAGTTCCCACTCCTCTACATGGTGCTTTGAAGCTTCCCCGTCAGTGGGCAGGGCTGGCTTGGGGGAGAGGGCTGGGGGCAGCTTCTGCGTGTCATGGATCTGGTGGCAGGCTCTGCCCTCCCACTCCAGCTCGGTGTCTGAGCTGAGGCACTAGGCCATGCCGCTGCTGCTGCTGCGCTCTCAGCTAAGGGATTGGATTCCCTTATCTCTCGGGGGTCAGTCCCCCGTGGTGGGGCCTAATGTGAGAGCAGCAGACCTCAAGTAATGACTAGCCTGATAGGGATCAGCCTGGCTCCCGGCATTTAGTCTCTGCCAGCTTCAGTGGCTTCCCCAGTATGGCCCTCGGCCTGAGCCAGGGACAGCAGGGCTGATGGGGAGGTGGGGGACAAAGCCGGGAGAACCACCGCCCTCCATCCCCTGCTGTGCCAGGAGAGGCAGAGAGTGGAAAGACCTCCTAATTCAGATACTCAGAATCCTGCCCCCCAGGCTCCCTGGAGGAGGGAAAGACCTGTCACTCCAGACCTCAGCTTTTCCGTGCAGTTATGGGTACCCTCAGCCTGGGTCTGCTGCAGCCTCTGTCTACAGCCCTCTGTCCCCCCATCTCCCTTCCCTTTGCAAGCTTGGGTCAGTGGCAGGTCATGTGCAGTAAGTGGAATAGGGGTGTGTGAGAAGGGCAGTGAGGGGCTGGGGTGGGAGGACAGATGGCGGCTCACCCTCGGCAGGAGATGAGGGGTGGGAAGGTAACTGGTTACTTGGATGTATGGAAAATCAACAACTTTATGGCCTTCCTCTACAAGAAGCATGATGGTAGTGGGGGTGACAGGAAGTGTTGGGTATAAGTGGGTGACTTGTGTATATAGACAGAAATATGGGAGCCCCTTTTGGTAGGAAGCTTAAAGGGAAAGGGAAGCTCAGGGTCAGTGAGTGGCTTGGAAGGATGAACAGACACCCACAGTGTTCCCCACCCCCACACAGAAGCCCAGTGGGACGGGGGTTGGGGGTCTAACAGACAGACACAAAGATGTGGCCATCTCCCTCTGAGAAGGCTTCACTCACTCTGCGGGAAACGGGGTGGGTTGTCGTTGACATCAGTCACCACGATGGTGACGGTGGTGGAGCCAGAAAGGCCACCCAGCTGGCCCGCCATATCTGTGGCCTGGATCACCACCTCATAGCGCTCCTGGCTCTCGCGGTCAAGGTCAGGCACAGCCGTCCGGATCACGCCTGTGGGTGAGTGAGGGTGAGGCCAGGGTTGGACCCAGGCTGCGGGCTGATACAGGGACCCCGCTCCAGGCAGAGGCTGCCCTCATTCAAGTTCAGGAGGGGAGCGCAGAAGACTGGGATCTGGTGATGGGCTCAGCAGTCGCCACATGATCACTCAGACACACACGTGCTCACACAGATATGCTCACACAGGTAATCACACGTGCTCAATACTCCACAGACTCCCACACCATTGTGCCCACACAAACATGCACTCACACACAATACTTTCTCACATGTACACAATTATCAGGTTCATACACACATACACTTTTAAATACATAATTTCCTGAACACTTATACACATACACACTCACATTTATACAGACATACTAACACATACTCACTTTCTGAACACCCACTCTCACACACACTCACACACACACACATGCATGCTCTCACACAAAATAACACGAAAGCAACAGAACAGATTAACTGGTTTACCAATGAGGCCTGGGGGCTAGAATTAGAACTCTGTGACCCTGCCCCCCACTGCAGCCAATCCCCCTTTTGGGGCCTCAGTTTCCCCATGTGAGGGAACCCTGATGTTCTCTGCATGAGCCTGGCTTGTGTCTGATTTGTCCCTGTCAGTGACACTCAGCCCACAGCCAGGCACGTAGCAGAAGCTGAGTGTTTCATACAGTGAAATGGACTCACACCCACACTGGTACACACTTACGTTGGAGTCAGACTTATTGCACATGCACAGGTACTACACACAGGAGAACTCACATAAGGTCACAAACATCTTAGTACATGCATAGCTACTAGCATACACTCATTTTTACACACATACCCCTCAACAGTTAAGTCCCCAGCCCTTGGGGCCTCTGCTCCCCAGGCCCCAGCCTTGCCCTGGATTCTCTGTCCAGGCCCCAGCCAATCACCCATCAGACAGTCCTTCAAGCTATTAATGGGAGAGGGGCAGAGGCAGCAGGAATGGGGGCGACTGCAAAACTAATTCTGCTGAGGGAAAAAGGCTGAGCTTGTCTCCCTGCCAGTGGGAGACTTGGGTGGCGGGGGGAGTTGATGAGCCATTCACAGCCCTCCCCGACTCCAACTTGCTGAGCACCAGGTGGTGACAGGTGGTGCCCGGGGCCTGAGCACCAGGTGGAGTCATGCACCAGCAGCCCCATGATGCGCCCCATAAAACCCAATCTCCAGCTCCTGATGTCCCCAAACAGCCCCCGGACTCCAATAAAGGCACTGGAACAGGAGGAGCGGTTGTAGTGTGTGCACGTGTGCATGCGCGTGCTGCTGAGGGAGCCATGGGTGGGGCGCCTAGGAGGTAGCCCTGCTTTTGCAGGATCACATGGAGATATGAATGTGTAGTCTGTCTAATTGAGAGTCAACCAGTCGCTCTGTAGCAGCCTTCCAGCCTCCTCAGCAGGCTCCCTCCTGACCCCTCCTCTGCCGAGACTGGTCTTCCCAAGGGTAGGGAAGTCTTGGAGGCAGGTGGACTTGTAGTAAATTCCAGATCTGTGATTTTTTGGCTATGTGTTCTTGATTAAATTCCTTCCTCTCTAAACCTCAGTTTCCTTATCTGTAAAATGGGACCACCACAATACCTCCCTAAAGAACAGGATTTCTCAACCTTGATACCACTGACATTTGGGACAGGAGAATTCTATCCACTGGATGCCAACAGCAGCACCCTCTCCACAATCCCAGTTCCAAAAATGTCTCCAGACATTGTCAAATGACCTCTAGGGGCAAATCAGTTGAGAAACTTGTTCAGAGTTTCATCTCATGAGAATTGCATGTGACAAGAATGACAGTAACTAACACTGATGGGCACTTACGCTGTGCCTGGTGCTGTTCTAAAGCACTGTCAATGAACTGCCTCATTTAATCCTCTCAATACCCATTGGAGGAAGGTGCTGTGATTATCCCATTTTACAGATGAGGAGCTGGAGGCACAGAGAGGAGAAGCACTTGCCCAAGGTCACACATGGAGAAAGCACACGGCCGGGATTCAAGCAGGCACTGTGGGGCCAGAGCCCACCCTATGAACTACCCCACTGGACCGCCGTAAGGATGGAGGGCCCCTGCCCAGTCCGCCCCTGCCTCACCCACCATCAGGTACAAGGGGAGAGCCCAGGCCGCGGACAGAACAATGCGACGCCACCTGTGTGGTCCTGTCTCAGTTCCTGGAATGTCCTCTTGCTGTCCTGGGTCCTAATCATGCAGCAGGCCCTCCCTGACCTGCTGCCCAGGTGCTGCCCTCATGGGGACTGAGCAGTGCCCTTCTGGGCGTGAGGGCAGGGCCCAGGCCTTAGCTGCCCTGTTAGCCTGGCCTTCGCAGCCCTGGACAGAGGGGTTGTCCTGGGAGGGTGGGCCTGCCGTGTCCTCGACCCTGGGGGGCTGGAAGGAGGGAAAGAGCAGAAGGGGAAGAGAGAAGCAAGGGAAGATGGAGGTGGTAGAGAGAGAAGAAGGGAAGAGGGGGCCTGGGGAAAGGGAGGGACCGAGGGAGACTGGGTGAGAGTCAGGAGGGAAGAGACAGGAGAACAAGAGAGAAGGGGAAGTGAGGGGTCGAAGGGGCGGGAGGCCTGAAGAGGTGGGAAAAGAGAAGAGAGGAGGGGAGTGGCAACACAGAGAGAGATGCACACCCAGGGGAGACAGAGAGACAGAGACCAGGGGAGAAATAAACCGAAAGAGCAATAAAGGAGGGAAGAAAAAGGCAAAGAATGACAGGGAATGGGCGCTTTCACAGACAACAGAGAGGCACAGACACTGAAGTGGAGAGGCAGAGACAGTGAGAGGAGGAGAGGCAGACAGACAGACTGACAATGCAGTGAGCCCATCTCAAAGGCGACGAGGAGGCTGACCACTTCCTGTAGGCTGAGCTGTGTGCCGGGCGCTTCACACCCAGGATCTCACTGAATGGAGAGGCTGGTGATGGGATCTGGGGCCTCTGTGCCTCCTTGGGCTTGTGTTCTAAAAGCTCAGTGACCCAGCTCTGAGTGAGGCTCGGAGCAAGGGCCTGGCTGAGGTCCACCCCTGTGGGACAGGAGCCATGCCCATGTGGCTGTCCTTGCTGTCCCTGCCACTTCCTGGGGATACGAAACTCTTCCCACTTGGAAGCTCATCACGAAGCCCTGGTGAGTATGTGATCAAGTGCCATCTCTGGGTAACCAGGGGGTGGGTAGCCAGAGCCAGGCTGCCTCGGGCCCCTGCCCTGGGATCACACCCAGTGATGGGTTGCTACGGTGATAGCTCCCAATGCAACACACCTGCTATATTTCCACACTCTTGGGTCATCGGTTCCCACACATCGGTTCCACACCTTGCCTCAGCCATGCAACTTGCTTTGGCCAGTGGGATATCAGCAAGTGTGACAAAAGCAGAGGCTTGCTAAATCCTTGTGTGCTGGGGCTTGTCTTCTTGGAACCCTGCTGTGAGGACACCCAGGAAGAAAGGCTACCCCGAGGACAGGCCCAGCCGTGCTGGCCATCCTAGCTGACTGCCAGCTTGTGAATGTCACCACGTGAGTAACCCAGCAGAACTGCCCAGCCCACCCACAGTACTGTGATAAATAATAAATCATTGCTGTTTTAAGTCCCCACATTTTGGGACAGTTTGTTACACATGAGTGGCAGATGATACAGAAATCTAGCTCCCAGGCCCATTCTTGTCCTGGAATCCCTCATGCAGCTGCACTTCGCTGGAGGGTCAGCCGGCTGGAAGGCCCAGGACGGCCTTATGCACATGTCTGGCAGTTGATCCTGGCTGTCAGCCAGACCTTTTCTCATCTTCCAGAAGGCTGGGCTGGCTTCTTTATGTGGTGGTCTCAGGACCACGATCCCAGAGAGAAGGGTGAAGACTACAAGGCTTCTTAAGGCCTGGACTGGGAATTTGCAGAATGTCACTTCCACTTCGTTCTATTGGGCAAAGCAAGTCACCAGGCGCCCAGGGGTGGGGAGCAGTCTCAGCCTCTCGGTGGGAGGAGTGGCAAACTCACTTTACTAAGAGGGATGGGAGGCACTGATGGCATATTTGCTGCCTACCACATTCTCCTTCCCACCATCCCTTCCGAAGCTGGGAGATGCATCCTGAAGGCTGGTACACTTCCCTGGGGTCTGGGGAAACATTTCCAAATCAGCCCATGCAGTTGTTCTTCAAACCTTCTGGCTCTGTAAATTCATTCATTCACTCACTTGTTAGACTCTTGCTGAGGGCCTACCATGTGCAGGGGCTGGAGAGTCAGATATGAGGAAGTGGAAAAAAGAGGTGCCTCAGAGTCAGACAGGCAGGCTTGAATCTCCTTTCTACCATTTACATACTATCTGACCTTGGGCAAGTCCTTGAGTCTCTCTGAGCCTCAGTTTCTTATCCTATAACATGGGGATACCCAGCTGGCAGGGCTGTGAAGAAGATTAAATGAGACAAAGTTTTCTGCAGAAGATCTCACATTTTGGAGATGCCTCACTGACCCCTCTCCTCAAGTCCTGGGCTGGGTACCCCATAAATAAGCTCCACAAGGATGGAGATCCACACTGGCCCCGTTCGCCATCTTATCTATAGGGTCTGGCACACAGTAGGTGTTCAAGGAACATTTTGACTGCCTGACCCTCTGTCTCCCCTCTCACAGTCTGGGTGTAGCTGTCTGTTTGTTTCTGGTTTCTCTGTTGGAACAAAAGGCCTGTGAGGGCAGAAACCTGATGCAGCTGAGCATCCTGATGCACTCAGAAGGTGCTCATCAAAGATTAGTTTCACTGCCTCCCAGGAAAACAGACGTCTCTGGACCAGATGAGAATTTTCAGCAGCTATCTTGAAGTCTCTCTGAGAGAGTCTTCCTATTTTTGCGGGCTCAAAGCGGGTGGGGGCTTGTAATTAGAACCTGGCCACGGCTCCCCACATCCTTGTCCTCCCGCATTGCCCCCAGTTCCAGCTGTTGTCCTCACCACCCCCGTTGTCCCCTCCAAATTCTGCAGAAGGGGCCCTGGAGCCCGAGTGATGCCTCATTTACCCGCAAATGCCATCTCGTTGCCCCTGTGGGGGGCTTGCTGGCAGGCCTGGCCTTTAAAACACACAAGTTAATTCCTCCTCTGGCACTGGGCCTCGTGGCACCCTGCCTCCTCCCTTCGCTCACACCTTCCTCTCAGGCCCGTTCGGGCTCTGCTCCCTGCTATCTGCACAGCCAGAACAGACTGTACCTCGCAGCAGCTGCTAAATATAGACTTGCATCAGTGGAATATTCCTGGCTGGGGAAATGGAGCTGGGCTGGGAATGGCACCAAGGCGGCTCCTGCAGTGGGACTGAAGGAGGGGAGGAAAAATCTGGTCCTTCCTGGGCAATGACAGCAAGGACCCTTTCAGACATGGAAAGTTGAGGGACCCTAGAACAAGGACCACGGTTGCATTTCTGCACTTGCCTTGCCCAGGTTCACGTTCTGGCCTCGCGGGCACTCCAGGGCCTCCCCGACCCTTTGTGGTGGGGGATGCTCTTTATCAGAACCTGGCCATCCTCTCAACTCTCTTGAAGTCTGATCCTTCATCTGCCCACCCTGCCACCCCCAGACTCAGTCCTGGCCCCTCCCTTATTTCTGAGTTCTGTCTCTTCCTCCTCACCTGAAAGCTGATCAACTCTAAGGGCCCCACCTCCTCAGGCTGAATGAATTAGGCTTTGGTGGCAACAGTGTCCCCTTGGTTTACGTTTAAATACCAAGTATTGTGCTGAACATTTCACACACCCACTGTTCCCTTGGCCTGCATGCTCTCTCCTAGACTGAGTGGCTCACACCCTCACTTTATTTTCTGCCCAAGGTCACCTCCGCAGGAAGGCCTGTCCTCATCTCTCATCTAAGTCTGCCCTTTTACCCTGATTTATGTGTCTTCCTGGCACTCATTGCTACTTGATATTATGTTATACATTTACATAATTATTTCCTGTATTTGCTACTTGAATAAACACTCCATGAGGGTAGAGTCTTGGATTTGCCTCCTGCCACATGTCTAAGCCTAGAACAGAGCCAGGTACATAGTAGGAACTCAATGAAGACCTGTTGAATGAATGAAAGAACTCTACCATTGGGTCCTCACAATAGCTGTGTGAGATGGGTATTATTATCCCTCTGTACACATGGGGAAACCAAAGCTTAATGAGCCCTAACCATTTTCAGAGCTCCAGGCCATATTTCAGAGGGCCTGCTAGATGTTCTGGATGCTTCTTTCCTCCCCTTCTCTCACCTTAAAGTCAGTATGGTTAAAACTGAGTTAATTAGCTCTGCACCGGATCCAGGGCACATATGTTAATTCCTCTGCTCCTATAGTTTTCTTAATCCACGTTCCTCCTTCTCTTTCAGTAGATGGTGCCTCTTCCCATCCCTGACCCCAAGGTTAGGAACCCCTGAGTCCTGTACATTCATCCAGGGTGCTTGCCCTTTGCCGGACCTCACTGTTATCCCTCATTCTCCCTCCTCAGCATCTCAACTAAGCCTCACTACTAATCCTATGTCCTCTCTGGTGCCTTAACTAGATGAAACAGGCTAAGGAGTCTGGGTGGGTGCTGAGAAAGGGCACAGGCTTTGGCTTTTGTCCTTCAGGGCTCTCTGCTGGGTACTCCTGGCTCCCGTGTCTCCCTGAATTCCATCCCTGCCTCTGAGCCATGCTGTACAGCAGCAGCCTGAGGGATCTTGTTAAAATGAAAATCTGAGCATGTCACTTCCCTGCTTAAAAGTCATCAATGAACCCGCAGTATTGGCGAGGAGGAGGGGAAACAGGCACTCTCAGCTGTGGCTCTCAGAAGTGTAATCTGGTACATTTGGGCATTACCTATCCAGATTCCAAATGCACATGCTCTCTGACCCAGCTTTCCACTTCCCGAAAATTATCCTGCAGATACACTCACACAGGCACAAAATGATGTATGTATGAGGTTATTCACTGTAGCACTGTTGGTTGTAGCAAAAGATTGGGAACAGTGTAAGTGTCCATCAAGAGGGGACTGGTGAAATAAATTTTAGTGTAGCCACAACAGCTGTTAAATGAAGGAATGAGGAAGCTCTTTATGTACTGATACAGAATAATCTTCAAGATGTATTGTTAAGTGAAAAAGCAAGCAGTGTATATAGTGTGTGTTTATAGCTACCATTTGTAGAAAAAATAAAACAAATACATGTACCTATTTTCTTGAACATGCATAGAATAGAATAGCTCTGAAAAGATACACAAGAAAATGACATTGGTTGCCTTGGGGACACAAGATGGTGCCTTGGGGACACAAGTTGGCTAGGGGACTGGAAGGGGTAAAGAATTTCCACTAAATACCCATTTGGGCTCTTTGAATTTTGAACCTTGAAATGTGTTATTAATTTTAAAAAACTTAACATTTTTTTTCAAGTGAATGAGTCTCAGATCTCATAGGATATGTACAACAAGTGACTACCTTTGGGGCTACAATTACTGAAGACAGGATTGGGAAGCACTTTCTCTTTTTCTTTTTTTTTTAAAAACATTTCTTTAATGGTTGAATGTTTTCTAAAATGTATTGCTTTATCAAGGAGAAAAAAAATAACAGAGACATTATGTGTAAGAGAATGCAATTATAACTGTGCTCATAGACTGGAATCCTCAACATCCCCACCAACAAAACCAGACAAACGCACAAACAAAAACCAGTCCTCCCAGCCCCCACCCCACCGGCCCATTGTCCTTAGAATAAAATCCCAGCTCATCAGCCTGACTTATACTCGGCACAGTTGGGCCCCTGCCAGCCTCTCGGCTTCACATCTCCACCAGCCTGCTTCCCCAGTCCTGAGTTGCTTACAATTCCCCTCATGCCTCAGGCTGTTTTCGTTCTCCCAGTGTTGCCTGCACCATGCCCTCTGTCTGGACTGTCCTTCCCTGCATCTCCATTCAGCCAACACTTTCTTATCCTTCAGCAATCCACTGCTGCCCCCTCCACGCCCGTGCATGTGCCTGCCCTCTGCTCCCACCCGCCTGGGAGCCCCGTGATGGCATTTGATAAACATCTGTGATGTCTCATCTCCCACGCTCACACCTGTCCTGTCCCTCGGATCCCAGGGACAGAGAGCACCACTTTGGTTGGCATGGGCAGCCACTGCCAGCTGTGTGACCTCAGGGAGCCACTTCACTTCTCTGAGCTTCAGTCTCCTCTTTCTGTTCTTCCTGCCACTTTCACAAGGCCCCTCAGAGTTATAACCTCAGAGTGAGTGAAGTGGGGGGTGGGGGGTGGGGTGGAAGGGCTGCCCCATTATTTGGTGGTGGTGGAGTAGTGCAAATAAGCTCAGAAGCCGTGCTTCCCGAATAGTCTCTGTCCTTCCATCAGATCCTTAACAACTGCCATTTGAACAGAGCGTCACAGCTACTGAGAAACTGCACTTACCACCAACCCCTGTAAGCGCTGTGCCCATGCCTGCCTCAGTTTAACTCCAGGGACAAGGGGACCACTTAGTTCGGACCTCCCAAGTCCTTTCAGGAGCCCATGGTGGCCAGCTCCAGCCTTTGTGTTTTTCTGCCAGTTTTGCAAACGCCGCAACTGCCTCCCATTCTCTTCTGTTCCTCCGTACTTCCCTCTTCCTGTCTAGTTGCCCCTCCATCTCTCGGCCCTGGGGTCCCAGGAGCAAGCAAGTGCCTCCACGTCCTTTGTCCTACACTCTGCACATTGTGGAGAGAGGGCTGAGTGCTGACCTCGGCCACCACTCCTCCGTGGCCCTCCCGGCCCTCCTCTGATTCCACCCTAGGCCCGGCCCCTTGTGCCCCCAACCCTGCAGATCCTGGCCCCAGTCCTCACCGGTCTTGGAGTCCACAGTGAAGTGGTGCTCGCCATCCAGCACGCTGTACACCAGCCGAGCGCTGCTGCCATACGTGGGGTCATCGGCATCCGAGGCCATCACCTGCATCACCGATGTACCTGGGCCCAGGGTATCAAGCGAGACAAGGGTAACCTGGGGCCCCTGTGCTGTCCTCCCCACGGCTCTCCACCCGCATGGAAGCTGGGCGAGGAGAGCCAGCCTGGAGGTCACTGAAGTGAGTTCCCTCACAGCCCCCATCCTCACACCAAGACCAAACTGCTTCTAGGTCTGGGGCCTTCCTAGTGGCATGAGCATGACAATGAAGTCAGTTCTGGATGCAAGTCTCCCTCCCTTAGTACCCAGCTGTAGGACTCTGGCAAGTGGGGGCAGCCCTTCTCATTATTTCCTGTTCAAATAGGGGGTAATCCTAGTCTTTGGTTCATCAGATTGAGTGAATGCATTCTGAAACTCCGCAAATGGGCTCAGTCTCTCAATGGGTGGTGGTAATGGTCATTTTCACCAGTTATGGTCATCACAGTTAGTGCCAGGACTGGAAACCAGGCTCCTGGCTCACCAAGCAGTGCTCTTTCTACCCACCCCAGCCCCTCCGGATTTCTCAAGGGAATCCCATCTCCTTCCTTCCCACCCGCTGCACGGGGTGGGGGAGGGGCAGGCCAGAAAGGTAACCAAGTTCACTGGGGTTCAGAGGCCAGTGTCTTTGGCTCCAGAGCAGGAGAATGGCAGTGCCCAGCTTTCTCTTGGGGAAGTAGTTGGCTGTGGGCCCTGGTGCCCTTCTTGCCCCTCTCCTGGGTGCCCAGACAGTCCCCACCTCCAGACACACACACACTTGCATACACTTTTCCACATGCTCCGCACGCTCTGCACGTAGGCTGCTGGGGAGAGTATAAATTGGATAAAAGTCCATCAAACAGTGGCAATTAAGTTATTGATTTTCGACGCTGCCTCATTAAACTGGGAGCTTCTCTCTGCCCGTCTCAGAGATGGCTCTAATTTGACATCATGTTCAATTTGACGAAAGCAGGGCTTGGGACGTGAGGCTGGACAGGGTGAGGGTGAGGGGAGGGTAGGGGTTGAGGGGAGGAGTAGGGGAGGGGTCAGGTGGAGGGGTGGACAAAGCTGTCTGAACCTTTCCAGAAAGAAAGGAGGGTGAGGGAGACCAAGAGGAGTGTCAGGGGCTCAGGACATGAGCTAAGGAGGTTGAGACCCAGACTCACTTCATGGAGATGCCCTCTTTTGGGTGCCCTGCTGGTGAGGGATGGGGCCCAGGCCTCCTGAGGTTCTGGGCGGGGCCCTCCTGGGGCTAGGTGGGCTCTCCAGGCCAGCAGGGCAGCTTGCTGGAAGACGCAGCCAGTTCACTGCCTGGCTAATGAGTGAGGCCCTGGAAGTGCTGCCGCAGCAATTCTGCTAAGCCCAGCCCACCACCCGCCTCTGCCGCCACCAGCCTGGGGCCCTCGATCATGCCAGACAGACACATGTATTTATTTTTCACTCTTTTGCATTTCTCATTTCCTCTCCATATCCCCCCTCCTAGCCTGAGCCTCCCAAACCGGTCCTGCAGTGCGCCTCTCTCTCTGGCAGCTTCAGCTTCATACCACCATGTCAGAGTTGCGTAGAAAAGCTACGGAAGCGTTTGGGCAAGCCCCCTTCCTCTTGATACTGGGTGCCCAGGTCTCCTACTCAGGGCCATGGCACAATCCCAGGTGCCTCCTCTTATACAGGGAGAGGAGATTGAGCACTACTACATGACCAGCTTCACCAACCACTTACATCCTTCATCTCTCAGCCTCAGAGCATCTCTGAGAGGCAGAGGGGGCCCCTCTAAATTATAGGTGAGAAAACAGGTCAGACAAGGAAAAGACTCAGCCAAGGGCACAGAGTGAGGAAGTGGTGGGATCTGAACTCAGGACTGAGTCCAAAGCCCTTCTAGACTCAGAGTTAATACAGGCACAGCAACTCTAAGGATGGTGGCCCAGTGTACAAAACCACAGTCTGTGTTGACTCTGCCACTTATCAGTGGTTTGACCTTGGGTGTGTCACGAACCTTCTCGTGCCTCAGTTTTCATTTATGAAAGTAGAGCGATAGTACTACCAAACTCCTAGCATCATGTCTTGAGAATTCAAATAGGTTTCCACATTCAGCACTGAGGACAGCGTCTGGCCCACAACAAGAACTCAATAAACTCAGGTTATTGTGCTGTCTCGGGAGGCGCTGCGTGCCAGGCTACAACGACGCAATCACGCCTCCCAACAGACATACTGAAATGGGAGAAGATACATAAAGCTTTGGGCTCAGGGTGGGTGGTCAATAAATAGTGGCTGTTGTTAAGTGTGATGAGAGAGGGTCTCCCTGTTACACCCCTCTGCAATTTCCTCCCACCCCCTGGGCAAGGCACATTGCTGGGCTGAGTGACACCCCAGGGGATACGCCTGAGTTCTCTCTCTCTCCCTCTCTTTCTCTCTCTCTCTCCCTGGCTGCATCCCAGGGACTCCCGCGGGGATGATGGAATCATTTCCCCAATCCAGGATTCTTTATTGCAGCCATTACAGTTAATGCCGACACGTGGGGATGGTGAAGGGTCAGTGATTCACCACTGGTTCCCCAGGCTACACACTCCCTCCCACCTTCTTCACAAGTCAGTCACTCCCTGGAATTGGTAGACAAAAGGGTGCCAGGCTTGTGGCTGCTGTGGGACCACCTGGGAGTCATCCCTTCTAGGTTCTGCAGTTTGTTTTTTACAGTGTGCCATCCTGTCCTTTCTCTCCTTCAGCCCTCACACATTCTATGATGTAGATGCAGTCGTGCACTGGTAAATGTTTAACCATCGGCTCCAGGTGGGAGTGGGGGTGGGGGTGGGGAGGAATGTCCTGCTTAGTAGTCTTTGCTGATTTCCACGGTGTAAATACTCCCAACCATGGGCAATTTCAAGCTATCAACTGGATAAAAGTGGCTCACAGAACTCCTGAAGATCAATCTTGGGATCTCGCGAGCTAGTGGGAGCTGACTCCAGTATAATCCTGCATCATTCCCATTTTTCAGATGAGGAAACAGCTATGCACAGTGAAGGGTGAAAATGTGAACTAATAATGAGTAATAATGAAACCCATTGTTAGATATCATTTTTCAATGATAATGATAGATTACATTTATTAAATACTTTGTGCTAGATACTCTAATAAGCCCTTTATGTGTATTACCTCATGGAATTTACACAATAAAGCCCTGAAGCAAGCTCTATTGAAATTTCCACCTTACAGATGAGGAGGCTGGGTGAAATAACGAATGAACCTCTTTGTGCCTCAATTTCCTCATTTATGAAATGAGGGTAACAGTACTGACAAAGCCTCAGGATTGTTGTGAGAATGCAGATTTCCGTGTTCAGGACCAAGGACAGTGCCTGGCCACGGTCACCTGGCAAGGAATAGGAGACTGCAGAATTTAAATCCAGGTTGATCTGATGTCAAAACGCATATGCATCCTACTTTACACAGTAGGGGGAGGAGGATCTATAGGAGTAGAATAGACAGGTAAGTAAGAGAATGAAGAGCCCGAGAAAGGGGAAGGAAGGGAGAGTGGGGAATGGCAAAGAGTTGCTTTCTGGGCTCTCCCTCTCCAAAAGTTGGTTCCAGCCCTTCCAGAACAGGACTGGGATTGGCTAGGATCATCCGTTTGCTATCCATGGTGCTGCTAACCAGCCTTCTACTACATGAGGTTAAGGGCCTATATCGAGGCTCATACAGGAAGGGTTGCCCAAATGATTTTTGGGTAAACAGGATCTCAGAGCCCAGAGCTCCATGTGGAATGTTAGATATGGAAAGGCTGCTCCTTGGAGAGCACAGAAACCAGTGGTTCCCAACCTGGCTGCACATTAGAGTCTCTTAGGAGCTTTAAAATAAAACTAATGCTGAGCTCCAACCCAGAACAATTGAATAAAATTCTCTTGGGGGTGGAGTGCAGTAGAGGGCATTTTTAAAAGTTCCCACTGTGATTCTTAAGTGCATCCCAGGCTAAATACTTGACCCAACCCCTGATTGAACTGATGAGGAAACTGAGTCACAAAGAGGCTCAATGACTCTCCCAAGGTTACATCATTATTAAGTGGTAGGGAAAGAGCCAAACCCAGGTCTGTGTAGCTGTCGCCCTCCTGGACTCACTGTGCCTGTACTGAGAACAATACCCTGCAGGACACAGCAAGGATGGCACATACCGCCAAGTCAACCGTGCTCCTCCCAGGCAAAACCAGCAAGGGAAGCCAGCCGCCGCTACGAGCAGATGTGCCTTGCAACTCCATGGAGACGCACTGAGCTCTGGCCTCAGAAAATCTTGGGTTCAAATCCTACTACTTCCTCACTCTATGTCCTCAGTCAAAGATTCCCCCTGTCTGAACTGTTTCTCGCCTGTAATTTAGAGGGGTCTCTCCTGTCCCTCAGAGCTGCTGTGAGCATCTGAGATGATGGATTTAAGTGGATGGCAAATCTGGGCATGTAGCAATTCTCGATAGGAGTATATTCTTTTCTCCTCTCTCAGTATGGTCAGAAGATCTCTGGGGCCATGTCCTTGGCATGGATCTCCAGGGTCGGAGGTGCCTGGCCTCCTAGTATAAGGGGGGAGCGACAATGCTCATCTCTCATCTCCGGCTTATCTGGGTGGTGCCAACAGGGCGGTTCACGGAGCCAGAACTGGAACCCAGGCCAGAATTCTTTCCTTTCTTGTCCCTTAACCCTTGCTACGTGTGAGATCCACTTGAAGCCCAAACTTGGACTCCAGAAATCCCAGGAGGAGCCCAGCTGGCTCGGGGAGGAGTGGAGCTCAGGGAGGGAAGACATCAGTTCTCGCCTCACCCTCTCCTGGGCTGCGTGGATGTGGGAAAGCCACCTGACCTGACTGGGCCTCAGTTCCCCTTCTGTGAAATGGAGATAACATTTTCTCCTTCCTGGCTCCCTGGGTGAGGGAGATTCCTTAATGAGATGAAAGAGATGAAGCACTTTGGAAAAGAGCAGAGTCCTCAACAGAGGTGACCAAGTGTCATTATTATGAAGATGTTTGTAATTATTATCATCCTGCCACTTCCCTACCTCCCTTTGCTACCCTGCTGGGCCTGGGGAAACCCTCAGCTCACATTTAGCTTCTCAAACATTTATAAAAAATGAGTCCCACCCCCTGCTGCTGCCAGAACTGTGCAGAATGCTTTCTATTAAAAATTAAAAACCACTTGTCGAGTCCCTGGGAACGCTCAGATTACACAGGAAACAAGCCCCTTAAACTCCCCCCCTCACCCTCCCAACTCCCTCTTTGATCATCGCTTACAATGCTGGCTCACTGAGCTGGCCTCCACCCGCTCCTGGCCGCCCAGCCAGGGCAGCCTAATGTAGACGAATGACGCACCGGAGCAGCAGGCAGTGGCTGCATGGGAGGAGGGAAGTCAAAGGCTAGAGTGGGAGGAGGCAGGGCCAGTGACAAGGGACAGAGAGGGTGGCGCAGAGACATGAAGCAAGGAAGTGGGTCAGGGGCAGAGGGATAGATATGCAGAGAGAAGGACAGGGAGAACGTGGGAAAACAGACACCCAGACATCTGGAGACATACAGAAAGAAATCAGGACAGACACAGAGAGATGAGAGGCAGAGATATATAAGAGATAGACAGAAAGTGGGACAGAGACAGTGGTAGAAATACAGAGATAGAGCTGGAACCTAGAGTTATATAATAAGCAGAGACAGACAGAGATACATATGAAGCGAGAGGAGAGTTGGAGGGGGGACAAGGAGAAGAAAGGCGCCTTCGGCTTGATGGGTACAGGCCTCCCAAGGTTGCAGACACACTTCTCAGAGTCTCCAGGGAATTCTGAAACACCCCCTCACTCTTTCTTTCCTCATGGATTCCAGCCATGGACTTATCCATGCAGGCAACCCTTGATTGTGTGTGGGGAGATCAAATCTGACTCCCTGAGAGACAGACTCTCCTAGCATCCACTGAGTCTCATAAAACTCTTCTGTCCATGGGACCCTCTGTTGAATAGTCCGGTCACCTTGTTTTTTTGGGACAGCAACATTCTAAGCGTCTGCAATAGCATCCCTCTGCCAGTTACAGAAAGCAAGTATTTTTTACTTATAAGTCAGTTCCATTCAGTCACCCAACATCTACAGAGCACCTACTATGTGCTAGGCCCTTGAGGACAGGATGGTGGTTTTGTCACTTTTGTACCCACTGTCATGTGGGCACAGGGCCTGGCATAGAGAGGGTGTTCATGTTTGTTGAATGATTTGTTGATGGAAAAGAAAGACATGGATATACTCTTCCCTGTCCAGATTACCTGGGCCATGGGGGTGATACCTGCAGGCCAGGGCCTTGGCTCCCCTCTTCTTCCTCTCCCCACCATAAACCTCCTGTCCTGTTCCCCCCTCTCCTGGCCTCTTTGCCCTGTCTTGGGTGGTGAGAGCAATGCTGTTGCTAGGCAAGGAGATATTGCACATATAGATCTTCCTGGACTTTAATTAAAAACATCTTTAGAAGTTGTCTCTGCAGAGGCCAGCAATTGATTCCTGGCTTGGGCCTGAGGGCTGCTGAGCTATACTCTATCCGGCTGCAGATGGGACAATCAGAGGCTCCCAGCCTGCTGCTGCCCTCCCCAAATGAGACCCTTGGGGAACACACTGCCTGCTGCCTTCCCCCCTTCCTCTCTGCCACCATTCCCCCAAGCACCAGCTTTAGCTGTCAGCATGCTCTCCCAGTTTTATTTCCCTACCCACCTTGAGCCTCAGTTTCCTGAGCTATAAAATGGGGGTGTCAACACTTACTCCAAAGAGAGTTCCTGGGAGGGTGAAATGAGGTCAGAGATGTGAAAGTTCTTTGTAAGATGTAAAGTCCTGTGCAAGCTAAAGAAATGGCTGTGACTTTTCCACACAGGCCGAGGCAAGGAGTTTGGGTTCTGGTTTCAGGTCTGGGTCTGGTTCTGGCTCCAGCTCTTACTCTGGAACTCAGGCAACTTACTTTCTCTCTCTCTGAATTTGTTTCCTCATTGGTAAAATGAGGACAGTAATACCTGCCCTGCTTATTCCCCAGGATTGTGAGAATAAAGGGAAATAGCTCTGTGAACGCAATGTTGGCTGACAGCTGTTATTTAGTAAATGTCCCAAAGAGTGCGGACTGTACTACAAAATAGTCTTTTTCCATCTATTGAAGATGCTGCTCACAGAATAATTGAAATACATGGAAAGAGGCTATGGCAGGGCCCTTGCCTATTTGCATAGTCTGTTGAGCCCCATTCCCATGGTCCAACAATGCCAATCCTAGGGCATACAAGCCACCACATCTTCTTTTACTTTGCATGCAGCAGACATCACTAATCAATTGTGGCATTCTTTTGTGCTCAGCCTGAATGAGACCTCAGACTCCTTCTCAACACAGTCCTACAATCACTTCCAATTGACCAGAATTGGCATCGGAGATGAAACTAATCTGCCACTACTCTGAGGTTAGAGGCAGTGTCTTGCTCATCTTTTCATCCCCACAAACCTAGCCAAGTGCCATGTACATGGTAGGCACTAATATGTATTTATTGAATTGAAAGCAATGGCTTACTTTTCTGTTCCCTTGGGGCTATATATATAAAGTAGGTACTAATAAATGTTTGCTAAGTTGGGTGACTCATCTTTGCAAACCCTACAGAGCCAAGTACACTGGAGGCCTTGTGTATAATGGGTGCTAATAAACATTTGTGGATTTAATTCAATTACTTATCTTTACATCCCCTGCAGTGCCCAGAATAAAGTGGTGGGTAATAGATGTGTGTTGGATTGAACTTCTCATTTCTGTATCCTCGGCTTTGCCAAGTATATTGCCTTATACATAGTTGGCATTAATAAGTAGGTAGAACCACACTGAGCATGGGAGCCCTGAAACCCCCTCGCTGTCCACTGGTCAGGTTGTGACACCCTAGGGAAGTGCTCTGTGTCCCCCCCCCTCCGCATAGCCAGCATCAAGGGATTATCTAGTCCAAATCTTTTCTCTCGAAACTCTCTCCCTTGTTGATTTCATTGAGCCTCGAGCTTTAAATTCCTTCCTCTGCTGATGGCTTCCAAAGTTGTTTCTCTAGCCCTCATCTTGCTTCTGATCTCCAGACTCAGAGCCAATGGTCCCCTTGACAACTCTGCTTGGATTTCCAGTGGACATCTCAATCTTAACATGTGCAAGAATGAAATCTTAATTTTGTGCCACAAAGTTGCTCTTCCTGGAACATTCCCCATCTCAGCAATAGCAACTCCACCAGAAATTTCAGCATCGTCTTTATCTTGTCTCTCACTCCCCACATCTGATCTCTCACAAACCCTGTGGGCTCTACCTGCAACATACAGGTATCCTTTATCTTCTCACCGCCTCTTGCCCACACAATTGCCTCCTTGTGGTTTCCCTACTTCCAACCTTGCCCCCTATAGTCTATTTTCAACATGGTGGCCAACAAGTCATCCTTTAGAAATATAAGTTGGATCATGTCACTCTTCTACTCCCTTCTCACTCAGAGTACAATCAGAACCCTTTTGACGGCTACTAAGTCCTATGTGATCTATCTCCCGGTACCTTTTCTGACCTCACTGGACGCTCTCGCCCTCACTTACTCCTCTCTACACCCACACTGATCTCCTTGCTATTCCTCAAACATACTCTGCCTCAGGACCTTTGCACTTGCTGTTCCTGCTGCCTGTAGCATTCTCCCTCCAGCTTAGTAATTCTGTACATGTGGCCCTTGAACCAGCAGCATCGGCATCATCTTGGAATTTATTAAAAATGCAAATATTTCTAATAGCCCAGACCTACTGAATCAGAAACGCTGGTGGGAGGGGACAGCAATCTGGGTTTTAACAAGCCCTCCAGGTAATGTGAATGCACAAGAAAGTATAAAAACCACTGCTTCATATAGCTCCTTGGTTCATTCCCTTGATGGTTCCTTCAGATCTTTGTTCAAATGCCCTCTTATAAAAAGACAGTCCTTCCTTGACTCCTCTATCTAAAACAGCACTCCCCCGCCAAAGTAAAACAAACAAACAAAACCAGAAATAGACTCATAACAAATAGAACAAACTGGTGGTTTCCATAGCTGAAGGGAGTGGGGGAACAGGCCAAACAGATGAAGGGGATAAAGAGGTACAAACTTCCAATTATAAAACAAATAAGTCACAGGGATGAAAAGTACAGCAGAGGGAATATAGTCCATATACTGTAACAACCTTGCATGGTGACAGATGGCAACTAGACTTATTGTGGAGAGCATTTTGTAATGTGCGTAATTGTCGAGTCACTGTGTTGTAAATCTGAAACAAATATAATGTTGTATATCAACTATACTTCAATAATAAAAATAAATAAATAAATAGACAAATAAAATAAAATAAGATAGCACTCCCTCAATATAACTCCCAATTCCCCCGTGCCTCGGAGGGCACGTAACTTATTGGCTTATTTATTCCTTTCCTGTTTCTCTCCCTGCTCTATAGGTAAGCTTCCTAAGAATCTCCAATTCCTGGAATGGCACATAGTAGGCACTCAACAGTACCTGTGGCATGAACGAACACCCTCAATGCTCAGAGGGGAACCAGGGGCTCAGAGAGGGGCCAGGACTCACCCAAAGTCACACGGGGAGCCAGGCCTCCGGACTGACAGCTTGCAAGACCTGCTTCGCTGCATTAGGCGGGCTTGGCTGGTGGGCCCCCCTCAGAAGCGTGGCTCATTGGAAGCCCCCCCCCCCCCCCCCCGCCACCCAGCACACTTCCCTTCCCTTTTAAGCTGTGAGTCATTTAATTTCCAAGCGCTGCTGCCTTTCATGTCCCAAGCTGTGTCCCTGCTCCCTCTGATCTCTGAAGCTACCCAGACCCTGGTGCCACTTGTCAGCCCCACCTCCTCGGCCCAGATCAGGAGGCTCAGTAATTGTGACTGACTTGCAAAGCTGCCTGGAGTCTCCGCAAGCACCTAGTGTTGGATTTGCTTCTTCTTCAGAAAGTGCTCAAATGAAATAAGCGAATTTAATTTCTGCTTCCTCCTTCCCCCTTCAGGCTTGCCCGAGTTGAGTCCCCCAGGCCTGATGTTTTCCTGAATGGAACATCAGTGTCAGTGGGTTGGGCGAGGGAGGTGAGGCAGGGACGGGGCTCCTTAGGTCGTTGCTCCTGATGCCGGGTGCTGGCGCTGCCTCCTACTCTCTGGGTGACCTTGAACAAGTCCTTGCCCTTAGTTGGTCTGTTTCCCCATGTGTGACACAAGGACGCTTGCCACTCCAAGAATCTGGGAGCCAAGGCCAGCAACTTGCTCTGCCATTGATTTGCTCTGTGGCTACGAGTACATTTCCTCCTCTCTGAGCTTCAGTTTTCCCATCTGTGTAATGGGGTTGTCATCATCTGCCCTCTCAGAGTTGAAATGAGCGAAGTGGTGATGGAGGAACCATGCAAGTGGATGTGGGGCTGCACCTCCCTCTGGAACACCATACCCCCATTACCGCAGCACAAGGAACTTCTCAAATGCAAGTTTGCTCATGTAACTTACCCACGCAATCACCCTCCCAGTACATGCTTCCCTCAGCTCCTTCGTATATGACTCCTGCTTCCTTCCCAGCCTCATCTCTTGGCTCCTTTCTGGTCTTTTCTATGTGGAAATGTGGACAGTTTGGGGTGAAGAGAGACAGGGCCACATTTTATTAGGCCAGAGTCCCTGGGAAGTTAGGGGCTTCACCTAGCTGATTTGCTGTGTGACCTTAGACACATCAATGTCCCTCTGAGCCTCAGTTTCCCCATTTGCAAAATTGATTTTTAAAGCCGCCCATGCTCTGAAAGTCATGGGTCTTTGCTACTGACAACTTCTAAATTAATCTCTGTAGCCAGCTCTCCACTGGACCTGTATATTGAACTGCTTTTTTCAAGATCTCTGCATGGCTAACAACTACTTCCAACTTAAGAGGTCTGAAACCAAACTCCTGATTTCCCTTCATCTCCCAAATCTGCTCCTCTCACTGCTTCTCCCATCTCAGGAAATGGACATCTATTTAATTGCCCAGGTCACAGTCTCGATAGTCATCCTTGAATTTCCTCTTTCACACCTCACACCCAATCCACTAGCAGATGTTTTCAGCTCTACTTTCAAAAATATCCAAAAGTTGACCTTTTTTTCAATACCCTTACTGGTACCACCTTGTTGCAAGCCACCATTATTTCCTGCCTAGGTAATTGCAATATCCTCCTCCATGGGCAATCTGCTTCTGCCCTGCCACCTACCCCCCAACCCGTCCACCATTTAATCTTCACAGAACAGCCATGGGATCCTGTTAAAAATAAGTCAGATCATGTCACTGTCCTGAATGAGCCCCTCCACTGACTTCCCAGCTTGCTCAGCGTAAAAGGCAGCACCCTAACTGTGGTCTATGTGGCTGCACAATCTGATGGCCTCTCCACTTCTCCTTGTAGCTCTGCATGTACTGTTCCCTCTGCCTGGAATGTTCTTCCCCAGGGCTCAGGACTTCACTTCTTCCAGGTCTCTGCTTCCATGTCATCTCCCCAGAGAAGCTTCCCAGACCTTAATCTGTCTGTTCACTTGCCTACTGTCTGTCTTCCTCAGCTAGAAAGTACCTTCCATGAGGGTAGGGAGGCTTGTCTTCCTTTCCACTGCTATGTCTCTGGTGTCTAGCAGGTCCTCATACACATTTGCCAAATGAATGAATGAATACACTCAAATAGATTTATAGCATGTCACCTGTGCACACAGGCTTTAAAGTGCCATTTAGCTAGCCATGCATGCACACATATACACACACCTGTGTGAATACACACCAGGTACACATGCGGACCCATGTGTGTACACAGCCTGCACCCACATTCACACCCTCACTGTCTCCTGTTCTCCCACCATCCCCTTGTATTCACCATTACCTCTGCTCCACTTCCTCCTTGTCCATGACTGGCTACCTGCTTGTTACCTACTAATCCACAGATTTAGCCCTATCTGGGGAAGGTGGGGCTGACTGCACCCTCCCTCAAGAACCCAAATACCCTTGGACTCTGACATGCAGCCGTAGAGCTGGAAGGCCCAGAGAGAGCTCTTGGCCACAGTGAGGCAGCAAAGGAATGTGGTGTCTAGGACCTTGGGGCGCTGCTCCCCCTCCAGCCTGATTCGCAGATGCTTAGCCTAACATGGGGCAGGGTGGGGGCAGGGATGCAGAGATGGCAGTTTACAACCTATGCCCCTCACCCCATGACTGCAGCTTCTACCAGGAACCCCAGGCTAAGTGGGTCCTTGATGGTCAGATAACTGTCTATGGTCCCAGGTGAGAGAGGGCAGATTCATCGAACCTTTCTCTTCAGTGTCCCACTGCTGTGTGAAGGGGAGTTACTGAGCATGGCCATACCCGAGGTCTTCTTGCTGATGGTGTTATGGTGTGTGTTTTCCCTTTTCTGTGTGTACAATTATGTACCCCTGGTGCCCCTGGGTGTTTGCAGCCATACCTGGCTGTGTGCGACTGAATCTGCGTCTGGGGCTCAGCAGTCCCTGTGAACCTGTGTCCCCAGGTGGCTGGGTCCTGGGGGATGGGGTTTTCTGTGAACAGTGATTGAAGCTGTCTGCATGTTGTTGTCTCCGCAGTGCCACACCTGTCTGCGACTCCACTCTGGTGGAACCTGGCCCCGGGCTGGTAATGTCTGGCTGTGGCTTTTGCCTGTGTGTATGTAGGTGGCTATCTGTGCATACGTTCCATCTGTGTGAGGGGTTATTTCCTGGGAGATTGTATGTGGGCATATCGGGTGTGAGACCAGGTCTGGTTGTGAGGTTGGGCCTTGTTCAGCTGTGTCGGGCTCCAGTTGTTTGTGGTTGTAGGTGTGTCCATGTTCACTTGTGCCCAAGTCTGTGTGGGGCTGGGTGCAGGCGGACAGCTGGGCCTGTGTGTGTGGCTGCATGTGGGTGTATGCCAGGTCTAAGCATGTGGCTGCATCTACATGTAGGCCCACGCCCATGTGTGTGCCTTTGTCCAGGCGTGTTGGTGCTGGTGTGAGCATTGGGCTCCCGCCTAGGGTAGCAGCTCCTGCCTCTCCTGCCCCTCCTCAGAGTATCAACCACTCCCCATGCAGCACCTGGCAGCCCGCCTTCCCCATCACCCTGGCCATGGCCACCCCCAGGGCCTGCCCCACCTGTGGGTGCGAGCTCGGCCACGCTGCCGATGTAGGGGCCGTGCAGGAAGCGGGGCTCGCTGTCGTTGATGTCCTGCACCTTGATGATGAACTCCGACTCGGGCTCCAGCAGGCGGTCAGTGGCGCGGTCCCGAGCCTGAGCCCGCAGCGTGTAGAAGGTTTTCTGCTCCCGGTCCAGGCGCTCCATGGCATGGATGTCCCCCGTCAGCTCATCGATCAGGAAGATGGTCCCAGCACCTTCACCAGAGATGGTGTACTTGATAGCCCCGTCCCCCTCATCTGAGTCCGAGTGGATCTGGGGAGGCAGAGAAGTCAGGGTGGAGGCTGGGGGGGAGCTTCTCTCAGCCTCCCACCTCAAGTCCCACTGGGGCCGGTTCCTGAGCACATCTCTTCTTCGATATACCCATTCTTCAGTGAAGACACTGAGGTCCAGGAAGCCATGCCTCACCCCAGTTCCACACCTTACTGTCTGGCCCAAGTTTCCCCAGCTCTGCACAGCTCTCCCTGCTCCAGCCTGTAACATACTTTCCCCTCTGCAGCCAGAGCTGTCTGAACACTGAACACACCCTCCCTTGCTGGCAACTCCTCTGTGGCTCCCCACTGCCTTTACAAAAAGCCCAGAGCCACCTCTACATCTCTCTGCTCCTGCTTTGAGCATCATATCCTGATTTCTCTGCCTACTGAAAGTCTACGCATCCTGTAAGGCGCATCTATTGCCACCTCTTCTTTAAAGCTTTTCAGAATCCCCCCACCTCACATTCCCTTCCAAGATCTCTGCGGTACAAAAATCCATCATTATCATGTTCAGCCTGCAGGATCACTATAGCCAGCACTTCTCAGACCTTATTAATGTGCATGCAAATCACCGGAGGTTCTTGTTAAAATGCAGATTCTGACTCAGTAGCTCTGGGGAGGGGGCCTGAGAGTCTGAATTTCTAACAAGTTTCCAAATTACTTGTCCATGACATCCCTCTGAGTTAAAGATCCACTCTTCCTGTGCTTTGAGCCCTGGAAGTTAGGGGTGGTATCTTCTCAAATGGGTAAGGGAGAGCCAGCTTCTGGGCTTGGTACGTGGTGGGGACAGGGAGTGAAGGGAGGGAGGAGACAGGGACTGCAAGTCCGAGGAGCACCTCCTGTGCGCCAGGCACCGTGCTCAGCAGTGCACACATTCACCTAGTTCAGGGCTATCAAATCATCCTGGTCATACTTATCATACTTATCTTGTATCAGTTTTAAAAAAAATCCTACAAGAATTCACCCTATATTACAGATATTTTTTTTCATTTTCCTACTGAGGATTCGACAAATAGGATGATTTGTTCAAGGTCAGACCGCTTGAGGAACTGCCTGATTCCC
Source organism: Manis javanica (assembly GCF_040802235.1). Taxonomy (NCBI): domain Eukaryota; kingdom Metazoa; phylum Chordata; class Mammalia; order Pholidota; family Manidae; genus Manis; species Manis javanica. The sequence goes on along the minus strand of NC_133160.1, from coordinate 12,949,197 downwards.
AGGAGGGGCTTTCCCCCTCCGTCAAGCCTCCTCAGGAGGAGCCCAGGGCCGGGAAGAGGCAGTGCAGCCTGGCCTTGGCTCCAGTGTCATCTCCCTGTGCGCCCTTGCAAGTCACTGTCCCACTCTGGGCCTCAGTCATCTCTGTGACATGTGGGTCATAGAAGTGGGGGGCGGGGTGCTAACTGAGCTTAAAGTCCACACAAGGCCCTTGGTACCTGCTGGTACCTGCTGCCCTTGGTGATACTGTATTTAACAGCCAGCATGGCAGGGGCGCTGCCAGTAGATGGTGTTACAGCAGGGCCCGTGTTAGGCCAGGCAGGAGCCCTTTGATGGCCACAGAACCCGGGAGAGGTCCGAGGGGCTGAGGGAGTTGGAGGGTGAGGGAGAGGAAAGGGACTGTATACTGCCAATGGGGAGCTGTTTCACTATTTTAACTACTGGTACGACTATACTGGTATGTCCTAGCTGAAAATCAGCCCTGCCTGAGACATAATGGTAGCTATCGCTATTATTATATTATTACTAAATGTTAGCTATATATAACTGGGAGTTAATCCAGGCCCTGCTAGGCTCCAGATCCTAAGTTGTTTTCACTGCACTGAGATCTCCTGAGCAAGGAACCAGCAGGAAGACCGTTCTTCCAAACAGAAACACCTAAATCGGGTCTCCCAGTGCCCGGGTCTCTGAGGCAGCTCTGAGCAGAGGAATGTGCCTCTGAGGAAGCTGGGGACCTTGGGCAGGTTCCTGCTCTTCTAAAGTTTCTACAGAGATGGCGTGTGAGCAAGAGTCCCTAAGTCCCCTCTTGGGCCGGGACATTGAGTACCCCAGCCCACTCAGTAGGATAACAGATGCCAATGAAGTTGTCACGAAGGCAGTTGAAAGCCCACTCCTCTGCCACACAGGAGGAGCCCGGGTATAAATTCTGCTGGTGGAACTTTGTGTCTGAAAGGTGGATTATAGAAGTGCCATTTGGAAGATTGAATGGCCCATAAACATTTTCATATTTCATTAGCCGATTAATGGGCATCTCTCTCTTTTTGGCTAGTCTGCTGATTCTCAGCAGAAATTGCGGGGAGTAAATGGAGGCGTCTGGTGGAACCTTTCTGGGTCCCCGTCCTGTTATAGATTGCCCCAATTAATGCCCGTCCTGGGCTCCACTGAGAAGCCTTCTTCCTGTCCAGTTACTGTTAATAGATTTCTCATAAGTGGCTGGATTGTAAAAACCTCATAACTCAGTTTAATGCCCCCAATAAAATTATCTCAGGATGTCGGCCCTGAATCATTGGCAGTGCCGCGGATGAGAAGACCTGTCTCTCCTGTTTGCTGTTTATACTCCCCTCCACCTTTGCCAGGGGAGATGGAATAGGAGAGGGAGTGACCTTGTTGCCTCTGGGGGTGCCTCCACCCACTTCCAGGTCAGACCTATTATCTGCTTATTTAATCCACAAACATTTCTGAGCCATGTGGCAGAATAGAGACCATTGTGGGGTGCTTAACAGCTATAATCTTATGAGTCTTCATCACCACCATATGAAACATTGTTATTCTTCCCATTTCTCAGATGAGAGAACTGAGACACTGAGAAGGGGAATCTTTGGCTCTGTCACACAGCTAAGGGCAGGAAGTCGTTTCCTGACCCCATCACTCACTAACGTGACCATGGATTTGTTCATTTTACCTCTCTGAGTGCGTTTGTCCACTGGAGAAATCAAGTCCCATCTGGCCCAAATGTGCTGAGGATTAAATGAGAGCACGTTTATATAATGACCTAAACACTCTGCGGATGGTTGGTTCCTTTCCTTTCTGTCTCCTTGATCTCCATCATATCCTGGCAGCCCTTGACATTCTAACTCAGACCCCAGACAGGGATCAGCCCCGAGTGAGGAGCGGGGAGGAGGGGGTGGAACCCAGCCGTGATGTCACTGATGTTCCTCTGTGGAGAGTGATACATCACTCACCCTGGGGCCCAGTGGCTACTGTCTGGGGACTGCAGGGTCAGGGTGGCCTGGGCAGGAGCTGAGAGCTGAGAGCTGCAGATTTGGGTGGGGCTGGGGCTGTATGGCCCTGAGCAAGAAGCTACCCTTCTCTGAGCCTCAGTTTCTCATCTGTAAATGAGGCTGATACTGCTCTCCCATAGGTTCCAAAGATTCATAAGATAGTATGTGGAAGCTCCTGGCACATAGTAGGTGCTTGATGCAGATTAATTCCCTCTCCTTTTCCCACTGTGGTCTCAGGAAGGATTGAGGGTCACCTATTTCATCCCCCATTTTCTGACACAAGGACCATAGGCTTAAATCCTGACCCACTGGAGATACTTGGGCCAACATCCAATAGCTTCTCGTCTTTTAAACTCAGTTGGTTTCCTCCTTCAGGCAGCCCTCTCAGAGGGCTTCCATTTGGTTGGAGAGCCCTCACCCTGGTTGGTACCCCTGCCCCATGCACACTCTCTGTGTTCCACACTGCCCTGTCACACCTCAGTGTTGCATGTCTGTGTCCCCAGCCATCATGGGCCTCGGGGCACGGACTAACTCTGATCTGTCGCCATCTGAACTCCCCACGCCTGGCATCCACTAGGGGTCGTCACAATGCCTGCAGAGGAAATATAAGGGGAGCGGGAGAGATGTGTGTGTGTGCATATGCATGTGTGTGTATTATAAGCATGTGTGCGCATGAGAATGTGAGGCTGTGTGCCCCTTGAGGACCAAGCATATGGTTCATTTCCATCTCCCCAGCACCCAGCACAGGGCATAGCACCAAACATACTGAATAAATGAATAATGAAATATACAACTGTCGTTAGAATTCCCCAGCTGTCTTCTGGGATTTCTGAAGGATCCCAAGTACACAAGAGCTAGATTAGGGAGGACTGGGCACACTTCCACACCCTTTACCATTACCTCATCGGTATCTCATAATGACCTTGTGAAGCAGAGATTATTCTCTCCCCATTGTACAGATTGGCAAACTGAGGCTTAGAGATGGCTGTGTCCTATCTAAGGGACACAGCTACCAGAGGCCCATTTGACTCCCTGTCCTGAGTTCTTTCCATTACATCAAGTATGAACAGCCCCAGAGGAGATTCTCCCTCCCTAGCCCCAGCCCTAGATCATAAACAACACAAAAAACACAAGAGTGATGGCCTCTCATCCCAGGGAGCTGAAAAATGGGATTTACGAGGCCATTAATTACTTCCTCCTAATTAAATCAAAATTAAATGCGAGCAGAGGTACGTTTTCCTTATTAAAGACAATTAAATGGACAGAGCAGCTACGCAAATAAAACGAATCCAGGATTTAAATGAAAAGCAAATAAAATAAAAAGCCTCCCCCAGAATGAGGGGGTCTGCTCACGCCTGTGCTACTAGTAAACCAGGAGTTCATCAATTTCCTTTAAATATTAGCAACTTAATTAAATCTGCTCTCCTCCCCACTTTAATCCTGCCGTATATCTAAAATAGATCTCACCGCCCACAGGAGTTGGTCATAAGTGCTGACCCCATAATTCTATCTTTAAAAAAAAAAATTTAAAAATCCTACAAAATCCACATCCAGCTGACAGAAGCCTCGGGGGAAATTACAGTTCGGAAAAGGGATTAGTCAAAGTGCCCAGATTGTATGGAAATGCTGGGAGGTTGCTTTGGGGGTGGGTGTTGTGGGAAGGAGAGGGGAAGAGGTGGGTCAGGCAGCTGCGGGGGGGCTGGACGGCAGAGGAAGTCCCTGGAGTGGGGCCTTGGCGACAGCGGCTGGGCCCAGCGGTTCCTGCGGGTGCCAACAGGAGCCTGGCAGGAGTGATGGAGAAGGCCGTTGTAAAATAGGTTACCGTTGGGCGCCCGGGGTTCACTAGGGGGATAGCGCTGTTGCTAAGCTACCTTTGGAATTCGACAAGGATGGATTCTCCCAGCAGCTCCCTGGGGTGGGGGACCAGGAAGCAGTGAATTAACTGAAACCGTGGAGAAGTCCTTTCTCCCTGCAGAGTGAGAAGTGTGGTATGAGCGTGTGTGTCCATGCATGCGTGTGCACACACAACCAATTGAACAAACACGGGACTTTGCCAGAAAGGGGACAGGTGGGTTTTAAAAGCCCAAGCTCATATTCCTAGAGTAAGGAGTGGGCTCGGGCCCACTTGCCCCCACTCCGTGGTAAGAAACTAGGACATTAGGTTGCTGAGACTTTGAGGATTTGGGGCAGGGGTTTGTAATGTCCATGTAGATGGTGAACTCAGGGGGGTGGAAATATCAGGTGGGACCTCTAGTAATAAAAGCTGATACTTACTGAACGAATGCCAGGGTCCAGGCACTCTTCTGGGTTCTTGACATGGGCTAACTCACCGAATCCTCACCACAACTCTTGGAGGAGGGGCTAGTAACAGCGTCACTCAACAGATAAGGAAGGGGAGGCACAGAGAGGTTAGACAATGTGCCCAAGTTTCAGAGAGATAAGATGCAGCACAGCCGTATTTGAGCCCTGGCTGAATGGCTCCAGATGGCTCCCCCAGACCACACACCTTCTTTAAGTAACTGTGCTTTGGGCAAATGTTTGCAAGGAGATGGAAACGTCTCTTCTCTCACTGCCTGGAGTGCCTTTCTGGAGGCGACCCTGAGAGTGCGAGAGGAGGGGCTCTGGGTGATGATGATGGAAGGGATTATAACACCCTCAGGGCAGCAGTGAAGCAAGCCCCTCCCAGCCACTTTCGCATAGCAGACTCTTAATACGCGCTGGGCCTGGAGCTGGTGTCAGGAGACCTGTTCTCTTAGGTTGGTTCTGTCATCTGGGCTAGTTCACATCTTGACACGATGTTCTCTGCCTCTGGCCTCAGTTTCCCTGCCTTATAATGGACTTACCAGGGCCCTCTCATCCCCAAAAGACTGTGGTTAAAGGAGGAAGGGGCGGGATTCCACGCATGCTGTTTAGACGGTAATGGCTAGGTGGCTATAGATGAAAATGTTGAAGCAGCAACTGCTGTCGCTCATCTTTTCAGGATGTGGGTGTATGGGGAGGCCTTCTCAGAGCCCCAGCTGCTGCGCAGACAGCAGAGCTGAGGTGCCCAGTCAGCCTCCTGATTCTCAGACTCATTTAAGCACACAGGAAACTCCAGAGTTTGTTTCCCTGATCTCTGCTGACCACAACTTCCTAGAAAGCTGACTGTCCTTAGCAGAAGCCTGAGCATTGTCCCTGGGCACCACCCTGCTTTTCACACCCTGCAAGCACCCTCTACCTCAACATCTCAACTGCGACAAGTCTCTGAATAAGCTACAGTCCTCTTCCCCATTAGCCTGATGAACTTCTATTTGTACATCAAAACCCAGCTTGGGTGTTTTCTCCTCCATGAAGCCAGCCAACAGATACCATGTATGGAATGCCTACTCAGTGCCAGGCGCTGACCTGTGGAACTTTCTATGCACCAGGGTGCCTGTGCCACTCTGAGGCACCCCACATGACAGAGACTGGATCTTACTTGCCTCTGCCTCTCCAGCGTCACAGCCATGAGGGTCTCGGGGATTGAATGGATGAAAAGTCCTTCTCAGCTCTGTATACTCATAGCACACAAAGCTTTAGCCACATGAATCAGCATTTACTCAGTTTGAGAAAGTAGCTTTCATTCATTCATTCATCCAATGAACAGTTTGTGAGCAAGTTCTGTGCTAGGCACTGGGGAATTAATGGTGAGCAAAACAAACACAATCTAACAGAAAAGACACATCAATTGCATAATCAAACAAACACACGTGCAATTAAGAGTTATGAAGAAAAGACCCAGGGACCTCTGAGGGCACACAACAGGGAGGATGGCCACATACAGGGGGATCTGCCCAGCCTTTTGTGATCAGGGGAAGTGGCATTTGAACGGAGACCTGAGTGTGAGTACAGTCAGTGGGCAGAGCAGTTCAGGGGGAGGAAACAAGCCCAGGCAACAGGGCAGTGGTAGGAGCCCGTGGGGCATGGGAGGGGCCCTCACAAGGGCATCAGAAGGGCCGTGTGGCTGAAACTCAGAGAGCGTAGCAGTAGACGAGGCCGGAGGGGGAGCCAGATTGTGGGCAATGGCATGGAATTTGGGCTTGACCCCAACTACATGGGAAGCTATTGAAGAATTTTAAGCAGAGTGTGGGGAGTATGTACATGACACTGTCAGATTTGCAAACTTGTTTTTATATTCTAGACACATCTAACTACAAGATGGATTGGGTTTACCTACTAGCACTCTCTGTGCTAAGATGCAAAGGGGAGAGGGACTAGGGAAGCACATGGGCCCGGATAGGGGAGCAGAGTGCGTGACTGTCCTCTGCCCCTGGCCAGGCGCAGCTGCGCAGCTGTGAGGAGGCACCAGGGACTGGAATTTAGAGGAGTAAGGGAGCCGGGGCCCCTTGCGTCCACCAGCGGGTGTCTCTGGGGTTCTGGGCATGGGCGGGCGGTGTGGGGTCCCACTGTACCTTGCCCACGTACAGGGGCTCGGTGCCCGTGTACTCCTCCACCACGAAGAACTGGTTCCAAACCCAGCCTCGCTTCACGCGGCCCGCCCCCAGGGCGCCGTCCTGCCGGGCCCCAGGTGCCGACGGTGTAGGCGTGCCTGCTGCCCACACGCATCCAAGCAGCAGCAGCGCCGGCGACAGTGTGGCTTCCACCCAGAGTCCCCGACCGGCAGGCCCTGGCCTCATGCTTGGCCTGCGCGGGCCGGGGCCCAGGAGCGTGGACGGCAGGCACCGCGGAGGGTCAGCGCCGCTGCGTCACATGGTGGCCTCGGCTCAGCTCGGCCACTGGGGCGTTGCCCCCGCCCCCGATGGGGCTCCCGCACGGGCCCTGGGCCCTGAACGCCGCGGGGCTGGGCTGGAGGGGGAGGGGCGCGGCCGCAGCCGCGGCATGGAGGGCCCGCGGGTCCCTGCCCGCTCCCCCTCGCGCCGCGGCCAGATCACCAGGCAGCGCCTCCGTGGCTCCGGAGTCCGGTGTGTGCCATGGTCTTTGTGCAACCGGGAGCTGGCCGGGGCCTGGCGGATCCTTGCAGAACTAGGGCCCAACCCGACCAGGAGTCTGTGAGAAAAAAGATCGGAGGAGGCTCAGTAGGGGCCGGGCAGGTTGAGTCTATCTTTTGTTCTTCAGGTACTAGTTAAACACCTATTGTGACCCACAGTCCCTACCTTCTAGGGCCCATATAGTCTAGTAGTCCTGCCCCCTCCCCTGCATCCTTCCTTTCAACTCCCAGCACACCCCTCTCCTCTCCCAGACTCCCTGCCCCTTTCTCCCAGCTTCTTTGCAGTGGTCCTCCACCATCTCCCATGCCCTAGGAGCAGGGACCTTGGCTTCCCCTGCTCCTAGCTGACAACCTCTCCAGCCCAGCCCACCCCCTGGAAACCCCTCACCCCAGAAAGCAATCAGGCCCTCCTAGAAGGGGTCTTCAAGAGCTCCTAAGTCCCAGACCTCCTGGGTGCACAGATCAGCACCCAGCCTGCCATCCACCAAGCCCCCATCCCCCACCCCCCAGCACATGGAGGTCATTGCACCCACAGCAGGAGCCCAGGGAGCGCCCTGGGAGCCCATGCCAGTCCTGCCATACCCCGTTTTGGGGGTGGAGCACCTGAGTCCCAGAGGGCCTTGCTCGGAGGCCCTGTGTCTTTGTGCAGGGTCACAACCCCTCTGAGCTTGCCTGTGGTGTCTCCACATTCCCCTAGAAAACCTTCCTTTCCCAGAGTCTGAGAGACACTTCTCCTCCCCAATCCTGGACCAGCACTGCTGTCCCCAGATCAATCCATCTCTCCTTCCCTCCCTCCACCAGATCCTGCTTTCAGCAAGAAAGGATATGAGGGGCTAACTCCTACTCAAGCCATAATGATGAATAATGGCTTAATGTGGGTGTTTACAGGGGACAGCAATGCTGCTTGAACGGCAGAATTTCAGGCACTGACAAGTGAGTGGAGGTGAGGGGCTCAATTCCCACCCCTCCCTCCCCAAGCCTAGTGGAGCTCAGCTCGACAATTCAATTCTGCCAAGCTTCCACTCTGCCAGCTTTGGGCTGGATACCATGCTCACAGTTTAGTGAGGTAGGAGACAAGACCCGCAATAACAACCCAAATGCGAGATATGTGATCAGGGCTACAGGGTGTGACCTGAGTCCTGCAAGGCTCAGGGAAGGGAGGGGGCACAGATGTCAGGAGGGACGAGGTTGTGGGGAGGGAGTCAGGGCTGCTTCTTGAAGGAGGGGGCATCTGAGCCAGTGGGAAGAAAGGCATGGGCACTCCAGCAGAGGGGTGTGCAAGCAGGCTGGGCGTGGTTTGGCTAGTGTGGGGGGTTAGGCTGGAAACGTGAGGTGTGTGACTGGGCAGAGGATCCGAGAGGGACTTATCTGGCCGCAGCCACGTTCTCCAATGGATGAAGTAGCTGGACTCTGGGGCAGAAGAAACGCAGATCACTTCCTGTGACCCAGCACCATCGTGGGCCATTCACATGCCTTTAACTCACTAATTCATGAGTTGTGAGTCACTACTGTGAAAGTCGGTCTTATACCCATTTTTCAGATGATTGACTCCAGGGGCTCTTTCCCACTATTGGCTCCAGAATTTCTTTATGGAAGGGGTTTCGGGGTCGGGAGTCATCTGCTGGAAGGTGGGGGTGATGGTAAGGGGGTTAAAACTGCATTTCAGCATAAGGAAGAGAAGATATCAACAGTCCTTAGGGAAGAATGGAGGCCAGGAGTCCTGATCACACTGCCCTGCTTTCCCTCTTGCCCTCTCTGAACTACTTGAGGCCAGGAGGACCTGCAACCTTGCTGTGAACAGCCCCAGCACCCTCAGCCCACCCCACCTTATACACTCTATGTGGCCCAGCCATGAAGGCAGAGCCAAGGGATGCTGGCAGACCCTCCCTGACCCTGGTGGCTGGGCTCTGCAATCCCAGGGCTGAGCTGCTGCCTCTGGGGATCCGACTTTGATTCCCCACATTATGGGCCTGGGCTGGTCGTAATGAGTCTGGAGTTATGGGTGAGGAGGAGGCGCTGCTCGAAGCCTTCATTTCCTGGAGCTTATGACATCCCTGCAGGCGCTGCAGGAACTGTTCCCCCGACTCCATCAGGCAGTTCCAGGGCCCATCACAGCCCTGCAGGGTCTCAGAGGGGAGGGGCTGGTGGAAGGGAGAGTGTGGGAGGAGGCTGGGCTGCTTCTGGGGAGGGCTGTGAGGGGTGCAAGAGGTAGGAACAAGGGGAGAGCCCCCAGTGTTTGCAAGTACCCTTTTGTTGCTCTCCTTCCTTCCCTTTATTTCTTTCTTTATAACACCTTTTATAAGCAGGGCACACACTAAGAATCATTCATTCATTCATTAAACATTAGCATTTACTACGGGGAGGCAGAAATACATTTCATTCTTTCGTTCAACATACTTTAAAAATCATTTCTCTGTGTTAAGACAGCAAGATGCAATCAGCTGCTCAGCTGTATACAGAAGAGAGATGCCTTTCTTCTGCTGTTCATTCACTCTTTTTACAAATATTTACCAAGATTTCCCTGATGCCAGCCCCTTGCTGGGCATGGGGAACCAAGCAATAAACAAAGTCTTGTCCCTCATGGAGCTGACCTTCTGGTAATAAAGGAATGAAGTCTACAATATAATTTCAGGGAGTAGGTGCTAATAAGGAATATAAAGTAGGAAAGAGGGAGGAAGAGAATGATGGAAGGGCTGGGTTGGGTATGTTATTACAGAGTATCAGGGAGCACCTCTCAGAGGAGGTGACATTTGGCTGATCTGGAAGGATGAGAAGGAGCCAGGCACAGAACGGTTCCATGCAGAGGGAACAGCATGTACAAAGGCCCAGAGGCTGAGAGGGTACAGGTGGGAGAGGGTACAGGCCATATCAGGCAGACTGAGGAGGGAAAGCAGTTTCCATTTTATTCTGAGTTTGCAGAGAAGCGCTTGGCGGAATTTAATACAATGAAAGCCACAGGAGACGGAAATGATATATGGCCATAAGGGAATTCATGATATGAGTTCTTACCTTCAGAGGGCCAAGCACAGTGGGTTACGGAGTAAGGATGGCATCATAGAGAAGGTGGCACTTGAAGTTAAAGCGCAGGAAGGATTTGGCCATGTTGATGTGAGGGTGTTGGGGTGAAGAAGCTTTCTGTGGAAGGGCTGCCTGAGGCAAAGGCCTGAGGTCAAATTCCACTTTAGAAAGTAGAGTCCAAGAGTGTTGTCCCAAGTTGTATGGGCTACTTGGTGATGGGATGGAGCTTCACACCCACAACTTGGACTTCCCCTTGGTATAGAGCACCTTGGACGGAAGGGGGAAAGTTACCCCTCAGAGTGAATGCAGTCCAGTGCCAGGAGGAATGCTGGGCAAGACAAAGGTGGCTGCATCTCAGCGCCCACTCCTTGCCCCCTCTGCACATCCTGTACTATCATTTGAGGGGTGGGGCCCTCACAGCCCCCATCTCCCCCGCCTCTTTCCACCTTGGGCCTGCATACACTAGGTCCTCCCTGGAGTATGTTGGCCAGGTTTCCTGGCCACCTGCCAACTCCTCACCGCCTTGCACAGCTCCACCAGGGCCCCCGCAGATACTTCGGCTTCCTCTCTCCCTCCCTCTGCCCCCTTTCCTGCTCCAATTGCTTTTCCTGAGTGGGAGGACCCTGTCCCGGCACTCAGAGTCCTTCACTGAAAGCAGTGGGGAGCCCTGGGGCTACATTCACCTGGGCTGGGCCTCCCCAGGAGATCTTGGGCATGTTGGTGGCCTTCTCTAGTTGCCTCCCCAGGAGATCTTGGGCATGTTGGTGGCCTTCTCTAGTTGCAGGTGTCAGCCTACTACACTGTTGTTTAATCCCAAACAGGATTAAAAGCCTAGCCCCAGCCTGGCTCAATAAATGTTGACTTTGCCCTATTCACCCTTCAGCTTCACCTCCCATAACCCATGGGCCCTTGGGTCCATCCATGTATGTGCATGTGGTTCTCATGTGTGTGCAGGTGTGTGTCTGCAGTTATAGATGTCAGCATTTATGTGTGTATCGGGTGTACATTCATTCATTCCACAGATATTGGTGAGTTTTCACTCTGTGCTATTCTAGGCACAATGAAAAGAAACAGAGTCCTTGCTTTTGCAAGTCTAGTGGGGGACAGACAGTAAAGAAACAAATAAATAACATGTGAGATGATGGTAACTGCTTTGGAGAAAAACAAAGCAGGGTAAGGGGCACAGACAGTGCTGGGTGGGGGTTTCCTCACTCTCTCTTAATCATCTCTTATAATGATAATGTATACAAGGTGGTCAGGAAAGGCCTCATGGTTAAGATAACATTTCAAAAGAGATTCAAAATGAGGAAAGGAAGGAGCTGGCACATAACTGAGAAAAGCATTCCAAGCTGAGGTAACAGCAAGTGCAAAGGCCCTGAGGTCAGTCCATATTTGAGATTCAGGAGGAACAGCAAGGAGCAAGGGTCTCAGGTTTTTACCGTGAGTGAGAGGACCCCCACCCTCACCTCAGGAGAGTTTGAGCACAGAAATAACAAGTTCTGATTTATGTTTTAAAAGATCATTCTGGCTGGCTGTTGAGTTCAAAATAGAGGGCAGGTGGGCTGGGAGGAGACTAGAGGGCTATTTCAGTATGCAGGTGAGATGGGAAGGTGGCATGGGTCCAGGGGGAGCAATGAGGGTGCTGGAAAGTGAAGCTGTGCCACAGGGTATGTAAATGGCTCATGACCATGCCTGCAGCTTAAGCAGTGGGAATGATGGGGTTTCCTCTCACTGTGCTGAAGACAACTGTGGATTTGGGGAGATCAGGGACTCATCTGGGTGTGTCGCCATCGAGCTCTGGATGTGTTACATTCAAACGCCTATTAGACATCCAGTGGGGATGTCAGGCAGGCAAATGCACCTGCAGGCAGGGCTCAGGGACTGAGTCTTGGTTGCAGATATAAATTTCAGAATGTATATTATTATGGTCTTCAGAGCCGAGACTGGATGAGTTCATGAAGGAGGAGGCGTAGATGGAACTGAACTGAACTCCCTCAGACCTTTCTGGAAGAGGTCCAGCCCCGCAACATACAGAGACTATGGAGTTGAGGAGGACACAACAGAGACTGGAAGGGCAGGCGGGTGGGCAAGGAGGAGGAGGCAACTGTGTGGAGTGTCCTCTTAGGTGGGTGACTGTCTGGCCACCTTTGCCTGTGATAGTTCTGCTTTACATCTGCTGTCCTGGCACAACAATTAATAGTGCCCATCCCCTTTTACTCCCAGTTTAGATGATGAATTACATGGTTGTTGTACTGCTAGGTCCAGTCAGAGGTGGACTTTGAATTGACCACTGGCTTTAGCAACATAGGTCATTAGTGGCCCTGATGAAAGCTTTTCAGTGAAGTGGTGGGTGTGCAAGCTTGAATGCAGTAGGTGCAAGAGACATGGGGAAGAGTAGGTGCAGACACATGTATGGGTGGGTGACAGCCCCTTTAGGGATTTTTGAAGTGTTTTGCCTGCTTCTCCAGTTCCCACCACTAAGCCCACGGTCGACTGGGTTTTATGGTGTGTAAAACAGAGTGATGGGAAATATAAAAGATTGGCTGACTGCTAACAGCCAATTCGTTCCCCCATCCTTCATTCTTGTTTCAATTTTAATATTCACCCTCCCTCATGTGCTCAGTCCCTCCCTTGTGAACAGTAATTAGTCTAAACCAGTAAAAGCCATTCCACTCTCACCATCAGTGATTGGCTTAGAAATTATCATGTGACACAATTCTGGCCAGTGAGATACAAAGGGATAGCTGCCCGAGAGCCTCTAGGAACTTTTTTTTTGCTTTGTAAAAAGAGATGCCTCCAGGAGAAACTTTCTGAGTTTTGCATGTGTGAAGAGGTGAAGGCTGGAGGTGCAGCAGCCATTTTGGGACAATGAAGGGAGCCACTCCAAGAGGCCAAAGGGACCTACTAAGAAAAAATGGAACAATCTGTGTCTTTGGTGATGTTGTTGAACCACTGACTTTACCCACTCTGAGCCTGGAAGACCCCATTCTAGTCCCCACTTCCTCCAAGCTCTCATTCTCTCTCCTCTGAACTCCCTCAGACCTATCTGGATGAGTCTTCCTCTGGGGTTTGGTGTCAGCTGTGATAGCAAGTTTCTGGAGACCAGAGACTATGCCTGTTCCTTCTTCCATCCCTCCTTCCTCCTTCCCCCATACACCAGCGAAAGCCAAGCACAGAACAGGGGCCTGGAAGGAACTCAGAAGGGTCTTGCCTCAGACAGATTTTGGGAGCTGCTTGGGCAACGTGTTTTCCTCTCAGTGAGGAGCTGCCAGGCTTGCTGATTTACTGTGGCCATGTCTATACCCTAGGCATCACCACCACTGCCCATACTGTGTTCTTCCAGCGTCTGTGCTGGGTGGCATGTCCTTTCTTGATTTCTCAGTGCCCTGGTACCACTGCTGCCAAGGCTGTGTGACTGCCAGCTCAGCAGCTACAGGCCCGCATTCGTCATCTGGCTGTCTCCCTGGGGACAGAGGAAGGGCTTCTTAGCCTACCCAGCCCATATTTGTTTCCCAGCCTCTCTCTGTGCCAAACCCAAGAAGAGAGGTTGGGCACAATGACCCTCAGGCAGGACAAAGCAAAAGACTTCCTGGTGCAGCCTGGGGCTCCTCACCCCTGCCTCTTCCCCAAAGTTCCTGATCCTCTTCCTATCAGGAAGCCCCTGTCTCTGGGGGCAGATCTTAACATTCAGGGGACCTAATACCATGGGATCCAAAGTCAGACCAGAGTTTGAGTTCCAGTTGCATTATTGTATGTGTAACCTTGGTAATTTACTCCATTTCTCTGAGCCTCAGTCTTCTCATCTGAAAAATGGGGATAATAGTGCTTATCTCCTAGGACTAATGTGATGAGTAAATGAGGTGATGCATGTGAAGGGATCCAGTGTTTGACAATAAATGACAGCCAGTGTAATGATAATAACTATTGTTGTAATTATTATTTATGGTCAATTGCCAAATACTACTGGACCCCTATTATGTACAAAACATCCTGACTAGGTGAAAAGGGCTCACAGGTATTTGTCTGCTCCTTCACTTATGCACATGTATTTATTTAACAGCTGCAGTGAGGCCCACGAGTGTACTTCATCCAAGAGGAGTGAAGATTTGTACAAAGGGAGGGTGGATCCTCTTGCTCCTGGGCAAGACTGGGGCCTGGGGAAAAGCAATGCACGAAGAGGCATTTGTTCTCACTCCCATTTGTTCATTCACTCCCTCCAGCCTGCACACTGGCATGGCATGTACACGCCCTCTCCCCCTGCTCACCTGGCTCTCAGGTCTGCCAGTGGGAGCTGTGCCTGGCAGCCTGGCAGCTGTCTGCCCTGTCCCAGTCCCAAGGGCACTGTGCCCACTGGATCCTGAGCCCAGAGCTCTCTGTGGTTGGCTACTGCTTTCTCCCTGGGGGAAAATTATTTTTACTAGTTCAGTGTTCTCCCTCCAGGCCAGAATGGATCCCAGTGTAATGCAGCAGCTGTTGAGGTGTGGGGAGGGGTGCTCAGCAGAGTTACCTTGTCTCTGCTCACCTCTCATTGCTCCCCACATGCTCCAAGTGGAAGGCACAAACAAGACAGCAGGCCAGTTACAGCCTCAGCATGCTCAACATGCATGAGCTCATGTGTGCCTGAGCATGTGTGTTTGCATCGCTAATGATGCATGCAGGGGCAGCACACGTGAGCACTGTATCCCTGCACCTAGAACAACTCCTTGCACATAGAAGGTGCTCAGTAAAGCATGGAGCGAGTGAATGGAAGATGGCCTGCTCTGTGTGGGCTGAGCCCTAGGCTGGGATGGGGCTACATCTTTGAATGCATTTGTGTGCGGGGTCAGGATATGCCAAAGCTTCTGGTCATGGTAGCTGGACCATTACCCAGGGAAGCCAAGATCAGCGGGTCAGGGGAGAGGGTATGAGCAGAGCTGGGGCCATACACACCCCATACATGCAGTCAGCCCATCTGCAAAGGCTGGTCCCTGGGTTTTTATCTTGGCCCCAGGTCTGTGCTGAGAATGTTGCCAGATGCACCTACATGAAGCCCAGCTCAGTCTGGAAGTTTCTCCTGTTCAAAACCTTCTCTGGCTCCTTTCACCTTCAAGATGGGGTCCAGACTCAGGCCCGGCACTCATTAGTTACCGTTCAGAGTAATAAAGGATTGTTCACGGTCAGTGGCTCCGCACACAATCCCTTGAGGTGAGTACTGTTATTTCCGTCATTTTTCAGATGAGGACACCTGGGCACAACGAGGTTACGTGACTTGCTCAAGGCCACACAAACGGTATGTTGTGGAGCCAGCATCTGATCCCTGGGCTGCCGGCTCCAAAGCCTGGACCATCAGCCACTACACACGTGGCCGCTCAAAGCCCTGCAAGGCCTGGACCTGCCCGCTCTACATTACTGTCACTGCGTCTTTTCATGTACCCGTCTCCCTGGCAGATGGGACTACCCACTGTTTTTACTACCTTGCCTCTGGGCCTTTGCTCCCACTGTCCCCTCCACCAGGAATGCCCTTCTCTGCCAACCCTGACCCACCCCTGAGGCCCAGCCCAATTGCCCTCTCCTCCATGCAGTCGGTCTGCCTCCTCCCCAAACCTGTGGGCTCCCACACCTGAGCACTGGCTCAGAACCAGGTTCTCCCTTGTCTTCGTCTCGACACCCTACCCGTGGGCTGGCTGTGGGCACCTCTGTTACCACCCTCTGTCTTCTAGCTCATGCCTCTGTGCCATGCTCAGAGTGGACACTACTGGATGCGGGAGTGAACAGGTGTGTGGGCAGAAGGACAGGTGATCAGGCTGGCTGGCTTCTGCCACACATCCTTCCCTGGATGGTCCCTCTATGGCATTGTTCCTTCTGCTTGTTCCATCTTTGCATCATCACACATTTATTGAGCACCTACTATATGCTGGGCCAAAGATGTATCAGGGAGCAAATCAAAGTCCCTGCCCTCCGGCCTTCCATTCTGTGTGTGTGTGTGTGTGTGTGTGTGTGTGTGTGTGTGTGTGTGCATGTATAAGGGGGAGATACTCATTAATCCAACAATCTCAAAGTAATTGTAAATTACCAACTGGGACAAGTTCCACAAAGAGAAAGTACAGGGGACCCCCACATTTCAGAGGGGACATACTCTCTTTGGGGTGGATGCAGCAGTTCCCTGACAAAGGGGTTTTTGAGCTGGAACTAAAGGATGAGAGAGACATGCTCAGGCACAGGTAACAGAACGTGCAAAGTCACACTCAAGGGCCTGCAAGTTCCAGGCCCAGAGCACAGTGTGAGGGGGAGGCAGCTTATGAAGGGGCTGAAGGAGTTCAGACTGTGGCTCAAGAGCAGTGGGAAGGCATTAAAGGGTTTTTAGCTGAGAAGATGTGATCAAATATGTGTTCTTAAGGAGGTCACTGTGCTTGCTACTTGGAGTACAAACTGCGAACATGCAGGCCTGGAAGCAGGGGACCAGGGAGGGGGCAGTGGCAGCGTCTGGACAAAGGACTAGGGAGGCCATTGTGGGATGGAGAAAAGGTGACAGATTTGAAATATTCAGGAAGCAAAATGGACCAGACTTGATGATGGATCCTATGTAGGGAATAACGGAAGGGGCCACATCAGGAATGACTCCTGGTGTTTGTTTTTGTTTTGGGTGACATTTATTGGTCCGCTACTGAGAGCCAGCACTGTGCTAGCACTTTACGTGCATCACCTTGCTTATTCCTCACGAGACCCCCTTCAGGTCCATTCTCATCGCCCCTGCACAATCTCATTTCATTCCGATAAGAATGCGGGGGCGATGAGACACGGTGGGGTTTGCCCGAGCTTTGTTCCTTTGGGGAACAGCCTCGGAGGATCTAAGGAATAGAGAAGGGGGGAAGGAAGGCGGGTTGCATGTCCTGAGCTGATTCTGAGTCAGTGGGAATAATGACAGATAACCTTTACAGAGCTTTTACCATGTGCCAGGCACAGTGCCATCCAATCAGCCAGTAAGAAGAGGTAACACTTCGTTCCATGAGAGCACTTCGTATCAATGATCTGATTGAATTCTCACAACAGCTCTCTCTAAAATTTCTACTGAAGAAGGGACAGTGGCTCAGAGAGGTTGAGGGACTTGCCCAAGGTCACACAGCTAGCTAGTGGTGGATCTGGAACTCAAACAGGCTGTGGCACGGGGAGAAGATGAGTATGGGCAAAGAGGTGCTCCATGGCTGTCAGGGAAAGAAGGACAGGCTTGCATTTGGCTCTGAGCACAAACTATGTCCCTCCCCACAACACCTCATGGCACTGCCTATCCCTGTCCTATGTCTCTACTCAATGTCTGACCTCCTATGGCAAGTTATGAATGCACACATGTATGCATATTTGCACTTTCACACACACACACACACACACACCTTGGCTGCCGTTGCTCACCTACCCAGGGTGGCCTGCCTAGAACCCTCTATCCCAGGTGCCCCCAGTCTTCACCTGTGTTTCCGCCTGCCCCCACCCTGCCTGCCTGCTGGTGCCGCAGGCATAACCCGCTGTACATCATGTTGACAGTAGAAATTACATCCCGAGCTGCTGTTTTACACCGCGCCCTGTCAGAACTCACCGCAGCCCAGTGATCAGGACAAATTGAATACCATCTTGGCCGTGTCAATATTTATTCCATTTTACAAACGCGGCCGGATGGGGGACAGTCCTGGCTGCGGTGCCAGCCAAGCAGAGCCCTGGGAGGCCCCTCTCCCTCTCATGCCAGAGCCGCCTGGCCCGTCCTTTCCCCACTACCCTCCCTTCTCTGTCTTGACATTTTTGTAGTCTGTGAAAATGGTGACATTCAACATTCATACCAAAAAGTGCCCAAATCATAAATGTGGAGCTTAACAAATAATTACAAAATGAACTCCATGGGTCCACCCTTTGATCAAAATACAGAAAATCACCCCCTCTTTAGCAACTCCTGCTCTGTCCCTTCTCATAGCTTTCATGATAACCACTTCCTGGCTTTTCTTTCTAGTTTGCCACTTCCTTAGGCATTCCAAGAGCCTTGGCTTTGCTTCTTTTTGACCTTGATGCAGATGGAATCACACTGGTCTGCATCTGGCTTCTTGTTCTCAGCATGACATTTTTGAGATTCATCTTTGTTCTTGTGTGTGGTCTTTTTCAGTGCTCTATAGTATTCCATGCATACATACACCACAATTTATATATCCATTCTTTCCATTCTCCTTTTCCCTCTTCCCCCTTTTCTCCTGCCATTCCTTCCAGTCAGTCTCTTCCTTCCCTTCCATCTTCTCCCCAGTTCCACCTCCTTGGGTGTCTGTCTCCCACTGTTGTGTCTGCTGCATCTGCTTACATCAATGCACATACACTAATCCCAGCTCCTCTATCCTACCAGGGGCCTGGATGCCGCCTCCAGGTCTTCCCTCCCTGACCCATTTCCTGGAACTGTGGCTCCAGGCAGGGGCCCCAAGACCCAGGTCTGTGAAGCTTATCTGTTATAGAGGATCCCTGGGGGGCAGAGATTGTGGGTGCCACCACAGAATCTTTTGCCCCCACACATCTGACTGCCACCCTAGTAACCCGGGGGGGAAAGCTTCACCTCTCACTCCTAGCTAAACAGTAAAACACTGTCCTCTAGCTTGGGGTGAGAACTGTGGTGGCCTCGAGTGGCCCTGCAGCCTCTGTAGGATGCACAGAAGAGCGGGGAGGTAGAGAGAACCCGGGCTGGACAAGCCCCACCCTCGGCTCTGCTCACTCAGTCTCATGCAGCAGCCATCCTGTGCCTGGCAGTGGGTCTCACCCAAGCCACAGCAGAGGAGACCAGCAGGCTGGTGGGGGGTTCAGTAGGACGGGAGCCCTCCAAAGAGTCATTAGAGAGTTGGCTTTGATACCCCAGGAACACCTAGGACACATTTCATCTCAGTCTCCCTTAGTCACTTCTCTCTCTCAGAGCTGCATTGATGATGACATATTCAGGGTAGTTAATTTTTATTGCAACCCGAGAAGATGACATTAAGAAATCTGTCCCTTTGCAGTATAGGAGAAAGCTCTCTAGATTAGAAGGCAAGTGAACTAGGTTGGAGCTTGGCTTTGATCTTGCCATGCTGGGTGACCTTGGGCAAGTCCCCACCCTCTCTGGGCTTCTGACCAGTAAAGGGTCAAACTGGTTCCCAGGACTCCTCAGAGACCAAGGTCATGCTGGCAGTACACAAGGGGGACTTGTTCAAAATGCATATCCCCTGCTCCCCAAAGAGTCTGATTCGGTAACAGTGATAATAATAACAAGAGGCAACATTTATAGGTGCTTCCCATGTGCTGGGATTTGTGCATCTGATGAGCTAAAAATAAGAATTTAAGCTTCTTGACCACTGTAACAGGCACTTTACATGAGTTACCTTGTAAAATCCCATTCACTGACTTTTCTTCTTCTACTTTTACAGATGAAGAAACCGGGGCACAGAGAGGTAAAGTAACTTGCTCTAGGTTACAGCCAGGCTATGGGGAACCCAGGATTTAAACTAGGAAAGTCTGGCTCCAGAGCCTGTTCTGGGTCGGGGGTAGCTCCTGAAGAGATTCTGATGCTGACCTGGGAGTCTCCGGATGATGTGGTCAGGAAGTTGTGTAACGGAGCTCACGCACTTTGTGCCCACTAGGAGTGATATGTTGTCATAGTGATTCATCAAGATGTGTGTGAGGGGGCTCCACCCACACACAACCAGTGTGAGCTCTTATTGTTATTATTTTAGGAAATCCATGTGCCATCCTTCTGAGATGTCTCTCCAGTTAGTGATGAAAAAGAGAGGCACCAAGAGGAACTGCTCGAGACCACAGGGCTAGGGGCCAACGCCAAAGCCGTGGCTGCCCCCTAGCATCCTGCCTCTGTTACCCCACCCTCCCCTGCACCTGGTCATAGACGATGACTTGTGCCTCCAGCTCTCTGGGCCTCCATTCTTTCCATCTGTAAAATGGAGGCCTTAGATGAGGGTGCTGGGATCCGGGCATCCCAGCTTCTGCCCCTAACACCATGTGTTCTTGGATAAGTTTCTTCCTTCTCTGGGCCTCAGTCTCTCCATCTGGAAAAGAAGACTCCGTGATCCTGTCCCAACACTACACACAAAGGCTGCCTTAAAACAAGCCTCCAGGTGATGGAAGGAATTAGGTCTGACTCCCCAGAAATAGGCTCTGGGGTAGAGACTTGCCTGCAGGAGGTTTTTTGGGGGTTCCTGGGGAACACTGTGGAAGGGCTGAAGGAGGCAGACCACACAGAGGAAGTGGAATGTGAGGTTCTTTCAGCAGAGACCCCAGCTGCGCCCATGGGGCCCTTAGCGCTGGGATGCTCCCAGTTGAGGTGAAGGGCCCGGCCTTTGAATCCAAGCACCTACCAGACACTGGACCTGGGTTGCCCACCCCTCCAGGGGCTGTGACATTGAGTGAGCGAGCTCTCAAGGGGCCCTGTGGAGGGCTGTCTCAGCCAATGTCACAGCTGTCCCAGGCTGTACACTTCACTACATAAAATCTGCTGAAAAATCGGAGCCTGACCTTGGCTCTGGAGATGACAGCAGACAAGACGTGGCCTCAGCCCTGGGCATAGCCAGCCAGGCCCCGGCCCCACACGGAGCCCTGGGCCCCAGGTCTGTGGCCCACTGAGATCACAGCGGGATCAGCGCCCTAGATCTTGCTTAAAGCCTGGCCGCCACTGCTTGCCTCGCAGCTCATCTCCTGCGGCTCCCCGAGGTCCCAGCGCGATTATGCCACTGAAAATTCCGCTTTCATCTTGTCAACCTCGCAGTAAATTACAGGCCCGGGGAGGCGTGGGCCTCCTTAAACAAGATTCTATTCCACTTAGCTGCTCCCCTTCCTGCCCCACACATGGGTTCCTCCCTCCTGCCACCAGAGGCTCAGGATTTATGGCCTCTCCTTGCAGGCAGCTGGTAACCATGGCAAGCTCCTTAGGGAGGCTTCAGGCTGGAGCTTCGTCAGTGCCAGACTCCAGGGCAGCCTCCTCCTCTTAGGATGGGAGAGAGCAGAGGCCATGGCGGCAGAAGGGGTTTTCGGAGGCCAAGGCAGAGAGACAACAGTAACCCCAGTAACACAACCATGTTGGCAATGTTACATCTAATCTGCACACTAGCCATGTGCAGACACTCTCATTGCCCCCATTTTATAGATGGGCAAACTGGGGGCCAAGGAATGTGAGGTCAACTGCCAAGGTCACACACTAAGGAAGCAGTTGACTCCAGGGCTGGGCACTTAAGCACTATGGCCACCGCTTCTCTCCTCAGCTGCTGCTCTCATTGCGTTTTAGTGTCACTAAGAGGGTTTCAGGCCCTCTACGGCCTTGGCCCACCCATTTGACGTTTGAGTTCCCTCTCAGATCTCAGCCCCTGCGTGCACTTCTCCAGTGACAGGGAGATCATTGCCTTTCTGGAGGAGCCATTATCTCTCCAAAGATTAGACACAGTTTCCAGATAACTGATAAAGCACCATCACCTCCCAGGAGCACTTAAGACCCTCCATGATCCACCTGCTATCTCCCTTCTGCAGACTTATTGCTGGTGGCTCACCAACACCGCAGGTTGCCTAGGGGGCTCCTTCCTGCTTAGTGCTTAGCCTCCCCCTCAGTCTTATCCTATATTGTTTCCTACCCCCTACAATCACTGCCCCCTTCATTCCTATCCCAGGATACCAGAGCCAGAAATCCACTGCTTTCCTCATTTTCCTGATGAGGAGAGGTTCAAAGAGGGGACAAATTCCTCTAGTGCACAGGGGGAGCTGATAATGGGCCCAAATCTTCTGCCAATTAAAATAATAAATAGCAATAAAACCACTAACTTCCATCGAGTGCTTGATACCACTGTTCTAAGCATCTCACGTGTGTAATTCACTTAATTGTTTAACAACCCTATGAGGTCCTGTTTCTATTACCATTTTGTGGAGCAGATGAGGCACAGAGAGGTCAGGAGACTTGCCCAGTGCCACACAGGCAGTCTGATATCAGAGCCATGTCCCTAACCAGTTCTATGCTGCCTCTCTCGAGGCCATGTGGCAGATTTGTGGATGGTTGAGTAGTCAGAAGGTACCAGATGAACCAACATACCAGGAAGAAGTAAGGGTGGCTGATCTGCCAGGGAAACTGCCTGTCCCTTGTGTTCTTGGGCCTGGGGCCTGAGGTCAGCCCTTCACCCATCCCAAGCCTGCCAACCGGGGCCTCTTCCCACTTCCTCTGCAGCTTCCTGTCCATGTCCCCAGGGACTTCCAGCCTTGTCACTTCTTCCTACTGGACTGCAACCCTAGACCACTGCAGGCAGGGCAGGATCTGCATCTCCATAACCCAGAGCCTAACCCAGGGACCAGCACACACAAGGTACTTTATAAAGGCTTGCTTTTATCTAAGGGAGTCAAGTAGGGCTTCCTGTAGGAGGTGACATTTGAAGTGTTCCTTCAAAGTTAAGTATGGGTTTCACCATACAGAACAAAGGGGTGAGGGTATGCGAGGTAGAGGGAACTGCTTCAGCAAGGCCTTGGAGGAAGGAATACTTAGAGTGCAGGGGTGAGATGGGAGGGAAGGGGAAAAAGGTAGAAAACTAAAAGGGCTGGGTCCTCACTTGGAGGTGGGAACATTCATTATAACCTAGTCGTATCCAGAATACAAGGGGGAAGGGAACAGGAGAGAATATTTCTCCTGAGTCCTATATCCAGGTTGGGACTGTCGGGCTGCAGGCTGCAAACCAGTTTGGCCAAATCACTCCCCAAGCTATGAGCAGGCCTCATCTGGGATGACAGATAGGCAGGGAGGTAGATCCCAGGGCTGAGGAAGATTTTACTTTATTCTGTCTCCTGACAAGCGATGGAGCTGGCAGATAGGGCATCTTCTTCCCTAATCTACTGTCTCAGCCTGGAACAAGAAAGCAAGCTGAGCCTGGAATCTTGTTCAAACCTTAATCCTCTCCTTCCTGAGTTTAAAGCTGTAGAGTCTAGTCATAGGTCCCCAGCCCTTTCTCCAGGGGACAAAGTAAGTATTGAAGAAAACGGAGCTCATGTACAGGATTATACGATAGGGGCTGCCCTGGGGGTGATGAGACCCTCCCTCCGCATTCATCTTTATGGAGCAGGCAGGAGCCAGGGTGAGGGGGAGTGGACTTGGGGTGGGCTCCCAACTGTGCTGCTACCAGCTGGGTGGCCTCGGGCAAGTCACTTCACCTCTCTGAGCCTCAGTGTTCTCTGTAAAATGGGGAATATAAATCCTCCCAGGTTTGTTATGAGGCTCAAGTAGATAATGAATATAAAATCAGTCCTATGGAAAGAGTCAAGTGCTGTAATCAAGTGAGGTTTGATTATTATCATCCACAAGCCAGAGTGGATCAGAATAGTGAGGGTGAAAGGTAATAAACAGCAGCCGCTGTTGGTAGAACTTTGCCACCTGCCATTAACACCCCTGGCTGGGGCCATTATAAGCGTCCATTCACAGAATCCATACCCCAGCACCCCTGAGGTAGGCACTATTATTATCCCCATTTTATAAATGAAGGCACACATCTATGTCCGTCCTCTTTCTTGCCACTTGCAACAAAGAAAACATCTCTCTTGTCTGAGGACAGTCCCCTGCTCTGGGTTCTGGAGCCCACTCACACCTTCCTGCTGTTGGGAAACCTTACTCTCCAGATTCTCCCATATCTTTACCCCTTTCTGAAGGTGCTCCCGGCATCACCTGTGCTCAACTAGTCCGTCTTACAACAACAATAAAAAGAAACACACGCCTCCCAAACTCCCAACCTCTTTCCTTAACAGCAAAACTCCTCTGAAGCCTGGTTGTACTCACTGTGGCCTTTACTCACCCTCCACCATCTCCTCAACCCACTGCTGGGATGCTTTCCGGCTTTCAGCCCCAACACCGCATCAGGATGCCCACAGAAGTCACCAGCAACTCCACTTGCTAAAACCAATGGGCATTCTCCACCATTCACTTTACACAAGCTCTCAGGACGTGTGAACATAAAACCAGATAACTGGGTTCCTCCCTACCTCTCTAATAATGCCTTCTGTGTCTCCTTTGCAGGTTTATCTTCCTCTATCCCACCTTCAAACTCCTCAGTCTTTTCCTGGGCAGCCTCAGCCATGCCAACAGCCCCAGTTACCTTCAGTACCATCACGACTCCCAGCTGGCCTCAACCTCCCTTCTGAAATCCAGAGAGAAAAAGATAACTGTTCTCTCAACACCTCCAGTCAGATGTCTCTGAGAAACCTCAAACCCAACATGTCAAAGTCTAAAACATTATGTTTTTCTTCCTCAATACTGGCCCTTTTCAGAGAATGGCACCCATATCTGTGAAGTGGTCCAAGCCACTTGTGAAGTCGTACTTAATAACTCATCACTGCACTCCCGAGAGACAATCTATGATTAAGTCTGGTTCGCTTTACATCCTAAATAGTTCTTTTCTTAAGTTTTCTATTTTGCATCATGTCATGTTTATCACCACTCTAATTCAAACCAGAGATTCAGGAAAACTCTGTTCTGGTTTGACACTGGATGGCGATGGAGCAAATGAGGGAGAAAAGGCTGGGGGAGGAAACGAGTTCTTTTTTAGGTTATGTTACATTTGGGACATTCATGAGACGTGCAAGTGGAGATGTGTGGTAGGCAATTGGATGGAATAGTCTGGAACTTCAAGGAGAGGGGATATAAATCTGCAATCCATCAGCATGTAGGTGATATTTAATGCTGAGGAAATGAGTGAGATCACCTGGGGAGAGATAGGGAGCAGGCTCAGAAGGGAGCCCTGGGGCACCCCCATGTCAGAGATGAGAGAGAGGAGGAGAAGGAAGCAGGAAGACTGAGAAGAACCTGCCAGAGAGGTTGGAGGCCATCAAGACCCTGTGGTGTCAGGGAAACCAAAAGCGGAACCTAGAGGTCAACGTGCTGAAAGCTACTGAGCAGCAAGGTCACCTGAGGACGGAGAAGCAACTTCACCCAACAGTGTAGAAGTTGTCATTGGCCTTGGTAATGGACATATGTCCTCCCTGCTGGGATGGAAGCCCCACAAGGCAAGGGGTGATATTTGCTGCTCACGTTTGTGCCTCGAGTGCATAGCTCATTAGCATTGTTTTCTGGCAGGTCTGACTATCTCTGTGTGTTTGCCATTGTATTGGGAATTTTTATTCTTAAAGAAGAATTTCAAGCCCAGGATGAACGTATTTTCTTCTAGAAAGGATCTGCATTTGGCTGTGGGTCTACCATCCTGGGGTTGCCTTAAACAAAATGCAAGTCTTGAAGTTCCCTGGAATACTGAAGTAGTGTGGGTGAGGCTGCCAGTCCATGATTCAATGTTGGGTTCCCTTTGGTCCACCCTTACCCCAGGGATGAAGCTCTCTGGAGTCCCAGATAATCTACTTGATTGCCTACCAAAGGCCCTGGACTTTGTCTTGAATTCTCTTTATGCTGTAAGATTCTCAAAAGACAAATTCAAAATTTCTGAGATCAGCAAACGCCCTCAGGACGAAAGCAGACTCTGTGCTCTCTAACTTCTCTCGGTTTCTGTTTCCCTTCAGTTTTGACCTAATAATTCCTGGAAATTCTTTACAAAGAGCTTGCTTGTCAGCTCTTTGATGCTTTAATAAGATGCCTTTTCTATTTTATCCAGCCTTCTTAGCTCTTTTCAGCTGAAGGGTTGGTCCCAAAAACCTAGCCTCCTCTTTCTAAACACAGAAATTGCTAATCCCTAGGGCTTATCACTGGGTATGGCACATTGTAATGGCTCCATGAATATTTGATGAAATGTGTTGATTGAATGAAGTGCACCCAGGTCTCCAACATCCCTGCTCTTTCCAATGCATTGGACATCACACTCCCAGGCCAAGATACTAATAGAGTAATAGAGCACTGTGGTCTGAGCTCAGTGAGCTGTGCAGAGAGGCAGGGCTGTGAGCTCAGGGGAGGGAAAGATCTCTGCAGGACAGGGAGGGACAGTGGCAGGGGGTACAGGATAGGACCAGGGTGAGCCCAAAGATGGAATCTGATGACCAATGAGACACTGGATTGGGTAAAGAGGACTCATGGGAAATGACATTGTTGCATGAAGGCCTGCAGTGAAGGCTGGAATGTGTGAGGGATCCAGGAGCTAAGAGTGGGCAGAGAAGCAAGGACCAGCCAGGGAAAAGTCTTGATGGCCAAGGGAGGTCCCTTAGCAGGTGTGAAGGCAGAAGCAGAGCCCTGGTGGGGGCAGTTCCCTGCAGCTGCCAGGAATGGGGAGAGAAAAACTATCTGTTGAAATGCACACGTGGTAATTGCTAAGAAGAGTATTTCCCCCAATTTAAAAAGCTTGCTGCTCTGCATTTTCCTTGGTCCCAGTTTCAAAGGAATTTTAATTGCAAAGAAAATTTTGTTATCTCCCTCGGGGAGAGGGCTCCATAGTTTCAAACGGTCTTGCCTAATGCTGATTCTTCTACAAACTGGAGATTTTCATGCTCTGGCTATGCGGAAGCTGCCTGGGGGTTGGGGGAGTGTGGAGAGAGGAATTGGGGTAAGATAGACTTCTCTGTGCCTTTCTGGGGCTGGAAAGGCTGGGTGTATAAGCAGGCAGGCTCTCTGGCCCTGGTCCTCCAACCTGGTGACAGTCCTAACTCCTTTCTCCTCAATCCCAGTGTGGTTATTTAATTAATTCTGTTAATTAAGCAACTGGTCTCTGGTTTCCATCCTTGTTCCACTGTAGACTATTCTCCACACAGCAGCCCATTTGGAAAATAGATTGGTAGTTTCTTAAAAAGTTAAACAGAAATTTAGCATACAATCCAGCAATTCCACTTCTAGGTATCTACCTAAGATAAATGAAAACAGGTCCACACAAAGATTCGTAAGTAAATGTTCATAGCAGCTTGATTCAAAATAGCCAAAAAAGGGAAAGAATAAAAAAATCTATCAACTGGTAAATGGATAAACAAAGTGTGGTATATCCACACAAAGGAATACTATTATGCAATAAAAGCAACTCTTGATATGTGTTATAATACAGATGCATCTCAAAAACATTATGCTCAATGAAAGAAGCCAGATGCAGAAAACACATATTGTATGACTTTGTTTATACAAAATGTCCAGGGAAGGCAAATCTATAGAGACAGAAAACAGTGTTTACTTGGGGCTGGCGGTGGAAAGGGGGACTAACTATAGATAGGCGTGAAGGATCTTTAAGGGGTGAAAGAAATGTTCTAAAACCAGATAGTAGTGATGGCTACACAACTCTGTAATTTACTAAAAATGACTGAGTTGTACATGTACAATGAGGGAATTTTATAGTATGTAAATTATACCTCAATAAAACTGTTGGGGAAAAAATGGCTCCTATTTCTCTCAGAATAAAAGCCAGAGTTTCTAAAAGGCCCTACGTGATGTGCTCCATAGCCTCTGTGAACTTCTCCCTGCCCACTGTCCCCCTCAGTCACTGCTCCAGCCCATTGGTCTTTGGGGTGTACCCTGAACACAGTGGGTGTGCTCTTATCAGGTGGCTAATAGCCTTTGCACTGGCTGTCCCATCTGCCTAGAATGTTCTTCTTCTAGATACCTGCAGGGCTACCTCCCTTACCATTTTACTATCTTTGTTCAAATATCATCTTTCCAATGGAAGGTAACCCACCACTCCATCTAAAATTGCAAGCTCTCTCCAACGCCCTGCAAAGCCCCTTTGTCTCCTAATTTTTCATGGCACTTAGCAACTTTTAAGATACAATTTACTTATTTATTATGCTTATTGTCTGTCTCTCTCTCTTTACTAGCATATGTGCTTTACTAGGAGAAGAATTCATGCTGGTTTGATTCACTGATGTTCCCTAAGGCATAAAGCAGTACCTGGCACAGAAAGGTGCTCAGCAAATATTTGTTGAATGGATGAATTAACAAGTGATTCAACAAATGTTTTCTCAAGGCCCTCTCTGTGCCAGGAGCTGAGCATGTACCAGCGAACTGGATGAACCAGTCTCTCAGCCCCAGATGAATTGCATTTTAACAGTAGAGAGATTGTAGGCAAGAAAAAGTGTTAAACGGTAATGGAGAGAAACCTTGAGCCCCATCATCAAGAAATCAGAAGTGTGATAAATTTTACAATAGGCTGTTATGGGAGCAAGATGAAGGAGGGTCTTCTTGGAGAGTGAACTGAGGGTAAGTAGGCCCGGTGGCAGGTAGGGAAAGATTTCAGGCCCATGGAATAGCATGTGAGAAGGCCCCGAGGCCACAGAGAAAGCCAGTCCTGTTTGGAGACATGTAAGGTGTTTGTACAGTTGAAATGTGAGCCATAAGGGGAGCTGGGGAAGAGATGGGGCTGGGGAGGTGGGCTAGTGTTCAAATATGTAACAGCCAGTTCAGCAAGGCACCAACCAATCAGAAAAGATGCTGGCCATAAACTTCTGGGACATTCCGGTTGAATCTCTGCTGCACCCTAAGTTACTAGAGGGGCCCTGGAGTTGAGACGTGTTGCTGATCACTGAAGGGTTTAAACAGGGGCATGGCAGTGATCAGGTTTACCTTCTAGAAGATCACTCCAGATGTCAGGCGTAAAACAGATCTGAGAGGCTGGCATTGATCTGGGGAGGCTGGGCAGGAGGCTTTACACTGGGAAAATGGAGAGTGGAGGTTGATTGGTTAGAAAAGGGAGGTCGTGGATAATAGTAATTGCCATAACCAGCATTTACTGAGCAGATACCGTGTGCCAGGGCAGGCTCTGAGTGCTTGATGGGTACCATCTCTTCATCCACACGAAGCACTGGAATCTGAACCACGTTGAGCCTCCACGACCTAAGCAGTGCCTCCGGGATGGGAAACAGTGTGCAGACAATGTCATGGTTTCAGGGGTGACTCCCAGCTTGCTGGCTTGTGAGTGACATAGCTATTTGGGGAGACAGGGTAGGGATGGGGGCCGGAGGAAACAAGAGGGGGAGCTGGATGGTGAGGGGAGATGCTAGACCCACAAAAAGCATGAGATTCTAGGGGCTACCCAAGTGGAGCTGCCAGCTGGAGGCTTGACTATGTGGGGATGGAATCCACAGAAGAAATTAAAGTGACCTGGGCACTATGCCCACAAAGACACCACCTGGCAGCGGCTGAGAGGGCTTGAGATGAGAATGAGGAATGAGAAAAGGCTCAGGTGAGCCCCAAGATTTAAAGGGTGGCAGAAGATAGAATAGGGGGTTAGATCCCTCCAGGGTAAATAAAAATAATATAAAAACATATGTGCTAGAGTATGCACAAAACCTTCTAGAAGGAATTATGAGAAATTATGAATAGGTTCACCTTCGGAGAACAGCTGGCG
This sequence comes from Manis javanica, assembly GCF_040802235.1. Classification (NCBI taxonomy): domain Eukaryota; kingdom Metazoa; phylum Chordata; class Mammalia; order Pholidota; family Manidae; genus Manis; species Manis javanica. The sequence goes on along the minus strand of NC_133160.1, from coordinate 12,919,963 downwards.
GGTTGGCGGGGGTGGGGGGGTGGGGGGCGTGGGGCCCTCACTGTACGCATGTTCCCGTATGTGCGGTACCCCCCACTGTACGCATGTTCCCGTATGTGCGGTACGTGCCATATCTATGTCTTAGAAAATGTCAGTCAGGAAGTAAGTAGTGAGCTCTGAAGTCATTTTTGTTTGCTTTTCTCTATAAACTTCTTTATATTTTTTAACCTTAATGATAAGTGTTTTTAAACAAATTAAGGGGCAGGTGGAGGAGGATGGCAAAGGTGACTGAGAAGCAGCCATCAGACGGGTGGGAAGGAAAGCAGGAGAGAGTGGGCGGGGCGGTCAGAGGAGGAGAATCTGGAGGTGGGCGTGGCCCTGGGTGTCCGAGGCTAGTAAGAGGCCAAGGCAGCGAATGCGACAGTGAAGGGATCCGAGGTGAGGAATGGGAGCATGGTGGCATCGTGTGGCACCCGAGGCAGTAATGGGGAGGGGCGCCACCAGATAGGCGCAGCTGGAGGAGAGACCAAAGGAGAGTGAAGCAGAGCAACAAACTAAACCAGGCAGCAAAGGAGGCATGTGGGGCCGGGAGGGCCTTCTGTGGGAGGGGAGCTGAGGGTGTTCCGTGCTGAGGGGAAGGAGCCTGCCCAGCGGGAGAGGATGAGGGCAGAAGCAGGGCAGGGGGAGTCGGGGGGAGGGCTGGAGCCTGCGCAGAGGGAGGATCGCTGCTCGGGGACCACAGGTGGCCAGGAGGAGGGCAGGGTGAAGCCGGCAGCAGGAGCCAGGCTGCAGCTCCCTGGGGACACCTCTCCTGCCCTTTCCGTTTGGTTGTAGCCTTCTGGGGACAGTGCCAGGCTTGCTTCTTGTGTTGACCGCCAACCCCACCCAGGCCTACACACCCCTTTCTCAAGTGCTCGGGCCACTAGACAGGGGCAAGGCCGCCTCCTGGCCCTGCTTCTCCTCTGGCTTGCTGAGAGTCCTCCAGCGAGTCCTCCCCACCCCCACCCCAGACCTCAGGTTCTCCTCAAAGGTTGGTCCAGCTCCAGGGTCCTAGGATTCCATGGCTCCACATGCCGGCCAGTCTGCTTCCTGAGCCCCTTACACCTGCATAAGGGAGACTCATGAAGGGTGACAAGATGATATGACTGGATGCCTTTCTCACCCCCAGCAGACACCTGCCACTCGGTGGGCTTTGGACTCTGGGTCCAATGGCCCAGTTCATTTTACAGATATTCTTGCCCTAAACCCTCATGAGTGGAGGGAGAGACCTCGGCTGAGGCAGGGCACATGCTGAGGAGAGCCAGGTCCCCGTCCAGACTCTGTCCCAACCCAGACACATGGCTGCACGTCTTGGGGCCTCAGCCCTCTCGTCTGAAAACTGGATATGATCACTGCTCCCACGTGGCTCTGCCGCAAGGGTGAAATTAGGTAATGCATGAGATGCTCCTAGGATATAGCAAAAGCACAGAATATGATAACTATTATCATTATTAATAAGCCTCACCCTGATCTATTAAAACTGAAAACGTGTAAAGCCCTTGACCCTAAATCTGTGCTAAGGAAACCCCAGCATGTGTTCCAGGAGATGGGTACACAGATCGTCACCACAGCGCTGCTGTTCAGAAGAAGAGGGAAACCATCCTCCATGGCTCTTGGTAAGGGAGTGGACAAATAAAAATGGAGTATATTCATACATGGACTACAGCCGCTTACATGGAATGAACCCAAGCTGTATGTATCAACATGGATAGCTTCAGAAACGCTGTTGGAGAGGTAAAAGCAAGCTGCAGAGTGATGATACATCTAGGATGAATCCATTTACATTTTAAAGAATACAAAACAATGCTACTTATATTCTGTGCGTAGGTATCATGTGTGCTAATGTATAAAAATAGGATGCTATGGTACACACCAAGCCCGTGCAGGGGCGACTCCTGAGGAAGTAGGGGAAGACCAGATTAGAGGTGGTAGGAAAGGGGATTTTGGCTTCATCAATAGGGTCCTGATGTCTAAGAGAATGGATTTACAAAATTTCTTATAAAATTAAAGTTAACTTTTATAAAGAAATTAACTTTAAAAAATTCCTGCCCTGCCTATTTCACTAAATTGTTTGGAAGATCGAATTACGTGTGCATAGAGAATGTGTAATTCATTTTCTAGTTGACAGAGCATTTTTACCCACGTGACCTAACTCCATCCTCTCAACGAGACTTTGAAGGATGGATTATCATTTCTGTTCTATTGAGGAGGAAACAGGAGTGGAGAGAGGTGAGGTGATTTGTCCTGGGTCATGCATGTGGTGAGAGGACAAAGCTGGGATTCAAGCCTGGGGGTCCCTCTTCCTACTGCTCCAGGCTCTGGGGTGCAAATACCTTTTAGACAGTCTCTGGGCTACTGTTGTCATTAGGGCCAGCTTCGCCACTTATCCCTGGCAGCCCTGAGCAAGTCACTTCCTTGCTCTGCAAAGCAGTGACAGTCTGCAGGTGGCTGTGTGCAAAGTGCACACAGTAAACGCTCCATGAGTGTTAGTTCCTGCTCTTTCCCTCTTCCTCCAGCTTTCCCAGCTCTATGCAGGGACCTGACTCACCCTGAAACCCTGTGCCAGGTATCGTGCCTGATATAAAGTAGGTGCCCAAGGAAGCTTGTGGCTTGGCTTCTTGTGGGGTCAAGTTACCAATGACAACTAGGAAAGTTGCCACAATCTAACCTGCGTGGTAGGCCTCACTCACAAGCAAGGGTCCTCCCGATCCCAAATGATTGCTGTGTTTAGATCACTGGAGACATTTTGAACTTTACCTTGAGGGCAATGGGGAGCTATTGAAGGTTTAATCAAGAGAGTGACATGGTTAGATGGGTCTCAGGAAGAACACTCTGGGTGGAGTGTGGCTTTGGAAGGGACAAGCCAAGAGGCAGAGAGACCTTGACGAGGCTGTGGTGAACAGCTCAGGTGACAGATGGGTCTCTGTGGTCCTTTCTAATCCTGTGAGACACCTGGAGGACGGGAGTAAGGCAGGAAGGAGTGGGGTGGCTGGACTAGATCTTGAAAGATGCTAGGATTTTAAAGGAGACTGAGATGCACCACGTGATGTATATGAGAATGTGTTTTGTAAACCAAAAGAAAATCATAGACACCCCCTCGGCTATTTCCATTGTTACAGTCACCGGCTTTCGTGGGCATACAATATCTCTGCCCTTCGGTATGCAGGGGGCATCCACACAGGTCTCAAGTAAATTCCCAGCTCACCTGAATCACTTGGCAGAAACAAGTTTTTATGTCAGCTCACAAACCGACCCGTGTAAGCCCTCTGACAAACACAGCGCATTATTGCAAAAGCAGGTAGCCAGCGAAAGGGAAGGGGCAGCTTTTCTTTCTCTTGTTTGTCACAGACACATCTGAGGACCTATTCCTGGCATTCAGGATAACATCATCTATGCCCCCAAACTTCAGATTCAAGGGCGAAGCCAGAGGGGCAGGTGGGCACAAGGACAGCACAAGAGAGGAAGGTGACAGTGTACAATAAAAATAGCAGCTGCTTTTTTATTTTATTTTTTCTAATGCTTCCTATGGGCTGGGTGCATGCACTAATCTTGTATCAATCTCTGACGTGGGTGCTGTTTTTACATATGCCTTTTACAAGGGAATGCAGACCTAGGAAACTGAAGTATCTCACCCAAATTTGCACAGCTGCTAAGTGGCAGAGCGGGGCTTTAGAGCTTGCCTAGCTGTGAGGTCCACTGTGACAGCTTATTCTCATCACCAGACTTGATGAATACCAATACTTTCCTTTTTGTCCCCAAAGACATCTGTCCTGATGATTTTAATGATGTTGCTTCATTTATTCATTAAAAAAATAATTATTGAGTGCCTACTCTATGCCTAGCAATCAGGAAGGGGGATGGCAGGGTAAGGGCCCCCGGCAGAGGTCAGGAGACAGAGACGTGTGTGCGTGTGATATGCCCGAGACACCCTGGACTTGTTGGGTTGGACCCAGAGTGGATATGCCTGGGTGGGTAGGGAGCCAGTCTGGGGAGAGAGGGGTTTATGAACCCTGGGCAGAGGTGGAGGTGGTGCATGAGAGCACGGAGGGAGCAGAGAAGGAGTCTCGCTTCCTTATTTATTACCTCTGGGCTCTCAAATGCATGACTACCAGGCAGAAGTGACAAAATAAAAAGGGAAAGGAAAAAATGCTAGCTACAGCCAGAATAAAATCAGGGCAAACAGAATAAAACCTGACAGCCAAGTATAAATAAATATTCGTAAAAGAGTTAAAGGACAGATTAAAATAAAAACACCAAATGCAATTCTTACCCCTTGACAAATGCAGTGCGAATTGGGTTCTTTTAATCAAATGTTTGGCAGGTGTATGAATTATTTATAATTCAATATCGGGTGGTTAAGTGGAAAATGGAAGATGTTCTCGTGGTCTTCTCAGAGCTTATCTGTCTCCCCCCAATGGGATCTCCTGAGAGAGGGTGGGTGACGCTCCTCCCCCACAGGCGCAGGGCTGCGCTCTGCAGCCCCAACCCCTACTGTGCTCTGGGTGTCGCCATTTGTCAACTGGCTCTGCCATCACGAGCCTTCATTCTGCTCAGGGCCCTTCCTGTTCAGAAAGGAGACCCTTCAGTGCTGGAGGCACCGGGTTTAAGGGAGCTGGGAGTTCCAAGGGCTGGGCTCTTGTCCCTGGCTTCCACGTGCTCTGGGCGTGCCCTCGGGCAAGTCTGCTCCTCCCTGGGTCCTCCTCTCTCTGGGAGCTTCTCCGCTGCCATCTTTTACTTTTCCACTTCACATTTCATTTTGCAGGGGGCATTCCAACATGTGGGCCTCACTGCATCCTTCTATGGCAGGAAGCATGATAGCTCCCCCCATTTTACAGAGGAGAAAACTGAGGCTCAGAGAGATGCCTGGATGTGCCCCTGGTCACACCACTGGTATGGGCTTGAGCTGGAGTTGGAGCCCAGATATTCAGACTCCACATTTACTGGGAGTGCGATTCTGGGAGCAGGCGCAGCTGGAGCCCAGGGAAGGGACAGGGCACGAGCTCCAGAATCAGACGGATTCAGGGCCCAACTCCAGCTCTGAACTCACTGTGTGCGTGATGGGGGCATGATACCTAACCCCACCTTCTGCTCTGCTCAGTCCACTGCTCATGGTATGGCTCCCCGGCTGCTGCTGGGAGAGGGGGTGATTAGGTCGGGCAGCAGCGACCTCAGTGAAAGCCAGACACTGCTGTTACTGCAGCCACAAGAAATTACCCTCACTTTACAGGGGAGGAAACTGAGGCCCAAAGAAACAAAGTGACTTCCCTGAAGTCACTTCATGAGTCAGAGACAGGGAATGTAGATCTCTGGAAGCTTGTCAGGCCACGTGCTGCTGGCTGAGGCCCACACCTCCTCCAGATTCCCACCCACCCCTGATTCTGAATTGGATGCTTCCCTCCCACCGCATCCAGGGGACATTCTGCTCCTCTGCCCCAACTCTTTCTTACACATCTTACACACACACACACACACACACACACACACACACACACACACACAGACGCCCATGAGTGAAAAGTGAAAGCAGGAGCAGAGAATCCCACCACAGCCCAGTGTGGACTGACTTCCCCCAGCAGCAGATGAATGAGTCCTCACAGCTACCAAACGGCTGTCAGAAAGGTGGGAGAATGAAGGTAATTAGTCCCCTTAATGCCGATTTCAGACTAATCTTTCACACTTAAGGAAATTGTTCCAATGATTTTCTTATTTTCAGGGGAACTCGTTAAGTAAGAATTAGAAAAATAGATATGGTAAGAGATAAGAAAATGGATTTTGTAATGACAAGCTGCCTAAACACATGGAGAGGGGGCTGGCTGGGCTGGGATGGAGTGACAGATCTATGTCCTCTTGGGATGGGTGACAGTGGGTGTTCCAGGGCTCCTAGGCAGGACGAAAGGACGAAGACCCTGGGAGCAAGGTCTGGGCCCACAGCCTCAGCTTGGCCTACCCAGGTGGGAGAGTGGGAGGGCCCAGTGGGGAAGGAAGGATGTCCGGGTGTCCATCCTTCTGGAGCGGCACAGGCCACTTCCTCCTTCACTCCCTGCCACCACTTGTGCCTGCCTCCTCCTCTCTGCTAAGGCTGAACCTGACCCCTGACCTCCTTCCTGCCTTCTGTTCTCTCCAAATCCTCCAGAGCCTCCCTGGGGGCCAGCCCTGATCACTCCTGGCTTTCATCCCCAGCATCCTCAGCTCCCTCCCTCACCTTTGAACCTAGTAGGGACATCGTGGTCCCAGTTTTCACAGCAGTACTTTCTGGGAAGCTCAGTCTTTCACGTCCACTGACCTGTGAGTGGACCAGGTCAGCGTCATCAGCAGAAACTGCCTGGTGATTGGCTCGGGCCAGGAAAAGAACTGCTCTTTCACAGGCCAGGTGGGCAAATGTGACTTTGGGAAAATGTCAATATGACATTTCTCAGGTCATGGGCTGGGCTGTGCGTTCAAGTTTTGTCTCCCCCCCGTACCTCCTCCAATCATAACCAAAACTTCTGCAGTTCAGAATTTTTGCTGCATTTGGAGCAGGGGCTCTCAACCTGGGGCAGTTTTGCCCCCACAGGATATTTTCCATGTCTAGGGACATTGTTGCTGGTCACAACTTGGATGGGGTGCTATGGGCACCCAAAGTGGGTGGGCCAAGGAGGCTGCTAAGCACCCTACAGAGACAGGATGACCCCATGACAGAATATTCAACCCAGGTTGTCAATAGCGCAGAGGCTAAGAAACCCCTCCCTAGAGTCATTTGACCCAATATCCCCATTAATTAACTGACCTAAGAGGTGGCAGGACCCAGCTCCACTATTTCTACTCATGGATTTAAAAAGTAGGAAGGGAGTGAGTCTCCACATCACATCAAAGATTCAGGGTTCTGACGCTGTTTTCAATTCAACAAACATATACTGTGCTCCTATCAGGATTGTGCAAGGTTCTTGGGTATTCAGCAGCCAGCAAAATAGATACAGTCTCTGCCTGTTTGAAATTCACAGTATAGTGGACTTTGAGTTGGTCACCTTAGATTTGTCTCTTTTCCTCTCTGAGCCTGTTTTCTGATCTCTAAAATGGGCCCTACACTCTCTGCGTTGTTGTGAGGCCTTTGAGATTTAAATGTTAAGTACAACTGTGCGTCTTCACTATACCTTGAGTGGAATGAATGCTCCTCCTTCCTGGAGGGGGCTGGGCAGGTGGTGAGGACAGATTTCTATCAAAAAAAGAAGGGGGAGAAAACTAAGACATCATTGGGCACTTACAGTATACTTCTCACAGATCTGCCTATCAACTCCGCAGTACAAGAGTTCCTCTACTCAAAGGGCAGATGAGAAAACTGAGGCTCAGGGAGAGAAAGAGACATGCTTCAGCTGGTCAAGTGGTGCCGCTGGGATTTGAACCCAGCTTCCCAGCTCTTCTGGCTCTTTCTGTTTTGCCATCTCCAGAGCCTTTTAAGATGGTGCTGGGCAGGAGTTGAGGTCTGAGCCTGACCAGGCCTGGCCTTCAAGCCTTATTCCCCAGCATCCCCCTGGGTCTTGGTCTCACCCCATTAACGCTGCTTTAAAAAGTGTGGACCGACCAGCGTGCGTTATTGCACACATAAATCAGGCAGCTCCGAGTACCGAACACCTTTAAACAAACAGCTGATGGGAGTGAAGTTCCAGGATCATTATTAATAGCTTTTCATTTCGGTGGCTGCTGTGCTGTGACATGCCTTCCCAGCAGAAGCCCTGTGCAGCCAGTCCCCAATCGGCTGATCCCCTGAGTCCAAGAGTCAGAATGAATGACTGTACCTTTGTGTTAATTGTGGAGTCCAAGCCACACTCGGAATGCTAATAGGGCCAAGTGGGAGGGGGCAGGTGCCAATCTTGCCTGGCTGCTGGGCAGGGAAGGACCCCACCTCTGGCCCTCCTCCACAACAGCCAGCAGAAAGATCTTTCTTACATACTTATCTGAGCTCCGCCCTCCTCTGCTCAAGAAAGCCCCAGGCTTCCCGTGGCCCTGAGCCAAGAAAGGACTCATCTGGCTGCTATTCTGGGCCTCACCCATGCTGTTCTCATCCTGTCCATGGCTCCGGCCTCCTTGCTTGCATTCCCACACCACCAACCTTGTACTGTTCACTCTCCTATTCATTCATTCATTCATTCATTCATTCTTCCATCCATCCATCCATTCATTCATTCATTCATTCATTCATTCAACATTTACTGAGCCATCTGAAGGATGCACAGGATGAAACTGAACAAAACAGACATGGCCCCGCACCTCCTGGGATTTAGCATCCAGCAGAAAAAACAGACACCCGTGGGCTCTGGAGCAGGCTGCAGGGTCCACATCCCAGGTTGGCTCTTTACTACCTGCGTGATTCTGTAGAAATAACCTCTTCTGGGCCTCAGTTCTCTCCTCTGCAGAAAGGGAATAATAATAGTAGCTTACCTCATAAGGTTGTGTGTGGAATTAAATGACTAAAAATATATAAAAATGCATAAATAACATTCTCAGTGCCACTTATTATGGAACATGAAGTACTCAACAACTGTTAGCTATTATCATCATTAACTAAGCTCACAAAGATGTACGATGATGCCTCTAAAAGAAAGGTATGGGGAGCAGGGGGAGGGGGACTCTGGGAAGGGTTCCCTAAGGAAGTCTAATTCTCTCTGGCTGGAGGGATGCATGGTGCTAACTGAAGCAGTGGGGGTGGGGTAGGGAGGGAGAGAGCAGTCAGGTGGAGGGAACAGCATGGGTGAGGAGGGAACAGCATGGGTAAGGGCCCACAGGCTGGAAGGATTGCAACAGGAGGTTGGCCCATCAGGAGTGACGGGGAGGAGGGCTGAGATGAGGCTGGAGAGTGGACAAAGGCCAACCCACATGTGGCCTGGAGGGCTTGGTGAAATTTCAAAAGAGCAATGGGAATCTGTTGAAAGCTTCTGGAAGCAGAGGATTGGCGCAAACCATATTCTGTTCTTAAACTCATGCAAGGCCACTGTGTATAAAGAAGATGGGGCCCCCTCCCCCAGCTGGGCCATCACAGGGAGGCTGAGAAACAGGGAGATGGGTGTCTGGGTGAGTGGTGATGGTGGCCCAGACCAGGGTGGGGGCAGTGAGGGTGGAGAGGAGGTACACAGGAAGTAGACATCTCAGTACACATAGGAGTGTGATAGGGAGGTGAGGTATTGGGTCTGACAGGGAGGACTCCAAGGTGGCCCCATCGGTGATGTGGGGAGCAGAGGAGACTAGCAGGTTTGGAGGATCAGGGACCATGAGTTCAGTTTCCATGCCCTGGTGGTCATAGGCCTCTGAGACTTCACAGGTACTGTTCCTTCTCCCTGGAATGCCTTTCCCCAATCTTATTTGATGGGGGATTTTTTACGAATCACTCAAAGGCAGGCTCCAGTGTCACCCCCAATATATGAAGCCTTCCCTGGTTATCCCGGTTTTGGTCCCTCCCTTCTCTGCATTAACTCGTGCCTTGGTGGGAAGGTATGATAAAGGCTGCAGAAGAAAGAAGCTACAGGCTGCAAGAGAGCATTGCATGGCCCTCCCAGGGCCCCGGCCCTGACTGACCCAGAGGCCCCTTCATACTCTCCTTTGCCGTGTTCACCTCATCTCCCTGCATGTGTTGCAGGTCCCAGAGCCTAGTCCCTGGGTCACCCCTCTTTTCATCTACACCGAGTCCATACATGATCACATCTCCTGGCTTGAAACCCCGTTAATTTGCTGTTGACATCCAAGCATGTCGGTCCTAGCTGGACCTCTGCCTGCAACCTCAACTCCTGTACCCACTCAATATCTCCACCTGGATGTTTAAAATGTGCCTCCAACTCATCATGTCCAAGACTGAACTCCTGACTTCTAGCCTGCCACAAACGCACACACACAAGTAATAATAAAATAAAATGAATCTAAAATTGTTCCTCCTTTCCCCATTTCAGTAACTGGCAACTCCATTTTTCCAGCTGCTTCCTTCCTAAGCCTCAGAATCATTCTGGCCTTCACTCTGTCTCTCACCCCACATCCAATCTATCAGCGAATCCCGCCAGCTCGGCCTTAAAATAGATCTAGAATCTGACCATTCTCACTCCCTTTGTTTTTAACAGCCTGGTCCAAGCCACCGCCTCTCACCTGGGCTATTGCTACAGCCTCCTCACTCGTCTCCCTGCCTGTGCAGGGAGGAGACTCAGCTGTCCTGTGTCCTTGCTCCGGACAGACCGCTCTCAGTTACGATGTCAACAGTACGCATCAGATCACAGCACTCTTCATCTTCAAATTCCTTCAGCTTCTTGTCTTACTCAGAATAAAATGATTCCTAAGACCCCACCTGATTGGGTCTCTTCTACTTCTCTGATCTCCTCCTACCGTCCCTGCCCCCCATCCCAACCACAATGGCCTTCTGGCTGTTCTCCGAATATAACCAGCATATTCCCACCTCGGGGCCCTTTGCTGGCCCTCTTGCCTGGAAGGCCCTTGCCTCTGTTATCCGCCTGGCTCACTCTCTCCCTTCCTTCAGAGGTTGGCTCAAATGGCTGAGCCCAGTGAGGCTGAGACAGAACAGTTCCACCACCCCCCAGATCCTCCCTGTCCCCTCACCCCGCTTCCTCCCCCACCCCAGAACCTAACCCTGTCAGACAGATTGTGCATCACTTACTTACTGTCTGCCTCTATGCCCTTTAATGTAAGTTTTGTGTATAGGGGCTTTGTCTTTTGTGCTCCGTGTGTGTGTGTGTGTGTGTGTGTGTGTGTGTGTGTGGCCAGTACTTAGAACAGCGCTTGGCATATAATAGGGCTCAACAGCTATTTCTGGAATGACTCCCGAATCATTGTTTTTAACTATCTGTCTCTTTGTTTGTCTACTCCTCTGTCTCCCCCCGTAGACAGTAGGCAGCAACAGGGTCCAATTCTCCACTGTTTTTCTGGTGTCCAACATAGAGCCTGCACAGAGTAGGTGCTCATTAAATGTCTCAATAAACAAATGAATAAATAACAGAATTTCCCAATGGGTTGCCTAGGGTGGTGTGAGGGAGAAGTTATGAGACAGAGTTGCCTCCTGGAGGCTCCTTCTCCCACAGCCCTTCCTGCCTCTCCCCGGGACCTGCGGCCACCTTGACAGGGAGAAGAAGGCCAGAAGCTTGAGCCAAAGACTCTCTAGGGGCGAGAAGGAGCAGGGACTGAGATTAGAAGCTGGTGCTGGAAGGATCCAGAAGTATTGGTTTCCTACAGGGGCTAACCTTTAGATTTAGAATTCTGTTTGAGTACAGAATCTGAAGATTTTTGGAATAGGTCAAGGATTTAGGATTCGAATTTGAATGAAGGTTTGGGATTAGGAAACAGGCTGAAGTTTTGGATTTAGGGTTAAGATTCAGGGTTTCTGGTTATGGCTGAGAGTTTGGGAAATGGGCCTGATGTGTACGGCCATTTGGTTGGAAAACAGGGTAAGTTGAGGGTGGCATCACAGGCCCAAGCTGAGGACATTCATTAGCCTTTAAAAGTTTCTCTGCCAGGACACTATTAGACAGAAGCCCACGTTTCACAGCAAAATGCTAGAACAGTGGTTCTCCACCAGGGGTAATTTGCCACCCAGGGGACACCTGGCAATGTCTGGACTCATTTTTGTTTGTTGCAGCTGGAGGAGGGGAGCTGCTGGGATGGAGTGAGCAGAGACCAGGGATGTTGCTAAGTCTCTCCTACAGTGCCCAGAGAAGTTCCCCTCAACAAAGAATTACCCAGCCCCAAATGTCAATAGTGCTGGCAGTGTAGCTATTCTCTGAAGGGTTAGCCAAGAGTTAATCCAGGGTGGCCAGGACTCAGGATGTGAGTGCTCAGGGCTGAGGGCTGGCATGGGGGGGCCTGAGTTAGTGAGTGAGGGGCAGGTGCCCATATGCCCCCTCCCGGAGGGTCCGGCTTCTTGTGGCTGCCTCTGGCTCTCGGGCTGACCCGACAGGAGAGGAGGAGAGTGAGTGGATGGGCGTCATGAAGTTACTGACAAGCAGGGTGGGAACTGCTAAGGGGAGTCTGGCAGCCTAGCAGAGTTGCAGAGGCCCTCAGCTGGGTCCCCAGGAGGCTTGGGTTGGGAGAAGGTACAGGTAGAGCTGTGGAGTTGGCATCCAGAGAGGCCAGTGTCTGAGGCACCTCTTGCACTTGTGTTGAGGGTCTTGTATAAGACAGAATCCGTGTAACGACAACAGCAGAGCTGCCACTCGCATAGCGCTTACTCTGTCTAAGTGCTTTATATCTGTTAACTCCTTTTAATCTTCCCAATGAACCTATAGGGTATGTAATATTGTAATCCCCATTTTACAGATGAGAAATGGGGGCACAGAAAGGTTAAGTTGCCTGAGATCCTGTAGCTCTGGGTGGCACAGCTGCCTCTGGGGCTTGAGCATAAAGGCTCAGGACCCGTGACTGCAGCAGAGGGGCTGGGGCGGAGGTCGCGACTCCCTGCCTTGCTGTGCTCCTCTGCCATCTGCATATGTGATTTCATCACACGCTCTCAACGGTCTCCCAGACAGGTGCTATTATTACTGCCCCTGTTCTACTGATGAAGTAACCAAGCCTCAGAGAGGTTAAGTACCTCTCCACATGCCAGATCTGCCCGACATCAAGGCCACTTCTGCTTCTCTGTGTTACAGCCTGGGGTGCACCTCTGCACAGCCCCCAGTGTCCACCCTCGTGGCCTCGTTTGATCTTCACAAACAAGGCTCAGACTGCAGGGCTTCTCCAGCTCAGTGCCAGTGACACTTAGGACTGGATAATTCTTTGTTGGGGGCTGTCCTGTGTGCTGTAGCATATACAGCAGTATCCCTGTCCTCACCCACTAGATGCCAGGAGCATCCCTACCCTTCAGTTGTGACAATCAGAACTGTGGCCAGACATTGTCAGTGTCTCCCAGTGGCTCAAATCATCCCTCTCCACCTCCATCATTAAGAATGACTGCCCCAGAGAGTAGGCACGGAGGGTCCTCCTCTGAGACAGAGGATCTTGGAAACTAAGACCTGGAGAGAGGTAATGTCTTGGCCAAGGTCACTCAGAGAGTCTGGGGCAAGCAGGACTCAAGTCCACTCCCACCAAGAGTATGGTCTTGCAGCCCACTTTCCTGCTGGAGCCGTGCTCCTCCTGTGCAAGTGTTAGTGCCAACAACGTGACAGGAGCTGGTCCAGGCTGCCACATGCACAGTCCCACAGGGCCAGCCTGTCCTTGCCCGAGCCCTCTGCTCTCTAGCTGAGATGACACTCACCCTGATAACAGCTTTGGTTCTGTGAAAATAGTTCAGGTTTTGATATCAGAAAGATCATATTTCAAACCCCAGCTTTCCCACCTGGGACCATGGGACCCCAAGCACACACTGAACATCCATGATCCTCTGCTGCCTCGTCTGAAAAATGGGTGGTTTGGACTAGAGTCTTTCAAAGACTCAGCTAGTTCTGATGTTCTGGTTTTCTGATAAAGTAGAGCATCTTGTGTTAGTCCTGGCTGTACCCCATCTCAAGGTGTCATTTTAGGCAAGCCACCACCCCTCTCCAGAACCCAGTTTCTACAAAGGCAGCCAACATTTGAGCAACACACTTTCCACTGTTTTGCAAACTGTGAATACAGTTGACCCTTAAACAACATGGGGGTTAGGGCTCTGACCCCCCATGCAGTCAAAAATCCATGTATAACTTTTGACTCACCCAAAACTTAACTACTAATCTCCTACTGTTGACCAGAAGCCTTACTGATAGCATGAACAGTGATTAACATATATTTTGTATGCTATGTGTATTATATACTGTACTGTTATAATAAAGTATCTTAAGGAAAAGAAAATGTTTTTGCAAACTGTTGCAAATCTCCAAAGTATTTTCCAATACACTTATTGAGAAAAATACACATATAAGTGGACCCACACAATTTGAACCTGTGTGGTTCAAGGGTCAACTGTACTTCCCTGCCTTTGCTTATGTTCTGTTCTCTGAAATGCTGTTCACCCCAATAACTGCCTGGAGAACACCTAGTCATCCTTCAAGACTGATCCCGAGTCATTTGCTCATGAGGTGTTTCTTATTCCTGCAGGCAGAGTTAATTGCTCCTTCTCCTTAGTACTTATCACTCTTTAGCCTTCTAGAAGACCACTGGCCACTGGCAGGTGTGTTTGTGTGTGTGTGTGTGTGTGTCCCTCTAGACTGAAAGAGCACTTAAAGCTAGAGACTGAGTGTCCCTAATCCTCATATCCTCATGGCCCACACAGTGCCTGGTACAGAGTAGGTGCTCAAAAAATGTTGAATAAATAAATAAGAATGAATGAATGGGGTGAGTAGATGGTTGCCAAGACCCTTAGCGCTTCCAACATTCTAGAATCCAGGGAAAGAAGCCAACTTCATGCTGTCACCCAGTCTTACATTCAGAAGACTGCCTCACCCCCAATCCCAGCAAGTGCCCCCACCCCAGCCACCCACGCAGTCTGCCGATCCAGCGAGTTCCTTGGACAGCAACCAGACACTTAAAAATGCTTTTATCTCCACGGAGCTGCCACTACTGGGAGCTGTCTGTACAGACCTGCATTCCTACGTGTGCACACAGACCTGTACTCACAGAAGAGGCCTTGCTTCTTCTATTTTTCAATCCATCCCAGGCTGAGCACTAGGCAGGGACCTGCATTCTTCACATTTATGCTTCTGAACATAGAGCCTCGGACACAAAGAGGGGTGAGGGTCAGTACTTTAGAATCCCTCCATCTCTTAGCTCCTCCAGGAATCTCTCCCTACCCTCAATCCCCTCTTCCAGGAAGTCCTCTGACTAAAGAGACTAGATATCTCTTCCTGGGTGGTGGGCAGGGGTGAATAGGGAGAGAAATGGTCTGTGCTCTTTGAGATCCATCCATTCAACAGGCATTTTCTGAAAAGTTATAAAAACATGTGCATTAAGCCTCACTGCTCAGAGTGTCAGTTTATTCACCTATAAAATGCAGGTAGGGGTGGGTAAAAAGTCATACAAAATCAAGTCCTTAGAAGGGGGCAGCTCTATGATTTTACATCAACTACTCAGTGCAGCACATTCACTCCAACTTTTACTATAAAACAAATCTTCGTGTCCTCATTCAGCCGCTTCCCTCCTGTGTGACCCTGGTTAAGTCCCTCTGTCCTCTGTGCCTTTGGTTGCAAAAGGAGGGGGGTTCTGATTTCTAAGTCCTGGTTCAGCTCTGAGGGCCTGAGTTTCTAGGATTCTATAATAAAGGCACTTCTTTCTTCCTCCATCTCAAGGAAGGAGCTGGGCCTTGGAGAGGGGGTGGGGAGGGGCCAGAGCTTCCTGGGGTGGGTGGGAGGGTGCAGGATAGATCTGTCCTAGCCCGGGTGTGAGAGACGAGTTAACAGCTCAATTGTTATTTCAATTACACGGATTATTTGAAAACAATATTATGAGTTTCATCACTGACAACCCCTGGAAATGGATGCTATGGCAACCAGAGAAAAGAATGGTTCTGATCAGCCAATCAGAAGTTCCGGCCATGCCTCCAGTTGGAACAAACTCTCTCTCCTCCACGGGGCCCCTCCCATCCTTTGCCTGGGGAGGGGCCTTGGGAGGAGGAAGGGAAGAGAGGGGCAGATGGAAGGCTCTGTAAAAAGGAAGAAGGCAAGTGAGGAAACTGAGGCCCAAGGAGAGGAGGGACTCCAGGAATTGGGTATACCTCCCAAATTACTCAAGGGCAAGGACCATGACCAGTCCACTGTACCCTCCCGGTGCCCAGCACAGACCTAGCACAGAGCAATACTTCCTGTTCAGCCAGACTGCGGGAGGGAATTCTCTGAGACCTCCTGACAAAGTGATTTACTCCACTTCCATCAAGCTGACACTGCGCTCTGCTTCATCTTTCACTGGTAGGAGGAGAGTAGTCATGTCAGGAGCCTCCACTGGGCCAGAGAAAGGGCAGGTGAGACCCACAGGGCCCTGCAGAGAGCTCTGGGTCCCTTTCCCAGGCTGCCTCTTCATGCGACGTCCCTGGGCTCATCTTCTCCAAATGAGGCATTCTAGTGGTCTCTACAAAAAGCCTTTTTACATTCAGAAAGAGGCCAATTTGATGGGCAGCTGGCTGGACCCAAGCTCTGCAAAAATCCAATTCCAAAAGCCCATTTCCTGTCTTGCTTGAGCTCTCCTGCTGTCCACTCCTGTGTTCTGAATCCCTCATCAGTTTTATTAAACAAACCCTTTTACTGTAGAGCTCACTAGGAACCAGGCACTGTTCTAAGCACTTTACAAATATTAGCTTATTAATCCCCACCATAAGCAGGTACTATGATTATCATACCCATTTTACAGACGGGGAAACTGAGGTGGTCGATTTATGCAATGTCAGACAGCTAGGGATGGGCACCAGAGGGACTTGAACCCAGAGAGTCTGGCTAGAGAATCCAAGCTCTTGGCTACCATCCTAATTGCCCCTGACATAAGATGCTTTATCGTCTCATATGAGAGCACCCCCCGGGGTTCTCCCTGAAGCTCAGGGGCCCTCTTTTTGGATCTTCTCAGTAGGGGAATGGTGGATAGACAGGAAGACAGCAAGTAGTTGGGGGTGTTGCTCATCAATGGACATTCACAGATAGATGCTGGCCCGCACAGCCCGAACTTCTGATCTGGCTGCAAGGGAGAGGGGCACCTTCACTGACTCAGTATCTACTGTGAGCAGGGCGCTGTGTGCCCATTGCCTCATTCATTTGCCATAATCACTCAGTAAGGGAGATCCCCATTTTACGGATGAGGAAACGGAGACTCAGAGAGTCAGAGACTTACCCAAAGCCACCCAGCCAATATGTCTCGGATGAGGATGGGTGACTAGATGTGTCTGCCTCTGTCTGCCTTTAGTACAAGACATGGTTCCTGTCCCTGAGGACTATAAAAGAGACAAGACAGGTAACAAGGGCTTGTGGAGGGCAGAAGGGGTGTTCAGTTCAGACGGAATGGATGGCAGGGCTCAGCCCGGGTGAGCAGAGGTGGGGATGGAGCTTGGAGCAATGGCTTAGCTAGAGCAGGAGTGTGCTGGAGCTCAGTGGGTGACCATGTCAGATGAAGCGATAGGTCTGGAATGCCACACAGATGGTTTGGAGTGTATGAATGAGGCCATGGGGAGCCATTGCTGGCTTAGGAGCCTCTTTCCCTCCCTCCCAAGGCAGCCTCCCTCTCACACAGCAGAGCAATTTCCCAAAGCATTTTCTCTAATTAGTGATTGTTTTCCTAACCCAGAAGCAGCAAGAGTCTCCAGCTTCTTCCAGCCCAAGAGCCAAACCAAGCTTAGCGGCCAAAGCTGCTGGTCTCTGCCACCGGGGACCTATGAGCCCCTGAGGGCACAGAGCCAGCTGCAGGGTAGGGTCTGTGGGCTGCCTGGGGCGATGTAGAGCCCCTGATGGCGTCAGAGCTGGAGCCACCACCTGTGGGCTGGCAGTGCCTGAAGGAGAGGGCAGTCTGGTCCCTGCAGCGGCAGCAGCAGCAGCGCTGCGGTGGGGGTGGGACAAGGGCTCTGCAAGGGGTGGGAAGGCTCCAGGAGGGAACGGCCCAGAGGGGCAGGAGAGCTCAGACGGGGAACAGAATTCTGTTAGGAACAGGGGAACAGAATTCTGTTAGGAACGGGCCTCTGGAAGAGAAGTGCGTGCCAGCAAGTGGCCAGGGGCAAAGTGAGGTGGCTAGGGCCTCCAGGAGGGGCCTGGTCCCCAGGAAGGATGATGCTCAAGGAGTGATTCAGGGCTCCAGGGGTGGGCGAGGGCTCTGCAGGGGGCTGGGGCTCTTGTCAAGGGCAGCAGAACTCTGTTGAGGATCCCAGGGAAGGGGGGCTCCCTGCCATGAGAGGAGAGGACCTTCACTCAGGGAAGAGGTGGGGGCCCTGCTGAGGTTGTTCCGGTGGGGGCCTCAGCCGGGGGGCTGGGATTTGGGAGAACTGTGGTCTCGAGGGGACAAAGACTTGGTGAGGGGATCAAGGACTTAATCGAAGCTGCAGGAGGGGTGAGGGCTGCGTGAGAGAAATGCTGGCTGATGGAAGGGTGGGCCAGGTGAGGAGAATGGGAGGCCCTCCTTCTAGGGTTGATTTGACAATTAAGTGTGCTCTTTACTCCCAGCCTGTCAGCTAGGTGCCCTATTTTGGCCTGGCTCATCCTAGGCCTAGTACCAGAGCCTCGCACACTGTTGGCTCCCAAGAAATTTACACTGGCTGGATAAAAAAGATGGTGGATTCATGGATGAGTGCGAGCGGATGGACGGACAGCGAGGAAATGAGAAGAAAGGCGGGAGCACATGGTGGCTGGCGGGTGGATGGAAGGCGGGGTGGAGACAGGTGAAGGCGGGCGGACTGCGGGCAGATGGATGTTCGAATGGAGGCGGGAGGATGGAGGATGATGGATTGGATGATAGATGGACCGATGAATAGATGGCTTAGACAGGACGCTGGGTGGATGAATAATCCCAGCTGGCATCTCAACTTTTCCCATATCTTGCGATGTAGACTGCTCTGTCGTAGCTAGTGGCACCCCACTCTCCCAGACACTCAGGCCTGAGACCGGCTCCTATCTCACTGCTTGCTCGCCCTCATCTCCCACATCTTCCACAGTCCTGCTGGTCCTAGTTCCTTGACACCTGTTCTGGCTCCTATTCTCCATGGTCTCCCCAGCTTGTCTCCTCAAGATCTCAGCTGCCCCTCCCTGCTTCCCTTCTTTTTTCTAAAGAGTTTGAGCCTAAAACAATGCCATCACAGGATCTTTCTAAAGCTCAACTCCAGTCAGCAAGCCTGCGTTCTTCAGCCTGGAGTTCCACGCTTCTCAAGTCAGCCGAACCTCCCCTTTCCAGGCCTCTCTGACTCTTTCCTTTATGTCCTCTGTGCTCTGGTTAAACCAGGCAACTGTCTGTCACCCAAACATTCACCAAGCTTCAACCCCCTTTGCTCATGCCATCCCCACCACTTGGGGTGCCGTTCCTGTCACCCCCAGCTGCAGCAAAGCCATCCTGTACTTCAACACACAGCTCAAATGCTGCCTCCCCAACAAAACCTCCCCTGATCCCTTTAACCAGCTATCATCCAATGAGCTGCTTCACCCACATTTATTGAGTACCTACTACATGCCCAACTGGCTAAAGGGTCCTGATGGTGACGGGGGAGCATATCGGATGAGAAAGACACAATCTTTGTCTTCAAGGGGACACAGCCTGCTCGTGTAGGTGTGTGAGTGTGCACGGGCACACAAACACATACACAATTTAAAAGGAAAAAATAGGGGCCAAGTGGTGTAATGTTCATAGAGCCACACTGTGGGCCAGGTGCTAAGTGCCTTGCTTCTAGTAACTCATTTAATCCTCTCAACAAACCCACAAGGTAGGTACAGTTGAGGAAACTGAGGCACAGGTTGGGCAGTTTATCTCAGGTCACTAAGCTAGTAAGCGGCAGAGCTGGAATGGGACCCTAGTGGTCCTGCTCCTGGGTCTGTGCTCTCAGCAGTACCCAGCAGCGGGGCACAGGTGGAATCATGGCAGCAGGCTGGACAGAGAAATTCCCAAGGCTCACTCTGCCTCCCAGGTGTCTCCGCTGTGCCGTAATCTCCCCCTCTGCCAACCTATCCCTTTCCCTTCAAGCCTAAATCAGGGATTCATTTGAGAAAAATGGAAATGAAAATAGACTAAACCAGAGACCAGAGACTCAGTCTGCTGCTGAGACACTGCAGGATCCCGGGCAAGTCCCCTGCTCCCACTGGCCTCATTCCCCATCTGTATAATGGGGCTGGGCCCATCAACCCCTAAAGGCCCTTTCAGCCCTAAAATGCATAATTCTAAACACAGCTGCTTGGATGACAGAGAACAGAAGAGATGCTCTGGGAGCCTCTGGGCCTCGGGGCCTGGCTGCACCACCCAGGAACTCGCCGTTGTCCCTGAATACACCATTTCCATGCCCTCTTCCAGTGGGCTGCACTGTGGGGCCACAGTCCTATGTCTGGTCACCTGAACCTGTCCAGCTCATCACTGCCCATCATCTTGTCTGCCCACTGACCCGGATCCATCTGCCTTGGTACCCATCCATCAGCCTGCCTGGGCCCGTCCACCTTGTGTTCCCCGCCTGCCTGGTGTCTGTCACTTTGCCCATCACACACACACACGGTCCCCTCCCACCCCAGGTCCCCTACAGGTCTGCAGCACCACAGTGACAACAGAATGATAGGGAGGGGCTTCTCCTTTTTCTCACTCACAGAGAAGTCTTAATATCAGAACCTACTTTCCAGGAGCCAAAACAGTTCTCTGGCATCGAGCATCCTCTCCCTTCCCTGGGGAGCCCCCCAGCCCCCTCCTCACTGGGCCCCAGGGCTTCTACTTGAGGAATCTGGTCAGGGCCACATGCCTCCTGCCAAAAATGTCCAAGTGGTCCCCGAGGAAATCAATGTACAAGCGCGTGAAGAAGCGTGTACAAGGATGTTCATCGCAGAATTGTTTGTAATCGCAAAGGATTGGAAACAACCCAAATGACCAACAGTGGGGGCTGGCTAAATGAATTATGGCCCAGCCACACAATGGAGAGCCATGCAGCTCTTAAAAAATGATGATGTAGATGTATATTTATTGAAATGGCAAAGCATTCACAATATATTACACAGTGAAAAAAAGCTGGTTACAAAGACATATGTATAAAGCAAGATGCCATTTCTATTTTTTAAAAATCTATATATGTCAAGAAGGATATGCACCGAAATGGTAGCCAAGCGGTGGTGGGATTATGGCTAATTAAAAATACATGCTTTCATACATAAAAAGACATGCACATACATATAAATTTACACACACATACACACACGTAGTTACTCTGTACTGAGTACTTCCTACAAGCCCAGCACTGCACCGAGCCTTTGTCTATATCACCTCATTTGTTCTTCCCTACAGTCTGACAAGGTAGGTTCATTAAAACCATTTTACAGATGAGGAAACAGAGGCTCACTCAGCTAGCAAGTGGCAGAGCCAGGATTTAAACCTGACTCTCTCTGACTTCAGAGCCCCTGTTCTTAGTCAGTAGGCTGTCATGTTTCCTCAGCCTGTGTATCTATAACGTGCGTGGCTTTAAAAAAATAATATATATTTACTTGGGTGATAAAGAAATGACAGAAGTTAACAAGACAGGGAAAACACTACACACAGCAGCATGTCCTCACCCACCGAGGTCTTTGGCAGCTTTCCGGCAGCCTGCCTCCACTGGCTTCCTTCCCTCCTGGCTAAAGTGTCTGTAAAACTACGTGGTCCAGCCCGCTGGACGGGGCCAGGCCACCCTGGGTAGGGCTGGGCAGAAGTATTGCACACCTTAATGCTGTGTGGCCCGAGGACCGTCCTCCAGCCCGGATTTAATTCAGCGAGCGCAGTGAGCACTTGCCTTGCGCCACATGCCGTGCTAGACGCTGGGGAGACCAAAATGAAAAAGGCCGGGGCCTGCCTTCAGGATCTTCTCATCCAGAGCCAGGCTTCTCAGCCTGAGCACCATCAACATTTGGGGCTGCATAATTCTCCATTGTGGGGGCTGGTCCTGGGTACTGTAGGTTGTATAGCAGTATCCCTGGCCTCCACCCACTAGATACCGATAGTAGCCCTCTAGCCAGTTGTGACAACCAGAAATGTCTCTAGAGGCAAAACTGCCCCTGGCTGAGAACCACAGGTCTAGTGGATAATACGAGGCAGGCAATGAAAAGAAACTAAACTAATTGCTTTGGGGCTCAGGATAGATGGCAGTCACGCATCCCTAGATGGGTCATAGAAGACTTCCTGGGACGCACCTGTCCTTGAAATTAAGGGGTCCCTCAAGGTCCTTCTCATTCTACAGACTTATTCTACCTGATCTCATCCATCCTTCATTCAAACTACTTCCAGCCTAAGCGCTCAGGGTGGCCCGTCCTCCCTGCACTGCAGCCTATTGGGCATCTGCACTGTGTTCCCACGAACATCTCACATGCACTGTCCACAACAGCTCCCCTGATGACCCACACCACCTCCCAAGCAGGAAACAGTCTCCCCTCCATCCACCAAGTCCATGCAGCCTCCTAGAGCTGACCATTCTGCTCTTGCACCCTAAGCTGCCCAGGTCCAGCCACCAGTGGCACTGGACCTCATCTTCCCCATGCATCCACTCTCCACCCAGCAGCAGGGCCAGGCTTCTCCTACAGGCAGATCCCACCATACCACTCCCTGATGGAACCCCTCATGGTTCCCTACTGCTCTTGGGTTGAAGTCCAACCTCCTCCTTGTGGCTTTCCAGATGCTTGAGACCTGGCTGCTGCCCACCTCGCTGGCTTCGTTTCCTGTAACTCCCACACCTGCACGCCATCTCTACACACTCCACTTCTGCCCACTGAACCTGCAGCTCCTCCAATACTCTCCCTCACTTCCTTCACCCCTTGGCTTGGAGCCTGCTCTCCTTGCTCCCATTCTCCATCCCCACCTTCATCCCACAGAGGGCTGCTAATCAACCTGCAGGCTTTAATGCCACTTCCTCTTGGAAGCATCTGCTGCCCTCCCCTCCCCACAATGGCTCATATCGTGGCTTATGAGAATTGTTTAATTGTCTGTCTCCTTCCTGAGACCACCAGACTCCTGTCCGTGGGGATCCGGTCTGCTTGCTCACTGTTGCATCTCTAGCATTTAACACAATGCTTAGCATAGAGCAAACACTTACTATGTATGTGTAGGTATATATTTTAAACTGGATGATGAATAAGATGAATGGCCAGACAGACAGATGGATGGAATTATTTGAGTTCAGTTTTTAATGTTTTGAAAAATCTTCAAGGGAAGGGCGGCAGGTAGAAGGGCAGGTGTGGCTGAATGCGGGAGTGTTGGATTGGAGGCACAGTGGGAGATAAAGGAGGATGCAGACGGATTACAAGGACCTTGAATGTCATGGTGTGGAGTCTGGACTTAATTCAGTAGGCGATGGGGAGCCATGGAAGGGTTTTAATCAAGCAAGTGACATGATCCCACCTGCGTTAGAGAAAGATCGCTCTGGTTGCAGCAGGGATTGCGGTAGGAGGGCATCAGAAGCTAGGAGGCCAGGCAGGAGTCTGCCACCATGGTTTAGGCAAAGCTAGTGAGACCTGAGCCACAGCAGAGATCGTGGGGTGGTGGGAGGGGAGAAAAGGCAGAGAGTAGGGCAAAATGAATCGGGAATCTAGAACACGTTCCAATGTCCTGGCCGCATGCAGAGCCTGAGCAATCCCTCAAAGGATCCTGAGGTCAGAGACAGACCTCACCCTCCTACAGGGGTGCAGGCAGCCAGAGTCACACACAAACCAAACAGAAAGAGCCGCCTCTAGCCCTGTGGGCATCAAGGACCGCAAACAGAGGGATAACAACAGTAACAATACTGCTTTGTTTAGGAAGTGCCCTGTGTACCAGGCACGGGGCTAAGCACCATACAGACTCATGCACATTTCATCTTTGCAACAACCCAGTGAGGTAGGTATTACTTTTATTTCCACTTCACAGAGGAGAAAACTGAGGCTCAGAGAGGCAAAATAACTTGCCCAAAGTCACACAGCCAGCAAGTCACAAATCCAGGCTGGTCTGACTCCAGTGCTCATGTTCTTAATCAACTATTTATATTACACAGAGGAGGGACTGGTATGAAGTGGATGATTGAGGAAGCAAGAAGTTTTCAGCCTAAGTCCAGTGTGACAATAGGAAGGTGCCTGCTGATGGGGTGTGGAAGGAAGTGCAGGGGAGGAAGTTCAGACCCAGATTCACATATTCAGAAGAGTGTGTCTCCACTGTATGAAAACTAGGCTAAGGAGTGAGACTTTGTATATCCTTAACCCCCAGTTGGGTCACCTTTCTGGGGATTAAAGAAAAGCATCCTCCTCTGGTGCATGTAACCCTACAGGCTCATGGCTGGGGAGTGTATGAAGCTTTTCTTGCAAATTAGAGAAAGGTATCCCCTCCTCCAGGAGGACACAGTTTGTCTTTAAGGCACCTGATTTGTCGAGTGGAGCTTAAGATGGATTTCAGCCACTACTCCCCTCCTGCACTGAGTGCCCTTGGACAGCCAACAACCTGCCCAACTGTACATCACAGCCATGTCTCCACCTACCCTGTCTTGCCCCCTTGTTTCCCAGCAGCCACTTTGCATCATCCTCAATGAGAAAAACATTCTCTCTCTCTAGCAGATACATAGAGCTCAGACCATTCTGCAGGCAACTTTGTTACCCCTTGCCTCCTCCTTGGGAAAAAAGACAAAGGCCAATTATGCCCAATGCCTTGATGAAAAAGTTGTGGTCAGAACCTGTCCTGAATGGGGGGTGGGAGGGGACACACACACACACACAGCTTTCTCTAGAGAGGCCTATATCAAAACACAAGGTTCCAGAAAGCAAGGGCCTCTAGTCAAGAGCTCCATCTTAAGGGCGCTCTGAGGAGTCCCCCGCAGGTGGAGGGTATGCACACCCTCGCTGGGTCCCTGAGCTTTCTCTCCCTGAGGCTGGCCTGAGGCCTGGGTCTTCTCTCAGCCTGATAAGGCTGAATTCCCCATCTTGTCTCTGACCCCTAGCGCCCTCTTTGGGTCAAGTCCGGGGCAGGATGGGGAAGCCCTCAGCCCTGAGGCTCCAGCCCAAACCACCTCCTCAAGGCCTCCTTTTCCCCAGAACCACCTGATTCTATCCTCAGCTCCCGCCCCCTCCCAGGCCAAGCTGCACCGGCTGCTGCCTGAGTTACGTAAACAGGAATCATTCTCTCTCTCTCCCTCTCTCCCTCTTCTCTTGGAATACCTGAGGCCGTATTTCTGAATGGAACCTCCTGATGGAAGGAAAAGGAAGGAAGAAACAGAAAGAAAAGTAAATCTAATTGGCTGGTTCCTATAGCTCATGTGGTAAATAAACTGGCCACTCCAAACTTTGCTAACTCGGAGGGGACAGGCCCTCCTGGGGCCCCTGTCCTACCCTGTTAGAGGGCTTTGGGGTCCAGCGCTCCTGCAGAGGCCTCAGAAATAAAGCAGAGCCTTGGGAAACGGCAGGGGAACTGCAAGTATTATTCCAGACCACCAGAAACTCCCTGAGATCACAGCCACCCCCTCGCACTCATGCTTTTTTTTATAACAGGGCTGACTTGCCGGGGGTTTCACAACCCCTTTAGGAGCTGAGCTGCATCCTCAGCATCTGTTACTTAGGCTTCTCCATCAAAGGCATTCCAGTAGCTTCCCCCGGGGTACTGGCGTGGAGCACTGGGGGCCTAACTTAAACATCCCTTGCATTTAAGCAGGCTTTTATTATTGCTGTTCTGCTCACAGTGGGAAGGCAAGAAACTGTCCTGTTTTCCCCCAGACCTGCCCAACATATAAGGAGAGTTGGTGAGGCCTGGAAGTCAGACAGCTGGGTTCCATTGTGGCTTTGGCTATAGCTTACTGTGTGGCCTGGACCTCTGTTTTCGATACTTTAAAATGGGAAAGAGGGGACCCAGGCGGTCTCTAATGTGCTCACAGTCAGGAACAGGGGAGGGAGGGTCCTCATCTCCAAGAGCCAGCCGGGAGGGCCACTCTGGAAGGGCAGCTGCCCCTTGGTTGAGAGAGACCTGGCTGGCTTTTGCAAAGCCCCCGAGGCACTGGCAGGGGTAGTCCCAGAGGGGCATGCAGATGCCCCCAGGAAGCAGTGTTTAAATGTCAACGGTGGCCTTCCCTTCCAGGAGGAATGGAAGAGGAGCATCCCAGTCTGGGAAAGGGAGAGGAACAGGGGTGGAGTGGAGAAGCGGTTGGGCAGGGAGGGGGGCAGGGAACAGGTGAGTGCTGAAGAGAGAAGCTGAGGCAGGCAGGATGAAAGAAGGGCGGAAGAGAAATGGTCACAGATGGGCGAAGACCAAAGGATATCCTTGGTACCGGGGCTTAATTCCAAGAAGGACTGTAAAATAACAGTGATTAAGGGGGACAGAGTGGGCATTGATGGGCAAGTGTAGGGGGGTACTAATGACGGACAGAAGGGCATGATGGGTAGGAAGGAGCCTATGGCTTTCCGAGACAGAAGCGATGCCTATATAGGACAGTGGCGCTGACTAGTGGGGGAAGAAGAGGATACGATCCAAAACTCCTATGGAGGAACCCGCAGAGGGCGGGCAGCAGGCAAAGACCTCAAATGAGTCGCTGCCTGTGCTGAGGGCACCTTGGCCAGCCCGAGGGACCCGGAGAGAGCAGGAACCAGACCCGTGGAAAATGAAGTTGGCATGCGTAACCTCTGGCCAGGCCCGAAGGGGTGTTAAGAGAAGAAAGAGGGTTCCCAGAGGCGCGAGGGTTGGAAACCTTCGGCCGGCTTCAAGCGGCCGCTTCTCTGCGCGCCACCAGGAGGTGCCCCTCGAGGAAAGACCTCGAGGGACTCCGGGTTAGCTCCTCCCGCTGCAACTCGTCTGGTGGTCTCCTACCGTCCCCACCGTGGGGAAGGGGCCTGACAGGGCCAGAGAAATAAGAGACGGGAGATCAAGTCCGGGACGCTACTGAGACGGCTCCAACCTAGTCCGTGGCGGGCCGCCCAGCACTTAACGCGGCCACACCACGCACAACTCCCCGTTCAGCGCCCTCTCCGGCCTCCGAGCGTCGGTCCCAAGGGCTCTCCCTTTGGACGTGAGGCCGTCAGGCCCTGTTCTTCCATAGGGACAGTGCACCCGCAGCGCGGTCCCAGGACAGACGGCAGCTCTGCCTCTGGCTCACCGTGTGTCCGCGGGCCGGCCCGACGGCCCGAGGGCAGCGGGGTCGCGCCGGTGAGGCGGCGGGGGTCCCGGTGGGCCAGCTGCCCCTCCTCGCGAGGTGGCCGCAGCCGTGCGTGTCACCGCGGCTGGAGCCCGCCCCTGGGTACCCCCGGACGCGGCACGACCTCTCTCACACACACCCGCGCGCATACGCTGACTGCCGGGCGGTATTTCCCGGCCCCGGACCCCGCCTCTGGGAGGGGCCCGGGAGCCGAGCCCTGGCAGCGGGGGTGGGGGGACAGCCGGGAACGCCTGGGTCCCGGTCCCCGCCGGGACGCGCGCCACCTCCCCAGCGCCTTTCGGCGCGCGGGCTCGGCCCCCTGGCGCTGCCGCCCCGCCGCCCGTGGGGGTCCCGGAGGCTCTGGGGCGCGCGGCGGGCGGGGCTGGGGGACGGGGAGGGCCGCGGACTCCGGGCCGAGAGGCGGCTCGGCTCCGCGCCGGGGAAAGTTTGGACGTGGGAAACTCCCTCCCCGCCCGCCCCGCCGAGAGGAGGGGGCGCGCGGGGCCGGGCGCGGGCACCCGGGCTCTGCTTGCGGCTGGAGGCTCGGCCCCCGAGCCCCCACCGGGCCGCTCCCGCCGGCCGGGGGGCTCCCTCCCGGCTGCGCAGCCTCCCCTCGGACGCGAGCCGGCCACCCTCCCGCTGCCCCCGCGCTCTTACCTCGGGGAGCGGCCCGGGGCTCCCCCCAGCCCTGCCGCCTCGGGACGCTGCGTGGGGCGGGAGAGCCGGCGCGGGAGGACGAGTCCGGAGCCCGGCGGCTGCCCGGAGGAGCCGGAGGGAGAGCGGGCGCGAGAGAGGGAGCCGCGGCGGCGGGTGCGCGCGTGTGTGTGTGAGCGAGAGAGCGAGGGAGTGAGCGAGCGGGAGCGAGGGAGTGTGCGTGTCTGACTAGGGGGGAAGTGTGCAAGGGACGGCTCCCTTCCTTCCTCCCGCAGCCTCTGGTGGAGACTCGGAGAATGCAGCGCCCGCCGGGCGGGAGCGCCGTGCCGAGCCGCAGGCAGCCGCCGAGCCCGGAGCCCGCAGCCGGGGGGCCCGGTCCCCCGGATCGCGCCCCTCCCCCGCCGGGAGCGGCCGGCCTTTCCAGCCCGCGGGCAGCCCAGTCCCAGGAAACACCTGGGGGAGCGGTACCCCTCCTTCTTCCAACCCCAGATCCGCGCGAAGGGAGCGCCCCCAGGAGGGGGACTATCACCCTCCTTGCCTAGCAGCTGCCCCGGAGGCCCCAGTAGGAGACACGATCCTCTCCACCATCTGACTTCACTGTGTCTAGGGCTCCCCATTTCCCTCCCACTAGTATGGGAGCCCGGCTTCAGAGGAGAGGGGGCGAAGGCGAGGGTGGGGGCAGGCTTCTCCCGTGGCCACCCCCAGCTGGCTGCCCAGAAAACCCTGCACAGACCCGCCGGTTTCAGAAGCAATCACCACCCTTTGAGGTGGACAGAGGCTGGGGGACCAGTCTCCAGGGAGCTGTGAGGTTAGTGTCCCAGGAGGAGAACCAGGGCTTTTCCTGGAGGGGGAGGAGGGTGGGCATGCTGGACATCCTGCAAGCAACAGAGAAAACTGGTAAGAGAGCCCCACCCTTAATTCAGCGCCACCTTGGCCCGGGAGCCTGCCAATAACACCCGCACCCCCACTGTCCTGAAACACCATCCAGGCCAGATTTGCTGTTCTCTTTAAAATCCAGCTAACCTGCTGCCTGAGGTCTTTTCTGTCAGGCCCAGTTTCTTTCCCCTGGCTACATGGCTTTCTCTTCAGTCCCATATCCCTAGGATGAAGCCTAATTGGGGAGACCACCCCCCATCCTTGGTTTTCAGTATGAGGTTGTTGATGAAGGGCTAGGACCAATCACTTCGGTAGATCCACCTATTGTCTTGGGTTGGGAGCCGCCTAAGGAGCCCCACCAAAGGGTTGTCAGGTGAGTGAAAGATAGCAGGAGACAGGACCACCATCTACCTCTGTCCCATCAGGCTGTCACTGACCAGACACATAATGATATATGATCAGCTGCTGAAGTTCAGGGCCAAGGGAGCAGGACCCACCAGGGCCCCTGTGGGTCCTCAGGGACCCCGGCTCCACCGCATCCCATTCTGCTCCCTCCTTTGCCTCCCTCCCTCATTTTGATCTCCATCCCCATGCCCTGGTCCTTCTCTCTCCCGGGTGACTGGAAGTGCCTCTCCCGCTGGCTGCCCCTCCTGCCCCTCCTGCCCCTCCTACCAAACTCCACCACTCTTTTATTTATTTTGAGATTTATTCTCCATCGCGCCATCCTGTTCCCTCCCCTAAGTCCTTCTCCTGTTTTATCCCCCTTCATTGATCTCTCCCAGCCCTGCCTTTGCATCGCCCTCCTTGCAGTCTCTCTCCTCCCCTCTCCTCTCTATTCTTAGCCTCCACTCTTTCATGCTTTCAGAGACCAGAGGCCAGCACTTCCAGATGCATCTCCTACTTACTCACTTTTGCCATTTGCTACAGCTTCCCTCCTGCCTGCCTCTGCCTCCAGGCCCTGGTGTATGCTGTTCATCTCAGATGCCAGACCTATTTAATTGTCCACAGGTTGTTCTAGTCTGAGACACTGTTACTCTTACATCTGTGTACACACAGTAGGTCTCAAGCATTTGTTGAATGAACTACTCATGTATTTTTCTTTTAACCTCCCTCTCTCTTCTCCCCACTGCTTTTTCTCGCTGAAGATCTCTTCTTCTCAGACTCCTCTCCACCGTTATCTCTAATTCTTTCTTTCTGCAACAAACCTCTGAATGTCCACTCTGTGCCAGGCACCATGCTAGGCTCACACCATCAGTGATTATTGAATGCTTGCTCTGTGCTATGATGTTGCTTTTAAGTCCTCACAACAGTCAGATATTAGTATGAGCCCCATTTTACAAATGAGGTAACTGAGGCACAAATGATTGAAATGTCAAGATCACATGGCTGGCGAGCAGTGAGATCAGGTTGGTGCATGGCACTTAGGCCTGACCTCGCACTCCAGTATGGGAGGAGGTAAGCAGGGACTTCTGCCGCAGTGTGACAGGTGCAGCAAGGTGCTGTAGTGTGTGACAGAGGAAGCACCAGACAGAACAGAGATCAGCTCTGCCCATGCAGGCGGAGTGATGTTGGGCAAGCCACCACCCACGGTGTTGATGTACAGATCAAATGGGAGGATAACAACAGTCAGGATTCAGAGCACACATACCATGTGTCAAGCCCTGAGCCAAGTGTTTCGCAAGGATTATTTCATTTGATTCACACAGCAACCAAGTTGTACATTTGTAGGTGGGGAAATCAAGGCACAGAGAGACTATGAAACTTGCCCAAGGCCACACAAGTAGTTTGTGGTGGAGCTGGATTCAAACTGAGGCAGGCTGGAGCCAGAGTCTGCACACGGAACCAGCGTGCGATACTGCCGAGCAAGTAAGTGCCTGACGAGTGCAGGTACTCAGAGGTCTGAACGTATGCGTGATTATACTACAACGTGAGGAGTCTACAAGTAAGGGAGACCTACTCTTCCCGAAGCAGGGATGGGATAAGGCCGGATGAGGGGGCGAGTGGCATGGCTAGACGGGTTACGAGAAGGGTCTCCTGAGTGAGTCCTTTCACCTCCATCAGAAGGGTGTCCAGCGCTCCATGCCCTGACCACGTTCTTCCTTTAGAGAAGCCATCGGTGTCCAGGGCTCTTTCCTTCCCTCCAGCCCTTGGCACTAGTGATGGTTTGGTGAGGTAATTCTTTGTTGTAGGGTCTGCCCTGAGACATTCAGCAGCATCCCTGGCCTCTACCCATTAGGTGGCCATAGTGTGTCCCCCCTACACCAGTTGTGACAACCAAAATGTGTCTACTGTCAAATGTTCCCCGAGAGGCAAAATCACCGCCAGCTGAGAACCGCTGCTCCAGCCTGAATGCCTTAATTGCAGGGTCTGCTCCAGGGCAGCTTGAGTTTGAGCAGGTGTTGGCGAAGGGCACAGACAGGGGCAGGCAGCACTCAGCTCAGGCGCCACCTTCTTTGGCTCTTATCTCCTTTTCTACACTGGTTCACACAGGACGGAGCCTTCAGAGCCTCCCTTCTCTCTGTCCTCACCCGCAGCCCAGTCCCTGTCCTTGCCCGTCTAATTAGATCTGTCCCCTGCCTTCTCACCTCTGCCACCGTCTCTGTCCGGCTCCCTCCACCTCTGGCTCTGTCTCCTCCCCGTGCCTGCTTCTGGTCTCTCTCTTTCTGAGTGTCTCATTGTCTCTTTCTACGCCTCGTCCCTCTGTCCTCAATCATCCTCTCTGGCTGTCTCCTCTCTCTCTCTTCCTTCCTCCCTGTGTCTGTGTGTCTATCCATTTCATACTCGGCCTGTCCAACTCCCCGCACTCTCTCTGCCCCCCTCTCTCTGTCTCTCCCTATCTGTCTTTCCCCAGGCCTCAGTCTCCCCGTCTCCCCACGGCCTGGTCTCCTACGGCAGCCTCCCTCCCTCCCTCCTCCCTTCCCCCATATCCCTTTCTACCTTCTCCCCACCTTCCTCTACCTCTTCTCGCCCTCCTTCCCAATCCCCACCCCCACTCTCTTCCCGAGCCAAGTGTTTCCCAAGGATTTGTTAATTTGATTCTCAGAGCACCAAATTATAAATTCATAGGTGGGGAAACCAAGGCACAGAGAAACTATGAAACTATATATTTTCTCCTCCCTCTGTTTTTTCCTCCCCCCTTCCCTCCCTCCTCCTCCCCTTTGTCTGTGGCAGCTGGAAGTTAAAAGCTCTTCTGAACTTGCTCGCCAGTCGCTGTTCCAGGCGCCTTTCATCTCGCCAGCACATTTGTAAAACTGCGCAGACTGAAGGGCCGTGACATGAACAACCAAAGAAATGTCAGCGCGGGGACTGAGGCCGCCAGCCCGCAGGGGGACGGTGGGGGCGCATCCAGGGTGCACCCCAGCCCCTCCCAGGAGGGGACCAGGGGCTGGGATGGGGTGGAGGCCCGCCCCACTTCCCGCGAGGGGTTCCAGCGCTCAGCGCCTCTGGACCCCGCTTCCTCCGCCGGGGCGCCCTGAGCAGGGGCGGAGACTCGCTGCGGAGGGGAGAAGGGGGCGGGGGCAGGGCCGGGGCGCGGCGGGAGCGGGGGCCGGCGGCAGGGGGACCCTCAGAGGTGCCACACGCGCCGAGCCCCCGTTGCCAGCACAAGCAGCTCATTGTGCCCTTCCTGGAGCCCGGCTGTGGGTTCAGATCCCTCACCTACTTATAAGCTGTGTGATTCTGGGCAAGTGATCATCTATGTCTGTTTCCTCATAGGGTGTCGTCTACGTCAGAGGGCAGGGTGAAGACTGAACAAATCTCTGCAAGACACTTAGAATAAGCGTTTGCTGTAATGAGAATAACAAGTCAGCAAAGTGGGATCAGTAAGCCTCATGGTCTCAGATTTAAAGGGGACAGTGACTAGCCAGGGGACTCAGAAACTAAGTCAGGACAGAATGGGAATTAAAGCCTGCGTCCCTTTTCCTTCTCCTGCTTAGTCCTGAAGCACAGCTCCGGAGTTGAAGACTGAATCTGTTTTGTAGTAGATGATCAATAAATGTTTGTTGAATAACTGACGGAAGGAAGCAGGGAAGATGGCTAGAAAGGGGCCAAAGCTCGAAAACTGAAGGGCTGCTTTGTTTGCGGGGGTGGAGTGGGCTGAGATGGAAGAGGTGGCCCAGCGCCCAGGGAACTGTCGGGCAAGGGGAGGTCCTGCTAGTGCTATACAACCATCCAGGACCCAAGCTGCCAGAGTGCCCTGCCCAGCACACCTGACCCCAGGCCCAAGCCGAGCTCTAACCCCCAGGGGCTATCCAGCCGCCCGCCAGGCCCCGCCCTCCATCTCTGCCTGCGTCCCAGCTCCCCACCGCGGTTCCTGGAACCAAGCCCCAACCTTCTGCCTCCCGCACACTCTGTCCCTCTTCTCTCTCCTGTCCGACCCAGATCCAAAGCCAGGGCAGCCCACTGGGGAAGAAAGAGTGCCTTTCCCTTCTGTCTCCCTTCCTCCAGCCCTAGATGCCTCTGCAACCCTGAGGCTGCCGGTGGCTGCACAGAGGTGGGAATAGGACTCCCCTGAGCTTTCCCTAAAGGCCCTAAAGACAGAGCAGAACAGGGCCTGAGCATCTGGACCATCCCTCCTGAACCCCCTTTCCTGGGGTGGGAGGCTGAGGCACCCCCAACACTTCAAACACTGCCTCTCCCTGAATTATTCACCTGCCGCTTCCCAGGGCTGCTGCAGAGCGCCCAGCCCAGGTGCTGAGGAGGAAAAAAGCAGGAGGGCCCATTAAATTTAAACACTGCTGAGGACTGTCAGATGTGAGGTTCTATTCCTGGCCTGGAGAAGAGCAGCCAGCAGGAGGGGAAGGGGATCAGCAGGGGTTTGGTGGGGGGAGACCCACCATGGGGTGAGCCACAGGCTGAGCACTGGCGGGAAAAGGCTGTGACATTGGAGAACCTGGGCCATCCCTCACCCGCAGGCCCTCATTCGCAAAACGGCACCTTGCCATCCCACCTCACTCACCTGGTTCTGATAAGACAGGAGGACCCGTCTAAAAATAGCTTTTTCCTGTTGCCTGAAAACCCACCCTTAGTGCTTCAGCATGAGAGGCAGGGCCTTGCCTCAGCAGCTGCTTCCTTCTGTATCCTCCATCCTGGTTATGCCAAATGCTCTGAGTTTTCTTATCACACTCTGAGCTTTTATAATGCCCTTCCTGCCCCTTCAATGTTTTTCTTCTTTTGTCTGTCTTGCTAAAAAAGAAACTCCTATTTATCCTTCAAAACCTAGCTTACTATCACCAACCAGATAGCATGAAGCTTTTCCACCTCTGCATTCCATTGGACTTGGAACACTATCATTCCCCTTTCCGCCTAACAAACATGGCCGAGCCCTTGACTGTCATGTCTGTTGGGGCCGTTGTGGATCATGATCCCTAAAGAAGCAGCAGAAATGGAGGTAGTTATCCTGAGAAGTCTGAGCTCTCCACCGGGCCTGGCTTGGGCCACAACTCTGTGTGTTTGGGGCAAGTCCCTGGCTCTCTTGGGCTTGGTTTTCTATTCTGTAAAATAAAGGAGTGTCAAATGATAATTTCACAATGACTGAGGGCCCTTTCGGATATGAGAGTCCAGGATGCTCTGCTCTGCATGTACGTTTCAACCCATTTCTCGTACTCCCCCCATATGGATGCTGTCTGGCGAGCCCCTTATGGATACCTGAAGCTGTGGTCAGCTGGAGCTGCTTTACACTGGCTGGTCAAAGCCAAATGCTAGATTTCTCAGGAATTTTGCAAGCCCTTGAAATTGGCCATGTTGAGAGTATTCATAAGTGAAAATTGGCAAACACTGCAAACCAATCCCCCCAATTCCCTGTCTTCCCCCAGAGCCGGTTATCTCTCCCTGATGCTGCCATTCCCATTTCCAGGCTTTCGCTCCTGTGTGTCCCCTATTTGAGAGGCCCCTGCCCCATGCTTTGTTACCCGTTATCTGCCACCCAGGCTTCAGGCCCTGACTCACACTTCATCCACTCAGAGCGAGTGCTTCTTGCTTCACTCTACACTCTAGCCGCTGTCACCTCCCTCCTCACTGGACACTCATTTTTAGTGACAACACAGTTTGGGAAAGAACACACATGGAGCAGAGAGACGTGCGTGGAAGTCCTACCTTGCTCTGTGCTCACAAGGTGGTCAGTGGGGTTTCTGCTCAGGGTGCTCGTAGAGGACTTATGACCCTGACTGCTCAAGTGAAGTGGCACTGCCTTCCCCCCAGCCCTGCCATCGCTCTCTATCTGCCCACCTTGGTTCATCTTCTTAGCTCTTATCACTTCCTGATGTTTACATTTACTTGGGAATTTGTCCAATGCCCGCTCCTGTGAGTTCTGTGAGGGCATGGATCATATCTGTCTTGTTTACCGCTACATCCTCATGTCCTGGAACAGTGCCTGGCACATAGGAGGTACTCAGTCATTTCAATGAATCAACGATTGTGTGACCTTGGGCAAGTCATGCCACCTCCCTGAGTTCCAGTTTCTCCACCACGCTGCGTGGACGAATTACTGTGAGGTATATATTCCCAGTCTGAGCTGCCTTAGAGAAGAGCCCAGACCTGGGAGCCTAGTCCTCATTGCCTACTGTGTGGCCTTGTGCAAATCACCACCTCTACTCACAGCTCCTACCCCCCTGTCCACTGCCTCAGCAAATCCAAATGACAGTGAGATGACAGCTCATCAAGCTGGAGAGAGACGGCAGTTCAGCCTCCCCTGCTGCTGCTCTCTCCCATCCCATCCCCACTTCGCTGATTCATTCAACAAATATTTATTGAGCATTTACTCTGTGCCAGGCTCTGAGGATACAGCAGTATACAGGGGTTACCCTTAAGGACTTCCACTCCAGTTGGGAAAGATAATAAACAAGATAAATTTATAAAATAAATTGTACAACAGGTTTCGATTGTGCTAAGGAGAGATTCAAAGCAGGAAAGGGACACAGGGAATGTTGAAGAAGGGGTTCCTGATTTTGGAAGGCAGGGGTCAGGAAATTATCTCGCTGCTAGGTGAGATACATAAGAGAAACACAGGAGGTGTCTCTTTAGGGGCAGAAGGAACAGCAAGTGTGAAGGCTCAGAGCAGGGGCAGGCCTGGAGTGTCTGAAGAACAACCAGAAAACCTGGGTGTCTGGAGCCCTGTGAGCTGGGGGTGAATGATGGGGGGCAGAGAGAGTCATGACGGCTGCTGGTTCCCTGCCTCCTCCACTCATTGGTCCCAGAGCTTGTGACACAGGAGTCTCAAGGGGAGGCTGCGGTACACCCCTCCCTCCCTCCCTGCCTGCCTGGGCCCCCCTGAGGAGCAAGTGGGGAGCCCAGCCTCTCTGTGTGTGCCCGCAGCTTTCGGATCAGTCATTTATCTCCCGATGCCAGGAGTTTCCTGGAGCCGGGCACTTCCTCCCCACTCAGCCTGCTCCCCTGAGTGGCAGAGACAGGTGTGAGGAATTAGCTGTGGGGACTAATGCCGTGACAGGAACCAGCACAAAAGAAGAGGACAGAGTGTAATGTTTATTACATTTGAAGCAAAGCAAACACGCGGCCTATTTATGTATCTATAGAGAATTAATTGGCGAGCAGCAGCAAGAAGCAGATTATAAATTAGAATCATTTTCGCCAACTGAAACCCATTCATCTTGCTTCAGAATGGGCCTGTCACCTCCTCCTGACTAATTCCTTTTAAATTCGTTGCTTTTTCTCACTGGCCCCCCACAGCTCTCACCTTGAGACCTGAACCCCATGAGGGAAAGGCCCTCAGGGAAAGGCTATGTCCAAACCCTGTGCTTTTTGGTGTCCACTCTCATCCCACCCAGATTCCTGGAGCCCCTCCTTCACCCAAGCCTGGGTCTGAGCCCCCGGGGCCCTGGCCCTGCAGTGTGATCTCTTCTCCCTGTGGCCCGGTGCCTCCCCCAGGCCCTCTCCTGCTCTGAAGGCCCGAGAATCTGGCAGGAGGGAAGTCCCAGCCGAGGCCTGAAGGGGCTGCCTTCCTGGGGACCCTGGGGCACTAATGGCTGCTACCTGCTTTTGATTCAGGGCTCAGAGCAGGAAGCCTCAATGGGAATCCAATCCGAGGAAAGTCATGCTGCCAAGTCCCTGAGGGGGGCCTGCTCTGACTTCTCTCACCTGGGGCCAGTGGTGATGAGAGACCAAGGCAGGTGCCAGCAGCTTCCAGGCCTGAGAGTGGTGCCATGCCCGCCCTGGGCTCTGGTCTGATCAACTCTTCCCTTCCTCCCACCTAAGCTGCTGCCCTTTGAGCTGGAGGCTGCAGCAGGGACAGCTACATCAAGGCCTTTTCCAGGAAGCAAAAACAGCCAGGGTGTGAGCCCCCTGGGCTGGAGCACGGCAGCTAAACATTAGGATCCTAATGAGTAAAAGAAGTGAGCTGCACGTAGGTCTGAATTCAGGTAGCGCCTCCTGCAAGTGGTGACAAGTCACCTCCTCTCTCCAAGCCTCAGTTTCTTGGCTGTAAAGTAGCGAAGACGATAATAGTGCCAGTTGATACTCAGCTGAGCCTGTTAAAATATTGCAGCGCTTCCACACAGGCCAGTGAATCGCCAGCAGACCCAATGGTGTTCTGTGATACTACCCCAGCCCCATCTAGAGACAACTCCCCTCCCCCACAACCAAAACACTCCAGGCCAACTCCTCCAGGGGCCTGGAGGACCTCTCTGGCATCTGTGGTGAGGGCTCTGATGTATCCACACATGGGGTAGTGGGTATTAAGTATTTTGCCTATCTGCCCTGCCTGCATCCACAGATGTTATGGAGATTAAATAAGATGATGAGAGCATAGTGCCTGGCATTCAGTAAGTGCCCAATAGATGCAGGTGTTAGTTGACACTATTATTTATCTGGAGCAGGGCTCTAAGCCTGGACTCCTGGCACTCCAGGCCCCCATTCTACCCTCCTCTTCTCCACCTTTTAAAAAAGCCACTGAATAACTTCCAGCTTCCTCCAGGAATCCACCCCACCCACCACCCCCACGAACTGCTAGCCTCTGAGAATCACTGTGTAGAGCCTCTTGGGACTGGAGAACCTCTGCTTTTGGAAATGCTGAGTCTCAGCTGTAGAACTGAGGCCTCTTGAGGGCAGGACCCCAGGCTGATTGACCTCCATGACCCACACTCCCCAGATTGACGAAAGCCAGGGGGTCAACCAAGAGCCCATCATTGAGCGGGAGGGACAGACTCAGGCCCAGTCACTGGCAGGGCCCAGTACCACATGAGATGTGCAGGCATTCAGAAGAGCCCTTGATCTTTTTGTCAAGGGCCTACAGAAAAGTCTGAGATGTGAAAGGGAAAAAAAAAATGATTAGCTCAAAAATACAAAGAGAAAATTGCAAGATCGAAATTAATGAGCATTTAATTAAATGTCTACAAAACCTAGCACTGTGCCAACTAGTCAACTGCAGTTCAGCTCACCTCTCCCAGACTTTGACACAGGACATGTGGGAGGTGGTGTGGTTTACTGCATGTGGCATGGTGTGGAGGGCAGATTCCTCAGGCCAGGCGGTGCTGGGGCCTCTGTCTGTCTTCAAACTCCCTTGGGTCCCAGATCTGCTCTTCACTTACCACAGGGCCTTAGGCAAGTCACTCCCACTGAAACTGGGCCTCAGTTTCTTTGTCTGTTGAATGGGAGGACCACTCCTAGCTTTCTTTCCCTAGCACTCTCTAGGCTGTGAGGATTGTGCAAGTATATTTCTGGGCAGCATGGCAAACTCTCAAGCTGTGGGAATTCAATGAGGGCAGGGGGCTGCCGGAGACTGGCTGGGGATGGCTTGAACTTCAACCTCTGGGGCTATTTTCTGGTTCTTTCCATCATACAGAGGATGATATTCAAAATACGTAACAGTTGGGAATGGACACTGGGAACTGGAGCAGGACCCCAGGAGCCCTTGTGGGTCAGATGTAACCCATTATTTGCTGGGTCCTGGGAAAAGCCAGGGCCTCCTGGGGGTCAATGAGATAGGCTGAGCCCTTGGGAGACTCAGAGGATGGGGAAGCACCTATTTATCCACCAGAGTGGAAGGTGTCAACATTTTAACACCTGGAACAGCCCTATGGGTGCATGTTGGCATTATATGGCCTGTTATCTCTCCATATGGCCAGGACACCCTCATGAATGACGTGGGATTTAGAGATCATTATTTATGTGCTGACCGTATGGCCCAGGGATTTGTCTCCTGGGTATAAAGCCCAGAAAAAGTCTTGGTATGTCTGTGAAGGACAAGTCTGGGGGTGATCATCCTAATGTCATTTGTGGTAGGGGGAGTTGGAGGTGACCTAGGTGTCCTCCTGGGGAGGTGGGCAGGAAGATGTGGGGACACACACACCATGGAGGTCTGGGTAGCTGTCAGTGCAGCAGACAT
This sequence comes from Manis javanica, assembly GCF_040802235.1. Classification (NCBI taxonomy): domain Eukaryota; kingdom Metazoa; phylum Chordata; class Mammalia; order Pholidota; family Manidae; genus Manis; species Manis javanica. The sequence continues at coordinate 12,881,405 of NC_133160.1, read as the reverse complement.
GTGCACAGCAGCAGACACGGATGACTCTTTAAAATATGAAAATGAAGGGAGTAAGAAGCCCATAGGGATCGACAGCATTTACATGAATTCAGTGTACATTCAGACAGTGGTTACATGAATCTCTAACGTGTTGAAATTCACAGAGCTGAACACCAAAAAATAGTCAATGTTACTGTATGATAAATAAGAGACCACCTTCAGAGGGCTCACAGTCTAGAAAGGGAGACCCACTCAAAAAATGCACCACAAAAAATTGTCCTCATTTGCAAAAACACATACAGACAAAAGGATCCCTGCCACCTTGCCCCTCCAAGAGCTCCCAGGCTAATGCGACAGACTGCAAAAATTAAAACAAAACACCCTTCTCTGATATCATGGGGGCTGTGCAACATTCAAGGCACTCGGGGACCACAAAGGAAGGAACAATTTATTCTGCCTGGAGGAGCCCCAGAAAGTTGCCCCTGAAACAAAGATGATATGTAATTTGAGTCTTTAATGCTGTGTAAGAGGAATTCAGGACATAATACAATCTCTCCCACAGAGAACAGGCAATACTTTACCCAAGAGAATGACGCTGGGATGGTGGGATTTGAGGTGCCCAAGGAGGAGATAGGGTTGTCCAGGGGGCCTTTCGGGCTTGGGCCCTAACTGTCTTTATCAGCTCCTGGTGGCTGGGCCCCCCAGAGCCCAAGCTGAGTTTGAGTCAGCAGGCTGTGCTTCCACGCTGAGAGGCCTGGCAGGGCTCCCCACTCCTCTGTCTGTCTGGAGCCTGCCTCCTCCCTCTCCCTTCTACCTCTACTTGCCATCCGCCACTGGTTCTGCCCGCTGCTACCTCCCAATCGCTTACTGAACTGGCCTCCTCCCCTCCAGTCCCAGCAGCAGGGCCTGAGCTCAATTGCTGGCCAGCCCTTTCCTGGCCTAACACATCTCCCAGTGTCTCCCCTACAATATCCCTTCACCCTGCAGCCAGACAAGCTTCCTATATTCCTACATCAGGTCTTCTCTGCTGCTCCCCTTGCCGGGCTCCCCACGGCCCCAGCATAACATCCAGCTCCTCTGGCTACAACAGCTCTGCAGCTTGGTCTCCCACCTCCCCCACCTGCTCCTTACCCTCAAACATCGCCACACCACTTGAACTCTCCCCTTTCTCACCTGCCTGCCTTGCTCACAATGCCCTGGCCTCTTGGGATTCCTTTCCACCTCCTACTTTCCCTAGATAACTCCTATGCACCCCTCAACGCTCTCTCAGATCCCACCTCCTCCCGGAAGCCTTCACTGATCACCTAAGACTGCATGACATGTGTCCTCTGTGCTCCCACAGCCCCTAAATGGACCCTATTCTGGCACAACTCACACTGAATTAAAGTTGTCTTTTCACTTTTCTGGTCAAAGTTTTGTGGTTAAAGCAGGCACAACCCAGGCTTTCCAAGTTCACAACCTAGTTCTGCCTTATTGTGTGACTGTGGACACAGGTCACACATCACACATGTCTTGATCTTTCTGTGCCTCAGGTTTGTCATCTGTAACAAAAAAAAAAAAAAAAAAACTCAAGCCAAAAGAAGTTCCTACCTTGTGGGGCTGTTGGGAGGAATCAATGAATGTACATAAGTGCCTGTAAGTGCTGAGTGCTGGCTGCTGATCATCTCCACACCAACTATGAGTTCCCGGAGATCAGGGCAGAGTGTCATGTGTCTTCGGATGCCCAGCACCACCCCAGGGTCTGCTTGCCGATGGTCTGCTGGAGACCCAGCTGCCGGTGCACCAGGAGATTGCACACAGGTGTCCACCAGTAGCCCCTTCTGAGTCCTGTGTGGCAGAATTGACTCTCAGATTGGAGTTGATCCATGCTTGTGACGTGGGGCTCGGTAGTGTGCCTGTGCTGGTGGTGAAGGAACCATCACTAGCCAGACCTCTTTCCCTGCCCCCTGACCTGGTCTCAGCCCACAGGCGGATGTAGCAGAGGACAGGGTCCTGCTGTCTCTGGCCAGACCACCGTCTGTCCAGCAGACTGACCCTTCCGGGGCTGTAGCCTGTGCACGGCTGCCCAGCATATCTATTGGTTTTCCCATGGCTGCCCCAGCGAGGCCCTCCTGCCTGGGTGGTCGTTAGCCTTGGTAACAAAGAAGTTTTTCTTGGCAGTGTTACTAATTAACAGTGAAAGACGATTAGTGTCATTAACAGACTCAAAACATTTGTGCTATGAGCTCCTTGCTGGCTGTGGGGGTGCCCCGGACAGGGGTGGGAGTGGGAGCCTTGGAGATATCAGGCTTGAGAGGAAGCTAGGAGGGAGAGGCAGCCAGAGAGGCTGCAGGGACGGAAGGCATTGGCAAAAAAAAAAAAATGAAATTTAAAGTGGATGAATTATTTACTGCAGGAAACAATGCCGGACTCACTTACTCTCACTCGGAACATCCCGAGCTGTAATCCATGGCATTTTTCAAATCCCCCAACGTGCTGAGTGATTTTCTTTATGACTGGATACCGGAGGCCAGGGCAGTCTTCTAAGAGATTGGCTTAGTATTGATCATGTGGGTCTTCCCAGGCTCCAGGCTCCCACCCACCCTGGTGCTGTCCTTCCAGCTTGGATCATACCTGATCAAGGCTGGGTGGCTGGCTGGTGGGTGGGGGATTAGCCCCATCTGGGAGCTGAAGAGGTGGTCAACTCCCTGCTGAGCATTCGGAGCCCCCAGGATGGCCCCCTTGCCCGTGAATGAGCTGCCTGGCCCTGCCTGAGCCACCCCTGCCATTTTTGGTCTGGCCCAAATAGTCCTAAATGGGCCCAGCTTTTTAGATGCTGGTGTGCCCTTACCCCCTCTCCAGAACCCCCGGGTAGCTATTAGTAATCCTGTTTTTCAGATGATAATAGCAGCTGCTCTGCAGTGAGCTCTCCCTGTGTCCTAGGCACTGTGCTACTTTCACTTAGTATCTAGTTGTTTCTCCACAACAGCCCCTTAACTGAAAAACTCAAAAAGGCTGCATGACTTGCCTGGAGTCACTCAGTAAGTGGCAGTATCTGGCCCCAAACCCCAGTGTCCTTTCTGCCAGCTCTGAGTGGGCACACACTGACGTCAGCTGGGGGTGATGGGAGAGGCGCAGGAAGATGAACAATGTCACGCACGTGATAGAGCAGGAGTCCCCCCGCAGGACCCAGATGCCCCCCAGCCCACCCCCGGGGACCCCCTGAGGACCTCATGCTGGCAGTACAGGCTCGCTCAGGCCAGGGCGTGTCTTCACAATGGAGACGAAGGGAGTCCAGCCTGGTGGGAGGACTGCTGGCCTGACCAGACTCTCCTGCTGCAGGGTGCTTGTGGCCCAGGGGGGAGGGATCTCCATGGCATCAAGGAGGAGGAAAGAGAGGTTAGGAGGTGAGGGCCAGGGTGCAGAGAACCCCCAGCAACCACAAACCTCAGGCTCTGCAGCTGCCGTTAGCTCTTTTGCTTCCCTTTCACAGAGAAAGCTAGGGAATGCAGAGTCCCAGCGCTAGTCTTGACTCCACTGGGTGACGTTAGGTGAGCCCCTGCTCTTCTCTGGGCCTTGGGCTTTCCATCTGTAATGTGGGGTCTTTGTCCTTAGTCACTAAAAAGAGCTCTTTAGTTGCATTGCAGTTAATTAGATCAGCAGCTGCCCTTCTGCACTGGGAGCAGGGAAGAGAGTAGGTGCCAAATCTTCCCCTGCTACTTACTCCTGACCCCAAATGTTAGCTGGCAAGTGTTGGAATCCCCTCTGATAGCATAGTGCCAATCAACCCATTTTATAGACAGGAAAACTGAGGTCCCAGAAGTAAGAGCAGAGGCACACAGGATCTGAGCCTAGGCATCCTGACTCCCAGTCTTGCTCCTCCTTGGTCTGCCCTGTCCAGCCTGCAGGGGCAATTTGGCTCTAAGGCCACATTGCTTGGGACTAAGGGACCACAGGCACAGGGCTGGGGTGAGGGCTGGAAGTGGGTCCCACCCCAGGGCCATGACTCTGGCATTTGGCCACCTTCTTCTGCACTTGTAACTGTAAATAAGGCGTCTGGGAGGACTCCCAGCACTTTAACGAATTTAACAAGCAGTAATGTGTGATCCATACTACAAATGGATCTTTTAATAATGAATACGCATTTATTTAACAAGCAATAACAGTTTTACCACTCTCAGGATCCTTAGAAGCCCAAAGCTCTAGCATCAACTCCTTAGATTGGTATCCTCTGCTCATACCTTTTGTTTCCACTTTCTCCCCCTGGTTGTTTACCTTTCTCTTATTGACTGGCAAAAGCTCTTTGCATATTAAGGCTAATTAACCCTTTTCTTGCTGTATGCACATATTTTCTCCTAAGTCTGCACATTAATTTTTTTCTTAGGTTGTACAGAAATTAACACATTTTATGTAGTAAAACCTATTCTTCTGTTTTTTCAAACTTTGAGGCTTCTGAGTCTTGCGAATTGCTTATGAGTCTGATAGATCCTCTGACTCTCTTGTGGAATTACAGACCAAGACAAAGGCACAGGCTGGAGAGGGTGTGATGCTCAGGAGAATTCAGACTCAAGACCCCTGGCCACGGAGTGCCACCTGTGGTAAGTCCCCTCTCTCTCTTGGTTCTCAGTTGCCTCATCCATAAAATGACAGTGTTGAAATAGACAGTCTCTTGCCTGTCTCCCAGCACAAATGTCCCAAGATTCTAAGAAGAGGACCTTGTAGGGAGGATGCTGTGGTGCATTCTGAGGCAGGTCCCAGCCATACTGTCTTTCACGCATCTATCTCCCTCACCAGATCTCTAGCCCCTTTGAAAGGGGGAACTGAATCTTGTTATTCTGTTGTCCTTCGCTCCTTGCTGAAGGCTGCACCATAATGAGCCTCAGAAGAAATTCTCCCAGCTGAGCTGTTGATCACACCTGGAGGTGAATCCTGGCTGTGCTTCATGCCTCTACCTAGAGGAGGGAAAGCGGAGTGGATAGACAGCAAGCTGACTCTTTTTGCTGACTGGTGACCTTTCGGCAGGTCACCCCAACTCTCTGTTTCCTCATCCGTAGAGCTGGGACAAGATGTCCCAGAGATATCTTGCAGCTTGAATGGAAAGGAGCAAGAAACCGAGTCCCTGCTACACAGCCAACATTCGATAAATGTCAGACCTCTGTTGTATCTCCATTGCTGACCAGAGTGCTTTCCATCCTGAGCTGCTAAGAAATGTTTGGTGAGTGTCTTAGTTTGGGTTCCCTCAGGAAGAGACCCGAAGGAAACGATTCAAGGGCCAGTAGTTCATTTGGGAGGTCATCCTAGGAGGCAGCAGGAGGGGAGTGGGAAGTGAGGTGGGGAGGGAGGCAGCTGGTGGGGGTGGGGGCAGTGCACGATCATGCCCGCTCCCACCATGGGCAACTGGAGTATGACTCCACTGGAGAATTCTGGGAGCCAGTGTAGAATGCACATCTCAGAGCACTTACCCCTAAAGGGTGAGGGAGCTGGGGTGCTTACACCCCAGTTCCAAAGAGTTAGTAGTTAAGAGCTGCTCCCTGGGCAGTTACTCCATGGCTCTTGCAGGCTACCAGCTGGGCAGCAAAGTGACTCTGGGGGCAGGTGCAAGTCTCAGGCACAGGTGGGTGCTGGCAGCTGGAAATAAGGCGGGTGTGCACTGAGATGCTGAGAAGGAGGGAATGGGGCAGTGTCCTGACACCTCTTTGGGAGGGGTAGGTGGTGATGTCGGAAGTGGGCTGGCGCCATGGGCTTAAAGGAAGGATTGGGTGGCACAAGGTGGGTTAACAGGGCTGTCACTGCTCTCCACTCTGGGTGCTGCCTGGAATTGATAGTTGGTACCAAAGGGAAGAAGTGCCACCTCTCAATAAGATGAAATCTTTATCTCAGGCGGATGGAGAAGACAGAGACAGGAAGATTTATCAAGGCCCTGGCAAAATTAACATTTGGACAGGGGACACAGCAAGAACAGGCTCCAGAGGGGGTCTCTCTGTATTTATTCAGGTGGGTTCCCGCCAGCAGCTGGACTAAAAAGAGCTCCCAGGGTCAGCCATCCAGCTGGCCTCCTGTTGGGGGGAAGCCGGACAGACAGATGGGGACACACGGGACAAAGAAGGCTGGAAGGAGAACTATTACCAGGTGGCTGCCAGGGGACTCAGGCTGAGTACTGGCTCTGCCATCACTTGTCACAACCCCGAGCCTCAGTTTCCCCATCTAACAATCTCTGAGACTGTGGATCAAAGCTGTAGAGCAAAGTTTTTTCCCATGTGCTACTCCAGTGTTCTTGGGAGTCAAGTGTGAAATTGTCTATGGAAATGACAGCTAACCTTGATAAATACTTACTGTGTGTCAGGCACTGTGATACCTTCTTTATTTACAGTTCCTGTAATACAATCTACCCACAGTGTAGGCACTATTGTTATCTCCATTTTGCCATTGACCTCAGAGAAATAAAATATCACACAGTGAGTTCGGGGCTGAGTAGAGATTTAAATCCAGGTCCCCAGCCCAGAGGTCCGTCTACTGTAGTCGTGCTCTTGGGCCCTGGTTCCAGGACCTCCGCCTCCGTTGCTGGAACTTCTTGACTTCCCTCTCGCACAGCAGGGCATGCTGTTAGGGGTTCAGGTCTGGATTCAGAAGATCTTGGGTTTGAATCCCAGCTCTACCAAGTCCTCACCATGAGACCTTGCACACAGCACGACACAGGAGCCTCAAGTTTTTTGTCTGTAAAGTGGGGATGGAGTTGCCCATCTTGTTGTGCTGTTGTGAAAATGAAATAAGATAATGTGCATAAAAGGCCTGTCTGGTTCTAGGGTCAGCCGGGACAGGCTCCGGTGGAGTTTGGCTCTCTCTCCTCTCTGTCCCTCTGGTCTGGACCTGCCAAGGCATGGGATTTACATCTGGGGTTCATTTGGGAACAAATTTGTGTTCAGGAGGTTAGGGCCTCCCTCCAGATCAGCAGGTGTGGGACAAAGGGGGCTCCAGCAGGCCGAAAGGGTGCTGGGACTGAGGTCTGAGTTCAGGCAAGGAGAGAGGCAGGGCTGTTGGAGGAAAGGCAGGTTTGGGGAGCGTGGATGCCTACCCCACCGCGGACATCTACACTGAAGGCACCATCTGAAAACCCAGCCTGCCACCCTGGACCCTGGGGTGGGAGGGAATGGAAGGGAGCCTTCATGGCAGTAACATAATACTAAAGCTAAAAGCAGCTGTGGACCAGACCTCGGTTTCTCCCCCTGCAAAATGGGCACAGGGAGTTTCCCCTGCCCCCTACCCCAACCTCCACAGCCCTGAGTCTATTTGGGCAAAACTGGACTTCTAAAACTAGAACTCCAGCCACTTTGAAAGATTCATTGTGGGTACTATCTAGACCCTGGGCAGGTTACTGAAGCCTGCTGTGCCTCGGTTTCCTCACCTGCACCATGGAACATCATGTTTGCTGCCCTGGGCCTTGAACGTTAGAGAGGGGCCTGTGGTCAAAGCACTCTGAGCAGGGCCACCTTGGGTGCTAAGTGCTGCATGTTGTTGCTGTTATTATCATCATAATCATTCTCACCATCATGGCAGGTGAAGGAATGTGGGGGGCCAGAGAGGGGCAGAGGCTTGCTCCCGGCAGTCAGGACTGTGACCAGGGGTCCGGACTCCCGGACCACAGCCACACACTGATCCCAGCCCCAACCCAGGTCTTCAGCATCCCCTCGCCCAGTCAGGGGAGCCCCAGCTCGCAGCCCCCTCCTTCTGGCCCAGAGTGAGAGGAGACCCAAATCCAATTAGCCTGGGAGCCGACTGTAGAGCATTGCCCCTTTAATATAGCTAGAGAGGCTGCAGAGATAAATGGGAAATTAGAATTCTGCAGGGGTCCCTGAGACCCGCCCTGCAGCCGGCCCAGCGCTGGGCTGCAGCAGTTCTCCCGGGGTCCTGTCTAAGCCCTAACGGAGGGGCTGCCCCTGAAAGGTGCTGGCAAGGGCCCTGGTCCATGCCCTGCCTCTCCCACCACCTACCTTTCCAATGACCGCCCACTTTCCCCATTGCTTTGTCCCCTTCGCCCCACCCCACAGACAGAAGTAACGTTGCCCTTCTTGATCTCCCTTCTCCTCATCCTTCCCCACTCCCTCTCCTCCCAGGACTGGAGGGTGGGCATTTGGGGAGAGCTGGGGAAGGCATCGTGCCAGGGCCTGACTCTCAGTTGCTGGTGTGGTCCTTCTCCTACCCCCACACTTGGCCATAACCACAGCGGGGAGCCTTCCCTCCCTGACATGGTGTGGACCCTGGGAGGAGCCTGGGACTGGGCCAGGACTCCTGGGGCTAATGCTCCCTGTGGGTGCTTGGGGCCAGGCCTGGTGGAACCTCTTTATTCACCCTCAGGAAAGAAACGTCTGCAACAGGGGTTCCTTCTGAGGCTCCCAGAGGGGGTTTACTGATGGGGCACCTACAGCCCCTTCCACCAGAGGCGTGTGGGCTATCCCAGCAAGTCCCAGGTCACCACCACTGTCCCAACATGGTCTTCTACAGCCCTCTGCCCCACTCAGGCCACAGCTTCCCCTTCTGTACAAAGAGAAAGGGGTTGACATGCAGTGGAGACCTAAGATTGGGGCCTGGACATCCCAAGCCCAGAAGCTGGGGAGAAAGCAGGCCCGGTACCACCGACCAGCCCCGCCCCTGCCTCCCTCTCTCCCTCCCTCGGGGGACACATTTGCTGCTGGGAAAGTTAATCCATTACAGTTTAAAGGCTCCGTTCCTTGCTGGCAGTAAATTACCTGCTTTGCATTTTGCAGCAACAACTTAACGGTATTAATTTATTGTGCTCTGTCTTTAACAAACATCATTATCATATTGCCAGCCAGGATTATGCAAATAGGAGGGACAAGGGAGAGAGAGGCCGATTCTTGTCCCCAAAGTCACCTTGATTTATTAACTTTGCGACCCTGCGATTGGCCAGGTGAGGAAGGCACAGGTGAGCGGGGTGGCCAGGAGAGACTGGGAAGCCTGGGCCTAGAGTCTTGAGGCCAGCAGGGGCTCTCAGGGGAGGACCCCCCTTGGAGGGAAGGACTGGCTGGGCCTAAAGGGATTTCTGTCCTGTGAGTTTGGACAAGTCCATTCTCTCCCTGGGACTCAGTTTTCCCACCTATAAAATGGGGATTGGATTAAGAGGTTTCTGAAGCTGATAACACATGAATTTGAGATTTAACAACACATTCTGAAAGATTAATCCAAAAGAAGGGATAGGGATGTACGTGTGAGTGCATGTGTGTGTTTGGGGCGAGGGGCAGGCCATATGATCCTGGGCTGGGGTACCCCCCTGCTGGGTTCCCGGGCTCCTGTGACTGATCACCCTGGGCCATCTGCACTGCACTGGTATCGGGTGCCTACCTGGAAGAGAGACGGGTGGTCGGGGGCTGAGGGAAGGGGCTGCGGCCTGGCTGAGGCCGGGTGCGGGATCTAATGAGAGCCTTAGACCTTCAGGCTGTAGACGGAGACGCTGGCTTGGGAAGGGGGAGCCAGGCGCAGCTCAGGCTGGGAGGCAGGAGCATTTAGCCTCTGTCAGGCCTGGGGGCTGGGCTGGGGTGTGACCCAGGCTCTCGAATCCCAGCCCCCTGCTGAGATCCCCGCAGCCCCTCCTGAGTTTCCTGGGTACGCCAGGCCGGCCTGCCACCAGGGATGCTGGAGGCCCGTGGAGCCCAGTCCTCCCGCTGCTCACCTCTGCGCTACCCTGACCACCTCCTGCCTGGGGCTACGTGTGATGCGGTGGGACCCGCCTGACTGCACAGCTGGCTGCCCCCACCTCAGCCAGCCATGGCCCCTTCTCTGCCACCTGCAGCCTGGCTTTGCCAGGAACTCACTGGGGCTGCTTCCAAGTACCCATGGGCTCCAGCCCAGGGTTCTGCCACGGCCACTGGGGCCCTGCCCTGGGCCCTGCAGAGGCACCAAGGTGGGGGCTGGAGAGGGGCCAGCAGAGAGGAGAAGGCACCACCTGGGCCAGTGGGGGGCAGGGACAGGTGGGGGCAGTGACCAGGGGAGGAGGCACCCTCCTCTCTGCGGAAGCCTCTTCGCCCCTTATATCTCCGGTCTCCGCCCTGTTGCTACCTCTGCCTTCGGGGCTCTGCCCTGCCCGCTTTTCTCTCTAACTCGCTTCTCTGGCTTCTCCGGCTTCTCCTTCATCTGTAGCTCTCAGGTTTCTAGCAAGGAGGCATTCAGAGCTGGGGGTTGGGGCTGGGGAGGAAACCAGGAGCAGAGGGAAGGGATAGGAGGGGAGGCAAGGTAGGAGGGGAGGTGGGAGAGGAGGGAGGCAGTTCAATTTCCAGGGCTGGTCCTGGCAATTCAGGTCATGTCCTGATAAGAAAGCCATTTCTGTGATGGGCTTCTAATCCAGCCCTCTGCTCTGCCTTTGCATCCGAGGCTCCCTCCTCCCTCTGCCCAAGGCCAGAGGCTGGAAGATACCCCTGTTCCCCAGCACAGAAGGGGCCGTATCTGCTGCAAATGAATGTACTGAGCGGTGTCAGCAGGCTGGGTGAAGGCCTGTGCAGCCTTTTGTGGGCAGCCGTCCAGCAGACCCAGGAGGCACTACGATTCTCAGTCACTGATGTTGAAAAATCCCCCAGATTGTTCTGTGGTTCACATGGGCATGTGCTGTTGTGATCTAACTTAAGCCACACAGCGGCCCTAGAGATAAGCGGGCATGGCTCCCATTTTGCAGATGGCAAAGTATGGCTCGGAGGGGTGTGATGATTTGCCTAAGGTGACACAATGCATTGTGTGGAGGGAAGTACATGAGCTGACAACCTGAGCTGCTGGGAAGTGGCAGGTGTTGGCGAAGGGGGGAAAGGAGATGGACAGGGAGCAGGGGCAGAGGTGTGCGCTGGACAGGGTGTCAAGGGAGCCTTCCCCTCCAAGAAGGGAGAGGAGGAGCCCCTCTTTCACACAGGGCCCCCTTCCAACTCAGCTGGACCCACCTGGACTGGCCAGGTGGATGGGGAAGGTGGCAGGGACTTGCCATCCTTGGCCAGCAGTTGCCAATCTTAGAGTTTAAGAGGAGCAGCCCGGCGGGACCCAGCCTGGCCTGAAGCCCCAGGGTGGCGCAAGACCATGTGAGTGGCCTCAGGAGTGTGTTACTGCTGTCAGGGCAGGTAGCCTGTGGGTGGGAAACCCGGAGAGTGAGAATAAGGAAAAGGCAGACAGGGAGACTCGGGTGAGCCCGGGGCGTGGTCAAGGAGGCTGCTGCCGCGACAGCAAAGCCTAGGCAGGTCCCTAACACCCTGAAACCCTTGCGGAGCTACCCAGCTATTCACAGCAAAGGCATCTCTCAGCTCTCCACCTGATTGGGAACTCCAGCTTCCTGAAAACCCTCTTCCCACCAGGTTGTTTCACAGCCCCTGGAAGCTTCCTTGGGGTGGGGTTGGGGGGAGGGCGAGAAGGCAGCGACTCCAGCTGGACTGGGACTGAGGGGCTGAGCTGCTCCCCTCCCTGGCCAGGGGAGTGGCAGGGAGGCCCAGCCCCGGCACAGACCTTTCAGCCTGACTCCCAGTGGCCTGTGGGGGCAGAGGTGGGCTGGACCCTTCCTCTCTCTTGCTCCCCACCACTGGCCCCCGGGAGATACAATGGAAGTGGCCAGTATACTGCATATTTGCTCTTCCCAGGAGGTTTGAGGGAGAATTGGCAAAGGATACAAAGGAAGCGTCCTTTCTCCTATTTTTCTCCCTCTGCCTGCCCTCCTCTGCCCTCCTGCTGACTCCAGAAGGGAGGAAGATGGCAGGGCTATGAAGTTGGACAGGACCCTTCTCCCTCTTTCCACCTGCCCCGCAGCGGCTCAAGTTTGGTAGGGGGCAAGGTGGCAGGGGCTGGGCCCGGGCCCGCCCGGCGGTGGGAGGCTCACCAGAGCAGCTGGCGGCTGCGCAGGGCAGCGGGGGCAGCGAGTGGGGACTTGCTCTGGCAGGCAGCTAATCTCATTTGGTTGCTGCAGCCCGCATAACCAGGGCTGCATGCTAAGTGGCCGGAGCAGCAGCAGGACTCAGGATGCACCCGGAGAAGGGACTGCACCTGCGTGCACCTGGAACCCAGAGGCCAGCCCTGATTTGGAAGTGGAGCCATAGTGGGCAGTGGCAGGGGGCAGTGAGGGAGTCTGTGCATCCTGCGGGGACCTGCTGGGTGAGGGGGCACCAAGGTCACCCAGCTCCTCTCTCGATTCTCTGTCCTCCCCCATCCAGCCCCCTCCTTTGGGGTCCCAGGGGTGGGGTTCATGGAGATCTGTGGGGTCATGCTGCCGAGCAGGAAACATCTGGAGACGCAGCTGGTGGCTGTGTCCTGCTTGTGGGGGAGGGGGGCAATGGTGGGGGGGTAGTAATTGGAGGGCCCTGCAGGCAGGGAGGTGGAAGGAAAAGGAGCTGGGGGTGGAGGGAGGGGAGGGAAGGCCCAGGGGAGCCAAAGCAGCCTGGGGACCTGTCAAAATTCTTGAGCCTTGAACTCTGTGGGCCCTGCTGGGTCACCCACTCCTCTGAGCCTCCAGCAGCTGTTTGGAGGGGGGCCCAGGGAGGACCAGAAAGGGCCCCAGCAGCTAAAAGATGACAAGGCTAGAACTCTCATGAAAAGGTTTGAAAACCTCTTTAGCCCAGAGGGGGGGTGGGGTGTATGGAGGAGCCAAGCTGTGAGCGCAGGGTGCTCTGAGGGCCTCCTGATGGCAACGCACACTGTGCACCGTGGGCACCGTCCTCAGGGCTGCCAATACCCTCAGCCTGCTGGAGGATCCGGGAGCCACACAGGCAGCTTTGCTTCGGGACAAAGATCTGTGCTTCCCACCCTGGGGGGCGCGTGCATCACGGGAGAGGTGGAAACCTGTGACAGATGCAATCCTAACACTCACAGGCTATGGGCTTGGGGGTCACTCATGGGAGCAGTCCATGACTCAGTTTCCCCATGGGCACTTGAGGGGCAGCTGATGAAATGAGGTGATGCATGTCCTCTGTCTGGCCCAGTGTTCAGCGGAAAGGACACGTATGACTTCCCAGCATCAGTGCCAGACACCAAGAAGTCTCCCTGAAGTTTTCAAAGCACGACAGTGCTCCATCAGTGGAGTCTGGTGGACCTTTAGAAAATGGCTCTGTGAGGCTGTGGGCAAATATCTTTACCTCTCGGAACCTCAGATTCTCCATCTGTAAAGTGGGAATGTTGTGCAAAAAACCAAAATTCAACCAAGTAAATTTGAAGCTCTAATGGGCTTTACAAAGCAACTCATGAATGAGCCAGCACCTCAACAGAGAGTTAGAGATGCTCCAAAGAGGTGTCCCAAACCAGAGGCTTTTATAGGAAGGAGGGTGGGACAAGGAAGTTATTAGCAAAAGAAAAGACAGTCGGGAGCAGGGTTTTATCATGCAGATTAGCTCAAGGGAGCAGATCAGGACATTCCAGATTGGCTGCTAAAAGGTCACATTCCTGGGATAGGTGGAAACTAATTCTGTTTGCTGTTGTGGGGGGCAAATGACTCCATTTGGGGGTAGTTGTTTCTCTTTTTAAACAGTTGCAAGGAGCTAACTCAGCAAATAAACCTAAATGCAACAATGAATATTGTAGGAGCAACTCAATAAATCTGTCGCCTCCTGTAGAAGTCCCCTGCCCAAACTGACTCTCAGGGGAGACACTGAGGTCCAAGCTGGGGTGAAGTGCTCCCCGGGACGCTGCGCTGGGGCAAAGGCCTCCTGATACCTGCCGGGGAACAGCAGAGACGAAATCTCTGGCCTCAGCTCTGCCGCCTCTGGAAGGCGAGGGCTGGACTGACCTATGGTTTCCAGCCAGGCTCTGGGCTCTCAGGGGCCCCGGATGGGGTCAAGGCTAAGCTCACACAGCTCCAGGACCATCTTTTCTAATTCCACTAGACCACCTTCCTTTCACTCATCGAGGGTCCACAGAAGACTGAGAGTCTGAGTTACTGCTACTCAAATGTGTGAAAGCTCCTGGTCGCTGTTCAAGGGTCCTGGCTGCTCAGACCATCTGGGATGGGGATCCCTTGCCACACCCCTGCCCCTGCAGACCCTCCTCATCCCTGCCTGGGTTACGACTGGCTCACCTGCTTGGCAGGGGACAAGTGCACGGGACCGACGACCCCACCCCATCCCCGGCCCGCTGCAGCCTGGGCCTTGGATGCTGGCTCCGTTGGCAGTTAAAGTCCCCCCGGTTGTCTAATTTAATCACATCTGTGTGCTCGGTGACTCTATAAATAATTTTTAGTGCGACATAACCATTATTTCACTAATTGCTTCGCACGCACCCCTGGCCTGTGAGATAAATTAAAGTTTGCTGAGTCAGCCCCTTTGGTGGCTGCCGCTTTGGGGCTTGGGAGGTGCAGCCCAATCACGGGGCTGTTCCCCTCCCTGCCATCCTCAACGGGAGCAGCACCAGAGTCGAAGGAGTGAGGAGGAAAGGGGAGAAGGGGGCTCTACCGGTGGCCACGTACAGTTGTACAAGCTGTATCACGTCATTCATGAGTAAGTAGGGAATCAAGGGGGCAAGACGGGACGGAAATCCAGCCCATGCGATGCTTCATCCGTCTGTGTCCCCTGATGTGGGATCTTGCTGACCCAAGAAAAATAGGCACCTTTTTCGTAATCTGCACAAACATGCTCTATGGACTAGTAGACCAGAACTAACACGCCCCAGCAGGTTGTTAGGGAACCCCTGTCAGAGCGGAAGCAAAGCAGCATGTACCTGAAGGATGCCTCTCATGTTGTCAATAGCTTGGAGACCTGGTTTCCAGGTCTGAGGCTGAGTGACCTTGGGCAAGTCACATCCCCGCTCTGGGTCATAATGTTTCCACAGTTTATCAAGCGCTAATCACATCTAAGGCTAGGCCTTGAACCCAAGTCACTGGCTCTAGACTCTGTGTTCTAGCATATTCCAAAATCAGTACAGGTGGCTTGAAATAAGGTTCCTGTGGTCAGGCACTCTAGGGAAGCAGGGCTTTTTCTGCAGGACTTTCGGAAGTAGCCTGTAGCATGTTCTCAAGAGTGTGGCTCTCAGAGAGGGCAGGAGATGGTGCAGCTTTTCCTGAATGCATTTGGCCATGGAATTCTTTATTTTAGGGCTCTTGTTCTTGCTGGACCCTAGTGTCCATCTCTGGGCTTATTAGAGACCCTTTTGCCAAATGTGGCTCAAACTCTCAGTCCTGTTCATCCTCAAGGGCTGAAGGGAGACGCTGAAGGAAGGAGGGAAGTAAAAGAGTGTCTTCTAAAGTGTGAATGACTAAAAAAACGATAAAAGCGGGGGTGTGACTGTTCTGTCTCCTTCGCTCAGGCACAGGGCTGGGACGGTGACGTGACGGCGTGTCCACAGGCTCTGCTGGGTGAATGCTCACCTTGGATCAGGACCTGTCCTTGGGGCCTTTAACACATTGTTCCTGGCCGGTAATGCTCACAGCTCTATGAGAAGCAGGTACTATCCTTGTTTATGAATGAGGAAACCAAGGTTCAGGGAAGTGATGCACTTACCCAAGGTCACACAGCTAGATTTGAACCCAGAGCGGACTCCAGAACTTGTTTTTGCAATAAAGTCCATTCCTGATTTATTGGCTCCTATGCTACCACCTTATCCTCCCCTCTCCCCTTTCAGACAGGGTGATAAAGTGGATTATTAAGGATTGCTAGCAATAGACAGACCATCAATCCATGGTCCCATCACTTGCTATATGTTAGCAGTGACAAGCGCAGCTGTCTGTCAAGTGTCTGCCATGCTCCTGGCATTGGGCTGGCTGCTTTGGACCCGTTACTTTCCCCACTGAGTCCTCACCCACACTAGCTTCAGAGATGTGGAGACAGAGGCAGGGAGAATTCTAGTGACCTGTTCAAACATGTGCAATGAAGAAACAAGTGGCCAAAGTTGATGTGATTCCAGACGTTATTTCCCAGGATCCTTGGGTCACTGTAAAAATCCAAGGCCCCAAATAGCCAGCCCCAGTCTGGGAGGAGTGAGCTGTCTCCTCCTTGGCTTCAGGGTCTGACACACCAGCTCCCTCTGCAGTAGCTGCCACTGACCTGTCCCCAAGGCGAGTCATGAGCCTTTGGGCCTCTCCTGCCCCGCCCGGCCCCTGCAGGCCCCTCAGCCCCTGGGCCCTGTCCTTGCTGCCTGGCACACCATTACTGCCTGGGAAACACTGAAGAATGATGACAGCACCTGGGCCTGGCTCCTCCAAGGTCCCTGTTTAGCATCCAGGGAGGCCGGAAGGAGGCGGCGGAGGAGCAGGGAGTGAAGTGACTGCTGACACATTGATGCAGGGAGCTGTTTATGCCGGAGCCTCCCGTGGAAGGCTGCCTCCGGAAGGCAGGCTCAGCCAGTCTGCTTCCCTCCCCCTGTCATCCTGTCATCCTGGCTGCCAGGGGTACAGTGACCTCCCCCAGGCTGATCTACTCTCCCTGGGCGAGTCCACTGCCACTCCTGAGGGTGGCATTCAAGGCCCTCCACATCTGGCATCAGTCTTCCCCTCTCTCTAGCCTCACCCCTTGCTTGTCCATTAAAAAATTTTTAAAAAATATTTATCGATTACCTATGTGTCCGGCAATGTTCTAGGTACTAAAGATACAACAAAGAACAGAACAGATAAAAATCTCTGCCTTCCTGGGAGGAATCGACAGTAAGCAAGTTAACAAGTAAATGTGTAATGGCCAGGCAGAGCTTTCAAGGAAAAAAAACAATAACAAAAAATCCTAGACTCCCTCAGGGAATTTATAGACAGAATTCAGGAGTCAGTGAAGTTGAAGGGGGGAAAAATCACACTTTTATTTCACTAACCTCTAATTGAAACACAGCATTTCTCTCCAGTTATAAATGTTGACAACACACCATGGTAGCATTAGCATGGCTGTGACTTTGTCACCAGCAGAAATCAGTTATTTCCTATCATATTATAGTTGTTGCAGACATTTCAAAATATCACTGACACTCATCACTGCTTCAAAATTGTGGTAGTTAATAGAGCTGCTGCTAGCTTCATTATGTAATGCATTAATAAAGAAGCACATATAGTACTCTATCACACATCTGTTTTGTAAATATTTTGAAAACCCTATTTCAGTATAATTGGCTTCCTTTGTAATTCTATGTATTTTCTTCTATGCGTTTTTAACACATTGTTCTGGGAAGAAGTTCCATTGGCTTCACCAGATGCCAAGAGGTCCGTGGCCCCAAAGGAGTTAACTCCCAGGGCAGAGGAGGGGGCTTAGGTAGAATGGTCAGGAGGGCCTCTAGGGAAGCGATATGTGAGCAGCAACCTGAAGGAGGCCGACAAGCTGCCACATGAAAGTTCTGAGTAACATTCCTTCTGGGCCGAGCGAACTGCGAGTTTAAGGGCTCCAGAGTGGAAAGCAGCCCGGAGGCCAGAGCGGCTGCAGCAAAGTGACTGACAGAGGGGAGGGTGGAGAGGAAAGGGGCCACATCAAGCAAGGCCTGTTTTGATCTGAGTGACATGGAAGCTACTGCAGGGTGTTGAGCGGGAGTGGTGTATTCTGATTTCTCAGTTTGGGGTCCCTTTGAATACTGGGCCGAGAATGGAGCACTGAGCAGTGAATCAGAGGGGCAGCAGGGAAGCCAGGTGCAAGGCCCCTGTGGTCATCCAGGGGAAATATGACGGTGGCTCAGAGCAGGGTGGAGTGGGAGATGTGGTCCCATGCCAGAGAGGCTAGACCAACGGGACTTGATGCACTGCACCGTGGGCTTTCACGCCTCTGTGTTTTAGCTTATGCTCTTCCCTGCGACACACCTTCCTGCTGTATCAACCCTCACCCCTGATTCTCCTCTGACTCTCCACACATCCATGGCTGAGGCTGCTGGTTGTCTACTTTTTATCTGATCCCTCCTTCTTCCTCACTAAAAGATCCCCAGTAGTATCTGTAGGAGTAATGTGTCCATCTTAAAAGCCACACATTCCAGCTTCCTTTGCAGCTAGGGGTTGCCATGGAGACAGGACAGGACGCCATTGGGTGGGGCCTCCAGAACGGGCTTTCCACAGAAGGTGAACTCATCCTTTTGCCCATCTTCCTCCTCAAGCCTGGGCATGACGGTTGGAGCCCCATCCCCAAACAGCTTTTTTGAGACCATAAGGCAAGGATGTCACAGTGCCCTCAACTCTGAGATCCTGGAATGCTGAAGCTCTGTCGAAATTTCTCTTTATCAGATAAACAAAACCTTAATGGATTCAAGCCATTATAGTTGGATCTCTGGTATCAGGAGCAGAACCCAACTGCCTTCTGGATGTCTCCATGTGAATAACGCAGGCCCCTCAGACTCTGCTGCGGGGCCTGCCAGCTTTCTCTCAAGGAACTTCTTGTTTGGAAACTCAGACAAAGAACAGTGTAAGATCTTTGCCCATCCACAGAGGTACCCACCCACCCGTCTGCCCATCCATCCTTCTCTTTGTGTGTCCATCTGTCTGACAAACTTTTATCAAGCGTCTACTATGCACTAGGCCCTGTGCTAGACACAGGAGCTAGAGATGCAAATGATGTATTTCATTTGATGCCCATTTGCTCCTGTAAGCACGGAACATCTCTGGAAGGATACATCAGACACTGGCAACCAGAAGTGCCTCCCCAGAGGGAGACCGGGCACACAGGAGACATGGGTATTTATTCCTTTTGAACCCTTAGAATGTGTACCATGTGTATGTATTCACTATTTAAACACTTTTTAATTAAAAATGTATACATTTCATCTGGATTTTCACAATCTGTCTTGCTCCTAAAAGGATTTGAGGCAATTTATAAGAATTCACAGAGATGAATAGATGTGGCCCTGCTGTCAGAGAGTTGACAGTCTCATTGATAGTCTCGTGGGGAAGCGAGATGAGTAAACAATGCTAATACAGAGGACCACAGGATGCCACTTGGTGGGGTCTCAAAGGATCTCTGTGGTATCACTCAGCCACAGCCCCTGAGCAATGACCTCGCACAGCCACTATCATTTCACCACTGGCTGGGCTTAGAAAGCAGGGTGCCCAACTCTGGCATTTAAATAGCCAAGACTCCCTCCCTGCAAGTCCAGGCACTTCTGTGAGCTGAACCCCAAGTCACTGAGCCACACTTATGTCCACACGCCCAGGTCCAGGCTGGCTGGGGGAGCTTGGACCCTCCTTATGTGTGTGCTTATTCCACACGAGCCCTGTGGGGCCTGCGGACAAATGCACAGAGTACAGGAGGGAGCTTGTCCTGTACTGATGTCCAGGTGGCCACGACCTCAGGCTAGGAAGCGGGCCTGGGACTAAGGGAGGGCAGAAGCTGGGATTGCATGGCAGGCGGCCTGGGGAGAGAGAGGGCCAGCCAGGCTGCTTGGAGAATGTCTTTCCAAAGCAGTCTTTTGAAATAGAGCAAGAATAACTTTAAACAATAAGATGCTTCTCTCTCCCCCTCAACTGTTGCCCAGGCAACGCCAGAGTGCTCAACAACTGTTTAGTTTTTTAAGAAACCAAATCTCCCTCTCTTTGGTCAGCTACCGCCAGGAAGATGAAGAGGCGGCGTAGGCGCCCCTCGCGGCCCATTGTGTGGGAACCCGGGTCAGCCGCCTGCAGCAGTGACATTTAAATCTGACGCCACATATTATATATGAACCAGGAGCTGTTCTTGTGACTTGTGCTCCCTTATGGGGGAGGCTACAATCTCCCGCCCCAAACTCCTTGTCTGCTTGTGGCTTTGACAGTTTGGGGGTCAGCAGAGAGGCCACAGTCTGCCTGCAGTGTAGCTGGTGGCAGTGCGCGTGTCGGGGGTGATCTGTCCCCAACCCTCTGCACCACTGGCCCAGGAAAGCCCTCTCAGGCCAGGTCATGGAGTCCTCCAGGGGCCTTGTTTAAGCCCCAGAGGCTCTCCTGAAGTCCCTGCCTTTGCAGAGCCTTGACCGAGAACACCAGCTGTGCACCTCTTACATTTTTCTGCTTGCCAGGCAGATTGATGCCTATTATCTCTGTGGGGCCTCCAACAACCCAGTGAGGGAGTTTTTTGTCATCTCCAGGTTACATACACAGAAGCCAGGTGCAGAGAGCTCTGAAAGGCTAAGGTGCCAGGTACTTTCAAACATAAATTCTTAGGACCATGCAAGCAGGTAGGTGCTGCCATCCTTGCTATCATAAGCCCAGGTTGCCAGAAGGGGAAACTGAGGATGCAGGGGTTAACATGCCAGCCAAGGGGTATGGCAAGATTCGCACTCGGGCCAGCCCAGTGCAGAGCCTATGGCCCTGTGTCTCATCCCAGACTGCCCTGGTGAAGCTCTGTGCCCTGGGGGGACAGAAGGGCAGATCTTTCCTGGCTCCCGGGATTCGGCCAATGTGTTCTAGAGGGGTGATCGCCCCCAACTCTGCCTCCACGGAAGGAAAGCGATGAGCTTTGGCAACACGAATTTCTGGTTTCTGGATCCTTAGGCAAGTCAAAGAAGTGCTTAAAACCTCACTTTGCTTATCTGTAAAATGGAAGCATGGTTGTGAAGAAGATAATATTGAGAGCTGCCCCTTAGGACATGCTGGGCAGTGTTGTAAAAACTTTACATAAATTACCTCATTTAATCGTTTCAGTAACTCCAGACAGGCATAGTCCTTACCTCTATTTTCAGAGGAAGAACAGGAGCCCCACGGAGGTGGAGTCGCTGATCCAAAATCATGGCTAAAAATTAGAGCTAAGAACAAAGCCAGAGGGACTGGTCCTGGCACACAGTAGGTTCAAAGCAGGCGTTGGCTCGAATCTCTCAGGAAGATAAATAGAGGGGCTTCTGTCTCCTGGGAAACAAAACATGGGAGAAAGTTAAATTTAGAGGAGCCAAACCAGGTTAGAACAAGCCCCCTTATCCAGCTCAGCCACAAAATCAGGACAGGAAATTGGCTTCAGCCACAATAGAAACCCGCAAGGAGTGCCTCTCCCTTCTGAGATGAGAAAGGCAGCCACAGGGAGGGAGGTCCCAGCTGTGGGGCGGGTGGGCGGCTCCTCGGCCCGCACTGAGGGAGGCCCACACCTGGGACAGGGGGCCCTGCCCTCCATGGGAGCCCCCAGGGCCGCACTGAGTCCCTAGCAGTGGCAAGGAACGCAGGCCAGGGAGAAGCTGCCATGGTGCTGGATAACGTCTCCGGGCAGACACCTCCCTTCTTCCCTCTGGCCCTTCCTCTCTGAGGAAACTGGCGCTGTTCACTCCCCACCTCCCACCTCCACCAGACGAGGTCCCCGTCCCTTCATCCAGCCCCCGCCCCCATATCTTAGCACGGCTAAATGGCAAGCCCAGAGGTGCGGCGACAGGAGGGGCCGGGGTAATGATCCCCTATTGGCTTTCTTCACAAGATCACTGCCTTAATTTACGAGGCCTGAGTGAGTCTCATTTCCCCAGTGCGCATTGAGTAATTAACTATTAATAAAAGCATTACTGAGTTAACCATGAGGGCATGTTTAATTCATGGGGCAGCCCTGGAACAGGACGGGAGGCTTTGGCTCAGTGGGGGATTCCTCCCAGAGTAAAATACTGCCAGTGGGATGCTGCTCCTGACAGACCCTCAGTCCCCTGAGGTGGGCCATTCTTTTCGCCCCTAACCAGGGGGCCCAGTCCCAGAGCAGAGTGAAACTGCAGGCATCCCAGCCAGAGGGCCTGGGGAGGTTGGGGGAGGCCCCTTGCGGCCCAAAGGTGGGTACACTGCAGCTCCCCTAGCCTCTGGGAGCCTATTTCTCATCTTTAAAGTGGGATGGCTGGTGACACTGTCCCAGGGGTGGCCTTGGGAGGAGAAGTCAAGGATGGGAAAGGATGTGGTAAATGACCGGATGCTCTTCACCTGTGTGGAATTATCTTTAGCATCTTCCCCTCTCCCAGCTCGCCACCCCCAGTAGATTCAGGCAATTGTTGATTGTTGGTCAGGGGAGGGGAAATACCCATCTGCTTGTTTAAGAACAACCTGGTGAAACAATTCCTACCAGGTTAGCTCCTGGGGACCTGCAGGCTTTTCAAATGAGGGAGCCCCTCTTACCCCCTTATCCGGACACACCTCTGGCCAGTCAGGAGTCATGGAGCGCTGTAGTGCTCAAACCCAGCCTTGCGCTCACCCCTCTGTGTCTTTGCACCTACCTGCTCTTCCCCTTGCCTGGTGTACCTTTCTCCTTTTTTTCTGCTTGGTAACTCCTGTTAAGTCTTTAGGACTCAGTTTAAAAGGGTCAGTTCCTCCTAAGAATCTTTGCCCTCCTCCTGCCCCAGGTAGAATTTGCTGCTTCCTTTTCTGTCTCTCCTTTATATTCTTCTATTATGGCATCTATCCACCCACCCATCCATCATCCATCATCCATCTACCATTCATCCATCATCCAACCATCCACTCATTCATATTTATTGAACACCAATAGTGTACATTTCTGATGATGATGTTTTGAAATTTTGAACAAGTCTGGCTTTCCCTAGAGCAACAGTTCTTAGGCTTTGGGGATAAAGAAAAATGCACATGTGCATATACATGTCAGATGCTGCTTTCCTCCCTCAGGGACCCCTGAGGGGTCATCCATGAAGCCAGGCTGTGGATCTTGGGTATGGTGGGTTACTCAGACCACCCCCTGGAATGAAAGCCTGAGCCCCCAGCTGCTGGGAGCATGGCCGGGAGACAGTGCTCAGCCATCATCCTTCTTTGAAGATTGACTTGATTCAAAGAAAATGCCTCACCCCTGCCTCATGCTTCCTTCCAGCGTTATGCCCACTTCCAATGACAGATTGAGGCAATGGCCGAGACCTTGCCCCCCAACTCGGGACAAGTCTGATGGCTCATCCCAGCTCTAGAGCTCCCCATGGGTTTGGCTGAAGTCTTTGTTGGGATTGCCTCACAGCTCAACTTCTCCCTCTGCCAAAACCTATGTCCTTTGCCTGCCTTCCACGGGTGTTTTTCCCAAGACCACTTCTAAACAACTTTCTTTGTTCCAATCTCCATCCGAGTCTAATTCTCAGGGAATCCACGGGATTAAAAAGCCTTCAAAAGTTCCTTGAGAACATCAACTCTCTTACTGACTTCTCTACTTCTACCAGCTCCCATGGGCAGGGCACATTGAAGGTGCTTCAGAAATATTTATTGAATGCATTTGAATGCCTTTTTTCCTGGTTCTTTATTCTGTCCCTCTTGTCCCAGCAGAATTCTTGAGACATCCAGGAGAGAGACAGCCCTACCAGCAGGATGTCAGCGGGACGATTTCTGGGAAATGTACAAGTTGCCAACAAAACTATAACTAACTAGGGGAACAGAAGTCAAGCTAACTGGTCACTACTAAGGAGGGGCAAAGGGGCTTAAGTGATGTTAGAGCTGTGTGCTTAGAGCAAAGGCTCAAGGGGGTGACTGGGAGACTGGAGGCTGGCAGTAATGGGCGGTGGTGGTGATGGTGGAACAGCCTTTTCCTACAGGGCAAATCATTTAAAGTTCAACAGGTCCCAGAACCTAGAACATCTTCACTTGAGTTTCCATTACTGGAAATTCCTTCCCATGACAAATATCTATTCTCTCTACTGTGTCAGGTAACAGAGCAAGGATGGGGGGGGCCAGGGCTCCTCCTCTGACTTTGTCACTCCGGAAAGTTATATCCTCATGCTGTTATTTCCTGAATGGTAATTACTATGTGCCCAGCAGTGTGCTGCTTCACATACACAATTTTACTTCATTCTCACAATAGGTTCATTAGGAGATATGTATTATTATTCCTTCTTTATAGACAAGGAAACAGGCTCAGAGACCAGTAACTTGCCTAAGACACAGAGCCCATCATAGGGCCAAAAGGAGATCCTAGTCCATGTCTGCTGGGGCTGGGTTCTTAGCTACTTACATGCGCAACCTCTGTTTGTTTCCACATCTGTGAAAGAGCTACCATCAATTCCTACTGCACTGGGTTGTTAGGGATTAAACAACCTATATGAGAGGCCTAGAGGGTGCCTAGTGAATGTCCACTCTGTTTTCCTTGGCATTCTTTTGTCCCCTGCTTACCTCCTCCCTGGGCTGGAAGGACTGTCCCATTTGCCATCTCTGCAAGGACCAACATTTCTATCCCAAGTCCAGCACAATGTCTGGCAGGCAGCCAGCACTCACCGAACACTTTTGACCCAAATGGACGATCTGAGAGGGCCCTCAGGTGTTTGGACCGTAAATTGGGGACCTGAACAGTCCATCATCAGTCTGTGATGCAGAAAGACCACTCTCTTGGTGCCATGTAACACTACTCTCAAGCCACTCAGATTTTCAGTTTTTTCTCAGCAGAATGGAACACAGATGAAAGTGGCCTCCTGAGCCCCCAAGGTAGAGCAAGGTCCCAGAATGGAGATGAAGGTACTCAGGCCCTCCCAGGCTTCTCCTGTCCCTCCCACAGGTAAACTGCAGCTCATTCACATCCCCACCATGGCCCCAGCTGCAGACATCCTTGTATATTAGGCATTAACCTCCCTTCCACCATAGGCTCCAGAGAGAGGCGGTGGGCATGTAAGCACTTTAAACTAGAACCTACAGGGAACCTCCTTCCCTCCTCTACAGAAGGCCCGGAGCTGGAGGCTCTGTGGTGACAGAAGCCACAGCTTTGGAGAGACAGGTCACATCGTCAGCTTCCTTCAACCTGTGCAAGCACCAAGTTGCCATGGTGATGCTGCAGCCCTGAGATGCACTGGCTGCAGATGGCATGGGTGCTCCTAGGGCTCAATGCCCAGGATGGGAGCTGTCTGGTCTGGGAGGTCAGTTGACTGGGTGGGCGGGTGGAGGAGAGGCAGCCCTCCTCTAGGTTGGGCTGGTAATTGCCGCTAAGTGAGGTGCTGACATTGAACCCAACATGCTAGCGGTGAGGGCCTGCTCTGCACCCTGTAATTACTGCACCAGACAGCAGCATTTGCTCCCTGCCCAGAGAGAGGAACACGGTGCGGGGAGCAGGCAGGAAGCTCTCGACCACCTGAGCCAGTGGGGCTCTGGCAGGCTCTCCCAGCTGCCCAGCCTGTCTGGCAGAGGCAGGGAGGCCCCAGCCCCTCCTTTCTGTTGCCTCTCCCCATGCCATCCAATGTGGAACATGAGCTTTCTTTAATCCTGGCCCCTGAGCTTGCAGTACCCAAGGGGGGCAGAGGTGCAGGAACCAGATAAGGCACCACCTCAGGGGTCCCACCTTCATTTGTGAAGCAAGTCTGGGTCGCAAAGCTGACCTGGAGGCAGATCTTGCTTCTAATTCCTCTTGAGCCGAGGCTTCTGAGGATTTCAGGCTAGTCACTGCCCCTCCTGGCCCTCAGTTTCCCTAGCTGTAAGACAGCAAACTGAATCCTGCTTTTCTAAGTAGGGTTTCACTGGAACACAGCCACGCCCTTTTGTTTCTGTTTCTGTATCTGTCTGTGGAGTCCCTCCTGCTACTACTTCGTCAGACAGGCTTGAGTAGCTGCAACAGGGGCCTTTATGTCTCCCAACGGAAAAGATTTACTGTCTGGACCTTTACAGAAAAAGTCTGCAGACCTGTTTCTAAAGTGTTAATGTTCTCCTAGGCTTAGCGGAATGAAATGTTGTGGCTCCAATCTGACTAGAACAGCTCACAGCAAGCTGGTCCTGGTTCCCACTTGCAGACACCATGTCCTCTTCCAAAACCCCTGGCCTGGATTTGGATAGTGGTGGTGGGGTGGGGTAGATCTGTGAGTCGCCGCGTGGTACAATGGCGCCACCTGCTGTGAGTGCCTAAAAGCACCTCTACCCCACCTGGCAGCCCCTCTCCCCACAGGGGGGGCCTGCTGCAGTAGCAGGCCAAGCCTCAGAACCAGAGCACATCAGAGCGGGGCTCTCGCCCCCTCCTCCATTTTATAAAGACTGTGGTCAAGAAGGGACAGCATGACTTGTCCAAGGCAGGTGAGCAGAAGGCCCAGGTCTCCAAGGCCCATAAACCTTTCCATCCATGTTCTGCAAATATACATGTAGACACACAGACCTGGCTGTGAATCCTAGCTCAGCCACTCATTTAAGGTCTTGGTTCCATGGTTGAAAGGATTTTCAAAATAAACACTTATAGAACATATGTAATCTGTTACCAGTATTGACTTAATCTTCAGAACAACTCTGAGATAATTATTTCCCCATTTCACATGAAAAAACTGGTACAGAAAAGTTAAGTAATTTGCTTAGGGTTACATAGCTAGTGTGAGTCAGGATTCAAATCCAGGCTGTGAAAGCATTGATGTCCAGAATATGGTACTCAGTACATACTGATTTTTTTCCTGCCCACAGGTGTAATGGGGCCCCCAAGAGAGAACACTGGGCTCAAACAGGAGCACAAGAGATGTGGGAGACCTGCAGTATGACCAGTCATCTGAAGAAGGCCCCAGGCAGGACAGGGGAGAGGCCAGGCCTGCACTACCCCCTCCCTGCCCCAACACCTCCAGGCAACATGAGGTGGCCAGTGGACCATAAAACCTTTATTTCCAAACTACAAATGTATCTGCTGTCTGAGAAAAGACACTCTCCAGGTGATGAGGCCTCAGCCTCTTCATCTTTCTTTCCCAATTGCACTGCAGTCCAAATCCAGTCCCCTTAGAAACCTGTTACCCCTCTGAAATCACAATCTTGGCTCTCAGAGGCTGGCAAGCATGCGAGAACAGCCCACTCCCTCTGCCCGCTGACTCGGGCACAGCTTAGGCCCTGCTCCAGCCAGCTCTGGGGCTGGCCTGGTGCTCACCCTTGTCTGACCAGCTCCCTGCCCTAGCTCCACCCTGTGGTCAGGCCCTGTCCCTGGCTCAGCCCAGGAGACTCCTGGCCCACTGCTCCCCAGCTGCTGTGAGAGGTCACCCAGGTCCCCAAGCTGCCATCAGGTGTGAGGGCTGGGGAGTGGTCTGCTTCCAAGCCGGCCTCCTGGCTGGTCACTGCTGCCCCTGGGCCACAAAGTACTCCTCCTCCTCCTCCTCATTGCCACCTTCTTCCGGCTGGCTACTCCGGAGCAGCAGCTCCAGGTCGGGGTTGGAGCCCAGTCCCTTCAAGGGTTTAGGGCTGCCATCACCTGGGGATAAAGAGACCAGTTACAGACCCAATGATGGTTTTTTTTTTGTGCCCTGATGAGAGTGTGTGCTGAGTATGCAGGCCCCCACCCCTTGCTCCCTGGAGATGAAGCCACCTTCTTTAATTAGAAGAACAGCCAACACAGAGGTGGCTGAACTGGGCAGACAGCCACCAGGCTGGAACTGCTTTGGGGAAGTTGAGCGCCACCTGCATCTTCCTGGCAGGGCTGGGCTGAGGGGAAATCAGAGGGGCTAAGAGTCATGGGGAGAATGTCATCAGCAAACAGGCTTCCAGGAGGGGTTCCAGGTTACCTCTGGAGTGCAGGGCTTTGAGGGCAATGTGCAGGGATATTCCCGAGAGGCAGAGGGCGAAGCCCAGCCAGTTCAGGAGGCTGATCTGATCACCCAGCAGATGAGCTGCCAACAGCAAAGTGCAGACTTCCTGTAGGCAGAGGAGCAGGGAGGGGTGAGCAGGAGGAGGGAGTTGGAAGGGCGGTGTACTGGACACACCAGGGGGTACAGCCAAACATGCCCAAATGCCTAGGCCTGGGCAGCCTGGCCTGCAGGGCTGAGCTCAGAGGACCAGCCTGCCTGTAACACTTTTCTCCCTTTGTGTTACTGAGATGCAATAGACGCTTTTTGCAGAATTTTGTCAGGATCAGACAGGCAAACCCAACAGGTTTGGGAGCCTCTGGGCACCCAGCCCACATGAATGAAGGACAGCAGCCCTTCCAGAAGGTGTCTCTGGAAGGAGAGCCCTCAGTTGCCATGGAGAATGCAGCATCCACTGGGCTCTACAGGACACACACTGGTCACAGGCTCACTGTACATGGGGGCTGCACGTGAGACCAGTGAGACAATTCACTCTGAGAACCAGAGCTTATGCCTCATTACTTGGTTGGCAACAAGAGGACCCCTGGTGAGACCTTCGCTTCTGGTTTTAGGCACCAGTAGCAGTGTCAGGTGGTTAGAGAGAACACTCCCACCACGGCCCTGAGCAGGAAGGAGGCGGATGGTGTAGGTGGAGGAGCGGCGGGAGGACAGGACAAGAGTGCTGCTGGGCGGCAGCAAGGGCAGGTGGGCAAACACAGGGCACTCACGTTGGACCATCCCAGGCTGTTCCCACTGCAGAACAGACACTGCCCATCAACCACGCAACTCTTTACCGAGGAGTCTATGTGGGGGTTTCTCAACCTGTGGCCCCAGGGAACTGCCAAATGATCAGAGTTGGCATCTGTGGTAGAATGTAAATGTGTTCCAGGACTAGTGGAGTCAGACCTGGCTTTGCATCCCAATCGGGCCACCTCCTAGCTGCGTATCCTGGGGTAGGAGCAGCTTTGTATGTCGGTTTCCTGATCTGTGAACAGGGACGACCATTCCCACCTCCAGGGCAGCAGTAATGAGGGGAAGAAATACAGACAAAAGTGTGGTACTCAGCCCCCTAACTAGGTACTTCCATCTCTCTTCTGCTGGGCCCCGGGGTGGAGGAGCTGGGACAGAAGCTGCCGCTGAGAATTACCCTTAGGGGCCTCCCCTGAGACAGGCCTGGCTTCACCTCTGAGTCCGTACCTTAAAAATGCCGGCAATGGAGAGAGTGAGGCTGGAGGTTCTAGAGACCAGGAGGAACTCAGAGAAGCCCAAACCAAAGGCGAGAATCCCGCCAAGGAAGAGGCTCCCAAGCACTCGCAGGAGTAGCCCTGTGTCCTGGAAACGGAAGATTTTCTCAGATGTAGACAAATGGAGACCTGAAAGCAAGGGGGGAGAGAGCGGGAGGCCATGGCCTTGGTGTGCCTGCCAAGGGGCCACGGAGCAGCCGTGCGCACTCACGAGCACCTGCTGTGGGTTGGAGGAGAAGGATGGGAGGTGCTGGAGAACCCCATGCAGACAGCCTGAGACTGGGGGGGAAGCGGTGATGGGTGCCCGAGGGCCCTGGGCCAGCGAGAGCCAGAGATCTCACGGGGAGCACAGCGGGGGGCTTCTGAGCCTCGGGGCTGTGGAGAAAACCTGCGGAAGCACCTGCTCCTCCAGTGTTTACTGACCATCTCCAGGGAGGAGCAGCAGTGGACAGCAGCTTCACTGGCTTTTGCGGCTGTGGTAACTAGCAGGCCAAAGAGAGAGGGTCTGCCAATCAAGTGGACTGTCAACACCCTGGGCCACTAGAGAAGTCCCTTGTTCTAAATTTCAAGTGGGCCACCTATAAGCTGGGACAAAACTCCATCCTTACAAGCATTCTCCATTTTAATCCAGGTCTTGTTATTTCACAGCTATGGGACTTGGCCGAGACACACCCCCTTTTTGGATTAGTTTCCCCACTGCTAAAGTGAGAGAACTGGCACCAGACCAGTGTTTCTCAGATCGTATCATTTGCTGACCCATACTCAAAGGGTAATCACATACACACACCAATATATGACAAAAGCTTAGTCCCTGTTCCCAGAGACACCCACACAGGCATCCACACACCAAATTTTGCTTAGATGTTCAGAGGCTTCCTGGCCCTCCAACACTGTCCATCTGAGAGGATGATCCCTTGGGCCCTGCTTTCAGGAAAGGTCCCTGGGTTATTAGCAGTGTGGGAAGGTCAGCCCCAAGCTAGGCACAATAGAGACACCTGTGGGAGCTAGAGGCTGGCCAAGGACTTTGAGATTTTTGGAAGGAAGCACCAAAGAAATGGAGAGTGACAATCCCTCCTAGGCAATGTAGGACATCTTGGTCTGGTGCTGGGCTCAGCAGTACTGCAAAGGCCCCGGCAAACTGAAGGGAATTCAGGGAAGATCAACGTAAGTAATGAAGGCGCTTGGGGGATTAATTTAACAGAAAAGATTTAAGGAGCTAAATCCACACAGCTTTGCTAAGTGGCGACTACTAGGGGCTCTGGGATGAGGGTTCAGAGCGATAGGGGTGCTGCAAACACCCTGGAGGGAGGGAGCGTGCTGTTTGCCACGGGCAGAGCAAGGAAGGAATGGAGAGATGCCAGAAAGGAAAACCATGAGGCTGCAGAACAGAAGTTTCCTGGACAACGGGGCTGCAGAATAATTTTCTCGGAGAGGTTTGAGATGCTTCACTGTTCAAAGTTAAAAGGATGTAGGACAGAATTCTCTGTAATGACCCTGAGGACAGATGGGACTCTGGGAGGGAGGATAAACAGACAGGAGACAAAGACTAACCCTAAAACACTGGAGGATGGAAGGTGGCATTGCACCTCCAAGACCAGACTATAGTCCCTGCCTCTCCTCAGTCTCTCGGAGACGGGAGTAGAGATGATGGTGGCGAGGAACTGCTCGCCTGCCCACGCTCCTGTGCATCGCCCCCAGCTCCCCACCCCAGAAATGCACACTCAGCCAATCTGGTGCCCACCGACAGTCTGAACCTACTATTTCCTTTTCCTGGGACGCCCGGCCCCTATCAGCCTGTCAAAATCCCATTCATCCTCCAAAATGCATTGTCTGGGGAGCCTTTTTGACTTGCTTTCCCCACTACCTAAAACAATTCATGCCTCTCTGCTCCTTCTAATAGACAGAACACAAAATGGTTAAGAGAAGGGACTTGAGCCAGCCTCTGTGTCTGAACCCAGGCTCGTTTAGGAACAGGAGCCCTTGGACCAGGTTATCTTTGCTACTCTCTACCTCAGTTGCTTTTACCTGTAAGAGGAAAAAAAAAAGTGCTGCTACATAAGGCATGGGGCTGTATTAAAAGGGTTAGTATGTTTAAAATGACTAGAACAACCCTGGCATTCCTTTTGGGTTATACACATTCCCTGTCATCACTGTCTGCTCTAGTTTATACACACTTTCTGCGCAGCATTTATCATGCTGGACTGTAGCCACTTCATTTAAGTGTCTGTCTGGCCCCCAGACCAGGACCTGCCTGAGGAGGAACCACATCACTGATTTCGGTACCTCTGAAGCTACCACAGGGCTGGGCTAAGGTGCCCACACAGTGGATGACCCAACGTACCTTCAAATACGGCAAAGAGAGGGAAAAGCCCCAGAAACATGAGTGGCTGCAAGTGGAACATGGTGTCAATGGGGTTCTGGAGCCCTGCAGAATGGGATAGAATGGGACGTGTGTGAGTTGTCAGGCCTTGCCTGGCCTACTCCCGCCTGGTGCCCAGGCCCCCTCTTACCAAGTTCCGCCTTCTGCAGGAGCATCTGGGTGAGGGTCCAGCGAATTCCACCAATGAACGAGGCCCCCAACACCAAGGCAAAGCCCTCCACGTTGAACTGCGTGGACTTATAGGTGAACATGAAGAGGCCCCCAGCAATGAGGAGGACCACCAGGACCAGCGCTGCACGCTGTCAGGATGGGGAGCAGTTGTAAATAACCTGGGGCTCTCAAGTTCATACCTGAGGCTTGGGGGTGAGCAGGCATCTTGGCTGCCCCTGGGGCAAGAAACCCTTCTCCTCCTCTGCCCTGGGGGTCCCAGGCAGCTCCTTCCCTGGGCTGATGTTTAGCTGGCATGTACCCAACATTCCCACTTGGTCTAAAATAGGAAGTGCCTTCCTATGGCTGTCGTAGGCCCCCAGGTAGTCCCACCCCCATCCCTGGACCCAGCAAACAAAGGGCTGCGGCCACACAGCAGGGTACCTCCAGGACCCCATTCCTGAACCCTTTTCTCCCTTGCCCATTATTTTGGTTGTTACCCCTGCCACTTCAGCAGTGTCCTGTCCTAGGTCCTTCCTCACCCACCTGGGCTGGGGTTGTCTCCTCTGTCACACAAAGTGACAAACCACTGCTCAGACTCCCCTTTTTATTCTTAGCATCTGTGGGGGTAAGAGGGACATAAAGGAGCTGGGGCCTCACCAGCTCCTCCAGCTTGAAGATCAGAGAGAAGATCAAGATGAAGAGGACGGCTGAGGATTTGGTCATTGTGTACCTGGAAGCGAGAATTCCCCACAATGCACTGCTGCAGCCAGGCACTCAGGCCACCAGCAAGAAACGAGCCCGCAGCACAATCAGGGAGCTGGAAACGGGGAAGCTTGGGGGGTACCCCTGACTGCCCCGAGGGAAACTGGCTCTGCTCAGGGCAGCAGGGCAATCTGGGCACAAAAGACCAAAGAGAGGCAGCCGAGTCATCTGGGCTGATATGTGACCTTTAATTGGAAGAACTCTATGACTAAGAGGCCTCTGCTTATCAGCAGAGAGAAAAGGCTGCAGGTGTGACACTGAGCTCACCGAGTCCTATTATTTATGTACTCCTCAGTGGAGACCAAGATAAGGACAGATGAGAAGAGGAGAAAAAGAGAAGGTAGGGACTGCGCTCTCTGAAGCACACTGAGATAAGAAGTGAATGGTGCGCCTGGCCCGCTGTGCAGCTGTGTGCCCACTGTGCAGCTGGGTGCACTGCATGACGTCAGTGCCCTTCCACCCTGCCACAACTGTCGCCATTCTGTTCGAGCCCCTGGCTTCCCTGGGATGCCGGGCATGCAGGCACAGGATCCCCTCTGTACCCGGCTTCCTGAAGAGGCTGGTGGCTTCCTGGAGAGTGGCTGGATGTCAGGGAGGAGCCGAGAGAGCAAGGGCTGGTCCCAGAGAGGGTGGAGCAGCTGGCCCACACGTGTGGAGAGCCAGCCGGACAGACAGAGCAGGAGCCTGAAGGGAGGTGGCCAAGCGCGGCACTCACAGTGAGACGGTGATGTAGAGGAAGCTCCAGTTGGACAGGCCCACATCAAGTGCTGTTGCCAGTGCTGTGGAGACAAGGGGCACCCACCAGCCGTGCAGCCAGGGCAGGCCGGAATGGGTGTGGCAGTTATAAAAACACTTTAGTGAGGCACCCAAGAGCCCCCTGCTTTGCCCTGTGCACCCTGGCTTTCTCCTGGGCCCTTGGGCTTTCCTTTCTATCCAGCAACTGAAGGGTCAACTCCTGGCCAAAAAAAAAGTGAGGTGGGTCCTGCTGCAGCACCAGGGTTGCAGCACATTCTGACTGGCAGACCAGGGATCGGTTGTGAGGCCTCTTGCTCCCACCTGTTAAATATTTTGAATATCCCCCTGATGAGGGGTATTAATCTGACCCTGTTGATTCCCTACTGGGTACTCTTCAAAGTGGCTTCTGTCTCTCAGGATAAAACACACACTCTTCTCAGAAGACCAGGTTTTGACCCTTACCGCCCTCTCATTTCTTCCACTTCCTCACACCAATGCTGAGTTCTCAGCATCCTGAAACACTTTCAGGTCCCCTTTCAGACCTACACACACTAAACCTCTCCCAGACGCCAAGAGCCCTCCCCTCCCCAGGACTGGCCAGTCCCACTCACCCTCACCCTCCAGGCCCCTGGCTCAGCCCCACCCAGCTGCCCTGTGGGCTGGGCCGGTTCCCCTCCTCTGTGCTCTGTGGTGACCTCCAAACCCCCTTTGCAGTACGGCAAGGGCAGGGGCCACATGCTCTGCTCATAAGTGTCTCCAGGCCATAGTACACGGCTCAGTGTATGGGTTCAAGGGTGAGGGAAGCACAAGGCCACGGTTGCAGCAGAGACTTTCTGGGTGTGCGCCAGGGAACGGGGAGATGAGGTGTGCGGAAGCCACAGAGCAGAGAGGCTGTGAGGCTTCCTTTTGTTCTTGGCCCACAGCTTGCCAAGCAACCCTCCTCCAGCCTGGACCTCCCCAGGGCCCACCCCACAAGCACACACCTGTCGGAGCTACTCTTCTGAGGTAGTCGGTCCAGCTCAGCACCACTCGGGCCCTGTGGCTGGAGCACTGAACCAGTGCCCTGGACAGGGCGGAGAACAGGAAGATCACAGCCAGGTGCAGCATCGTCATGAAGAGGGGGAAGTGGAAGCTCTGTATGGAGTGCAAAGCACAAACGCCCCAGCGGTTTGCAGGCTGCCCACACCAGGCTCCCTCTCCCCTCCTCACCTCTTTCGGGGAGCAGTGGTGCTAATTCTGCGGTTCCTGAGGGCTTTGCACTGTCTGAGGAGCTTTCACCCACATCCTAATCTCTTGGGATGAGAGACTTGGAGGACACCCAGAGAGCAGGTGGCAGACCAGGCATCAGTTGTACTATGGTGCCATCCCCACCACTGCAATAGGCCTAGCTGCCTGTACCAGCACCTCCCCATGGCCCATACCCAGGCAGAGCTGGGGTGAGCACAGCTGTACCAGGTATTAAAGTTCTGAACAAGTTCTTATAGTTTGGTAAACAGCTGATGCCCTAAGGCCAAGTTTCCCCAGCTCACCCTCAGCATCTCCCCTTTTCCAATCT
The DNA here is from genome assembly GCF_040802235.1 of Manis javanica. Classification (NCBI taxonomy): domain Eukaryota; kingdom Metazoa; phylum Chordata; class Mammalia; order Pholidota; family Manidae; genus Manis; species Manis javanica. Next base: position 12,847,309 of record NC_133160.1, on the reverse strand, counting down.
GTCCTTGATCTAAACATTTAGGGAGAAGCCCCCTGGCACACCACTACTGGAACTGACTTCCAGTCTGATTAGCTGAAGCCTGTGCCCTCCTGTTGTTAAATACTGGGGGCACTATAGCCATGGCCATGGCCACGTTCCCCAAACCCCCACACAGCAAGGCTTCCGAGTTACCTTTGTCAGCCATTTGTTGTAGAAGGTGATGCCGATGGAGAAGCAGTAGTAGAGCAGGACCAGCCCCAGAGTCAGCACTGCCTTCCAGACAAAGGCCACGTCGAGGGCCCACCTCCCCATCCGGGGAAGTTGCGACGCCCTAGCTCTGGGTCAGGGGAGGGCAGGCACTTCTCCTGAAGTCGGTGCACAGGAAGAGCCGGCTGAGCTGGGTCACGACTTGCAAGAATGTCTCCTGGCTGGGGGAGTTCTCTTTGCTTCCATGATTTGGGATCATCAACGGAGCCCCAGGTGGAATCCTCACCTAAGGGGCTGGTGGCCTGAGCTGATCCTCTCCATGATTAACTGGATGCAGGGCTCACAGGTCCCCAGGTCTGAGCTAGAAAGATGAAAAAACAGCTTGGGTGGCTCAGGGCCCCCCGCTATCCCACAAGGCGCAGAGCAGGCGTATAGCGTGAGGCGGCAGGCATACCCCACCTGCACAGGTGCTCACAGAACCCCCGTTGTCCATTTCCCTGTCACCTCAAGCTGTTCTCCATCAACTGCCACCAAAGTGACCTTTTAAAAACGTCAGACCATGTGTCAGCCCTCCAGTGCCCCTATGATAAAGACCAAAAGCCTTCCAGTGGCTCAGAAGGCCTGCTCCGAACCCTGCTGGATTCCTTGGGGGCAGCTCCAGGCTCTCTATCCCTAGTACCATCGGCCACCTTTCAGTTCCCCAAACACACAGACTCTTTCCTGCTGCCTGAAGGAACTGAACCCTTTTCCCAACATCATTCCTTTGTCAGCTGATCCTACTTATCTTCTTCACAAATGTCAATTCCTCAGGGACCACCCACTTGCTGGGCTCCCGAGATCCAGGCTGCTCTCATGGCTCCCCCAGTTTTCCTGCATTGCACTTGCACAAAGCATGATGATTTGAGTGATTTCTGTGTCCCCTGGGAGGCTGTGAGCTCCAAAGACAGGGACCACTGTGCCCATGTTCGCCTTCTGCCCACCCAGCACACTGGAAGTTCCCCACATGGAAGAGTCAGAGCAGGAGTGAGGCTGCATGACCTTCAGGGAGCTTATCTGGTCTTCAGGGTGTTAAAGATGGGCTCAGAAACCAATACCTACCTTGCCCTAGCCTCTAATGACCACGCCGACAGAGGCGATACCTGCCTTAGGGTTTTGCCAAACCAAACCACTCCCTGCCTCCCTATCCATCCATCCAAACCTAGTGAGTGTCCAGGGCATGCAGGCTCCAGGGAAATGGGGCAGACCGGCTGCAGCCTTATCCCCCCTGCTGCTTCATCTGTATGTCCCTCCCTCCAGCCCCTCCTTGGAGAGGGTCCCTCCCTGCTGAAACACAATCTCCTTTTTGAAACCTTCCTAGGACCATCTGATCAGACGTACCCTACTTCCCCCACGCAGTCCTTTTGGAAAGGGAGCAATTATATCAGTTTTGCACTCTGGAACCTGGGGTATCATTTCCCCTCCCCCAGGGCAAACAGGAAGCTGGCACAGGCTTTGCCCAGACACTCTAGGGCAGTGGTTCTCTTCAGGGGAACTTTGGAAACCTGTGGTGGTGTTTGGGGGTACTCTCCTAGCTTTTATTGAGGACTATACAGGGGAGAGTCCACATTAACAAGAATTATTCTGCATCCTGCATGACTCTGACATTCACAAAGGTAAAAGATGTACTCATTAATTACCTGAATCTAGAACCCAACTCTACTTTACATGTAACACAGAGCAGTTTCTTCATAATTCTGCTCTGCACTAAAATTTCCGAGACTACATTTACCATGTATGTTAAAGGGAGACTGAATAGTTTTGATAGAAGGGTATGAGTTCCCATTCTGGAAAAACTATGTCACCTTTAGCAGTGGCATGTGTCGTTTTTGAGCTGCCAATGCAACATGGCTGCTCAGGTTCTACAGAGCAGTGAGAGCACAGAATGTTTCCCTGTGGCTTCCAGTATGGTGCTCAGGAACTTACCTACCGAAACACATCTTACTTTATTATCAATCACTTGTCTTTTATTTCTCTATTATATTTGTGGTTAGGGTATTGACAATTTTTAAAATTATGTATAGGTAGTCTTTAGTAACTGTAAGTTTCATTTTAGGATAATAAGGGGAGGTGTTAAGGAAATATTTGTCATTAAAAAGAGGGGGTTGTATCCGATGGGCTAAGAACCACTGTGCTATGTAGTCTAATGTGGCCAAGTCCTTGCTATGCCTTCTGTAAGCTGACCTTGCCCCACTGTGCATCCCTCCCTCTGACCCCCACCAGCTGCCTACCTGTCCTTTCTGCTTGGATGGCTGCCACCAGGTACCTGACCCCCAGCCTGCCCAGCCCTAACCCCAGTTTTCCAGGAGTCATCCAGCCTCTGTCCAAATCTGCTCTTCTTCCCACTCCAGCCAGTGGCGCCACCATTCACCTGTTGCTCAGACCAGAAACCATGTTCTCGTCCTTAATTCCCCTCTTCCCCATAGCCCACATTCAGTCAACAAATACTTTCACCTCTCTTATAATCCCCCAAATAATCACAGCTCCTGACCTCCCCGCTACCATCCCAGTCATCAGCCTCTCTCCCCGCCACAATGCATCAGCTTCCTATTTGGTTCTCTCTGCTTCCCCCTGTGCCTCCCACAGCCTGACTCCTGCTTACACAGCCAGAGTGGGGCTCACAGCCACCAAATCTATGTCTAACGGGCCTCAGGGCCCATATGCTTTCCTCTCCACTAGGGCTTCGCAACCCTGGCAACACTGGAACTTGGGGCCCAATGATTTCAGGGGAGAAGGCCTGTCCTGGGAACTGCAGAGTCGTTAGCAGAATCCCTGGTCTTTAACCTGCTAGATGCCTATAGCAGCCCTTCCCCCTCATCCCAAGTTGCAAAAACCAAAAATGTCACCAGACATTGCCAAATGTCACCTGAAGGGCAAAACTGCTCCCTGCTGAGAATGACTGCTTACACTGCAAAGGCAACCACGGGGCATGCTGGCACCAAAGCAGCTTCCTCCGAGTGCTCTCTCCCACGGTTCCTACCATGGCTTCTAGAGGCAGTCTGCACCCTTCTGCGGCTCAACTTCTTGGACCTTCCGCTTCCGCAGCTCCTGCTCCAACACTTCGATGCCCTCCCTCCACTGTTCAGACCCTGCCCTTCCTTCCAAGAGCAAGTCCAGGCCCCCCACCTCCAGAAGTCCCTATGACTAGCCCAGCCCACAGGGAGCACTGTCTCAATGTTAACACTCATGCTCTTACTCAAAAGATCACCTAACGCCAAACACAAAATCAGACCGACCTCAGCTAGAAGGGCTCTTGGAAATCATCTAGCCACTTACTCAACATGCATTTATTAAGTATCCCTGTAGACCTAGCATTGGAGATAGAGGGAGTAACTGCTAAGGTCTCCTCCCTTCTTTTATGATAAGAAAAACCAGGTTTAGAGGGGCATATGTTCTTTTTCAAATCTCACTTGCCCAGGGAAGGAATTTCACAATCTGCCTTATTTTCCCCAGGGGCAGCCTAGCTGGGAGCAATGGCCACACCAGGGTAGAGCTGATACAGCACCCGGCTCCCCTCAATCTCCCCAATTGTAACATGGGATATGCAGCTTAGTGCTCAAAAGTACAGTCTGGAAGTAAGAGACCTGGGACCAAGTCATGGCTTTTCTTCACTGCTTTTTGACCCTAAGTTACCTGACCTCTGGACCTCAGCTTCCCCAGCTGTAAAGGAGGTAAGATCTGCCTCCTAGGAGAGGAGTCAGTGGCGCCAGGTAACCCACTCAATGCTGGCTCACAGCAGAGGCTTACTCCCCTGCTGGCCCCTTACAGCCAAACTTCCCAGGGCCCCCTAATGGCAACCCTACCCCCCACCCTCTGAGCTCACTTCAGCCTGTCCCCACTGCTCCACTGAGTCACCACACCCCCCTTGTTGTTCTCTTCAAGGGCCAAGTGTCTGTTCTCAGTAGAGACTGAGAACACAACTGACCACTTCTCCTCAGAAGATCTCTTGGATGCCACACCATACGCTCCTGTTTTTTCTTCTGCTTTTCTGGACTCCTTCTTGGTCTTCTTTGCTGGCTCCTCATCAACCCAACCTGTAAGAATTAGATGCCAGAGGGCTGGAACCTGGCTTTGGCTTTATCTTCTCATCTGAGTAAGCTCATCCTAACCTACTAACATGCCTGTAGGATAATAGGATAATATACAATTCTTTACATCAGCCCTAACCTTTTCCACCAGCTCCAGACTACTGTATCTGTCTATTTGGTAGCTCCACTCAAGATATCTAATACTTAAGATGTCCCAAGCCGATTTCTTGATTCATGTCCCCAACCTATTCCGAAGTCATTAGTTAATACCAGCATAATATACCTGTTTACTTCTGCCTAAACCCCCAAATCAATGATCCAGTCATCCTTGACCACTCCTTCCCTCCACTCTCAAGTCCTGTCCTGTCAGTTCCACCTCCAATACACCTGACCCATCTACTTCTCTTCACCTCTACTCCACCACCACAGTGACCTAGGGACTGCGCGTCTCCTAACCGGTGTCCCGGCTTCCTCTTCCCCTCTACAGCCTGCAGTCCACAAAGCAACCAGAGCTTACGCACAGAAAGCAGACCATGCCCTCCCTCAAAGGGTTGATCCCAACTCCTCAGCAGGCCCAGGAGGAAGGCCGCCCACCGTCTGATCTCTGCCCACGCCTGCAACCTCACTCTCCCACCACTGGCACAGCACCTGCCACGCTGGCGCTGGCTGGCTGCCAAACACATCAAGCTTGTACCGTCGGCACTTGCTGTTCCTTCTGTCTAGAACACTCTTCCGCAGACCTGTGCCTGACTGAGGTCTCCTCTACGGCACCCTCCTCGTGGCACCTCCCACCACCCGGCGTCTCCCAGTTTGCCCTTGTGTTTACTGCCCGCCCCCCGCTCCCACCCCACTGCGGGATGCGGCGCGGCCGGCGAGCAGGGCCGGGTCAGCTTGAGTCCCGCCTGAGGGCAGGCCCGGCACGACTCGGGGGCTCTGGAAATGCCGAAGAAGCGAGCGTCGCAGGCGGCCGCGGCGGCGGCGTGCAGAAGACCCGGCCACCCCATGGCGGGGAGACTGAAGGCCGGGACAGGCAGGAGCCTCGCGTGTCGCGGCGCGCGGATCCCGCGGGGACCCCACTCCCCTTCCCAGCTCCGGGTCCCGCCCTCGGGAGCGCGCCGGACGCCCGCCGCGCGCCGACTCACCTCGGCCGCGAGCGCTGCGGGCCCGGATCCTCCAGCCGGAAGTGCGAGGCCGAGCACCGCCTCGGGAGGGCACTTCCGCCGGAAGCCGCTGGGACGGGCCTGCTGTCCGTGGGGACGGGGGCGAAGTGGGTTACCTGTCAGCCCAGGCCCCGCGAGGCGCACCCTCCCTGGGAGCCCGTGGAGCCTAGCGCCGAGCACCCCGCAGATGCTGTGGTTGTGTCTCCTGCGCTCAATCAGGGCCTCGCTTTGGAGCTCCAGTGCAGGCCGCAGGGCCCAGGCACCCCAGGCAGCCAGAAGTCACCTGTTTTCTCTTATTGAAAACGTGAAGTATTGGCCTAATTCCAACCCAGTGCTGGGCAACCACGGAACCACAAAGATGAAACTCTCATGGGCTTTTTCTTCTGGGAGCTCAAGCCAGCTTGGGAGTGGTACAGTCAGGGGCATTAAATTTTAGGACTCAGATCTACAGAAGGTAATATAAACAAACATTTGTGAAACATTTTCCGTGTACATTGTAAGAATGATCTCAGTTTCAGTCTGTTGAGGGGCAGGTGAAGTGTTTCAGAGGAAGTAAGGAGGGAGAGAAACCTGGGGCCTGGCTTGGAGACCAGTTGTTTATTAGGAGAGTTAACAAAAGCTGTGGTGGAAAAGTAGCCAAGGGGCAGGTTGCAGTGGTCCTGAAAGTGCCAGCTGGGGAGTTGAGATCTTCCTTATCTTGCAGGATAGATTAAGAGGCAGTTGCTGCCGACAGGGAGAATGGTTGGGAGTCCAGGGCAGGTGAGAGTCGCAGACTGAGGCCCAGTTTGGGGCTTTCTCCAGCCCCTCCAGGGCTCACTGGCTCTAAGGCTGGCTGAAAACATGGATCCTTGCCAAGTGACTCAGCTGCTGCTTGGCCCTTCTGAACAGAAGCCTCAAGGCCAGAGTATAAGCATTGCATTTTGCAAACCACTGTGACCCTGCCATCACCAGCTGGCATCAGGCAGGCATTAGTTCATCCAGTGCTGACCTTTCACCTACAATAGCACCCATTACTGGCCAAGGGCTTGTCAGTCCTCAAGGCTGGTACTTGGACTTTCTATGCCTTTTTAAGGAGCTCGTCTTCGCCCCCTTCTCTTAGAGGATGTCTGTTTTCATTATCACCCTCATTCAAGCTTCCCAGCTACCAAGGCTGAGGTTAGGAGCAACAGCATAGAACACCAGCTGGAAGGCTGGGCACTGAACACTGGCAACACACAGGGTGAAGATGTGCCTCCTTTGTAAGGCACAAGTACTCGAGCTGTTCCCTGGCAGGGAGAAGAGACGGCACATTTACGGGAGTGTACAGTATCCCTTTCGCTGCTGATGCATCAATCTGTGAGCATCCCTCACCGGCAGGTGTGTGTATGCGCGTGCGTGTTGTGGTGGCAGGGGGGCTGAAGAGGAGGAGCTCTGAGAAGGCGGCTGAGGGCTCCAGCTGCAGCGCTCCGCTCTCTCCCAGACGCAATGAAATGAAGGCTTGCCAAGGTGAAAGCTCCCTTGGGCAGGTAGCAAGTACAAAGAAACAGCTGTTCATAGGAGCCACAGTTTGTACATGAAAGAGTATTTATTGAAAACATGGTTACTGATAGGTAACTCCTCGCTGCTCTCAGGTTACAATCTTGGTTCACAACTGAAGTGTTACTTTTTTCTGGCCTCTAATTTTCCCTCAAACATTCCATCCTAGGATCGGTAGATCTAATATAAATATATATACATGTCTGTATAAGTATGGCCTACAGTAAAGAAAATATATAGTACACTCTTGATTGGGCAGTACCTACGATGCCAGGTTACCAACACTGAATGCCACCTGCGTTCACTTATGTCCATGGAGAGAGGCTGTGCATGTGGTTTACAAGTGCTACAGCACCAGGGAAGCCCATTGGCATGGCTATGGCCTCAGCTGGCCTCAACCAGCTCCCTGAAATCCTGGCCAATGGCAGAAACCACAGCGCTGGGAGAGGGAGGATGGGAAGGCCGACTTCCTGAGGTCTGGAAGGCCAGAGGGGAGCACACTGGAGGGGATGCAATTCAGGTTAGGTGGGAGATTACCCCCCCAAGGGAGGAAAGCGATAAATGTGGGGGGAGAGGGGAGTAGAATCTCGTGACCTCACCACAGCCTAGGCCCACACCTCATCTGCGCTCTCCCTGCAGAGTTCTTTAAGACAGAGGGTGGGGCTTAGCCCTCTTAGTCAAATGCCTTTGACTCGCCAGGATGAGAAGCTGAGAGAGGTTGCAGGGAGAAATTTCCATCTGCCCAGACAACCGAAGGGGCAAGAGGGACCTGGTGGCTCCGGAGACCAGAGGTGTCGGAGCTAGCCCTGCGCAGCAGCAGCAGCAGCATGTGGGCACTGTCTGAGGCCGGAGTGAGCCCTCGCGGCGGCAAGGGCAAGGGCAGGCGCCTCCTCGGGAAAGGCCAAGGCCTCCACTTGGATCTGAGACACGGGCGCAGGTCACCCAGAGTCTGTCCCTCCAAGACTGTCACCAGGCCCGCACGTCTGTCCTCAGCAGGCAGCCTTTCCTAGGCCAGCTCTTGCCCCCACGGAGGCCCAGCTAACTGGAGAGCAGGCTCAGGGAGAAAAGGTGAGTGGCTGTTGTTAACTCCAGCTCAAGAAGCAGTTCCTTGGCCTGGAGGGCAAGGGCGTCTGCTGTTCATTCCTCATGACCTGATCCCAGGAGCCATGGGGATGAGGACGGAGCACCCTGCCTTCATGACTCAGAGTGGCCGGGGACCAAGAGGAAGCTCTGGGTGGCCCAAGGTGGGTTTGAGGAATGGCTGGCATTTACTGGCCACCACGGTCACTACAGATTCTGTACAAGCAGAAGACAAGGCACCAGACTGTGAGTGTTTCTCCTGGGCCCAAAATCCCTTCCTGGGTGCCGCCGATGCTGGCTTGGGGCTCAGCCATAGTGATAGACGAAATCATAGCTGCTGGGCTCCTTGGGCACTGGCGGGGGTGCTTCAGGAATCTGGATGTTCTCCAGGTCCAGAAGCCGCAGCTTCATCTCCATGCTCAGCAGGGTGTCCAGGTCACTCTTCGTCAGCTCGCTGGACATGTCCTTCCCCAGAAGGGCACTGAGGCCATCAATCCAGATGCAGTACTGTGGGGAGCAAGTTGCTAAACGTCACATGGTGGCCCCTGGCCGGCAGGACGTCCTGCCAAGATCCCTTTTCTGAGAGGACTCACAACAGTCTCTGTTGGCCCCATTAGGCATAGGCAAAACTGATTTGGGATCATGGCAAAGATAAATTACAAGGTGATCATTCCCTTTCTCAAAAGATCTTTGGTTTTTATGAGGAATTTACATTTAAGTTCCCTGAGATAATATCAAAAATAATTCTTTAAAAGTAATTAACGAATACAGCAAAACGAGACCTGAGCACTGGGGCATCAACTACCTGAAATTAGTAATGGGGTGGGGAAATACCTGTTAGGTGAAAAAGGCAGGACACAAAATTACCGTAAGATCCCCATTTTGATTCAAAAAAGTCAATTAAAAAAAAAACCCAGTCAATAAAGTTAAAAATAAGTACTAGAGAAAGTGAACTTGAGGGTCTCACGATAAGAGGGAATAAAAGCACTCTCAGCCCATCCTTCCCTAACTTCTTCTGTTCCATCTTTTTCCATGCCTTTGCTCACCTGCTCCCCACCTGCTCGGTCTTCATTCCTTCCCAGAGAACTCCACTGGCAGCTCAGGCCCTGCCTAAGTGTCTCCCACCTCTAGTTCCTGCTGATGGCTCTTGGAGCTCAGCAGACATGTAGGTCTCAACTGCAGCTACTCATTTAACATCAAGTATCTTCCGATGCTGCAGGTGAAACTGAGCCCCGTGCCAGGAGGACCAGGTCCATCTGGCTTCAAAGCCCAGGCCAGATCCACTACAGCATGTGACCAGGAGCCCTACAGAGGGAGAATCTGTCAGGTTCACTTAGGTAGGTGGCCATGCAGAAACTAAAAAGAGATTTTCCTAGTCCTAGGCAAATGACAGCCCCAGTTGACTCAGTGTTTTTAATGACAACCTAGGGCTTCTGCTCAAGAGTAACCTGGAGAGCTTGGCTCAGGGGGATGGCCCCAGTGGGGCAGGTCTTCAGTCTCAAACAGCCTTCATGATACACTGTGGCCCCCTGCTTTTAGGGGAGCATTCCTGTTCTGCCCACTCCTGCCCTCCAGCTGAAGAATGAGAGAGGGCTCGGCTGTCCAAGGCAGTGCCACACTACTCACCTCATACTTATTAGGTGCAATGAAGTTTAAGGTCTCATCAGGGTCATACAGGATGGAGAAAGCCAATTCCAACACCTCCTGAAGGAGAAAGGATTTCAGTTACTTGGAACAATGGAACAGCCTGTGCTTGACACTCCAAGGGCTTGGCCAAAGTTCTAGTAACTTGGCACCATCACCAAATATGCTGATTTAAGTGTGGTATCATCAAGGCCCCAGGGCACATAAGCAGGAGATGAGGCCCAGAGGTCATTGACCTTAACTTACCTACTCCCCACCCAAGTCACGCCTAAGATGTAGAGATACTTTTAAGATTGGAGAAAAGTCATTTCTCAACACTCAGAACCTTTTAATGTCAGAGTCCATGACTGTATATTACCTTAAATATATATCTTGGTAATTAAACTGAAAGTCTTGACAGTTTAAAAACCACAACAAAAATCAAATTATGGCCAAAGATGGATCAATTTGAGTATCAAAAACACAACTGTAATGGACTGAAACAAATAAAATTTGCTTAAATCCGTGAGTTTATAGTAATGCTAAAAAACACAAAACAAAACACATACACAAAATTGGTCACTGTTGGATGATACCAGAGAATAACTCACTGTTTTAAAAGGAGATACTTAAAAGGAAAGAATCCAGCATTTACTCCCCTTTCTTATATAAATTGTACCACTGGGGAACCAATAGTAGATGACAGCAAGTTTCTCTTTAGAGGAGTAGTTCAGCGAATAAATGAAAAGGCATGACTGCATTAGATTATCACTAGTGTGCAGACTTAATTTACGAGCAGAATGAGGCCTTGAGCATTAACAGTTTGCCAACATCACAAAAAGACAGACGACGACATATAATATGCCTCTTGAGAACATAATGCCATCTAGGAAGGAGTCTTGCCAAAAAAAGGGGTCAAACCTGAACTGGATCAAGCTTCTAGATCTCACTACCAATTTACAGTTCAGATCTGGGACATAGTAACAAGTCACACTACACCATGGGGAGACAGTCAGCACATTTCACACTCTGGGAAACTACCAAACAAGCAATCTGATTTCTTCAACTCATAAACTACAAAGAGAAAAAAAGAAGGAGGGGAAACTTACGAATTAAGAAACTTAAAAGACTAATCACAATGTGTAGATCCTATGTGGGTTCTAATTTAGCAAACAAAATAGGGATGAGTGTGTGTATGTGTATACATGTACATACACACATGGACATATTTTTATACAGAGAAGTTATTATATTTATAAGACAGTAAGTGGAAATTCAACCATCAATGGAATATTTGATATTAAGTAACTTTTTATTTCTTTTTAGGTATGATAATGGTATTGTGATTATGTTAAAGAGTCCTTGAAATTTAGATACATTCTAATTACTTACAGATGAAGTAATACTTGGGATTTTCTTCAAAGTAATAAGGGAGAAATAATTTAAGAGAGGATGGGGGCGAGAGCATGCACCCGAAGAGCAACTGTCCTCTCCAGGTGTCACGGTGACAGCCACCACCACTCAGGACTTCCTCTGCACTCACCTTGTTCTGCTTCAGGGCACTTTTCTCTTTCATGTGGGGACAGTCTTTCCCAGTGACAATGGCCTTGATGTCTGCAACAGGAACTGGCAAATGAAGGGAATTAGTCTCTGGAAGCTTTATGCTGCAAGGGGGTCTCTGCATCAGTGCTGGAGGGGCAATCCCACCCATCCTCCAGGCACAGGCCTGTGCGAGCTCAGGCACAGTGCCCCTGTATTGTCCCCTCCTCCGTGGTTGCCTCACGTGGACCATGGTCTGCTGGGTTCTGTCAGATCTGACTGGGGCTCAGTTCGGAGTGTTTGGCTTGTCTCTGCAAGGAGTGGGGCCTCAAACACTCACCTCACTTCCACTTCACAGTCATGGAGATGACAGTGCCACCATGGCGAAGAGCAGGGGCTGAGCTAATAGTAACGCTCACCACCTGCCAGCCACCCTTCCAAGTGCTTTCCATTCATTGTCATTCTATCCTCTTATAAGAGAAATGTGGCTGTTATTGCCATTTTATAGAAGAAAACAAGGCAGAGGGAAAATTAACCTACAATTAATTAGAATTAATAGCAAAGCCAGGATTTGAATCCAGGCAGCCCAGCTTCAGAGCTTCTGCTCTTAACCACTGCCTTTCAACCTAGTCTCATACCACCCTTTACCATCTGCCAAACCCATTCCCATCTGTCACCCCCCTGAATTCTCCAAACAGCTTTGTGAGGAGGCCGGGTAGGTGACCTCTGAGAGATGAGGAAGTGGGTCCGGAGAGGTAACTGGCCCAAGACCAGATTGTGGGAAACAGCCGGGACTAGAACTTAGAACTAGAAGCCCAGCTTCAATGACACAGCAACAGGGAAATGAACCTACTTTTCTCCTGCAGGGATTCGAACGTCACCTCCCCCTGCGGGTTGTCATCTAAGTCACCATAGTGCAGGACCTTGTGGTTCAGGGCCAAGCGGCAGTACCAGAAACGTTCTGGAACACAAGGGGAGCCGAGCAGGTGAGCAGGGCCGGTGCTGGGGTAGTCCTGGGCACCCCCGGGGCAGGATGGCTTGCTCCCTGCCTGCTTCCTGCAGGGCCATGGGGGCAGGCTCCCTTCCAGCAGGGACTCGGGGCAGGAAGGCCCAGCCCAGGCCCAGGCCCCCCTCACCTTGCCTTCGGCGATTCCCGATCTTCCGGAAACTGCTGCCCTCACAGAGCCGGTTCAAGCGCTGCTGCTTGATCAGCTCAAGGATCTCGGGCTGGATCTTCTCCCTCAGTTCCCTGGGGTGGACATGCACCAGAGGAAGGGGATGGTCACAGGGACAAGCAGGGCTTCTGAAGGCAGGCAGAGCTGGTGCCCAGTCCAGGTTGGCACTTACACAATTGGCGGAGACTGGAAGTCATCCTGACTCAGCCTCTCGGACTGGCGCAGTCGCAGAATCTCAGAGTAGCTCAGGCTACGGAGTTTGCTCTTGAACTGATCCAAAGAGTTGGGTTTGGAGGGCAAAGCTCGAGTGATCTGCTCTCGGACTACCTGCATAACCTAAGGGGAGAGGAAGGCCGCTGCCTCGCCGCTGCTGTACAGACCGATGGCGGACTCTGGGTCTGGGGCGCAGCAGGCGCACCGGACGTCTGCTGAACGAGTAGGGGCGCCACCTGCCTAAGGCACTTTTCCTTGCAGGGTTACTGAGGACAAATGGCTGATGCTGACAAATGCTTTGTTTCTCACACATTTCAATTAGTTAATGGTGTGGTGGAATGAGCATAGATTTTTAGAGTCAGGGAGAAATGGGTTCAGATCTTGACTCTGTCCCTCAGTCTGTTCCTTGAGCAAGTCATTTAGTCTCTCAGGCCTCCATCTACTCATCTTTAAAGCAAGAAAAAGACCCATATTCTGTAATGTGCTGCTTTAAGGATTACGAGATGCTATATGGTGTGTTAAAAAAATGTGTTACTTCCCCTAAAACAATAAAAGCTAAAGAGAAAAACAGTATCATACCACACGTCTAGTCAGCTCTCCACCAATGAAGGAAAAATCTATAGGAAAAAAGACTAGAGGGAAACATAAAAATGGTCATGGCTGGATGGTGGAGCTATAGAGAACTTTTCCTTCTTTATATTCCCCAAATGTTATACAATGAGACGAGCAGTTTCAAAATACTCAGCTCCTAGACTGTCAGCCTTTGAGGGCCTAGCAGTGCTCGCCAGCAAGTGGGCACTCAGATTGCATGAGCAATGACCTTGACATGTACATCATTCCAATCCATCCTCCCTGCCACTTCCAGTGCACAAAACTGCAACAGCGCCCGCACACAAGTGCTCAATAACCTACAGCTGTGATTATGATGCTTATCCTCCTGCCCCCTAAGGAAGCCAAGCAGGACAAGCGCTGGCTCGACTGGATAAGTGAGGGGCCAGGGCACCAAGGGTTGGACACCTGCTCAGGGTTACAAAAGCAGCACAACCAGAGGGGACCGAGGCTCTTCAGTGCCTGCCTCAGTCTTGGGACTCTGAGCTGCAGACCAAACTGGTTGTCCAGTTCAGAGATTCACCAGGCTCTAGCCAGCTGTCACAGCTGTCACAGCTGTCACGTGAGGGTTGCAGCCTGTGGACCGCAGAGCTCTGTGACACGGACCTTGTTGAAGTCCTCAGCTGTTGCCCTCATCTCCTTCCAGGTCTTGTTCAACAGCTGGATGCAGATCCCAAAGAGCTCTTCGAATGCCCGGTCATGGGTAAAGAACATCGGGTGGTAGTCGTTGCGTCCTTCGTTTGCTGTGGAAGGAAAGGAACACGCAGGTAGGAATGGTCTACCCAAAGGGGCCCGGGAGCTCACGTCCTGAAACTCTGGGTCCTCTGCTCCCACGTCCCAAGGAACAAAAGTGGAGCGAGGCCCAGGCTAATGAGGCTGTGACATGGGGCTTCCTCTGCTTCCCTAGCTTCCTTCTCAGGGGCTCTTCCCCTTGGTCGGGCTCTACCCTCTTATGGACTCGGCTACTCTTATACACAGGAGCAGACAGAGGCAGCACAGTGCTTGAACATGTTTAAATTACCAGCTCAAACAAGGCGACAGCCATGATTCCCATCAACAAGGATAAGATGGATGGCAGCTCACTCAGTGACTTAAAAAAATGCACAATAAGGTTGTCCAGTCCCACTGACACCTAACTTCATAACTTTTAGCCTCACCAGGCTCCTGATTGTAAGGAATGGCTGCAGGAAGAGAGGGAGCTGCAGACTTACGTAGTTCCCCAACCTGCAGGATTTCACAGAGCATTTTGGTGAGCTCGATGGCACTGCGGCCAAAGGGACATTCATGTTTGTCTTCTCGGCTGCTGTTCTCCAAGACAATCTGGGGCGAAAGAGGGAAGGCAGGTGAGAGAGGGAGGCGAGCGACGCAGCACAGGACTGAGAGCTGGCCCCAGCTTTTACCCGGATGTAGGTGTCCTGGTGGACTTTAGCCAAATACAGCATGTTGTCCAAGGCCAGCATTCCAGGAGGAGTCTGGGTGAAGTCCATTGCTGGGTTGATATGGTTCTGGAGAAAAAAGAAACCCACTCTGAGACTCAGTAGCCTCCCTGTGGGCAGCATCGCTTCAGCGGAAGGCCCACCACCAGCCTCCGTACCTGGGTCTTACCTCTTTCCTAGCCCTCTTCCCACACCTGGCTCTGCTAGGAGCCTGAGCGCTCAACTCTGTGTGTCTTCCCAGCGCCTAGTATACCACAGGGCACTGAGTAGGTGTGTAGTAAATATTTAATGAATTAACTCCATCCTCAAGCTGTATCCTATCACAAAATATCCACTCTAGCTTTCAAAGAACCTAGCTTTGTGACAGGTCCCTTCCCTGCCTATTTGGCTGACTCTGGCCCTTGTATGAGGGGTTTGTTTCCCAGGGCCAAATGGCACATGGAAACCTGTGACCCTGGCACCACCGAAGCAAACCAGGCATCAAAGCCCCTCCAGCCGCCTCTTAGGGTCAACTATCTATCCCAGGGCCACCAGGAGGAGGGAAGGGTCTCAGGGCTTTGTCTGGGCGGGCCCCCGGACTTCCTGCCAGGGGAGAAGGCCTACCAACATCTGTGCTTCGGGAAACTTACAGTAAATCCCAGCATTTTGTAGTCCTTGGTGTACATGGCTTTGCGTTTTTCAGTCCCACTTCCAGGGACAGTGCTGGGGTCTGACTCGGCATCAAATGCAATCCTCCTCAGTTCAAATATAATGTCTCTTTGAGCCTGAGAAGTGAAACAGACAACCAGCAGGTGAGTCTGCTAACCAAGGGAAGCAAGGCCAAGAAAGAGTGAGTCAGGCTTTGGGGGACAGAACTCTGAGGGGCACCACCTCCCCTTAGCAGGGCAGAGGTGGGCTTGGCCGACAGCCACCCACCAGGAAGCAATGACGGTGAGGCACAGAGCTACATCTCCCCAGCGACTTCACAAACCATTCCTGCAGACCAGGCACTGTCCCTGACACGCAGCAGCTGCTCGACACGTAGACTAAGGGCGGAACGTATGTCAGGCAGCACATGGTTCATACCAGGAAAGCTCCGTCCCACTCAGCACCACCTACCTGGTCACTGGGGTCCATCTTGGTCATCATCCTTTCTTCCAGGAGGTTAAAGGTCAGGACTTGCAGGACATACAGCTGATGGGCCATCTCAGTTTTGATCGGGCGGTTCCCTCGGATCACATGCTGGAAAAAGCAAAGGCAGGGAGCTGAGGGTTGAGCTGATTTTCTTTTGCTGAAGAGTCACATCTGTGCTGGTGAAAAAGAAAGTATGCCAGGCAGGGAGCAGGGCTTTCCTCCCACACACAGGGACTTCATGTTCTAGAAGGGGATGGAGTCTGAATGGGCTTGATTCAGGCAGAGATGATTCACTGCAGACCCGAGGCAGTCCTTTCTCTGCACTCCCCTGGGCAGGGTGAGTGGGACGAAGGGGGAGGCTGCACCCGCCACACTGCAAGACTCCTCATTAAGATTAGGAGAGGGGAGGTGAGCAGCGGGCCCCCATTCCAACTGGCTACTATACAGGCCTGCTCAGGCCAACACAAGAGGGCACAGAGCAAGAGTTGCTCGCAGAGTTGGACAGTAAGGTTCCTTTGTTTTCTCTTAGAAAAATAAAATGTTTTGGATGGCCTCACTGAGTGGAGAAGCTTTAGAAAAAGTCATTTTCTTTAAATAGTATCACACACACAAAGGGGGACATCTAACGCCCTGCCCAACCCTTCACTCTCTCCCCTTCTCTCCACTCACCCTGTGTACAGCACCCCTGTGTCCCTTTCTGTCCTCTGCTCCCTTTCTGTGCCCCTCACCCTGCTCAGTCCATCACCCCCACGGTCCCTCTGGTGCCCCCCACTTTGGGCCCCTCTGCTCTCTTGCTCCACCTCGGTCCTTTGCTTGCACACCTCCTCTCCCGCTATCCCCAGGGCACAGCGATGCTGGGCTGTGTGCTTGTCTCTCGCCGTCGTGCTCCCTCCCATGATCCCTCACTCTTGCCTGCTGGCTCCCTCGCATTTCTCACTCCCTCTGTCTCCCCCAGCATCCTGAGTCTTGTCACTCTTGGTCTTTTCTTGCCCAGTAGAGGCTGACGCCCTATCTCCCAAACATACCCTCCGTGTCTTTCAGGTCCTCTTATTCGGCCTAGTTCTATGTCCACAGCAGTGCTGTTCAACACGGTGGCCAATAGCCACATGTGCCTAAATACATTTTAAGTTGGTGAACATGAACTGAAGTTAAGAATCCAGACTCTCAATCACAGTAGCCACATCTTGAGCTCAATAGGCATATGTGGCTAGTGGCCACCACCAGTATTAGAGTAGATATGGAGCACTTCCATTATCACAGAAAGTTCTACTGGACAGCCCCACCCTGGAACTGACTCTAATAAATCAGTCTTTCTAGAGCTCCTCTACTTTAGGTCAGCTCTCTCTGCAGCTTGCTCTGGGACTTGAGATGAGTCTCTTTAGACCTATGTACAGTACAGTTTGGTAGCCACTAGCCACAAGGCTGTTGAAACACCTGAAATGTGTCTAATCCAAACTGAGATGGGCAGTAAATAAAAAAATGCATAGAGTCTCAAAGCCTTAATACGGAAAAAGAAAATGTTCAATATCTCAGTACTTTCTGTTGAATACATGTTGAAGTCATAGCATTTTGGATATACTGGGTTAAATGAAATATGTTATTGAAATTAAATTTCCCCTATTCCTTTCCAGTAGCATCACTACTACATTTAAAATAAAGTAAGTGACTTGCATGTATTTCCACTGGCTGGTGGTGTTCTAGACTTCCTCTCCCCACCCTGTGACTTCAGAATGCTCTTCATTTCTCTCTCTTTCT
The DNA here is from genome assembly GCF_040802235.1 of Manis javanica. Classification (NCBI taxonomy): domain Eukaryota; kingdom Metazoa; phylum Chordata; class Mammalia; order Pholidota; family Manidae; genus Manis; species Manis javanica. The sequence goes on along the minus strand of NC_133160.1, from coordinate 12,829,841 downwards.
CTAGATCTGCACAGCCTAATACAGTAGCTAGCTACAAGCCACATGTGGGTATTTAAGTTTAAAATTGGAATAAAAAAAATTAAACATTCAGTTTCCCAGTCACCCAGACATAACTGAAGTACTGGGTGGCTTCATGTGGTTAGTGGTTGCCATTATGGACAGCCTTCCACACCTGCAGAAAGTTCTGCCCACACACTGCTTCTGAGGCCTCCCTGGAGCGTGCTGACCCCCTGGCCTCTCCTCCCAGCATGGTGGCCGTCTCCAGCCCTCTCTAGTGCCTTCGGTCCTGTGCAATCCCTCTGTCTCTCCAGCAAGAGATCTCCCTCCTGAGCTCAGCTGCACTGTCTCCTCCACCTTCCCAGCCTATTTCCTTCTCGGCTCTGCCCTCCCTCCTCCCGTGGTCCCCTTTCCTCCCTCCCTGCAGTCTCACTGCTCAGGGTCTTTTCTCTGCCGCTGTTACTTCCATCGCCTCTACGCCTCCTCCGGCCTCACCCTGAGCCCTTCCCTTCTCAGTGTCCCCCCCTCTGCCACTACCTGTCCATCCCTATTCCTTCCTCCTCACCTCTCTTCATAACTCATAAAGCCACTCTGAAGCCTTCTTTGACTGTCAAGGACATTAAGGACTGCACCCTGGCTTGAGTTGGTTAAATCCCAGGCGTTAACCACCTTCCTAGCAGACCACTTAAGTCCTGAGCCCTGACATTGAACTGCCTTCTCTAGTGGAATCTCTGTTTGTTTACAAGGTTTGTCCAGAAATGAGCTGAGCTTCTAACCCCGTTTAAGTAAATAATAAGCTTTGAAATTCATTAAATTTCACTCAGAAGGTCACTCTTGCTCCCACACAGGCAGAGGTTACAGCGCCCAGGACAGCTGCTCAGGAATGTGGAGGAGAATGCATGGGCACCAGTGTGCTTCCTCTCCATCACCTGCAGACAGAGTGCATCTGTCCAGGTCCCTCCTGCCAGGCTGGCAGGTGCTGTGACCAGGGAAAAGGTCAGCAGGCAGGAGCTAGTTCTGCAAGGTGACGTCTGGTGAGCTCTGCGTGTTTAGAGCAGCTGACAGTGCAACCTCACAAATGCTCAGAGCTTACTTTGTGAATTCTATCACCTTTCTATCCTGTTCAGAGAAAACTGCCAACACGAATGGAGTGTTTAGCAAGTGCCAGGCACCCTGCTAGCACTGTATATATATTAGCTCATTTAGTCCTCACATCTAGATGAGCAAATTGAAGCCCGCAGAAGTTAAGTGAATTGCTCTAGATCAAAGATTGGTTAATGGCAGTGGGGGCTGCTGACTCCCAAGTTCATGCTCAGAATGATTAAGCCTTTCACACCTGACTACTGTTGTCTCTCAGTTTTTCCCCCTTATTTTTGACAACTGATAAAATGATCTGATTTTAATCCAGATCCTTGGCTCCTCCCACCCTACAATCCCCTCTCTCAAATGCCTCCCTTTCCCCACCAACTCCCTCTTCTCCTCCCTCATATCCCCCTAAGGACACATAGGTCTTATGGTATGATTTTTCTAAAATGCCAGTCTAGTTATTTCACCACCCTGATTAAATTCCTTTACTTGCCCTTGGGAAAAAAGACTACAGTCCTACCTGATCTAGTCTCTGCCACCCCTCTAGCCTCACAAATAATGCTCCTTGTCCCACCCTCTCTCTACTCAGTCACACACTCCTTCTGGATTCTAGCCACCCACTACTGGAATTCTTTTCTTCTGGGTCTTTTACTTGTCTCAGCTTCACGTGAAGACATTCCCCTAAGGGCTTCCTCACCTCTCTCCTTCCAGGCAGGACTGACTCCTCCTCCTCTGAAATCTCCAAGACCATAAATTATGAAACCACTGACTACACAGTGCTGTGACCACTTACCTTTCCTACTGCCCTGGAAGTTCTTTCAGAACAAACACACGTTTTATCATCACTAGCACCCCACACAACTCAGGTTTATGACTGGTGTGAGTTGAATGAATTACTTTCCTTTGTGCCTAGTTTAACACACTCCCTCTGGTTAGACATTTTTGGAGTGGCAGAGCAACCCCACATGGCTGGCCTCAGTACCTCCTTAGAGGCTCTGCAAGTCCTGGGGGCACAGCCTCCCAGAGACAACTCTGCTTATGGAGGACTAAAAGAAAAAGCTTCCCAGTGTAAGACGTGTGCAGCACCTACTGTTAAGTTCCCTCTGAATACCCTCCCCACTCAAAAATTTCAGTAATAACAAGAATAGTAATAATTGTTATAAATAATAACACAACAACAATAGTAACAAAACACAGTTTGTTCCAGGAACTTACATTTAGGATTATGGACCGAAGGTGCTTCTGTGCAAATGCATTGGCCATATCCTATGGAGAAAAGTAAGCCAATGTAAGGCAAGGTGGCAGGCACACAGCCATGACAGCTAAGAGCAAGGTGGTGTCACAGCTCTGGGGATTTTTCTTTTACATATTTTTCCCTTTCAAATGAAAAGCGGGCAAACAGAATGAAAGACCCAAGGACCATCAAACGTATTTTCTGCTCAGACAAATTCTCTCACATTTTTTCATGAGTGCAAATTGACTAGAATGGGGTTTCCCTTCCTGTGGCACGATCAACTGCATCATCTGCAGGAGGGACAAAGACTGCTTCAGGACGAGACGCTTGTGTTACAAGGATGTTGGTGGATGGAACAGCGCGCACGGAGCACAGAGCAGCATGAAGGTTCCCCAGCTACATGCACCATTCCAGGCAGACACCACCCGCCACAAGGCTAGAAGGGACTCCAACAAAACATGACTCCAAAGTGGGTGAAGGGCTCCGGACCCAGCACCCCCACCATACCCCTAGAGCCACACCAGCTACCAGCAGACAGAGCCAGGGCGTGGCATTTCTGAGCTGGCCAGGGGTCCGTGAAGAGCCTCTGACTGGTTTACAGAGAACGTGTTGGGTGCTTTGGGGTAATTTGTTATAACAGAGTCACCTTTTTTATTATATTTGATTTAGATTTTGACAGTAGCACTTTATTTACTTATTAGCACACTCAGGAAAGAAAGTCTGCTACATAAGTGAATCTTCCAGGGAGCAAAGCTTTAGGGTCCTTTCAGAACCTTATCTTGACTTTTCCTATGCAAATCTCCTAAAATTGTATCATATACAGTTCTTTACTTCCAGAGAGACTATAGTGATTATAATTTAATCATTACCAAGGGCTTGGCTTCATCAGAAAGAACATCAGTTATACTGTGTTGTGACACTGTAAAACCCGAAGGAGCTATTGAACGTGACGCTATTTCTCCCTAAACAAAATGGTCCCAGATGACTACGGTTTTAATTTTTCTGACAGCTTTTCATAATCCTTCTGTCTCCTCCTTCCAATGTCAGCCATCCCTTCTTATAGTGTTAATTAGTATGACTTCACTTTCTAAACTGCTGCCTTAATTTAATTTTATAGGTAATTCTAAATCAGTGGGCCTGAGGGAGCTGTCACACCTCTCCTATGGAGCAATATCCATGAGCACCGTCATTTTTCTCAGAGCTGCAAGGCCTTTCTCTCTCCTTCTAGATTTCTAGCCATACTCCAAACAGCTGATGCTGACAGGAACATTAAATTTTACTTTGCATCCCCTGAGCACACACTAGCTAGCAGAGGAGGAAGGTGGTCTAGAAACGTCTTTGGCAGCTACAGGAGGTGGGCTTGAGATGAAATCTTGCTGTGGACAACTCAAAGTGGGTGATTGACAGTGGCTACTGCTAGAATGTTAAGGCTCAGACCAAAAGCTTCTCTGTGGTGCCGGGGGAAATACTCATCCTTCTTCATATCCTCACCAAGCCAACCTCTTGAGAGCTCCCTCTAACCAAGAAGGGGGCATTCAGATTCCCTTCTGTCAACTGTCTAAACCGTTTCAAATTCCTACAAGCTAGTAAGCATCCAAAAGGACATGGATTACCTTTATCTTTGTTATACCAAGCTGGAAGCCAAGGCCTCTGTGCTATCTAGAGGAAAGCCACAGGCTGTTTCTGAATCTGATCATGCCTGGCTCAACCACAGACCCACCATGTAAAGGCAGGCCACAAAGGGAAGACTAGGCTTCACTCCCTGGGGCAGGCGGCGTCCCCTTAATCCTTTAAGTGATTCTAATCTGCAGCACTTCCCTACTGTCCTGATAAATGAGATTTATAGCACACGGTCTCTCCCTGGGTCTTGGGAGTGTCCTGGACGTCTGATCAGATACTGAGACGCTTGCCCAGCTTTGACCTCCCACCTGGAAGAGAGCAGGGGCCCTTTCCACACAGTGGAGCTACTTACAGTGACAGGCAGGTCTAGAGGATTAAGGTGCTTGTCCTGCCGGCAGAAGCAAAAAGCACAGAGAGAAGCAGATGGAAGTATGAGCTTTCTGCTTACACGCAAAACAGGACTCGGAAGGAACAGATTAACAAAGCAAAGCCATCTAACACAGACAAGGACAGACAGAACCGCAGATGCTCTTGGTCCTCCCACGAAATCCACCAAGAGCTTGGTACAGGGTCCCCCGTGAATTCCACCTTACTGAGCCCATGGTATTGACAGGGAATTGAAAAGTCTTTCTTTTGTATACTACTTGGGCTTTTGCCAGAGAAATCTAGAACATCAGTGTTAGATGTCATTTAACCTGGTCTTTCGTTTAGAGAAACTGAGACCCAGAGACATTAAAGCATTCGCCCACCGGTGGCAGAAGTACTTAGCCTCCAGCCCCTGGGCTCCTAGGTCGGTGCTGGTTCCTCTGCCCAGCTGATTACTGGTTTCCTCACTTGTCAGAGAGGGGTCTTGTTTTTCCTCATGACATCCTTATGAAGTGAATGGGGGCAATGTTGTTGCTCCCATATGACAGGTTCAAAAGAAAGAAACCGGGGTTCTGAACTGGGGTTCAGAGAAGTTAGAGTGATTTGTGTAATGTCACACAGCTAGTTAATAGGGGCAGAAATAAGCTGAGAACCTGGATCAGAGGATCTTTATACATGAAGCTTCATACTAAGTCCCTCTACTCCTGCTTCCTTAAGAATGTCATCTGTTTGGTCTCCTTGCACTGACAGTGATACCCAGAGGGTGTCCTCTTCCTTGATCCTCTGACCCAGGCTCAGGAAACTATGGCCAAACTAAGCTTGTCTCTTGATTGTGCATATAAGGTCTGACTGGAAGACAGCCACACCCATTTGTTTATCTACTGTCTGAGGCTGCTTTTGGCTACAGGGGCAAGGCTGAATAGTTGCCACATACACCACGGCCCTAGAGTGAAAAATTATTTACTTCCTGGCCCTCTGGAGTAAGAAGTTTATAGGCCCCTGCTCAGACCTACGACCCAGCTGGTTTCTCTCCTTGTTCTACTGGGTCCTCTTTAGCAAAGCCACTCTTCCCAAGGAGGAAGGGCTCTTGGGAGAACTGGGTTTCTGCTCTCTATACAGCAAAGGGGGGGCGGGGGGTGAGAATTCGTCTCTTGGGAGATGAAAGCTGAAAAGGCAGCCACAGACCTGTCGCTTGTCCTCAGGAGCCTTCAGAAAAAGTGCATTAATCAGTGCAATGGCGTAGGTCTGAATCTCCTGGTTGGAGCTGTGTCAATGGAGAAAGAAGGCAGAGGAGGATTAGAAGACTAACCAGCGAGATACTTAGAGACAGATTAGCACAATCACTCAGATCATAATCGTGTGGGGCTAAGCCTCAAAAGTGGGCGTACTCCTCCACCCAGCACTCCCACTGGTAGGAATTTATCCCAAGTTAGTAAATATACCACTGTGTAAGATTAATTGGCAAACGGTTTCATTAAAGTACTATTAAAAAAAAGAACAGTAAATGATCCAAATGTCTACACTGGCAACTGTTTATATACACTAAAATCCTATGTAGTCATCAAAAATCAAGTTTTAGAGTAAAGGTTCTTCAGCTGGGATTCAGGGATGGGTTCAGAGTGTCTGTGAGCCCTAGAAATGGTTTAGAAATGTCTATGTCATGGTTGACTATGTGTTATTTTTCTCAAGGAATGAGAGTCCATAACAGCTATTAGATTTTCAAATGCATCTGGGATGCAAAAAATGATTGAAAACCGCCCTTTTAGAAAACTTTTTGACATGGGAAATGTTTAAGATATATTATTCTGTAAAAAAGTCAAGGTACACATAGCATGTATAAAAGATCCCAATTTTCTTAAAAATATGCATAGGAAAAAGGATTGGTGGGACAGTCGATTTAATGCTAACATTTATGTCTGAGGTGGAAGAATGGGCAAATGATTTACTTTTTTGTGCTTTTCTGTATTTTTGAAGTTTCAACTACAAACTTACTCTATTTTAAACAAAGAAAACAACTACAATCATTCTCTGAACCTTATAATCCTGGCACTTGACAAGCGGTCTCCACGAGCCACACTGGTGCATTCTGGGAGCCAATGGACTTCCTGGCTGGGCAGGGGGCACCTTGGAAGACTAATGGAGGCACTAAGGGTTCCTCAGCCCAAGCAGCAGAGGACATCATTTCTGGTGACACTGCGGGCTGAAAGTGTTCATGGAAGGACTGCTGAGAAATGCCATGTTCTTCTAGCACCCTGAGGGAGACACCCGGTCATTCCCAATTCAGAAACAAAAAAGCAGAGAGGTGTGTCTGAGGTCAGGAAAATCAGAATCCTCCATCTGGAGTTTATAATGTCCTTCTCACTTCCATCAACCTTTTTGGCTTTTGGGGAAGGAAAAAGGAGGCTGAACAATCCCTTGGAAGGACAGGGAGAAATCAAAGCTTCAGATATCCCTGTGCTTTCTTTGTACTTGGATTAGTGGGGAGGACAGGTTGGAAGCAGAGCGGCATAAAGACAAGGCTGCTGTAAACACCAGGTCGGGGAGCTATGGCTTCCCCTGGAACTGACAGGGCATTCTGGCAGCATTTTGCCAGTGTCCATAATGCAAGAAGGGCACAAGAGCCAGAAAGAAACCAGCAGTCCTACCACCCTTGTCTTGGGAAGTCCAGCCCTTAAGTTGCATAGAATGGTTGAAAGTAAAGTAAAAGGAATGGCGAGGAGAGGGACAATGCACCTAAGCGTTCATCTGTCTTCTGAGGTAATTACCTGGTAAAATGCTTTAGGATGTGGTAAGCCTCTTAAAAATCAAACAAAAGCAAAAAACCTCTTGAATTTATTGAATCTTTATCCTGTGCTGGCCACTGTGCCAGATCTTTTATCTCCTCTGATCCCCGTAAGTCTGAGAGATGGGGATGATTCACCCCAGTCTCAAGAGGAGGCCGGAAGGCAGAGACCTGGTAGGCAGTAGAGCCTGGATTTGAACTGATACCTGAACTCATGCCCTAGGCAGTACTTCCTGCTACCTCCTACAGGATACTGCTAGTTCAGTAAGGGTTCATTCAACAAATACTAACTGAGAGCCTACTTAAATCCAAACAGGGGATACAAAATGATTGGCCCCTATTCCCAGAGAGTTCAAAGTTTAAAATAAGAGACAGGTAATAAAGATACAGCATTTTATACAAGTATAATTATAGGTACAAACAGAGACCATTTGGCCCACAGAGGATGAAACATCAAATTCTGTCTGGTACCACAGTGGTGCAGGAAGATTGGAGAATTTCACTTTATCCTAAGGAGAAGTGGAGAGGCTGCTAAGCAGGAGCATGTCGCAACCAGGTGTGAACTGCAAGAGGAATTCTGGCAGGGCTGTGAAGTGGTGATAAGTGAACGAACAAGCAGACCATCAGCTTGGAACACAAGCAAAGCCACAGCAGGACTGGAAGACTTAGAGAGTAGGAGGGGAGAGAACGGTAGGGAAGGCCGGGCAGGGTCTCCTACTCACACCTGGAGGTGAGAGATGAGCTGTCCCACGGTGATCTCCTCAGCTATCTTCTGGTACAGACTCTGGCTGTTCAAGACCATGCTCTCCAGGATGGCCAGGGACCTCTGAAGGATTGACACATCCACCATGGGCTGGCTCACGTACCCTGCAATCTAAAGCCATAGCGGGGCAGGCCTGTTAGGAAGCTCAGGGCCCAGGAGAGCTGGATGGCTTGGGTTTCTGACGCTTGCCCACACAGGCTCTCTCCTCCTGAGCATGCTGCCCACGTTTGGGTGGCTGCCCTGAGGTGGACAGTGGTATCTGGTTTAAGGCTACCCTGGCTAATATGCCAGGGATTCCCTAGGCATGGATGACTGAATTCCAAATTACAATATTTGGTCAACTGTGTTTCCTCAAAAATCTAAGGGTACAATCTTTTGTTTTCAAATAAGTGTTCAGGGATAAAACAGCTGTGTGTAGAAAGTGGGGGATCTTATGGCAACTGGGATCTCATTTTATCTCCATGTATTCTTCTCCTGACATACACTCTGTTCTTATACACACATTGAACAGCAGAGGTAGAAAGGCCTCAAAGTCCTATAATCTAATCCCTCTAATCAATCCCCATTATATCCTTGACACGGGGTCATTTCACTTTTGCCTAAATATCTCCAGCATCAGGAAGTTCCCAATGTCCCAAGCCAATGAGAGTGTAGTTCTAGGTTGGCAGATGTATCATTCCTTGGTTTTAGTTCTGTTTTCTGAATTGACACAGGCCCTTCCTGTAGAAGAAAAGACAGCAAGAGGAGAAGTAGCCCTTCCACCGGAGTTCAATCTGACCATCCAGACTATGTTGCACATTTGTAAACAGAAGGCAGACTCGATCCAAACAGGCTACCTTGCACATCTACCTTGCACAGAGAGCAGACTTGGAAACATAGGCAAATGAAGTTAATATGTTTTTACCCAAAGGAAAGGGGGAGCCCAGGAAGACAGGGATGGTGCTGGATGACTGGCTGGCATTACCCCAGGTCTCACTGACTATGCAACTCCCCTTTGGCCACACTCAGTCCTGAGAGCCCAGTCCATCTTCTCATGAAAGTCCCGAGAGTACAACGAGTAAGCTTTGCAGGAGCCACAGAAGCGGAGCCTCAGGATGAAAACTTCAGCCTTGGGATAGATGGTCAACCCTGTGCAGAATGGCTGCCTTGCCTGCGCCTCTCCTTAAACTCAGAGAACTGGCAACTGAAGGAGGAGAGAAGTGCAGCATGGCAGAGCCCTCACCTGCTTAATGAAGGTGCTGGAAACCATATCCCAGGAGACAATCCCATGGTCCATGAGCTCTAAGAAGGCAGTCAGGGTGAATGCCAGCATCTCACTGTAGCTGAGACAGGGGCAAAACACACGTAACATAATACAGAGGTTAAGAACTGTCAAACCGCACCCTTGGTAGGGGGACCCAAGGGAAATATTGCCCGATGTTCACCCCTAGGCCAAGGCAGCACACTACAAGAAACAATACGTTCAATTCCTGTTTACTATTTGCTCTCTACACATTTTGTCTTTGCAAACGTCAGTGTCTTCCTCTGTAAAACTGAGTTAACCTCACAGGCTTGTGGTGAAGGTAAGATAACGATGTATGCAAAGCCCTTTCCCAATTGCCGATAGACAGTAAGGACAAAAATGTTTCCCCCCTTTGTCTCTCCTCTTCTACATTTAGCTTGTTAAAAATCTGTACGGTGCTCTGCAATTCAGACCATATTCCTGTTTACATACAGCATGCTCAATCCCTTCTCATTAATACTCCTCATGCAACCTGCAAGGTAGTTATTATCCCTATTTTAAAGAGAAGAAAATGAAGGCCAGTCTAATCCTATACTCTGAGGAGACTGCAAAACTCCTGGGTCAGTGCTGATAGCAGCTGAAGGCTTCAGGATTTCCATGCAGCTGGGAAATCCAAGACTTAAAACAAATACCCATGATTAGCTGCTCGGTTTGGCTCCAAATTTCAATAGTGGATCCATTGGCTGAAAGAAGATTTCTGACTCCCTCTCTGCCAGCTTGGGCTCCGCAAGCTTAGAGGGCAAACTAAACATCTGTGTATTCACTGTGATCACAAGATGGTTCCCACCACATTCATCTTAACACCGGAGTGTCGTACAGATGTTCGCAGTATATAGCGAAGTTCTGACTCTCTCCTTCCTGTGCAAACAGGTTGCAAGGAGATGGTGAATGGGGAGGGGGTAGCCTATGGTAAACACAGAGGAAGGCTTGCATGTGCAGGTGCATATATGGAGTGAGAAGAGGACAGGAGTGGGGGACAGAGTGGTCAGACACCTGTTCCAGTCGGTAACAGTCTGCTCACTAACCTCCATCAGGCCAATCATTTTCCATAAATTAACAGGTCAGACTGAACTGACCTCTCTCTTCCTGTCTTCATAGCCCCTACTTTTACTGCTACTTCATTAGACTGCAAGATTTAGGACCACAATAGTGACTTATACCCCTCTGCGTGTGCCCTTGTGCTTGGCACACTGCTCTCTATGCAGGTGTTCAATAAACTCGTGTGACTCAGTGAAAAGGGAACAGGATGCCCTACGGAGTGCAGTCAATGTCTGAAACCCCCTGAGCAAGACCTCAGTAACACTCACTGGGACAAGAGCTTGGTACCACTTTCCACGAGCCGTGTCAGCACGATGATGCCATCCATGTTGATGAACTCGGTGGCAAAGGTCACGTCAGCAGACAGCTTGGCCAGTTCCTTCATGGCATCCAGCCGGGTCTCCATGTTGGACGACTGGGTCCTCTCCATCAGCTGGCGTGCAGCCCGGGACTGTGAGACCAGGGACAAGGCATGGGCCATCGGCTCCTTGCAGCGGGTTTCTGCTCTGTGACTAGCTTACAGGGGCCTTTCTGTGGACATCCAAGCCCAAGGCAGAACTAGTTCTTCACACTGCTTAGGAACTGCTGGATAAATGTTGACTGATCCATTAGGGAGTCACCAGTATGCTAAGGCCAATCTGTGCTTCTCTGTAGTCTTTCTATAGCACTCTGGTTATGGATTAAAAAAATTCCCACTGAGGGAATACAAGAGAGCCCAGGGAGAGACCGTCTACTGACCACAGAGAGTCACAGAGAAACAGATAATCATTCAGTAGAAGGGAGTTTCTATTAAGTAAAGCTGTCAGATGGTGGAAGAGATTGTCTTTTAAAGTAATGAGCACTCGGTTACTAGATGCAATCAAGGAGGATCTGGACAACTGTCTGTCAGAGAAGCTGTAAGACAGCTTTTTGCATTGGGTGAAGAATTTAATCTCATCACTTTTAAGGTCCCTTTCAATCCCAAAATGTGATCAGCCTGACATTTTTCTTTTAACTTTCAAAGTCTGTATCATTGTTCCTCAAGATGACGGCCCTGGAGAAACTTTAAGAATATCAAGAGGCTGGAAGCAGCTACTAATTTCTAAGTAACTTTTGGAAAATGATGGCTAGCGACAAAGTCTCCTCCTAGCACGTGAACTTCTCCTAGCAGAAGGCTTGCCTCCTTTCTGCGAGCTGCGGTCACAATCCCTTCCCTGCTGCTGACTGGTCTTCCCTTTAGCTGAACTTACTAACTTTACAGTCAGTGCCTGACAATTGACCATTTCATCACCATTTCATGTGTGCTGATTAATGTTCTCAGCTGGAATGGAAGAGCCTTGAGAACAAAGCTCTCAGCACTTTCCCTTACGGAGCTAAGCAGTGAGGGAGCCCAGTTCCTGTCCTCGGCCAAGGAGTCAGGCCTGCAGGGCTCTCCCCCGTCCCCCTCTCCCCCTTGACTACTGCGAAGATGGCTCCTTAATAGCGCACTGCTCTTGATGATACAGAAATCTTCCTAAGCCTTCACAGTAGAGAAAATGTGCGCCGTGAGAAAAGGTCACAGGATAGAGCAATTTGAAGAGCACTGGTCTGCATCACACTCAGAAACTTCCCAACCCAAATGTTAATTTTCCTCCTGAGACAGCGTTTCTGGGCCGCTGCCTCTTGTTCCAGAGAGATGTGCTTCTGGGAAAGTCAACTACTCTTTATGAGAGGCCTGCGAAATCGAAATGCTCCAGCACCTCTCTGAAAGTGAGTAACTTCCTGTCATATTAAATTAGTAGAGCTTAAGGGGGAAAAATGAAGTCCTTAAGACGAGAAGAGTTCAGGAGAAGAGAAGGATGCAGAAAGGAACACATGGGTAGGAACACCGGCCTGGAGTCAGACCTGGGTCTGAGAGGCAGCTTGATAGGAGGCAAATCATTTCACATCTGTTTGCTTGTCTGCAAAATGGGGCTATCACGAGTACCCATCTCATTGGGTGTTGGTCAAGATGAAGCTACAACACATGCAAAGTATTTGGCAAAATAAAGGCACTCACAGATGTTAGCTGTTTTTATAGCCCTTCTTCTTAGATAGGCTATAAAAGAGAAGAGGTGCCACTGGGCCCTCAATTTTCTGGAAGCCTTTCTCCAAATGTCCCTAAGTTACCCCCGTGTGGATTGCTTTCCTCGGGCAGGCAGTCAGGGCGAGTCCCTCCACCTGGGCCTTAGGGCCCTCCTGTCCTCAGTAAGGTCTTGTTCCCTAACCACCCCATCAACCTTCTCCTCCACCTTAACGTATTTTCAAGGACACATACAAAACTGCAACTGAAGTTAACAACTACGGAGGATCAGAGGAGGGAGGGAAGTAGGGAGATGAGGGGGGCAGGAGGGCGCCCTCTCACTACTCTGTCAAACTTTCTGATTTTTGAAACACACCAATGTGTCACCTCCTTTCAAAAAGTACATCCTTTCAACTCTGAGTTACTACCTTCTCTGCTTCTTCCTTTTGTAACCAAGCTTCTCGGTAATACGGTGAACTCAGGGTTCTCCCTTTTTACCGCCCATTTACTCCAGCCACCGTTCCCCGGCCATCACCCCAGCAGCCCAGCAAAGCTGTTCTCACAAAGGGCAGCAGGGGTCTCGGCCTCCCGGGTCAGCAAGTAGCTTTCTGCATGTTTTTTTCCCTCAGTTCACGTCACTCCCTCCCAGCTCATCGCACACCATCCCTTTCCCAGTCCTGACATGTTCCTGCCTTCCGTGGATAGGTGCCCAGGTTTCTTTCCAGCCTCTGGATGCTTCCTTAGTTCCCTTTAAGGGATGCTCTGGCAGAAATGGGGGTCACCCTGGATTCCCTCCTGCCTCCCACATCAGAGTATTACCATATTCATCAAGTTTACTGCTAGGTCGACTCCAAGGCCATTTGCCTTCATGGGCTTCTTCAAAGATTCCTCATTAGCTTTTCTTAAAGATTCCTCCTACCACCAACCTTCCTTTTTTTAGCCCATCTTCCACACCATGACTAAAGTAATCTTCCTAAAATGCAAATCTAAACATAACGTACCTTCCTTCTTAGAATCTTTCACTGTCCCTGTGTTCCCTTCTGGACAAAGTCCGAGCCCCCAAGTAGGCCGCCCGGGAACCTTCCTCCTCTGGCTTCCCACTGACTGCCACAGGCCCTCAGCCTTCCAGCACACCCCCTGTCCTCCACAAAGCACACCTCTCTGCTTGGAATACTTTGCATTTTCTTCTTTCTTCAACTGATTCTTGCTGAACTAAGTATCGTTCAACATCTGAGCTAAGGGTCCCCTTCTCTGGGAAAGGCTTGCTGGGAATCCCCAGGCTGAGTAATGTGGTTCCTCCTCTGAGTTCCCACTGCTCCCTAAGCAACTTTCTGTTAAGACCCTTGAGGGAGGCCTTATGTTGTATTTGATTACTCCCAACTAGGTGTTAAGGGCAGAGACTGACTTTTTCACCTCCACAGCCTTCTAGAACAGCGTCTGGCCCATGGGAGGTGCAGCTCTATGTGTACTGGATAAACGAACTCCTAAGGAAAGCACAGTACCTACCGGGGAGATAGCCAGCTGTAGGATTGTTCCATTCTTAATGTCACTGCGAGTCTGCGCAGAAGAGAGAAAAAGGAGTCACTGTGATAAAATATTAAAATTGTGCAAGCAAGTTGCATCCACAGGAACTTGTCATTTCTGAAGTAGTGGTGACTGGGACTCCTCGGTCAGGCCCTCCTCTCCTGCTTGTTTCTTGGTGGAGACCTAAGGTCCCCTTCAAGTGCCCTGGGCTCTCAGGAAGGACACCCATTTTCCCGCCACTGGAGAGGACATGGCTGGCCCTCCCTAATCTGCTCAGGAAGCAGCTCCTTCCCCAGGCAATGGAAGCTGCCTGGATGTGGGTACAGCAGATTGCGCTGTCTCCTGGGGTGGCTGCCTTCAAACCGAGGCCTGCATGGCTCCGCGGCTCCCTGCGCTAACCTGCTCCGTGATGTAGAGCTGGGGGCCGTCAGCGTAGCGGAGGGTGTAATACTCCGGGTTTGGCAACGACCACCTAGGTGAGAAAAACGTAGTCAGCCCGTTTGGCCATTTCTCTGGGCCTGTCTAGAAGCTGAAAATAAACAGTTTTCAAGAGAGTCGCTCAAGGGACTGGGTGATCTGTATGGAGGACAAGGGGAGAAAAAACAAAGCTTTCGGTTGAGATGTTGAAAAATAACCTCCTCTGGCTTTTGTAGATTGGCAACCCAAAAGGCGGTACATGTGATTCAGCCTGGATCTCGGATCCCACCAGGCCCTCTGTGACTTAAAGGAAAAATAAAGACGGACAGCAGGTCCTAGGGACAGGCTCATCAGCTGCACTTCCTTCGTAAATGACGACCCATCACGGGGACCCAACAAACTGGACACCCTTCAGCAGCATTCCTCCCAAGGTCTGGCAGTGCTCTTTCAGTCGCTAGCCTGCCATCGTCCAAAGCGAGGCCCGTTTCAACTTACCCGTCACAAACTTCCTTGATGATGGATGCCAGGGGCCGCTTCTGAAAGAGAGAGAGTGAGCCTTCACCAGCAACCACGTGCCACCGTTCCGGCGAGAAGGGCTGCCATGCAGCACCAGCCTGAGGCCTGTGCATGGATTTGTTCCCTGAGAAGCGTCTCCCAAGCCGTGGTGCCCAACCTTCCACGGGTTGGGCCAGGCCTCAGCTTTCCTGCTGGCCCTTACTCCTGATGCCCGGGTCCCATCCCTAGAAACGTGCTCTGCATGCACCTCCCAGACCCTTCCTGCGTCACCGCTTCTCATTTTGGGAGCTCACCTGGTCAATTTCAAGGAGCTGAGCATTAGCACCTGGCCACTCGATGGCCACTTTGACAATGTCTGATGGTGGTGGCATCGTTCCCAGGGGGCCCTACTTCTCCGAGATGCACACACAGACACAGCTGCCTGGGGAGAAATAATCAGAAAGAAGGGAAAGTCACCAAGTTTTCTTTCATTTCTCACTCTTCTTAGATATTTTGTAGAACTGGAAGACAGACAGTATCCAAAGTAACATACTGAACCACTTGGTTTGAATTTTTCTAGATCACACCACAACTTCTCCTGGGGCTTTTTGTCTCTTTAGATTGAATCAACACATAGAAATGGGACAAACCTATCTATCAACCCCAGATCAGCCAGCAGCGAGATCTGTCCATGTGACACTTCAGTTCAAAGGTCAGGAAGACTGGTAGAAGAGTGAATTGACTGCAAAGTCCTGTCTTGGGACCTTGGGAGGAAGAAGTATATGCTCTGAGACAGATAAGAAAGACACAGGCTGTTCTTGGTTGAGGGTTGGCTGAAGAAGCCAGCCTACTTCTGTTCTGCAGTGTCAGAAGACGATCCCAGCGTCAGCAGGGCCCAGCCACATGCTCCCCTGCCTCCTCCCTTGTTACTGCTGCCACTCCTTCTCCCTCAAAGGATGCAATGTGGAGCCTCCTCTCTACGGGATGACGCAGAGTTCAGAAAATGGGGAAGAGAACTGGGACAGGAAATGCTATTTTAGTCCCTATTGCCAAAGGCAAGGACTGCCGAGAGCAAGAGTGGAGGGAGGTGAGGATACCCCACACAAAGGCCCCTCTATGGGAGGACCAGGCTTTGCAAGTGCCCCAGACCCCTCCCCGACTCTTCTCCAAAATAAAGGAAAATAAATTATTTTGAACAAGTCTGGGAGATGGGCTCATGTGACCCGTATCCTAGGCAACTCTGCTAGCTTAGTGATATTCTAAAGCACATGCTCTGCAAGATCTGATGAAGGGAAGTCACTTGCTGATGGATTATTTCCATGTATATTTACACTCCTTACACAGGTTCAGGAGAGGCCTCTCTCTTAATGAAAAAGACCTTTCTCTACATCCTCCAGCCTTAGCCACTCCCCTGCAATGCTTCACTAATAGAGACCGCTTGCCTCTCCTGGAATACACAGCAGGGCTATTGCTAAGCTGGGCATGGATGTTATCAATTTTCAGCCAAATACAGATGTCAGTTCTCACAACCTTGTAAGTATAAACCTCTTTGGTGAAAGAGGTAAAAGTCCCTTCCCCTGTAAACCCACAGGTCTCAGAAGAGGGAAGCTTTCATGACCGTTTCCTGATCAGAGTGGACTGCTGCAGAAGTCAGCTATCAACAATACCAGCATTTCCAGAACATGACAGCGTAAAAGAAAGCATTTTCCAAGTGATTTTACCTATTTGGTTGAGCCCTCCTCCCAGCAGCTTTATGAAGTAGGCAGAGCAGAATTATCACCTCTCCTTCAAGATGATAAAACTGAAGCTCAGATTCTGCTTAGGTTGCCCAAGTTCACCCAACTAATATGTAGTGCAGACGACAGGACCTGGAGCTGATTCTGGCCAGTGCTCTTCCCCTCCCCACGGAGCTGGCCTGAGTTTCTGCTCATTGCAACTAAATCAGACCTAAGGGGGCTGAAGGGGGCTGGCCTGATGGCTCCTCAATCTTCCCCAGCTCCTGCACCTCCAGCACAATTTCTCAAGTCTAATTTTTACATGCCTAGACACACAACAAACCTCTGGAATAAACTGGCCCCAATAGAATAGCTCCTGGTTCAAACACTGCCCCAGTGACACAGCCACGCAGGGATGGTCCCATGAATCTCTGGGTGTGTAGGCAGGCATCCTTATCCTTATGCTTAAATCGACCATAATTAGGGGGTACGCTGTAGAGTTGTAAGACCATTTTTTAGAAGTGAGTTATAGTTTACATGCCATAGAAGGAACAGCACATATGTATGTGTGTATATAAATATTTACATACACATAAAAGAAACACACATCTGCCTTAACCACCTCCCCAAATTAGACTTTGAACATTTTCAACACCCCAGAAAATTCCCTCCTTCCTCCTTCCATCCAACTCCCTACCTTCCAGCCCTCCAAGAAGCAACTTCTTTCTGACTTCTTTCATCATACATTAGTTTTGCCTGTTTTGATACTTAAACATATTGAACTGAAAAGTATGGCTTTTTAAGCCATTTGTTATTTAGCTCAGTTCTTCCTTTTTAAAAGAAGTAGGCAGTTTTGGTATAACAGAAAAAGCACGGGGCTGGGACGATTTCCCTGCTCAAGCAGCAGCTGGATTTAGAGCCCAAGGACTCAGAACCTACTCACAGTTCTATTACTAAGTGTCTGGGTGATGCGTACATGTCCCTTTTACCCACGTAAAAATGTGGGTGATGTTTTCAGTTTCCTTCTGCCGAGATGTGTTGCACTAAATCATGTGTAAGCTGCCTTCTAAGTCTCCAAGTCCACGATTTTAAAGGAGACCTAAAAAATCCAAGTGAAGGTTGCCCATTTCAAAGTCCTCACCAAAAGAAGCTACACTTATTTTCATGGAGCTGCTAAGAAACAAATCGTATTTTTTGGAATTCCTTTCTAGACACTGCCTTTGGAGATGAGCAAGCTAAAGCTCAACCTTGCACTTTTCAACCGCCTATGGCATTTCCTAGGTTGACTGTCTTTTTCCTTATTAAATTAGCCCTGGTAATTCTTGTCTATTCTAAAAATTCACATCCGTGTTACAGCTTGGAGAGTTGCAGCCACCAGGACTAGTCGGGAGATATCATAAGCCCCCATGGTCAGTGACTCTGCCCTTTCCCACAAAGCGCAGGCAGCCCATGTGTACTGGATGTCAGCCCCCCAACCAGGCCACAGAGGATGGGACCCACATGAACACTCCACCTTGGCTGGACTAATCAAATATTTTTCTTAACCTTAAAGACAGAGACTAAGGGAGTTGGATGACAATGGGCTCTGGAGCAAAAAGGTCACAGCTTCAGAGCTGGAACCATGGCAAGCCAAAGCCATTCACAAGCCAAAATGATGGAGAAGCAAAAACCAAGAGCCTTGGCAAGGAAGCTGTTCTGCAAGAAGAATCCAGAAACGTGTAGTCAAGTGGAGGCCAGAAACCACAGAGTCCCATAAGGAGATGGGAAAAGCCATTTGCCTGGTGACTTTCCAGATTCTACAGCTACACCTCCTACAGCTGAGATACCTGAACTTCCTCTGTAACCTGCTAATAAACCTCCTCTAAATTAAACTAGCCTGCATTTCTCTTCATTGCAACTAAAAAGCCTAAGACTAAGGTGGACCCCAGCTTTGAAGGAACTCTAAAATGGAGGCCTGAAGAGACAGCAGCAGGACAGGCCTACGAAGATGGCACTGAGCAGGCCTCCATAATACACACTGGCTGAATTAATGAAGTACAAAACCCACTTAAGGTAAATCTGGTTTGCTTAAACAGATTAGTTACACGGTGACTTCACAGGAATCATCCTGTATATGGTAGTAATGTGTAGACACTCTGTTGAGAGCTGGTCACTCACTTCTGTAGCATTATTATGAAGCATCATTATCGCTGATGCTCACAGGAACCCTGAAAATCATCCCCATTTTACCAGTGAGGCAACTGAAGTTCAGGTGAGTTGAGAAACTTGTCTTCCTCATGCCAACCACAAAAACAGAAAGGAAGAAATCACATCAGGACTGGGTCTCAAGGCTGCACCTTGTGACTTCAAAGGCGGTCCTCTACCCTCTGCATAACCCTTCCTTTGCTGATGGTCACAGCTGATGACATGACGCTAAGGTGCTGTTCAAGGGCTTTACACATATGACTCCATTTAATGCCCACAGCAACCCCGTGTAGTCTATCATCATCCCCATTTTACACACAAGAAAATGGAGGCACAGAAGAAGCAAGTACCTTGTGCTCAGTGTCACAGAGCTGTTAAGTGCACAGCCAGAATTTTATCCCAGGGGTCTATGGTGTTTGATCACCATGAGAAGGCACGGAGCACTGTACGTGGTGGCCCCTAGCAGGTTGGCAGTGGGGATTTTTGGTTTGCTGTACCTGAAGCTGAGGCACACGAAGCTAAGAGACCCGTATACCATGAGCTCACTACTGTAACAGATACTGCCTAAACAGGCACTCCCCTTCCTAAAAGTGATCCACCCTTACGTGGCACTCAGTACTTCTCAACCTAGCCAGGTCTCCCTAGACTACTTGCACTTTCTACAAGGCAGGCCACGTTGTTTCATGTCTTCTGCACCTTTGCACTTTCTGTTTCTTCCTTTGACGGTCAAAAGAGCTCCTACTCAAGCATCAAAGCCCAGCTCAGATGTCCCTTCCCCTCTGTACCATTCTTAGCTTTCCCTATATTGCCCTAGCAAAATAAAATAAGATCGGGGCCGCTGTGTTCTCAGCACTGTTCTTACCTCTGGGAAGGCTCTTGTCCTATTCTACTACAGTTACATATTTACACATCTCTCTTCCTCACTAGCTCCTCCTCCAAGGAAGGTACACCCTAGAGTCTCAACCTAGCATAGCACCTGGCATACAGTTACAGATCAGCAAGCCCCCGTGCCTGCTCAAATCTATCAGCTCCAACTTCCTCAACTCCCAGGACTCGCTCTCAGTGGAAAGGGACTGGCAGAAATTGCTCTGGTTGCTTGGTGTTCTCTCCATGTCCCACCACCTTTCAACTTACACAGTATTTCTATTGTTTAGTTTCCATATCTAACATGAGAACGTGTCTCACTGGAAAACCAGATTTAGCATCCCTGACTCTAACTAAAAGAGAGGGCAAAATATCCCTCTGCTTTTCTCCCTATGGAAACATCAGGAGATAGGAAGATAGAAGTAATAATATTCTCCAGATAATATTCCCAGGATAAAGGGTCTCGTGGGGAACTCATCCTGCACTTCTCTGCTTACTCTTCGTGTTCATTTTAGAAAGGAAATCAGGTTGACACAATTCAATAACAATGCAAAGTCTCAGGGTTATAAACAGCCTCTTGGTCTACCACTCAGCAGCACTATAGAGTTCAACGGCAAACAGCCAGGGTAGGGGAGCTGTGCTTCTACATCCAGGCCCAGCAGGCAAAGAAGTACTACACCCCTTCTGGATTAAATAATCCCTTACCCTCCTACTCTCTTCAAAGTATGGCAGATAGAAAGATGACTTGGAAAATGCAAAATGCCACAAAACGGGAGAGGCACACACTGATCTGAAGAATATATCCTGGACTACATGAGAATGCAAGGTGGGGTTTTCAAAGGCAAAGCTGGGGAAACAACAGAAACAAAGTAACATCTGTGTCTCCAATGGAGCATTCTCTAAGTGGCTTCTGGAAGGTGTGCTTATAAAGTCAGCACCATTACAAAAGGCTCCTTGGAGCTTCATCAGTCACTATCCATGCCGGGACTGCTCCTGGAGCTGGATTCTGACAGCGGGCAGTTCAGCCCCTCTGAAGAAAGGAAGTGAAAGCCGATCCCTTTCCCATCAGGAAGGAATTCAGAATGAAGAATGCAGGGTTTCCAGCTGCCCTTCCTCCCCCATTCCTTCGCGGACAAGGGTTGCCATGTGCTTTTTGTTCTGTTCTTTTGCTTTTGATTCGGCGGGAGCAGCACGGCTAAGTCCGGTTTATATTTCCTGCAACAGAATACACCGCCCCAGGAAGGCAACTAGAGTTCACACCCTCTTTCTAATCAAGAACACTATCTCAACAGAAGCTTCCCCCCTGAAATCTTCTCATCTGAGAAGTGACTCAACTTCCCTTAGGTGACCACTGAATGAAGATGAGGCTCAGGTACCAAAGAGGGGAATTCAGCTGGCAGAGATTCCGGTTCTGCCACTTACAGTGTTTCTGAACACTGAGAAGGAATGTCGTACCACCAACAGCTGAAGTTTCTCCTTTTTGTTGAAATTTGTTGGACACAAGACTCACCCAAACATCAGTTAAAAGCCTCTAACTTAGAGCCAAAGTGCACCGAGGAAGAGTATGGGGACAGGGGAACTATCTGGGCTTCTCCCCCTGAACACCTGCCCTCGGAATCGTCCAGGTCTCCTCTTACCCTGCTTAGAAGCCTTCTGCGGTGGTCCTGTACTTACGGAATAGTTTAAACTCCCGAGTAGAGAGCACTCAGCTTACTCCAGCTCCACGTGGCTTTTAGGGTGGAATTGGGTTTTGGATTCTCTTTGTAGAGGCTACCGATGTCACACCAGACCACCTTGTTCCCTCAAACATTCTGCTCCTTGAAGTGTGTTTTACTTGCACCATTTTTCTTTCCACCTTGTCCAACTGACAAACTTCTACTCATCCTTCAAGGCCCAGCTCAGACAACCATTCTTCTATGGGGCATTCTAGTCCTCTCACCACAGGCAAAATTAATTGCACCCTCATCTGTGTTCCCAGTCTCTGACATAAACTTTCTCAATCCCAGTGATTTATAATTCTCCATGTGCAGTCTCTCCTCTTGCTGCCCTAAGTGTGATCTGTAAGATTAGGAGCCTGCAGTCATGTAGAATCACCCACTGAATCAGGATCTGCCTTCAGATCAGATCCCTGGGGGTCTCACATGCATGTTAAAGTCTCAGAAGCAGATTCTAGACCAGTGGTTCTCAAGACTGGTTGTAAGCATCGATACCACGTCATTGAAAAACTCCCCCATGGTGATCTCACAGGTGGCCGGTGTTGAGAGCCTCAGCCAACAGAACTGTGAGCAATCTGAGAGCAGGGACTCATCAAGCCTGTGTCTGCACCCCCACCTCCTCTTCCCCAAAGTTTGCAGCACAGGCCTGGCACAGCTGTGCCACGGAATTTCACACCAAAACATCCCTAATGTCCCTAGACCTACCTGCCTTTAAAAGAAAAACACTAATACCAGAATTATCCATTGCCTGGAACTTTGCAAATCCCTAACTGTAATAATCAAGGGGATGGCCTTCAGAAGGGGTCAGTGTTTACAGAACTGTTTTCGGAAATGGAAGGAAACAGAAACTGAGATGAAAAATACAGATGAACTCTACGAAACCGTTTCTCTTCAACAGACTACCACGGGTGCACAGGAGGGCAAAGCTTGTGCAGAGAGGGAGTGTGCTGTGCCCACAAGACCTGGGTAATGACTGAAATCCTGGGCTGTGGGCCTGACTCCTTCAGTACCAACCATAATAACACAGCATTGTTCTCGCTGAAAAAACCAGGCCAAGCCCTCTCATTTTATACATAAGGGAACAGAGGTCCAGAGAAGCTGGCAAGGCCACACCACCAGTCAGGGACAAGGAAGGCCGACAGCCCACTCGGGGTTAGTCCGTTTCCCCCCCCTGACTGCGCAGCTCTGCTGTGAGTACAAGCTTCTCTGGACCTCAGGTCCAACCTACAGGAGGGGTTTGGGCTAGATGTTTTGAGGGCTTTTCCAACCGTGACCTGCCAGCGCGGCAGTGTAGTTCCGTGGTCAGGAGCTTGTGTTCTGGAGGGGGACAGGCTTGGATTTGGATCTCAGCTCTAACAATGTCCATACCTGTAAAATGGGGAGTAGAATGAACCCTACTCTATAATGTTGGGAACATTTCATACATTATGTGAATCATTTAAATGTAACACCTGACACAGAGTAAGTAGAATTCCAACTTGTGAACTCAAATAAGCTGCAAAAACACTGTGGCTGTGTTTCCCCGGCATAAAAAAGCCCTACCTGCTAGGTTGAAATACACTGATGACAAAATGAGAAAATATATCGTGAAGGAGAAAGGGGAAGAAAATCAATATAAAAGGCAAAGCACCGCTGGTGGTGTTGCTCCATTATTATTATTATTATTTCCTTCATCTAGCAGAAGAGGCTTGGAAAGTTTTACAGTCAGTTCCAGAACAGTGGCTGATACAATGGATGGCACCTAGTATAAGTGCTAAACAAATCTTTTCTAGTTACCCAAATTAAACCAGCATGCCTACTGGGGGTCACAAATTCAAATGCCTTAAGCAGCCATGCAGATAAGTAAATAAACCAAGCAGCAAACTGCAAAGTACCCACCCTGACTAAGGGAACTCAGATTCAACACTTGTAAACAAGTTATGCAGCTTGGCCTAGACATCCACTCTGTTGTAGCCTCTGCACAGCAGAGATTCTGGTTCTTCATCACACACACCGTGCCTTACCCATCATCGAGTCATTCTGTTATCTGGTCTTTCTTTCCCAGTACACAGTACTCATCCTGAGGATGAAAGCTGTGACTTACACTGCCGAGTCACCCAAAATCGCCTAGAACAGTGCTGGCCTCACTGCAGCCAGGGCCTCGCTCAGTGAGCAACTGCTGAACTTAACAGCCAGGGTGTTAACTCAAGCCTAGTGCTCCCAGCACCTCTGAGATGCTGCAGGGTATGTACATTTTTCTACCCAAACTCTGGGACCAGACTAAGCTGGTGCAGGCTGCACTGAAGCACGGTGACTCGGTCAAAGGAGGATCTGCCTTCCAGGTTTTTCCTTCAACTCCATCTAATATACTTGTTTCTGAGCCAGCTAGGTAGGTGGTACTGATGCATCCAGACACATTATCTCTGCGTGGAACAAGACAGAATATACAATATACCTACAGGTGCCACTGTTCTCAGAAAGTTTAGGCTCCACTTCCAGCACCCCGCAAACCTCCTTGGCACCTCCTAGAGGTGGCACAGAAAGACCAAACTCCAGATTAGCAATGGAATTCCTCGTCCCAATCTTGTCTCCTCCATTCACAAACTCTAGGATGATCACTGGCAGGCAATGCAACTTTTATGAGCCCCATTATTTTTATTAGTAAAACGCAGATAACAGTAATTATCTCAAAGACTCTAAAGGGGATTAAATGCTTCTAGAACTGCACAGGCCAATACAGCAGACCCTGGCCATGTGTGGCTATTGAGCATTTGAAATGAAGCTTACCACGAAGTGAGATGGGCTATAAATAGAAAACACATACCAGA
This sequence comes from Manis javanica, assembly GCF_040802235.1. Taxonomy (NCBI): domain Eukaryota; kingdom Metazoa; phylum Chordata; class Mammalia; order Pholidota; family Manidae; genus Manis; species Manis javanica. Next base: position 12,805,932 of record NC_133160.1, on the reverse strand, counting down.
TTTCAAAGACAGTATACTTCACAAAAATGTGAAATATCTCATTAATAATGTTTCCATATTGGTTACATGTTGAAATATTATTTTGGACTATATTAGGTTAAGTAAACTGTATTACAAAAGTTAACTGTTAATTTGTACTTTTTTACTCTGGCTACTATAAAATAAAAAATTACATATATTGCAATATATTTCTATTGGACAGCATTGCTCTACAATAGAGCCTGCACATGAAAAGTATTGCAATGTTGATTTCTTTCCCCCACTGATAACAGATCAGCAACTCACATCCCCTTCCTCCTGCCAAAGCCAAGTCTTCCATTCATTTATTTAATAAGTATTTGCAGTGCCTGGACCTGTGCAAGATGCTGGAGGTACAAGGAGCAAACCCAGACACTATCTTTTTCCCTGTGGACTATTACCTGGAGGTACAAACAGACATTAATACTTTCATAAATACATGTAAATTGCAGCAGTTCAAGTGTGGTGAAGCAGAAGTACACAGGGTGATGAAAGTGGGGATATTCACTTGGTGGGGGAGTCGGAGACCAGGGATGCCTCTAGGGGAAGTGATACTTGTGCGGAGATTTGAAGGATGAAGAGGAATGGACTAAACCAGACAGGGAAGAGAAGCCCAGGGAGAGGGCAACTAGTGTAAGGATCCTGAGGAGAGCCAGAGATTGGTATGTAGAAGCAACAGAAAAAGGCCAGTGTGACGAGGCTACCGAGCAAAAGGGATTAGGAGACCTAGAGGAGGGAGAGCTGGGCGTCGGGGTGGGGGACAGATCTCCAAGGATTGGGTGAGAATCTGGGGCTGACCATGCAAAAGGTGGGAAGCCGGCCGGTTTCAAGCAGGGGCGTGTCCAGATCTGATGTGCTTCTTGAAAAGATCTCTCTGGCCACGGTGCGAGGCCCAAGGGAGAGCGGTCCAAGTCCTTGTGAGCATATATCAATTAGGGGACTGCAACTGTCCAGGTAAGAGGCAAGAGGGCTTGCACTGAGGCGGAAGCAGCGGGGACGGACTGGGGGCCCCTAGCCGGACGATCGACCGGCGGGTGATGGGCAATGTATGTACACGGGGATGGCGAGGTCCAGAAATTCTCCCGGGCGTCGGACCATTGGGCCACCAGCCCCAACGCTCTCGGGCTCCTACCGAGCCCTCTATCATCCTGTCCCCACATCTTCTCGTCGCGCCCCGGGGCTCCACTCTTCCACCCTCCTCCTCCATCCGATTCCTGCTGGGCTCAGCTCCCAGTCCTGCAGGCCTGGCCCTCTCTCTTTCCCACCGGACGCCCCTTCCCAGTCGGGGCACTCACTGCTCCTCCGGCCCTCCAGCCCCATCCGAGCCGCGATCCCTTGGGAACCCGCCGAACCCTCTGGGTGCAGCCCGGGCCCTCCCTCTTCAGCCCCTAAGCCCTCAAGGCAGAATCAGGCCACGGCTCCCAGCGCCATTCCGGCCCGGCCTCTCCTTCCTGCGTCCTTCGGTGCAGGCCCCTTTCCGCGGCCCACCGCGCCCCGGCCCCGGCGCGCCCCGCACTCACCAGCGCGCGGATCTAGGCCCAGCTCCCGCGCCCGGGTCTCGGTGCCGCGGTTCCGCTAGCCTCCGCCCGCCCCACCTTTCCGCGACCCCGCCCCCGCAGGCCGACCCCGGCTCCTATTGCTCCTTTACGCCGTCACGCTGAAGTTCTTTTCTTCAATTGGGTTACTTGCATGTCACTCAAGAAAGGGTGGACCTAGCTGCCGAGGGAAACGCCGGCGGTCCCCGCCCCCCAAGTGGAGGCCTCTTAAAGAAACAGGCTACCTTCCCACCGTGCCCGCGGGCTATGAATTTCTCAGCAAATGCCAGAGGCAGCATTTTTTTTTTCTTTCAACTTTTCTTTTGGCACAGCCCTGGAGTGAAGGAAAAGGCTTTGGCTCTCCGTGACAAATCAGAGATTTTGAGGGCCAAGCTGTCCTCTGGTAGCACTCAGCTCCGTGCCCAGCGGTCATGTAAAGCACAGTCAACAGTGGGGACAACTGAGTGGGAGGTGACAGTCGTGTCAGAGGCTGTGAGCAACGACGGCTGCTCACCACCGAGATGGAGCTAATTATACCGGCACCCCGGGCTGACCGTGGGCGCTGAGCTGAGGCAGAGGGGTACAGCTCAGCTGTAGTGTTGGTAGAGACCCGTGGGAGGTTGCATTCTTACTGTACCTGCCCATCCGAACAGGCCGGGCACCGCGCCAAGACCTCACTCGTGCTCTCTCTCTTTTTACTCACAGCAACCCGAGGGTAGTTATTATGCTGATCCCCTTGTTACAGATGAGGAAACTGATGCTCTGAGAGGGCCAAAGATCACTCAGCTAGTGATGGGCGGAGCAAGACTCCAGCCTGTACCTGTTTGATTCCAGCGTTTACACTTTAACCATTTTGTCTCATGATCCTTACAACAATCCCAGGAGAAAGATATTTTGTTGTCCATGTTACAGATGCACAGTAGTGACTAATCAAACTGATACTCAGAAAAGAGACTAAATAATGACCACCATTTCTGTGACACCTGACAATCTGAACAGCATCCGCAAAGCAGTTTTACATATGTTGTCCATTTGATCCTCAAAACATCTTGGAATTGAACATCGTTTGTGTTAGTCCTACTTTATGGGTGAATAAAATGATGCTCAGGAAAGTTGAGGCTTAATAATCTCTAACATCGCTACAGCCCTTGCAGAAGTTGGCAGACAGTAAATATCTCTTCCCAGACTGTTTCTGTCCCAGGTACTCAACTTTGCTGTTGTAGTGTGGAAGCAACCACAGACACTGCATAATGAGTGAGTGTGGCTGTAATCTACTGCAACTTTATTTACAAAAATAGGTAGTGGCTATGGAAGCAATCTAAGTGACCATCGATAGATTAATGGATAAAGAAGATGTGGTACATATACACAATGGAATACTATTCAGCCACAAGAAAGAAACAAATTCTACCATTTGCAACAACATGGATGGAGCTGGAGGATATTATGCTCAATGAAATAAGCCAGGCAGAGAAAGACAAGTGCCAAATGATTTTCCTCATTTGTGGAGTATAACGATGAAGCAAAACTGAAGGAACAAAACAGCAGCAGACTCACAGACTCCAAGAATGAACTAGTGGTTACCAAAGGAGAGGGGTGGGGGAGGGAGGGAGAAGGGGATTGAGGGATATTATATTTAGTACACATGGTGTGGGGGATCACGGGGAGAACAGTGTAGCACAGAGAAGGCACATAGTGGATCTGGGCATCTTAGTACACTGATGAACAGTGATTGCAATGGGTTATGGGTGGGGACTAGATAATATGAGTAAATGTAGTAACCAAATTGTTTTTTCATGTGAAAACTTCGTAAGAGTGTATATTAATAATATCTCATTGAAAAAAAAAATAGGTAGTGGCCTGTGACTGTAGTTTGCCCACACCTGGTCTAAGTGCTTTGCTGGACACCAAAACCTTTTATAGACCATTGCTTTCTGGGGTCCTCACAGCACCCTAGTTACTATTCATACGGTTATTGTTATTATTAATGTTTCATTACGGTTGGTGATGCTGTTTTCATCTTATCATTTTACAAAGGAGGAATCTAAGGGGTGGCACGGTGAAGGGTTTACCTGAGGCCAGCTCAGGCACCGGAAGTCAGACCCAGCTTTCCTCACTCCAAATCCATCTTGATAACCACACTGTGCTGTGAGGTTCCATGGGAGTTCCGCCTCTGCCCTGCTGCTCTCCTGCCTTGCCGTCACAAGATGACATCTGTGTTCCGCTTGACCTGCCCTAGCTCCATCGGGAGGTCAATCTTGTAGTTCTCCACTCAGGAACATTATTTTACTCCTTGGTGCCTTCCCCGTTCACCCCAACCCATGACCACCTCTCCCTCCCTGAGCACCCCTGGTGCTTATACCCAGCAGCCTTTAGTAATACTGAGAATAGAACCTGCTGGGAAATAGGCTCCATGTGGGCAGTAACTGCCATGGTTGATGCCGTGGCAAAACCCCTCCTCCCTGCCCTGCATAATAACATGGCTTCCCAGCTGGGCCTCACTTCCCAGGCTCACTTGCAGTTAAGATGGCTGGGTAACCGAGTTCTTCCCAGTGGACCTTCGTCAGTGGGCCTGCCCCCTCCCTGCTCTTCGTCCTTCTCACTGGCTGGACCCAGCCTTGCCCTTGGGATGATGATGATGGTCTGGGGGATGATAGCGCCACAACACAGACAGTGCCAGCGTCCCCAGATGGCCACGCAAAGCAGAAAACCTGCTGACCTGGAATACTTACCGGTCACGTCATACTCTTATAAGAAAGAGAAGGAATCTTTGTTCTTTAAACTACTAATTTTGGGGGGACAGTGGAGCCTCTGTTTGTTAGAGCCAGCCCTGTACTTACACAACCCTGAGAGTGAAAACCTCCTTAAATTTGGTGCCCTACGTACCTCACTTGCCTCATCTTAGTCCTGGCCCTGCTCAGGACACATTTATCCAAGGAATGAATCATACACTTTATAATACTCTGTCCTCTGATATGTCAGAGCAGGTTCTTTAATTGCAAGTTTTGGGAACCAATTCTAACTATAGCAGAACAGGAGTTTATTAGCAGACTCATGGCTAATTCACAAAGGCCACATGAGTTGGAGAACTAGACTTAGGAAAGGACAGAGACAAGATGCTTTGGGTGTATAGGCAGCTAAACTAACTACCTGCATCCTTTTCTCTCCTTTCTTAATTAGATCTTTCTTTGATCAGAGTCCCTGGAGCAAGAGTCCAGGCGGCTGAGCTCAGTAACATGTCATCCCCTTAGCTGAGGAAGGCAGGCACCTTGATTGACAGCTCTGCAAAGCAGCACACAAGGGAAGAATTCCAGATACCTCCGCCTCCACTCCCAGCAGCCACCCTGGGGCAGCTGCAGCCAGGTGCCTTGTCTTCAGGCTGGGATCAAGTAGGACAAGTACCTGAAGCTGAACGTCATGGCTACATGACCCCAACACAGTGTCTGGCATGCAGCAGAGCAGGACAGTTAAGATCCCGGGGCCTTATAATCATACAGAGCTCTTAGTTACCCACTAGCCGTGTGTTCTCAGGTAAGTTACTAGATCTCTGTGAGCCTGTCTACTCATCTGTACAATGGGGATAATAACAGTACTGACCTTAACGGACTGTCATGAGAATTAAATGAGATAGAGTAAATGAATTTAGCATGGTGCATGGCACAAAATAAGTGCCAGTAAATTGTAGGTCGTTTTAAAAATTATAGTGACCTTCAATAAGTATTTATTGTGTGAGTGAATTATCTATATTTCGAGTTCCTCTAAAGTCACATCTGAAACTGGAATATACCAAAACCCCCTCCCAGTTCTCTAATCCATTGGCCTTCCAAATTTGCATAGTCTGCCATCCCCTTTGTAGCCTCACTTCCCCCGGGGCCCAGCTTAGAACCCGGGTCTTCACTGTAAGGACCCTGGTATTCGCCCTCCACTCCTGTGCCGCCTGCTCTCTTCATCTACTTGCCTGGAAAATCCCAGTTTTGCTTCAACTCCTCTCACCACCTGCTCCACACCTGTGCCCAGCAGTTGACTGGGGTCAGAGAAAAATACAGAACTTTTCTGGCTCGAGTGGGTTCCCACCGTGGGGCAATCCTACAGGACTGCATTTCCCTAGCCAGTTTCTCTCACTCACCCAGAGGCTGCCTCGAATCTTCTCTCTTCTGCCTTCAACAACTCATTCTTAGTCCATGACCTTCTTATTGCCCCAACCAAAAGAATAAGAAAGAAAAGAAAAGAAAGAGAGAGGGAGGGAGGGGGAGAGTGGAACGGAGGGAGGAAGGAAAGAAGGGAGGGACAATAAGGAGAAACTGACTCATCTTCTCACGGTCAGATCCAGCAGCCTGCCTCATCAGTTCTGGAGTGCTCCGCTTTCTCTCCGGCTGCCATCAGTGCACCTTCCCTGATCCTCTGCAAGGGCAACCCTGCAGGTGTAGCCAGACGTTACTTCCTTCTGCAGTAATCCGCTGTCCCCTACAACATCAGTGCTCCTGTCATTCCCGTCAGCCCCCACCCACCAGTGCTGTGACATGGCCATCTTTGGGAGGGGGCCCTTAGAAAGACCTAATTTTCACCATGGTCCACAAGACCTTAGAAGATCTGGCAGTTGACTACTTTGACTTAATCTATTTCCGCTCTCCACCTGGCTCATTCCTCTGGGCCTTTGCACTTGCTGTTCCCTCTCCTGGAATGCTTTTCCCTTTGGACATCACATGGCATCCTTCTTCACTTTCTTCAGGTCTGCTCTAAAATCTGCACAGGCAAATCTCCCCTGACCACTCTATCTGCTCTAATCCAGCCCCTCCAAACCCTCTGTGTTCCCCTAACCTGCTCTAATTTCCTCATAGTGCCTGATGTCTTACTACTTTTTATGTTGTGACTTCCACTTCAGCTGTAAGTTCCATGACAGTAGGGATGTTGATTACCTTGTTCCCACCTGTATCCCCAAAACCTAGAGCATATCTAGTATTCAATATGTGGCCAACATTTTATTTATTGCATCACAGAATAAACAAATAAATAGCAACCATGAGTAGATGGAGGGTCTCTATGAACTTGACTGATGTTATGTTTGAATCTTCCTTAACATTCATATGTTAAGCATGGCCTTTCTCACACATATGTTTATTATATAAATGAGGAAACTGAGGCACAGAGAGGTTTGCCCAGGGTTATTTGGTGTAGTGAAGTCAGTATTCAAATCTAATTCTGTCTAATTTCCTGGGTCTTTTCTGCAGTACTGTGCTGTCTCCTTTAAGGCAATTCTCTAGGATAGAAAGAGAAGAAAAATGACTAAAATAGGCGAATAAAGTATCATTAAGAAAATTCATGGTGACTTGGTTCTTTAAGTGGAAAGCAAAGGGCAGGAAGCAGACAGCCAGTCTAGCAACAGCTCTTGCAGGTTGGGGGTTCACATAACTCACGATAACTTAATTTGCAAAGATCGTTCTTCCAGGAACTGGGGTTTATCGTGCATTTGCGTGAGTGGAAGTGGAGAGAGGGGCGGGGGAGGTGGAGACCCCGGTGAGCAGTGGGCTGGCTTGCTCAGGCAGCCTGTGTGAGACTAGCGCCCTCTGCTGGTAAAGGAAGTCATCTTCCACCAACTACAGCGTGAGAGAGAGAGAGAGAGAGAGAGAGAGAGAGAGAGAGAGAGAGAGAGAGAGAGAGAGAGAGAGAGAAAGAGAGAGAGTGTGTGTGTGTGTGCGCGTGTGTGTGTGTCCGTCCGCACGCGCGTGCGTGTGTGTCAAGGAGGGCACTGGGATGAAAATTTCAAAATGGCTAGCACGCCCAGTATATAAAAATAATAGCTACCACTTAGCATATAACATTAGGCACTGTTAAGGAGCTTAATTTTATTTACTCCTAGGGACTTTACACACTGCATCTAATTTAATCTTCACCCCAGCCCTCTAAAGTAGGAATAATAATTATTAGCCCTGTTTTTCACAAGAGGAATCTGAAGCACAGAGAGGTTAAGTCACTTGCTGGAGGGCTATTAAGTGGCAGATCTGGGACTTCAACAAGAGGACTCTCACCGTCACGTCCGCGCTCTGGGAATAGGAAATGGCCGTTCTTTATGTCTGGAGCGCCCCCTGGCGAGTCCCCTTCTAAACAGCTTCACTCTGAGCAGACACACCAGCTAATGGCTTAATTTCTTAGAAAACGGTGTGCATGTGCGGGGTAAAATTGCAATATTTCCAGAATCTCTTGCTCTCCCCGGAGCAACAGCATACTGGGGGTCAGTGATGCTTTCTGTGCTCAAGTGCGGGGGCGGGGGTTGTGGGGGTTGGCGTAGATTCCTCTGGGCGACTGGTCTCTGTCTGATGGGGAGTTAAGCCCCAGGCAGCGCTAAGCTTGGCCCTCTGGATCCGCTTCTCTAGCAGGAAGATCTTGGTTACAGCAAAGACAGGGCCTCCTAAAGGATGACGTAAAATATTTAACAACCCGTGGGGCAAGAGTACTGACAGATCGGAACAGACGGCTCCTGGAAAAGATTCCTAGGATTTCTGTTTCTTCCATCTCACGTGCCCCTGACCTTAACCCGTTGGTTAGTGAAATGGGCAGAGGTGAAGGGTTTAGAAGTGAGGCGAGAGGTCAGGGCTGCTGGGGAGGAGGGGAAATGCTCGGGGCTTGAGGCAGCTACTATTTACCAACTAGTACGGGAGAATCCCAGCACTTCCACAGCTGCTATCGCTAGGCTGGCTGAATATTGCCCTCCTAACTGTGGGGCATGGGGCAATTGGCTCAACCTCTCTGAAATTTATTTTCCTCATCTGTCAGATAGGGATAATGGTAAAAACCGACTCATGGAGCTGGTGAAGGAGCAACATCAGGCAGAACAAGTATAGGTACTGTTTCTGTCTAGAGGAGGCATTCAGCCAATGGACGTTGTTATTGATGGCCACATTGTGTGTGTGTGTGTGTGTGTGTGTGTGTAGGAGGGGCTGTTGCTGGAGGGAGGAGCAGAGTGAGGTGGCCTTGCTGGCCCCGGGCCCCTCTCTTTCACTATCCCTCACCTTTATCCCTCCAACTATAAGCCAGTCCTAGAGATCAGAGCCTGGAGTTGGGGGTTCCTTTACTGGCTGATGTGTCCTTTGCTCCATACACCCCTTCACCTCCATGGGTTTTAGTGAAGTGGGCTGGTTTGTCCAGAGCAGCTGCCTATTCATGGAGAAGCTGAGGCAGCCGCCATAGAAGGAATGAAAGCCCAGTGGTGCCACGGGGCTAGGCCTTGGAGGTCTGGCTAGGGGAGGAGACCACCTGGAAAGACTCCTGTTTATTATAGGAAGACACCCCCATCCTGCCACCTGAGAGTTTATCTGTTCTTTCCATAAACATTTGTCGATGCTCAATGCATGCCAGCTGCTGGTTACCTAGTGGTGAGCAAAACAAACATGGTCCTGTCCGCAGAGCATTCACAGCCCCGCAGGGAAGACAGACAGCAAATAAGTAAGGAAAAAAATAAATGATGTTATTTATAGACTGTGATACCTGTCAGGAGAGAATGATTCCGTTTACCTCCCCACATTCCTGCAACTCAAGCAGAAGGACTGTCCTCTCTGAGGTCCTCTCTGAGGAGGTGACAGGTCCACTGGGACTAGGAGGATGAGCAGGAGTTTTCCAGGTACAGAGGGAAGGGTAAGGTGTTCCAGGCAGAAGGAACAGCAATGTGAGAAGACCTGGAGGTTGGAGAGATGATCACTTCAACTGGATGGTTGGATCCTAAAAGCAAAGGGAAGTGGAGGGAGGCGGAGCCTGTGAATGCAGGCCTGGTCAGCTCTGCCGTGAAGAGGTTACGTTTTGTTCTTTGTGCCACGGGAATCTATGAGAGGGCTGTAAGCAGGGGAATGACATGATCTGATTTGAATTTGGAGAAAAGATCTCATTGCTGGCTGTGATCAGACTGTGTTGAGAGTAGCTAGTAGGATGCAACAGTGAAAGCAGGCAGACAAGGTGGGATGTGGATAGCAGAGGGCCTGCTCAAGGCTAGGGGAAGACTGCTTGTTCCATGGCCCTAGGAATACGTCACCACCACAACTGGTCTTAACCTTGCCTAATAGGTCAACGCAACTCACCTCACTGAGCATGGAAACCAACCAATCCATGAGAGTCTGTGCTTAGAAAATCAGCCAGTCTGCGGCACATTCACGGCAATGAACATCTTCTGAGGCTGGCATCCACCCGCTTCTGCCTTTGGAACCAACCGATGCCCAAATAGACTTTTTCCCCCAAACCCGTAACATCAGCAGCTTGCTTTGCTTGTGAGACTGTGCCTGATGAGCCAAGCGCTCTGTCCTTAAGGAAGCAATGCATTCAGCTGTTGCAGCTCCTGAGGGGCATTCCGACCCTCCAGCAGGGCTCTTTACAGTCGTCCAGGCTATGGAGGACACGGTCTGTCCTCTTGTCCTGGCCGAGGAAGTCCCACTGGGGTTTGCGCTGCCCACTCCCGCTGGCCCAGGCTTCTGGGATTCACCAGCCCTGTTTGAAGGAGGAGACTTGATGCCTTCATTTAGAGGCACCATCACATCCTGTCTTAAGGGTGGGCTGCCCCTTCAAGGGACGTGTTGATCAGGGGCTAGAGAGGAGATAGAAACCACACCAGGTATTTGGAGGAGACACATCAATAAAAAGGATTGTTAATGAGGGGATAAAGTTGCTAAGTAGGTACTTAAAAAGGGATCAAAAGAACTCAAGGTCTCATAGAGGTAGTGACTGCAGCAAGTACACACCATCTCTAAGGCTGAAGGGACAAAGGAAGGACTTGGAATCATTGAAACTCAGACGATTCCTGCAACTCAGGCCGCTGAGGAGGGGTCACTGGCCAGCTTGTGTGGTGCTATGAGTTCAGGGGAGAGGCTGTGAGGCTGGAAGTCGGACCTCTGGGCGGGGTGCTGCTGCTCAGCCAGTGCTGGTGTCCACCGGGGTGTAGATGGCTGGTTTGCAAGTGTTGAGAAAACTGCAAACTGGCTTTGACCGGTATTGCAGGGAGAAACTGCCAATGCCAGGATGCTTTAGGGGTGCTGGGTGAAGCCCATTCCTCTTCCAGGCTTGCAGCTTCCCAAGAGGACCCCCAGTGGCAGGGACTAGGAGGGAGCTGCTGGCAAAGCGGGATGCAGTTCTCAGAGTCCCAGCTCCAGCACCACAAAGCAGAGGATGGAGAGGTGGGCGTGGGGCTGGGACACGATAGCTTACTAAGTGCATAGGTGACATTCTATACTGTTTCTATCCCATGTTTTAGGCTTGTTTTATCACTTAATTATCAGAGGGCAGGCTAATTTCTAAGATTTTGGGGAAGTCACCTCATTGTTGACTCATGGACTCCTCACAAGTTCCTCTGTATCTTGGGGCGGGGGGCGATACACACACAATCAGCTTATTCCCAGCAAAGTGTGATGCCTTTGGTGAGTGAAGCGACAGAGGAAGTAGTAAAATGTGGAAAGACTTCAGCCTGACTGCCTCTGGTACTTGGAAGTGGCCACAGTGCATTTATACCGGCATTCCAACAGAGCTGATAGAGGAGGCACAGCAAAGCCCATTCGATAGAAGAAGAAACAGAGGCTCAGAGAATCCATTTCTTAAGTCAGAAAGAACTCCATCTGACAACCTAGCCCAGATTCCTCAAGCACTGCCCTGCGACTAGAGCTTGTAATTTCTTCAGGTTTATTATCATCCTATAAAACTAAGGCAATGGCATCTGCCTTTCAGGGTGGTGGTGAGGGTTAACCGGCTTCCTCTATGAAATTAAAACACAAAATCATTTTGGGAGACAGCTGCCAGGCACATTCCCACTCCCACTCACCAGCCTTGCAACTTGTAGTTAAAATTCGTGCCTCAGCAAGTTATAAAGCAGTACATGCCATGGATCTGGAGGCGGTGGGGTGTTCTCACAGAGCTCAAACCAAGAATGTAAAATAGCTGAATGTCACAGTCTCAGCGAATACTAATAATAAGGATAATAATAATAATGGCAATATGCTTCCATTTAATGAGTGCCTACTATGTACATGGCAGGTATTTTACATTTATTACTTTGTCTATTCATCAAATAGGTATTTAGTGTATTACATGCCAGGTACCATGTTATACTAACTCTAATCATTACAATGAAACTGTGTGGTAGGTGTTATTGTTCCTGCTTAACATGATGAAACTGAGTTAAAAGAGCAAACAGAACCAGACTATAGAATAAGTATCATTAACAGCTTGGACAAATGAAAGAGCCTATTGCATCCGTTTTTTTTAGCACCCAACAGCTTTGTAAATTTAAAAGTTTGATTCTTTTTAAAATAAAAAACAGTGATTCTTTTTAAAGTAAAAATCTCAGTCTGCAAGTGACATCTTGGGTTGAATAGCAAGACGGATTAAAGAGTGAATTAGTGAACCAGATGATCAAGCGAGAGAATTCTCCCAGAAGGCAGTGCAAAGGAATAACTAGGTGGAAAGTGTGAACACAGTGTTCAGAGACATGAAGGACAGAAGCACGAGTTTCACTCTCTGCTTAACGTGGGTTACGGGATAAATGAAGAACACAGAGGAGGGGGAGTCTGTGAAGCAAGGCAGTAATTCAAGACATTTTCTTAGAACTGAAGAACACATGAGATCTTACAGTGAGAGGACCTAGTTAGAGGTCCTCCGCAACCGGTAGAAACTATGCGCATCAAAAATATAAAGATAATAGGAACAGAATATATACTAAGTCATTAGAAGAAGAATTAATTGGTAACTTCCTCCCTGATAACCTTGTTATCCTACATCTTTCTGTACGTTCTTAAAACCAGATGTAAATATATATACATACGTGTGTAGGTTTCTTTTCCTATCTCCTATACAAGTGGAACCAGAGTTTATACATCACTGAGTGGTCTCTGTATCTTGCAGAGATGGAAGTCTCAAATCAGTAGGTAGAGGTTTAAAAAATTCTTTTTAAATGGCTACGTAATGCGGCATGATATAAACGGACCACAATTTATTCAATCATTCTTCTAAGGGGATACACTTTGTTTTTAGGGTTTTATTTCAATCGTGATCACTGTTGATGTGAACATCCACATTCACATATATTCTGGTGCTTTTATTTGCATGGGGTGGATTCCCAGGCATGGGATAGCTGGGTCAAAGAGGATTTCTTATTGTTTTATTTTAATAAACAATGCCAGATTGCTCCCCAACAAGGTCATAGCTACTGGAGTGGTGATGAGAGTCTCTTCCCAGCCTGCAGTAGGTGTTACCAAGATCCTGACTTGCTAGTCTGATGTGAGTGAAGTGATAATTCATTGTTACTTAATTTGCATTTCCTTCACTCTAGGAAACCTGAACATCTTTTTAGTTGTATTTGCCATTTGGATTTGTTCTTCTTTGAATAGTCCAGTGATGGCTTCTGACCATTTTATTCTGATACTAATTTGCAAAAACACTTTGTACGGATATTAACTCTTTATGTTTCATTTATATTGCAGGTGGATAGAAAGATCTTATGGAGTGCCTAGGTAAGGATAGTGTTATATGTTTTCTTCTAAGATTTTAATGGCTTCATTTTTTAGATTTAAGTCTTCAATTCACTTGGAATTTATTTTTGTTGATATGATGTGAAATAGGATTCTGATTTTATTTTTTCCATCTGCATTCTGCAGGATAATAGCCACTAACCACTTGTGGCTATTGAGTCCTTGAAATATCACTGGTCCTAATTGAAATAGGCTGTAAGTTTAAATATATATACTGGATTTCCAATACTTAGTATGGAAAAAAACCAATATAAAATGTCTCAATTATTGATTGCATGTTGAGATCATAATACTTTGGATATATTGGATTAAATAAAATGTTAAAATTAACTTCATGTATTTCTTCTTTATTCTTTTTAATGTGACTGCCAGAAGAATTTTAATTACATACACAGCTTACATTATATTTCTATTGGACAGCGCTACTCCAGATAATCAGTTTGTCAGAACTGTTTTCTTAAACATTTTTGTTCTCTTTCACTCATCTTTTATCTGCTTCATGAGGGGGTGTCTCATTTTATTGCTTAGAGTAGACATCTGTCTTATCACTTCCCATCATCTTTTGAAGAGCCCTTTTATAATTGGAAAAATTCACAATCATAAGTCCCATCTCTCCAGGGTTGGAGTAGGAAGTCAGGTCCCCAGCATCCCTCAAGGTTAGGATGTGCATGTTTGACCTTTGTGGAGTGAATGGGGAGTCCAGTTCTACATGGAATTTCCAAATCCATAGGCCCAGGTGGCACAGGTGACGAACTTAGCTGGTGGCAGTGCCAGCATCCATTGCAAGGTCAAGGTCCTGGCTTTGGGGGGTAGGACAGGGTAGTGACAGCAGTGGCAATCTCTTCATCAGGCATCACTGGGTATAGATTGGGGCCATTGCTTCAACCTTGAGTCTGGCTTCCCAGCCCTTCACAACAATATTGTCAGCTACTCCGTATCTCTTTAATACCCTTGCTTTCTGCTTAACCATCAGAACCAGCTTTTATCGCTTACAATAAAGAATGTAGACTACTACGTTGGGATTTTTTTTTCCTTCAAAGAATGGGATTTTTAGATATTTTTTCCTGCTGCTTCTAAAATATCATCTTCTATCTTAATGAATTCTCTCTTCCTACTTTTTTTTCCCCCAGCTTTTCCTTTCTTTTCTATCTCTTGAGACTATTGTCTTAGCCTGCCTTCCCCAGAAAACAGCCTGTGGCCAAAGTTTACAGGCTGACACTTCCTGGGGATGTGCAACCTCAGGGAAACCAGGTTGAGGGGAAAAAACAAGTCAAGGAAGAGAAGTGCAAAGGTGAATAGAAGGATGAGAGGACCAGGTACTTTGTACCATGCCAGGCCTTGCATTTTAACAAGAGTCCTTGGAGATTTGTATGCATGTTAAAGTTTGAGAAAAATTGTTGTACATGTAAGACCAACAAATCATGTTCATTGCATCAGGACAGTGGCTGAGGAGCGGGAGAGTAAGGAGTGACCGAAGCAGGAAGTCGTGGGGTGTACAAGTGTTAAGTTCTTTTCATTTATTGATGGAGCTGATTAAGGCTATAAAATTTCTTTGAATATGGCTTTTTCTGCCCTCCATAAGTTTTTTGATGAAAAGGTCTCCTTTTCCTTGTTTTCTAGAAAATTTTCAGTTTCACTTTTGTTTTCCTTTGACCCAAGGGTTTACCAGTATTAGCAGTGTATTTCTTACACTTCATTGCCATGTAGTTAGCTCACTCTGGTAACCTTTTAAATGATCTACTTTTTAAATTGAATGATGAGCAGAGAAAATAGCCTATAAAATACTAATTTATTGGCTTCTTCAAGATTTTCCTATGAGCAAGTAAAGATAAATTTTGGTAAATGCTCATGTATGTATAGAAATGCATATTCTGGATTTGCAGAATTCTTTATTTGTTGGAATTTATGGGTTATATGTTTAAATTCTTCTATGTACGTATTTTTCCCTGTTGGACCTACTGATCTTGGAAGAGAAGTATTGAAGCCTCCTACTGACACTGTATTTTCATAAGATTCTCTTTGTATTTCTAATACTTTTTGCTTTCTATAGTTACCTGCTATGTTGTTTGGTGCAGAAAGTTTTATGCCCATTAAGTCCTCTTCATAAGTCGTGTGGTAATGGTATGCATGTCTGTATGCATGTTTAAGTTGGAGAATTTGTGTGCATGTTTGTCCTTCTTGATCTGATCTGAAATTTTAATCTTGAAATTCAACTTGTTCATTGTGAGTGTTGCTACTCCTGCTTTTCTGCTTGTTCCCGGATCAAAGCCAATTTTTGGATCCTGAATACATTGACTGACCAAGAGTATGAGCATGGCCCTGAGGCCAGCTGCATTGGTAGGAGCTGTAGTTTTGAAGGAGGGCAGGGATATGGAATAAGAATCATGATGAACTTTTTCTGCTATGATTAAAAATGCTGCAATATACATAGTACAGTTAAGAATAGGAGGAACTCCATCTTAAGGCTAAGATTCTGTTTTAAAAACCAGGGAGTTAGGAGGTAAGATTCTTGGCGTATTTTATGATGACCAGCCAACAACCCACCCTATCTCCAGGCAGGGCGAGCAGTCCTAAACAATATGTCCCCACTGCTTGAGGGACAGACTATGGATGATGACACAGTGGCTCTCACAGGAAATAGACATCATGAGACCATAAGTCAAGCCTACGGGCTTCCCCAGCCCACCCCCCCGCCCTTTGCCCCATTCCTGAAAGCCTTAAAGACAGAATCCTAAGCCCCTAAGTGCGCCTCCTCTCTGAGGTCGCCTGCACTCCCTTTCTTTGAGTGTGTACTTTTTACCTTAAAGATTTCTCACTATTCAACTTACTGTGTTTTGTCTCTGCACTCTTCCAGTGGTAAGCATCTCTGTTACTTTACTACTTCATTGTATTTTGTAGACTTACGTCTTCACTCTGTCTCTGTTCTACTTCAGACATGTAGGGAGGGGCTACTGAGGTCACTGATTTGGGCTTGCAAGTGTCCGTCACCTGGGTGACCCAGACAGGACTGCAGCTCTACGATCATGCACTTTAGTAGTCGGCCAAAAATCTCCTTTCTTTGCCTTTGGGAAGTTCTCCGAACATAATCTCACTCCAGTCAGTGCTCTGTGGTTCCCCCAAATCCATGGTGGTAGGGGCTTAGTTCCCATGCTGTGCAGATTCAAGTGGACACTGGATGCCAGGTGACCCTGGCTTCAGGAGTCGGCAAGGGATCTGCCCCACGCTGAGCAGGAATTCAGTGAGCTTCCCTCTCCTCCCGCTGCTCTTCTTTGCTCTCTGCTGCCTGCAAGGCAGCTGCCATTCTCTGCTGCTCTTGCTTTAGTGAGTTCCTTTCTCACCTACACTCATGGGACCTGCTCAAGGATTCTTCCCTGTCCAGGGTGAGCCCTTCCATCCAGGCTGAGGTTTCCTCTACTGCTTCACCTGGTGCACAGGGAGACGCCTCTCCAGACGCAGTTGCCCAACAACAGTTTGTCCCTTTAACCTTCCTGTTAGAAGTTTCCTCCAGGACTGATGCCCCCTGGGATCCTGGAGGAGCAGCTGTGGCACTGAATGCCAAAGGGGTAGACTGCAGGGCTCTCTGGACACACTTCCCGGGCCCCCACTCAGGAGGGAGATCTGATCTAGGGGGAAGTGCGTGCAGCCAGCAGACAGTCCTCAGGTAACCAGAAGTGCCTGGGCTGAAGAAGGCTGCCTCACCTAAGCTCATGCCCTATCCCAGAGCAGCCCATGCCCAAGTACTGGTCAACATGACAGCATAAAGGCCTAGCCCCCCTCACACCAACCTGGAACAGCTCCGGAGTGCCATCGTAGCTTCCACGCTCCGGAGAGGAGCTTGCAGATGCCTTTGAATTTGCAGCTGAATTGGATTGCATTGCATCTCTGTAACAGCCCAGCTTCCGCACTCTGCCCACACCCTCCTTCCCTTTCAGGGGTGGGTCCCCAGAGCAGTCTTGATAAACCTTCTTCCTCCCCTTTCACAGATGTTGATCCCAAGAGCACCCCTCATTCAAAGCTATTTCGGAGTCTTTCTTCCAGGAAAGCCAGCTATGACAATAGACGATTAGCATTACTCTTAAGGGATGCATGCTTAGGAGTAAAGTGTCATAATATTGGTAACTTAGTGTCAAGTGATACAGAAAAAAATGTGTGTGTACGTGTGTATGTATAAAAAGACAGATAAAGCAAATGTGGCAAAATCCTGACATACGGTAATCTGGATGGTTCATATACAGATGTGTACTGTCACTTTCTGTCTTTTCTGAGGATTTGAAATTTTACCGAATATAAAGGTGACAATAAAATTCCTTGACTCTATTTTTAATAGTGTCTCAGTGGGTACAAAATTAGCCTTGAGTGTTCCGTCTGCTAACTTTACCCGGAACCTCTTCATTACTTTTTATGTTTTGTTTGTTTTTCTAATAGAGTTATTTAAATTCATATACCTTCATTGAATTCTCCCTGCATCACATCTCACAGATTTTTATTTTGTGTTCTCTTTGTTCTTCATTAGGAATAATTTATCATCTCTGATTTTCTCCTTAACCCGATAAATTGTTAGAACAGTGAATTTTGACATTTTTGTCTTTAGGTGGTAAGGTTTTAGTTTTGCTTGGCTGTTCTGGTTGATGATTTCTAGTTTTATTGCACTGTGGTCTGTGAAACAGTCTATATAGCATTTTGGAACATACGACACTTCCTCTGAGAATTCTGTGGAGACGGCTACTTGGATCCTTGCTGCCCTCATCCTTCGATTTAAAACCAGCTACTGACCCTTTTGAGGCAAGCAGCTTCTGAGGTTTAGGGTAGAAACAAGATCTAATGCATTGGGGTCCAGAAGAAGGGAGCTCTCGGAGACAACTGTCTGTCTCTGGTCCAGTGAGAACCTGGGGGCCAGAGGCACTGAGCCCAGGAGTGCAGGTGACGAGGAGAGTGGCACAGTCTGGGAGCACTGGACTTACACAGAAACCCAAGAACGTCCTGAGGGGGGAGGCCGCACAGGCCCGTGCAGGGTTCTTCATGCTCACCGCTCTGGAAAATGCCAGGGGAGGAGACCAGAGCGCAGAGGTGGCCCCGAGACTGATGATTTGCCAGCAGGAGCCGCTGCCCAGAAGGACAAAGATGGCTGGGCCACCCATTCCCCGGGGGACTGACACAGCCCTAGATCCTCAGCGGTGAACATATGCTTGAACCAGCAAAGGAAAATACCAACATACCCACAGGGCCCTAGAAGTGAGGAAGAAAAAGAAGCGGCGTATCACAGAGAACAGCAGGGGCGACCTGCGGAGGAGAGGGAAGCCTGATCAGAAATTGAGGGTGAAAACAACATCTGAGGAGCTCCAAATACAGTGCAACACACACTCACACACACACACGCACACTCACACACACTCATGCACACACAGACACTCACACACATTCCAGATAAAGGGAGAATCCCAGCAGATGAATCGAAGGAGAGGATGGTGCTCTTGAAAGCTGAGCTGGAACACCAAATGGAGAAATAAAACAAAACACAGATCAAACACGTGGAGAGATGGCAATCATGAGGTGAAATAAGAGGTTTGAGGGAACGGCACCAGCAACCAAATACTTGAATAATTATGCAACATTGGAATTATTGGTATTATTGGAAAGATGGGAAGTCATAAAATGGAGGAAATGGAAGATAGGTCATAATTACACAAAATAATGGAGGAAATTGTCCCTGAAATTTTTACAGTAAAGACTGGATCTAAAAATTTGAAGGGTTCACTGAATTCCAAACAGAAGTTACAAAAAATACTGCTCACCTTTAGGCATATCCTGAAAAAAAGACTGGACACCATGTATGAACACACAGCTTACCAGCTTCCAGAGGGACTTACAAAGACAAACAACGACGAGGGACTGGGGGACTTCTTATCTGCAACACAGAAGCAAATGATGACAGAAAAACACCTTCAGCCTTGGAGAGAAAAGGACGCCACAGGAAAGACTAACAACAGTATGGGACTATAAATCCTGAAGGCTCTCAGGTTCACCCTTCCCCAAATCCCTGAGATTTAGGGGTGGGGCAAGTGGACAGGGAGAATAAAAGCTTTTAGATCTCTTGGGGGTAGGGAGCATGGAAAAGTTAAAGTATTATAAATGGGTCACCTTAAGAGTGGGTAAGTAATTATTTTTTAAAGCAACCTAAGTGTCCATCAGTAGATGAATGGATAAAGAAGATGTGGTACATATACACGATGGAATACTATTCAGTCGTAAGAAAGAAATCCTACCATTTGCAACAACATGGATGGAGCTGGAGGACATTATGTCCAGTGAAATAAGCCAGGTGGAGAAAGACAAGTGCCAAATGATTTTCTTCATTTGTGGAGTGTAACAACAAAGCAAAACTGAAGGAACAAAATAGCAGCAGACTCACAGACTCCAAGAAGGGACTAGTGGTTACCAAAGGGGAAGGGTGAATGGGTGGGGAGGGAGGGAGAAGGGGATTGAGGGGTATTATGTTTAGTACACGTGGTGTGGGGGGTCACGGGGAAGACAGTGTAGCACAGAGAAGGCAAATAGTGAATCGGTGGCATTTTGCTGCACTGACGGACAGTGACTGCATTGGGGTATGGGTGGGGACTTGATAATATGGGTGAATGTAGTAACCACATTGTTTTTTCATGTGAAACCTTCGTAAGAGTGTATATCAATAATACCTTAATAAAAAAAGTAAAAAGATAATAAATGGCCATGTTATCAAGCCAGCAAAAACAAGAAAAAGAAGAAATAACAGAGTAAAATAAATATAAGCCTAAGTTAAAATGGAAGGAATAAAATTAAGTGTATTTCTACACTTATCTCAAATGAGCTGATTTGTCCTATTAAAATCCAAAGCCTGCTAAATAGGATTAGAGAACAAAACTCAGGCATTTGCTATTGTTTGGAATACTGTATCAGCAAGAATTGCATGTAATAGAAACCTGAATCGCCGTGGTTTAACTATGTAAGGAATTTGTTTTCCCTCATGACAGGAGGTAGGTAGGTAGGTGGTACAGAGCTGGGGGCAGCTGCTCGGTAAACTCTTCTCCCTAACGTTGATTCTAGATTCCCGTCACCTTTAGCATCTCTGTTGCCCTCAGTGGCTTTCCTGGTGGTGTGACCCCATCCGCCATTCCTAAGGATCTGAGCCCCCCCTGGCTGACTTGCATTCTCAGTCTGAGGCCCTGATGGACGCACATGTCCACTTAGTTTAGAAGAGACCCAGGGTCACACATTTCTATGTATAATATGTGTGGGGAAAAAGCCTAGAAGGAAACACAGCAGATTGTTAGCCATACTTAGCTCTCAGTGGCAGTATTGTAGGACATTATAATTTTCTTCTGTGTAATTCTCTGTATTTTCCATATTTCTGTACTACAGCAGATGTATTCTGCCATGCCAGAGATTATATGTGTATGCGGTGTTTTCTCTCCTTTGGAGAGAAGTCCCAGAAATTCAACTTGGCAGAGTGAAAGTGGTTGTCAATTCTCTGCTCTCCAAAGGGAGGGTGTGAGTATCTGGCATGGCTTAAGAGGTCTTCCCAGGAGGCACCTCTTTTGAATCACGCACGATGGCTTCTCCCAGAGGAGTGGAAAAGGGGCCCCATTGCCTGGGCAAAGGGACTTGAATCAGCCGCTTTGTTATGAAGTTAAACATGTATTTGCCATACAACCCCATAATTTTTCTTCTAGGTAATTTCAAGAGAAATGAAAACCTAAGTCCATACAAAGACTTGGAGATGAATAGTCATAGCAGCTTAATTCATGATAGCCTCAAACAGACACAAGCTAAATAAATCCGTTAACAAGTGAATGAATGAACAAACTGTGTTGTATGTGTACAATGGAATAGTACTCAGACATAAAAAGGAATGGGCTATTAACATACCCAACAACATGGATGACTCACAAAGTAATTATGATGAGTGAAAGATGCCAGAAAAGAAAGAGTACATAGTGTTTGATTCCATTTATATAACCCTCTCTTAGAAATGTAAACTCATCTACAGTGACACAGGGCAGAGCAAATCAGTGGTTGGTGGGGGATGGAGGAGCAGCAACAGGAGGGACTAGGAAGGAGCGCAGGGAAACTTTGGTGGGTATTGGAATGGAATATTGGAATTTAAGTTTTATCAGAGGGGGTGGGGGACGTTCTGAGCAATGACAAGATCTCTTAGGAACCGCTGAGGCTGGACAGCCTACTGGCAATACCCCAAATTCCAATTGATTGAATTGTCCTTATGTCCCTACCTTCAGATGTGGGACAATGATGGCATCTTCTCTTGATTCATCTCTCCTTTTCCCAGTGTTTCTTAACCTTTATGTTTGAAGTTACAGCCTCCGAAGGAACTTTTCTAAATACTTTTTTTCCCTAATTGTCTCCCTCCCTGTGAAATTTTAATACCAGATATACTGTGTATCTGTTTATGTACTATGGCTCTCTGAGGGCCAAAAAACATTGTAATATCTAAGATTTTTTGGGGGACCCCAATAACCAATTTCACCTCCTTGAGGGCAATATTGCCTATGTTGAGAAAGCATGCTTAGTCCCATATGAAAAAAAATGAGAGTAGGCAAGGAAAAATGGGTGCTATAATTAAAATGATCTGACTTGATTTTTTGACAGAAACGTAGTGACACACACAGCTGTGAAAAGTGTCTCCCCAGCACTGCGCATTAATGTGGGTTAATGAGAATGAATGGCTGAAATGAGGCAGGCGGAGGGTTAGAAGGCAGGCAGCTTTCAGGTAGAGCAGAGCAGTGGTGGGACTCTCATGTGCGACTAGTGCCATCTGCTGGCCATTTTGGGAATGTCCCCAGTGAATTAAACGTAGTCCTTTTATTTACCTGCTATATTTCCAGCATCCGGAAGGTGTCATCGATGAGCCCTAGGCTTGGGTTTGAGGCTCAGCAATGTTTGATGATAGAGTCAGAACCACACGGAGTTAAGTGTCAAAACTTAAATTGAAAATCAGGTTTGTCCGAATCCAAAGCCCATACGCTCCTCCTCTGGAGGTTGAAGTTTGTTTATTCACCTATAGATTTCCAATTGCTCCAACAACATTTATTGAAAAGTATATCCTTCCTCTATTGAATTGCTTTTGCATCTTTGTTAAAACTCATTTGGGCATATTTGTATTGGTCTATTTTTGGGTTCTCTATCGTCCCATTGATCTATTTGTCTATCCATCAATACCACACTAATTACTGTAGCTTTATAATAAATCTTCAAGTCAATAGATCGATCCTTCCATTTTATTCTTCTTTTTCAAAATCTAGTTCCTTTCTCTTTACATATAAACTTTAGGCTAGTCTTACCTATGTGTACAAAAAAATTCTTGCTGGGAGTTTGATGGGAATTGCATAAAATGTATCTATATGTGGAGTGAATCTTTACTGTATTGACTTTTCCATTCTACAAGGTATGTTTATCCATTTCTTTATATCTTTGATCAGCATTTTGTAGTTTTCAGTGTGCAAGTAGTTCTGTACATGTTTTGTCAGATTTACACCTAAGTATATACTTTTTTTGAACAATTAAAAATGGCTTGTGTTTTAACTTTTGGTGCCCATGTGCTCATTGAGCTCACATAGAAATACAATTGAATTTTGTTTTGTTACCCTGTATCCTGTGATGTTGATGAACTCATGTATTAGTTCTAGGAGGGTTTTTTTTTGGTGTGTGTGTGTATTTGTAGATTCCTTGGGATTAACTACTTACACAATCATGTCATCTGCAAATAAGGGCAATTTTAGTCCTTTTCTGATCCATGTGTTTTTTATTTCCTTTTCTTGCCTTATTGCACTGGCTAGAACTTCCAACACTATGTTGAATAAGAGTGGCAAGATCAGATATCCTTGCCTCATTCCTGATCTTAGAGGGGAGCATCCAGTCTTTCACCATTAAATGTAATGCTAACTATAGGTTTCTACAGATGTTCTTTATCAAGTTCCCCTCTATTCCTATTTTTCTGGGGGTTTTTGTCATGAATTTCATACAATTTCTGTCAAATGCTTTTTCTTCATTTGTCAACATAATGTGACTTTTCTTCTTTGGTTTGTGAATATGGTGGATTGCATGGATTGATGTCCAACACTGAATCAGACTTGCATCCTTGTAATAAACCCCATGATACCTAAGTCTTTTCATATATTCATATAAATCTTTTCAAATAATTAATAATTCTCTTTGCTAATATTTTGTTAAGAGTTTGTGTGTCTATGTTCATGAGAAATATTTGTCTATATTTTTATTTCTTTAAAAAGAATTCAACAATCTTTTAATTCTTTACAGCACTCAGCCCAATGAAATGCCCTTAAGGGATCCCAGAAAATAAATGTTGAATTAAAATTGACTCCTGCCTTCCAGTTCTAGATTTCTTGGTGTTTCTTTAGAGTGTGAGGCCAAATTGAATTTCTGCAGCTTCAGAATGGCCCATAGACAATTCCAGCCTGTTTTTGTTTTTGGTGGCCATAATTCAAGTTTAACCAGAAGCCAGGTTTGAGATTCCAGGGGCCAGTGGGGGTCATCACAGACAGATATTGGTTATCAGGGTGGACGACCCATTTGTGTTTGGGACCTAGTACTGACTCTGCATGAGTATGCCAGCGCTTGTGTGTTAGGAGGAGACTCCAGGAATAAAAATCCAATAGGGGGACACATACTGAAATGAGACTTCTTACCAATGCTCTGGGAAGAGGTAGAAGGGCCTCGGACAGGGGTCTGGGTTGGGAGCAATTCTTGATCTTCCTGTTCAATGTGTGCAAAAATTTGCACAGGGTTACCCTCTGCAGAGAGTGTCAGGACCATGTGACAATGGAAAGTTTACAGCAACTTTCAGAGAAGTGAACTCAGTGGACTGGCAGAAGAGATTCCACAGGAAAACCCCCTTTATTGGGTGTCTGCAAGAGTACTGTCGAGGCACGAGGACATCGGGCTCAGTTGCGGAAATTCAGTCTCCAATCTTCTCTAGACATACACTGCTTTCTTTAGTCTCCACTGCCTTTCCAGATCTTTACCTTTGCCCCTAAGTATGTGCATATTGCCCTATAAGTTGACAAAGTTCAGAACGATAATACTGGGAAAGCATGATAGTTGTTATGGACTGTTTGTATCCCTCCCAAATTCATGTACTGATATTCTAACCCTCCAGTGAGATATTAGCAGATGGGGCCTTTGGAAGATGCTTGATCATGAGGATGGGGCCTTATGAATAGGATTAGTGCCCTTGCAGGAGAACCCAGAGAGTACCCTCAACCCTTCCACATGTGAGAACATGGGAGAAGATGGCCACCAGTGCCCCAGGAAGTGAGTGCTCACCCGATAGCACCATCTGCAGGTGCCATGAGCTAGGATTTCCGGCCTCCAGAACTGTGAGGAGATTGCTGTTGTTTACTAGCCCCCACTCTACAGTATTATTATAGCAGCCTGCTATATAAGACTAAGACAACAGTATTATCTAAATCTGCCTTTTCACTTCAAAGGGTAGTAAAATTGGACAGAAGGCAATGTCAAGATTGGAGGTCAAGTTGCCGGCTCTCAGTGTCCTATTTGTCTACCTAAATGAAGTTGAAATAAGCTACTTAAACAAAAGAAAACAAGAAACTTACCATTTCTTACTAGAAATAACAACCAAGGGGGCGCCATCGATCAAAAAGACATGTGCCTGGGAGCTCTTTCCCTTCTCTGCTCCTTCCAGAGCTTCTGTGGATTCTCTGACCTGGAGGATTAAAATCATCAGTTTAACAAATAGAAAAGCAGCATAAGCAGAACGTAGTTTCTTATCAGTGGATATATTCCTACAAGATCATTTTTCATGAGGGGTTGAGAACATAATGGCTGAGAACATGGGTTATATAATAAAATCACTGAGCTTACCCTTAGGTTGGAATGAGTGAATGTTAAAAAAAAAAATAAGAAGAACATACATTTTTGCCCAATCCCTTAACCTGAAAACTTACTTTGTCACCTGGTTTTAGAGGGTTTAGATTTTTTTTTTTGTAAACCATACATACCTGGGTTTAGTTTTTTAACTACTATTAAATTACTTCTGTCTTCAATGTGTGAAGTCAACTTATTCATATTATTTGTGATGATTTCTATCATTTTTTTCATTTTTACTTATGTTTACTAGTTACTGTTGTTTTTTTTACTTTATTTTTCCATCTCAGTCAATGTTCACTTTATTATTTTTTTTAAATTTTGGAGAAATTTTTTAGGAAACACAGGGAAAAAAAACAATGAAAATCAAGGAGGGCAGGCCCAAATGACAATTAGTATAGACTCTTGAAAAATTCACTATGGAAATTTTGGATACAGAAAAATAGACAAAAGAAAAAAATCTTAACTCTGACCCTTACCCCCAAACACTGCTTTTGATAACATTCTAATGCAATTATTTCAAGCCTGTCTCTTGAAAATTAAAGTCTATAAACAGTTCATAAGCTATAAACAGTCTATGACCCACTTAAGAAACATGAAACATCCTCTCTCTCTCTCTCTGTAAATGTAAGCCTCCCCTTTTTCCACAATATACTACTGAACTCTTTGATTTTTAAACTTTTGTTTCTGAAATACAGTAACATGCTATCTATTCATTTTTGATTCAACATTATTGTTTTAAGATATAATAATTTTGAAGTGTTTAACTGATGTGAGTTAATTTTGATTGGTGCATATTATTCCCACTGTATGACTATACAAACATTTATTTATTGAGTCTATCATTAATGGGCATTTGTTAATTTCTGTTTTTTTAAATTGTTATTACAACATTTATTGCAATGTTGCAATGAACATTCTTGTACATGTCTGTGGGTACAGAGGGGCTAGAGTTTCTCTCGGGCGGTGTTTCTCTGTGATGGAGCCACTGGCATTCTGAGTGTGCTGTTCTTCCTGTCCATTCATGACACATTGCCAGGCATTTGGTATCTTTGGCTCTCCCACATGCTAAATGCCTGTAGCACCTTCGGTCATAAAGACAACCAAACCATCCCAATATTCCCAAACACCCTTTAGGATGCCCAGTTGAGATCTATTGTTTTAAGGTAGGCATCTTGAGGTGGAATTTTTGAGCCACAAGTTATGTGGGCTGTTCAATTTGCACTTAAATAAGTCTATGTATTCTGTATTGTTGAAATTCAGAGATGGTGAGTTCCTATATGGAAATCCAACATACACATAACTCATGGTATGTGGCACACTCATGTACTGTATCCCTATATACAGTCCAGTATACTTCAGAACATCTTCACATATGTATATTTAATGCTGTTGCATCAATGACTTAAATTATTCATGCCTTTACAAAAGCTCCACATTTCACAGTCTATTAAGAATAGTATTTTCTGTTATATTTTTTGTAATCAGTTTGGTATCACGTCTGAAATATGACTTCTAGTTAAACAGTATCTGCACAAGAACATTTTTTTTGTTTTTACATTTTTTATTGACATACAATAAAAAAGTATAGTTGATAGACAATATTATATTGATTCAAGTATACATCACAGTAATTGAACAGTTATCGACATCATTAAACGCTCACCCCAACACATGTAGTTGTTTATGATTTGTCAACACTGACAGAGGTTGTTATTGACTACTGTTTTTATTTTATTTTATTTTTTTATTTTTATTCATTTATTTATTTTTTGAGAGGGCATCTCTCGTATTTATTGATCAAATGGTTGTTAACAACAATAAAATTCTTTATAGGGGAGTCAATGCTCAATGCACAATCATTAATCCACCCCCAGCCCAATTCTCGTCAGTCTCCAATCTTCTGAAGCATAATGAACAAGTTCTTACATGGTGAACAGATTCTTACATAGTGAATAAGTTCTTACATGGTGAACAGTGTAAGGGCAGTCATCACAAAAACTTTCGGTTTTGATCACTCATTATGAACTATAAATAATCAGGTCAAATATGAATATTTGTTTGATTTTTATACTTGATTTATATGTGAATCCCACATTTCTCCCTTTATTATTATTATTATTATTATTTTTTTAAATAAAATGCTGAAGTGGTAGGTAGATGCAAGATAAAGGTAGAAAACATAGTTTAGTGTTGTAAGAGAGCAAATGTAGATGATCAGGTGTGTGCCTGTTGACTATCCACAGAAACATTTTTATCCATATTCCTTAAAATGATAAATTTCCCCTCACTATCTTTGAATACTTTGTTGAAAGCTTTCACATATTCAAAGTATTCATAAAGTTTCACTCCTATATTAATCCTCTAATTTCAATTGGCTATAACCTATTGATGAAGACTTTCCTATATGTGCTGTCGTCTTAGCAGTTTTGCCCTGCAATTTCCTTATGTGTTTTTCCTTGATGTTTGGTGAGAGCTGACCTCTGGCTAAAGGTTTTCCTACATTCATTGCATTCACAGGGATTTTCCCCTGTGTGAATTCCCTCATGTTTTGTGAGGATTGACTTTTCATAGAAGGTTTTCCCACATTTGGGACATTTGTAAGGTTTCTCTCCTGTATGAGTTCTCTGATGTATGACAAGGTGGGATTTCACACAGAAAGATCTCCAGCATTCATTGCATTTATAAGATTTCTCTCTCATGTGGGTCCTTCAGTGTTGAGTAAGGTCTGATTTCACACGGAAGGTTTTCTCACATTCGTTACACTTATATGGTTTCTCCCCTGTGTGAGTTCTCTGATGCACAGTGAGGGCTGACTTCTGGCAGAAGGACTTTCCACATTCATTACATTTGTAGGTTTTTTTCTCCAGTGTGAGTTCTCTCATGTTCAGTGAGGTTGGATTTCACAAAGAAGGACTTTCCACATGTGGTACATTCATGTTCTTTTTCCCCTGTGTGCATTCTCTGATGTTGAGTAAGGTTTGTCCTCTTATGGGAGCTTTTCCCACATTTATTACAGTCATAGATTTTCTTTCCTATGTGAGCTCTGTGAGTGAAGTGTGACTTCTCAAAGGCTGTCCCACTTTCATTACACTCATCATTTTTCCCCCGAGTTTATTCTCTGATGTTGAGTAACATCTGACTTCTTGCTGAAGTATTTCCAACTGATTACATTCATAGCGTTTCTCCCTTGTGTGAGCTCTTTGATGTGCACATTTTGACTTCATATATGTGGATTTATTTTTACTGGATTCGTGTGGTTTCCTTTCCCTAAGGGTTCTTGGACAAGCATTGAGTGTAAACTTTTTGATGAAGGCTTATCCATATTCATTACCTTCAGGGGGTTTCTCTCCTATGTGAACTCTGCTACATGTACCAAAGGCTGTCTTTTTGTGAAAGGCTTTCCCACAATTACTATATTCAAGAATTTGCTCTAAATCTGAATTCTGATGTTGAATAAAGTCTTCAATATGTCCATGGGATTTCCTCTTTTGATCATTTTCACAGAGCTTGGTCGCTGCATGAATTTTCTCATGCATATTATCAAGGAATCCACATCCACTGACATTATAAGTCTTTTTTATTACATGGTTTCTATTACTAATAATAAACTCTGAAATACTTTTCAAGCTCATTGCAAATGAGACAAGTTTATGAGATACTTTGGTTGAGGTCCCTGGGTTTGTGGCTGTATTATAAGCGTCTCCTAATGTCTTGCTCCTCTCCCCAGTCAGTGTGTCATTGTTGATGAATAAAGCTTGCTTCGAATATTTATCTTCATTTTCTTGGCTTCTCTCTTTCATAGTATAGGCTTTCTGGACCTCTAGAAATATGAAAAATCAATATACATTATAAATCTTAACACATTTCTTAAGGAACAGGGTTGTACCCAAGTGCCCTATGTTGAGTTAATTATTAGGTTTGACAGAGTCTCCTGGGATGAAAGAACTTCTACACAAATATTTATTCTACTCCTTTGGTTTGGTAACATGAAAACAAAGACGAGCACATATTGTAGTAGAAAAAGGGAGAGAAAGCTGAAAATTAATATAAGTAGCTTTGTTCTGTTACAAATGTGAGCTCAAAAAGGGTAAAGAGCTGAAAATAAAGCACAAGGAAGAGTGAGCTGAATACAAAGGACGTCAGGAAGACAATGGATTCAAGGACGGAAGATATTCAAAGCAGGGAGACAAGGGAGGCCCAAGGGTGATGGAGGGATGTGTCGGAGCAAAGATCAGGTGTGGAGGAGATCAGAGACTGGAAGCATACTCCCCTCTCCCCTGGGCCTTAATCACCGCAGTAGGGTCCTCATTTCACTCTACATGTTTCCAACCGCTTCCTCCTCTTTTCTGTTTTCTATACCAACTCTCAACTAGAGTTGTGAAATCACTCATTTCTTCAGGTCTTAGGCTCAGTCCTATAATTCAGGCCACATCTCTCTACGTAGCTGTGATATGGAAAAACGGTGGCCAAAGAGAGAGGTGAAGTACATGAGGGGACAAGCCATGCTTGCAGGAGGAGCCACCTCGCCTCTGTATTCTGATTGTTAGTGCTGTCATTTGATTCTCTCCGAGTTAATCAATAGTTATCTGCCCTGACTGACACCTCTTTCCCCTTTAGTCTGCTGATCTACTTTACCAACTGATTGTGCCCTGTCACGATACTTTTAATTCCACTTTTATATCATGCTTTTTTCCTCTCTGATTTTTCTTTTTTGTGAGAACTTAAGCACCCAGCTATCCAATTTAGTCCTAGGACCTTTGTTAATTTTTAGTTTTGTCTTAAAAATTGTTTAGCTATGGGTGATTATTGTCCTCTGCTATTCTTACTGTATGCAATAATATCAATCATATGCTTAAAAATTATTGACTTTTGGGTAGCAGATAGAATAGAAGCCAATATGCTAGCAAAGAAACTTTGATATTGGATTTTTATACTCAGAATTAACACTAGATTCTTATACCTAAATTCACACTACATGTTCATGTGATCATCCCACAAGCCTATAATATTTTAAGCTCCTATGAGGTCAGGGCATTTAATTCCATAAACTATATGTTTCCAACCACAAATCCACCCTCATGTTCTTGACTTGGTTGTACATATTTTGTCATTAGCTCTGCTCAGAACCCACACATCCTGGAGGCAATGCTACTGCCCCATTGTTTAAAAAATCTCACCACTTTAAGTTTCATTTATGATAAAATTTGCAAGCAAATAGTGTCTGTACAATATGTTTTAACACTATTTTCCACAGCATGGGTTTGTATGATGTTTCCTCTCTCCTTCTGCTTCTGTGACCAACCTGATTTCCCTTGCTTTTGGCTGTTTTTCTACTTTTTAAGTTTGGAGTTTCAGCTGCCTCCAACCTCCAGTGCAAACGGAGTTGACATTTTGTTTTTTATTTCCATTGTGGCTTTTGGATAAGGTGCAGAAGGGGCAGTGCTGACTCTAAGCTTCCATCTGCATATTGGAATTCACTCCTTACTCTTAAAAACACTGTCTTCAGTTCTCCCCCTACCTACTGGGTGCTTCTTAGTCTCTCTTGTTAGAATCCTGTGCCTTCCTGACCTCCACACATACTGCTTAGAGGTGTAGCCCCTCACCTTTCCCTTTACTACTATCTTTCTCAGAGCAGAATTCAGTCTTACCAGGCCTGTTAAGCTTGGTCCCCTGCTAACTCTCTGACATCATCTGCTACTTTCTGTTCACTCAACCCCCTCTGGTCCCTCTAACTCCTTTGCTGTTCCTGATTCCACCAAGAACACTCCCATCTCAGAGATTTGGCATCTGCTGTTCCCTTAACCTGGAAATCTCTCAGATCACCCTGGCTTACTCCAACCCTTCATTCAAAACTCCATCCCACTTTTCCTGCTCAAATGTTCACCTCCACCAAGAAAGGCCTCTCCTCAATTCCCTTCCAAAAATAGCACCCCCGTCAGTCTCTCTCCCCTTCATCTGACTTTAGTCTTTCATACTGATGATTACTACCAGACAGACTACACTGTTTGCTAATTGCATCTATTGATAGTAGTAGAGACTGTGCTTCCAGATTCCCTGTGCTTAGGACAGGCTGGGGCATAGCAGGTACTTCGTAAATATTTGTTGAATAAAAGAATGCATCAATAAATACATATTTACAGAGTGTTTTGCACAATTAAAATTGGTAATTTTAATGAGGACAGACCAGTTGTTCAGAAGAATGTTCCTTCATTGGCTTTGTCTGATTGTTTCCTCATGATTAGATTCAGATGATAAATTTCTGGGCAGAAATCCTACATAAGGGATATTTTGTTCTTAGCACATCACACCAGACCATTTTCATAGACATGATGTTAGTGTGTCTCATTTTTGGTAATATGAACATCGGTCCCATAATTAATATGGTAACAGGTCAATATAGTCTTGTATCAATTCTTTTTTCCTACGACAATGGCCATTGCTGAACAGAGAGAAAAACGGGGAAATAAAAGTCTAGGATAAGGGAGGCAGCAATTGGGATTCTAGAAAACCAAGCTAATTTCTCCCTATGAATGTCAAATAGAAAACAAAGGACATTTATATATAAGAATAATATTTGGAGTTTTGATGTCTAAGTTAAGGTGGTAATCTGTTTGCAGCCATGTTGCAAAGCCTGGAGCCTCCAGTGAAACAAGCCAGGTGGAGAAAGACAAATACAATATGATTTCAATTATTTGTGGGATATAAAAACAAAGCAAAACAGCATGAACAAAATGGCAGCAGACTCATAGACTCTGAGAAGGGACTGGTGGTCACCGTGGGGATGGTTACCACAGGGATTAGGGTGGGTCAGAGGGGAGGGTGAAGGGGATAAAGGAGCACAAAAATTCTCAATCATAATGTAGGTTGGTCACGGGGATAGTAGTACAGCATGGAGAATACAGCCAATGATTCTGTAACATCTTTCTGTGTTGACAGATAGTAGCTGTACCAGTGGGGATGAGGATTTAATAATATGGGTAACTGCGGAACCACTGTGTTGTATACTTGAAACTAAAAGAAGACTATATAAGAAAAGCCTGGAGCCTCTAAATGAGATTTCTAAAACACATTTCAAAGATACCAACCCATGAACTGGCCATCTGGGATCCAGTTTCCACCAGCTGCCTTCTCTCTGACCTCACTGACTCACCTGAGTGCCTGTGACCTGGGAGGTCTCTTTCCAGTGTCCATGGTTCTTCTCTTTGCTACAGCTTGAATATCAGTATAGGTGTGCTAACACAGTGCCCTGTTACGGGAAATGACGGGAACTTGGCAAAGTTGCTTAGGGTTCAGGCCCTTTGAAGAATCAGAAGGGAGACACTTTAGAACCTGTACAATGATGGGGCTCTCATCAAAAAAGATCTTTTCACCAGGGAGGTGAGAACACAACATCTTCCCAACTTCCCTAAAAGGGCCTTTGAATCCAAAATCTCAAGCCTGAAACTCATTACGCTCTATGGTGATCTGGTCCCTAACACAGGAAACACATGCTGTTGAAAGTTGCATGAGAAGCAATGCATACCCAGGACCACCAGGTGCCTGTAGTTCTCCAGCATCACCTCCCTGTACAGGAGCCTCTAAGGGGTCTAGCAGCTGCCATTCCTTCTGGGAAAAGTCCATGGATATATCCTTGAACAACACCGATCCCTGTAATAGCGCAATCCTGTGCAATCTGAAGCGCTCAAGACCACATGGCGTGGGAAATATGTGTGGGAACTAATTCTACTGTGTCTGCTGTTAAGACTTTACCAGAAAACGTTACAAAAGACATCTGCCATGTACCTTCCTTTGTTATACTTTGCAGGAGAAACAGAAATAATAGAAATACTCTTCCTCTATATTTATTTATCAATTCATAAGACAGTTTGAGTTCCTGTACATGCTTAGAACTGTCCTGGTGGTAGAGGTTGTTAATGCAAATAAGACACTGGCCTTGTTTTTAAGGAGTTTACAGACCAAAGAGGAGACTTGCTACAAAAACACATACATATGATAATGAATTATGGGAACTATGAAAATGCTTTAATTGAGGTGATAAAGAGTTGATTGCACACTGATAGTGGGTTTTGTGGAAATATGGGGCAACAGTATAAGCAAAGGCATAGAAGCATTCAAAACACATTAAAGTAAGGGAATAGCAAATAATACAGAATGATAGAATAAGGTTGGGGGCTTTGATGAGACAGAGCAATAGAGGTATTGAGTGGCCAGACACAGAGACATTTTGGACTTTTGCCTATAGACCAATAGCCTCCAATATTTGGTCACCCCATCAGTAAGTTTCTAAGCATCCCCCAGTGTATTTATTTATAAATTATATATATATATATGACTCGCCAGCCACACACCAAAAGCAAAGCTTAACTTTCTTAATGCTCTTAATACAAAAGAATCATAAAAAGGGGTTCCAATAGTTTCTTTGCATACCAGACACTACTTGATCACCTTGGGAGGTTCTCTGTGACGGATACCCCCACTTTGGAGGTTACTTCCGTGGACAATGGGAACATATAAAGAAGTAACATGACCAGATTTATATTTTGAAAGTGATGCTCTAGAAGCAGAGCTGAGAGTGTTTGAAAGTAGTGGCTCGCAATCAACATGCTTTGGCTTGCCAGGGGGCCTTTGGAAAACGTCCAGAGCCATTTTCAGTTGGCACCACCAAGGGAGGGGCCCTCCTGGGATACAGTGGGCGGAGTCATGCTACTCATCAC
Organism: Manis javanica; assembly: GCF_040802235.1. NCBI lineage: Eukaryota > Metazoa > Chordata > Mammalia > Pholidota > Manidae > Manis > Manis javanica. The sequence goes on along the minus strand of NC_133160.1, from coordinate 12,772,272 downwards.
CTATAATGTGCAGGGCGGCCCCTACAACAAAGAATTCTCTGGCCCAAAATGTCAATAGTGCGGAGCAGCGTGAGAAGGGAAGTCAAAGAAGAGATAATGGACTATTGTAAGAGATGACCACCTTTTTTAACGTAGTAGCAGAGGACTGAGAAGTGGGAGCTGATTCTAAATGGAACTGATCAGCAATTGGTTGTAGAATGAGGTAAAAATGGAGCATTCCTCCCCCGTTATCTGCAAGAGCAGCTGGGTCAACGCTGGAGCTATCTACCGAGGCTGACAAAACAGGAAGAAAGAATGGGTTCGGCAGAAGGAGAGAGAGATCTTGGACATGTTATATTTAAGATCTGTGAGACAAGGTCTTGCAGCCCACGAAAGATTGAGTCTTTGGAAATCAAGAGTCTCTCAGGGCTGGAACTTGCTGCTAAAGAACAGAGAGGCTGAGGACGCTGAGCCCGAGGGCCGCCAGGAGAAGGAGAGTGGGCCCTTGCGACAAGAAGGAACCAGACCCAGGAGTTGGCAGCTGTGCCTGCAGCGTCAAGAGCACCCCTGGTCCACGGTGCCGCTTGCTCAGCAGCTGCTGGACAAATGAAGAATGTCTCAGAAACCACTGGTGGTGACAATGTCAAGAGTAAGTGACACTCCTAACAACACTGGTCTGGGCACACATATTTATCACCTCTGCCTCCAAAACAACAACGGGAGAGACATAACAACACCCACATATGTATCAGAGCAGAGGGGTACTGGGAAGGGGCCACTGGCAAGTAGCAAATTTTGACTAGTTTCTGGAAGATACAGAGTAGGAGGCGGTCCTAGAGGCAGTGTGCTCACCCCTTCATAAGAACGTCTCAAGCTCTTTTCAGAGCCTGGCTAGATCTCCCAGCTCAGAGCAGCTGCAGCCAAAGTGACGTGGGTTCTGGGCTGAAGAATAGGGAGCCTGAGGACTGCCACACTCTCTGGGGGCTTCCTCACCAAGGGGGGTTGGCCGAGGGTGAATGCTCAGAACAAACAGTCCCTATACAAAGCAGAGAACTGCCTCCAGGAATCTGTGTGAACTTTGCAACCAAAGAGAGAAGCCAAGTACTGTGCTTAGCACCCTGACCGGTCACAGCTTTTGTTTTAAGGCATCTCGAATGTGCTATCAGGTAAGGCACTGCTGCTTTGGCAGGGGAAGGGGCTCTCCGCATGCTTGCCCTGCTCTGTGCAGCCAGAGCAGAAGCCTGTGTGAGCACATCTCCCAGCAGTTCACACCAAAAGCTCTAAGTCAGTCCTTTCATTCACGGGAAAAGCCAGCCGAGGAAACAGACCTGTGCATGCTGAGCAAACACACAGCAGCTCTCTAAATCAATCTGATGAGATTTTTACCTTTCTGTTCACACAGAACACAAAAAAGGGCTCATGTACTTGAGGAAAAATGACAATCTGAAAAATAAGCATCAAGAAAAGGAGGCTTGAAGACTGCTAACCAAATAAAAATCCAGCCATCTAAAGGGTAAGTGCCAAGCCAAGCAGATTAAAGACTGTGACATTTAATTCAGATACTGATGTGAATAACCCCTAAACTCAAATTGGTATCCCTAAATTGATGCAAGGGTCTTACTTCTGTGAAATGAGAAAAACCAGGTATGAAGAAAGAAAAAGCACAGACAGTAACTATTTTGTTGCTAACTTAGGAAAACAAAACAAAACTCTCAAGAGAAGCTCGAAGACAGAGTGACATGAGTGACAAAAATGAGCAAATCTCTCAACAGAAGAAAAACCCAGGAAAGTGGAAACCAGGAAAGAAGATGCCAGGAACCCGGGAGGCCAGGCACCGGCAGTCCGACCGGCTCCCTGGGTGGCAGGGATGGAGAGGAGGGAGGCCAGGACAGCATCTCAGAAATCTCTGAGAAAGTCCCAGGGCGCCTGCGGCTTCATCTCAGCAGGACCTGCCCAGTCACCACACAGGCAAGCCGAAGGAGAGACATCAGTGACTGCCTGGTGAAATATCTGAAACCTGCAGAGAGAGAACAACTTTCAAGAAGAAGGAATAAAACAGGTACCTACAGAAGAGTGAGGATCAGCCGCCACATGACTCTGCTCAGCCTGTCCAGGTGCTGGGAGGCAACAGACGTGGTCTTTTGCAGAGTACTCTGGGGAAGGAAGACTCCAGACGCAAATTCTATGACCGATCGTTCATCTAACGGGGGAGAGCAAAGGCACTTTTGGGTATCCAGACACAGAAGGCACAGAGCCACACAGTCCTTCCATAATGTACCCCAGAGACCTCTACCCAAACCTAGCAAATCGGAGAAAGAACATAGGACACATGGAGACCGCGGTGGACAGAGAGGGGTTGATGGGTGAACTGGTCCTGGTGAGGCCAGACAGGGCAGGTACCCTGCAGACTGTGAAAGCGATTAGTGCAGGGGCTAACACAGCAGGAAACATGTTTTTTAAAAAGTTCTTTATAAAGGGCACGTAGGCAAAGTTGTAAACTTTCTTTTGGCAAAGCTACACATTGTGGGTCCCAAGCCTGAGAATTCCTGAACTTTGGAAGAGGAGCCACCATGGTGACGGCGGTGCTGACGGTGATGCTGGCTGGTTCAGCAGCAGGCTGCCCGGAATGCCCTGATGAAGCCAGCCCCTGAGGACGGAGGACCTCTGGTCTTCTGGCTGAGCCATGGCAGCCAGAGCCAATGGCCAGCAGAGGGCACCTGGCATGCTCTTTCTATCTGAGTAGAGTGCCCAGATTTAGTAAATAAAAATACAGGGCAGCCAGTTAAACTTCAGATAAAAAAAACAAGTTAAGTCCTCAGTGTTGGAACGTCCTATGCAAGATGTACTCTGTGTTATATGCTCTGTGTCTTATCTGGCAACCCTATGCCTAAGAGATTTCCCATTCCAAGTTCTTGGGCTGGAACATAAGCAGATGTTAGCTTGCTCTGAAAATTGGGGCTGGGTGGTGGAGCTTGCAGTGCATTTAGACTCCAGGTCTCCATATGGCTAGATTTCTCATGGTGCATCTTTAGAATGATTCCAGCTACAAGCACCTGAGTTAAATCTGTTACTTATATTTTCAGCAAAAAGGATATAATAAAACAACCTACCTCATAATGTTGTTGTCAGACTTAAATGAGCTAATCCAGGTAGGACATACACCAGTGCCTGGAACATAATAAGCAGCCCTAAATTGTAGGTAGTATTATAATTATTATAATTTGTCACTTTATCTTCAAACTTGGGACAGCAAAAATAACCAGGAAATATATATTAGAATTGAAATAATCATTGTTCAAGTAGTGAGAAGGTATGATGTGATTGGTAACAGAGAATTCTAAAAATATTTATTATGTAAAAGGGAAAATGAAAAAGGAAAGCATTTAGATGATTTCTGTAAGACCTGAGAAAAGGAAGGAGTACATTTTATTTAGATGATATTATAGATGAAAACAATTTCTTATATTGATAGAAAAATGCCTTTACATGTCTTATACACGTCAAAGGTAATCAATAATAAAGATAAAACTTAGAACTTTAAAAACATGGGAAGAGGAAACAAGGAAAGTAAAATAATGATTCAGGGACAAAGTCAGGAAATGAAATAAAGGAAATTAAATGAAAACAACCAGAAAGCATGGCTACTAAAAATGCAAAGGAACTCTTAGATGTCACTGAAAAAGTCAAGTAGTAATGAGTAAACAGCTCACTGGGGATGTGTTCATTTTCTCCTGCTCTTGGAAAAGCTTAGAGAATTGTGAAGGCAGAGCTGTAGGAAAGGGAAGGAGCAAGGAAATCATGAGAAATATGGTCACTTTGAAGGTCCTCGTGGCACTTGCCTAGAAATCCACACATATTAGCAGACCAACAGCTACGTGGTGTAAGGACATCTCTGACCCTTCAGAAGGGGTGGGTATTCCAGGGACTCAGAACCCTGGTATAACCACGGGATGCTAAGAAGCTGGCTTTCCACTGGGGAGAGTAAATGTTTTTTTTTCTTATTGGTTTCTTATGATGTAGCCTTTTTAAATAGCAGACAAACAAGAAACAAGACAAAGCCCAACTAAGAAAGACCTGGTTGTAACACAAATCATAGCATAGCCAGGATGCCACACCATGCCTTTGGCCATTATTAAACAGGTGACTTTAAAACAAAAATCTTTGATATACACTCTGATGAAGGTTAACATGATCAACATTGTGGTTACTACAGTCACGCATATTATCAAGTCCCCCGCTGACCCCACTGCAGTCACTGTCCATCAGCGTAGTAACATGCCACAGAGTCGCTACTTGTCTTCACTGTGCTGTGCTTAACAGGTGAAGTAATTCATCTATGTGAAGTTTTTGATGTCTGGGATATACTTCAAAATAATCCAGTAGAGGAAGGTGGAAGGGGAAAGCATACAAGGGTGCGTGTGTGTTGGGGGGCCGGTAAAAGACGAAACAAAATGGTCCAAGTGTTGATAACTGCTGAAGCTGTGACAAGTTCACCAGAATCATTATGTTATTTTCTTTACTATTGTATGTTTTGGATATTTCCATTTTAGAAAGTGCAAAGAATGATATAAGAACAAACACCTGATAAGAGAGATCTGCTCATTTATTTTTCTACTTATATTTTTAGCTCCTTAAAGAACTAATAGGGACGTCTGATAACAGGGATAGCCGTGTGTTAAGGGAGTCTGTTTTTTTAAATAGGGATTTATTCTCCTTTGGTTTCAGTGTCTCCGAAGGATCTTTTATCAGGAAAGTTGTTTTGACTTAACTGAGACATGGTGGACAGAACAGTGGCTTGGGAGTCAGCGGGCCTTGACGCTCCTTCTGATTCTGCCACTAAGAACAATGCAAACAGATTTAAATAATCTAGGTATTAATATTTAATAATAAATAATAATATTAATGAAACTGACAGTACTTGTCTAGCACTTACTATGTAATAGGTATTGTTCTAAGTACTTCACATACAGTACTTCATTTATTCCTTAAGATAAAGCAAGATGTAGGTATTACAATTCCTCCCATTTTAGAGATGAGGAAATCGAGAGGAATGCAGTAAATATGGCAGAGCTGGGCTTTGGGCCCTGGCAGTCTGGCTCCAGAAACCTTGTGCCTAGCCCTATGCTAATTACTCCCTCAGGCCCAGTATCATTCACTTTAAAATGAGGCATGACCATATAAGCCTGAAAACTTTTCCCGCAGGAATAGCGGGCGGGTAGCATCTTCCTGAATTCTAGATGTGGCAATGGGTGCGGCTGGAGGGCTATGCAGAATCCCAGGAGAGGGACTGGAGAATTCAGGGTATGGGGAGGCGTTCCCGTGGCCTTCCTTGGGGACTGTGCCCTCATTAACTGTCCACGAGGTTTCCTCTTCTGCCACCCTCAGCCCAGCTCACCTCTCTGTTTTGAAAGTCGGGCCACACCTTGGCTGACGTCTGGCGTGGTGCTGTCCCTTAGGACAAAAGGACCAGGACTCACTTCTGAGTGGTTCTGAAATCGGCTTGCTCCCAGGATCTGTGCCCTGCAGCTGTGGTGACCTGCGCCTGGGTGGGGTGGGCATCTCCCAGGCGGGAGGTCTGCTCCTGGTATTGCCACCTTCTTTCCTCACAAGAACTGTGTGATCCAGGGACTGTGTGATCCAGGGGAGTGTGGACCTGGCTGGAGAGGTTAATTCAGACAACTAGAATCTGCAGCCCAGGACCCAGCTGTCTCTTTGATTCACCGTCCCCTACATCAGCAGTCTCACGGTGGGGTCCCTGGACCAGCGCACCAGTGTCACCTGCGTACTTGATAGAAATGCAAATTCATGGGCTCCTTCCCAGACCTTCTGAACCAGAAACCCTGGGAGTGCGCCTAGCAGCTGTTGGGTTTAACCAGCCCTCTAGGTGAGCTAATGGCGTGTCTGAGAACCACTGCTGGAAAATCTGGCTTGGGGGTCTGTACACTGCTGAGGGCCTGAGACAGATGGACAGTGAAGGACCAGTCAGTTTTGCAGTAACCTGAGGGTTCTGAACAGACACCAAGAAATCTCCCAGAACCTTTAGAGAAGACTCAGTCCTCAAGTGCTCCAGGCTGTTGTAGCTCTTGGGGACGTGCCACTCTGCTAAATGCTGTGAAGGATGTGTTGCATGAAACCCCACATGGGATTTGGAAATAAAACTGTTTGAGGTTTGTGTTCCAGCTGCTTCACTTACTGTCCATGAGACTTTACCTCCAGTCTTAATTTTCTTCTGGGTTAAAATGGGATGGTTAATATTGACTTTAAAGGAGATCTTTGAGAATAAATAATATTCTTAATAAAGAGAACAACGATAAAGGCAATTAACACTTCCCAGGTGCTTAGTGAATGCCAGGACCTGTGTGGAGTGCTTTACAGGTGTTACCTTATTCAATCCTCAGAACAACCTTGAGACAGGTTTTAGGAATAACTTCATTTTGCAGATAGGGAAACTGAGTCTGAGAGGCTCGTTATTTTGCCCATGGAGACTCAGGGGCAAAGCTGGAATTTGAACTCATCTGTCTTCATTCAGACTTGGGCTCTTACTGCTATGTCTTCAGATCCACCATCTGCCCTTAGCCTGCACGCATATACCAAATGTTATAAGAATTCATTCTCATCCCTTCCAGTGTCCTGGGTTTGTCTCGCTGATGGTGGTTGGCCAGGGCACATGCAAATTCGAGGAGCTTCTGGAAACAGCTCTTTTAACATTTAGATGCCTTTTTTCAGCGAACTTTATTCTGACGAAAAAACCCGTGCCCTTACCCTGTTGTGCAACCTGTGGGTCCACAGCTGAGCTGCTCTGTCACTTGACTTTCTCTAGAGGCAAATGCATAGCTGACTCCAGAACAAGTGCAATAGGGTCTCAGCCCGAGTGGGTTTCCCTCAAGTTTTTGCTTCCGCCAGAAGTGAGCACAAACCTACCCCAAACCCAGTAAAGCAACCCTCCGTACTAGGTTCTCACCTGTAGTGCACATCCTTCGTGCAGCACCCGGTCACCGAGCAACGCTTCGACCTGGAGGCTCCAGGGTTACCTGCAGCGCAGCTGGAGACAGGGGAGCTGGCGAACAAGGAGGAAGGACTGCACATGCGCAGAAGGAGCCGCAAAGGACCGGTTCCCTGGGTTCTCCCGCTGTAATCCATCAAGTTCGCGACTGCCGGTGTCTCCACGTCTCCTTGCTTAGGGAAGGTCGTAAGAATTCCTGCCTTATTTGGTGTGCTGGGTTATTTGTCCAAAATCATCTCTACCTTTGTTTGGAGCCCTGGTGCCCCTCCCTAACCTCCAGGATTAGGGTCTGAACCTGGCTCCGCCTACAGTCATCATCCCTGTAGATTCAAAGCTACCTTAAGAAGGAAAGATCTAGGTCTGAAAGCATAAAAATTTAACTGAAGTACTAGAAAATAAAGCCCAGCACTAGAGTAAGATTGTATAAAAACTTCCACCACCAGCAAGTTTTCTCGAGGAATGTCAACACCATCGACCACCTAAAACTGGATTTCAAAAGCAACTAACTAAAATTGCAGGTAAAACAGAATAAATACACATAAATCAAAGGAAGATTTGACCAAAGGAGAGCACTCAAAAAACTCCCCTCCTGGAGATGACCTTTCAGGTGATATGTTTATTTAAAGTTCAATATGTTATTTCGATCTTTTCATTAAACACGTAGTTAGCAATTTTCTTATCCTTGTTACCTTTTTATTTGGAAGGTTCTCAAACTTACAGAAAAGTTGCAGGAATGACTCATTTCAAGTGAACGCCTGTAAACTGTTTACTCAGATTCACCAGTTGTTGGTATTTTGCCACATTTGCACTCTCTCAATTCCCCTCTCTCTCTCTCCTCATCCACCTCACCATATGAGAGTAGGCTATAAACATAAATTGTCACCCCTAAAACTTTAGCATATGTCTCCTAAGAACAGGGCATTCTTTTATGCAACCGCCATGCAACTATCAAATCTAAAAACTGAACATTTATATATTATCTAATATATAAATTTATATAAACCACATTTATGTTTATTATTATATAAATCCATTGTCTCAATATCTCTGTAACTTTTTTTTCTGACCCAGGATCCAATTCAGTATCATTCATCACATCCAGTTGTCATATCATTTAGACTCCTTTAATCTAGCTCCTCAGCCTTTCTCTGTCTTTCATGGCATTGATAATTTTAAGGAGGACAGACCAATTGTTCTGAAGAATGTTCCTTCATTTGGCTTTGTCTGATAGCTTCCTCATGATTAGATTCAGATGATAAATTTCTGGGCAGAAATCCTACATAAGGGATATTATGTTCTTAATACATCACACCAGATCAGTTTTATAGACATGATATTAGTGTGTCTCATTTTTGGTAATATGAACATTGGTCCCATAATTAAGATGATGTACAGGTCAATATACTCTTATATCAATTCTTTCTCCTATGACAATGATAGTAATAGGAAAAAAAATCCATTCACAGTAGCATGAGCATTCATTATTTTGGACTGGGTTAACAAGACTGGGCAGAGCTTACCCAAAAGAAACTATTACACCCTACTGTGTGACATTAAAGATGAGAATGTAAATGGTGTCGTTTTCCTGGATGGAAAGATTCAACATTCTTTAACAAAATTCCAGTCAAAATCTCAATAAGTTGCGTGATGTGGTTTCTTTTTGTATGTTTTATTTTATTGTACTTAACAGAACACATTTAAATTTCATTTGGAAGAACAAAAAACCCTAGGAAAAAAGCCAGGACTTAAAAAAAAAAAAAACCACACTGTTTTCTATCAGATATGTTAATATAATAGTCAAAAGTTACCTGTGGCTCCTTAGAAGGACAGGTACCAAGCCAAGAGTTTGTGTATGAATTTAGAGTATGATGAAGGTGGAATTTGCATGTCGGGCACTGTGGGAGGAGGGGAGAAATGAGGTAGTCAAGAAGTCATGTCAGGAAACCAGAGGCAGTGGGGAGAGAGGGGAAGATTCTGTCTTTAGTGCACACACACTTTACTAACACAGAAATTTCATGCAGACTCTTGATTTAACACTCTAACAGTAAGACACCAAGTACCTAGAGAAAATATAAAAGAATTTTCTCATTTAATCTCTGGGTAGGGAGGGCAAACTGTCAAACCATGAAAGAAATGACTGCTGAATTTTACTCCAGAAAAATTTTAGACCTTACTTTCAGAAAAAAAATCAAGCAAACACACTTAGAAAATATATTTGTTAAGTATATGAAAGAAATTGTTTATTGACTTCATTTAATGATCTCTAACACATTTATAAGAGGATCATACTACCATAAAAATGATCTATGGGTCTGAAGGGGCAAGTAATAAAAGGGAAAATGCAAATAAGGAATAAATATGTGCAAGCCACCCATAAACTACAAATAAAAAATGCAAATGTTTAAATACTTTTTTTTGCCTTATAGTTGGCAAATATTATAAAGAAAAATGATATCCAGGGTGGGCATAAGTTTGGGGAAATGTTTATTGTCATAAATTTCTACTTAGAATGTAATTTATAAAACAATTTGGAATATAATTTATAAAACCATTTGGAAATTTAAAAGGAGTGTGCACCTTAATGTAGCAATTCTATTACTAGAAATCTAAGGAAATAAATTGTCCAAAGATACAGGTATAAGCACATTTTTTACAATTTATGTTAATAGCAACACAAAGTCAAAAATCTAAATGTAAAAAAAGCTTGTAGGAATTCATAAGGTGGAGTATTAGGTAACCATCAAAAATTATAATGCAGAGCTATCTTAATTGACATGGGGAAGTTTCCAATATATTTTTAAATAAAATGCTCTTTACACAAGAATATAAAGCAATGATCTATTTTTTTGTAAAAAAAATCATACATGGCTCCAAAGGGTATAAAGACAAATGTAAAAAGCAAATACAGGAACACAATTGAACCAAAAAATTAAAAATTACTTTACTCTCATTCATAACAATAGAGCAGTTTATACAATAATTTGTTTATAAATACCTGGAAAAACTCAAAACCTGCATCGTTGAATATTAACATCCCCACGGGAGTAGATGTAGAATAAGAATGCATTCTCAGGGAGCATAAATTTACATCCATTGTGGATTGTACCTAATGCTGCCTTTTTATTCTCTCAGTGTTGGCTCTGATGTTGCAGCGTTTCCCATGAAACTAAGTGCACAGTGAATTCTGGTGTTTGTTTAAGTGTCTTTGAGGTATATTGTAACACCTAATTTCCACTTCAAAGTAATTGGTCTTCATGGATTTTTAAGCCCCCTAAAAGCACTACCATTTAATGAATATTTGGATGGGATTCTAGTATTAAAAGATTAAAAACTTTAATAATAGAGAGTGTTAAAATAACTGCCAAAGTTACAATATCATTCAAAAGATTCTAAAGCATTAGTAACAATATGCTCATTCAAGGACACTAACAATTCTGGACGTGATTATTAAATGGGTAAATTTGAGTTTATTTGCTAAATTTGAGGTAAATCTCAGTACCATAAACATAGCTTACAATTAGTGCTATTTACTGCTTATTAGTTATGTGATTCCTTACAATTTGTAGAAATTTTAGAAAACTTGTATTATATTAAAATTTGAACCTAATATGAGACATTAGTATACTTGCTATAGTCTTCTTATAGATGTCCATTATCAATAATATATAGCATATCTTCTGTTCCTAGTTTGCTAAGGATTTTTTAAGTCATGAATTTAAAAAATTATGGATTTTGATTGTAACAGATGCATTTTCTACATCATTGATATGGTCTTTATCTTGTTAATATAGTTCATTTCAGTGTTAATTTTTTAAAGAGTTAAGTACTGCCTTACTGGACTAAATCCAACTTGGCCATGATATCTTACCTTTTACAAATATTGCTTTAAAAAAAGTTACATGAATCTATACACTCGTGGTAGCATGTCAAATACACTCATTACATGTCATATATACATGCCAAAATTCATCAAGCTGCACACTGAGATTTGTGCATTTTATTGTACATGCTTCAACAGTTTTTTAAAAATTCAAGTATCACTTTTTTGTATCTATATGAGATGATGAATGTTAACCAAATTAACTGTGATAATCATTTTAGAAGATACGAAAGTTAAGTCATTATGCTATATACTTCACACTAACACAGCTCTGTATGTTAACTTAGTCAATAAAACGGGGAAAAAAACACTGCCCAATTTTAGTTGCTAATATTTTGTTCAGAACTCTTATTCATGAATGAGATTGACTTTAATGTTTCATTCTTATAATATCCTTCTTTGTTTTTTTTTATTTTAATTTTTTAATTTTGATATCATTAATGCACAATTACTTGAACAACATTATGGTTACTAGACTCCCCCTATTATCAAGTCCCCCCCACATACCCCATTACAGTCACTGTCCACCAGTGTAGTAAGGTGCTATAGAATCATCACTTGTCTTCTCTGTACATACTGCCTTTCCCGTGTCCCCCACCCCCCACTACAGAATGTGTCCTTCTTTGGTTTCGATATGAAGATAATGCTGGCCAATGAATAAAGCTGGGGAATATTCACTTTTTAAAAATTTTCTAAAACAATTTCTGTCAGACTGGGTTACTTCTTCCTTACATATTTGGTAGAATAAATCAGTGATGGTATCTGGGCCCCTGCATTTAAAATTATGGATTCAACTTAGAAACAAGTTTAAATAAAGAATTAAAAAAACAATTTTAAATAAAGAAATAAAGGTTTTTCACTTCTTCTGTTGTCAATTTTGGTGACGTTTTCTAAGAATTCATCCATTTCATCTAAAAATACTGGCAGGGGATCCTCTCAGTTTCTCATCTAAATTCTGTTACTAAAAATATATGTAGTCCTAGACAATCTTACTCATTCTACTCTAATTTTATTGCTATTTAAGAAAAATCAAGATCTAGGTAACTTGCAGTTTACTCCAGTACTACCTTTCAGTGCTTCTATAGCTAAGAGGAAAAGCTTTGAAGGGGATTGAAGGGGAAAAAAGTCTATTAGGTAGGGTAATTCATATGGTATAGGACCAGCCCAGAATCTGGACAAAGAAAGCAGAAAATAGAGTCAGTACATATTTAGGGAGGAGTGGAGATGTATTTCATCTGCTGGGATTGGTGAGCTCTTATTCCAAGACCACGTCTCCTCCAACACCTTACAATGAAGTTATTTCCCTATGAAACCTGCCCCTTTGCCCTGGCTTACCTCTTCATTTCAAAGTTCACCCACAGCTTCCATTGTCACACAGTATCTGGTGGCCTGTGAACGTGGTGATACTATCCTAGCTTTGCTCACTACATGCAGGAGGCCCGGCTAACTAGGACCTACTCCTGCCAGGGATTCTTCTGCTCTGCCAAAGGTTTAGGGAGGGCACTCTCCAAGGTGCTTCTAGAACCATTTCCTTCTTTCTTCTCTGGAAGTGGTTCTTGTGGAGCTTGGACCTGGGCCTGGGGGTCAGATGAACTTGATTTATAACCTCTGACCTGGGCCACAAACTAAACTTCAGACTGGGCTACTGAAGACAGAGCCAGACTAGAGAGGTTAGGAGAGGCTCTGAATCCTCACTGTCTGACCCTTTGACCCATGATCACCTCCCTGGTGAGACTTCAACTCAGTGTTTTTTCCACAATTTTTTGGCAAGGTGTGTACATTGATGGCAAGATAAAAGGGTGCATATATTTTTTTCCTTATTTTAGGCATAAACATATATTGAAAAGATAATGGAATGTGGAGTAAAATACCTGAATTTCAACAATATGACTAGCTGTATGACTGCCCACTAGCTATATGATCTTCACTTCACCTGGATGAGCCTTAGGTTATTAAAATGAGGATTTAAACCCTAACCTCATGAATTGTGAAGGCCAAGATAGTTATGAACCTAAATAAAGAAGCTTGAAATAACAATACTAACACTGGTTGGATGTCTATGTCCTAATATTGAAATAACAATACTATGTCCTAATATGTACTGGGTCTATGTCTATGTCCTAATATGTACTGGGTGGTTGTGTAGAATCACCTGGGAGCCTTGTTAAACTGTGGATTTTTATTCAGTTGATGTGGAATTGAGCCAAGATTCTGCATCTCTAGCAATCTCTGGTGATGTTCTGGTCCTGAGCCACATTTTGAGTAGCAAGGTGCTAAATCTTTTCCTTCCTAATCTCATTTAATCCCCATTAACAACACCTTCATTTTTCAAAATAGGAAACTGAGAATTACACAGATAAAATAATTGTTCAAGGTCTGACAGCATCTCGGTGGCAGGTCTGGGACATTTCGTTCCTAAACCACAAGAGCACCAGCAGATGATCACTATCCTGGTTCTCAACAGGAAGCAGACAAAAAGTCGAGGACGTTTCCAGCTGCTTTCAAGTACTTCACTACCAGGCCCTCTGCATTTATGGAATCAATTCTGGGATGTTCATTCTTTTTCTTTATTTTTTTAAATTTGTGAAATAGAATACAGTTACGGAGAAGTGTGTAAAACAAATGTAATTTACTCTGATGATATAACCTCACCCACATCAAGAAACAGAATTCTTGTACATTTCCCTGGTCATAACTGACCTACAGAGTACACTTTCGGAGAAAGAAACAAAGGCGAATGAAGCCCACCCAGCTTCTCCCTCAGCTACATCTTGGCCAGACAGTCCTGTGTTCCCCAGTCCTTCCTGTTCCTACTATCGTCAGGACCAAAAGAGCCGAGCGCGCTGCAGGCAGGACTGGCCTTGATTGGGAAACGAGAAGATTCTGCGTGTGGTGATCTGGGCTCTATATAAGTGGGCTCAGATGGGTGCTGGGCTCCCTGGCTGTGCTGGGGCTGGCCTCCCAGAAAGGGTGAGTTCACGCTCTGTTCCACTGGAAAGCTGAGGAAGTTTTTGTTTCCGGCAGATCTGGGAGGTAGAGCTGAGCTTTGGCACTTGGGGAGAGGTCCCAAGTGCCCCAAATCCCAGCTGCAGCATCATGTGTGGGCTCTTTGTAGGGCCCAAGTCAAGGCTCGGAGGCCATTGCGTATTTCTGGTTTTTTCTGTGTGGTTGAGGTGGTAGCAATTTGGGGTGGGGATGGTGGGCTGGGGCATGTGGTCTCACTTTTGCCCTCAATTTTGAGGTGTGACTTCTCAGGAGTCTGAGAACAGGAGGAGGAGGAGAAGGAGAAAAATGCCTCTTTCATTTCTAAAGGTGATATCTCAGGTGAATTGCTTACTTCTGATTTTGTTCCTAGAATACCCATTTACAAGGCCTACGAATGTTTTGCTGTTTTGGGCTGTAAGGGAGAATCTGTTCTGGGCCTCTCCCCCAGCTTCCGATGCTCTGCTGGCCATTGTGTTCCTTGGTTTTTAGGATGCATCTCTGCCTTTATCTTCACACTGTGGCCCCCTGTGCTCTTCACATAGTTGTCCCTCTGCATGTCTGTCTCTGTGTCCAGGTTTCCCCCTTATAAGCCATTTTGGATTAGCTCACCCTAATCTCACTTTAACCTGATTGCCTCTGTAAAAATCCCCATTTTCAAGTATGGTCACATTCTGAGGTCCTAAGGGTTAGGACTTCAATGTATCCTTTTAGGGGGACCACTATGAGTCCTTAAGAGACCAATTTAAAGATATTATCAAAACTTATTTCTTCTGGTAGAAAAGTTCCATTTCTCTTGCATTTGTTGGCCATTTGATTTTTCAAGTCCAAGTTAACATCTGCCTTTGTTTTTGAAGGATATCTTTACAAGGTATAGAACTCTAAGTGCATGGCCTCAACTAAATGCCCTGTCACCCCATCCTCCCTGGGCACGCACATAGGCAGGGCTGGAATCCTTTCTTACCAGCACTGCGTGACCCCCTAAACTTCTGTTCCACTCGTATCCTGACAGCTGTTCTCACAAGTCTAGCTCTGTGAAGGCACAGTTCAGGTGTCAGCCAAGGACCCAAGTGCAATTTTCACACAGGTGTTTAGGGCTCCCTCTCTAGCACCCTGCCCTCCAAACCCCAGCTGTGCTGGAAGAAGGCTCCAGACTCTGATACCCTCTCCTTCCATTGAGCAAGACCACTGCTCTCTGCCTGGATTGTAGCCCCTGCACTGTGGCTCTAGAAATGCCACCAAAGAGAATACCAGGAAAACGTGCTTATGTTAAGGATCACAGCCCTGGATAAGTTGCTTTCCACTGTGTAAAAATAGTGGTTTGTATATTTATCTAGCTTTTTAAGTCCTTTTACAGTGAGAGGGAAACTCAGAGCAACTACTCCATCATGGCTAGAACCAAAGATGTCTGTCCTTTCATTTAAAATATAGTTCAAATTTACTTCATGTGGAAGGTATCCTGATACCTCAGCCCATATAATCTTCATCAATCCACACTGTATGGCATTTAACAGTGATCGTATTAATCAGAGTTCTTCAGAGAAACAGAACCAATAGGTGTGATTTATTATAAGGAATTGACTCCCATGATTATGAAGGCTGAGAAGGCCCCAGCTCTGTACACAGCAGGCTGGGGACCCAGGAAATCTGATGGTGTAGTTCTAGTTCTAGACCATGTCTGGAAGCCCAAGAACCAGGAGAGCCTATGGTATCAGCTCCAGCCCGCAGCCTTCAGTTCTGAGATTCAAGAAGAGTGATGTTTCAGTTTGAGTCTGAAGGCAGGAAAAGATCAGTGTCCCAGCCCAGCAGTCAGGCAGGGGAGTGCCCTTACTGTTCCACCTGGCTGGATTCTGACTTCATCCACAATCCTGCAGACGGCAGCTTTGCCCCGCTGACCCTCAGATAAGCACATACACTGAACGTATGTTTCTTTCGCTGTTACTTTTTTCATGAGGATAGGTAATTTTGCCTTTCCAAACTACAAGGACAAAGTCTGTTTCTTACAGTTTTCACTTTCTGTTATAGCTTTTGGCCACACATTCTAACATCCCTTATCTTCTGTCTGCCTCACTATTGTGTCCAACTTGAAAGATATCTACCAAGGGCCACACAGAAGCACATGTACATGTAAACTATAAATTGTTATTTCAGGAGTCAGTGAAATTTAGCGATGTGGTTGTGCTCTTTCCCCTGGACCAGTGGGCTCAGCTGAGCCCTGAAGAAAGACAGTTGTAGAAGGATGTAATGCTGCATAACTGTGATTACCTTGGGTCTTTGGGTAAGGAGAGCTTTCCTTGTTAGTTTACAACTGTCCATGGTGGAATTTTCCCTGAATACCTGCAAAGCCCCTGCAAAGGCTTGACTGGATTTCAGCCCAGTACTCCCCCAGGAAAGTACTGGAGCTGTGTGATGTTAGAGAGGGCATTTTCGTCTGGGGACAGCTCAACCTTCATATTCTCTGTTTTTCTCCAGACCATCACTCCTTCCTTAAAAACCCTGCTTCTCAGGTTACTGTGTGTCTATAAACATGTAGATGATCCTTTAAAAAGAAAGAAAAAACCAAAACAGTGCTTTGGAGGTTCCTGAGAGATTTTAAGAGATAATGAGATTCATTATCACCAAAAGTGAGGGTCTAGATTCTGTAATAACCACACATGGTCAAGGTTATTTATTTTTTCTTAGGACACTGGTCTCATAAGGCAGATGTGATATCCTCTCTGGAGCAAGGGAAGGATCCCTGGATGTTGCAGAGAAGGCTGACAAGTGCTCCATGCCCAGGTAATGGGCAGGCAACAAGCAGGTGGAAGCCATCACTGCTCACGTCTCACCTGGTGGGAGTAACCTGGACCCCTGAGGTGATGGGAGAGGAGCTCCCCCATGGGCTGCCAAAGAAATATTAGTTTTACTCCACATTTATCACTGTCCCTGGGCTCCTTTTTTTTCTCCCTCCTCTCTTAGAACACAAAATGGTGTGCTGGTAAAATTTTGAAATTTAAATTACCACATGAAAGGATAGAAGTATGAATAGGTGAACTGGTCAAATAATGTATCAGTGACTATAACGAATGAATGGGTCAGTTCAGAAAAGAGTCCTGTAAAGCCTTTTTCCTTTTTCCCCCAAGAAAGAGTTAAGGAGATGGATTTTTTTCTCTTTAGATTAGATTAAGATAATGTTAGACATAGAACAACCAGAATAGAATAACCAGAAAAAAAAAATCAAGTTTACCATCTACTTAGAGGTGACATGCCCATTACTAAAATAAAGTGGAGATTGCTGGAATGCAAGACCATTTAGGGATTTCAGAGAAACTTACGTAAATTCCAGTGCACAACAGAGAAGGCAGCTCATTCATAGAGTCCTGAAAGTTAAGCAACAAAAAGTTAAGAGTTGGGATAATTTTGGCTTGGACATTATTAGATCTGAAGAGTAGAATAAAATAGTAAAAGCATATGAGCTGTAGGCATTTTGTAAACTGGGCGTGGAGCCCAGGAACAAATTCAAAGGTTTTAGAAGAACTGTTCACAAGAATTCCAAGTAGCTCTGGTTCTTCTTCTTTAAAAACTTAATAACCTGGCCCAAATTCCTCTCCCATCCCCAAGCTAATTCACCTAGACAGAGAGTCATCTTCTGAACTTTCCCTTTTAGTCCATTAGTGTATTTGTCTTTCTTCCTTATCCTTTCATTCTTGGTGCATTTCTGCATGTTTCATCTCAAATTGTCATTTTAATATTTACTGCAATATATTTTCCTAATTTTTTCACTGCCTTGTGGTTTGAGAAAACAAATGTTTGCTTTCTGTTTTGTTTTGTGGCTACCACATCCATTAAATATTTTTTGTTTTCTCGAACATCTTCACTATATTGTTTGTTTTTATATATAACCCACACATCTTGTCCCTATTGTGAAATCTCAAGTATATGATACAATAGTAACTGTAGCTATTATGCTGTATATTAGATCCCCAGAACTTATGGTATAAATGAAAATGTGTATCCTCTGACCAACATCATCTGGCTTCCTCCACCCCAAGCCATCCCTGGCAACTACCACTCTACTTGTTTCTATGAATTTTTTAAAGATTCCACACATAAGCCAAAGACAAATACTATGTAGTCTCATTTATTTCACTTAGTATAACGTCTTCCAGGTTCATCCATATCTCAAATGGAAAGATTTCCTTTTTTTTTAAATGGATGGATCATATTTCACCACATACATGTAGCACATTTTCTCTATCTGCTCATCCATTGACAGACACGAGGCTGTTTCTGTGTCTTGGTTACTGTGGATAATGCTACAGTGACCACAGAAGTGCAGATAGCTCTTCTAAGATGTGGATTTCATTTCTTTTGGATATATGCCCAGAAGTGAAATTGCTGAATCACTGTAGTTCCGTTTTCGATTTGTTGAGGCTCTTCAATCAAGACTTTGAAAGTATTACTCCATTTGTCATCTTGCCAAGATGCTGCCATTGAAAAGCTTAACATCACTCTGATTCTTAACATTATGAGTGATCCGTACCCTTTCTCTAAGAGCTTCTAGAATTTTCATTTTATTGTTCTCATAACTCATAATGTTTTTATGTGGTTTGGGTTTTCCTTTTCTATTTTGTTTGGCACTCAATAAGGCTTCCCTATTTGCAGTCTTTCCTCTGTAATTCTGGGACATTATCAAGTTATTTTTGTTTTCTAAGTCTTATCAAGGTATAACTGACTTAAGCTGCACATAAAGTGTACAATTTGATAAATTTTGACATATGTATACACGTAAAGCCATCCCCACAGTCAAGACAGTGAGCATAGTAATTATTTCCAGAAATTTCTTTGTGTCCCTTTTTCAGTCCTTCCCTCCTGACCCTCCTATCTCCTACCCTCACACCCAAGAAACTGATCTTTTTTTTGTCACTATAGGTTGCATTTTCTGGAGTTCGGGTCATGAAGTACATCCTTTTTTTTTTTTAGGGGATGGGGAGGTCTGGCTTCTTTAATTCAGCATAATTATTTTGAGATTCTCCCATGCTGTGCGTATACAGTTCATTCTTCTGTATTGTTGAATAGTAATCCATGATATAGATAAGATTTGCTTATTCATCTTTTCATGGGCACTTGGGTTGTTTCAGTTTTGGGCTACCACAAATAAAGCTGTGATAAACACTTGTGTATAAGTCACTCATGTACGTATTTCCTTTTCATCTGGGGTAAACACCCAGGAGTAGAATGATGGGGTGATATGGTATGCGTTTAGCATTTTAAGGAACTATCAGACTGTTTCCCAAATGTAAAGCTTTACATTCCCACTAGCAAAAGTTCCACTTCCTCCCCATCCTTGCCAAGACTTGATATGGTCAGTCTTTTTAATATAGCCATTCTAATAGGTGGTAGTAGTATCTCATTGTGGTCTTAATTTGCATTTCCTAATAACTAATGATGTTCAACATGTCTTCACGTGCACACTTGCCAACAATATAATCTCCTTCAGTGAAGTGCTGGTTCACAGCTTTTGCCATTTTTAAATGTGTTTGTTTTTTATTGTTTTTAGTTTGTTATGTATTCTAGATATAAATTCTTCAACAGATCCATGTTTTGTAATGACTTTTCCTTATCTGTGGCTTGTCTTTTTATTCACTTAAAACTTCTGCTTTTCAAAAGATAATGTTAAGTTCTGAAGCCCAATTTATGAAAATATTTTCTGGATTATGCTTTTGGTGTTCTATCTACTAGGTCTCTGCCTAATCAAAGATCACATTGATTTTTCTTCATATTTTCTTTTGGAAGCTTTACAGCTTTAAGCTTTACAATTAGGACTATGATCCATTTTTAGTTAATTATTAAATATTGTTTAAGGTATATGTAACTCAAAGGATCAACCAATTACTCTTAGGCTGATAACAGAAAAACAATGGTCTCCCTCCTTTTTTCTACCTTTTCTCTACTCAATTTGTCTGTCTAGAGAAGCCACTTAGCTTTGGTAAGGAACAGCAGAGAGTTATCTCCATTTTATTGAATAATTTATTTTTACTGTTTTTTCTTATCTACCTTAGATATTGACTCTCTCCATTATACATATGCCCCCTCTCAGCCCCCCAGTGTGCTATATAATCATTTCTTGCTAAATGGATATTCAGTATCTATGCAATTATGATTGACTTTATATGACTAGTATTAGTTGCATGTTGAGGCATGCTGTGTTGAACAACTTGTACTTTTTCCTGGGTTCACAATTCCTTCAGCTTTTTTCTTTTTATCTACAGATCATTAATTCATCTCCCAAATCTCTAGAAAAACTAAAAATCTCTTGGTACATTAAATACATCAAGTGCTCTAACAATTTTCCTTTGAGACTTCTTGCATGAACTCCCCATTTTTGGACATTTTCTGTTGACTTCATACAATTCTCCTCACTCATCTTTTCAGTGTAGTTATATTATGATTTCAGCTACTTCATGGCCACTATTTAAGTAATAAAACATCATATTTCCCCCCCTCAACAACAGATAGCATTTCTTAACTTGCCACTATAAGGACCTCACATCACTACCTTTCCACTTACTAACTTCTTTCCTGCTTTACATTCCCCTCCCCACTTGTCAAGTTTACTTTCACATTGTCAACCTTGATAACATTCTGTGACAATAACCATATTTCCTTAAAAGATGAAAATGATAAACTGTATTTACATTATTATGATTATTTAAATATTATTCATTAAATAGCCAAATGCTGTGGATTTCCTTGTCGTTGGCTCCAAAAGTTTGATGCACATGACATTCATAGGAAAGCATTGACATGAAGTCTACTTTTCTACAGGATATTTAAACAGGGTCCACCTTTTTATACTTCTACCATCTATTCAAAATCCTGTAGCATTCTATAATTTATATTTGGAGGATCACTGTTTTGTAGTTTTAATTATTCTTTTTTCACTTAGAGTGAAAACACTGCATTACCTAAGCCCCTTCGTCAAAAAATCAGTTGTGTGTTCAGACTATTCTCCTAATACTCTTTGAATGGCTATAGACTCTGTAGTTATGTCACCCCTTTCATTCCTGACATGGTAATTTGTGTCTTTTTCTTTTTTTTCTTGATGAGTCTGGTGATGCTTATGAATTTTATTAATCTTCTTAAAGAACCAGCTTGTTTCCCCCCTGTATCTTCTATTTCATTGATTTCTGCTTTGAGTTTATTATTTCCTTCTGCTTAGTTTGGTTTAATTTGCTCTTCTCTTAAAATTAAGGTGGAAGCAGAGGTGATTGATTTGAGACCTTTCTTCTTTCTAACATGGCACTTAGTGCTATGAATTTTACTCAAATACTGCTTTAGCGGCATCCTGCAAATTCTTATATATTGTGTCTTTATTTTCATTAAGCTCAAATACCTTTTAATTAGTCTTTTCATTTCTTACTTGATCTGATTAGTTAGAAGTGTATTATTTAGTTTGAAAGTATTTGAGGATTTTTCTTAGTTCTAGTTCTACTGTGGTGGGAAAACATACTTTGTATAACTTGAGTTCTTTTAAAATTTGTTAAGACTTGTTTTGTCCCCAGAATGTGGTCCAATTTGGGAAATACTTCCTTGTGCACTTGAGCATGTGTATTCTGTTGAGTGGAGTGTTCCCTAATGAGTAATTAGACCTTGTCAGTTGATACTATTGCTCAAATCTATCATATATTTGCTGGTAGTATGCCTACTTCTCTAATCAATATTGAGAGAAGGGTACTAATCTCCAACCATAATTGTTAATTTATCTATTTCTCCTTGATATTCTATTTGAAGCTCTGTAGGTGCATAAACATTTAAGATTGCTATGCTTTTGATTAAGTGATCTCTTTATTATTATGAAATCAATTTATTTATCCCTGGAAGTATTTATTGCTCTGAGATCTGTTTTGTTTGATGTTAACATAGCCACTCTAGCTTTCTTTTGACTGGTTGCATGGTGTACATATTTTTCATTCTTTTACTCTTTAAAACCTATTTGTGTCTTTATATTTAAAGTGCATTTCTTGTAGAGAACATATAATTTGATTTTGCTTTCTATCCAATCTTGACAATACCTACATTTCAATTGGGGTGTTTATATCAGTGGTTCTCAATGAAGGTAGAGAAGATTTTGTCCCTCTGGGACATCTGGCAATGTCTGGTGACATATTTGGTGGTCACAACTAAGGATGGGAGTGTGCTACTGGTACCCAAGGGGTAGAGGCCAGGCATTCTATTAAACATCCTACATGGACAAGACAGCCCCCACAATAAAGAATTATCTAGTATAAATAGTCAGTATTAACCAGATTGAGAAACAGATTTATACAATTTACATTTAATGTGATTATTGATATAGTCAGGTTTGAACCTACCTTCTTGATATCAGTTAGTCATGTCTGTTCTTTGTTTTCCTTTTTTGCCCTCTTAAAAAAAATTTTTTTTAGGACTCCATTTTATCTCCTTTGTTGGCTTATTAGCTATAACTGTCATTTGAGTTCACAGTATCCATCTTTAACACTATAGTTCTTATACTTACCTTCACCTAGCCCTTATGCTGTTGCCATGCGCTGTACTTACACATCTGTTATAAGCCCCATAATACATTGTTATTGCTTGTGTCTAATCAGCCAAAACTCTTTGAAAGGTACAGTAATTTAAAACACCTTAGACATATTTACCATGTAGTTACAATTTCTGATATTCTTCATTCTTTTGTGCAAATTTCCATCTGGTAGCCTTTTCCTTCTGCCTTCAGGGACTTCTTTTAAAATCACTTGTAGCAATGGTCTGCTGGGGATGAATTCTTTCAGCTTTTGTATGTCTGAAAATATCTTTTTTTTTTTTTTTGCTGGGCATAGGATTCTGGTGATAAGTTCTTTTCTTTTCTTTTTTCTTTTAGGACTTTGCTCCACTATTCTTTTGCTTGCAGTGTTTCCAGTGAGAACCTGATAACCCATATCTTTTCTCCATGTAGAAAGTGCTTTTTCCACCCTGGTTTGGTTGATTTTATAGTTTTACTTATCACTGATTTTTTTTTTTTTTGCAAACAATTTGACTATGATGTGCTTTGATGTAATTCGCTTCATGTTTCCCATGCTATGGTTTGTTGGGCCTTTCGGATCTGTGAATTTATAGTTTGGTTTGGAAATTTTTGGGCATTATTTCTTTAAATATTTTTCTGGTACTTCCTTCTCCCTTTTTTCTCTCAAGATTCCAGTTGCCCATATATTAAGCCATTTGAAGTTGGCAAATCTCCTAATTGTCTTTCCTTCTATAGGACTTATATTACTCCTGACTGTGCTAACTTTTGAGTTATATATTCCATATCTTTAGTCTCTTTACCTAGAGTTCTCCAACCAGGTTTTTTCCCTGTTACTGTTTTAGTCCTTGGCTATATAATTTTGTTACTAATGTGAACTATTAAGTTTATCTAAACATTGCATCTTCAAACCAATTATTTCTACTTTGTTCTTTTATTATGACTTCATTCTTTGCTGCATGACTTATTCATCTTTCAGAAAATATTATTCCTACACATTTTAAACTATTCCTCTGTATCCATGCATTTTCTAAACATTTCAGAAGCATCTTAAGGTCTCTCCCATCTTATCAACAATAAAATTTTTGAATTTATTAACCTATCTATAATATACATCCTATAGAAATGCTCAAAATTAATTTTTTCTCTAGCAATTAACCAATCTTTATTTAGCTTTCTTAATTACAAAAAAAAAAATGCTGGAACTTATGGCCCCACAGTTTGACAAGAAATTTGATAGTGCCTAGGGTTATCAAGATACTAGAAAATGATGTGCTCATATACTATAAGAACTTGAGTGTGGTGTGTAGATTTAAAAATGGGACTCCCTTTCATTTCTAGAATCTATGCCTAGAATATATTTCCACAAATTAACAAAGACATATATAAGATTATTCTTAGTGTTCTTAGCAATAGGAAAAATAAATACAACTCAAATGTCCACATAAAGCATTGGCTCTATGACCCTGTCTTACAGTGAAATATTACATAGCAATAAAATTGATGACAGATTTATATTTACTCATACAACAGCCCCTAATTTTCTTGTTTCAAGGAAAGTATTTAACGTATAATCACTTTTATAAATTGCTGTATCTATAGAGATATTTTAAAGGATCTTAAATGAGTGAAAATAAACCTTTCATCCGTGCTTAGAATTTCACATGATTCTATTTAGATTCTTTAAGCTTTTCTGTTTTGGTAATTAAAATTTCAATGACTCATTCTTTTTACAGTCACAGTTAGAAGTATTTCAAATTTAGAGAAATTCTTCATTGGCCACACATTGATCCCTAAAATTATTTCTGTACTTGGAGAAAATTTCTGACCCCCTACAAACTCCTACTTCTCATCCTCTCTAAAGTCTCCAGTCACTGAACCCTTCTGTTCCCCCACCCCACTAATTATCTTGATGTTTGTTGCAGTGCCAGGATTTAATTTTATTTTTCTCATATTGTTTTCCTAATAGCGTGTCAACCAGCACTGGTGAATTGTCATGCCCTTAATGAATTTGCGAATGCCTTCAGACAAAGCTCTCACCATGCTAAATATCAAAAACTTTGTGCTTTTGTTCAATGTTATGAGTGTGATGACTGCGGCATGGCTTTTAGCCATATCTCACAGCTTATTAGACACCAGAGAATTCACAAGGTAGAGGAACCCCGCAAATACGGTAAAAATGCAAAGGCCTTTAGGCATCGTTCATCATTTACAACACTCCAAAAATTTATATTCTAGAGAAACACTTTGAAAGTAACTAATGTGGCAAAACCTTTAACAGAACTTCAAAGTTAATTCAACATCAGGGCACACACAGTGGACTGAAACCATACAAATGTGATGTGTGTGAGAAGGCCTTTAGGTTTCTCTCATCCTTTAATACTCATCAGAGGTTTCATGTGGGTAAGAGACAAAAGCAAACTCACCCTCAAAAAATTCCTACTCAAAACAAAGTCTTTGCCTGTAAGTTTGGTGGAAAGGCCTTTTGTAGTTTTTCAGAAAAAACTGAACACCAGAAAATTCACATTAGAAAGAAAAATTACACATGTAATTATGGCAAAAAGGACTTTAGCCCATACTCACAATTTATCCTGCATCAAAGGGTTCATACTGGAGAGAGACCCTACAAATGTAATGATTGTGAAAAATCCTTTAAAAGCAGCTCAAATCTTAATAAACATCAGAAAATTCATACTGGAGACAAGCCCTTTTCATGCAATGAATGAAAAGACCTTTACCCAGCTCACAGATCTTAATCGCCATCAACAAATCCACAGTGGAGAGAAACTTTACATATGTAGTAATTGTAAAAAGACCTTTGTCCGTTTCTCAGATTTAACTCGACATCAAAGAACTCATACTGGAGAGAGACCCTACCAATGTAATGTTTGTGAAAAAACCTTTAAACATCATTCAAAAGTTATTAAACATCAGAAAACAACACCCAGTTTCTTCTTTGGGTGTCAATCTCTTTCTGCTTCCTCAGATTACAGTGCCTGCCATAGAGCTAAGCTGTTGTGTGGTTCCCCAGAGGTGGCCTTCCTTGTCCTGTGTGGAAGGTATTGTGAATCCCATTACAATCAGCCAAGTCAGGTTCTGCCCAGGAGACCCTTACAGGTCAGGCTATACCTTACGAGGCAGCCCATTCTGAGGTTTCCATGATGAGTTTAATTAGTCATCACCAGCAGACCAAAATCCTCTGATTACCATCTGCTCTAAAGATTGTTATGATCACTGGGTCCATTTTATCTCCAAAGATTAAGCGTGCTACCTGGCTTCCACCACTCTTAAGATCCTATTATTTCCATTTTAAGGATCTGTTTTCCGGGGCCAGTTTTGGTACCTATTACAGAATCAGTCCTATTAAGAAACAGTGTATTCAAAAGGAAAGAAAGAAAATTTAACGAAGAGAGTCTTTACAAAGCATGGGCAGGGTTGGGGGAAACAAGGCGTGGTGGAGCACGCAGAGCTTGCAGCGGAGGGAAGCCCTGCCCATCCCAAACCCCGAAGGGGGTGTGTGTGTGGTGACTTTGTGAAGGGTTCACTTGGCTTGGTGAGCTCTGTTCCCAGAACTCCCTTCCCTGTATGTTTCCAGTGACGGGGCCACAAAGGACATTTTTGTGTGAAACGTAGAGGGAGACGTGAAATAGTCTTAGTCCATTTGGGCTGCTGTAACCAAAGACTTGTGTTCTAGGCCACAGAAACTTCTTTCTCACAGTTTTAGAGGTCAGAAAGTCCAAGATCAAGGCCCCAGCACGGTCACGTTCTGGTGAAGGCTCTTCCTGGTTCACAGCCAGCGCCCTCCCAGTGTCCTCCCGTGGTGGAAGGTGTGAGGGTGCTCTGTGGGGTCTCTTATGACACTATCTCAAATCACCTCCCAAAGGCCCTCGCTCCTAGTAACATCACTTTTGGGGGTTAGGATTCAACGTATCAATTTTGAGGTGACACACAAGGACCACAGAAACTGTCACTTCGCTTTTATGCTGAGAAGGGCTTCTGTAACTCACACGTTTTGCATCTGCTCGCTCTCCTCGTTGGCATGGTCAGCACAGGCCTGCAGCTGCTGCCTTCCCCGGGACGCTTCTCCCTTGAGCTACTGTGCCACTCCTCTTACCTTTGGTACAACTCAAGAGAGTTGTTTTCAGTGCGTCTCCTCCCATAGTTCTGGAAACCACTCCATTTTTACTGTGGGTGCCTGTGGCACCGAGCCTGTATGAGAGCCCCAGCAGCCCCTACCTCCCAGTGTTCATGCCCTTGTGTGGTCCCCTGCACACAGTATCAGGCTGGGTCTGCATGACCGAATACAGAGACTTCCAAAGCTAGGTTACCAGGGAGGCTGTGGCTTCTGCGTTGCTCTCTTGGCTCTCCTCCTGGGGGATGCCAGTTGCCATGTTGTGAGGATATAAAGCCCTGTGGGGAGTGCATGTAAGAGAGCCTCTGTGGGAGTGGATCCTTCAGCCCCAGTCAAGTCTTGATCAACATTTGACGGCAAACTCATGAAGGACCTGAAGCTAGAGCCACCAGGCTAAGTTATCTGCAGACTCTGAAGACACAGAAACTAAGTGAGATAATAAAGGGTTGTTGCTATCTTTAAGTTGCTAAGTTTTGGGCTAATTTGTTATACAGCAATAGATAATACCTTCTGATATGTGTCGACTTGTGTCTCCCCAAAATTCACATTGAATTCCTAAATCCCAGTACCTTAGGATGTGACCTTATTTCGAAATAGGTTGTTGCAGATTTAATTAGTTAAGATGAAGTCATACTGGAGTAGAATGAGCCTCAATCCAATATGACTAGTACCTTTATTAAAGGGGAGAATTTGGACACAGACATACATGTGAGAATGCCATGTGAAGACTGAAGTTATGCAGACAGAACTGCCAGAAGGTAGGAGAGGCCTGAAACAGATTCTTCTCTAGAACCTTCAGAAGGGGGCAGTCCTGCCAACACCTTATCCTCAGACTTCTAGCCTGCATAACTGTGATACAATAGATTTCTGTTGTTCTAAACCACCCAGCTGGGGTGCTTTGTTACTGCAGCTCTAGAAAACTAACACACCCTGTACGCAAGGTTTTATTTTTCTTTGGTTACTTTTAAGATTTTCTCTTCATTAAATTGGTCTTGATTTTTATGTGTCTTGAAATTTGATCTTGACATGCCTTGTGGTTTGTTTTTATTCTGCTTGGGGTCGGTGAATTTCTTGGATTTGTGGGTTTAAGTTTTTCATCAGAATTGAAAAAAATTCTTCCTGACATGCATAGCTTTTCCATCAGCATAATACTGAAGACAAACAATAAAGAAAAACAACACAGTAATGGGCAGAATCCTGTTTTGCCATATAAACCAAAGCAAATGGGCAAGCAGAAGACACAACTGGAGAGTGAATATAGACCATTAGCCCACAAAATTTCTGAGCAATGCAAATCCACCAGTTTCATTTAAAATGAATAATGAATTTTACAAGAACAACAAAAAAGAATTCAAACTGAGGGATGATTGTAGACAAATTTGGTGTAAAAAGTTTTAATTTCATCAATAAAGAATATAATTTGAAAATGAAAGAATAAAATTTCATTCATAATAGCAACCACACCTTGAAGCGACTATGAATAAGTTTCACAGGAAAAAAGAAAGACTGGTAAACATACACATAGAAACATTTACACATACACATATATTCATAGATATAATACATGTATAAATACATATACATACACATTTATACGTATGTATCCCAATTTTACCTGTTAGATAAACCCACTTCATTTTCCCTGGGGCAGAATGCACAGTGAGGCAGAGAGGCTGGGAATGGGATAGGGAAAAATCCTACCGTGGAAATCAGGATTTGAAGGGAATGCGTTTCCTGCTGACTTAACAGCGATTCAGCTCGATTACATATATATGTATAATGTATTTTAAATTGGCACTACAGAGACCCTTTTTTCTCAGAATTTGGTAAGTGAATTCTAAAGTACACTTCTATGAACATGTTTATTAAAAAAAAAAAAGGGAAAACATGTTACCACTGGATGAATGGATATTGGCGAATACTAACACCAGGGAGACAAACACTTGCTGGGTTCAAATACCATCTGAGTTCTCTCATTGCCTAATCTGCTTATCTGTGCATTTTTTCCCCTACTGCAACTACTGTTTTCTTCTCCTGGCTGCTGGAATCTTCAGGATCACATATGAGCTATCCCCCATATACTGTCAAACTGTTAACAATGTGGAGAGGAGTTGATTAACTTAATGTTTTTTTCATTATTTTAAAAGGGAGGCACACCTGGCATTTTGAATCATTAATGTTTTCATGGTTCACACTGAATTTTATACCACATTTATTAAACACACTCTATCTCTTTCCTGTATGAGTTCTCTAATGTTATAAGGGTTAAGGGTAGAAAATTTTCTCACATTAATTGCATTTGCAAGATTTCACTCTGTGCATTTTTATAGTTTTAGCATTGTGTAAATAATATGACTTGCTGTTTTGTTGGTCATGACTTTGTTCTAATTTACTTAAGCATTTTCTAATGTAAAAGGAAGTTTGGTTTGTGGCAAAATGTTTTCTTGCATTAATTATATTCATAGGGTTTCTCCCTGTATTTTCTAATGTTCAGTGAGAGTCCACAGCCAATGGTAGGTTTTTCCACATCTGCTGGAAGTTCATAGGGTTTCTTTCCTGTGTGAATTCTCTGATGTACTGATGGCTGAAGGACTTCCCACAATCATTAGTCATATGGCCTCTCCCAGTGGGAGTGCGCTGATGTTCAATGAAGGAGAACTTCTGGCAGAGAGTCTTCCCACATTCATTATATTCATGGGAGAGAACACACTCTCCCATGTGTGTTCTCTGATGTTGGGTGAAGGCTGCCTTCTGGCAGTAGGTCCTCCCACATTCACTACATTCATAAGGTCTCTCCCATATGGTTCTTTCATCCTCAACGAGTGTGTTTTTGCTGACGGCAAACCCATGTTCATTACACTCATGAACATTCTCCTTTGCGTGCATTCTCATGGTCACTGTGGTTTGACTTCACCATCAGTGTTCTACCACATTTATTAAACACTCTATGTTCCTCTCCTGTGTGAGTTCTCTGATGTATAGTGAGTGTAAACTTATGGCAGAAAACTTTTCCACATTTGTAACACATGTAAGACTGCTCTCCTCTATGGGTTACCTGATGTGCAGTAAGGGCTGATTTAGTACATTAAAATTTTCCACGTTGACTGCACTCAGGGTTTTTTTCCTGTGAGTTCTCCGATGCACACAGAGGGCTGACTGACAGAGGTTTTCCTACATTCATGACACTCATAGGGTTTCTCCCCCGTGTGAGATGGCCGGCTGGCATCTGGACATCTGGTTTGGAGCTCAAAGAGAGACAGGCGATCAAAAGTACTGGAAGACATACATAACAAGGCAGGTCTCTATGAACCAATACGGAGGGATTTTCAGACTATAATGTTAAGTGAAAGAAGCAAAGTGCAAAAGAATGCTAGTATGCTATGAAATTTAAATTGGCACTACAGAGACCCTTTTTTCTCAGAATTTGTTAAGTGAATTCTAAAGTACACTTCTATGAACATGTTTATTAAAAAAAAGAAGGGAAAACATGTTACCACTGGTAGAATAGGGATGAATGGATACTGGCGAATACTAACACCAGGGAGTTAAGAAAATACACATGTAACTGCTCATGTGTAAGAAAACGAAAATAGGATACACCAGGAACCAATGCAATGGGTTCCCTTTAGGGCACAAGTGGGATAGAGAGGGTCGGGCAATGGGAACAGGACAGAATGGGTGGGGGAGTGGCACTTCCCTATATCTTTCCATACAGTTCTGACCCTTAGAACTGTGGCAATGTCACATACCCCCAAAATAAATAATTAAAATCAGCCAGGAGGTGGAAGGGGAATACCAAATAGAAGACAAACAGTAACAAACGAACCGGACTGTATTAAAGTTAAATAACTACAAGCAAGAGATGAGGAAGAAAAGAACTAACCAAGTAACTGGAGGAGAGTATTTCAACTACATCCCGTAAGGCTCCAGATAAGGACTGCACAGTGACAGTCCAGTTAGGAAACGTGCTTTTCACAGGGGATGTGGATCTGTGATTCTTAACCACCACGTGTGTATACTTGGATGAGCAAATAATACAATGTAGATCATGAGAGCCAGGGTTCCCTGTGAGGCAAAGGAATTATAAATGAGGAAAAGGGAAGGCTAGAATGACCCCAACAAAGCTACCAGCCAGGGGAGACTAAGAATGTCTAGTCCTAGATCGCAGGAGGCTAAGGAGACATGACAACCAAATGTACTGTGGAATCCTAGGTTAGATTAGCAGGATAACTGGCAAAATGTGAGTAAGATAGAAAACAGGATTGTGTTCATGTTAATTCCCTGGTTTTTTGATTGCTGTACTATGGTTTTCAAAGACAAGGGGAAGCTAGGTGAAAGTGATGTGTGCACTGTGTATGATTTTTCTAATTCTTTTCTAAGTCTACAATTATTTCAAAAGAAAGTAGTGGGAAATGGAGCACCTTCTCCACTTCTGCAGATGCTCATATACTACATCTGCTTCAGGACCACTGTATGCTTTCAGTTTTTCCTTTTTTGCTCCTGATGTATATCGTCAAACTAACACATCATCAGACAACTTAATCACACCCTTCCTCCGATCATCACTTAACTGTTTCCTGCATGTAAAACTAGAAGTAGTCACCTTATCCATATTATTTCCTCCATGAATTACTTCCTCCAAAGAGGTCCGACCTTCCTGAAGATAAGCAGTATCTTGTGATTATAGGCATAACACTGGACAGATACTAGCAAGAATGACTGGCAAAGTATTAGAAGCAAAAGGCGGGTGAGAGCCAGACAAGTGGGGAGCCTGCACTAGGGAGTCCTTTACTAATGCAGACACAGCTGTACTTAAAAGCACAAGGTCTAAAGTTCACTTTGTGAGAAACTGAATGGTGTTTATAACAAAAGAAAAAGAAGGCCAATCTCTTTACTCAGGTCAACTCTGCAAGCAACTTGGTAAGGGTATCATCATCCATTCAGGGCAGAGGGCACTTCCCTATGAGGCAAATATTCCTATGCGCATTTTACAGGTGAGAAAACAGGATTAGTCTTACACGTCCAGGGATGCAGTGCGGTAATGCGGCAGGACCTGATTTGAATCCAAACTCCACGATCTCAAAACCCCATGCAATGGACAAACATCTCCGCCCCCCACCCTCAAATCCCTCAACTGAAATCTCTCCCAGTCAAATCCGATCCTGGCATCCCCTTCAGCTGCAGCTCGCACCTTTCTTATAATAAGTCCTTAGTATAAAATAACGAATATAATGATAATATAATCATTTCTTATAATAAATATTTGTACTCTGCCCTGCTCTCTGTACTTTTCAACCCAGCCTGGCAGGTTGCAGGTGCAAGAGTATCAGCGGACCTTCTGGAATCAGATTTTAGCCATTCGGATGCACAAACCTTTCACGTTCACAGAACACCTTCTTCAGGCAAGAAGGTCTGCAGGGAGAGCCCGTTCCGAGGCCTGCAGGTCTGGGGCTCTGCCCGGCCCTCGCTGCCTTTCTCCCTGACCTTCGGAAACCCGCTTCGGGGCCTCGCTCCGGAGGGATGCGGGGAAGGCGCACGTCCCCGCTCCGCGGACCGAGGCTCCGCCCGGCCCCTCCTTCCCTCCTGTTCCCGAGGCCTCGGAGCTCCCCGCCAGCCCTTCCTCTAACTTGGGGGTGCACCCCCTTCTCTTCCAATTCGCAGTGGAGCCTGGCGACCGCAGTCACGAGGGCCTCCCCGGGTGCAGACTCCGGACCAGGAAGGGCCGGGAAACCGGGGGCTGAGCCGGCTCCGCACAGGCGTAGAAGAGGCCTGAGGGCTGCCGCCCAAGTCCCCGGAGGGGGCGGTGGCCTCGTTTCCGGACTACGTTCCCCATCAGGCCCCGCAGCCGCTGCCCTCGGCGGAAGCGGCTTTCGGAGAGCTCGTCCTGTAATACCGGGCTTGGTTGATTGCCCTGAACCGTTAATACAAAAAGAAAAGTTGAATCTTAACTTCACTGAAGACTGTAGGTGAGAGAAGATGACAGACTATGAAATGTGCAGCAAAATGCTAATGGTTCCAAAATCTTTATCGTTACGAACCCGGAGCCGTCTATCTTGTTCTTGCTACTGTTTTTCCCACTCAACAACCGGAAACACCCTGGGAATAACCTCTATGAACATTTTAAATGCGAGAAAGCTTTCTTGATATCTAAGCTCTCCTAAAGGAGCAATCAGAAGCGTATAACCAATACAGTAAAGCCTTCACCTTTTTTGTTGAATCCATATAAATATGATGTATGAAAGCGTAGAATTCAAGCATCTAAAAATTCTTACTGGGAGAAAATCTATTAGTGCAAAGTGTTGCAGTAAAAAAAAAAAAGCTTATGATATACTTCTGAATGGAATAAAAAATAAAAAAGGCAAACAATATATAAAGCGTAATTCTTTAATTTATACATATATAAAAATAGGCACATTTAAATGGATAAAACTATAAATCCAGATAAAATTTAGAAAGATATGCTTCAAAATGTAACTGTGGTAATCCATGGAATATGAGATTATTTAGGAGGGAGAGGGGCTTTTGCTTGTGTATCTATATAGTTTTTCTGTGAAGAAGTAAAATGGAAGGTTTTTCCATTTTGTGTATGAAAGACATACAAAATGAAAGAGGAATAGAAAGGCGTTCCTAACCTATTAATTGAATTTAACAAATGTGTGTGTGTAAAGAGACTAGAACACAGAGATCCTCTTTGAGATAAGCAATGAAGAAAAGACTGGAATAAAAAATATTAAATATTCAACACATAGGTAAATTTTATTTTTGATGTTATATTCTTTAAAAATTTTCCTTAGTGTTTCAGTAATTTCTATCTGTCCTCAAATCATTCATCTGCCATCCTGCCATCTGTATTTGCTAAAGGTGCCGTAAAAAGGTACCAAGATTGGGTAGTTTAAACAGTATAAATTAATTATCTCACAGTTCTGGAGTCTGAAAGTGTGAAATCATGGTGTTGGCGGGATGGGATCTCCGCAGGGGCTGTGGGGGAGATCTGTTCTGTGCCTCTTTCCTAGCTTTTTGTAGCCTCAGGAATTCCTTAGTTTGTAGGTGGCATTCTTCCTGTCTTCACATTGTTTTCCTTCTGTAGGTGTCTGTCACTGTGTCCAAAGTCTCCCACTCCTTTTTCCAAAAGGACACAGTCGTGTTATATTAACGTCCACCTGAATGACCTCATCTTAACTTGGTCATCTACACAGACCCTATTTTCAAATAAGATCACATTGACAGGTACTAGGGGTTACAATTTCAACATCTTTTAGGGGGATATAACACCATCCAACAATTTTCTGATAGCTTTATTAGAATAAAATTAATTATGATCTCATATTTTCTTTCATATGGGTGTAGACATCTCTCTTGGGAGTTACTTGGGCAATATGACATAAGTGGGTCTTGGTAGAGTAGAAATCCACTCACTGAATCTATGTCAGTGTTAGTCAATCTCAGCCTTATTCCCGAATACAGGTGGTGCTCCAATAAACATTTGTTGAATGAGTGGTTTAAAAAAGAGAGGGGAAAATATGCAAGAATGTGGAGAAAAATGGGAAGTGCTGGAGAGGGGGATGGAGTCTGAGTTCTATAGCTTTCCAGGTCCCCAACTTTGGGGCTCAGTCTGGGCAGCACAGAGCTCAGGGACTGGTTCCAAGAGATGATGAATTAGGATAGTCTAGGGGAAGGGTGACAGCCAAGAGGGAGAGAGCAAAGGAATAGGGAGGTAAGGGGTGAGGAGTGAAGGCAGGATGGAAGCTGGAGAAGAAAATACAGAAAAGGCAGACGTCCGGCAGATATTGGATAGTGCAGTTTCCAATATGGCCACGAGGTGGCAGTATTAGCATAGGCCAGCCCCCAGTGACTACCAGGATGAACTCCCCTGGCCTGACTGAAGGCTTCCGCTGCTGTTAGACCTGGGCTGGCTCATCTGTGTTGTTTTGCTTCTCCTGACGTTTATACCGCCTTTTTCTGATAACAAGCACTTCAGTTTTCCTTTGGGGAACTACCCCACTTCCATTAAAGTCTGCCACATATACTTGCATAGGCACACTGCACTACTCCAGAGGTTCCATCCCTTCAGACGGCTGAGTGGTGGCCACTGGAATTGAGCAGTGCCCAACCTATACAACTGTTGATGGTCCAATAAGTTGCCCATCGTACTCCTGACTCATGGATGCCGTGAAGCAAATGCCCACTAATTCCTGTTAATGTGGATCTCAGGAGTCATCCTGGTTCTGATTCTTGCCAACTCCAATACATTCCTTTTGGATTTAGTTAGACATATTTTCTGTTGTTAGCAAAGAACCCCAGCAAGTCACAATCTACACATCAAACCTTCTTCAAACTGGGAGCCAGATCTCAGCAAAGGGTCTTCAGTACTAAAATGAAAGCTAGTATTTACTCATTATCCATTCATTTATTCACCCAACAAATATTTCGGGGCATCTGGGAAACAGCAGTGAAAAAGCCAGACATGGTACCTGTCTTCATGGAATCTGCATGCTCAAAATATGGTGAGGGAGACCACAATACTTAGAGAATCACAAACAGCTATAGACTTCCAAATTGGGAGGAGCATTGCGAGGGAAAAGAATGGGATGCCACGTGGAAGATATTGTTAAATAGATAGCATTTATTTTAAGCTTGCTAAGTGCAAGCACTTTCTGTGCTTTACAGCAATCTCCAGAACAATGCTGTGAGTTAACTGTTACTGTGGGTCTTAGCTCGTGGCGCAAAAACAAAGCTCACGTTAAACAGAAATATATATGAATAATAATTTATAAATATAAATACAATGTAAGTGTAAATAGGTTTCCCGGGACACAGGGCTTTCAATACTAAAACTAGGGCACTCCAGGGCAAACAGGGACAAGGTGACACTCTAGTAAATAACTTGGCTATGGTCGCACTGTTAGGTAGTGGTGGGTGAGTACTGACTCCAGATCTAGGTGGGCCCCAGAGCTCATATATACAGTGACTACCCATGGGTGCCCTCAGATGGTGTGGGCAGTCTATGGAGAATGGGTCCTTTCCTCAGCAGAAGCATCGCCCCTTCCCATGGTCCCAAATGTCCCCAGGGCAGCTGGAGTTCCTAGACAACTCCTCTGGACCAAAGGCACCCCCAGTCTATGCTGCCTGGTGTCCAGGCAACTTGTCATGTCCCCTTACTGATGAATTTGCTTCCACATGCACCCCATAAGAAAGGACAGCAGAAGGGGCAGGATCCCTCCATGGAACACACCCTACACTGCGCGTCCAGTAAATCCCCCAGGCCCCTCATTCCTCCCTGTGGGATGATGGCAGGATGGGGGACTCAGGCATTTTCCTCTCTCCCTGATCCTCAACTTAAAGTTGATTACTTAGACAATGAATCTCCTTACATCAACTCATTCTGTAAAATGTCTCTGAATTCTTCCTGAGCCCCACTGGATGACAAATGGGGACCCCAGAGGGTCCCACTGTGCCTGAAGATGCTTTGCTGAGCTCCTGCAGCAGTCTGGGCTACCAAGAAAACACCTCCACACCCCACCCAAATTTCCCTTTCTTCCTCATCTTCCCACCTGTCAATGCCACCTTGTTCGTCCTGGATCCCTTAGTATCTTAAATCTTTCTTTTTCAGGGAAAAACCTTCAAGAACTTCATCATCCACACTGAGATTTTGGGACCCAGTTAAATCCTTCTCTGGAGGAAATGTGCTTACTTGGGGAAGGTGATGCTTAACGACTTCAACAAAGCAGCAACAGCGAGCTGGTGGCACCTATGGAGAAAACAATGTGAGTAGATTGTTTGGGGGGAGGTTATGCCTCAAGTTCCCCTAAATTAAAACCTGGAGACCCCACCTGGGAGTAAGGCTGGTTCCAGCAGCCTGACATTGTCCCCCTCACCGACCCTCTCTGGCTGGGTGGTCTTAGAGCCTCGATCCAGGACAGAGCTGTAGAGGGCTCATGCCCAGTGCAGGTAAGGCAGGTGCCTCCTCAGCCAGGATTCTAGGCCCAGGCTGGATGTGCTGGCCCCCCACCCCCAGCCATCCCTCCCCCGTTAGACTGGGAGCTCCTGAGGGCAGGGCCCTGTTGGTATCATTTCTGTAGTGCCCGGAACGCTCAGCAGGCTGCCTGTATGGAGCAGGGTTTCAATCAAGTCAGGTGCCACCACTTGGAGGGAGGCAGGAATTGGTGTTTATACTGGCAGAAGAGGGCTCCCTGGATTTTCAGGAAGAGGGCCCACATGGCTGGAGGAGACTTGTCAGAACTGGATATGGATTGGTGGTCTTGCAGGTTCACAGACGGCTTGCACCCCCTTGGCTTCCTTCACATAAAGAGTGGAGAGACAGAGTCCCTGAGAGGTGACGGCTTGCTGCCGAGTGACCCTGTCTTCAGTGAGAGAGTGGGACTTGAATCAGCTCTGGCTGACTCAAAATAACATTGCCGTGTTACGTATGTGATTTCCATTCCTCCTTCCCCTTGGTCCTGGAGTGGCATCTGGAGACTGCAAATGGGTAGGCAGTGTCCTCCACAGGGTCTTCCCAGCTGAATTCAGAAAGGCTCCTGGTCTTCAAAGCCTTCCTGTGGCTCCTCTGGCTCCTCCTGCTCCGCTGTAGCACAGTGTGCGTTCCGAGGAGATGCCTCACACGCTGTTCTGCAATGTGGCCGTGCCACTCCCAGCCAAGAGGTGTGGTCTATTTCTCCACGCCCTTGAATCTGGGTGAGCCCTGGGACTCCTCTGGAGGAAGCCCTTCACTGGCCTGGCAGCTTCTGCTTCCCACCTCTCGGAGTCCCAGGCTGCCATCTGAGGCCGCGTCAAGGGGCATCATGGATGGCCAGCCCCTGTCACCCTCTGCAGGCACTCATATGAGAGACCTCAAGCAAGAACCCTGAGGTCCTTCCAGCTGCGCCCAGCCAACACACCCAACTGTGGAAGACCATCTTGATTTGTTTTAGCTCCCTACGTTTTGGGGCAGTTTGCTCCACAGCAATAGATAACCAGGAACGTTCACCCTATGAGGTGAGTCTGTAATAGAAAAAAGATTAGAATTCAGGGATTCGGCCTCCTGGTTTAGGGTATTTCTGTTTTGTTTTCCTTGCATGTTCCCTATTCTGTTAGCTAGAAGCACTTTCAGGGACTGCCTGTTCAAGCAGAGGCACACAAATGTGTGAATTCTGGGATGTGGGGTCTTTGGGGGACAACTTGGATGTCTGTCACACCAGCTAACATGCACCTCAAATTTAAACCTCATAAGTAATAAGTAAATTCAATAGGTAAATTCCCATGTAATTTAGGAAATTCTACATCTTTTTCTAAGGAAACCCTCTGGTGTACACAGGAGACATGGGCAAGGATATTCATTGCAGCATTGTTTATAATAGCAAAAATTGGAAACCACCTAAACATCTGTCAAGGGGCACTGCTAAACACCTCATGACATATCAGTGCCATTCAACAATCAGAAAGAATGAGGTAGGGTTATCACACTACTGAATGTGATATAGAACTACACATATAGTGTCATGCCATTTAAAACTCAACACATATTATTACATATTTCTATATTCTATTCACAAATATGCACGTGTGTAGAAAAATATCTGAATGGTACCCACCCAATTGATAATAGTGGTTATGTCTGTGGGGGAAAGGAGGCAAACAGATTTGAGTGTGGTGGTCAAAAGAGACTTGACTCTTATCTGAGAGGTCAGTAAGATCATAGACTCTGGGAGCCAGATCCTGGTTCTGCAGCTTAATAGCTGTGTGACTTTGGGCAAAATACTCAACCTCTCTGAATTTCCATTTCTTCACCTCTAAAAGGAAGATAATAATAACACCATCTGTTTCATATATTTTTGTGAGGTTTAAATAAGATGATGTACATAAAGCTTTTCAGAGTTTTGGAGCCATCTAATGGTGGGCTGGAGTTGGCTCACCCCGGCTCATGAAAGCCAGTTGTGTGCATCCCTTCCAAGCTCCACTTCCAGTGATATCATGAGGATTGCCTGAAATTGCACAGTAGGAATATTTATACCATGGATATCAGCAAACACTACAAATGAGGGCTTTTTTAAAGAACCAGTTGAAAAGCATTTACTAGAACACTCCCAGCGCATCATAAGCACCCAAAAAACACTAGCTATTATCTGTAATGGTTTGTTTTTTATCAGGACAAGGATTCATGTATTACTTGAGCAATTAAAACAATGTGTGGATGAGTCACCATCTACACAAACAGCAGGAAGCTTTATGGGAAAGGGAGCCATGCTGGGGGTGGGTGTCGTGGGAGGCCAATGATGGCCCTCAGCGATGAGCGCACTAGCCTTTGGGGAGTGGGTGAAAAAGTGGCTGGAGTGTGGCTCAGCCCAGCACAGCTGGTGACTCACCGCACACTGGCTGTTTACGAGGAAACATGTCCCTGGGGATAAAGTTCTTATGGCTTTGCATGTTCCCCTTTGGTCACAAACAGGCCCAATGAAGGCTGTTTCTGGTGCCTGACATTCCCTTCTGTAAGCCCCAACTCTTCAGGGAGGAGCAGTGAGTGGAGAGAGTGCAATTCCACCTCCAGATATTAGGCTATTCAACTAATTTTTTCTGAGTTCTTACTCTGCACCAGGACTGCTCTGGAGCTGGAAATACTGCGGAGAACCAGACAGCATGGAGTTGACATTCTCATGGGGTTGACATGAAACCCACCAGCAAGTAAACAAAAGGACAGCTAAATAGATAAATGCATGTGTAAGGTTAGAAGGGATATTGATAAGGGTATTTATAGAGATGATAAAATAATTTGATGTGATAGATCAGGGCTCAGCAAACATTTTATTTAAAAAGTCAGAGAGTAAATGTTTCAGACTTGTGGGACCATGTAGTGTCTGCCTCAACTACTCAAATCTGCCATCATAGCAAAAGCAGCCAGAGAGGTTATTTAAGCTAATGAGTGTGGCAATGCTCCGATAAGACTCTGTTCACAAAAGCAGGTGGCAGCTCAGCTTTGGCAGCAACTTGCAGCTTGTTGGCTCCTGTGATAGAGTGAAACTAAGTGGGATAGGCCAGTGTTAGGTAGAGTGGTCAGAGAAGGCTTCTCTGAGGAGGTGACATTTGAGCTAATGCCTGAATGATGCAAAGAAGTTGCCCATGCCAGAACTTGAAGGAAATGTGTTCCAGGATGTGGGACTAGCAAGGGTATTATCCCGAGGCAGCATCCAAGGGGCTTAAGCCCCCGTGGCCAGGGCACAGTGAAGAAGAGAGAGAGAGGCAGGCTTGGTCAGGGCTTGATGAGCCCAGGCACAGCACAGCAGTTAGGGTCCTGGCAGGAAAGAGATCTGTCATCTCAGAGGACTCACTAAAGAGAGTTTCATGGAAGTATAAAGGTGGGGACTGAGGGAAGGATGGTGACGGCCCCAGAGAATAGCAACAGTGGAAACTGTAACCGTTGGAACCCAGAGGGGACATCAGCCATGGCCAAGGGGCTGCCAGGCCAAACAGGAGCTGGGGCTGTGGGTAACTGAATGTCAATGTGAAATAATAGCCCAGAGCCTGCAGCAGCAGATACCCTCACCTCCCCCCCCTCCCATATGGACCGCTTGCCTGGTGCTCACAGTGGCTGAGCCCAGCTAGAAGTCAGAGGGCAAGGAAGCCGAGGCGATAGTATTCCCAGAGGTCAGACTCCTGGGAAGGAGAGCAGGTGGGAGAAGGGCAGGGAATGATCCAGAGGGAAAATGGAATGTCAAGCCCACAGGGTAGAGAGCTGTGATTTTATTATGTAACTTCAATGGGGATAGAGTTGCCAGGTAAAGGGCGGGTTACCCAGTTCGATTTGAATTTCAGATAAACAATAAATACAGGTTTAGTGTAAGTATGTTTACTGTAAGTGCATCCTAATGATGTACTTATATTAAACCCGTATTTGTTATTCATGTGAAATTAAAATTGAAACCGGTGTCCTGTATTTTTATTTGCTAACCCTAGCCACCCTGGATGGAAAATCCCTAGGGAATTTTAAGCAAAGGTATAACATAATCTAATTCAGGATATAATAAACACATTTATTTATAAAATCAAGACACTTTTAGATTACTATAAATAAGTTCAGAGAATTCTGGGGCATCTATATAAGTTTCAGGAGCGTTTGGACACATTCATGATGCGCAGTCTCCATCTACGAGGTAAAGCAACAGGCCTGGAGGACCAGTGAGCCATCTGCACCCCTCCTACCTTCCCTTTGCATAGTTCTTTTCGGTTTAGGTTTCATTCCCAGCACCTTGTTCCATCCTTACCACACTCCTGTGTGGAAAGTAGTCACATCAATCATTATCATTGCAGATGTAGAAAGTAAGGATCAGAGAGGTGAAGCCACCTATACCCAGGGTCAGGCAGGGAGGCAGCAGAAGGGCCAAGGTTACAACTCAGGCCTGTGTGACTCCGAAGCTTTTTCCTCTTGGTCCCCTGCCCTTTGTTCTTCCAAAGGTCCATCAGGCAGCGGGCCTGTCTCTCCATGATGGGGGCTTGCTGGCAGGCCAGGGCGTTGGGAGCAGGATGGAGTCTCCAGGGGCAGGTGCTGGCCTCGGTGCCTGCGGTATCTTTGCTGGAGCTGGATGTGAAGGTGGCAGACCCTCCTTGCCTCCTGGGCCACAAAGAAGGAAGCGGCAATGGTGTGCCGCAGACGCAGGGCATAGGTCTCCAGGAGGACCGTGGAGCAAGCCACGAGCTGCAGGGCCCCAGCAGCCAGCGGGGCGGCGGCATGGGGGCGCTGGGCGGGCAGCAGTGGGCAGCTGGGGGAGGTGAAGCGGAGCACCCACTGGAAGGAGTTGTGGGTGGAGAGGAAGGTACTCTCTGGAGGCGGCTGGTTGAAGAGGAAGGAGACAAAGCCCAGGACTGTGTAGGCAGCCTTCAAAAGGGAGAAAGAAGCCAAGTCAACAGATGATGCTCCAGCCCTTCCCTGTCCCCCACCACTTGCAGACACTTGCCGGGCTGGATGGGTCCAGCCTGCCCTCATCTGCAAAATGGGCACGGAGGTTACCCCTGCCTCCTGGGGTTGAGGAGGATCAAACAAGATCAGGAACCTGAAGCATGCTTTTTTGCCAAATGAAAGTACTGTACAGATGCTATTTTTATAATAACAGATTTCCCTTGTTATTGGAAAGCAATGTTTCTGTGAAATCTTTCATAAGCTGAAATAGCTCATGGAGCTGAGAGTATCCACTGCTTTCCAAAAACTGTTTCACCACTTTGCTTTGAGGAAGGACCTGCATTACTACAGTAATGGCTTTTTTTGTAGAAGCAAAAATCCTCTGCGGATTTCTGTTGGTTAGGGAAAATAGGTAATAATATGCAGGGGATGCCTGTACACTCTCTGAACAGAATACTGTAGAATACTTTTTGTGTTCTTAGAAAAAACAAATCAATGTTAAGAGCATTTACTCTTTGCCGAGCCCTTAGTGAATGCTTTAGATGTCTTTTCCACCGAACAAGCACAATTCTGTGAGGTTGCACCCAGCACAAGCCTCAGTTAAAAGATGGGGAAACTGAGATCTTATAGTGGGGTTACACGTGGCTGAGCCAGAGGTCAGTCCCAGCCAGGGTGTGTCCCAATATCCTATTCACAAGCACTAGACTCTCCAGTCTTCCATGGGGTATCCTGGAGAAGTCTAGAGAGGCAGAGAGGGCAGAGGTTAACCTCTTGAACTCTGGTGCCGGATTACTTGGGTTGGATGCTGGATCTGGGCTCTAACTTCTCCAATAGGCACAGTGCTGGGGGCCCACAGAACATTTACGGGCCTACACAAATGTTTTGTTTTCTTTTAAAATCAGAATAAAAGTTCATTTTTAAGTTGAACCATGTTCTTCAACTTAAAAATGAACTTTTAAGTTGAAGAACATGTTTCGCTATATAATAATAGATTTGTCATTATGCCAATGCTGTCATTACTTTTTAAGGAGAAAGGGTTCCATGAAAGGAAGGCGCCTAGGGCCCACGAAAGTTACAGCGCAACTCTGGTCCTGCCACTCATGGGCTGGATGAATTTGGGCAAGTTCCCTACCTTCTCTGAACCTCAGTATCTTCATCGGTAAAATGGCGATGATAGTAACTCCTATCTAACAGGATAACAGTGACAATTAAATGAGCTATCTTATTACATCAGTCCTGGGATTCTTTTTTTTCTTCTTCACATTTTAGCATCTTTGAGGTCAAGATGTGTCTTTGAATCAATACGACTTGTTACTGCTTTTACCAGTTGCGCCAATTCATGCTTTCTATGAGGATCAGAGGGTGCCAGCATCAAAGCTTGGGTGTTCCCAGCTTGGAGGAAAGTTCTGGAGAGATGGTAGGCATCACCAGTGCTCTTGAAGGCACATAGAACAATATTAGGTGAAAAGCCATGGACACTGACATCTTGGCCAGAATCAATCAGAAGAGTCAGGCTTGAGTGGGAAGATGTTTTAGGGAAATCTTCACAGAATTACTGCACTATTTTTCCTTTTAGCTATTCATGAGAGAGAGAGATGATAAAATAAATCTATGTTAAATAATAAGTGAACTACTTCATGTGAGTACAATTTTACATTCTAAATGATAAGAGGCATTGTGCCATGGTTTAACTGACAGCATTTTCTTTCTTAATGATACATAAAATAATGATGAGACTTGAAATCAATGGCATCTTAGATTTGATAAAATACAGTATATCAGGTAACATACTTAGAACATTGCCTGACACATTTCTTTACCGTAAACTCCTATAAGAAATGCATATTACAGCACGTTCTAAGCACAGATTATATTGTGATTGAAAAAAATTTTATAAAACAATACCTACTCTTGTCACCTACAATGTACTCTTAACACGTTTCTGGTCTAGTCTATTTTATTTAAAAAAAACCTTGGCCATGACCTCCTAAATTGATTAAATTCATTTTGTGCAGTTTGAAAAACACTTTCCTAGTATGCAGTAAGTACTTAATAAATATCAGTTATTAATATTATTAGCTCAGAGTCCAACACTGGTTTTATGCAATGGACTTTTGTATGAGATTTCACCATTAAAAATAAAAAAATAAAAAAGATTTGTGGCACAAGAAAAGATAAAAAAACACAAATCTTGATGAGACAATAAATATATCCAGTGGTACATAGATAGTAATATTTTATATATTTCTACTAAAATAGTAAATATTTTAGGTTCTATAGGCCATATAGTCCCTGATGCACCTACTCAAACTTGTAGAGCAGCCACGGACAATACATACAAAAATGGCATGGTTGTGTTCCAATAAAACTTAATTTACAAAAACAGGAAGCCAGCAGGGTTTGGCCCACAGGCCACAGCTGGCAGACTCCTGTCATAGACCATTCCTAAACCCTTCTCCAGTCTGGTATATACAGATGTGAACTCTAAATAACAGTTGCTGTTTATTAAACTTCTCCTATGCGGCCTGGAGCTTCCGACGTCCTTTTGAGACCATCACATTTTAAGACTCTCAGTAACCATGTAGGGTAAGGGGAATTGATCCAGTTTGTACAAGTGAGGAAAGTGAGGTTAGGGCATGCTGTCACTTGTGAAGAGAGTGACCCTGGGGGACAAATTATTTTAGGTACCAGTGTGCTCACCTGCAGTACGGGTGAGAACAGAACCCACTGCATTGGGCTGTGGTGGGCATTAAATGAGTTTGTTGCCAATGCCCCTGGGTCCCTTACCTTACCCAAAAGCTATGATTGAAGGTGAAAGAAATTCAATGGTAGTCAAGGGTTTAATGGACCCTACTCTCTCCCCCAAGGAAATGACTCTATGCACGCCTTCCCCTCACTGCACTTACATCATACTTGACCGTGAGTGTGATGGGCACAGTGGGCAACTTCTGAGCCCAGTCCACAGCTGCCTGTGCCAGGAGAAAGGCCACATGGTCTGTGGCCACCATCACAGCTGTGGCCATCAGGAGCAGGGAGGGCAGCCCCAGCCTTAGGAGACAGCTCAGTAGCTCCCCCTGGGACAGCCTCGGCTGCGCTGCCTGGAGCAGCCAGGCGGGTGGGGAGGCCAGCAGGTGTGTGGCCTGGGCCTC
Organism: Manis javanica; assembly: GCF_040802235.1. Lineage (NCBI taxonomy): Eukaryota > Metazoa > Chordata > Mammalia > Pholidota > Manidae > Manis > Manis javanica. The sequence continues at coordinate 12,727,742 of NC_133160.1, read as the reverse complement.
TGCCAGCTGCCGAGTCAGCTGCTGGGTAGCATAGACATTATCAAACCGTAGGTCAGTCAGGTAGCGATGGAGGTACCAGGCAGAGTCCACCAGAAGGCCCAGCACAAAGAGCCCTGTGACCACCCGCTGGGTCCCCAGGACTGCAGTGCGGGCCAGGGATCCCAGACCAGAGAAGTCCTCCAGGACCTTCTCAGTGACTCTGATCATGTGAAGCCGGAAGGCAGAGCCGTTGCCCTGGGCCTGGAGTGTCAGGCCCTGGCTGCCCCCTTGACTGGTAGGGCGCAGAGTCCTGGACGCTGTATGTAGCTGGTGAGTGGTGCTGAGCAGACTTTCAAGGGAGCCCTCAGTGACACACCTCAGCACCTGCCCAGCTGCACCAATATTGGCCAAGATGTTGGGCACCACGGCAACAGCCAGGGTGGTCGTACTCCAGGATAGGAGCAGGCGGCGGCCCTGTTCAGTGCCTAGGGTGGGCACGCTGAGAGCAAACAGGCAGCGAGCTGGGGGCACCAGGCCCAGGCCCAGGAAGACCACGAGGCCACAGATAGAGGCCACCATGGCTGAGGGCCTCAGAGGATAAAGCAGGGAGGACACCAGCCAGTGGTGGGCCAGACCTGCGGCTGCAGCAGCCAGAGAACCACACAGGAGGAGCTGGGTCAGCAGCTGGCCACAGCTGGCTGGGACAGGCTGGGAGAAGGCAAACCAGGCGGCCTGCAGGGGGGCAAGGGCCTTGCAGATCCCCACGTGCCAGAATCTCCACCTGCACACAAGGAAATCGGGAAACCTCTATCAGGAGGGTGGGGGATTGGCTGGCACCCAATGCCCCTCCACCCCAAACCCTTCAACTGTTAACAGGCTCCATCCCTTTAGACACAGCGGTGAACATTCTTCCCAGGTGGGCCAATCGGAGTAGTCTACTGCAAACATGACCTAAGCGGAACCAATCAGAGCCTTCCCCAGGATTATTCTCACTGGAGTCGCCAGGGAAGAGCCGTGCAGTTCCTGAGGATGTGAGGATGAATGTGGCCTGCTTGCATCCATCATTCCAGTTCTGTGGGGGCAACAGGCCCAAGGGAATGAAAGAGTTGTGGAAAGACAAGCACAGATAAGAGAGAGAAATCTGGAGAGAGAGAGAGAGACAGTATTTCACTGGATTTTGTAGTATTGATTGGTTTACTGTGTGAACCTGGACGTCCCTTCTTTATGGACCTCAGTGTCTCCTCTATTATTTGGGAAGGAGGAGGGAAGGGGCAAGTGGATTAGTTGACCTCTGAGGAACTTTTCTACTCAATTGTTTTTATATTTATTCATTTAACAAAGTTCATTTACCTTAAAGAGGGATGGCAGTAGAACAGTAAGATGAGGTTGGGTTCTGGGTACATTTGATGAGAAGCCCCAATGGGATCAGCAGTCGGATTGATTGTGGGGCATGAGGGAGTCAAGGACGACAATGAGGTTTGGCGCCTGAGCAACTGAAAGGGCCTACGTGTAGTTTCCTGAGACTGGAAATCTGTGGCTGAAGCAGGTTTGAGTGGAGGGGAGAGAGGGAACGCGGTTTGGAACCTCACATTTGAAGTACCAATTTAACCCTTCAGCAGAGCTGTTGAGAATGTGGATTCAGAGGGGCCGTCAAGCTGGAGAGGTAAGGTTGGGAGTCACTGATTTATAGATGGTATTTAAAGCCATGGGGCAGGATGTGACTCTTCAAGACCGCATGCTGACAGGGAGGAGAGAGCCCTTGAACTACGGGGCTAACAGGTTGGGAGAAGAGGAGGAACCAGCAAAGGAGACTTGGGGAAACCACGCAAAGTGCTGTTCTTGGGAAGCCAAGTAAATAAAATGCATCAAGAGGAGAGTGATCAAATGTGTCAATTGCTGCTGGTGAGCCCTGAACAATGACTGTTGGATTCAGCCATGTGAAGGTCATTGATGGGCTGGATAAGGATAGTTTGGTGGTATTTGGGACCAAAACCTAAATAAACTGGACCCAGGAGAGACTGGAAGGAAAAGAATGTGAGACACAAGTGCAGATGCATCTTTCAAGTCATTTCGCAGTGCACTGTAGATGGCAGAAACTCTGACAGGTTTGCCAATCAAGGCAGGGGACACTGTTGAACGGGAGGCTCACTGGAGTGATAGTGGGTGGCAGGGCATCAGACAGAGAGCATGAAAGGGGGGCTGGCCTCAGAAAGGAGGAGGGGCCATTCATCCTTAGTAGAGGGTGGGAAGGTGAGGAAATGGGCACAGGTGATGGTTGAATGGACAAAGTGTGGGCACTTACATATTTGTTCATCTGACATACACAGAACAGAGCATCAGGTAAGGGCATGACCTCCCGACTGCCTGGGTTCAAATCCCCACCTCACCATTCACCACTGTGTGACCTCGCTCAAGTTTCTTAACCTCTCTGGGCCTCAGTTTTCTCATCTGTAAAATGGTATAATAAAAGCAGTCTCTCATAGGGGGTCATTTTGTGCTTGCCACATAGTAAATTCCATGTCAGCTATTATCTGTCACTAGAGTATCAATTCCACCAGGGCAGGGACTTGGTCCCTTTGATCACTGACATATCCCAAGTGCCTAGAAAAGTGTCTGGCATGTAGGGGGGCTCCATAAATATTAGTTGACTCTAGCATGATTGCTTTTGTTTGCTCAAGGTATCAGAAAACAAGGTCAGCAGTGATGGTGAGGATGCTGGATGAGGTGATGGAAGCTTGAAGATGAAGGAAAAGGAATAAAACCATTTTGTCCAGGGAAGTAGGAAAATCAATGAACTAGGGAAGTGATGTATGTGCTGGGCAGCACTGAAGACCCACCTGAGGCTAGAGATGATGAATTATGGCCTCCCAAGCCCTTGAAGGCATTTTAATTTGCATTCAACTCCCCCCACTTTACTGTATAGTTAGTATTCGGAACATGGTAGCTGTTAAAATAATAGCAATAAATAAACGATCTTGGAATGGGAAACCAGTTCTAAGTCCCATTGGCTGCCAAGGCTGGTGCGGAGTGTTGTAAATGATAAGGAAACTAGCTGTCATTTACTGTGTGTGTACTCTCAGCAGAGCCCAGTAGCAAGCCCTCTGTGTGCATTTTCTCATTCAGTTCTCCCAGTCATCGTGTAGACATTATTATTACTCTCATTTCATAGATGGGAAAACTGAGGCTCAAAGCCGTGAGGGTTTTTCCAAGGTCACACAGCCAGGGAATGGCAGAACTTGAGGTCTCAGCTCATACCCATCATGCCTGACTGCTGACTGCTTCCTTGTCTGTGGTCCCCAGTGTCCAAGGTCCCCAGGCCTACCCTGTCCTCCTGAGATGCTCAGCTGTCCCCCGGAGGGTCCTCATGTTTCCTGAACAGCAGTGGATCAGCAGACGTGCTCTGGCAGTGATGGCAGGTGGAGAGGAAGTGGGGGAAATAATATTCACTAGGACTCGGGAGGCCCTGTCACTTCTGCTTTTCTGTCTGTAATTAAGCCCTCCGGGTTTCTTTGCCCCGCCCTGCCTGGGCCCACCTCCAAGGGGGCTGGGCAAACTGCCTTGTCCTCTTCTGCTGGGGAAGAGCTGGTGGGAGGTGTGGGAAGAGAGAAAGAGATTTTTCTGAGCAACATCTCTCTAATCCTGAGAACAGGAAGTTAGAATCAGTCCATTTCACAGAGGAGGGCACTGAGGCTCAGAGAAGCCACAGAATTCATTAGTGGTTGTGTCAGGACTAGAGCGATACTCAGCTTCCCCTCTCTCTCCACAGTTATGTGCCCCACAGGCCACTGATCCTTACCTCTTCGGATGTGGGAGCTCACAGGGAACCATTGGACCTCAGCGGAGACTTCCTCTCCAGCAACCTTGTCTTTAGCCTGACGTGAACCTGGCTTCAGACCACAGCTCTCTCTCTCCCTAGCTGTGTGATCTTGGCCAGGTGACCACATCTCAGTCTCAGTTTCCTTCTCTTAAAAGAAAGTCATGATAATAATATTTAACATTTATTGAGCACTTGCTAAGTATTAGGCACATTTCTAAACAGTTTCTTTTCCAATTCACTGAATCTGTACTTCCAACAACCCTTTGTGGTAGGGACTTTCATTTCCATCCTTTAGTTGAGGAAACTGAGACCTAGGGAATTAAGCCCCTTAACCAAGCCACTTGGCTAGTAAGAAGTAGAGCCACAGTTTAACCCCACTGTCCTGACCCAGAATCTACTGGTGCAGAGGGAGACCCGCATGAGCCGGCACTGCAAAGAATAGGTGCTCAGGAAGTGTGGACTCCCTCTGCTGCAGTCATTGCCTTGCAGGTGCACTTCCAGGCTATTCTCAACTCCAATCCCTCCAGAAAAGCAGTCACTTCTCTCCCAGCATCTCTGCCCATCACTGCCAGCAAGGCTGCCTGCTTCAGGAGTCCTCTCCTGAGCCCCCAGCCCCTGCACTGCAGGATGGGCCAGTGAGGGTGCACACCTAGGCAGTGTTCCAGACTCCCTGTCATTTTCCCTTATAAGGACATATGGCCTGAGCTACTTGCTCAGGCCTGAAAGAGGGTGTCCAGCAGTCTAGTGGCCCAGATAGGGGAAGCGATAGTCTCATAGTCACACAATAGAATGAGACACCTGTGGCCTTCAGAGGCCTTACACCCTTCCCAGATCATGAGCCCCTCCAGGAAGCCAGGCCAGGTGCCAAGTCTGCAAAGGAATGGGCCCACAGAGACCAGGAGCAGGAGACACACACACCTGTGGGGCTGACCAGCTAAGGTTAGGAGCAAAGCCTACAGGTAGAAATAGTGGTAAACTGCCATGCATAGGCCCTTCAAAAAGGGCAGCTTCTCCTCTGCTCCAGCTGAGGGTTGAAGTCCCCTGAAAAGGAAGCCTAGTGTTACCAGGGGCAGAAGGTATTTTTGGCTTTTGTCAGCACATGTAGGCAGTCACTTCTGCCTCCATAAGGCTGGCCCAACTGAATCCCACAACAAAGTTCCAATTTTTCCAAAGATGCAAGTCATTCCCACTTTTATGTAGAAGTCTCCAGATTTTTAAAGCCAGTATTAAAAAAAAAAAGAAAGACCATTGTCAGGCCAGTCTTGACAGGTCTATGGGTCAAAGCCAGAATGAGGGCCACCGATTTACCACCTCTGCAGGGAACTCAGTTGGACTGACACAGGGAGCTGTCCAGCTGTTCCTCTGAACGGCAGGGTCTTGGACTGGAGGCAGCAGATCTGTGCTTGAGTGCCAGCTTTGCCACTTACTGTGCTCTGTGACTTTGGGCAGGATGCTGTCTGTCTCTGAACTTATTGTCAACTCTATATAATGAGAATGCTAGTACCTACTTCTTAGGGTTGTTTGAGGATTCAATGAAGTAATGTATGTAGAGTTTTCAGTAAACAGTAGGTAAATGCTCCTGCCCTGCTCTTCCAACCTGGGCTGATGGTTCTCCCCAGGCTGCTCAGACCCGACTCTATAGGCCTCAGGTCTCTGGCCTGGGTTCCACACAGGAAACTTCAGGGCGTTGTAGTGGTCAGAAAGGAGTGGTACTGGCAGACACCAGTATTTGGCCAGTTGCTGCGCAGGCTGCAGGGAACTGATTATCTGAGGACCGTCTTGGTCATATCCCGAGGGCCTCTGGTGGATGGCTACGATCTGTGAGGATGCGGACCTAGGGAGGGAAGGGGCAGAAGGTATTTTTGGCTTCTGTCAGCACATGTAGGCAGTCCCTTCTGCCTCGATAAGGCTGGCCCGACTGAATCCCACAACATTCAGAAGGGGCTTCTGAATCACCAAAAACGGAATCAGCTTTGCTGAGGGGAATTCCTGGGTGGCAGATTCAGAACCATAAGACAGAAGAGGAAGAGGAAGCGGGAAGCACCCAGAGCTAGGATCGGAATCGGGGACCCACAGACTATCGACAGTCATTGAACTTTACAGCCTATGGGTTAGAATGTGGCCACATCCAATTGGTCTGGGAATATGGAGAGGTGGCCAAAATACTACCAAATAGACAGGGCTATCCAATAGAGACATAATGTGAACCTAATGTATAAGTAAAAATTTTCTAGGAGCCATAAAATTAATTTATTAACCTTGTAAAGTTAATTTCATAAAAAATGAAATTAAAAAAATTTGAATTTAATATTTTAATAAAATATTTCATTCAACCTAATATATAAAAAATATTATCCTTTCAACATATAATCAATATAAAAATGATTCATTTTTTTGTGTTTCGTTTTTAAAATCTGGTGTGAGTTTTATACTTACCGCCCAACTCAATGGACTAACCATATTTCAGTTGTTCAGTAGCCACACATAGCAAGTAGCTACTGTATTGTACATGGCAGATATAGACCATTTCCATCATTACAGAAAGTTCTGTTGGGAAGTGTTGCTCTAAGCCACTAGAACCTATGGCCTCTGAAGCTGAAATGGACCTTACAGATCATGAAGCTCAAGAGCCATTAATTCAAATGCCTTCAGAGGCCAGGAAGGTGATGTAATAAGGAGTGGTGGGGATTGTGGCAAATGAGGGAGTCCACTGTCCAAATTAAGTTCTATGTATGTTTGTAAAGTGCCCAGTAAACAATAGATAAATGCTTCTGCTCTGCCCCCTCCAACACGGGCTGATGGCTCCCCCCAAACTGCTCAGACACAACTGTATAGCCTACTAATCAATTCCAAACAATTATTATGAGGTAGCAATGAAGATCCCATAGTGCCACATCTTCTGATATTTCTTTTCCAACTGAAGCATAAACCCAAGCTAATGTGAAATCTCCTGAATTTAAAATATTAGCAATGAATTAATAGTTTAAAACTCATGGAAGGGGACAAAAGAAACCTGACTCTAGGCCGAATGAAGCCCTGGGGACCACTGAATTGCAAGCTCTGATTTGGTCTAAACTTTGCAGGCCACGTCTTCTCAGTTGGCCCCTGCAGACCCAGTCTTTTCTCCCTGCCCTGCGCCTCAAGAGGTGTAACTGCACCTTTGAATGGGCTGCATCAAAGGACCCCCTTACCTTCTGGCTTCTATTGGTGTGATGGTGAGTTTTACATGTCAACTTGGCTCGGCTGCAGTATCCAGATATTTGGTCAAACGTTATTGTAGAAGTTTCTGTGAGTGTGTTTTTGGAAGAAATTTATGTTGAGATCAATGGAGTTTGAGTAAAGCAAAGTGCTCTCCATAATGCAGTGGTCCTTATCTAGTCAGTTGAAGGTCTGCATAGAACAAAAGCCTGACTTCCCCTGAGCAAGAAGGAATTCTGCCAGCTGACTGCTGTTTGACTCATTCTTGAGTATACACGCGTATCTACACACGCTGTTGCCTCTGCTTCTCGAGAGAACCCCCACCAGTGTGCTTGGATTTGCCCACTGGGAAGCCCCTCCCAGGAGAGCTGAGGGAGGAAGGAGACAAAGACCCAGGGCAGCTCCGTCCCTACAGAGCCATCAGGGGTTGGATGTATCCCTGGACTAAAGGTGCCAACTGCAGGGGGGCCTCTGCCTCCTTCAAACCTGGGGCTGGGAGGTGCTTCTCCATGTCTAGCCTTCCTCCCCCCACCAGGCCTGCACTTCCCCTTGGGGTTTCCTTACCCTCTCTCCACACTAGGTAACTAGGTAGACCCTTTACTCAACTCTCCTCAGGTAAGCTAGTGTATGCGCTTACTGTCTCCCTTTGAGACCGAGACTTCACACCGTCATCTTTTACAAAACAGCAGAGGATCTGCTTTAGGCAGCACAGTGTGTTGGGGTAGAGCCAGAAGTTCAGCGTGGCTACTGAGCCCCTTGTTCAGTGATTTCTTTTCATCTTTTTTTCCATTTGCCACCAGCCCTTCCAACCCTGTGCCCACTTAGCTCTATGTCATACTTTAGGTGTGTGCACTGGGATACGTATGTGTCCATCCTATCGCTCTGTGTGCCTATCGTTTATTGCTTCTGCGTGTTGCTGTTTCCCACAGTGTGCTTCCTCCGTGTTTTACTTAATCACCCACTTCCCCAGATCGTGGTCATATAGGTGGCCTCCAGCTCTTTGGTACCTCAAACAACAGTGGCACAAATATACTTCTCCACTGTCTTCACAGGTAATGTTGATAATAAACTTCTCTCATTACTGCTGGGTTGCTAGGCAGGATGATCAGAACGGTTCATAGCCTCACCCACAGAGCGTGGAGGTTTTTGTGTCCTCTCGTTTCACCATCATCTATTGTCCACTTCTCTAGTTTTTGCCAGTCTGACTGGTGTATTGTTGAGTCTTGGTTTAGCTTGCATCGATCTGATTACATGTGAATCTGAGCATCTCTTTGTAAAGCTGCTGGCCATTTAGATATCCCTTTCCAGAATGGCTTAGTCATATCGTTCACTCATTTTTCTCTTGGGTGTCATGGTAGAAATCCTCCAAAGATGGTGGCCAACATGCTATCTTCTCTGTAAGTGGGTGCTGCTCCTCCCATCAAGGAGTGGAATCTATTTCCCTCCCCTTAAACCAGGCCAACCTGTGACCAACACAACGTGGCAGGACTGACCCCCTGGGCCCCCTGTAACTTCTGCTTTTGCCTTCCAACAAGTCCAGTGCTGTGCCCAGAGGCCCATGGAGGCTCCTTGGCCATCATGGACATTCAGGCTCCAGCCAAACTCCCAGCTGAGTGGCCCCAGCCACAGCATGGAGACAAAACCATCCTGCAGAGCTCTGCTCAAATGCAGAAACATGAGCCAATAAGATGCTGTTTTAAGGCCCTGAGTTTTGGGGGGTTTGTTGTGCAGCCATAGGTAACTGAAACAGGTGTTTCGGTTTTGTCCATCCTGACTTCCACGTGCTTTTCATGTATCCCATACCAGTCCTTGGTATATTTCCAATGACTCTGCACCACCCTGCCACTCCCTTCCTCCCGTACTGCCCTGAGTATATGGCTCCTTCTGGTCTCAGCCCAATGCCACCTCCTCAGAGAAGTCCTCCCTGATCACTCTGGCTAAAGTAGCTTCTGAGTCAGTTTGCCACATAGGCCAATTCCATTTTCTCCTTAGCCTGCATCATGACCCAGAGTAATTTTATTTATTTATTTACCTGCCTACTGCCTGTGTCCTTGGCTAGAACACAAGTTCCATGTGCATAGGGACAGTGAATCAACACATAATCAGGTTCTAAATAAATGTGGTTGGATAAATAGAAGAATAAATGAGCAAAGAAACTGACCAAATGTACCCCACATCAGAGGGTGAGATTGCTTTCTCAAAATTCTGGTATAGCTTTGTTTATCAAATATTTACTGAGCACCTACTATGTGCCAGAAATTGTTCTAGGTACTGGAGCTATAGGACTGAACAAAATAAAGTTTGTATTCTTGTAAGTACATATTCTAGAAGGAGAAAAAGTTAACAAATCAGAAAAATAAAGATAATGCCTTGACTAAATACTAAGAAGAAAAATACAGTAGTGTAAGGAAATAGAGAACTTCTGAGGATGATTATTTTAGACCAGACATTCAGGGAAGCTTCTCTGGGTATGTGACATTTGAGCAGAGATAAGAATAAAGTGAGGAAATAAGGAAATATTGGGGAGCAAAGTGAGCACAGCAGGCCAGGAGAACAGCACATGCAAAGGCCCTGAGGCAGGAGGGTTGAGGGTGTGGCTGAAGTGGATGTACAGGGGAGATGGGTAAGGAAGTGAAGTCGGGGAGCCAATTCTATAGAACCCCCAGCTCAGGAATTTTGGGCTTTCAAGATCTTTTATGTCGAGAAAGGCAAATGATCTCCAGGCCTAGAATGATTAACATTCTTTATTTTACAGCATGTTCAATCAGAAGTATAGGAAATCAGGATTCCTCTGGTTACAAGTCCCATGGGTCTCTCTGTGAATGAACTTCCCCCTCCCCTGTCCCACAGGAGTGCCCAGCACCCCCATGGGCTGTAACTGTGACTCAATACTGACGTACTCACAGGGGAAGGAAGCAGAGCTCAGCCTGCAACTCAGGGGCCTCCTCCTGCTCACATCCGTGACTCACTTGTGCTGCACTGAGGGTGAGTTCAGCCTCTGGGTGCTGCCTTCCTTGCCCACGCTGCTCTGCATGGGGAACCTCATCCCTTAGAGACACAGGAAGGGGTGATGGCTGCCAGGAGCCTCGGCTGGAGCCTTTCCTCCTGCTGGGCTAATGCTGGGCCCCTCATCCCTCAGGCACTTCCTGCATGCCTGACAGCCCAGTACTGGGCTGTTCACTGGGGAGGCCCAGATGCTTCTGCGGGAAACGAGGGAACAAATCCTCTAGCACAGCCCCATAAGCTGCTGGCTCAGGGCATTCCCAGTTTCCCTGTCTGCAGAAAAGGATTATGATTTTTTTGCCTGCTTGAGACATTTTACCCTGGTCTTTTATAAGGCCTCAGTTTATCTTTTGACTTTTCTCTCACCTCTGAAAGATGTGGCCTTTGCTGATCAAACATGCTTACCACTTGGGGTAGGGGTAGGGAGGTAAAGAGCAGCTGCTGGAGCAAGAAGTACCGGCAGCTGCCAAGGCCCCGGGGGCCCTCCCTGGGGCAGGAGGTTCCTGGCTGGTGGGCTATGCGTCACCTGTGAAGGCACAGGGCCCAGGACTATGGCAGACCTGAATCAGATTAAATAGGAAAATCCTAAATAGCTTGGGTAGAGATATTAGCTGGTGTTTCTAGATCTCCCCTTGGTGTGCTTGGGGAGCAGCAAGGAGACTGCAGTTTCCATGTTCGCAGGGAGTCATCTGCCCCTCTCCCTGCCTCCAGGGACTGAAAATAACTCTGGGGGCTGGGTATCAACAGGGGTAATATTCCCACAACTGGCACAGAGTGGGCACCACCCAAGCAGAACCCACACTGGTTGAGAACATCTGGAACACTGGTTGGGGTCATCCCAAAGCCTCTCCAAGGGAGGTATCCCTAAAGGCGAGATGATCTCTCCAGAGCATAACCCAAAGCAGTCAAGGGGCGATGTTAACCATACCCATGGGGACAGGTGGCCTCCTATCCCAAGTGTTCAAGACAAACGCCACTCCAGGTTTGTTTATTATTGCTAAAATTGGGCTTTCTTGCATCCTAACCACATAACAGCTCAGAGATAAAGGAGCTTGTTTCTCAGGCAGCAGACCTGGGGATATCTGGGCCCTGAACTGCACATGAGAGGAGAAGGTGTCCTAGATAATAAACCTGTGGATCGGCTGGAGGCCACCCTTGCTTGCTGCATGCTGGGTCACAGAAAGTAACTGCTTGATCATCCTGTAGAGTCCCAGCAAGAGGTGATGGCCAAAGCCTTCTGAAAGGGCCCAGCCCGACGACAGTCTCCAAGGGGGACTCAGAGGGTCCGAGATGTGTTGTTGGCCAAGGCAGATAGCGGTGCTGTGATGTTGGCTGAGTGGATGTTGGCCCAGTCCGGGAAGGTGCCCAGCTGGAAAACGGTCTGTGCCCAAGTATTCATGGCCAAGCTGAGCAGCAGCACGCCCATCAGGTTCATCAGGAGGCCAGTCCGCACCTGAAATGGAGCCCAGAACGACCCTTTGTACAGATGGGAAAACCCAGGCTGAGTTAGGAAGTCATTCGCCCAAGATCTCACAGCAGCTGAGTGATGGAGCCAGGGTGCTATCCTAGGCTGCTCCTCAGAGAACTGCAAATGTCCCATTCATGGAGGGGTTTCCAGGTGTCAGGTACTGCACCATGCAGTTGTCATAGGGATGTCATTTAACCCTGAAAGCAACCCTATGAGGGTTATTATTTTTGTTATTGTTCCCATTTTTTAAATTAAAGTATTGTTAATATACAGTCTTATGTTGCTTTCAAATGTACATCACAGCAGTTCAGCAGTCCCTGTGATCAGCTTACTGTGATTGCAAATTGTGCCCTTTTATCACCCTCCCCCCAACCACCCACCCCAGTTCCTCCCCCTTAGTAACCACCAGCCACTTCTCAGTGTCTATATGAGTCTAATGCGGTTTCGTTCCTTCTGGTTTGCTTTGTTTTCATATTCCACAAATAACTGAAATCATATGGTATTTGTCTTTCTCTGCCTGGCTTATTCCACTGAGCAGAATACCCTCTAGATCCATCCTTGTTGCAAATGGCAGGATTTCTTTTCTTTTTATCGCTGATATTCCCATTTTATAGAAGAAGAAAATGAGGCTCACCTAAGGTTACACTACTTGAAAATAATCTGGTTGGATTATTAAACAATCCACCTCCAGCCACATTCTGTCTGTCTCTGTCTCTCTGCTCACTCTTTCTCTCTCTCTTTCACACACACACACTCACATGCATACACACTACACGTCCATTTAAGACTATATTTGTTTACTGTGAAAAATTTTTCTTCTGGAAATTTTAACCACTTTAAGTAGCTGGAACTTTACGATCCCTCTATCTCCTTCCTGCCAATTGTCCTTTTTAACAAGTAGGGGTTCAGAACCTTTTCTAGGCAACTGTTATTAGGGAGAATTTAATTATCTGGGGTTTTTTTTCTTTGCATTTATTTGTAGACTTACCTTCTATGGCATGCAATAATGGTTTTTCATTTATAGATGCATCAGAAACTTTTCTTTTTAAATATTCTGATTTAAGTATTTTAAAAATGTAAGCTGATTTAGCAAAATTATTAAATAAATCTTATCATAGGTGGTTCATCAAGAGGGCATTAAGTTTTGAAGGGAGGATGCCAAGTGATAAGGTTGGGACGCTTGTGCAGTACTGCCTCTGTCCTAGGGGGTCGTAAAGTCCTGGCTACTTTGGAGGACTGCGAGGAGACTGGCCAAAGCTGTGGGGCAGCTGGGAGGGGCCCGGGCTCCTGGCAGCCTGGCTCAAAATGCCTGCTTAGTCCCACATTCATTACTTTACTTAACACCTGCATCAATACTCTCAGGAACAAAGCCTGCAGGTGGGCGCGTCTGGTCAGGACTGGCTGACTTGGGGCAGGGGGGTCTCTGAAATCTCTGCCTCTGGGTGCCCTTCTACATGTTTCTGCCTTTCTCAGCATCTCTTAGCAAGCTCCCACCTCTTGGAGTCTCTCCATTTCTCTCACTGTATATTCTCAGGATCTATGTTCTGTCTCCATTTCTGCCCCCTCACTGTCTTCTTTAAATAGCCATCCTGCTTCCACACTCATCCCTCCCCACTCAGACAGTCCACTCCACTCAGCAGCCCAAGTGATCTCTTAAAAGCAGAAGTGAAATCACTTTGTTATTCTGCTTAAAACCCTTCAAAAGCTTCCTGTTGTGGTTTGAATAATATCCCAAGTCTGTGCCTTGATCCCTCAGCACACCCGTCCATCCCAAGTATCTAATTCTGCCCTTCAACCTCCTTGCCCTGAGTTCTGCGAACATACAGCACTAGGCCTGGCCTCCGGACCTTTGCACTGGCTGGCTTCTGCTTGGAGTACTCTCTCCCTGTCTTTGAAAGGCTGGCTGCCTCTTGTTACTCAGGTCTCAGCAGTTCATATGCCACCACCTCAGCCTTACCTGCTGCCCATCTATGTGATCCCTCCCCCCATCAGCCTCTTCAGTCCCTTATGCCTTCTTCACTTCAGAGCACCTAGCAATATGGAAATTTACATCATTAAAGAAAAAAAAAATCAGCTTAACTTGTTTACTGTCTGACTCCCTCATAGAAAGTAATCTCCTTGGGGCCAGATCTGCATCTCTGCCACATGGCTGTAACCCCAGTGCCCAGAGCATAGCATCACCCACAAATGCTTGTCAAGGAATGAATGAACATGTGAATCAACATCTGTCTCCCTACATATCTTCTCTCTGTTTGCTCTGTGATTACTTTCTGCCTTTTACTCTTGTTTTTCTTCTCTGTCTCTCCATTTATTTTGCTGATTCTCTCTGTCTGGAAAACCTGCATTGGTTAAGCAGATCACCCTTCTCATCGTACCAGTTTAGGATTTGCGTTCCCTGAGTGCCTACTGTACAAACACCCCAGGCAGCCAGTGGAGGGGGAAGTAGTGGAGGAGGGAGGGGGGCAGGTGTGTGTTCAGCAGGGGAGCAGGGGCGACAGGGGTGACAGTCCATGGCTGAGGCCTGCTGAAAGCTAGAGGGACCGTCACTGCCACAGCCCTCTGCTTCTGTCTCACTCCCCAACTGGCTGGGCACGGAGGCCCCCCGTAAGTCCCACAGTGCGGTCTGCTGTTTCTCTCTTCTAAAGATTCTTGGCATGGAGCAGTTGGCTGAAAAGTCAGACTGGAGAACGCTGCCCAGAGAGTTGGGGAAGTCTCTTGTCCCTGAAGCAAACTTTGGAACATAGTCACTAAGGAGTGTTTCCTGATATTGTCTAAGCATAAGAATCATCCTGGAGTGCTTGCTAAGATGTATACTCCTGGTCCCACTGAGAATGACCTGTTCAGAAGTTGGGGGATGGTAATGGGGTCAGCAGCAGTCCCGCCTAGATGCTTTGCCTCGCACCTGGTGTTCACCTGTCTCTCCGGGCCTCTGCTAGAAAATGCACAGACTCACCATGTCTTTGACCAGCAAATGTCCAGAGGCAAAGGCGATTGAGTTGGGAGGCGTAGAGACTGGCAGCATGAAGGCGTAGGAGCAGCCGACTGTGCCAGGAATCATCAGGTACAGGGGGTGCACTCTCAGGCGGAGGGCCTGGGCCCAGCAGTTGGGGGAGAGACCCAGACACAGGGAAATACAGAGAGACCACAGCAGGTCATGGAGACAGGAGAACAGCACAGACCACACATAGACAGAAATTGGCAGAGTGACAGAGAACAACAGAAACAAATGAGAAGGCAGATTAGGGACACACAAAGAGAAATGCAGCCAGAAACACAGATCCACAGGCAGGAGTAGAGATGGACAGACAAGGAGAGAACCAGAGCAAGGGAGACATGGAGAGAACATCGCCAAGGTTAGTGACTCTCTGGGGCTACACTGCAGGTTCACTGGGGAGGATGGTCTGGGGAGATTTATCTAGAACACTCCTTCTCCAACTTGAGAGTGCATGATAATCACTGGGAGCACTTGTTAACACACAGATTGCTGGCCCCACTTCTGATTCAGCAGGTCTGGGGTGGCCCCAGGTTCCCAGGTGACACTCATGTTGCTGGTCCAGGGACCACATGTTGAGAACCACGGCTCTAAAATAATAAATCCCCTGCCTGGTCCTTCTCTCAGCCTTGAAGTCCAAACAACTAGACTCTGGACACCTTTTGTTGGGGCCTCACTGGACTTCCGAGGCACAGAGGGCTCAAGATCTCCATCTGTGGGCAAGCATTTCCAAATTTCTAAGACTGTGTGGATCAAATGTGTCTTCAGTTTGGCCTAAGTCATTGGGCCATAGGTTTGTCACCTCTGCCAAATGATATATTCACCTACAACTGGTGTCAATCTCCTTGCTACCATTTTATTTAAGAAGCACATTGGGCCCTTCTAGGGATTATTATGTAATCCAAAGCATATGCATTTTCTCAGAAAGTGCTAAATTCATCCCCACCTATGTAAAACCTTTTGATTTTGATGATAAGCAACATTCAGAAGAATGTGTCTATTAAAATCTAAAACTATTGGTTTTTTAATCTATTTAAATATAAACTATATTGATAGTTCTAATGTCAGTCAGATTTGGAATTCCTAGTAGAGGCTCTACTAGATGATGATACATTGTTCTTTCCACGTGATCCTGCATTCATTTTGCCATTTGCATGTCTGCTCACATGTGAGATTGAGTTATGACTTTTTCTCCTTTGCTCTCCTTTAGTTTTGGTGTCCAGGTTTTTGCTAACCTTACACCTGGATTGAATAGCTTTCTCTGTCTTTCTGTGCTCTGAAATAGTTTGGGCATGTTGGGATCTATTTCCTGAAGGTTTGCTAGCTCCCACCTAGCTAACCCTCTGGGGCTGGTGAGTTTTAGAGCAGTGGTCCTCAACTGGGGATGATTTTGCACCCCCCACCCCTAAACATTGGCAAAGTCTGAAGACATTTTTGATTATCAGGATTTAGGGGGCTGCTGCTGGCACCTAGTGGGTGGAGGCCAGGGATGCTGCTAAGCATCTTATAATACACTGGATGGCCCCACGCAACACAGAATTCTCTGGCCCAAAATGTCAAAAATACTGAGAAATTGTGTCTTCAAGGGAGGCTAGAACTTTGCCTACCATTAGAATTTCTTCTATGGTTATTTGTCTACTTGCATATTCTACTTTTTATTCCAAATTTGATCATTTATATTTTCCCAGAAAACTCTTCAAAGAGAGGAATTTGGGGCACTTTGAAAGTTTTTACTCTGTTTATTCATGTCTTAAGGAAAAAATAATCAGTTGTGGTTCTGATACTTTCAAGCGTTTTAGAAGAAAGCAGCGCCTGTTTAGCCCCCCATGGAGCTCCTGGTCACTGGGGAGAGATGTCTGACCCGGGTGCTCCTCTTCCCCCCACAACCCCGCCCCAGCAGGATGCTCACCAGCTCCGCCAGGACAGGCAAGAAGATGATGATAGTGGCCGTATTGCTGGCAAACTCGGTAAAGAAGGCGATGACCACAGTGATGAGCAACACAGCCAGCATGGGCGGCACGTTCTCCAGGGGATGCAGCTGCCCACCGATCCATGCCGACAGCCCCGACTCCTGTGGATGGGAAGAGACAAGGGCGTTCCTTCACAGCCCCACCGCCACCCCGAGGGCTGGGTCCAGTGAGGAGGGTTAAGATCAGCTGCAGCGATGACAGCTATATGCCTTCACTGACAGGGAGACTGAGGTTCAGAGAGGGGAGCGACCTGCCCAGGGTCACATAGTCGAGCCAACTCCAGTTGTCTGCTTCTGGAACTGTTCTCTACTCCATATTCTGCAGGCCTGGGACCTACACCCCTGGATCCCCAAATAATCTCTTTGGTTCTAGTGGCCTCTAAGCTCCAACCTGAGTGGGAGAGGGGAACTGGACCTGCTGTGATAAATCTTTTCATTACTCTAATCATGGGCAATAATTACAAAAATACTAATATAATCATGTGTATGAAATACTCATTATTGATATTTAAGTATTATATGATAATATATTAATGTGTATTAAATGTATGATATACATATCATATATAAAACATAACAGACATATGTTAAATACAACCCTATTAATATGATTATCAGTAAAAAGGCATTTATGGTCGATAACAAGGATGATCATTACAATGATAATAACACAAATATTGACATTGTTTACATTTGTATTATCATTCATCAGCATAAGAATCACCATTATTGAGGCTTTGCAGGTTGCCAGGCACTTGCATGCACTGCCTCCTCGACTCCTCCCCACCATCCCATATGGCAGACACTCATCCCTGTGTTACAGAGGAAGAAACTGAGTCTGACAGTTCTTGTGACCTGTCCATGGCTCCCCAAAGTGATGACTGAGATGTATTTCACACTTAGAGTCGTATACTTCTATAAGCTAACATGCTTCTGCAAAATCTCCCTGTCCCCTGGGCACCCTTCTCTGCACATGCTAGTTGTCACTAACCCTGTTAATGTAGAGCAATGCCAAAAGTTGACCACAGCCCTCCAGGACAGAGAATGGACAGGTTAGATTGTCACCTCCCTGACTCCAGACTCAACCCTGCCTGCTATCAATGCTGCAGAATTATCTGCATGCTCTCTCTGCTGACTTGTCCCGGAGTTACTCTGTTTCTGAATCTATGCATGTGTACTGCCACCCCCACCCTCCTGCCACCAAATGTATCCTTAATCATCCAGAGTCCAATGCACCTTCAGTATGAGCCCAAAGAGGCAAAGCTGCAGGTACAAAACTGAGCTCGATGCCATCCCATGGTGGTGCTGTGCCGCGATATAGCCATAAACCTACCAGGTCCCATCCTGGAGGTCTTTTTCTTAACAAGATAACAAAGCCACAGGCTTAGATGTTTATCAAAGGCAGAGTTGGGTTGTTCTGCTGACATTTAGAATCAAGTGTATGTCTACCACAGACCTTTATCAACTTGGTATCTGCTGGTACCAATACACTTGGTTTATCAGATAAATTTTATAAAATTATTTTATGTTTAATAGATAAATTAAATAAACTTATTTGTATACAATAAAATAGATAAATTAAATAAGCATATATATAATAAATAAATAAATTTATAAATTAAATAAAATTTACTGCTAATCCAGAATTTAAAGTTTCATAATGGATTCTAGAACATGGTATACTACTTTTACATAAATAAAATAATACATTTGTCCCTAGAATTTGACTTAAAAATTACCTTCAGGAGTGGCATGATATATTTAACATAATGAAACAGAAAGACTCCAACCAAGAATCCTCTACCTGGCAAGATTTTCATTTAAATTTGAAGCAGGGATTAAACAATTTTCAGATAAACAAAAATTGAAAGAATTCACTACTGCTAAGCCAGCCCTACAGGATATGTTAAAAAGATTGGTGTAGATGGAAATGTTCCTAAGGCTAAATAGCTTTCACCAGTGAAAATAAACCCACAATAAAGGTAATAGACCAATTAGTTACCAAGCAAGTACAAAATTAAAAGAAGCAAAATCAACTACTTATAAAATCAATCAAGGGATACACATAAAGTGCAGATTATGATATTTAATACATAAAGTATGGAGGAGAAAGAAGAAGAAGAAGAAAGTACCTTTAGACTGTGTTTGAAAAAGAGTAATCAGCAATTTAAGATAGACTGTTATATAGTAAGGAAGCTATCCTTGAACCTTTGGTAACAACAAAACCAAAGCCTACAACAGATACACAAGTAAAACAAAGAAAGAGGAAGGAAGGAAGGAAGGAAGGAAGGAAGGAAGGAAGGAAGGAAGGAAGGAAGGAAGGAAGGTAGGAAGGAAGGAAGGAAGGGAAGGAAAGAAGAAAGAAGAAAGAAAGAGAAGAAAGGAAGAGAGAAGAAAGAAAGGAAGAGAGAAGAAAGAAAGAAAGAAAGAAAGAAAGAAAGAAAGAAAGAAAGAAAGAAAGAAAGAAAGAAAAGAACAGAAAAGAAAGATCCAATCACAACACTAAAGAAATCCATCAAATGAGAGTATAAGAGAGGAAAAAAGGAACAGAGAAGAGATGAAAACAACCAGAAAATAATTAATAAAATAACAATAAGTACATACTTATTCATAATCACCCTAAATGTAAATAGACTGAAAGCACCAATCAAAAGACATAGAGTCACTGAATGGATAAAAAAACAAGACCCATCTATATGCTGCCTACAAGAGACTCATTTCAGACCCAATGGCACTCACAGACTAAAGTGAAGGGATGGAAAAGATATTTCATGCAAATAATAGGAAGAAAAAAGCAGTAGTAGCATTATTATATCAGACAAAATAGATTTTAAACAACGAAAGTAATAAGAGCCAAAGAAGGACACTACATAACAATAAATGGGTCAGTCCAATAAGAGGATATAACCATTATAAATATCTATGCACCCAATATAGGAGCACCTAAATATGTAAAACAAGTTAACAGAATTAAAGGGGGAAATAGACTGTAACACATTCATTTTAAGATACTTTAACATATCACTCACATCAATAGACAGACCAACCAGACAGAAAATAACTGAGGAAACAGAGGCACTGAACAATACATTAGCTCAGATGGACTTAACAGACATCTACAGAACATATCACCCAAAAGCAGCAGGATACACATGCTTTTCAAGTAGACGTGGAACGTTTCCAGAATAGATCACACACTAGGCCACAAAAAGAGCCTCAATAAATTAAAAAAGAATGAAACTGTATCAAGCAGCTTCTCAAACCACAATGGTATGAAATGAAATAAATTACACAAAGAAAACAATAAAGCCTACAAACACATGGAGGCTAAACAACATACTTCTAAATAATCAATGGATCAATGACCAAATTAAAACAGAGATCAAGCAATATATGGAGACACATGAAAACAACAAAACAACACCCTAAAATCTGTGGGACGCAGCGAAGGCAGTTCTAAGAGGAAAGTACATAGCAATACAGGCCTACCTCAAAAACCAAGAACGACCCCAAATATGTAGTCTAAACTCACAATTAAAGAAACTAGAAAAAGAAGAACAAATGAAACCCGAAGTTAGTAAAAGGAGGGACACAATAAAGATTCAGCAGAAACACATTAAATAGAGAAGAATAAAACAATAGAAAAAAAATCAATGAAACCAGGAGCTGGTTCTTTGAGAAAATAAACAAAAGAGATAAACTCTTAGCCAGACTTATCATGAAAAAAGGAGAGTGTACACACATAAACAAAATTGAAATGAAGAAGGAATAATTGCAATGGATACCACAGAAATACAAAGAATTATTAGAGAATAGTACAAAAAATATACCAATAAATTGGATAACTTAAAAGAAATGGATAATGTTCTAGAAAAATACAACCTTCCAAGACTGACCCAGGAAGAAACAGAAAATCTGAACAGACCAATTAGCAGCAGTGAAATCAAACTGGTAATCAAAAAAGTACCTAAAAGCAAAACTTCAGGTCTAGATGGCTTCATGGTTGAATTTTATCAAACATTTAAAGAAGAGCTAATACCCAACCTTCTTAAGTATTCCAAAATGTAGAAGAGGAGAGAATACTTCCAAACTCATTCTATGAAGTCAGCATCACTCTAATACCAAAACCAGACAAAGACACCACACAAAAAGATTATATACCAATATCTCTGCTGAACATAGATGCAAAAGTCCTCAAAAAAATATTAGCAAACTAATTTTAAAAATATATCAAAAACCTCCATCATGACCAAATGGGATTTATTCCAGGGATGCAAGGATGGTACAATATTTGGAAATCAATCAATATCATACATCACATTAACAAAAAGAAGGACAAAAATCACATGATTATCTCAATAGATTCTGCAAAAGCATTTGACAAAATTCAACATACATTCATGATAAAAACTTAACAAAATGGGTATAGAGGGGATGTACCTCAAAATAATAAAGGCCATATATGACAAACCCACAGCCAACATCATACTTAATAGTGAAAAGTTGACAGCTTTTCCTCTAAGATCAGAAACAAGACAAGGATGCCCACTCTCACCACTTTTATTCAACATAGTACTGGTGGGCTTAGCCATAGCAATCAGACAACACAAAGAGATAAAAGGCATCCAAATTGGTAAGGAAGAAGTTAAACTCTCACTGCTTGCAGATGACATATTATGCATAGAAAACCATAAAGAATCCACCAAAAAACTATTAGAACTAATAACTGAATTCAGCAAAGTTGTAAGATACAAAATAATACACAGAAATCTGTCTCTTATATTCTTATATAGTCACATTCTTATATAGTCACAACAAACTATCAGAAAAAGAAATCAGGAGAACAACTCCATTTACAATTGCATCACAAAGAATAAAATGCCTATGAATATACCTAACCAAGGAGGTGAAAGACCTTTACTCTAAAAACTATAAGACACTCATGAGAGAAATTAATGAAACACCAATAAATGGAAATCTATCCCATGCTCATGGATAGGAAGAATTAATATTGTCAAAATGGCCAACCTGCCCAAAGCAATTTACAGATTCAATGTAATCCCTATCAAAATACCAACAGCATTCTTTAATGAACTGAAACAAATAGTTCTAAAATTCATATGGAACCACAAAAGGTTCTGAATAGCCAAAGCAATCCTGAGAAAGAAGAACAAAGCTGGGGGGATTTGCACTCCCTGACTTCAAGCTCTACTAAAAAGCCACTGTAATCAAAATAATTTGGTACTGGCACAAGAATGGACCTACAGATCAATAGAACAGAATAGAGAGCCCAGATATAAACCCTCACATATATGGGCAATTAATATATGATAAAGGAGCATGAATATACAATGGGGAAGAGACAGCTCTTCGACAACTGGTATTGGGAAAACTGGACAATTACATGTAAGAGAATGAATCTGGATTATTGTCTAAGTCCACATATGAAAGTAAATGTGAAATGGATCAAAGACCTGAGTGTTAAGTCATGAAACCATAAAACTCTTAGAAGAAAACAGAGGCAAAAATCTCTTGACTAGAAGCATGAGCAACTTTTTCCTGGACACATCTCTTCGGGCAAGAGAAACAAAATAAAAAATGAACAAGTGGTACTACAACAAACTAAAAAGGTTCTGTACAGCAAAGGACATCATCAGTAGAACAAAAAGGCATCTTATAGTATGGAAGAGAATATTCCTAAATGACTCATCTGACAAGGAGTTAGCATCCAAAATATATAAAGAACTCATATGCCTCAACACCTAAAAAACAAATAACCCAATTAAAAAATTGATGGAAGACCTGAACAGACACTTCTCCAAAAAGGAAATACAAGTGGCCAACAGGCACATGAAAAGATGCTCTACATCACTAATCATTAGGGAAATGCAAATTAAAACCACACTGAGATATCACTTCACACTAGTTAGGATAGCTACCGTCCAAAAGACAAGGAACAACAAATGCTGGCGAGGATGCGGAGAAAGGGGAACCCTCCTACACTGTTGGTGGGAATGTAAATTGGTGCAACCATTGTGGAAAGCAATATGGAGGTTCCTCAAAAAACTAAAAATAGAAATACCATTTGACCCAGTAAGTCCACTCCTAGGAATTGACCTGAAGAAAACAAAATCCCTGATTTGAAAAGACACATGCACCCCTATGTTTATTGCTGCACTATCTGCAATAGCCAAGATATGGAAGCAACTTAAGTGTCCATATGTGGTACATACACACAATGGGATACTATTCAGTCATAAAAAGAAAAGAAATCCTGCCATTTGCAACAACATGGATGAATCTAGAGGGTATTATGCTCAGTGAAATAAGCCAGGTGGAGAAAGACAAATACCAAATGATTTCACTTATTTGTGGAGTATAAAAACAAAGCAAAACAGAAGGAACAAAACAGCAACAGATTCACAGACACCAAGAAGGGGCTGGTGGTTAACGAGGGGGACAGGGTTGGAGAGGGTAAGGGAGAGGAAGAAGGGGATAAAGGGGCACAATAATTCACAATCACAATATAAGCTGGTGAAGGGGACAGTAGTACAGCATGGAGAATACAATGAATGATTCTGTAACTTCTTAGTACATTGATAGATAGTGACCGCACTAGAGAGGATGAGGATTTAATAATATGGGTAATTGTTGAACCACTGTGCTGTATATTTGAAATCAACATAAGATTCTATATCAATGATACTTTAATTTTTAAAAAAGTTACGTTCAATGAACAAATAAGTGCTTAAAATTATTTTTCTCTAGGACAGATCTTGTAAAATGAAGGTGCTCCTTTTACATCTGCTAGCCTAGAAATGATGGCACATGGCAGAGTTGAGGCCCCAGCCTCTGCAGGGGACCCTGCAAAGGGAAGAATGGGGCCACCGGTTTTCCCCAGAGGCCACAGCTCTGGCAAAGAGACTGAGAGCCGTGTGTGCAGTTGAATTGAGAGGGGCTGGACAGAGGGAATATTAATGACTCAGATGAATGAGAAGCCAAGAGCTTCCCAGTAGCTTGGCCTCTGTCCGGCGGTGTCCCAGCACGCTCAGGTCCGGGGCTCAGCTTCAGCAGCTTGAGGGAGGTCTGGCAGCTTCATGAGGGAGGAGAACTACCAGCTGCCGGGTGTCTGGGGGACTCTGACGGGCTTCACCTGAGAACTCCGTTTTCTTAGAAACATAGTCCCATAGAGTTCCAGGGTCTCTGGAGTAGCAACAGCCCAAGTTGGGGGCAGAATGGCTAGAGGATGGAGAGAAAGGACTCGAACCTTTCTAGCTATATATCCTGGGCCAGTGACTTCACCTCTCTGTGGCTTTATCTCTAAACCAGGATATAACAGTGCCTGTCCTGAAGACCTATAGTTGGGAGAAAAGGAGTTCATCTAGAAAGCACTCAGAAACACCTGGGCATGTGTACGTGCCCTGCGCAGGCCATCTGTCATCACTGGCATCAAGTCATGAGACACCAGGGGTGGCGGAACACTCAGAAATCGCCCCCGGCAGTGTTGCTAAACTGCTGTGTTCCTTCTGGCCGCCAAAGATTCCAAGAGATGCCTAAGGCTGTGTTGCAAGGTGAGACGGGGAGGAAGAGTTGGCTGCCTGACGCCCCTCGTCCTCCTCCTTTCCTGTTTCAACCAGGTCCTCTCTTTGCTGTCTCGTAGGGTCACATATGATAAGCAGGGTGTTATGGTATGAGTTAATACTTAAAATCAAAGTCTCAATAGAAAATGCCTTTAAAAACCTGTTAAAAGCCTCATAAAACACAGGAGGCTCACCTGTGTGTATACAACTCTGCATAAATAATTCTTAGGTAGAGAGAACCAGTGAATTTGATTAAAGGAAAGAAAAAAGAGAAGGCTTCATGCACATGTATGACCACTCAAACTATTGTACTGCTTACAAGCTGTGGGACATTGGGCAGTTAATGAACATCTCTGTTCCCTGATTTCTTCAAGGGGTTGTGGTAAGGATTAAATGAGTGCACACAAAAACAATTCCTGTACATAGTAAGCACCAAATATGATTTATTATTATTTATTTAATTTAGCAAACAATATAGTGTTTACTCAGTGCTGGGCTCTCTTTTAAGTACTTTGCTAAAATTAACTTATTTAATCTCCATAACAACCCCTTGAAGCAAGTAGTATAATTATCTCCACTTTTATGGTGGAGGAAACTGAGGTACAAACAGGTTGTGATTTGCCCAGAAAAGTGAAATAAGTTGCCCGAGGGTTAGAATTATGAGCTGAGAATCCAGCTGTTACTTCCTTAGGCTCTCTCTCCAATAAAATGATGTGATAATGATAAGAATTAGAATAAGAATAATGATTTTCCAGTAGAAAATGTGGGATGGGGAGAGAATACACGTTTTCACTTGCCTACATGGTTAACTCCACTCTGATCTGATATCAAGCTCCTGTAGCTTCAATATATTTGAAGGTAAGTTTGTTGTGGTGGAGAGTAAATGGGAGATACATGGAGGTGCTACAGTAAGACCACTTTTTATCCATGAGATAGTAAAATTATAATACAATAAAAGTAGTGAGGTTGATAGGGTTCCTGGGTTCAGCACCTGGTATGTATCAGTTCTCTGCTAGGCACTTCCCATGCATTCATTTCCATGTTATCAATCCTCAAGACAGCCTATTGTATAGGTCATGCCCAGCAAACATTTATTGAACACATTATGTAGCATATGTGCTCAACAAAAAGTGGTGGATAAGGCAACTATGATCTCTGCCCACATGGAGTTTACACTCTAGTAAGAGAGACACCAATAAACAAACAAATAAACAGGATAATTTGGGGGGTAGATATGGTATAAAGGAAATAAACAGGGTGATAATAAAGGGAGTGACTATGGGGGAAGGCTACTTTAGATATGGTGGCTGGGGAAGGCTGCTCTGAATTGGTGACCTTGGAGCTGAGACCTGAATGGTGAGGACTCCGAGATCTCAGGGAAGAGCATTAGACAGAGAGAAAGCAGATGCAAAGGTCCTGGGGTGCAAATGAGTCTAGTGTGGCTGAGGAATGTTATGGGGCCAGTGGAAGTGGAGGAGAACCAAGGAGGGGAGAGGTAGGAGCTGACATCATGGAGGTAGGCAGCGGCCAGGCCATGCAGGGCCTTGCATGTAGGCCAAGTAAAGCCTTCAGACTAAAGTCTAAATATATGGGGAGTCATGGGCAGCAAGAGAAAACTGCAGTGAGGACACTAAGTGGATTTAAGCAAGTTCCCCAGCCTCAGAGCAAGTACTGGGGTCTGCTTCCAGCCCTTCGGAACCAGCACTTGGGAGTCCACACATCCAGGCTCACCCTAATCCCCATCCAAGGACCTCCAAGCCCCAGGAGGTCTGGCTGTGGCTTGGTCAGGGCCTAGGACGCAGGATGTGCCACGAGCACTCTGGTCCATCCTGGGGCACAATACCCTGCCTGGGTAGGAGATGGTACCAGCAGGGCTTGAGGGGAGGGGGCAGCAGCTACACAAAACCTTTGTTGAGCAGAAACACTGGTGGCTCTGCCCAGGGCCAGGCCAGGAGCCAGACTCGTCTCCCAGCATGCTCAGCAGCCCTGCAGTCCAGACCCCACTGAGAGGCAGGCTTTTTCCACTATGCTCTGAGTTCAGGGAAGTATCTGTGGTGTGGAGACATCTCCTCCCGTCCCAGCCTCAGAGTGTAAATGGAACCATTCTCACTGAGTTGCTCAGGGTAAGAACTTCCATGTCATCCTTGATTTTAATGTCACCTTTTCCCCGCCGACGTAACAACTAACTATGTCTGGCTGTGTTCTAAGTTCTCCACATATACTGACTCATTTAATAATTGTAACAAGTTTATGAGATGGGCACCATTATTACTCCCATTTTACAGATGAGGAAACCAAGGCACACAGATATGAAGTGGAAGATCTCCAACACCAGCCCAGACAGTCTGGCTCCAGAGCCCTTGCTTTCTACCAGTGCATTGCATGGCCTCAAGAGCTACCTATGAACTGTGTTACCTAGAATGTCACTTAACCTCCCTGGTGCTCAGGATTCCTCAAATGGAGAAAAAAACAGCACATTTGCACCTTTTGAAGTCTGTACCATTGTAGATGTGTTATTTGTCAGAAAAAAAAAGAGTAAATAAAAATATATTTCATAAGGAAGAGTCAAGAACATGAATGTGGTACCCAGCTCCCCTTCAGTGAAGGTCTTGTGGAGTTGCGCAGGGTCGTGGCTTAGCACCCTAGGCTCTGGAGGCCTTGCTGCCCCTGCACAGGAGCTAGTTCATATTAATAACATCTAACATTTATATCGGAGGGGTTAAGAGCATAGGCTCTAGAGCCAAACTACCTGGCTTCTAATCTTCAGTACATGCTGTGTAACCTTAGGCAAGTTACTTTACTTCTCTGTGCCTCAGTTTCCTAATCTATAGAATGGGGATAATAATAGCATCTACCTCTTAGCTTTTTGGGCAGGTTAAGTGAGTTAACATGTGTAAAAGCAGGCCAAACAGTGCCTGGCACAGGGTAAGCACAGTATGGTGTTATTCCCCTGTGCACACAGAACCCTCGCTTGAGTCATGATGTTTTTAGCAGCAGTATTAGTGTTACGTTCATCATGAGCATCTTGAGGGCCCAGAGCATGCCTTACCCCTCTCCCTCTCCTCAGGAGGTGCTGAGTATGGAGCTCAGTGGGGGGAACTGTGATCATCTCCATCTGGCAGATGAGGGACCTGGTGGTGCCTGCAGAGTCTGTGTCTGCCCCCTCAGACCCTGAGCCTGCAGCTGGGACTGGGGCTCGTGCACACCTCCCCGGGCCTGTGGGCCCCCTGCTGATCTTACCTCACAGCCTTTGGCCATGGCGAAGCCCCCTCCCAGGAGAAGGATGATGTTCCAGGGCACCATGTCCTGGGCTTTCTTCCACGTCAGCAAGGGCTCTGTCTCTGTGTTGGGAGCTGGGTGGGAAGAAGACACCCAGCCTGAGAAGGGGACACCTGTCCCTCTGGGTAGAGAGGGAGACCCACGCACACTCAGGGCACTCAGCCTGAGGAGGGATCACCAGCCCCCATAGTCCCATCTCTGTGGGAACACTGGCGGGGTCGGGGTAGGGGTCTTCAGGAAGCCACAGTCTAGCTCCAGCACCTGACCTTGTAGCATTAGGGATTAAAATCCACACGCAGCATGATGGGGTGTCTGCTGTACTCAGAATCAAAGTAACTGTCACGGCTCCCACAGCTTGAGAATCTCCCTAACCGCATTCTACATGCAGGACACCCTTTAACCCTCACGACTGCTCTTGGGGTAAATGCTACTTTCACCATCGTTTACAGGGGAAAAGGCTCTTTATGTCATTGAATGTGTACAAAGAGGAAAAAAAGAAGAAGGAAACTCGGGAAAAGAGAAATTAAGGGTATCTTAGGCTCATGGGATTATGGGATGGTTTTTATTTCCTCCAAAGCAGCAGTGGTTAGAATGGGGTGTCAACAAACTTTTCCTGTACAGGGTCAGAGGGTGGATAATTTCAGCTTTGTGGCCTCTGTTGCAACTGGGCTGCCACTGTAGCATGAAAGGAGCCATAGACAAAACCTACGGGAATGGGCCGACCGCGTGGGGCAGTACTCCCTCAAAAGCCTATTCACAAGGCAGTGGCGGGGACGGGCCAGAACTGGCCCCCCTGCACTGGCAGCACAGGCCTGGGGACACACCCTCCTGGACCTTGGCTCACTGCATGTCCCCTTTCCTCAAAGGACACACACATGGCACAGTAGTAGTACTGGGTGGGTCCTAGTGGGCCCTGAGGCAATGATGGAGCAGCTGGGGAAGAGGGACATTTCTGGTTAGGTAATGGCTGTATCCCAGAGTCACTGCCTGGTCCCTGGTGTTCACTCCATAAATACCTGCCAACTAATTACATGGCAGGCTAAGCCCAATGCCTGGTGCAGAGTGAACACTCTTGAAAGGGAGCTTTTCCTTGCAGGCTGCCAGGGAGGCAGGGAGTTCAAGTGTGGCCACTTACGGCAGTTCCCCACCTCCCAGGACAATTCCTGGTCATGCCGCCATTGATATTTTGTTTCTCCTTTTCAGCTTTTTTCCACATTGTACACAGTGGTTATCTAAAATGAAAGTTTATAGTCAGGAAAAAAAGGCAATGAAAGTAACTTAATAAAGTCCCTCTGCTAGTTAGCATGCAGTCCATAGGTGTATACATGCAGTTCAGAGGCTACACACTGCAGAGGGATTCTTGGGTCAAATGCAACATTACAATTAAGCCCAGAACTGGAAGAGGTTGCTGGAGATGTCAGGTGGTCCAGCCCTCTCTGCCTTTAGGTGGTAAAATATATGTCATTAAAGAGGCAGCCAAGGTCTGAAAAAGTAGTTAAGGGTGGGGCGAGGAGGGAGGAGGCCCTGACCTTGGGTATAATACAGTGCACATTAAATGAGTTAATAGTGAGTGCTTATGCGGCTGCCTGGAAGCACTCAATTAACCTTAGCTGTTCCTCTCTTTATTATTTTCCCATCCAGCCATGCTCTTGATGGTATTTCCTACAAATGCAATGTCTATGTGAATTTCTCACTTCTGGCTCTACTTTATGCCTGCCAGCTGCCTAGAGTAGTGGCTCAAAGCACAGGCTTTGAAGATGCACCAGATTTGAATCCTAGCTCTGCTGTTCAGCTACTGACTTGGGCTAGTGACTCCCTCTCTGAGTCTCAGTGTCCTCATCTGCAAAAGGGAGCAATGGCACCTCCTCAGAGTCCTGCTGGGAAGGCAAAATGGGCCCATGTGTGCAAAGGGCTCAGCCCAGGGCTTGGTCCAGAGCAAGTCCTGAGTCCTTCATTTAACAGATACTGACCTACCAGGTATCAAGCACTCCTCTAAGCACTGGGGATTCAGATGTGGCCAAAGCAGAAAAAATATCCCTCCCCTTGGAGAACTTACATCCCAGAAAGGGAGGCAGGTGATAAACCACTAATTATATAATGTCAGGAAATTTTGTGTGCTATAAAGAGAAACAAAAGAGGGTAAAGGGGTGGAGAGTGCCAAAGGAGGGGTGCTTTTCTAGACACTGTAGTCAGGGAAGGGTTCTGGGTGGGGAGGGGACATTTGGACGGAGTCTGAATGGAGGGAATGGAGTGAGCCATGTGTGATCTGGAGGAAGAGTTGGGGAAATGGAAGCAATCATTACCTTCGTCATGCGCAAGCGCAGTGCCTGCACACAGTAGGTACTGCATCAGTATTTGCTGAATGACCGTAAAGGGAGGGAAATGCAAGTGCAACTCAGACCCACATAAGAATGGAAGACAGTGGGTATGATAAGGAAACTAAGGTTGGCTTGGATGCCCGGGTCCCACATCCTATCTCTTTTTAACTAGCTGGGTGGGTTTGATCAAGTCACTTTCTCTCCATGGAAACGACTCTGTAAGGCCCCATTTTAAGTCCTGAGTGCTGAGTACCTGAGAGTGTTATTTCAGCTGGACGTGCACAGGCCCGCAAAGGACAGGCAGTGCCCGTGAGCCTCCCCTCCCCACCCACCAGGCGGCCCTGGAAGCTCCAGCTCAAAGAATGCTCAGCCGAAGTGGCCTGCTAACCCCCATGGACCAGACCCGGCACACCCATGGGTTTTACCCTACTGCTGTTGGCCCACATAGTATTTGGTTTTTGGTTCAATTTAGTTACCAATATTTAGAATCAGGGAGAGTTCATGAAATTCCACATTTGTTGCTGCTTTTGAAAAATCAAGTTTGGCAAAAAACTAGTCCTGCTTTTCTGCGTGGTGACAATCAGTGAAAACCGAGCAAAAGCTGCCCCCTTTATTGGAGCCTTGGTTTGCCAGTTTTCTACAGACCCCACTGTACCCCATCACTGAGAGTCTTGCCACTTATTACCATCCATGGCTGCTGTTTTCCTTATAATACAGAAACACTTCTCTGTTTCAAAAATGTGAAAAGAAAGATGGACAGGCCGAGGGAGGGCCGTGCTTCATGAAACTCATTTCCTGCACCCCATCAGCTGTGTGCATAGAGGTACCTCCCTGCAGGCTTTTGAGTCTGCAGCCCCTGTTCTAGAGGACTACTAAAGCCAAGGGACCCACTCACTTTTTAAATAGAAAAGCAAGGCCCAGAGAATACAGGAATTTACTCAAGGTCACCCCGCAAATTAGTAACAGAGCCGGGATGCCAGACTATGTCACAGCCCTGCCCACAGCCCTGGCCGAGAGGAAGCTCAGGACCTTACGAGCCCACCCACAGGTGACAGGAGCATGGGTGGGGCTGATCAAGGCAGCCAGTCCACAGGCTGGCCAGGAATCTAGGAGGCTGCAAGGAACCCCGAAGGGGGAAGACCTCCCCCCAAAGAAGAACAAGCTGGACCAACCCTATTTTTATTCTCAGAAGCATCTTTGGGAAGGAGAGAACTGACTGAAGAGTAGTGATAACTAAAATTGAAAAAGCAGACAGAGAGGCCATATGATCTAGGAGGGCCGTGAGTGGGCTGGGGTCCTGTGAGGAAAAAGAAATTCTGAGGAAACAGGACTAGGAGGAAGCAAAACTGTGAGGAAGCAAAGGCCATGAGGAGGCGGCAGAAGCTCTGGGGCGGAGACAGGCACCAGGAAGGAGTGCGCTGTGTAGCTGAGGAGGAGCTCTGAGGAGGCAGGAGGTGCCAAGGGACCGGAGAAGGGGAGCTGCGGAGTGGCAGTACCAGGGAGGGGACGCTAGGAGGCGCCAGGAGTTACAGAAAGCAGGAATATCGTGAAGCAGAAGCTGTAAGGATGCACAAGCTAAGAAGCAGTAGCAACTATGCACAGACCAAGAAATGGTCCGCGGAGCAGATGACGAGGAAAGGCTGCTGGAAGCGAGCGGAAAAGCAGAGCTGGAGGGAATAATTGAACCTGTCAACTGTGGGCTCCCAAAGCCCACAGCTCTGCCTCCTGGGACCCAGTGCCCACCTGTGAGGGACCCCTCAGCTGTCATAACTGTTTAAGGGCCCCTGGGAAACCGTCTTCTTGCTGATCCTTACACAGTGCTCCCCGCACTCAAACCCCCCTCTAGCCAGCCCACCTACTACTTGATTTCTTTCCAATAGTAGAAAGTAGATTATGACCCTATTTCCCGACTCCTGGTATGGGGCTCATCCCCCTGCCCCAGATGGAGCTCTGCCAGGGCAGCCTCGGTCCCAGGTGGCAGGTGCTGGCACCTCCTCTGGTAGACACCTGCTGGAACCCCCATGGGGTCACAAAGTGGCCATCTGGGGGCCAGCCTACAGATGTTCTGGCTAGGAGGACTCGGTGGTCATTTTAAACTGAATTTGAATGCCTTTAGACAGCTTTGCCTTAGTTCTCAACCATGTCCTATTCATTTAAGCCCAGTTTGAGATTTTCATGTCTGACATCTTAGGGTTGCCAGCTCCTGCCTTGGGATAAGGGGTAGTAAAGCTTTTCTGTAAAAGGTCAGAAAGTAAATATTTCCAGTTATGGTGAGCCAGGAGGCAAAATCAGAACTATTATGTAGGAACTTACACAACTTAAGAAATAAATGTTCACAAATTTCTTAGTGAAGAAATTAAAAACTTTATTTATGGACACTGAAATTTGAATTTCATATAATATTCATGTGTCACAAAAATTTTTTTTTCAATCATTTAAAAATATGAAAGTCATTCTTAGTTCATAGGCTGTACAAAAATGGACAGCTGGCTGTGTTTGGCTAGTGAACTATGGCCGCTAACCCTTGCCCTGGACTGTCAGCCTTAAGCGTCCAGACCAGGAACTGCTCAGACAGGGAAACGGGAAGCAGAAGGGCCACATGGTTAGTACATTGGGGCAGTCAAGTCCCAGGTGTATGACCCGCCCCAGGCCACTGATTATCATGCTGGAGGCCACAGTCCTCACTGAGCCCACAGTGACCCCAGCCTTGACCACCTTACCTTTAAAGTCAAACCACCACTTGAGAGAAGGCTTTTGAGATGGGAAGAAGAACAAGATGGTAACAATGGCCACACCGGTGACAGCATCAGAAAGAAACCTACAATGACAAGGCCCCAAAGCATGTGACCTCAGGCATCTCAGCAGGCCAAAGTCTGGCAGATTTGCAAATAAGGATTTGTGCAGGGAATTAGGCCTGCTGCGAAGACAACATTGCCGGCAGCCCCTGGATTCTGCCCCGCACTGCACTCAGTACGGATCCAACTGCCCATGGATGTAAAAACCTTCAATCCACAGCTCCCTGGGGTGTTTAGATGCTAGTTGAGCCAAACAAATGCTTATCCTCCCCATTCAAGGACCACAGAAAGAGGGACTTGACCAAAGGGGTAAGAATCTGAAAGCCACAAAATATTAGGGTCTGCAGAGCCCACAAGAGTCACCAAAACTGAGGCTCCTCTGAGAGCCTTGTGTGTGTATGTATGTATACATATATATACATATGCGTGTATGTATCTGACATATTACACACCAAATTGTTAATTGTGATCATCTCTGGGAGTGGGACTTTTTAAATGTGGCTACTAAAAAATTAAAAACTACATATGTGATTCACATTACATATTCTATCGGATGGCATTGATGGCAATCAGATTTCACCAAACCCAGAGGACATGTCCCCCATCTAATCATGTTCTAACTGACACTGGAATCGGACATGGTTGCCCCCTTACTCTTAAAACACTCCCCTCTCTTGGCCTTTGCTAGTCTTTTGCTCCTGGTTTTCTGCCTATCTCATTGACTGCTTTTTCTCCATTTCTCTAATGGGCTCATTCTCTTCTACCCAGCTCCTAAATGTGGGGATTCCTTAGAGTCCTCTTTGCTCCCCCTTTACTCTTTCCCTAACCGAGCCCATCAATTCCTATGGATTTAAATTCCAAATCTATACAATGACTCCCAGACTTATATCTGTAACCTAACACCACCTCTGAGCGCCACGCTTGCGCATCCAACTGCCCATTACAGTATTTGGAAGACATGTTAGACTTGATAAGTCGAAACCATGTTCAAAATGGAATTGTTAAACCATACCCAACCCCCTGAAGAATGCTTTTCTTCAGCTAGCCACTATCCATGCAGGTATTCCTTTCCTTTATGCCCCTAAATCCAACCCAGTTAGCAAGTCCTGTCATTTCTAACTTTGAAATACATCTTGACTGTTCCATCTCCAGTGTTACTACTTTCATTCAAGCCATTGAAGTTTTCCCTCTAGACCACAGGTCAGTAAATATCTCCTGTAAAGGACCACACAGTACATTTTTTTGTAGGCCATATGGTCTCTGCTCCGACTCAACTTTGATGTTGCAGTGGGAAAGCGGTCACAGACAACGCACAGATGAACAGGTATGACTGTGTTCCAATAAAACTTTATTTGTAGACAATGACATTTGAATTTCATTTAATTTTCATGTGCCACAAACATTATTTGTTCTTTGATGTCTCCCTAGCCATTCAAAAATGTAAAAGCTATTCAAAAACAAGTATCAAGCAGGATTTGGCCCATGAGCCTTGGTTTGCTGACCCTTGTTCTAGATGACAGGGGTCATCCAGATGTGTTACAGCTCCTAACTATTCTCCCTACTTAAATTTTTGCCCCCACTATCCATTCCCTAATAAATACAGCAAATAGTTTATTGAGTTCTTTCTAATGTGCCATTCAAATCACTTGACTTGTGTTAACACACTTATCCTCAGAATAATCCAATGAGAAGTATACTATTACAATAGCATTTTATGAGGAAACTGAGGCACAGAAAGGTTAAGTAACTTAACCTCCACATAAAGACCAAGATGCTTAATGCATCTGACAAGACCCTCCATGATCTGGCCCTCACCTGCCCTTCCAGCCCCGTCTTGCCCGCTGTCCTCCCTCCCCGCCTGGCCTTGGTCACACTGGAAGAATCTTTCAGTTCTTCAAATGTGCTAAGGGGGCTCCTAACATCAGGACCTCAGGAGACGCTTCCGGTGCATCCTCAGTTCCCACCTCCCCCCTTCCCAGCCTTTGCTCCCTCCCCAAGCTACCCCAGTCAGTGCCCCCACTCCACTCATTTCTTGTTCAGCCTCTCAATTTCCCTGCATTGCACTTGTCACAATTTACAGCTATTTTGTTGTCCAACTACTTGTTTTTGACTGTGTCCCCAGCATCTAGCATAACACTTTGCACAGAGGCACTCAATGTTGATTACTTGAGTGAGGGACTGAATGAATGAAGGAATGATGTGCTCAGGGTTGTGCAGTTTGTAGGTGGCAGAGCTGGCATTCAGACTTAGCTTTGTCTGATTCCAAAGCCAAAGCTCTTAACATGAGAAGCCAAATGTTTTGTCATCTAAACCTAACCTCTTCTGAGAGTACAAGAAGGAGCTGTTAATAATTACAGGGGACATGAGGTGCAAACCTAGCCCCGGTCTCCCCAGCCTCTCTGCCTGTCAAACTCCAGGGGGTGCATCCCAGAATCCTCCCTGTTGGACCCCGCCCTCTGGGTCCCCAGAGTCTCACCCAGGGGTGAAGAAGCTGGCCCAGCCAGGGATGAACTTCGGGTCCCGGGAGAAGAGGAGGATGGCGAACATGCAGAAAAGGACGAAAACGGCCTGTTCGGCAAACCTGTGGCACAGACATGCAGGCACCGCGGTGACTGTGGGCTTCGGGGGAGCGCAGCACGGGAGGGCCTTGGGAACGGGCCGCACCACTGGTGGGACTGACTGGGCCAGGGCCCTGCCTCTGAGAAGCTGAGGGAAGTAATTCGCTCCCCAGGAGGTCCCCAGAGCAAGGGAAGACTGTCCACACTCCCCCAGGATCCTTTCTGAGCATCAAATAACCCCCTCTCCCAAACTATTTGTATCATTCCCACCAGGAGTTTCCCAGAGTCCTAGGGAGAGAAAGAAAGAGCAAAAGAAAAGCAGAGTCAGAAAAGCAGAGAGAAAGGAAACAGCCAGACAGCAATAGAGAGGTAGGCAGAGAGAGAGAGAAAGAGAGAGGAACAATCATACATACAGACGAAGACAGATATACACACAAGGGGACAGACAGACACAAGGAGAAGGGCAGGCACAGAAAGGGCACAGACATGGAAGAGGGGTAGCCAGAGAATCCTCAAGTATTGAAGCAAATATCTACCCAACTGCCCATTTCACAGATTGGGAGCAGGGCCCAGACAGGGCAAGTGCCTTGCCCAACCACAGCAGGATTTAGTGGCAGAGCTAGCCCCTGTGTGCAGGCCTGCTTACTCCTAGTTATTTTCACCAGATGGGAAACATACATTAAACAAGGTCCTGGAAGCTGCCCAAGGCCGTGGCAGGTATCCCATGTGCCAGGTGGGAAGGTGGAAGGTCCCCACCCCAAGTTCACCCTGAGGGTCCTCAGAGTATCTAGCCCAGCACCAGAGCAAGAGGCTGACTGCAAGCCACCCCTCTACCCCCCATCTCCAGGCTCCCAGGCCATTGGTCCTGAAATTCCCCTGGGACAGCTTCCAGGGGTATAAAGGTGAGGCCAGGAGGTAGCTCTTCTGAAAGCCCAGTGCCCAGCCCTCTCGCCACCCCCAGAAGCTCTACTTCAACGCACTTGATGGGCCCCAGGTTCTGGAATTCCTCCCGAATCACAGCTCGAGCCCTATCTTCTGCACTAGTTCTGAGCTCAGGTGTCTTTCGCCTCCAGCTCCTGGAACAGAAAGTGGGGATGTTAGGAGCAGCTGCCAGGGTGGATCTGAGAGACTTCCCACCACCACCCTGCTAAGCCTCGTTATCTCCGTTCTGGAGCCCGCAGCAGCCTGCTGCTGAGTGGTCTTCTTCTGCCTCTGTCTTCCCCTTCTAAAATCTGTTCTCCCCACTTAGAACCTGCATGGTCTTTTTAAAATGTGAATCCAATCATATGATTCCCAGGCTTAAAACCCTTTAGGGGGTCAAAAAGGTGCATAAAAAAATAGTTGAGACAATGGAACAAAAGAGAAAGTCCAGAAATAGACTCAATTATAAGTGGGGATTCAGTCTGTGATCAAGTTGGTATTTCAGGCTGGTGTAGAAGAGATGAGCTGTTTAGTCAGTAGTGTTGGACATGTAGATCAGTGGGAGGGAAATGAGAGTCCAGAAATAAACCAATACTTTCATAGTCAGCTGATTTTTGACAAGGGTACTAAGATCATTCAATGGCAAAAAGATAGTCTTTCAACAAATGGTGCTGGGACAACAGGACAGCCACATGCAAAAGAATGAATGTGGACCCTAACACACACCATATACAAAATTTAACTCAAAATGGATCAGAGATCTAAATATAAGAGCTAGATTATAAAATTTTTAGAAGAAAATATAAAGGTAAATTTTCATGACCTTGCATTAGGTAACTCTTCAGATATAATGCCAGAAGCCCAAGCAACCCAAGATAGAGAAATTGGACTTCATAAAAATTGAAAACTTTTGTGTGTTAATAAACAGTGTTGGGACAACTGGGTAGGCCTCTGAAACAAAAACGTGAAACTGGATCCAAACTTCACACGGCACCCTAAAGGTAAACTCCAAACAGAGGAAAGACTTAAATGTAAACAGTTTAAAAAATACTAGAAAAAACATGGAATTCTCCTTTTGTCACTCCTATGATGGGAGGATCTTTCTAATGGTAATTGAAAATTCAGAAGCCATATAAAAAAGATTGATAAATTCATCTACAGTGAAATTTTTAAAAATTTTGCATGGAAGAAAAGCACCATAAACAAAGTAAAAAACAAATCAGGAAAAAATATTTTTGACTCATCTTGCAGAATAAGCACTAATCTTTCAATATAAAAAGAGCACACTAGGAATCAATAAGACTAAGACCAACAGTGCATATGAAAATGCACAAAGGATGTACACACACAGATTAACAATTCACAGGGGAGGAAATACCAATTTTTTGGTATTTTCAGGGGTATACAAAAACTTTTCCTATTACTCTAAAGTTGCTCAAAATTACTCTTAATAAAATAAATGCAGATTGTTTTTCTTTTATCAGATTGGCAAAAATCCACTTTGCTGCATGGAAACAGACACTCTCATATGTTGTAGTGGGAAGAACAAATTAGTTTAATTCCTATGGAGAATGACTTGATAATACCCATTAAAATAAAATGTGTTCATTCTCTGACCCAGGAATCCCATCTATGGAAATTTACCTTACCAAAATACCTGTTAATGTACAAAAGGTAGCTGCCAGGGAGACCAGTCACCAGAAAATACACTGTGTCTGTGTGTATTTGCTTAAAGAAACTCTAGATTATCAGAGAAATCAATAAAGTGGATACCCGGTAAATCGGTAAATGAAGGTGTGTTTGAGAAGTCTCACCGCATACCTCTTTGTATTGTTTTGATTTTTTGAACCATGTGTGTGTGTTGCTTATCCAAATTAAATAAGCA
The DNA here is from genome assembly GCF_040802235.1 of Manis javanica. Classification (NCBI taxonomy): domain Eukaryota; kingdom Metazoa; phylum Chordata; class Mammalia; order Pholidota; family Manidae; genus Manis; species Manis javanica. The sequence continues at coordinate 12,689,980 of NC_133160.1, read as the reverse complement.
AATGAATATTTCAGAAAAAAAACCCACCTCCCAGTGGCTCTTTCATGTGAAGATCAAACTCCTGCAAGACCCTCAATGATGTAGCCCAGAATTTCTCAACCTATGAACATGTCGGGGTGAGCTCATTTTTTTGAGTCGGGGTGGGCTTATTCTTTGTTGGAGGGGTTGACTTGCATACCTGTAGGATGTTCAGCAGTATCCCTGGCCTCTAACCCTTGCCCTGAGCTGCAGGTCCTGTTGTATTATTCCCCAGACTGGAGGCATTCAAACCTACCTTCACCAGTATTCCTGTATCCATGTACCACCCAGCTCATGTTTGCCTAAAATATGTTCCTCCAAATAGACTCATCATTTTAATTAAACAAATGTATTTGAACAGAAAACTTCATATCACTCTCATAAATAGAAAACAAGAATCATTTGTCATAAGTAGAAAATAAACAGAAAAATGAAAGCAAAGCAAGATTATGACATGCTGTTTAGACACCCGTGCTGGCTGAAGTCTCTGAAACTGAGGCTGGCTCTTTGTTTGAAAAGCTGGTTTGGCAATGTCAGAGAGGTGTTCGGGTTTCTCCACCTCCCAAAGGAGACTTTACTGATTCTTTAAGAGTTGTTAAAGGATGATTTCTCTCTCTCTGTGAGTCGATGTTGTTTAATACTTTGTCCTCATGCCACCCCAAATTATCTCCTGTCCTGGGGCCCCATAAAATGGGAGACTACACTTCCTTCTCCTCTGGTATGAGTGTTTACTTAAATGACAATGCCATTAGTAATTATTGATGATGGGTGACATTAACTGAGGGTCTCGGGGGAGCAGGCAGGTCACACAACACCCTCAGTCCTCACGCCCGTGGGAGGTGAAGTCTACCACAGCCACTATGTGAGAAGACAGCAAGAGAATACAACGACAAGCCTCAGTTTCCATAGAAGGAGACTGAGAATCAGGAAGGCCACTCTCCGTGAAGAAGGAACCTGGGAGACTCCAGCGCAGCTCAGGCTGGCTCAGAGTTCAAGTAAAACACGAGGGGTACCTGAGGGTCATTCCCCCGTACAGGAAGGAGATCCAGAGCCAGCCCACCAGCAGGAACAGCAGCATGAGAGGGAAGGCGAAAATGAACCAGGAGCCGAAGTTCACCACATCGCACTGTGGGAAGAAACTGGAGAGAGGAGGGAGGTGAGAGCCAGCCGAGGTCAGCCACGCTGATGGATTATGTGTGTATATTACATGTGCTATTAAGTGATGTTGAAAGTACCTTATTTTCTGAGGGTTCTGTCATGTGCCTATATAATGCATAATCAGAATAAACTAATTAAATGTATTGCGGGGGGCAAAGACCAAGGGGGACACTCTGGGCAGCCATTTTCCCATCTCTCCAGGTTCTCAGCTAGAGAACCAGATCCCCTATTATTTTGTATCCTTTAAAATCCCTCCTTCCAGACCAGAAGGTCCAAGCTTGTGCAATTAAATATTGCATATTATTTGCATGTAATTTGCAACTAATTTACTCAAAATCCTTGGAGTTTGGCAAATTTACTTATGTACCAGCATATCTCCCCCAATTCCTTTTCAAGTTGGAACAAAGTCTTGCTCACATCAGGGTGGACAGGCAGCCTGAAGACCCTTTAACGGCAACTTTCCCCCATTTCTCTCCATTCCCCAACTCATGACCTGCCCCTGAGGCCTCTGGAGCCACATGTTTCCTGTCCAGCCCCAAGGACGGGCTGCAGCCCTAACACTGAACATCCTGCTTCATCCTCTAGCAGATGGTCCCTTTGCTCCCACCGCCTTCTAACTGAGAAGACTAAAGGGCCGAACCCAGCCGTCCTGCATCTGAAGGACGACCATCCTGGCTCTGATAACCAAGAGTTACCAGAAGACACAGGCACAGCCAGGCATTGCTCAAAGAATGGAGATGAAAAGACACCAGAAATATGCAGAGGGCTTAAAGGAACTGGGAAAATACTGATGCCTGGTGCCCATCCCACACCTCCTGAATCAGAATCTGCAACTGAGACCCAGGAATATATTTTTTTACCTTCCCTGGTAACTCCAACATGCACCCATGTGTGAGAATCACTGGTTTCTACCATCAAATCTTAAAATCAAAAGGTTCTAGAACTTGAGAAGATAAGAGAGGGTTGAGGTTTCAAAAGAAGTCCATGAGGGAAAACATGGGTATTCTTAAAATTTCTCATGAAAATAACTTTGATCACTCACAAGTATAGTGCTGAGTTATGTAAACCAAACCCTCTCTCAGGAAGACCAACATGGCCAGCTTTTCCTCCATCATCCTAATAACTTCTTGATATTTTGGTTGAGTACCAGATAAATTAGTTGGCCAGCACTTGGGAACATGCTGCCAAATGCTTACATTGGCATCATGTAGATTAGATGAACTTATGATGCATCTCGCTGCAAAGGGATCTTAGAAACTCTACCTCTCAGAATCCTGGAATCTGAAAATCTTAGAATCTTGAAACGCTGGAATATTTTAAAATCATCAAACCAAGAGGCTTGAAATAACGCAATCAACAAGTCAGCCCACCTGAGAATCCTTCTCTGTTATTCTCACGCCCTGACAGATGGCCACCCAGACTCTGTTGGGACAGTTTCGGTGAAGGGAGACTTCAGCTCCTGACAGAGCCTGCTCCACTGCTGGCCTCCTCATCAGACATCACAGTGACAGGCCAGTGCCTCCCCTGGGGTTAGATTTTAAAGCAGGGGTCATAGCCACTCTTCTCTCTTACCTTTCTCCTGACCCCCACCCATCTCACGGGAAGGAAAGCTGGGCTTCATGGCTGCCTTAGTCCAGGCTCTTCTTACCTGGCCCTCCCGCACTCCTCTTGGCCTCTGCGCGCCAGCTCGCTGGTCTTTGCGCCTTCGCCTTTGTGCGGGCCATCCTCTCTGTCTGCTACGCTCTTCCTTCCTGGGTCCGCAGAGGGCACTCCCTCACCTCTAGGCCTCCGCTCAAATGTTACCCTATTAAATGAAGTCCCACATCCCTGACCAGCCTATAAAAATTACATTCATCCTGTCTCTTCCATCTCCCTAGCCTGCTTTATTTTATTTCATAACTTATCACACCAACCTACTCTTTCTTCGTTTGCTTTTTCCTCTATTGCTTGTCTCCCCCACCGGAATGGAAGTTTCCCCAGAGCAGGGACTTTGCTGGGTTTTGTATGTTACTGGGTCTCCCGAGCCTGGCCAAGAAAAGGCACTCAAAACACATTCCCCTAGTGTTGAATTAAGCAGGGGGCACAGGGAGAAGGAGCAGAAACCCCAGTGCCAGGTGAGGACACTTGCTTTTACCTTTTGAGCTGGCCAAGCAGGATGAGGTTGGGGGCCGTGCCTGTGAGGGTGGCAGTGCCCCCGATGCTGGCTGAGTAGGGAATGGAGATGAGGAAGCCCTTCCAGATGTTCTTGCGGTATTCTTCTTCCTTCCTGGAGTCTGCCAGGAGATCCAGTGGAGCCTCCGCCTCCTCAGAGGAGCCTTTGCTTTAAACAAACCCAAAGAGAAGCCATTCGGAAGACATTCAGGATTCCTGGCCTCATGGGGAAATGCACGGCTTGGGCCAAGCTAAGTGGTCTTTCTGGAAGGCCTTTGGCACAGGCATCGGAAACCTCCAAAAATGAGCAACCCCACTCCCTGCTGCTCCATCACTATTAAATCGAGATAACAATGCCCTCAATAACAAGTGCTACCACCCACACATGTAGGGTCTGGCAACCTGCTTCATCGACATTATCTCATTTAATCTCAAATAACCCTGGTGGTGGGCTCCAATAGCATGTCCAGTTGGCAGGTGAAATTAATTTGAGGCTCAGAAAGGTTGAGTGACTTGTCCAAGTCACACAGCCGGTAAGCAGCAGTGCCAGGGCTCAAAGGTAGGGCTGCATGGCTCCAAAGGTCAAAATCTTAACTACACTGCCACATACAAAGGACACCAAAGACTAACTGTGCCGTCCATGTGCAGATGCTTCCTAAGTGTGAAAGATGGCTATTGTCTCATAGGACACTTTTGTCTTTAGAGCCTCTGGACGCCTGTCGGCACACCTCTGCTCCTTGACTATCGTGTACTTCATGTGCTCCTGGTCTTCCTGCCCCTCCTTTCCCTTCACCTCACCAGGATTTAATGCACTCCCCTGCCCTTTCCACATCGGCGTTGTTTGAAGAGGCTGTGTTAGTTCATGTCTAAGCCAACCGGATGAATGGTGGAAACTTGGGTCATCTGGAGGAAAATTTGGAAATGGGAGGGGGATTGCCTGCAGCATTAAATTCTTGCACATCATCTCTTTGGATCAAGCACTGGCTCCTCTATGAATTGCACCAGGAACTCACTCTTCTGTGCTGGCAAGAAACTGCATCTCCGTGGGCACCGCGTGCAGACCGTTTCCCCGCACAGCAGCTAGGGGGAAAGAGCAGGGTGTCTCAGTGTGCTGTGATGAATGGGCCAGAGGGGTTCCCACTCTTGGGTAGTCAACCAAGAGTGCTTCTTTGGGTTCCCCTTCTATACTATTCATGGAATAATTTTTTTTAAGTCCTCAAAATCCCATCCTACTGGGAGATGGCCCCAGGCCTATGGACAGGTTGTTAACTGCAAGGCTGCTTGACAACCCCTAACTCAAGCCTAGACTTGCCTGAGGGGCCATTGCCAAAGGGGTGTTTGGGAAAGACTAGGTATAAGTGGTAATGGATGAGCCATGGGAAGGGTAACCCCAATCTCCCATTCATTCATACTTTCATTCAAAAAGTATTTATTGAGCACCTACTATGTACTGTTGACTATGAGCTTGGTGTACACATTGAATAATATAGAATAAGGTCCCTGCTCTCATGAAGGTTATATTTTAGAAGGAAAGACAGATGCTAAAACATAAAGAAAATTTCAGGTAGAGATGAAAGTGATGGAGGAATTAAAACTAGGTGATTTGATGGAAAGTGATTGTAGAGTGGGTGGGGGAGAAGGTAGACTACTGTGTTTAGGTCAACAGGGAAGACACCATGAGCTGATGGCATATGATCTGAGGCCTCGAGGATATAAAAGAGCCAGCCACATGGAGAGCTACGGAAAGGGGATTTCCAGGCAACAGGAACAGCAAGTGCCAGGGCCCTGAGGTGAGAGTGTGTCTGGTGTGTTGGGAAGCAGAAGGGAGACCAGTGGGACTAGAGGGGATTGGGAAATGGGAAGAGTAACAGGGGGTAAGATGAGAGAAGCTGGGGATAGGGGTGGGGGGCAGAAAGCCAGCAGGATCATGCAGAGGTCCTGGGGCCCACAGTAAGGACTTTGGCTTCTCCTCTGAGTCAGATGGGAGCAGAGCTGGGGGAGTGTTTCAGCAGAGGAAGGTCAGGACAGGACCTGAGTTCTTTTTAAAAGTATTTACCTTCCTTGACAGGTCAGTCTCCCCAGAAGCCTTTGATAGTATTTTGAACAAGAAAAATTGAAGGGATTAAAAATTCCTGCAGCTGAAACCCTCACCAAGGGCAAAGAACCCATCCCTGGACATTGGGTGTATGACTGATAGCTGAACACATAGGTTCTGGGTTCAAATCATATCTCCATCACTTATGATGTGACTTGAGATAAGTGGTTCCCATCCTTAGCCTATTCAACCTCCAAGGGACATTGGGCAATGTCTGGAGACATTTTTGGTTGTCACAGCTAGTGTGGAGGTGGGGGGTGGGTGCTATGGCATCTAGAGGGTAGAGGCCAGGATTGCTCTAAACAGCCTGCAATACACAAGTCAGCCCCCCACAACAAAGCATTAATTACCTGAAAATGTCAATAGTACTTAAGTTGAGAAACTCTGGTTTAGGTAAACCCCTTAAACTCCTTGTACCTCAGTTCTTTAATTCATAAAATGGAAGTAATAATTGTCCTAGGATTGTCAAGAGGATTGTGAAGTGGACCCATTTGCAATAGATTGAATGTTTACATCCCTTTGCCTCCCAAATTCATATGTTGAAACCTAATCCCCAGTATGGTGGTGTCAGGAGGTGGGGTCTTTGGGAAGAGATTAGGTCATGAGGGAAGAGCCCTCGCTAATGGGATTAGTGCCCTTACAAGAGAGCTCCCTCGCCTCTTCCACAGTGTGAGGACAGAGTGAGGAGCCAGATGTCTATGAACCAGGAAACGGCCCTCACCAGACGTCCAATCTTCAGGCACCTTGATCTTCGACTGCCCAGCCTCCAGAACTGTGAGAAACAAATACTCAGCCTGAACAGACTAAGACACCATGTAAAGCAGGGACCAGCACACTTCTTTTGCAAAGGCCACAATAGTAAAGATTTTGGTCTTTGGGAGCCATATGGTCTCTGTCATAAGTACTCAACTCTGCCATGATATCATTCATGAAAGGAGCCACAGACGATACATCAGTGAGTAAGCGTGGCCAAACCTGTATTTCTGGACGCTGAAATCTGAATTTCACATCATTTTTACATGTCACAAAATACTCTTCTTTTGATTTATTCAACCATTTAGAAATATAAAAACTATGCTTAGCAAACAGGCTACACAAAAAAGCAGGCAAGGAGTGGGCTAGATTTGGTGGGCTGAAGTTTGCCAACCCCAATTTAAAGAATTGAACAGAAATCTGAGCATTAGCCAGGATTTAGTAGATGTGGGTTACTCCTGAGAAGGAATAAAACAGCATCTCCTGACATATGAGGCTGGCCTGACCCAGATACGCCATATCGTTCACTTGTTGGAACTAAATGATCTTACACATTATTTGCCTCACACAAAGTTGCTCTGAGACTGATAAAATGAGACAAAGAAAGGATACTTCAAATCTGGTCCAAGTTCAAAGTCACTTGCCACCCACAAATTGCCAAGTGTCTCCCTCTTGCCAACCGAATGGCTGCTGCTTTTTGGCCTAATGGTAGCACTGTTCCCAAGTTTGGACAGCACCCAGTCTAGAGCAAACCCTGCTTCCTCAGACTGCCCCAAATGCCCCAGCCAAAGCCCAAATACCACGAGAGGTCCTTTCTAACACCCTCTGAACGAGAAGATCATGGTTGCCCATGGCATGTGCCTGAGGATCTTTGGCCACAGGGACCGGGAGGCAGTGTCTGGACTCCAGCCTGAGCTCTTGCCCTGTTCCTCCCAGTGGCTTGGGGAAGTCCCTCCCCTTCCCCTCTCTGTGCTGCCCCTTCCCTATTGGTTTCAGGAGGGAGCAGGATTTCGTGGTAGCTGACTGTGTCATGTCTGCCAGCCCAGAAGCTGGCCCTGCTAACTACCATGAGGGAGCTGAAGGCTAACTGCAGATCTGCTTGCCCGGGTCATGGGGATGGGGGCCTCCAGGGACAGGAACACATGTCCACATGCAATGCACGAGGCTGGAGGCCAGGGCACTGAAGCAGGAAATGAGGGCTGTTAATAGGACACTGATGCTGGGGGGCAAAGTCACTCCCCAGGGGATGGCCAGGGGGAAGAACTCTGACCTGGCAGCCCCTGACCCCACCCATCCCTAGTTCACTCTGTACCCTTCCCACCTGGGTTAGGACCACAGCTGTCACACATCATCAGATGGTCAGCAGACCTCCCCAGCATCTCAGGCATAACTCAAGGCCACTCTACAGCACTGGACAGACACAGAACTTCCTGGGGGTGCCCAGGCCCCACCCTAGAGATTCTGGTTTACTGTCTGGGGAGTAGGACCTGGGCCTCAGTATTTTCGAAAAGCTTGCAGGTGATTCTTTTGTTCAGCCAGGGTTGAGATGTGCCTGAAGGTACCGATGGGGAAGTGTAGCCTCCGTGGCTGCCCAGGCAGAGGTGCGCATGCTCATCAGTCTGCCACGGTCCCTACCTGGCTCCTGTCGCTCATCCATAGAACCTGGTTGCTGCCAGCAACTGAGCTGGAGAGCCTGGATGTAAGACTGTGTACATTCTCTTGATGAGGCAGGGGAGGAAATTTGTATACACACAACTATGAACAGCAATTACTGGCAGCATATAAGACTTAGGAAGGAAGGAGTTTTACTTCTTTATGCAGGTTGGTAATATGAAAACATTTTATACCAAGCATTATTTTTCTAATAATGATGATGATAATAAAGCCAATGAAGGTGAAGTTGAAAAAAAATGGGAAAACTGAGGTACTGAATGCTCTTAACCATCTACCCAGGGCCCACCCTTGTGGCTCCTGTGGCCACAGTGATCCAAGTGACCATGCAAAAAAAGCCGGTGGGGCAAAGTCTCCAAAGGTGCTGACGTCCTTGGGTCCAGAAATCTCTGGCTGGTTAGGAGCTTGGTGCTTATGTAAGGTCTTATTCAAATAATACCAATCCCTGAATTTGTGTCAGGTGGGGGACTGAGAACTGGCACATTTCTAATCTTAAAGCAGCCTTGGAACTGCCTGGGAGAGCTAGGCAGGGATGATTACCTTCCTCTCTACACCTGGGGGGACTGAGGCCCAGAGAGGTTCCAGTCTGGATCAAGGTGTCCCAGCAGGTTGGTGGTAGAGTCAGGCTTGGTCCCAGGACTGTTGATTCCCCACACCTTGTATCTCACATTGCCTCCAAAGGCACCCACCTGACTCTTAACAGGTTTGCCCCCGAACTGCTAAATCTAGTCTAACCTCCCCACTATGACTAAAATATTCTTGAAGTTTGGCACACAGAAGGCTCTTGGGAGAAAGTTCTTGTATCAGATTAGGTAAAGAGCACCCCAGGGGAGGTGAAAGCCACCCAGGCTAGGCAGGTTGACATCCACTGATTAATCTAGCACTCACAACAACCTGGGTGGTAGGTATTAATATCCCCATTTCATGTATGAGGAAACTGAGGCTTAGATCAGTTAAGTAACTGGTCGATTTACTCATTTATTCATTAATTCCACACAGTTATTGAACACCTACTACATGCCAAGCAGTGTTCTAGGTGACAAGACTGCACCACTGTAGGTCATAGCAATGGGAAAGATTGATACAAGCCCCCATGGAGCCTGGAGTCCACAGAGGAGATGGACATAATATATATATTATTTATATAATAAATAAATGCCTCTCAACTAGGAAACTTTACCATGCATCAACTTTCATAGGAAACTAAATGGGCACCAATGTGTGGGGTCTTATTACCTGCTCCTCCTCATTCCTGGAAATCTTGTAATGGTTTTTATACAACTGCCACATGTTAACTACATCCTATGTGCCAGGATCTCATTTCTCACATAAGCTTCATGATAATATATGTGAAAGGAATGAGGTTCTGTCCTCATTTCATAGATGAGAAAAGAGCCTCAGAAGGAGGTCCCTCTTGAATTAAGAGTGAAGGAGGATGGCAATGTTTAACCCCACCTAAAAGACTGCATTTTGAGTGATGGCATCTTGAGCATTCCTAAAGGGCAGACATGGGTGACAAGCTAGCCTTCTTCGGGCCGAGAAAAGAAGGGGAAAGAGTGGTAGAGTTTAGATTAAAAGCCAGATGGGACTCTTACTGGCTGAGGGACATTGGGCAGCTACTTCACCACTTTAAGCATCAGTTTCCTCCTCTGTAAAATGGGCATGATGATAGGGCCACCCCTTCAGGGCTATGGTGGAGAATCGAATGAGAACATGCATGTAGAAGGCACCGAAGAGGCCACCATCCACCTGGCCCCTTGGTCCCCCAGGCAGTGTAAGAGGTAGAGTGGGTAAAGAAACTGAAAGCCCAAGCTTGCGGAACGCTGGGTCACATCCCGCGAGCCCCACCCTACCCCAGGCCCTGTCTCACTGGAGCATGGTACTTACGAGCACAGATTCCAGATTCAGACAGAGCTCAGCAACTAACTCACTTTGTTGCTTAGGAAAATCATTTTGCCTCTCTCAGCCTGTTTGCTCGTCTATAAAATGGGGATCATCCACCTCATAGTACTGCAATGAAGATTAAATGAGCCAATGGGTATGAAAAATTAAGCAGTGTCTGGCATATGGGTGCCTGTCACGGACTGAAAACCCCCAGGGGCCTCCTCATCCCTGTCCTGGACCATTAACAGAATCCCTACTCCCTCCACCCCTGTCATCACCTCCCACCTCCAGGACAGAGCACAGAAACTGGATGAAAGGGAACATCTCTCTTTGTACTGGAATTAGCCTTGTTTTAGTTCTTAGGGCTGATCATTAACCAGTCCCTGCTCTCTGATCCCACCGCCTGTAAAAGTAGGTATCTGCTCCCCAGGGTCTCCCACTTCCTGACATCTTGCAGCATAAGGGAAAAGACTGGATTTCACCTTGTGACCAGTACTGTGTGTGACCTTGGGCAAGTCCCTTCCCCTTCTGGATCTCAGATTTCTCATCACTATAGTGAGAGACTTGGCTTTCAAACTTTTTTTTTTAGCCACTACACTAAAAAAGAACCTTCTGCAGCTGGCAGAATAACAGAGGTTAAGAGTGCAGGCTCTGAAGTCAGCCAGCCCTGGATTCACAGGACCAGAGCCACTGTTTGGAAACGACAAGACTTGTGGGGGCGGGGGGCCACTTTAGCCTCTTTCTTTATTTCTTCCTCAAATTCCATTCTGCTAAATGAGGTCAGACCTCATTCAGATGGAAGGCCCTAAGAAGAGTCCTTGAATTAAGTAAGTGCTCAATAAACAGTTGTGATGCTTGCTTGGCAGCCCAGTGTGTAATATAAAGTAGGAGCAGCTGGGGTTGAAATGAGAGAAGGAGAAGGGTCTTAACTGCTTGCTGCAACTCCAGGGTGACAGGGAGATGGTCTTGGGAACCCCCAAGACTCAGGGGAAACAGAAAACCAAAGAAGCTGACCCTGCAGAGTAGGGGTGAGCAAATATGGCTCACGGGCCGAACCTGGCTCCCCACCTGCCAACTAGAGGAATATTTCGTGATGTAAAAACTATATAAAATTTTAATTTCAGCACCCACAAATAAAATTTCCCTAGAACATAGCCACACCCTCTCATTTACATATTGTCTCTGGATCTTTTCTGTCTGGGAGGGCTGAGTTTGAGTAATTGTGACTGTAAAGCATGAAATATTTACTATCTGGTCATTTACAGAAAAAGTTTGCCAACCTTGCTGTAGAATCGCTTCCTTTTTTTGTGGGAGACTTTGACCTTGCATAGATCCTGGCTTTGCTACTTGACCAACAATGGGATTGATTCTGAATGTACCACTTCACCTTTCTGAACCTTGTCTTCAAAGTACTTTCTAGCTTTCAGGGCAGATGTGGAAATAAAATAAGCAAGATCCCTTATTGCATTATGGGGAAATGCCCATACCACAGTAAATAAGATTAACTTAGATGGTTCGTTGATCAGTATTTAGATTTTTAACAGATATATATTTATTTTAGTACATATTTGAAAAAATATAACGAGCAGACAAAGTCCATGGTTTCGTGGATAATGTTTGTTGATTTAGTTGGGATAAATGATTCAAAGCTACCAGGGATGATCTGTCATCCATCTCTCAATAGGCAGCTTCCACCTCTGGGTGCTGGGTAGCATCAACTGCCCCATTAACATTCCAGCCAGAGAAGGAGACAGCAGGAAGGGCAGAATCTGAAAGCTGCACACATCATTCCTGCTCATGTACCATTGGCCAAACTTAGTCACATGACTACATCTAATTGCAAGGGAAGCTGGGAAATTCAGCTTTTTCTCTATGTAGACATGGGCCCACATGGGAGTTCTATTACTAAAAAAAAACAGAGAAAGACTCAGTACTGGTGATAAAATTGCAGTCTCTGACCATATATGTACCAATTTAAAGCTTCTTTTAAAAATACACCTATGTCACCATCCAAAAGACAAACAACAGCAAATGTTGGCGAGGTTGTGGAGAAAGGGGAACCCTCCTACGCTGCTGGTGGGAATGCAAATTAGTTCAACCATAGTGGAAAGCAGTATGGAGGTTCCTCAAAAAGCTCAAAACAGAAACACCATTTGACCCAGGAATTCCACTTCTAGGAACTTAGCCTAAGAATGCAGCACTCCAGTTTGAAAAAGACAGGTGCACCCCTATGTTTATCACTGCACTATTTACAATAGCCAAGAAATGGAAGCAACCTAAATGTCCATCAGTAGATGAATGGATAAAGAAGATGTGGTACATATACACAGTGGAATACTACTCAGCCATAAGAAAAAAACAGATCCTACCATTTGCAACAACATGGATGGAGATAGAGGGTATTATGCTCAGTGAAATAAGCCAGGCAGAGAAAGACAAGTACCAAATGATTTCACTCATACGTGGAGTATAAGAATAAAGAAAAACTGAAGGAACAAAGCAGCAGCAGAATCACAGAACCCAAGAATAGACTAACGGTTACCAAAGGGAAAGGGACTGGGGAGGAAGGGTGAGAAGGGAGGGATAAGGGCAGGGGAAAAGAAAGGGGGCCTTACGATTAGCATGTATAATGTGGGGGGGTGGCATAGGGAGGATGTCAACACAGAGAAGACAAGTAGTGAGTCTACAGCATCTTACTATGCTGATGGACAGAGACTGTAATGGGGTTTGTGGGAGGGACTTGGTGAAGGGGGGAGTCTAGTAACCATAATGTTCTTCATGTAATTGTAGATTAATGATAATAAAATGAATAAAAAAAATACACCTATGTCAATAAAAAGAAAGATGTTTTAAAGCAGACAGGATGTGGCAGCCACTTTGCAACCAATAGGGAAAGACCAGAAGAATCAGAGATGCTAATGAACAGTCCTGATATCTTTGTACCTCTGAGTTAATCCTAGAACTGCCTTTCTCTGACTTTTTGATATTTGAACCCTTTTAAGCATTTGCAGACAGAAGACATTTTTTACTGTAGTCAAAAGAATTCTCACAGAGGCAACTGGTTTCATGGGTAAGAGACTGGGCTTTGAAGCCAGACTGCCTGAGTGAAAAGTTGGGTTCAGCCATTTGTCGGCTATATGACTTGGGGAAGTCTCTTTCCCTCTCTGAGCCTTTGTTTGGTCACCTAAAACCACAGCAGCTCCTTGTGCTTTATTTTGTTTAGAATACACTTTCACAGGGTTGGGCGAATGAAATCCCTCAGTTCATGGCACATTCTCACTACTTGTAGCATAAAGCCCCTCTTTTGTTGTATGTATTTAGTGCCTTTGATCCTCATTTCCCACTCCTATCCTTCCCAGAGCAACCATTCTGATGAGTTTAATGTGTAGCCTTTCATTAGTTTATGTTTTTGCAAAATGTTTGGTCACTTGTGTTTATTTTTGATTTACATAATGCTACTGTGTTCTATATCTCATTCTGGCCTTTTTTTCCAATCACACTGTTGTGAGATCCATTCATATAACTGTATGTCCCCCTAATTCTTTAATCCTAAAAGTAGCAAAATGCTTAATGGTGCTCTCCTTACCTTCCCCTTTATAAGTGATGGTGTTCCTGTGGCTACCAACGTGCCACACCACAGAGAATGGTCAGTGAGCATCATTACATGTGTGCCCTCATGGACCTGTGTCAGAATTCCTTTGGCATTTGTATCCAGGAGCAAAACTGATGGGTTACAGGGCATATGCACATGTGACTTCACTAAATATTTGCTGAATGCCCTTAAGAAAGGCTGACCCAGTCCACACTGGCAGGGCACCAGAGTTCCCAGGGCCCCCATGGCTGCTAGCCCTGGGTGTTGTCCAGCTTTCTTATTTTTGCCAGCTTTATTGAAGTAAATCTCATTGTTTCAATTCGCATTTCTCTGGATACTAGTGATTTTGAGCAGTTCTTCAAATGCTTTTAAACAAGGTTTAAGAGTGGTACCTACTTCTAAGGCTGTTTTGAGATAAGGGAAATAATGTATGTAAGGTATTTAACTCATTGTTTAGTACACAGTAAGCTCTCAATAAATGCAAATCAAAAAACAAACAAACAAGATACCGTAGTTTGACTTCGCTAATTCTCAGCTATTGCTATCATTACTGACATAGTTGGCACATAGTAGGTGCTCAGTAAGTACATTCCCTTCATCTTCCCCCCACCCCTTGGACACCCTCACTCCCACTCTCCACACTGGCAGCCGGGCTCCCAGCTCATCCCATAGCCTCACCTGTACTCTCTTCACACTCCCTGCTGAGGTCCTTCTGAGCCTCCTTCTGGCCAAAGAGGCTCTTCAGGATGGCATTGCCAATAGGCAGCATCATGGCAGTAGAGGCGGTGTTGCTCAGCCACATGGACAGGAAGGAGGTGGTCACCATCATCCCCAGGATTAGCCTGGGGACAGAGAGAGTTAGGGGCAGATCCAGAACCGGGACCCAGGAGGTCCTCTGGGCCCAGTCGGTCACCCGGGAGAAATCCTGTCCATTTGTTTTGCAGACTGGAAGTTAAAGCCCAGAGAGGACAAGCAAGTAACCAAGTGGGGACCAGATCCACTCACTATCCTTATTTTTGGTTTAAGGAAACTGACTCAACATGTTTAAGTGAACTGTCACAGGCACTCAAGGTAAAATAGTCCAAAAATACCCACCCTAAAATTTTTTTCTCATGACTCCAAATCCTTGATGGTTCCCATTGCAGAATAATGTTGCCTTGGTTTGGCACCAAGGCTGTCCACCAGCTCACCCCCAACAGCCTCCTCTCCCACTTCCCCTCCCACTCCTACCAGGCACCCTTGCTCAACTCCCCTGAGCCCACCAGCACCGAAATCTCCTGCCTGCCTGCCATTGCTGAGTCCCTCCCACTAACAGGATTCTATTTCATGGTCTTCTTTATATTGAACTCTAAATCAACCTGGAATTTATTTGAATGTACAGTATAAAACATATTTTTTTAAATCAAAGAACAGAACAATTATTCCAACTCCCACCATTTACTGAATAATCCTTCCTCTCCCCACCAATCTAGATTTCTTCTAGAATAGTTATCTGGTGTTTTAAAATCTATTTCTGAACTAGTGTCATGCTATTTCATTGTAACTATGTTTGATAATAGCCCCACCCATTCTTCAAGGTCAGATGTAATGTTTTCCATGAAAAAGCCACCCCCTACCTCTCCTGTGAGCTCCCAACACCACATGTTCCCCTTGATCAAATGCTCTTTTGCACTGGGATCAGTTGTATACATGGAATCCCTCCCACAGGACTGACAGTTCCTCCCTGAGGAAATACTATGGCAATGCCTAGCACAGTGCTTGGCACAGAGCAGATACTAGAAACCTAGGAGTTATCTAGAACCTTCTTCTCCCTAACCAACACTCCCCATCTATTTTATCAACCAAAGAGCTCTCAGATCTATCCATTCTGTCCATCTCCACTGCCACTGCCCTAGTCCAAGCTGTCACCATCTCTTTTTTGACACCCAGAACAGTCTTCTAACTGGGTTGCATCCAGCTTCTCACCCCTCATCTGCTCTCCACCTGGCCGCCAAGAGGAATTGCTTAAAAATGCAAATCTGTCCTGTCACTCTCCAGCTTAGAACGCTTTAAAGCCGAGTTTCATAACCAGGGGGCCATGAATATAATTCAGGAAAGAAATGGGGTGTGTGTGGGGGGGGAATGCATCTTTATTTTACTAACAGCCAATAGAAATAAAGTATTTCCTGTAGTAATAAACAGGCAAGAAAATTCAGTCATATTAGAAGTGCCCAGGACTTGGTCAACAATTAAGATCCCACATTATAATAATTGCAGGCATCTTGGAATATCATCCACACTCAGAACTGCCTCAAAATTGCAGTTATTATCAGGCCAGTTGCTAGATCTTACCATTTACTATAAAGGAGTACATATGGTACTATATCACAAATTTGAGTGTTTTTTTAAATGTATTTGCATAGCTGCATTTCACTGTAATGTTTTAAATCCTATGTTTACATGTTTTATATATTTAAAAGCATTATTCTGGGAAGGGTTCCATAAGATTCACCAAACTGAAAAAAAAAAATTGGAAGAACAAGACCCTATTTTAGAGGCCATTCAGACCCTGTAGACTAAAAGTTCAAATCCCGTGGAGGGGGCCTGAGGCCATGCAGGAATGGACTCTGCCTCCCTGCCTCTCTCAGGCCATCGTTCCACCCACTCCCCACCCACCTCATCACCTGGGCTGGCAAGTAGCAAATGTGTATGCTAATGGCCAGGACCTATTGCACTGCACAGGTCTAGCCTATTGCATCTTCATGTTATAGACAAAGAGAAGGTAAGTCATTTTCCAGAGCAGGAAAGGTGGGATGCAGCCCCCCTGTAATCTGAGTCATACTGCTAATACGGGCCCCTGTAAAACTACTGGACACAAATCCCTGGGGTGGGGCCTAGGGATAAGCATTTCGACTGGCTTATCCTGTGATTCTTATGCACGTTTGAGAATTTCCCAAAGCCTAGCACTGTGTCTGGCACACAGAGAGGCCTCATTCAAAATCTGAGGAATGAATGAATACATAAATGGAAGGCAGCACTTGATGAGTCTGTTGTCCTGGAAGGAAGGAAGACAAGGAAGTGTGGGTCTGGGCTCCAAGAGATGTGGTCTGCTGCCTCCCCACCTTCAGGCTGGACCCATTACCTGGCCTTACCTGGCTGGCTGGACCCCAGCGACCATCAGGACCTTGAGGGCAATTCTCCGGTGCAGATTCCGCTCCTCAATGGCACTGGCCATGATCAGACCGCTGAGGAAGAGGAAGTTGGTGTCCAGGAAGTACTGGGGGCAGACCTTGTTGGAGGGTAGGATGCCCAAAAAGGGGAAGAGGATGATGGGCAGCAGGGCCGTCACCGAGAGGGGCAGGGCCTCTGTGCACCAGTACACCGCCATAAGCAGGATGACAAACAGGCAACGGCCTTCCTGCAGAGGGGAGATGCAGGCTCAGGAGGGGCAGCATTGCTGGGGGCTGGGGGGGGTGCAGAGGGAGAAGAGATTCTAGGGCGGGACCTGTCAAACATGTTCCTCAGGGAGGCAGTGGAGAGGCCGTAAGTGCCCAAGGCTTTGACCTTGAGCAGGTGACATTACCATGTGAGTCTCATTTTGCTCAACTATAAAATGGGGAAATAATATGTCCTTTTAGGGTTAGATGAAATATTCCTTTGTCTTAGAAGCAGATCCTGAGATGAACATAGTTTATTTGACAGGGGATCCTGGAAGGTCAGTGGTGAAGTAAAATGGACAAGGAAGCCAATACAGACTGTGTTATTAAGATTACCATGTGGGCAGTTGGGGCTCGATCCTGACGGGGACCCTGGGCGAGAGTGTAGATTGTGCTTTGCAGTTTTCCCTGGCAGGCAAGGAAGCTGGCTAGTTATCTGCCAACTCCTGGCCGTTGCTTCAAGCCAAGTTCCATGTTTCGATCATCACCTGGAACTGACCATTCTAATTTCTGAATTGACAAAATTTTGTCAATTTGTATTTTAAAGTAACTGAAGGATTTCAATTATTTCTCAAGAATGATGGTAAAAATCACCATTCTGCAGGCATCTCGTCCAAGTCGCAGGGGAAGAGCATCCCCCACTAAAAAGATTTTAGAGCCAAACAGCTAGAGAGAAAAATAAACATGACTTTTAACAATATTAGCTTTATAAATATAATTTACATACCATCAAATGCATTCATTGTAAGTGTACAGTTTGAGTCTGAACATATGTACATACCCATATAACATCCCAATCAAGGCACAGAACATTTCCTCCACTCCCAAAAGTTCCGTTTTGACTCTTTCAGGTCAAACCTCACACCCCCCTCCAAAACAGTGCTGATTTCCACTGCTATAGATTAGTTTTGCCTGTTCTTGGCCTTTTCTTTAATAGAATCACAGCATGTACTCTTGTCCTTTTTGCTGGGTATAATGCCTGTGAGATTCATCCATGCAGTTAGGTGCAGCAGTGGCCCATCCCTTTTCACTGCCGAGTCGTATTCCACTCTGTGCCTCTACCACTGTTGATTTGTACATTTTTCTTCCTGGTGGACATTTGGGTTGTTTCCAATTTGGGATTATTATGAATTAATAGAACTGCTGTGAACACTCAAATACCTCTGCCTCAGGGTGGCATTTTGTGAATCCTTCGGTGTACTATATTAATTCTACACACTATACAATGGGGTTGGGGAGACATGTTGGTAAAGTCTGGCTGCAAGGGTTGCCTTCCAAAGGATGTGCCTTGCTGGCCTGCGTTCTCCCTCTGCCTCTAACCCTCTTCCCTCTCTCGGTTCACTCTCCCCCTCCTCCCCACTCCCTCCCTCTCTTTCTTCCCTGTCTGGGTGCTCTTGCCAAGATGCCAACATCAATCCTTTGAAAAGGAATGACTCCAGGATACAGTGTGTGTCAGGTTTGGGGGTGACCCAAGGGAAAGGGCAGGAGTTGGGAAGTTGATCCTTGGCATGCATGGGGCTTTGGCAGTAAATGGGTCAAGAGTGTGCTTCATTACCTCGCTGGTCAGGGCCTGGAGCAGGGCCAAGGTGACCCCAAACAGCTTCCTTGCCCCAGCTGAGCTTCCTGTGGGCAAATGGATTCAGAATGCCAGCTGGGCGCCAGACATCTGGTGGGGAATTAATAAGTACTGCTACCCCTCATCCCCCAAACCCCTGCCAGGTCTTGAGGACAGAACTGACTTTCAGAGATCAAAATCTCCCAGGAGGTGGAGGCAGGGACTAGTGAGCTGGGACCTGTGAATACTAAGTGGTGGACTCTCAGAGCCCAAGCAGATGAAGCCCATTTCTACCTCTAGGTCTTTGTGCCTACTCTCTCCTCTACCTGGCCCCTCAACCCTGATCTCTGTCCAGCCTGCTCCTTTTTGTTGTTCAGCCCTCATCTCAAAGGTCACCTCTTTAGAGAGTCCTCCTCTGATCATGCTATCCTTCATGGTATGATTTTCATTGTCTGACCCTGTTCTCATCAAGCACTTATCAATAGCTGAAATGTTTCTTGTTTGTTCACATATTATTGCTCTTCCCCACCAGACCATAAGTGCCATGCAAATAGGGCCCTTGTCCATTTTTGTTCACCTCTATCCTCAGGGCTTCCATGGATATTTGTTAAGTGAATTGATAAATGACCAGAGTCAGGCATTGCAAACTCAAATGCAGAGGTAAATTTAATGAGTGAAGTGGGCTGGTGTAAAAAAAAAAAATCACATTATTTTCTCAAATCTGATTTGCACGTCTGGCAGCCCTGTGGGTACAGAAAACCATTGTTTTAGCAGGGGAAAAAGTACCCAAGCTTGATGATAGATTATAGCTGACACTGGGCTTCAGTGTCATGGGTGCAATAGGGAGGAGTGGGGACTGTGGTAAAGTTCTGAGAGGAGCAACTGCTGCTCAGCTCCTGATGGTTGCTGTGGGGGAATGTGGGTTCCATGATGCCAGATCTCCTGGTTTTTCAAGAGAAGCTTGAAATTGTGCTTTTATGTGAAATCTCAAAGTTTTGAGTTTCTCATTAAGAGGAAAGACTAGAAAAACCACATCTACAAGCAGTATCAAAGCCATGATTATTAGTTTATGACCTCTGTCTAAATGGCTTTAATTGGGGTAATATCCCAGAAAAGTGCATATGCATATACAGTTCTGAATCTAATGTCAATCTGAATCTAATTGTTCACAGAATGCTATATTGAAAATCTCTGCTCCATTTCAAAATCCCTATTTTCAAGGTATAAAAACAGGTCTGGTGAGCAGTGATCTCTTCAGGACCACACAGAACACAAGAGCAGATCTCATCACACCCAGGGCTAGTTACCATTTAAATGGTGGACCAGGGAATGGGGTCCAGGTGGATCCATGATTGCAGCCCACAGCACATCGAGCCACCTCTGCCTCTGGGCACTGGTTGGTGATCTCAGTTCAGCCACCTGGCCGCATGGAGGGAGGTTCAGTCTGCATGTTAGCAAAACGGGATCCCTCCAGCGCAGGTCAGCATAGAAGGGTAGAGTCACATGACCCCAGGGCCCTGCTCCTTTGAATGTTGACTTCTGGAGTTTGGTGGATGGGGAGGTGTCTGCTCCTTCAGGCCCACATTCTGGATCATCTCACACCAGCAGTTTGCCTCCTTGACACTTTGTTCTGCCCAGAGGCTCCAGTTTAGGAGGAATCTTGCTGAGCTGGCCCAGGTTGAATGGATTTGTGGTTCCAGGTGGAACATCCCTCAACTCCCCAGACTGTCCCCTCTGCCCTAACTTGACCCCTAGGATGATGGTTGCCCAGAGAAGGCAAGAGGCTTGCCTGAGGTGGCACAATAGGGTCCAAAATAAGGACTTGTTTGACCTTGTTCCCCTGAAAGACCACTTTGCCCTGAGCTTTATCAGGACAGATGGTTGGGGACCAGGTGAGGCAAGTGCGCAGCCCTGACTGTGACCCAACTTTATCTTTGCTTCCTGGGTGTGTCTCCCAGCTTACTGGATCTGGTTGGTAATAAAAATGGTGGTGGTGGCACTCTCCCAGAGTCCCTGACCAGCCCTGTTCAGGCCAACTCAACCCAGACATTTCCTACAGGAAGCTTTCTAATCCCCCCACCAAAACAATCCCAGCCTCTCAGGTTTAGCCAATATGTTAATTACCACAGGGATTAAAGTCTGCATCCAAAACACACCACAGTAAGGTGGGGGAAGGAAGAAAATGCCATGTCAGGTGGTTAATTTTTGAGCTGGGGAATGATTTCCAGGCAGACACAAGGTGACTTTTTCCCCATTGCCCCTAAACTTTCCCCCCTCACCTGGGAAAGGAAAGAAAGTAGTGGTCTGCTCTCCAAAGCCAGGGCAGGATGTCCAGAAACAACACCGACCACTACCATCCCTCCTGCACCCCATCTCCCTGCTGGGCTGCAGCAGGCATTTCTGTCAGCATGCTGAGGTGTGACTAGGCTCCTGCCAGGTACTGGCAATGGCTCCAGGCCAGGCAGAGAGCTGGCTGGCCAGCCCTTCGCGGAGCAGGACCACGGCCAGCTGCCCACTGTGGTGCCTCCAGCTGCCCGTTAGAAGCTATTACCCAGTTACGCAGGGTTGGGCTGTGGGAAGCCCTGAATTTTAGCAAAGCCAAAGTCTTGCCTTAAACTTCTCAGTATCCCCTCACCAGCCCCAGTCTGGGGCCTGAGCAGTGGCCAGAACCTCCAGAGCCCTAAGAGAGTGTGAAGCATTGTGGCACTTGCAACTGGTATGAGTGACCTTGGACAGGTCACTTTCCCGCTCAGAGCCTGTTTGCTCACAGATAACAAGGGGACGAATGGCATCACAGAGGTACAGCACCTAGAGGATGGTCAGCCCCAGAGAAATAAGAGCTGTTTGGTTCAGTAGAAAGAGTAGTGACAGTGAGCTAGGAGACAGGGGCTGAAATCTGAACCTGATGCCAAAAAGCAAAGGAGTCTATGAGTTGCACTCTCAACAACCAGAGCCAGAGTGCCTGGGTTCGAATCCTGGCTCTACCGCTTTCTAGAGCAAGTGACTTAACTCTGGGCCTCAGTTTCCCCTTCTGTAAAATGGGGATGATGATATAAGAAATTTAACCTCAGAGTTATTGTTGCAAGGATTGTATAAATTGTTATGAGTAAAGTGCTAGGAGGAGTGCACGGCACAGAGTAAGCAATATATATGAAGCATTACCTGCTACAGGTGGCCCCTGTGACTCTGAGCACATTTCTTGTTCTCTTTACATTAGAAGTTTCATCCCGATGATCTGTAAAGCACTTTAGGCCTGCTGGGTGGGGATGAAGGTAACGATTCTCAATGGCACAACAGATATGGGCCTCAAAGGACAAGCAGTTTGGAGCACACACACACCAGGCCCAGGGAAAGGACCCAACCTGGTAAGATGAGAGAGAGAACCCGAGAGAAATCCTCTCTGCTGAGGCCAAGAAACACCTAGGTGTGAGGCCTCCATTTGAAAAGAGGGAGTTAAATAAGGCCAGGTGAGGCTCAGGGAGACGTGGCCACCAGGAATTGCACAGTCCCGGGTGCAAATCCCAGTCTACCACTCAAAAGCTGACAGCTTTGGACTGACGGGTGTCCTTTCTGAGTCTCTGCGTCCTCACCCGTAAATTGGGAGGCATATGACACCATGTTGAGGGAGCTGGAAGGGGACGGAAAGGAATGTGGACACGGCTATTTGCAAGCCTGACCATGCTGGGGGCATTTCTGTTCCCCACTACCCTCCTTCTCTAGAGTGACTGCCCTCATTGCCTCAGAGCAATGCCAGGGCAACTGGCGATGGTGGCATGCACTAAGCACTTCCCACATGCCAGCCATAGTTTCTGGAAACTCCCCATTAAACTCTACCTCAGGTCCCATGGGGCAGCTGTCCTGAGTCTATGGGTAGCTCAATTTACCCTGGCTCAGAGATCTTGAATGACTTGACCAAGGTTACACTGCCTCAATGTGAACAGTAGATGAGAATAATAAAGCTACCATTTATTGAGGGCTTGCGCTGGTCAGGCACTGAGCTGTGCCTTTGACCTGCATTAGCTCACCTGTTTGTCACACAATCCTGTTCAGAAATGAGAAAACTGAGGCACAGAGAGGTTCAGGACTTTGTCATCCATGTGTGCAGTTTCAGGAAGGGATGATGCATGATTCCTGCCACTGTGGGCTGAGCCCAGGGCCCTAGTCCCGGGTTCAATGATGAGGATGAGAATGGCAATGATGGTAACATTCATAGTTTATTGAGCACTTACTATGTGAGGGGGCTGCGCTAAGCCCTATACACCTACAGTGAGTTTTGCTCCTCATAAACTCTAGTAAGTTCTTTTAGAGGATATACAAGGACACTCGGCAGAAAATCACTTTGCAGGCCCTTTCACATCCTCTGGGTCCATTCAGCCTTGAGGATGAGCACAGCTGTGTGCCCACCTTCCAGAGGGGAGGGGAGACTGAGGCATGGAGGGTTAAGCCAGTAACTAGACCAGGGTGACCAAAGAGGGAAACAACTGAGGCAGCCCGGAAGTGTGGTCTCTGGTTTCCAACCTTAGGGCTCCCTCCTATGGTCTCCTGTTCCTGAAAACACTCTGAGAAAACAGTCAGGGTCCCCCTGTGTCCATTTGGGTCCAAGACTCAAGGGGGAAAAAGGATAAAGTGGAGGTGGTGACTTGCCCCAGGAGGCATCTGAGGCCAGCCCCCTCATTCTTCCACCCTTCCTCCAGACTGGAGTGTGTTGGACCCCTAGACTCATTAGCAGCTATAACAAGTTCAAGTTCTTGGAACCATTCAGTAGGTGTTCTGAGGCAGCTCACACATCACTGCTGCCCAGACTTCACTAATCATTCACAAGCCGGACAGGTGGGTGGGGGTGGGCTGGGAGCTGCCCTGGACCCAGGACCCCCCCAGTGGCCTGACTCAGCCCAAGGAGGATAGAACACATTGTTCTGGAAAAAGAGACCAATTCACTGAGTGACCTTGGACAGCAACTTCCTCTCTCTGTGCCTTGTTCTACCCTTTTGTCCAGAGGGTCCTTCAGTTCCCAACATGGGTGGGCGTGCATCTAAAGGCCTCCTCAGGGCTTCTCCACCTCCCCCTGCTCCTGGTGGTCCCTCCTACACTTTTAGAGGCCTATAGTAACAGGAGCCCTTTCTCTGGTTGATGTGAAATCTGGCCTGAAGGCACTGGAGTGAATTCTGCATATAAGTTCATTTAGTCCCTTCAGTTTAGTTTCTCCATGATCAGGGGACAGGGGTCTGGCTCCTAGGAAGGGCTGTCATGAGGATCATTGGATGTTTCTGGAACACCCACCATGCACCCACCTCACGACCTTGTGTCGCTGTTCCACTGCCTGGTATGTGCTCAGGGCTCATTCCCTCACCTCCTGCAAGTCATCTCCTTTAGATGTTTGTTCAGAAATCCCCTTCTTAACAAAACCTACTTGATTCTAAAATTGCACTGCCCCCATTCTTGACTCCCACTCGCTCTCTCTGATTTCATCTTCCACAGCACTCTCATCATGCCGCATACTACAGATCTGACTTATTTATCCATTTGTTTTCATTTAATGTCTCCCCATCTAGGATGTCAGCTCCATGAGTATAAGGACTTGTGACCACTTGGCTCATGCCATGTCACCCTACTATATAGCAGATGTGTAGTAGGTGCTCAATTAATACTTAAAAAAGTTAAGACTTTAATTAAGCCTTTTAAAAATACTTTCAAAAATTAAGACTGAATCAGCACATAGGAAATACTGAAGAAATATCCATTTTTATTATTCATTCTGGACATATTTATTAAGCACCTACTGTGTACCAGGTTTTGGGGGTGCATTGGAGAACAAGGTGGGCAGGACCCTTATTTATCCTTTACTCTCTGCAGGCACTTTACTACTCGCTAAGTGTTTGGTTTCTCTGGCTCCTCACTACAGCTCCATGAAGAAGGCAGGCCCATGAAACAGATGAGGAAACTGAGGCTGGCAAGGGAAATGCCTTGCTTCCCCCTCACAGGGCAAGTTCTTAGCCATGCCAGGACCCATCCTGGGTTGGTGAGGCCATAGCCTGTGCACCTGTTACTTTGCCCAACTTCTCGTGGGCACGGGGGTTTGCCCTGTGCCTGATCTTTGCAGTTCTTTACTGTTACTGTCATCCACTCCCACTCCGGTCAAGCTGGCCTTGCCCCAGGCATCCTGGGTGCCAGTGTGGTGAGTGATGGGGAAGCTGGCCTCAGAACAGGCCTCAGTCTCCACTAGAGGCCCCCTAAAGGCTCCTGCTGCTGCACACTGACCTGGGGGATTTCCAAGCCCCTTTTGACAGTGGTTCTCCACTGCCTACAACCCTCACTCCTTAGGCCTCTGGGGCTCCAGGGCTCAGACCAAGAATAAGAATAAAAGGGTTTTCTCTGAATAAGTACTATCTCATTTAATTTTCCCAAGAGCCCCCAGGAGATGAGCTTTATTCCATTTCATAGGGGAGGAAATGGAGCCTCAGAGAACCCAAGAACCCTCACAGTGAACAAAGGGAGAAGGCCAAGAGGAGTGAGCCTCATCCCCTACAAGGTACTTCCAGACCCTTGGGAAGGACAGAATCACTTGTAATGCAAACAACGATACTACTACTACTAGTGGTAACAATTGCAATAGCAAACATTCACCTAGTACCTCTTATGTTCCAAGAACAGCCCAAAGTATTTAAGGTATATGAGCCAATCTTCACAACACCCCTATGAGGTAGGTGCTATTGGTGTCCTCATTTTACAGAGAAGGAAACAGAGGCACAGAGAGGCTAAGTCACTTGTCCAAGGTCACACAGCTGGGAAGTGAAAGAGCAAGACTGGAGTCCAGGAAGTCTGGTGCCAGAGGTCATGTTCTCACAATGCTGACCCTTCCCCTCAGAAAGTGATTCTGAGGGATACAGCTGTCCAGTGATTCTGGAAAGGCCCCTTTTCTGGAGGAGGAAAGCTGGTTTCTGGAGAAGGTCCAGATCCCACAGAAGAAAAAGGTTAAGAGAGGGAAATGGAGCCCTGTCTCACAGGCAGATGGCCTGGTTAGCGAGGCAAGAAGGTCCTCTCAGAACAGGCCTCAGTCCCCACTAGAGGCCCCCCAAAGAAGTGGGAGCTGGCCCAGGAGCAGGGCACCACCTCAGGGCTCCCTTGGGCTGGACACCCCGTACCCTAGTCCCTGGTGTCTAGACCACAGTGGACCACATTCCCAGGACTCATTTCTCAGCAAACCACATACACTTCTGTTTTGGACTCTGCTCTAAAATGCCCTGCTCAGGCGTCATGAGAAATTTTGGTGACTTGAGTCCCAGCCCTTTCCAGAGAAGTCATGGGACTACGGAAAGGGGCAGGAAATGGTTAAAAGGAGCAGGAAGAATTTTCCTTTGCACTCTCCCTCTCCTCCAGGTCTCCAGAGCAGCCAGAAAAGTCAGGAGACAAAGGTGCAGGCGAAGGGACAATCTGGGCTGTGGGTGGCTGCGAACAGGGGCCTCTTCTGTTATTTCTCCCACCTGAGGGAAAGGCGGATGTTCCCGCCCTCTGAGAGCCCCTAGGGTTGCAGAGGGGATGGGTCAGCTCCATCCATCCCGGAGCTGGTCTCTGAGCAGGGCTGGGGGCCAGGGCTGCTTTGTCTTTCCTGAAACGTCTCCTTCTCTAAATCCTCTCCACACTGCAAGGCCTTCTATTGCCAGGCTGTGTGCCCATCAGCAAGCACTGCCCTCTCTGGGACTGTTTCCTTGACAGAAAAATGGGACTTGACTGCACCTGCCTTACAGGCTTGTTGGGGGATCAGAAGAACGATGCATTTAGGGCAGGGATTCCCAAACTTAGCACCACTGACTGGGGCCCAAGCACTCTGTGTTGTGGGGCCTGTCCTGGGCCTTGAGGGATGTTCAGCGGCATCTCTGCCCTCTACCCACTAGACACGAGTAGCACTCCACTGAGTTCTGACAGCCAAAAATATCTCCAGCCATTGCCAAATGTCCCCGGGGAGCAAAATACTTGAGAAGCACTGATTTAAAACATTTCCCAGAGCCCAGAACACAGTAGGTGACTGGTCCATGAAGGCAGCCAACATTTGTTGAATCCTTTATAAGCATCATTAATGGTTATCATATCCATTTACAGATAAGGCAACTGAGGCACAGAGAGGTTAAGTAACTGGCCCAAGTTCACATAGCATAGTAAGAAGCCAGGATTTGAATCCAAGCAGTCAAACGTAAGCTCCTACCCATCACGCTTGACCACCCATGTTAGTTCCTGTCTTCAGAGAGCTCCCTGAGACTTCCAAACTCCTACTCCAGTGTCAGAATGACACGTCTCTCCTCTGGGAAGCCTTCCTTCATGTCCCCCACTCCATCCAGCACAGTCACTCTATTCCCTCTTTGCCTCCACTGAACCATAAAGGGGTGTGGCTTTCAACAGGCAGACCTAGGCATGAATGCCAGTCCTACTATTCATTCGATGACTTGAGGTGCTGGGCCAGTGGCTTCACCTCTCTGGGCCTTAGCCTTCTCATCTGTACAATGAGTCCATCATCCCTGTGTCAAACAGTGTAGCTAAGAGCATAGACTCTGGAGCCAGATTGCCAGGGTTTGCATCCCAGCTTTGCCATTTCTAAGCCTTGGGAGCTTGGGCAAGTGACCAAACCGTTCTGTGCCTCAGTTTTCTCATCTGTGAATAACAGCACTTGCCCCCACACAGCCATGGTGCACATAAATGAGCTAGCAACATATCTTGAGTGCTTTGAACCATGTTTGGCACTGAATAAGTGCTAACGAGGTATTGGCTGTGGCTCTTAGGAGGCCCCTTGGGGAGCAGAGAGAGCATGAATGAGGCATGTGACCAGGCCATCAACAAACTTGAGTTCACCTCCTGCAGCTCCCAGGGACTAGCATATTCCTCTAGGAGGGTTTAATACAGTTGAAATAAAATCCATTTCTTAGCCCAGATTGCTGATAAGGACCCCCGCAAAGGAATAAAGCAAAAGGGACTGGGTAGGGGACAATAGGCTGGCTGGCAGGGGCAGGCTGGCGTCCCAGCCCTTCTCCAATGTCTTTACCTGGCTGCAGATTATTGTTCTGTTGCCGCACGCCCCGCGCCCTCTCTCTCCCCCTGGGAACTTCAGAGACAAATATACAGAGCTGAGAGCCTGATACTCCTGTTTGGCAGATAATAGCAAAAGCCACAGCCCTTTATTGAACACCTACTATGTGTCAGGCACAGTCAAGTCTTCCCAGCAGGTGGGTTTCATTATGCCCATCTTGTAGATGAGGAAATCGAGGCTCAGGGGAGAGAAATGACTTGCCAGGAGTGGTGTGGCCTCGTGTGTCACTTCCCTCATGCATCTCAGCTGGAGAGAGCAGTTTAGGGCACAAGTATGGCTTGTTCCAGACCCTGGCCAGGTCCGGCCGAGCTGGGGTGCTGACTCTGTGTCTTCAAGGTCTGGAGGTGTCAGAAAATCCTGCTCATCAGTCCAGAGGGCACTGTCCTCTTAAGTCAGGTCAGGAAACATGATCTTGTTCCCTGCTGCATCACCCATCACCGGGAATCACATTAGCCTGTTTACACACCTGGCAGGAACTCCAGGAAAGAGGAAAGTTGGCTAGGCCTCAGAGAAGCGGTTCCGAGGCCAAGGGGTCTGTGTGGGCAACAGGTCAGACCTGGTGGGGAAAGCATGCATGTGGCACAGATGAGGGTTCTGCGACCACCTGGCTGGGAGAGGCTAGGAAAGTCCCTCCATGTCCCCTCTGGGCCTCAGTCTTCCCAGCTGAAAAGTGAAAGGACTGGAAACACTGATTCCAGCTCAAATCTCCCACAAATTGGCAGCAGTCAGTGGTTTTAGAAAGTGCACATATTCTAAAATCAGAAATACCAGGATTCAAGTCCAAATTCATTCATTCACTTGTTTTTGAGTACCTGCTATGTGTCAGACACTGCTTTAGGCACTGGGGGTGAGTCTTGGAACCAGACAGACACAGCCCTGCCCTTACCTTGCCCACAACCTAGTTGGGGAGGCAGACACTGAAAAAATAATGTTCATTTAGGATCGAGATGAATGTCAGGAAGGAAATAAAACAGGAGACTGTTTTAGAGAGTGCCGTAGGGGGTGAGGAAGGCAAGTGTCCTTGAAAAGAGGAATCAAGGAGGCCTCCTTGGAAGAAGTGCTGTTGGCGCTAAGACCCAAATAACGAAAAGAATCCAGCAATGGAAGATCAGGGGCAAGAGCATTCTAGGCAGAGAGAATAGCAAGGGCAAAGGCTCTGAGGCAGGAACAAGCTTAGCAGGTTTAAAGAACCAAAAGAAGGCTTATGAGGTTGGATCATAGTGAGAGCAGAGAAGAATAAGAGAGATTGTAAAACCATGCCTGCTGGTTTCTGTATCTGGTGTTCTGATATCTTGGGACTCTACTAACCCTTGAGGGTCAGCCCCTTGCTGAGCTAGCTAATTCCTAGAGATAGTAAACAACTCCTTAGGTATGTGTTTTTCAAATGTAAACCAATCAATCTAAAGCCTACACCCCCAACCACCTCCTTTATTGGGCTCTGTCACGCCTGGCCACTATCCACCTACCTTGATTGTCCCAGGGCAAGATACCAGACAACTAGGGGACAGACTCTAGTGTCCCAGTGCCCACTGCAATTATTTGAACTAGCCAATCCTATGCCTGCTTATCCTGACTTGCCCATTCCTTAAATATAAATTGCCAGACAGTGATAAAGACCTGAAGAAAGATAAGGCAGAGAAGAGAACGGAGTGTAAAAGATTTTTCATTTTCTATGTTAGATAGAGTGGCTAGGGAAGGCCTTTGAGGGGGTTCACCTTTGAACTAAGATGAATGAAGTATGGGAGAAAGTCTTGCTGATGTGTGGGAAACAGCAGTTCACACAGAGGGAACAGCGAGTGCAAAGGCCCTTGGGTAAGAGCATTCTTGGGATATTTAAGGAACAGCAAGACCAGCATGGTTGGAGCAGGGGGAGCAAAGGGGCCAAAGCTCCTGGTAATTGACTAATAAATATTAGCTGTTCTTATCCTTTGCTGAGGGCTTACTATGATCTGATAAGGGAGCTTGACCTTTGATTCCACTCACTCCTTATCTAGAAATTAGGATTCAGAGATTAAATGAAATGTCAACAGAATAAAATCATCCTGGTTGTGACTGGGAGCCTAAAATAGGGGAATCACTGGACAAGGAGGTGGGATGGAGGCACTCACACCTGCCCTGTGACTCCCTCACCGTGAAGCCTCAGGCAACTCACTTCCTTCTTTGGGCCCCAGAATCCTCTCTATGGAAGTTAAACCAAGTTCTGAAATGTTGTGACAATGACTGCAATAATAATAGCTGATGTTTATTGAGTGCTTACTGTGAGCCAGCATGTCATGACGTGCCTCAAACATGCGAACTTATTGTCATATGATCAGACCCAATTTCCATGAGACAACCAAGGCTTAGTTAGAACTGACCATTTCCACGTAGCTCATTCCATCAAATGCTACAAGCATCTCCTGTTTTCCCCCAAATCAGCTTCAAAGATCCCTCTAAGAAAAAATGTGTAAAGGTTAGATGTATGTGTATCTGAAGTGTATTTTTTGCATATGTGAACTTATTTCTTCATCACAAAATCCCTTGAGGAATAGGACTATGAAAAAATCCATTTATCGGATGGGGAAACCTGTTCAGAGAAGTGGAGACACTCTTCTGAATCACATCACTCATGAAGGACAGAAGCTGGAGCTGAATTCACATCCAGATGAGTCCATGGCTTTTTCTGCCAAACCAGGCTCTCTCCTGAATACCAGGATTTGCATTCCAAGAACAAAAGGCCATGACGGGAAGCATCCCTGAATGTGGTTCTGCCATGTACTCATTTCCCATTGCTCCTGTAACAAATTACCTAAATGCAGTGGCTTAAAACAACAAGAAGGTGTTTTCTTACAGTTTTGCAGGCCAGAATTCTGAAATCATTTTCACCAGGCTCAAGTCAAAGTGTCTTGAGGGCTAATTCCTTCTGGAGCTCCCGGCAGAGATCGGCTCCTTGCCAGTTTCCAGCTGCTAGAGGCTGTCTGCATTCCTCGGCTTGTGGGCCCACATCATGTTGACTTCTGACTGACCCTCCTGCCTTCCTCTTGGAAACTCCCTGTGATGTCATTGGATCCACCAGGATAATCAAAAATACTCTCCTCATCTTGACAGCCTTACTTGATCACATGTGCAAAGCCCCTTTTTCCATGTAAGGTAACATGCACAGGGTGAGAGAATTAGGATTTTGACATCTTTGGTTGGCCACTGCTGGGCCAACCACTTAACAGCCGCCAAGTGTCTTGGTGGAAAGAAGATCATCTCATTTTACAGACCAGGGAATCAAGCAGCCAGGGCTGACAGCCAACCTCGTGAATCTCCAGACAAGGCATATATGCAGGCTACAAGTCCCGTCTTTCTTGAAGTGAAAGAGGCCATCTCTGAAAGACCTTGGATCATTCATATATGGACCGTAAAGAACACCGAGGTTCCTCCCTTTCTGATTCTTCCTTCTCATTCCTTCCAAAACAAAGTCTCAGTTTGGTACTAGCTTCCCTTCAGCATCTCTCTTTGATTATTTCCTTCCCTTTGTAACAAAGAAAGGGCAGGTGTCAGGCCCTTGGCTTCAAGTGGGCAGCAGTATGTAGCCAGAATTAATCAACATTGGCTATTTATTTATTTATTGCTACTTTTCCTCTACCAGTCATTCATGATCCTGCTTTTCCATACATGGTTCTGACATAAAATTTCCTTTTTAAGTCATTATATTTAGGTTTCTTCTTCTTCTTTTTTTTTTTAAAGAAGGAGAGGGCAGTAAGGCATTATGTAAAAAACAAACAAACCAGTAAACGATAGGAATGCAATTAAGTAAAAATATTGAGTGGTAAGGGGATCTGGCAAAAATGTTGTGGGCAGTATTTGGATGATGGAAACCAAATCCCTACTCTGTTTGGGGGGTTTGTGTGAACAAATTCCTTGTCCGAGCTCTCTGGGTTCAATGAGATGCAAGTTAAGGGCACTAGGCAGTATCTGGCTAGAGAAGGTGTTGGATCTAAAGGGCTACACTTAGGTTGTTTTACAGGAAGCCTGTATTAGGGCAATATGCAAGGACCTCTCAGAACCCTGGCCACCTCTTCTAAAACCAGGACCAAGAGGTGAGTGATTGGAGCAATATTAAGCAGCTGTGAGACCTCAGGAACATTACCTAACATCTCTGTGCCTCACTTTCTTCATCTGTAGAAATGGGGATAATCATTATTCCCACTCCTTAAGGCTGATGTGAAGAGCAAGTGAACTAAAATGTGAAAGGCATGTAAAACAGCATCAGATAAAGAGGAAAAAATTTTTTAGCAGTTATTATTATAAACCCCCACTGTGTTTGGCACTGCACTGGACCATTTCTGTGTCTTTTCCTACTTAAGTTTCACAACAGCCCTTTGGGGGGCTGTGAGTCCTCCCCAACTTCACAAATGAGGAAACTGAGACTCAAAGATGCTAAGTCTCAAACGCAGGCTCCCTTGTCTCAGAGTTTTAGAGTCAAGACCCAAACCCAAGTCTTTCCAACTGTAAGGCTTGTGCTCTTTCCATCATTTAACTTTTCTGAGTCTCAGTTGCCTCATCTGCTAAATGGGAGAGTTAAAACATCTCTTAAGCATTGAACAAAAAGTAAGAAGTTATGGTGAGGGCATAATACATGATATCACTGGGCCCAAATAATAACCTGGGAGGAAGGTGATACTATGCCATGTTATAAATGAAGGAACGGAAGTTTAGAGAAGCAAAATGACTTGCCCAAGGTCACAGAGCAAATATGTACAATAAGAATACGTACAATAAGAATATGTACAATAAGAATCCAGTTCTGACTTCAAAGACTCAAAACTGGGAATGAAATGACCATTTTCCTAGTCATCCACCTTAACATCCCACACAAGAATTAGGCAAATGCAAAAAAATGGACCTCTGACCCTACTGGTGGTATACCCCTGTCCCCTAAAAAGATCAGCTAACCTGCTGCTAGCCAGACTTTATACCCTTGTGCAGATTAGGGAAAGAAATTCTTCTTCAGGCAGGCCCAGCACTGCCTCGGGGCACACGGTTTGGTATGTGGAGTGCAGGCTTGTTCAGCTGCAGTTTGCTTGCTTCCTCAAGGCCCCCTGTGCAGAGCACTGCCAAATGCCTCTTCCTCAAAGCATCCTTCCCAAGAGTCACCTGTGAGTATCCACTGCAAGAACCCATCTGGGCCAAATGATCAGTCCAGCTGAATTTGCTTGTAGGGGTGCAAGGTGGAAAAGGGGACAAGATTTCTCTTCAAACACATGAGGCGGGTGCTTATTGCAAGCTTGCTTTACAAGTCTTGTCTGTCCCCACTGACTGCCCAAGGCCAGTACCCAAACCTCCAACTCCCAGGATGGCCATTTTTGGAACTTGAGGTGGTTCCTCCAGTAGCATCCTGACTTTTCTAAGTCTCTTTGTAGCAAGAGCTGGGATCCCTAGTGGTGCTGGAAATTGCAACTACTGCATCCCAGATGTGTGGCCCACTCCTTTTCATTTCTACTGACAGCATTTTGTTTCATGCCAGGAGGACATAATATAAGAATTGTTCCCTCCATCTTAACCAGATTAACCCCAGTCTCCTTGAAGACCAGCTCACCAGTTGCCAGGGGGACAAGTCCATGAGGGCCAGTCCTCTCGATCACAGACACCTAAAACATCAGAGCAGTGGTAACCTGCAGACATCATCAAGCTGGAAAACTAGGTCCCACTAATGGGCAAACAGCGAATGCCCAAGCATCTCAAACGTCTTTCCTGATCTGTTATCTGCAATTTTGCAAAAGTTTTTGGGACCCCATGGGTACAACAGAACCTGTATTAGTGGTTCCAGAATTTCTATATGACAGAGGCTTAGAAGCAGCAATCTGATGGTAGGGGTGGACACTGAGGACACTTGCCTTGAAGCTAGCATAAGGCACGGCAAGCATAATGTTCTTGTTAGACCACCAGCCTTTGTTTGGGGAGGTTATCACAGAGTTAAAACTGGGTAAGATGACAGGAACTGTCTTGAAGCCCTGTTTGCATAGCACACCCCCCTCTGTTTGCTTTAAATGTATGTCACAGATCAATAAAAACAGCAATGTTTTCTGTTCAATGTTTTTTAAGGATGCCTTTTTCACAATGTACATTAGATTGGGAAACAGGTCAATTATTAATATCTAATAATATAATACATTACACATATATCTATCTCCCTACCTATCTATATAATTACATAGGGAAAGGGGCTTTGAATATACTGATAGAGATTTTTAAAGAGGCTAAGATCCCCCCAGGTAGTCAGACCAGCCTCCTGGGAGGAGGTCCTGGTTTATCAGCCACTTAAAGAGGCAGTGATGTCTCAGGCCACACAAATGGTCCTCATCAGGGATCTGTGGGGATGCAGGAGAAGTTCTTATTCAGTTATAACTAAGGAGAGAGTGCAACGTGCAGCAGTTAGAAGTACAGACCCTGCATTCTGCCTTTGTACAGGCTGTGTGGCCTTGGGTAAGTCATCTAACCTTGCTGAGCTTCCATTTCCTCACCTATTTAATAGGGGTGCAGATAGCAGCTGCCTCCCTAGTTATGTGGACATTTTATGAGACATTGTCTGAGAAGCTCTTAGCATAGTCCTTGGCTCATACTACCAACAGAACACCTGATCATGGGGGTTACAGGAACTCACTGTTATCTGCACACACTGGGGTTCATATGGAAGTGGATTCACTGTGCTGCTAATGGAGCTTAAGCTTCAGAGCCCCTCCAAAGCCCAGTTCTATAGTTTATACTTGTAAATCTGTACACTTTTTCTTAAAGAGACCTCCTCAGATACTATGTAATTCAGGCCCCTAACACTTGGATTTGCCCCTGAGTTCACAGTCTTGCTTAGAGAGCAGAGCAGAGAGAAGCTTGAAGAACTCCCTGCCGAGGGGAGACCCAGTGTGCTTCTTCTCCTCTTCCCAGAACTCTTCCTGGGACCCCACAGACCCATCCATCCTTCCATCAAAGATGCTTCACGAAGTGAGGCAACTTCCTTGCTCAACCCCTCACATCAGTTCTCAGAAGCTAGCACTGTGATGGCTCCATATTACAAAGAAAGTAAGAACCAAAGAAGAAACGAGGTTGTTCTAAGGTCCTGAGGTCAGCACGTGGCCTGTTTTTTTAAAGTGACCTAATCCTTACTCCAGCATTTATTGTTTTTCTCTTCCAAGTCAAGAAGTCTAATAGCTTAAATAATTCTACGCTAAAAAACTTGCTTGTGTATTAGCCCTGGATCCCCTTGGCACTACCTGTTACCATCTCCTGACTCCCTGTGTCCAAGGAGGGCTCCTTCCTCTGGGCAGCCCTCTCTGAACACCTCTCCTGGCTCCCCTGGCCTCTGCTGATGGGTGCTGGGTAAAGCAACGCTAAACTACACCTTCTTTATACTTTTGTTTTTATGAACATTTAGCATCTCATTAGGGACGTTGAAGCAACTTCCTGGAGCTAGAAGCCTCGTCCTGGTGCCCCGCCATGATGCCCTAGATGACATGGACACAGGTGAGGTGCCCAACAGGGACCTGCAATACCGTCCTCTTCCAGCCCCACTGGTGGTGATTTTTGACATGACTCGCCTGACCTGAATCTTCAGCCTTTGATCTGAGGATTACTTTCTTTGAGGGTCTAGAAACAGCTTAGTTTCTAGATTCTAATAAGCCAGGGACTCAGTCCTTCCTTACTCCACTGCCTGCTGTGTGGTTCTGAACAAGTCACTTCACCTCTCTAAGCCCCTCTCCTCTTCTCTGGAAAACAGGGTAAGTAATCCTCCCTCTCTGAGGGACACTGAATGGACTAAGTAAAATGACGCACAACAAGAGAAGTTCAGCACTGCACCTGGCTCCTAGTAAGCATTCATTAAGTCTTGGCTGTCCCCATCATGTAAAGGACTAGAATAAAACCAGGCAATGTGTTATTAGGCACTTACTGTGTACCAGGCTCAGTTCTAAGAGATTTACACATATTGTCTTATTTAATATTCACCACAGCCCTAAGGGTTGCCACTACCATTTCCCCTATTTCTACATAAGTAAACTGAAGTTCACAGAGGTGAAGTGACTTGCCCCCAGACTTGCACAGCTTGGCATTGCATTCACTAAGTGTTCATTGTGATTTTCAAGTGAAATGTGCGACGGCAGGGCCAAGCACATAGTCAGAGCTCAATAAAGAGAAATCATTCCTGTAAAAGTGAGATCCAGAAGGCTGGGGGCACTCGGACTCCAAGGTGCAGCTAGCTGGGAAAGGGGCAGAGGAGTTAGGGGTGTTCACAGCAGCCCGAGGCAGGATAAAGCGGAGAGGGTCGAGGGGGGTCTGCCGACGTCTGTCTAGCCTGGGACCTCAGCGGGGTCCCGCCTCAAAGGCTCGGGAACAGAGGGTCCCGCCGGTGGCGCGGCCGCGGGTGGGCGCCGCACAGACAGAGGAGGCGTTACCTTGGGCGGCAGGGCGAAGACCACCGGCAGCAGCGCGAGTGGGGCGAACAGCAGCACTAGCAGCCGCCGCGCGCTCCACACCTTCTTGGCCACAGCCGCCAGCGCCGCCATCTGCGCGATCGCCGGGCGGAGCGGACCGGCTCGGGACTGTCCGCGCCTGGCCCCGCGCAGGCTTAAAGCTGGGGAACGGTCGGGGAGGGGACTGCGCCCGGGGACCCGCCTTCTCCCTACTCCCCCTGGGGAAATGGGTGGCGCCTGCTCCCCGGGAACCGGGTGAAAAAGGCCGGGGAATGTTGGGGGACGTTAGGGCACAAGAACTAAGGGCGCGGACTGCTGGCGTAAAGGCAGCGTGGCCTTGGGTTTAAGCCTCGCGCCTTCCCAGCTGCGCGTCCTGGGACAACTGGCTTAACCTTTCCTCCCACTGTTTACTCGCCTGTGACATGGACGATAATGACAATGCGAGGTTAAAGCACTTACTAGTATTACCTGGGTTCAGATCCTGACTTTGTCGCATACTAGCTGCGTGGCCTTGAGCACAGCCCTCTGAGCCTGTTTACTCATCCAGAAAGTGGAGGTAATGATAATAATGGTCCTTTACCAGACAAGAGGTCTAGTGGGAAGTTTAAATGAGATAATGCACTTAAGGTGCTTAACATAGTGCCTGGCACAAAGAACTTCAGGGCAGTTGTTATTGCTGTAGATAATGTGATTCTTATTTTCTCCTAGGGTAGGTGAGTCAACTGTAGGATGGAGCCTGGAGGAGTCTTTTTGCCCCTCTTGGATAAATGCACAGGAGTACAACTGCTGGATTCATGATAGTTGCATCCTTACTTTTTCAAGAAACTGCCAAACTTTTCCAAATTTTTTGCATCCTTTTGCATTTCCATTAGCAATGTGTGGGTGATCCAGTTTCTCCACATCCTTGTCAGTATTTGGTGTTGTCAGGATTTTTTATTTTAGCCATTCAAGGGAGGGTGTAGAGATACCTCATTATGGTTTCATTTGTATTTTCCTAATGGCTAATGATGTTTTAGTATCTTTCTGTGTGCTTACTTGCCATCTGCATATCCTCTCTGGTGAATTCTCTTCCTGTCGTTGCCCATTTTCGATTTGGACTGTTTTCTGCTATTGAGTTTGGAGAATGCTTTATGTATTCCAGATAGCAGTCCTTCATCAGATATGCTGCTTGTGAATGTTTTCTCCCAGCCTGTAGCTTGTCTTTTCATCCTCCTAACAGAGCCTTTCACAGAGCTAACATGGTCGGGGCTGAGGGGCAGGAGAGGAAGGTCATTACCAGCCAAGGGGGACAAATGCCCCAGCTCCGTCCTCAGGTTTCTCTGTCACCACCGAGTAGGAAGCTGGAACATGCTGGTGTAGTCTGGTGAGGATGGAAGCCCACACTCCTCACTCCCCTTTCCGCCTTTCCTGGTGGTGATGGGGTCACTTGTTCTGTGGCGTCTGGCTGGAGTAGAGTAGTCTTTATCTAAACAGGATCTCCCTTGCTAGGCTGATTCTTTCCCAGTCCTTGGGCTACAGAGTGTAAGCTTTTGTGGCTTTTTGTTGCTTCTGTTGGCATTTCTAGGTTGCCTGCTTCTTTCGAGTCTGAGATACAGAAGGCTGAAAGAAAACCCAGTTAATGTGTCACTGTGTTGTTCCTTGGGTCCCAAGTCCCTGCCTTCTCGCTTACATTTCATCTTGTCTGTTTTATATGTGATGTCCAGGGTTTTAGTTGTACTTAGCAGGAGGTGTGGAGAGTATTATGTCTACTCCACTTTGCAGAAGTGGAAGCCACTGTTCTTATTCTATTATTTTCTTCCTTCTACTAACTTTGAGTTTATTTTTCTCTTCTTCTTCTAGCTTCTTAAGGTGGAGAACTTAGATCACTTACTTTCTACCTTTTTTTCCATCTTAATATAAGCATTCAGCATACACATTTACCATAATCTGGGGAAAATTTTTTCAAAAATATATTTGACAAAGGACTTATATTTGCAATATATTTAAAAATCCATTACAACTCAATAATAAGACAAACAACCCAATTAAGAACAGGCAAAATATTTGAAAAGACATATTCACACACACACAAAAGACATACAAATAGCCAATAAGCACATTAAAAGATATGCAACATTATAAGTAATTAGGGAAATATAAATTGAAAGCTCAGTGCAATATAAACCCATGAGCATACTAAAGTTAAAAAGATGCTAATATTAGGTGCTGACAAGACTCTAGAGCAATCAGGAGTCTCACAGATTGCTGGTGGAAATGGAAAATTATCCAACCACTTTGGAAAACAATACACCAGCATCTTATGAACTTAAACATCCACTTACCATACAGTCAAGTAATGCCACTCACCTTGGTATTTACTCAAGGGAAATGAAAACACATATCCACATTAAAGACAATAAGTGTTCATATCAGCATTATTCACAATAGTTGAAAACTGGAAACAGTACAAATGTTCATTAGCCAGTGAATGGATAAACAAATTCTGATATACCTACACTTTGAAATATTGATACATGCAACAATATAGATAGAATCTCAAAAACACTATGCTATATGAAAGAAGCCAAACACAAAAGACTATTTATAAGAAATGCTAGAAGAGGCAAAACTTAGTAACAGAAAGCAGGTCAGTGATTGCCTGGTAAAGACAAGACCAACTGAAAGGAGCATGAGGAAATGTTAAGGGTGATACAAGAGTTCTATTGATTGTGGCGGTGGCTATACAACTGAATATCGTTATCCAAATTCACCAAACTGAACACTTAAAATGGGTGCATTTATTACATATAATTATACTGCAATAAAAATGGAATAAAAGTATACTGAGTGTATTTAGTGATATAAATATTAATAAGTTGATTGATAGTGTTTTTCAAATCTAGATTGTTAAATCTCGAATTGGACTGTGTATTGTCTATTTCTTGTGTTAGTTCTTTAACTTTTGTTTCATAGATTTTTAAAGTCTGTTATTAAATACATACACCTTTAAAATTATTATGTTGCATTGGTGGATTGATCCTTCTATCATTATGAAATCCCTTTTATCACTAGGGTTACTCTTTGTCTTGAAGTCCACTTTGATACTAATATAGCCACATTAGCTTTCTTATCCTTAGGGTTTGCATAGTGTATCTTTTTCTACTTTTTTACTGTCCATCTGTGTGTATGTCTATATTTGTAGTGTGTTTCTTATAAATAGTATATTGATGGGCTTTTTTATCCAGTTTGACATTCTCTGGTTTTTATTTGGAGGCTTAGTTCATTTATATTTAATGTAATTATTTGATTGGGTTTAAGTGTCTCATTTTGCTATTTGTTTTCCATTTGTCTTATTTGCTCTTTGTTCCTCGGTTCCTCCTCTCTTGCCTTCTTTTGTGTCACCTGAGTATATGTTTTGGCATTCTGTCTTATCTTCTGTATTAACTTTTTAGCTATTCTTCAGTGTTGTTATTTTGGTGGTTGCTCTGGAGATTACAACATACACCTTTAACACAGTTGACCTTCAACTAAGAAGTCACTTACCCAAGACACACAGTTGTTAAGGGGCAATTCAACCCCAATAGTCTAGCTCTGTCCACATAGTAATGATTCACAGCATATATATGTGTGTTTATTAAACATAGGAAATATAACCTTAACATTGAGCATTAAAGAAAAATAGTGGGAAGTCTTATTCTTCATGCATCAGATCCCCTCAATATTACAAGAGTTGGCAACAATTTGAGTGTATTTACTCAGGGGCTGTTTCCCAATGCTCATACCTCAGATAACAAGGGCTACCTGTACCCCTCTAGCCTCCTAACACACTGGGTCTTAACCCTGGCTGCACCTTGAATCACCTGGGGTGCTTTTAAAGTACTGATGCCGAGGCACCACACTCAGAGTATGACTTAATTATCTGGGATGTGGCTTGGGCATGAAGATTTTTGAGAGCTCCCAACAGATTCTCATATGCAGCTGGGGTTGAAAACCACTGCTCAACAATTCTATTGCTGTCCAACTCTCCAGACCCCTTAAATATAACCCATCTTTTGTCACTTCCTGGTGGAATCATTTTCCTGATGCAAAATCTGAACTGGTTCTATCTCATACCATCTAAACAGCCACTCCCAATCTCCCCCTAACCTCCAAAGCCCTAGATAACCACTAATGTACTTTTTGTCTGTATAGAGTTGCCTGTTCTGAACATTTCACATCAATGGAATCATACAATTTGTGGTCCTTTGTGTTTGGCTTCTTTTACTTAGTATGATGTTTTCAAGGTTCACCTATGTTGCACCATGTATCAGTACTGCATTCCTTTTTATGGGCAAATACGTTGTATGAATACAACACATTTTATTTATCTGTTCATCAGTTGGTGGACATTTGAGTTGCTTCAACTCTGGCAATTATGAATAATACTGCTATGAACCTTCATGTACATAGTTTTGTATGGACACGTTTTCAGTTCTCTTGCGTGTATGCCCAAGAAGTAGAATTGCTGGGTCTATGGTATCTCTTTATTTAACCTTTTGAGAGACTGCTGAGCTGTTTTCCAAAGTTTCCATAACATTTTGCAGTCCCACAAGTTCTATTTTCTCTACATTCTCACCAACACTTATTATTAACTGAGCTTTTTGTTATGGCCATTGAAGTGGGCATGCTTATCACTTAAAGGATAGTTGCTTGGACCAGAGCAGTACTAATGGAGGTGGTAAGAAAAGATACCACTCTGGATGTATTTTTGCCAGTAGAGCTGGCAGGTCTTCCTGATTGTCTGGTGAAGATTGGAAGGAAAGAAGCTGCTGTTGGGAGTGAATGATATGGTGGAATATTCCTCACAGTGTGAGGGGCATACCAGTGAGGACACACAGATAATTTTGTGTTGAACTACATGGTATTTAAATAATAACATTTAATCCCCTTGAGTGAAAGTTATTCCCCATGTCAAGTTTTTTTAACTCTTCATTATGCCATGGAGAGAATTTTAATTGGTTGTTAGCATCCCATTAGTCCCTCATTACTTAGTGTCCTTTTGGAAGAGCCAGAGAAGGCTAGAGGGCCAGAGAATTCAGCATCTTGTTGCAATTAGAAAACACTGGTTTATCTTTGTTTTTTTTATTCTTATAACTACTTTTGCCCTAGGGCAAGTGATTTTTGTTAAAGCTTGTGAGTTAGAAAAAAAAATCCTCCTTTTAAGTTAAATCTATTTAAATTTACAATGTGAAGCAACTCAAAGAAAAATACTAAGTAGCTCAATGCAGAGAGTGCATGGTCATGGCAAGATTCCAAAAACTGGATGTAAAGATATGAAATTCGAGAAGGCAAGAGAAGGGCCCAGAGCAGGGTGCGGTGCTCACGTCCTACCTGGGACACGCTGCCACAATGCCCATAAACCTCTACAGCAAATTATTTCCCAATGGATCCTTTTCAGGCTGTGATGAAACTTTCTCCCATGTTCTTTCAAAATGGGGACCTGACTGCAAGCCAGCCCAATAGTCGGCTTCATCAAAGGTTCCAGTCAGATTAGCATCAGCCAGCCTTGGATGGATGGTGAGGCCCTGCAGGGAGCACTTTGGACATTCGAGGCCTGGGTGTGGGAGGGTAGTTTTCCAAACTGGAAAAACTACTCCTGGGGATTTGGATCATCTGACATCATAGAAGTTCTGGTCCATTTCCCCAAAGTCCCAGTGGAGGCACTTGGGACCAGGGTGTGTTGCAACCAGGGCCGCTGGATTAGATCCCATATTCTAGAACCAGCTAAGAGACTAAGTACAATATTTAGTATTAGAGCAGAGGCTTTGATCCAGTGACTCAATGTAATAATAATAATAATAATAATAGCAAGCATATAGTGTCCTGCACTTACTATGTGCCAGGCACTGTTTTCAGCACTTTACATCTATTGATTCATTTAGTCCTTATAATAATCCATTTGCCTTTCCTTTCTGAGTCTGTCACCCTACATTAGGCAAAGCTACATTCAAATTCCGGAACCACTTGACTTGTTGTGCAACCCTAGGTCAGAGGTTTAACTCCAGTGGGCCTTAGTTTCCTTATCTGAATGGAAACAAGAACAGTATGTAACTCGTAGGGATGTTGGGAGAATTAATTGGCAAGGGTGTAGCATAGTACTTGCACATAGTAAGTGTTCATCAGTTGATGACAATTATTATCATTCCGCTCATGGCAGATTTTATTTTCCAAAGAGGGCACCCATATGTATCTTCCACTCTACATGGGCACCCCATATGCTCTTCTTAAATGTGATTGCCACTCTTTCCACTGAGAGTTGGGGGTCTATGTTCCCACCTCTTGAAAGTGGGCGGGGGGGCTTGTGATGCACCGACCAATAGAACGTGGCAGTACTGATGCTATGTGACTTCTAAAGCTAAGTTATAAAGAGGCTACAGCTTCTGATTGGTTCCCACATTCCCAGAACTCTCACACTTGAAACCCAGCCACCACATTGGAATTTCAAACCACACAGAGAAACCAAGGCTCCCGCCAAGCAGCCAGCACCAACTAGCTGGCATCTGAGTCAATGAGCCTTCAGATGATTCCAGCCTCTAGCCTCTGAATCTTCCATCTGAGGCCTCAGACGTGGTGGGACAGATACAAGACATCCCAGTGCTGTCCTGCCCAAATTTCTGACCCACATAATCTGCAAGCAAGGGTTGTTCTATGCCATTACGTTTGGAGCAATTTATTACACAGCAGTAGGTAACTATTAGTACCACTATTACTTTTCTTACCTGGGAAAGAGTTTCTTATAGGAATGAGAGGCTGCAAGACATGAGGCCCCTAGGTAGATGACTCGGTCCTTAGCACCCTACAGAAGGAAAAGTGGCTCCAAGGCTGGACCCACTGACTCCCTTTCTTTGTTTCTTCTCCCTTTACATTGAAAAGGAGGTAGAATTATTAGACCATTTCCACAGTCGATGGATGGTTTGACTACCATTTGTTTTCATTCCTTACTAGGTATACCCATTGTACAGATGAGGAAACAAAGACTAAGACCTTTGTCCAAAGTCTCACAGCTAGTGTATGATACAGCTGCCATTCCAATGATACACACTACTACTATCCCCTTCCCCCACTTCCATAAATATTGAAAACTTGAACAGGCTTTAATTATTATGAACATCAATCAAAATCATCATATCATTCATTCAACAAGTGTTAATTGAGCACCTACTATATACCAGGGATCATTCTGGGTACTGGGGCAAGGGCAGTGATGGAGTGAGACAAACGTCTCTGCTGCCATACAGCTTTCATTTTATCAGCTTTGTAATGAGATAAATGAGTGAGACATCGTAGCACATCCCATGGTGATTAGTGCTGTGAAGAAAAACAAAGCCAGGAAAGAGGAGAGA
This sequence comes from Manis javanica, assembly GCF_040802235.1. Classification (NCBI taxonomy): domain Eukaryota; kingdom Metazoa; phylum Chordata; class Mammalia; order Pholidota; family Manidae; genus Manis; species Manis javanica. The sequence goes on along the minus strand of NC_133160.1, from coordinate 12,646,821 downwards.
GTATGAGGAGAGCATGAAGGCACCAGTTTTCCCCTTCCCCTACACAGAAGGGACTCTCGTGTCCCCCTCCACTCCACTCCCCTCACCGAGCCCTCTATCACTATCAGCAACAGCGTGACATTTTGCTGGAGGACCCTATAGCTCCATGAGCAATGTTTGGCTTTGAGGCTGGTCCCAGGGGGGGCCCAGCAGGGGGGGTCTCAGGCTGGGGTTGGGATTAGTTACCCCTTTTAGATGCCCTGGATGGGGGTTTGGTCAAAAAGCTCAGTCTTAAAGGCCTTTCCTCACTATGGGGAAGGGACAGGCCCTGGGCTCCCCCGGCCTGGAGCTGCAACCAACTTAAAGTTCTGGGCCATCCGCTAACTGCCTCTATTCTGGGCAGAGAGTGAAGGTTTACAAACAGGAGGAGGCCTTTGATCAGCACCAAACTCCCAGGGTTCTGACTGCTTTTTGTTCCAAGCTGTAGGCCAGGACCATGCCCTGCGGTGCCTCCAGCAGGGAAGGCTGTGGACAGGCGGCACGTGTGTGTACGAAGAGTGGGATGAAGAATCACATGGCTCCTTGATTTTCTTTCCAACAGCCAGCTGGGCTTATACGAGGGAATTCAATTCAGTTCAATAAATGTTTACAGAGCACTCACTGCCTTCCAGGCACCGTTATAGAAACTAGGGCTGGAGCAGAGGAGCAAACAGGCCCCCTACCCAGGGAGCAGCCAGGAAGCCGAGGAGTAAGTGAATATAAAGGATCGCAGGTGCTCACGAATGGGGTGGAGATAGAGCTGGGGAGGCAGGTAAGGACAGCTGGGGATGGGATGCTGCCATTTACATAGGGAGCTCAGGAAAGGCCTCTCAGACAAAGTGGGGTTTGGCAGAGGCCCGAAGAAAGTGAGGCAGGCGGCCATGTGAAGATCTGTGGGCAACGGTGGTGCAGGCAGAGGGAACAGCAAGTACAAAAATCCTGAGATGGGAGCATGACTAGCTGTTGGAAGAACAGAGTGGGTGACCCAGAGTGAGCAAGCAGAGGCAGAATAACAGAAGAGGGGTTCAAACGCAGAGGATTTTGGCAGCAGAGGCCTCTGGCAGAGGCCAGGCCTCGTGTAAGCTGAATCTCAGTCCCGTGTTCTCGCCGCCCAGCATCTGAAGAGAAGCGGCTGGCGTCTGCCTGTCACTGCTCCTTCACTTTGATCTGAACAGAGACCTATACTGACCAACATGCCCTAGCCTGCCCCAGGGAGGCAGCAAGATGCCCTGGAACGAGTACAGCTTTGGAGGACTGGGGTCTGTGTCTGTTTTGGTTAGGAATGTTTTTGGCTTCAGGTGATAGAAAACATGACTAAAGCGACTTCAGCTTTGAAGACATTTACTTATTCAAGTAATAAGCCAGGGAAAGGAGGCTTGAGGTCTGATGTCACTAAGGACAGACTCACTCTTCCCATCTGCCCACTCCACTGTTTTCCTCTCATTGACTCTCTTCAGGGGGAGCCTCGTGGTTTCAAGACGGCTGGTGAACCTCCAGTTATCACCATTTAAAGACAGGAATTATTGATGGAGATGTGTTGGAGTCAGGACATGAGAATTCTCACACCCCTCTCACCTTCTGTAAGAAGCAAAATCTTCCCTCAGAAGTAAACTTTGCAGATTTGCTTTTATATCTTATTGTCCAGAAAAGGGTCACATGCCCACCCCAACATCAAGGACCAGTCTGACCTTCCCTGAGATGAAGCCACCTTCATCTAATAAATACCAGGATAAATCAGGACTCTGTCCAAAAGGAAAAAGGCTTTTGGTAGGCAACAGACAATGCCAGATAAAATCTCTGCCATTTACAGGCTGATGACTCTGGGCAAGTTGCTTAGTATCTCTGAGCCTCGGCTTCCTCATCTGTCAATAGATACAATCACTGTAATAAAAACTATTGCTTCTGCCCTCCCAGCATCCACTTGCTGTTCTTCTCATGGATCCCCTCTATTTTCCTTGGGGCAGTGGTTCTCAGAATAGCAGCCTCAGCATCACCTAAGAACTTGTTAGAATAGCAAATTCTCAGCCCGGCCCCAGACCTGTTGATTGAGAAACCCTGGAGTTGGAGCCTGGCAATATGGGAGAGTGTACCTGTGTGTCCTTGGCTTGTGAGCGGAGCAAATGCTGTGTTATATTGGCTGTTCACTGGTCTCTAAAAACAGTAGCAATATAAATTATGTAATAATAATTGCTAGTTGTTAGAATGTTCCAGGCAGTGTGGTAGCACCTACATGTATTATTCCACTGATGCTTATGGTAGACATGGATATGCCCCACCGATTCCCTTCAAGGGAGGCCTGGTTGCCCGGATGCAGGGAGTGTGGTCAGCATGCAGCTGTCAGCCCTTCAGGGATGGCATTATGGGTAGAGAATGACCTTGCTCAAGCTCATGTCTTCCAGGGGTGGCTCACTAATGACTGAGTGACGTGGGATGATGTGGTCCTGGCCATCTTAGCCCAACCAACTTGGGGCATCTCTGCAGGGCCAGCTTAGCTGCAGGGCTGCCTGTGGGGTCAGCTGAGGCTGTTGTTGGGTCTGCCTCTCAGCCCCGCTCCCCCTCCACCATCCCCTGCTCCCTTCCCACCCCTTCTGTGGAGTTTGATCCCAGGGCACGCCTCAGTAAATATCCTACATGCTGAACTGCATCTCACAGTCCGCCTCCTGAGGATCCTGACCCCTGACTCATAGCAGCTCCAAAAGGCAGGCACTATTTTACAGAACATGACACTGAGGCTCAGAGAGGTACTGGGAGGGGGTCCCAGGATATGCAGCTGGTAAACAAGGAGACACGGGATAGGAAGCCATCAAAATTCTGAATAGAGAAGTGGCATAATCTGGCCTTAAAAGGGCACCTCTGGCTGCTGAGTGAGGAAGAATGTAGGGCCAGGGCAGAAGCAAGGCAGAGTCAGGGAACCACTGATGCGGCTGCACTGAGGGAGACTAGGGGGTCCAGGGTGGTGGCTGGACTTTCTCATCATCGTAGCTTCCTCAGGATCCAGCACAGAGCTGGACACAGCCACGGTGCTCAGTAAATACCTAGTGAATGATGAGTGAAGCAGGGAGAGAATGGACGACAAAACAAATCCCCTGTCGGTCTTGCCCCCTGGATCCTGAGTGATTAGTGTGGTGCCCACCACACAGGATGCTCAGCTAAGGTGTTGAGTGAATACATGCACAAGATAAAGGAGAGAGATGGCAAGCAAAAGAGTGAAGGAGAAGGAGGAATAGAGAAGAGAGGGAGGAGAGAAAGAGAGAGGAGGGGTGGAGGAGAGGGGAGAAGAGAAAGTGGGGCAGGAGGAACGGGAGGGAGGGAAACTTGTTTACTTCTTTGCACGAGTGACAGGAACTTGCGACCTCTGGTGGCAGAAGAGAGCCACTTTTCTGGGCCCTGGAGTTGCAGTGCCGGGAATGCAGGACACAAGAGATTCTCCCTTCCCAGAAAGAGGCTGGGGGCAGGCCCAGTTCTCAAAAGTCACTGACAGCTGGTCCTAACTAGGATCAGGCGAGTGTGTCTACTACTAGGGCACAAATGTACAGGGAACCTAAAAATTCAGTAAGCAAGACAAGTATTTCAATGTAATATTTAAAAAAACAAATTGGCAAACTGTGGCTCACAAGCCAGTTTTTTGTAAGTAAAAATTTATTGGAACCAGGGTCAGGATTAGGGTTTACATCCTGTTACAGCAGAGATTATATGTACATGCCTTCATCAACGTATGTGCTCCCCAAACCCTAGAGGCGACCCAGTGTGTGTGTGTGTGTGTGTGTGTGTGTGTGTGTAGAGGGGGTAGCTTATCTAACAAGAACAGGTCTGTACAGGGCACAGGCTTGGGTAACTGTATTCTGTGGCCCATGTGTTGGCCACAAGAGCTTTTTTAAATGTTCCAGATATGGGCCTGTGTCCTTTTCAGTGTTGTCCATCTCAGTGTCACATCACATTTCCCTGGTTTTGCCACTCACTAGCTGTGTGACCTCAGGCAAGACTTAATTTCCTGTCCCTCAGTTGCCTCCTCAGTGAAATGGGCTAAGGCATGCAAAGAACTTAGCATATAAAGCTAACCGTGTTAAAAATGTGGGTTGGCATCCCAGCTATATCACTTACTGTGACCCTCTGACATAGTTTACATTGTTAAATGTTTCCTCGTCTGTAAAGTGGGGGATATAACACCCATCTGGGAGTGTTCAGGTGGGAACTCAGAGCTGCTAGTGCTGTTGGCTCATGGCTGCAAAGCACCAGCTGTCCCCATGTGGACTTTGAGGAATCTAGAATTGCAGAGAATTCCTTATCCATTTGTGAGACACTGAACTAGGGAAGGAATGTTCCCTAGTTCACCTGGGAATGTTGGTGAATCTGTTATTTCCCACCATGGGCTGTGGGCCAGGTACATATATACTCCTCCTGGAACCATTTAGGAAGTTTCTGGTCTCTAGTGCCTCCTTCTCCTGCTCAGTGCTTGCAGGGACATCATTTTGCTTCCCTACTGTTACTGGTACCATCATGGCCGCTGGCCGCCATGTCACACACACAAGGACGTCAGTGGTTTGTGGTAGGCTTGCCAGCACCTCCCCCGCAGGCTCCCATCATCACTGCACAGGCCAGTTGCATTCCTCCCCACTGGTTTCTTGCTTCCACTCTTGCCCCTTTTAGTCCTTTTTCTATCAATGTGACCTTTCAAAACATAAATCAGATGTCTCCCTGATTGAAACCCCAAGTTGCATGAAGAATAAAACCCAACCTTGTAACAAGGCCTTACACGAACTGGCCCTTAACCACTTCTGATCTCATTTCCTGCCTCTCCCCCTTAATCGCTGCAAACCAGCCATAGTGGCCTTGCTGTCTCTCCAGAATATTCCTCCTTTACCAACTTTGTACAGGATGGTCCTTTGGCCTGGAATGTATTCCCATCTCCTGGTTCTCCTTCACATCTTAGTTCCAATGTCACCTCATCAGAGGCTTTCCCTGACCTCTCCCGTGTCCCCTACCCCTCGATCCCCACTCAGGATGTCTGTGATCCCCACTCTGTACAGCATTCATCACTGTGTGAAACTGTTCTCCATACTTAATGTTTCCCAGGAGAGTAAGGACAGCCTTCGTGTCCCCTCTATCTTGCGTGGCACATAGTAAGCACTAGGTATTTACCTGCCTATGTAGGTCAGCCAGTCATTCTCCCCACGAGGTCTTCCCGCTCTCATCTCTTAAACAATCAGTGGAAAGCACATGGGCTTTGGAGCCAGGTCTAAGTACCCCTTGCTACCTGTGAGAGCCCACACAACGTCCCGCCTTTTGAGCCTGTTTCCCCATCTATAAAATGTGAAGAATACCTAGCAGAGTTTAGATCCAACAAGAAAACTCCTGGCACAATGCCTGACATAGAGTAAGCAGATAAAGACATTAGTTCTCCTATCTACTAGGCATTACTACCCAGGAAGGGAGGTTTTCATTCATTCCTGGGCATCTGCCACATGTAGGGTGCTGGCTACAGTGAACTAAACACATGGTCCTGGGCCCTTTAGAACGTTAACTCCGTAGAGCTTATGCTTGCCCCCCTTACTCCCCATTGCACCCAGTACCCAGTTAGTTGCCACGCACATAACAAGGACTAAAAATATTTATTTTTTAGTTGAAGCTGACAAGGAAGAAAGTACTTTATTATACTTCCCCACACACACCTTTTGGGTGGTGGTGAGGAGAAACCGAGGGTGGGCAAGGTTAAATGTGAGGTAATTAGTGGCACTCTGCATCTTATCTCGGTTTTCCAAAGTCTTCCCTTAAGCCAGGCCTTATCCAACTTCAGTCATTCCCAAGCCACTTCACTATCTACTCTTTCTTTTTTCTCTATCTACTCACTGTCCGTGATATAGACTTACTTTTTAACATGTGTAAACTATAAGGGGACTTTATATCCATACCTGTCTTAATTAGAAAGTAACCATAAAAATACAGAGCAACAACAAAAAAACCAGTGTTGTATAAAATAACATAAATCTCAGTTGCCTGAAAGCTACGAGCCCACTTTTTTAAAAAGACAGAAACTGGAGTTCAGCAGTATTTTTCTTTAGCATAACATTCATCAAGAAATGTATTTTATATCAAACCCCAGTACATATCCTTGTCTATGTATATCTGAAACAAGTTTCATGAAACAATATAATTCTACATGTAGCTCACTGCATTTTCTAGTCTATAATTCTACTTCGTTTTTAAAATGCTGGTTGTATACCACTACACTGGTTTCAAGAAAAATATGCCATGTATACATCAAAAAAGCTGGATTAGAAGGCTGCTAAGGACATACTGTCACCAACTGAGATTTTGTCCTTGTCTTACCAGGACTGACAAGAGAACAATGTTCTCATTATGTGACTCAATGTTTTGTAACGCCATGCCAGTGTATCTCAGGTATGTATGTCACAAATGGGGAGAAAGCCTGTCCTAGATTAATCTTAAACACCCAATTCTGCCTAGAACATGACTTATGTACATACTAAGTTCTTGAGAACAGTCAACTGCAGATGATAATGACACTTAACCACCATGACCACAGACAGCACTTAAAAATATCTCAGACCTTTATTTAGGTCTAAGTAAACAGCTTAACTATCTGTGGCTGTCAAACATTCTTCTAACCAACCATGGACCTCTTTCTTCCTCTCAGGCGCACTTCATCTAATTTTTTTAGCACTGGCCTGGCCTTTTTGGAGGAGGTGGAGTAGCTCTTCAGAAAGGCTTCAAAGACAGTCTCAGTATTGGGATGGGTACTGAGGAAGGCTTTCTCAAGCACATACAGGTCAACCCCCTTATCTTCTGGAAGTGCTGAAATGAAGCTCAGCCCAAAGTCAATAAGCACGATGTCCAGCTGTTCCAGGGGGGGTTTCATGAGCATGTTTGAGGTGGTGAGATCACCATGAATGAGGTCCTCATCGTGCATTCGAGCCAAAACCTGCCCAATTGTCTTGGCTAAACCAAGGAGACTTTGGGGAGTTTTTTCATTCTCCATAGTGGATTGAATGTAATCTCGAACGGTCACCGAGCCTTCAATTTCTTCCATGTACAAGCAGTTGGAAGCATAGTCCACAAAAAAGACAACTGGGGCAGATATCCCTGCAATCAAGACATATGTGGTTATTGAATTAAGATTCTTTTTTTTTTCTAATGGTAAACTTAATTTCTAAAGATTTTTTACAGTGTATACTTGAGGAAATTCCAGATTTTTTTAACCAGTTTTATACAGTATATGTATCTGCTTATTTTAGGAAAGAGATTTAGGAGTGCTACAGAATGGTACAAAACTCATCCAAAGTTCCCCCTGCTCATGTCTTACAGGACTATGCCTTAAACCACTTCATAGCTAAATTCAGTGGAGCCAAAGCTCCCTCCTCCTTCACAACCTTTAGGATTGGACTTTATCACACTTATTCCCTAAAAAACAGCATGCCAACTTTATCACACTTATTCCCTAAAAAATAAAACAAAGTGCCAGAATGTAAGTATAGTCCAGTCAGAGCAACTTCAATTTCACAAAGACATGAACAGGTCAAGCAGTATGTTGGCTTAGAGATTCTTTGCAGTCAAAAGGATGGGTTCCAATCCCAACTCACTTATTAGCTGTATAACCTTTAAGTCACATTAACTTCTTGCAAATAGTGAGTGACTCTGTGGCATCTTACTATACTGATGGACAGTGACTGCAATGGGGTATAGGTGGGACATGATAATAACGGGAGAATGTAGGAACCACATTGCTTTTTCATGTGAAACCTTCATAAAAGTATGTATCAATAATACCTTAATTTAAAAAGTCACATTAACTTCTGTAAGCCTCTGTTTCTGCTTCTGTAACATGAGAGCAATATATCCAAGAATTCAATGCATTAATTGAATTCAAAGATTCAGTGCATCCTTATTAGCATCAATAATGCTCAAAACTTGTAGATACTGGAGACCTACTGGTGGGGGTACAGCAGGAAAGGAGGTAGCCAGGATCCCTGTTTAATAGACCTTATATCTTAGGGGGGATGAAAACTGAAAATATGAACCCACAGATATCTTCATTAAATCCAAGCAAGGGTAGAAATGTGTCTGCTTGTTCACTACCGAATTTCCTCTAGCTCTCCCAGCAAGTAACTATGTCCTGGTGTACAGCAAGTGCTTAACAAATATTATTGAAATAAAGAAAGGTAGGGTGTATAAATGTGAAAAGCCAGTGTTTCTGAGTCAGAAGGATATGGCCTGAGTGCCCGACTGGGTCACTTACTAGCTGTGTGACCTTTTGGAAGTTACTTCCCCTCTCTGAGCCTGTTTCTCTTCTGAGTTCAAGGTTTACGGGGATGGTGTACAACAGCGTTTCAGTGAAAAAGCAAGGAAACTATTTAATGAAATCTAACGTTTACTGAGGGCTGTGTGCCAGTCATATATTCAAACATCACCAACGGCACACATACCTTATTCTACCGGTCACAACAACCCTGAGACAGATATTGCTACTAACACTCTTTTACAGCCGAGGAAACTGAGGCTGAGGACTTAAGTAACACGTTGAAAGGCTCCATATGAAGTTGTGGTGTCGGTATTTGAACCCAGAGAGCCTGGCTTCAGGCATGTACTTGAGCTTATAACTGCTTCTTAAAAGTCATGAGGGGAGACACAGTGATGGAACATTGTACAGACGGGGAAGACCGTACAAATGCGGGGCCTGGGGCTCGGGGCGGTTACATACCATGCTCAGCGCTGAGACACACAAGCAGAGCGGGGAACTTAAACCAGGTGCAAAGGCTCCAGGACAAATGCTTGTTGTTGCACGGCTAGGAGGGTCCATAAGAATTTATGAACGAAGACGGGGATGAAAGGTTGACTGTTTTAGCAGAAGGCCAAAGCAGGAGGCACCAACGGACAAATGGCAGCACCGAGCGTAAGGGAGTCCCTCACCCATGTCGCCCAGGCCCCGAAGCCTCGGGCCCCCACACGCCCCCGAGGCGGGCCGCCTCACCTGCGCGGCGGCAGCGGAGCAGTGCCCGAGCCTCCTGTACCGTCCGCCGGCGGCCGAGCCGAGCCTCCAGCGCCGGGTGCCGGTAGCCCTTGGGGAAGCGGTGCTTCACCATGGCTGCACGGCCCTGGAAGCGGCCGCGGAACACGCGCGCCTCGGCGCCCTGCTTCACCAGCTCCAGGCCACTCAAGAAGCGGCTACTTCGCTCCCGGGCCGCGGCCAGCGCCTCAGCCTCCGGAGCCGGCTCCTCGATCTTCTCAACCCCAGCAGCGATGGACGCCGCCATGATTCCACCTCAGCGTCCCTTCTCGGAGCCCTCGGCTTTCTCCGGAAGCTATCGGAGAAGATTCGGCTGCTCCGGAAGCCTTCGGACCTCGTCGGCCACTCGGTGCCGACACTTAGCCCTGCGGAAGTGGTTCCGCCTCCCAGCCTTTCGGCTCTTTGGCCCTGAGAAAGGCTCTTATGGCCCCGCCTCCAAGCTCTTCGGCCATCTCCGTAAGCCCTCGTCAACTCTCGGTAAAGCAGCTCGTCCTGCTCCTCGGCTCTCTGCAGAAGCCCTCGGTCCCTCCGGCCGTTGGTTTTAGTGGCTCTGTCTCCGAGTTCTTCTGCTCTTTCAGGAAAACTTCGATACCTGTCGCGAAAAGCTTTTTCGGAATTTCCTCTCTTTTCAGGAATCTCCGGGTCCGGGAAGCTGTACCCCCAGGAGTTCTCTTTCTGGAACACCTTGTCGCTTACTTAGCTCCTGAATTCCTCCAAAAGGGGCTTACCCTAGTTAGAGTCGGCGGGGAAATAATAAACCGCGCGTCTGACATCGTCTTTAGAGCTAGGATAAGAGCTACCCTTTATTGAATGCTTTCAGAAGTAATAGGTTAAAGTGATGAAAACCCATGTAACATAAAAGAACAATTGATACTCGGAGAGGGTGCTGGGGTTGATGAGGCTGCGGGGAAGGTGGAATTAGGGAACATTTTCCAGATGAGACAGAACCTAAACTGAATTTGGTCGTGCTTAGCAAACAAACGTTTGCTGTTTGTATATTTTTTGTTTTTGTTTTTAATTTCAGATATTACAAGCTATAACAAATTCTTAGAGAAATTTGTGCACACGAAAAAACTCCCATCACCAATTTGCCCCACCCCAGGCCATTGTATATCGTTTCTTTCCACTGTAAATATAGACAAAATGGGTTTTAACATTGACAATGCGAGTAAACTAAAATAATGTCAGGGGGCTATTAAGGAAATAGGGTCGACGCTGGTCCTCTTGTCTGAAACTTCTCAGAAGAACATTAAATTTTGTATTCTGTCAAACCCTAAGCATCTTGGACAAATATCTGTTGCCTGCAGCAAAGTGGACTTTTTGACTAGTGAATAACCTTAGCAACCAATTATGTATAGCTAAATGTAGGTTACAATAGTTTTAGTCTATATTAATTCTTTCAAAGCAATGATGTAAGCCCCCCTGGAGTTCACCTTTTTGCCTTTAAAAACTGTAAGCCTTTTTCCCTCTGGAGCATACATTTGAGTTTCTCCCTGAATCTACTGCAATCCCTAAGACCCCAAATAAACGCACCTAATTGTTTCACAACTTTGCGTTTTTTTGGAGGGGGGTTTGACACCGGATTACTAAACAGTTATTTACAATCTTGTTTTGTTTCTCTCTCTCTCTCTTCTTTGTTCTCTCACAAACAAAGCTGCAATGAACAGGTTTTTTAGGCATCCTCAAGTGTTTCTAAGGACATCTCTGCAAGTGATATTACTGAACATTTTTAAATTGATCCATCAGCCAAACTGCCTGCTCTCTCAAAGTTTTGTGCCTATTTACATGCCTGCCAAGTGTGTCTCATTACCCTGTACCTTTGCCCTCGAGTTTCCCAGGTTGGTCCTCCTTCAACTAAGTGGAGTAGTTGGGGGAGGAGGGGGTACTCAGGTACCAGGCAGAAAGAACAGACACAGGGCAGGGCTGGGCTGGAGAAGGCCCAGCCACTCCATGTGGCTGGAGCAAGGAGACAAGCTGGGAGCTGAAAGGGCAGGAGCAGAGGCAGTGTCCCAAAGGACTTTTCCTGCTGGAAGGGAAGTGCTTGAGGCAGGCATGGCCCTTCAAGGCCTCCCCTCTGGCTGTGGAGGACAGCTGGACTCTGGGTAGAACAGCCTAGCAGTGGAGGAGGCGGGGGAGGCAGAGGAGAGGACTTTTCTTTCAGCCTTAGACCTTTCTGAGCCTAAGGCTGACCTGGAAGGAGACCCTTTAGCCTCTCCTTACTTTCTACCCATCAGCACCAAATGTCCATTCATTCATCACTAATTCATTCAACACATATTTATTGAGTGAATACCCTAGGCTAGGCTAGCCCTTAGGACACACCAGTGAACAAACAGAATCTAATCCCACCCTCATGGAGCTTACATTTTACTAGGTGGAAACAGACAAAAAGCAAATAAAAAAGGATACTATATAGTTGACCTGGGGTAATAGGTGCTATGGAGAAAAATAAAATAGGGAAGAGGGATGGCTAAGATGACATGCATCCTTGTTTGTCAGCGACAGCCCCAGTTTTTACCTGTTGCCCTAGCACTATAAATAAACCAACACTACAAATAATGTTCCCTCTTCACTCTTAAAAGCATGCTATTTGGGGTGATAAGTTTTATGGTAACTTTATGGGAAGTAGAGAGGACGGTGGCAGGGTGAGGAGTAGTGGCGCAATTTTAAATAAGATTATTGAGAAAGCTTCCATGAAAAGGTGACATTTGAGTCCTGTGAATGGATTCCTGGGAGAAACAAATTCCAGGCAGAGGGAATAGAAAATACAAAGGCCCTTGGGCAGAGATGTGCTTAACATGTTTGAGGAACAGCAAGTTACTTAACCTCTCAGGCTTTAGTTTCTCATTATAAAATAAGATTGTAGTTAATATCCATCTTAGAGGGTTTTTTTGAGGATTAAATGAGTATCTAGAGGTAGAATACATGGAACTATGCTGGGCACATGATAAGCATTCCATAAATGAAAGTCATTTTTATTTGTGGACGGCTTAATGCAATAGCTATTATAAGTAGACTCGTAGCATCCACCCACTCTTCTGCGGGAAGGGACCTCCCATTGGGTGGTGTCATGGGGGAACACCAGGGCCATTATCCACTATAGAAGCCCTTCCTTTATTCCATGTCCTGAGTGTCACTGCACAGACACAGGGGCAGTGCCGTTTGTGTAACTTGCAGCAAGAACCCTGGCTTATTCCACCAGAGAATGGTTGAGTGTTTTGGCCCTTGTGTCTTTGCTTTATCTGCAGAGGAAGCTGGAGATGTGCAGGGAGGAAGGGAGCTGGGTGTAGCCCCTGGGGGGCAGCCACAGGAGCCTGATACACTGTGTGAATGCTAAAGAAAGTCCCTTTGGTCCAAGGGTTGCTATGACACCAACTCTCAGTTCCGCGGCCCCTGCATTTCATTCATACAGAGGGCAGGTCACCTTTTCAGACATCAGACCCTTTATGTTGGCCTAATGTGGCTTCCAGCAACTTTCATCTGCACAGACTACTCAAAGCTCACCCAGAACCAATTCTACTTATAATGTCCAGTTTCTCATATTTGTGGCTTCATTACCATAATTGTTAATGTCCACATAGCCATCTCCATGGTTACTGAACCTGTTTGAGCCCCTCCTTTGGAAAATCCTCTGTGTAAACATATTTACAAGTCCCAGGCTTGCTGTGGTCAGACTGGTTCTGGCTTCAATGGCAGGAAACCTAGTTTAAAACTTTTCAATGGCTCCCCATTGTGCTTAGGATAAAGACCCATGAGGTCCTGCATGAGACCCCAAAGTCCTTTTTCCAACTTCATCTCTCATCACACTCCCCTTTGCTCACTGATCTTCAAACACATTTGCCATCTCTCTGTCTCTCATTCTTGCCAGGCTCTCTCTTGCCATAGGGCCTTCCATTCTCAGCATTCTCAGCTCAAATGTCACTTCCTCAGGGAAGCCCTCCTTGACTTCTCAGAGGAGGGAAAATTCAACTTTTATAAGCTCTGGTGTCTCTGTACTGAATTGTCACAGACTGTCTTATTTGTCTATGTGGTTATTATTAATGGCAGGATTTAGTTCCTCACAGGCTATTGATCTCAGGGCCTTAGTTGCTCACTGGCTGTTGCCTGGAGGTCACCCTCAATTCTTGCCATGTGGGTCTCTCCATCAGGCAGCTCCCAACTGGCAGGTGGCTTTGTCAGAGTGAATGAGTGAGCAAACATGAATCACCATCTTTTATAACCTACTCTCAAAAATGATTTCCACCACTTTTGCTGTATTCTGTTTGTTAGAAATGAGTCAGTAGGTCCTGTCCACCCTCAAGGGAAGCAGTTATCAAATATGCCTTTGAAAGGTCCCATTAGAACTTTTCTCTCATTTGGGGTTACAAGTGAAGAAGGATTCTCTATTTTCTAGGAGGGAGAGAGCATGACAGCAAGCATGCCAACATCCTCATGACTTAATGCAAATCAAAGATCAAGGGACTTCATGCCCTTTTCCATGATTAACTTCTATGGGTTGTCACACAGCAGTGGAATAGCTCAGGCCCCGCTGTACCAGGTGGACTGGTGACAATTCCAGATACTCACAGATGGAGGAATTGTCACATGGCAATGGCCAAGAGGCCTCATTGGGCTCTTCTCTGCTTGAGAAAGGCAGTACAGCCTGATGAATAAGAACCTAATTACCCCCAAACCGGGCTTGACTCTCAGCTCGGCTATAGCCTAGTGTGTGTCTTGAGCACTATACATCTTATTTACTTGTTTGTTAAGCAAACAAGATACTTCACCTCCTTTTGTCTCAGTTTCCTCATTCATAAAATGGGATAAATTGTAATGGTCCCTATCTCATGAAGCAGTTGTGAGGGCTAACAGGGAGCTAATCCATGTAAAGTGCTTAAATCAAGTACATAATTATTGCTCAACACCTTAAGCTATTGTTCCCATTATTAAAGCTGCATAACAATTTACTCCAAAACATTGCAGCTAAAAACGGTCATTTAATTATACTCATGGAACTTGTGGGTCAGGAATCCAGACTGGGAACAAAAGGGATGGCTTGTCTCTGCTCTACAAAGTTTGGGGTGTAAGGTGAAAAGGTTCTGAAATCATCTGAAGCCTCAGTCTGGAGCCAGCACTGGGATGGTTTCAAAGGCTAGGGCCACCCCCTGGAGCATCCACACGTGACCTCTGTGTGCCGTGGGCTTCCTTACAGCATGGCAGCCTCAGGGTTGTCAGACTTCTTACAGGCTCAGGGCTCCAGGAGCCGGTGTCCCAGGAACCCTGCCTCAGAAGTCACACACTGTCAGCTCTGTGCAACTTACTGGTCAAGCCAGTCACGAGCCCACCTAGATTTCAAGGGAAGGAACAAAGAATTTTGGAGCCATGTTTTCAAATCACCCTAGCTGTTGTAATTTCAGAACTGTACAAGGGTCCCCTGGCCCCGAGGGTTTTGCCACTCCTGTCTTTGCTGAGATGGCTGTTTGTATCTGGGGCACATGATTCCTGCTGGTTGAGGAATGGCCACTGATGCACGTAAATGAATGCTGTGTGTGTGAACACGCAGTGAGAGGTTGGGGCCTTGGGGGTGCTGAGCTTGCATATGTACCTGTTTCGCCTTAGAGTGTCTCCAGCCTGGCTCCTTTCCAGAACTACAGGCTCTTTCATTAAACTGCCCACCTCTTTCCACATGGATGCCTAATGAGTCCCTTAAGTGTCACACAGCCAAAACAGAACTCTAGTTCTCCCCCTCCCCCACCACACACCCCTCCTCTCCCAGTCTGGAAGTGCTTATCGAGTCTATCTCCCGTCTGACTACTTTTCTCCTTCCCCATTACTATTACCTTAGTCCAAATCACCTTCCTCTCCAACCTTGCAACAGCCTCCAAAGTGATCCCCTGTTTCTGCCCTGTTTCCTATGACCTACTAGAACTCCCCAATTATTTCATGTGTTAGTTGAAGTAAAATCTGCATTCCTGACCCTGGCTTCCCAAAGCCTTAAATGATCTGGTCCTTGCCAACCCCTCCCTCAGGCCCCCTTTCCATCTTCTCTCCCTGTCAACTGCTGTGCCCCACACACTGTGCCTTCCTTTCTTTGTCCTTTATACTCCACAAGCGCCTTCCACCTTTGCTTTTGCCCTTCCTTTTCCCAGAAACTCAGGTCTCAGCTCAAATACCTCCCCAGGCCCCCCAGATAAAGCAGCCACCTATGCCCTCCATCCCACCATCCTAGTAGGGTCTCTGCCTCGCCTATCACTGGCTGGTATTTCTCTGACTCTATTAGTAATTTATTTTTCTTCCTCCCCAACTAGAAAGCAAACTCCACAAGGGCAAAAAAGTCTGACCTTCTCATTCTCCCATCCCATCCTCAAGTGCCTCTGGGCACTCGGGAAGTGTCCAGTGAATGGGTGATGAATCCATGGGAGAGTGAGAGATCAGGTGTGGGGGTGTGTGTCCCAGTCAGTGTAGACAAACCAGTGTGTGTGCGTACACATCCTGGAGAGGCCAGACTAGTGTGGACTGCAGTGACTGGGAGTCTCCTTCCTGCAGGAGGACAGGGGAGGACAGCATGCAGGGATGCCCCCCAACGGGGAGGGTGGTGGGGCGGTGGCGCAGCCAGGCCAGCACCCGGGCCTGGGCGGTCCCGGGCGCCCCTCCGTCCCTTCTCCAGACACAGGGGGCTGGGCTGGTCGACGTGGCGGCTGCGCTGCGGGCAGGCAGGCGGGAAGGAGGGTGGGACGCCCGCGGGAGGCGGGCCGGAAAGTTTGTCCGGCGGCGGAGGCGGGGACTCCAACCCCGGGATGCCCACGGGCCCCGGCGCCCCCAGCACGCCTCGGAACCCTGCTCGCCATGGGTAAGTCGCTTCCCGGCGGCGAGGCCCGCGGGGGTCCCCGACCCAATCAGCGCGCGCCCGCCGGCCCCGCTGCACGCCCGGACCAGGGGCGGCCCACCCGGCGGCGGGCCGGGGCGGCAGGCCTTGGCTGGGCGCTGGAAAGGGACTTCGCTGTATTTCCTTCCTTGCTCCTTTCTGCCCTGAAAAAAGTGACCCGAGGGTGTTCCTTACCTGCTATTGGGCGCTTCGTCGGGGCCAGGCCCTCTCGTGACCGCTTTAAGCCTTAGAACAACCCCAAGAAAAGCGAAATGATTCCTGTTCTACAAAGAAGTAGAGGCTCGGAAATGCAAATTCATTAATCAATTCTCCCAGCACTTTTGTTTGCCAGGCCTGAGGATACTGCCAGGAACAAAACAGACAAAACCAACAGACGGGAGGCAGAGGAGATTAGAAGGTAGAATCGGGGTGGGGGGAGTTGGGAACTTCTTTGTTGCTATAGGGCACTAAGCTTTCTCTTTTTTTCTTTGGATTCAGAAGCCTCAAAGGATCATTTAGTCAGTCATCAACCTACCGTGGCAGACGTTGACTTAGGGGCTGGGGACTCAGCAGTGAACAAAAAGAGACAAAACAGACAAAATAATCCTCTCTTCAATGGAGCTAACATTCCAGTTGAGAAGTTGGATAAATAAATAAATGAATAAAATAATCTCAGAGAGAAAAGGTGCTGAGGGGGTGTGATTGATAGAGAGTGATGAAGGAGGCAGCTTCTTTAGGTAGGAGGGCAGGGAGGGCCTCCTGGAGTAGGAGACATCGGAGCTGAGACATTATTCAAAATGGGCTTGCTAAAGTCGGGAGAAGAGCTTCCAGGTGGCAGGAACAGCAAGTACAAAGGCCCTGAGGCAGAGCGAGCCGGTGTGGTCCAGATCAGTGTGGTTGGTTAATGTGGGCTTTTACTTTTCATCACACCCAACACTGATATTCTGGAGTCAGACTGCCCATGTTCAGATCTCTTCTCTGTCCCTTACAAACTGTCAGCTTGGGCAAATGTTGTCACTTCCCTGTGCCTCAGTTGTTTCATTTATAAAATGGGAATGGCAACAGTGCCTGTGTCATAGGGTTGCTGTAGGGATGAAGCCAGCTAACACAGGTGTGGCTTCAAGAAGAGTATAGCTGGCTAGAGCGAATGCCCTGTACTACATGTTAGCTGTGTTGGATGTTTGGAAGCTAGCCCTCTGGGTGAGGATATTTGCATAGTTCATTTTCACTCCTGGCTTCTTCCTGGAGCTCCAGGGTTCAGTTTAATAAGGGAGATGCAGTGGGGCATGAGCCAGGGAAGGGAGAATGCACGGCTGGTTGGAAGTGAAGGAAGTGGCTTGGAAAGTCAAGAAAGATGTATAGAAATTAGTCAGGGCCTCCTTCAAACTAGCTTAAGCAAACAGACAAGGTACTTATTAGTAACTTCAGGCACAAGTGGACTTTGGGGCTCAGGTAGTGTTCTGAGGAATCCCTCCTGGGGGAAGATGGCTCCACCTGCTCCAGGCAGGTAAACTACCAGCTTAACACCGCCAGTGAGCAAACACAGGTTCAGCCACTTGGCATTCACTGCTGCCCAGGGCCCAGGAACCTGCTGATTGGTCAGATCTGGGTCATGGTCACAACCTGGAGCTGGGCAGTAGGAGTGGAAGTGCAGGCAGTCACTTGCACCCAGCCCAGGAGACTGAGAGACCAGGGATGAGGAAGGGCAGCTCTCCAACAGAGCATGAGGAATGGATGCCAACAGACGCATATAACTGGAGGACCCTTGGGGAGGCGACCCTGTGAGCTGGGACTGAAGAGTATGAGTGGTCATTTAGGGGACACAGACAGTGCGAGAGGGACCAGCACAGCAGAGGTGGAGTGGCATGAAAATTTATGGTGTGTTTGCTGGGTATAGGGGGAAAGCAGGTGGGGAGGCAGGGCCCGGGCCGGGGAGAAGTGACTGAGGAGTAGGGTTGGGACACCAACCCGTGAAGGGCCTGGGATGTCAGGCTAAGGAGTTAGGACTTAATGGCCAGATGATGGGAGCCATGGAAGGCTTAAGGAAGGGAATGTTTTTCCCAGTCTTTCTAATGGCCGTGACACCTTTGGGGCTGTCCTTTATTGCTCCTTGGAACAGTATTGCATCACCATGGTTTGTGACTTGGGGTTTTCCTAAGGACTTTATTTCACCGCTGCCTCTGCCCGCTGCATGCTTGCTGTCTCTCTCACACCCCTCCTATTTTTATTGGCTCTTCTTGCTTGAAGTCAGTTCAGCAAAGCTCTTGAGTATATGGGTTTGGGAGTCAGATGGGTCAGTGTTTTGAGTCCTCATCCTGTTGCTTCCCAGCTGTGAGAATGCTCTGAGCCTTAGTTTCCCCATCTGTAAAATGGGGATAATTATAGTAGTACCACCTAGGGATGTTATGCAGATGAACTGAGAGATGACACCTCAAGTCTTTGCACGGAAGAGATGCGCAGTATGTGACACTTGTGATTATTACTGCTTATTTCACTTTTATTTTTGCTCTTCTGTGCTTCTCAATGTGACCCGAATCTGCCCTTAACGCATTTTGCAGCACATCCAGTGGACAGACAACTTTGCCTCTGGTCCCTTAGCTAGGTTTCCTTTTGCTCAGGAGGGACTGAGGAAATGACCCATAAATTCTGTGTCTTTACTGGATTGCCTCACAGAGCCTGGAAGAATCTTCTTTCTGGCAGTCAACTTAGGAGCTGAGGGAGATGAGGCGAAGGGAGGTGAAGACACAGCCGGACCAGGGCACATAATCTTCCCAGCATATTTATTCATGAACAGGAAGGACAAGACCAGTGAGGGAGTGGTAGCCAGTTATTTGCTGGGAGGCAAGAGGAGAAGGAAGGGTGAGCAGACAGAGGGGATGAGTCTTCCACTCTTGAAACTCCTCCTACTGCACAAAAATTGCCCACAGAGGTGGAAAGAGGCAAAAGTAAGAGAGAACAGAGCAAAATCATAATATGCCCAGGTTTTATGATGGGGCCAGCAACATTATGGATTGTGAAGCCAGATCACCTGGCTTCAGATCAAGACACAGCTACGTACTACTTTTGACCTTTGACAAGTCACATCAGCTTTCTAATAATCAATTTATTCATTCATAAAGAATACAAAAGCCCACCTCACAAAGCTGTGGTGAGAAATAAATGAGTTACTGCACTTCAAGAACTCAAAGCAATGCTTGGTCCAGAGAAAACATTCAATAAACCTGACTCTATTATTATGAATGTTCTTGTCAGGTCCAAGGTAGGGGTGAATGAGACAGATACTGCTAGATTACTCTAGCTATTTCCAGAAATACGTAAGTATATGAATTAAAAATAGGCATAGTCTGTATAACTGCACTGCCAATATATAGGTGCCACCAGTCACATGTGGCTATTTTCACATTTATATTTAAATGGATTAAATTACACTTAAAGTTAAATTGATTTAAATTAATTAAAATTACATAAAATTAGAAATTCAGTTCCTCAATCACCTTAGCCACATTTTAAGGGCTCAAGACCCTCATGTGCTGGTGACTGCCATAGACCTGTCCCCAGCTCAAGCCTGCAAAGCCTTCCATCCACCGAGGATAAATTCATCACTGTCCTCATGGCCTACAGAGTTCCACATGATCCAGCCCCCTGCCTACGTCTCTCCCTCGTCACCTCCTATCACTTCCTCACTGGGCTCCGGCCACTCTGGCCTCCGTGCTGAACAGCACAGGGATTCGCAGCCTGCATTCTCTAGCCACGTCAGCTTGGCCACCTGCTTTCTGGGTGACCATGAGAAAGTTCCTTAACTTCTGCACCTTGGAGAATGATGCTAAGAATGTTACATGATTTTTGTAAGAATTAAATGAGGAAATACATGTAAACAGGGCTGGGCACCTATTAAGTACGCACTAGCTGTTAATAGGTACTGTGCAAACATACCCAAAACTGTCCTGCCTCAGGGCCTTTGTTCTTGCTCTTCCCTCTGCCTAGAATATTCTTCTCCCAGATTTTACATGGCTTTAACCCTTACTTCATTTAGATCTCTACTTAGAATTTCCTTCTTAAGAGAGGCCTTAGCTGTCTACCCTATTTAAAATAGGACTCCTCCATCACTGTCAATCCCCTTTCCCTGCTTTTTTTTAAAAATGACACCCAACACCACCTGAAGTTATATATTTATTTGTTGATCATCTTCCTTTTTGTACTAGAGTATCAGGTCCTTGACAATACCACTGTGTCGCCAGCTCCAGGAACTGGCCTGCCATGATGTAGATGCCAGATAAATAAATTTTTGAGTGATTGGATGGATGGATGGGTGGATGTTGAATGGATGGATGGATGAGTAGATGTGTGGATTGGTACATAAGGGATGAAATACAAATATGGGTGGATGAATGGGCATATTTGTGGGTGATAAACAAATGGATGATTAGGTAAATTAAGGGGTAGATGAATGGACAAATGGTTGGATGAATAGTGGATGGAGGAGTGGATGAAGGAATGAATAGATTGATGAATAGATGGGTGAATGGATGGAGCGGATGGATGAAGGTGGATGGATGGATGATAAATGGACGAATGCATGCATGGGTAGATGGATGGGTGGGTGAATGGATGAAGTAGATGGATGATAGATGAAGGGTGGGTGAATGGGTGGATGGGTAACTAGATGGAGTAGCTGGTTGGATGGATGGAGGGGAGGTTGGAAGGATGGATGCTCTGGTAAGGAACCATTCTGAACCCAGTCCCTGTCACTTTTGTTTTCCAGGCCGGCCTCTACCACTCCTGCCCCTGTGTGCCTCTGTGTCTTTGCTGGGAGGCCTCACCTTTGGTTATGAACTGGCAGTCATATCAGGTGCCCTGCTACCACTGCAGCTTGACTTTGGGTTAAGCTGTTTGGAGCAGGAGTTCCTGGTGGGCAGCCTGCTCCTGGGGGCCCTCCTTGCCTCCCTGGTAGGGGGCTTCCTCATTGACCACTATGGCAGGAAACAAGTCATCCTCGGGAGCAACTTGGTGCTGTTGGCAGGCAGCCTGAGTCTGGGCCTGGCTAGCTCCCTGGCCTGGCTTGTATTGGGCCGCTCCGCAGCTGGCTTCGCCATCTCCCTCTCCTCCATGGCCTGCTGTATTTACGTGTCAGAGCTGGTAGGGCCACGGCAGCGGGGTGTGCTGGTGTCCCTCTACGAGGCAGGCATCACCGTGGGTATCCTGGTCTCCTATGCACTCAACTATGTGCTGGCCGGTTCCCCCCGGGGATGGAGGCATATGTTTGGCTGGGCTGCTGCACCTGTTCTCCTGCAGTCCCTCAGCCTCCTCTGTCTCCCGGCTGGTACTGATCAGGCTGCAGCACCCAAGGACCTCATCCCTCTCCAGGGAGGTGAGGCCTCCAAGAAGGGCCTGCGGAGGCCAAGATACTCCTTTCTGGACCTCTTCAGGGCACGGGATAACATGCGAGGCCGGACCACAGTGGGGCTGGGGCTGGTGCTCTTCCAGCAGCTAACAGGGCAGCCCAATGTGCTGTGCTATGCCTCCACCATCTTCCACTCAGTTGGCTTCCACGGGGGATCCTCAGCTGTGCTGGCCTCCGTGGGGCTTGGCATAGTGAAGGTGGTGGCTACCCTGACTGCCATGGGGCTAGTGGACCGAGCGGGCCGCAGGATCCTGTTACTCTCTGGCTGCACCCTCATGGCCCTGTCTGTCAGTGGCATGGGCCTCGCCAGCTTTGCCATGCCCATAGACGCAGGCCCAAGTTGCCTGGCCATGCCTAATGCCACCAGACTGTCAGGCCTCCCTGGAGACTCTGGCCTGCCAAGAGGCATATCTCTACCATCATTCCCAACAACCAGGGAGAACCAAGGGGATCCAGCCTTGTCAACCTCTGAGAAAGCCAAGCCTCGTCCTGGAGCTGTGGACCTCACCGTCCCTCTCCTGCCAGCCTTAAGCACTATCTCCCCTGTATCCCTTCCTGCCCCTGAGCGTGCCCTGCTGCACTGGGCAGCCCTGGTCTGCATGATGGTCTTTGTGAGTGCCTTCTCTTTTGGATTTGGACCAGGTAGGTGGGCGTTTTCTTGCAGGTATCTCTAGAGCATTCTACCCCTCCTAGAGGGAAGCCTGGGGACTGTATCAGGGTTTCAGAGGGACCCTAGAGGTACCTTGAGCATGAAACCTATGAAGCTTAAGCTTCAGGATGCCTTGCTGACATGTGGGCACTCCTTCTGAAGACAAGAGCCTAATTTTATGCTTGTAACTTTTTTTCTTATAAAGGCCCCCAGAACATTTAAGTTTCAGGCCAGGTAAAACCTAATTTGCTCTGGATAGCTCACTCAAAAGGTTTTACCTGAAAGCAATTCAATGAATTGGGTGTCTGTTCATCCCCCTAAAATGATTCTTAAAGCAGGGTAGGGAAAGCAGCCCGGGAGAAGTGGGTGTCAGGAGCCTGACGTTCTGCTAGAATCCCATTGCTAGGGGGCTGCCCACTAGACCATGGGTGCCGGGGCCCAGGCCAGTCCCGGCTGCCGCCTAGGAGCCCTCCCTGCTCTCCTGTCCTAGTGACCTGGCTTGTCCTCAGCGAGATCTACCCTGCGGAGATCCGGGGGAGAGCCTTTGCTTTCTGCAACAGCTTCAACTGGGCCGCCAACCTCTTCATCAGCCTCTCCTTCCTCGACCTCCTTGGTGAGTCCTTGGACCTAATTCCTTGGCCCAGATCTTTCTTGATCCAGGAACAGTTGCCTTCAGACAGAGCCGGGGCTTCTGTATTTGCAGAGTTATAAGTGTAGATATAAGTACATACTTATATAAAAAAAATCCATGTAAACCAGTTTGTGAACAAAAAGGGAAATATTTGTCATAAGTCACTGGAAAGAGGAGGTTAGCTGGCTTCCAGCAGGGCTGATCCACAAGCTCTAACAAAACTGTTGGCCATCTTTCTGTCTGTCTGTCAACCTGCCCCACAGTGGCAAAGAGGGCTGCCTTGGACCTCTTCAGCATGGCAGCCCTGCAGAAGGAGAGCATTTCTTTCCCAGTGGCTCTTGTCCAAGTATAGGGACTGACTCTCATGGTTCTGCAAGATGACATGCCTATCCCTGAATCATTGTGGCTGGAGGGCTGACAGGTCTGATGCCCAGGCCTGGGGCACATATCCACCTGGGAGGTAGGAGGTGGGGACAGCCTCATCCAACCACATGGACCAAAGGGTGGAGGATAGTTCCCCAAAGGAAAATAGGGGTGCTAGTATCAGGAAAAAGGGGAGGAGGGGCTGGGAGATAAAGACAACAGAGGCTTCTACCTCATTGTCAATGAGTAGGCTGTTTTTCTTTTATGGGAATATAGTTGATATACAATATTATATTGGTTTCAGATGTATATCATAGAGACTCAGTAATTACGTACATTTCTAAATGCTCACCCCAGGAAGTGTAGTTACCCCCCGACTACCATACCAAGATACTACAAAATTTTTGGTTAAATTCTCCATGCTGTACTTCCATTCCTATGACTAATTTATTTTATAATTTGAAGTTTTTACCTCTTTATCCCCTTCACCTATTTCACCAATCTCCTGACCCCCTCCCCATGATAACCAACAGTTTGTTGTCAGTATTTATGGATCTATTTTGTTTGTTTTGTTTATTAGATTCCACATATAAGTGAAATATGGTATTTGTCTTTCTCTGTGTGACTTATTTCACTTAGCATGATACTATCTAGGTCATCCACACTGTCACAAATGGCAAGATTTCCTTCTTTTT
Organism: Manis javanica; assembly: GCF_040802235.1. Lineage (NCBI taxonomy): Eukaryota > Metazoa > Chordata > Mammalia > Pholidota > Manidae > Manis > Manis javanica. The sequence goes on along the minus strand of NC_133160.1, from coordinate 12,623,198 downwards.
TAATGGCTGAGTAATACTCTATTGTGTATATGTACCACATCTTCTTTATCCATTCGTCTTTTCATGGACACTTTGGTTGCTTCTATATCTTGGCTATTGTAAATAATGCTGCAATAAACATAGGTGTGAGTTTATCTGTTCAAATTAGTGATTTTGTTTTCTTCAGGCAAATTCCCAGAAGTGGACTTGCTGGGTCCTATGGTATCTCTATTTTCAGTTTTCTGAGGACCCTCCATACTGTTTCCCACAGTGGCTGGAGCAATTAACATTCCCACCAAGAGTGTAGGAGCCTCTTCTCTACCTCCTTGCCAAAACTTGTTATTTCTTGTCTTTTGGATAGTAGTCATTCTGGTGTGAGATGATATCTCATTGTGGTTTTGATTTGCATTTCCCTAATGATTAGTGATGTGAGAGCATCTTTTCATGTGCCTGTTGGTCATCTGCATGTCTTCTTTGGGAAAATGTCTGTTAGGTCCTCTGCCCATTTTTTAACTGGATTATTTGGGTTTTTTTGATGTTGAGTTTTATGAGTTCTTTATATATTCCAGATATTAGTCCCTTATCAGAAATATCATTTGCAGATAAATTTTCCCATTTGGTAAGTTACTTTTTCATTTTGTTGGTTTCCTTTGCTGTGCAAAAGCTTTTTGGTTGGTGTGGTCCCACTTACTTATTTTTGCTTTTGTTTCCCTTGCTCTGGGAGATGTATACAGAAAAAAATTACTTGTGCTGATATTCAAGGGACTCCTACCTATGTTTTCTTCTGAGAGTTTTATGGTTTCATGTCTTATTTAGGCTTTAATCCAGTTGGAGTTTACTTTTATATGTGGTGTAATTTCATTCTCTTGCACGTAGATGTCTAGTTATCCTAACAAGATTTATTGAAGAGACTGCCTTTCTCCATTGCATATTCTTGTCATATATTCATTGATCTTATATGTATGCATTTATTTCTGGGCTCTCTATTCTGTTCCATTGATCTATGTGTCTATTCTTGCACCAGTACCATACAGTTTTAATCACTATAGCTTTGTGGCATAGCTTGAATTCAGGAAGCACGATACCCCCCATGGGCTGGCTTTATTGACCACTTGGGAGTCAAGTCTAAAGGAAGGGAAGAACTGGAACATCCAGTTCTCCCTCCACAAGCCATCTCTGTTTGGTGTGGTGGGGAAGGAGGACAAACTCCAGATGGGTAGATGGGGCCGTATGGAGACCTGAGTCTGGGGCTTTGACCCTCCTTCCCCAAGAGAAGTCCATTCTGTTCTCTCCTCTGTAGCCTAAAGCCTCCACTCTGAAGCTCAGGAGTTCTAAATCTTTTCCTACTTACAGTAGAACTATTTGTCAGATAAAGCTCTGTGCAGAAGCTCCATAGAAGTGTCTGACAACATCCTAAAACCTCAGACACACTGTGAAATTCTCCAGGTGCAATAACAGGTGACAGTCTACACCAGCACTGGAGAGAACTTACCTGAGAGCAGAGAGAGGGTCTCAGATACTGAGATGCTCTGGTCCAAAGCCACTGGTCATCAGGGCCAAAGCAGGCCCAGATCCTACACTGTGGGCTCCAAGGTGCAGTTCCGAGGGCTGTTAGTTTCCCATCTCCTGCACCTGGCATTTCTTCCTCAAAGGCATAGCCACCCTGGGGGCCTGTGGGAAACACTGGTGGAAGAACCTGCCCACCATGCCTATCTTCCACCCCCCATCTTAGGGAATCCAAGCTTCTTCCCACAACCTCAATCCTCAACATTCCCTTTATGTGGAATGAATGAGTGAGTAAGAGGAAGATGGAAGGGAGGGGGGTGTATAAAATTATATCATATCCTTATCATCCCCATTTCACAGATGGGGAAATACATCCTTTCCAAGTCCAGCCAGGTAGTGAGAAGAGTAGAACCCAGAGATCCTGACCCCCAGCCCAGCTCTCTCCCTGCTGGTATAAGGATTAAGTGGAGGCCAAGCTGGTCAGGGGAGGTGCTGGGGTGAGGTATGGCCAGAGCCGTGACAGGTGAGAACGGTCATGGCAGCTGAAATGTGATTTCTGCTTCTCCCACAACTAAGTCCCTTTCTTCCCAGCCTCCTTTCTCTGTCTTAGGCTGACTGGCTTCAAAGAAGTCAGGGTCATCCTGGGGTTCCTGGCTGCTGGCCCTGAGACCCTGGCCCCCACCTGAGGCTCCAGGAAGAGGGAGGAGCTGGGAGCCGAGGCTTCTGCCCTCTCTCCCAGGCCTGTCAGACACAGGCCAAACTGTCTCAAATTCAATTCCCTGAAGGTGCAGTGCACCAAATAACCAATTCATGGAATTTATGAGGATTTTCCTTAGAGCTGGGCTTTGCCAAGATTGTGTCCTACAGCTGGTTTGCGGCTGAGGTGACTGTCTTCTTCCCTTCGCTCACATTTTCAGATTTCCAGCACACTGGTTAGTGTTTCAGATGTGGGCGAGTGGCCTTTTCCATCTGGGCAAGATGCCTTCATCTGTATTGGGCCCTGGCCCTTTGCCTGCCTCTGGGACGACCAGTCCTACTTGTGCTTTAAGGTACTTATCTGACAGGTTGTTGGACATCTTGCAAATCCATCGTCTGGAGAACTTGCTTTGAGTGAACTGATCTTCAGTGCTCCACCTGGAACCAGCCAGCAGGCCCAGGCCACGCCCCCACCCATACTGCCACCCCTCTGTTTGTAGGCACCATTGGCTTGTCCTGGACCTTCCTGCTCTATGGCCTGACCGCTGTCCTTGGCCTGGCCTTCATCTATTTCTTTGTGCCTGAAACCAAAGGCCAGTCATTGGCAGAGATAGACCAGCAATTCCAGAGGCGACGGTAAGGAGGGCCAGGGTTGGGGGGACTGGGGGAAGAGTTGCATCAAACTCGGAGCACTTTGCTTCAAGATTTTAGTCCTTATACTTCCCCTTTGCAAGAAAGCGCTTTTCTTCTCTTCCTGTCTCTCTTACTGCCTGGACACTGTGAGCTCTGTCCTGTCTTCATACATGAGCTGTGTTCCTCGAGTTGTTTCGGGTCTTCCTACAGCGGTGTTTCATGACTTTAAGGCCCAGCTCACAGGAATTTTAGAATCATGAAGTTATGGAATCACACGAGGGTAGAATAGTAGAACCTTAAAACCACAGAATCTTAGAGTCATAGAAGCTTGGAGAAACAAAATATGATAACTGTGGCTTTTAAAATTGCACACAAAGAACAGTGGGCTTATCTCACTCATTCAATGGGTGTTTATTAAGTCTCTGCTAAGTGTCAGGCACTGTTCCAGGCCTTAGGAAATGTGACTGAGAATAAGGTGGGAAAGGTCTCATCCTCATGGAGCATCCATTCTAGTGGAAGAGGGGGATAAAATAAACAAGCCAACAAATGCATCAACAAGAGTGTTTCAGCTAGTGGTATGTAGTTGGAAGAAAATGAAACAGCACATTATGCTGAGAAAGCCTGATTGGCAAGGAGTAGGCCAGAGAGGCAGGGTGTTACGGCTGATTTAGAGTGGGTGGTCAGAGAGGGAAGGCCTCTCTGAAGAGGTGAGCCTTACAGGTCGTCAATGACCCTATCTCTACTGAATGGGGGAAGGGATGATCAAGGGAGGCTTCTTGGAGGAGGAAGCAATTGAGTGAGACCCAAATGATGAGAAAAAGCAATCTGGAGACCTGGGAGGAAGTGCACTAGATGCAGGGAACAGCAAGAACAGAGGCCCTGCGGTGGGGACAAGCGGGGTGTTTTGAAAAGAGGAGGCTCGTGGGGTTGGGGTGTGGTGAGCAAATGAAGTGGAGGGAGGTGATGAGGCAGAGGCTGGCCACAGAGGGGCCCTGGATGGTAGGATTAGCGTGATGAGGGGCTCCTGCTAAGCATGGACATGACAGAAGCTCATCTTTGTGTTTAAAAAGATCACTCCATCTGTGACGAGGAGAACAAGCCATAGGGGCAGTGAGGGGACACAGACCAGAGAAGAGCAGTAGGTTGTGCGGAAGAGGAATAAGGCAGGAAGCAGAAGGGTCAGGGGAGGAGTTGGGGCTGGAGCGGGGTGGGGCTGGAGGGGATGGTCCGCTGCCCTCTCCCCGGGGAAGGTCCCTAGGCCCTGCCACCCTCTGACCCCATCACTCTGCTTGACTCACTCTAGGTTCGCTGTGAGCTTTAGTCACAGGCAGGGCCCGCAGTACAGCCGCGTCGAGGTCTCTGTGGCCTCCTGAGGAGTCCCTCTTCCTGGAACATGCTGGAACCGTGGCTTTAGCAGACAGCCTCCAGCTTCCTGCTTGCCTGGGCCCCAGAGCTCTAGGTGGTCCTTCAAGAGTTGCCCCAGCTCCAGATGGGGTCTTTTTTGTGGGGTGAAACGACTGAAAGCCTGAGAACCCAGAAGTCTTCATTTTGAAACTCAGGCTCTGAGGGCTCCTGAGGACCTGCTGCTTGCCTGAGTCCCCCATTGGCTCTGCACGTCTCTGCAGTATCGACAATTATGCCAACATCTCATGGCATCTCTGTGCCCCATGGGCCTTCTTAAAGACTCTCGAGGGTTCCAACCTCTGGCAGCAAGTCTCTTCTGGCGTCCCCCCTAAGTCCAGCTGAGGATACTGTAGTCTGCTCTCTTTTTCCATCTGGCTGGGACGTTTTTGGTGAGGGGGATGCCTGCATTTGGGCTCTTGGACCTGTTTTGTTCAACCCTCTAATTCTCTCATCTAGAATATTTCATTCACCAGCAACTGAGACTGGTTGATACAGTCTGAGTTCCAGTCCTGGTTCTGCTGGTGTCAGTGCTGTATGGCCATGAGCCTCAGGTTCCCCCACATGGACAATGGGGAACCTGAACCAGGTAGTTCTTAAGACCTCTTCTGACGCCAGTGAGCTGAAATTCTAAATGCTGTGTATACAACAAATCGTCAGCATAGGCCCTGTTCCCAAGTTGCTAGTCACCTCCTCAGAGGAAATATGTTTTAATTACAGGAAAGGTGAATAGAACTCTAGAGTTGTGTTCACTAACCTCCAAGAGCTGTCACAGTGCACGTAACAAGCTCCAGGAGCTGTCCCCTGGATAGTGCAGGAGGGTTTTGCAGAAAGGAGATGGGTTTGGAGGCTGGTTGTGGGGGCAGGCGTTGACCCTGGGTCATTAGCAATTCCCACAGCCTCAGTTTCTGCATCTGCACCATGGGGATGAGTATGTCCCCTGGGGGTGTATCCAATCCCCATCTTCCTTCAGGAGGGTCTTCAGATGGTCCCATTCAGCGAGTCACAGAGTGAGGGGTGGATTTCTGTTTGACCTCAGTTACTCAGGTCCCTACCTTAGGGACATTGTAAAGGGTCATCCCCTGATGGGCGAGTCCAGTGGAGATGGAGCAAGCAGCTCAGGCCAGAGGTCACTAAAGGAAGGGACTAGCAAGAAGGAGTTCTGGGAGGCCGAGCAGAGTGAAGAGCTGAAGCCCATCCAGGCGCTGGCATAGCACAGGATGATGCCTTGCCACGCGTGCCGGCTCGTGCGGGGGCTGGCACAGCCTCCACTGGCCTCTGGCCCCTCCACTTCTCCCCTTCCTTGTTTCGAGTTGCTTTCCCGATACTCAGAGGTGTGCTGGCATCAGCTCCTACTGGCTTGTGAGAGCTGATTGTTAAATTTTCAGGGTTTTTGCAAGCTGGTTGTTAAACAGCCATTAAAAGAAATTAAATTATTTGAACACACTTAAATTATACTAAAAACAAAGGTAATGAATACTAGAATTTCATCACTTCCTTATTTACTACATTTTACTATCATCTGTGCTCCGTTGGGGGGCTGCCTCGAGCTTCTGGCTTCTGGTTGGGTTAGAAGGACCAACAGTCGTAGGGAGGGAGGAGACTGCAAAGGAATCTTTCTTCCCCGGCTCGCAGGTCACAGCTCTTCTCAGCAGGCGCCCTCCCTACAGCCTCTCTCTCTGGGTTCAGGAATTCCTTCCACTGTTGTCCCATCAAGACTAATAGTGGTCATACTCCCTCAGTTAAGCACAGCACTATTCCTTGTGGTTTCTTTGGTCCTGCGTGCAACTTTGTAAATAAAGCCTTTATTAAACTTTCCTCTAAATGATGCAATTTGAGTGTGCTCAGGTATGCACCAGTCAAGATTCTCAGGGGCAAACAAAATAAGTTACTGAAAGATATTATATAATTCATGGAGTTTCTGGGAGAAGGGAGGCAGAGAATCAGGCTTAGAAGTTTTGAGCCAGGAACAGTGGCCCAAACAGCAAGACTGCCTGGTGGAGACCCTGCGCTGCCATCTGGGACAGAGACAATGCAGCTGTGCCTGGGCAGTGGATGCCACTGCTGGGTCCCCTGCCCATGGTGCCTCTGTGAGCCAGATGCCCCTGCCAGAGCCTGCCATGCACTGCCCCTGCTTCTCTGCATCGCCAGTTCTTCATTCAAATACTTGCATGGTTAACTTCGATTCATGGAACATCACATAACTGCATCCTAGCTGCAAGGGATGCTGGGAAAACACAGTTCTGTCCTCTACCTGGGGAAGGCAGAGGCTCCGTAAGACAGAAGGTACTTCAAACATAGGAAAGTGCCCAGAGATGCTGGCTGCCCCAGATAATGGCAAATGTTCATGCCAGGGTGAGTTTGGGGGAGCCAGTGCAAAGTGTGGGGTGGAGACCATTTCTATCGATGCCTGCACTCTTTCTTCCTACTAATCTGTTGGTATTAGTAGGGGCAAGCATTAGAGATCCTGGGAGCATAAAGGGTGGAAGCAGGCTGGGAAAAGAGGATGATCAGGATATGCCCAAGCAGGAATAGATAGGCAGGAAATGGAGGGATTGGTCCTATGTGTATGGGAGATCCAGTCCTTTTCCTGAAGCCCTGGGAGGCTTGGTCTGAGGTTGCTTTTTTCAGATAGGACCTCCCACCTGGAATGCCCTTCCTATTTCCTTCCTAGTTTCAAAGCTTTCTCATCTGACGTCAGTTTTCTTCATTGTGACAGAAACCCAATACAAATAGTCATAAGCAAAAAGGGAATTTATCAGTTCACAGAGAGTCCAGTGGTGGACTGCAGGCATGGCTGGATCTGGGGGACTCAAATAATATCACCAGAAATCTGACTCTCTCCATCTACTGCCTTTGCTTTCTGCTGTGGTACCTTTTTTGAAGGATGGGTTCCTCACACAAGGTTTGCCTCAGCAGCTTGAAGGTGGCATCCTACTGGCTTGACAACCCCAAGAGAGAGAGGCCCCAGGGGCTGACTTACATTGTGCCAGATTAAGTCAAATCTCATCGCTGAACTGTGACTTGCTCTGGCCATATGCCCATTCCAAGAGCACATGCTAAGGGTCACCTTTTGCACCCTGGTCCTGTACTACAGGCAGGGCCAGCAAGCCACCAGTACTACCTCCACATCCACGTGGCATCCTACATCCCCTGCACTTGGGGAACTTTAGTTTTGACCTCAAAGGGAAGGATCCCCTGCTAGAATATAAATTTCACAAAGGCAGGGCGTTTTATCTGCATTGTTTACCACTGAATTCTGCATGTCTAGAACAGTGTCTGGCACATAAATAAACATTCAATAAATATTTGTTGAAAGAATAAATGGATGGAGAGTGAATGTAAAGCACCTGGAATGTTGAAAATGCATAATAAAGGATAATTATCAGCACCGAAGAAAGATGTTTTCTTTCTCTTACATTTAGATGCTGTAAAATGTTTATAAAACTTTAGAGATGGAGTGTAAATATATAAAGTCCTAAAGGTCACTGGTAGAATAAACAATAATATAATTTATAAAAACAATAAAGTGAAAGGAAGAAGGCAGTGGAGGGAACGTATGTGAACAAAATTCCTCATCTCTCTTATCACTAGACATTGCTTAGGGTTGGTAATTTAAGAAACATCACTCTACGTTTATTTCTTCAAGCAGAGGCCTCAATTCTCTATAAACTGGCCCTTAAGTGTATTTTATTTGGCCTAGACTTTGCTTTAAAAAATTTTGGGTTAGTTGCCAAATTTTGAAATTTGGGATACTTCACCTGTAACTGTCTGCCTTGTCTTGAAGATCCAGCCGCGCTTGGCCTGCATTCTCACGTCCAGCCACAAGGTGGGGCATGGCAGCAGCTCATTAGATGTGGCTTGACTCTGGTTTGCTGTTACAGTCCCCTCCCAGCTTTTCATTCCTGGTAAAAAGAAATTAATAGGGAGAGAAGGGAGAAAGAAAGGAAAGAGAAAAGAAAGGGAGAAAAGAAAGAGAAGAGAGAGAAAGGAGAGGAAGAGAGAGGGAGGGAGGGAGGAAGGGACGAAGGAAGGAAGAAAATTCTAACAGCAGTTATCTCAAGCAAAGGGGTGCTAGGGTGTTGGAAAGATGGGAAAAAAGAACAGCTCCCCATTTAGAATTCTATGCTGTGTGTGCCTTCATATGAGTTCAGGCACATGTGTCTTGATTCTATAATGAAGGGACTAGTCAGGTTAAAAAATTATTTAAAACTGTTTTTTACTTTAGAACTTGCAAGACATATAAAGTTCAGAAATAGAAACTGCCCATGCCTTACAGTTACTAACAATATTTTGGTGTATATTTTTCTAATCTTGTGTCTATGATGATAAACCAAGCTAGTTAGAAATGAAGATAGATATCTGGGTAGGTATCTTCACATCTGTGTATCATCACATACTGTATGTACAACATTGTGGCATTTACCTTTTTAGATTATCAAGTATTTCACGTGAGGCTGAGTTCACACACATGTTGCCTTTGCCAATGTTAAAAATTGTATCAGCAGCAGTGTCTGGCTTTTCCTTTATTTCTGGTGTGTAGAAAATTGAATTACGTGCATACCAAGTCAACATTCCAGTTTTCCTGGCAAAGACCGATTCTGCCATTGGAAGCAGAGTGTTTTCATTTTCTTTCTTTCTTTCTCCCCATCAATCTATGCCTTTCTGGTTTCTCTATGTGCATATTTTCTCCCTGGATTTGGCACTGTGAAGTTGCTAAATTTTTCCAGATTTGGGGTCCAATGCCATCCTAAATCTCTAGGTTTGACAGGCTGAGACGGTGGTTACTGAGATGTGATCCAAAAAGCTTTCTCTGAGGCCATCTCTCAATCAGATGTGAACTCACGAGGTGGGAGGATTTGGCAGCTACCCTGCACGTGGACGCCAGGGTTCATGGTCTTCTCCCTGGAGTGTCCCTGCACAGCACCTGGCACAAAATAAGTTCCCACTTCATTCTTGAGAGCTGAAACCAGATCAGGTAGCTCTGTAGCAGGAGATAGAAGATTTTTGCTCCAAAGAAACTCTTCATTGCCTTCTTCACCAACAACTTCAAGGTTTTAAAGCTTTTTCACATTGCAGCATCAATGGCCACACCAACTTTTCTGATTCCATCACAGGTTAAATTTTGAAGGCAATTGCAATGTAACTCCCACGTTAGCACCTGAGATTTCCAGCCTTCTAGGGTAACCCTTTCCATGACCTGAACTGAAGCCTCATTCCATACAGTGTGGGAAACCAAGAACTACCACCCGCCTGCCCTCACTGCATCTTAGAGCTTGCTTGTGGGGCTTGTACATTCGGGTATATTGAAAGAAGGTGCATTCATCAACTCTATTTCCCCACCACTGTCACCCCTTCAAACACACCTGGTGGGAAATTTCTTTACGTGGCCCCGCATGATCTGCTGGGCAGTTCCCATAGCTTTCCTTGCTCACTCTTAGATAATACATAATATTATGATGATGAGCAACATTACAATGTCTTCTGGTCACTTCCAAGTGTAAAAACAATCTAAATTCAGTAATTAAAATGTCGCCCGTTCAAAACTCTGAACTTCATTCACGTCACACCTTTCCCCTCCCCAACACTTACTTCTTCTCCCCAACCCCCAGCCTGACTCCAAAGAGACAAGGGGTGTGAAGGTCTCACTTGGCTGGTGCTGTTAGGATATGACATCGTGCTTTCTGGGCTCAATGGATGTTTGTAGCCCCTTTGTTCTCTTATTAGGGTGTATGTGTGTGCATTGTGGGGGGGTGGTTCTTGGCAATTCCCTCTCCCCACTACCACCACTGAGAACCTCTGAATGAGCTTCCTCGGATGCAGGTGATGCTGCTCCTCTGACTGGGCACCTCCAGTTTTTCCTGCAGACCCTTGGCATCCCACGTTCTGGTCCCTTCACTTGGATCCCACACATTTCCAGGCTGTCTTCTCACTGGAAATCTCAAGCGATCCCAGGCCACCTGTTTCTATTCAGAACCAGTCTCTGGAAGAAACTCACACATTTGACCCCCTCTAGAGCCACCTCCTGTTGCAGCTGGCAGGAATCCATCATCCTGCAGGGGCTGAGCAAGCACAGTCTCGGAACCTGTAGACGTTTCTAGGGCTGGGTCTGCCACTGCTTTGTCCAGGAGACGGCAAACTCTCCAGGTAGTTCCCCTACATCTATCTGACTTGGCTTTAGGTCAAGACTTGGAATGCCTTTCTCTCCCAGCTGGGGGTGCTGGCAGCTAGGAAATGCCACAGCACTCCATCCAGTTTTTCCAAAGCCGTGTCTCCCCAAAACCAGTCCTCTCTTTCAGCGTCTCCAACCTCCTCAAGGTAGGAACTGAGCTCAGGGTCTCAAAACCAATTTTAACCCTTTGCAATTCATATGTAGATGGAAGGAAGAGGCTTTGCTGCTGTTTGGGTTACTCTTGGCCTTTGGAGCTTCTGCAACCTGGAGGTAGAAGAAGTCCCATTCTCACATCCCCTTGTATTAATTTATTCCTCCAGTACTTGCTTGGGTATTTGGGTTCTACTTCTCCCTCCCTGCCCTGCCTTGCAGCTTTGGCAGCTCACCTCCAGCCTGCATCAAGTCCAATATGGAAAACTGGTACATTTCTTTTAATTCTCTTGCCCTTTTCTGACAGTATCACTCATGCAAGGCAGCGTGTCCACTAGACTTTGCTGTGACGGATGCAACAGCAGAAATGAACATCTGTTGTTTGGACACTGTTCACTTCTATTCGCCCTCAAGGCTACAGTTCTTGAAGACATTCTCCTTGGGGACCCAGGCCATATCCTGCCTGGCCAACAAGGGCATCCCATCCCCTACCTTCCTCACTACAGTAATAGGTTCAAGAATGGGGGAGTGGCCAAATCTAAGCCAATCTTGGGAATGATTTTTAAATCTCATGAAACTCACAAGAGAGACTCTCTCTCTCTCTGTCTCTCTCTCTTTTTTGCTAGATTCCTGAGGTAATAGGGTTTAGGCCTAGAGCTGTGTCTGCTTTCATGCTGCCAGCAAGGAGGGCCTGGTTGAGGATGAGCCTAAGGCAGAAAGCACAGTGAGGGGAGAGAGAGAGAACAGATCTTGATGACACTATTTGAGCATCTCATGTCCAAAGTCGGACCCATCCATGAACATTTTAGATATGTGAGTCAATAAATTCATTTTTGTTATTTTAAGCCAGTTGACATTATTTTTCTTCCACTTGCAACCAAGAGACCCAACAGATACAGAAAGAGGAGGAATCATATCCCAGAAGGGAAAATTATTAAGCATTTCATCTGAAACATGCCTAGTCTTAAATGTCTCCTTAGTCATAACTTCCATCAAGAATTTCATCAATTCAACAAATGTTTCTGAAGCACCTTGGTTTCCCTGACACCCTTCCCACCCATGAAGTAACTATTATTATCCACATTTTATAAGTAAGGAAATTCAGATTTCAGCAAGGACACAAAACCTGCCCAATGTCAGACACTAGGATGTCAGAGCTGGGTCTTGCCACCATGTGTGTCTAACTTCAAAGTCCTTGTTTTCCCATCAGGGTGCACCAGATGCTCTGAGAGGTGCTGCCATCACCAGTGGAGGCCTGGTGGCTTACTGGATCACATTCTAGGAGCAGCAGGGCACAGGCTGTGCCAGCCCCAGGGACTTGGCCAGGCCTGTCAAGGCAGGAGTAAGTAGCAGCCTCTGCCTCCTAGAGAGACTTCAGGTCATGCCTTTGTGGCCCAGTGAGTCTGATGCATCCTGAAGTCTCTCCCTTCTTTCTGGCTAAGAGAACTCCCACTTTGTTCCAGCATAGAGCAGATGGCAATGTGCTCAGTGGAGAGAGGCTCCACCCCTAGTCCCAGGGGGTCAATTGTTGTTGGTCTGAATCATTCCCTTCTGGCAGTTGGTTTATAGGTGGGAATAATCCCTGGTTCTGGCCAATGAAATGTAAGTGGATATCTCCTGGGGGTTTCTGGGAAAGATTTTTCTGGGTGATAAGATGGACACATTTGAGAAACTTCTTCATCTGTCCTACTTTGAACATAGTCAGAATGTCTGGAGCTGCAGCAGCCAACTTGTGACCACAAGGAAAAGACCAAGAGAATTGCACAGGCCCGCATCCTCATGTTTGACATAATTAAGCTGCTGGATGAACCAACCTTGGAATGGTCAAATTCAGGACTTCTTATTATATTATATATTAGAAAACTTACAGTTTAAACCTCCTTTTAAAAGATGGGTCATTTGCAGCCAGCAGTACATTTGATGATACAAGGCTTATTGTGAACACGTGAGACATATGCGAAATGCTCCCTTGGCAGAACCCAAGATTGGCATTTCTAGCAAGCTCATAGGACATTATTTTGAGTGGCTCTAGTCTCAGCTGTTAGCTTAGAGCAGGAGCCTGCAGATTGAGCAAAGCTCAGGAACCAGGCAGATGTGTTTCAACTGTCATCTCCATCCCATGCTGGCTGTGTGACCTTGGGCAAGTGAGTCAGTCTCTTTGGGCCGCAGCTTTCTCATCTATAAATTGGGGATGATAAAAGATCTCCTGGCTTTCTCCTCTAACCAGTGTCCCCACCAGTCTTCCCCTTCTCTGTATGTGACAGTTCCACTCTTCCAGAAGTTGACCCTCAAATACTTGCAACGTCTTTGTGAGCTCTCACTCACACCCATAGCCAATCTCTCTGAAAACCTGCTGGTTTCACCTTCAAGATGCAGCCAGAGTCAAACCACTTCTCATCACCTCCACTGCTACCACCAGAGCCCAGGAGAGCATCAGCTCCCACCAGGACTGTGGCCGTCACCCGCTCACTGGGCTCTGCCTGCCTCCGCCCTCACCCCTGACAGTCTGTGCTTCACACACAGCCAGAGGGATCCTGGTAAAACAAAGATACATTGTGTCCCTCCTCTGTCCAGGACCCCCATGGCTCCCACCTGACTCAGAGTAATTCTATAGTGGTCTCAAGGCTCTTGGAGATCTGGCTCCATGGTACCTTGTGACCTCAGCTGGTCTGCACTACACTCTGCTCCAGCCACACTGACCTCCCCGCTGTTCCTCGGACACACCACGCAAGCTCTCACCTTCCACCTGAAACAGTCTTCCTGTTATTCAGGGGGCTCCCTCCCTCCCTCCATAGGGTCCATATCTATTTTTTTTTATTTAAAATCTACATGCAGTAAAATTCACTCTTTTTGTGGTACAGTCCCACAATTTTTGATACATGCCTAGAGTTCTGTGACTACCACCACAATCAAGACACAGAACAGTTCCATCACCTCAAAAAAATCTGTGCCTTTGCCAACCCCTCCTGCCACCCCACCCACTAGGAAACACTGATCTGTTCTCTGCCCCTGAAATTTTGCCTTTTCTAGAATGTCATAGAAATGAATCGTATAGTACATAGTCTTGTGAGATTGGCTTCTTTTGCTCCACATAAAGCTTTTCAGATTCATCCATGCTGCTGCTTCTGTCAATAGTTTATTCCTTTTTATTGCCGAGTTTCAGTCCGTGGCTGGACATCTCATTGTTTATCCATCCTCCAGGTGAGGGACATCTGGGTTGTTTCCAGTTTGGCGCGATTATGAATAAACTGCGCTAAACTTTCACATACAGGTTTCGCATGAACATAGATTCTTATTTCTCTAGGTTACATGCCCAGGAGTGGGATTGCTGGATCCTATAGTAAGCGTGTGTTTTTAACTTAATACGAGACTGCCGGCCTGTTGTCCAGAGCGACTGCCCGTTTTGCATTCTCACTGGTAATACAGGAGACTAACAGCTGCTCCCCACCCCTGCCTCTGTTCTCTTCTCATCATAGTGTATCTACCGCCAAGCATAGAACCTGGCACACAGTAGGTGCTCAGTGAATATGCACATAGTAAGTACTCCACAAATATTTGCTAAATTGAATAAATAGATTACTGGGGGCTAACCCACCAGGTGGTTGTAAGGACCCAGGGGATAAAGTTTGTAAAGTGGTTGGCACAGTGCCTGGCCCTTAATGTGCACTCAGGACCTGGCATCAGAGGCCACCTCCACAGGGGCAGCATCACTAGTTCCACAGGACAGGGTCCCCAAAGCCACCTGCCTCCTTTATTCTGATCTCTGGCTCCCTGAGCTCTAGTCTTTGAGAGAAAGATCTCTCCCAAAAAGCTGAGGAGGTAAGGATGCCTCCAACCCCTTGCAGAACCCCCAAGCCTACCAGTGCCTCCTGAGCCAATCTTGTGGCTCCCTCTGCTCCAGCTGAGGAGGAACCCAGGGAGATTCGGATCCCACTGTATTTGCTTTGCCTGCACACTTGAGAAACGGAGGCCCACAGGCCAAGAAATGGAGCAAATCTGTTTTGCTAGCTGGCCTTTGAGGGGAGTATCAGTGTCCCCACACCTCTGAGGTTTCTCCCAGTATAGCCAAGTTGTTTGGCCTCCTTTACTCACCCCCACCAAGGTCTGTTCGTCAGCATCTTTTCACCACCTTTGCTTTCACACAATGGCTCTGACCCTTTCTGCTCTTGTTTTTCTAGGTTAAGTGAATACGTTCTCCTCGCTGTACAGGCCCACAGACCGCGCCAAGGACAACAGGCCCGGCGTGAAGGGGGCCTGGGAGGCCCATCCCACCTCTGCAGCCTGGGGCCTGCTCAGGCAGGGCAGGGGGTCATGTGCGGGGGAACCCAGATTGTGAGCTGACCTTGCACGTGGGCAGCAGCGGGCTGGGCTGGAAACCCAGGCAGGGAGGAGGGAATCTCAGGTTTCCTTCCAATAATCTCTAAATTATTCTTCAGGAATTCATGTTGGCATTTTCTGAGTACCTTCTAACAGCAGAACACTGTCGTGAGGCGTGGGATGCAATAATAGAAACCAAAAGTGGGGTGGTTCTCAACCAGGAGCAATTGTGCCCTCCAGGGCGCAGGTGGCAGTATCTGGAGACCCTCTGGGCTGTCTTGACTGAGGAAGGGGGCTGCTGCTGGCATCTAGTAGGTGGAGGCTGGAGGCGCTGCCAAACTTCCTACAGTGCACAGGAAGGCCCCCCAACAGATTCGTCTGGCCCGGAATGTCAGTAGTGCTGAGACTGAGAACCCCAGATTTACCTACCACTCTCCTGTTATATGGATAAGGAGACTGACGTCCAGAGCAGTTAAATAACATGTCCAGGGATACACAGGTATAAAAGGTCAGGACTGGAATTTCAGCCCAGAAAGCCTGACTCTGCTGTCCGCCTGTTCCTCCTGTAGTTACAGTTCATGGCAGCGAGTGGGAGGAGAGTTCTGGGGGCCTTCTCATCATAGGATTGGGAAGACTGAAGGATTTCCAGGGGCAGGGGAGTCTGTAATTATCCCTGTTGTCACCCACTTCAAATACGGGGGAAACCTGTTTCCGAACTTTGCTGGGACCTCTTCCCGGTCAACCCCAAATGCCCCACTTCAAGCTGATCCTGAACGTTTCCGTGCAGTACCAGACAATGAACAGCAGAAGGCGCAAGAGTTCCTCTGCTGCTTTTCCATTTATTACAACTTTTTCGTTGCAAAGGAGATAGGTGTGCCTTAAAGAAAATGCAGAAAACACAAAACCCAGAACAAAGAAATATAAATTTCCCATATCCCCACCTCCAGGGAAAGCTAAAAGTTTGAATAGTAAGTACTTTCTTCCTAGTTTTTCCCCAGGCAAAGTCGTTTATGTGTTTTATTTTGTTAGTTTTCCGACACAGGTGTAATCGCCCCAGACATATGATTTTGTAGCCTGGATTTTCACATATTGTTATATCAGAAGACCTTTCCGTTGTCTAACAAGCTCTTCGTATCATCCTTAGTCACTGAGTGATGGCAGTGGAGTGGGTGTGTTCAATCAAACAGCAAACGTGTTGAGAACTTCTGCCGGGTGCCAAGCTGTGCCATGCATGGTGTGGGGAATGTAACAAGCAAGGAAACCACGGTCTGGGGAGACACGTGACACCCAGGGTTATTTCAGATCTGGATGACGGTCACAGGGGGAAACAGCCAGGGTTGTTCCTCCTATGTATTGAGTTGCTCGTGGGGGTGTTGGTCGGGGGAACAGCATCTCAGAGGAGGGGACATTCAAACTGGGACCTGGGTGATGACAAGGAGTCAGTCTAGCAAAGTAGGAGCTGCCAGAAAGTACTTCCAGGGGGAACACGCCTGGCACATTTGAAGACTAGATTGGGAAGGGGGCACCTGGTGAAGAGAAGAGAATGGGCAGCAGAGAAGTGAGTCCTGTGGGCATGGCAGAGGGACTTCAGTCTTCATTTTAGGAGCAGTGGGGTGTCTCTGGGGGGTTATGCACAGCAGTGAGATGCTTCTTACATTTTGTCTTGGGGCTGGGTTGCTGCCAGCTGGGGACCCGACTGGATGGCGGGGATGATGCAGTCGCTAAGAGATGACCACAGCTCAGGCCAGGTCTGGGAGTGGACAGAGAAATGTAATCAAATTCAGGATCTAGTTGGAGAAAGGTCCCTAGGGGTGGGTGAGGGATGGGACGTGGGGAGTGAGGGACAGTGAAGGGTGCCTTCTGTATTTCTTCTCTGTACCGCTGGGCAGATGGCGATGCCAAACACAGAGAAAGGAGAGAAGGAAGGAGGACACTCCCACCTGCCACCTGGGCTGCCCCTGCCCCCCGGAGTCTGCGGCTCGCCAGCCTGTGCCCAAGGAGGGCATTCTACTTTTCTGCTTCCTCAGTGCAAAAAAAAGCAATGGTGCCAAAAAAATGAGAATAAAGACTCAATTTTGTTCTAATAAAATTAGGAATCCTTGGCATTTCACCTTAAAAAATCACTGTTTGCTCTTTTAGATTTCAAAAGTAACTACTAGTCAGTGCAAGAACATTTATAAAATACATCAGCACAAAGAAGGGCATAGTGGCTCCCCATGGTCCCACCATCCTGAGACCCTCAGAAAGCCTTTGGGAGTATTTCCTTATGCTAAATGTCTGTCAATATCTGTATCTGTGCCTGTATTCATTCAATCAACAGAATTTTTTAAGCACCTACTATGTGGTGGTCACTTTTCTGGTTGCTGAGGATGTAGCAGGAAATAAAAAGAAACTCCTGCCCTCATGGAGCTGACATTCTAGTGGAGCAATGAACAAATAACTGGTGGATTATAGAGTGTATAAGGTGCTGTGTGCTGTGGAGAAACTAAACAGGAACAGGATGGGGGTGTTAAGTAGAGGTTTAGAATTTTAAATAGGGCAACTGGGGAAGGTGTCACTGAGCTGGTGATGTTTGAGCAGAGGCCTGGATTTGTGGAAGGAGTGAGCCAGAGAACAAGTGGGGCGTTGTGGGGATGCACGTGCAAAGGCCCTGAGGTGGGAGGCCTTAGAATGGTTGTAGAACAAGAAAGCCAGTATGGCTGGAGGCCAATGAGTAGAAGGAGAAGCGTCAGGACCACAAGAAAAGGGATGATGTTGGCTCACCCTCAGGGTTATGTCAGCCAGTGAAAGTATTGCAACTTCACTCAGTGCTGTGTGAAACCAGAGCAGGACTTTCATTTCTCTGTAGATGTTTTATTCTAAACCCAAACAGAGGTAGAGAGAACAGTATGCTAAACTCCGCATACCCACCTCTCAGCCCCAGCTCCTGGCCCACCTGGCTTCACTGATTCCCACCCACCCACCGCACCCCACTGGATGATTTCCAAGCAAGCCCCAGACATCATATCATTTCATCTGTAAACAATTTGTAAATGTCACCAAAACAAGGAATTTTTAACCTCAATACAGTTACCATGACTTCAAAAAATTACCAATAATTTTTTAGTGTCACCAAAAATGCTGGAGACAATGGGAATGAAAGGTTGCCTCCCCAAGAGAGTGATTTCAGAGTTTCAGACCTTGGTGGACGGAAGCGTAGGAACAGATCCCCAGGAAATACCAACCCTCCATGCAATATTACAGGTTTTTAAATATAGCCTTAATGTGATTTTTGCATATTGGGAGTAATAAAAATGTAGGCGATGTCTGCTCAGAACATACTCCCAATTCAATTTCCACTCTGCTTGTGAGCATGTTGTTAAATTGTCTGGTCCCATGGGTTAAGAATGCTGTATTTGTAGTGTGCTAGAACGGGAAGTCCCAGAGAGGTGATGGAGTACAGAGCTTTCCAATTCTTTTGACAGCAGCCCAAAGAACTGCAATTTACATGGTGACCCAGTACATGCATGAGTGTGTACACACACACACACACACACACACAAGTTACAGGAAACTATGTTATACTCCATTTAATGTACTTCGCTATTTCCTATTTTCTCTATTTTATCTTTTCAAGTGATGGTCATAACCCACCAACTAGATTGCATGACCCATTTAATGGTCACAGCTCACAGGCCTAAAATCAGTAGGCCTACTGCCTTCAGTTTACAGATGGAGAAACAGGGAGACCCAAGGTGGGCCAATGATCTTGGTAAGTTACACAGCAAGTCAGTGGCAGAGCCAGGGTAAAGGAACTTCCACTTACCTTCCAGTGTAGACATCGGGGAGTCTTGGAGTCCCGGGAACAGTAGAGATCCTTCAAATGGAGGAATTCCAGCCTCAAGGACAGTGGTTTTGCTATCTCCCTCCACCCCTGCCCTGCCAAGTCACTCTCCATCAAATCATGCCACCTAATTGTCTTCACAATGCTTACTGCCAGCTGACAAGGTCATATGCATTTGTTTGTTTTCCTTGGTGTCTGTCCCACCCCCACTGCACCAAAAATATAATCTGCATGAGAGCAAGGACCTACCCACCCACACTGTGCACTACTGTGTCCCCAGCACCCAGAAAGGTGTCTGACGCATAGGAGGTATTCAATAAATCCTTATTGAATAAATGGATCAGCTGGCAGTTGGCATTGGGTTTTGATGAAAGCAAGTCTCAGGCCACATCCAGCTTATACAAATAGACCTTTATTAAACTGGCAGCAGAAAACAGCCATACAAGTCTGTCTGGAAGCTCAATGGCCTTCCAGATCCCTGTCCTTTTTGAGGCCCAGAAAATGCTTTGCAGAAAATGCTCACTGGGGCGAAGGCAAAATATCCCTGCAGCAGGATTTGTGTAACATCCACAGGGGTCAGGGTGCCTAACGCTGAAGGGTGCCAACCCATGGACCAGCTCTGTCCAGTAGACCGTTGCAGTGGTGGAATATTCTATCCTGTGCTGTCCAATACACTAGCATCCAGCCACCCGCGGTCACAGAGCACTTGAAATTCAGCGAGTGTGGCTGAGGAACTGAATTATCCGTTTTATTTTAATTTTGGTTAATTCACATTGAAATTAAAATAGCCACAATGTGGCTTGTGGCTACAGTATTAGATAGCACAGTCCTCGGTTATTAAACCCCGCTCATGCAAGGGCAGAGAGCTGCTCTAAACTATTTTCTCCAGTCCACTTATCTTGAATAGCACCAAAATCAATGAAGAGAACATGTTCCGAACATCCGCTTTGCTGATCATTAGCCATGACTTTCACCAGTGGCCACTGAAGTTTAACGTTCATAACGCCAATTAGCAAAGCCTCTGGTGCTGACGAAACCTAAAGCTAGCGGAGCTACTGAAGTCACTGCCTGGGGGGTGCGGTCTCTCCGCTGGTTTGATAGGTGGTCACCCGTGGGAAATACATTCCTGACTCGAACAACCGACCCCCGACAAAGTAGAGGTTGAAGTTAACAAATACATGTATGCCCCCCTGTCTACTTGCAGAAACAGCAAAAACATTAAACAAATATTTATGTAATTATGGTTGTGACGTGTCGTCAAAGAGCCGAGGAAGTAAATTACAGAAGAGGATGTGGTTAAGCCCAGCTTCCTTTGAGCAAGTGATATTTGAAGTAGAAAATTTTTGAAGCTGGAGACTGAAGACCAAGCCAGCGGAGGGCGATAGGCAGGAAGCATTTCAGGCCAAGGTAACTTCACAGGCAAAGGTCCAGGGGTGTTGGAGGCCCAGAACAAAGGCCAATGTGGGAAAGGAGTGAGGGGCCAGAACTTTCTGGCTGTGCTGTCACGGCAAAGACTTCAGATTTGTTCTCCTACCAAATTTCCCTCTCCTTTGATGGAGAGACGCTGGCAGGTACTGAGTTAAGCAAAACTCAGAAGAAGCCCGAGATTTCCAGTTGAAATAAAATACTTTGTATATGCTTTCTGCTATAAGATCCAATTTAGTATTGATAGTCTCTTTAAAAAAAATAATAATTTCCATTAGACTGAGGCTAGAATGCCCCATGGAGCCTACTGTGGTCTGCCAATTGATTCACAGAATGAAATCTTATCTAAAATCTTTTTATTTTATGCTATTAAGGACACAGGAGGGAGCAGCGGAGTAAATAATTTCCCCGCCAGGTTAATGCACGGGGTCAGCTGGAAGTGGCCCCAGGGCTGTCTTAAAAAGAGTGTCATTTGCTATTTCCCACTATTTTGTTTCTAGGTACCAGTAATTGAAATTTCTTTCCTTCCCTTCTGCTGAAGTTAATGGATTGACAGCTCCTTATTAGCACCTCAGATCTTTATTGGTGACTCCTTCCCAGGGCTGGCATCAACCCCAGGGGCCCCTGGGAGGCGGAGGTAGGGGTGGGGGATGGGCAGTGTGGTTTGCCCACATTTCTCTCTGTTCCCCCAGGGGGCAGGTGGTGGAGGGGCATTGAGGGAAGGAGGGGGTGTGGGCCACAATCCTGCGGCCTCAGGCCACCCTGCACAGAAGCCTTGGAGAGTGGCATCTCTACGCTGATGACCCGGGGTAGAGCAGGCTTGAAGGAAGGTTCAGGTCTCCCAGGAAGTCAGCTGTCATGTGGTTGTGAGACTGAGACCTCCTTCCTTCCTCTCTACCTCTCTCCCTCTCCTTTCCTCTTCCATTCAAGATAAGAAATGGCTTTTGTTTCTATTACACAAATCATATTCTCTCATTGGAGAATACAGAAAGTGTGGCAAACCTCTGCTCCCTTGCTCTCTGCCCCAGCCCCACTGGCCACCTTGTTAATTTTTACACAGCCTTCCTTCCTTCTGGAAACTTCTTCACCTATATATTCTCACTCCTTCCTCTCCTTCCAGTTTTGCTCAGCTGTCCCCTTCTCAATGAGGCCTGCCATTACCCTTCCTGAACTTGCAACCCCCACCCCAAAATCTGGCACTCTGTCCCCTTGCCTGGCTTTACTTGGTTCTCCCAAGCATGTGACAGTCACCAACCTGCTCTACATTTTATTTATTTAGGTGTTTATTGTCTGTCTCCACCCCCCCAGGAAGGCTTGCAACTTTTAATTCATTGCTCTTTCTTCAGTGCATAGAATAGTCGGATGGTACACAGCAGATGCTCAATAAGTAGGTGTCAATGAATAAAGAAGGGAACAGAAAAAACCACCACACTTCTTCATATTCAGCCACTGAATATATTTTGGTGCCTTATCTTTTTTCTGTAATATTGGCTTTTGTTTTCATTTGTACACAGGGGTCAGGTTATAAAGATAAATGCCTCTGGAGAGAAACTGCAAAAGTGCCCATGAAAGTCTATTAAACTGCCCACAAATGGTTTTGTGTACATGCAAAATAGCTGGCTCTCATTTATAAAGCGTGTTCCTTGGAAATAAAGTGTCTGGAGATGAAAGAGAGTGATGCTGATTCAACAGGTGGGATGTTCATTGAGGGCATGTCCCCCCAGATTCTCACCTTCCACTCTACACTGAATTAGCTGCAAAGTGTCATTAAAGTAGAGGAACCACTTGCGCTGTTTAAATGATTTTTTTCTCTCTTTCCTTTACAAATGTTTTTGATCAAAAGATTTTAGGTGAGTTTACGTATGCAATGGGCACATATGTAGCTCACCTGCCTACAGCTCCAATCATACCAGATAAAATCATTTCCAATCTTTCTTTTTTTTAGTATATAGTATATATAATACTGTATAGTAAATGAATATATAGTGCTCATTGTCTGTTATTCCAAACTCATCATAAATGTCATCTCTAAAAGCTATGTAATCTGCCTTCAGGATGCACCCTAATCCTGTACCCTCCTCAGCCCATCTGATATTCTTGAACATTGAGATTGTTTCTAATTTTTCATAGTGATGAATAACACAGAAGTGAACATCTTAGTATACAATGCTCTTATTGGATTTTATATTCTTTCCTTGGATCAAAATCAGAGCAATTTCTGCAAATGGGAGTACAGGGAACTGGTGTCAGTAACTTGACAAAGCGAGTATCTGTGAGGAAGATAATTTTGTCCAGGAAGTGAGGTTGAGGATTGTAGCTGCAGCAATGCCCTCTAGTTAAGAGAGCATTCCAAAGAGAAAGGGCACCAGGATGAACTGGAAGGACAGGCAACTTGAGTATTAGGGGAAGCTGGGAGATATTATGGGTTAAAGAGAGTTTGTATTAACCAAGATATCAATTGGAGCAGGTAAGAAGGTGAGTGAGCAATAATATTGTTAAAAATAATAGCATCTAAATTTGCTGAGCACCTGTGAAGTTCCAGGCACTGTACTGCTACCAAATGACCATCATCTCAAAGACTTTAACGACACTAAGAAGGGATCATTAGACTCCCTGATTTTTGTTACAGAAGTTGGGAATTGAGGCTCAGAGAGGCTAACTGATTCACTTAGCATCACACAGCTGGTGAGCAGCAGAGCCAACATTGGAACTCAGGATGCTAGGCATCAAGGCTCATTTCTATTCCTAGATCACCTTAAAAATCAGAATCCAGGTCAAAACATTCCAAGGTTGGTATCCAGGATGACACGGGATATGCCAGATCTGAAGGACAAGAATAGGCTGGCAAACACAAGAATAAATAATTCAGAAATGCTGAGAGATGATGTTGACACGGGGGCCTTCGTTCGTTTGGTTGAAGGTGGCCAACCTGGCGGCTGTGGTAACGGTCGGGTGTGACCACAGCCTGGGGGCTTGTGCTGGGTGTCTTCCGTTTACCTCTTCCCTGATCTCTTCCCTGATACCCACCCTGTTCCCTGCCCAGGAGGCCCACCTGCATGCACTCTGCCAACGGAGTCCTATGGGTGGGTGGGTTCTGCTTAGGCTGGCCAATGGGGAGCTTCGGCAGGACAGGAAGAAGATGGAGAGTGAGGTGGGGAACTTTGCCCCCTGGCCCCACCCTGTGGGTACTTGTGCCTGCAGCTCCCTCTTCCCAAGATCATGGCTCCATAACGTGGTCTCTCCGTGTGGCTCTCTGTCCAGGTTCCAGTTATTTCTCTTCCCCTCTAGGCCTTGAGGTGAGACAGAGCCCTATGCCGGGGGCACTGTTCCTGCAAGCCTCCACTTTGCCCATACTTTGTAAATAGAAAACTCCCTTCCAATGACCTCACTTGTTAAAAATAATAGCATTGTTTTTAATGGATGTGCCATAGGCTCACAGTGCTGGGCCTCGGTTGGCACCCGCTATATGTTCATGTGGACAGTTCAGGGAAACTTCGATTTTGGAAGCGACTGGGGGTCTGCAGTGTGCAAGAGTGAGCATTAACATCAACATTGGCTCCGGGAGTCTGACAGACTTTAAGACTTCCTTAAATGTCCCTGTTTCTTCCTCAGACCCTGACTGGTACAGACCGCATTAATTCACATTTACTCTTTCCTCAACTTTCTAAGCCAAGACTGCAAACTGGTGGCCCTCATAGGTTGAATTTGCCTGTCACATGTGCCTAACTGATCCATGCAGAGCTTGAACATCCTTTCAAATTAGTTTACAACCTTCAAGCACTGGGAGAGTTTATGTAAGTAGGTGTTCATGTCGAAGTTAGATCTGCAACATGGAGCTTCCCTCCTGGCTACGCTCAGCCAGGGCGCAGGAACTGCTGCGCCTGTTGGCTTTTCAGAAGCTGTGCTCGGCCCCCTAATCCGTCTTTCTTACTTACGTTACTTGCCTGGCTCCTTCACTCATTGAGTTTATGACCTTTCAAGTCTTCCAGACTTCATCTGCCCTTAACTATGGCGGAGAGTGGGGGATGGTAACTGCTGGCGAGAGAAACCAGAACTGGTTGTGTCCTCGGGCTTGGGGAGTAGCTCAGATGGCAGTCAGTATAGGAGGAAGAAGAGAAGCGTGATGGCCCGTGAGCTTGGAGTGGGCGAGGGGGCAGCAAGGTGGGCTGTGGTGTGGATCTGCCTGAGCAGGAGATACTGTGCTTTGATCGTGGGTGAGCTGAGGTAGATTTGGGGGTATCAGCTGCAGTAATCAGCCAGCAGTAAGAGCTAATAGGGAATGTGGGAGCCTCTCATTGGACAGTCTCTCTGTGTATTGAGTTCAGATGGAACCAAAGAATTAGAAGGCTGTGGGTAGAATGGCCTCCTTTGCCCTCCTCTCTGGAGGCTTCTAGTGGAGTTCTGGGAGTGGATAAGAGGGAAAAGGTCAAGGCTCTTGACTTCTTAATGAGATGATGCTGCAAATTTCCTCCTGCTTTGCTTATCAAGTGTGCCAGCTCACCAAGGGCAAGGTTTGGGCTGAAGAGAGTTCTTGCCTTGTCAATAAGCCAAGAGAGCTATTTGGAAGTTTCCAACACTCCTCGGCTCCAAATCCCGGCACAAGAGAGCTTAAGGCGTGAAGAGGCTCAGAGCAAAGTACCTCAGTTCAGGCTGGGACTGCGTGTGCCATAGGCTCACAGTGCTGGGCCTGGTTGGCACCCACTATATGTTCATGTGGACAGTTCAGGGAAAGTTTGATTTTGGAAGCGACTGGGGGTCTGCAGTGTGCAAGAGTGAGCATTAACGTCAACACTGGCTCCGGGAATCTGACACACTTAAACCCAGCCCATCCCTTAAAGCTGGGGCCTTGGCAATTTAGTTAATACCTTCCTGTAAAATGAATGCTGATCATCAGAGCTGAGTCCTTGCTACTCACAGCGTGGCTGAGGACCACTGACCTCAGCATCTCCTGGGAGCTTGTAGAAATGCAGAAACTCTCACACCCCAGACCCACTGATCCAGAATCTGTTTTCAAAAGATCTCCAAGTGATTTGTGTGTATCTTAAATTTTGAAAAGGGTTGATCAAACTCCTAGAGCTTTACATACAATTCATTGAGGAGTAGTGAAATTCAGTGACTCAACACATATTTCTTGAGCACAGACTATGTGCCAGGCTCTGTGGCAAATGCTGGGCATACAGCAGTGGACATGATAGATAAACCCCAGCCATTGCAGGATTTACTATCTAATGGGGAGAGACAAATAGGTAAGATAAATATGTAAAATATGGGACATATTTGATAGTGATAAGCATGAAGAAGAAAAATCAAGCAGCCCTCCCACTGGGAAGTGGCAGGGAGAAGGATTATGGTAGCAGATAGAACGACAAGAAGGTGCCATCTGAGCAATGGCCTGATGGAGGCGAAGAAAGGTACATTCCAGGTCACCTGCAAAGCGCATTCAGAGATCCCGTAGCAGAAGCGTGCCTGGTGTGCTTGAACGATTGGCGACAGAACCAGTTGGCTCAGATGGAGTGAGTGAAGGGCAAGTGCTAGAAGATGAGTTGGGAGAGAGATGAGGACAGGGGGCAGATGATGTGTGACTTCAGACGTTACCGAGGACCCTGGCTTCTCCTCTAGCAAGCAGGGACCCCCTGGAGAGGTGGTGTAAATGAGTGGCATATGGTAAATCCTCAGGTGAGGGTGACCACCACTGTGGTTGTAATTGTTGCTATTGTTCAGAGGTTGTGCAAACAGGTTGGACTCACCCTTGAGTTGGCAGCATTGATGTGGCTTCTCCAGAATTTCCTCTGGAGAGGGTGCTGCCTCCCAAGCACCCACAGCTTTCTGAAAGCTCTTGGGTGGGGAGAGGGTGGAAGCTGCCAGTCTTACTCACGATCATATCTCAGAGCCTGGCACCTAACAGGTGCTCAATAAATACTTGTCAGTTAAAGGAATGAATCTGTTCAAAGACTAGGGGGTGGCGGGGGCTCAGGAAGGCTGGGGAGGAGGGGCGGGGTACTGTCAGAAGCAAGTGCTGGGCTCAGTGCATTCAGGGCACCCTCTGGGGCGTGATGCCCAGGAGCAGTACAGCAGCCCTGGCCATTTCTGATCACACAGTAGGCGAGGTGACTCAGAAGCCACAGGGACTCTATGCCAAGAAATCCTGTTCTTTTGTGCTAGACTTGGCAAGGATCCTGTCCTGCAGCCCCAGGTACCATATACTCCAGCCCAGACTCCTCCACAAAGCTTTCTCCCCAGCAGTGCTACTCGGGCAGCTGGCTGGAAGGTGGCCACACGGACAGCCACCAGGCAGCGATCAGAGACAATAGCTGCACACGTGCCCTCCGACAGGATGATCTGCCCCCAGGGCCAGAGCCCAGAGTAGTGGTTCTCAACCAGGAGGATCTTGCTCCACAGGGGACCGTTGGCAATGTCTAGAGACATTTTTGATTGTCACAACTGGGAGAAGCTACTGGCATTTAGTAGGTGGAGGCCAGGGATGCTGCTAAACATCCCTCAGTGCCCAGGACAGGCCCTCACAGCAGAGAATGATTTGGCCCAAACATCAATATCATTATTGTCCCATAAGGAGCCTTTTCAGACATACTTTCTACTTGCTTCCCCCAGTGGAATTTCAATACCACAGGGAGCTGTCTATATGGTACAATCATTAACACGTTGTGGGTATAGCTGTGCTTTATACAGAAAAAGAGAAAAATGTTTAAGTGTCCATTGACAGAGGAATGGATGAACAAAATGTGGTATATGCACATACGGCGTATTATTAGTCAGCCTTAAAAAGGAAGGGAACTAGGACACAGGCTAGGACAGGGATGAGCTTTGAGGACATTATGCTGAGGGAAATAAGCCAGCGACAAAAGGACTAATGTTGCATGTCCCCACTTACACGAGATAGCCAAGGTAGTCAGACTCAGAGACAGAAAGTAGGAGGGTGGTTTTTGTGGACTAGAGGGAGGTGGGAATGGGGAAGTTATTTGTTTAATGGGTATAAAGTTTCAGTTTCTCAAGATGCAAAGAGCTCTGGAGATGGACGGGGTTGATGGTGGCACAACACTGAATGTACTTAATGCCCATGAACTGTACCCTTAAAATGGCTAAGATGGTAAATTTTGTGCTATACGTACTTTATCATAATTTTTAAAAAGAGTAATATTTTTCTAACCCCCACCCCACCCCACCTCTCCCAACCTCAGCATAAGAACCATTTCTCACACTTGGGGACGATATCACCCCCATTCATAGTCAAGAGAAGTCCTCGCACAAGTCACACGTGTTTGGGTGTTCGCGGCAGTAGGTGATGGGAGGTAGGTGTCCCTCCCCAGAGACCTTGGGAGAAGTTCTTAGGAGAATGGTGCCCATACAGGGCAGCGGTGCTGATGGAAAGGTGCTCATGGTCACCACTCAGAGACCGGCTGTCACAGATGCTCCATGATCATCCTCTCCAGATTTTCAGAAAATCCATAACCAGATGGTTCTTGCTTCCTCTAGCCAGTGACTCAAAGACAATTTCAAATCAACCTCTTCACTAGAAGCCAAAGAATCCATTCATCCCACCCCGCCTCACACACACCCACACACGCACACACACACACACACACTAAACAAGATGCACGATTTTTTGTAAGTTCTTTCTTACAAACAAGATTCACTGTTTCCGTCCTGCCTGCAGTGTATTTTCTTTCCTTTCACTTATAAATTCTGCTTTTGCCTTGGTTCCATGAAACAGTCTAGGAATATGAGTCTTCCTCACACAAGAACCAAACACCGTGCAAATAGCCCAACATCTCTGAATTGTAAGTAAAATGTGCCATATGCACACCAAGGAAGAGTATGAGACAGTTACAAACAGTGCCCCAGATGTGCATACAGCAACATACAGAGGTCTAAAACCCGCAGTGCAATGCCACTTCACAGAAGTTAAAAATAGAAACACACAAAGCAGTTATACGTGTTTTGCAAAACATACACCCCAACAGAAGGACATATTCACCATGGCAATGGGAGGGATGGGAATGGAGAATGGAGGTTAGAGGAACTGCACAGATTTATAGAACAAGGGCTGGGTGCTGCCCAGCAAAGGGTGACACTGTGACAAGCTGGAAGGATGAATGACCCAGCCCCCTGCACCCAGGATGAAAAGCAAAGTAAACAAACAAAAAGGAAAAAAAAAGAGGGAACATAGCCTATCACAGGCCACATGGATAATTTTAATATTCATATGCACAAGGTAATGCCTGCATGTTTAAGGCAGAATCATACAAGAGAGAAGATATCCAGAAAGCTCATCTGAGCAGCTAGCAGTGGTGGCAGGTGGAACTAGAGGGTGGAATAAAGGCGAAGAGTCACCCAAATAAACAGCTCAGTTAAGGGTTCAGGCTTGTCTGGATTGATGATGATAACATGTCATTCACTGAGGAGTTTGGTCACCCCACTCTCACCATCCAAGGTCCAAAAGAGCTCCAAGCAGCCATAGAGCATCATGCCTGATTCCCTGGATCAGTTAAAACTCTGTTGTTACAACCAACTGATACCCGCTAGGTTGGCTTAAGCCCATGCAGGGTCACCTTCCTATAGAGAAGCTGTGGATCTCCCAGACCAGAGGGCTGAGAAGCATGTGGGCTTTGTGCCAGCTTAGATGCAGAGGGCACCTTTCTCTGTGGCTTCTCTCAGTTGTTTTCTGAGCTCCTTCTTCCTCCTTCTCCACCCTCAGACCCACTTTCTCTGCTTCTGTTCTCAGAATAATAGCCATTCTTTCTGGTGTAGACTCAACCCAGACCATCATGTCACCATTTGCAAGAATGAATTAGAGGTTTTGTCAGTTGATCTGGAGAGATTTATACAAGCTATTTTTAAATAAGAGGAAGAACAAAGTGCAGAAAAGAGTGTAAAATAGAATTCCACTTTTGTGAAACAAAGAATAATTTTTAAAAATCCTTATCTTTTGGCATGTGTCTGTATATATGAAATATATATAGATAGAGGTATAAAATTAAGCACAAATAGAAATATTTTGAAGAGATACATTCTGAGTTGTTAACGTGGGTCACCTAGCACTGGGTTACAGATGATGTAGTTGAAAATGGGAGTAGACAGGAGCAAGGAAATCAAGCACTGCAACAAAAAATGCATATTATTACCTGTATTTGTTTACGTAAAGTTATATATAAAAAGGAAATTAAACAAAAGGATTAAGAAAGAAAGAGAGAGCAAAAGAGAAAGACATAGCAGTCCAACCAGGCTGAGATTCAAATTCTTACATCACATTCCAAACTCACAGGAAAGGACTCTGATTGGTCCAGTTTGAATCCAAGGCCACCTTTAGACCAATCAGCTGTTATCAGGAAACAGAGTCAGTGGATATAAATATGTCTGGTCCTATTTTACCTGTGTAGCTGAGGGGATAAGAGGAAAAAAGGCCCAGAAACCTGGGGACTGGGATAGCTAGTCACATAAAACAAGTTTTCCACTAATATTTTTTCTTTTCTCTGAATTCTTAGGATCTTTAAGAGGAAGGATTAGAGGAGGGGGAGGCAGGCATGAATCAAGTAAGATGTGGAGGCCACTCAGGAAGTAACTGGGTGAACAAGACCAGGAGAGCTTATGCAAAGGTTCTGTGGCAAGGCAGATCACAGAACCATCAGGGATTTCTCAGTAATTCTAGGTGAGGGAGTAAGAGGGGAAAATATTGAGAGAAGATGTGAGGGTAGAGACACAACGGGGGCCAGACCATGAAGGCCCTCCTTGGTCGCTTCTGGTGAGGGGAGAAATCAGCAACTTTGTGGGACAGGTCGTGTAGAGCCATTGTAAGGACTTGGCTTTTTCTGAAATGATCTGGAAGCCACTGGCGGGTTTGGAGCAGAGGTGGGCAGAGTCTGACTTAGGTTCTAACAGGAGAGGTGCCATTGATATCTGTCCCCCAAACTTAGCTAGGTCATAAAAAAGATTGAGATATGTTACTGTCTAATCTCCAAGAGTTTCCAAGATAAGATTTTTCAGCCTCTCACCCGGAAATACAGTGAGGCCATTAGCCCCCCATTTTAATCAGATCTCTCCTATCCTATTAAGCAATTTGGGGCCATTTCTAGAGAAGATTTTGTTATTTCCCTAAATCTCTGACTGCTTCATTTAGACCTGACGTTTAGGTGGAATGCAATTAACACATTCCAAACCTGGTTTCCCCTGAAATCCAATCAATTGTAACTCGTTTTCAAATCACACCGCTTTCTCTAATTGTGAGCTGCGGCCTCCACAGAATAGCAATTTAAGTCAATTATTGCATTGCCTGTATGAAAATTGTGCTATTTATGTTGGCAGCTCCCCACATTACTGATGAGCTTCCTTGAGCTAATGGAATAATGAAAACGCAAAACAGATTTACCATTCTTAATAAGAGAAAGAGATAATGAAGGCAAATTAAAATGGAAGCTCAGATCTGCATGGAGAACAGGTAATGCAGTTTCTCCTTTTAAATTAACACCCGAATTCTCAAACACTGATGGCAGGGAGTGGAGGAGGAACTCACAATTCTATTAGACACAAGTGTGCTACTTGGGCTTGGTTTTTGGAAACTGTGGTCCTCACGCGCACTTCCTGGAGTTTAGTTACGGGACTCTCAGGTGCCAACCCTGCTGGTGTGCCACCCCCATCAACACCTCCCACCCCATTTATTAGAATAAACACGCTTTTCACCACACTAGGTTCAGTTCATGACATGCGTTAGGCCATTTACTCCTCCCCAAATTCTATGAGCTTCGTAGTCTTATTATCACCATTTTATGGAAGAAGAAACTGGGTTTTCGTAATGCAGCCAAAGTTTAAAGCTGCTCGTGAATCTACACTAAGATTTCTCAGTTTAGATTAAACCCCTAATCTTACCAGAGGTTTGTGCCCTAAGATGGCATGAGTGATCAGGGCTCCTTGTCCTGAAGGGAACATAAGGGAAATGGACATCTCACTAAGTGGGGACTGTGGACTGGTAAGAATGGCTTCTGTGATTCAGGCCACCCCTCACCACAGGACCTTTGCACAGGACTTGGAGGCGAGCACCCAGAAGAACAGAGTTTGGCTTTCCTTACAGTTCGTTGACATGCGTGTGGCTTGGAAACCAAAGGAAAGTGTTTAATAAAACAAAACCTTACCTGAGTTTGTGGACCAAGAATAATCCAGGAACAACACTCAAGTCAGTAAGAAAAGTGGCCAGCATCGAGGTTCGCACAGAATACGTGCTTAGTTCCTTACCACCTCCCCCAACCCCGCCCCAGCTTAGGGCCGACCCTGCTGACTAGGCCTCTGTTTGGAGTAGCTTTTGCCATCTTCTGACTGCCTCCACCCCTCACATGGGCCACAGACCGTTCTCCCTTGGTGGCTCATCTTTCTTTTCTGAGGTCAGCATTCAGCTGTGTGACCTGGGACAGGTTGCTTGACCTCTCAGAGCCTCCATTTCCTGAGAGGGAGTTGGGCAGTACCTCTGGCCTCCCTTCTAGCTCCATGTTGCTAGGAATCCCCACTCTGCTCCCTCTTGCAACGGCTTGCTCTCCTCTTCCTTCCCCCTTTTCCGCCTCTATCTGTCCCCTTTCCTTCTGTCTGTGCACTTCTCCATGCACCTCCCCACACAGCTCCGACTTTCTGTCTAGATCATGTTTTCCCAGGGCTGGAGGAGCAGGACAAGATAGGGAAGACCCCCCTCCTTTTCCGAAGGCTTCGGGCTAGATACCAGGGTGCTCGGCTTGCCTTTTCAAGAACCTTCTAGCACAGGTAGATCTCAGCCAACGTCTGGTCGGCAAGCTAAATATTTACGGAGCTCCTAGGATTTCCCGCCACATTAAGCTGCCGCTTATCTCTCGTCTGCACACAGCCTTCTCTGTTCACCTTTGGTCAGACATTTCCCAGAACTCTCTGGGTTTCAGGCACCATCTCTCAGGAGGGTGATGAAACCATGTCCACCTCTAATCACTTCCAGGAATAATAATAGCTCCTTATGCCGTATAGGATTTCTCAGAGCACGTTTGCACATGCTATCTGACTCACTTCTCACAATAGCCCCACGAATTAGACTTTTGAGTCCCACCTGCTTCAGGGCTCATATCCAGTGTGTGGTAGAGCTGTCAGCAGCCTCCCTTGTGCCCACTGTGGTTGCCAAAGGCCAGCTTGCCCAGGTCTGGCTCATCTGTGGGACCCAGGACAAGAGTATAAATGGGGACCCATATGCCAGATGTCTAATATGCAAAAGTTAAAAACAAAGTGAAGTATGATTTTTCTTCTCCTACTTTGACATATATATCTGGAAGGCCAGATTTGAAGTTAGAGATCTCGAACTCCTGGAGTTTTTCCCTGGAATATGCTAGAAAGCCATAGCACGCATGGCCTTTTTAGTTTCATGAGCCAATAAATTTTCTTTATGCTTCAGCCAGCTTAAGTGTCTGTCAGTTATAACTAGAAGTCCTGATAACAATACATCACTGTGGAAGACAGACCAGGGCATAGGAAGGTTGCTCCATGGTCCCCTTAAAAACTGGGAAGGTCAGAGACCCATGGTCATTAATGACCAGACCTTTTAGATAAAAGAATAGTAATACAAAGTTGAGTTGAAGAAGGGGACCAAAAAAACTTATAAATCCTTGCACAACATGGACATACACCACAGCTTTTTTAAAATGAGAAAATAATACAGAAATACTGTGGGCACCTGGCTTACTCTCAGAGTATCACAGTTCCTCTGGTCCAATCTCTTTATTTTACAAATGAGGAAATGGAGGCCTAGAAAGAGGATATGGTTCTCACAGCTAGTGAGCAGCAGGAGTCATTCATCAAATCAGCAAATATTTATTGATCACAAAGCATGTCCATGATCTTAGAGTAAACACGGGACACCACAGGGCAGGGGCTGGCAAACAATGTCCCACTGCTTGGTTTTGCAAATAAAGTTTTATTGAAACAGCATGGCCCACTTGTTTATGTATTATCTATGGATGCTTTTGTATTGCACAATCGATGTTGTATGGCTGCAACAGAGACGATATATCATAAGAGGGTCAAGCTGGACCCTGGGTTCTGACTATCTACAAGGTAATGCACCTTGTCTCAAAGCTTCCACCATCCTTACTGGAGGCTGAAGGACCCCTGGGTCAGGGAGTCAGGCTTTCTGGATCATCTCTCCCCTTGGAAGGGGTCAGGGCAGCAGTCTTGACTTCAGAATCTTTATTGGAAAATAAACACTCTTAATGTACAAGAAATCCCATCCAAGGGTCCAGTCAAAACATCCCTGTATGAGATTGATGCCATCCTAATGGGCTCCAGATGTCCCTTTGTCTCCGTGTCCCGGTGACCTGAGGGGGGAGGCAGGCCCTGGGGGGAGGCACGAGGCCGGTTTGGAACTCAAAGAGGCATCTTCACTGCCCCAACTTCTCTCTGTGCGGGGAAGTCTGGGGGCCTCTATCCCCCTGCCCTGCTCAGCCTCACCAGGCCCATCCATCTCTGGCCTCAGCGGTCTCTGCGGCCCCCTTCTCTTGAGTTTAATCAGCCTTAGTGGCTACAATTCTCCTCGGAATCAGAGCTGAGGCTGACTTCCTGCAGGCCAGACTGAGCTGGAAGCCCGGGTCCATGCCAAAGCCAGGCCACTGCTCAGAGACTTCTGGAAGGAGCCAGCTGGGGACAGGGCAGGGGCGGGGGCGGGGTGAGTAGTGGATGGAAGGGGCCAGAGAGAAGCACTGGAGACCAGAATGGGAGTTGGAAGCGCAAGCCCAGGAGTAACTCTATTGAGAATTTCTTTCAAGATTTCCTATTCAACACCCTGACATTGAAATACCGGAGCTGGCCGCTGGCTCTCTCACACCCCATTTCCTGCCACACCCACTCTGCTCCAGCCACGCCAGCCTGCTTGCTGTTCCTCCAACAGGTCACCCATCGTCCTGCATCCAGGCCTTTGCAGGTGCCGGTCCCACCACCTGGAGGGCCCTTTCCTCAAACATCTCCGTGGAGGGCTCGCTTTGTCAGGGTGTCATTCCCCAGAGAGGCTTTCTCTGACCCTCCGGCCTAGAATACCTGCCTCCTCCCCATCTCGTTCTATCTTTCTTGCTTCCTGTTTCTTCAGAGCACTGCTCACTACCTGATATTAGACTGGGTGCTCTGTGGTCTGTTTTTACATTTATTTTTCCATTTGTCTCTCACTAGACTCTACATGTCCCAACTGCCCCAGTCCCTTACCCCCCTCACCCTGCGTCTCTAGAGTCAGGAGCAGGCAGTGGGCCACCCTGTGATGTAGCTGTGCGGGAAGCTGCAAAGGGCCTGAGAGCTGGGAGCACATCTTAGGCACTTTGACTGTCCTTGGTCAGGCCCGTGTGGCTGCCCGTGAGGAGCGGGGTCCGCTGGAGAGGGCCTCACACCAGGCAGGGCGCCGTACTGGAGTTTCACAACAACCCCGGACAGGAGGTTACATAGATCATTACCCCATTCGCAGAAGAGGAAACTGAGGCACAGAGAAGTTAAATACTTGCCCAAGGTCACATAGCAAGCAAGTAGGGGAGCGAGAGTTGAACCCCAGTGTTGCTAGTTGGGAATTGGGCCCCAGGCTTATTTGAAGCCAAGGCCAGTGTCCTCGTCTTTATACAAGGTATCCTTATGCAAGTGTGCTCTGGAGTCCAGGAGAATTCAGTCCTCTCCATCCTCAAGAGTGGCTCAGAAGGGGACAGAAGCCAGAAGAGAAATGCCTTGGGGCCAGATTGGGGTGGAGGGTCAAGACTAACTGCATGTATATGACTCTTAGGTTGCTCCAGTGCCAGCAGTCAGGCTGACCTTCCTCCTCCCCCGTCACTGTCCAGATGTTAGAATCAAGGTTTGTGGTAGCTGCAAGAAAGAGCCCTGTGTACTCTCCCAGGCCTTCCTCCCTGAAAGAAACCAGACTAAATTCCTCATGATTTGTGTGAATTTCCATCATGTACACAGCCCAGTTTTAGCTATATCATCCAGCTGGAAGCAGAGGCTTCTAGAAATCTAGTCTTGGAAGGGGACTTAGAAACAACTCTCCTTTTATCTCATTCTGTTCCACCCTCACTGATGTTCCTTGAGGACACAGGGCATGCTCTTACCCCAGGGTCTTTGCATTTACCAGGCCTTCTATCTGAAACAGTTTGTCTCCTTCCTGTCCTGGCCCAAATGTCACCTTCTCAGTAAGGCCTTTTTTTATGATTGCAAACTGCACACCTACCAGTGCTTCTGTATTCCCTTCCTGCTTCATGTTTTCCTATAGGACTTATGTCCTGGCATACCAGGGATTTTACTTGTTTTCATATCTATTACCTTCCTCCACCCCCTGGGATGTCAGCCTCATGGGGCCAGGGGTTCCTGTCTATTTGGCTTGCAGCATATCCAATGCCAGGCACACAGGAGACGCCCAGCATACATCTATCAGATAGATGGCTGCCCAGAGCAGCCCATTTTACAGTTGTGCAAATCAAAGACCAGCAGAATGATGGGCTTGCTCAAGTCCATACAGTCAGTTAAAGTCTGAGCTAGTGTCCTGGGGCTGCTGTGACAAATTACCACAAACTAGGGGGCACAAAACACCAGATTCCATTCTCTCACAGTTCTGGAGGCCAGAAATATGAAATCAAGGTGCTTCCTCCAGAGGCCCTAGGGGGGGTTCCTTCTTGCCTCTTCCAGGTCCTGGGGCTCCGGCATTCCTGGGCTGAAGCTGCATCCCTCCAATCTCTGCCTCTGTCTTCACAAGGCTTCTTCCTGAGTCTCTGTGTCCTTCTTTTTTTATTCACAAAGACACCTGTCATTGGATTTAGGACCCACCCCAGCTCCAGGATGACCTCATCTTGAGATCCTTAACTAATTACATCTGCAAAGAGCCTATTTCCAAATACGGTCATATGAGTAGTTCTGTGTGGATGTGAATTTGGGGGTCACTGTTCAACCACTACCCTGGCAGAGGTGATGAGAAGCTGTGCCTCCCCACAGCCACAGCACCCGGGCACTTCACACGGGGCAGATCTACTCTGCTCTGGGAGGTGGAGTTCGAGCTACAGCTGTGGCTGTCAGTCTCCTGTGGACTAGTCAAGAACGAGAGGGAAAAAATAAACTCTGTGACTAATGAAAGCTGTAAGAGGGTCTCAGCTGATCCCTGTAATCCCCTGCCTTGAGCTCCGCTTTCCATCTTCAGTTGAGGGTCTTTTTTTCCCCCCTCTTCTTCAGAGTTTCCCCAGAGAAGCAACCCTTCCACATTTAATAACCTCCCCCGAGCCCCCACCTCAGGAAGTCCCCAGCTTTCCCTGAAATAATGTAATAGCAGGATGATCCCCACATGTCTATCTTGACCCCATGATAGATGAATCCCAGTGAGAAAAACATGAGAGGCAGGGGAAGCTGGCGGTGAGTAGTTGAGAATGTGGCTGGTTGTTTGCATCTGTGCACAGATGCGTGTAAGTGAGAGTGTGAGCAGCTGCCACATACGTGTGCACGAGGTAGGATTCTGGGGTTCAAGCCAGGGATATGGGGCTGATGTGGGACTGTGTGCAAGTAAAAGTGTGCATTGTAGGATGTTACTGGAGTGTGCACATGTGAGTGAACAGAAACGAGCATGAGTGAGTGTGCATGTGTATTTGTGACTGTGTGTGTGCTTGTGTGCATGAGTGCCTGCCCAAGAGAGTGGGGGAGGGTATATTAGAGATGTGTGCCCAGGTAAGGATGTAAGTGTGCATGTATGAGTGTGTTTGTGTGTCCATGGGTCCATGCGTGCAAAGGTCTGAATGTGTGTATATGGGCCTGTGAGAGTTTGGGTAAATGTGTCATCAGGAGTGTGGTAACTTACAGTGTGGTGACTATAGTCCTGTACATTTGAAAGTTGCTAAGAGAGTAGAGTTTTAATGTTCTCACCATAACAACAACAAACAGTAATTACGTGGGGTGAAAGATATGTTAACTGACCTTACTGTGGTAAGCATTTCACAATACTGTATACGCGTGATTAAATCATCACATTGTACACCTTAAACTTTACAATGTTACATGTTAATTATATCTCAATAGAACTGGGAAAAAATTCATGGGACTGAAAAAAGAATGTGTGTAACTGAACATTAGGTTAACATTAATAATAATACCCAACTCCCCGTACAGTCTGTCCTCTCCCTCCTTTCCTCTCTGACCTCGCCCTGTACTGCCCTGCCCCAGCATGCTTTCTTTTCCAGCTCCCACATCAGGTTCCTTGAACACAGCAGGCTCTTTCCTGCCTCAGGATTTTTGCACTTGCTCTTCTCTCTGCCTGCAATGCTCTTCCTCCAGAAACCCAGATGTCTCCCTCCCTCACCTTCTCCAAACGGCTCAAATGTCACCTTGTCAGAATCCGCTGCTGTGCCCCCCACTGCCCTCCCCTAGCTTTCCCAACCCTCCAGCCCTGGCGCAGGGCAGGAGGACCAAGAGGCAGGGTAGGAAGAAGGAGTGGAAGGGGGACCAAAGGTGAACAGCGAGTTGGCGAATATAGAAAATTTCACTGGCTTGACATCCCAGATATGCCAGATCACATATTCTTTGCTGTCAAATTTTGGAAAGGAAGTTTTTTAGAATGTTTGGCTAAAGGGGAGTTTAGAAATCATCTAGCTTCATGCTTCTTAAATGATTTGTGGTCATGAGCTAGCATTAATCTTCTGTGGATAACAAGTGACAAAAATATGAAACCTCAATCTGGCTTAAGCCAAAAAGCAAATGTGTTGGCTCATGTAACTGTAATATCCAGAAGTAGAACTAGCTGCAAGCTTGGCTGGACCCAGGGACTCACCCATGTTATCAGGACCAGTCCCACTCTCTCAGCTCTGTTTTCCCTTGTGTTGGCTTCAGACCAGGAGGCCCTCTTTGCAGAGGGGCCTCAAGTGGCTTTGGGCTTCATTCAGTTAGCTTAGCAACCTGAGTTCATATCACAACAGCAAGAATTCTAGGATGACACTCACCGGCCTGGCTTGAGTCTTCTGCTCATAACAGAAAGATGGCTCGAGGTAGAGGGTGTAGTAAGCATCGATTACTTTTGCTGACCAGCATGCTTTCACCAAATAGCATAACCCTGATTTTCCTCTGGGAAGCCACCTTCTCCCCTGCTCCCAGTCTACAAGCTGGTGGGGCAGTGACTGCTCCTGACCACAGTGCTTGCTTGGTTCAGGGGGATTCCACGTGTCTTCATCTGCTCAGGCTACTATAACCGGATGACCTAAACAGCATCCATTTATGTCTCACAGTTCTGGAAGTTGAGAAATGCAAGATCAAGGTGCGGGCAGATCCAGCACACAGTGAAAGCCCACTTCCCGGTTTGCAAACAGCTGTCTTCTCATGGATCCTCAGTGAGGGAGGAAGCAAGCTCATTTGTGTCTCTTCTTACAAGGACACTAATCCCAATATGAAGGCTCCATCCTCATGACCTACTCACTTCCCAAAGGACCACTTGCTAATACCACTGCATGGAGGATTAGGGCTTTCACACATGAATCTGGGTGGACACAAGCATTCAGTCCATAGCAATACGAGTTCAGCCAAGCCAGGCAGGCTGATCCGAGGGAATCCCGTGGCTTATACATGAGGAACAATCAAGAGAGGTTGTTTCTGGCTGCCTCCAGACATGGCGTTAGAGGGTATCAGGCTGGAGCCTTGCCAGCCAGCCCGTCATCCCAAAGGGAAATCCCATCTCTGAGTTACCCCGGGGAGATGGCATCGAGAGGTGAGATGGCTGGAGCACTTGCAATGCGGTGTGGCGGAAGCCAGCCCACCACCCTGTACTTTTTAGCTATAAAACTCAATAAATTCTTAGGGGATGAAGAGCTTTTGTTCAGTGGGTACAGAATTTCTATTTGGGGTGATGAAAATGTTCTGGAAATAGATAGTGGTGATGGTTGCACAATACTATGAGATATACTTAATGCCCCTGAAGTATATATACACTTAATAAATGGTTAAAATGGTCAATTTTATGTGTATTTTACCTCAATAAAAAATACCAATAAATTCTTCTTTTGCTTAATTCCGTTTGAATTGCATTTATACCTCTTACAGGCCCAAGTCCACGGTCACACTAGTTACACGCCTCAGTATATGGAAAT
This sequence comes from Manis javanica, assembly GCF_040802235.1. Taxonomy (NCBI): domain Eukaryota; kingdom Metazoa; phylum Chordata; class Mammalia; order Pholidota; family Manidae; genus Manis; species Manis javanica. The sequence continues at coordinate 12,584,011 of NC_133160.1, read as the reverse complement.
ACCTCTGTCCTGTGTCCCTCCGCTCGTGGGTTCCACCGGCAACTGATGGGGAGTCTGGATAAAGGTTTGGGCAGGTGCTGACGTGCTTATCTCTTCTGGGTGTTGCAGGTGTGTTTGTATAAAGGCTTTGGTAGGAGAGCTCAAGTCCAGTGGCTCCAGTGGCGGTGTTCAGCACAGCAACATGGAAGTGAGGTGGCGTCCCCACAAATCTGCAACAGACTCATTCAACACAGAGCACATGGGAGACGTGACCCCTGCCCCTGGGAGTAGCCAGGCCCCTGGCGTGCTGGCCTGCAGGGGCCTCCAGGGATTTCCCATCTCACTTGAGAGGCTTCTCCTCTCCTACCAGCAGGCCGATTGAGACAGGGCCCCCCGTACCACTCACCCACTCAGCTTGGCGCTAAGTGCTTCCCCAACCAGATTTTTTCTCCCTTGGAGCAATTATGTGCGACTTCCTGGTGACAGATGCTGTCAGATTCCGATGCCCTGGTGGGGCAGACAGTTGGGGGCTCCCCTCCCTCCCTCCTCACCTTGTCTGGTTCCCTTCCTCAGCCTCTCTACCTCCAAATGGTTATTAAGTTAACCAGCAGTGTATCTGGCCCAGCTGCAACATTTCTGGTGGATTACTGCCACCAGCTAGACAAGGACTCCCCTCTCCTCGCAGGGACTGGGTAGATCTGCCCCAGACAGCCTCTTCTCCAGTTTCTGCTCATTCATTCATTCTGGCCCATGCAACCTCGCTGACCTCATTTCCTACCCTCTGGTTTGATGGCGGGTGTGTGGCACACTCACTCCTTTCTGCTCCTCTGACATGCCAGCTTTCCCTGTCCCATTCCCATGCCAACCCCAGCCTCCCACCTGCTGTGCCCTCTGCCAGGAAAACCCTCTTCCAGAGCTTCCCCTGGCCGGCTCCTCCTCATCCTCCAGGCCAGATATCACTTCGGAGAAACCTCCCCTGACCACCTGGTGAGGCTTTACCACCCCCTCAGACCTTTGCAGATCATTGCTCTGTTTATCCCGTTGAGGCACCAGCATTATCTGATGGTTTTCTTGTTGAATTACTGGTGTGCTCATGCAGGATCTGTTCATCCCAGCCGGAGGAAACGGGGTCAGAGGGAACCTGGTCACCTTGTTTCTGGAGCCCAGAACCCTCTCTGGCCCCAAGTTGGTGCCCTGCATCTTTGAGTGTCTTCGTTTGGGTCTCCCCAGAAGCAGATTCTGAGACAAGGATTCAAGGGCAGGAAATGTATTTGGGAAGAATGGAAACACCAGTAAGGGGAGTGGAGAAATGACGCGGGAAGGAAGGCAGCCCCTGCAGGCTGTGGCGTCGGGCAGGTTTCCACGGTGGGCAATAGGAGCTTCATCCCATTGGAGCGCTGGCTGCAGAGAACATGCACCCAGAGTTACGGACCCCCAGGGAGTGAGCGAGCTGGAGTATTTATTCCCCATCACAGTCAGTCATTAGTTGAGGGCTGTGCCCAGGGGGATGAGGGCTGTTTCTTCCTTGGTACCTCCTACCTGCCCTGAACTTGTCTCCATGGCCCCTGAGAGCCCTCAGGCAAAGAAATGCAGGTATTGACAGATGGAAGTCAGGCTGGGTAAAGACAGGTGGGGGGCTGGCAGAGTTTGTTAGGTGAACAAATGAATGCATAACTAAATGTAGTCATTCACTAATTCCATAAGCCTGAACACCAACAAAATATGTAGTGTTGCGAATAATGACAATAGAATAAACAGACACGATTCTTTTTTTTTCAATTGAAGTATCATTAATTTACAACCTTTTATTGGTTTCTAGTTGTGGATAAAGTGAAGGTTCCTGTGGCCAGGATTCTCACCTGTCCCTGGTTGGCTACCTCACTACACACATGTGGGCAATGCATCATTATTGACTCTATATAAAAGAGCCCTGCCCAGTGCCCTGGGCAACACGGTGGCATGGCTGCAAGGCTGCAGGAGAGCAGAGGCTGGAGTGGTAGCAGCACCGAGGACAGAGGCCCAGAGGACAGCTGTGCGGGCAGAGAGGCCCAGAGGCAGAGACGGGATTGCTGTGAGCAGACTCGCTCTGAGTGAACAGGATTTTAGTGATTGACATGCCACCGTGGAAATAAAGTTGGGTATAACCCTTTCACCCCAAGAATGTTCTACTGTCATTTCTTTGGTCACATTGAATCCATAGTGAACTTGCCCGGGGCTGAAATCCACTGGCAAGACACAAGTATAAAACACAGTGGTTCACCAGTTCCCCATATGATTGAATCCTCACTCCCACTATTGTGTTCACTGTCCAGACACGGTCTTTGACTTCTGGAGCTGGTAGTCTGAGACGGGGAATGGGGAAGACAAACAAGGAACAGACCATCACAAACGTCATTGTTTAATTTCAACTGTGGCCCTGGCTCCAAGGAGACCTGGGGGCTCTGACCATTTGTAAAGTGGGGACCTGAGGCAGGGATGGGGCAGGCGGAGGCATCTCCCTGAGAAGGCCTCATTGAACCTTAGCCCTCCTGATTAACTTGAAGGAACAGCATTCCAGACAGAGGGAACAGGGTCATAGAGGGTCTGCGAGAGTGATTTGTTTGAGACTCACTTCATTAGAGTGCATGTTTCTGCTACACTCTGTCTCCATTGGGCATCGAATAAACATCTCAGATTTACATGTCTGAAGAAAATTCTTGGTTTTCCACTCCCAGACGTGCTTCTCCCACAAGCGTTTTCCCCATCTCAGTTGATGGCACTTACACTGTCCCAGGTTCTCAAATGTCACCTTGTCAGAGAAGATCCCTCTGATCACCAAAATGAGCATGAAGTGACATCCCCTCCACGGCCTCCTTTTTTCCCTCAACTCTACTTTGTTTCTTCATTGCTGTTATCAGCTGTACATGCTTAGTTTATCATCTGCCTCATTAAAATGTCAGATTCTTGAGTAGATGAACATTGCTGTGTTCCTTGGGAGGCCCCAGCTCCTACAACAGTGTGTGGGACATAGTGCTCGAGGAATTCTGTTCAAATAAATGAACACATAAATCAAAACATGAATGAATGAATGATTCTGTCTCCACTACCAGACTGTGAGCTGCACGTGGGCTAGGACTGTGTGTAATTTGCCACTGTGGCTACAAAAACAAAACTCCCAACCAGTAGTGGCTTTGGTATTTGAGACATACCTCATTTAACCAGACTTCTAGAGCCATCATTCTTAAACTGTGGTGATTCTGCCCACCAGGAGACATCTGACAATGCTTGTGGAGATGTTTTTTTTTTTCATGACTAGGCTGTGGGTGCTACTGGCATCTACTTGGTGGGAACCAGATATGCTGCTAAGCATTCTATGATGAACGGGACAGCTCCTTGCTACACATCTAAGCTGCTGGTAGCAGCAGTACAAACATCCAAGTTCACCAAAGAGGCCTGACCTTTGGTAGAAAGCAGGTGGGAGCTAAGCAGCCTGAGCCTGTAAATGTAAATGTCAGACAGCTGTGTGCATCTTTGGAGTGGAGACGCAAAACAGATACCTAATGTATCTGGTTAGAAATGAGGATTTTCTGGTCTGGGTATGCCTGTCATTTTGAATGTGCCTCTTCTATTATTTACAGCATATGTGCACCTGACCTTGTCAGTTTCACCCCAAGAAGAGCTTGGCGAACCATCCTCAGAGTCGGACCCAGAGGCTTGGTGGGGGCAGCTCTCTGCCAGCCTCAGCCTCTTCAAGCCTCTGCAGGGGCCAAGTCTGGATGAAGAAGCTCCTGCAGGAAAAGGTTTAGGAAGCTTTGCGACTCAGAGCAGAGTCAAAAGCACACTGATGTCTTGAATCCATCTTCCTCTGCCTACACCCCCAAACCTGCTGATGGCCCCAGTATAACCCATCTCGAGGTTATCCTTATTTCCTTTCCTCTCTTACTGCACGTCTTTCGCATTAGTAAATCCTGATGGCTCTGACTGCAACCTACGTCCCAAGCCTCGCCACTGCTCAGCTCCTCCGCAGTCACTGGTCTGGCCCAGGGCACCATCATTGTTAAATTACTGCACTTGCCTTCTCTCTGGGCTTCTTGCTCCTAGTCTTACCCCCTTTTCAAACCAGTGTCTATACAGCAGCCAAAGGGACCTTTTAAAAAGGAAATCACATCAGGTCCTACTCTGCTTAAGAGCCACCAATGACTAAGCATTGAATCTGGAATAGAATCAGAATTTCTAGCTAAGGCCTGAGCCCTGGTGATGGGTCCCGGGGGAACCTCCGCTGCAGCCACAGCTCCCGTCTGCCCCCTTATCCCTGCAAACTCAGTCCTGCCTCACAGGCATCCAGGCTGCTGCTTCCTCGCCCAGGAATGCTCCGTCAACAGACTCGCTTACCACTCGCAAGGCTCACTCCTTGTCATTCACATCTTTGCTCAAATGCCACCTCCTGGAAGGCTTCCCAAGCATCCCAGTGTAAACAGTTGGCCCACCCCATCAGGGACCATGACACCATCCCGTTCTATTTCCTTCATAACCTTCCCTGTGTCATTTATTTCTTTACTTGGTCACTACTGCCTTCCACTTATTAGAATGTTCTCCTTGTGAGAGCAGACAGCATTCTAGTTTGCTTGATACTATCTTCCCAGTGCCTAGAAGGGTACCTGGCACATAACAGGTGCTTGATAAATTATCGTTGAATTAACTAATGAAGCTCATTAGTGACTCCCTTCACCAGGGAGTCATCCCGACATCCCCAGGCCCTGGGAGTCCACCCTCTCTGAGTCCCCCAGCCCTGACTGTCTGGGAGCCTGCATGGAAGGGAGGAGAACACCCTGGCTCGGCTCCTCAACTAGACTCTAAACTCATCAAGGACACAGCCTGGTCTAGATCCAGGGCTGTCCTCCCCCAAGTAAGTGCCTGGTATGCAGTGGACGGGGAATTCTGCATCAGCACCAAAATGGTTCTGAGCACCAAGAAAAGCTTGGTTCTTCCTTCCTTGGGAACTCAGGAAGAGCACAGCATTGATCCAGAAGCACAGCACCCCCAGAACTTTGCCTGCAGAATGGTCTCACAAGTGTGAAGAGAAAGTGCATGGGGATGGGTATTTCCTGCTATAATCTGGGAAAACCTGGAGCTCCCCTAAAAGCCAATCATTAAGGGAATGACTGCGTGTATCATAGCTCTCCCTGCATTATGAAAAACTGCTGATTTAGACGAGCCAGAGGCTATGTGTGCTAATACAGAAGAGCTGGGATGCTTTGTTATTTATTCAGCACCTACTACATGCCAGGCACCTGCTAAATATGTAGATATAACAGGGAACAAAGAGGACAAAAACATCTGCTCAAGTTGAGGAAGACAAACGAAAAACTAAATCAAAGAAATAACATGGCAGATAGTAATAAGTGCTATGGAGGTAGTAATAAGTGCTGGGGGTGGGTGGTTGCCTGGTTTGTTGTCTGCAAAGTCATGTGGAGATGAGGGTCTTGGGAAGAAGGGGTGATCTGGGTCTGGGCTTCCTGGGGTGACTAATGTAATCAGGGGTCAAAGACAGATTAGTCCTGATGGTTTCAGGGCAGAGAAAGACGGGCAGCGTGAGTTTAAAGGGAGACAGGCCCCTCTTCTGTGCAAGCTGATGGGAGGGGCAGGTATGAGAGGCAAGGAAGGTGGGCGTCAGCTCCAGATCCACTCTGAAGAGCGATTCATGGGGAGAATCCAAGAGTTTTCCTTTCTTCTGGCTTCCAGTGGGTCCAGTGAAAGGCCCCTCGGCAGGAGATGAGGGGGTGGAAGCAGAGTGAGGGCAGGGTCTTCATCCATACCTTGCTCCCGGCCAGGCACCAAGGACATCCTGCTGAGGGCCATGGTCTCTCTCCACACATCCCTGTCTGGGGCTGGGGACTGCTGCCCCCCTGCATCCCTTCAGGCGTGGAGTGGGAGGGACTCCCCGCTGCTGCCCAGGTGCCCCGCACCATCCTTTATTGCTTTGTAAATATTCACTGTTCAACTCCCCTCTGTTACCCAGACTGTGCCATCTGCTTCCTGAGGGATCCTGACAGACACACAGAGTATAATCGCATTAGCTGGAAAAAGGTAAAATTAGCCACGTCTGCACAGGCACACAGAATGGCTTGGAAGCAACCACCAAACTGTCAGTAGATGAATAGGGGTGTTTGTTTTTCATAATGAATATACATTTTTTTTGTAATTTGGAAAGCACAGGACTGGAAACAAAACACCATCAGCCCCACTGGACCTGTAGTCGCCCGGACAGAGCCCATGCTCTCCGGACTGGCAGAGCTGACGAATGTTCTCCCTGAGGATCGTGTGGAGTTCAGGGACGGTCTGACTCAGGATAGTGCCTGGGTCCCTCGCCTCACCATTCCCAACACCTGATGCAGATCAAGCTTTACCCAAATAGTCACCTGAATTTTGGCTCCCCTCTTTTTTTGCAATAAATGAATATTGCCTTTTCTCTAGATAAAAATAGATATAAATATAAATTATATACATATACATGTACGTATACATATACAATCGACAACCTTGAGATAGATATAGTCACAGGGATGTTAACTGTGTTACTCAAATCTCCCATATCCTTAATTACTTCTGGCCACTTTGGGGCTTTTAATTTCTGGAAGGTGCAGAAGGCAGAGCTTGTGGCTAACTTGTAACACAGGTGTTTTAAGCCAGAACTCAGGTGCCATGATGTCTCCATTCAAGTACTGGCTTTACATTTGCTGGCTATGTGCCCTTATGGAAGATATTTAATTACCTGTTTGCCTCAATTACCCCATCTTCCAATGGGGACAATAATGGAGCTCACTCTTTAATTGTGAGAAGCAAGTGAGCTGATATGTGAAAAACACTTAGAATATTGTCTGGTCTGTGGCACATGCTATATGTCCCCTGTTCTTCCTTGCAGGTGGGTTTTGGTAGAATGGCAATTTTCCCAGCTCCATGTGATAGCTCATCACTGGTGTGAGCCTGTTTGCTGATATTTCTGCCCCACTTGCAACCTGAGGGTCACAGAGTGAGGTGCTAGCCAACAGGCCTTCAAAAGAAAGTCAGCCAGGAGGGAGCTGGGAAAACTTTTGCTTTCCTTACAAAAGGGCTATTTGCAACTGTCTTTACCCTTCAGTCTCCCCTGTCTTCTTTCTGCCTTGAAATCAAATGTGATGTCTGGAGCTGCAGCAGCCATCTTGTAGCCATGAGGCAAGAAGCTTGAGACAAGCAAAGAAAATCACAAATATGTGACATTATATGACATCAATGATCTGCTGCACCAACACCAGCAGCTGGCTCCTTCAGATTTCTCATTTATGTGGGACATAACCTTTCTTATTTAAGTGACTAGTAGTCAGATATTATTTCCCAAAGCCAAACACATTCCTAAATACAAGTGGTTTCCCACTTACAATTGAGGGTTTGTCAATGTCTTTTTTCTTTTTCTTTTAACCTCAAGTGCAGAAGGTTGAGTTAAACCTACTCCTCAGTTCTTGGCAAATCATCATTGGTCCAGGCAAGACCCTTCTTGATAAATTGATTAATTGACAATTGGTTCCCTTTTATTCCCTTTCCCTATTTCCTTTCCTTTCCCCTTCATAGGCAACCATTCTAGTATGTTTAAGATATATTTTTGACTTGCATGTGTTCATATACAATGTGCATTTTTTGTGTACATTATGTTTTTATCTTCTGTTAATGGTATTGTGCTGAATCTCTCTTCTTTCTTGCACTCCACACTAGTACTGGATTCTTAGGATCTGCCCATGCTGTGGTGTGCATGCCATTGCTATAACTGCTGCTTGGAACTCCTAGGGTGCATCCACATTTTATCCATCTACTCCCTTTTATGGATACCTGGTAACCTCCCTCTCCATACCCACCTCTAGTGCTGGAGTGATAACCTTATACAAGTCCTCTTATGGATCCTTGTGAGAAACTGTCTAGGACTGATACCAGGAAAGGAATGTTGGGTCCCACACTTTTGCATACAGTTAGTTGGACCCAGCAGTGTCTGTTTGCTCTTCAGAATGGCTGCATTGGTTTACCCTCCCACTAGAAAATTTGGCTTAATCCATTTTTCATTATTTTACATTTTAAGTTTCCATTGTTAGGTACACCAAAACTAAAGGTTTTTTTGGTGGGGTTTTCTCTTGTTCACAGGAAATATCCCTCATTTTCCTCTTCACATTCTTTTTTTGGGAGCCCCAAAGCTCAAGCACTTCCCTATTTTCCATGTTGCCTTTCTGACTCAAAACTCGTGCCTGCTAATCCTATGTGATCAGGATTTATGCCAATGCCCATAACCCATGCATGTCCATTGTCAAGATGAGATCATTCCTCTTGATGGATTCTTCAAAACAACAGCCTTTCCCAGACAAAGGAAAAGAGACTGACTGTCTGAGAGGTGTAGTGGGCATCTGTTGTTTATGTCTACCCAGAATCCACTCCTTCTGGCCATAGAATCCCAGTTTTCTTCTGGGAATACACTCTTATCCCACCTCTAGTCTCTGAGGCTCTATCTCTCCCATCCACACCCTGGCCAATCAGAGTATTTCACACTTCTAGCCACATGATTGGTTCAGCATTGGACAACTGACCCAGGGCATTTCATACAAATTTAATTCATGATATTGGCTGGAAGGTTTCAGGAAGAGGTGTTCTCTTTCTGATAAGGTTCCTAATCTTGGAGAATACAGCGTGGAATTGCTATAGGCCACCTTTGCCAGGACATGGAGAAAACATGCTTGAAAAGGGAAACAGATCTGGGAAAGAGAAAGAGAAAGAGAGAGAGGGTCACAAATTCATTAAGACACCATCATTTTTTGAGCTTCTGGATTCAGCCATGCCTGAAGCCTGATACTCTGGGTTTTCTTTTGTTTTTTCAGATACAAGATCCAATAAAGTCCTCTGTTTTGAGTAGGACAGCTTGAGTTGGACTTCCATCACATACAGCTGAAAATGGCCCTGGCTAATAGGCTAATATAGTGAGTAGTAGGTAGTTTACCCTGGTGCCTATTGAAAAAATCCTTGTCCATCAATCATCATACTTCCTCCCTTCCTACCTCTTGGACCTCATATCATACCATGCATTCCCTCACCCACCAGGCCCCTGCTCTTCCTGGAGCACATTAGTTCTCCCCACCTCAGGGCCTTTGCACTTGCTCTTCCCTCTGCCGGAAGTGCTCTTCCGCCTGATGTCACACAAGTTCCCTTCTCGTGCTTGAGGATTCAGCTCAAACATTGACTCCTTAGAGGGTCCGCCCCTAGAAGCCTACGGAGACCATCTCCCATTCTGCTGCCTCTCAGCTTGGCCCAGCAGTCACAGCTATGTGATGCCGCCCATTCATTTATTCCTCTACTTGGTCATTACTTGTCTTCCCCAGTAGAATGAAGCTGTTTTTCACCACCATAGCTCTGATGTTTAGAAAGAACAATGCCTGGTTCATGAAAGATGTTAAATAAATTTATTTGAAATAATGAAGGAAGGAGGATTGAGAGGGAAGAAGGAAAGGAATGAGAACAGGAAGCAGGAGAGGAAATGTAGGAGGGAAGGAGAGCGGTGGGGAGGGTAGTCACACAAATGCTCCAGCTTCAGACACCATTCTTTTTCCCTTCACACACTCAGACTTGGTCCAGAACCAAACTCAGAAACAAGAGCCTCTGAAGTCCCATCTTGGAATGTCCCTCTGGCCTGCCACTTAATTAAATGACCCCCTAATGAAATTTCTCCCCATTGAGTATATATTTAATAATTAATTGACCTCTTCAGCCCAGCCATACTGGGAGTGTCATCAATTATGCAGTTTTCCCTTCTGCTCTCAACACTTGCCTCCCAGGAAAACAGGCCCAAACAGGAGAGGCTCCAAGTAGCTGGAGGCTATGTGGCCCCTTCCAGGGGGTGAGGGTCCCCCAAAGTGTTGACCTGCCAGGGAGAGATGGGGAGGGGTGGGATAGAGACAGACCCAGTCTTGGACCTGAAGCTTATACTCCCCAAGGTGCCCTCTTTAAGAAGACAAAATTACTAATACAAAATCAGGCATAAAAGTAAATATTTATTTAGAAAAAAAGAAACCAATCACTTCTTCAAAAACTGACACAAACTACAAAATCTAGCAAAAAAACCCCCCTCAAATCAACAATATTTTTATTAATTAACTACCTGGCACACTTTGAGATCCTCATATTGGACCTTCAGAAATTACATCTAAATGAGCTCTCGCTCAGTGCCAAGGACCAGGACGATGTGAGGTGGCTCACCCTGCAGAGAAGAGGCTCACCAGCCACTGGACCCTTTGCCACGGACTGGCTCATCCTGTCTGCAGGGCCCTAAGGAATTGATTGTACAAATCAGTCCTGTAAACATCTTAGGAATGAGCAAAGTTGATTGCACACTGATTGGTACTGTAGGGGGAGTGGGGGGTTCAAATGGGTTGACGCAGTCAACATAAACACGTAAAATAGGATAGAATTTCAAAACGCTGCCACAGCATTTCCTATACATCGCTCGCTGGAGTAGCAATAAAAATTGACGTGAAGGTAGTCACTCAGCACCACTGAAAATCTCTTGGGAACAGCCCTGGACTGGAAGTCCCTGGTGGGGCTACCACCAGCTGGGGGTCCTTGGTGCAAAGCTCGTCCCACCGGGCTTCAATCTCCTGCAATAAGCGAAGTGACTAGGGAGCTATGGCGCTGCTTGGAGTTCCAAGGTCCTGGCGGGAGGAGACCCTGGGTGCGACCAAGGGTTGGGGCTCCCCTCCCCGCCCCCTCACCCGCCCCCTCTCCGGGGTTGCTCTCCTCCACCGCCACCCCGCCCCCAGACTGGAATTCCCCGGGGAGGCCGCCGCGGTAATGACCCCTCGACAGCTGCACTCGCACTAAGCAGTCGCCCTCCCCGGGCCCCCACCCTGCGCCCCGCCGCCTCCGGAGACAGGTTCGCACCTGCTCGGGGCCATTTCTCATCAATTAGGCCTTGGCAGCGCTTGAATGGGGCCCGGCGAGGGCGCGTCCCTGCGGCCCCTCCCCGCGCCGCCCCCGGCCTCCCCCGGCCTCCCGGCGCACGCAGATGGCAGCCCGGGCACAGCTGCCCGCCGGGCTCGCGGGGCCACAATTGGCCCAGTGTTCGCAGCCCCCAGGTTGGTCAGGGGCCGGGCACACCTGCGCGGCGCAGATGGTGCTGCCCGCGGCAGCAGGCACCCGAGGCTCCTCTGAGGACGCGGAGGCGGGACGACCGCGGCCCCTCACCGCGCCGTGGTTCTTCTCAGAGCTTGGAAACTGGGGAAGGGGCTGCCGAGAAAGCCATGCCCCCGGCGCTTCGCTGCGCCCTGCGCCCTGGCCAAGGGGCCTCCCCTGTCCCCCTGGCTGCAGCAAGAATGAATCCCTTCTGTAACCTCCATGCCCAACAATAGGGGATTGACTAGAAAGTGTGCTCTGCTGGACACTGACACGCAGCCGTGAAAAAATACGCTAGAGAGGAAACTCCAAGTCCCAAACCAATATCGTCAGTGTCACCCTACTTTGGGAATCAGGGTTGAATTCTGGCTTCCTGGCCTTGGAGCTCTGCAAGCTCGGTCAGGTCACTCTACCTTTTACAGGGTCAGTTTTCTCATCTGTAGAATGGTGTAGTAAGAGAGCTGTTGCAAAACTTGAATGAGAAAGTGCCTTGAAGGTGCTTAGCATAGGACCCGGTACACAGTGAGTATTTAATAACGTATTTTTTCTTATTTATTATTATAAAAATAGCACATCCTCAATTTTAAGAATTCTCACTTTATCAAATTATGTAAGATTCAAAGCTAGTGTCCTAAACCAATACTTTCACCTCCCCGGAGGTAACCATTAGTTCTGTGTTTGCCTATGATTTTTTTCTACATCATATGAACATATGTAAATATGGATTCTGAAATCTAACAAGAGGCAGTTTAACTTAATGGTTAAAATCTTGGACTCGGGGGCCAGACTTCTGGCATTCAAAAAACCTGACTCTCTTCTTTCTCTGCTGTGTGTTCTGGGGAGGATTACTTAACTTCTCAGATCCCCCATTTTCTAATCTATAACCTTGGAGGAAGGTTGTGAGATTCACTGAGGCTAATGCAAGCAAGACATTCTGAACAGTGCAAATAGAAATATTAGCTTTATTATAGATTCTATTTTGTAATATTTTTTCTTAATATTTTTAGATGTTTCGGTGCTGGAAAAGCCAACACAATCTTACCCCTTTTAACAGCTGTGGAATATGCCATCACATATTAAAGCAGTCTTCTCCCAGGCTGATTTGGGATTGGTTCCCCAATGCTACACCACTGAATGAACATCTTTGTGTCCTGCTGTGAGATTTTCTGTAGTGTCAGGCCCTAGATACCTCTAGGGTGTATCAAGGGGTAAGGCTCGCTGGGATTTCGTTCTACCAGGGCTGGGACTAGGGTGAGGAAATTGAGGCATTCATTCAGGCACAAAGCTTAAGAGGATGTCAGAAAAAAATTGGTAGTCAAGATAAATCATATTGTAATGTGATGTTTTTTTAAAAATCAAAATTAATGTTAAAAGCAGGCCGTGATGAACAAAATATCACAACTTCACAGTGTCCCACAGTGCCATACAGAACTATATTGGAGCTTGCAACCAAAGGAAATGTGTATATATATATATATATATTTATTATATATATATATTATATATATATATATATATAATATATATATTATAAATGTGTATAAATATATATATATATTTAGATATTTTTAAATGTATTCTTTAATGGTGATTTTTAGCATTAAGCTAGGAACCTTAAAAACTAGGCATATTAAACTCACAGCATTATTTTATATTTAAAATTTGCATTTATATCCCAAACAGAATCGATCAGTTTTACTTTCCTGGCTTTCATGGAAGCAGATTCCTCACAGATATGTTCACTGTCCACTCCTGGAAAGAAAGAAACCATGAGAGAAATTACATTAAAAACTGTATATCGGGTGTGCCCATTTTTTTTCTTTGAGAAAATTTACAGAAGAGAAAAATTACATAAAAAGCTGTACATCAGGAGTGCCATTTTTTCTTTGGCCTTAGGCTCCGATGTGGCCCTAGCGAGGCACTGGGTGTTGTCAAGTTCGCCTTTCCAGACAGTCGTAACATCCGCACTCCCGCCGACAGCCGGCTTGGGTTTGCAAGCATCTTTTGGGATTAAGCTGCTTTCAGCAGAGGGTCATTATCTCCACATTCGGCCCTTGTCTGAGAGGAGCCAGGCGCTGGCGTGCCTACCTGGGCTGGCTTTCTGTCCTCACTCACTCGTGTGGAATACCCAGACGGCACTGCAAAGCCTGGCCCTGCTCAGGTTACTGCAGGCTCGGGGAGCTGCCTTATCTCAGATCAGCAAGGCCCCCGCGGCATTTCATTCTCAGGAAAACCTTTCAACTCTGGGGTAGAGAACTCTGAAAGCCCTGGAGCTGCTTTGGGGGCAATGAAAGCCGCTCCAGGATCGCTTGCACGCACGCGAATGATCGCATTAACGCCCCCTCACCCAGGGCAGCAAGCGCTGCTCTGCCCCTTCACTTGCTTGATCCCTCAGTGGACACCCTGAACCGCTGCTCTGAGCACCCCCGGTCCGGCGCTGGGACTGAGGCGGGTTAGTCACGGTCTCTGGAGCTCAGAGGGGCAGACGGTAGGGTAAACACAGAGTCTCCAAGACGCTTTCATGTCTGTTACTATGTCACCACATTGTCCCGAGAGAGTCGGGGCCACTTGGGCCAGATATAATTGGATGTCAACAGAGATCTCAATCTTATGCCGGAGCAGTAATAGTAGTAGTAATAATAGTAATAGTAATAATGACAGTGTTTACCACACCAGGATTATTCTCGGTGCTACATACATATATGAATTCATTCAGTCCTCATTGGAACTCTGTGAAGTACTTTTGAGTTCCGTTTTACAGATGAGGTAGCCGAGGTACAGAGGGGCTTAGTTACTTGGCCCAAGTGCCTGCAGATGGTAAGTGGCAAAGCGGGGATATAAATCCAGGGCTCTGGCCCCAGAATCTGGGTTCTCCACTGCTACAGCGATCTTCCATTCTTCTCCAGTCTCTCTTGGTTCCCCACATTTCAGAAAGTGGCACTACCAAAGAAAAAAAAGAAAGAAAGAAAGAAAAATCCAGGCCTCATTTTTATTCCACTCTTACCCAGTTCTTTTCACAACTCCCTTCTCACCACTCAGATATCAGAGACACCCGACATGCAGGTTTCCCTGGGAGCAGGTACCCAGACAAGGATTCCAGGGCACGCTGTTTATTCGCGAGGTGAGAGGGGGCGATCTAAAGAGAAGCAGGGAAGGAGGCAGGGAAGAGACGCAGCCAATAGAGCGTGATTTATCAAGCCAGTGACCCCAGGGCGAGCACAGCTTCGTCCCTCAGAGCAACCCTGGGAAATCGTGCAGCGGAGTTCACAGCTCAGACTGATTCTGCCCACGGGGAGAGGGAGCTGGGCGTGTTTGTACGCGAAAGCCTGAGAGTCGTTGCTTGAGAGCTGCTGGGGGAGGGCGAGAGGCGCAGCGTTAGATGGCGGGCATTGCTCCCCGCCAGAAGCAAGGCCTGCCACCGTTTCAGGGCAGGGGCTCCTGGGCCCAGATGCAGGGACTGGCAGCTAGACGTTACTAGAGCATCCGGGGACCATTTCCTCCTCCCTCCTCTATTCATCCTTTCTCTCCTTGTGTATACCCCTTATGGTCTGAATGTTTGTGTCCCCACATCCCAAATTCACATGTTGAAATTTAAGTCACATTGTGATAGTTTTTGGAGGTGGGGTCTTCAGGAAGTAGGTCATGAGGGTGGAGCCCTCATCAATGGGATTAGTGCCCTTAAGAAAGGGGTTCCAGAGATTCTCTCAGCCTCTCTCTGCCAGGTGGGGATACAAGAAGTTGGCAATCTACGACCCAGAAGAGGGTTCTCACCAGAGCCCACTGGTCATGCTGGCACCCTGATCTCAGACTTCCAGGCTTTGTAACTGTGAGAAACAAATTTCGGCCATTTATAAGCCACCCAGTCTGGGGTACTTTTTTTTAGCAACCTGAATGGAATGACATGAGAGAAGACAGAGAAGGAAGCTGATAGACTTTGTTGCTATGGGTTAGCACCATGGGCAGCTGCATCCCACCTGGGCACCTTGGGAGGTGGCACAGAACACATGCCTCCTGTGGGGAGAGGGAGCAGAGGTATTTATCCTCCAATCCGCACTGTCATTGGGTGAGGGCTGCTTTGGTGGGCATTACCTCTTCAGCTCTGTGGCTTGCCCTGAACATGGGTCAAGCATGCTCCTGAGGCCAGAAAAGGAGCCTCAGGCAAAGAATTGCAGTTGCAGGTGTTCGCAGTGAACATTTTTGGTAAGAGGAGGTCAGTGAAAGAGGATGTAGATGGGATCCCAACAGTAGCTCCTCCAAATAGCTTAGGCATCAGAAGGAAAACCACTTGACAACCACCGTTTATAAAGCACCAACCTTTTCCTGGCATCACCTTGAGGATTTCCTTGAAAATTTCACTGCAAAAGTTGCTCATATAGCCCATATATCGATTAGGAGGGCAAAGCTTAGAGAAGTCAGGAGTCTGTCTAAAGCCATATACTCTGTTAAACATGACAAATTCAGGATTAAAACCAGGTCTGTCCGATTTGCCAGACCCAACATTTTTCCCCTCTTGCTATTTCTCTGGATTTCTCTGCATCTCTGAAATTCGTGGTTCTCACCAGTCTGGCCTATCGGTGCAATACGTACCAAAGCTATTATGAGTGCCGAAGTGAATAAAATGCTAATCCTCATCAATAGATTAAACTAAGAAATGCTTAAACCAGAGATCTGCCTGCTATAAAAGCAATTGGATTTTTTCTTTGTAATTTGACTGCTCACTTGAGCCCAGGAACCTGCCTTATAGCTTTACAAATCTGCGATAATTTCCTTCAACTTTTCCATTTTATTGCAGCCATTAAAATCCCATTGTGTTCTTAAAACAGAAAAAAAAATGATTAAAACAGATGTGGCTCTTAAAGTTACAATATGAATTTTACAACCCCAGGTTTTATGATACCGAGAGAAATTTCAGCCACCAGGGTCAGAGGCAAGAAAAACGGGACCGGATTTCTGAAATGGGTTTGGGGGAGAGGAGGGAGTCGGGGGCGAGGAGTTCAAAATGACACAGACAGCCAACAGAGCTAATTTCCTGACATTTACTTCTTTCTCCAAACTCTGGGGACCAACTGCAGAATGTCACATGTACAGCACTCTCTCTATCCCCCACAGACATGTCCCCTGAGCTACTGAGATTTGACTGAACTACTTTTCCCCACTCCAGAGTTCCTTCCAACCCCCTTTCCTAAAATCATACTTTCCAATTAAATACTCTGGAAACCCCCAGAAGAGAAGAGGGTTCTCACCTCTCATCTTTGTTTTGTTTTGAGGCAGGGCTTTGTTGTAAAAAGAGCAGTGAAATCCAAGTTCTGGTCCCAGATCTTCAACTCATTCACCATTTGATTTGGGGAAATCACTGAAATCTGTGCTTCAGTGTCTTTCTTCACAAAACCAAGTGTTACCAGATCTCTATGTCCTCTCACAGCACTGCAATCCCGCCACCTTACCTGCAGGAGCGTGGTGAGCGTGGTGCCTGGCACAAAGGACATTCAGAATCTTTGCTGCCTGAAGAAATAGATAAATTCCTAAATTTGTCTCCATTTTTCTTTTTAGAAAAATGAAGGGGTTATTGACTTCTGCAAATAATAAAGAAAAGAACTGCAACAACTGTGAGCTTGCTTTCCTTTAAAATAAATAAATGATCAAACTGGCAAATATTTAAAAGAGCCATACACAGTCCTGGCAAAGATACAGAGAAAAGGGGCTTCCTCTGTACTGCTAGTGGGTATAAAAATGGTATCATCATCATCTTCAAAATGTGAAATAGGCTCATCCTTTAAATCAGCAACCTCACTCTCACAAGTTTATGCTAAGGCAATAGCTGGAAAAACATGCAAAAATGCCCACAGTATCAAGTCCAGGGAAAAGAGAAAAACATAAAAACATGCACACTGTATCATTACAATTTTATGATTAAAAAAAAAATAACTGCACAGAAAATAACTGAAAGGAAACACCAAACAGAAGGATCTCTGGTTGTAAGACTACATATTATTTCTATTTTCTTCATTGTATATTTAACTGCTGGCCTCACTTCATCTCTTTTTTCAGGTCTCTGCTGGAATGTCACATCATCACGGCCTTCCTTGACCAGCTCACCTAAAACAGCAGAGCCCTGCCTCTCTGTCCCTTACTCTGTTTTATTTTCTTCATTGAAAAGCACTACATTTTCCATGTATTTAATTCCACAGTCATTGTCTGTGCCCCATTGTCAAGTCCACGAAGCCTGTCTCCCCAACACCTAAACAACACATGGCATATAGAAGGCACAAAAACATAAATGTTAATTTGAATGGAGGATGACATGTGCAAATATATATATTTGGATATCAAATATATGTATATATAGGGTAATCTATTAGAGTGTTGTTCATAATAGTGAAAATGCAAGACAAAATTAAATGTCTAACAGGAAATTGATTAAATGTAATATGGTATATCTATGCATTGAAGTCTGTACACTTAAAAAAAATTTTTTAACATACATGTGTATACAAGTATGTCTGTGTGTATATAATTGTATTCTTTGTCCTGACAACAAAAACAATACATGCTATTTGCAACAAATCAATCAACAGAGATTAGTTAAAAACAAAAAAGTACTCACCTCACCCTGAAACTCAACTCACATTTTAAGCTTTAATGATTAGGTGAGAATCCGTCCATATACTTTTCTGTTGCTCATACAAACAAATGCCAACATATGGTCACATAAATAAGATCCCCACTGTTCTCTGAGAATTTGGTTAATCAATATATGGATGTCTCTACAGGCTGACATGTGACATATGAAATTCTTATACCATGTCTGTCAGGACATTCAGATTGTCCCTGATATATTGCCTATATTGTCAATGTTACAATAAACATCCATGGTGATATGTCTCAGTCATTTTATTTATGTAGGATGGGTTTCCAAATATGGGATTTCTGGGTCAAAGTTTCCAAACACTCTTAATTTAATAATAGCATCATAATAATTTTAATTTAATAATTATTTCATAATACTCTTAAGTGAGTTCTTTTTAATATATCTTCAAAAACCATTAGAGCAATTCATATTCTACCAGGAGTCTGCGACTTTCTCCTGACATCTTCACTAGCCCTATGTTTTCAAGTTTTTCAGTTTTTGTCAACAGAGGAATGTAAAATAGTATATTACTGTTCAGATTTTCCTGACCTTGAGCAAGGTTTCAAATATTCTCATGTATATTGGTCATTCTGGGAGCACCTTTTGTCCATTTTGCTATTGAAACTTTTATCTTTTCCTTGTCAATTTCTAGGAGCTCTTTGTAAATAAAGGAATATTATATTTTTGCCTGTCATTTTTGTTGAACATTTTCCTCCCATGCTATCTTGAATGTATATAAATATTCTCTGAAGTTTATTCATATACTATTGTTATCTTCCTACATTAAGATATTTGATCCAGTTAGAATTATTTTGTATATTGTATGAGGTAGAGTCTAACCTACCTTCTTATAAATGGACAGCCACTTATGGCAGTACCACTTTCCAATAAAACATCCTGTTTCTACTGAATTTAAATGCCACCTTTAACTATATATATATAATTAAATATTAAATGTAACTATACATTAAGTATATTTAATTATTTTATAAATAAGTATGTATATATGTAATATATATGCATATATTTAAATGTAAATTTTTCATATGTATTTAGATTAGTTTCTGGAGTTTCTATAATATCCTAATAATCTGTTTATTCTCATGTTTTTCTTTCACTAGCTTTCAAGTAGTAGAGCAGCCAGGACCCCAGCAGGAAACAAATGACCCACTTAAGCAGGACAACTCAGAAGGTTTAATAAAGAGACCACTTACCAAGGGACGGGCAGGGTTTATGGAAGCCAACAAGGGGGTAGAGCTAGTGATAGGGGAGCTATTACTATCCCTAGACCTGAAAGAGAGCTGGCAGGAAGCAGAGAAATATTGGAGCTTGCTGGCAAGAGCCAGGTGTTAGCATCTCTTTCCAGCTACACATGGCTTCACATGGGTAATTTCAAATCAGCTGTGGTGGGAATATTTACACCAAGGAAATCGGCAAGTGCTATAAATCAGAGCTCCCTGGCCCCAAAACCTGTTGTTCAACATAGCACTAGGAGGAAGTATTTCTTGGAATCAGGAGTTTTGTTTGGAGAAGACTGTAGTCTTGAGTAGATGGATACAACCCACCCACGGTAGCCCAGCAGGGAAGGAGGAATAACTATGCTCACTTTGATCTCTTTCTACCTTGAAGGGCCTCCCACTGCTCAAACCCCACCATGGCAGAGAACTAGGGAGCTAAGGACACGGTCAGAGAGGTCAGCGTCCAGGGGCACCAAGTGGGGCAGAGATCGGTGGATCCAGATGGAAATACCCAGCCCACGACCCTTCGACAATCTGGTAGGACTTCCTGTCTAGTCCTAGCATTCATTTTCAAAAATGTCTTAGAGATTTTTATTCACATTCTAAAAATTTTTGTTGATATAAGGATTGGAATTTTACACAAACGAAAGATTAATTTGGGAAGGATTGAAACTTTGCAAAATTAATCTTCCCACTCAGGAACACAGATGTCTTTCCTTGCATGTCATTCATCTGGCTTTTGTTTCTTATTCTTTAATTCAATATTTTTAGTTCTTTCCATATGAGTTTTGTACTTTTATTGTTAAATTCCACTGTATTTTATAGTTTTGATCACTGATACAAATGAAATATTTTTCTGTCTTCATTTCTAACTGGTTATTTCTCATAAAAAGAAAAACTATTGATTTCTTTATATTTAGAACACATCCAAGCAATTTATAAATAAACCATTTACAAATACCAAATACTCATTTGAATATTATTTTTTTAAAGTAGCCTCTTTTGAATTTGCTAAGCTTACAATTATACCATTTGCCAAAAGGGGAGATAATTTTGCCTCTTTATTTTGAATATTTACACAACTTATTTCATTTCCTTATCTAATTGCATCAGCTAGAAATTGAAATAACTGTATACAGTAGCCATCCTGATTTATTTCTTATTTTACTGGGATTGATTCATGTTTCACAGCATCACAGTATGTCTCCTATTAGTTTGTAGTAATTATTTTTAGCCTATCCATGTAGTTTCTTTCTCTCTTTGGTCTGACTGAAGAGTTTTTTTCTAGGAACAGCTGTGGAATTTTATCAAATGCTGTTCCAGCATTTCTTAATATAATCTCTGGTTTTACTTGCTTAATTTGCTGATGTAATAATACAATGAATTATTTTGTCAGATCTTTAATGATGAGTCATTTTTACATCCTGAAACACACATTATTTGCTCATGATATATTCTTCTTTTAGTATGCCACTGAATATATTTGCTGACATTTTATTGAGAATCTTAACATCTCTATCCATAAGTGAATACAATCTAGAGTTTTCTAATTGCGCTAGGAATGACAAACCTTAGCATTAGGGTTGTCTTCACTTTGATAAATGATTTGGGGACTTCTGCATCAATTTCTGCTGAAACATTTTGAATAACATTGTGGTAAATTTTTAACAACTTTACCTTTTTCCTGTGGTTAATTGTCCTTTAACATTTCTGTTCTCTTCTTGAGTCAATTTTCATCATTTACATCCTGCTTAAAAATCATTTTTTTTCCTGTAGGTTTTCCATGTTTTTGCCATGGAGCTCCCAGAGGGTTTTCTTGTAATTATTTCACTTTTTCTTCTATATTTGTAATTATATTTCTCTCTTGCCTGATGCATATTATTTCCTTTATTTTTCTTTAAGAAGGCCCACAAGAGAATTATTTAGTTCAGTTTCTTCTCCTCAGAGTAGTGGGGTGTGGCAAGATAGGAAGGGACTTGGGATACCAATGTTAGTTCTGCTGCTTACCAACTGGGGGCCACAGCAAACCATTTCACCTAGGCAAGTCGTATCTGTGAAAAGACATAGGTCTCACCCCCAAGATGGAGATGTAGATAAAAGGGAGAAAAGCCTATAAAGCACCCAGCACAATGCTAGCACACAATAAGACCTTGGCCATGATAGTATTAGGGCTCGTCAGAGAAATAGAACCAATAGGAGATAGAGATATAAACAGTGCAAGATATTGGCTCATGTGATTATGGAGACTGAGAAGTGAGATTTCAGGATGAGTAGGCAAGCTGGAGACTCAAGAGGGCTGATGGATTAGCTCCAGTCCACGTCTGAAGGCCTTAGAAACAGGGCAGCCAATGGTATATGTCCAGTCTGAAGGCCAGCGGGCTCAAGACCAGGAAGAGCTGATGTTTTAGTTTGAGTCCAATGGCAGGAAAAAGCCAGTATTCCAGTTCAAAGGCCATCATGCAGAAGGAATTCTCTCTTACTTGGGGTAGGGTCAGCCTTTTTGCTCTGATGCAGGCCTTCAACTGATTGGATGAGGCCCACCTATACTAGGGTGAGCAATCCGCTTTATCTACTCTACCAATTTAAATATTAATCTCATCAAAAATACTGTCACAGAAACATTCAGAATAATGTTGGACCAAATATCCAAGTATCTGTGACCCAAACTGACACATACATTTAACCATCACATTAGTCATCATGCACATCACCTAGCCCAAACTGTATGTTCTCATAGCACACGATGCCTCCCTTCCTGAGCGCTAATCATACTTTTATTTTTATTTCATTTTACTTTATGTTGTTATTTATTTGCTAGTTTTCTGAAGTCTTCTCCCCTATATTATGCATACCACATGGCCAAGAAACATGTCCATCTTGCTTGACACTATGGCCTTACCATTTAGTTCAGCACTTGTATATATTACAGGTTAACGAATTGCTTTGAACAAATTTGTTTTCTACCCTTACCACAATCTGATGTTTGCCATAATAAGCTGTGCATGTGTCTCCATGAGGGCATAGGATTGTGTGTTATTCATATCTATATCAGTAGGACTGGCTCTGGGACTGGCACATAGTAGTGACTCAAAAGATGCTCATTAAAATGAATTCATCTAAAGTCAAGCACTGAGTTAGGTTGAGGGTCTTCTCTGTATAGCATGGGAGGGACGAGACTGTTGAAAATCTGTGTATTAAGCAGTATTTTTCAGTTGCAAGGGATAGAAACTCATCTCAAAAAATCTTCATTTAAAATAAAAAGAGTTCCTTCAACTGATTGGATGAGGCCCACCTATATTAGCTCCAGTATAACTTTAAAAAAAATCTAGATATGGAGTTTAGGCAAAGTTGAATCTTGGTATTCCAATGATATCATGAGAACTCATTCTATCATGTATCAGTATCCCCATGTTTTAGCACCAGCAGCTCTAGACTTCCATCTGAAAGCGTAGCACACTCTGTAAAAACAATGATATTTGCCCAAGAGCTATTCTGGAAGTGCCAAACATTGGTTCATCCCTGAACCTTTGGGCGAGAGGGTGGAGTGCTCCAACTGGCCAGACTTGAGTCACATGCTCATTCCTGGGAACTGGGTGCAGGGTCATCTTTCCTGAGCCTGGTCTAGAGTGTGTAAGAGGGAACATTTTACCAGCTACAAAGCATGTGGCATAGGATAAGAAACCAATGAAGAGTTTTAAATCTATATGTAACCCATATACATCCATGAATCTCTATAGTGAAGAACCAGTGTCTCATTTAAAGAAACATGACCCAGGCAGAAATATCAATCTTCCATCATGACTTTAAACAAATATTTGGAGGCGAGAGGGTACTATTTAGCCAGTGATAACTCTTCTCTTCATTAGCACTCTGAAACCCTTACTGTTTATTAGCACCCTGAAAATCTCTAAGTTACTTTGTACTGTACATGCTGTTGAGAAATCCTCTAAACTCTTGTGCCTTGAGTAATCACTTGAGCAGCATTTTCCTTTCTCCTCTTTGGAAAGCAGAGGACTAAGAGTAGGGTACATTGCCACCTCTTGGTGACAGCACATTGAAAATAAAACTGACAGAGGAGAACAGAACCATGTGTTCTTGTTCAGACATCCTGCCACCCTGTCTCTAAGGGTGACCATGTGACTCAGGCAGAGCCTATCAGCATAGTTTATTCTCTTGGCTCCAGTGATTGGCTTGGGGATGGACACATGATCTAAGCCAATGAAATAAGACTAATCCTTGGAATTCATTTGGAGTTACTTAAAGAAAAAAGTTCTCTTTCCACTTAAGTGGTTAAATCAGCAGGAAATGAGCTCTTGGAGGCCATCTAACCACCACAAGCCCACTTGAGAATGAAGTAAATAAAGAGGAAACAGATCAGAAAGACAGAATGAGAACAAGACTTAGGACATCCATTGGCCACCTGGATCCAGCCAGGCCTGAAGCCTTTACCCCTGTACTTAGCCATTGTATGAACCAATAGAAGTCAGTTCTAGTTTGGTTTCTGTCACTTACAACTAAAGGAAACCTGAGTAACTTTGAGGGGGAGCCTGTGATTTTTTGACCCAAGGGATCCCCACTCTCTGCTTCCACAGCCTCTAAAGCTTCCACCATTGTGTCCCTAATCTCAGGGTATGGTAATTGCATCTTTTCCTTGTCTGTCTCCCCACAAAGACTGCAGCTACTTGAGGACAGAAACTTGCCTTTTTCATTTCTGTGTCTAGTCTAGAGTCTAGAACCAATAGTTATTGGGAGTTGACATGCGGTAAGCCCATTCCCAACATTAATGCTTCCCAGCCCTTTAGGAAGTAGGCACTGCCACCCCCAAGTAACAGGTAGGGCAATTGAGGCACAGAGTGGACACTTTATTAGGAGTTTAATAGGTGACTGATTCCAATTTTCAACTCAGGCCTTTCTGATTTCAAAGCATCACTTAATGAATGCATGTTGGATGAATGAATGACCCCACAGGCTGACCTTGACATTGATCCTAATGAAATTTTAGCTTGTCAGTTCTCACCCGCACATCCTGACACTGGAGAGCCTTTGGAATTTTGCCAGAATGTGCCATGGGGTCTGGAGTTTCTTGGACAGCTGGTCCACAGCTGACTTAGGGCGTCCTTCTCATCACTTCTTCTGGGCCCTCAATCTGCAGACCCCTGGGCTGCTGATCTGAACAGCTGCATCTTATCCCTCCCTTCCCTAAACCCTGGAATATCTTCCTTCTAAAGCGGCTCTCAAGTTTTGTTTTGTTTTGTTTTTCATGGGGGGGAGGTCTCTTCCCCAAATTCTCAAGACTTAAAGTAGGAACCCAGAAGACTCAGCTTCTCTCCTCTCTGGCCACTTTCAACACCCATCCTGAGTCCCATGTTCCCTGGCTTCTGTTTGATGTCACTGTCTGGGTTCCTCATGACACACTAAGTTTGCTTTAGCCCTCACATGCGGCCATATCATCTCCCATATCAAGGTCTTTGCAGGCACCTTGTCATCCTCACCCCAAAGTCCTTGACCTTTCTTGGTCCTACTGATTGTACAGAAAGGTGGCCAAATATACCTCCGTGGGGAATTTTCCCAAGTGCTCCCCACCTAGGTACATCAGCTCCCCGATTCTACCTCTCCTCAATGTTCTTCACTTTTCCTTAATATCATCCAACACACCTGTAATTACTTACCTGTCTAGTTCCTGCACACCCCATGGGACAAGGCCACTGTCCTGCTGGTTCTCAGCTGTGTCCTTACCCTGGAACAGGGCCTGACCCACACTATGAACTCTATGAATGCTGACTGGTTGAATGAATATGATAACTAATTTGTGCTTAGATTTGGAGGAATCTGATGGGTTAATTCCGGGCCCCCCCTCAGATTACAAACTCATTTGCATGTCATCAGGCACCTCCCACACCGTCACCTGGAGCTGGAATAGTGAGCACCACAGCAGCGTGATGTCTCACCTGGTCTAGGTTAGCAGAAGAGCGCCTCCCACACCTGTCCGTCCTGGCTGTCTTCCCTTCTCTGAGCTGAGGCTGCTTTTCCTGTCTACAAAAATCCCTGTCTAACCTCGGCTCTTTCTCCCCTGAAAATCTCATCCCCTCTCCACCTTTAAAGGAATAATAAAGATAATAGAAACAAAGAGAATAATAACTAATGCTTATCATGTGCCAAGCACTGTGCTAAGCACTTCTCCTGTTTATGCCTATACTAATCTTTCTACAAACCTTAAAAGATGGGGTACAATTATTACTCCTATTTTACAGACAAGGAAACTGAGGCTGAGAAAGATTAAGTCAGTTATTCAAGGTCATGCAGCTGGTAACTGATGGAGCCAGACAGTCTGACCCCAGAAAAACCTCATATAACCACGAAACTGTGTAATAATAACTTCCCAACATTTTTGACTGTGAGTCACAGTGAAAAATACTTTTTATATCATGACCCAGTTCACACATATGTACTCACCCACAAAAGACTGAAACAGAAGTTTCACATAAGTTTTACTTTTATTATGTGCTATGCATTCTAGTTCCTTAAAAATAAATGAGGGTCTTGAACTAGGGAAATTACTGATTGTACCTTTTCAGTAGATTAAAATTAGGTATATATGACATTTGGATGTGCAATGCTGCTTTTTACTTGGATTTAAATTAAAATACGTGACATCTTGATTTTAGCCAATAAGACTTGTGTCAGACTTGTATCCTACAGAACTAATAGATAGTAAATTTGTGTGGTTTTAAGCCACTAAATTTGTGGCAGCTTGTTACAGTAGCAAGAGGACACAGATACTCAAGAAACTGGTAACATTGGCCGCCCTTGGGAAGGGGGAATGGTTGGTTGAGGGACAGAAGTGGGAAGGTGTAGAATGAAGAGTATATTGTCTAAATTTTGAACTGTGTGAATGTATTATTTTAACATAAATAAAATGTTTTGAATGTCTGGGGAGTCCCTTTAAGTCCCCCTTACGCCCCTTCTAGAAGCTACTAATCCACTCCAATCCCCTGAACATCAGGCAATTTTGCTTTCTCAGCATAAATCCACTTTCCTCCAGCTAATTAAGTCTGATTTTCCTTTGAGAGAAACTTTCCCGCCATGACTCTCTCCCCACGCGGTTTAGATAAATTCAATCCCTGGCCCTAGTTCTGGGGGTCATGTGACCCAGACTCAGCCAATCAGAGCATTCCTTCACCCAGCTCAAGAGTGGGCGCATGGGGTGAAAACCTATTCAATGAAAATATTTTCTCTTCTGCCCTCGGTGACTATTTGAGGGACCAGCATGGGATCCAAGAAGAAAGAAAGCATCAAACTCAGAAATTTGCTATAAGTATCAGCAAAATGGGATGCTGAACTAGTAGGAGGTAAAACTGCTAGATCCATCTTTGTCACCAGTTTGGGAAAGGTCCACTGCAGAGTGAAATAAAGACAGAGGAAATCAGAGCCAACTCCTGTGGCAGTGATAGGACACCACCAGCTGTTTCTACAGCCACTTAGAATTCCATGGGCTGATAAAGGTCCCTTTCGTGGCTTTTGTTTGATTTGTTTTTGTTTTTGTTTCAGTCATTCACAGTTAGAACACTGCTGATAATACGCTTTATTTTGCAAATGAGGAAACAGAGATCAGAGATGGTGCATGACTTGTCCAAGTTCCCACAGGGAGTCTGTGGTGGCATGGCTGGGGACAGAATTCCCTCCTGATTCTCTTGTTGATGTTGGCACCCCAATTGGCCTGGCACACATGCACACATGCACACACACACACACACTGTCCCCTCCTCCCCCAGCACACACATATAATCCTAGAATCTAATCTTTCCTTCCCTTATCTTACACCAGATCTCCTTTCCATGGGTAAAGGGACAAAGTGAGACATGCTTCTCGATGTAAAAGGTTCATGAGGCACTCCAAATCCCCATGTTCTGGGAGCTGACATAGAGCCCATTTCCCCAAAACCCACCCAGATTCCACTCAGCATGGATATGAGATCCTAGACTTGGATCTTGGTGCAAAAATTGCACTTGGACATAGTGAAAATGTGTTAAAACACTATACAAC
This sequence comes from Manis javanica, assembly GCF_040802235.1. Taxonomy (NCBI): domain Eukaryota; kingdom Metazoa; phylum Chordata; class Mammalia; order Pholidota; family Manidae; genus Manis; species Manis javanica. Next base: position 12,556,969 of record NC_133160.1, on the reverse strand, counting down.
GGGCCTGAATGACTCCTAAACTGGCAGGTCCTGAGGATGGGGGATAGTTCATGGGTGGAGCAGGACCCTCACGGGAAGCTGTGGCCATGCTCCGGAATGTCGGGGATAAGAGAGGGGCACCAGGAGAAAGGAAGACTTATAAGCAGGGGAGACCAGTTATTTAAAACCAAGACCAGCTCAGGCCCTGACCAATCAGAACAGAGCCGGACAACAAACCAACCAACCAGAAGGGTGGCGGCAAAATCAACAGACGTCCTACAAATGGAGCTCATAGTAGAACCTCGCAGCTCTGGGCTGGTCCTGTGGAAGGCTAAAAATCGTCCTAGCTGGGCTGAAGGAGGCCTCCTGGTGCCAGAGCAGGGCTGTGACCTTCCCAAGTTGTAGCCCAAATGATCCTCACTCCCAACAACTCTCTGAAGTAAGGGCCATGTAATGTCCTTTTAACAGGTGAAGAACTGAGGCTCAGAGAGGTTAATTAATTTGCCCAAGTCGAAGAGCTGGGAGGTGGCAAACTGGGCTTCAGACCCAGGTTCTAAAGCCCCAGGCTGTAGTGGCTGCCTAATTTGCAGGCCCAGGGCAAAAAGAAAATGTGGGGGTCCTTGTTTAAACATTGTTAAGAATTTCAAGGCACTGACAACAGAGCATCAACCCAAGTGCAGGACCATTATAAGTGCAGGCCGCGTGTGACTGCACAGGTCACACACCCACAAACTGAGCCTGGCCCCAGTACTTAGCTGTGATGGGGAAGGGATCCCCCTAAAGTCACAGGCCACACGTTGATTGGCAAGGGCACCTGGAGAGGGGAAGGCGAGCCAGGGCTGTGCCTGCCCCCCAGGCTGGGCAACCTGAGAGTGGAGCTGTTAACAACAGAGTCCAAACCAGTGCTTCACCGTTTCATTATCACCTCCCTAAGGAGCCGTTTTAGTCATATTTCCCTCATTCCACCTCCCCCTTTCATGGAAAAAAGAAAGACTTTTTTTTTGCCCCTCAAAAACCAATTTTCAACCCTTTTAAGGGCAAAACTCCCCCCTACCCCTTGTTTAGTATGCATGGCCAAGATGAAAAAAATCCTCCTCCTTTTATGTCTGAAGCACAGATATGTATATACAGTACATAAGTAGATATGCAAAATACTTGTGGATTAAAATTTCATAGTTGGGCATGATTCAGAAAAAAATGTCTTTAAAAGCTCCTTAGGTTATAATTTAAAAGCTCCTTAACAATCATTTGTAGAAGGTTGAGAAACTGGTCTAGACAGGTCGTTTGGAGTTGCCCAGCGAGGCCTACGTAGGATCAGATATGTTGCAAGTGCCATGCCAGAGATGGGCAGTGACTTGAGGGCCCTGGTAGGAGAGACGGGTCTTCTCTCCCTCTGAGGCTGAACATCAGCAGCTGGTGGCCACCCTGTCACTAAAGCTAAGGTCTCAGAGCGGACCACTGGCATGCTTATTCAGCCTACCAAACATTTTTTTTTTTTGAGAGGGCATCTCTCATATTTATTGATCAAATGGTTGTTAACAACAATAAAATTCTGTATAGGAGAGTCAATGCTCAATGCACAATCATTAATCCACCCCAAACTTAATTCTTGTGAGTCTCCAATCTTCTGAAGCATAACGAACAAGTTCTTACATGGTGAACAAATTCTTACATAGTGAGTAAGTTCTTACATGGTGAACAGTACAAGGGCAGTCATCACAAAAACTTTCGGTTTTGATCACGCATTATGAACTATAAACAATCAGGTCAAATATGAATATTTGTTTGATTTTTATACTTGATTTATATGTGGATCCCACATTTCTCCCTTTATTATTATTATTATTTTTTTTAAATAAAATGCTGAAGTGGTAGGTAGATGCAAGATAAAGTTAGAAAACATAGTTTAGTGTTGTAAGAGAGCAAATGCAGATGATCAGGTGTGTGCCTGTAGACTATGTGTTAATCCAAGCTAGACAGGGGCAATAAAACATCCACGGATGCAGAAGATTTCTCTCAAAACAGGGCGGGTAAGGTTCTAAGCCTCACCTCTGTTGATCTCCAATTTCTCACCTGATGGCGCCCCTGCAACTGTGCCTGTCTTAGGTTGTTCCTCCCTTGAGGAATCTTACCCGTCTCTGGCTAACCAGTCATTTTCCAGGGCCATACAGGGAGATGTAAAGTTGGTAAGTGAGAGAGAAGCCATATTGTTTGAAAAGGTTAGCTTTTTACTTCTTTGCAGATTTATGCCCTGTGGCTTCTACGCCCAGCATTTGTCTTGAGGTATCTTTACCACTTGGAGGAATTATGATACTCGGTGAATTCGATATGAGGCACGAATTCTATTTAAGGGTTGTAATTAGGAAGGAAGAAGAAAAGCTATAGAGGTAGCAGATGGAAGAAAACATGGGAAGATGGATTATTTCTTTGACATATCTTCGTGTAGAGTAACTTAAGCATGTATAGGTTTTAAACTACTAATTAAATTGCGCACACACATTAACATAATGGGAATATAGTTACATAACCAAAGCAGATCTATAATTACCAGCCATCTCCAGTGAAGCCAAGAAAACCAGTTAGGCACCCTAGGCATTTGTGAAAATTTGTCTATGATATAATGGATATTGTCCAACTGTACTTGAACAGCCTGAGAGAAATCAGAAAAATTAAAACAACCCATTCCTGGGAACTGTTCACATCCCATATGTTCTTTTAACAGTAGATAGTCTGTAGTTGTAAGATTTTGGAGCACTACAACTCACACTTCTCCTAATTCTTGGTTGAGTTCCCACAGTATAGATCCAGTCAAATTTGTTGTTTTACTGTATGCACAGGCCAGCTTAGATATCTCCTTCTTCATTCCAATGGCAAGTCCAGGAACTGGTGGGATGGATGCAGCTACAACTGCAGCATCGCCTGGGTCTTTGTTGAATTTTTTTGATGATTATCTTCCGGTATGACTCTTCCAAAGAGTGCTGATGTTGGAAGTTCTTCTTCATGTCATATCTTAGTTCATTTTCTGGGTAGCCAAATTAGGCTTTGATCCTCTGTATAAACACAAACAGACCCTTTGCCCACATTTTGATATGCCCTTTATACCATTGTGTAGAACTCATTGGAGGTCACCACACAGGAACTGCTTTTTTTTTTTTAAGAGAAAGGAATATTATCAGAAAAGTGTACCTCTATAGCCGATCATCTGACATCCTTTAAGTGATCAAAATTAAGGATATTTGAAGCATGCATTAATCGTTGACTTACAATTAGTTTTATCCTATCAGGGAGTAATCCCCCTTTTCTTTCTTTCTTTTTTCTTTTTTTATCATTAATCTACACTTACATGAAGAATATTATGTTTACTAGGCTCTCCCCTATACCAGGTCCCCCCTATAAACCCCTTTACAGTCACTGTCCATCAGCATAGCAAAATGTTGTAGAATCACTGCTTGTCTTCTCTGTGTTGTACAGCCCTTCCCTTTCTCCCACCCCCCCATTATGCATGCTAATCTTAATACCCCCCTTCTTCTTCCCCCCCCTTATCCCTCCCTACCCACCCATCCTCCCCAGTCCCTTTCCCTTTGGTACCTGTTAGTCCATTCTTGGGTTCTGTGATTCCGCTGCTGTTTTGTTCCTTCAGTTTTTCCTTTGTTCTTATACTCCACAGATGAGTGAAATCATTTAGTATTTCTCTTTCTCTGCTTGGCTTATTTCACTGAGCATAATATTCTCCAGCTCCATCCATGTTGCTGCAAATGGTAGGATTTGCCCTCTTCTTATGGCTGAGTAGTATTCCATTGTGTATATGTACCACATCTTCTTTATCCATTCATCTACCGATGGACATTTAGGTTGCTTCCAATTCTTGGCAATTGTAAATAGTGCTGCGATAAACATAGGAGTGCATCTGTCTTTCTCAAACTTGATTGCTGCATTCTTAGGGTAAATTCCTAGGAGTGGAATTCCTGGGTCAAATGGTAAGTCTGTTTTGAGCATTTTGATGTACCTCCATACTGCTTTCCACAATGGTTGAACTAGTTTACATTTCCACCAGCAGTGTAGGAGGGTTCCCCTTTCTCCACAGCCTCGCCAACATCTGTTGTTGTTTGTCTTTCGGATGGCAGCCATCCTTACTGGTGTGAGGTGATACCTCATTGTAGTTTTAATTTGCATTTCTCTGATAATTAGTGATGTGGAGCATCTTTTCATGTGTCTATTGGCCATCTGTATTTCTTTTTTGGAGAACTGTCTGTTCAGTTCCTCTGCCCATTTTTCAATTGGATTATTTGATTTTTGTTTGTTGAGGCATGTGAGCTTTTTATATATTTTGGACGTCAAGCCTTTATCGGATCTGTCATTTACAAATATATTCTCCCATACTGTAGGGTTCCTTTTTGTTCTATTGATGGTGCCTTTTGCTGTACAGAAGCTTTTCAGCTTAATATAGTCCCATTTGTTCATTTTTGCTTGTTTTCCTTGCCCGGGGAGATATGTTCAAGAAGAGGTCACTCATGTTTATGTCTAAGAGGTTTTTGCCTATGTTTTTTTCCAAGAGTTTAATGGTTTCATGACTTACATTCAGGTCTTTGATCCACTTTGAATTTACTTTTGTATATGGGGTTAGACAATGGTCCAGTTTCATTCTCCTACATGTAGCTGTCCAGTTTTGCCAGCACCATCTGTTGAAGAGAGTGTCCTTTCACCATTGTATGTCCATGGCTTCTTTATCAAATATTAATTGACCATATATGTTTGGGCTAATGTCTGGAGTCTCTAGTCTGTGGCTCTGTTCTTTTGCCAGTACCAAATTGTCTTGATTACTATGGCTTTATAGTAGAGCTTGAGGTTGGGGAGTGAGATCCCCCCTACTTTATTCTTCTTTCTCAGGATTGCTTTGGCTATTCGGGGTCTTTGGTGTTTCCATATGAATTTTTGAATTATTTGTTCCAGTTCATTGAAGAATGTTGCTGGTAATTTGAGAGGGATTGCATCAAATCTGTATATTGCTTTGGGCAGGATGGCCATTTTGACGATATTAATTCTTCCTAGCCATGAGCATGGGATGTTTCCATTTGTTAGTGTCCACTTTAATTTCTCTTAAGAGTGACTTGTAGTTTTCAGAGTATAGGTCATTCACTTCTTTGGTTAGATTTATTCCTAGGTATTTTATTCTTTTTGATGCAATTGTGAATGGAATTGTTTTCCTGATTTCTCTTTCTATTGGTTCATTGTTAGTGTATAGGAAAGCTACAGATTTCTGTGTGTTAATTTTGTATCCTGCAACTTTGCTGTATTCCGATATCAGTTCTAGTAGTTTTGGGGTGGAGTCTTTAGGGTTTTTTATGTACAATATCATGTCATCTGCAAATAGTGACAGTTTAACTTCTTCTTTACCAGTCTGGATTCCTTGTGTTTCTTTGTTTTGTCTGATTGCCGTGGCTAGGACCTCCAGTACTATGTTAAATAGCAGTGGGGAGAGTGGGCATCCCTGTCTTGTTCCCGATCTCAGAGGAAAAGCTTTCAGCTTCTCGCTGTTCAGTATAATGTTGGCTGTGGGTTTATGATATACGGCCTTTATTATGTTGAGGTACTTGCCCTCTATTCCCATTTTGCTGAGAGTTTTTATCATGAATGGATGTTGAATTTTGTCAAATGCTTTTTCAACATCTATAGAGATGATCATCTGGTTTTTGTCCTTCTTTTTGTTGATGTGGTGGATGATGTTGATGGATTTTCAAATGTTGTACCATCCTTGCATCCCTGGGATGAATCCCACTTGGTCATGGTGTATGATCCTTTTGATATACTTTTGAATTCGGTTTGCTAATATTTTACTAAGTATTTTTGCATCTACATTCATCAGGGATATTGGTCTGTAATTTTCTTTTTTGGTGGGGTCTTTGACTGGTTTTGGTATTAGGGTGATTTTGGCTTCATAGAATGAGTTTGGAAGTATTCCCTCCTCTTCTATTTTTTGGAACACTTTAAGGAGAATGGGTATTATGTGTTCTCTGTGTGTCTGATAAAATTCCGAGGTAAATCCGTCCGGCCCGGGTGTTTTGTTCTTGGGTAGCTTTTTGATTACCATTTCAATTTCTTTGCTCGTAATTGGTTTGTTCAACTTTTGTGTTTCTTCCTTGGTCAGTCTTGGAAGGTTGTATTTTTCTAGGAAGTTGTCCATTTCTTCTTGGTTTTCCAGCTTGTTGGCATATAGGTTTTCATAGTAGTCTTTAATAATTCTTTGTAATTTTGTGGAGTCTGTCGTGATTTTTCCGTTCTCATTTTCTGATTCTGTTGATTTGTGTTGATTCTCTTTTTCTCTTAATAAGTTTGGCTAGAGGCTTATCTATTTTGTTTATTTTCTCAAAGAACCAGCACTTGGTTTCATTGATTTTTGCTATTGTTTTATTCTTCTCAATTTTGTTTATTTCTTCTCTGATCTTTATTATGTCCCTCCTTCTGCTGACTTTAGGCCTCATTTGTTCTTCTTTTTCCAATTTGGATAATTGTGATGTTAGACTATTCATTTGGGATTGTTCTTCCTTCTTCAAGTGTGCCTGGATCACTATATACTTTCCTCTTAGGACTGCTTTCTCTGCATCCCACAGAAGTTGGGGCTTTGTGTTGTTGTTGTCACTTGTTTCTATATATTCCTTGATCTCTATTTTAATTTGTTCATTGATCCATTGATTACTTAGGAGCATGTTGTTAAGCCTCCATGTGTTTGTGAGCCTTTTTGTTTTCTTTGTAGAATTTATTTCTACTTTTATACCTTTGTGATCTGAAAAATTGGTTGGTAGAATTTCAATATTTTGGATTTTGCTGAGGCTCTTTTTGTGGGCTAATATATGGTCTATTCTGGAGAATGTTCCATGTGCACTTGAGAAGAATGTATATCCTGTTGCTTTTGGATGTAGAGTTCTATAGATGTCTATTAGGTCCATCTGCTCTACTGTGTTGTTCAGTGCTTCCGTGTCCTTACTTATTTTCTGCCCAGTGGATCTATCCTTTGGGGTGAGTGGTGTGTTGAAGTCTCCTAAAATGAATGCATTGCAGTCTATTTCCCCCTTTAGTTCTGTTAGTATTTGTTTCACATATGCTGGTGCTCCTGTGTTGGGTGCATATATATTTAGAATGATTATATCTTCTTGTTGGACTGAGCCCTTTATCATTATGTAGTGTCCTTCTTTATCTCTTGTTACTTTCTTTGTTTTCAAGTCTATTTTGTCTGATATTAGTACTGCAACCCCTGCTTTCTTCTCCCTGTTGTTTGCCTGAAATATGTTTTTCCATCCCTTCACTTTTAGTCTGTACATGTCTTTGGGTTTGAGGTGAGTTTCTTGTAAGCAGCCTATAGATGGGTCTTGCTTTTTTATCCGTTCTATTACTCTGTGTCTTTTGATTGGTGCATTCAGTCCATTTACATTTAGGGTGACTATTGAGAGATATGTACTTATTGCCATTGCAGGCTTTAAATTTGTGGTTACCAAAGGTTCAAGGTTAGCCTCTTTAGTATCTTACTGCCTAACTTAGCTCACTTATTGAGCTGTTATATACATTGTCTGGAGATTCTTATCTTCTCTCCCTTCTTATTCCTCCTCCTCCATTCTTCATATGTTGGGTGTTTTGTTCTGTGCTCTTTCTAGGAGTGCTCCCATCTAGAGCAGTCCCTGTAGGATGCCCTGTAGAGGTGGTTTGTGGGAAGCAAATTCCCTCAGCTTTTGCTTGTCTGGGAATTGTTTAATCCCACCATCATATTTAAATGATAGTCGTGCTGGATACAGTATCCTTGGTTCAAGGCCCTTCTGTTTCATTGCATTAAGTATATCATGCCATTCTCTTCTGGCCTGTAGGGTTTCTGTTGAGAAGTCTGATGATAGCCTGATGGGTTTTCCTTTATAGGTGACCTTTTTCTCTCTAGCTGCCTTTAAAACTCTTTCCTTGTCCTTGATCTTTGCCATTTTAATTATTATGTGTCTTGGTTTTGTCCTCCTTGGATCCTTTCTTTTGGGGGTTCTGTGTATTTCTGTGGTCTGTTTGATTATTTTCTCCCCCAGTTTGGGGAAGTTTTCAGCAATTATTTCTTCCAAGATACTTTCCATCCCTTTTCCTCTCTCTTCTTCTTCTGGTACCCCTATAATACAGATATTTTTCCTTTTGGATTGGTCACACAGTTCTCTTAATATTGTTTCATTCCTGGAGATCCTTTTATCTCTCTCTATGTCAGCTTCTATGTGTTCCTGTTCTCTGGTTTCAATTCCATCAATGGCCTCTTGCATCTTATCCATTCTGCTTATAAATCCTTCCAGAGTTTGTTTCATTTCTGTAATCTCCTTTCTGGCATCTGTGATCTCCCTCTGGACTTCATCCCATTTCTCTTGCATATTTCTCTGCATCTCTGTCAGTATGTTTATGATTTTTATTTTGAATTCTTTGTCAGAAGACTGGTTAGGTCTGTCTCCTTCTCTGGTGTCTCTGTGATCTTAGTTTGCCTGTAATTTTGTCTTTTCATGGTGATAGGAATAGTTTGCAGAGCTGGGACGAGTGATGGCTGGAAGAACTTCCCTTCTTGTTGGTTTATGGCCGTCCTTTCCTGGGAGAACAGTGACCTCTAGTGGCTTTTGCTGGGTAGCTGCGCACAGACAGGGCTTCTGCTTCCTGCCTGGCTGCTATGGAGTTTATCTCCGCTGTTGCGGTGGGCGTAACCTGGCTCTGGCTGCTACTCCAAAGTGGTGGAGTTGCGTTGGAGGGGGAGTGGCTGGGAGGCTATTTATTTCCGTAAGGGGCCTCTGTGATCCCTGCAGCCCAGGAGATTAGAGTGCCCAGAGATCCCCAGATTCCCTACCTCTGGACTAAGTGTCCTGCCCTGCCCCCTTAAGACTTCCAAAAAACACCCGCCAAAACAAAACGACCACAAAAAAAAAAAATGGCCACTCATTTTTCCTTATTCTCCGGCACCAGCCTCAGGCACCTGCTCACCGGTCTTGCTGCCCTCCCTAGTATTGGGGTCCCTTTCCCTTTAAGACTTCCAAAAAGCACTCACCACAACAAAACAACAACAACAAACAAACAAACAAAAAAGTGGCCTCTCGCTTTTCTTTTGTTCTCCGGCTCTGGTCTCTGGTACCCGCTCACCATTCTTGCTTCCCTGTTTCCCTAGTATCCAGGGCCCCACGCATGAACTGTGTCTGCGCTCTGGTCTGGATGACTGGGGCTGGGTGTTCAGCAGTCCTGGGCTCCCTCTCCCTCCCCACTCCAACTCCTCTCCTCCCACCGGGAGCTGGGGGGAGGGGCGCTTGGGTCCTGCAGGGCTGGGGCTTGTATCTTACCCCCTTTGCAAGGTGCTGGGTTCTTGCAGGTGTGGATGTGGTCTGGATGTTGTCCTGTGTCCTCTGGTCTTTATTCTAGGAAGAGTTGTCTTTGTTATATTTTCATAGATATATGTGGTTTGGGGAGGAGATTTCCGCTGCTCTACTCACGCCGCCATCTTGGCTCCACCCTTGGCAAACATTTTTTTGAGAATTTCAACTTGTTGCTAATATTTAACAATTGGGAGATTGCACATACAATATGGATTTATGGCTCTTTATGAGCAATCAGAGGATCTGATAACACTGGGACCACATTTCTGCTTATTAACAATTGGCTAGAGTTGATTAGTGACTGCCACGCTTAGAAATGCCCAACCTCTCTGATCTGCCACAGTCTATGTGTTCCCTAACACGGAACCCAAGTTTCTGTTCCGTTGGTCAGTTTATATGTTCCATCATTTTTTACGTGACTGATGTATTTCACTTATTTACATTCTCTGTCTGACCCCAGCACTGGGACAGAGCAGAATGAAGGGACTGTGGGAGGAAAGGCAACTTCCTTCCCACCCTTACTTCTATTTATTAAGGATCCTTCAGCAATTAATAATAACTTTTATCAAACCCTTATCATGTGTCAGATACTATATGAAACAGAGTTTCACTGTCTCATCCTCCCCATATCTCTTTGGAGTATATGGAACATAGTTATTTCATTTTTCTGATTAGCAAACCTGGGCTCAGAAAGTTAAAGTAACTCACCCAAGGTCACAAGCAAATTAGTGGCACATTCTCATTACAATTCCTGTAGAAGAAAGCACCCCAAATTTAGTGACCTAAAAGAGACTGCCATCTGTTATCCTCATGTACCTGTGGGTTGGGAATTCAGAAAGGACACAGCTGGATGGCTTATCTATTCTCCACAATGTTGGGGGTCCTGTCTGGGAAAACTCAAAAGCTGGGAATGAACTGATGGCTGGAACTTAAATCACTCACTTACATGTCTTGCACCGATGGCTCACGTGCCCCCATCAGCTGGTACTGCCAACCAATGCCATGGCCACCCCTTCTGGCCATGGCCTCTTTATGTGGCTTGGGCTTCCTCACATCATGGCTGCCTCAGGGATGATACAATTAATAATAACTTTTATCAAACCCTTATCATGTGTCAGATACTATATGAAACATATAGTATATGTAGAACTTCTTACCCGGTGGCTCAGGACTCCAGGAGGAATGTCCAGCAAAGGGGAGCACCATGGCCTTTACCTACCCTCAGAAGTCCTATTGCTCCACTTCTGCCATGTTCTATTAATTACAAGCAAGTCACAAGCCTGACCAGACTCAAAATAAGGGGGTGGAGACTCCACCTCTGGACAGAAGGGTTGCACTGTAGAAGAATATATGGAATGGAAGATGTTGTTCAGCCACCTTAGAAAAATATAATTTGCCACATAGAACCAGGACACAGACTCAGGCGGGTGGTTCTGTAGACATTGCTCTTAACTCCTATGCTATGCCTTACTAGGTGGTTGTGATAATTAAATGAGAAAAAACCGCAAGGTGCTCAGCACAGGGCATGACGTGATAAACACCAAGTGCAATAAATGCTGCATTGCTGGTTTTGCATACTTTCTTCAACTGCCTCTACATCTATGCATTACTTAACCTATGATGTGCCCAGTCACATGCTTCTGGAAACCAGGCATCCATCAATCTGACTCAGGAGAAAGACTGAAGTCAATCTACTATTCACAACAGCTCTGGAAGACAATTCTCTGAGGTCTTACCCCAGAGATGGCTTGGCCATGTCTCTGCAAACCCAGGCATGGCCAAAGAGCCATGCCGCAGCCCCAGGCAGACAACCCAGGGAACTGAAGCTCAGAGTTGAAGAGTTCAAACCCAGTGCAGTTCATGAATGTTCCTGGGCTCCAAACAGTAACCTGAGAAATTGTTTGTATCAGCAAAGAATGACTTAACTTTTGGCAAATCCTAGAAAACAGCCTCTCTTCCTGTTTCTAGAAGCCTTCCAAAGAAAAGAAATAGTTTAGGTTTTGCTCAGCATTGTGGTTGACTGTAGATTCCCACCCCATGCAGCCTGGGGGACCTGTGGGTGAGGTCTCAGCTCCCAGGAGCAGCGAGAGGGAACATTCAGGGAGTGCAAACCAGAATGTTTGGTTTTCTCTGGCCAAGGGAGCCCCGGAGTACTCTTCAGAGACCACCGAGGGGGTGGAAGGGTCTTCAACACTGATCCCAGAATCTCCCCTCTAAACTGCAACTCCAACCAAGCCAGGCTAGTCTCCTCACCACCCTGATCCACACCAGCCCTCTGGCTCTCCCACCACCTGCCTTGGCACATGCTCACTGCCTTCCTGGAATGCCCTTCCTCCCGTGTCTAAACAAACCCATCTGACTTCCAATACCCAGGTGAAACTCTACATCCACCATGTGAGGTGTGAAGCCTTCCCTGAAAACAACAGTTCAACAAAAGTTTTTATTTCTCCCCGTCACTTGCTACACAATTTAATTCTTCATCCATTAATCCAACAGGTAATTGTTATGGAAGCCTGTTCTCAAAGCTTTTGGCCTCATGACCCTTTTACACTCTTAAAAATTATAATTTTTGTTCTCATGGGTCATATGTATTGATTTTCACCCTATTAGAAATTAAAGCTGAGACACTGAAGCTATTTATTGATCTATGTGAAAAGAACAATAGCAAATGCATTACATGATAATCGCAGGGAATGACATCATCACATGTCATGTAACCTCTGGAAAACTCCACTGCACACCTGTGAGACAACCAGAGCAGAAGAGGCACCTAACATCTTAGTTATTCCATCTTGTGGATTCCCCGAAGGATCTGGAGGAGCCCAGGGTCCCTGGAGAACAGTTAGAGTATCACTGTCTCCAAGTATTTAAAGGCACCAAGATCTCTCTCTCTCCACGCAAGCCTTCTTATCTTTTATTTATCATTGGCTTTTAGATGTGACTTCAGTATTTATTTTACTGGGTCCTGGTTAGCATTTTTTTAAAATTTAATAATTAAGGATAGGAAAGGGAAAGAAAGGGAAGAGAAGGAATTATCAGCGGGCAAGGCACACATTCTTAGTAAGGACGGTGCGTATTATCATAAATACTTCAGTCATGCGTTGCTCCAGCTACAGGCAAGAATATAGCTACAGTGATAGATATGAATATGAATGTAGCTATGTATTTATCACCATAGGTTGTGGTCACACAGTTTTGAAAAATCTCTACTACAGGACTGTTTAGGGAAGGTCCTCAGCATAAGGCAGTATTTAGCGAAGTATGGGTTATTTTCCCCTCATGGTAGTAGAGATGTTTTGGTTGTACACTGTACACGGATATAATGTTAAATTATACTTTGTCACATATGATAGCATTAATGATCTAGGTTCAGTTATGTATCGCTCATTCTGATTATATCCAGGACAAAGTCTCAGATGGGGATTAGGATGCTTCTGACCTTCTCTCACATTTGCTAATCAACCTTTGTAACCAAGACAGGCACAGCTTTCGGCTCAGAGCTCTCAGACGGCCACACCACCTAGATGGGATTGACCAGTAGTGTTCTGGTTTCATTAAAAAAATATAGGTATGTGTATATTTTTATATACACTATATATAATATAGTGACTGTCATTGTGATGCTGGTTTTCCCATTTTAAGTACAGATATAATGCTCCTTCAGTTAATTTATTGCAGTAATAAAATGAGTTGATTCAAAGAAATATTTTAAGAAAAGAATATTGCAGTTGGTGTCCATTTCTGGCAACGAGCGCGAGATGAAGGTGGTTATTGAGTGATTGAAGTTCTGAAAATACTGATGTACTGGAAAGAGCCCTAGATTGGGTCCAAGACATGTGAGGTCAAATCCTAGCTCTGCCCCTCACTGATTGTACGACCTTGGGCAGGTGATCCAGCCAATCTGGGACTCATTGGTCTTTTGGACTCCAAGAGTTTCAAGGGTCAAAGATATCCTGAGGTGACATCAGGGGACCTCAGGTGAGAGAAAGGACTCAGCCGCTATGTCCCACACTTTGTGCTAAATATAGACTGTACAGCCATTATGTCATTTGGGGCTCATGCCAAACTCGAAGTAAGGATATTATTCTACAGTTGAGAAAAGAAAGACTGAGAGTACATGCAATGACCTGTCCAAGGTCACTCAGCAGGAAAGTGCAGAAGCAGGGATTTTAACTCAAGTCTGTCTGGGTGCAAGATCCATTTTGTTCCCATTACACTTGCTCATCACCATGCGGACAGTTCCAGAAGCAGGAGAGGCCACCTGGCCGGGACTCCCTCCATCACCCACCTCTTCCTGTCTCTTCCTTTACTGACGCTACTGAACATAGTGAGAAGAACTGAGATCACTTTAATTTCTTCTGCCATAACCATAATCTATTTTTACTTGTTTTGTAATTTACACATGGAAAAATATCAGGTTTTTTTCCCTCTCCCCTAAGTTCAAGAAACTAAGAAGATCCAGGACTTAAATATTAAGAGGCTGGTTATAAATTCAAACTCAAGGTTACATTAAAAAAACATACAGCTGAACAGACTTTTATGAGCACAAGTTGTAGAATATGCATAAATCTGATAGAACCTTTCCATCCACCTTGCTTTCATTTACATTTTGAAGTCTTCAAGGTATGACTTAGTTTTCCCCCTTATTTAGATCACTGAATGTGATGGCCGGCTCAATGCTTGGTATTTTGAAGTACTCGCATCAACAGGTCAAAATTTCTCTATTAAGGTGCTATTTAAAAATGCGTGGCTTCTGATTGTAAAGTTAATTTTACTCAAGACGAAATGAAAGAATTTTGGAATCATCATTTTAATTGCTCCCAACTAATGATCTTAGTTTCAAATTCTAATTCCCTCAAGGGAGGATCCCCACTGGACACAGCTTTTTCCAGCAAGTCTCCTTACAGAGGGGGAAGCCTTCCTGAAGAGGAAATAGCAGTGACCGGGCTCTTGAGCGGAGCCTGCAATATCTAAGCAGCAGTCAGAAGGCCAGGGTGGCTGGAGCCGAGGGACGGAGATAAGATGGCAGCTGGAAAGGAAAGACCATTCCAGACTTGTTCTCCATTTTAAGGACTTTGGCTTTGAATGAGGGGGGAAGCAGCTGGAGGGTTCTGCTCCGAGAAACAGGATGTTCTATCTTAAGTTTTAATAGGATCACTTAGAAAGCTGTGTTGAAAACAGGACATAGTGTGGGGGGACTGGTGAGGATTCTATACAGTGAGCCATGTGAGAGGTTATATTGGCTTGAGTCAGATCAGGAGTTTTTCGGGTCATGGGAACTTTGAAATGCCCATGAGACGTGCAATAGCAGATGTGGAGTTAACAGTAGGGAATGGAATCTGGAATGCAGGGAAAAGCCTGGGCTGGAGCAAACACCGGGACCTGTCACCATAAAGATTGTATCAAAGCCCCAGAAATGTTTACCGAATGGCTAAATGTTGCTGGGAGAAGAAAAACTTTTTGTTGAAAAGAAAATTTGGATGTTAGAAAATGAGAGCTTCTCAAAAAATTGAGGGAATGTTCTCAGCCCAGGCAGAGAAAGGAGAATCCATGGATTTCACCTAACCCGGACCACAGCTTGAGGGTAGAGATCGCATACGCTGCTATGGACCGAATGTCTGTGCGCCTCAAAACACACATGGAAAATCCTAGTGCCCAAGGTGATGGTATTAGGAAGTGGACTGGGACTAGTGCCCTGATGAAAGCGACCTCACAGAGCTCTGTTGCCCCTTCTGCCACTTGAGGTCAAGCAAAGGGCACCAGCTATGAACCAGGATGGGGGTCCTCACCAGACCCTACATCTGCTGGTGCCATGATCTTGGCCCTCCAGCCTGTAGAACATGAGAAATAAATTTCGGCTGTTTATAAGCCAGCCAGTCTCTGACATTCTGTTATAGCAGCCCAAACACAGTAAGACAGGCATCCAAACCAGAGCAAACCTCAAGCCCTGGCTACAAAATTATACCAGACGTGTCGCTCGGAATTGCAAATGGATCCCAGGCCTTTGCCTTTTCTTTAAAGTATTTTCCCCAACAGTCCACTGGCTTCTGGTTTTTCCATTTCTCCCCAGCTCTTTCTTTCTGGGGACCCTGGTCAAGAGACTCACCCCTTATGGTTGATTGTTTAGTGGCCACAATTCCTCCCATCCAGCATGCATACCCCTATGCAGTGTGGCTGCTGCTTCTCCCATCCAGAAGTGCAGTCTATTTCTCCACCCCTTTGAATCTGGGCCTGAACTGGTAACTTGATATAAATAATATAATGTGGTAGAAATGTCACTGTGTGACTTCCAGAGCTCCGGGTTCAAGAGGCCTAGAAGCATCTGCCTTCACCTTCTTGGAACCTTGAGACGACCATGTAAGGCAGTCATCCTATCCCCCTGGGGGATGAGACACTCCATGCAGGAGAACTGAGATGCCCCAGTTGGCAGCCAGACAGATATGGGAGGGAGCTATTTGGGCCCTGTCAGCCCCAACCAATCTCCCAGGTTTCTGCAGCCACATTGGTGAGTCTAAGCAAATCAGCAGAGAAACTGCCCAGCCAACCTGCTAAACCACGAGAAAGAAGAAATTATTGCTGTTTTATGCTAGTAAATTTTGGAGTGGTTTGTTCTACAGGAGTAGATAACTGATATGCCTCTCTTAGCTTCATTTTCCTTATCTGTGAAAGGGGGCCAGCAGTCCCCATCCAGTACAGTTATTTTGCACATTAATCAATATACTGGACGTGAAAATGCTTGTAATCTGTAAAAAAAAAAAAATTAAGTGTGTGTTTATTCTTACCCTAAAGATGTTGGTAAAATAATACCTAGGATCCCCTGGAAAGGTGACCTGAAAGTATTTTGGCACAGAAGATAAAAAATAATAGCTACCACAAATAGAGTTTTGGGGGGTGTGTGCCAGGTACTGTTCTAAGCCCTTTATATGTATTAACTCACTTAATGCTTATAATAAGCAACTGTATGGTTGGAGCCACATTTTACAGACAGGGATCTGAGCTCTAGAGTACTTAAGAACTTCCCCAATGTCGCTCAGGTAACACATGATCCAATCCAAGTGATCTGCTCCTGAGCCCTTGAGGTAAAGGGAGGCAGCATCTTGAAAACAGGTGCATCCAGAGAGACGCTCAATGCTGACATAGGCAGAAAAAGCTGGGTTCTGCTCTGATGTGATAGGGGGTTTCCATTTTGGTTGTTATGTGGCGCTAGCTGGAGATGGGAACAGGGAGGTCAATTGCTTCTGGAAAGCTGGCTGGTTCTGACATTGACTTTCGTCTCTTCCTACATCCCACCATGTTTCTTCTCCCCCGTTTCAATGGGGATCATGCTCTGTGCCACCTTGTTTTGGTGGAGTTTTATGGCAGGGCTTCCTGTATTTTATTTCCCAAAGCCATAGCTCATTTGCAGAAAATTTGGATTTTTCTAGAACTAAGAAGAGACTTCCCTAAGCCAGATAAGAGAAGACTGAATTCTGTGGGTTCTGGGACCTCAGGGTTGCTCCCAGCTCCCTGGCAGTGCCCTAGGGGTATAGTAGGTTTCAAAGGAAGCTACCACCACCTTCATGCCCATCACTTTACATCACCATCTCAGCCAGGGTCCCCTGCCCCAGGTATGGAAAGGGGCATCAGAAGCATCAGGTCTACAGAGGCCCTGTGGGCTGGGACAATGGACCTTGCATGCATAACCAGTGTGTACCAGTGACTGATGCTCCCTAAAACTCCAGAACCCCAAATCTTCATAGGACCCAGAGGTATAGGCCCAATTAGCCCCAACCATGACACAAGGTCAGATCAGACTCAGGTGACAAAGTGGATTAGAGCAGCATTTCTAAAATGTCAGTTATTTGTAAACCACCTACAAGCAGAATTGCCAGATAAATATAGGACTACCAGTTAAATTTGAATTTCAGATAAATTGCAAATCATCTCTTAGGCTAAGTATGTCTGAAATATTATTCAGAAGAAATTAGCTGCGCAAACATTTTGGGCTATTTAGTCTCTCTCCTAACAGCTCTCCTCTCTCTTTCCCCATAGTATTTGGGACCTACTTACATAAACAGTTATTTGTTTATCTGAAATTCACATTTAACTGGGCATCTTGTATTTCTGTTTGCTAAATCTGGCCACCCAACCTCCAAGATTCTTACCATAACCACACACCACCTCATATATTTTATGAAAACAAACCAACTGTTGTAACATTGAGTTAATATTTTCTCTAAAATTCGTATTGCTTTTTCATCTAGATAGTTATTCTTGAAAGGAACTTCATGTCGCTAATAAAAATGGAAATATCACTTTAAGATATCACTTGTCTTAAGCAGAGGTAACTGACAATATGATATTTAATGAAAACCAAGCAATGTTAATACACTCTAGCTAAGTACCTTTTCCTCCCCGAGGCCTTTTATATCTGTTACCAAAAGAGATGGGGGTCAGTGTTAGGGAGGTGCTCAGGACAGACTGGCATCCAATGGAGACTTTGTCCTTCAAGGCTAAGAGAATTGAAGAGAGAATAAATTTCTCTCCATGTGAGTCAAGGTTATATAAGGCCAGGTCTGTGTACCAACGCCTGCTCTCACCTAAAATCATTTCAGTTTCATACATTCCACGGAATACTGATTTACAGAACACAAAGGAATGCGGCTTTTGTTGTTCACCTAAGTTTGTGGCCTGAGATTTGTATCTATGTCCTATCATTGACAAAGTTCAAAAATAATAAAAAGAAATATCTGTGCCAGACCCTGTTCTGGGCATTGGACATGCATGGCCTTACTTACTCCTTCCTGCCAACCCACAAGAAAGGCCCATTAATTGCCCCATCTTATAATGTAGCAATAGAGTTGGCACGTCTCAAAGTCACCCAGCTAATCAGCAACAGAGTCTGTGTCCTCAGCACCTTTGCTTACCTTGTCCCTTCTATGCGCACGCTCACCTCCAAGGCCGCAGCAAAACAGTCTAAGAAGAAAATACCTGGACAAGCTTTTGGGGCTGTTTTACCCATCTCTCCTTAGGAACCCCCTGCACCACCTACCCCTGCCTGGGCCCTGCTCCCAGGTTACACTTGGAAAACTCAAAATGTCCAATTCTAAGGCAATTAAAATTTCCAAATTTCCTCAGCAGACAGGAGATTTTGATCTGAGTATTTCCCACAATTTGCAATGCTTTGCTTTTTGAAATGTCCCAAATTCTTCTCTCGCCTAACAAGTTAGCAGGAGCCAGTTCATCTCTCAGGAGGACTGAGTTTTAGCCTGAGGAGAAAACACTTGTGTGTTTTGCAAACACCATCCAACTCAAGCAGAGATGTTCCAATTTCTGTTTCAGTTTTTAAAGAATTCAGCCAATTAACTTCTCGACTTGAAATTTTATTTATTATTAAAACAACTTTATGCTATCTTATCCCTCAGGAAAGAAAACCCACATCTTTAATCTGTTTGCTTAAACTTATATACACATTTCTTTCTGGTCTCGTTTAACCATTTTCCATGTGTGTTAGTTGTGTGGGGAGCAATATAGTTACAGTTTTGAGGTTTGCTCTTATACTTGCTAAAATATCATATACACCAGAGGTCAGCAAACTTTCTCTCTAAAGGGCCTGGTAGTAAATATTTTTGGCTTTGCAAGCCATGAGGTCTCTGTTACCCCTCAAGTCTGACATTGTACCACAAAAGGAGCTGTAGACCATACATAAGTGAATGTGTGTGGCTTGTGTTCCAATGAAACCTTTGAACAAAAACAGGTGGCCTGTGGGCCATAGTTTGCCAACCCCCATATATATTTTTTAAGTACATATAGCCACATAATTAGGAGTTGAGGGTTTGGTGGCAGGGAAGCCTGAGTTCCAATTTGGACTGCTTCAGGACAAGTTGTAAGATCTACTTGTGCAAATCGTGTCTCATCCATCTGCCCTGGTTTTCTCAACTCTGTAATGGGCATAGTAATACCTTGATCATAGTGTTGACAGCTTTAAAGCAGCTACCACGTGTAACACACTCAGCCCCGTCGCTCGTGCCCTGTAGACGGTGGCTGCATGATGACTTGCTACTGTGAGCCAGGCGTCTTGTTTGTCTTCCATCCGTCTGCATGTTAGTCCGTTGAGTAAATACATTTTAATCTGGTTCATTATTTCTCCCAGACTGTCTACTTCAAAAATCATTCAACACCCTTGAAGAGTTGAGGACGAAGGGGAGAAGCTGATTTTCATTTCTGGACTAAATGTCTGAGTAAATGTGTGTGTTTGGGGGTGGGGGTGTTTAAAGACGTAATCAACAGTGAAATATTTATGCTTAGGAAGAATTTTTTTCTCCCCTCCCTCAGTCAAGGACACATCTACTAAAAGATGTGAATGTATTACAGAATTCTTTGAGAGGCGGGTTGGGTTCGGTAGGCTTTTTACTGAATGTAAAAGAAACAAATAAAATTGCAGTGGGGTCCTTTTAAACCAAACAAGGGAATTTGCCATAAGGAATCAGGGGTGTCCTATGGATCGCCAAGTCCAAACATGCAGGCTGGCCTCAGCAAGTACAAGACAGGAATGGGAAGCTACTGGGGCCAGGACAATGGTGCTTCTCTTTCTGGGCATCACAATCCTTCCTCCGCAATTCTCTGCAGAAAAATATGTACATTTTCAATTTGCCCTTTAAATCCTCTTCTATGAGCAGCCCCCTTCCTCGAATCCAAGCCTTAAGACATGTGGTCACAGGGTGGGGGGCCAAGGAATTACTTGACAAGAGCAGGAGAGGAAAGCATGCGTCCGTGTCTTTCCCATGGGTGTTTTGGCCAGGAGAGGGGGGCCTGGCATCAGACAGGGACACCAGGGGAAGGGAAGCTCTTCATGATCTGGCATTGGATTCTCTCTCTGGCTTCCTCTGGCTGACTTGTCTGCACCCAGGTCACATGGGAGTGAACTGTGAGCAGCAGGTTGGTGAGGCCTGGGCAGCCTTGATGTCTTGCTTTCTCAGCTATTCCTTGTTCCTACTTGGTGAGTAAAGATGAGGCCTGGCAGTCCCTGTGGCTTCAGAAGGTGGGGTCCAGATAGCAGCTAAGTTGAAATTGAACACTTCTGTCATGGGGCCCAGGTGGTGAGGGCAGTGTGACCCATGGTAGAGCCTGGGGTAGGCAGTGGAGCACCCAGGCCAGAGGGCCCAGGGGGGCATGGCAGCCACTCAGGAGGGTGCCACTCAGAGTCGCAGAGCTAAGGAGAGAGCAAACTAGTGGTTGGGTTGTGGCCAAGTTGGTGAAGAACCAATGTCCTCCTGTGTCTGTCATCAGCTTCCACTGCAGAGGCCCTGGGGCCACCAGCGACCCAAGGAGCCACACTAGTGGGGCAGGCTATAGACGGAAGGATACCTTCCTCCAGACCGCTCGGGCCGCCTGTGCTCACCATGCCCCCAAGCACCTGGAGATCACCTTGGCAAAGCAGAGGGCCCAGTTAACCCAATGGCTGAGCATTACCTAGAAAAACTACTCAAATGACCAGTTTTTTTGAAAGGCTGTTAAAAAAAAATTCTTCTTTAATGTAACATTTAAGGAGTCAGCAAATTTTTTCTATAATGGTCCAGATAGCAAATATTTTAGTTTTCTAAGTTATCATGAATATTAATCTATCATGAATATTCAATTCTGCCCTTGTAGTGATAAAACAGCCACAGACATTTGTAAACGAATGTGGCTGTGTTCCAGTATGACTTTGCAGACATTAAAATTTGAATCTCATATAATTTTCAAGTGTCATGAAATATTCTTTTTTTTGGAGGGGGGCTTTCTTTTGTTTTTTTAATTAATTAATTAGTTTTTTTAAGTGTAGGTATCATTGATATACAGTCTTATGTAGGTTTCACACGAACAACATTGTGGTTTCAACATTCACCCGTATTCCCATCCACTCCATTGCTATCACTGTCCATCAGTGTAGTAAGATGCTATAGAGTCACTACTTGTCTTCTCGGTGCTGTACTGCCTTCCCCATGACCTACCTGTATTGTGAGTGCTAATTATAGTGTCCATGAATCCCTTTCTCTCTCCCTTCCCACCCACCCTCCCCAACCCCTTCTCTTTGGTAACTGCTAGTCCCTCCTTGGAGTCTCTCATGAAATATTCTTTCAAAAACAGGCCATAGCCAGATTTGGCCAGTGGACCATAGTTTGCTAGTCCCTGTAATGTTTGATTCATATAAAATATTACATGCAAAATATATGTTATAAAGCATGATAATAAAGACCTATGAACCCAGCTCCCAACTAAACCCTCAAAACATTACTAATCCCATTGACTATGTATTCCCTTTTCCCACTACCTTGCCTCCCCCACCACCCTGCCCCATAGTTCACATATTCTCAATTTTGTGCTTATCTTTCAGCTTTTTCACAGTTTTCTCAAATATGTATGTCTCCCTAAGCAAACATTTGTAAAAATTTTGCTTGTGTGGGAGTTTCGTCAAGGTGGCATCATATTGCCTGTAATTTAAAGGGACTTGCTTTTAAAATGAGATATTTTATTGCTAAGATTTATTCATTTTGTTTCACACAGCTGTGGTTCATTCATTCTCACTAGACAAAGTTTTAACCAAATAGAGATCAGAGTAAATTTCTTTCCATGGAGGCTCTTGAGGAACCATTTAATTAGAAAATAAATAAAACTTATCTTGACATCCAAGCTCATGATCTACCACCTCCGTTCCCCAGCTCCTATGTATGTTTCTATTGTTTCCTCTTTCACTTGCAGCTATTTTTTTCCTTCCCCAGCAGGCATGTGGGCAGCCTGGCCACCTCTAAACCTCTGCATCGTCAGCCTCTATCATCACTACCGACATTTTGTGCAGGATCATTCTTTGCTGTGGGGGTCAGTCATCCTGGGCCCTGCCAAGATGTTTAGCAGCTTCCCTGGCCTCCACCCACTAGAGGGCAGTAGCACTGCCAAAGTTTGATGACCAAAATACTTCAGACATTTGTGGGGTGTGGGTGAAAGTTACCCTAAGTGAGACCTGCTGCTCTGAACACATCAACTTATTGTAAATTTGAGCAATAGCAGAGACCACTGGGAGATTATGCATCACGTGTTCTAATTCCCTGGAGAGCAAATCTGACTGGCCCAGCTGGAATCAGGTGAATCAGCGACAGCCAAGGAGAGGGGTCTTATGGTAGGCATCTGGACTACTGGGCTCATTCCTTAGGTCAGTAGAGGCTATTCTCAGCAAACGGTAGCACAGGCTGGGTAGATAAACATAAAAACATACATCACACCCATTTCTTTTATCAGTAAGTGTCCAGTCTTGTATTTCACAGGGGACATTTAATTCTGGGAATTGATTATTAAGGTGTTGTTACAAGGGCTGGAGGATGTGAGGTTGCCAGATCCACACGCATGGTGTCTCTGAGTCTGCTATGGATGGGAACGAGCTGCCTGAGCAGAATCAGAAGCCACATGTCAGCATCCTTCCACCACTGCCTCTATCAGATGCTGACACTGTCACCTGTCAGAGTTGGGGAAATGGCCTTTCCCCTCTCCCATCTTCCATTAACACACCTCCCATCAGTAAACCAGTAGGAAGCCAGCTAGCAAGGGCGTCTGGGAATGTGGTTTGTAGCTCTCTAGGTCCTGCAGTAGAAAACAGAGTAGAGTGTGAGCAAATGAAACTGAGAGCCAACCACACTGTCTGGCTCACTCACTGATTTCACCTGGGAATTCTTGAACCTTGCTGCTTATTCCATTCTTAGGAATTATTGCAGTGCTTTGACTGGTGGTACACTGGCTTGTGCCTGTAAGTCCATGAAATAGCATCTGTACTGCAGTAGTTGGTGTTCTCCAGGGAAACAGGACCAATAGAATATAGACATATATAGAGGACAGGTAGACATAGATTAATTTATTATGACCAATTGGCTCACGTAATTATAGAGGCTGAGGAGTCCCACAACCTGCTGTCTATAAGCTGGAGGCCCTGGAAAGCCAGTGGCATAATTCTGAATCTGAGTCCACCGGCCTAAGAATCAAGAAACCTATGTTTTAAATCCATCCAAGGACCAGAAGAGATAATTGGAGATGTCCCAGCTCAATCAGGCAGGAAGCAAATTATTCCCTCCTTCCTCTGCCTTTTGCTCTATTTGGGCCCTCAGCAGATGGGATGCTGCCCACCCACATTGGGGAGGGCCATCTACTTTACTGAGTTCATCGATTCAAATGCCAATCTCATCTGGATGCAGCCCCACAGACACACCCAGAAATAACATGGTCTGGGCACCCACTGGCCAGTCAAGTTGACACATACAGTGAACTATCACGAGCATCAAGTAGGAAGAGTAGAAAACGTTGCTACATGCCTCTCTTTCTGTCTTTCCTAATCTGTAAAATAGGGGAGGCAATTCTGGGCCTTTCCCTCCACAGGCCATGGAGAAGCAGTGGGGCTGATTGGACAGCTACAGTTGTGAAGACTCCAATTTGTCACTTTGAAAGAATGTAGGTCTGTCTGCCAACAAATGTTTATTGAGCAATTTTATGTCCGATCCTGAGAAGTTAGTGATGCTTGAAAAGCCAAAGATCTGATGCATGCCTTCAAGGAGGTTACAATCTGATTGAAGAGACAAGATATTCACTCATGGAATAAACAGAGAGCAAAAAATAATAATGCAGTAATAGTATAGACCAAAGATGATAATGTGGTGCACAAACTACAACTCTTCATTTCCAGGCCCATACCAGGCATCACTAATGGCTCACAGCATTTTTTTTCTTGATGAATGCAGATTCAGTCTCAAAATTCTGAACAGGGATTTAGACATTGACTCTTAATCTCTCAAAATTGATAGTGGTAGCCTCCTAGATAGGGGTTTAATGATTTTAACTAAGTAAGTAACTTATCTGTTCAATAAACAATACTGACATCCTACTATACACCAGGCACAGAGCTGGGCACAACAGTAAAGACCACAGGAAGTCTCACTTCTTGGTCTAGGGAGAGAATCAAAGAAGCAAATAGGAAGCTACAGTGCAGTGGTGTAAGTGTAAATATGTGGAAAAAGAGGGTTCTGGGGATGTACAGAAAGACCCAACCCAGAATCAGACAGTCCTCTAAGCTCCCATGATGAATGGACGAGAATTAACCAAATAAAAGGAAAAGTACATTCTTGAGGAACTTTTTAGTTTCAATTGACATAAACATAGCTTAAGTTCCCTTAAGCAAACAGGGAAATACACTGGCTCATGTAATTGAAATACATTTGGCTCAGATGTAGAAAGTCCCAATACTGTTAGCTTCAGGTCTGGCTGGATCCAGGTGTTCAAGTGATAGATACCATCAGAAAGCTGTCTCTAACTTTTGGGTCTGCATTCCTCTGTGTGGGTTCATTTTTAAGCAGGCTCCTCTCTCATGGTGGCAAAGATGTCCGTGAGCAGCTCCTGACTGAGATCCTGTCATCTCAAAATCCTAGTAGAAAGGCACCCTTAAACAGTGCCAGTAAAAGGTTGACTGAGGTTTGACTCTAATTTGGCCAGACATGGGTCCCGTTCCACTCCCCTAGTTCACCTACCCAAAGAGTCTGGGGTGAGTCTCCAAGGGGACTGAGATGCTTTTACCAGAGGAAGGAATTATGAAGGGTCAGCAAAAAATAACTGACCTCTGCAGTAAGAAGGAAGGAAAGGAGCCTTCCAGGCAGAGGCCCTGAAGACTGAAGAGGACCTGTGATGCTTTGGGGAAACTGGGAAAAGCTCAGGACTGAACGCTGACTCTGCGAGTCCAAGCCAGCAGAAGCCAGGTCCCACGGGGTGTCTTAACCACCTTAGGGTTTAGCTTAAATTCCAAAGGCAGTGAGAACCATTACAGGGTTTGAAGGAGATTGAAGATTGTGAATTGCCTTCACATTTGATGAGTTAACAGCTTTGTAGGAAGTAGGGAGAGAGGGGATGTGGGTAAATTGGGGTTCCTATGGCCAGGATCCTCGTGGAACTTAAACCACCTGATGATGTAACTGGCCTGTTGCTGGGCTGCCGCTTCCACACCTTTAGGCAATAAGCTATTATTGCGCTGTATAGAGAGCTCGGCCCAGTGCTCTGGGCGGAGGCAGAGACGCTAGTGCTCAACCTACCACTGGGAGAATAAGCCGGGTAATAAACCCTTTCACCCCAAGAATGTTCTACTGTCCAACTGAATCCATAGTGAACTTGCCCGGGGCTGAAACCCATTGGCAAGACAGGGGAAAGCATTGCTTTTCAAGATCAGATCTCGAAAACAACCGTGTTAAAGCAAATCATGAAATTTGACTATTACGTTTTCCAGTGAAACCTACTCAACTGGTACATGCTCCAATTACAACCCAGAGACAATTTTCCTGGACAAGATGGCCCTCTAGCCATCATGTTCTTTGCTATGATTCATTTATTTCACTCTTCAATTGGAAGAAGAGGTTGCTTGGACCAAAGGCCACTGCATGCCATGAGCCCTGCAACTTTTTAAAAAATGTGCTGCCTGCAGCGTATTTCATCAACAGCCCCAGCACTTCTAGAAAATGGGCAGAGCTAACCCTTCAGCAGTCTCACCTGTTGCCAAACAGGCGCTCCACCGGAGGACAAATCCCACCGTGGAAGGAACCACATGGGACAAGCTTCAGTTCCGCTCCTAAGTCAGTGTCTGCAAGTCTGTTTCTACATGTAGTTAAGTTGCATGGAAAGCAAAACTGGATTTGTCCCCGGTTATTAGGGATAATATAAAGTAGGGGCAAAGTTAATTGAGTTCAGAGTTCATTGTGTAATGTCAGGGAATTGGGACTCTGGCAAGCAGTTCGTGTGTAACGTGTTCTGGGTGGGGGGGTTTGCGTTTTCACACAATCTCCCTGGGGTGGCAGTGGTGGGGGAAGTTTTCTTTCACCGGGAGTGCAGTCTTCAGAAAACAGGCTTCTGGGGTTCCAAAGGGGCTTTCACCCCCATTACAGGATAAAGGTCTTGTTTGTTCACAGAGACTTCCTTGCAGTAGGGCATGCTCATGATATTCAAGAAAAGGTAATAAAAACTCCTGCTTTTCAACAAGAGCCATAAAGTCCTGTGGTTAAGAGCCGGGGCCCTGCAGCCAGACTACCAGATTACTCACCAGCTGGAGACATGGCATGGATGATTTAACCCTCAGGGCCTCAATTTTCTAATCTGTAAAATGGAGTATTCAATTGAGCCTCCATTGTAAACTCACCAATGAGGATTAAATAAGTTACTATGTATCAAGTGCTGAGAACCTTGCCTGGCTCCCAGAAAGTGCCATTTAATTGTTAGCTGTTCTCAATGAGCACTTGCAGTGCAAGGACACAGCCCTTAGTTCTTCCCATGCCTTATTTCATCATTAAAAAGGTAAGATAAAAATGCTATGGGCTGGCAAAGGTGGACTTACTGTGAAGCTAGTGAAATTTAAGCATGAAGCTAGGAGGTCCGCTGACATAAGCACTCGTGGGTATGTGTTGTAATATTTGTAAAAGTAAAAACTGTTACTTTTCTTATTCTTAAAAAGGACTCCCCAAATTGTCCACATTTCAGGCTCTGCAGACTGGATCTCCCCTGAAGGAGGGATGCTAATTCCCATTTCACAGATGAGAAAACAGGCTCTGAGAGGTGAGGTGACCTGACCCCAGAAATGCCCAGATGCCAAGTCCAAGATATACATTGGTTCTTTCTACCTTTCCTACAAATGTTCTTCCCTCTCTTTTTTTCTTTTGGGGAAAATTCACTTGTTTACTCACAGGAATCCTGGTAAGGTTGATATAAGGCAATGCAATTATTAAGATAGCTACTCCAAAGTCCTCACCTTAAATACAAACCTCCCCTAAGAAGCAGCATTTCCATTCTTATTTACCAGAGAAATGAAAAAATGCACACAATGACTTGCACATCAAACGTTCATAGCAACTTTATTTATGAAAGATAAAAAGCGGGGCGACCCAGGTATCCATCAACCGGTGAATGGATAAACAAAATGTGATATATTCACACAATAGAAGTAAAAAAAAAAAAAAGGAACTTCTGTTCCATGCAATAGCATGGATGAGTCTCAAAAACATGCTGAACCAGAAAAGCCAGACACAAAAAGGTAGGATATTGTATAAGCCCCTTTATATGAAACTCTAGAAAAGACAAATCTACTCTGTAGTGGTAGGAAGCAGACCATGGTTTTCTGGGGCCAGGAATGGGGGTGAGCATTGACTGGCTGGGGACACAAGGGAAATGTAAGGGATGATGCAAATACTTTATCTTGATTGTGGTGGTGGCTGCACAGGTCAAAACTCATTGAAGTCTAACTTAAAATGTGTACATTTTATTGTGTGCAAATTGTACCCCAAAGTTGAATTTTTAAAAAAAACCTGCCTTGATAAGCTTTCAGTCTGATTAGACTCATCTGGGTATCATTCAACAAATAATAAGTTTTAAAGGTAGAAAGTTTTAAAAGGTGAAAAGTTTTTTTTTAACTCTAAAGTTATCCAATTACCATAATATAATTTATTGGACAATACCAAGTATTCACGAGTAACTGAAACAACAGGAGTGATCACAAGCTGCTGGTGGGAAACCAATCTTGTGATCCAGTGTCCACAGGGCAGCAGTTCCATTCCTTGTTGTATGCTACATGGGCCCCAGGATACTTATGTGAGGATGTTCATTGCAGTATTGTTTATAATGGTGAAAAATTAACAGGGGAGGGGGCAGGACTCTAAATATCCAGCAGAATGGGAACAACATATTGTCATTTGCTAGTGAATATTATATGGCAGGGAAGAAATGCCTTGTGTCAAAAGAGACACATCTCAAAATCATAGTGTTGTGTACGAAAAGCAAGTTTCAGAAAGATACATATTAAATAATAACACTTATAAAAGGTTTTTAAAACATGCAACATAATGCTATAATTCTGTAAAGATAGATATGTAAGTAGTATCTATATGAAATATGTATAGTAAATTATAGGGTCTCTATAGTAAAAAATATAACTTTTGTTCAAGTAGTCTATGTATTATGAAGAGATTAAAAGGGAAAAAGCAAAAACACAGTCTTTGGTATTCATCCAGCTATTTAACACATGCAGTGGAAGATAAAATTCTTTATCTGAAAATATTCTTCATTCTTGAAGGATATTTTTGCAGGTCATAGAATTCATGCCCATATAGTAAATCATGAAAACAAGAATGAGAATAATCACAAGTAATGATTATGTTAAGGGTTGGTGTTGTGGTTAGGAACATGGGCTTTGGAAGCAGACAGTTCAGCCATTTTCTACTTAAAGATGTGCATTGGGGGTTTTAAGGTTGTGTTTTTCAAGTAATTTGTTCACTTTAAGTTGTCAAATTTATGGAATAAAGGTGGTCATAATATTCCCTTCTTACCCTTTTAATATTTTTAAGGTCCAGAGTGATGTTTCCTCTTCCATTGCTGATATTGGGAATTGGTCTTTTATTTTTTTTCCTTGAAGCTCTGTTATTAGGCACATAAATATTTACTACTATTTTGTCTTCCTATTGAAGTGACCCTTTTATCATTTTGACATGTTCCTCTTTTTTTATTTAACTAGAAACCTATCTTATCTCACATTAGTCACATAGTCTTTCCTCTGTACCCATCTGTGTCCAAATTTTCTCTTCTTATAAGGACACCAGTCATATTGGATTAGCTATACCCTAATGACTTCATTTTAACTTAATTGCTTCTGTAAACACTTTGATTCCAAATACAGTCACAGTGGGAAGTATTAGAAGTTAAAACTTTAACAGAAGAATTTTGGGGGGACACAATTCAGCCCATAACAATTGGTTACATAATTCTATTTTAATTTTTGTGTTAATGTGAATCTTTAGCAATATTTTTAGTGGCAATTTTTTTAGTGGCTGCTCTAGGAATTACAATGTATACCCTTAATTTTTCATTGTCTACTTACAGTCAATGTATACCGCTTCATGTAAAATGTAGGAATATGGTAACCATGTAGGTCCACACTCTCCCATATTTTATGCCATAATTGTTACATGTATTAAGTTGACATACTTCCTAACCCAACAAGACAGTACTATAATTTTGGTTCAAGCAGTCTATGTATTACGAAGAGATTAAAGGGGAAAAAGCAGAAACACAGTCTTTGATATTCATCCAGCTATTTAACACATGCAGTGGAAGATAAAATTCTTTATCTGAAAATATTCCTCATTCTTGGATATTTTCACAGGTCATATAATTCTAGGTTGATAGGGTTTCTTTTTCTCTCTTTCATCATTTTAAAGATGTTGTTTAAAACATCTCTCTTCTGCGCTCTGTAGGTTCTCATGCTGGTGTCAAACATTAGTCGAATCAATGCCCCTGTGTGTAACATGCTGTTTTCCTTTTGCCACTATCATGATTTGCTCTTCAGGATGGCCTTTATCATCTTTATTCTTTTTGGTGCTCATTGAGCATCCTGAATCTGTGACCTTATGTCTTTCATTACATTTGAGACATTTTCAGCCATTATTTATTCAACTTTTTATTTTCTGCCTCATTCTGGCTATCTTCTCCCTCTCTCTTCTACTAGACCAACTTCAAAGTATGGTGTGAATCACCTGCAGGGTAGGAGTGGGGAAGGCTAGTAAAAAATGCAGATTCTGGAGCTCTACTCCAGATCTACGGAATTAATCCCTGGGATTGAGACCCAGAAAATTGGGAATACATTCCCCATGTCATTTTTATGCACAACAAAGTTTGAGAATGGCTGCACAGCATTTCATAGGCTTCAAAGGCAGGAACACATCTTATTCATCTTTAAGATGTTCATTACTTACCCTGTAAGGAACTCACACCATGACTTGTACATAGAATGTTCTCGTTGTACATGTTGACTTGCATGTAATATTCATACTAATACATGGGATGATTCTTCCTTCAGAGTTCAAGGCAGTCTTTACCCCATTAACAGGTCTCAAAGTTGAGGTGGTTGTAGTTCCTACTGAGTTAATTAGGACTCCTCTGGTTGCTGGTTATTGAAACACAAACCTAACTGGCTTCATCAAAATAAAATTAATTTGTTAGCTCATGCAACTGAAAAGTCCAGGGGTTGTGTCAGCTTTGGTCACAGCCAATTCAGGGCACTAACAACATATCACCAGCACAGTTTCTTTCTGCTCCAGTACCTGCTGTCACCTCTTCTTTCTTTTATGCTGTTTTTTGTTTTTGTTTTTAGAGGCAAGACTTTTCTCACTTTGAGATAAGTACTATTGTCAATACTTCAGGGTTCATGTGGTCCTCATATTTGTATTCCCAAAGTAAATAGAGCAACATTTCCCTGACAGGTGCATACAAAGCCACAGAATGGATTCATATTGCCCTGGCTTAATTCACGTGCCCGTTCTTGAATCAAGTGCAATAGCCAGGGAGATGGATGACTCTCATTGGCCTTCCTGAGTCACACGGTCAGCCCTGAGGTAGGAGAGGATGGCCGCTGTGTGGGAGAAAGGAATGGGTGCTGAGCACACAGGTGACAGGTGTCTCCTGCCACAGGCTTCAACATAATGGATGTGAACTCCTGTCAATGCCTTTTAACTGAGAAACTTTAGAATCATATTTGTGAAATGGGCCCCCTTCTTACTCCAGGGAGGTTAAAGCAAATTCCATAAACCAGTCATTCCCAACCTTGGCTGTAAATCAAAATGCCCTTGGCATGCTTCCTAAAAATACAGACGCCTGGACCCCTCCCCAGACCTAAAGAAGCAGAATCCCAGGGCTGTGACCAGAGACAGTATATAAAATTTGACATGCAGAATGGTAATAATTTTTCCCAGCCAACATAAGTTCCCCTTTCCTCCAGAAATCCATTTTCCTTCTAGTAACTCCCTTTACCAAGTTTCAGTTCATGTGTGTTAGGGGTGGGATATGGATGGTCCTGCTCCAGTAACAAGCATCAGCATATGACACAGGTCTGGTCGATCAGAGAATTTGGTCCCTCTGCCCACAGTCATTGGTTTAGGAATGTGTACTCCAAGGATCCTGAGCTAGTGAGACCCAATCTCAGGATTTTATTGGAAATCTAGGGAAAGGGAAGTCGTATCTCTCCATAAGCACAAGTTGTGAGGCTGATGCAAGCCTGCAGTGGGCAGCGCCATCACACAGAGAGGAAGCATGTGAGGAAGCCTTCAGTGGATAAACTGAACTGAAGAGGGAAGGAGATGATTCAACAGGTTCTTCGAGGTTCAGCCCAAAAATGGGCCAACAAGCAGAAGACCCAAACAGCCGAGGGTATCATAGAGAAATGAGGCTGGAGTCCTGGAAGCATCCTTCTGTAGCCTGCTCCACCTCCAGATTTGCAGTTAGGAGAGCCTCTAATCTCCCTTTGGAGAGAAGCCAGTTCTATTTTTTTTTTCTGTTACCTGTAAACAGAATATTCCTGAGTCCTTCATTCATTCATGTCCCGAAGCTTCATCATTCATTCGACAACTGTTTATTGAGTGACTACTATGTGCTCAGCACTATCCTTGTTACTGGAGATACAGCAGTAATCGAAACACACTAACTCCCTCTCCTCATGGAGATTATAGCTAGGAGGCCATCAATAACACCTATTTGTATACATCCATAATATATTAGTAAGCGAAAAATAGCAGGGGCAGAAGATAGAGTGCCAGGGCTATGGGTGGGATAAAGAGGTGACACTGGAGCTGATCAAGGAAGCAAAAGGTGAGCAAAGCAGATAGGGGGGAAAGGGGATGTTCAGACATGAGGAAAGGGGGTTTTCACACTGCAGGAACAGCCAATGCAAAGGTCCAGACTCGGGAGCATTTTTCAGGAAGAGCAAGGAAGCCAGTGGGGCCCAGGGAGAGTGAGTGAGAGGGACAGAGGGGTGTGAATAAAGTCATGGGGGCCTTCAGGACTCATACTAAGACTTTGGCTTTTTCTGAGTGGGACAGCAGGATTCTGAGCAGAAGAGCATCACAGTTTTGTGGCCTTCAGCAAACCACTGCCTTACTGTGAGCCTCATTTGCCTTCTGTATGAAATGAGGGTGAATCCCACTAAACAAACACCACAATAATCATTGTAGGCAAAATCCACCCACAAATGCTAAAATCAGTAGGTGAATACTTGTGGAGAAACAGGATACTCACAAAGCCTCAACGTATCACCGCCAAGATATTTATAAATTACAGAGGAAAAACTAGTTAGTAATTTTACAGTGGAGAAACCCGGCAGACGCCACCTGACCAAGTAATCAAGATTAATTAATATCACCAGTAATAAGATATATCACCATCACATAGCCCGTGCAAGGTGCCCTGAGGATGCCACATCACTTCTGCAGCGTTCTTGCCAAAAATTCACAACTTCAGTCTAATCCTGAGAAAACGCCAGACTAACAGAATGGAAGGACATAACTGCCACTACTTACCACAAATGTGAAACATGACATTTCCATGACAAACAAAGATAAAGGAATTGCTACAGATGTGGGAGAAGACTAAGCGACAAAACTTCTAAATGCAACATGGGTTCCTGAGTTGGGTTTGGGACAAAAAAAGGACATGAGTGGGAACACTGGTGAGATTTGAATAAGGTTTGTAGCTTAGTTAATAGCGTTGCACCAATGTTAATTTCCTGATCTTGGAGACGATACTTGAACAATGGTATGTAAATTGCTAACATTAGGGGCAGCTGGGTGAAGGGTATATAGGAACTCTCTGTACTATTTCTGCAATGTTTCCAGAAGTCTGAAATCATTTCCAAATGCAAATTTTAATACGGGAATGAATAATAGTTCTTGCTGTGTAAAGATGATATGTGATTGAGTGCACATACAATCTGCAGTGTAGTACTGGATAAGCGCCCTATGAATGGTGACAATTATTACTGCCTGCTCCTGCACACCTGTCACCAAACACTTGCTCACACAGAGTCAAAATGCTCACCACTTTTTCATGGCTTTCACTGTCTTCTGCCCTCAGGAGTGACTTCTGTGTTTGTAAACAAGATTCCTCATATCTTGGTCTTAAAAACCAAGAGTTTAAACAAAAGCAAACTGTGCCTTCTGGCTGCTTGCATCACTCTGATTATGAAATAGAAACCAGGGGCTCCTAAGTGCCAAGGGCAATAGACTAACCCTGCCCCCTCCTCCCCCAGAAGCAGATGGCATAATTTATTTGAAAAGGTCTTGGAGGAAAAAGAAGAAAGCACCCACTCCCAGATTGACATGTCAAAATATCAGTGACAAAGGGGCCACATTTGGTTTTATTCTGGATCACATTCTACCCTAAATCAGTGATCTCCAACCTTCTGATGAAGCAAAATATCTTGATATGACTCCCCCCAATATTTATGTATTTACTAATGAATTACATACTTTACTACTGTATGAATATATCCTGTGAATGGTAAAACATGAAAAATGTAAAGAGGAAGTGATAAAAAAAACAGTATTTAAAAAAGTTATTTCGTGACAGAAAAAAATCTTTTACTCCCACTAAATTATGATCACAAGTTGAATATCAAAAACAATGTGACACAATCCTTCAGTATTTAAAAATTTTTGGTTTATAATTATATGGTATAGTTTATCAATACCTCATCTTAATGGCTGTCATAAATGAAAAAGTAACCTCATAAAGATATGTCTCTGAACAGGAAGGGAATTCCTCAATGCAGTTATTTTAAAAAATGCTTTCCATCTTTCACTTCCATACACCAATTTTGCCAAGGGTTTTTGTTGAAATTTATCTGGTTTCTTCTGCCTTCCCTGAGGTTAAGCCTCTGTTCTTGAAAACTAATTGAAAAATGTTGAATTTTTACACTTTTAACACAGGAATTGAAAATCCATTCAAATGTTAGGTGGGATGATTTTGAATTATATTCAAAAATTCCATTTCAGGTCTTTAAAGTGGTGCCAGGTTTGACATTTATGTAGGCAATTTACATAATTTTGAATAATGCAAACATGTCAGTAATAAGACCTTAACAAGAATATTTCTAAACACCTGTTTTCAAAATGCTCTCTTCATAGTGCAATTTTCTTTTAAAAAAGCAATCCTTTCTCTCTCATTTTTCAAATGCTACCCTTACCTTGAAGGCCCCTGAATAAGTGTGTGGCTGGCCAAGGACCTGCAGAGAGAAGAATGTGAACTCTGCCCTCTTCCTGTGCTTACATTATTCCTATCATCATCTCCCCAGGGAACCTTTTTGGCCACTTGTCCATTGACATTTGGGAAGAGTTGGTTCGATTAAAACCAGAGTGGCCACAAAGCCCGCATCGGTGTCCTTTCCATGAGGAGGAATCAGCAAGGCCAAGGAGATGTGCATACGCACAGTCCGCACCCAGTCTGCCAGACCATGCACCTGGGGCCCTGGAATATCCTTCCAGGGCTGTGTGAGTTTCTTCCCCAGGGCTGTCCTCCAAGAGCTGACTGTGTTACCAAGGGACACACCCCACAGCCCCAGAGAGGCCAAAAGGGTGGGACAGAGCTTGGACACACTGGCTGGCCCGTGCAAACACGTGTGCACAGAGCCCCTCCTGGTAGGATGGAGCTATGCGCTGAGTGACATTCCAGCCAGAACATAGAGAAGTCCAAGAATTCTAAACCTGAACCTGGCACTCCAAGTCATCATGAAGGCATAAGAGGCTAGAACATGTTTTATTTAAATTTTTGATATTTAGATACATAGTAGTGAACCTCCGCTTGTATAATCACCCTGGTTCCTGCAAACTGATAAGGCCAGTTGATAAGAGCAAATCGGTGCCACTAAGTTGCGTTCTTTACATGGGTAGCCACTTTAAAAGGTCATTTGATAAGGCTCCTCTTTTCCAGTTTGAAAGTGTCTGGCAAGCTGTCACTGGAGCTCTTATTGCAAGAGGTCCCTAGGCATCTGCTAGCCTGCAACAAGACAGGGAACAGAATTCACGCTCTCCTGGTTAGGGAGCAGGGTGCTGCCTGATTCCATGCATCATAGACTGGCTCGCATCTGAAAATCCAGGCCTACCATTATGACATGATTTGTTTTGGGGAACTGAGAAGAAGAAAAGTTCTCAACTCGCCCCCTGCCAAAACCTAAAAAACCATTTCAGTGACTTCCACCGCCAACATGAAAGATATTCCAAAAAATGGTGCCAGGGAGGAGGATGAAAATTTGCCTGAGAATGGGGAGGGCACACTAATCATTCCGAAGTGGCACTTGTTAATTTCAAAGCATGAGTTAGTGGGCTCACCCTCACTACATCACAGAGGTAATGAATGAGTGAAAGTGATCGCTTCCAAGCCCTCAGCATTGGAAAATGACAGTTCTTCCCTCTGGATGTCTCCAAACCCCCAAGGAACCCAAGACTGTCTAACACACACAGTCTGAGGGGGCACCATAGCCAACTGGAATATTAAGTACTAGCAAAGCAGACTGGCTTTCTTATTATGTTAGATTAGAATGATATCTCAAAACAGAGGTTCTTATATTGTCCTCTAGGTCCCCTCTAGGTGATCTGACCTACTCCACATGGGCAACACTGCCCTAATCATGATTCCAATCACAGGGTAACCGAAAAGCCTTGGAGCGGGCTCTCTACTAAGACAGGTGCCAAGCAATTAAGGTTTCTCAAAAAAAAAAAAAAGAGAAAAATAAATGATATATTCTAATCACATAGTTGGAGAGAAATTTAGAGGATTTCAATTCCTAGTGATTAATATGGAGAAATAGAGAAATACGGAAAATTCACAGCAGAAACCACTTAGAAATCAAGGAGAACAAACTTCCAGTTAGAAATGAGTATGTTCTGGGGATCGAGTGCACAGCATTATGATTATAGTTAACAATACTGTATTAAATACTTGAAAGTTGCTAAAAGAGTAGATCTTAGGTGTTCTCACCACAGAAGGAAATGGTAATTATGTGACATGATGAAGGTGTTAACTAGTGCTATCATGGTAATCATATTGTGATATATAAGTGTGTCAAATCAATATATTGCACACCTTAAACTTGCACAATGTTATATGTCAATTATACCTCAATAAACCCGGTGGGGGAGGGGGGGCGGTCGGGGGAGAAGTCAGGAGACCAGAATCTAGCTCAGTTCAGTCTTGACCTGTATGATTGCTTCAGTTTCCCCATTTATAAAATCAGAGGGTTAGATTTAGACTTTCAGTTTAGTTCTTCAAACTGAAAAGCATAGATATGCATCCAATTAAGGGCTCCAAATTCAAATTCCTATAGGGGCCAGGGACTAAAGATAAACAAATGAAGAAGCACAGGTGTGAAGCAATAGGGAGTGGTGGAGACTATGGTGAACTAAAGAGAATAACCACTCCTCAGCTCCATCTGCTGATGCCTTTAAGCGGGAATATAAGCCTAGTGTTGGCAGATGTTCCAATTTGTTTCAGGAGAAGCCAGGAATCCAGATGTTACGTGAAATTTTCTTATTAATGATGGCAACAATTTTTTTAAAAAACTCTTTTTTGAAACACTGTGCTAGACAAACAAAATCCACCATGAAGTCAGTTGCTTTAGAACACACACATAACTACATTTCAACTTCACTAGCAACATGAGCTGGAAAGTACTCTATTTTGCACTGACCTAATATCCTTGATGTTTACTCCTGCTGAAGATGTTTATTTGCCTGGGAAGTGGCTCCCTAACGGAAACATTTGTTTTCACTGTTGTGGCAAATCATCCATTTGCTGGGGGGCAAAGCAAAACAGCCAAACCTTTTCCCCCACAAACATTTCATTAGACCAGCTCATAAAAGCAGATTTGTTTGTTTCTCTCTGTAAACAGGACCAAAGTTGCCTAGGGTTCTGAAGATGCCTGCCTGTCCTGGTGGGGTGCAAGCTGACATCCCAGCACTGCAGATTCAACCCCTGATGGGGAGACCCTGATACTCACAGTGGAAGTTCCACTGGATCCTAACACACAACTGTCCACGTGAAGACCAGTTCCCCTCCCTTCCTCTTTCTCCCATCCATCTTTATTACCTGGGCCTGCTTCCTGGTTGACACTGCCGTATTTTTGGAAGGATATTAGGTTAATGTCTATCCTTTTTGCTTCACATGATTTCATGCAAATGATCCCTGCCTAAGTGCACATTTCAAAGGGACTCTTCCTTTTTTAATTTGACTCTTCAATCTTAACTTTGCCCTCCAAGCATGCCAGAGATACCCAGGGCCTCAATTTTTAACATAACTGTACAAAAAAAAAGGTGGAAAAGAATGGAATCCAAATGATGAACTTGATTTCTTTTAAATAACGAAGCAGGAATTAATTTTTCAAAATAATTGTCTAGAGGTGATTCAATTTCACATGCTCTTTAAATATGAATTTTTCAGTGCTCTATGGCTTCAAGGGACAATTTGAAATGAGTGTATATAGTGAGCTCTGAATCATAAACAAAAACTCTAGCAGTTAAGACTTGTCAACTTTGCTGCAAAAATCTATCTTAAAATGAAATTCTATCATATATCAACTATACTTCAAGAAAAAAATGAAATTCTACCTCCCTAACAAATCCCCTTTCCTCTCCCCTACTCCACTGTCTAAATAATTTTGTCAATGGAAATACAGAGGATTTTTTTTTTAAATAATTGGAACTTAGAGATGTTACAGCAGGCAGAATTCTAAGGTGGTCCACATGCTCTTACTCCCTGGTGTCCATGTCCTGTAGAATTCCCTTCCCCAGTTGGGGTCGGGGTTTAGGGGGCCTGTGACTTGCTTTCAACCAGTGGAATTTGGCAAAGGTAATGGGATGTCAGTCCCTTAATTAGGTTAGATTACATGGCAAAGGTGAAAGAAGTCATTCCTATGATTGTGTGTGTGTGTGTGTGCCTGTGTGTATGTTTGTATGTGTGTGTGAGAGAGAGGGAGACCCTATCTTGCTAGCATGCACTAGAGTATGGTGAGTGTGAGCTCCTAGTATGAACTGTTTATGGTGTGAGCTCCCCATGGTATGAACTGCCTGTGTTGAGGGTCACGTGGCAGAAAAGTGCAGGTGGCCTCTTGGATCTGAGGGTGGCCTCCACCAATGATCTTTAAGGGGGTAGGCCCTCAGTCATACAGCCACAAAAAGGGAAATTATGCCAACAACCTGGATGAGGTTGGAAGTGGGTCCTTCCCTAGTTGTTAAGCCTCCAGTTACAAATGCAGCCTGGCAGACCCTGACAGCAGCCTGGTGAGATGCTGTGCAGTAGACCCAGTTAAGCCACTCCTGGGCTCCTGACGCTCAGAAACTCCACTATAAAGGTGTGTTGTTTTAAGCCAATTAGTTTTTGACAATTTGTTACACAGCAATAGAAAACTAATACATAATTCACTTGTGAGAACTTTTGCAAATGTGTCTAATCACAGAATCTTAATGCTGAAGAGACTTAGGCTAACTCCTTCATTGAGTCACATAGCAAATTAGTGATAAAGCCAGGAACCTAGAATCCTGCCTCCTGGGAAATGGATTTTGTCAAAAATTTCACACCTCAAAATGGAATAATAGTAGCTAGCATTTCACTATGCACCAGATCTGGGCTATGTGATGTGCATATGTTATTTCTTTTAACATAATTTCTGTTTTTTAAATTATTGATTGTACAATTTATTTTGAATGATGCCAGAATTATAATACCTACTATCATTATTTAAAAAATCAAGGAATACAAATAAAATAAATTTTCCCTCAGTCCTTCCCCCCTTCCTGTAAAGCTGGCCCCCACTGGTATGAGCTTTATGTGTACATTTCCAGGGCTTATTGTGGTGCAGGCGTGTAGGACAAAAAGAGGAAGGGAAAGAGTTTTGTGGGATTTGTTTTTTTTACATAAATGGAACCATATTTTACATATTGGTTTATAATTCCTTTGCATTTAATAATACATTCTGTTAAGCTTTTATAAACACATACCCCTACTTCATTCTTTTTAACTGCTGCATAGAATTTTTGTACCCTAATTTATTTAACCAATTCCCTATTAGTTTAAGTGGTTTCCAATTTTTTACCATTGTGATATTTTGATGAAGATCCTTATATATGCTTCCTGTGCCTCCATGTGACTGTTTTTCTAAAATAAATAGATTGAATTTCTCAGCTGAAAGGTATGCACACTTAAAATTTATATGAATATATAAGATTTTAAAACATAAAAGAATATAAAAATACATATTTTTTTAAAAAGATATAAATGCATATAGTTTTATAGTTGAGATTTTTCTCTAAAAAAGCCGAAGTATTTATATGTCTCCCAATGCTTTATGAACATATCTTTCACCCAAAGTGGTTATAATTAATTTTTTCCTATTTATGAATTTCCTACTTACAGGCACAAAAGAATACTTCAATGTGTTTTATTTTGGATATTCCTCATTCTTAGTGGGACTGGGCATCTTTAAAAATATTTATTGGCCGTTTTGACTTTGTGGTTTATTAACTGCATATTCATACTCTATTCAGTATTATACTGGGTTACTGGTCTTTTTCCTTCTGATTTGTATGAACTCTTGATAAATGTATTTCCAACTGTTATAGTTTATGTGTTTTATATTTAGCAAATGTTTCCTCTAACTGTCCCTGGTCTTTTAATCTGATATCTGATATCTTTTGTTATATGAAGTTTTAAACCTTTCCTAGTCTAATTCATCCATCTTGTTCACTATAGATTTTGTCCTTCTGCTTGCTTGTTGTTTTATTGTTCAGTTTTGCTCAAAGAAGTCCTCCCTGTCCTAAATAAGTTTCATTTTTTCTAGTATTTTTTTCTTTTAAAAGTATTTTTTCTTTTAATGTGCATCTTTTATTACACATGAAATTTGTTTTAATGAATGAAGAGAGGTAAGAATTAGTCTTCCCCACTGGAGAACAACTGTGCCAACAATCGTTCCATGAGTAATCCAAGCTTTCCCCACAAAGCAGAGCAAATTTTCTTAAGCATGGGTTTATTCCTGACTCCATATTCTATTACATTGATCTGTTTGTCTGTGCCAGCACTGTTCAGTTTTAATTATTATAGCTCCACTACCTGTTTTGCTACCTGGTTAGGCAATTTGTTATTATTCAGTCAAGACATTCTTGTCAGACATTTCCTCTTTAGATGGATCATAGAATCAGCTTACCAGGCTAAAAATGATGTAAGTGTCTTGTATGCATATGTGCATCTGTATGCATGTAAACATTTAAATGTACGTGTGTATATGCTCCTGGGTCTGTACACTGAGACCCTGGAAGCAGAAACAGAACACCAACAACAGATCCACTTAGTGCCCAGGTCTTAGTTTTTTATTTTGGGGTTTTTTTTTCTAAAAATTATTTTTCACTGAAAGGAACCAGAAATTTTTGGAGAACTCACGACTGTATCAAGACAAGTAGAAGATAAACCTGAACATCTTGTGCCAGGAAGGAAGGAAGTGCTCAAAGAATGATGAGGACGTGGCCAGGGGACAGAGAAGGCAGCTTGAGGAAAACTGGACATGAAATTAAACACGACAGTAATGATTCGATTCATTGAATAAAAGAGGGTGAATAAATAAGTTAAGGAATCGCAAGTTTGATGAAGAACAGGGTATGTACATAGTCTCAAAGTATAACCCTGCAAAATACTTATTCATAACAAGAAAAAGAAGTAAAAATGATTGTTGAGATACCACCTTAACTAAGTGTAGTTAATATCACTATTTAATCTTAGTTAAATAGAGTTAATATCTCTTTAATGGGACAAATGCAAAACTTATGCTATGAAGAACATATCACCACTTGTATGGTATTCTTGCCAAAGATGCATAGCCTGAAATCTAATCATAAGAAAACATGAGATCAATCTAAATGAGGAACAATTCTGCAAATAACTAATATTTTAATAATGCATTATATGCTATATAATAACACTATATTATAGTATGCAGTATTATATATTATATACTACATATTATATTTATAGTATTATATGTGCTATGTATCGGAATGTGTCAGTTTTCTTTTAAATGTATTTTATATTTTTCTTTTTAAAAATGTTTTATCTTCTTTTTAAAAATACCAATCTTTCCAGATCTTTTAGATACACAAATTCTTCTCTGAATATTTACAAGTACATGTGTCTACATGTACTTTCATTTTTTAAATAAACACTGTCACTCATACTGTTTATGACATTCTACAAATTACATTTCCTATGCATATAGATTCCTAAGTACTCCAGACACCTTCTTCCAAAGTACTCTAAAACAGGGATACATGAGGTCATTTAACCATTTCTCTTGATTACCATTTAGTTTGTTTCCATCTATTTACTCTTTTAAACAAGGTTCAAAGAACATTTTCTTGAACATGCTCATTGTAGACTACTTCACATGTTTCTCAAGAGATGAGATGGATAATAGAATTGCTGGGTTACACTTTACAATTTAATAAGTATTTCCAAATTTCCCTCTGAAGTGGTCACACCAATTTGAGTTTACAAGGAATATTTTACAGGAGAAATCTTGATGCACACAAACCTTAATAACCTGTAGAGTTTAATGTCAAATATGGCAGAGACTAATAGCTGTCACTGAGTATCTGTTCCCCCTTTTTACTATACTAACAGAATATTTAGCCTGGCATTGTCTGTGGAGATAAATCCTGCATTTACCCAACTTCCATGCAACTAGGTATGGTCATATCATTAAGTTCTAGCAAATGGGATGTGAATGGAGGTGATGTGTTCAATTTCTGGGCAGTTCCCTTAGGAGAAGGGCGTAAGCCCTGCAGCTCTTTTCTCC
This sequence comes from Manis javanica, assembly GCF_040802235.1. Classification (NCBI taxonomy): domain Eukaryota; kingdom Metazoa; phylum Chordata; class Mammalia; order Pholidota; family Manidae; genus Manis; species Manis javanica. The sequence continues at coordinate 12,514,954 of NC_133160.1, read as the reverse complement.
CTTCATGCTGGCTGGAATGCAGATGTGATGACTTGAGCTAAGGCAGCCATATTGGACTACAAAATGGAAGGCACTTGTTGATGATAGCAGAGCAATAAAACAGAAGGACCCTGGGTCCTGTATGATTGTCAAGCCATCAAACAACCATCAACTGCCTACCCGGACTTTTAGGTGAGAAAAAACAAAATGATCAAATAAAAGCTACTTTGGAGGGAATGTCTTTCTATCACAGCAACCAAATTGATATCCTAAATAATAAAATCATTGAATGCTGAAAGAGAATTATCTAAGGGAAGCAATCATTTCAAATTGAGAAAAACATAAAAATATTATTTGATTTGATGTTCCCAATAATTCTTTCAGGAGGAAAGTTTGCATATTGGCATGTAACTGCCATTAATGTAGATTGTTTAAAATACTTATTGTACAATTTTATTCCCCTTGTGATTTTTCTACACTGTTGGAGAGGGCAGGCCAATGAATTAAACTCTGCTGAAGGAACTGGGAGAAAATGCTGTCCAAACCAACTGGGGTTTTGGCAATGAATGCACATTTGTTCACCAGTTTAGCATTTGTTTAGATTCCACTGTTTTGAAAAATTAAGTGGTTCAATATTTTAAATTTGTTCCTAAGCCAGTGTAATGAGTGCCCTTTCTTCTCCTTAGGTCACTGAAAAGAATTTTCTTGTGTTTATGGCTAATTCCTCAATGGCAGAGGCCCAGATAGGGGGACAAAATGGACACAAGTTAAAAATAAACATGGAATGAGAGAAAGATCCTGAATTTCCTGTGCCTCGTTCCATTTTTAATCACCCATACTGTCACATATGAGTTTGGACGGTTTATGCAGAATAAGCAATACACAAATTCTAGGAAATAATTTTGAATTACTAAAATTACAGTTTATCAAACCTAGTTTTTATCCTTGATTTTTTAAGTTTCCTTTTCAAATCTATTATCCTATTTCTAAGAATAGAATAACAAAATAAGTCATTGTTTAAAAAAAGTCATTGATTGATATTTAGTGCCATATTAAGTTTATCTAATTGAATGCCTAAAACATTTTAAGCTGTAATTTCTAAGTTTGATGTTCTGGATTCTCTTTTCAAGTTTTTGTACTTAATCAATTCCTATAAATCTAATAAATGACACACAGCAAATGTTAAATTCCCATAAGTGTTCCAATAATTGCACATAAACTTAGTAAGATTTTGACTTAAAAATTGTGCATTTAAGGAATGATCCAACTATGTTTAAATTGTAATCAATAACTCTGACCAACATGTCTCTTAAAGTGTGTAAATTACCAAATATGAACAGACTCCTTCTCAAAAAAAATATTAATATGATGATTTTTGACCCTGTCCAATATTTTATGTCTGAATTGTTTCTCAGTTAAAACATGCTTACTGATAAAATTGCTTTCCCATTTGGAACATTTCAAAATCAACTCTAAACATTCCTGGGATTTACAGATGCTTACCTTCTAGGGAGATAATTATATTCAAGTGGCTAAAGTTGCTTCCAACTAAGACTTCTTAACCTGGGGGTCCATGGATAGAATTTATGGGATCTGTAAACTTGGGTGGGAAAAGAGTATCTTTATTTCCACCAACCTCTAACTGTAAGCATTCACTTCAAATATGAATGTGGTGACAAACCACAGTAGCGTTATTCAGACTTGTGACTCTGTTACCAGTAGAAATCACAAATATTTTCATACCCTACTATGGTTGTCTCAAGTACCTTAAAATACCTTTTATGCTCAGCCCTACTTTGAAATTAATGAAGTTACTAGGCCTGCTGTTAGATTTTATGATTAAATGTATTAATAAAGAGACTCTTCTGACTCATATGACTATTAATAAGGAAACTCAAGTGACAATATTTTAACATTTCTGTTGAGGTATAATTGAAATATAATAAACTGGAAATATTTAAAGCATTTAAGTTTATCATTTTTGACATATATACATACCCCATGAAACCATCCCCACAACCAAGACACTGGACTGTCAGGGAGGGGTAATGTGGGCCCAGAGAAAACAGCATGTATGGGAGTCTGGAAGGTCCCTCTCCACATGGGAATAAGCATCTCTTCTTGAGCATTGGTGATGCTGAAATTCTGATGCTCTGCCTGAACATACACACAAAAGTTGATTTCCTGTTATTTTATGTGGGAAAAATTATAATGCATGACATGTTAACCCAAGCCTCAAAACAATTTCCTAAAACGGAACTAAACACTTAAAATGTACGGAGTATCAAAAGCTCATTAGGATGTAAAATGCTTAAAGCATGGCTTCCTGATCACCAAGTAATAACGTAAATTTTCAACAAACAGTTGATGTGTATATGGTGACATGGCCAAGCTTGATTGCACGCCCCTCCTTTGCTTCTTGGCGCACTTTTCAAAATGTGGTTCAGATGTTCCCGCAACATAATTGACATGTTATTTCTATACATGTTATTTCCAGAGAAATGCTACATGGAGATTTGAGGATACAAACATAAGTTTTTCTTTATGAATACTGGCTAAATGATTGTGAGAAACATGCCTTCTATGAAGTTTGGGTATTCAAAACAAAGACCTAGTCTATTAGGAGACCGTTTAGCAGGGAGATGTTCAAAGTATATTTGTATTTGTGTTCTTGAGTTACAGACACTGTGAGATTTTACTTTTTTGGTGAAGGGGTATTGTATATATCATGAGTTTGCAAAAAGCCCCCTGCCTTACCCCCATATACATACTGTATCATGTATTGCTCTTTTATAAGGACCCATGAGAAAACATTCCTCCTGTACCAATATCAGGCAAAGTTCTGGTTCGTTCCAATAGTTCTGTTTGCTTCCATCTTACAGGCATTAAGAATCATGAACACAGTAAAGCACTTTGAAATTCATGGTATTCAATCTGTAGAACTTTGGGGGTTCCTTCAAGACCCCTTACAAACACCCACAGGAGAAAGGTGTAAGGGTTGAGACTGGGGTTGGGATCCCTCACCCCTATTTTCCATGTAGAGCTTCTGTTTGCTTTTGAACCAAAGAAAATTTGAAAGCCACTGATGTAATTGATCACATTTTCCTCTTTGCATTGGCTGCTCAGAAGCTCAGCATCTAATTATCAGTCCACCATTGACAAATGCTCAAGACCTCCTAACGCACATTTTGTGTACAAACCTCATTCTTGACTTTTTCTTTTCCTCCCCATGTTTCCCCTTCACCTGCTTTTCTTGTTTTCTTTATTCTGCTTGCACATATATATGTTTTTGCATGCTGCCTCAAATCCTTTTTGGAAGGAGCCAAGATTTAAATGAACACATTAAAAAAGCAGAGTACTTTTTCTGTAGAGGAGATCTTTGCAGGTGGGAAGGGAATGTGTATAGAAATAAAGCATGATTTGGCATGGGGAATATACATGTGTATTTGTAAGATATGTATGTACAATGTCAGATACATTGTAAAGCTTGTCATTTTCAAAGTTAAGCTGATCTTCTGGCTTCAGAGAACATTTACTTGGAAGACTCTGGGGGAAAGGAAGTGTTTCACTCCAGGGTAGGCATGCTTGTATTCTACACTCCCAAAGAATCCGCCTCGTGGTTTAGCGTTTTCGACTTTGGGGTGATTTTGATGGTCAAATAATAACCAATACTTACTGGACAAGTACTTGACAAATATTAGGAGATATTTAACAAGAAGAAATCAAGGGAAAGAAAGGGACAGAAAGGGGGTGCTCCTTCACAGGGAGGTGGCTGGATTTTAAGTGGTCTGGAATAAGAATTGGGAGCTTTAAATCCTATCTCAGCTTCCACCTCATCTGCTGTGAATCTGTGGCTAAGTCCTTATTCCCCCAAAGACAGGTGTTCTCACCCTCTGCTGAACATTGGAATCACCCGGGGAGCCTTAAAAAATACTGATGCCTCAGTCGTTCCCCCGGAGAGTGTGGTTTAATTGGTGTAGTTTGGAGCCTTAGCGTGGGGGGTTTTAAAAGCTCCCCTGGAGATTCTAATGTGCACTGGGGGTTGAGAACCACTGCCCTAAGAGAAGGGAAAAAATAAAATTAATACGCCCTGCCTCCTGTTTATCTCTCAGGGGGCTGCGGGGTGTGGCTGTGATTTATGAGATAATGGGCTAGGTTCTGGTGAAGGAGAAAAAGGGTTAGAAGGAAACAGATGAAGCCTTTGTATTCCATAGAGTGCCTTTAGTTAATGTTACCTCAACATTTTCCCCATGATCTGCAAGAAGAAAGACATTTCACATCCTGACCCAGGACACTCTCTCTCTCTCTCTCTCTCTCTCTCTCTCTCTCTCTCTCTCTCTCTCTCTCTCTCTCTCTCTCTCATACTCAACACACTTACTCTTGCAGGCAACTCACTTAGTATTTTCTGTTCCAGCCTATTTCATTCTATTCCTTTAGAGAAAAAAGAAACCTGCTTACTACCACTGTTTAAACAACATTATATTAAGGCTTATGGGCCAAGATAAATGAAATACCTGTGGAGAGCATTAAGATGCTCAATTTATAATGACATTGAGCTTTTTGCAGAAATGCTATGGGAAGTGAAATTGTGTGTACAGTAATAATATTTGTTGAGCGATTGCTAGTGCCAGCTAGAGTCACAGTGTCTTATGAGCATGAGCTCAGTGAGTTGTCATGATACTACAAGATGGGTACTGTTATCTCCATTTTAGAGATGAGGCAATTAAGGCCAAATACCTCTGTATGTTCTGCTTCTAGAAAGCAGAAGAATCATCTCCATCTGGGAGCAACAGGTGTGATGCTTACCTGGCTCACGGAGGAGGACATCATGCTTACAGAACACATTTGCTTCTGTCTGAAGTTTGGGGAGTAGAAAGGGGACGGACTGAGACCAAAGGTGTATCCAGGCACAGAGGGGCCTGCTGCATATACAATTTGGGGAACCTATTTAAGAAAAATAATACAAAATCATGAGTCCAAAAGTATTTCTTTGAATTGAGAAATCACAACAAATTCAGATTTTAGGAAGCTATATTGGAATTTCAGAGAAACAGTAATTTTTGAGTATAAGTATGTATCACCTATCACAAAAGACATTTAACTGGATACCCTATATTTGAATGAGCTTAGCAAATGGCAGTGGTTGGATTGCCGTATCCTAAGTGTCCCACATCGGAGGTCATAAACATTGGACAGTGGGTGGGTGAGTGGGCAGCCTAGACCCCGTTCCAGACAGTTCCTTGTGGGGAGGATTGAAAGAGGCAGCCGTTGAGAGGATGAAGCAAGTGGGGTGCCTCAGTTTGAGGGAATGTGTGGAGGTGATTGTACCACTGACTTTGGGTGACCCGGTTGAGTTCCAGAGACCTGTCTCCGGGGACAGATCCCTGAACCCTTCTTCCCCAGATATCACCAGCAACGGCACTTTCTTACAGTTCAGTTGTCACCTCCTCAGACAGGTCCTCCCTGATTATTCTAAGATTACAGTCCTCACACCGCCAGCACAGAATTTTTCCTCTCCGTAGTAATTACAACTTTCTGAAATCGTTTTGCCTCTTTCCTTGACCGTTTGTGGTCTGTCTCCCCTTGAATGTCAGCTCCCCGGCGGGCGGAACACTCGTGTGTCTTGCTCCAGCTGAGCCCCTCGGGAGCTGTACCTGGCGTGGGGGATGCTCCACCTTTGTGGGGTGAATGAATGACTGTCAGTGGGATTGTGGAGGCTCCTTCCAAGCAGACTCTCCTCACTCAGGGGCCGCGCCTGGACCGCAGAGGGAGGAGGAGTGGGGAGGAGGCTGGGCCCTCGCCTCCTCCAGGACCGGCAAGAGCGAGCGCGGGGGCGCGGCTGCCGGCGCAGAGAGCAGCGCGGCGGCAGCTGCAGGGCCGGAGCCCCGCGCCGCGTGCAGCCGCCGGGGGTGTGCGCCCGCCGAGCCCAGCCCGCGCCCCGGCGCCCCCACGCGCCCACGCAGCGGCGCGGGGACCGGGCGGCGGCGGCGGAGGGAGGGCCCGGCCCGGGAGGGGAAGGGGCCGGTCCTCCCCGCGCAGGCAGCAGCCGCGGCAGCCTAGGAGGCGGAGGCAGCGGCGGCGGCAGGGGAGGCAACGTGCCCGCCGCAGTCCGCCCGGCAGCACCGGACCCGCGCCCGCCCGCGCCGGGGCGCCCTCTCCACTGCGCGCGGTGAGTACCGCCCGGGCACCCGCTGGGTCCCGCCGGGCCGGGGCTGCCACCCTCACGTCGATCCACCCCCCCACACACACACACACATACACACCCCTCACCGGGCGGGCGCTCGACGAGCCGGGGCCTCGGCGGCTGTCGGGGCGCTCGGGGGCGCAGGAGCCGATTCGGGCGCCCGGGACTCCCAGGGCACCTCAGGCAGAAGGACAGCGGGGACAGCGGGCACATCCTGTCTCGGGAAAGTCCGTCCCGGCCCTGGGCCTCAGTTTCCCCGTGCGCGTGGCGGGCAGCAGCGACCCAGAACTTTGCACTCCCGCGCGCGGGACAAGTGCATGGCGCGCAGGCGATGTGGACGCGGCTGGGCTGGCTGCGATCGGTTGGTTTTATGGCCCGGGTGGATCACACTGAGGGGCGCTCTCGGAATCGGCCCGAAGAGGCTCCGGGAGCCCCGAGCCAGACTCGCGCCCCCAGGCGCTGCTCATGGGGTCGCCGAGGAGCAAAACGCTGGATGCCGGGGATGGGCAGGAGCGGCCCTCCGAGCCCTGGCTTGATGCATTATCTTCTCAAAGCCCGTCGGCGCTCGGCCTGCGCTGGTGCCGCTCCCGGGGCTCCGGACGGGAGCCGGCGGCCTGGCGCTTGCTGAAGTTGTTGAAACTTAAAAAACTGCATACAACGAGGTTTAGAAGGAGGCGAGGGTTTTGGTGTAATGGGAGACTGGAGAATGGAGTTGTTTTTGAGCCATGCAGGCTAGAAGCTGAATGGCCGTGCTGGCTCTGGACCTTCAGTATATTTCCTGCCCTCAAATAAATAGTTCTTAAGCTCAAGGAATATTAGGAAAGCTCGGCTGGTAAAAATACTCGCATCGCAAAATCCTCAATGCGCATTTCTCAGCTGTTGAAAGTGAAGCGCTTTGGCAGGGGTGAGGCTCCCACTACCCCGAAACGCAGCCTGGGCTAGGAGTTAGTGTGCCTGCTGCTGCATTCTTTCTTATTTGTAAAAAGCAAGATTGATGTGCGTTTTTATAGTTACCATTTTCTTTTCTTCCCCATTCTCCCGAAATGCTATGTAATCTTAATTATTGCTTTTTATAACGTTGAGTTATAAATCACCCCTGGTGGAGGTACCCTTTTAATTATGAGGTGCAGTGAAATGAGTGAACATTGTAGTCGGGTGTTGTTAGCAAGAGCAGAGGGGCGGTGGAATGATTTACAAACATCAAGTAAGAATTTGAGTGGCGAATTATGTTTGAGTTCGGGAGCTCCCTTCCAAAGGAAATTATAACCAGTGGACAATTGTATTTCCAACCGAATCTATTAATTTCGTGAGTCCTTTCTTGCTTGAGTGAAATTTCTACTACTACTACCAGAGGATGAGTACTGACCTAGCAGCGGCATTACCAGCCTGTGGCCCGTTGAGACAGAGACAGAGGGAGACACACACAGACAGAGACAGAGAGATGGAATGAAAGAAACCTCCTTTTAAAAGTAATTTTGTGAGAAACTCTGTTGGGCAACCTTACCCAAGAAATGTTCACTTTTCTCTCCCCACCATTTTAAACCCCTTAAATTTTATACTTCCTTGCATTTAAACATCCTCAGACCAAGGGAAGTTAATAAAAAATGTATTTAACAAATGATGATGGTCTGAAATTTGCTTTTGACTAAGCCTCAAATGGCGTTTGTATTCAGAATCTCCTTGGCTTCAGAGGAAACTCTAAATTTTGTGATTTAGAACTCTGCAGCTAGGTCTGAAAGGACCTGAACTTTGAGAAGCAGTTCCTATGCCCCTTACATAGCTAGTAGTGACTCCATTCTTCTCCTGTGTCTTTAGCTTCACAATGTTACTTTTTTCTTAAAGGAATTAGCAATGTTTTCCCTCTGTCTTGAAATAGCTGATCTAGTGTATATGAGAATACTCTATAAAAAAAAATCACTTTCCTAATATTATATAACAAAAAGAAATAAAGTAAAATAAAATGAAATAAAATAAAAAATGTTATTTCACTACTTTGGGATTTTTTTTAAACTGGATATTTTAATCACTTAAGTTTTAGAATCTTCTTTTCATGCCTTTTGTGTTGTATTAGACACATTATAAAGAGATATGATTTGTTGACTTGTTATGGAATTACCATTTGGCAAAAACACTGGAGACATGCTGTTTCAAATATGCGGTATTAACTTCTGCTTTAAATTGCATGTAAGAGTTTGCAAGCCTTGTTCCAGACGGATAAATTGATAAAATGCTAGCTGCTGTTGGGAGAATGAAAAAGTCCTCAACAAAAATGCTCTGCGATGTAGCTAAGGTACATTTTGAATTAGGCTGAGCAAGCTATGGAGACCCCAGCAGTTTGTAAAAAGTACACACAGTCCAAGCATGTTCTCTTTAAGACGTTTTTGGTGCTCCCATGACAAGATGACTCCTTTTCCACAAAGAAGAAGCCATTTCCTTATTTTTTTCAGTTACTTTTCCAAAGATAACTGGCGTCGGGCACGAGAGACCAGAGTTATGCAGAAATTCAACCGTAACCAGCTCAGAACGAGGACTCATTCTCGCTCTTTCCACCAGATGTTTTTTAGGTGTCCTCAGCTGGAATGCCCAGTTTGAAACTAATTAGACCAGCAATAAACTCCTTGTATAATAAAATCGCAGGCCGTTATGGCATAAGTAGGGTTCCCAGCAGCTCATGACAGATGCCTCTCTCTGCACAGAGAGCGCCTGTGGCTGTCCTGAGGAAAAGAAGAGGGACTAGAGAAATCTTATTTAGACATTTGCCTGTCCCTAAATATCCACGCACACCCTGAATGGCACCTTTTCTTCTGTAAGGGAATGGATGGAAGTTGCCATTAGGGTAGGGTCTTGTCTTTGCTGGGCAGGCCCCCTGAACATAAAAGTGTTTGGAGAAGCAGTAAAAGCATAGCAGAGAGTGGCCACAGGTCTGAGGTGTACAGGGTATATCGTGTGTGCGTGCAGGCTGGGCAAGAAGGCTTCCTCCCTGTGGCAGGGTAAAAACATACCGGTCTCTCACTCGGGCACAGATAAAATGCACAGCTTTCTGGCCTGACATGAATTCCCTGGGGGAGGGGAGACCCTCGTCCTTTAAATATTTTTTATGAGGGAGGAATTCTGCCTAATTAGGTAGTTCTCCTTATCTGTGGGGTTTGTAGGAGTGAAGTGGCTGTTTATTCAGTGACCTCCAAAGGCAGAACAATCTGACTCTTGCCAGGACTGGGGTTTGTTGGTAGAAGGAAACTTTTCCCTAGCTAGCTGCTTTGAAGGAGAGGATTTGGTGGACTCCACTCAAAAGGAATCTCTACAGAGAATTAACCTCGGAGTTGAGAAAACACAGCCTGTTGACAGAAAACACACACACACTCACACACACTCCCCACCATGCTTCACTCCCTCCCCACCTTCCTCCCTGAGCCCCATCCCCCAATATCATAACAGCTTTCTGCATGGCCCACTCCCCCACCCTCCCACCCCTCCGACACTTGTGGCAGTTCAAACAGTCCCAACATGCAAAACAAAAAGAAGGTTCTGGTAAGGGAAACGATTAGCAGAGAATTTCCTTGAGACAATGCTTCATTTTCACTATTTGAAGATCTTAACTGGCCTAATGGTATTTGACTAACACCTCTTCTAATCCGAGGACTAACCCCCTCAATCAGGTGGCAGATACTTGAAGTGAGTGGCTCAGACCCACTTGTCCTCTGTAAATGAATCAGAGGAGCCGAAATTTCTTCTTCACTGCGTCTGATGTAAAATCAATTTCAAGGTAGAAAAGTGCCTGCCAGGTTTTTAGGGGAAAGAGAACAGAGAAAGCCACAGGCTTTTTAAAATTTATTTTTGCTGCTTTTCTTTCTTTTTGCTCACTTTTGTCATATTGATGCTTCTGCCATTTCTCTCCACTTGCAAATTACATCCTCGTATTTTATAATAATGATGAAAATAGCTGCCCTTTATTAGCACTTGTATGCCAGGCCTGAAGTCAACTCTTGGCATGTATTTTTATGATGGGTTTTTACAACAGCTCTTCGAGTTTAGGTGGTATTATTATTTTTATTATCTCAACTTTGTTATCAAGGAGATTGGGTCTCAAGTCAAATGACCCACTAGAAGCCACAGGGAGAGTGACACTAGAATCTAGGCCTTCAGACCTGTGCAGAATGTGCCTTACCCACATGCTAAGAAACTTTGGCTCAGAGAACATTGCTGCTCTGTTTGCCTTGGAGAGATGTTGAATTTGGATGGTTTAAATGTGCAGAACACAATTATTTTCTGACTGCCCTGATGTTTTTTGTTGTTGTTTCAAATGGAAGAAAAATCATATTACATAGTTAGAAAACACAAATAGGAGCTTTTGTGAGTCATGATATTTAGCAGGTTGTGTACTGTTCTGGAAAGGAAAATGTTTATTTACAAGAACTAATTTGATTTTTTCCTTCGATACTGTAATGCTACGCATTTCAGTTCCTAAAAAGAGTCAGTAAATTTACTGGCAGGGGCAGGGCCCTAAAATGTTACGGTAGGAGGTCCAAATCAAGTTTACTGGAAGGTGCTGGATCGCTAAGGGTGGGCTGTTGTATGGGGGTTAGGTTATAAACATTGGGAGAGTGAAGAATAATTTGGAACAGGTGGTCCCAAGAGTCAGGTAGCCGGAACGATTTATCTTTGCCACTTTGAAGGTGAAGGGAGGCCATCGGTTGCCTAAATCTGGGACAGGCGGGTAAGGGTCAGTGGGGGCTGTGAGGGCTCCCACTTTGGGATGAAGCCTGGCAGGATGGATGGGAGGGTCTTTGCACACAGTCCTGGGTCTGTAGAAAGCAGGGGCTTCATCATTGCTGTCATCGCCCTTCTGATGACTTGAGTTAGGGCACAGATGTGCCTGCTTGTGCTTTTTTGAAAAGTCTGCCTCTGCTTTCAGATACATGCAGAAACTTAAAACAGGAACTTAGATGAACAGATAGCCAGGCAGACGAGTTTACTTACCAGTTTTGAGAATGTGCACATGGCTGTCTTTGCCTGAGAACGCTAATTTAGACATATTTCAAAATGAACACAGTATTTAAAAGAGATTAGAAATGATTTTGTCATGTAGCATCACTAGCGTTGTGTCGATAACATAAAAGTGGGTGTGATGTCAAAGATATTAGATTTTTCCTCCTCTGGGTTCCTTTGGAGTTATCTAGTAAAGTTAGATTTTTAAAATCTGTGCACTCCCAGATGTAACATATCTGTACATATCTACTCACGTTATTCCGAGGAGAACTGTCAACTCTCTGTGAATGTAACTACGGGAAAAATGATAAAAATCAACACATTTTTTCCCTGAAGAACGAGGGACTAGAGGGTCTGACTACTGTATGAACATAGCACCTTCCTTTTGTCTCGCATCAGCGGCATCTGTCAGTCCCCTTTCTTTTCAATTCATCCCCCAAGAATGGTCTTTCCTAACTGAAATGTACAGTGTATTAGCCAAAAGACATTTTAATTTTGTCAAGAAAAATCATGCCAAAGACAGCCGAGTCTGTTTCAACCATTATTGTTTCTGTAGTGTGCATACTTTGGGTTTCATGGTAAGATGTGGGTTTGCCAAGAAAGAAAATTACAGCAAGAAACTATGTTGAAAACATACACACTTCTGTTTTAAGAAATGGGAAAAACACAGAAAAATTCTGTACAGTAATTGCTTTAACGTGAGTTTTAAATGTCATCGTTTGACTTATGTCAAAAAGTCCCTCTTAGCTTATTCTCACATGTGCTGTTACCAAATATCTCACCTCAAGAATGACAAATGTTTGTCTTAACTGTGATGATCTTTGAGGCTCTAAGAGATTGCCTTAGTCCTAGTGGAAACATTCCAAATTTTTAGATTGTGCAGGCCATTTTTTTTTTTTAGGTTACTTAGATATTGATTTTATTTTCTTGACCCAAAAAAAAGAAAACACCGGGAATTCTCAAAAGCTTTTTACAGGCTGCTATTATGAGAAGAGAAGCCAAACCAACACATTTTAGGTCATGAGCTTGAAGTGCATAAGTAAGCCCTCTGAAGGTCACCAAAACAGGGCGAAAACCACCAGTTCTCCTTACCACGGCGAAAACCACCAGTTCTCCTTACCACGGCCAACTCTAAATTTCTGCCTGTTAGATGTGTTTGGTTGACACGGGAAGGGGGTTTCTGAGCACACAATCGAAATATGTCAATTTGATTTGGGTTCTGAAGATTGGGGTAAAGTGAGGTGGGAGGTACGGCGTTCCCATCTCCTTCAGATCCCTCCTTCTCACTCCTCTGCAGACCAGGCGGATTTGGGGGGCACCTTTCACTCCAAAGCAGATGTTTCATACCTGGTGTTGGATATGGGGAAGCCAGAGGTTGAAAATGTCTTTTGTTCCCTCTGATCAATTTCTTCATTTCCCTTCCCCTTCCTGTAGTAAGTTTGTGGTTAGGGTATTTACAGTTTCCCAAACAATTTTTCACTCCTGCAACATCTATGTGTCTTTTAGCATTTGGAGTACGCCGTTAAGTACAAGCCTTTACGTCCTTATTGATTGGCAGCTCCCTGAAGTACTGAAAGATGGAGAGAGTGTCCACTGTGTCCCCAGGTCTGGTGCCAACCCCCGTGCTGATGTCAATCTGATGCAGGGAGAAAACCGCCTCTTAGAAAGGGTATCAAGGCAAAGAGGTGGTTTTCTTTTGTGGGTGTCTGTTATTTGCACATACAGGTTCTTTTGTTTCAGGATGTCCTAGAAACATTTGTCTGTCCAGCAGTGGTCTGAATGCTCTTCTTGGTTGGAAAGGGGGTTGAAGGGAAGGAGCACAGGGGGTGGATTCCTGCACTTCTGGCCTTTTGTGTGACTAGTGCAGTAGAGGGAAGTGGTGACTCGCAGCTTGGACGGTGTCATGTGGCGTGCGTAACAAGTTGTGACTCGCCGCTTGTGTTATAAACAGAGTTTTGGCCCCATCCAGCCGTGAAAAAGAATGGAGCTGAGAAGATTATTTCCCTGCTGTCTGCGCTGGGCTCTCTGGTGCTGTCGTCTTGCTAAAGCGACCATGCTCCCCAGAGACTTTAATGTTGGGGTGTGGAGGGCAGGGGGTAGGAGAAGAGAAAGAATGTCTTAAACTCAGCAAATGTCTGAGACGCTCTAAATGTCTTCAGCCTTGTCTGGCCCCCGCAAGAAAGACTAAGTGATAAAAGGCCATAGAAGCAGGCTGGGGGTGGGATGGTGCTGGGCAGAGAGACTGGGGGGCTTGGTGGTGGTCTGGTCTAGAGGGGAGAATTTTCTGGCACCTTGCGACCTCTGGAATGCCTTGCAGGAGCGTCTGTAGGAACCTGCTTGGAAATACTGTCATTATCTGCAGCTTTGCTCTTGTTTCTTTGTGTTTATTTTTAGTGAATTTGTTTTTATTTGTTCGTTTGTTTTTAAGAAAACACAAGACTTGTTTGGGGTAACAGTGGCCCAAACATATTGAATATTTATTATGTGCCAGCACTATGCTAAACAAACACTCATATTTCTGTCTCCAAATAGCCATAGATGGAATGTGCTATTATTATTATCACCACTATTTTACAGATGTGAAAGACTGAATCTCTTGTGAGAACAAGTCAAGTAACTTGTCCTAGGTTACATGGCTCACGTCAGAGTAGGACGGGACCCAGCTGTGATTCCTAAACACTAGGAAATCCAGTGGGCACCCCTCGTATAATAAGAGCTACCTTTCCTCTGCATGGCTGCCCTGGAGAGCTAGATTTTAAAGTCAGTCTCTCCTTGCTTTTCCTACAGGATATTAACCGATGGTCAGGTACAAAAGTTGGGCTCAAAAGCAAGTTGGGCTCTGCCTATTCTCCCAGAATCTTGAGCCTGTCCTTGTGGATATTAATGAAAGTTTAGAGTTGGAATCTATTGAAATGGTGGCTGCATCACTGCAGTTAGCTTGTCTAAGTTACAGCCTATGGCTGCTTCTGTGCTAAGAAAGCAGAGTTGAGTAGTTACTACAGAGACCACATGGCCCTTTACAGAATACGTTTGCTGACCCCTGAGATATTGCAATATGACAAGACAAATTTTGTTGATAAGGGAAAACATGCACTTGAGACATTTCAGGTATCATTTCACAGATTTGTTTTTTATTGAGTGCCTCCCATATGCCTGATACCTTGCATGGCAATGGGGGGAAATTACAGACTCATTCATTCTTTCACTCATTTGTTCAGTAGTATTTATAGAGCTGTGTTCTAGGTGCTGAGCTCATTACTAGGGATCCGGAGGCCAGAAGGACCCTATCTAGCACCACCAATAGCAGAGTCCTGGGATTTTCGCCAATCTCACACTGCCTCTTCTGCACTCTTGGGCATTCGGAGGACAGTGATATGACTTTTGGGGTATCCAATATTCCAACCTCAGGATAGAGAAAGAAGACCCAAGTTTGCAGACCCTTACTCAAAAGAAGCCATCTCTAATTCAGTAAGAGCAGTGCACTGGCTTCTGTGCCTAGAACTGTGTCACTCAATGCTCATGACCCACTCACTGCCTCAGGACAGATACTGAGTTTCTGTTTCCCTTAAGAGGTAGTGGGGGAAATCAGACTTCCCAAATTTAACTCTGACTTACAGCCTAGACATTTGGAGCATGAACCCAGGAGCCAGGCCTCTTGGGTTCAAATCCCTGCTCACCGTTAACCAACTGTTCAACTCTTAGCATGTTACCAAATTTTCTGTGCCTCAGTTTCCTCATCTGTAAAACAGGGTGAATAACAGCATGCCTGCCTCCAAGAGTGACTGTGGAGCTCAAGTTGATAAATGCAGTATTAGCAATAGTGCATGGCAAATGGTGTTAATTATCTCAGAGTCCACTATTGTATTACTATTGTTAGTTACAAGCTGCATGACCCTAGGCCGTGTGGGTCTCAGTTTCCCCTCTACAAAATGGGGGTAATGGTATAATAGCAATAATAACTGATGCAAGGACTATTGTGAGAATTTAAATGAGACAATACATGGAAAACTACTCTGCTGTAGTACCTGCCTCACTGAATGGTCAATAAACTGACGATTATGCTGCAGCCCGCGTTTACTGCCTTGGAGGTTATAGGGAATCATGCCTTATAGTAAATGATTGCCTTTAAGCTCAATTGAGTCCTTTTTCACTATCGAGAGTGCACAGCAGTGATTAACAGTGCAGATCCTGAGCTCCGACAGATCTGGCCTGAGCCTGAAGTCCTCCACTCAGGAATTGTCAACTTGGGCCAAGGGCTGACCCTCTCAGTTCCCAGACAGAGGCAGCAGGGGTCACTGTCCATTGGGTGGATGTCAGGGTGAAAAGAGGTGGCACCCATAAAGTACATAGCAGGGTGTTTGGCACGTAATAAGCACTCAATAAATGGTAGCTTGTATTATTATCACCCCACTCCCAGCTATACCCCCACCCCCAGGAAAGCACAGAACATTAGTAAATTTTAATTTGAAAATAAAAGAACATGTTTTAAAACTGCCACATGGATTTAAAATAATATTCATTAAACAAAATTAAAATATTCTCTTAAAGCCAGACTTTGGGCTCAGACCAAATTTTTATAACCCAAGCTTAAAGGCCAAGGAGTTCCCCCAGCCACAATGGGGACATTGTGATTGAACTTGAGACTTCAACGCTGCTATTGAGCCGTCTTTGAAATGCACGTTCCCCCGTTAAAATAAAAGGGAAGTCATGGGAAGGAAAAAAGTGAGGTTCTTGCTCACCCCAACAAACCTTAATGAATCGAAAAAGGAAAACAAAAGATTTCTCATTTTTCTCCTGCTACCTTATCCTGTCAAAGACACATGGCCCCCTCCTAACCCCAGCTTTGAATGGTACCCCCTCAGAATGTTCCAGATCTGATATGCTCTACAAGCTAAGCTAGTCTAAATTCTGGTCTCACCAGATTTTACAGAAGGTGGTGTATCATTGAGAGCCGGGAGCCCAGCTGCCGGGGTTCAGGTCCCAGCTCTGCCACTGCTAGTGGTGCCTCATTTGCCTATTCACAGAGCAGATGAAATTCCTAATGCGTGGGGCTGCGGCCATTCCAAGTCTCTGTGACCCTTTCCACCACAGGGCCTACAGGCCTGCCAGTGCCAACACACAGAGCTTTACTGGCAGAGAATTCTCCCTGAACAACCACTTAGCTCTGGTCTGTCCTACACTTTAGTAGCGTCCCTCGTCCTGAGGGAGCCTGAGTTTGGAGGCCTTTGTGCACACCTTTACATTGAGAAGGAATGAACTTTTCTTAAACAGCAAGAGGACAAAGTAGCAGTGGGCAGTGGGCTGTGACATCCTTTGCTAGGTGGTATTCTTCAAGAACCTCTGAGGTTTCTTGCCAACCAGGGGACATGACCTCCTCCTCAGACCAAGCCAGGCTCTTGGCTATGATGTGGAGCCATGACACAGAGTTGCCAAAACGGGGCAGCTGTTGGGAAGGGCGGGGGTGGGCTCCCCACTCTGTCACCACCTGCCTTGTGATGTTGAGCAGAGGACTTGAGCCCTCGGGGCCTGACTCCTCACCAGTTCGTGGGGCAGATGCTGTCTGTATCGGATGTTGTTTACAGCTTCAGTACAGTGATGGATGGGACACGTTCTGCCAATTAGCAGACTGGTGCTCTTAGGATTTTATGGAATTGTACCCGCCGCTGAAAGTACTGAACGAAAGAGATGAAAGGGGAGGCTCCTTGCACTGGGGCTATACCTGACTATGCTTCAGGTAGTGGCAGTCTTGGGACCTCACACATTCTGGAAGAATCTTTTTGTCTCTGCAGGGCAGTCTTCTTTCAGTGGGGTGTTGTGTACCCTTTCACATCAATTTTTAAGATGATAATAATAAAATTAAAATTAAAATCAAACATTAAATGTAAAATAATTGATTAAAACACGCATGGACATTTTTCCTTCAGAGTGCTGTCCTCATTTACCATGCATTGGAAAAGCTATGAACAAGCTTTTCAAGCAAATGGTTTCCTCACGTTTTTATTGCTCAAGACAGAAATGGTTTAAAGATCAAGTCCATCGGGTAATTAATACCAAAGGTATGGCAGAGTTCATTAGGGAAGTCTGAGAAGCATCCATCTGAAGATGTGAACACTTCCCCGAGACCTGCTCACTTAAGTGAAATATTTCCCTGCTAAAGCTTGTCCCAGCAAGCTGCTTCTGATGAATGCCCCAAGTATCAGAACCTTCTCCCAACTGGAACTGAAATGCTGTACTCTATTCTCAGAGGAACAGAATGAAGCAGGTGAGGTCTGTCAAGGATGTAAGTGAAGTCACCTCAAGGCAGGTTAGTGTATGGGCGCACCTGGTCTGTATCTCATATTTTCTAAAGAATGGCTACCCTTTGGATGACTATAACATTCACAAGAATGACCTCTCAGCTCTTAACTTGATTCTGGGACCTGTTCTGAATGAGTATAGGCATCAACTCATTCAATTCTCACAATTCTACAAAGGAAGTGCTATAATTACTCTCATTTTAGATAGGAAAGTAAGGCACGGAGAGGTTAAGTGACTTGCTCAAGGTCACACAGCAAGTAAGTAGCAGAGTCAGGCTCTGTATACAGGAGTATGGTTCTAGAGGTCTTCATAACTCCTGCACTCCCTGCCTCTTTAACCACCATAGAAAGAATTAAACTGACCTTCTTTTGGACCTTCGCTTAACTGGGGTAGACATGAGAGGGAAACAAATGGGCCATTAGTGTTAGCTGTAATGTATTCATTACAGGCTTCAGGCGCAGCATACTGCAGGGGTCAAGAGCTGCTCTGTCCAGGTTCAGATCCATGTAAGCCTACTACTTAGTAGCCCCATGACCTCTGGGTTGTGTATCTTCTTCCAGCCTCAGTTTCCTCGTTTATGCAGTGAATCCACATCATAAGAGTTAACAAACCTGCAGAGAAGAGTGCTTAACACACAACAGATGATTGTTGAATGCTATTTATTACCTGTTGAGGAAAAAGAAACTGGAGATCTTATCTACCTGGGGACACCATGCACTGCAGTATAGTTTGGAGCGGAAGAGAAGGGAAAAGTGCCTGGCATGTGGGGCTCAAGCTGGAGAGCAGCTCACATTTTTCCAGATGACTTCAGACCCAGCCAGAGATACTGACTCTCCTCATCTCCACGTGAGAAGATGCCAGGATGAGTCTGAGCCTTCTGGGAATAGAATCTGCACAGATGAGGAAACTGAAGCTCCAGGGGAGGGGCTTGCCACAGACACATGGCCCACCCATGGCCCAGTGGAGACTCTCACCCTGTCCCAAGAAGGGCTGGGGACAGAGGCAGAGAAGAATGCTTATAAAAACCCTGGTGGCGTGTCATGCAAATGCCAGTGCGCCACGGGCTCTGACCACAGGATTTTCATTTTTCTTTTCATTCCCTTTCTTCTACTATGGAAAATGTCTTTTTCTCCAAAAGCTTCTGCCTGGTCCTCAGGACGAGGTGGGCAGATTTTCTGGATTGGCCTCCTTTCACCTTCCTCCCCCGCCTCCCCCTCGCCCCCCTGCCTCTATTTCCTCTTGAATATGGAAAACTGAACTTATTCATTCATTCCAAAATATGTATTGAGCACCAGCTGTGCGCAAGGCAGTACTCCGGACACGGGGAATACAGTACAGTACAAAAACAACCAAAACCTACTCCCTCGTGGAAAAGCACTGAAGTGGGGAAAGATCAGAAATAAACACCTAAATATGTAAAGTACATAGAATGTCAGATGGGGATGAGTCTGTGGAGGAAAATCAAGAAGGTGCTCACCTAGCAGGCAGCCTCTGAGCACACGCTGAAGGAGTGAGGGACCCCTGCTGATATCTGGGGAAGAACATTCTAGAGAGAGGAAATGGCAAGTGCAGAGCCTTGAGATGGGAGTGGCTTGGAGGCCAGTGTGGCTGGGGCCAGTGATGTAGGGGTGCAGGGGAGGAGGTCACCGGCAGAGGGGCCGATTAGGGCCTTGCTCAGAACCCATTCTGTGCCAGTCCGCCATGTCTGAAGTCAAAATCAGTATAGTTTTTCAATTACTTTTAAAAAAATACACAGGACCTAAATCTGAAATTAAAAACTGCAAGCTCAGGTATTCACAGTGGCCTGACAGGTAATGAAGGCAATGAAGTAGGTGGGGTCATTTACTGGGCGGGATCAGGCTCTGTATTGCCAAGTACTCTGATCTTTCAGAAAACACTGGAATCTGGATTTTATGAGAAATTTTTAAATCACCACAAGGAACCACCAAAACACACATATGGCTCTCTGTGACCCCTCTCCCACACGTGGCCACAGACCCTGGGAATCTCATTTCAGCGAAAAGGCATTAAACCTTTCTCTCACTCTCTTTTCTTTTTACCAATTCCTGAGCAGAACGATGCCAAGAGATGCTAAAAATTGTTTCCAGGAAAAAGTAGGACTTGAACCTCATGGGACAGGGGCTGAGACTTCTTCCAAGGAGCAATCCGTTTGCTTCATTTTTATGTCTTTCTCGGGACTTTTTCCCGATCTGCCTTCATCACGGGGAACGGCCGGAGGGTCCAAGTCCACCCTCCTTCGGGTTTTCATTAGTTTCATGATGATGATGATTTTGTCATCTGGGGTTGATTTAGGGGTGGTGAAATGTTTGCAGGTTCCCTAAATGGTTGTCAGCCACTGTTTAGAATGGCAAAGAACTTCTTGTGTTGCTCACATTGTAAGGACCGGGTGATAGTTTCCAACGGCTACAGACATGAAAGGGAAGAAAGGCAGGGTGAGGGTGGGGGCTGCGTGAAGAATTCCACATAAGGAGATTGGAAAGTTGAGTAATTAGGCAGGGCCAGCAGGGGTGTGAGGGTGAGGAAAGCCCTCAGAGCTTTAAAGACCTGAGATGCCCAGGCTAATGACCCTGAATTCTTGACCCCCAAAACCCATCCAAGGGGCCACAGAGCTATTGAGATTTTTCTGGATGTAATTAACAATCTTACTTCAGAGTTGGTTTAAGTAAAAAGGAAATGTATTGACTTGGGGAAATGAAAAGTTCTGGGGAATGGTAAGCTAGTTTCAGGTACGGCTGGCTCAAGAGCTCAAATGTGGGTGATGTGCCCATATGATTAATCCCTGTTCAGGAGAATTGTCAAGTGCCACCTCTGGAACTAGGGATGGAGTGGGAGACAGGTTGATTCTCCAACTGAAATCAGCAACATTTGCTGGAAGTGGGGAGTGAGCCGATTCCTTGCATTATAAAGGAATAAACTCAAAACTGCATTATAATGCACCTAAATGTGCCCTGTCCATCCCTCTTCTACTGGATTATGGTGCCACTTGTGAAACATGTGGTTTTTCCACACACTGTGATACACTCTATGTGTGTACCATCTGCTTTTCTCCTTACACACTCCAATGAGGCTGGTACTTCTGAGACAGGCTACTATTCTGCCCCCTGCATGCTCTTTCCCACAGGACAAGAGAATTACCCTCTATTTCAAGGGAGGATCTCAGGGGAGGGTCATCTCTTTTTGTACAAAGTGATCTCTCAATATTGAGGACGCTGCAGCCAAGCATGGGAGATGCACTGGACTTTGGAGGGAAAGTCGGAAATGACTCAGTGTCACTTGGAGTAGAAAGAGAGATCCTGTCTCTGCTTTGCTTACACTCCTGGGCCTCCAATGATCAGCCTGTTTCCTTTCCTCCTCTGAGCTTTGCCCCCTGTTTTTGTCTCCACTGGACTTTTTTACGTTCCATCCAGTGACACTGCAGTAACTTCTGATGCAACACAGAGGTTGCAAACTGGCAGCCAAGATGTGTTTTGTTTGGTCTGTAGAACATTTAAAATAGAAAATGGAGCCAACACAGAAAATCTGGATATTTCACACAAAAATACAGATTTCTGGCTTTCATTTAGAAAATCAAATTATCTGTCAACACACTGTGCCCACATTTCCACATGACTGCAATTGACTAGAGCTGGGAAATGACTATCTCTTTTAGATGGGTGAATTCAGTTCCCCACAGTCCTCACCCCTCTCTATTGTCTTCCCAACACTGGAGCTTAGGGTTAGTTGCCATTGACTGTTGGGATCATGTTGTTGGCCATCCTACAGTAGATTTAAGAGAGAAAGGAGCTCTCTCCTATATCTAGGTCTCTGTCAAAAGTATGAAAATGAAGTATAAACCAAGTTGGTCATCAGTATGAAGAAAAATGAAAAAAAATATAGGCCTTCAGTTAAGTCAAGTTTTCTCAACCTTTATTAACTCAACTATTCACACGTGGGGTTGGACAAATCTTGGTTATGGAAGTCTGTCCTGTGCATTATGGGATGGCATTTAACATGTCCACACATCGCCCAAACTCCCTTTCAGAAGTAAATAGATCCCTGGGCTCCAGACATCCATCACCATTTGGTAAATAGAGTTAGCATAAGTGAGAAAAACCGTCTTGCTCTGAATTTCACCCTGATGGGCCCAGCACTGGCAATAGAGGTCATGAATTGGCTGATTGTAGTTTAATCATAGGTGGGCTTACCAACCATTAAGGCCATTTATGACTGCCAGTCTAGGGTGTTACAGAAAGAATTCAGCATTAGATGAGGCTTGAACCATCTTAAAGAGTCTTTGGAGAATTTCTTAACTTTCAGCCGAGAGGCTGTGACGGATGCCACTTGCACAATTTGTGCAAACAATAGGTTCTACTATGGAGCGTGGACAACAGTCGAGTTGTTGGAGAGCAGAGGGAGGGGTCACATGGCCTCTGGATGTCTCCTCCTGCTCTGGTTCTGTGAGCTGCGGCTCAGAGTGAATTTCCCCGAGACACCTGCAGTGTCTCTGCAGCTCCTAAGGTGATCTGCGATGGGAAGCCAAGGGGACGTGCGTGTCCAGGGAGGGAAGTCGGTGCTCTCTTTAGGCCTTTCTCCAGTCCTCCAAATACTGTCAGGTATCTGAATACCGTGCCTGCACAGGTTTCTCTTAAGAGCAATAGTAGGTGCCATTCATCCACTGAGCACATATTTCTTGAGCCCCCACTATGGGGCAGCCACTGTTGCAGGCACTTGGCAGGCAGCTGAGACCAGAGCTGACCAAGCCTGGGCCCTCGTGGCATTGTGCTTCCTGTGGAAGGGAAATGGACAATAAGCAAGAACACAAGCAAATGTAGACATAGTGTGACGGAGAGTGTTCAGTGCTACGGAGAAAAGTGAAGTAGGAAGGAGGGAATAGGGAGTGTAGGGGTGCCGTGGGTAAGAGTGGTGTTTTCATTTCATTTTAATGTAAGGCAGAGTGGTCACTGCCAGCATGCTGGCAATCTGGCTCTCAGGAAATAAAGGCCCTGATGGATGGTGTTTGCCATTTTTCATGGTGTAAACACTCCCACCGTGGCCTATTTCCAGCTACCAGCTCACAGAATTCCTGCACATGTAACAATCATTCCTTGCAGGCTGGTGCTGGCTGGCTCCAGCACATGACTGGCAGGAAAGGCCCCACTGCAAACAAACTTACAGAAGAGCATGCCCCCCCGTAAGTCCTGAGTGGGACCATGTGCAACGTATGTCCAGGAATAGCTGGGAGTCCATTGTGTCTGGAGCAGAGTGAAGGGAGAGGGGCTGGAGGTGCAGAGAGCTAGGGGGAGGCAGGGGACATGGGTCTTTGAGGCCATGGGCGCATTTTTGGCTGCTGCTCTGAGTGAGGTGGGAGCCACCAGAGGGCTCCAAGCAGAGGGCCAGGCTCAGCCAAATCCCTGTGGCTGCCCTGAGGACGGACTGCAGAGGTGCAGCAGGGAAACCTATCAGGAGACTGTTTAGGCAAGAGGTGACCCTGACCTGGACCAGCGGGAAGCAGTAGGGGTGGTGACAAGTAGTTGGTCTTGGGATATACTTTGAAGGTGGATCTGATGGGATTTGCTGAGGAACTGGATCTGGAAAGTACTATAAAGCATCCACATGATGCCAAGGTTTTTGGCCTGATCATCTGGAGGATGGAGCTACTACTTCCTGAAATGGGGAGGCAGGCACAGGAGCAGGTGGGGAGGGAAGGTTAGGAGCATCTTCTGTGAACCTGACCTTGAGCAAGTGCTAAAGGTCTCCTTCCATCCTCTCAAGTGGGTTATTTTACGATCGCTCTTTAGAGGTGGTGTGACAGTTGCTCCCGGACATTAAACAGCATGCCCAAAACAGCCCCACTGGAATGGGGCCAGGCCCAAACTCCCACCCCTAGCGCTCTGCAGTCCCACTGTGTTCTCCTGGTTCTCTATTTCTCCTTTTTGTTTGGAAGCAATGGAGACAGAGAAACTCTGCCAGGGAACCAACTGAGCTGCTGAGACCCTCTCCCCTGTTTGGAAAGAGCCCTCCGGTGTCTCCTCCAAGCACAGGCTGGCTCTGCTCAGTGCATCCATCGCTGGCCTCTTTCCATGACAAATTTGTTATATTAGCCCCACGAAGATTCATATTCCACAGAAGAACTCACACTTTTAAAATATTTACCAGTCAGTAGCTTAGAAAGCCTTGGTTTTATGCAAACATAGGTTTAAATCCAGAACTCCATCACTTAGTTGCTTTGGCTGCCCAAGCCTCTGTTTTTCCTTCTGTGGTGTGGACGTAGGAAGACTTCCTCTGGGATTAAGTGAGACAGTGCACATACGGCACCTAGCACTGTGCCTGGCCCAGAGTCTACACCGGCCAGTGGGGCTTCTCAGACCTATAGTTTGGGAGGGAATTAGGAAGTTGGGTTTAATTTTGGACAAAGACTGACTGACCTTCGAAACTAGGCTGGGGACGAGGCGCCTGAGGGCTTTGTAGTTTGGCCTGTTCCTGGGTGCTGGAAATTGGAGGCCTCTGTTTCTGCTCTGCTCACCAGGCATGTGGGCCTTAGCCATTTCCTTGCTCTCCCCACCCCCAGAGGAGCGGACTTCAGCCCCAACAAGTATTCTGCCCTCATTTGTTGAAGGCAGGACAGCGTGTTCTCTTAACAAGCAAATCCCCAGATGTGAGCCCATTTGGGGCTGCCACGTTTCTCCTGATGAAATTCCTGACTTGGTGTGTTGTGTTTTTTTAAAAACACACCCACTGCCTCCAAAAACCTCCGCCAGGGAAGAGAAACATTTCTCATTGAATTACCACTTTCTAAAATGGTGTCAAATTATGCCCCACTTATGTGGCCTAGATACGCCACTCTTTCCACTTGCTGCTTTTGTGGAGAGGCCTAGGTGGCAGAGTGTAGTAGTATCTAAACCAGCCCTTGTATTATACAGATGGGAAAACTGAGGCTCAGAGAGGCCAAGAAGTACCACATGCTAAGTTGGTCTCAGAGCCTTGGCCAGACCAGGATCTCTGGATCCCAGGCATTTTATCTTCCTCTTTCATCAGAGGTCACAAACGGGCAGCTCTGTGGCCACCTCTGCCCCACAGATGTGCTTTCTTTGACCTGAGAGTGTTTTAATTTGTATGAGTTGCCAGCATTTCAAAATTAGGAGATTCCATATAAAAACCCAGATTTCTGGCTTCTCTTGGGCCATTGGGAGACCTGCCCAATGAGGTCTACATTCCTGCCTGGTGAAAATTGAAGATCTCAGTAACAACCACTCCCTTTAGCCAGAGTGTATCTTCAGTTTGCCACAGTCCCCACCCCTCCCTCTAGTATTGCTGTACTCTGGAGCTGAATGTCATTGGCATCACAGAGCTTTCTGCCCTGGTTCTCTTATGGTGGAGTGAAGAGGAAACTAAAACATTTCTTAAACTTGTGTTTTTATCAAAGATGAAGAAACAAAAGATCAACCCAAATGGCTACTTGTGTAAAAACTAATGGTGCAGAGCATTCTTTCTTTGTGGCAGGGAAGAAGATTCCTATGGATTTAATACAGAAAACAGCCAGCCCCCTTCATTCACTGATATTACCTTCCCCTTCTCTGCCAACATTACATTTGTGACCTCTGGATGCCAGGACTGTAGTTTCCATTTGTTTTTTTAAGGCAGAATTAAACTTCTTTGGCCTAAATCTGCCCCACTTCTATGAAACTTAAAATGCTATTAAAACAAATTAAGAAGTTTTAACAAGTTTAAATAATCTTTTAATTGCTCAAGAAAGAGTGTGTGTATGAACATGTGTGTGCATATACTTGTGTGTATGTGTGGGTGTGTGTTTTGTGTGCGTGTATGCTGTGCACGTATATGATGTGCTCTTGATTTATGGGATTTCCCCCAAATAGAGCAGGCTGAAAGTGTTTTCTCCCTGGCTCTGGGACTGGCACTTCTGGCCTTTTCTGTACATTTAAGCCACAGTGAGAAGTGAAGTAGTTTTAACTTTCTTAATGGTGTGTCAGTGAGCTGGGTCAAGGGTAGGTTAAAATTGACTTTCCTTCTTTCTGGGGCATATTGGGGGGCTTATGGAGAGAAGAGTTAGGGATACCAACTTTTAAAAATAATCATCACTTTCTTTTTGGGACAGTAGACCCAGAGAAAAGGGACTAACATTTTCCGAAGCCTGCTGTGTGCCAGATGTTCATGTAGTAATTATCTCTCTGCTCTCCAAAGTGAGCTTCGGGGCTTTCTTTTAATGCTGAGATGTTGTTTCTTTTCATGTGTGTTAGGATAAAATGTAGGGAGATAACCTTTAAAGTATAAAAAAGAATGATAGGTCTTGGAATAAGGCTCAATTTGTCTGAGTGGAAAGACAATCCATTTAAATAATAATATGTAAACAGTACAGACAGTTTGTGGATGTGACAAAATCATGAATGATTGATTTGATTTCATCCTCACGATACTCGGGAGTGGTCAGGTGATCAGCCCACCCCTAAGTTTGTAGACCTTCCTAACACCGTGTATACTTCCTCAAAGCACTTAAAGTTTAATATTAACTGTGTGATCTTTTGCAGAATTCCGTCTGGCTTTAAACCAGGGCTGTGCCTGTCCCATCATAGTGACATTCCCAGCATCTGGCAGTGTGCCAGGCCCACAGGAGGTGCTCAAGAAATAAGGGTGAATGAATGCATGGGCACCCCACAAGGCAGGAATTGCTGCCCCATGTTATAGATGAGGAAACTGAGGCTCAGAGGTGACTTGCTCACATGTCAAAATTAGGATATGACAAAGTCAATATTTGACCTCGGGACTCTCAGGCTGCCCAAAGCTGGTGAACTTTTTGCCAAATACCAGTACATAGGACTCTGGGGAGACCAGGACAGCTGGCCCCCAGCAAAATGAGGTGGGTGCAGAGAATTTCATGAAGCTAGAATTTGAAGAATGATTTGTTATCATTATCTCCTTTTTCTTGGCATGTTTCCTTTTTTGGCTGTAAAGTTTCTTGTTTGTGGCTTTTAAACGCTGCTTGACCCATCAAACTGGCAGTGCCCTTGTGTCGTTTTCCCAGTTGTTTTGTTGGGTTTTGCTGGGTTTTCCAGTTGGTGGAATCCGCAAGCAACTTCAGTTTTCTCTTGAGATGTTAGCAGCCCAGCTGATGAAATCCCTGGCACCCCTCCAACTTCCCTCACATTCGCTCTGGGTTTCCCCTTCCAGGGGTCAGGGCAGGTGTGTCTCCCTCACTCCAGGCCCAGTGACACGAAGACAGAAACCAGGGCAGTGCCTCTAGGCCCCTCCTCAGCCCTCTCCGGACAACCAGAGCCTGTCCCCGCAGGCTGTCCGGGGAGGCCTGGCCTGCCATCCCTCTGGGACAAAGAGGACCCCTCCGGACGCCTGTGGTTGCCACAGTGTCTCTTCATGGGCTGTGCTCACCTGTTTGGGTCTCTGCACAGTGCAGATTTTCTTCTCTTTTTCTAGGCCAATTCAGGCCCCTCTCATTGCGGCATTAGTCCTCACCCTGCCAGGACATCAAACCTTGGCTGGGTTTGAACTGGGGAGCTTTCCGGGCAGGAGGGCTTTGACAGCAACTGTGGAGACTTGGGGCTGGGAGTACCCTGGCCCTCCCCTCAAAAAGCTCAGAGACCACAGCATGAAACAAGACAGGCCCCAATGTTCACTCGGGCCTGAGTTCTGGGTCCTGAGCTGAGGCCAGGAGAATAACCTCGATGCCTGCACAGCACTTTACAGTTTACACAGGACATCCTGAACTTAGTTTCTCCTGTTTCCGTTTTTAGTCCTCTGGAGTGGACGATGCCTCGCAGCCATTCTGCCTTCTCGTTTTCCTTTCTTTCTTTTCCTTCCTGGTTCCCACTGTACTTTCAGGCCATTACCTTACTTGTCAGTTCCAGGTGTAGACCTGTGACCCAGTGTAGACCTCGCTCCCCAATTCTAGGCATAAACAGTCACAGCATTCCATCCCCTCCGCCCTCGGGGACTGGTTCAGGCACAGGTACGAGACTCAAGTCGAGTGGGACCTAAGCCTGGGAACTCTGCTGAAATTGTTCGGGACAGGCGCCTTCCTCCTCTGGCGGGCTCACCTGCTAGGATGTGGCCATCTTGCTCGGAGGAGGCCTGCTTGCGGACGAAGGCAGCTTAGAGAAAAACAGGCAACACGTGGAGGCAGAAGATTCCCGATGATGTCACTTGAGCACCTGAATTCAGCTACTGCTGAAACTCGGTACCACGGGTTATTCCATTATTTTTCCATTTGCTTAAAAATGTTTGAATGTTCTGGCCAAGAATGTATAACCTGAAGCTAATCCTGAAGCAGCAGCAGGCAAACCCAGAATGTGGAACATTCTATTTCCAAAAACATAGCTTACTCTTCAAAAAATGCCAGTGTTGTAAAAGACAGAGAAAGGCCTGAGGAACTACTCTAGAATAAAGGAGCCTAGGGCGTAGGGAGTATGACAGGGCACTGCAATGCCCAGTTCTAGACTCGATCCTAGCTAGGAGGGGGAAACGCTGTAAGGGGCATTGTCAGTTGACAGAATTTAATAGAGTGGATTAGGTGAGATCCTGTATTGGCATCAAATTTACTGATGTTGATCATTGTCCTGTGATGACATAAGAAAATTTCTTACCTTAGAAAAGAGACCCTGAAATATTCAGGCTAAAGGACCATAACATATGTAATTTACTTTTAAATGGCTCAGAAAAAAAGCAGATGAGAGAGAGAGTTCAATTGACAAGTCAAATGGGATGTGAAGCTCACAGCAGGTGCCTCTGGGTAAAAGATGTACATGTGTTCTTTGTACTAGTAAGTTTGAAATTATTTCCAAATAAAAAGTTTTTAAAATCACTACCAGCAAAAACAATATATATATATCACAATAGTAGTACCTGGCACTTATTTGAATAGTGAGATGCAGGCACATTGTGTCATTTACTCCTCGGAGACCTCAAACACCTGCTGCATTAACACGCTCATTTTTAGAGAAGATGGAATGGAAGCTCCAGGAAGTAAAAGGGCCTCCAAACCCACAGCAAGTCAGTAGAAAACTGGTATTCTCACAGACGTCATTCTCTCTCTAGAACCCACACTCTAACCTACTAAACTGGTACGTCCCAAAGCATGGGACACCGTCCATGTGATGGTTTCTCAGTGTTATACCAGTTGTTAACAGTAAATCACTTAGTGATTTCTTAAAATCTTATTTCCATTCACTTTCTTTTAAATCCAGAAGAAAGTCTCAAGTTGGTACTAGATGGTTGTTAACACCAGACCTTGCCAGTTCTCACTGAATAACAGAGTCACCAGGCAGGCAGCAGGCTTAGGAGAGAACCGATATCTTCCATAGGGGTTGGTCATATTTATTCTTCTAATTACTATCTGGTTTTTAGCAGTGATTTATATTTGTTATTTTTTAAAAACTTCCTTTTCAGGTGTACTAATTTAAGTTTTTGAAAGCAAGTCAATTCAAAGAAAACATTGAGGAAATGACAATGTCACAGGGTCAGTGGGACATGAATATGGCAGCTTGGGAAGGGCTAAGGTTTGAGCAGCTGCAGATGGAAACTCCTCTGAATTGCATGATATTTGGGTCAAGGTGACACTCACCTTTGGTGGCCCCTAATTTCTTAACACTGTAATTTAGGAAGGCCCTGGTTGGCTCATTTTCTCCATGCCTTTGTCCTTTCCTTCAGGGTGGTGACGGGAATACCTTAGCCTGCTCTCTTTCACCAATATGACATTTCCATTATGTTTCACCTTCCCAATTTCCAGAACCTAGAGGAATGAAGCCTAGCAGTTTTAGGCTGGAAATTCAGAAGTAAATATTTTTTTTCTGGGGCTGCTGTAATGACGTTTCCTAAATTTAGTGGCTTAAAACAACAAAAACGTATTCTTTCTGGAGGCTAGAAGCCCCAAATCAAGGTGTCAGCAACTCCCTCTGAGACTGGCTCTCCTGGCTCTTCCTGGCTGCGGTGGGCGGCCCAGCCCTCAGCATTCCTTGGCTTGTAGTTACCTCGCCGCCATCCCCACCTCTGTCGTCACATGGCCATCTTCTTATAAGGACACCAGTCCCATTGGATTAAGGACCCACTCTGCTCTACCACGACCTCATTTTCTGCAACAACTCCATTTCCAAATAAGGTCACATTCTGAGGTACTACGGGTTAGGACTTCAGCGTATCTTTTTTGAGGGACACGACAGCTGTTGTCCTTTATTGTAGCCAAGAAGTGCCTTGGTGCAGTAGCCTTTTGCCCAGCACATCTGCCAGCACATAAGGAAAGTCTGAACTCACTGAAGTTGGGGGAAGATCTGGTGTTATATGCTTGGGTTGGAATCTACTGAAGCCTCTTCCCTCAGTCAGGAAAGTTACCCAGATGCCAGTGAGCAGAGAGCCTTGCAGAAGAACAGGTGCTCAGCTAGTAGTGGGACATCAGCCCCCTGGAATTCCCCTCCGTAGCAGGAAATGTAGTGGTTAGGTGCTGAGGCTTCAGAGCTGAATCCACACTGAATGTGTGACCTTGGGGAGGTCACTTCCCTCTTCCACCCTAAGGTTTGTCCTCTGTAAAATGGGTGTGTTGATAGCGCCTCTCTCCCAGGATTTGTGAAGACCAAATGAGGCAATGCAGTAAAATGCACACGGTAGGGTTTCAATCAATAGACACTTTCAGTTACTGAGCATAATATTAACAGGGAATAGGTGAGGTTGGCTCTGCTACAGGCACTGCTGGAGGCGCTTTAGATATATTTACTCTTTCCTGCAACTCTGTGGAGTAGATAAGTTTAATTGTTTTCACTTCACAGATGAGGAAACTGAGGAATAGAGGTTAAATACCTTGCCTGAGACGGCACAGCTCTGCGGTGGAGGAGGTGGGGTTTCAGCTGCGGTGGTCTGGCTCAGAGAGTGCCCTTCTCGGCTTCATCATTCTGTTCAGTGAGTGCAGGGATGCGCATTTTGAGGAATGGGAGAATGGGAACCCGAAATCCTCAGCGCAAGTCCACTGTGGGCGTGAGTCTCTGATCTTTCAAGTACTGCTTTGGCCACTCTTAAACTTCATGACCTTCGTTTTTGTCATACAAAAAGAGGGGCAAGAGCAGGGATAACATCTACTATATACCTGCTAGGTGCCAGGCGCCAGGACAAGTGCCCTTACATGTCTCATTTTATCCCCAGTGGAGCTTTATGCAGTAAGTACCACTGTCCCCATTTTGTGGATGAGAAAACTGAGGCTCAGAGAGGTTCAAAATCATAGACAGCCGGTAAGTGGCAGAGAGAATTTAAAGCCAAGTCTCGTGGATCCCAGAGCCTGCATCTGTCACCACCCGCTGTCTGTGCCCCTGGGGAGCTGTCTGCAGATGAGAGTGTTCTTTATGGGGTACCTGGCACATGCACTGGGCATGTGACATCACCCATGGTTGGGGTGGTGATGTTACTTCTGCTCGTGGAAAACTGACCTCAGCTGTTGGGGTCTCCCTTTTCTCCTCTGCTGGGTCAGGATGTGGATGGCGAGGGGGGCTTTCAGGGACTGCTTCATGGAAGGGGTTCTAGAAAGTTGTGTGGCCCGGAAGCAGCTCTGTGCTGATGTCGGGGGCCTCTATTCCTGAACTACAAGCAAATTCTTCCCTCCAACAAGAGCGCATTGTGCTCTGGTCCAGCTCTCCCACCCAGGCTACTTTAAATGCAGATTCTGCTGCCAACAGCTACTTTTAGCAAGGGCAGACTATCATAAGCAGAAAAACTTATGAGAAAATAGCAAAATAGAAGCATTGTTCCTGAAGGTTTAGAGCGGGCTCAGGGAACTGTGGGGTGGGAGAGGCCTGGAGACATGCTTTGCCATCACAAATAAGTTGTACAAATAATAATAATAATGATAAAGTCACTTAAAGTTTTCCTTAAAGCCCAAAGGAAGAGTGGGCTGGCAGAACTGACTCTCAAAGGGTCAGGATCCCACAGTCCTGGGGAACATCATCTAAAGGGGCTGGGGGATGTTTGTAGAAGGAAAATCACATCTGGGGACTGGAAGGAGCACAGTGAGATTGGGGGGGGGTGATCTTTAATGAGGGTGTGAGGCATGAGAATAAGCCTGTGGGTTGAGAGCATAATGGAGAAAAGGCCTTTTCTGAGGAAATTAGGGTTCTCGAGGATGAACTAGGACCATATGATGAAAGATTGTAGGGACAGTCCCAACTCCATGGTAGTTAGAGCGTCTGGTATCCCCAGGAGGGCGACTCTTGCAGCAGTGAGTAGACTGTCCCCAGAAGTATTAAGCAGCACCTGGGTGTTCATGTGAGGATACCAACTTTGAGCTAAGATGCAAGAATCGAGCAGAGATTGGCAAACACTGGCCTGTATGCCAGGGCAAAAAGGACTGAATAGTGAGGTTTTAATCTGAAAAGTGAAATTGATGTTTATTTAAAGGACTGTCCTTTGAGACTATGCCCTT
Source organism: Manis javanica (assembly GCF_040802235.1). NCBI lineage: Eukaryota > Metazoa > Chordata > Mammalia > Pholidota > Manidae > Manis > Manis javanica. The sequence continues at coordinate 12,483,086 of NC_133160.1, read as the reverse complement.
CCTATATTTGGGTATCCAAATGTCCTTTGTGAAATTACCAGTTTGTGGAACGTAAAAGTCTGGAAATAGCAGGATTAGATAATGTACCAAGTCTTTTCCATTGCTAGGATTCTGTGATTCTAAAAAAATATGCTTCTGATTTGGATGAAACAGGATAGGGGGAACGAGTGTAAAATCAAGCTTAAAACTGACACATCAAGAAATGGCCTTGTCAGCGTATTATTTAGAACTGTGGAGTTCATTACCAGAAGGAGCAGCTAAGAAAGTTGACAGTGCTTTTTCCCAGAGAACTGGGCTGGAGATGAGGTTTCTGTTAAGTATCAATTCTGTATTACTATATGAATTTTAAAATGACATGCATATATTATATGATCTTTGATAAAAATAAAAAACTTTAAAAGGACAGATAATAAAAACTACCACTTATGGGATTCTATGCCAAGAGCCAAGAGCCTCTTTATATTATTGTATTTAATTAATCTGGTCTTTGAGATAAGGAAACAGGCTCAGAGAGGTAAGGTGACTGCTTTGCTCCACACAGAGAGTGACTGTCAGGTTTTTCTGACTTGAGAATCCAAGTTGGATGCGTATACACGATGCTCTGTTATTGCCTGCCCGCGGTGAGACATCTGTGAGATTTGAGGAGTGGGAGAGAGTGGGAAGGTGGGTGATAGGGCAGAAAGGACTAGAAGATACCTGGAAGAGAGATTGATGACAAAAAAGTAGATTGTGGTTTGGTTTCTAAATGGTCCCTTTTGAGAAATTAGGCAGAGAAGGCACAGACACACTTTAAAATAGTAACTAAAAAACAATTGCATGGGACACTTTTGTTCTTTTCTCCTTTCATTTTGGCTTTGATGAGAGGGGGCAGAGTGGGAGAAAGCAAGCTGTTTTGAAAAGTCTACTCTATGCCAGGCACTGGGGTAGGAACCTTTTGCAAATATCAATCCACCCAGTCCTCACTATGGCCCTGAGAAAGAATAATTTTCACTGCAGAGGTCACTTTGGAATGTCTGCTGCAGGGTTTCTCAGCCTCACACTGCAGACAGTGGGAGCAATGTCATGGGGAGCTGAGTACTGTAGGATGTTTAGTAGCACTCCTGGCCTCTAACCACTAAATGCCAGTAGCATCCCTCACCGTCACCAAGTTGTGACAACCAAAAATGTTTCTAGACATTACCAAATGCCTCCAGAGAGGGCAAGACCACCCCCAGTTGAGAACTATTGGCCTTATGTGGCTGGGTAGGTTGTGTATATTGTCCTTAATCACCATGCTGACTAGCAGTCACAATGTCCATTTTGTAGATGAGAAAACTGAGGCTGAGAGAAGATGAGGGATTTGCCCAGAGTCACATAGTTGTTAGTAGTAGAGTTAAGAATGGAGCCAAATCTTTCAGTACTGAACTTAGAAAAATCAGTTGATGAAGACCTGGGCCCAGACTTGACCCCAGCCATACCCCTGGCAGCACCAAAATGCAGTTGAATCTTTTCTTTTTTAATGGCATTAATGTCTTAGAGGAATGGCTGGTATTTCATTAAGTGTTCAGAAGTAGGCTAGACAGCACTAGATGTTGATAGGGTTGTGGAGCAACATGAACTCTTGTTCACTGCTGGTGAAATGTAACATGATACAACCACTTGCAAGACAGTTTGGCGGTTTCTTACAAAACTCAGTGTACTCTTACCATACAATTCAGCAACCATGCTCCTTGGTATTTACCCACGGGAGTTGAAAATGTATGTCCACACAAGAATCTGTATGTGGATGTTTATAGCAGTTTTATTCATAAATGCCAAAACTTGGAAGCAACCAATATGTCCTTGAGTAAGTGAATGTATAAATAGTCTGTGGAATATTTATGATTTACTGCTGAAAAGAAATGAGCTATCAAGCCATGAAAGGACAGGGAGGACTATTGAATGCATATTACTAAGTGAAAGAAGCCAGTCACATTCTGTGTGATTCCAACTATATGACATTCTCAAAAAGTTGAAACTATGGAAACAGTGACAAATCAGTGGTTACCAGGGATTGAGGGAAAGGAGGGTTCAACAGGTGGAGCACAGAGAATCTTTAGGGCAGTGAAACTCTTCTGTGTGATACTATAATAATAGATGCATGTCATCATACATTTGTCCAAAACCATAAAATGTATGACACCAAGAGTGAGCACTAATGTAAACTATGGACTTTGGGCAATTACGATGTGGCAGTATAGGTTCACAAGTTGCAAAAGATGTACCACTCTGGTGGGGATGATGGTGGAAAGGCTATGCATGTGGGGTTGGGGTAGGCAGCAAAGACAGGGATATATGGGAAATCTCTATACCTCCCTCTCAATTTTGCTGTGAACCTCAAACTGCTCTGAAAAGAAAAAACCTTTAAAACAAACATACCAAAGAAATAGGCTGGTAGCATGGTGACTGAGAGAATGGGCTCTGGAGTCAAATGGCTCTATTCAATCCACTTTCCAGCTCAGAAACCCAGGTATGTTGCTTGACATCTCTAGGTCTCAGTTTTCTTCTCTGTAAAATGGGGCTAGCAACACTATTTCTTGATAGGGTTGTTGTGAGAATTAAATGAGATAATGAGAGGGAAACTGTGCCTGGCAGGTAGATATTCAGCATCTATAAATATGAGCTGTTATGTTTATTTGCAAGCTTTAAAATCCATCTCACATTCCCAGACCTAGAACTCAGACCCTAGTGATGCATTCAGGGCACCACCTCTGAAGGGGCTCATTCTGCTTCTTTGCAGTCGAGCTGGGGGCTTGCAGTTTGGGTCAGCTTTTCACTGACCACTGAGCAATCATCTCTGGGCTGTAGGAGTAGCCGGATTTGGCTTGAGTGTTCCGGGGAGAAGCTATCCATGCTGATGAAGCATTTGCCTTGCCCACCAATAGGAGTCTCAGGAGAATTATGGAAATATCTTTGCACATGGAAGAGATTAATTCATGTGGCCACAAATAGCTTGAACACTGTGTCCTCAGCACTGTGATCTCGAATCCCCTGAAATTTACTCAGGGTGCCAGCTCGGCAGCCAGAAAAGCCACAGGGCTGCCTTCACTAGCCAGCATGCCTAGCTGAGGGACCTCTCAGGAACTGGGAGTGGGATGAGATTAGGTAGTTTGATTGCTTTTAATTTTACACTCCCCCCAACCCCAGCAGAGCCTATTTTTGCCCTGCCACCCATCAGCCAAATGGGATTGTTATATGGACCCCTGGGTTCCCACCTCCAGGCCTTTGTCTGCCTACCTCCCCCACCTGGTATGCCCTCTTTTTATCCCATGACCACCTCCCAGTCTCCTCATGGCTAAACATCACCTCCCTCCAAGCCTGATGCCACCGTGTCTGCCTCCCCAGCAGATCATATGTGGTGTTAAAGGGTACAGATCTAATGTGGGCTTTAAACCCCAGCTCTACTAAGGATAGACAAGGGACTGACTCTCTCTGAACCTCAGTTTCTACCCCATAGAATGGAAGGCTGATCAGTACCTTCCCCAAAGGATCATTTGAACAAGAGAAGGCATGTTAGGTGCTTGGCACTGGGCTGAGCATGTGGTGAGACCTCAGTAAATGTTAGCTTGGGGCAGGTGAGGCAGAAAGAGAGCTGGGAGTGGCAGGAGAACATTGGAAGAGGCTGGAAGGAATGCAGAGTGGTCGCACAGTCCCTAAGCAGCAGTGGTTGACTTGCCACACCTTCATGAATTTACCAGTAAGAAGACAGGGTGCTCACATGAGTTTAGACAGCAACGCAGGCAAGATCAGCTTGGGGTCAGCTCCTGCATCCCTAGTCCCCCAGGGCTCCACTGGAGTCACTGGATTGACTATCATTGGTCCAGACTGGGTCATGAGCCTGTCCTTGAGCCAAGGACAATGTCACAGGTGAGACAAGGCTTTGATTGGCCAAGCATGGGTCATGTGCTCATCCCTGAACCAATCACAATAGCCAGGGGTAAAACAAGTGCCCATCCCCTCCTAAAAAGCACTGTGGGACCTGGGGATTGTCTGCTCCATCGAAACAATGTGGACAGAGAGTGAAGTAGGAGTGGTTCTCCAAAGGCAAGTAGGGATGCTGTTAGAGAAGAAGCTGGACAGGTACAGACAACAGGTGTCCACTAGACCTTGAAGAAAACAGTTCATCTGGGTCTGATCATGTGGGCAGAATGGGAGTTCATGGGACTGGACTGAGAGGAAGAGAATCTCAGGCAGGGGAACAGCAAAGGCCAAGAGGTATAACATGACATGTTTAGGAAACATAAAGGAGCCCACGTGAGTGGAGCAAGGGAGTTGGACTGGGAGATAGGCAGGTGACCAAAGCTGGAGAATTGAGCAAGGGCCAAGTGACCAGAGTCCTTGAATGTCAAGCGATTCAAAGAGTAAAGAGCGATGGTCAAATTTGTGTTGTAGAATTTGATCACTCATCCAGTGTGCATTTACGGAGCACCTACTACGTGAATAAACCAAGTCTCTGATTATGTTATAATGATACTCAAGGGCAGTGATGGGAGACTATACTGGAGGCATTGAGTCTGAAGGCGGGAGGCCAGGAGGGAGGCTGGTGCATCAGCTCAGGCAGGAGACGGTAAGACTTAGCTGGGGTGTGGAGCACATTCCCCCCATATTGCAGCTCTCGACTCAAAGAAAACCTGTACTGTGTAGAGTAAGTGCCTAAGGCAGATTTTCAGATTTTGTTTGATGCCCCTTCAGTGCAGCCTGCTGGGAACAGTTCTGCAGCATCTGTTTGCTTAGGCTGCCTCCAACAGAATTACTCAGCCTTGGTTTGAATCCTTGCTCCTCTGTGCACTACTGATTGTGTGACCTGCCTCACCCCTCCTGGCTTCATGCCCCTCCATTAAATGGCTTAGTGATAGCACCTACCTCTCGGCGCTGTGGTAGCCAAAGGCTTGGCGCATGCTTGACACTAAGAAATGCTCAATATATGGTAATGTTATTAATGACTCTTATTACTGTGACTGTCTTCAAGGCACATCACCTCCCGATACTCATCTTCCTCTGTGGGAAAATGGGAATGATGATATCATGTACCTTAGTGGAGAGGTAAATCACGCAGCAACCGTGTGACCTCGACAAATGACATCCCGTCTTTGTGCCTCAGACTCCTCATCTGAAAAAATAGGGCTAACGTTAGTACGTGTTCACAGGGCTGCTGTATGATTTAAATAAATTGTGTTCAGTGCACAGAAGAGTTCCTGGCACATAGCATGGTCTCAGTATATATCAGATAAATAAATAGTAATAGTAGTAGTATATTTGTAGTGAGTAGGAGAGATAGTGATAATAAAGTGAGATTATGACATAATAAGGGCTAATTAAATGGTGGCTATTGTCAGTGTCACCATTTTTCCATCAGATACTTTGGGGACAAATGGTAGCATTTGGTTTTGGGGACAAAGGGAACACCATTTTCTCCCACAAAGGTGATGCTTTTCTCCCCACAATGCATGCATATTAAATATTGCTCCTCGGGTGCAGTAAAAAGACATCCCTTGAGAAAAACTACCCCAAATCCTCCTCAAGCCGGACAGGAGAATGAGGCTGTTTCCGCCCCCTGACCCACTTCTCCCAGGATAACCAGAGGGGTGTCTCCCACTCCCTGACAATTCCATCCTTCCCATTTGCAACTCAAGCTGGTTTTGTGATACAGCGATTTTTTTTCCCTTCGTGCCTGGAATAACTTCTGGCTCCATTTACAAGAGCAAAGCTCTGTTATCAACCCCACTCAGGTCCCGGAAGCAGGGATGCCTGGAATGCAGTTTGAAAAGGTCGGTTGAGGGCAAAATCCAAAGTGATTTTAAGTGGCCCGGCTTAGTGCCAGGCCAAATGGGGAGCCCTTTTAATTTATGACAGTCTTGCCCTGTGAAGAAAAAGACGACACTGCTCTGGAGCAGTTTGATTGCAAAGTAATAATTCCCTTTGTGTATATAAAAATTACAGACATATCTAGTTCACATTTCCAGGGGGAAAAAAATCTGCTGGTTGGGGCATAGGGGTGGAATTCATGTACAGGATCCTATAGGAATAACTTCATGGCAAGTAAGAATTTTATAATCGTTATACATTTTTAATTTACAAGGATTTGATCTGAGACTGCGTGAGATCATGACATCCAAAGCTGTGTGACCTGGAGCAAATTGCTTCACCTCAGAGCAAGTTAACTGTATGCCTCATCCAAACAATGGAAAGAATAATAATACTAGTTTCTAGGGTTGTAATGATGCATTAATAGACATAAGGCAGTGAGAACAGTGCTTAGGACAGTGGACGCACTTGGGAAGAGTCAGTTACTATTACCTTATACAGACTTTAGTTTTAGGGTTGCTGGCAGTTTTCTGCCCAGCACACAGGAAAGCCAGTCTAGAGAATGGTGTTGCTGTTTGCAACCGAACCTATAATTGTCTGTTTCTTCTTGGTTTTTGAGCTTGGGAATCCAGTGCACGCATTTCATCATGCCTGGATTTTTTTCTTTCTTTTTAAATCCAACCTTTCAGGACATGCTTCCAGCAAGGCATTTGGGAATTTTTGAATTCCAGAGAGATTTTCCTGGCCACATTAGCTAATAGAGGAACTCTTCAAAACGAAGAGAAGCCTGCAAACCACTGGTTAGAAAAATTGACCCTTTCATTCATTCATTCTACAAATATTTCTTGTGGGCTTGCTTCCTATTTACCAAGTGTCTGTGCCAGGCTCAGGGTACAAAGTGAGCATGACATAGTAGAGCTGCCTCTCTGAGGAACCAGGCCCTGACTAAAGAGCTGTACACACATCAGTCCATTTAATCATCACCACAGTCCTGTGAGATAGATGCGATTTTCATCCCCATTTCACAGGTGAGGAAACTGAGGCACACAGAGGTTATGCAAACCCAAGGGCACACAGCTGGCAAATAGGGTCCAGATTCTAGCCCAGGCAACCTGGCTCCAATGTCTATGCTGTTTTCTTTTTCTCTCCAGCTTCTTAATTTGGAAAATATCAGATCTAGAGAAACTTTACCCGTACATAACATGAACACTACATACCTGTCATGTGGATTCTCCAGTTAGTAAAAGTTTGCTATTTGCTTTATCACTCTCTTCCTCTATGAATTTTTGCAAACCACTGGTTAGAAAATTGACCCCTGATCTAAGACTTAAAGATATCCTGACTCTTCACCCCTAAATATTTCAGTGTATGGAGGAGTAATTATCTATTGCTGCCTAACAAATTACCCCCAAATTTAATGCCTAAAAAAGTAACTATTTTTTATATCATAGTGCTGTGGGTCAGGAATCTGGACGCAGCTTAGCTGGGTCCTCCACCTCAGTGCCAGCCACTAGACTGGGATCAACATGTCGGCTGGGGCTGCTTCCGTGTTAGGTGTCGTTGCGCTCACTCATGTGGCTGTTGGCGGGAGGCCTCCCACGGCATCACATAGTACCTGGACCACACCTGGGGGCGGCTCCAGTGGACAATGACAGCAACAGGTCCCAGCCTCAACAGATACTACCCAGACCCTGGCAAGGTGTGGCTGCCGGAACATCTACCCTGCTGGCTTCTGGAGGCCATCTCTCTTTACCACCAATAGGATGGTTTCTACATGGCACATTTCCTTTGAGTCACTGGCTCCTGATCTAAGATTCAGGAGGTTGAGTCTGATTGGTGGAGCTAAGGTCCCATGTCTGTATCCTAGTTGCAAGGAGGCTGAGAAAGCAAATTTCTGGCATCTGCCATGGGAGCTGGGGCCCATAATGTGGGAACTCCCCCACATGGGAGAGGGGTTTAGAGGTGGTGCCAAGCCAGCAGAAGAGGCAGCTGTCCACTCCCACAGTGAAGGGCACATCTGAGAGATCCAGAGCAAGAGTGCTGGGGTCAAACTTTTGGAGGGTACAGAGGAGGGACAGAGGGACAGTCAGAGAATGTGGATCATCCCAGCAGGGCATGAGGTGTGTCCTCAACTAGGTATCAGCCTTAGGATGGAGAGGAGGGGATGGATGGAAAAGAAATCTGAAGACGGAGTCTCCTTCTGATTGTAGAAGTGAGAGGGAGTTAGGGAGTGGTCCGATTTAAGACAGAGTGCTGGGAAGTCAGAGTGTCTTTAAGAAGTGGGGGTACACAGATGGGGGCTGTTATCTGGAATTCTCTGCAGCAGCTTGAGGTGCTTAAGGCAACATGAGGACGGAAACGGCCCCTTTGCAGACAGGTTAAATCACATGCTTCCGATTCTGCCTCTCTTGCGAGGGGTTCCGACTCTGCAGCCCATTGCCTGGGTTTAAGTTCCAGTGCTCCTCAGCTGGGCAAGTTGTTTAAATGGTCTGTGTCCTCATCTTTTAAATGGACATACTACCAATATCTCATCAGGTTATTGTGAAGAAAAACCAGTTAATACCAGACCTACAATTCCAGGCTAGGCCCACAGAAACTGCTGAGGTTTGTAGCTAGCTGGAATTCCCTCCTCTTCTTCCGGGGAACTTGCCTCGATTTGTCTTTTAGGAAATCACCCACTCTCAGCCTGCGTGTTTTTGCCCTTGTTCTAATGCTGTGTTGTGCTGTCTCACTATTTTGAAATACAAACTCCTGGGCTTTGTGCAACAGTGCAGTGTTGTACCGTCTCGTCACTTTATCTATTAGCCCATAGTTTCTCATCTCTCCACTACTGGACTGAGTGGCCATTCCAGATCCATTCCACTTTCTTGACGTGGAAGCACATCAGTTGTCATTTTGGAAACACTTTGTACCGACCGTCCCTTCAGGAGGGGCTGACTCCCCTCCCCACAACCAAAGGCGGGCATATGACTCCATATCTGGCCAATGAGTGCATAGCATCAAGGTGGTGAGAATGATTGGTCCAGGGATGAGCACATGACCCAGACTGGGCCAATCAGAACAATTCCTGGATTTTAGCTGCTATTATGAAGAAAAAGGTTCTGTAGTCCCCATTTATCTGCGATTTCACTTTCTGAGGTTTCAGTTGTCTGCCATCAACCATGATCTTGGAGGCGGATGATTCTCCTCATGTAGCATCAGGTCAGTAGTAGCCTAACACTGTCACAGTGCCTATGGCATTCACCTCACTTGGTCTCATCACGTAGGTATTTATCTCGTATCATCAAAAGGAGAGTGAGTCCAGCACAATGAGATATCTTGAGAAAGAGGGAGAAAGACCACATTCACATAGTTTTCATTACAGGATATTATTATATTCATTTTATTATTAGTTGTTGTTCATCTCTTACTGTGCCTAACTTATAAATTAAACTTTATCATAGGTCTGTATGTATAGGAAAAAATATAGTATGTATAGGGTTCAGTGCTATCCACTGTTTCAGGCAGGTCTTGGAACGTATCTGCCGTGGATAAGGGGGGACCACCGTACTACCTCACCATGGATTAAAGAGCTAGTGGGGGTTGGGCTGAATGCACCAAGAGGTGTGTTATCTTTGCCAACACCTTGGGGAAGAGGATACCCAAGAATGAAGCCAACATGGAGGAAGGCAAAACTGGGGTGGGGGTGAAGAGGAGAAGAGAGGTAATGACTTTATTATGTTTTTAATCCCTTGATCAAGCTATTTCTGAAGCTAGCTACTCCTAAGATTTCCAGCTATGCGAGCTAATAATTTCTCCTGTTTATCTAAACCACTTTTAACTAAATTTCCTGTCATTTGCAATGGAAAGGGTCCTAATACACAAATCTTCCAGTGAAAGAGAATGATTTACTGTAAAGCCTTACCACAGAAACCAATTTGCTTGCAGCAGAAGTTTGCAACGAGGACGCAGGGCAGATATTCTTGGAAATCAGACTTGTTTGCTTTCTGCCCTCCGTTCATAAGAGATGGTGCAGCAACTCTAGCTTTCCTTCCTTCCCTAATGGGCTTGCCCATCCCCAGGAAGCTCATTAAGTCTCAGTTTCCTCATCTCTAAAATGGATATATTATTAAGACATAAAGTTTGAGGGACAGTAAAATAACGTGTCAAGCACAGGGATGATACTGGGTATATAGTTAGGGCTTAATAAAATTTAGCATTCACAATTGTTATCAGATGAAAGACCTACTGTGTGCAAGGATCTGTGAGAAGATACACAAGAAGTATACTATGCCAGCCAGAAATTTCATGGAGGAGAAAAAGCTTAATTTGTTTCAAGGATTCACCCAAATTAAACAGCAACAACAAAAAATAGTGGGCTTTATAGGCAGAATGGGCAGAGACTCAAATCAATACTAGTAATAGCTAACATTTACTGAACACTTACTATGTACCAGGAGTGGTTGTAAATGCTTTCCACATGTCAACTCACATATTCCTAACAGCCCTTGAGGTGTGTGTCATGCTGAACTGTTTTACAGATCAGGACACCATTTGTCCAAGATCACTTTGGTCCTAAGTGGGGAGCCAGGATTCAAACCCCATGTGTCTCGATCCAGATGCCACATTCTTTATCACGTTGCTAATACTATTACTAATGAAAATAACAACAGCATTTACTGAGGTCAACAGCTTTCAAGCACAGGTCCAAACTTTGAATGGTCATAAGGATATAAAACAAAAGGTACAAAGATCACCCATCTGGCCCAGCTCTCTTGGCCTCTGGCACTTGAGGGGTTAAATGCTTTATTCTGTGATTGTAGCCCAGGCCAGAGCAAAGGACTCTGGGAGGGGACAGCGACAGGCCTTCTGAGGGAGGGGTCAGTTCCAGGCAGCTGGTGGCCTTGGGGGCTGTGGCCAGCTGTCTCCTGCTGACCAAGCCTGAGTGTGCCCAGGCCTCTCACGGGCATGGCCCCAGCAGCTGCGGCAGGGGAGTGGTGCCTGCCGGCCCCAGAGACCTGCAGAACAAGCCAGTGACCCTGAGGTGAAAGATTTGCCTGCCGGCTCCTCAGCTTCCTGACTCGCCATCTGTTTCACCACCTGGAAGTGCCATTTCTGCTTGTTCCCTTCGGTGTAAGTGGGGAAACAACTATGAAATAGTGGGCACTTTGTAAGACATGCCATCTTTCTGAAGCCCCGAGTCTGCTAGCTGCCAAGGTGTACCCAGAAGAGAAGGCTGGTTGGGCCATGAACGAGAAGGTGCCCTGCATGATGAGGCCACTGCAAGAGCTGTGCCTCAGAATCCCACAGGCCCAGGTCCAAATCCTGGCCCTGCCACTAAGAGCTGCCTGACTTCAGGCAAGTCACCCTAAATATCACTTACATCTTTTGTAAAGTGGGCACAGAAACTCCAAAGAGGGATGAGATGATACAGAAGTAAACTCCTAGGTTTCTATATAGGCTCTTTAATCTTCCTGGGGTTCAGTTTCCAAATTCCCAAAATAGGGTGATAATATCTATCTGCCAGAGCTACAGTGAGAAAATAAATGCATCACGACGCGGAAAGTGCCAAAAACATTGTGCAGTGAGCACTGTGAAGAGAGGCTGTGTGGTGTGGTGGTGCAGAGGTGAGGCCCTGCCACCTAGCAGCTGTGTGACCTGGAGCAAGTTGCTTCCCTCCCTGTGCCCCCGTTTCCTCATTTATAACATGGAGGCACTGAGAGCCTCTGCCTCAAAGGCTTGTGGTAAAGTTGAGATGAAGTATTATGAAAGCCCCTTGAGCTTAGCGGGAGTGCACAACAGACACTGACACTTTATGAAAGCACTTGTCAGTCATGACATGATTGTTACCTGAGTTCTTGTTAACAATCTTTCCAGAACATTCCTCATTGCAGCAGGGCAGTGGGCAATCTGAAGAAAGGCACCATTTTATAATAGAAAGACCCTCTTAGAGAAAAGATGGGGAATGGGGCACAGGCTACTTTTGTGTAGTTGGGAGAACTGTGAGTTGGGTTCACCCCACTCCAAAATGGAACATCACAAAGGCCTCCAACAACCAGCAGCTTAGCCTTGAAGATGTACTTACCCACATGGTGAAGTGTGAGAGGAATTCCATACCCGGCTCTGGGGCGAGACTGGGTTCGAGTCCCCTCTCTGACACTAGCTGAGTGACTTTGGACAAGCACATGCAATTTAATCTCCCCAGGCCGGGCTCCCCCATCTGTACAATGAGGACACCAACAGACCTGCCTCTGAGGGAGGATTCTGGGCGTTAATCCACGTAGAGCAGGGGTCCCCAACCAGGGGTAACTTTGTACCTCACATGATAGTAACAGTGTCTGCACATGTTTTTGTTTTGTCACAAACAAAACAGGATGGCAGGACAATGCTGCAGGTGTCCAGGGGGTTGAGGGCAGGGATGCAGCTAAACATCCTCCAGTGCCCAGGATAACCCACAACAGAGAATCATCCAGCCCCAGATGTCAGCAGTGTCAACAGAAATCCTGACCTAGTATATGGGCCTTAGCACAGTGCTGGCAAACAGTAATACTCATGTTTGTTGAATGACTAAAGGAACTTGCTTTCTCCAAGTCTCAGCTTCTCCTACCATGGGGAGAATATATATACCTCACAGACTTGTTGTGAGAGTCAAAGAGAAATATCCACTAATGGGTCTGGCCTGAGGCATGGCCCTCTCTGGGCCTGGTAGCTGTTGTCGGCCGTTAAATGAATGTTGCTGCCAGGGGCCCCCCAGAGTCCCAGATCCAGATTTGGGCAGGGAGGCTCACCCTGTGCTCAGCATGAATTTCCTCCAGGTCAGACTGCTTTCTCCCAGTTCAAACTGCTTTCCCCCTGAAGGATTTCAGGGTGACATACACCAAACAAAAAAGGGCGGCAGCAAAGTGCACAAAAGGAAGCTAGGACTGATTTGGGGGCTGGTGTTCCCACGCCTCACTAATATCTGAAGCTGTAAGATTTTAAGGGATATTTAATCCACATATTGCTGCCTCATTTGCATGTAGTTATCGAAATGCCTCTCTGTGGCTTGAAGCCTTCGCACTCTTTCATTTTTTTCTTTTTCTTCTCTCTCTCCCTCTCCCTCTCTCCTCTTTGCTTTCTTACTAAAAAGATAACTTTTCTCTCAAGTACAAGTTCTGGCCTGTGCCAAAAACAAACAGGGTGGATCCTGAAAGCCCCCAGGTCAGCCTGGAGCCTCCTCCATGTTCTGCCTTCTCCGCCGACCCCAGGGGCCCCAGGAATGGCTCAGAAGGGAGGCGAGCGTGTGTGACCGGAGGTGCTCACCCAGCCCTGATGACAGGGGTTGGGGCTGGGAACAAGTAGCCCAAACCCCTTCCAGTGGTGGGCGTCTCTGATTCTGTGGCAGGATCGTAAGGGCTGCACTAGCTTTGGACCAGTTACAGTCTCAGTTTTCTCACCTGGGCAATGGGAGTGTGAGGGGGCCGTGAGGAGAGGGACAGGGAGTGTGTGTCAGGCACCTGGCGCTGCTAGGCAAGGGCTCAGGGCTTGGCAGCCACTCGTGTCACTGCATCTTCAGGGCACTTTCTGAGCCTCACGTCTTCATCTCTGAGGTGGGAGGTGAGTAGCATGTACTCTATAGCATTGTCGGGAAGAACCAACCAGCTCTTGGCTGCAAAGCTCTGGTAGGACCTGGCATGCAATCAGAGCTCAGAAAAGTTTGTTTTGTTTATGTCTTGTCTTAGTCCTTTCGAGCTGCCATAACCTGTTACCGTGACCAGGTGGCTTAAACAACAAACATCTACTTCTCCAGCTGGGAGGGAGGTGGGGAAGTCCAAAGTCCTGGGTCCGGCAGTTCTGGCATCTGGTGAGAGCTCACTTCCTGGTTCACACACGGCCGTCTTCCCCTGTGGCAGAAGGGACAGAGAGCTCTCTGGGTCTCTTTATAAGGGCACTAATCCCATTCAGGAGAGCCACACGACCTCATCACCCCCCAAAGACCCCACCTCCAAACACCATCACATTGAGGGGTAGGTGTCATCGTGTGAATTTAGGGGAGGCATGAACATTCAGACCGGAGCATATCTCAGATCTGACCTAGTTCATGCCTACTGTGTGTTGAGAAAAGACACCAGGTAGGAAAGGAGAGGAGCTGACAGGTAAAGGGGCTACATTTACCATCTCCTGGCAATTCATTTGGTTCTTCAAAAACAACATGCCCCCCGCAGTTAACAGTGGGAAGGTCCCTCCTTTACCTAGGTGGCCTTAGACTCTGCCTCAGTTTCCTCATCTGAAAATGATGATAATGACAGTATCTGCACCATAGGGGTAGTGTGGATTAAATGACATCTTCTATGCTGAGTGCCTGGAACGGCACCTGCCATTTCCCAAGTGCTGCTGAAGAGCTGGCCGCGTTGAGCGGGGGTGGCTGGACTCTCAGTGACTATCTAATGAATTTGTAGAAAGCTCGAGCTTCCTGTTTTTAACCAACTCCAAGACGTCTCAGAGAGTTCAGCAGCCTCTCCTATATCTCGGGGTTTCTGTTCTGTAAAAGGGGACTCATTCTGCCTGCCATCTACTGAGTTCCCGTGGATGCACCATGCGGTGTTTTCCAAGCCCTGCAGAAGTGCAGGCTGCGAGTGCTATTAGCATAATCCACATTCTCCAGTGCTCTCTGGGGACGTGGGAACCTCGGGATCGCACGGACTTTTCATGGCCCGACCCCGGTCATCATTAGGGCATTGGATGATTTTGGACAGGATCTGCCTTTCACCTCTGTGGCCTGCTGGGCCCTTCTGGGCGTGTTGTAGGAAGGGAATGCATCATTGCTCCAATCTGCCTAGTCAGCTTTTGTGCAAGCTCTTCATGTGATGATTGTGTGATTTGTTTTAGCTTTTCAGACCTTCTGCAGGCTTCACTGCAGAGGGTGAAGGTGCTGGGACAATCCCATCAAGCCACTAGCTGCTGAGGGCTGGCTTGGTACTGGCAAAGAAGACCCGGAGTTCTAATGGTCGCAGGAGTAAGTGCTGACCTCAGGACCTGGGTCCCATTTCCCAGTGAAAGTTAGAGTCTCCGTGACCGAGGTGTTCTTCTCCAGTTCATGCTTGTATTTGACTTCCTCCTCTGAACCTCACCCATTGGGTCCCTGAAGGACCGTCAAACCCTCTGCCAAGACAGGCCATCAGTGGTGAGGGCTGTTCCCTCCTTACTCCTAAGCTCAAAACCCTGGGAGGTCTTGCCCGTGGAGACGGGGTGCGTGGCTTTGTGTTTTATTACTATTTATTGTTCTTGTTATTTTAACATTTATGGAGCACGTCTTAGCTGTGAACTCATTCCTTGAGCGTCACTGCGGTCAAAATCTCTCCAGGGTGCAGGACCAGGGGTTACTTTGATTCATTTTTGGCTTTTACCCTATTTACTTTATTAAAAATATCATTCTGCTTGAGGCTCTCCCTAAGGACTTTTCTGGATGTGATCCTGGGTCCACCCTAAGCCCCTAACACCATTGTTTGAATGTAATCCTGGGCACGCATGCATGAGCAAATATTTTCTGTAAAGAAACAGATAGTAAATATTTTAGGCCTTTGCAGTTTAATGGTCTCTGTTAAAACTACTCAACTGTACTACCATCATGTGAATGCAGCTATAGACAACCTGTGAACAAATAAAACTTTATTTAAGAAAACACTTGGCAGCTGGAATTTGTCCCATAGGCCATAGTTTACTGACTCCTAATGTTGATGATGGCAGCTTTGTTTTTCCATTAGGAACTCATCTTTAGTTCTTCCATGGATCTAAAATGTAAGTCCTTAAATTTCAATCTGTTTCTACCTCTTTGTTTGATCCCTTAAAGCAGGGGTCAGTGAACTGCAGCCCAGAGGTCAAATCTGGCTAGCTGCCTTTTTTGTCAATAAAGTTTTATTGGAACACAGCCACATGCACTCACCTCTATATGGGTTGTGGCTGCTTTATTCCTACATAGGTAGATTTGGGTAGTTGTGACAGAAACCTCTTGGCCCCCAAAGCCTAAAATATTTACTGTCTGGCTCTTCACAGAAAATGTTTGCTGACCCCCCCTACCCTACAGAGTTGGAGAATGGCTGGAAAGCACCCTTTTATTCCCCATGTACATGAAGACTGTTCAAACTAACACCTCCAAACTCATCCCCTTAGTCCTCTTCTCCCAGGTACTCTTGTCTAGTCCTCCATCTGTTTTAGATGTTCTTTCCTGGACCCTAAGTTTTCCCCAAAGTTCTAGAGCACTGCTTTTAAGCACTTTCTGACTGTGATTTTCAGCACAAAGCATATTTATTTCAACCTTGTAATGACATAGAAAAGAAAAACCACCCATGCGCAATGAAGACATAGCCCTCCACCAAACAAAACATACATATAAGTACAAATTTCGAGAAACCATACTTGCTTTGTGTAGTGCACTCTTAATATTTTCTATTAATATCAGTCAGAATAGGCTTGACTCTGCTGTGCTAACAAAAACCCCCAAATCTGAATGACTTTTCAATCAGCGGACATTTGCTTATTGTTCTTGTTCCATGTTCTTCCTGGTTCTGGAAACTCTGAAACTACATGACATTACACACTGGCTCTGTAAGCGTCTGTCCAGAAGGGTCACATACCATTTTCCTTTAATACTTCTGTGGCCAAAGCAACTCACATAATAACTTTAAACAGGGTGAAGAAGTGCAGTCCTACCATGGACCCAAAAGATAAACCTAAAATATTTGGTGATTAGCATTCATAACTACCATATTAGTTATCCCAAAGACAAGGTTTTAAATTGCTGTTGAGACTTGAGACCCTGTTTTTTTTCAATTTTTTTTTTATTTTGCTATCATTAATATACAGTTACATGAGCAACATTGTGGTTACTAGATTCCCCCCCGTTATCAAGCCCCCACCACATATCCCATTACAGTCACTGTCCATCAGCATAGTAAGATGCTATAGAGTCACTACTTATCTTCTCTGTGTTGCACAGCCCTCCCCGTGCCCCACCCCACATTATACATCCTAATCGTAAGGCCCTTTCTTCTTCACCCCCCTCCTCCCTCCCTTCCCACCCATCCTCCCCAGTCCCTTTCCCTTTGGTAACTGTTAATCCATTCTTGGGTTCTGTGATTCTGCTGCTGTTTTGTTCCTTCCATTTTTGCTTTGTTCTTATGCTCCACATATGAGTGAAATCATTTGGTACTTGTCTTTCTCTGCCTGGCTTATTTCACTGAGCATAATACCCTCTAGCTCCATCCATGTTGTTGCAAATGGTAGGATTTGTTTTCTTCTTATAGCTGAATAATATTCCATTGTGTATATGTACCACATCTTCTTTATCCATTCATCTACTGATGGACACTTAGGTTGCTTCCATTTCTTGGCTATTGTAAGTAGTACTGTGATAAACATAGGCATGCATCTGTCTTTTTGAAACTGGACTCCTGCATTCTTAGGGTAAATTCCTAGGAATTCCTGGGTCAAATGGTATTTCTATTTTGAGTTTCTTGAGGAACCTCCATACTGCTTTCCACAATGGTTGAACTAATTTACATTCCCACCAGCAGTGTAGGAGGGTTCCCCTTTCTCCACATCCTCGCCAACATTTGTTTTTGTTTGTTGAGACCCTGTTTTTAAGGAGTTAAAGATTTAGATTGGAAATGTACTCTAATGTGCTCCATAAGGTGATACCAAAAATATACATGGCCTGGCTTCTTTTATGGAAAAACCTGAAGTAAATGGTAAAATTGGAAAGTAGGGAGAGTTGAATGTTTTTAAAACTGTCCTGCTAAGTGTGAGAGTAAGTTAGACCAAATCTATTCTCACAGTCAAGACTTTCAATTACAAATGATAGAAAACCCAATTCAAACTGGGTTAGCAAGTAAAGGGAATTTATGGGCTCAAGGAACTGGAAGTCCACAGTTTTAGCTGGATCAGGGCTCGGCCAGTGCAATCAAGATTCCAGTTGCTTTCTGACTCTTGATTTTGTTCTCCACTTTTTTTGCTTCATCTTCAGACTTCATACTGAGCTAGAGGGTAGGGTTAGCTCCATTCCCACGTCCTCTCAGGCACACAGTAGGTGCACAGCAAATATTTATTGAATGAATGACTGCTCAAGACTGGCCTAACAGTTAATACTTTTATTTCAGTATTAAGTTGATGCCCATTGTAAGACTTGTGCAAACTGCATTGGTTGCAACCCCTAGTTGTACCATGTACTGTGTGGCTGTGAGTAAGGGTCTCAGCCTCTGCCTCCATTCTGCATCTGCACAATGGAAGCTAAAAATAGCTCCCACCTCATAAAGTTGCTAGAAAGTTCCATCAAGGTCATAGTAATAGTTACCATTTACTGATGGCTAAGCAAGAGTCATGCACTGTAATGAGGGATTTACATGTATTAACTTACTGAATCCTCACAGTCACCATATGAAGGATAAGTACTGTCATACTGTGCATATGACACATGAAGAAAATGTGGCACAGGGAGGCTGAGTGGCTTGCACAAGGTGAGTGCTGGAGTTGGAGTGTGTACCCAGAAATCTGTTTCCAGAGCCCATGTTTTCCTCCACCAGGTGTGCAAAGTGATTAACACAGTGCTTGACACAGAACAAGCACTCAGTAATGGACAGAGCTATCAATGCATGCCTGTTGGAAGGAGAGGGTGGGACACGGAGAGGCTGTGCACAAACTAAAAGCAAAGCCTAGTCTCCACTCCAGGCTGCCCCCCACCCCGAGCTGCTGCCTGGAGCAAGGGGCAGTGAGCCCAGAGTGGGGCTGAGTCCTGCCAGTCCAGCCCACTGATCCCCTGGGGCAGGCGGTGCCCATACTCTCTCTGTAAGAACCTAAGAACCTCATGCCAGGTCAGCCCTGGTGGCTGGAAGCAGGGCTTCCTAAGACTGTTAGGAAGAGGTTGCATCCTCAGTTATATTATGATGCAAAGTTTAAGGCAATTACCCAGGAGAATGAAGGTAAGGGAGTCACTCTTCATCTAAATGCACAGAAAATGGGACATCATCAATATTTCCATTTCATTCTATTTTAGTTTTGTGCAACTTAGACAATTCAATTTTCAAATATCATCCTCCTTTAAGAGACCCAATATTTGAAGTCCTGGAACTCTACTTTTTAAAAACATATTTTTACAGCATTACTGTTAATATTAAAACTTGTGAAAAGCAAGAGATAGTTGAGTCATCCTAAGAGCATACTGTTTCTCTGATAGTAATGTGCCACTGCTTGATGCTTTATGTATACAAATTCATTTAATCTCCATGATGACCCTGTAAGGCAGGTTTACTGCTAATCGCATGTTACACATGGAGAAACTGAGGTCACAGGGCTCAGTAACTCCGCAGGTCAGCCCAGCTGGTAGGAGGGCCTTGGAAGCTGTGTCCACAACCACCAGTTATGATACCTACATTAGCCCAGTTATGATACCTAACCCTAAGGAATGTGATATCGTCATAGGTGTTGTTTGTAAAAATTCTCAGGATGTGTTCTATCCCTTTGCCCTCACTCACCGCATTCCAACTGCTCTGTTATTCTTTCTGTTCTTCAGATGTGCTGGGCTCCTTGCTACCTCAGGGCCTTTGCACATGCTGTTCTGCGTGGTTTGCTCTTCTTGCCTCCTCTTCACATCACTTATTAATCGACATCAAGTATCTGCTCATACATCACCTCCTCTAAAAGGCCATCCCTGGTCATCCCATCTAAAATATGTATGTGCCCCTGTTCATTGTTTATCTCCCCCAATACAATGTCAACTTCTGGAAGGGTGGGGCTTTGTTTTTCTTACTGTTCCATCCCGCAAACTAAATTGATGCTGGGCACATAGCAAAAGTTCAGGAAATACTTGTGGAAGGAGGAAAGGTAAGAAAGAGAAGGGAGGGAGGAAGAAGTTAAGAAGAGTAAAGTCAGTAAGTTGAGGAGCTTACAGTAAAGGAGCAATCCCGCAGCCCACACAGCTGTGTTGCTCTGTAAATTCCAACTCACTTTGACTTGCGGCTTATGGGCAGAAGATTTGCATAGCGAACAGGCTCTGGGCGGCTAGCTCCCTTTGAGGGTGCATGTTAATATGATTTTTATGCGGCTTCTCTCCAGAAATACCATGCTGATGAGTGACCTATGTTAACACAACAGCAATAACATAAGCAGACGTTCCTTCCTCTGAGTTCGTGAGCAACTGGAGGGACTCCGGTGTCCCCTAGGGTTGTCCCCCAGATGCCAGGAAACGCCTGGAGCCACCTCTTCCTCCTCCTGGTCTCATGCTCAGCCTTGAACAGAGCCGTGAGTTCACATCCAGCCTGAATGGGCCCAAAGGGAAATGGGCTCTAATGACACTTGGTTCTTAGTATGAGATGTGTGTGATGCCAAGGAGAAGCTGGACTGGTGGTCTGAGGGCTGAACATTATTTGCAGAGGGATTATTCTAGGTTTTTCTGTTTGGTTGTTTGGTTGTTTGCCTTAATTTGGGGGTGAGGAAGGATGTCCTCTGGTTATTCTAAAGGTCAGGCTGGAATGCCAGCGTGTCCGGTGGGCATTTGCTCAGCTTGGGTTGGTGTCCTGGTGCTTGCTGGGGGAGCAGAGGGCGGTGGGTCTTTCCTTTTCTTTTCTCTTCTTTTCATCCTTTCTCTGTATTGTTCATCTTCCTTAACACTTGTTCATGAAGTCATCACACACTGAATAAGTACCTACTACGTGTCAGCCAGGTCCCAGGCTAGCCCTTACAGAATCTGAAGATACATAAGAACTGCCCCTAGCACATTCCATTTTACCAGCAATCTTTACGCTCATTTAGGTTTAAGTTTCTTCTGACTTTTTTTCCTTCACTGGTTTTATTTTTAATCACACAAGTAATTGACCTGGTCATCCCAAAACATTAAGAGGACACCAAAATACATAAAGTAAAATGTGGACAGTTCCCAGGTTCCCTCTTCCACCACCATTAACTGTTGCATGTGGACTTTTATAGATATGTTTTCATATATATAGAAACCATTCTACAAATTCATAGTTCTCTTTTTACAAAAAATGGGAGCAGGCTTTCCACACAATAACCAACTGTTTTCCACTTTTATACTGTGGACATCTCTCCATGTCAGCACATCTAGATCTCATCTATCTCATTACTGATAGTGGTGGATAATCTTTATTTTTCCTGCATTGATCAACTACCACAAAAATCAGCAAACTTTTTCTAGAAATGACCAGATGGTAAATATTTATGGCGTCACGGGTCATACAATCTCCATTGCAACTACTCAACTCTGCTGTCATTGAATGAAAGCCGCCATGGACAGTTTGTAAACCAAGGGGCATGGCTGTGTTTCGATAAACCTTTATTTAAAAATTGGGTAGTGGACCAGAGTTGGCCTTCAGTCCATAGTTTGCCGACCCCTGACCTTTCAGTCTTCCACATTTTGCTCCATACAAATGTGTTCCCAAACAGATGGATTTTGGTTTGGTTTGAGTTGGGTTTTGGATCTTTTTGGGGGGGAGTGGGGAGGAAGAATCACTGATTCTTTTTTAAATAATGTATTATACATGCTTAGTATTTTTCCCCCTCAGTGATATTCATGGAATTTTCTCCAAGACAACTGCTATTACTATTTTTAATGGCTGCATAAAATTCCATTGTATGGATAGACTATCTGTATTGGTTAAGGAAATGCTTGCTGCCGTAACAAATATATCCTGTAGTCTCAGGGCTTAACACAATACCAGCTGATTCTCACCCATGTAAACACCAGTAATAGTGTTCCGGGTAGACCTGCTTGTGGTCTACCAAGAACTCAGGCTCCTTCTATTGTGTAGCTCTATCTCCCCCACTGCCTCAGAAGTGTGTCCAATCAGAAGGTAGATGAGAAAAGAGAGGGAATTATAAAATGTTAGAGACTTTACAGGCCAGGCCTGAAAGGTGCAAATACCACTTCTGCTCATGGTGCATGGCCAGAACTCAGTTATCAGACACACCTAGCTGTGAGACAGACTGGGGAGTAGTTTAGAGCTGTGCTCAGAAAGCAGAAAAGCTAGATTTGGTTGAGCACATAAGCATCTCTGCTTCAAGAATTAAATGACTTGATTGACATAAAGCAGTTACAGCCTGGCCTGGCATGGAGAAAACTGAACAGATGCTGCCTTCATCCTGGTAAACTTGTATTTCTGTGCTGTTCTGATACTGGAATGTTCTTAAGCCCTCTCGTGGACTCTGCTCCTGCATATAACTGTCCTGCCTCCCTCTTTACTGTCTCTAGTCCTTTATCAACTGGGAAGCTCATTGTCCAAACTGGTGAGAATTTCAGCATAAAAGTTAGTCATTTCCAAGTATAGGAGACTAAATATTGCCCAGGTCCTAATCGCTAGAACCTGTAAATGCGACCTTACATGGCAAAGACTTTGTCGATATGATTAAGTTTAAGGACCTTGCTTGGGGGAGATCATCCTTGATTATTTGGTGGGCCCCAAATGCTTTCACAAGTGTATCTACTGAAGAGAGGTAGATAGAGTTTTCACACATGCACACATAAACATCTCCCTTCAACTGCTCCACTTTGGCATATAAAAGTATCAGAGAATAAAGGTTCTCTCTTACCCGGCCCCACCTGCACTGTCCACTTCCTGAGCCTGCCACCATGGAAGGCACCTCTTGGAAGTCTCCAAGCACCTCTTCCCCCTGACGTCAGCAGGATCTCCAGGTGAGAGGGATGGTGTGGAGAAATGTCAGAAACCACTGGCCCTGTGGATTTTTTTTTTGCCTTTTGAAATCCTGTTCCCAGGAGTTGTATGGAAAGGGTTTCAGAAAACAGCTTTACAAAGAGCCCTGCTGAAACTGAAGGAACAAAACAGCAGCAGACTCGCAGACTCCAAGAAGAGACCAGTAGTTACTAAAGGGGAGGGGTGGGGGAAGATGGGTGGGGAGGGAGGGAGAGGGGGATTAAAGGGCATTATGATTAGCACACATAATGTAGGGGTGTCACGGGGAAGGCAGGGTAGCACAGAGAAGACAAGTAATGACTCTATAGCATCTTACTACGCTGATGGACAGTGACTGTGATGGGGTGGGAGGGGGGGATCTTGATAATATGGGTGAGTGTAGTAACCACATTGTTGCCCATGTGAAACTTTCATAAGATTGTATATCAATGATACCTTAATAAAAACATTTAAAAAGTTCCCTACTGGCCACATTTACCAGATCCAGGCGAGGTCAGGCCAGGCAGCCAGAGCTCAGGGCCTGGGCTGCAGTGTGCCCAAGTTTTGTTTTTCTATCATTATCATTCTGGAGAATAATAGTATTGACTTTGGTTTTGAGCACTTACTATGCACTTGGACAGAGCGCTTGGCCTGTATTTGCTCATTTCATCCCACCCAGCCCCGGGAGTGGGCACTGTCATTATCCCATCTTACAGCTCAGGAAGTGGACGCTGGGAGAGATACCTCATCCAAGGGAACACCCAGAGGAGAGGGTGGGATTTCATCTCAGCAGTATCTGCTCCCAGGTAGTAATAATAAAGCAGCTAAGATTTGCCGATGTGTTTACTGCGTGCCAGGTACTGTCTAGAGTGCTTTACACACGTTAATTTATTTAATCCTCCCAACTGCCCTATAAACTGTATACCTTTATGATTCCCATTGCTGAGTGAGGGAACTGAGGCACAGAGCAGTTAAGTGATTTGCCAGAGGTCACAGGGCTGGGCTCCCGTGGTCTGGCCCTTAAGCTGTACACCCCCTAGTAGAGGAACAAGTGCGGCCGTCTGCCCTTAGATAAAGTTCTATTGAGCCATGTCTGTGCCCATTTTATTTACAGGGAGCCACTTTTGAATTACAACCACAGAACTGAGCAGTTCCACAAAGCCTAAAATATTTTCACAAGTGTTGTCTGGCCCTTCAGAGAAAACATTTGCCTGCTCTCAGGCCTTCCCTGATCACCGCCCTGCCACCCGAGCTGTGGACCCCTACAGCCTGGATTTGGAGTTGTACCTTGTAGGTCTGAACAAGTGAGCCTTTCAGCAGCTCCCGGAAAGCGAGCAGGCCTGCTAGGAGGTGCTGCGGAGGGAGGTGCGCTCCAGGAGGACTCCTCATCTCCATCATGTCTCCTGGAGTTGGGTTTCAGCCGAGGCCAGCAGCAAGTGTGCAGCACCTCACTCAGCCCTGGGGGAAGGGAGGGGCCGTAAAGGAGACTGAGGCTCTCTCCCCTGGACAAGCAAACAAACAAACCCATGAGCTACTTTAGGTTCTCCTAAGTGCTCAGGAGGAAATAAAACTGAGGCTCATTGGTGAATTTTTTTTATAAATGCTGATGTTCAGGCCTCAGAAATACCTGACTGAAATTATCTAGACTGGGGACTGAGCATTGGCTTAAAAAAAAACCTCCCAAGACTGTTCTAATTAATGTGCAGAGAAAGCCTGAAGGTGGGTCACAAGTAATGGTGAGACAATGTTCAATGGATGGGCAGGTAGCCTCCCTGGGCAGATAGTCCTTGGCTAAGCCAGATGGACAAGCAGAAAGAGTGCTGTAGACAGAGGAACAGCATGTGCAAAGGCCCAGTGGCAAGCAGTGCAGAGGCCTGGTGGCAGAGGTTTCGGCATGACCAGAACTTGGGCTTCCAGAATGATGAGAAGTGAGGATGGAAGGCTGCCAGAGCCTGGGTCAGAGAGTTCTTAAGCCAGTGTTGTACACAGCCTCAGGTCTTAATGTAATCAATTTGGCAGGCCGCATCCAGCACTGGGGGAAAAAAATAAAAGAACAGAATAGCAAATGCCTGTGTGTCACACATGAGGTCAATGTGGTTTCTTGAAACTTCTATTTCAGGTTTTATGAAGGTGTACACTGCACTGCACTGTAAAATGCACTTGTTACTGTGAGTCTCAGTTTGACAGCCACTGTTTTTAGCCCCTGTGGAAGTTTGGAATTTAGCCCAAGGGCGCTGGGGGAGCTATTAAAGAGGTTTAATGGGGGCATGACAAGGTCAGATTTATGTTTAAATATCTCGCTCCAGGAGCACAGAGAATGGGTCCAGGGCAAGCGGGCAGTGAAAGGTGGGAGGTGCCCAGCGGGTGCTGGAGTCTGTCATCAGGGCATGAGGACAACCCCTGAGTTGTGTCTGGTGCCCAGAGAGCCCTCAAGTAACTGCTGAAGGGGTGCATGCCCCACAAGAGTGTCGGGGAATGGGGGGGCTGGAGGATTGAAAGGCTGAATTTCATGTTCTGTTTCGCCCCGCCTCCCTGGGAAGTCCTAATCTTGTCACCTTTCCTGTGGCCCACGTATTACAGGCATGACAGGTAGTGGGCTCTTCAAATACATCCTCTTTGCCAGGCACTCTGCCAAGTGCTTTCAAAGAGTACCTATTTAAAACCCTCACACTGGTAGGTACTATTATCCCCATTTTACAGATGAGGAAACTGAGGCCTAGAGAGGCTAAGGTACTTGCCTAAGGTCACCACTCTCACCCAGCTACACAGCTGGGACTCCAGGCAGGCGGTGCAGCTCCTGAGTCTGTGTTCTTCAGCGACTGTAGTGGTTTCACAGGAGCCAAATTGCCTTTGAATTTGGAGGGTGATAATGGCTGAGGGTTGTCGTGAGGATTCAGCGAGCAATACATTCAGAGAGGAAGACGTCGGGAACAATGACTGACTAGAGCTTAGTGAGTACGAGATAAATGACAGTCACTGGTGCTGCACAATTCCCCAGCTTGTATAGCAAGTAAGTAGTAGAGGTGAGTTCAAATCCATGTAACTGTTGAATGGAAGGGCAGCTCCCGATGCCAGGGTTCAAATCCTGCCTCTGCTCCTCGTTGTGGGTTGCTGCCTTGTGGTACCAGTGTTAGCTCTGTTATTAGGTTTCTGTGTCAAGTACTTAGCGCTGAGCCTAGCTTGCAGCATGACCCTTTTCTAAGTCTGAGGTATTAGTCCTATTGCTCAAAGTCAAACAGGAATATAAGCGCCTAGACCAGTGTCAAGCTCACAGCCAGTTCGCTCCTGAACAACTAAAGCCCAGTTTAAAGGGGGCAAGACACCAGCTTTGGTTTCTCTTCTGGACCCTCAATCTTTCTTTCCTCCTCCCCACCTCTAACCCCCAACAGTGGACCCGAGTTAGAGTGTCAGACCCAGTAGGACTGTCTGAGCCTAAGAAGGGGCGACGCCTGTGAGTGCAGCAGGCACGGCCACTCCAGGGCCTAGGCCGGGGCCTCCGTGTGCAGAGCCCCTGAGTCTGACCTAGAGTACCACCTTCTTCTGTCTCATCTTGGAGAAATGTTTTCCTTGGCGTAGGATGGAGACAGGTGACCCACCTGGTTGGTTCAGGCCCAGGCTTGTTCAGCCTCCCAGACGTTCTTGGCCTTGGCCTCCTGACTTGCCCAAGTTGGCAGCCTTGCCCGCCTGGCTCCTGTCCATGCTGTTCTGCAGGTATGAGTGGCCATTTCTAGAACATGTTTGACCAGTCAAGGTTGATAGACTTCCCAAGCCACCATCTATTGACTTTTGGTGGAAGACTCTGGCTGCCTGGCTGCTGTGGACATTTCTCCCAAGCCTTCTCTCTCGGGGTGTTGAGTCAGCTAAGAAAGCAGGGGAACTGGCTGTGTTCACAGGATTGTATCTGAAGAGAAAGCTGGTGCCCAGGACTCGGCAGGTGAACGAACTGTAATTCCATGGATAGAGCACCTGGTGATTGTTTGGAGGACTTCAAAATGCAACAAACAAACTATTCTTGACAACCAGGACATGAACGGGCAGGCTCTTACGGTTCCTTACATTTTATTCGTTCATTCACTCATTCATTCAACGATATTTATTCAGCACACATTCTGTGCCAGGCAGTGTTCTAAGCTCTAGTGACAGAGCAGAATAATCTAGTGATGATTTCTGCCCTCATGGAGTGCATAATGTGCCAAACAGCACTGCCCAATAGAAATATGACATGAGCCATATGTGTAATTTAAAATTTTCTACTGGCCACATTAAAAAATATAAAAAGAAACAAGTGAAATTAATGTTACTAATAGATTTTATTTTACTCAAGATATAAAAAATGTTATCATTTCAGTATATAAGCAATGTTTTTCATATTACTAAGATATTATTTTCCTTTTTTTTTTTGTACTAAGTCTTTGAGATCTGGGATGTGTTTGGACACATCTCAGTTTGGACTAGCCACATTTCAAGTGCTCAAGAGCCACATGTGGCTCATGGCTACTGTACAGAGTCTCATGGGAGAGGTAAGCATTATACATTTAAATGCTCAGCTGATTATTAATTGCAGTGGTAACAAATGCCATGGATAAAAAGCTCAGGGTGCAGTGAAAACTAATCCAGTAAAGGAGGGTGATGGCAGTGGTGGTGGTCAGGGAAGGCTTCCTGGAGGCAGTAACATTGTGACATTTATGCAGAAACCTAAAAATGAGTGAGGGGTTGAGCGTCAAGGGCAGGGGGAACAGCTGTGCATAGATCCCAAGGTGGCAAGGAATTTGCTACTTTTGAGGGACAGCAGGTAGAGCTCTGGTGTCACTGGATGGCAGAGTAGTGAGGGATGTGAGGAGAGAGTGGCAGGAGCCAGATCACACATAGCACCTAGAACGGGCCTGATGCAGCGTGAGGCTGCACTAATAACAACAGCTGGCACTTGGAGAATCAGCTTCAGCTTGCAGTTATTTCGTACATGTGGAAGACTGGCTTGGCCAGCCCAGAAATGCCCCCTGGACAGCCCCTGCTGGGGGTGCAGCCGACAGCCATGCTCTTCTTCCCGGCCAACAAAGCTCCGATCTTGTTTGTTTGGCCATGTGCTCAGGCCAAAGGGATGAAGGATCATTAAGCTAAGCCCCTTTACCATGATCCAGTTCTGACCAATAAGCTAATTTAATAAAGTGTGTCTCATGTTTGTCCACTGGATCTGCTGATCTGAAGCCTGATGTTAAAACACAGATCAACTCAAGGGGCATCAGGTTGACGTGATAAATTTGCAGGCACCCACTGCAGTTTCTGGGAAGAATCAGTGCTCAGGTTTCCACAGTAAACATGACTGAAGCACAGCTTAAGTATTTATTTACTAAAATCCAGAGTGGGTGTGAAGTGCTGTTTTTCTCATGGGCCACCATTTTGAAAACTCCTTGGTTTCCATTTCTCTGCTTGCCTCCACTGTAGAAATTAGATTTTTCTTCTTGCTTAAGTATGTATATAAATATTCAGAGGAGAGGTTCTCAACCCAGGGTGATTCTGACCCCAGGAGACGTTTGCCAATGTCTGGAGATATTTTGGGTTGTTACAACTGGGTAGAGGGATGCTACTGTTACAATCCACAGACCAGCCCCACACAGCAAAGAATCTTCTGGTACAAAATCTCAAGAGTGCCAGGCTGAGAAATCCTGAGATACATGTTCACTGTGTCATTGACTAATATCATAAAAACAAGCAAACAAACAAAAACCTGTAAATAACCTGAATGCCCAGCAGTAGGGGAATGGTGAAGCAGACTTTGGTGTATCATTTCAATGAAATACTATGCAGCCATTAAAAAGAATTAATTGGTTCTGTGTATGCTATTGATTGAAAACTGTACATGGTATGTTTTTAAATGGGAAAACAAAGGCACAACATAGTTTTTGTCAAAATAAATCAATATCTGCTTTTGATGATATTAAGGAATTTTGTAGGCGTGATCCTTGTGTATAACCTGATGAGGCTAGAGGGTCCTTATTTAATATTCACTTAAGTGCTACTTGTTGGCTGACTGTTTAGTGTCATTACAGTTATTGTACAAGATGCTAAGGATGCAGTAATGAATAAGACAAAGCATCCCCTGCCTTGGAAAATGAAGAAATAAATATGCAGTATGTTTTAAGATGGTGATCAGAATTATAATGACAAATACAGCAAGGTCAGAGGTTAGAAGATGGGGGGTAGTTAGAAAGCTGGGAGAATGGATTTGATAATAATGATCAGTAAAAGCATCCCTGAGGAGGTGACACTTGAGAAAACACCTTAGTAAAGTGAGGGAACGAGTCAGGGAAAAATCTAGTGAAGGGGATTTGTGGTGGAAGGAGCAGCAAGTGGAAAACCGTGAGGTGGAAACCAACTCACCATGTCTGAGTAACAGTGAGAAGGGCAGTGTCCCTGCAGGAGAGGGAGCAAGCACAGGACTTCCAGGGGGTGAGACTGGAGGGGTACTCAGGACCCACATTATGTGGGGCCTTGGGTTCGGCATTATATTAGGCTGTTTAGGTATTCCTCTAAGCCATTATAGCCAAAAGTTGTTTTCCTAATTGTTTGCAAGTGTTTTCAAAATGTGGAAAAACATTCCATTGACACAATAGAATGTGGTGGAATGAGATGTGTGCCTTGTGGCTGTCATTAGCTGTGGGACCTGAGGACATTTATTTAGCTTGTTGGCCTCTCGGTGTCTTCACTTGTAAGGATGGAGGAGGGAATTTACTGTATTCTGCTCTGTTCTAAGAACTTCACAAATAGTAAGTCATGTCATCCTCACCACAGCACTAAGCCGTGGGGACCATTTGTATCCCCATGCGACAGCTAAGAAAACTGAGGCAGAGAAATCAAGTCAAACCCCAAACCATCAGTGAGTGGCAGAGCCGGGATTTGAACCCAGACACCCAATGGGGCCTGCTTAATCACCCCACTATTCTGGGTTCCTGCTGGCTTTGCCCACCTCACAAGCTAGTTGAGAGAGTGCAGTGCAGAAAGATAATGACAGCAGTTTGCAAGGAGACAGATTTTGAACAAATGTATTCATGTTATTGTAATTCTTCTCTCTCATCTTTAAAAATATATTTTTAAAAACTTCCTTAAAGCCTGCTGGAATGACTGATTCAGGCTAGGAGCATTAATGGATGAAAAGTTCATGGAGAACTTCATAATGGAGGGAGCAGAGTGTTACTACCCAGGTCCACTGAGCCCTATTCGTATTAGTAGCAACCTGCCCCTCCAGTGTAAGGCAGTGGGAAGAACTCAGCACCACTCTGAAACATTACTGCCCCACCCCCCAAGTTTATCCAAACCTAATCATATTTTACAGCAAATTTACGGGAAATACGGTGAAAGAGAAATAAGTTAACAGCACCATGAGGAAGCAAACAGACAAATCCTGAACATGAGATGCTCTACGAGACAACTAACGTACCTTCTGCAACATGTCAGTAGTCCGTGTGAAAAGGAGGGGAGGCTGTTCTCGATTAAATAAATGTAAGATACTCAGTAAGCATATGTAATGTGTGAACTGTGTTTAGATCCCAAATCTTATGGACCAGCCTTGAAAGGGCATGTGGAGAAAGGGCATGTGGAGACGATGGGAAAGGTTATGTACGAACTGTGGCCAAGACGGCCCAAGGAATCACTGCGCATTTTGTTAGGTGCAATAATAGAAAGCATCCACATTTTTTAAAGACATATAGCAAAGAGGAGAGACTTTAAGTGCAAAGTTGCTTTAAAAACCTCACCAAAGAGAAAAATAGACAAATCAAAAAAGCTTAGAAGAGACACATACAGTAAAATCTTGGAAATTGTTGAATCTGGCTGATGGATGCTCAGTGATTTATTTATTATTCTGTCTGCTTTTGCATATGTTTGAGATGTTTCATTAAAAAAGTCTTCGAGCTCTCACCAGGAAACCATTTTACGGAAAAAGAGGGGGGAAAAAAAAACCCTCACCGTATGAAATTGCATCACATTGAGCCAGCCTCACAAGAGAAACATTTAAAAACTCATGAATCACTGCATGGCCCATTCAATTTCAGGGTAACAATGTCATTAGAGGAGATCAGTCATTAGGAAAGATTCATTTTCAGACATCTGCTGCTGTCCGAGGCAGATGGTGGGAGAGTAGGACATTCAGAGTCAGACAACTTGGCTTTAAATCCATCTCTGCTACTTACAGCTGATTTTAGGCAAGTGACTTAAACATCCTGTCCTGGCTTTCCTTATCTATAATATGGGATTTTAAGTTCTGCCCATCTCCCAGGGGCTGTTGGGAAGGTTAAGTGGGCTCAAGCACGAAAAGCCCTGGAAACAGAGCCTGGCTCCTAGGCATCCTGTGAACTCATTATTTTTCAGTTTCATAATGGTCGGTGCTTTGTGGGGACACAAGTAAGAATTCGGGGAGGATGAAGATGTTCTGACATTCAGTTTTTGCTATTCAGTTTCTCTTACTGGTTCTCCAATATTTTTCTCCCACCCATTTCCCTTTTCTCAAATTGAAACACCCTTGCTCTGCAGCCTCAGAGGGAGGCTCTCAGTGGTTTAAAGCGGTTTAAAATGGGTCCAGGTCACTGTGGCGGGCCGGGGCGTGGGGAGCAGAGGAAGAGGAGCGGTGCGGGGCAGAGATGCTGTTGCACTATTGCTGAGGGTAGGGAGCCACGTGAGCTCAGAGCAAAAGCTTTTGCAGCCCAAGAGAATGCTGCTGCCTGCCCGCTGCCTGCCGGCTTGCCTCCTGGGGGGCCCCTGGGTTCCCTCTGACCTCCAGCGCTGGATGGTCCCTAGGCTGGCCTCTCCTGACAGTAAGACAGCATGGTGTTTAACCTGGTGCTTTGTTTTGTTCGTTGTGGGTGGCTTTTTTTAATGGCTCTGCATGAGAAATATTCTATAAAATTCTGCATTTTGCTTGAGGGCCCAGCGGAACCCAACCCCAAATCAGCAGAATGTGTGTGGTCCTGTCTCAGTCTGTCACCGCACATTGGGTGCTTTTTTGAAAGTTGTCTCTTGTGGGCCTACTGAATATTGGAAAACACATTGTAAATGCAGGCATCTGAACTTGACTCATGTTTAAAAGAAATCTCAAGAAGTCATATATTGTATGATTCTGTTTATATCACATTCTCCAAATGGCATTTTAGAGAATGGATTGCTGATTGGCAGGGATTTGGGTGTTTGGGGGCTGGAGGGGGCATGAGGGTGCACCTGTGAAGGGGTGGCACAACAGAGACCTTTTTGGTGATGAAATAGTTCTCTGTCTTGAGTGTACTGGTGGTTACACAAATCCACACATGTGATAAAATGACGCTAGGCTATATACACACACTGCACCAATGTCGAGGTCCTGATTTTGATACTGTACTATATAGTTACATAAGGTGTAATTGCTGGGGGGAAATTGAGCAAAGGCTATCCAGGAC
This sequence comes from Manis javanica, assembly GCF_040802235.1. NCBI lineage: Eukaryota > Metazoa > Chordata > Mammalia > Pholidota > Manidae > Manis > Manis javanica. The sequence continues at coordinate 12,451,186 of NC_133160.1, read as the reverse complement.
CTCTGTAATATTCTTTGCTGCTTCTTGTACATCTGTAATGATCTCAAAATAAAAAGGTAAAAAAAAAATTCCCTTGCATAGCAAAAGTGTATTAGCCGAAACAATGGACCCTTGATTTTACAGGTTATCGGGAATGAGGGAAGTGCAGTCAGACCATCCCATCAACCATTTTTATTCTGCCCCCCATTCGTGTGCATGTGAATCCATCGAGCCTGAGTGAGGGAGCTTGGCACAGGACTAAGACCCCAAACCTGGGCTGACAGTCCTTCCTGCCGTAAGGCTGCCTAGAACTTCATCTGCTTGGCTGAACAAGGGTGCTCTGGCGTAAACTGCTGTGGAGGCATATTATAAAAATTGCTTATGACTTCCTAAGAGAGTTTTGGATAAAAGCTTTCAGATCAGGGACTAGAAATGGTGCAGAGGGTGAGAACAGGACATGGCCATTGGGAAAATAAATCGGAGCAGCCACTCCAAGGGGTGGAAATATCCTTTACAATTTTAAAGGAACTCGCAGCAGTTTTACCTTGGGGTCTTACTCCTAGGAAGTACACACAGGTACCAGACAGTGGCATTAGCTACAGTGACAGAAACATGGGGACTGGCCAGAAGAACTGTGGCGTGGACAGACCTGGGGATTCTATGTAGCTGTTGAAAGAATAAGCTAGATCTCTGTGTCGTGATGTGGAATGAAGATGAAGACATTTTGTTATCAGAGTGAAAAAAGTCCCAGAATAGGATGTTGATAAAAATACCTTCATAAAACACACTTCTAAAACAATACTATATATTTTTAAAGTTATATATGGCTGTTTGTATGTGTTTACGGAGAGAAAAAGGTCTGCAGAATTGTTCATTCTATTAGTAACTGTGGATATGCGGGCTACAGTGACATCAGCCCCCAAATTTCACTGGCTGAACCTACAGTTTACTCCTACTCTTAACTTGCACACTGAACACCAACAATGTGATGCCCATATAGTAGAATGGGGGTCCCAGTCTCCTAAGACTGTGCTACTCAGAGGTAGTCTGTAGACTGCACTGCCAGCAGCTCCAGGTAAACACTTCATGTCCAATGGGAGAGAGCATCTCTTCTCCAGCAGTTCATCCTAGGCCTCTCATTGGCCTCCACTGACTCATGTGACCACCACCCCTGAGCCAATCACTGCAGACTGTGGCATGGGAGCTGCTAATTGCCAGGATCAGGGCCTGTTGGGTGGGTCAGCCCCAGCCAAGCCTCATCAACAGACAGCTGGGGAGAGGCACTTCTCCCAAAGATAGAGAAGATGCTATTACCACAAGCTCCACCAGGCCAGAATGCCAGGCACCCACTGTTCCACCATGTTCCACAAGTGAGGACTTTGTTCTCCATGTTGTGGCCCTAGACATACCTGCTTTCTCTTCCTGCTTTCTTAGCTCAAAGCAAGACCACCAAAATCATTTTGTGATATGCACATGTATCAGATCATCTCATTATACACCTTAAACTAACACAATATGTCAATTATATCTCAGTAAAGCTGGGGAAAAAAAGAAAAACCTAAGGAGGAAAGAAAGCAGGACTTCCAGGGGCATGACATCTAGGCAGAGCTTAATACACAGTAACTGTGATTAACAAGCACCTTGTGGCATTTTGACTAGAGCTGTTGGACCACTCTCCCCTGTGGGATGACCTGGAAGACAGTAGTGTACAACACCCATGGACTTCTGACCATGTCCTAATGCTGGAAAGAAGAGTAAACTAGGGGTCTCAGACTTGATGCATAGAGGGGCCAGGCAGGCAATATAAATATGTGCAGTGTCCCAGGTAGCGTCCATGGCAGTGACCAGCACAGTGTTGAGCTCACATAGCAGGCACTCAGTAAAGAATGGTTAAATAATACATTTATTCATACATTCAAATAATGGGTCCATTCATTATACAAGAAATATTTATTAAACAGCTGTCAAGGGCCAGGCTCTGCCAAATATTTGGGGAGTATAATGGTAGACAAAAGAGACAAAAATCTCTGCTTTCAGGGAGCTTGCAGTCTAGCCAGGAAGACAGATGGAAGTTAAATAACGTACAAACACCCATAAAAATTACTATAGTGACTGGTGTGAGAAAGAGAGGGACATGGACCCATGGGAGCTGCCATCAGGAAATGGGCTCTACTGAGGGAGGGCCTAGGGAGGTCATGCTAGAGCTGAGACCTCTGAAAGGTGAGCAGGAGGGAACAGCGTTCCAGGCTGAGGGAACAGCATGTGCAAAACCTGGTGACAGGAGGGAGCATGGAGTGAGAAAAAGGCCAGTGTGCTGGAATGAAACATCACACAACGGGAAGCCAGATCGAGGCTGTCTTCAGAAGTCCTTGCTTCATTCTAAGGACAGTCAGAGGTTATAAGCAAAGATGAGGTTGGGGAGTGGGACGCAGGTTCAGATTCTGTTGTCAGAAGTCCGTCAGGCTGTGTCACAGAGAACAAACTGGGGGGGCACAGAGAACAAACCAGAGTGAGGCCCGAGTGGCTCTGACAGGCGCAGAGCTGTGGTGCTTGTCCAGGGCAGAGAGCATAGGGCGGATGTGGCCCTGGGTCGGAGTCATGGAGGTGGAGAGCAGTCAGTGGATACTGTGGCAGTTTAGGGGATGAACTTGACAGTTCCTAGTGACAGAGTGAATATGACAGTGACGGAGGTGGAGGGGTGCGGAGATGGTCCTGGGTTTTTGGTGTGTGCAGTTGGTCCCCACTCTGCGATCGAGACAGTGGCAGAGCTGGTTTGCAATTAGCAGATGTATTTTGAATGAAATCAAGTGGGGGTACGGGGGGGTGGCGGCCAGAAATGCCCAGGTTGGAGCCCCAGCTGTTGTCTATCCAGAAGCCTGTGATTGCTGTCAGCAGGTTTGGGTTTCAAAACCCTTGAAAGATGCTGGGAGTTGGCCCTCTCTAAAGTCCCCTTGGCCGACTGGCCATCTGTCCTCTCCATCCAACAGGCAGAGCCACTGTTCTCAGCCAAGGTAGCCAGGGCGCTCAGGGGGGTGTGGAGAGGTGAGCTGCCCACCCGCCTGGGACCCTCCATCTGCTTTTGATCCTTCCCAGCCTTTGAAGTCTCCCCCACCCCCCACCCTCCAGCTGTCATCTCTGGGGCTCCTCCAGCAGCCCCACGCTCCCTTCTTGCTTCCTAGTCCCCAGGGACAGGGGTGGTGACAAGGGTAACGAATGGTGCAAGCCGCTGGCAGCAGCAGGCCAGGAGAAGGCCAGAGGGCGGGGGCTTTTGAATGCCTCTTTCTTCCCACTCCTCTTGGCCCAGTTCGGAAGCAGCAGGGGTATCAGGGTTTTGCAACAATGCAATGCAGGAAAAAAAAATTTTTTTGTAAATGAATCCCATGCCTTTGCTGCTCTTTCCCGCCTTCATGAAAAAGAAGCTAAGCCTTTCTCCTCCCCCCAGACTCAGCTAAGACTGTCTGATTTCTCTCTTCCCTCCCCTGCAAAGAGAATAAGCTGGTCTCCTATTTCAGGTAATTGTGAAGAGAGAAGGGGGGGAACATGGGGGAAGCTTCCCCCCAGATTACAAGAGAATTCCACCCTGCCCATCAGAGCACAGTAAGAACCAGTGGTTTCCAGATGATCCTCATGACAGCTCCTGTGTCTACGTGGAATGAAACTAATTGTGTGTTTCAAGCTTTGTCTGTGTGAATGCAAATAATTGTTGAGCATCCACTCACTCATGCCTTCTCTGACTTAACCTGCAGAATAATTTGCCAGGGGAAGTTCTCTTGTTTTCCCCATCCTTATGGATGAGGCTCAGAGAAGTTAAATAACTTGCCCAAGGTTATATATCTGATGAGACATGTAGCTGGGATTTAAAGCCCTACAGTAGATGACAGAGTCAGTGCTCTGACCTGATGGCTTAGTGGATATTGAGGCTGAATGGGCCCTGGGTTCAAATTCTGACCCAGTTTTATTTGCAACGTTTGGTTAAGAGCACAGGTTGGTTATGACTCCAGGCTCCAACCCTAACTGGTAGGTTAGTGAACTTCAATCTGAATGAAACTCAGTCTCCTCATCTCTATCCACTTCATAGGATTAAATGAGTCAAGATGTGTAAAGAGCTCTTGGCCCCAGAGTAAATGTTCTTTGAGTGTTTGCTATTTTTCTTTCTATTATCTGTAAAATGAGCACTATAATCAGGGCCAGGTTTAGACCTTCAGAGGCTTCAAAACACCAAAAGAGATCAGCCTCCCTCTTCTACTGCCCTATGTAATTCAATAATAAGACCATATGACCAGCACAAAACTCACCACGGGCTGCAAGTTTAAAAGCTTCTTTTAAACTCCTCATGGCAGAATAGGGTAAGTTCACCAAACAGGAATGATTCATGTTTCCTTTGTGCCTGTGCTTTGCTCAGACCTAAACCTGTTGGGAAATAGAGGGCAGAAATTATATCTCCCAGGATGAGGGAGAAAATTAAGGGAGATAATGTGAAAGTGATGGGGAATATGCCTAGCCTGCAGTAGGTGCTCGGGAAATACGAGCTACGATTAGAATTTTTAGAAGGGTTTTTTTTTTTACTCCAAGTTGCCTTGAACTGTTCATATCGCTGTACTTTGTGGTTAATAGTTCGCTTCTGCTGGAGAGCAGCTCCCATAAAGCTGTAGGCTGGCAGCAGGAAAGGACAAGTGGCAGCTTCTTCAGTCAGGGTGGTGTTTACTTTGCAAAGACTAACATGTCTATTGCTCTGGCTTTGTTAATGATATTTGTGTATTTGTTTCCGAAGAATGATGTATTTACATTGCTGTAAGTACGTTTGAATTTTAGATCTTGTATTGCATCACACAGACCAAGACTCAGTCAACTGTCTTTATTCCTTTTTGAAGTCAGTACCATGCAAAGTACTTTTGAGGAGGACAGATTTCTTACTGTTATATCTTGGTGGCTTGATTCTTCTGTCATTACTGTATGGTCCTCTAAATCTCTAGTAATGGTTTTTATTTTCAAGTCTATTTCAAATTATGCCAGCTTCCTTTTATTTGGTGTTTGTATATAGAGAGTTTTCCAGTTTTGCTTTGAATCTATGTGTCTTTATATTTGACAGGGGCCTTTTGTAATAAGAATGTAGTTCATTCTTTAATCCAGTCTTACAATCTTTGTCTTTTAATGGAAGGTATTTATTCTGCTTACGTTTAATATACTTACTGTAATGCAATGTTTACTGTAATTGTTGATAAATTTGAGTTTAAAGCGATCATATTTTTTTCTATTTGCTCCATCTCTTCTTTGCTTCTCCTCTACTTTCCTGCCTCCTTTGGGACTAATCAGGTATTTCTATTATTCCATTTTCTCTATTGCTTGTTGGTATACATTTTTTATTATTCTCTGCATAGTTACCTTAAAGATTACAGCATGCATCCTTGATAAATGTTAAGTTTACTCCAAGTTAGTACTTATACTGCTTCCAGGAACTATGCAAGGTTCTTCAACTATGTAAACTTCATTTGTCCACCTCCTTACTCACATATTTACCCTTTTACATTGTTTTCTGTTCTTTGCTAAGTTTTCATGTCTCCAGAGCATCTTCATAGTGTGGGTCTACTGGTTGCAAATAAACTTGATTGTGGTTTGTTTCCTTTATGGAAGAATTTTTGCTAGCATAGAATTCTATGTTGGTGAATGAAGTACCATTGTTCTGATTTCCATCATTTTTGTTGAGACATCTTATTGCTCCTTCTTTAATAATAATTTGTCTTTTTTTCATCTTCTGGCTGCTTTTAAGATTAGTATATTCTCACACATATACAGTTTGACTATTATATGCCCAGGAGTATTTTCCTCTGATTTATCCTGCTTCTGATTTACAGACCTTCTTTTTTCTTTTAATTGAAGTATCGGGGATACACAATCTTATATTGGTTTCCAATGTACAACACAGTGGTTCAACAGTTACCCATATTGTTAAATCCTCACCCCCTCTAGTGCAGTTATTCTCTATCAACATAGAAAGATGTTACAGAGTCATTGGCTGTATTCTCCATGCTGTACTACCATCCCCACGACCAGCTTATAGTGTGATTGCGAATTATTATGCCCCTTTATCCCCTTCACCCTTCCCAGCCCCTCCCCCTCGGTAACCACTAGTCCCTTCTCAGTGTCTATGAGTCTACTGCTGTTTTGTTCGCTCTGTTTTGCTTTGTTTTTATATTCCACAAATAAGGGAAATTATACAGTATTTGTCTTTCTCTACCTGGCTTATTTCACTGAGCATAATACCCTCTAGATCCATCCATGTTGTTGCAAATGGCAGGATTTCTTTTCTTTTACAGCTGAATAATGTTCCATTGTGTATATGTACCACATCTTCTTTATCCACTCATCTGTTGATGGACATCTAGGTGTTTCTATATCTTGGCTATTGTAAATAATGCAGTGATAAACATAAGGGTGCATGTATCTTTTCAAATCAGGGATTTTATTTTCTTTGGGTAAATTCCTATAAGTGAAATTACAGGATTGAATGGAATTTTTTTTTTTTTGAGGAACCTCTGTACTGCTTTCCATAGTGATTGCACCACTTTACATTCCCACCAACAGGGTGGGAAGGGTTCCCATTTCTCTACTCCTCACCAACATTTGTTATTCTTACCTTTTGGATAGTGGCCATTCTAACTGATGTGAAGTGATATCTCATTGTGGTTTTGGTTTGCATTTCCCTGGTGATTAGCAATGTGGAGTATCTTTCATGTGCCTGCTGACCATTTGTATTTCTTCTTTGCAGACCTTGATTCCACTGCCTTGATGTCTCCTGTCAGTGTTAGGTTTTCCGTCAGTTGCTCATTAAACATTTTTTCTGACTTGTTCCCTCTCTACTCTTTCTGTGGCTTCTATTACATGTATGTCCGACCTTTTCTCCATGTTCCATGTTTTTTAATGCTTTTATGAAAACCTATTTCCCAGCCTTCTTTCTGATATTTGTCTACTAATTCATTTTCCAGTTCATTAATCTTTTCTTCTGCTATGTTCAGTCTGTGGTTCCATTGCTCTGTTGAGTTCTGAATTTCAATTATTACATTCTTCAGTTTTAGAATTTTCATTTGAATTTTTTTAAAGAGTCTAGTTCTCTAGAAGCATTCTACACCATAAATCTATTTTCTTGATCCCATTTTCAAGGTAGTTGGGAAGTACATGTTTCATAACTCCATAGCTGAATCTTATATGGTTTTAGGGGTTTTTTTCCCCTTGGTTTTTGATTATTTGGTTTTGTCTCCTTGCATGCCTGGTAATTTTTTATTAAATGCTAAACATTATGTATGAAAAATTGTGGAAACTCTGGAAGATGAAATTTCCCCAAAAGAAAAGTTACTTTTCTTCTGGTAGGTAGTGATAGTAGAGGCACATCACTTTGATTCAATAGGGGATTAAAATGATTTAAGACATGGTGTCAGTTAAAAGCCTGGTATGTTTACAAAAGATTCTCATCCTTGGTGGGCCGCAAACTCCAATTTTTGCCTCCCTAGGACCAGGAGATCGCCCAAAGCTCTGCTTCATTTCCTGCCTTCCTACCTGCCCCTTTCTGCTGGGCTTCTCTGACTCTCACCACACCCAGCGTGCATATCAGCAAATGCCTCAAGGGTAGTAATTGTCAGCAGTATCTGGCTCATTCTTCTGTGGTTCTCATATCTCTAGGATCTTTGCTCCTTGGGTCCTAACTACTTTAGTAGCCCTGAACTCCAGATTTTGTCTTCCCAGCCCCTTGAGACTGGAAAACTCTAAGCTGTCCCTTTTTCCTTTTGTGTTTCCCAATTGGCAAATGTCTTAATGGGAGAAGTGGTAGAGGTCAGACTTCACTCAGTCCTGGTCTCATCAATGTGGACTCTCGGGCCCTCCATCCCTGCTTTAGTTGCCCTCCAGTGCCTTAAAACAATGTTTGGTAGGGTTGTATTTTTTATTACAATAGTGAGATTGAACCAAAATATAAACTATCCCATCAAAGCTAGGAGGTGAGTTCAGTTAGAGTTTAATACCTGTTAGGAAAAATCACATATTTTCATTTTCTCCAATATTGGAGGAAAATGTGGCTCTCAACCATTTTAAAAGGAATACCCCAGATAAATTAAATACTTAACTGTGAAAGGTAAAACTCTAAAGGAATAGCTTAAAATGTTGGCAAATTTTAGTATCCGAGGGTTAGGGAAATAATTTTGACACCAAGGAAAAAAAGGAATTTGGAGACAAATATGTAAGAAGTTGTTTGTGCTGCAAGACACCATAAATATAGAAAACAGGCAAATGAAAGGTTAAGAAAAGAAGATTATAGTATCTAAAACCAACAATGAACTAATATTTAGACTGTACATGGCACTCCAGCAAATCAACAAGAGGAGAAAAAAAAAACCCTGCAGAAAAATGAACAAGAATAAAAGATATAAATAGTTCCCAGAAACTCATATGGCCCACAATTGAGTATATGCTCTAACTCACTACTAACCGTAGAAATGCAAATTGAAACAACTATGAGATATCACTTTCCACTTACTGGTTTGACAAAAATTAGAATGCTGGATAATGCCAAGTGTTATTAAGAATTTATGAAAACTAGAGGATTCATGCCCTTGTGCTAGGAATCCAGATTAGCACAGGAATTATGAAGAATGATCTGCTAGTAACTGGTTAAGTTCAGTTCACATGTACCCAATGGCACAGAAATCTTCCTTAAATATATATACATTTTAAGTATGTGTGTCTGTAAACACATATGTATGGATAGATACACATAATATTATTTTAATGAAGATGTTCATCGCAGCATTGTTTATGGTAGTTGAGAGATAAAGGCTTCCTAGCCATTCAGCACTAGGGCGACGCGTAAATACAATGGAGCGGGCACACAGTATAGAATTCTAGTTATAAGCTAGATAATCATTCAGCAGCATGTGTACATTATAAAACCATTGTGAAGACTGAAAAAAAGGAAAGCCTAATAAGCAGAATGAGATCTCAAGCACACCACTGTTCATGTGGATTAAAACACATGTCACACATAAAACAATACAGCATCATTTATCAGGAGACATACTTACATATTTAATACATTAGAGTCCAATGACTAGGGAGAGTGAGAAAAGAGAATAGATTGGAGTTTTAAAAACTTTGTTTGAGGAAGCTAGTCACTCAATTACAGATTTTCCGTCTCCCTCTCCCCTTCAAAGTCCCTCTCTCCCTCCATCCCTTCCTTCCTCCCATCCTCCAACAAATCATCAGATGACAGAATGAACAAGATTCTGTGTCAGGTGTGTTGGGGGGAGATAGGAGGATCTCCACATTGGCTTGGCCTGCGGGAATCTTAGGCAAGAGTCTAAAGTGCATACACCAAAAGCTTTCATAGCTACTTGGCCTCAGAGTTAAAACTCACAAACACATTCCTGCTCTGCTATAACATCAAGTGCTGTTTGGGTCACGCCGATACTCCGTAAAATCAATAAGCTGTATGACTGAGGCCGGAAGCGTCACATTGCTGTTTCTTTCCTCATCAGGCTTTTCTGACAATACATGTGCCATGTGTCTCAAATGCAAAGGCCTGTAGGACCAGGAGGAAACACAGATGGAAAAAGAGATCAAATCTAAGATACTAGGGAGCAGTGTGGACTATGGCAAACTGGAGCTCATAGGCCCTGACCAATTGGACAACTGCTACCCAACTCCAGCAATAGTTGCCATGCAGGAACATGGCAATATGATTCCATTTTCAAAAGAAGCTGAAAATCCAGATTTTTATGTAAAATTACCTCATTTTTAAATATTAGCAACTACTTCAAATATTTTTAACCCTAAGGAGGAAGATAAACAGTTCATTTTGTTTTTAACTGGATTTGGTCCTTTAGCTAATAACTTGCTGCCTTGAATACCCATACTCACAGCATCTAGATATTTAGAGAGCAATGCTGTTTTTTTACATCATTGTTTATTTTCTAACCTTAAATAATTTGCCTACACCCAAAAGGATGAAGGAGATGAGTTTGAATAAAATGCAAATTTCTGGCAAGTACGATTAGATAACAGGTTCAATATCTGCTGTTGCTAAGCTCCATACAATGTGTTTGATGTATTAAAGACACAAGACACCTTGGCCTCTCTCCTGAAGTGCCCTATGACATTCAGGAAAGAAGGAAATGGGAACCCAGGACACATGTATACATGAGACATTTAGTAACCAAATGTTTCTTAGCTAATGTAAATATATAAACACTAAAAAGCTGATCTGCGTGGAATTCCGTCATCAGACTTAAAAGTACATGTAAAGTACTTCCTATGTGCATGTCCTAGGATAAGTGATTTCTTTCTTTTTTAAAAATATTAAGGCACAGAAAGATGTATAGTAACCATATAACAGTGGCATGCCCAGCACCCTGCTTACAGACTAAAACAGGGGTTGGCAAGCTTTTTCTACCAGCAACTAACTATTTTCAGCTTTGAGCGTCTCTATCACAACTACTCAGAAGTAGCAGCACGAAAGGAGCCACAGATAATACATTACATCAATGGGCAGGACTATGTTCAAGAAAGCTTTCTTTTTTCCAAATTCTGGAGCCTGCAATTTGAATTTCACATCATGAAATGGTATCCTTCTTTCGGTTTTTTTGTCAACCATTTAAAAACGTGGAATCCCTTCTTAGCTCATGGGTCATACCTGGACCATAGTTTGTGTCAGCCTCTGAACTAAAATGACAAACACAGTTGAAGCCCCCAGATATCACTTCCTAAACTGCAAAGCCATACTATTCTCAGAGTTAGCCTTTCCCCTGAAATTGGTGTTTATCATTCCTGGGCATACTGTTCTTTTTTACTGCATGTGTATGCATCCCTTAACAGGATAAAATACTGATTTGTATATTTTACACTTCGTGGAAATTGAATCATATTTTGAGTACCCTTGTGATTCTTTGCTTAGTACTCCTTTGTTTGGCTCTCTGTCTGTCCTGCTGGGTAGGGCAGTCTTTTCCTCCAGTTCAGTCTTTTCCACAGCTGTATTGTATTCCACTGAGTGAGCACACTGCCTATCGCATTCTTCCTATGGCATTTAGGTTGCTGTCTACTGAGGCCTTTCTTTACAAGTATCACCTCTTTCCGTCTTCATTATGACCTTTTCAGGGAGTTACTTTGATGATCCCCATTGTCCGGATGAGAAAACTTTTGACTTAGAGCAGTTTGGAAACTTTCTCACAGTGGCAAAACTGGAATTTGAATCTGTGATCTTCTCTCAAAGGAATCTTAGTTTATACCCACTTCGCCATCAGTCAGTACACCGTGTTTCATTAACATAATGATAGTGGACCCTGCCAGGGGTGACCTTGCAGTACCGGTGTTCTTTCAACAAACGTGGCCTTTCTCTGAGGACAGTTTGAACCAGCATCGAATGGTATTGGTCATAGTTTAGTCCTTTGAAAACTACCATGTACGATATTATGCCGTCAACCAGAAATTTCATTTCCTAACCACAGTGGGTAGAAATTCAAGAGGAATAAGTCCCTACATAGTGCAAAAGTTGGAAAAGTTTTCAGTAAAACATGAGGGAGACCGGGAGGCTTGGCCTGTGCTTTCCTGTCCCCCGTAACATCTTATCAAAGTTGGAGTAACTCAGGAGTAAGTGTTGTCTTTCTTGGTAGGGACCAAAGTGACGGGTTGTGGAGTTTTGCTGCCTAAAGGGGTTTGTTACTTAATTCTAATGCTTTTTGAGGCTTTCTCTGTACAAGTAACACCATGTCCATTTTTCTCTCTTAACTGCAGTCAACTCCCATTTCTCCCCAAGCCTCTGACTTTTGGGAATCCAAACGCAAACACCCCTCTCTGCCTGCCTCTCCCTTCTTCTCCTGGGAAGTGTCCCTAGCTCACTCCAGCTCATTCAGATGGCATTTAAGAGACCAAAGTATAATTTTTCTAGTGGGAAAATACAGTATGAAGGAGGGGAAAGTTTTAATCAAGTGGGTGTATTCTCCAAGGGGAGAAAGTACTTCATTTTAATTCCTCATTTCCCTTTGATGAAAAGTTTAGTGAATTTTTATGATGTAGAATTTATAAGATGGCTGGGTTTAGGTAATCAGCTTTAATATTTATACTCTTAGGGAAAGAAATAGGAATCATTAGTAGGCATGCATAATTAATGAATAAATTATATTTCCCTTTGTTTTCTTTCAGGTATAAGGAAATGCTAGAACTAGTGATCTCACCCAGCCTTACTGTAAACAGCAGTTGTCCGGGGAAACTGAAGCTTAACTGCGCTGACGCTGATGTCTGGACTCTGAGTGACATAGAAGGTAGGCCTCCTGGTGTGAGTTTTGGTTGACTGCTGGTGGTCCCTACTCACCCCTCAGAATATCATGAGGGACTGATGGCCTTAGATACGCATCCTTTCGAAAGTACTGCCATTATGACAATTTATCCTCCTGCCGATCAGATTGTTGCCCCTAGACCAAAACTTTGGCATGCATTGCTAACAATTATGTCTAGTCATTAGAGGTAAAAGTAGGCTCATTCGTGTTCTGAACGTCCCATCTTGGTCGCCAAATCCCAGAAATGCTGACACCTCCACAGACAGCCGTCAGTTTCAGGTGTGTCCCAGGCACGGCCCTGGGTGTGTCCTGCAGGGTCTGGGTCTCCTGCTCTGAGTTCTGTCCCTCAGCAAGCTCCTGCCGTGGCCGCATCCAAGCAGGCGTCTTGTTTACAGAGGTTTGACGTTGGGACACGAACTTGTCTGCAGTTTGCTTTCAGGTTGGTTTGGAGTCAAGGAAGCAGAAGAGAGTTAAGCTGTTTAAAAAATAATTGGCAAATGATGCAGCCGGACTAGTTTTCACTAGAACAATTCCAGCTATTGTTTGTTCTGTTTGGGATCTGTCAACCTTCCTGGTAGAGCGGAGTTAGCAGAAGGCATTAAGCTATTATGCTTAGCCATTGGGCTTAACCCTTTACTGGCCAGCTTTGGGATTTGCTGCTGGTGTTCTGGGACCCCAGGCTGTCTCTCCTTCACTGTTTGTGTTTGATGCCAGCCTCTATGGGGCACAAATCCTGTGTAAGTTGTAGAAAACCAGAGACTTGTGTCTGGACGAATATAACATCATCAGGAATTTGCTTTTAAGCAACTCCAGGCCTCCGGGAGTAGCTATTACTGTCACCAAGACAATGACATTTCCCATGCATGCTGCTTATGAAGCTGAGATTTGCCTGCTAAAAGTACCACTGAGGGGGTCTGGGCTCCCACACCCTAACCACATGGTAGGGAACACACCCTCACTCTTCCTGGAACTTGGGCATGTCCATGTAAACATCCTGGGCTCTTTGAGAGTTTGAGAAAATGTATTGAACCCTGTTGAAAGACAGTCCCCCTTTTCTCTCTGAGTGGAGGCACAAGTCTTCATTCTAGAGCCAGTGGGGATAGGAGAAGGGATAGACTGCCAAGTAAGGAAGACCCAAGTCTGAATCCCAGCCCCACTGCTTCCCAGCCGAATGATCTTGGGCAGATTGTTTAACCTTTCTGAGCCTCAGTTTCCAGGCCTGTCAAACAGGGCCATGACCGTGACCCAGTTCATAGGGTGCTTACTGCTGCCTGGCACACCTCAGGGGTATAGTACAACAGTTGAGCTTATTACCCCATTGTCCTCCTCTGAATGAGTAACCACAGTGAATTCAGAACCGTGGTTGCAGACTGGCAGCACAGAGCCACGCCTGGCCCTCAGGTTGCCTTTGTTTGGTTTACGCTATGTTTTAAGTAAAAGTGGACCTCTAAAAATCCGGAGAGTTCACAACAAAATTTGGATTTCTACTTTCTCTTGAAATGCTGACCGCTTTAGAGATGCTGGGACCACGTTCCCACCTGGCTGCTACTAGTGAGGGCTGAGAGAGGCAGTTCTCCTTCAGATGAGTCCCTGCCATTTCCCTTTGACTTTATATTTGTGAGCCTATACTTGGTACCAGACACTTCAAAGCAACGTTAAGTGTTGATGAAGTCTCTTCCTCCTCCTCCACTATCATTAAAGCCAACATTTGGCATTTGCTATGTGCCAGGCATTAATGCATTAGCTCATTTAATCCTCAACTCGAAGAAGTGGATACTGTTATTAACCTCATTTTGCAGATGGGGAAACCGAGGCACAGAAAGATCAAGTAGCATGATTGAGATGACACAGTTCAGTGATGGCCAAAATTTGAACAAGGAAGTCTGACTCCAAAGTCTATTCTCCCAGTCAGTACACTATGATTCTCATTTGATTATTATTCCACTGTTAGGCTATAAGTCCACTTTACAGTTGTGGAAGTTGAGTAACCAGTTTATAGTGATACAACTAGAGGCAGGGGCAGGAATCAAACCCAGGACCCCCAGCTCCAGAGTCCCTACTTCTAAGCTGAAGGATCACTTTCTGCCAAGCTACTAAGAGTCCTCAGACTATAGATGTCCATCGCCCACAGGGCTGGCATCCACAGATACACTGTCTCTCCTTTTCTGTGACTGGGAGCTTTCCAACATTTCCCACTGCCGCGGAGGAAGCTGGCTGCCCAGACCAGGGCTCTGGGGGTGGAGCGATGGGCCAGAGTGAGGTCGCTCCCAAATTCAGAGCAGGCAGGGCAGGCAGGGTCAGGTTACACACACACACTCTTTTCTTTCTCTTGAGATGGGCGGTAAGCTCAGGGACTCAGCAGGGGACATTCCCCCCTAGCTGTGGCCTCAAGTGCCAGATTTGGCTGCCCTTCCTGCCTAGTCTCCTGGTCTCCTCCCTCCTGGGCCCTTCCTTCTGTTACAGAGTTGTCGTTGAGTGACTGCAAGGACCCAGCTCCCAGGCGGACCCCATGGAGGCAGGGGCCAAGGGGCCTGCACGGGGATTCTGCAGGGAATGTGGAGCTAGTGGCTTCCATTGCTCTGCCTCTTAACAGTCATGAGTCCCTGATCTAGTGGCCTAACCTCTTTGGGGTTCATTTGTCTCATCTGATAAATGGGAATGATTATTCCACTGACCTCATTGAGTTGATGTGAGGATGAAGTGTATTAAAACAGGAAGATGACTTAGTATTTCTTAAAAGTGCAGAGTGAGACCTAAATCCCTTACCCTTGGCCACCAGGCTCACCTTGTCTGTCCCTGCCAGCCTCTCAAATTCCCTGTGCCCTTTGCTCACTGGGTCCAGCTCTTGGCTTTTTTCTTTGCTCTAACTCACAGGTGTGGTTCTGCCCCCAGGGCCTTTGCACTTGCTGTTGCCTCTGCCTGCATCGGTTTTTCCCCCCCTACACCCCCTACCCCCCCATCTCTGCACCCCTCATCCTATAGATCTCATTAGACAGGTCTTCCCTAACAAAAGTAACTGTTCATTCGTTCATTCATTCAACAGATGTTTATTCAGCCACATGCCAAGCATGGTTTTAAGTACTAGAAAGACAGCAAAACACCCTGCCCTCCTGGGCCTACACATGGTGCTGGAAGGGCAGGAGACTGATAATACCAATAAATAAGCAAAATATATAGTATGTTGGATGGTGATACTTACTATGAGGGAAGAAACAGGGAAGGAGGATGAAGAATGCAGGTGGGGTTGTCATTTTTGTTGGAGTGGCTAGGAAACATCTCCCTGGGAAGGTAACACAGAGCAGAGACCTGAAGTTGATGAGGGAAGCAGTTCATGTCCATGTGGACCAAGAGCCCTGTAAGCAGAGGAAACAGCAGGTGCAAAGGCCCTGAGGCAGCAGTGTTTCCAGAGCACTTGAGGAGCAATAAGGAGGCCAGTGTGGTTGGAGCCCAGGGAGCAAGGGGGCAACCAGGGAAATGAGATCAGCAGGAGACATGTCAGACCATGCCAGACTTTGTGAGCCATTGGAAGAATGTTTTGGCTTCTATCCTGAGTGAGATGGGAGCCGTGGGAGGGTGTAGAGCAGATGAGGGATGATCCAATCTCATACTGACAGGATCCCTCAGGCTGCATGGGAGAAGGGACTGGAGGTGGGGACAGAATGGGAGCCTGGAGACCAGTGGGGAGGGCGCTGCAGTAAACCCAGTGAGAGGCAACGGGGGCTTGCACAGGGGCAGTAGATAGAGCGGTGAGAAGGGGTCAGATTCTGGACCAGTTTTAAGGGTAGAGCCCACAGACACCTCACAGCGTTTGCACACACTGTCCCCACAGCCTGGCACGTCCTTCCTTTCCGCTTTTATTCTGTGACAAATCAATTTCTAGCCACCGGGCAATACACAGATACACAATTCTTATAAAAACTTGAAACCTCAAGCCAAACTCCCCTTTGCTACATCCACCCAACTGAAGCTTTTTGCCCCCAAAGTCACCACTGTTGTATGTTGTGTACATGTTATTTAGTACCTTTCTCTATGCAATTACAAAGTGTCCATGTATATGTATATAATTTATGTGTGTATTTATGTACATACATTTGTAAGTATATATTTACTATAGAAAAGACTGTTGTTGGAAAAAAATTCGAAACACAAAAGCTGTCATATGATACATATTTTCTGTTACTTGCTCTGCGCACTCAAGATGTATGAAGTAATGATCTACCTCCTATTTGTTTTAACTGAATAATACACCAAAGAATGACTGTGCCGCAGGTCACTCAGCCGTCCGCCTGCGGGTGAACACTGAGGTGGTTGTTATTTTTTTTTTTTGCTCTTGTGAACAGTGCAGCCAGGGGCACCATTGTCCGAGCTGCAATGTGAACATGTGAGCTGTTTCTCTACAGAGGATGCCCAGAGTTGGAAATCAGCGTAGGTTCTTTCCCCTTCATTTCTGCCTTACAACCTCCCCCTTATCCAGTGTCACCTCTATCCCCTTGTGCAACCTCCCAGACCCCTCCACGGAGAGAGCTGGTCATTCCTCATTCTGGTATTTCTTCCATCATGTGATCAGCAAATTGTTTGCGGGGCATTCTGTGCATAGGGCCTGGGGATCTGGTGGAGAACCATGCCTGCCCACTGCCAGCCTTCAGGGGCTTTGCACGGCAAGGGTCACTCTGCTCCCTGGGGCACTTTTTGCATCTCCCCTGGGTGACTGCACATCACATCCTACAGAGTTTGAGCTCAGCCAGGCCACATTTGTATCATAGCCCCGTGAATTGCTCACTGTGTGAGCCTGGGCAAATTCCTACTCCTCTCTGGGCCTCAGTCTCCTCATGTAGATAATGAAGATACAAATGCATAAGTAATGAAGTGCATTTGTCGGGTAAATAGTTCCAGAATGCCTGCTGCAGGCCAGGCCCAGGTGTAGGTGCTGGGAATGTATCAGTGAACAAAAACAGGCAGGTCCCCCTTCCCAGAGTGCATGTTCTAGTGGAAGAGGCAAATACTGAATTTTTAAACAAATACAAGATTTCAGATAGTGTTCATTTCTATGAAGAAATAAAGCCGGAGTGTGAGAGAGTGACCTACCTGCATGTGGGCCAGTGGCTAGAAAGGCTTTAGTGCGATAGTGTTAGAGGTCTTGCAGAGTATCTGATGCTTGGAAAACACGCAGTGCACATGGAAGCACCTGGGACCTTGTTAAATTGCAGATTCTGATCCAGCCTGAGCGTTTGCATTTCTAACAACTCCCAGGTGATGCTAACGCTTCTGGTCGACCAGCCACTCTGAGCATCAAGGTGCTAGCTTGGTGGTTCTCAAGTTCTCTTGTGCATCAAAATCACGTTAGAGGTTTTGTTAGCACACTGACTTCAGGGCTCCAGCTCCATTTCTGATTCTCTCCAGGTTTGGGCTGAGGCCTGAGAATTTGCATTTCTAAAAAGTTCAGGGGCCAAACTCTGAGAACTAGGCACCAGCTCTGGCATTCAACCTGATTGCACACTAGAATCTCCTGGGAAGTTTAAAATATTTTTTTAAATATTAATGTCCGGATCCCACTCCCAGAGAGTCTGATTTAATTGGTCAGAGTGTAACCCAGGCAACAGGATCTTTTAAAAGCTCCCCAGATGAGTTTATTATGCACCCAAGGTTGAGAACCATTGTTCTAGATGGTGAATTTCACTTCCAGGACAAAGACAAATTTTTACCCATATATATATATATATTCAAATTTCTGTTCCTAGTTAACATAGTTCATGGTGAAATCCTTAAAAATTATTTATGAATGGATGGGTGGCTATATTAATGGATGGATGGGCGGATGCATAGGTATATTGTTGGGTTGGGTGGATGTTTGAATACAGAGTGGTCCTGAGGATCACAGATACTTTAGGCTGATGCTGGCTTTGAATCCTTAGTAAAGTTTCCTTAACCTCCCCCTGCCTCATTTTCCATATCGATTAAGTACAGATAAAACTTTCTCATTGGGTTGTTATGGAGAACAAAAGAGGTAAGACTCATGCAGTCCTTAGCATAGTGCCTGGCTTACAGGAACCACTTGAGAAATATTACTATTCAAGGGAACCTTGAGTTTGAATTGTATCCCATCTTCTGGAAGAATGAGGGGGAAAGTCACAGAACTAAGAAAGCAAAGCTGAACAGAGAAAACTTTCTCTTTTAAAATGGAGCAGAAGGCAAGGCTATAATCTCATTTCTCGTTCCACCACCCCATGGAACAAGCCAGGCTATCGTCTTCTCAGGCTGCCTGCTCCTCCCCTGCCCTGGGCATGATAAGGTCTGATTTTCAGTTTCAGTCTCACCGGTTCCAGCCTGGGGCAGGCAGATTTTGATTCTTTCATCCAAACCAGGTTGAGCTGCCCAGAGTTTTGCCAGGGGCCTCACCCGGGAAGACACAGATCAGCTTCCCCTTTCTCACCTTTAAGCCTCTCAGCTGGCTTCCTGGGGGGCCTTAGCACCCAGAATGACCTCTCCCTGCACGGAACAGAAACCACACCTCGTGGGGTACTGGTGTAGTGTTAAGGAGACTGCCGGTCCCCTCCTTATGGGGAAGGGTGCTGGCTATGATTAGTTATCTAATGTCAACCCTGAGTAAAAAATCACCTGTGCCGGAGACCCTCCGACTTGGCACACCCTCCAGCCACTCTTTGCTGTATGCTCTTACCCCCTATAATGTCACTTGCTTGCTCACTTTTCTTTAAAACAGCTTTCTTTCAGTCAATTCACTTTGAAAGGATGACTTAAATCCAGTTCCAGAAATGACGTTATGACTTTGACAGTCGTGTCCTGAGTCTAATATGCATTAAAATGGATTGGTGACGATTTAAATAGAAGAGCATCTATTTACGTACTCCTAAAATCTTTATCTTCTGGGATATGCTGGCCTCATTCCTTTCAGCCCTCAGGAACATCACCATGAGGGACAAATGACTTGTTCATTGTCACATAGCCACTTGGTGACAGTCGAAATTGGGACACACACTTCTGGATTCCTAATAGAGTGCTACCTCCTGTTGTCCCTGCCCCAGGTCTGGAGCAATTTAAACCATCCACACAGGGAACATGAGCTGATACAGCTTGTTGTCTTGCCCCTTTCATAGCAAAGACCTGCCTCAAGACATCTTGCACTAGAAATTGTCTCATCTCACAGGGATCAGTTAGAAGCAGCCCCTGGGGTCCAATTAGCCAACATAATAGTGGTTGGTGTTTTCAGAATCATTAGCTTCTTAATCCTCCCAGTGAGAGGTCAAAAAAGTGTGAACATTCAAATTGGGTTCACAGATTTAAGTGGCTTAAGCAAGGGCCCCAGGAGAATGGAAAGCTAGTAATAGCTCCTGTGTGTTGAGCAGTTACCATTTGGCAGGTACCTCTCTGCTGCCTTGCAGCAGCCCCACGGGTATGAGATGCTGCCCCATTCTGCAGATGTGAAAACTGAGGCTTGGAGACAGGAGGTGGCAGGCACAAGGTCACATATTTACCCTGCAGCATGGTCAGGATTTAAATTTGGATCGCACCCCTTAAGCCCACATGCTTTCTTTGGAAAAAACATTCTGTTACAAATTATGCGACTCAGGTTGTAGACCTGGCTCACAGTAGATACATGATCAACATGTGTTGAATTTCCAAGTGTGGTTTCTGGGGGCTTCCTAGACCAATGCACTCAGAGTCTGCACCGTAACAAGATCTGCAGGCAAATGCTGTGCACCTTCAGCTTCCAGTGCCCTGCTCAGCACCATCCACTTTCTTCCTTGGCCTCTGTTATAACTGGAATGAAGTGCTTATTTGTGTAATGATTTGTTTGCAGTCCATCTCCCCCACTAAATCAGAAGCCCCCTAAGGGCAGGGACCCTGGCTGCTTTTGCTCCTTATTGTAGTGTTAGCACGTGCCTGGTACATGGCAATCAATGATTGACTGAGCTCATGCCAGAGGCCCTGCCCATCTGTTCAGCTGATTCTTCTCCCTTCACCTATAGGAAGCTGGGAAGGAAAAGGAGGCTTAGAGCTTTAAATTCAGAAGTGAACAGAAGAGGATGTCTGCCCCTCCCCACTTGAGAGCTAGCTGTCCCCTTCCATGTGCCAGCCACTCTCCCCTGTGACACATGGTGCAGCTTGGAGTAAATAGGTTTGGGTACGTTGAGTCAGGTCCCTGGGGCTGCTTTCACCACTGGCAACATGGATTTAGGTCACCATCAGTGACTCCTCCATTGACCTCTACCTCGTCCATCATGGTAAATTCAGTGGCACTCACCAGGTCGAGGACAGGAAGCTGTGATCAGTGGGAAGCCCATCTACACCAGCCAGGTGTCAGATCCCACCAATATGAGAGAGGGCTGCTGCTGCTAAATATTATGTCTTTTCCACCCTGATGACTCGGAGTGCATTTAAAGAATGGAATCAAAGAGTCATTGGTACCTTGTGCTGATGGCCCTGTGTTTGTGATGGAGTGGCCATGAGAAGTATGACCGCTGCCCCGAGATTGCCAGCATGCTTGCCCCACCCCGCTGTCAGGGTCCATAACACTTTGGCCTCATGGAGGGGCACGTGGCCAGAGCGCACACCCTTCCTGTCCTCTGGGGAGCTGTGGTACGATGGCCATGCTGCTGTCCAGAGCATCATGCCCACATCCGAGGGCACCACCCTGGCTGTGGGCAGGATTGTTCCTGAGCTGCATGGGTAGTTCACTGGCCTGGCCTCCACCTCATCTGTCTTGCTCTGATTGCCACCTGGAGAGAGCTGTCAAATGCAGTGGCATCCAGAAAGTTGTGAAGCAGGGGTGGGAGGGGGATTCACTGGAAGACATCTGGGCTACCGTGAGTACCAGGTTGTCTCCTGGGACTTGAGCAGCGATGCCCACTCCCCCGCCTTCCACATTGTCCCCACGACCGTTCTGTCAGGCCCACTTCCTAATATGCAGACAATGTGTGGCTCAACTGCAGGTGGGCCTCCTGGTCCTCACGACCTCCGAAAACTAATAGCCCTGGACCAGAGGGAGAGACTAGAGGGAGACAGAGGCTCTCTGCTCCTGGGCAGTCTCTGCCCCACCTCTGGACCCAAAGCACTGGGCAGCACCACCCCTGACACAGTCCCACCCAGGCCCCCTGGGGAAGGGAAGGAATTGAGAGTCCTGCTGGGTCAGCTGCCATCAGGATTCTCAGTAAGGTCTACCCTGTCCTTACCTGGGAGAAAAGGAGGAAGGGAAGGGGGAGACCATTCCTATATAATACACCCATTCTCTAGGTTTTCAATTCCCCCAAGGCTTCTGGGACAAAAAAGGTAAATGAGATAGATACCAGTGGAAAAAAAGATAAAAGCTTGTGTATTTCAAAATCACACAATCAGCAAAAGGGAAATCTCTTCTACTGAGTGCCTATTTTCTTGCTTGCACAGTCTTCCCCGGGGGCTGCCAGGGTGGGAATGGACAAGTATCATAGGTTTGCACAATAGGAGAGGACGACCTGCCCGTGTGGGGAAGGCAGATGACTCAACAATTCAGAACAGAGGATGCTGGAGGGGGGCAAGCATTGCCAATCCCGGCCCGGAGGGTCGGGGGAGAGAGGCTTCAAATTTACAGCATGCCAAGTTAATCTGAGCCCATAGGAATGTTTCCATAGGTCTAGATTTTTATGAATATTTACATATTTATTAAAGAAAACATATTCAAAATGTTTAATTCAGTAACTGATGTATTACTAAACATACTCAAATCACGGGCATTTACCAATAATGAGACTGTGGCTGCTTCAGAATGAGACAGTTCATTCTCTGGTCCTGGGGGAGGGTGAAGAGGGGGATGGGGGCCCTGCCTTGGGCAGCACAGCCCGAGGGGAGAAACTAACCTCCTGTGAGCCCCTCGGTGTGCCAGCGGCTTTCCTTGCTGTCAGACCATTGCTGTTCCAACTTTTTTTTTGATAGGACACATAGTAAGAAATGTATTTTTACACTGCCATTTGGCACGCACGCGCACAAACACACACACACATACTTTCCTGTCTGTACCTGGAACAGAAGTTTCACCCATTTCCTCCTTGCTATGAACAATACATGCCGATATTGTCTATTTGATTTTATTGTTGGATTCTAGCTCCACTTTCTAAGATTTCAGGACTTCACCCTCACCCTGAAGTTTGGGACTCCAGCAGAATCTGACTCAGCCAGGGGACGTGTCTAAGGGAATGGACTCAGGCCTCAAATAGCCCATGGGTTCAAGTCCCAGTTCCCATGCCCACAGGCTGTGTGGCTTGAGCAGAGCTCTTAGCCTTCCCCAGTGTCCTCATCCATGCAGTGGGGAGAATGACACGGCCTACCTGTGGCACTGTTGTGAGGAATAAATGAGGTCATGTATACAGGTGGGGTAATGCAGGGCCTGGCACGTAGTGCCCTTCTAACTGGATGCCAGTTGCTATTAGTCTGATGATTGTCATCACAGCCTGCAGTGTCCTAGTTGTAAAGATAAACTCCAGAGCCAGACCACCTGAGTTCCAATCACCAATCCACCCCTTATCACCCCGGTGGCTTTGGGTGGGTTACGCAAACTCCCTGTACCTCCACGGGGACATGAATAGAACCCTCCTTCCTCATGGGAGGATGGTGAGGATTAAATAATTAGTCCAGGACAGTACTTAGAAGAGAGCTCAGCATCTAACAGGCCCTGCGGAAAGGAGGGGTGTGCTCGCCCCCTTCTCATTTAAGCCTCATGCGTCCCTCATTTCACAAGAGGGAGCTCCAGGGCCCAGACTCTAAGCAGCCTGCCCAGAGGCTCGCAGGTAGTGAGGTAGAGTTGGAACAGCAGCTGGTCTGCCCAGCCTCCAGCTCAGGGCCTGAGAGAGGCTCAGAGCATTTCTCAGGAGGCACAGGGAACACCCCAGGCCAGGGCGTGTGGATCGGCAGGTTGGTGCAATCAGCAGGCATGTTATCTAGTATTGGCTAGGGCTGCACAGTGAGGACTTTGAGTTGTGCTGTTAAAGATGATATAGCACAAAATACTCCCCAGGGAACTGCCCATTTGTAAAGGTATCTTCAGGAAAACATCTTTCCCACTTAACTCTGTCACCTTTCTGTCACCTCCTGCATGAGTGTCTCCCGCTGATGGATGTGGTGTGCCCAGGGTAGATAGAGAATATGCAGGGATACACTTGAATCGGGAGCTCAGGCCTCCTCCATCTCCCTGCTGCACATGCTAGCTGGAGCCTAGGAGATGATCCCAGGCGTGTCTTCCCCTAAGTGCTGAGCCAGCCCCACCAGGACCCCGAAGACTGAAACTGCAGAGGGAGGGGAGGGACACCACGGTGATGTCATCGGGAGAAAGGAACTAGATGTCGGGTAATCAGAACCAAGCAGTATCTGTTGCTGTGGCATCTTTGGGGGTGCCTTAGAGGAGGGAAGCGGGTGGTTCTCCACCCAGGGGTAGAAATGGCACCAGCTGAGGAGTCAGGTGACCTGGCTCAGGTCCCAGGTCCCAGCTGTACTGCCATCTAGCCATGTGACCTGGCTCAAGAACCTTCTTTTTGTCCCTTTGGCCTCGGTTTCTTCACCTGTCAAATGGGTTGGAGGGAGGGACTCCACTCTTGTTTCCAGACACTACAGCTTCTTCTATGTAGTCCTTCAGTTAGTACCTGGAGACAAAGCTCACCAGAAAGGATTTTCAAGGAAAAGGCTAAGATCTATTGTGCCTTGGATAAGCTTTGGTGGTTGAGAAACTGCCCAGCAGCAACTCTCTTAAGTTTCTCCCCGCTTAGGTCGTCATCTGAAGCCACCACTTCTACGGAACACCGCTCTGACGGCTGCAGCCCTTCACATGTCTCTTTCCCCCCGCAGGCATCCCCACATCAGTCCCTCCGAGCGTGTCCCCGCTCTTCGCAAGGTGAGTTCTCTCGCCCTGGCTCCTTCGCGGGCCCTCTCGCTTCCTCTTCCTCGGAGGCCAAGGCTCTGGAGCCAGGGGCCCCGGAGAGGGATCCCAGCGCCAGCACTTACCAGCTGAGCCACCTTGGGCAGGCAGCTGGGCCTCAGTCTCCCCGTCCAGGAAGGGGGAGAGTCAGGATACCTGCCCCTGAAATGAGCTGAAACGTTAAACGTGCTTAGAACGTGGACAGTATTCTGAGTGTTGGCTGTGAATCTCTTCGTTCTTCTCTTTGGTCTTCTTGTCAGTCTTTGCTTCCTTTTCTTTCCTGCAGAGACTCTCAATTCCTCCCTCCCTCCCTTCTTCCCTGTCTTCCTCTCTTACTTCCCCCATCCTTTCCTCTCCGCCCCTTTCTCCCTCCCATTCTCTCTCTCCCTCCACCTCCCTCCTCTCATCTCTCTTCCTGCTGCAACATTCACCCAGCACTGCTCAATGCCCAATCCCCTACCAAGCCCTGGAGACTCAGAGGTGAATGAGACACAGCCCCTGCCCTCAGACAGTTTCCAGTCTGTGGAGAAGACAACCGTTCATCAGTGAGCTCAACACAGAGGGCAGCAGAAATGTTCCACCAAAGGTGTGCAAGGGGCAGAGCTGTGATGGACACAGCTTCCTGGGAGGCAGCTGCCAGTGAGGCCCCGTTGTGTGAGAAGCCCTGGCTTTGGCTTGGCCTGGCCTTTGGTCAGTGTGCCCTCTGTCTAGAAGGTCAGCTTCGCCATATGTGGACACACCCCTCCCCTGACAACACTGGAGAAGCTGTTTATAAGGAACATACTTTCTCAGGCTCCCTTTCCCTCTAGATGTCTTGGGGATTGCTAGGAGCAACTGAGATCTGTTAAACCTTCCTAAGTTTTCTTTAAAGCCTCAGGGTTAAAGAGTTCCACTACCTTTTCTCCGGGTTTTCATTTTAGCCCCCATTGAATCTGAATAGGGTAAATTGGTTTTGATGGGAAGCAGGAGTTGATCATCTCAAATTTCCACCTTCTAAGGACAGGTGTAAATTGAGAACATTTTCAAATAAGGTCCTCTGCTCAGCACAAAGTCCAGACTCACTGGATATGTTCTGAGGCACCCCGCGGAGTGGGAATGTTGGCCAATGAAATGCCTTCCGGTGTTGGTTCTGGCATGTCCAGTTCATATGAGATTCTATGCATTTTGGAACAAGTTCTCCACCCTTCATCACAGTAGTGGTCAGAAACGAAGCAGAGCGTGAGAACACCTTTTTGTAGCTCCATAAACCTCGGTATCTCTCTCTTACCTGTCATGAGGCTTCATATGGAGGAGGAACTCTGGAAACAAGCAGGTTTTAACTAAAGTAATTTAACCAAAATGGATTCAGATACAGATTTGGGGATCTCATTAACCTTTACTGGTAAACATGCCAGTTAGAGTAGTTAAATACAGGATGTCAAGTGCAGATGGCTCTAGCGTCCCAGTAAGTGAGCTAAAGGGAGAGGGTGGCATAGTGGAGTGGTCAAGGCATGGCCCCCAGAGGCCTTCGAAGGCTGTACCAGCTGTGCACTTCCAGTATGTCGGTCTCTCTCTGCCTCAGCGTTCTTATCCATAAAATAGGGAAAAGGAAGAGCAACTACCTCCAGGGTTGTCAGAGCTGTTGTAAGGTTTGAATGAGTGACCCACCCAGAGCGATTAGGACATTGCCTGGAATGTGATAGATACAAGAATTGTTAGCTGTTTTTATCCATAAATGAGGTGGGCCCAGTAGGGACTCTGGCAGACAGAGTATGATAGCCCTTCATGGAACCACTCAAATCCAACTGATAGCACCGCAAAGAAGTGCAGACCTAGGCTTGCCAAAGCATCTGCTTTATAAGAGAAGGGGAAATTGTGTGTGTGTGTGCGTGTGTGTGTGTGTGTGTGTGTGTGTGTGTGTGTGTGTGTAACCTCCTAGTTTTAAAGTCCTGACAATGAATTCAAATTTAAAAAATAAATAGCTGCATTGGCCAAAGGAATTATATCCACAGACCCATGAGCTGCATCTGGCTCCTGGTCCACAATCTTGACCTCTTCCTGACAGAACAGCCCACCTTGACTTTATTGCTGCCTGTAGGGCTGGGCCAATCCCATTTCTATAAGTGAAGGGCAGCAAAGCTTCATGGTAACAGGTACGGGCTCTGGAGTCAGACTCCCGAGTTTAAATTCTAGATTTCCCATTCTCTAGCTGTGACTTCAGATCTCTGAGCTTTGGTTTCCTCTTCTCTAAAATGCTAGTTATAAGAGTACCTACTCCAGGAAGTTAATGTGTGCATCTGATGACATCTGATGCAGATACTGGGCCTGTGTGACAGAGTTCTGAGACTATGGTAAGAACACGATTGGTTGCAGTCGTTGTATTACAGATGTCTTGGGTAAGTGGCCCATTAAATCCTAGCCCTTCAGGGAACCTGTTATTCATCATTCAAATGGAGTGCAGAATCCATGTGTGTTCTTTGGTTGAAAGTAACAGAAACGGATTCCAGCTGATGTAAGCCCAAAGGACCTTTCTTGGAAGATCTGGAGTAGCTCACAGTGTAAGCAAAAGTTGAATAATCAAGCCTTGAGAAAGACCAAAAATAGGACAGCTTCTGGAATCCAAACAATAGGCAGGTTCTTTAGAGTGTAGATGCTCAAATGAATTATTCAACCCAAGATTTAAATTCCCAGGACACAGTCTGATTGGATGATCTTGAATCATCTGCCCACCCCTTGGCTTAAAGCAAGGCATCTTGATTGACAGTCCTACAGTCAACTGGGGAGGTGTCTAAATCAGCATAGATAGTCAGGGTGGGTAGGCTATGCTGCAGGAATCAGTAAACCCTGGTCTCAGTGGCTTACCACCAAAAAAGGTTGGCTTCCTACGTCCAAGATGGATGGGATGAAACTCTCCAGCACAGCTCTCCTCAAGGCTCGGGACGTGTACAAATAAATAATAGCTCTGCCATCTCAACCTGTGCCCTTGACAGTTGCTGCCAAAAGAAGAGAGAGGCCAGGAGGGTCACAGGGGATGGTTTTATTGGCCAGAGCTGGGAGTGCCTTATACATTCTGTTGGGCAGAATCGAGTCACATGGTCAAATCTGACTGAAAGGGAGAGAGGAAATGTAATCTTCTTGGTGCCCAAGAAGAAGAAAATGAAATGGGGTTTGGCAAACACTTGTTATCCCTGCCTTGGAAAGCCTGTTTGGAAACACCCAGAGGAAAATGGTGGTGTTGATACCAAAATAAGGGGAAAGGCAGAAAGGGCTGGGCCCAGAGATTTAATCTTCTCTCCTTCCATGCAGACCTTGCGCACGTGTCCTGCCCAGCCAGCCTCCCACAGCCATGGCGGCCTACGGCCAGACACAGTATAGCACGGGGATCCAGCAGGCCGCCCCTTACACGGCTTACCCACCTCCAGCACAAGCCTACGGGATCCCTTCTTACAGTGAGTAACAGACCAAGCCCTTGCCTTCCCCCGGGGTCCCCAACACCATGGTCTTTCTTCTACTCTATCGCCTCAGTTAGATGCCAGATGATAAAGGCAGCCAGCCTACTTTTGGATTAGAGATAGAGAAGGACAGACACTTTACTATGGTTTGAGTTCTACAGACTATATCGAGGTCTCTTTTGATTGCAAGAGTAGGAAACTTAACCTAAGCTGGCTTAGGGAAATGGAAGTTTAATGATTCACATGCTGGGAAATCAGGAGGTACAACTCACCTCAGGTATGGCTAGATCCAGGTGCTCACAGAGACACCCAGAATAATGTTGGACCAGATGCTGGGACATCTTGTGATCCAGGCAGGTTGACACATAAAACTGAGTATCATACTGCTTATGGCTTTTATTCATACTCGTCCTTCACATCCTAACTAATAAGTCAACCAAAGTCTTTTGGCAGCAAATGACAAAAATTCAGTGCTAACTCGTTTAAGAAAATAAGGGCATTCATTGCAAACATAACTGAAAATGAAACATCTTAGGGCACAACCTTCAGGCAGGGTTGAATCTGGATACTGAAGTGATAATATCAGGAATTAGTCTCTCTGCTTCCCTTTGTGTGGGCTTCCTCTCAGGCAGGCTCTCCCACTGTGGTGCCCACTTTCGAAAGCCCTAGCAGTTCTAAGCTGTAACTTCCCAAAAAAAGATAGAGCCACTCCTGTCTAGGATGTACCGCACTGTCTCAGACATTTCTCTGACTGGAACCCCATGGCCGTCTTTGACCCAGACAATGAAATGCTCTAGATGGCCACATTTGGCCACATATCCACCCATGGAACCAGGGGTCAGGCCAAGCTCACTCAAGAAAACTGATCTGAATGGGGGAAGGGGTGATCCCCAAAGGAGAAGGGAGGTGAGCAGAAATCACAGATGTCCAGGCAGATGGCTTTCTGATCCATGCAACTCTGTGCAATCCAGTGGAGAGAACATAATGTTGGTAGGCCCAGAGACCTCCCTTCCAGATCCAGCTGCCTCTGACTTCTCCTCAGTTTCTTTATTTGTTAAGTTAATATGTTCATCTAATCTTCCCAACTAGATGGTGTGATTTGAGTTCCCTGAATCTTGTGTATTTTTTCCCTTCTTCTCCCTCTCTATATATACCCTGTTCTTGTGTTCATTCATTCATTCATTCAGCATTGGCTCACATGCTAGGCATACAGTGGTCAAAGAAACAGAACAGGCCCTGTATTTGTTGAGCTTATAGTCTAGACCAGAGGCTGAAAAGTGCAGGCCGATTGGACTTTTTTTTTTTAATATACTTGACGTTTAAAAAATAATTGCCGATTTTGACATGAGAAAAGTTTATATAAAAATTCACATTTCTAATGTCTTTTTTAAAAATCAGGTGATTGGGAAGCCCTGGGCCCATATTTCTTTGTGTTGGAAGTGGGTAGCACCCAGTAGGGCTGTCCCTGTTAGCCTGTTTGCCATGGTCCCCACCCAGCCCATGTCACTTGCTTAAATTGTCTGCCTGTCTCCCAAAGACATTTGAGTTTGCAAATCCCTGGTCTAGAAGGAGAAAAAAATTACATTAAAAAATGTTCATGTCTTATTTCAAATTATGATGCATGATATAAAGAAAGAGCATGTTGTGAGAGAGAACAGAGCAAGGGTGACTTACCTTAGGTTCCGGTGCCAGGGAATGCCTTTCAGATGAGAAGCTGATTCAGCTGAGAACTGAGCTATGTACAAACCCAGGAGGGACAGCGTCCAGGCAGAGGGGACCAGCCATGCGGAGGGAATTCTGCCAGTTCAAGAAGCCCAGTGTCTGAAGCACTGTGGGGGATGGGGTGGGCGGAGTGGGCAAAGCCGTAGAGGACTGGAAGGGATTTGGGATGTTCCTCCAAGGGAACAGGAACTCACTGGCAGGTCTTTAAGCTGAGGGCTATATGATACAACCTGGGTTTTTACAGCCACTTTGGCTGCCATAGGGAGGTTGGATTGGAGGAAAGCAAAGGGAGGAACAGGCAGGCCGGCTGGGGAACTGATAAGGTCTGGGGTGGGATACTGGTGGAGGCCTGGGCAGGGCAGTGGGCAGACAGAAGCAGACAAACTCAAGCGCAGTTCTGGAAGGAGGAGTGCCAAGTCCTGTGGGGCATCAGTTAGGCTGATGGGAATAGTCACCGCTCTTGAGTCGCTGCCACCCACAGTTCTCAGTGCTCTGTGTCCATTAGTTCCTTTAATCCTCCGCCCAACCCCACAGGGAAGGCCCCATCATCATCCTCTCTTGAGGGATAGATAAATGGAGTCCCAGAGAGGGTCCACAACTGCCCCAGAGTCACCCAGCTGGTTGGTGGCAGAGGTGGAATTAAACCCAGGCAGCCAGCTCTGGAATCCAAGCCCTTACCTGCCGGCCTCTGCTGCCGGAGCCTGCATTCTGCATTCTGGACATCTGGGGGATGGCTGTGACAGACCTTGGCCAATAGGTGTGGGCATCTTTTCTAACTTTCTGTCCCTCCTGTCCTAGAAGACTTGTGATACAATCACAGGTAAGTTACCCAACCTGGCTGACAGTCAAGAAAAATGAAGCCAAATTATTTTTCAGCTTGAAAGAGAAAAATAGCTCTGCTCCCAGATTAAATATGGCATCAGGTGGAAAATAACTAGGTTCAAAGTCATCGTACAGTCTCAGTTACTTTCAGAGGGTCTGTTCTCGGACCACACAGCGTCAGTGGTTAAGATGGCATGTTCACATCCCACCTCTGCTGCTTGCTTGTCCTGAAACACTGGGTAAACCACCTCGGTTTCCTCATTCCAGGTGGAGTGATACTAAGCTTGTCCTCACTGTTGTTGTGAGGATTAAATGAGAAAGTCTACCAAGGAGGTCAACTACCTTTTTCTGTAAAGGGCCAGATAGTAAATATTTTAGGATCTGTGGGCTATGCAGTCTCTCTCACAACTATTCACTTCTGCCATTGGAGCATGAATACAGCCAGACAATATATAAACTAATGGGTGTGTCTGTGTGCCAATAAAACTTTATTTGCTCAAGCAGTGGGCCGATTTGGCTCATGGACCATAATTTGTCAACCCCTGATCTATATGAAGAGCTTAGTTCACAGGGCCAGCCCAAGTTCAATCAGTGCAGTAGGAGCCAGGTTGCCACACACACCCAGATGTCACTGAATAATGACAGGTAGGATGAAAAGCTGTTTCCCTTCACATAGGCCCATGCCCAAGCAAGCAGTGTTTGCTCATCGTCTGGACAAACCTTACTGAATCTTGTTAGGAAACTTTTCTCATTGCCCCTTGGCAAATAGCATTATTTACCTTTGTTTAAATAGCTACAGGGAAATAACACAATTGAGCAAACTAGAGGCAAGGAAGTTAGGAATACTGAGTCTTTTTTTCTCAATTTATTAAGCAACACTTAAGAATAGGTAGCAACTTAAAGAAGCATAAAGAAACATGTAGAAGCATAACACTACAAACACCCATGAACTGACCGCCCAACTTAAAAAATAAAAAATAAAGGAAGGTTATATCTCTCTTTCTTCTCAAAAATACCCACACCTCTGCTTTTGGTGTTTATCCTCCCTCTACATTTCTCTATGTAGAAGAGGGGTCAGAAAACTTTTTGTAAGGAGCCTGGTGGCCAGGCAGAAAGCACGAAGCTGACCACATGTGCTTAAAGCCCTCTTGACCTGCCTTTCCCTTCCCTAATTTTAATAGTGCTCTAGGATGTTAAAAAAAAAAAAGTCAGTACAACTGCAGTGAGAAAATAGCACCTTGAAACCAGCCTCAGTGTCTTGGAGGCCATACAGGTTCCACGCTGACCTGGGAAACACACGAAATGAAGAACCTCTGGAGCCAGTCTGTCATCACCTGGGAATGCACACACGGTATTGCTAGACCATTTTGTTGCTCAAGAGAAGCTGTAAATCCATATTTTGGTGGATACGTCCTGATTTATTAAACAAAAGCAATTAATTTCAGATTTTCCTTGAAAATATGCAGGACAAGCAAAATACAACTGTAGGCTAACTTCAGCCCACAAGCCACCAGTTTACGACTCCTGGCTTAGAAACTGATAAAATGACATGCTGTCTTGATTCAGTAGCTCTTCAGCAGATGACAAGGATGCATCCTAATCATGTGTCCCTGGTGCTTCTTTTTCCTCCCTCCAAGGCATCAAGACAGAAGACAGCTTGAACCATTCCCCCAGCCAGAGTGGATTCCTCAGCTACGGCTCCAGCTTCAGCACCCCACCCACTGGACAGAGCCCATACACCTACCAGATGCACGGTTAGTGTGGTGCTGTGGCCCCTCCCTGCCCATCTCTCAGGCAATGCCTGAGTTGGGTGTCCAGTCATTCATTCATTTATTCAGCAGATTTATTGAGCACCTACTATGTGCCAGGATCTATCTCAAGTAGTGGAGTTACAGTGGTGGACAGAATAGATAGGAGATCTACCCTCGTGGCAAATACATGGCAGAAGGGAGATTGACAGTGAACAAGGTAACAGATAAACTGACTAGTTTTGGAAGGGGTTGAGTGCAATGAAGCAAATAACAGTGTTTGGATAGAGAGTCATGAGCAGTTGAAGGGTCAGGAAATCTGGGATGTGTAAGTTTAGACAGAGTCATCAGGGAAGATTTTTAAGATTTAACATTGGACAGAGACCCAAAAGGAGAGTCAGAGCCATCCACGTGCAGACCCTGAGGAAGAACATTCCAGGCAGAGGGGTTAAGTAATGCAAAAGCTGTATGACTGGAAATGTCTTGATGTGTGTGAGGCACAGAGTGGAGACCAGCTAGGCGAGAGCAGGGTCAGTGGGATGTGGGAGAAGAGAGTCTTGGAGAGAGAGAAGTGCATGGTCCTGAGGGCTGTGGGTAGGAGTGGGCTTTGGTTTTAAGTATGGTGGGACAGGCAAGTCCATTGGAGACTCCGAGAAATGCTGGGGGTTGGGGATAGACAGGGAAAGGAGCTGTTATTCCAGGTAGGAGGTTTGTGGCTCTGCGTTCCCATAGGGTGGCTATAGAAAGGAAGGGAAGAACTTCAGTGTGTAACCCCCACTCCACACCCTGAGAAACTGGCTTTCTGGATTCTCCTGTGCCCATCTCCACTTTTACCATCCAAGGACCCAGCTCTACTCTGCAGTCCCACTGGGAGCAGGATGGGGCTAATGCATGGAGCAGAGGGCTGATGGCAGTCATTTAGGGGATTCTCATCTTGTTTTATTTCTCCTTTAGAGAAACCTGGTAGAAAAGAACATTCAGGGTCTGAAAAGTAATATGTAAAAATGAAGGGGTAATGACAAGGCCATGGGCTAATGAGTAATTGCACTTTTCTTTTAAAAAAAACTGTTCTCAAGTATTGTCACTCCATCTTCTTTTATTAAGGAAGCAATCAAAATGGATATCCAGGGCAGCCTTTCAGGGAAAAACATTGTGAAGGGACAGCAAATAATCTTAGGGACATGTGCAGAGAAAGGGAGGGATGAGCATCAATGGCCAGCCCTTGGAACAGCTCCCATGCAAAGTCCTGCAGCAGAGTTTGTGGGTGACACCATCAGCTAATAATGACCACTCACATGGTGTCGTATGGATCACCTTATACAATCTTCACAACACTCTGAAGTGTTAATACTGTTTTAAAATAATAAAATAATACCTATTTTATGGAATAGGAAACTGAGGCATAGAGAGAATGATTGATTGGCCCAACATCAGGACAAAGAGTTGAGATTTTCCTGCAGGTGCAATGGGAAACAATGTACTGAGTCTGTTAGGGCTCTAGTGGAATCCCACCTCCAGTCTCACCCAAAGCCCAAGTTCTGTGCCATGGCACTCTCCTGCCTTCCCTGCTTCTGCTGTCCCCTCTGTCTCCCTGCAGTGACCTTTCTGAGTCCCACTAAAGAGAACAAGGTTCTGGGACCCATCCCCAAGTGGGGAGTGAATTATGATACTAAATCTGACAATAAGGCCTGTATGACACTGAATTTGACCTTGGAAATTAGTCCATCTCAAACCAGTTATTCACTCTGCAAATAGGAGCTGATTGCCTCAGGGCTTCTGAGGCTTCAAGGTCGAGCAGCAAACACAGTCCACCCTCCCCCATTCTCACATCCACCTACTCCCCATCCACCCTTGCATCCATCTTCATTCACTGGATGTTATTGAATACCAGCTCAATGCTTGGCACCCTTTTAGTCCCTAGGGACACCACAGTCAACAAAGATAATTCCCTCATGGAGAAAGACAGACAATAATCAATTAACAAATAGATAGATCCTTACAGGTTTTGATAAAGCTTATGAAAGACAAAACCAGGGCCGTGTGAGGGCAGTGAGGAGGGGAATGGTGATTGACATTACCCAGGGGGTTAGAGAGAACTGAACCGTGAAAAGCAGAGCTAGCCTGAGTAGCTGGAGACGGGCAGCCTGGGCAGAGGGAGCAACACAAGAGCAGGCCCGGAGGCAGGAAAAGGCTCCCAGTGTTGAGAAACCCCAGAGGAGACTTTTGAATCTGAGCATAGTAAGTAAAGGGAGATGAGATTGGAAGCTGAGTCTCCCTGAACCAGGACATACAGACTCTGCTATTTCTTCTCTGGTCCTTAGCAACCAGGAGGTAGGCATCATCATCTCTGCTTAACATACAATGAAAGCGGGACTCAGAGAGAGGAAATGACTTGCCCAAGGTCACAGGGCCATTAAGTGTTCAGAGCTTCCAATTTAGGTTTCTAGAATTCCAGAATCTGTGCTGTTTCCTCGAAGAGCTATTTTCTGGACTCCTTTAGGATTCCAGATAACCATCATAAGCTCCATGTGTACACCATTGCCCTTAATCCTCCCAATAGCCCTATGACATAGGTTCTGTCATTATCCCCATCTTACAGGTGGAGAAACTGAGACACAAAGGGTAAAGTAACTTGCCCAAGGTCACATGGCTATGGCAGTGGGATTTCAAGCCCAGCAGTTGCACTCCACCAGAGTGCACAGGCACATAACCCCCACACCATCCTGCCCTCTGTAGATTCATCCAGGCAGTGATTCCCGTGGATAAGCCCTGGCCTAGACCCTACCCCCACCACACACTTCAAGCCCCACCAGCCCCTCACAAATAAAAAAACATCTCCTGCTCTGTGCCCTCCCAACCATGGGAATAATCCAGGTTATTTTCTCATCATCCTCAAGGCCCAGATGCCAGAAGGGCTCCAGCAGCAGCTGGACTTTGTCCCAATTAACTGCCTTCAGTCTGATGCTAATTGCCATAAACTGCTCTTGAGACAGCCCAGGCATTTTGCAAGCCTGACATATTCCTCCTTAAGTATTTTTTTCAAGCGCACACACACAGAAAACTCACACACCATTCCCATGTGCTTCCTATTAACTTTTGTTCCCCCAAGTTGTTCCAGAGGAGAAATAAACTTTCTCCAACTGCTCTGTGGGCATTTCAGAATGGGAAGCTGTTGGTTGAGCCTAGTTTTTTCAGAGGAAGAAAGGAATGAAGAGGGAAATTGAAACTGGTTGAGTTTAAGGCCTGAAAGCACTGACTCTGAGTGAAATTGGTCCATGTCTAAGAAGCCAGAATGAGTCTTTTTCCTTCCCAAGAATCCAAAGGTTAATTTTGTAGAAGGGAAAACATAAGTAGGAACCACCCTATCATTTTACGGGTGAGTAAACTGAGGTCCTGAAGCAGAGTGGCTCATGTAAGATCACAGAGCAAGCAGTAGATAAGCCGGGATGCCTCCCCCTGAGCTTCTACCTAATCTCATAAACTTCCAGAACCTTCCACAGGGCCACAGCCCCAACAAGGCCCTGGGTTGAGATAACACTGCCCCTCCACTGAATGTACGATAAATGTAAAAGAGAAAAGTTCACAGCATTCGTTCAACCTTTGCATGGTTGTTCTTTTTCTTTTTTTAAGCTCACCCCAGGGGGGTTCATAGCTGCAATGTATTTCTTATGGGTTTGATTTTTTTTTCTTTCTTTTTGGCTTCTCCTGCAAAAACATTGCTATTCACAGAAATGACCACAAAGATTAAAAAGAGAAGAAAATGTCTTGAGAGTTTTGAGTGTGTTGTAAAAACATTTTGGTGCCACGGAGGGGTTAAGAGCCCTGGACGAGGCCGCAGTCAGTCCTGGCTGTGTCCCACACCCCACAACTTGACTTCGGTGAGACTCCTGACTTCTCTCTGCCTTTTGGTTCGCTCCCCTGTGGAACTCGCATCATAGCAAGAGAGGTGACCTCATGGGGCTGTGGGGGGACTAAGTGGAATGATTCATGGGCACATCAGATGAGGTCCATAAAGGCTGGGTATTCTTTTTATTATTCTTGTTATTCCTTTCATAGCATGGTAGTTAAAAGCACCAGCTCTGAAGTCAGGCTGAGTTAACTTCCCAGCTCTGCAAGGTACCAGCATGTGACACTGAGCCAAGTTACTTCTCAGTATCTCAGTTTATTGCCCCATAAAATGGGTGTGCTAATAGTACTTACACGTGCAGAGCCATGATTATTAAAGGAGCCAGTGGATGTGAAGTATTTAGAACAGGGCCTGGCACAAACTTCGTGCTCTACAAATGTTAGTTGTCAATACTGTTACCCTAATTTCAGGCTTGATAGCTACGTTTTTCCCAAGTTCACTTCTGTTTTCTGAACTCTTAAGTTTTGTTAAGTAGGTAGTCATGGCCAGAGGAAAAAAGAATACTGATTTGAGACTGTTGAGCCATCCACATCCACAGAAACTCCCCTTCTGGTGACATCTACCTTATAGGTGGATTTAAAAACAGAGGGAGCCTCTTAATGGCCATTCCTTGGTATTTACCAAAGGTCAGAGAACATTAATACTGAAGCTCAGAACCCAGGTCAACCATTCAGAAGCAACATGGAAGCATGTGATTCGAGGATGTGTAGGAAAATTCAGTCCAGTGAAAGGTATTTCAAGCCAGTGACTGCAATCTGAGATCTGCAAGGCCAGTTTGGGTCAGATTTATAAAATCTAGCACCATCTCTAGCACCAGTAGTCTGCGTGACTCTGGCAAGTCACTAAACTTTGATGATCTGTATTTCACAGCTCAGCATTCACAAATGCTCATTGAAAAAATAACGAAATTGGGGAAGGTCATGCTCATTTACCAAATACATTTGGTAAAAAGTATGTAGCACAAAATTAGAGGTCATCAGTGCAGGACTTTTCAGAGCCTTTGTGGACTGATGTGCCTTGTAACTCTCCAAGAATAGAATTCAGTAGTCAGTGTTCCCTTTGAACAGGGACCCTCTCCCCAAGCATATGTTCCATACTCAGTGGGAAGTCCTGGATGTCCCATCTTTAGAGCCCTTTCTATGTTACAATTGTTTGATTCTCTAATTTTTAAAAAGGTGAATTGTGTATGTATTCCCTTTTTCCTATATTTTATTTTTTGCTGAGACATAATTCACACACCAGAAAATTCATCCTTTTAAAGTATACAATTCAGTGATTTTACTGTATTCACAAAATTGGGCAGCCATCACCATTATCTAAGCCCACAACATTTTAACCACCCAAAAAAGAAACTCCATGTTCATTAGCTAGCGCTCCCTATGTCCCCTCCCACCAATGTATTTTCTTTTGTTATAAGAAAAAAAGACATATTTAAAGTTTCCCTTCCTTTATATTAATTTTTTATACGTTTACCTACTTGAAACATTCCCAGTAATCTCAGAAATCACTCTCCCACCCTCGTCCTATATACCCACTCAGTTTCCACACCACCAGTGGTTAACCACTTATACTTGGTCCTTGTGAACCTATCCAGAATTTCTTTTTGCAAATAGAAATGAACATGAACACAACCAACTGTATTGCATATTTTTTCTATGACAAGGAAATGATGTCAGAATAACTCTGAAGTTGGATTGGTTCATTTGCTTTTAAGATTTTTCTCCTTACCACTGGTTTTAAGCCATTTAATTTTGATGTGCCTTGGTGATCTGAGTTCGAGCTTCTCAGATTTGTGAATTTATATTTTTCTTCAGATTTGGAAAAAGTTTGGCCATTATTTCTTCAAACACCCCCGTCCCCCTCCCCCATAGACTCCCATGTGTCTTCAAGTCCACTATTCTTTTCACCTGCAGCTGATCTGATCTGCTGTTAATTATACCTACGGCTTTTTTATTTTTTCATCTCATGCGTAGTTTTCATCTCCCGAAGTTTGATTTCAGTCTTTTTTTAATATCTACCATACCTCTACGTAACACATCCAGTCTTTCCTCTAGCCCCCTGAACAGACAGAATGCAGGTATAGTAACTGTTTGAATGTGCTTATCTACTAAGTCTGTCATCTGTGGCATTGCTGGGTCATTTTTCATTGAATTTTCTCCTTGTTGTACGTCATATTTTCCTGCTGCTTTTCCTGCATGCTAAGTCTTGATTGGGTGCGTGACAATTACGGATTTTACCGTTTGGGTGCTCGGTATTTTTCTATTCCTATGAGTACTCTTGAGCTTTGTTCTAGGATGCAGTCAAGTGGAAATAGCTTGATCTTTTCAAGTCTTGCTTTAAGCTTTGTTAGGGAGGGCAGTGCAACATTTGGTCTAGGGCTCTCTCGACCTAATACATTTTCCCACCACCAAGGCAAGGCTTTCTGAATACTCTACCCAAGGCCTCATGAATTATAAAGTTTTTCACTCTGGCTGGTGAGAAGAGGAACTATTCCCAACTCTTATGGTCCCTGAGGATTGTTCCTTATAATTGTTTCAAGTGGTTCTCTCCCAGCCTTGAGTAATTTCTGCACAGGCATGGGTTAATCAGTACCCAGGTGGACCCACGAGGGGAAATGTCTGCAAATCTCCATAGCATTCTCCCCATGTGGCCCTCTTTTTTGTGGTGCTGCTCTGTGAATTCTAACCACTTTGGCTTCCCCGGACCTGCAGCTCCATCTCCTCAGCCCAGACAGCCAGCTGGGTCCCCTACCCTGCAAACTCTCCACGCTGAAGCAGCCATACGACTCACCCCTCATTTCCCCTCTCAAGGACTAGTGTTTCGTTGCCTGATGCTCAGTGCCCTGAGAATCTAGTTTTTTAAACCTGTTCATGTGTGAGGGTGAATCCAGTCCCTGTGACTCAGTCTTGGCCCGAAGTGGAAGTATGACTGCCTTGGTTCATTTTTACCCGCAGCGCACATGGTAACAGCAGCTGAATACGCAATGCATGATCAGGTGGAGGCAACAGGCCTGTAGGAATGCAGTTCTGTCCCTGGTGCCCCATGTTTTTCCTCCAACCTCTGTTTGGCCATATGCTCTGTTTTTGAAGAATTTATTTCACAGTTCCCCACAGTCTGGCCCATTTTGCCCGTGTTTCTATAATTCAACACCTCCATCATCCTTACACCCCCTTCCGTCAGGATGTCTTTGCCTCCTTTTTACAGCTAAGCCCTCTATTTAATGTAGCACTTCTCTATTGACTGTTTGTTTTTTTCACTGTGCTCTTGTTTTTATTGGAACTGTTAGTGCTTTTGTTCAGCACTCTGGTTGCAAAGTTGCATTGCTTTTGAGTAATCTGCCCCAACTCTCCTTTTTCCCATAAGCCCCATTATTTGGTGCACGATTTTACACAGCACATGGCTTTTCAGGAAGGCGTTAGCACATTATGGCAGAAACACTTGTATTTATTCTTATTTTCGTAGGTAACACACCGTACACACTCTTCTGCACTTCACTTTCTTATCTGTGGAGAACTTTCTAAGTCAGTATATAGAAAGAAAGCCGAATGCCTCATTCTTTTCACAGATGATTACTATTCTATTAATGATGTGCTTTAAATGATTTAACCAGTTCCTTATTGAGTGTTTCCAGTCATTTGCACTTACCACCAATATGGCTATAAATAACTCTCTCTACATATCATCATTTTGTTTTTCTCCAAGTATACTTGAGGGACAAGTTCCCAGAAGTAGAATTCTGGGTCAAGGAGAAAGTCCGTATTTAAATTTGGTAGATCTCTCCAAGTTACCCCAGGGGGATTCTACCAATTTAAACTCCCACCAGCAGTGTCTGAGAGTGCCTCATTTAGTGTCATCTAGTTATTGGAGTTTTTTCCAATCTGATGCATGAAAAACAGTATTTCAGTGTAGTACTATTTTGTAAGTGTGTCTTATAACGATGAGCTTCTTTTCAGATCTTTAACCAATTTGTGTTTCCTTTTCTGTGAGCTAGGAAATTAGACTCAAAAAACTATGCAAAGGAAAGTAATGAGGTAGTAGGCTTACCAATATTTAAATATTATAAAGCCTCAATAATCAGGCATGGTTCTGGTATATGAATAGACTGATGGGCCAGTGGAGGAGCGCATACAGTCCAGAAAGAGACAAAACATAGCAGGGAATTTTCTACATGGCATAGAAGACATCTTAAGTGAGAGAGAAAAGATGAACTATTCAATGAAAGGCCATGTGGGGGAAAAAATCCATTCCTCTTGCTATATACCAGGAAAAAATCCAAATGGATCAATGGTTTCAATGTAAAAAGTAAAATCATGAAGAACTAGAATGAGAATGAGCAAAATTTTTATAACCTTGGAGTAGAAAAAGCTTTTCTAATCATAACTCAGACATCCAAAAGCCACCAATGAAAAGACTGACAAATTTAACTATGGACTGAGGGAAGGGACTGGGGAGGGGGAGAGGGCACAGCAAAGAATGCCGGAAGTAAGGAAACAAACAGAACAAAAAGCAAATGGCAAACTGGAAAGAAATGTTTACACCTCAAGTCACGAAACAAGTTTGTTACTCTTTTCTAAATGATTCTACAGTTTTATGGACTGACCCTGCTCTGGGACATGATTCTTCTAAAGAAAAGGGAGGTGTGAGTGAGGTATAATGTTACAGGGAGTGGTGGGGACTGTGGCAAACTACGTGTCCATCAAAGATGGGGGCAGGTGTTACTCAGTTTTAGCCCATTGCTGCCACAGTAGAATGGGGCCCCAGGGAGGCCAAATCTTTCCATTTTTTCAAGGTAATCCCCAAAACTATATATTAATGTGAAATCCCATTCCTTTTCAATATTGGCGACAGATTTGAAAACTCTCTTGAAAATCCCTTGTGAAGCAGGCAAGTATAAGGCTGGTCTTGATGCCTCCGTCTTACAATCTGGTTATATATTTTCTTAACTGGACCACAGGGTCTGAGACCAGGAATGGTAGGAGAAAGTTACCAGGTGGTGGTGACATGGGGGAGCTAGAAAGATCACACCTTTTGGTCCCCATCTCTGATTTATGCCATCAGCAAGGCGCGCCCAGGGGACTCGAGGGATGGCACAGTTATGACTGAGTTGAAGCCCAGTAGCCTCCTCCTGATGAAGTGGAGCTATTTCCATGGTTCTTGGCAGCAGCACCTTTCAGGCTGTCCTGGCTCAGCCAGTTTTGAGCAGGCTTAGTCTGCCTGGTCTCACTTTGTCGGTCAAGACAGGAGCCAGGCTTGGCATATCCCACAGGTTCCTGGACTGAGGTCAGGTTTCCTGGTGTGAATCAGCAACTCCTGCACACGATGAAGTGGGTGAGGTTTTCCAACACATGTCAGCACTTCTGTGCCGTGCAACACCTCCACCCTCGGTGGTCACCTTCTTGTCACCTTCACACATGTTGGCAGGCTGGCTGCCTCCTGCTTGAGCTGAAGTCTGCTGGATTTAGGACATAGAGAGTTTAAATGGATGGTCTTTTCCTCTGGTTTCATAACAAGTTTGATTTGGTCACCCCCATCTCCAAAAGGCACTGGAGGTGACAGATGAAAACAGCTGGAGGGATTGAGAGCAAGTTTAGGAATCAGGTGGGAGTTTAGTAAACAATTATTCACCCAGGCAGCGCTGTCCTGCCGGCCTTTGTGTGATGCTGGGAAAGTCTGTGTCTGTGCTGTCTGATATGGGAGCCACTAGCCACCTGTGGCTATTGAGTGTCGAAATGTGGCTTGTGCAACTGAGGAGCTAAATTTTTAGTTTTGTTTAATTTTAACTAATTATAACCTAAATGTAAATGTGGCTAGTACTGGACAACACAATTCTAAGGGATGATTAAAAGCCAACTCTTAACCTGGTTAATGCTGGGGTCGGAGAGGGTGATTATGGACTGAGTGGTTGTGTCCCCATAGAATGCCTATGTCGAAGCCCTAGCCCCTGTGTGGTGGGATTTGGAGATGCTGCCTTAAGGAGGCAGTCAAGGTTGCATTAGGTCATGATGAGATGGGTGTCCTTATAAAAAGAGGAAGAGAGAGATCTTTCTCTCCCTCTCCAAGTACATACCATGAGGAGAGGCCATGGGGTCATCTGCACGGCTAGAGGGGGCCATCTGCACGGCTAGAGGGGGCCTGCACGGCTAGAGGGGGCCGTCTGCATGGCTAGAGGGGGCCGTCTGCAAGGCTAGAGGGGGCCGTCTGCACGGCTAGAGGGGGCCGTCTGCATGGCTAGAGGGGGCCATCTGCAAGGCTAGAGGGGGCCGTCTGCACGGCTAGAGGGGGCCATCTGCAAGCCGGGAAGAGTGCTCTCCCTGGGAACCAAACCAGGAACCTTCATCTTAGACTTCCCAACCTCCAGAATTGTGAGAAATACATTTCTGCTGCTTAAACTTACCCAGTCTATGGTATTTCATTATGAAAGCCCAAGCTGATTAAAACAGTAGGTTTTCCTGAGACATTCAAAAGCAGAGGTTGGAAAGCTGAGAGCTTAGGAAATTCTTTAAATTTCCATTTTGGAGGTGCTTCACCTCCTTCACTTCCTGTCCCCACTGTGAGAGGGATTTTCAAGGCAAAGAAATGAGGGTATAAGAAGACACCCCAAG
The DNA here is from genome assembly GCF_040802235.1 of Manis javanica. NCBI lineage: Eukaryota > Metazoa > Chordata > Mammalia > Pholidota > Manidae > Manis > Manis javanica. The sequence continues at coordinate 12,408,765 of NC_133160.1, read as the reverse complement.
GGTCTGCTCATGGAGGTTAAAGCTTGTGGGGGACAGAGACTGGTGCCTTCATATAGCCCTTATTCCAGCAGATGAGTGGAGTGTCTTCTCTGTGCCAGGCACAGTGCCAGCCACTAGGAACACAGAGGTGAGCAAGACAGACATGGCCCTGCCCCCATGGGGTTCACAGCCCAGGCTGGGAGACAGGCAGTAATCAAATGGCGACATAAGACATGGAAAGTTGCACCTGTAAAGTGCCAGGAAGCAGGGCCAAGACGGCCTCCACAACAGTCTGGCTCCAAGTCTGTTCTCTCTACTCTGGTCACAGACCAAGATGCCTTGGGAGCCCAGCCCACAAGGTCAGTGTGTGGGGCCAGCTGGAAGGGTCCTGTGATGAACTGGGCAGCCCCAGCCCTACGTAAGGTTGCAGCCCGGCTCTACCAAAGCTGCTGGTTGTCATGCAATGGGCCAGTAATTCCAAATGCTCAGGACCAAAAAGAAACACACCAGAAATCTGGTACTTTATAAGGTATTTCCCAACTTGAAAAAGTTTGTGGCAACAAATTAAATACTGTGTAGTCCATGTCAGGAGACAGCAGTCCAGGCCACATGTGCTTAAGAAACATCAAGATGGGCTCCGTGGTTTTGAATCAGGGCATGACATGGCATCTCTTAGTTTTAACAGGCTCCCTTTAGCTGTTGTATGGAGAATAGACTGTGGGTGGGAAATGAAGGGTGAGACCCTTGGGGAGGCTACTGCAGTAGTCCTGGTGAGAAAGGATGACGCTTGGCTCTGGGTAATTGTGGAGTGGGGAGAAGTGGGCAGATTCTGGATATATTCTGAGTGTGAAATTGACAGGAATTGCTGATGGATTGGGTCTGGGGTGTGAACTTAGAAGGGAGACAGAGCTGGACTGCTGGGGCTCCATGACCCTAGCATGTTCCCTGTTAGAGAAGGGAAGCCCCTGGTCCATGTCTCTCTGGAGCCCAGGGAAGGAGCTTCATTTTCAAGCCCAGTTTCCTTGGAAGGCAATTGGGTGCGGCCAGTGAATGGGGAGCAGTCTGGACACCAAGGCTATTACACCCATGGTTCTTAACCCCATCAGACACATTGCCCCCTTTTTATAACAAATATCCTGGAAAGCCCCTTTACTATCATCAAATTGAATGCATATGTAATTTAACCTTATACATATTTTTTTAAAGTCAAAACAGAATGTCCTTACTGTAAAATAAAGAAATGAAGTCATTTATAAACTATATTTTTAAACACATAACTACCCAGGCATGACCACACTAGGTGATATAGTGAAAAAGTCGAGCACACCCATGTGACGGCTCAGGAGCTGGGCTGCACGGGAAGCAGAGACACCACCAGTAGTGCCGCCATTAATAGTAATGTGACTTTCCATAATAGTAGACAGCTCTTATGATAAAGTCCCAACAAAATAAAGGGCAGCCATCTGCTAGTGACAGCAGTGGAGATGTTATCAGAAATCACCCTGATGGAGGGCTAGCCTCCAGAGATATGTCATCCCAGAGATCGTGGACATGAGGGTCATAGAATAAATTAAGATGCTCAAATGTTGTGGTTTATTAAATTGACTTAAACTGAAAAACAAGGGGAAAGAGAATGGAGTTAGCACATTTAAGATTAAGTGCAAGGACGTGGAAGGGCCACATTGTAGCTCACCAGTTACCCTGATGGGCTGCGGTGCTTTTAGGCATATTTCTAGGGTCAAGGGCACTTGGGGCCAGAATGGCACCATAATGGTCGTCACTAGTGGGTGGCCAATTTGGGGCTGGTATAGCTTGTCAGTGCAGAGGTGGCATGAATTGGTTCTACTTAATATTTAAGGCTTGCCTAACTCCTTCCATCCCTTTGTATCTATAAGCAACACTTGTGTTTCTTCCATATAGGCCATTCATATAGTCCATTCATCTTATCTTTTATATGTCATATAAGGTTACTAACTTTGTTATTTTCTTCTTAACCTATCTTTAGAGTTGTGCCTTTATCTCACAACCTACTTGCTTACACACTAAGTTTCTGTAACACGTCTTAGGAGTTACATCCATCCCACCTTTTTTCTTATTTTTCTATTGAACAAAATTGAATACTGTTCAATATTCAGTTAAGAATAGCTGAATACGTTATAGTACAGTATAGTTACAATTGAACATGTTACATTAGCTTTCCTGCACATTTTAATGTTAATATTAAAACCCTGAAAAAAAATCCTTTGTATTTATTTATGTGTAAAATGGACTGATATGCTAGGATAGGGACTAGCAAATGTTTTCTGTAAAAGGGCCAGATAGTAAATATTTAAGACTTTGTGGACCATAGGTCTCTGTCCCAAGTACTTGCAGCTTTGCGACTGTGGCTTGAAAGCAGCTATAGATCATATGAAGTGAATGGGCAAGGCTGTTTTCAAATAAAACACTATTTTCGAAAACAGATGGTGGGCTGGATTTGGCCCTCGGACTGTAGTTTGCTGACCCCTGTGTTGTAGATCAGATCATTAAAGCCAGGTCTTCACCTCTGTCAATGTCTGGTCAGACGTTCAAACACCAGTGGAACCCGGGGAAATTCTTCTTTTCCTGAACTATTCCATGTATTGCAGAACTCCTGTCGCTTCTGTCACCTGCCCACTGTCCCTAATGTCCTCAATAAATATGTTCCCACAAATTTCCAAGCACCCCTAGGGGATATCACAGTGCCCTTGAGAGCCACTGGTTTATACAGAGGCAGGTACAGGCGTGGGGAGAGAGGGCTGTGGGTGCAGGGAAGACCATCTGTCATTCACTCCGCAAATATTCATGAGTGCCAGCCCTGTTCCAGGCAGCAGGCTAGGTGCAGCTGTACAGCCCTGAGTGGACAGCCAAGGCTTGCCATTGTAGAGTTTGTGTCTCAGTGAGAGGATGCAGGGATATGGTGTGTTCTCTGCTGGAGCCAAGCGGCCATAATGAATTCCATAGTCTGGGTGGGTTAAACAACAGAAGTCTATTTTCTCGCCTTTGTAGAGGCTGGGATGTTCTGGAGCCAGCTGATTGAGTTTCTGGTGAGAGCTCTTTCCCCGGCTTGAAGACACCTTCTCGCTGTGTCCTCACATGACCGTTCCTCAGTGCGCATGAGGACAGAGCCATCTCTGGTGTCTCTTTCTGTTCCTATAAGCACAGCAGTCCTACTGGATTAGAGCCCCACCCTATGACCTCATTTAACCTTATGCCCTCATTTACTTACTTCCCTCAAGGCCCAGTCTCCAAATACAGCCACATTAGGGGTTAGGACTTCAACATATGAATTCTGGGGACACACAACTCAGTCTATAGCAGGCAGCGAGCAAATGAATAAGTAAATGGCTGTAATGAAGTGGCGGTGATGAGCTCCCTGAGGAGAGTAAATGGAGCTCCCATGGGGAGGAGGTCTGATTTGGAGGGTGGGCAGGCAGGGTGTCTGAGAAGGACAGTAGAGCTGGCACATGCAAATTAAGAAAAGCAGCCATGGCTCAGGAATGTTCCCAGTAGACAGGAGGCCTCATGGCTGGTGTGCAAAGGGGAGAGGCTGCAGGGTGGAATTGGGGTGCCCCACTTCAGACAGCCTTGTGGCCATGGGGAGGCATTCCAATTTTGTGTTGAGAGTACCAGGCAGCCATCAGGGTTTTAAAACAAGATGGGTGATCTGGTTTGCATCTTACAAAGACCACATGGCTGCTGTGGGGTGAGAGGACTGTATGGGTGCCATGGAGGATGCAAGGAGACCAGGAGGTCTCTCCTGGAGAAAGGGCCTGCCCCACCCAGTCCCTCCTCCCTTGTCCTTTAGGTCAGGCACAACGGAGCCAGTATTCACAGCCCTTGCTGTAACAACACCTACCAGATCCTCTTGACCCCATTCAGAAAATTCTAGAATCACTCCAACTTGTCCTTTCACTTCTGAAGGAACAAAGATCCAGAGAGGGATGTTGTTGCCCAACTGTTACTTGTTTTTCATTCTTAATTCTAACCTTTTAATGAAATAGGAAATAAACCCATACCAGGGTCTGTCTCTGCAAAATCTGTTGAGAATGTGTCAGAATAAATCTCTCTGATAATTTTTTGGGGGGTGGGGAGTGGATGGAAAGTGAGAACAAGAAAACAACAATGAACCAAAAAACTACAGAAACACACAAATGGAGAGTCCTATTTGGGGAACAATTTCTGAATGGGGTTGAGAGGACCTGGTAGATGCTATTACAGGCAAATGCTGCCTTACTAATTCCTTAGAGGGAAAAGTGGGGAGCAGCCTCGGCCTATCCCCCAGCAGTCGGCTGTCTGCGCCAGAACTGAAAGCGATAATGAAGGAGTGGGCAGCCAGGGGAGGGGGCGTGCAGCCTTGAACAGGCAGCCATCGATTAGGCAAGAGACACAGACACTGCAGATTCATCCCCACTCAAAGAGAAACAAGTCAGGTTATGCCAGACAAAATTTGCACCCTTTGAACAAATCAAATTTGTGCTGCTCCTAAGAGTTCAGTGGGGAAAGGGAATGGGGAACTGGCCGGGAATTCCTCTGATTCTCTCAGGAAGGGCTCTCTCTTTCCACCTTACCTCACCCGTGGTAGTTTCCTAGTGCCCCAGGAGCAGCATGATCTCCCAGACCCTACTCCTCCTTTCTTTTTACATTGCCTTTTAATTTTTCATGTATTTATTTTAAATCACATAAGTAATTAGTGTGTGTCTCTCCAGAAGCTCTATTTTCTGACTCCCTAGTTCTCCAGGGTTTGAATCCCAGCACTTCCACTTACTAGTTGTATGGCTTTAAGCAAATGACATCCCTGAAATGATTTTCTCATCTGTGAAATGGGGTCTGTAGAAATAGCTGACCTCCCAGGCTGTCGTGGAGCTGGATGCTAGGAAATACGAGCACAGAGCTTAGGACAGTGCCTGAAACAGCATCGGCGATGATTCTTACGGATATACTGTGGTATTTATCCACTCCCCTTTGCCTGGGCAGTTAGATTATTTCCAATATCTCACTGTTTGTACTTCCTCCGAAGCTTGCAGTCTCTACACCTTTTCCACCCTGGTGTGTGGCCTGCTGTTCTGGAGTATCGGTCACTGCACTGAAACTTTGCTTGCTGGGCCATTTGCTGTCCTGCTATTTTGTCCAAGATCCTCATTTCTGTGTGTGTGTTTGTCTCCCTTGGTGGCAACCAGGGCTCCTTACAACTTCCTCAGCAGGCCTCACCAGGCCTCCTTAGCCCTTTGCTATGCCAGCTCTAAATTTTGATCTCCAGGAATTAGCTGCTCAAAAAGATTCTGCAACCCCCAAAACCATAGCCTAAGGCCATCCCAGCTGCTGTTGCTTTTGGGCTTCAATCAGCTGCCTGACCTTTAAATTCCCCAGGCTTCTCTGACTGGTCTCGTTACAGACCCCTGGGACCAAAATAGGGATGTGGCTAAAAAGATGCACAGGAGATTCCCCCTTGGGGGAGGGTTGGGGTTTGTGACCTTGGAGGCCCCGATTCTTAGGATTTGCTGTTGTAAATACAAGCATGCCTTGTGACCTGCCATGGGGTCATTCGTCATATGGACATTTGATATTGCACACTGGACTGGCTGGCCAATTGCTGTGGCCTGGAATGTTGGGGCAGGTTATTAAAAGGGGAGGGTGGACTCATCTTCTGGTGTGTGCTCAGCATAAGATGACATCAGGAGTAACATACCCTTTTCTCTGGGACTCAGCTTTCCCATCTGTAAAATGAGAGAGTTGGGCTAGAAATGAGTAGCTTTCAGCCTTCTTTGATCATAGTCCACACTAAGAAAGACATTCTGCATCACAGCCCAGAACACATGATGTACAGGTATTTGTGTGCATGACTAGTTAACAAAGGCTCTAAAAAACAGTACTGCCTCTTACTGGGTGTTCCATAGGCTAATCGGAAGCAAAACACAGTCCTCTTCTATGTCATTTAAAGCTTTGCTTTTGGACACATATGTTGATTTTGGATCCCACTAATGGGTCATGACTGAGAGTTTGGGATTCAGGACAAATTGGGCCCTAAGGTCCTTTCCAGTGGTGGCTTAATGACAAGAGGGCTTATTTTTTTTTAAATAATAATTTCTTCCTGCTAGAATTTAAAAGTATTATATGCTCATTGTGATTGCATTAGAAATTCCATAAAAGCACAATAAAGAAATTTTTATTAATAATCTATATTCCCACCATTTGGTTAAGCTACTTTATCTTTGGTCCCACCAATTCCTTTTAAGTTTTTGATTTAGCATATGTATAGTCTTGAACAAATTTAAATCATGTTGAATCCATAGATTTAGGTTTTATGGGTTTTTTAATATTGTGTGTGTTTTCTCATCTTACTGAACATTCTTTGCAAATATGCTTTTAAATGACTTTATGGTCTCACTGAATCAGTGTGCTATAATTTATTTAACAAATCACATACTGATGGGCATTTGAGGAATTACCAGCTTTTTCCATCTTATACAGGGGTCAGCAAACTACATCTGAACAGCCAGCAACCTGTGTTTATAAATAAAGTTTTATTGGAACACCACCACACCCACTTGTGTTTGTATTGTCTACAGCTGCTTTCTCACTGCAGTGACAGAGCTGAACAGTTGCAACAGAGACCCCATAACCTGAAAAATCTAAAACATTTACTGTCTAGCCCTTCACAGAAAAAGTTTGCTGACCCTGGTCTAATAGATGATGCTATAGAGTTTATTTGTACTCACATCATTCTGCCATGTTTAGCTCTTTCGTCTTTCTTAAGGACATATATTAAATGTATTAAAATGTAACTTGGTAAAGCCCTGAAGTTTCTGGCTTGCTTTGGTTCCAGAATGAAATATAAATGACTAGGTTAAAATGAAGAAAAAAAGATATTTCTTTTTACTTAATAATGCACCGGTTGGAGTGACCATATGATTTATTGCCTGAAACCTCGGCATTTTTTTAGGATGAAAGGAACATCATTAGTAATTATGCCAGGACAACAGCATAGTTTAGGGTGGCCACGGGTCCACAGAACACACCGGACACATCTAGCCATAGAGAATGCATGGAATCTTATAGAAATCATGCTCAAATTTTGATTCTAGAGAGGGTGTGGATCCTGGTCTTCCACCAACTACTGTGTGACTTTGGATTAACAAATGGGTCTTTCCAGTCCTTTGTGTTCGCCACAATCATGCCATCCACCCCAAGGCTCTCCTGCAAGTTACCAAAACCCAGATCAAACTAGGTTAGGTTTTAGAAAGGCCTGTGTTGGCTCATGGAAGCCAAACTGCCTGCAGAGGGAGTACAGCTGGCCTCGGAACCCAGAACCAGAGACTGAACACTCTCAGACCTGCCTCTCTACTCATCTTTGTCCTTCCAGCAAATGGTCCCACAAGGCTGGAACCGCTGCCACCTGTACCTTGGGGCTTAAAGAGCTAAGAACATTTGTTTTCCATGTATTTTCTATTTTCATGTTTTCACTGATGGCAAGTGGCATTGATTTTTCTCTTTATGGTAGTGACATAAGGTCTTCTCAGACAAATCTATTTAAGTAAAAACAGTGAGTGATTTTATAGATGTTATGGCTTGGGCAAAGCCAAGTTTTACAAAAATGTGAGTCAATCTAAAGTTGATTTATGGAAAACATTAAGTAAAATAATAGTACTGGTGGTTGGAAGATATGGTAAAATGCATAAAGTTGAGTGAAGTCTGGCTAAGTGAATCTAGTTCCCTATCTTCCTTGCACAGATTTGGAAGTGGGGGCCCCAGCTTTCCACTGGCAGGTCCAGGAGGCATCCCTGAGTTTTGCAATTCAGAGGTTAGGCTGCCGTTGGACCCGTGGCCCTGTCAAGTCAACAGGGTCCCCTGTATCAGATTCCTGAGGCTTCCTGACAAGGTACCACAAACTGGGTGGCAAAAATGAATAGAACTTTGTTACAGTCTCATTGTTCTGGAGGCAAGCCGTCTGCATCAAGATGTTGTAGGGTTAGTTCCGCCTGGAGGCTCAGAGGAAGGATCCACTCCATGCCACCGTCATAGCTTCTGGTGGCTGCTGGCAACCCTTGGCGTTCCAGTCTCTGCCTCATTCTTCACATGGCTTTCTCCCTGTGTGTCTGTACGCAAATCACCCTCTTCTTCTAAGGGCGCCTGTCATTGAGTGGGGGCCCATCAGGGGCCCACCCTATCCAGTATGACCTCATCTTAACTAGATTAACATCTACAAAGACCCTGGCTCAATAAGGTCACAGTCACAGGCACCAGAGGTTAGGAGTTGAACATATCTTTTTGGGGGACACAACCCACCCCACCACCCACCCAGGGTCCCGCCTGAGCAGCAAAAGGCTTGGGGGCTGAGAGCTGTGTTCTGTCCCTGAGATGGCTGGGCTTTGCAGAAATGGGAACCACCCAAGCGAGAGTGGTCGGTCAAGGCCTCTGCCGCTCAGCTGGCTTGCATTAGTCTCAGTCTAAGACTGTGGCGGCAAGGACAGGCCAGACCCCAGCAAGTTGGACAAGGAGAGGCCGCCGCCAGCAAAGGTCAGGGCCTACTCTTTACCGTATAAATATAACTCCCTGCCCGGCCACCCCTCCCAGAGCCACACAATATCTCTTTCAAAGATCTCAAAACACCAAAGCAGACCGTATCAAATTGACTTTATTGTTTTAAAACCAGCCCCTTCTGCCGGCACCCCGGCCCCAAGGGGAAAAGAATTCATAATAGATGTCTCTCCTGCGTGCGCCTGTTTTCTTCTCTCTGATGGCAGCTTGGAACCCTGAGGCAGTGACTCTAATAGTGTGTCCTAATATCCAGCATTTGTTTGACTACTATTTAGTGACCAACCAGCCTCATCGTAGCCACCATGGATCAATAGCCAATTTAGCAACAGGTGCAGAATAATCCTAAAAACAGCTCATCCTGGATAACAGCTTTCAGGGGCCAGGTGCAGGCTGAGCACTTGGCCTGCATTCGCTCCCTGGGTCCTCAGTCCTGCTCTGCTGGCCCGTCTGTCGCCATTAATATCCCAGCTCAACCACTTCATAGCTGTGTGACAGGCAAGCAGCTTAGCTTCTCCAGGCCTCAGTTTCCACATTTGTAAGATCCGGATCATAGGACTCTCCACCTCATCAGTTGTGTTGTTTTCAACTGTTGTAAGGATAAAACCAGTTAGTGCATGTAAGACACTGAGAATAGAGCGCGGCCCAGAGGAAGCATCACCTGAGTGTTATTGTTTTTCATGGGTATTGTTGTGTTCATTTTCTATTGCTGCTGTAACTAATTACCACATGATGAGCTTAAAAGCACAGATTTCTTACCTGACAGCTCCTGAGGTCAAAGTCAGACATGGTCTCACTGAGCTAAAGTCAAGGGGTCAGCAGGGAGGCATTCCTTCTCAGAGCTCCAGGAAGAATCTGTTTCCTTGCCTTTTCCAGCTCCTAGAGGCTGCTCACGTTCCAGTCCTTGTGGCCTCTTCATCTTCAGAGCCCGGGGCGGTGGTCACGTCCTGCCCTCCGCACGTCAGGCCGATCTCCCACGGCTGTATGTCTCTCTGACTCTCTCTCCTGCCTCCTTTGCCACTTTCGGGAGTAGCATTGTGCCCACCTGGATGATCCAAGCTACTCTCCCTATTTAAGGTCAGCTGATGAGCAGCCCTAATTCCATCTGCAGCCTGAACTGCCTTCTGCCATTTATGCTCACATAGGTACAGATTCCAGGGATTAGGATGGATATCTGTGGGGGGAAGGCATTACTCTCCCCACCACACTCACTTAGTACATGTAAGACACTGAGAATAGAGCATGGCACAGAGGAAGCTTCACATGAGTGTTATTTTTCATGGGTATTGCCCATCCCCTCATCTAGATGCACAGAAAGAAATGCGGCTTATAATTTAACACTCATTCATCAGTCAATAAATATTTATTCAATAGCATCTACTATGCAGGTTTGGGGTCACAGCAATGCCAAACAGGAAACCTGCAATCCTTGCAGAGCTTACATTCTAAAAGGGGGAAATAGACAATAAATAAGATTCTTTTTTTTTTTTAAGTAAAATTCATAGTGGTTCAGACAGTGATGGATTTATGCAGAAAAGTAAAGGGAATTGGTAAGCCAGTACAGAGCAGATACGATTTTCGGTAGGAAAGCCTCTCTGAGCAGGTGAATTTGAGCAAAGGGCATGGAGAGGAGGGGGAGGAAGGGAGGCCCGCAGGACGTCTGGGGTCGGCATCCAGGCAGAAGGAACAGCACGGCAAAGTGGTCAGTACCCCTGGGTCTGAGAAGCATCCAGGGGACCGGCGTGGCAGGAGTGGCGGGGGTGGCAGGAGAGGGAGGAGATGAGGCCAAGCGCTGCGGCGAGGGGGCCAGGTCAGCGGCTGGACTGGGGTGGGAAGGGCAGGAGGATAGGATCAGACTTGGGTTCTGTATGATTTTCCAGGACTGTGGCAACAAATCACCACGAACTGAGTGGCTTCGAACAACAAAGATATATTCTTTTGCCTTTCTGGAAGCCACAAGTCTGAAGGCAAGGCACAGCAGAGCCTCGCTCGCTCTAAAAGCTACAGAGGGGAATCCTCCCTTGCTCTTCCAGCTCCTGGGGCCCCGGGAGCTCCTTGGCTTGTAGGTGCATCCCCCTGATCTCTGCCTCCATCTTCGCACTGCCTCCTCTGTGTCTCGGTGTCACTGAATCTCTTATAAGGACACTGTCATGGATTTAGAGCCCCGTTAACCCAGGAGAGTCTCATCTCCCTCCTTAATTTGATTACATCTGCAAAGACTCTATTTCCAAATAAGGGCACATGCTGATGTTCCGCATGGACATGAATTTTGTTGGGGAGTCGGGGATGGTTACAGTTCAGCCCACTATAGGTTCTAGCAGGATCTGCCGTGTAGAGAGCCCTCTGTAGGCTGTCGAGGGCTGGGCACAGGGAAACAGCCAGGAGGTGACTGCTGTGGTCCAGGAGAGAGGAGGGGCATGGACCCAGGGAAAGGGGAGAGGCTGGGGAACAGCCTGTCAGCGGCCCTAGGCAGGAGGGTCAAAGGTCAGCAAAGGGCGTCCTCTGTCCCCTGTCATGACACATAAAAATTATATTAATTATTAATTTCAGTGCCCACAAATAAAGTTTTATTGGTACACTGCTACTCCCATTCACTTACATATTGCCTGTGGGTGCTTTCACACTTCAGGGGCACAGTTCAGCAGAAAATATTTCCTTTGTGGCCCTTTACAGAAAATGTTTGCCAGTCCCCTGATCTAGATGCACAGAAAGAAATACAGTTTATAATTTAACACTCTGCAGGCGCTCACCTGTGGACATGGATATACCCCCCATCCCCCTGGAGATAGATGCAGTATTTTCAGTTCTCTTCTGTTGAGGTATCTTGTAGTAATAAAGGACACAGGCCAGCCAGCCTGCTTGGGTTCAAACCCTGGGTTGCTGTTAGCTGTATGACTGTGGAAAATCATTTAACTTCTCTGCGCTTCAGCTTCTTCACTCTGAAACGAGGATAATTTTTGTTGGGAAGGTTAAATTATTTATTAGATGTGCAACAGTTAGTCATGCTTGGCACAGATTGTGCACCAGACAAGCGCTAGCCATTGAAGCACTGAAGTTAACCTTTTCCACAATGGTGTTTCCATCTGCCAGATTCATTTCATAGCCTGCTAGTGGGTCTCCCTAGCTGGCAAATAGCATTCCACAGAGTAGTGTAAACAATGTGGTCTTTCAAGAATGAACTGCTCAGGTTAGGACCCATCTCTGTGTCTTCCAGAATGGGGGACTTCGGGCAAGTTCCTTCCATGGTCTGAACCTCGGTTTTCTGATCTGTAGAATGGAGATAGCAGCACCTACCCTGCAGAGCTGACCTGAGGCTAGGGGGAAAATGCAGAGTCAGTGGCTCAGCACCAGGCCTGGCCCTCCAAGACACTCCGTACATGCAGCCCCTGCTGCTTTCGTCATTTCCCGTTCTGTCACTTGCTCTTTGTTCACATAATAAAAATCAACATCATAAAGCAGTAACTGTTCTTAGCACAGCACGCGGTTCACAGCAACAGGGCCAACAGGTGGATAGTGAAATTAGTCTCATAGGACAGAGAAGGCGTCTAAGGCACAGAAATGTTAAGCAATTTGCTTGAGGTCACACAGCTAGGAACTAGTGGAGCTTGGATCTGAGCTCAGGCTTTCTGGTAGAGAATCAACCCTGTAAGCACTGTGCTAAAACTATGGCTAGAAATGGAAGTATCTGGGGTGAGGGACAGGAAGAGGAGAGGACGAGCCAGGTGCTTATCACTGAATGGCAGGTGCTCAGGTAAATCCTTGGTGTGCCCCCAGCTGTGTGCTCAGAGCTGCAGGGGTCCAGAAGCACAGATGAGGCTCTGTAGGTAAGCAGCTTAGGCCTGGCTGGAGGCATAACCACCCCCCTGCAGAGAAGTTAGGTGACCAGCAGGTGGGCATTATACTTCCTGGCCTGCTCAGCTGCCACCCCCACCCCTGGGACTTGGACTTCTGCGCACAAGCCTGTTCTAGGTTCTCCAGTGTTTAAAGGCCCTCTGATCCTCAGGAAGTCCAGAAACTTTGGCAGTTGTGACCGACCAGAAAATCCCCTCACCCCCTGCCCTTTTCTTTCATGATATATTATTATTTTTTGAAGCGTTAACACATGCACATAGTACAGAGGAGGAAACAGTTGTCTCCTGCCCCTGTCCCACAGCCACCTGCAACTTGTCCACAGAAGCAATTCCTGTCACCAGTTTCTTGGGTGTCCTTCCAGAGACAGTCTGTACATGTCTAAGCATATATGTACATTTGACACTTTTTTTTTTTTTTTTTTTCAATTAGCAATAATCGCGCCTCGGATAAACCTCATTGGCTACGATACTGCCACTGCGCAAAGCTTGCATTTGACACTTTTTATACAAATGGTAAAAACCCAACCCCCGAAACCTATCGAGACTCACAGTCTTTGAGCTGCTGACAACGGCCTGCTGGTCTGCTCTTTCCATCACTGGGTTGCAGTGTCAGATTCTGGGTTCTGTCAGAACAGGACCAATCGAGATTGGTAATTTCACTCAATAAACATCTGTGGCCTCGTAGGCTTCCATGGGAAGGCATGCGGGGATCAATTAGTTATGTCTGCCTTGACTGTGGGAGGCGGGATGCAGGGTCGGGGCTGCAGATTTTTCGCCCTAAGTTTGGAAAGTGTTTTCTAAACCTCAGGCACTCAAATATCTTATTCATGATTTTGTTATATCTGAGCATCACCTGTACTATTATTTGATCTTTTTTTTTTAAATTTACAGACTTATTTTGGCCTAAAATAAATTAATTTAAAAAGCCAAATTTATAGCTCTGCCTTCAGTGGAAAGCTAGCATTGTTTGCCATAAATGGAAGGAATTGATAAAAGTAAATCCACTGAAAAACAGTGTTATTAAATTCTAGCCAAGTCTGCAGACCTGAAGCCTGTGCTCTCATAGCCAAAAAGAGAGATTTGTAAGTTTAAAGATTTTTTTCTTTGACCTAGTAATAATTAATATTTATTTAATATTTACTATGTTCTAGGTGCTACCTCATTAAATGCTCACAACTGCTGTTATAATACAGAAATTATGTCCATTTTTTAGAGGAAAGTGAGGCACAGACGGCCAATAACATGTTCAAGGTCACTCTACTAATGACTAGTGATGCCAGGATTTTAACCTCTTATCCAGAGTCCAGGCTTTTAACCTCTTATTTAGACTACCTGTGAGATAGACTAAAAGAGAATAATAAAGAGGGGGGAGTCATATGCAGTTATGTTCTGTCCTACCTTGGGGATTTCCATCACACTCTGGAACCCCTGGACTAGTAGAAGCAGCAAAACTAGACTTAGGACATAATTCTGGGTTCCAATCCTGTCTCTGTTACTAATTCTTATATGACCCTGGTTACTCAGTCTCTGATCCTTAATTTCCCCATCTATAAAGTACAGAAGTTGAGCTATATTTGAGCTTCTAGATAGCAGGAACCATCCCTTATTCACAGGATACATGGCATCTGGCACACATCGTCAGAGTTCAGTCAGCCACAAGCAACAGAAAATCCAGTGTCCCAGCTTCCCTCTAGTTTTGTTCCTAATTCTTGTCACTTCAGAATCACAAAGTGGTTGCTTTACCTCCAGCCTTTACCTCAACCTACCAGGCAGACAGAAGAAAGGAGAATCAAAACAGATCAGCACCATGATAAGGAAAGCTAAACTTTCCAGGTTTTGTTTTATTAGCTAGATTTGTGTCATATGGCCATCCTTGGTTGCAGGGGAGACTAGAGAAGTAATTATTTTTACCTGGAAGCTTTGCTATTCCAGGAGGCTTCTCTTAACAAGAATGGGAAGGAAATGGATACTGAGTAGTCGACCATCAGGCAACTATAAATGATTAAAGAAAGACAGGAGGGAAGGAAGGAGGGGAGGGTTAATCCTCAGACCCCTTCCAGCTCTGTAGCACCATGGTAAAAGAATATTCATTCTCCCCTCTTACGGAGCTCAGTGCCCAAGAGTACAAATGCTTTATTTTTCCATAAAAGGGCTTCTCTGTGAACTTCTACATGTTGAGGCCACTTTTGTTTTTCCTGGCAAACTTACGCCAGGGGAACGAAAGTTCACCACAGCGCAGATGTATATTTAAGTATGACAGGAGGCATAGGCAGGGAACCCATGGAAAGGGACTGTTTGAAAAGGGGAGGCAAATGTTCAGCCTGGGAAGGTCACGTAGAAGTCTCAGAAGAATGAATGCGTCAGGTGCCTTCCAGCTATAGCTGAAGACAGGAAGTAGCCTTGGAGCCCGTCTTCTCCCCAGGTGCCCGTGGCCATAGCGGGGAACACATTTCTTCACGTGACCTGCCAGCATTTCTTTCAATGCTGCACTCATAAGGCAGTGTGCTCTCTCATTTATGACCTGGCTTGACTCAGCATTTTCCCACCACTTTCTAGCTGGGTGGCCTTGGATGAATTTCTTAGTCACTCTGTTACTCAGCATTCTCATTTGCCCAGTGAGCTGAGAATAATACCCACCTCAGAGAAGTGGTATGCACGTTAGCAAGTTAATGTACATATAAAGCTCACAGAGACTCTCTGGCCCATCATCAGCTCTCAGTTCAGGTTATGGTATCATCATTATCCCACATGAGTGGGTTAACAGAAGTTGACACCTTCCCTATCAGTGCTGAGCAGTTTTTGAGTAATTTTCTCATTGTTGCAATGATCAAGAGGAATAGTTCAAGTTTATGAGGTTTTTGGATTCCAGCGAAGTTGTCCAGAGACCTAAATCTGTGTGTTTGGAGAGAGGGCATTGGGAAGGTGTTCAGCTTGTTGGTGTAGAACAGAGCTGGGCCCTGTTTGTCACACAGCCCTTCCATCTGGGCCCTGCTTTTGGTTTTACACAGCTCCTTCACATCAGAGTCGTCATAGACTTATAGTTGTCAGAACTGTTTTTAACATATGGTGCTGCCGTATCTTGATAAGGTAAAGAGCCTTCTACTAATGGGGCTGCTTTCCATATGCTCACTTCCACACTTCTAAGAGCCATGGATCCCTATGAACATATCTTCCATTTATTCATTCATTCATTCAACATATGTCTGCTGACACCTACTGTGTGCTCAGCATGGTTCCAGGCACTTGAGATGCATCAAGGGAGAAAAATAAACAAAAGTCAATTTTTGTGATGGGAAGACAAACAAAAACCAATATAGGCAATAGAATAAGTATATTATATGGTACGTTGGAAAATGCTATGGATGGAAAACAAAGTAGAGTCATCAGAAGGATCAGGGGTGT
Source organism: Manis javanica (assembly GCF_040802235.1). NCBI lineage: Eukaryota > Metazoa > Chordata > Mammalia > Pholidota > Manidae > Manis > Manis javanica. Next base: position 12,392,980 of record NC_133160.1, on the reverse strand, counting down.
GGCAGTGGAGACGACAAGAATAAAGGGCTTTGAGGAACTCTGGTCCTGGAGAAAGGCAAAGAAAAAAAAAAAACAGTTCCTGTGTGTGGATTGGCTAGTGCTGTGTAACAAACTACCCCAAAACTTAGTGGCTTAAAATAGCAACAGTGTATTCTTGTAATTTCTTGGGTTGGCTGGGCTCAGCTGGGTGGTTTTTGCTCTTCTTGGCGATGCCTGGGGCCACTCGTGAAGTTGCATTCAGCTGAGGTGTCCACGGCTCATGTGGCCATCAGTGCTATAGGCTAGGGTGTCCTGATTCTCCTCCATGTGACCTCTGTTCCTTCGGTGTCTAGCCAGCTTCCTTACGGCGTGGTGGCTGGGTTCCAAGAAAATGAAGGCAGAAACTGCCAGCTCTCTTTAAGGTCTCAGCTTGGAAGTTCCAGAACATCACTTCTGCCACAGGTTATTAGTCACAGCAAGTCACAAGGCCAGCCTACATTCAAGGAGATGGAATAGAGGCCCCACCATCAGATAGGAGGAACAGCATTCATATACTGGGATCAGAGGAATTGTTGGCAGCCATATTTGAAGACAACCTACCACATTCCTTCTTAAGAACTTCTGACAAGCTTGCAGAGAGCTGGAACGTAGTGTCCCCAAGGACTTGTCACCAGAGGGAACTCCTGCCTGGACTTGCCCTGTCCTTTTCCTCAGTGTTTTTTCCTAGACATCTATATAAGCAATGGAAGCACTGCTGACCAAGAGAATTTTTCTTGGAAAATTGGCAGGGTCCTGTCTTAGTTTTATTTGGTATCACTGGTGGATGAAGGTTTGGGAATAGCATTGGAGTATGTGCTCAGCTGCTGTAACAAAGACCAAAATGATCAATGGTTCAATGAGATAACAGTTTATTTTTCTCTTCTGTTACAGTCTGATAGTAGGCAGCTCCACAGAGGTAGGACCCCAGGACCCTTTCCTCTTGTTCCACAGTTCCTAGGTTCCTGGGTCATCCACATGACCCAGGATGGCTCACACTACACCTACTCCAGCCAGAGAGAAAGGGGATGAGGTGGAAGGAAAGGACCACAGCTCCTTTTAAAGGCACAGTCCAGATGTTGCACACCACACATCTACTCATGTGACATTCACCAAATCTTAGACACTTGGCCAACTTAGCTGCCAGGGAAGTTGGGAGTTATTGTATTTAGTCAGGATGGCCTAGGCACAGGTGAAATTTCTAACTTTGCCACTATGAGAGAAAAGCAAAGAACAAACCTTTTGGGTAGTTACCAGGCTCTGCCACCCATGACTGGTGAGGGGAGCCAGCCTGTGGATATGCCCAAGGATGACAGTGACTGGGTTCTGCTCCTCTCTACACAGAGCAAGCAGTTGGCTGCAGGCTGCCCAGTGCAACTCCCAGCCCTCTCTTGGCATTAATATCCAGCGTGTGAGCTTTGATGAAAGGCTCATGTTGGTGTGGATTGGGTCCAGGTCCTCCCAGCCAAGTGTGGAGTTGGTGCGGATCTGCTTTTTCTGAGCCAGTCCTTTCATCTGCTCAGAACGTGCCACCAAGTGGCTGCAACCACAGACAGCCCAGCCCGGGAACAGCTCTGGGCCAGGTTTGTCACTATAACATGTGCCACTGCTTAAATGCAGACTGTGAAGTGAGTTCAGGAGTTCAGCAGCTTGGTGTGTTGCTGCGGGAGGTCCCGACAGATCTGAGCTGCCTCGTGGAGAAATGGGACGAGGCTCCTATTGGAGCTGGCTTGCCACTTAGCAGCTGTGCAACCTTAGACATAATGCTTATCTGAGCCTCAGTTTCCTTATTTGTAAGATAGAGTGGGGTATAATATCTATCTCCCCCAGGTCATTATGAAGACAAAACTAATATAAATCGAGGCAGCTTGTCCACTTTTGAAAATTTATTTTGTGTATTTCTCATAGAATACAATTTTTCTGTTTCTTTACTTAAATGTTATATGTAATTCCCTTGAACATCTCCTTAAACTGTAAGATCCTTTAGGGCAGGGACTGTCTTATTCCTCCATTGTATCCCCAGTGAGTAACTGTAAAGCACGCATGCATGAATGAGGAATAAATGATATGAGGCTCCTGGCGGAGGGCAGCAAACACAAATGTCCACTGGAACAGGGCAGATCACACAAGGGATTGAAGTGGGCTGAGCAGAAGAAAGCGAGGGCAGCTCTTCCTGTATTTTTCTCGCTCTTATTTTTGTTAGAGACCTGAGTACCATGTCCTATCGATGCAGTTACAAATTATCACAAATGTAGTGGCTTAAAACAACACAAACTTGTTATCGTTGTTGTGGAGGTCAGAAGTCTAAGGTCAAGGTGTCAGCAGGGGGTTCCTTCTAGAGGCTCTAGGGCAGAATCCATTTCGTTGCGTTTTCCAGCTTCTAGAATGATCCACATTCCTGGCGTTGTGGCCCCCTCCCCCGCCTGCAGACCCCATCGCTCCCACCACTGCTTCCATCACCACTTGCCCCCTCTCACTCCCGACCACCTGCCTCTCTCTTGCAAAGACCCGTGTGATTACCCTGGGCTCACTCGGATAATCTCCCTATCTCAAGATCATTAACTTAATCTGAAAATACCTTCTGCCGTATAAGGTGAGATATCCACCTTTCTGGGGATTAGAATGTGGACATCTTTGGGGCCATTACTCAGCCACCCACAGATACATAGGAACAGTTTTGTAACTGTCAGGAAGCAATCATGCCAAGGATGATGGGATTCCCCCTCAGTGCTGGGGAGACAACAGGTTGGGGAGAGAAGTGTGGTCACAGGGAGAGCATGTACTCCATCTAGAGGGGTGGCCGCTCTTTATTCCTAGGGTGTGATTGCACGTGAGGAAGCAGGCCCCTGTACCAGAGCTTCCCTCACTTTTGTTGCTCAAATAGAAGCCCCAGATCTGGATTGTTATGCAACATTTATTAAACTTGGTCAGTTTTTGAAATATCATGCTGTAGTTTCCTGGCAGATATTAGTAACTGTACCAGGTTGGATGCTGACAGGGGACCCTGATGGGGACCTGTTCCACCTCATTCTCTCCCGGCAAAAGAGAAATAGTAGCAGTGACAGTGACAAGAATGATACTGATAGTATAGGTGACATTTGTCCCAGCATTTCTGAGTACCAGATATGGTTCTCAGCACTTCATGGGTATTAATTCGTTTGATTCTCACAATGACCCTGTGAGGTGGGTGTTACTTTTAATACCCATTACACGGGTGGAAAGATTAAGTCACAGAAGGATTACAAAATTTGCACAGGGGTCACACAGCCAACAAGAAGCAGATTCAAACTCTCAGAATCTATGTTTTCCTTTTTTTTTTGACTTTTTTCTTTTAAAATAAGTTAGATTTACAGAAAAGTGGCAGAACTAGTACAGAGAGTTCCCGCGTGCACTGTATCCAGCTTCCCATAGAGTGAACATCTTACAGAACCATAGTGCAAGTGGTCAAAACCAGGAAATTAGCAGTGGCTCAAACTTGGAACAGAACACAGACCTTTTCTGAAGGTCACCAGTTTTTCCACAAACGTCCATTTTCTGTTCCTAGGATCCAGTCCAGGATCGCACATGGCATTTAGTTGCTGTACCTCTTCTGGACTCCAATCTGTCACAGCCCTTCAGTCTTTCGTTTCCTTGGCCCTTTGAGCCATCCTGGGGAGGCATTTTGTCAAGGGCCCCTCAATTTGGGTCTGTCTGATGTCTCATGATTAGATTGAGGTGGTGCATGTCGGGCAGGAGACCACACTAGCGATGTCAGTGCCTCTTATCAGGGGTTACGTGTTATCAGTCTGTCTTATTACCGGGGATGTTAACCTTAAGCCACAGAGCCCATGCCCTATAACCCCTTGGTTTAAAATGCTTTCCTTGTGTAGAGAAAGGGGAAAATATAAACACTAAATATTCAGCAAGACACATCGGCAGGCTGCAGCTAGCCCTTGGGCTGACCTAATGCATAGGATGCACTCAGTATATGTGAATACCCACTGAGTATGGGCCAGGCTTCAAAACGCCCACTGGCAATGGTGAGAGTAGGGAGGAACAACACCCAGATTCTGGGACTTTGGAAATAATTTAAGGTACAGAAATTGGAAGAGCTGACCAGAGAAGGGGGAATAAATCCAGCAGAGATGAAAGCCAAGGTCCACAGCTGCTCGGACCATCAAATCTTTAAAAGCAACGTGAGGTTTTAGGGCAAGGAGTGAATTATGGCTGTTAGGACCAGGGACAAGATGGCTTTGATCTAAAAGTGGGAGACATCTTAGGGGAAGCTGTGGCCTTTGCATAAGTTATTCCCACATCCTCCTGGGGTACATTAGATGGACCCACTTGGAATTTACAGGTCTGCGGAAGGAACTTTACTCCTAATGGTAAACACTTGAAACAGGCAGCTTTGTAAGTAGAGGAGCGGAGTTGACATTCGCAGGGAGCAAGCCCAGGGCCTCTGCAAAAGGTACCTGAGAACAATGCACCATTTTATGGGGCTCTTTGCCCATCAAGTCAGACATATGTAGGATTTGTGATCTTATGAGGCGCTCAAGGATTGCCGTGGGAGGTCATTTTGGTGAGCACTTGACCTCTCTATTTGAAAAAAGTATCAATTTGGAGAAGCTTGTCTTTACAGCCAGGAAACGTTAGATCAGAAGCCATACTGTGGCTTTTTGGATGGCCACCCTGTTACAAACCAGATGTTGGCCTCTGTCTGCCCGAGGGCAAGCTCCTGGCCTCCAGCAGACAGTCCCCTTGTTGCCGAGCGCTGGCTGCCAGGGAGTTAGAAAAGCAGATTCTGCAGGGCTTTACCACAGCAGCATAGCCACGGTGCATCAGCTGGCATGGCAAAATGTGATCGAGACAGCCCACCAGGCAGCTGTCCCTTGGAGGAATCAGAGCCATGTGTGCAGCCGGTACAACATCTAAGGGACCACAGGGAGGAGGACGGGGAGAGGAACTTTAAGCCAGATTACATCAAATACCCACTGAAACTACTAATGAACCTGCCAGTGGCATGGAAATTCCAGCAGGCTGGAGGTGGGAGAACACTGAGATGAAAAGCAACGGCCCCAGAGTCATTCAGTCCTGGGTTTGAATCCCAGCTCTGCCACTTATAATCTCTGAGTTATAAATTGTAAATTGCTTGACCTCTCTGGGCTTCGGTCTTTCACTTCCTGCAAATCTTTACTCAAATGTGGAGCCTCCTTGACCACCCCTGCTCTACCCCTGTGCTCCCCAGGCCCCTCCTTGCTGTGACTGTCTCCAGTTCCTATCATCATCCGTAGACTATCTTACAGATTTACTCACTTTCAGCCCCTCCCCACTAGGACATCAGCTACACTGAGCCACTGGTTTCTACCATCTTGTCCATTGCTACGTCCTTAGGGCTTCAGACAGACTGGGACACACGAGGTGCTCAGTCAACATTGCTGAGATGATTGAAAAGGGATCACAATAAAGCCTGCTTTGTTCTGTTCTCCGTGTTGGGAAAACCCAAGGCCAGGGCTCCCAGCACATATGTGCTCAATAATCAGAAATTATTATCAAGGTCAACTCATTTACTCTTGATTTATTCATTCACTAAATAGTTATTAAATGTTTGTTACGTGCCAGGTACTGTGCTAGTAGCTGGAAATAGTGCCTGGAACGAGGCAGACATTCTTGTTTTGTTTGTTTGTTCCACAAATTATTTCCAGAGAGCCTGCCATGGGCTGCCTACAACTCTTGGACATGAAACAGTGAACCCAAGACAAATTCCTGATCTCAAGGAGCTTACATCCCAGGGGGAATGAGATAAACAATAAATGGGCACCTAAAATACATAAGAGGATTTCAGAGGGTGTAAGGGCTATCAGAAGACAAAAAATCAAAACCAGGGTCATATGTAATGTGTGGCTGGAATTGGGGCTGGTGTGGGGAACCGCTTTAGCTGGAGTGGTCAGGGAGGGTCACGTCTGAGCTGAGACCTGACTGAGGGGGCAGCCAGCCGTGGGAGGGGTCTGGCCTCCAGCTGTGGTCTCAGTCTGGCAGCACCGGCAGGTGTCACCTGGGGGAGTGTTAGATCTCACGTCTCACCTGGAACCTACAGACTCTTCTTTTTAACAGGATCTCCAGATGATTCCCGTACACCCTGATATTTGAGAAGCATTGGGCTATGGGGAGGTATTTCCGGCAGAGAGAGGAGTGGATGCAGGCATCCTAAAATGATGTTCTGGCCCCTGGAGGGAGGCAAAGGGGGGGTGCGGTGGTCTCCTCGGGCTGGTATAACAAGTGTCACAAACCGGGTGGCTTAAAGCAATAGAAATGCCTTCTCTCACGATTCTGGAAATCAGGGCTTTGCAGCAAGAATCTGTTCCTGCCTCTCTCCTAGCAATCCTCGGCGTTCCCTGGCTTATAGACTTATCGCTCCAGTCTCTGCCTCTGTCTTCACATAGCAGTCTTCCCTCTGCTTGTCTATGACCAGATTTCCCTCTTCTTATAATCCAGTATGCCCTCATCTTAACTTGGTTACATTCACAAAGATCCTATGTCCAAATAAGGTTACATACATAGGTACTGGGGCTAGGACTTGAATATATCTTTCTGGGGGCACAGCTCAATCCAAAACAGGGCTAAAAGGTGGGGCTCAGCGAGGTCAGAGAAGAGATGAATCACACCCGGTCTGTGGACCTGGTGAAGGGATGGAAGCCAGGGAGGGTGACTGACCTGAAAATGAGCTCTGGGCACCTATGAGGATAATGGATTTTACCAGAGTCAGGGTGGATGCAGCAAAATCAATGAGGAAACTATACTGTGCCTGGGCAAAGAGATGATAGGAGTATGGAGGTATTGGTAGTGGTGGAGACAGAGAAAAGTAGGTAGGCTTGCAGAGTATTTAAGAGGCCATCTCCACAAAAATTGGTGACAGTATTTGATCTATGAAAGGGGAGGAACATCAAGGATGATGATTCTGTCATCCATGTGTTCTTTCACAAACATTTTTTGCATATCTGGTCAGTGAAAAATGGATGTGACCTCTTTTGGGAGGAGGGCAATCATGTAAATACTAAGTGACCTCATGGTGGCCAAGTGGCTGCAGCAGCTCCAGTCTCTTTAGCATACATCTTGAGATTCCCTCTCATTTGGATCTGCTTAGTTCAGGTGCACACCTCTGAAGCGATCCCTGTGATCAGGGGAATGTAATAACACCGACTGGCCCAGGCTGGGTCACATATTCCATCCCTGCCAAATTCCTATCAAGGCAGGTAAGGCATGTCTAACCTCAGTGCTTTCCCTGGGCACTGTGTGAGTGAAAATCTCCAACATGTGCAGTTTATCTCCGAAACTAGTCTTTATGGGTTACCATTCCCAAGAATCCCTCCAGAAGAGATCCTTGGCAGTAAGAATAGTACATTTAGTCTAGGGATCCATTGTGACCCCTTGACCTGTTTCCACAGCTCTGACTGAAGAAGTCACACAGTCACTCCTTTGCCTTGTGTCCCATCATGCCATTCTCCTGCCTGAAAGCCTCCATCTGGGGCTTCCCATTGCAATCAGAAATAAATGCCAATGCCTTGCTGTGACTCCCGGTCTCTGAGCCCTGAAAACCTCTCTGATCTCATCGTGCATACTGCCCCTGCCCCCACCTGCACCATCCTCTCCATTTCATTCACACTGGCTTTCTTTCAGTCCTCCCACCTCAGGGCCATTACATTTTGCTGGATTGAGATGCCTTTTCCCAGATCTTCATGCAGCTGACTCCTTCCCCGTCCATTTAGCTTCTGTTCAACCGCCACCTCCTCTAAGTGGCCCTCCCACTTCATCAACGCAATGCATAACTGAAATGAGCAAACATCAATGTTTACTCTAGTGTGTACTCACAATTCTGCAGCTTGCCTATTTTTCACCTAGCACTGCATGTGAGACACCTTTCCACACCAGCACACACGGACCCACGTGGGATAGCTTTCTCTCTGCAGCATCACTGCCTTTCCTGGACCCCCTCCCCCCCATCTTTGCCCCGGCATGATTCTGGCTCGTGTGGCAGAGATGCAGTGACAGGGCAGCCCATCTGAAATGGCATTCTCAGGAATGTGGATTGTTTTATTACCAGTTAAATATACTTTATGCTACCTGTGAATGAGGCCATTGTGACATTTAGCAACTAATTTGATTAAACCCAGATGTGGGCTGGACTCCATGTGGAGCAAAGCTGCAGGAGGCCGGGCTCTGGGTGCATGTGTGGGTATTGTAAGATGGCAAATGGACTAGACGACTGAGTGTCAGAGGGACAGATACAGGCGCCTGCCTCCCTTCCATGCTCATGGACCATGTGTTCCTGTTGGTCTCAGCTGAGAACTCAGTCCGGGTCCCCTAAAATCCTAACCCTTTGTTTTCATTCAGATCTTCTGGTTTGGCCCTATCCAAATTGTTTGTTTGTTTGTTAACTTTCCCAGATGTTTTTATTCCCATGAATATTTTTTTAACTGGTGGATCAATGAAATACCAGCATTGTTGACATCTCCAGTGGTGATTAGTAATGTACAAAGAATAATGACCTTAGTACCATTTATTGAACACTTACTCTGTACTGGGCTCTGCCTATGATTTTATGTCTTATCTCACAGAATCCTCACCATAAACCAAATAAATAAACTATACTTGGTTCTATTTTACAGATGAGGAAATTGAGGCTTAGAAATTTCAATCATTTGTCCATAGTCACCAGGGAGAACAATCAATTCTGTATGGATTCTCTGTTGTCTTCCACCCCCTTCTGGGCTCCAAGATCCAAGAAGACAGGCCCCAGCTCTTTCTCAAGGTGGAAATCTTGGCACATAGTAGGCACTCAGCAAATACTTGCTGAATAAATAAGTGAATGCCCGAATGAATGAGCACAGCAGATAAAGGGTGGGGCCATGGCTTGCCAGGTCTTTGGCTTCACCACTTTGCATTCCAGGTAAAGAAAAGCAGAGACAGCAACCTGTGAAGATCTGTGCTTTGTCTCTTTCCAGAACCTGGGCCATGGTTGGGGTACTGGAGGGTGTGAGGTTTCCTAACAGGCTCATCTCTCTCAACCTACTGTGGTTTTTCCATTTTATACATTATGTGCTGACTACTTCTTATATCAGCTCTTTTTATGTCACCCCCGCAATTCATATCCAGACCTTTTTCACTTGCAGTTCTATGTTTTCAGCACTTTGATTTTAATTCTGGCATCGGTAAGACTTAATTAAGGTGAATGAGTACATGGCTTTGAGTGCTGCCGTGGACCCACTACATTAGGTTGCTTTGCTGTGCGCGAAGGAGGTAAGATGGATTCCAAAGCTAGTCACTTTGGGGGATGCTTGTTTGTTGGGACCATCTGTGAGGCTTTTTCTGCATCTCCTGGGGTGACATGTCATGCCTGTGGGTGACAGGGAAATCAGGTTGGCCTAGAAGACCTGAGGCAGGCAGTAACCTGCGCTGTTTCCCACAGCTGCCTGGTAGGCAGGGCTGCACGCTGGCTGGGAGCCTGGGCCTCCGAGGCAGGCTGACCTGTGCCTGAACCCTGCTCTGCCACTTCCTCATAGGACCTGCTGCCTAGGGTTGTGGTGGAGATTAAACAAGATAGGCATGTAAAGTGACTAGCCCTGGGGAAGGAACTAAGTGCTCAGTAAACGGAGGCTTTCAGTATTATTTTGTTATTTTTTTGTCCAACTGTTAATGACAGTAACTGAGAGGCTTCCAAGGTCTTGGATTAAGTTAAAGCTGAGCTTGGCCCGGGAAAGGGAGGAGAGTTTTCACGGTGACTGTCACTATCTCCTCGAAATAAGGGGGACACCCAGAGGACAACAAGCCCAAGAAGGATGTGCAGAGCCACTGGTTACCAGAGAAACATGAATTAAAGACAAGTCCTATTAGGGTGGCAGAAATCAGCAAGTGGAGTTATGCCCGCTGTTGGGGGAGTGGGAAGACAGGAACCATGGGCACTACAGGTGAGAATGCCGAGAGCTCTCACCTGGCCCTGAGGGAAAGTAGGTCTTCACACCTGGGGACCCATCAGTGCCCTTCCTGGGGACACACCCCCAGGAAAGTCACACACTGGCCCAGAAGGGGATGAACCTGAGGATGCTCATGGCAGCCTTGTTGTGTGGGTGGAGACAGGGGCATCCCGGGCGCTCTCCTCAGGAGGAGCAGAAGAGAGAGAATGTCCCCGAGGGAGCACTGCACACCTGCCAGGTGACAGGGGAGAGGTACCCACAGCAACGTGGACAGAGCCTCAGAACTTGATGCTGGGCAAAAAAACTGAGAAACCATCAGAAATATAACACAGAAGTTACAGGAATTATATGCCTACCGACAAAACACTGTGCGTATTTTGCGAGAACACGTGGAGACAAAATGATATGCATCAGACTAGCCAGAATCACTACCTTCAAAAGAGAGGTCTTGGGTGTCCTCATGAGGAAAAGGAGCCATGAACTTGAAGTAACTCCATGGTAGCACCTAACGTTTTGCAGGATGACCAAAGGGGATGGGCTGATGCCAGCCGCTGTCCACACAGGTTCCCTGACATTGGAGGCACAGATCCAGGGACATAAAGAATTCCCCTGTCTCTCGAATAGAAGTTATCACTCTCAAACTGGGAGCCGAAGGGAGTAAAAAACAGAACTGCCTTTCTTTTCCGCATTTCAGCATGATTTCTGTTTTGAGCCACCATTCCCCTGGGCTGGTGGAAAAGCTTCATCTTGGGCCTTGAGGGCTTTCCCCAAACTCTCCAGAATTTTGGCCACGGTTGTGGCATCTTAACCTTGTGCCAGCGCGCTGCAGTGTCAGGGACTCACCTGGTGTTCAGTCACTGAGCCCCAGGCTGCTGCCTAGTCGTCCCTGGGGCTCCTTCTGGCCTGAGGCTTCGTTCCTTTGCCACATTGTGGGCACAGGGATCTTTCATTGTTCTGTCTTTCCAGACTAGAGGTCACAAACTGGAAACCCATGGACCACGTCCATCCTGCAAACATGTTTTTGCCTGTTTTGTTTTGTTTTGTTTTTGTGTTCCCCAACTAATTTGTATTTGTTGCCCACATTTTAAAATTGGGAAATTTCACAGACAAACCCACATTTCTGACTTCTTTTGGAAAATCAGAAGCCCTGGCTATATTAGGCTAATACTTCGGGGTGACAGAGATTTTGGCTAGAGCTGAATAGCATTGTATCCGTTAGGAATGCTTTTGGCTGCCATTACAAAATCCCAACTAACACAGGCTTAAACCATAGTGACATTTATTGTGTATTTAGCAAGAAGTCTGGACCCCAGCATTGGTTTAGCAGCTCAGTTATATCTTCAAGGACCAGGTTCTTCACATGCTTTCACTTAGCATGTGGGCCTTTTGCTCTCTGTTCATAGCCTCATGTGCTGAAACAGCTGCTATAACTCCAGCCATTATATCCTTACATAATCCAGGGGAGGAGCCAGCAAGAAACAAAAGAAAAGCCTTTCCCAGAAACCTCTTGGCTAGAACAAATTAAATGGCCATCCTGGAGAAGCAAGGGAAGCTGGGAAAGAAAGAACAGATGCCAGCAAGGAGAAAGGAATTAGGGATGCTAAATAATGCCGGCCACAAACTGCCGTCCCTTAGATAGAAACTCTACACTCCAGTTTGCTGCAGTCCCCACCACCCGCTATTGTTCCCCATGCTGAAGCTCTGTGTCAGTCACCATTTATCATGTGGCCACACTAACTCCTTCCTTCACCTGCCTTACCTGCGGAGTCTGTACAGTTTGAGCGCTGCCTGTCTTAGACTCAGCACACAAGGCCATTTCTGACTGCGGATTGCTGCTTTCTTGGCAGCTAGCTGTACGTGAGCACAGAGAATAGAGTCCCTCTGCCTCAGGACTCCCTGTTCATTCCCATTCTCTCTGTACCCCCTCCTTTCCTTTCCCTCTTGCCCTACCCCGTTTCTCTAGCCTGGAGGATTGCTCCCCCTTTCAGAAAATCCTTCTTCCTTTATATTTCTTACTAAGCCATTTTACCTACATCAATCTAATTCTTAATTGGTCTGTCAACTAAGGTCAGTCCACAGACCATTACAGGCCTGCAATAACATAAAAAATGGAGCTGAGAGTATGAGCAAGAATCTTGCACAGCAGTTAGGTATTGCCCCAACATCCAAGCATGTGATTAGAGACTCATCTCACAGCATGGGACATAGACTAGGTCTGGAGTTGTCCAATCACACAGCGAACTGCATGTGACATGAGTTACATGCTGGTCATGCACAGCATCTGCATCCCCAAAAGGCTAGACATTTACAAACGGGTCTTTCACAGACAGTTTGAGAAGCCTTAGCCTGTACCTCAAACCCTTTCAGACTCTGGGGCCTAAACTCTGTAACACATTAACTGGGATAACTCATCTCTGCTATTTCTTCTGCCTGCCGGTGGATCCTGGTTCAGGGTCCAAGACCCTGATGTGACTGTCTGACAGAGGTCCTGATTGCCCTGACATACTTGCCTTCCTCCCCTAGTCCCCAAAGCACTTTCTACCTCTCATGGCGATTACCTGGTGAGGAGTAACCAGTGGAGGAAGGGAGAGTGAAATCAGACTGACCACCACAGGAGTGCTTTCTCAGCAGGGAAGTAAAGGGAAAATGTGCAGAAAGTGCACGCCTCTCAACGTTTTCTTTAGTATCTCTCCATTAAACATATCCATAGAGCTCTGATTTCTAATTGTCTAATCTACCATGTAAAATCTGCCCTAGAATCTATCAGGCCACTCTGAAGTGCCCTCTTGATTGCACACCTGGTGCCGATTTGTGGGGAGTTCCCCAGCATCACAGTTGGGCACCCACTCTTTTATGCAGTCATCTCTGATAGGTGAGCAAACAGGAAGAATCAGTATCATGTGCAGAGATCAGTGCAGTAAACACATTCGCATCCCAGTTTACACAGAGTGTGTCTCTCTGGGGGATCCAGTCCTCCTGACAGCAGCAATGCAGTAGGATGTATCTTTTTAACTGACAGCATTTGAAAGATCCCAGATCCGACCAGTACTGTAAGCAGCCCCAGCATGCAAGAGCTGTTCGTGATCTCAGTGGTGCATGTTGCCCAGGTTGCCAGACCCAGCTCAATGTCTCTCCATGCAGAAGAGCCCTTTGCAGGAAATATTAGCAGCCTGGTTAGATGACGCCATAATATTGCCAACAAAGGGAAAGCAGAAGGTGGAAAGGGAACAGAAGGTCGGTGCCAAAGGAGTAGGAACAAGCATTGGTCCCTGAGCTCAGAGTGTGGCAGCAGGAATCTGGAAACTCTGATATCTTCTGTTCTCTGGGGGCTCAGTGCTCAGAGCATCTGGGAGTGTGGCAAAGGGAACGTCCTGATCTTTCTGGGCCTCTCTGTACCCTCCCTTTGCTGTTATCCAGGAGACAGGCTATGGGGACAGAATTGGGAGGCAGGGGAAGCAGCAGTTTTGCCTTATTTTTAATTGAGATAAAAGTCACATTACATGAAATCAGCCATTAACCATTTCAAAGTGTACAGCTCGATGGCATTGCGTGCATTCATGCGACCACCACCTCCATCTACTCCCAGTACATTTTCATCACCCCAGAAGGAAATCCCACAGCTATTGAGCTGTCAAGCCCAGGTCTCCCCCAACCTCTGCCCTTGGCACCTGCTAGTCTACTTTCTTTCTCTGTGGATTTGCCTATTCTGGACAGTTCATATAAATGGAATGATATAATATGTGACCTTTGGTGTCTGGCTTCTTTCACTTAGCATAATGTTTTTGAGAGTTATCCACACAGCATGTATTAGAACTTCATCCCTTTTTACAGCTGAATAATACTCCATTGTATGCCTATACCACCTTTTGTTTATCAATTCACTGATAAATTGGACATTTGGGTTGTTCCATCTTTTGGTTGTTGTGAATAGTGATCTGAACACTTGTGTACAAGTGTTTGAACACCTGTTTTCACTTCATTGGCATATACACTGGAGTGTAACTGCTGGATCCTGTGCAAATGCCCTGTTGAACTTTGTGGGGCCTCAGCAAACTGTTTTCCATAATGGCTGTACCATTTTATAGTCCCACCAGCAACATGTGAGGCTTCCTCCCCAGCACTTGTTTTCCATAGTTTCTTAACGGCCAGTCTGGTAGATGCTGAGTAGCAGCTGTTGGGCAAGCCACAGAACTTTTCCAACACTGAGTTTCTGTAAATAAAATAACAGTATCTGCCTGGGAGAGGGGACAGCAACATTAAACAGGTCACTATACATAACAGCCTGCAGTGCTGGGAGTGTCTTTTATTTGGCCCCTAGGCCCACCACCAAGTGCTGTATCACCCAGTACTTCATATATTCACTGTGGTGAAAGACCAGGGTCTTTTCTTCAAGTTAGTGTAAAGTGCAATAAAAACGAATCACCAGAACATGCACTTTCAGTGGGGACAGTGTCACCCAAACAGGGCAAAAAAAATGGTTCAGTGAGGGAGTTGGGGGGGTGATGGCAAAAGCATCTCACTCTTTTTGTGTTAAGAACTTAAACAGATATATATGGTGTATCTGTAATATTAAAATGTCATTGGGGACAGATGAGTAGGGAGGAAATGTCAAAAAGGATGGGGGCAGAGGATAGCAATAATGAAAAAAGATTGCAAAACAGAGAAATTTTTTAAAAGACTCACAGATTTCAAGCCCTGGTTTTTTTATTATCAGATTGAGCAAACAATAGAAATTTCTATACCCTGGCTCTCGATTTCTGTATTTATCTCATCACAGACTGGTAATAAACAGTTTGCAGGCAGGGTCCAGTCTGCAGGCCATATTTCAATAGGGCTGTGTTAATGCACCGCTCCATTTTGACTTGTCTGGAATTATTTGAACTCCTTGTGTATCCATTCACTTGATAATGTTCTGTCCCTCCTGTCTGAATGTAAGCCTCAACCCCTTACCACCACATCTAGAACAGTGCCTGACGTGGTAATATTTGATATATCACTAGGAGATGTATTGTTGAATGAGTTAATTAATATTCAGTTAAAAACTGTTTTACTGAGCCAGACATTTAGAGTCTACTTTTACTTAAAACTCAAGATAACCAAACAATCCCCTAAAAAAAGATGCATCAGATGACACACGAAAGAGCAATGTCTTTGACAAAAAGAAGTGTATTTCTTTCTTACCTAAAATTCCACACTGATGCGGTGGTTCTGGTCTACAAATGTGGCAGAGGCCCAAACTCCTTATATCGTTTTGCTGAGCTGTGTGATCCAAGATGCCCCTTCCACAGGAAGGGGAGGACCTCTCCTGCCCTTTATGAGTATAACCAGGAAGTCGCACACACTAATTTATGCCTCTACCCTTGTCTAGAACTCATCGGATGGCCTCACCAGCCCCAAGGGAAACTGGGGAAGGTTAGTGTTTATTCTAATTAGCCATGTGCCCAGCTTAAAAGCAGATATTCTATTAATATCAGAGAGAAGGGGTGAATGGATATTGGGGGGCCCCTAGCAGAACCTGCCACCACCACCTTCAGAGAGGATGTTTCCCTCTTCTTGTTCTTGCCCTCCCCTGCCCTCACTGGGCATCCTACCAGCCAGATGCAGGCTAGAAGTTAGTGTTTAACATTCCAGCTCAAGGCAGGTCCATTTGCAAAACCCTCCAGAGACCATATATGTGGCACAAAGTTTCTGGGGCCACATGCCCCCTGCTCCTGGGCCCTCTCAGGCCTGGGGTGAGTCTCTCCCTGCAGGGGCTCTGTGACTGCCCACGACACACTGCAGTTTGCTCAGCTGCCCGCTGTCCTGGAGAAAGAATGCCAAGGGGCAAGCCTGCAGCCTGTCTGTTCTCAAACCTGCCATAAGTCGTCATTCAGAAGGTTGACACAAAAGAAATGAAAAGGTCAGAAGAGAGAACACTGCGTCCAAGAATCTTCCTAGGCAGCTGTTATTCCTAAGCTTTAGCGGGTAAGGTTGCCATGGGAAACAGGACCCAAAAGAGACCTGGAATAGAAGAGGCTGGCCTAGACCTTCTGCCAGATGTGTCTGGACAGGCCATTGAGGACAGAATGGGATCCCAGCGTGACACACTGGTGTGGACAAATTCTGTGATTTCTGGCCCTTAGACAAGCCCCCACATAATGGAGATCAGCAAAGAATGCCCAGGTGTGGCCATGTTCCTGGTTCTTGCTCTGTTCACCTGGCAGCTCCAACTCATCCTGCAGAGATTAAATCAGATGTCATTTCCAATAGGAAGCCTTCCCTGGTCCCGCCCCTCTCCAGGTGGCATTACAGAGCCCTTCCCTGTGCCTCCTGAGCTGCCCGTGAGGGCACTGATTGATAGCTTACTTCTCCCCTGCCTTCCTAGAGCCCAGCACCCTCCCCTCCCCCTTGGATAGGGATATAGTTTGTTTTGTAGATTATACTTTGGAACCATTTCAATATTTTATATAATTATAAAATGCATATGAAAAAATAATACCTAAAATCGTGCTAGTCAATTGTTAAAAATCTTGTCTGTTGCTTTAATAGCATAACCACAAAAGAGAGGAGACTTATTTACCCATATTTTTGTTCTTTTCCTTTTTCTTTCTTCTTTCCTGATGTGTCAAGATCATATCTTCCGTTCTTAAGTTTTCTGTTTCAAGAACTTTCACTACCTGTTCCTTCAGCACAGATCTGCTGCAGCACATTTTCTTAGTTTTCCTTCACTTGAGAATGTCTTGATTTTCCCTTCATTCCTGAAGGATAGTTTCCCTGGATATAGAATTCTGTGTTAACACACTTGAAAAATGCGGTGCCACTTCCTTCTGACAAATAGAAATTGATGAGCTTATTCTAAAACTGATATGTAAATGCCAAAGTTATACACAGGAGCCAAAACAAGCTTGAAAAAGGAGAAAAAAGTTGGAGAACTTAAACTACCTGATTTCAAAACATACTATATATTTTTTTATTAAGGTATCATTGATACACACTCTTACGAAGGTTTCACAAGAAAAACAATGTGGTTATTATGTTTACCCTTATTATCGAGTCCCCCCATGCCCCATTGTAGTCACTGTCCATCAGTGTAGTAAGATGCCACAGAGTCCCTATTTGTCTTCTCTGAGGTACACTGTCTTCCCCGTGATCCCACACACACCATGTGCACCAATCATGATACCCCACAATCCCCTTCTCCCTCCTTCCCCACCGCTCTCCCCCACCCCTCCCCTTTGGTAACCACTAGTCCCTTCTTGGAGTCTGTGAGTCTGCTGCTGTTTTGTTCCTTCAGTTTTGCTTTGTTGTTGTACTCCACAAATGAGAAAAATCATTTGGTATTTGTCTTTCTCTGCCTGACTTATTTCACTGAGCATAATACCCTCCAGCTCCATCTATGTTGTTGCAAATGGTAGGATGTTTCTTATTTATGGCTGAGTAGTATTCCATTGTGTATATGTACCACCTCTTCTTTATCTATTCATCTACTGATGGACACTTAAGTTGCTTCCATATCTTGGCTATTGTAAATAGTGCTGCACATGTCTTTTTGAATCTGAGAAGTTGTTTTCTTTAGGTAAATTCTTAGGAGTGGAATTCCCAGGTCAAATGGCATTTCTATTTTTAGTTTTTTGAGGAACCTCCATATGGCTTTCCACAATGGTTGAACTAGTTTACATTCCCATCACCAGTGTAGGAGGGTTCCCCTTTCTCCACATCCTCGCCAGCATTTGTTGTTCCTAGTCTTTTCTATATTGGCCATCCTAACTGATGTGAAGTGATATCTCATTGTGGTTTTATTTTGCATTTCCCTGATAATTAGCAATGTGGACATCTTTTCATGTGCCTGTTGACCATCTGAATTTCTTCTTTGAAGAAGTGTCTGTTCATACCCTCTGCCCATTTTTTAATAGGGTTATTTGCTTTTTGGGTGTTGAGGCATGTGAGTTCTTTATATATTTTGGATGTTAACCCCTTGTCAGATAGGTCATTTACAAATATAGTCGCCCATACTGTAGGATGCCTTTTTGTTCTGCTGATGGTGTACAGTAGCTTTTTAGCTTGATGTAGTCCCATTTGTTCATTTTTTATTTTGTTTCCCTTGCCCGAGATGTGTTCAGGAAAAAGTTGCTCACATTTATGTTCAAGAGATTTTTGCCTATGTTTTCTCCTCTTTTTTGATTTGGATGTAGGTTTTCTTTGTTGTTGTTTTTTTTTTGGTATCATTAATACACACTTACATGAGTGTGGTTACTAGATTCCCCCCATTATTAAGTCCCCACCATATACCCCATTATAGTCACTGTCCATCAGCATAGTAAGATGCTATAGAATCACTACTTGTCTTCTCTGTGCTGTTTTCTTCTAAGAGTTTTATGGTTTCATGACTTACGTTCAGGTCTTTGATCAATTTTGAGTTTACTTTTGTGTATGGGGTTAAACAATAATCCAGTTTCATTCTCTTGCATGTAACTGTCTGGTTTTGCCAACACCAGTTGTTGAAGAGGCTGTCATTTCCCCCATTGTATACCCATGGCTCTTTTATTGTATATTAATTGACCATATATGCTTGGTTTATATCTGGGCTCCAAAACGTACCATATTTAAAGCTACAGTATCAAGACAGGATAGAATTGGTATAGGGGAGATATGTTAGTGGAATATAATAGGAAGTCCAGAAACAAACTCTTATTACATTTATTGTTAATTAATACTTGGCAAAAGTGCCAAGTAAGTCAATGGAGAGAAGGAAAAATGTTTTTACATTTGTGCTAAAATAACTGAATATCCAAAAGCAACAAGATTAATTTAGCCCCTTATTTCACACCCTACACAAAAATTAACTTACATGAGATCATGAACCTAAACGTAAGTGCTAAAACTATAAAATTTCTAGACGCAAACAGAAAAGAATCTTTATGATCTTCGGCTAGGAGAGCAAAAGCAAGATCCATAAAAGAAAAAAATGAATAACTGAAAAACTTATGCTCTTCAAAAGACACTATTAAGAAAATGAAAAGCAATGTATAGATTGGCAGATAATATTTACAAATCATATATATGATAAAGGACTTGTATCCTTTATATATGGGCAATACTCTTACATACATGGGGAACTCTTAACAACTATTTTAAGAGGACATACCTAACTTTATTTTAATGGGCAAAAGATTTGAATAGATCTTCATCAAGGAAAATGCATGAATGGCTGATAAGCACATGAAATGATGTCCAACACGGTTAGCCACTAGAGAAATGCTGCTTAAGACCACAATGACATACTAGTACATACCAACCAGAATGGCTATAAACAAAAGGACCAAAAATACCAAGTGCTGAAGAAACGGAAACTCTCATACATTGCTGATAGGTATGTAAAGTGGCACAGCTACTTTGGAGGACAGTTTGGCCATTTCTTAAAAAGTAAAACACACTCTTACTACATGACTCCACAGTCCTATTCCTAGGGATCTGCCCAAGAGGAATGAAAACATATATCCACACAAGGACTTGTTTGCAAATATTTTAGCAGCATTATTGATAATAGCCAGAAATTGGAGGCAGTACATCCATACCATGGAATACTATTCAACAACAAAAAAGAATGAACTTCAGAGACACATTACAACATGGATGAGATTCTAAAGCATTGTGCTAAGGGAAAGAGGCCAATTGCAAGCTCCTACTGTATGATCCCATTTCTAAAGGCAATACTGTAGAATCAGCAACAGATCGGTGCCTGCCCCAAGGCAGGGGATTGGGAATGGGGGGTTGACCGCACACTGGCACAAGGGAACTTTGGGGATGATGGAAATGTTCTAAAACTGCATTAGGGTGATATTTGCACAATTATATTAATTCACTTAGGAAAATAGTCAAACTGACACAATGGAGGAATTTTAGAGTATATAAATTTTACCCCAAAAAACAGTTTTAAAAAGCAGCCAAGAGTGGGATAGTGTCATGTTAAAGACGGAGACTCAAGCTGCTTGCAGCCCCAGCAGCTGTTACTCACTCTATCTGTGTGGCTCAGGCACACTGCTTAGCTTTCCTGTGCCTCACTCTCCCCACCAAGAGCTCAGAATGGCACCTGATAGGCACCAGCTCACCATTGTTGCTCTAGCCAACCCTTCCCTCCCTGGGCTCCTGCCCTACTGGCATTTTTCTCTTCCTCTAACCTGCCATGCTGCTCTCTATGTTACGGTCTACAAACTCAGTATTTGTGAATGAACACTTTTCCCCTAGGAAGTTTCCATCACTGGCTTCTCCCTACCGTTCATGTCTCAGCTCAGACATCATCTCAGGGAGGCCCTCCCTGACCACCCTATCTTATATGACACCCCACTTGTTCATTCGTTTACTCATTCATTCACTAAATAGCATCTTCTACTAGTAATAGTAATAGTGTCATTTATCCCATCTTAGATGGGGCAACTGAAGCTCAGAGAGATAAGGTCATTTCATTCATTCATTCATTCATTCATTCAGTTTACCATTCAGTTTATTCATGTACCATTTCACACCACTGAAGGTGGCTACTGTCAAAAAAAAAAAACCCACAAAAATAAAAAATAAGTGTTGGTGAGGATGTGGAGAACTTGGAACCCTTGTCCACTGAGATGCTGGGAGTGTAAAATGGTGCAACTGCTATGGAAAACAGGATGGCAGCTCTCCCCAAAATTAAAAATGGAATTATCATGCAATCTGACAGTTCTGCTTCTGGATGTATATCTAAAGGAATTGAAAGTAGGGTCTGAAAGAAACATTTGTACTCCCATGTTCATAGCGTTAGTTATGACAGCCCAGTGGTGGGAGCAGCCCAAGGGTCCATCGATGGATGAACAGATAAACAAAATGTGTTCTAGCCATACAATGGAATGTTGTTTAGCCTTAAAAAGGAAGGAAATTCTGACACATGCCATAAGGATGAACCTTGAAGACATTATGCTAAATGAAATAAGCCGGTCAAAAAAGTACAAATGCTATGTGATTCTATTTATCTAGGCCCCTAGAATACTCAGATTCGTAGAGACAGAAAGTAGTTGGTGGTTGCCAGGAGTTGAGGGGAGAGGAGAATGGGGAGTTACTGTCTCACAGAAACAGGGTTCCAGTTTCGTAAGATGGAAAAATCTCTGGACATGGATGGTGGTGGCAGTGGTACAACTATGTGAATATGCTTAATGCCACAACACTGTCCGTTTTAAAAAATGGTTAAAATGGTAAATTTTATGTCATTTAAAATAAATGTCAATTAAAATTAAAATAAAATAAATAATTTTTTTAAAACCTAATTATCAAAGACCAGATTCTGCATTGTATGCACTGTCTCATTTATTTCTTTCCACAGTCCTTTGACGAAGGGGTTATTTAGTTTGTTATTTAATTGAGAAAACTGAGGTTCAGAGAAATCTGGTAACTTGCCCGGGTGCCAGGTTCCATTCCAGCCTGTCAGCCTTCAAAGTCCGCCCCTGTCTGCTGCATCCTTCTTCCCCATCCCTCTCTGGCTGTAAGAACTCATCTGTACCCATTCCTCCCTCCTGCAGGTTCGGCGGGGATCTATCAAGGAGCAAACGGACTGCCCAACGCAGCCGGATTTGCAAGTGTGCACCAGGTAGACAAGGCTCCCCACCAGCTGTTTCTCCATTCTTTGCTTAAATAATCCCCCTTAATCAGGGCACTCCAAGAGCCCACTCCAGAAATCCAGTCTCTTCCTCTCTGGGTTTGGAGACCATAGAAGCCAGATTGTGCAAAAGGCCATTGGAAAGATACGGTGTAGAGGCAGAGAAATTGGAATTATTAGATTTCCAAGAGGACCTACATGTTATTATACATTACATCTTGACCTGAGCCCAAGATACTCAGTGGCTATTAAATCAGATGACATCATCTTCAACTCTGCAGCCCAGTGTCAAGTGCCCCCCACACAGTAGGGGCTTTGTAAATGCTTGTTAAGTTGAACTAAGTCAACCCTGTAAAGATAAATAATGCTGGCTAATGGTTTGACTCTCTCAATTTCACTCAGAGAGTGAATCAAAAATTAACCCACTGCAGGTATATGGGACCTCTGTGTACTCTTTGTGCACCTTTCCTATAAGTCTAAAATTATTGCAAAACAAAAGGTACCATATTTCAGGCTAGTGTTAAAACCACCCCAGAGTAGATCAGCTTTATGGACTATGTAACATATTTAAATATGAGGATCACGCTGTTTCTTCCTCAGTGAGCTAAAGAATCTAAATGATATAAACCTTAAAGTATGTGAAAATTGTTTCAGACATTATTGTATTACTTCCAGTATAGGACATACATAGATAAAATACTTTGTAAATAAAACAGTACATTTTAAGGTGGGTTCTTCACTCTGGGTGTTTGTCCACTTCTCCATAGGAGCTTGTCAAAAACCCAGACTCCCTAAATGCTGCCCCCAGAAATTCTGATTCTGTGGGTCTGGGGTGGAGCCCAGGAAGCTGAATTTTTCCCTGAGTCCCTTGCAGGGTTGAGCAGCATCGGTTTATGGAGGTGATAGGGCAGAAGATTTGAAATGACGACTATTGTTGGGGAGTTGGAATACCTGGTTGGTTTAAGCAAAGCTTGGTAAGAGGATTGGCATTCTCTGATTGGATCTCCAAGACTCCCTCAGAGAAGATTCTGGATCTCTAATGGGGGTGTGGCTGTATTGGCACCCCTTATGAACCTAAAATGGCATCTAGTCTCCTGGGTATGTGTGTATGTGGTCCTTTTTACTCGTTTGTTTGTTCATCAATTTTTGCAGCATTTACTGAGTGCCTGTTTGTGCCCAGCACTGTTCCAGGCACTGGGCACTGATCCAACAGTGATCAGCACAGACGCTGTCAGGGCCACGCCATGTCCCTCATGCGCACCTGCTGACCTCCAGCCACCAGTCTCTGCATCCCTGGGCCCGAGGGTGTTCCCTAGAACCAGTATATAGGGTAGACAGGAAGTAGTGGGTGAAGGTTGGAGGCACTGGAGGGAGGGGTGAGCACATCGGACACTGACGACGTGCCAAAGTCCCCGGCTGCTGCCCCCTCCCAACCTGAAAAATGTGCCTTAGGCTAGCCAGTCCACGCGCTGCTGTAAATCTAAGCCCTGCCTCCCCCTACCTTCTTTAAAAACTCGCTGCCTGCCCTGCTGAGCGCGACTTCCCCAGCCTGTGACTAGCCAGACCAGGGAACATCGTCCAGGATTGCGCTCAAATAAACTGCCCGGCCCTTTGTTGCCTCTCGTCGCCTGCTTATTTTGGTTAGAATTTATCTTACAGTGGGAAATGAAAACCCCCTGGGAGCAGCTCTCAAACAAAGACTGGCTGGAATTGGTGTATAAACAGCCTGGCTCCCTTGCCCCTGGAAAGAGGGTTCTGAGATGTGCATTTGATTCCATCCCAGTGTTTCCCTAAGAGAATTCACTCCAGTCCCCACTTAGAAGCCCCTGGACTGGCTCCTTCCCTTCTTCCCTTCAGTATCCCGCTTCCTCACTCCCCAGCTGGTGTCTCTTTGCCTCCCAACTGCTCTGCTTGCACTTGCAGCTTTGCTTTGGGGAAAAGTCCTGCCCTCATAGGGCTTTTATTCCAATGGGGAGAGAGATTAGTCACAGGAGAGCAGCCCACTTGCCGCCATCAGCCTGTGCTGGGCTGACAGAAGCCTCCACACTCACAGCCTTGTGTGTTTCCCTTTCTAGGACTATCCTTCCTACCCTGGCTTCCCTCAGAGCCAGTACTCCCAGTATTACAGCTCGTCCTACAGCACTCCCTATGTCCCGGCCAGCAGCGTCTGCCCTTCACCCCTCTCCACGGCCACCTACGTCCTTCAGGAGGCATCTCACAACGCCCCTAGCCAGAGTTCTGAGCTGCTTGGCGGTATGTACACTCAGTGTCGCATGGAAGTTCGTAGCTGTGGGCTGAGCTCTTACATGAAGGACAGACTGGACATAGGTCCTAGTTGTAATGAGCCAGCCACCCAAGGGCTAAATCCAGACCTCAGATATATTTGTTCACCTGTTCTCTGTGTGTGTGTATGTGTGTATTTAATTGTACCCCTGTTTAAAAGTCAGAATTTTTTTCCTAAAAATTCTAATTTCCGCCTTCTCTTGAAAGGAGATCTGGTCTCTGTAGGTCCACATTTGTAAGTGACAACACTTAGCTGGAGCTGAGTAACGTCTGCCCCACTTCCACACACACCATTCCACATCTAGCCAGCTTACCTCCGGTTTACTAGCTGCCTGGCCCATGCAGGCACTGGAGCTTGTGGGCCCTGGTCTTTAAGGAAAGGAAACTTGTATTCATTGCTCATCCACTATGTGCCAAGCACATGCCTGTGTAGTCTTCTCTAACCACTAATTTATATACTGAATCAACATTTGTGAAGCACCTGCTGTTTTACAGGCACTCCTTCTTTTGGGAAATAAAATGAAGTGCAGTATAGACTTGCTCTTTGCAGACAGGAATCAAATAGTCACACAAATATGTAAAACTAAGTCATAATCCTCATGAGGACAGTCATACATAGTCCTCACAACATGTTTGCAGTTACCATCTTCCCCAGATAAGAACAATGAGGAGTGTTAAGGAACTTGCTAGGAATTGGTGGAGCTGGGATTTGAACCCAGGCTTGCAGGGCTCCATAGCCACTAGCCATCCACAGCTGAGACTA
This sequence comes from Manis javanica, assembly GCF_040802235.1. Lineage (NCBI taxonomy): Eukaryota > Metazoa > Chordata > Mammalia > Pholidota > Manidae > Manis > Manis javanica. The sequence continues at coordinate 12,368,373 of NC_133160.1, read as the reverse complement.
TATTATCTAAAATCCATTTGGGAACAGAAGGGCAGAGGCCTTCAAATCATTGTTCTCTCTCTAATCAGTCACCAGGAATTCTAGAATCCTTCAAAAATCTTTACACGTGTGCCTTTTCAATGGCACAGCAGTTAGTCAGGACTTTTTTAACTTCAAAAATAGAAAATGCAATTCAAACTAGTTCAAGCAAAAAAAAAGTCCAGGAGTTCAGAAGATAATGTTGGGACTCAGTCTCTCTCTTCCTTCTACCTCTGCATTTTCGTGGATTCATTTCACTCTCAAGTGGGCTCTCTCCCTGTGGTGGCAAAGATGGCCACCAGCTGCTCCAGGATTCAATCCTGCCTGCTGATCTACTCCTCGGAGAGAGTTCTTCACTCTTAACAGATCCTGCAGAGGCGCCGGGTAATGCTGCCATTGACCCCACTTAGGTCACCTGCCTATCTTCAAACCATTCTCTGTGGCCAGTGGGAGATAATGCTGGGATGGGGCAGCAGACCTGGGTCTCATGCCCACAGCCCCGAGCTCTTGCTTGGGGTCAGCCCCACCCAGGCCACATGGACTGAGAGTGAGGGAGACGTGGTTTCCCAAAGAAACCCGGTGCACTGTACCCAGAAGAAGACATCAGAGACACTGGAGGGGTTTCTAAATATCAGGTATCCACAACCTAGATTGTGGATCCCCCCTAGATTACATGCAACAGTGAGAGAGTCCATGTCCTGGCCCCTTGGTGATGTATATCCCTGAGCAACTAACTCACCAGCCTGGAGATTCATTCATTCATTCCATAAATGTGCTTGCTATGCACATGTCTTTTTTATGAGGTGGTTTAGGCTAATCAACATTAAGTGATGTGACAGCAGTAAAATTAGAACATCCAAATATAAGGTCACTGTCACTGTATTTTGTTCAGTTTTCTTCTTTTCTGACACATACTGATGTTCTGGGGCTTTGTAGAAGCTAAGCTGGCATGATGGTATGTGGACACAAATTCAATAAATATTCATTGTTGATAGTCAGAAAAAGAATCATAGTGAGGACTCACCTCTTTTCTTACTGAGGTTCTTGGAGCAGCTGTTGCTTTTAGCCCTTGTATTTCCCATCACTGGGGACCGAGTAGTCACCACTGGCTTTGTCGCAAATGAAGACAACATAGCTAAGTTCTTTTTGGTCAGCTTTTAAGGAAGTTTAGGGCTCAAGCATTGGTTTTGGTTATTGTGATCTCATCACAGAGTATTGAATGAATTACATAGTACCTATATGACAACTTCCAAATTGCTTTCTTCGAAGAGTATGAAATTCAACAAACTTTTCTTTGTCATAATCCTGAATTTTCTTTTTCTTTTACCATCTGCTTTTCAGTTTGGTCTCTCCAAACTCTTTACAGAGAGGAAATATGAGTGAGAAATCTTCAAGTAGATGCCCCTATCTATCTATAATTCAGTGGTGAACTGAATTCCAAAGATTTCCCAAGAATTTGGGCTATGCGGGAAGGCCATCTTTGTTCCCTGTTGAGAGCAAACAAAGGTTCATTGTGTCTCTTTGAAATATTCCTTTATTGCTTCCCCCTGTTCTTCATTTATCCCTTGGTCTAAGGTTCAACAATAAGTGGTTGAGATGGTTTTTACTGTGTGTCTAACAAGCTCACATAAAATCTAATGACATAAATAATTGTCAGCTATAACCAAGGTCTCTTGCGTCTTTTCCCCAGTGTCTGTTATAAAAGAAGGGCATGCAAGCATGCATGTGTGACTCGGTGTGCACACGTGTACACACTCGGGCACGCTCTTAGAATTTCCCATAAAAACTCCACTTTTGAAATTATCCAGGATCTCCTTGAGTAGTTTGGTTCCAAACTCCCAACTCAAGAGGTTTATATATTACTGACGGATCATACTCACTCTTTACATTGTCTGGCTACACTATCCTGATGTGCCTCTCTACCCCCGGCCCCCAGCCTCCAGCCCAGTCTGACATGCATTAACAGTTTTATGAAGCCCCCACGATTTGCGGATGATTTCAGGGCAGTCTGCCAATGCTCAGGGCACAGTCTGAACCTCGGGTTGCTCAGAGAAAAGACCCATCAGTAGTGGTTGCTTACAGCCTTTTTTTTCTTTTTGAATATTTACGTATGACACAAATGATCTAAAATGAAGTTATAGGATCTTCTTAACTTCTTAGATCATCTCCCTCAGTCAACAGAAGGAGAAACTTTTAAAATCTCTCAAGAAACTTAGGAGGCTTTTCCATGCAATTTGGCAATATCTAATAAAATTAAAAGAGCATGTGCTGTTTAACCCAGTTATTCTACTTTGAGGAACTTATCTGAAAGAGAAACTCACACACAGGTACAAAGACTTGAGTAAAAAGAATATTTATTGTAATATCTTCATAGCAAAAGACTGGAAACGCCTGAATACCCATTAACAGAAGTCAGGTTAAATAAACTATGGTGTATCCACTGGTGACACATTATGCATCTGTTAAAAAGAATAAGGATCTGTGCTAACATGAACATTTCTCTGAGCTATTGTGATTGGTGAAAAAAACAAGGTGCAGAACTGTGTGTTTAAGATGATACTGGCTTTTTTTTAATATAAGTATACTTTTATACCCATATTTGGGTAGGAAATTTCTGGAAGGAGGCAACAGCAACTGTTAACAGTCATATTCTCTTGGGAGGGAGCTAGAGAGCAAGGAAAAGACGATGTAATAGATAATCTATAGGCTACTCCACCCAACAACAGCAAAATACACATTTTTTTCAAGTATACACAAGACATCTACCGAAATAGACATATTCTGGACCATAAATCAAGTTTCTTACATTTAAGAGGATTCAAAGCATACAGAGTATGTTTTCTGAAGACAGTGGACTTAAATTAGAAATAAATAACAGAAAGACTTCTGGAAAATTCCCAAATATTCAGAAGCTAAATAACACACTTCTAAATAACCCACATGTGATGGTTAATTGAATGTGCCAACTTGACCAGGCTGAGAGATGCCCAGATAGCTGATAAATATTATTTCTGGGTGTGTCTATGACAGCGTGTCTGGAAAAGATTTGCATTTGGATCAGGAGGCGAAGTAAGGAAGGTGGCCCTCACCAGTCCAATTCCCTGAGGGCACATATAGAACAAAAAGGCAGAGGAAGTGATTTCTCTCTCTCCTTAAGCCGGGACACCCTTCTCTTCCTGACCTCAGACATTGGAGCCCCTTGTGCCTTTGGGCTCCAGGACTCATACCAGCAAGACCTGCTCCCACCTCTCGCTTCCCTCTCCCCAGCCCTCAGACCGCCAGCCTCAGACTGGGAGTTTTATACCGTCCACTCCCCTGGTTTTTAGGCCTTCAGACCCCAGCTGAATTACACCACCGGCTTTCCTGATTCTCTAACTTGCAAACAGCAGATTGTAGGACTTCCTGGTCTCTAGAACTGTGTGAGCCAGTTCCTATAAGTCTCCTTATATGTATTTATATATATTTTCTGTTTCTCTGGAAAACCCTATTTTACCATGAATCAAAGAAGAAATCAAAGGGAAATTTTAAAGTATTTTGAACTTAATGAAAATGAAAAGGCAACATATCAACATGTATAGAAGGTCACTAAAACAGTACTTACAGGGAAATTTATATCACTAAATACCTCTAATAGGAAAGTAGGAAGGTTTGAAGCCAAACACCTTAAGAAACTAGAAAAGGAAGAGCAATTACACCCAAAGTAAACAGAAGAAGGGAAATAATAAAAATGAGCCTGGAAATCAATGAACTCTGGAAACTCTAGAAAATGTAAACTAATTTAGAGCCAAAGAAAGCATCTCCTGGGGAGGGGACCAGGAGGAGGAGATCACTAAAGGGACTACAAGGAACCTCTGGATTTGTTCATTATCTTGACTGGGTGATGGTTCCATGGATATATATATATATATATATATATATATATACACACACACACACATACGTCAAAACTTATCAAATTGTGAGCTCTAAGTATTTATGATTTAATGCATGTCAATTTTACCTCAATAAAGCTGTTAAAATAAAAGTAAAAACATAAAAAGAGAGAAAGTAGAAGAGTAAAATGAACCCATAAATTTCTCCAGCCTGTGTACCTCGGCTGTGACCTTGAACTTTGACCCATCATTCTCAAGAACGTATAAGGTTGGAGAAAAGGCTGCTTTATTTTTGGCACCCCTAGACATTTCTTAGGTGGTTGGCATTCTCCCCCTTCTTAAATAATATTTACCTGGATTTTACTGAGGTCAACACTTGTTTCTAAGCCCCCACAGACTTAGAAGTACCAAGTGCATCAGGATAAATCTTATTTATGACTCATAAGCATCTGTGAATTTATTGACACTCTGTTCATCATGCTCCAAAAGATAATCTTTGCTAGACTGATGTTTGGGAATCTCCATTGCCACACCCTGAAAATGGGGAGTTGGAGGTGGCCCAGCAGTCCTGACAACTCAAAATCAAGTCTTTTCTTATTATGTCCTTAGCCTGCTAAGAAGTTTTATAAATAGTAAATAAAGTTCAGTCCTTTGGGTTTTGGAGGGCAATAGTCCTTCCATGGTAGGGGGATGGAAATCAGTGCATTGCCAAGTATTTTTAGACAAAAGTGTTTTCCCCCAATCATCCAAGACCTGGAAATTATGGGAGGAGAGGTGGAGTCCACAGGATACATTTGGGAGCTAAAACCAGCAGCTGTAAAACAAGTAGGCAGGACGGGATATCCTCTCAGGCTCCACCCTGGTTTACACTTCTGTCACTCCAGCTACAAGGGCAGGCCCAGGTTTTAGCTCTGGCCCACCACTAATTCTCAGGATAATTAGATCATCTCACTAAGCCTCAGTTCCCTCATCAGTTAAACACAGATAATAAAATCTAATAAAAAGCCATGTATTTAAAACTTCTGTGCTTAAAAAAAACTTTGGGACCTGAGTCCCGGGAGGGTGCTGCTCACTTGTTCGGGGTGATGAGACAGTTGCTTGAGGGCAGGAATATGGCAGCCTCTCGGTGCACAGTGTCCAGCACCACCTCAATGACTGCCTTCCACCCTACACCTTCTCGCTGATCCTTGTGTGTATGTGGGTCCAGTAGAGCCAGAACTCGATCCAGATTCCCTACTGCCATCTCCTAATGGCCAGCCCTGTATGGAGGCTTTCGTATATGTAATCTTATTTAATTCCCAAACTGAAAAAGCTCTTGATAAGTAAAGCTTCAAGGGCTTGATTGTAAGGGAAACTAGAGCAAACTGCACAGGAAGAGGCACCTAAAGAAGTCTCTCCACCTTCCACATTAACCCCACATGGTGGGACCTTTTAAAAATAGCAGAGTTTGATGCTCTGCTACATATAAACATTTATTTTCTCCCTTCTGTCTGTCTAGGTATTCTCAGGCTTATGGGTAGCTAGAGAGTTGCAGACACACAATTCTATTCATTGTGACTGTAGCTTCACTCCCTGCTCGGGTGTCTCCTTACCCACACGGCCTCCCCTCAGCAGACCCGTGTGAATTTGGAACCTCCAGCACCCCCATTCCCCTATCCAATGTATTAAGTCTCTGTAACACACATCTGCACCTGGGGTATTGTGTGTTCACCTGCTTGTGTGTCTCGTGTCTCTCTCCTCTCTCTAGAGTGTAAGTGCTGTGAGAACGAGCGCCTGCTGGGTAGATCTGTGTTGGGCAAATGAGTGGCTAGGAAGGGGCACTTTAGGGCTGGACATGGCAGTTGCTATTCCTTGTTATCTTCACTGGAGGCACGGAGTTAGCTGGTTGCTGTGTGGTATTTCCTGGGAGGAGACTTTCAGCAAAGCTTCTGACATGTGCCCCGTTCCGCTTCCTACACCAGGTGAATATCACACACACAATGGACCTTCCACGCCCGCAAAGGAGGGAGACGCAGACAGGCCGCACCGGGCCTCCTCCGACGGGAAGCTCCGAGGCCGGTCTAAGCGGAGCAGCGACCCCTCCCCAGCAGGGAACAATGAGATTGAGGTGAGTCCGGATTGCCTGTTTGACTTGGTGAATGTGATCTCCATCTGTGGCCAGGGCAGGAGGGTGAGGGATAGAGTTCTCTGCAAGTCCATAGCAGAGAATGGTCACAAAGTACAGTAAGAGAGAAAAGAGCACTTGGTGGAAACGCAGGGACAAATCAGGTTGACCATAGAGCCTGCTGACTGACCAGGCCAGGAAAACTGACCCCCGAGACAGTAAAAAGCAGTGGTTCCCAAAGATAAGCAGCAGAATTACCTGGGAGCTTGTGAAGACCCAGCCTGCTGAGCCCCACCCACAGTGTTCCGTTCAGCAGACCTGGGGCAGGGCCTGAGAATCTGCATTTCGAGCAAGTTCCCCGTTGATGCTGATGTTGCTGGGTTGCGGACCACACTTTGAGAGGCCCCAGCAAAGAGGACAGTGAGCAGTGGACCTTCCCAGGTGGGTTAGAGTGGTTCTGACCCGGAACTACATATTAGAATCACCTGGAATACTTTTTAAAATACAAAGGCCCAGGCCCCATCCCAGACTAATTATACATTTCAGGGGAGTTCTGAACATTCCCTTAGTGATTCTAATATGACTTACATATTTATCTACCTGGAGACAGGAGGCTGGCTCAGATGAATTCGTGTGATTTCTATGATTCTGAGTTTCTTCAACAGTGGTTCTCAACCGGTGCTACGCTTTACATTCTCCTGCGAAGCTTTGAGAAACTTCATTCTCAAGCTGCACCGCAGATGTCAATTAAGTCAGATTCCCCTCAGAGTGAAAGCTGCCCTCTTCAATATTTTTTAAGTTCCCTGGGTGATTCCAACATGCAGGCCAGGCTGAGAACCCAGTTAGACTAAGGATAAACCCATTTTTATTGTAATAAAGCACGTGTAGGATTATTGGTCAGGCACTGACATTTTCGCAAACAAAATCAGAGAGAAGCAACTGGCATTTATTAGGGAGAAAAATGGACATGTTCATGAGTTCAAACTTCTTTGCAGAAAGCAGTCATTTGTTGGCTTGAGTGTGCTGTGAGCATACGGACAAAACTGGCCGTGTCTGGGTCAGGGCCAAGAAATCCAAATACGTCATCATCACGTCCCTGCTCACCTTCCTGTACAATTTATGCAGCGGCTACGAAGCTCAGCCCACAAATTCAGACATGCAAAGAAATAGTCATCTTTATCATTTCCTTAAAATCCATGTAATTTTGACTCTGAGTCCCCATTCCACGGGGTGGTAGAAAATTCCATCTCATTATTGGCCCTGCCCACCCTCCCAGAAGTGTATGAGAATCGTGGGGTTCAAGTGGTCTCAGAAAACAGAATAAGAACCTCTGATGCCCAGGGTGTCTTGGGGGCCGCTGTTCCCTCATTGTCAACGCCTGCAGTGGTCAGTGAAAGTGCAGCCTTTCTCTGGGGTTTTAGTGCCTTACTCTGGGCCTAGAAATCCTTGTTCAGGACAAGAACCTTGGAGTATTAGCTATCATCCTTTGGTTGCAAGCAGCAGAAGCCAGCTCTGGTTACTTAAGCAGGAAGGAATTGACTGGGAGAGAAGTCGTAAGACCAAGGTTAGGAAGAACAGTAACAAAGGCCATACAGGAATCCAGGGACCCTTCAGGGCGCCACCCCTGCTGGACAGGGAGCCATTCCAGATTCCAGTGCCACATCCTTGATGTTCCATTCCAAGGAGACAGCATTCCCACTGGCCTGGCTTGGGGCCTATGCTGGCCCCTGAGTGACAATCCCAGCAAGACAGCACACTGTGGAAAAAGAAAACCAGAGTGCTCTTAGAAGGGGATAGACGCTGGGGGCCCAACAACAAATGCCCACCACCAGGGCATTTGGTGTTTAGCCAATATTCACTAGAATACTGGCTACATATTTTGAACATTTGTCCCCTATGCTTGATCAACCTCTGAAGCTATACCAGCAGCCATCTCCTCTGGGAACTTGTCCTTCCTGGGGACCAGCCACAGAGCAAGTGTGCCCACATCCCGTGAGCCTACTCTCAGACTGGTTTCCCTCTAATTCTTGAAGCCCTCTCCTTCTAACACCAAGGGGAGACCGTGCAATCCATTCCACAGAATGAGGCCTCTGCAAAAGGCTGGAAGAAAATTCACCGACCTCGGGTTGTCCCTCCCATATTCCTGAAGATTTTCTGCAGCTTGACGTGACAGAGCATAAAAATCACAGAGGGCAGCATCCACATTCATATCTTTCTTAAACTTTTTATTTGGTCGCCTCGCATGGCTTCTGCACTTGGTAGGAGAAGTGAAGGTGGAAAGATATTTTTCCATTAAACCGAGAAGGGGGTGGGGATGGCATGGAAGTCGTGGATTATGGGGTGATATTATTCTGGAAACATCTGCTTCTTGATTCCAGAGTAAGTACCATGGCAAGAACAGTTGAAAAGGTGTGAGCTGTGTTTCACTTCTGTGCTTAATGTCAGCATGGAGGGTTTGCATGGGTCACACCTCTTAAGTCTTTGGCAGTTTTGCTAATGACTGAGACCCATGAGAGAAAAATTATGTAAAGATGTGGAAAGGGGGGAAATTCTGAGTGTGTATTACTTAAAATCCCTCCACTGTAGGTGCCAGAAACCAACTTGAACTAGTTTAAGTGAAAAAGCAGAATTTATTGTAAGGACACAGGGATTCTCTTAGAACCCAAGGCAGGGGTACAGCAGAGTGTCAGCAAGGTAGTGGACCCAGAAGGTAGACAGGGCAAGGAAATGTGTTTACGCCCTCTCTCCCCACATGCCACAGAGAAAGTGCTAGAATCCCCAAAGACATTCGTTGTCTTCAGGGCCAGCTGCCCCGGTTACTGGACACAGCTGTCCTCCAGGCCCCTCACTCTGCCTCTACCTGAAACCAGGTCCTGGCTGGTCTTTCCATCTCTAGTCCTCTCTTTCTCCATCTCTGGAGAATGGCCTTCCCTGTCCTGCTGATCGTATGGTTGCCAAGGGTCACCCAAAGATGATGAATTTCTTTCTAGGCCCAATTTTCAGTTCCCAAGGAAAGCGTCTGACCCCACTGCTTAGGGGCCCACCCTGCCTCAAACCACAGTGGGCTAGAGGATCGGGTCACCTGCAGAATGGTCCCCAGGACCCACTGAGTGTCTAGGGCAGAGGAAAAGAGTGGTAGGGGAATGGGGGGACGGACAGGCCTTCTGCAGAAGGGATTTAGTAGACAAATTAATGGGGTCTGCATTAAATTTGAAAATACTGATCCTTAAAAATGCCCTTACCAAAACCTCTAAGTTCCACTGATCTAACTTAGTTCAGATAAATCAGGACTTAGCATATTTAAACCCTCTTTAAAAACAGTAGTTTTCAAACCTTCTTTTACTGTGACCTATAATAAGAACTATACTTAATATTGTGACCCAGCACATATAAACACATAAATATAACTAGGCCAGAAAATTCACAAAATAATACTCAGATATGCTCATTGCTTTACCCCTGCACTGACTGGCCTGTTTCCTCTTAGATACCACCCTTCTCTTTACTTTTAAAGGCATGGGAAATGCCAATGTGGAAATACAGTCATTGACCACAGAGGGTTCTCAGATGTGGCCCATTCAAGATGGCAGACCAAGCAGATGCATTTGGCCCCACACCCAACACCAGCTAACCAGATGATCAGTCTGGGTTTTTGTTCTTAAAAATAATGATCAAAAAACAGGCTTGATTTTAATGTGGTCCTCAGGGCCTTTTTATGATCTTTACAGGCCTGAGTAAGCCTTTCTAACTGTTGGTGACTTCTACTATCCCACATTATAAAAAATAAATTTAAATGCATCAGAGTCTCCAGTCAATTGTAATTTGCATATTTATTTGTGCAACAATTGTTGCAGTTATTTCATTAATGTGTTATATTTCATCACAGTTTAATTAAAATATTTAATGCTTAAAAAAAATAATGATCAGACAAATGAGAAACACCAACAGTATGAAAAATGAAAGGCCAAGATACATGAATAGGATAAATGACAGAGGTAATTTAAGAAGCAGAAAAGAATGTGAAAAAATACTGATTGGTTTTCTTATACAGAGTCAAGGCAATCTTGAATCCATAAATAAGAAGTGGAAGTTGTTGAGGAAGGAATGTTCAGAGACAAAGAAGGAGTTATTGGAAATTCTTAAGTGACAGAATCAAAAGTTTAATGAAAGGTTTGGGAAAGAAAGTTTAGAAAATCTCCCAGAACATAGATCAAATAGACAAAATTATAGAAAATATATATTTTTTAAGGATAAGCGATGTCATTCCCAAAGATTGAATTTGACTACTGGGAATTCTAGAAAGAGAGAACAATGGAAAGGCAGGAGGAAATTATTTAAAGAAATATGATTGAAAATGCTTATTAAGTGCTGAACGGTATGAATGAAAAAAGACCACACCTTTGATGTTCTACATATATTTAATGATATAAAAGGGAAAAAATTTTTAAATCCTAGAGAGAAAAAAGGCAAAACTTATAAAGGACTGAGGACCACTGCAACACCAGACTTCTCATCAGTCACGCTGGACACTATGGGATAGCAGAGGGAGTCTTTCAAAAATCTAGAGGCCATTATTTTCCAATTTGAATTCTGTACCCAGACATACCCTAGAGTAAAGCAGAGACATCGTCAGATATGCAAGAATTCAAGATTACTTTCCATGCATCCTTTCAGAAAAAATAACTTAAGGGTGTATTTAAGCAAACCAAGGAAGAAGTCCAAGAAAAAGAGAGACTTGAGGCCCAGGAAACAGTGGATCTTACCCAGAAATGCAATAAAGGGAAGTCTCAGGATGCAAACTAGAGATGCAGCAGACCTAGAGATGATCCAGTCCCCACTGGAGCATTCTGTCACTGAGGATGGACATCTCTGGTCCAGAGGGTGTGGCTGAATTTGAAATTCTAAGGAAGGCACGTTTTGGAAACAAGAAAAGAAATCAGTTAGTAAACTCCAGCAGAAACAAAAAGTTATTCCAAACAGGCATGATTCCTATGTGAACAGACAAGATTTCATTGGGATGGAGTGCAGGGAAGGAGAATACACATGACCTTGACGGTAGGAACAGTCTCCTTCAAGTGGCTTCAGGGTTATTGGACACATAGAGAAGCAAGTGAAATCCTAGCACATTACTTGGCTCTGTAGTGAACAGCAATCACAAGATGTAAATGCTCTTTAGTGGTTATTAACTTTTAAAATCAACATATAAACAGAGCACAGAAGATTCAAGTACAGTTATCAAATCAAATGCACAAACCAGTTTATCCACGTTGATGAAGCAAACATAAGGTTAAAACTGATAAACACTAGAGAGGGGAGGAGGCAAGGGAAATGGTAGATGCCAATATTCATGTCTTCCATACGGGATTTACTGTTTAGCTGAGGGAGAATGCCTAAAACCGATGGAACTGGAAATAGAGGGGCTCACACATGTGAAAATATGAAGTTCTGGAGAAATGAGGGAGATTGCCATGAGCTACACCCTCCTTTCACATTGCCCCGTCAAAAGATACTGTCTAAAGTTGGCAAATCAATAAGTAAAGGTGCAGTAAGTGTTTTAGCATTAAGGAGGTGATCACCAGAATTGCTAAAAACAGAAATGTTTGGTACTAGTTGGTCTTATGGTGATCAGTGATGTAAAATGGTAGTATTTCACTTTGTCAAATGAGTTTTTATGATTTTTATTATTGTTTTTGGACTGAACTCCTTCTTTTCTGAGCTTTTATGTGGAAGGCAAAAAACAGACTGCTCGGTTCTGGCATCTAGGGGTTGATAGGAGACCAAAAAGTGGCCATCAGAATACACTTTACACAGCTGAGGTTGGCCGGGGACTCAGTGACACATCAGGGAGTCACATGTTTTATAACTTAAAGATAATGTTTTTCAAGACTCCCTTCTCCTCCCAGGGAATTAATTTCTGCAGACGTTAAGTCAGATGCAAGCGAGTCCATTTGTCTCCATTCTCTTCCTCTCTTTCATCACAGCGTGTGTTCGTGTGGGACTTGGATGAGACAATAATTATTTTTCACTCCTTACTCACGGGGACTTTTGCATCCAGATACGGGAAGGTAAGAATCCATTTTGTCTCTCTCTTTTTTTTCAACAAGACAGCCTGTCCGGCTGGTTTGTCCTGGGAATTGTGGGGGCAGCTTATGAGGCAACTTCCCCAACAAAAGCTGCCCCTTCGAGTCAGCCTGGGTTTGAGGAAGCCTATGGAATTTTCCCCTGACATGTGAAAAATTAATTAGCTTCCTCTTGTATTGTCTCCCCTGCCTTTTCTTACAACACACGAAGTGTTTGCTTGGTAGGATATAAGCTCATTGTCTTCAGCTGTCTCCCTCCTAAGAGGGCTAGGATGTGCTGCAGCCAAAACCAGTAATCTTAGCTAAAAAAGAGGTATTTTTCTTCTTCCCTCTTGTTTATCTTAGTGTCTCTGGCAGATGAATTTAATTTTCCTTCCGTTTTTCTGAGACAAGGGGGAAGCATTTGGTCAGGTCCAGCGTGGATCTGAGCAACAGCTTTGCAAATGTATCATTCAAAAAATTATGTTGGGGAACCATCAAGTAGAATTCAGGGCAAATGCTATGGACTGATTGGTGGTGAACAGAAGACACACTGAAACCACCTTAATAATGCAAAAGTGGACCCAGTTGCCAAAGGACAAACCCTGCTGACTCTTTGCGTTCACCTTGTGGGCTTTCCACCGAACCACCTGCGGAGACCACCTCCTCGGGGAGACCAGGGGGCCGGGAGGGCAGAGCTTTAAGAATAGGCAAGTTACCGTCTCATCCGGGGTGAGCGACCTGTTGGCAGCTGCCTCCCCGCATGGGTAAGAACCGTGAGACTCACCAGTGCCTGGAAAATATTTCTGTTTCTGTTTAGAGACCAGGACTATGATTTGACATCACCTCGTGGCTTTTCCAGCTGCTCGTGTTTTTTATGGGGGTTATAACAAGCTGGATGTGTAATTAGCAAGATAGATTTATCATCTGCCGTTATGTTGTAAAGAATATAAAAATGGTGTTGGCGGTGCAGAAATCTCTTGCCACGTAGAAATGCCGTTAATACGTCCAGCAGTGCCTGAGGGAAATCCGGCATGCGTTTTTGGACTGTGCACAGCTTAGGTAAAGGATGGCAGAGTTGGGAACTGCTGAAAACACCAGTGTGGATTTGGCAGCCTCTGCAAAAGGTTGGGCTGCCCCAAAGGGGCTGCAGTAGGGAGTGACCGAGTAGATGTAGGTGTTCTGTGTTTTTTCTAACCACCTCAGTAAAGTCACCCACCCTGAAAGCATTCCTTCACTCCTCCTGCCCTTCTGAGGCTCTGCGGCTCTGTGCGGCAGCCGGGCTCTCACAGATTGCATAGGGTTTTGTAATCTTGGGGGTGCTTTTTGTGTCTGTGCCTCAGTGTCTTAAGGGCCACTCCTTAAACCATATTGTGGGTTTGTCCCCCCAAGACAAGTACAAAGCCCAGAGCTCCTTTCTGAGCCCCATGCCACCTGGTCCATGTCATTCCTCATTGCTGGCCACCTCTCTCCACCCTTGCCGCCTAATCCCAGCCACCTTCACCTCGAGCTACCTGGCCTCCCAGCTTTCACTTCTGCTCTTCACAGCTCGCCACAGAGCGGTCATCCTACAAGACGAGCCAGGTCGTATCACTCCCCTACCAAAAAATTGTCAGTGGCTTCCTGTTGACAAACCCTAACCCCAGCCTCTAAGACCGTCCATGAGCTGGCTCCTGCCCCACTCTCCAGCCCCATGTCCTACTACTTATCCTGAGCTGCTTTCTGTCCTCAAACCTGCCACAGTATTTCCCATTTCTGCTGGGTTTCTCCCAGAAGCAGAGCCTGAGACAAGGAGTGAGCGTGAATAGTTTCTCTGCAGGGAGATGATCCCAGAAAGCACTGGGTCCAGGGTGGGGAAGTGAGACAGGGAAGGGAAGGCAGCCAATGCAGAGTGCCTAACTAGTTACTGCTGTAGGTAACTGGGTCTCCACCCCAGCAGGGACCCCAGGGAGACTCTGTAGAACACACCTCAGAGTTAATCCACCCAAGGGGTGAGGGTGCTTGGATATTTATCTACAAATTCCCTCCCATCATGGGTGGGCGGCTTCTCCTAAGGGTGTTATCTCCCTGCACTCTGGCCTGCCCCAAGAAAGCTCTAGGACAGGAAATTGTGGTGATAACAGAAGAAAGTTTCTGCATGTATAGGGATGGTGACCTCTGAGGGCAAATGAGGAAGGGACATACTGGAAACCTCTGGTGTGATCTAGAATGTTCGAGAATGTTATTTTACTAGATTAAATCTTATCTTTCAGTTTTCACTTTAAGTGTAGCCTCTTTCAAAAGGACTTTGCTAACCATTCCTTTCCATCTAAATTGCATCTGTCCCCATAAGTGTGTTTCTCATTCATACTATTATGCACTTACTGTCTGTCTCCTTTCTAGGCTATTGTACCATAAGTGTAGGGACAAGGGACATTTTCTTAACTACCCCATCAAGCACAGAGCGTGGGCCAGAATTGCCCAATAAGTATTTGTTGCATGAACAAATCGAAACAAGCCTCTAGAACAAAAGCTGCATGAAGGCAGGCACCTTTTGTTCTGTTTTGTTCGCTGCTTCATCCCAGTGTATAGAATAGTGCCCCTCACTTAGTAGGTGTCAAATAAATATTTGTTCAATAAAGGAAGGAAGCAAAGGAAAGAAAATAGCATCAAAACAAAAAATTCCTAAGTGGTGGCCACCAGCCAGATTCACTAGCAGACATTTCCCTTTGGCCCCAAGAGTGTTGGAAAAAATGTGACTTTGTCGCCAACATTTAAAAATCAGGAGATTGCACAGACCAAAACATCTAGATTTCCAACTCTTCTTGAAAAATTAGAAAATCTGGCCATCCTGCATTCCCATGGGGCAGCAATCAGCAGGAGCTGAGTAGCAACCACCCTCATGGTGGGGCAGTGGGGTAGGGGAGTGTGCTCTCCAGCCCAACCACAGCCCCCACCTGGCCTGTTAACCCACTTACAGGACCCTCCTGGCCCCACTGGCCTCTGAGTTTCAACATCCATCCTAGAATTTCAGAACCACAGAAGCTCAGAGCTGGAAGGACCTGGGACTCTCATGTCCAATTAGTCTCCATAGTATTTAAGGAGAAACTGAGGCCCAGAGAGACTAAAATCACCCAAAGGAGAATGAGAGTCATGCTCCCAGGATGTCCAGGGAAAACAGGTGGGAAGCTCTTGGAGCCCCCAGGTCTCCTGTGCTATCTTCATTCCTCTTCTAGAATTTTCCACTCTCTTCTCCAGCTCTCTCTTCAGTGAGGAATAAGCATCTTTTTATTTGCTAAAGTCAGCCACCCTAAAAGAGACCCAGAATATTCATGGCTTAAATAAGGTAGTTTCTCTGTCACCTAGCAGCCAAGCAGTTCAAGGTGCTAAGGCTGCTTACCCAGAGCCAGGGACCGAGGCCCCTTCCGTCTTGTTCTCTGCCAGCCCTGAAGCATTGCCCTCATTGGCAAGATAAGACACAGCTTATCCCCATGTGTGCATGCTAGCCAGGGAGAAGGGGGAACAGGAAAAGAGGAATTTACTCCTCTCTTTTTAATTTTATTTTTATTTTTTCTCTCTCTTTTAAAGGCCAGACCCAGAGGTTGGTTGCACATGTGATTTCTACTCACATGCCATTGGCTGGAATTTGATCATATAGCTGCATCTAGCTGGAAGGGAGTCTGGGAAACCTGGTCTAGTCATGTCTTCCATTAAAATGTAGAGCTTCTATTATTTGAAGAGGGAGAAGGGAAGAATGGATATTGCAGAGCAGCCAGCATTTTCTAGCACAAATACCATGTGATATGGGAAGAACAATGAAAGAGAAGACTGTTGAGGAAAAGAATCTAGAATCCTATTTGTGTGTCTGGAACTCCAAAGAGAAGTCTGGGCTATCACTGTAAACTTGGACGTCAGAGAAGTGTAGGATCCAGAGAGCAGGAGCCCCATTTTTCAGACAGAGTAACTGAGAGATAGGGAGGCCATGTAGTCAAAGTATTCATAACAAAACTAAAATAGATGGCCTTGACTTTTAGCCCACAGCTCTTTCTGTTTGTGCTTTTCTCTTTGTGCTTTCTCTTTGTGCTGCTGCCATGTGGAGCTCATTATTAATGAGATTCATTCAGGTCAGGCTCGATCCAGGAGCTCAAGCAGTGTTCTCAGGGATTGGGTTTTCTGCATCCCTCAGCTGACTATCTCCATGTGGTAACTCCCTCTCAGCAATCCCAATTTAAAAAGGACACCTACTTCCCAATTCCAGCACAACTCCAGGCTTGAATCTCAATTGGCCCAAACTGGGTCAAATGCCCATCCATTCACCAACCTCTGTGGCTCTGATTAGCCAGCCTAGATCAAGAGCTCACTCCTGGCATGAAAAGAGTGGAAGAAAAGTGAGTCAGCTCCCTCCTAACCTAATGGTCATAGTCAGAGAGGGATGGTCCCCCAAAAGAAACTGAAGTGCTCTTTCCAGAAAAGGGTAAGGACTGTGGAGGTCCAGCATGGCCTCTGAAGGCCAAAACCCCTGTACACCTATGCCAAGGACCAGCAGCTTGTGACCTCTGGGCTGAGCACTGTACAGGAAGCAGAAAGCATGTCAACTGTGGTCCCAGCTAAAGGGAGACTTGCTGTTTACTTAGGGAAATAAGACTCACAGAGCTAAAGTGATTAAGGAATGATGCAAAACAGAGTGTTTGAATTTTAAACCAGAAACTGGGCTCTCTTCCTGTTCCCAATCAGGGCATGTGCTGCTCGAGGCTGTCATCTCTCTACTTCCTTCCCATCTCTTCCTACCCAGTGCTCGGAGCCAGACCATCTCTTTGGTAGCTGTACCTCTCTGCATCTTGTGGATCCATTAGAAATTCCCTGGGGAGCTGGAGCAGCCAGCGATTGCCTCCTCTTTCCTAGCCTCTCCTCCTCCCACCCCACCTCCCCGCTGTCCCTGAATTCTGTTTCTTCCAGCTGGGATCAAACAAATGCAAGGGGGTCAGGAGCCTCTGCCTGTGGCCAAGGGACCCTAAAGGGGACTAATCTGCAGTCTTCCGGGGTTCACACTGAGGCAGCCCTGACATCTCCTTTTGTTTCTTGCCTTCCAGGCAGCTCAGCACCAATTGGAAGCTCAACTCTAGAACCATTGTGGGTTTTTTTTCTACAACTTCATTGAGAAATAATCCGCATACCATAAATTGGCTATTTCAATGTGTCCAATTTAGTGGTTTTAGGTATATTCACAGAGTTGTGTAACCATCACCACTGTCTCATTTTAGAATGTTTTCATCACCCCCAAAAGAAACCCCGTACCCACTGACAATCATTTCCCATTTCCCCCTTCCCACAACCCTAGCAACCACTAATCTGCTTTCCGTTTTTATAGATGTACCTCTTCTGGACATTTCTTGCAAATGTAATCATACAATATGCAGTCTTTTGTGACTGGCTTCTTTCACTTAGCATCATGTTTTCAAGATTCATCCACATTGTAGCATGTGTCAGTACTTCATTCCTTTTGATTGTGACATAATTTTCCATTGAATGGATATACTGTATTTTGTCTATTCATTAGCCAGTTGATGGACAGTTGGGTTTTTGGCTACTATGGATAAGGCTTCTGTGACCTTTGTCTACAAGTTTTTGCATGGATATGTGTTTTAATTCTCTTATGCCCAGGAGTGGCATTGCTGGGTCATACGGTAACTCTAGGTTTATGGTTTTGAGGAACTACCAGACTGTTTTCCAGAGTAGTTGCACCGTTTTACATCCCTGTGAGCAATGTATAAGTGTTCCAATTTCTCCACCTCCTC
The DNA here is from genome assembly GCF_040802235.1 of Manis javanica. Taxonomy (NCBI): domain Eukaryota; kingdom Metazoa; phylum Chordata; class Mammalia; order Pholidota; family Manidae; genus Manis; species Manis javanica. Next base: position 12,350,546 of record NC_133160.1, on the reverse strand, counting down.
ACGAACATTTGTTAACATCTGTTTTTTGGTTATAGTCCTCTTAGTGGATGTGAAGCCATATCTCACTGTGGTTTTGTTTTGTATTTTCCCTAATGTCTAATTAGGCTAATGACTAGTGATGTTTTCCTGTGCTTATCAGCCATTTGTAATACCTTCTTTGGAGAAATACCTATTCAGATCCTTTGCCCATTTTTTAATTGGGTTGTCTTTTTATTGCTGAGTTGTAAGGGTTCTTTATATATTCTGGATACCAGTCCATGATCAGATATGTGATTTGCAAATATTTGCTCCCATTCTGTGGGTTGTCTTTTCATTTTATTGATGGTGTCCTTTGAAGTACATGAAGTATCACAGGGGGAGGAATTGAAATTAAATTTGAGAAAAGGTGGCCAGGGAAGGAGGCCTCATGGGGAAGCTGAATTTTGAATAAAGACTTGAAGGAAGTGGAGGAACAGATGTCTGGTGGAAGAGCAGAAGGAGTAGCGAGTGCAAAGGCCCTGAGGCAGAAGTTTGCCTGGTGGGTTTGAAGGACAAGAAGGAAGCTAGCATGGCTGGAGCAGAGCAAGTGAGGGGGAGAGTAGTGGCTCACCTGGCTTTCACTCCGAGGTGGGAGTCATGGAGGCTTGGAGTAGAGCAAGGACAGGGTCTAAGTCATATTTCTAAAGAATCTCTCTGGCTCTGCCCTAGGGAGAGTAGACTATAGGGGGGCAAGTGTGAAAACCAGTAAGGAGGCTACTGCCACAGTCAGGCTGAAAGAAGATGTTGTTTAGACTGGGGCGGTAGAGGTGAGGTGGTGGGAGGTATAGCAGTCAGGATATATTTTGAAGACAGAACCAACCACTGATAAGAAATTGCACGTCCCTTATTCTCACCCCCAGGGCTACTTAGATATCCTATTTTCTGTCCGTAGTTTCCCTCTGAAGGGACCTGATCTCTTCTCCCCCAATGACAACTAACAAATTCCTCTCGAACAAATTCTCCTGTTTTTTTGCACATTTGCTATAAGGCAAGTACTCTGCTGTGAGTACGACTGCTTTTTTAAGAAATGTAGACATTGCATTATTCATAAGCTTTGTCCACCCAGGGTCCCCTTCTTGCTTCATGTGCGTGTTTCCTTTTAGACCCGTTTGGACCCTTCCTCTTCCCCACCCCAGAGTTCAATGTGTAGCTTTTTGTTTGTTTTCCTGCAAAATATGCATTATCATTTTGTGTGCATTTATGTTTGTAAATGGCATTGTGTAAATACTCTGTTTCTCACTTTTCACCCTGTGCTCTATGTTTTTAGATCCTTACACGTCCCTGTACATTCAACTCTATTGCCCTCAGGGGTTCTCAACTGGAGGCGTTTTGCCCCACAGGACTTCTGGCAATCTCAGAACCGTTTTGGGTGGTCACAGCTTAGGGGAGGGCCGCTGCCATCTAGTGGGTGGAGGCCACAGACGCTGTTCAACATCCCACAGTGCACAGGACGGCCCCAACCACAGGGGATTATCTGGCCCCCAAGTGTCCATAGTACTGCAATTGAGAAGTCTCGCATCTAACCACTGCTCCGAATTCGAGTCCCATGTCTTCCTTAAATGCCCCTCCCAATGGGGGGGACGTCCAGGTGCCCCGGCTCCCTACTAGCACAGGCAAAAGCTGTGATGAGCATCCTATAGGGACTGTTCTGAGCTTTATACCTCCTCTCTTATTGAATCCTCACCGCAACCCATAAGGCATGGCTTCTCTTATAATACCCACGTCTGGAGAAACTGAGGTTCAGAGAGGTCAAGTCATTCAGCCAAAGTCACCTAGTTTGGAAGGGATGAAAGCCAGGATGCGGCCACTGCTCTTAACCATATGCTTCTGAACTGCATCCCCAGTGATCCACGTTAATGTCCTCAGGGTACAATTAAAATCCATTGTCTTCTGCTTGATTGTGAGCTCCAAGAGACTAGGTCTGATGTGTTCGTAGCTTCATCCCCTGCTATCCTGCAGTGCCTGACACATCTGCTTGGCAAGTATCTTTGAATATTCAAATAAATAAATAACCTGCAGGTAGGGAGTTTTAACTGTGTGTGATTGCAAGCACTGCAAAAATGAGATTCCAGGGTACCAAGGAACTCAGGGGAACAAATATCCACACCTGTGACAAGACAGGAGCCTGTCAGCATCTCTCCAGGGCCAAGGTGCTGGGTGCCAGCCTGGCCTGGCCTTACCCTGAGCTGTGCCCACAGCCGGGACTCAGCAAAGGCTGTGAAGTGTTGAGCAGCAGCCCCTCTGGGAAGGCTGAGGGCCAGGGACCCTTTGGCAGGTGGGGTGGCCCTTGATGTCTGCCTGAGCAGAATTCCCTCCACATCTCCTCTTTAAAGGGCCACACCCTGCTCATTCGTAAGAGATCAGAGGTTTTTAATTGGCGATGGGGGGGCCGAATCTGGCATGAAGACAGGTTTATGTTGGTCCCCAAACATACCCTTAAGTTCTAAATTCATTGCCAATATTTTTTAATAGAATAGTTTACATAAAGCCTGGATGTCTCACTTTCTTGGAAAATGGGGCGATCTGGCAACACCAGGCTTGAGCTTTCAAAAAGTGGGGACCCTTTGACAGGACATGTGCCCCAGGGTTCACTGCAGCCCCCTCTCTCCTGGGAGCAGAGCATCACGTCACACCTGGGTTGCAGGCTGTGAGCAATTCCACGTGTGTGGTGTCTCCTTCACCCCTAAGGGTATTTATGTTTGTACCCCACCAATGCCAGGCAGTGTCCCACCAACGTGGTATATATAAGGCAGAGATCAGTGGTGCTCATGCCCTCCGGGTCCTCTGTGTGGACTCTGGGACACAAGGGCCCCTAGTTCCCTCCAGTTGGGTTCCAAACTTAGTCAGGTGGTTCCAAACCATGCCTTACACTACACACTACTTAATTCCTAGGGAAGATCTATCTTGAGGCTCTGTTACCGTGGCTGGGACTTCTGTTCACTCAGTGTGGTTTAAATCCCCACCTTCTTCCAACAGCAACAGAAGGGTTTCATCCTTAGGAAACGCTCTCCAACCTTCCTGACCAGTCCAAATGCCCTGTGACAGCTCACAGCCCAAGGGGCTTGCATAACACAGTTTCAGTTACTCATTTCATGGTGCGATTATTTGATTACTGAGTAACATCACCATCATCATCATCGTAAGATGGCTAAGATGGAATTTTCATCAGTACTTCTCAATGTCCCACTCATAACCCTTCCCATATAGGCGTGATGGCTTCCCTCTGCAAGTACCTGTGACACTCGGGGTGTTCTTCACAGATGTCACTAGAGGGACAGAGCCCTGGTTGTCCACAGCAGTGACCTGCTCACTGGCCCACCCTTGCTGACTTCCTTCCGCTCCCCCTCACTTCGGTACTTGCCTCCAGTGCTTCCCAGGGTCACCTCCCAGCTTGCACTTGAACCCTAGGCTCAGGGTCTACCTTGGAGGACACCCAAAGCAAGCACTGAGGAGCTCTGGACGTTCAGACTTCTTCACGATTGCTTCTTACAGGGACTGCAACTCCTCTTTGCCACAGCCCTGTTGTTACCTAAGCCCTCCTGGCTACCAGCAGTGTGGCCCAGGGACCCTCATCTCCAGGGACCTGTTAGAAATGCAGAGTCTCAGGTCCCCCCACAGAATCGGAATGGACATCTAAACTTGATTTGTTCACACATTAGCCTGTGAAGCAAGACATAAGCCATGAATTCACCTGGTAATGGCTTTTCTCCTGGATCCAGCCAGCCCGTCGGCCTCTTTGTGTATCTAGCAGGGGCTAGGTACCGAGAGCTGGCCAGATCTTGGCTTAACCCCCACCCCCCATGGCCCCTCTGCCCCCTCCAACCAGCCACGGTCCTCCCCCACCCTCCAAGGGTGTTATTACGTGATTCCGGCTCAGATTCCGGAATCCAATACCCAGCGCAGCGCCAGCAGGATTCAATCAGATCCAGTCGGCGATACACGGCGTGGCCTGTCCGTTACTACTTTACAAACTGAGAAGAAATAAAAAACCCCGGTTTTATGACCCAGCAGTTAAAAACTATTTGTAGAAGTTGCTACGGTTCAAATCAAAAGTGCCCTCCCTGGAGGACTATTAGTTAATTCAGAGGACCACAGATTCTTTCCTTTTCTTTCCTTTTCCCGCTGCCTACCTTGAGATGTAGCTCGAATTCACTTCTGCCATTCAGACATCTAGAGCTTTCCATCCTTTGACAAACACAAGCCAAAGTGCTTAAGGACATCTGTTTATTTTATTTCTTTAATGAGAAAACCTTCCAATTTCTCCAGGCTCAGCTGTGTTTATTTACATTTTGTTAGCCATGTGAGGCAAGCACCTTGGAAGTTTAAAGGCCTGGCCGGGCCCTCGCAGCGGCCTCCAGCTCTGAAATAGAGTCAGCCCTGCCCAAGGAAAACAGAGTCCTTGGAACTCTATAAAATAGATTTTCAAAATAAATACTGCCTAATTCACTTGGTAGATGTGGATTAAGTCAAGATGAATACAATTTGGAAAGGATTTTCTGAGGAAGTCGGAGATTTCTTTCCCCCACTGGGGGTTAAACCTTGCATTTAAATCTCCCCCCCCCCCCCACCCAGCTCTCTTTTCAGTTAGGTAAAAAATATTTAGTCTTTGTGGCTAATAAAGAAATGGTGACTTTAAGTGGCCTTCCCGAGCAGATTATTTTCCTTGTAAGAGTAGGGATGGTGACTTAACTAGTCACTTCATCCCATCCAATGAGGGTAAGAAGCGAACATCTGCAGTTGTCGTTCTGGAGGGGGTGGGTGAGGAAGAGGCTGGAAATGCTTTGAAAGATGTCCTAGAGGTAAATGACAGTTGGAGGGGCAGGAGGTGGGACCCTTTGTAGATTTAATCCCCTGTAATAGTGCTTCCCTGAGCCAGTGGGTCGCCATGCCAAGTGCCTCTGCTTATGTATTTTAAAACATTAAAGGATTATTTCCAACATAAAATATATTTTAGAGATGGTTTGGGATTGTCACAAAAGTGCTCATTAGCAGAGACTTTCTTTGAAGCCTGTGCTCTCTTCTGCTCGGAGGGAGACCGTTTTCCGCAGTTGCACTTAATCCAGGCGGAGGGTTTTCTCCAACGCGTTAAGACTCCTGCATAGTACGGATTTTCCACCCACAAATTTAGCAAATGCCGACTGCTTCCCCGACTTCTTTTGCCAACTTTTTTTTTTTCCTTCTCTAGCCCTGCCTTTCAATGAATGCTGAAGGGCATCTGGAAAAAAAATAATAATAAGAGGGATTTAAATCTCCTATGCAAAACTTACAACAAATTATTGGTTGGGTTTAAGAGTGAGAAGCTCTTTTGTCTTCTGTAAATATAGGGGTTGCTGCTCACAATGATAAGTGGTGAAAAAAAAAATCCCAGGCACCCTGCAAACCTAAATAATGGGAACAATTTTCCTTTACACTTAACTAGCAGGTTGAGACGCTGTCTCCCCCAGCGCCCCACCTGCACTTTTTACGGTACTTATTTCCCAACAATAGGGCCCTTGAGCTGTCCAAAGATCGCTGGAATTCCCATGAGCCTTTGGTGATGAGGGTGCCACTTGGTGAATGGCAGAAGGTGTCAGCACAGCTGTACTGGGGGCTGAGTGACAGGGAAATAGGAGGTTCCCTCCGCCATGCCTGCTTCCCGCATTTCCTCCATGAGTTAAAGAGCTCTTGGGCCCTTCTGATGGCAGAGGCAGAAAAAGCTCTGATGCAGTTCCTCCCGTGGGGCCTAATTCAAACTTAAGCAGTTTAAGAATCTCTTTGGAAATGTCCGTCAACAGATGAATGAATAAACACATTTTAGGGTATTCACACAATGGAGTATTTTTCAGCCATAATAAGGCATGGAGGACTCATAGATACATGCTGCAACATGGACGAACCCCAAAAACGTTCTGCTAAGTGAAAGAAGCCAGACACAAAAGGTCATACGTCCTGAGATGCCATGTATATGAAAGACCCAGAATAGCTAAACCCATAGAGACAGAACACGGTTCAGCGGTTACCAGGGCCTGGGAGGAGAGGGGAATGAGGAGCAGCTGCTCCAGGGGCATGGGGTTTCCTTTTGAGCTGATGAAAATATTTTGGAACTGGCTAGAGGTTTTTGCTCATCTGTAAAGATGGAGTAATAATTCCTGCCCACTGAGCACGTAAGACCAGTCTGAGACTCATCTGATGCTTCCCGAAGAGCACTATCGGTACTGTTGAGGGAACACGCGACCTAGTGCTGGTAAATGATGAATATTTTTTGCTTGAAAAATTAGGCTTTTTTTTTTTTTTAATACTCTCTTCGTCTGGTTTTGGTGTCCAGGTAATACCGGCCTCATAAAATGAGTTGGGAAGTATTGCTTCCTCTTCTTTTGTTAGAGATTGGGGAGAATTGGCGCTAATTCTTCTTGAAATGTTTGGGGGGCTCCTCCAGTGGACCTGGAGATTTTGTTTTTCAGGAAGCTTTTAAATATGAATTCAATTCTTTTAATACTTGCAGCTCATTCATTCTGGGTGAGTTTTGGTAGTTTGTGGTTTTTGAGGAATTGGTCCATTTCATTCATTGTCAAATTTAGGTGTGTAGAGCTAAAAACAAAAAAAAGAGTATTTAACTTTCCTGGTGACTTTCAGTTTGTAGCATATAACCCTTACTCAGAGTCTTCAGTTACAGGGATAAAAACTGTAAATCTCTCCCCACATGCACTGTGCTGGTCATGAGTCATCTCCTTGGTCAGAGTAGATGTGGGTGCTCCCCATTCTACCAAAAGAACAGAGACCCTGCCCAAGACTGCCAAGCCCGTCAGTGGCAGAGAAGGCATCAGACCCAGCACTGCAAAGGCCGTTCTGAACCCCTCTGCCACCTGAGCAGACACAGCTGATCACAAAGCCCCCATGTTCCATGGCCGACTTCCAAACCTTCAGTTCAATGCAGTTCAGTCCCATGTGGTTCCTCCCCATACCCGACATCACACCGCAGGGGGTCTGCAAGACATTCCTGACTTTCAAACACATTTTTTTGAGTTGCCAGAACTTAAAACTGGGAGATTTCACATAAAAAAAATCAGATTTCTATGTTCTCTTGAAAAATCAGAAGCTCTGCCCATGCTGCACCCACAATCCCAAATGGCACCCCTAGGCTGGAGCTGCTAGCAGCTGCCCCCCTTTAACTGAGGCAGGTGGTCTCCAGTTTGCCACAGTCCTTACCACTCCCTGTTGCTTCTATAATACTAAGTAAGGCCAAATATCAGCTGTCATTACTATCTCTCTTGCACTATTGTCTTTCTCTAAGAGGTAGGGGGAAAGTGAAACATTTCTTGCATCACGAGTTGGAAAATGAAAGACCCCCAAGGCCATGTGTTTCACGTGAACCATTTCCCTCATTTACATGAGCTGCTTAGTCTCGGTAAGTCTTGTTGTCTTTTGCGCCTCATCCACAGAATAAAGTCTAAACTCTCTGGGCTGGCTTCCAGACCCTTCATGACTGAGCTCCTTTTATCCTTCCCTGTGTCATCTCTCAGGCTCTCAACTTTATATCTTAGGCTACAGCCTTGAAGTTGTGCCAACAAACTCCAGGCCTTTATCCATGCTGTTCCCTCTGCCAGAAATGTGTTTTTCCCACTCGCCACCCATTTGCCCAACCAATGCTTATTCAGCCTTCAGGTCTTATCTTAAACATCCCTGCCTCCAGGAAGCTTTCCTTGACTACACTGGGTTAGGTGTCCCTCCAGGATGTTCCTTTTGCACCCTGTACTTCCTGCTATTGCAGCCTTAATCGCTAGGTATTTTATCACCCATTTACTTGGAACACTTGGTTCCCTTTGTCTGAAATGTTCTTCTTCCCACGTGGCTTCCTCCCCTTCCTCCTGAAAATCTGCTTAGATGCCATCTTCTCAGTGAGTTCCTTCCTGACCATCCATGAAACTCTAACACCTCCTCCTGTACAGCCCACATGAAACAAATCCTGTGCTGTATTTTTTCGGTAGCATTTATCACCCCTGGCAGGGCACACTGTCTTGCAGAATGTGCAGGGCCCACCTCTAGGAGGTACCACTTTGATGGTGGTCTCTGTGCATGGTATCCCTGGAGTTGTACAGTGCACAACCTTTACAGCCATACACAGCAGCCCCGCGATCAGACATACTACAAATCTTGTTTTATTCATTTACGAGTTTGCTGCTTTATCCCAGTGCCTAGAGCAATGCCAGGCCTGTAGAAGACACTCAGTAAATATGTGCCGGATGAATGAATGAATTTCTGTCCCCCTGAACCAAGCTGCACATTGACAGCTAATTTGCAGTGTGAAAGAAGAGGAGCCCTGTGTCCTGATGGATGTCTGTGAGGACAGTACCCTGGGGACTGGAAGGAGCCCCATGCAGTGACCTCTTGCTCCTGCTGGGACCCCTCCGCAGATGCTAGGGAGCCCAGAGGACAGTATGCTGAGCTCACTGTCACCATTTAAGAGGAAATTGATTTTGCTTCTCAGAAGGGTTGTTCTCTTGTACCCTCTTCCTGTTCTTTAGGTTCCCTGGTAGGGGTTGATAGTTCTTCATCGCTCCATGACACAGACCATCGCAGTGTCAAAGTCCCAAGTCCCAGGAAACACCGCAGTTTGGGCAAATCAGGACAGGTGATCCCCTGACTCCATGTTCACAGCTCAGTTTATCTACTTACTATTTTTTGCCTTTAAATTTACATCCTAGAAAAATGCATTAAAAGCTACTACACACTACCCAACTGAAAGAACATTTTTCGAAGGATTAAAAAAAGATCTAAGAGTCTGAGTAGTTGCATAAAACTCCAGAAGAGGAACCAGTGTAGACATCTTCGTTCTCTTGAATTTGACCCTGATTTTATCATTTGTAGTCAGTTTGACTCTTTTGTGATGCAGTGATGATGTGGTTTATCCTATAGTTTTTTTGGTAAAGTTCTTGTTAGTACAGATAAATGGATTTGCTGAGCTAAGAAGAGCTTTTCTATTTTCTGTGTCCTAGGAAACAGCCAAAGAAGCCAAGTTGGGTCCTTGTTTTTTTTTTTAACTTTACTGTTTAAACATGTGAATCAACCTCTTTTTTTCTTTACAACCATCATTTTCTTGTCTTCCTCTCTTAAACAAGCTGATCTGTTTTCCAGGAGTTTCCAAGTAATTAAACCCAATTAAAACCATTAAATTCTTTCTTTTAATGACAACTTTATTATTAAAAGCTAACCACAAGGAGGAGATTTAACTGGCAAAGTCCTCATTGTGTGTTAATCCGTCCCTAACCTCTGGCTGACACTTCCAAGAGATAAACCCCACAGAATGGTGAGGCTGGTTTAATGAATAGCTTTAATTAATACTTTTCTTCCTCGTGGCAGAGTAATTATTTGTTCAGCTTGTAAACAGCTACTTGGTGGTGATTTTTTAAAGGCCCAGTTGGCTTGCTTGGTGCCATGGCTTTGATTGGTTTTGTGTGTTCCTGCGTTTTTGTTCTTAAAAAGAGGGGAAGAGGTCTCTGCTCCAAAATAGGTGCAGAAGTGCATTGTTTTGATGTTGGGATGTCAGGGTAATCCTCAGAGGAGAAGGGCGAGGCAAAGGCAGGTGGCAGGCTGCCTGAATTTGTGAATCATCTCCAAAGTGGGCATGTCTGCCCTTTTCTGCAAAAGTCTGCAAGCCCAGACAGGGTCCCTGCTGAGACACCAGCGTAGCTTGTGGCAGCCTGAGTGCTGAGATGTGGAGCAAAGGGCTGGGATCGCAAAATGACAAGCTCAGCTCCCGCCCGTGGTCTCCCCTGACCTTCCTTTCATTCACATGGCACTTGTGAAGGGGCCTGCCGAGGGCAAGTGCTGCATGTGGCCAGTGAGACCCAGAGAAGTGACTCTGTGAATGAGAATGTCAAGCCCACCAGGAGGGCAGCCCAGCACCCTGCTAAAGTGCTTACCAGACAGCAGCTCCTTTTCTCTCCCAGTCACTTTGGGAGGTAGGAGCTGTGGTTACCCACATCCTACAGACAAGGGAATGAGGACGGTGTCTTGCCCGAAGTCAGGCACCTTCTAGTAGCTAGACAGGCGGTTTGCAGACAGGCATCTGGCTGCAGCAGTGTTTCTGAACTGCCGTGTCACACTGCCCTTTGAGACAGGAACGTGGCGCTGTTGCGGGGGAAACCACATCTGAGGAGATCTCTCCCTGTGCCCCAGGTGAAACCTCAACCTGGATGGGCGAGAGGGTTCCTGACTCTGAACGAGAAAGAATTCTCCAGAGGCCAGATGAGTGTAGGTAAGGAAGGAATTCATTCAAGCAAGAGTAGCAGGGAATGGCAGCTGCCTGCGGGCAGCAGAGAGCAAGGAAGAACAGAGGCAGGAAAGGGAAGCTCACTGAATTGCTGGTGGTCACTGGGCAGATCCTTGCCAGCTTCTAAAGCCAGGGTCACCTGGCGTCCAGGGTCCACTTGGATCTGCACGGCATGGGGACTAAGCACCTACTACCTCAGGAGGCGAGGGAGCTGCAGAGACTGGGTGAGAGATTATGTTCTGAGAACTTCCCAAAGGCAAAGAAAGATTTTCGGCAGGCAACTAAAGAGCATGATTGCACAGCTGCAGTCCTGTCCGGGTCACCCAGGCGACAGGAACTTGCAAGCCCAAATCAGGCTCTCAGTAGCCTCTCCCTACTCATCTGGAATAGAACAGAGACAGAGTGAAGACTTGTGCTTAAGTCTGGAAAATAGAATGAAATAGCAAAGTGGACACCACTGGAAGAGTACAGAGACTGACAAAAAGAAAAGCCTAAAAACAGACAACAGCAAGACACATGTGGGTCCTCGTGCTTTGATAACCATATTTCAAATGACAGCATCATACACAGATTTTTAAAATGCTATTTCTCAAACAACATAGATGGAAGATGATGTAACTTATAATATGGTTATCTGTGATTCAAAATATGGCTATAGTGATAGACATGTTGTTAACCATACATGTGAAAAGTCTGAAGAAAGTTTTCTTTCAAATTTTGAGAGTGAAAGGATATGACTATATTAATGAATATTTTATATAACATTATTAAAATATGTATAAATAATTATATCAGCAAGCTATTTTTTTGCTATTTAACTGCATTCAATATATATCTATGTCTATAAACAGATCCATTAAATAAATATTCAATTTTCCCCTCAAAAAAAAAAAAAAAAAAAAAATGCAGTAAGTTGAACAGTGAGAATTCTTTATTTAAAAAGTACACACTTGAAGAAAGGGGAGTGTGGGCAACCTCAGAAACGAGATGCACTTAAGGGTTTGGGGTTTTATAGGGCCTTTTGGATAGGGGTCAGCATAAGGCCTGATGTATACAGGTGATTAATAATTCCTTTGAAGTTTTGTCTTAGGAATAGGGTTGTTTAGGAGACTGTGTTGACTGTATTTTGGCATTCTTTATCCACACAGGTTCATTTACACTTCAGAGGTCTATCTCCTGTCCTGGTTACAAAGTTACTTACTTGATTAAGGGGAAGGAAGAAAAGGAAGAACAGCCTATAGATTAAGTTAAAGAATGAACTGGGTGGGCCCTTTTCTGCAGGCTAAGTGATTTCACAAATGGCATGACCCTTATCCCATTTCCCTGGTCCACCTCAGCACCCTGTACTCAGCTGGTTGGGAGATTTAGTCTTTTCTTTTTTTTATAGCTCATCACTGAGAAAGCTAGTTTCATTAACAAGGTGACTCACTCTGTAATTACAAAGTTGATAGGCTAACACTAAGGACCAAGCCTTTTCATTATTTTAAGATGATTTAGAGAGATATTCTCAGTTATCACAACTGGGCAAGGGGCTGGTGGGTAGAGGCCTGGGGTGCTGCTCAACACCCTGCAATGGGCAGGACAGCCCCCCAACAAAGAATGATCCTGCTGAAATGTCAATAGCACTGAGTTTTAAAATCCCTGATTTATGGAATGCTCAAATTCTTCATTCTAGAGACATTTTGTAAACACACAAAAGCCGCTTTTTAGGGGGACCAATAATCACTGCTTTCAATTAGTTCATTCATTAGTTAGTGCTTTTGACAGTTATCCATGCCACCAGAAGTTTTTCAGAAACACATCAAAGTATTCTCAACCACACATCAGTAATTGATGAACTCTGACTAGTACATGAATATTTGAAGACTACTTCCCAGACTCCCAAACATCTACCTCTACTTGTTACACAAGTTTCCTTTAAAAAAAATGCCTCGTGAAGAGCGGGAAGTAGTTTCCTCATCCAAGCACTTTTGCGCTAAGAGAAGTATTCAGAAATCTCCAGATGCCTCTTTGGAGTCACTTTCCAAGCTGTATTGTAGCAGGGAAGATAAGCAGACAGTCAGGAGGACTGGGTATATGCTCAGAGCCTGGAACTGGGTCTAATGTTTAGGATGTCAGAATGCGAGCATTTTGGAGTAAAGACTGTGGACTTCCCCATCTTTATCTCGAAGGACTGATCATGGCATTGTCCCCAGGACACCCCTGTTAAGGATGGAACAGACGCACCTGGGAAGCAGCCAGCCTTAGACACAGTGAAAACAAGACGGAATTCACAGAGTTCCTTAGTTGTTTTCTGAAAGTTACTTTTGGAATCATTGCATCTGATACCATCAATGGGTGTAAAAAGGCCCTAACATTTGGTCACCGAAATGGGTCTTCCGACAGCACACCTCTTTTTGACTCCTATGACGATATCCTAAAAAGTTACGGGCCACCAGTAAGCTGTGGAGGGGGGAGCTGGGGGGCACAGAAAGGATTCCGAGCTCTTCAGGGCCAGCTACAGTGATCTGATTTCCAATCTCAGCTAAGGTGTCTGGTTCCCCAGGCCGGCTTGGGGGTGGGGGAGGAGGGCAGCTGAGAAATGAGAATTTTGCTTTTACATATCAAGTCCAGGAAATGAAAGGCACAAGTGCCCTAAGGCAATAAGAAGAGATCTTTCCCCACCCTTTGGTCCCTCCTTTTATCCCCTCTGAGGCCCAACGGTTATTAGAAAAGAAAGGCAGTATGAGAGCTGAGAACACAATCAGTGCTAATTTTTACACTGCAGCTGCTTGCCATTTCCCCCAGCTTTGGAAGAATAACTCAATTAAGTGAATCATTCATTTCATTAAAAGTAGACCTCAACATTTTAAATCAGGCATTTACCACACACACACAAAAAAAAAAAAAAACCTGATTATAATCTGCCTTGAGCTTCATTTCCCTAATAACATAATTTGTTATTAGTTCCCACAAACATGATCTATGAGTAAAATGGTTAAGATTCTAGTTTCCTAGTCAGGTAGTCATGGGCTTGAATCCCAGCTCTGCCGTTTATTAGCAGTGTGACCCTGGACAAGTCACCTTGTCACTTTGAGTCTTGATTTAGCTGTGAAATAGGGAAAAGATATTTTGAGGAGGAAATGTGGTCCTGTGTATAAACTCACACACACTCATATATCCATTTAATAAATGCTTCACGGAGCATGGGCTATGGACTGGGCTATGTTCCAAGTATGAGGGACATAGCAATAGCTCCCGTAGAGCTTGCCTTCTGCTTGTGGGGGAAGCACCAGCCATCATCCATAAGAAAGATCATTTCAGATAATGATAAATGTTATTAAAAACTGTAACAGAGCAAAGGGATGAGTCAGGGGTTGGCATGTAGGTAACCTTAGATGGAATAGTCAGAGAAGGCCTTTCTGGTACTGAAAGCAGGAGCTGAACTTCACAAAGGAGCCATTCATGAAAGTGCCTGGGGAAAGGAAATTCCAGGCAGACGGAACCACAGGTGCAAAAGGCCTGAGGCAGGAACAAGTCTGGCAGGTTCAAGGAGCAGAGAAGTAGGTTGGAGTAGAGAAGTGGATGGTGGCCACCGAAGGATGTTGGCTTTACTCCCTGGGCCAGGAAGGCTAGTGGATTTAAATGAAGAAGGACAGTTCTGATTTTTGTTTTAAAAAAGGGCACTCTGGCTACCAGTGTAGGCAATAGGTTTGGGGGAAAGGGGAAGCTAGCTGTCACTATACATAGCCCAGCACACATATGTATTTGTTCTCTTCCTATCTTCTTCTCTCAATGATGAAATAAAGGCCCCTTGGAAATGAAGCAAAGGGCTCAGCACAGGACCCAGCACATAGCAGGTGCCCAGAATCCAGGGGAGCTCTGATCATGAGTATTATCATCTTGGGGAAATGTCTCTTAATCCCTTGCTTTTGAAGAAATCAGAAAGTTGAGGTGTAAGGACAAAGTGAAGCGCAAGGACAGGCAGAGTGCCTTTGTGAACCGTGGTCAGGTGTGCGCCAGGGCACAAAGACCAAATATGTATTTCTTAGTAGAAATCACAGTATCACACACCTCCAAATACCACTACCCCCCAATTACTATGACAACCCAAAATGACCCCTTTCCACTGTCCTTCCCGGTGGAGCACAGACATGCCACTTAAGCCTCCCACTGATGTGTGACATGTGCCGAATGCTGCCAACCAGGGAAGCTCACCTGAGTCGTGGAAGGCCGACACTTCTCAGAGCAAAGAAGCCATAGCAGGCATCGGGACCCAACAGAAGATTTTGGAATCTGGAGTCAGGTCAGACCTGAGTTCCAGTCCCAAAGCACCTTCAGTAAGACATGTATGTTACACAACCCACTCTCTCTCACACACACACTCACACACACACACACATACTCCAGCTGAAATGGAAGTTTACCATTACTGCATATGACACACTCTGATATCTTGTCTCTTCTAGGGATTGGCAGACTTTTTCTATAAAGGGATAATGATTATTTTAGGCTTCAGGCTAAGCTCTGTAGCAACTATCAACTCTGCCACTGAAGCCCAAAAGCAGCCATAAACACTAAGTCAACAAATGGGCTTTGCTGTATCCTAGTAAAACCGTATTTACAAAAACAGGCAGTGGGCCCTAGTTTGCTGACTCCTGGATTCTCTTGTTATTTTCTCCATTCTTTTTTTTTTCTTTCTTAATGTTGGCCATTAAAGTAAACATCCACAAAAAGGACTGTGACCGCACGTTGAAAAGCTCATTCAATCTTTATAACAACCCAATGAGATGAGCAACCCCATTTTACAGAGAAGAAAATGAGGCACACAGAGGTTAAGAAACTTGTACAAGGTCATCTAGCTGGTAAGGTGGAATGGCCTTCACTGTAAGCAGCCTGGCTCAGAGCCCACTTCTTACCTCTACTCTGAAGCACTCCGAATTGGCTATTGCTGTTTTTCCAACCAGCGTAAAGGAACCCAAGAGCCCACTGTCTCTTAAAGGGCTTGAGGATGAAATTACGGTGTGCCCTCCTTCTTTGTTCACAGGGTTGTGATACTGAATAAATAGTGTGTGGATCTCACTTCTTTGAATTACACGCTCTCTAGAACCATCTACCACAAAAGCGTTCCATGCTGAACACGAAAAACTTGGAAAACTCAGAAAGGGAAATTCTATAACGGACAAAGAGAATTGTGATTCATTAAAACAACTTTTTGGTAAAAACTTAGACTCCTTTTCAAATGAAAATGGGTGCCTCCTCATCTGTAGGGATTGGGAAGTCGACTGGAAGAATGTGGCTTTAGTTGGGAAGCTTATAAATTTGGGGATGGTGGAGATACTTGATACAAAACAACCATTTTCGTCTTAATTAACCCTGAATGACTTCTGTGTTCACAATTTGAAACCTCCAAGAATCCACTTGCTGTTTTCTTCATTCAAGTTGGTTTGACATCAGATTAATTTTTAGGAGACTTATTTTTATGCTCCTACCCTCTTCTCCTCCATCCAGAAAATACAAAAAAAAAAAAAATACAACCATACATCACAAGACAATTTACTGATCCACGAGGCAGATCCTAGAGCAGCCCACATGGTGAACATCCCCGCCATCCTCCTCTCATCAAGAGAACTTCACCAGGAATGCGTAATAACTAGGTTTCGGGGCTGCAGGC
The DNA here is from genome assembly GCF_040802235.1 of Manis javanica. Taxonomy (NCBI): domain Eukaryota; kingdom Metazoa; phylum Chordata; class Mammalia; order Pholidota; family Manidae; genus Manis; species Manis javanica. The sequence continues at coordinate 12,334,626 of NC_133160.1, read as the reverse complement.
AGGTCCACAGCCTCTGCCTCCAACGGGCTTCCAGTGCTCCATCCGCCTCATCAACATCCCAAATCAATGTGTGCGCAGCCCGCCTCGCTGTCATCCAAACCAAACCCCGAGAAATCTGTAGAACATTAGGACACACTGAAAAAATCTGCAGGGTCTTAGTCTTATTTGTACTTTCACTGGGAGAGAACCACCCACAAATTCTCAAGTCAAACAAAGATAACATTCCACTCGCCCAACCCCACCAGCCCCCAGCACAGTCCTGCCACGGACAAGTTATAAACTGAAGCCCGTTTTGGAAGAACTCCCTTGTTTTTCAGTTTCCTGTTCTGGTTTTAATTGATCATTTTTTTAAAAGCAATCTGTTTCTGCTATTGCTTGTTTAGGAAATTAACCGCTGATTTTTTTTTTCCCCCTAACCCAGCAAGTATGTGATAATTAAGGAAATGGTTTTCATGAAGTACCATCTGATTTGGGGAGTTTCTGCCGGGTTTACAGAAACAGGTTCTTTGCTGAAGAGTCCCAGGAAGTGGACTGGGGGGTTCTGACAGTAACCACTGCTTGGGGAGGGCGTGCTGCTCTCCCGGCGAGGTGTTTACGTTGTGCCATCTCGTCCACCCTCACCACAATGCGAGGCGGTAGAGGGATCGGGTAGACTTGAATGCCTTTTATTAGCTGAAGAACCTGGCATGAAGGCTCCCAGATTTTAGGTTTTATTTGACCAGGAGATGCGCTAGGCCAGACGGAGGGTCCTCCCTGCCCAAGTGGCAGGGCGACTGAGGCCAGCAGACCTGAGTGGTGTGTCTGTGAAATTTATCAGGGACTCGTTCAGCAGACAGCACAAGATGACGCCACCGGCTTTGGTCTTGCCTCCCTCCCTCCGGATGTATTTCCCATTAATTAATGCTGTCTCCTCCAATTTTTTTTTTCTCTTAGTTTCCCACTCCTTGCAATCCTGGGAAAACATCTTCCCCTTGGATGAAGTGGTCTGGCCCAGGGTAGCACTCTGTGTTACTTAACTCCTGGGACAGTCATGCTTTTCTTGGGCTGTTCCAGACTTTTCCTCCTCTGTACAACTAGTTTTTATCAAGTTCCTTGAAAAGAGGTCCCATCTACGCAGTTTAAAACAATCTGTAGGCAACAGGCAAGCAGATTTTAGGAAAATTGAAGTAACTAGAATTCCCAAGGAGTAGAGGGGATTCTAACGGTTCTACTGAGAAACGTGTAGATGGCTTTAAAATTCTGTTTTAACTTTTAATTATACAATAAGTATTTGAATGCCTTCTCCTTTAAAAATTTTTTAGAGTATTCTAGATAATGCTAAAGTTCCTTTTGATCATCACCTCTAATTCCTGTCCTTTCCTTTCCACCTTCTGAAAGTAATTACTGTTCTGACTCTGCATATATCCTTTGAGATATTTATAAATATATACATTTATATATATATAATACTATAAGTATATATAAATATATAAGTGCCAATGGAAAATATGTAGTAACACTGTATGTGTTTCTAATAAATGGTAATAACATGCAGTATATAACTTCCAGAAAACTGTTGTTTTCACTCAATAATATTTTGTTTGATGTGTCTGGTTCATTTCTTGCCGTTGAATTTAGTTTTCCACTGTATGAATGCACTACATTTGATTTCTCTAGTCTCCTTTGGCCAGGCAGCTAAACCATTCCCAAATTTTTTGTCAGTTACAGACAACTCTGTGGTGAACATCTTTTTACATGTTCTTTGTTCATATGGATGGTTTTTCTCTAGAATAGAAAATGCAAAGTAAAATTACTGAATATGTTCCCTTTTGTTCTGGGGTTTTTTTTTAGATCCAAGATGTATATGCTTACAGTGAAAAACTTACACAGTTCAACAAAGCAAAGCATTATGAAAAGCAGCAGCCCCCAGTGGGCACCTCCTTTGTTCTCTTCCTGCCCAGAGGCAACGACTTCCAACTCGCGCTGATTCCTTTGGTTCTTTCCTCCAAACTTCTAAGGAACCTGCTTATGTTCCCACTTCTTGATGTCCTTCTGTTTTTCGCATGGTCTCTGGCTTCCCAAACTGGAGGATAAGAATTTAACTCTTCTCACCCTGGACCCCATCATACATATGCAAACCTTTTCTTCACATCCTCCCCATATCAATAGATCATAATTTAAGCTTTATCAATATAGACTATTTGCCTTTTTATAACTATTCAAATGCTTTTTCACAGATAAGTCACTTTGTATGCAATAATTACCTTTCCTGTTTCTGTGCTGGCCTGGGGGGGTTGACATTTTTCTAAATAAACCCTTTCAGTGGGTTTCTTGCCTCTTGTCCAGTACACTGAGGGCTGCTCATCAGTGGTGAGATGTACAAACAGCTTTGCCAAGAAAGAATGTGTAATTATGCAGAGGTGAAATGGTTCGGGTACGAGTAATTCCTGGGAACACCTCCTAGACCTTTTCCCAGGTCACACACAAGGAGTCCCTGCTTAGCCCTGAAATCTTTGTTTTCCTCATTTTCTCTTCGTTTTTCACCGAGTCCCCTGCCGCCTTCTAGCCAGGGCCCTTCTAAGCTTTGGCCATTGGGATCCTAATGAGGTGTTTTGCCTAATGGCTGCGTTCCTGGGCCTGATTCTTCACAGTTGCGTGTGTGAAGCTGAGATCACCAGCTACATTTTTCCCCCTTTTTTTTAAAGGGTCATGAAGGGTTTATGTCATTATTTATTTTTATAGTAGAAGTAATACAGCCTCCCAGTGAAAAATTCAAACAGGAAAAGAAGTGTATGGAGTGACAGTCTAAGGCCCCCTTCCTCCTCTGCCAACTCCGGCCTCTCCAAGCCCTCCATGGAAGCAGCGCAGCTCTGGAACAGGCCACCTGTATTCAGACCCCCGCACTCACCAGCAAGTTACCTAACCTTTCAGTCCTCATCTATAAAATGGGGAAGTAATAGTGCTCACCTTGTAGAGCCTTGGGAGAATTAAATGAATGAATAATTATAAGGTGGCACAGAGAAAGCGCTTCCCAGATAGTAACCAGAAATATTATTACTAAGTGTTGATAGGCTTTTAGACCAGTGTGGTTCTTAACCTTGGCTGCATGCTGAAATCAAGTGGGGATGCTTGGACCCCACTCTCAGCAGTTCTGATTTTATTGATCTGGGGTACGGCCTGAGCATTAAGATTTCTAAATGTTCCCCAGATCGTTACAGTAGGAAGCCAGGGTTGAGAACCACTGTGCTACATATTTTCCACATGCATCAGTTGGGATAAGTGAGGTTATGGCCGCAGTAACAAACATCCCCCAAATCTCATCTGCTTCTCTTTTATGGACCATTGTAGTCTTTTGCAGCTCTGACCCCCATTCGCTTTACTCTGAAACCCAGGCTGACCGAGTAGCTTTTATCTGGAACACTGAGTCTTGTGACGTGGGAAGAGAGAGCATGGCAAACCATACACTAGCTTTTAAACCTTCTTCCTGGAAGTGAAACATAACTTCTGCTCATATGTCATTGGCCAAAGCATGAATTCATAAGTAAAAGGGTATATCAGGGGCTGCAGACGTTTTCTGTGAAAGGCCAAATAATAAATATCTTAGGCTTTGCAGGACATACGGTCTCTGTTGCAACCACTGACCTCTGCCTTCAAAGCACAAAAGGAACTGTAGACAATATACTGTTTAAAAATGTACAGAATCATTCTTAGCTCATAAGCAACAATCAAGCAGCAGTCCAGATTCAGCCTGTGGGTCATAGTTTACCAACCCCTGGTATGTATCATCCTCCTACAGGGAGAAGCCAAAGCAACCCCACATATGGGTGAAGAGAAATGCAGTCTCCCACACTGTACACAGAAAAGAGAGGGAGAGAGAATGGACCCGTGTGTTGCACAACTGTATTTTTGAGAGGGAGAGAGAATGGACCCGTGTGTTGCACAACTGTATTTCACACATTAAACTGTGACGCAACTTGCTTTTGCTACTTAATACTGTATTTCTTGACGATAGTTTCACGTCTGTAGCTCTAACATGACTTCATTTTTTTAATGGTTCATTTTCCCTGGTATGGATGTACCATAGTGGGCCTGTATTTGTTTGTTTTTATCATTAATTCCCTGTTGTTAGATAACAGTTGTATTTAAAATATCAGGAGGAATAAAGGAACAGCCACACAGAGGTTGTTGTAAAGAGAGAACCAGCATCCCAGCTCTCCCAGTGAGTGGTTTAGATGAGTTTTACTGCTCTCCCTGAACTCTGTCAGGCCTCCTTGAGAACAAAAAGGGTTGGAGTATCCCTGAAAACACAGTTTCCAAGAGGCCCCCTTTTAGTGCAGTCATTTCTGGTTCTTGCAACACTGAACACAGTTGCAATTCCAGGGGCATTGTGAGGGCCATTTAACTACTGAAGAGGCTACACATAAATTATAAAATACTAGAAGTGAAATCTCAGAAGTGTGCAAACATGATCACCCTGACTGTGTACAGGGGCACATTTTAGGCCGGGTGTTAGCAGATCAGGAAAGACCAAACTGCCGTTCAGAGATGGGATTGGAGAGAAAACGAGGCTAAGATGACAACGATGCCCTGTGCATGTGATTTTCCCCTTTTCTTTCTATCAGGACACCACGACGTCTGTGCGCATCGGCCTGATGATGGAAGAAATGATCTTCAACCTTGCAGACACGCATCTGTTCTTCAATGACCTGGAGGTTTGGATTTGCTCGTTTCCTTTCATATATGCTGTGTTTAATCACCTGCGTCTGGTTTGGGGGAAAGACATTGCTTTTCCTCTTTTCTTTGGAGGCTCAAAACCTTTGCCAGCAACCCCCAAGAAAGCACAGAGCTGTGGCCAGCGACAGTTTATTGGAAACACACTTGACCAGATTATCTCCTCCGGCGTCCTTCTGCTCTAGTGGTGATGTCCACTGGCAGTTTCACTAATCCAATCGAGGCTGTGTAGTTTCTTCCTCCTGAAATTTGCTATTTAATAAGTTTATTAAGGCAAATTAGTACAGAGGCTCCTGGGTCAGTAGTAATTAGCAGTAGGCCAGGATGGAAGCTTTTAAAAATAATTCATATTCCCCTTAAAACATGGTTTACACAAAAATTCATTCATTAGAGTACAGGCTAGGCATATAAGCTAATGTATAGACTACACTAGGTTACCATAAAGCTGCTTTATTATCAATGCATGAATCATTGTATCTGTAAATAAATATGAATTTATTTTTCATATTAAAAAAAAAAAACATGGTTTACAAAGTGAGAGAGTGAGCAGGACCATGGTTACTTCAATCACTCAGCTCCTGTGCCCCTAAGCAAGTGGTGAGGGTGAAAGAAAAGGGGAGAGCAGCTCAGAAATAACCTTAATTCATCTGTTTATACCCAACCTAGGTCAGAAAGATTGGGGAAGACTTTCAAATGGAAAACATTAAAATAGAACTATAAAAACAAAGACAAAGGAGTAGGAGGCTACGTCACAAATAAGGGGTAAGGTGGTAGATGAAAAAATGCACCTCAGGCTGACTCCTGCAGTTAAGTGCAGAGTCTAATGTCTGAGCTTCCTGGTGGCCAAAGCAAAGAGGGAGATACAATGCATTACTTTTCTCTAATGAAAGAGCAAGCAGCTTTCTCCGAGGTAAAGAAGGGTTTTTCAACTGACTCAGGGGTCTTATGGCTTTGCAAATTATATTCACATTTTTGGCTTACCAGATTGCAAAATAAAGGTAACCCAAGGGGAAACTGCATGTAAAAGAACAATTCTGTTTATCTGAGTAGGAATAGTGTTTCCTGGAACCTGCAAAATCCTTGGGGTCTAACCTGTGAGGCAGAGCTGTGAAGGCTATGAATTCCAAATCATCCTGGCTAGCCCAGAGCATGACTGATATTGATCATCAGAGGAGGATACAGATTTTTCTGTCTGGTCCTCAGTCCTAGAATTCCAGAGTTGGGAATCCTTGCTGCAATGATCAATCCTGTGTTCTGTCCAGTCTAGGCAAGCCATTTTAGGCCTCAGTCCTCCTGCCTGTGAAATGGAATTGATGTTCTCTGTCCAACAACTGTTTCAAGGAGAGGAGCAATGTAGAAACTTGATGACAAAAGAGAATTTCAGAGTCCGGAGAATGCCATTAGAGTCGAGACCCAGACGGTCTCTGGCCAAAAGCAATGCGTAGGCTCCCTTTACAAGGACTCTCATCTTGGAGAAAAAGAGAGAGAGAGAGAGAGACAGAGAGAGGGAGAGAATTTATGATAAAAGAAAACAAAACAAAAAATTAAAAAAGCCAATGAACTCAGCAATTTATGGAGCCTAAGGTAGTAAAGACTCCGCTGATTTGTCAATAGCAAAGCCCGAATTGCTTTAGCAAGAAATGGAAATTATTGGCCCTTGTAGTTGAAAAGTCCAGGGTAGATTTATTTTTTCTCTGTCCCCTCCTTAGAATGTTAGTTCCATGAGAACAGGGACCACCTCTGTCTCATTCCCCCTAAATAACACCCTGGGGATTTACACCAGCAGTAAACACCCAAATCCATAAATGAGAATGTTCATGATAAGGAGAAGGATGTGAAGAATCTAAAACAATGAAGTGAGATGGGGAATGATTGGGGGTGCAGGGGGTAGGATGGGAGGTTCACATTCTCCAGGGGGTCACGAAAGGCCTTTAAACATGGTGGCACTTGAGCCAAGGCCTGGATGATGATAGGAGCTGGCCAGCTGGAGATCTAGGGAGGTGGGATCAGCAAGTGCACAGGCCCTACAGTGGGAAGTAGTGAATGTGGTGACTGAGCGAAAGCAGAGGGCCATGCAGACAGATGAGGGGGAGAGGGAGGTATGGGCCGGACATGGGTCACAGACACCAGAGTTCATTCAAAGTGCTGTGGACAACCATGGGGCCGAGGAGCGTTAAACAGGAAAAGCTGCGTGACCTGGCCTGTGTTTTACAAAGACGACTCCGGCTACTGCATGGAGAATGGGCCATGGGAGAGGGAAGGTGGAGGCAGGGAGGCCAGCAGATTATTGCAGTCGTCCCAGCAAAAAAAGAAAAGCAGGTTGAATGGAGATGTAAAGATGCAGGCTTCAGGACGGTGGTAAAGCCAAGGGGACTTGCTGATGGGTTGGTTAAGAGGAAGGAGGGAGAGAGGGCTCAAGGGAGGCGCCTGACTGGGCTTGACTGGGGCCAAGGCGCCATTCTCAGAGACGGGAGTATGTGGGCATGCAGCAGAGGAAATCTACCTCTGCATCATGCGACACCGGGTTTGAGATATGTGTGACGCCCCAATGAAGACACCAAATTGACAGGCAGATGTATGAGTTTAAAGCTCCTAAGCTGTGAAAATGCCAGACACATAGTGGGTGCTTCGTTGTCTTGGCTGAAGCTGAGGTGCAGAGCCTGGCTTTTGCTTCAAGCCCACCTCTTCAGCTTTGCCCCCGCTGCTGTTCCTCACCAGCCCCAAGGTCAAAGTTGCAGTTGAAGGGAGTCGAAGTTGGAGAAGGATCTTAATTACCAGCTGGAGCTACTCAGAGAAGCCAGTTTGTTTTTATTCTCTACATTTTTTTTTTTCAAAAATGTCCCCAGTGCCAGAAGCCCTCAGGGCACCTCAGCAGAATTGAAACCATGTTACACGGCGGCGAAGCTGAGACTCACACAAGTGAAACCATAGTGCTCGCTGGTGCCGGGAGTCCATGTCAGAATCCAAAGGGCAGCCTCCTGCAGCTTCCCGCGGAGGCCCTGTGGGACTGGCGAGAGGCGCACGGCCTGCAGGAGTCCAGCGCAAGGCCAGGCCTGCACCAAAGGGCAGATGGGTGGGTTTAGGGAGCAAAGTCAGAAAATGCCTTTCTGCTCAGAGCCTGTGGTGTCATCTGTAAATAAGGAGGTTAGCTCCAGCATGCAGTGGCGATTTACAGAGAACTTAGCATTTGCGGGGCCCTGCTACAAAACACAGCAACACCCCACCCTCAAGACACTGGTATTCCTGTTGGGGAGATAGACCATAAACAACTAAATATGTAAGCGACTTAAAGTGCTGCTAAGAGACCAGCAGAGCCAGGGAGGAAACAATCACCAGTGCTGTTACTTTTCTTGGTATAACCAGGTAAGGCTTTTCTGACATTTGAGCCGAGACCTGAAGGAGATGAGGGAGCACGCATGTGGGTGTCTGGGCTAAGAGTGTGCCAGACAGAGCAGCAGTGCAAAGGCCCTGAGGCATAGTCACAGTTGGCTGGTTTCAGGAACAGGGCGGCTGGAGCAGAAGGAACAGGAAGGGTTATGGTGGGGAGGGAGGTCAGGTCACGAGGCTCCTATTCGTAAGACTATTCTCAGTGCGACAAGAAGCCTTTGGAGGGCTTTGAACAGGAAAGCGGCATGAGCTGACTTATGGTACAGAGGCTCCCTCTGGCTACCAGTTGGAGAGCAGAGCCTAGGGGAGAGGGTGGAAGCAGGCATCTGCATTGCATCAGGGTTCCCAGACTCCCATGTGAAAACACTCGGGGAGAAGAATCCATGAGGTGTAGGGGCTGGTCAAGGACAAGGGTCAAGCTGTCTCTCGGGCTATTCAGGATGCGTGTCCTGAGTCTAGGACAAGTGCTTTCTAATCACTGGGATCTGCTTTGGAGTCCTGACTCCACCATCTCCTGGCTCTGTGACCTGGGCAAGGTGCTTCCTCTCCTTTAGCCTCAGTTTCTTCACCTGTTAAGTAGGTAGAAGAAAAGCTCCTACCTTTCAGGGTTACAGTGATGATGCAGGATAGATAAAGCAGTCAGCACAGAGCCTGGCACACTGTACATGCCCAGCAAATGGACCCCTCCACCAGAGGGCTACGTGCGCACCACTGGGACTATTCTGGGAGGAGGAGATTACGTGGTATAGGGCCGAACTGGTTAAATTGTTAGGTATTTTTTTACTCCGAGTTAGAAAAATATAAGTAGCTTGCCCAGCCCCTGGTTTTATAATAATTCAATAACAGTACATGGAATACAGAGACATGGCAAGGATCCTGATGGTGGTGAGCAAGCCGGTGCTGAATCACTGCCCATTGCTAGAGCTTGGGCACAAATACCGACAGCCACCCCTCTGCTCCTGGCCAGCTTGCCTTTGTGCAGGAGCTGCTATTTTGCAGTAAAATCTAGGGCAGGGAACCGTCATCTGAAATGTTGGCTGGGTTGAAATTGGGTGAAGGTGCAGGCTTGATTGAAACTCACACGCCTGCTGCTCAGAAGCCGGGGAGCCATCCTCAGGGCTCACTGAACTGGGTGAGCCCTTTCCCGGGAAGCCTCCCGAGCGGCCACTTCCAGAGGTGAGGACTAGTCACCGCCAAGGTTGGTGCTGGACCTGGCTGTGTGGCCTCTACTCCAGCTGAGCGGAGGCCCTTGGGTGCACAGCCCTCTCTGGTCTGACTTCCGGGCTCAGGGAGCAGCAGGGGAGGAGATGCCCAGCATGTCTCCTCCGTGGAGAGGGGAATGGGGAAAGCAGGGCAGATTCGGGTCACAGAAACACATCCTCACTTTTTCCCATCTTGCCTCTCCCTGCTCCTTCTCCCCTGCTTCTGCTTGGCTTGTTCCCTTTCTCTCTCTGTCCCTGTCTCTCTGTCTCTCTCCCAGAACACCCTCTCTGTTCTTTTTCCTCTTACCTCCTTTACCTCCCCTTCCCTCCCCTCCCCTTCCTTCCATTCTTTCTTCCACCTGTATTCCAGTCCCTCATTTCCACCCACCTAGCCTTCTATCCATACATCCATACATCCATTTTTCTTCCTTCCCATTCATTCATCCAACTATCCATTCATCCACCTTCCCATCCCTCTATTTTCCATCTTCTTTCCATTTATCCCTCTAGCTTCCTTCTCTCTATTTGTCCTTCCTTTCTTTTCTTTCATCCATCCATCCACCTTCCTTCTTTCTTCCCTCTGTCTTGTCCTTCCATGTATTATTCCTCCAGTTAACAGCCGTCACCCATCTGTGGGGTACAGGGCAGGGGCTCTGGTCACAGAAATGAGCTAGGCGTGGCCCCTTTCCTTGAGGAGCCCGCCACCTGGTAAGGGACACATGTGTAACACAGCATCGCAGGACAGGTGGACAGGGACAGCTCTGACAGACAGTCCCAGGGTTGTTCAGCAGAAGCCCAGGTCAAGCTGGGAGATGTGGGTGGGTGAGGCTGCAGTCCCTGCGGAAGAGGTCCAGGGTCTGCACGGGGACAGCAGCAGTAAGAGGGAGGTGACAGAGACAGTGAGCCCCAGGGGAGATCAGTGAGCCCAGCAGGGAAGAAGGTCATCGCCCAGCAGCAGCAGTCTGAGAGGCCCTGCCCCCTTCCGTCCCCATCCTTTGCCGCCTGTCATCTAAGTGAGGGAACAGAGGAGGCTCTGGCACAGTCTCTTTGATGTCTCCCCGCTTCCACTCTTTCTTGCCATCTGTCAATTAGGATCCAAACTCACCAAAATAACTGTGATTTAAGCAAAATACAAGTTTATTTCTCTCTCATAAGAGCATCTGAATTCTCTGAATCTGAACTCATGAAAAGCAATCTAGGGCAGCTCTGCCCAGACTCCTCCTCTCATGGTGCCCTTGACCACATGGCCCAATACTGCCGCTTCCTCAGTCACATTCAAGGGCACCGCCCAGAGGTTATATTTATAATCTCTGCTCACATCCCATTGGCAAGAGCTTAGTCATGTGGCTACACATCCCTGCAAAGGAGGCTGGGAAATGTAGTCCTTACTCCACTCAGTCACATGCCAGTGCAAATTCTGATACTATAGAAGGGAGAAAATGGATATTAGGGGATCAGGGTCAGCATGCAGACTCTGCCTAACACCCTCCAGTCTGTTCTCACAGTAGCCACGGAGGCCTTGGTGAATGTGTCACTCCCTCCTTAAATCTCTCCAGTGGCCTCTCTGTGGTCTTAAACACAATCAAGTCAAAAAATAAATAAAAATAAAACGTTCATAGATTGGCCCCCACCTACTTCTCCTCTTTCCCTATCTCGCTCTTTCTTTTATCCCATCCCAGACCCACTAGGCTTTCACACTGTTTTCAGTCCCTTGAACACAGCATGCTCCCCCCTGGCTGGGATTCTGCACAGACCATGCCCTCTTCCCAGCACACATGTCCCAACCACTCCCCTGCCCCCTCATTCTCAAAGTCCAAGACCTAGCCAGCTTCTGTTCCCCTCCCAGATCTCTGAACCAGCACCACTTCCCGCAAGAAGCCTCATTTGACAAAAGCTCTGTGTCTGTGGGAAGGAGGGGAACAGGTCCCAGGAGGGAGCCGGCAATGTGCAGCATCACCCAGCTTTCCTCCTGTTTCTCTGACCTCAGTTCCATTTGCTGCATTTTGTCCTCCTCAAATCCTAATCTCTGGTTCCAGCCTGGGGCTTGGACCCTCACCCATCATCCTCTTTCCGCTGGATGGTTCAGTTTGGTGTGTTCGGCTGGCCTGTTCATTCACTCGGAGCATACACCCTGCTCCCCCTCTAATTCCTTAATGGTGCCATTTGTGGGAGAGGGTGGGCATCCTTACCATTTCTTCCCAAGAGGCATCCATACTGTCTGCAACCACATGATTGTCAGTGTATTTAACTAGACCGAGGGCAGTACCATCCATGTGGCATCTGGAAATAGGATGGGGTTTTAGGTTCTCAAAGAAGGGGAAGAACTATTGGTTTTTAGCAGCCAGAGCCAGGGATGCCAGATAACCCAGCACTTTGGACAGCCACATACAATGAGGAATCGTCACCCCTAAAATGCCAGTGGCACCAATGAGAAGCGCTGTGCTGAGCGCTTGAAGCTGTGGATCGGCTGCACGGTGTTTTGGGATCATGGAACATACGGCACACACAGGCTTCCTGTGGCTGGTTTCTTGAAATAGCACTAAAATTTTTCTGTTAAACTTTCATTTTTTCTTGTTAGAGTTTTAGCAGGGAAAGACTGGCACATTAAGTCAGTGACTTCATATACGTGGTATTGCTTAGGATGAAGCTAAGGTTTTAAATGCTTGAAAAAGAGAGTAGATTTAAAGATAAATGTGAAGTAAACAACAGGTGGGGCTCTTACATGGCAAAATCCATGAAGGGGCCACAGCAAGGACCACAGACTGGAAAGCACCACCCTGGCAGCGACCCCTCCACTGAGAGATTTCACATTATGAATGAGTGGGGATGCTCAATTCAAGGTCAGAAGGACCCAGGTTCAAATCCAGGTCCCACCCCTTCTTAGCTCTCAGACCTTGAACAAGGTACTTAATAAATCACTACTTCTTCCTCCTCTAGTAGGGAATTGGCAGTCCACAGGGTACCCATGGGAATGAAATTAGGAAAAGTATTTATGGTATCTAGCCCAGGCTTTGATAAGGAGTCATTCTTTCTCTCACTCCTGCTTCTCAAGATGCAGGGAACACTAGCATTTTTTCACACAGCAAGCCATGACCCATTTAAAGGATCAAGACCAGCACAATTTATTAAATAATTAAAGAGCAAAGAGTACAACAAAGTATCATAGGGCTCATCACAAGAGTAGTCATGAGTATTGATTGAAAAATCGTTTCAGTAATGTGGTATTTCAATAATTTAAACCTCAGTGTGATAGAAAATGTATTTCTTGCTGCAGGTCACAGTCAAACCACTTGGAAGCCAATGCTCCAGAGCAGTGCTGTCCAGTAGAATTTTCTACAAAGATGTGAATGTTCTTTTCCACACTGTCCAATATGGTAGCCATGTGGTTATTCAGCATTTGAAATATAGCAAGGGCGGCTGAGCCACTGAATTTTTAATTGTATTGACTTTAACTAATTTTAATGTAAATAACCTCAGGTGGCTGGTGGCTATCGTATTGGAAAGCACAGAATATGTACCTCTTTGTAGAATGTTCTAGCAGACAGGGCAACTCTGAATTTGTAAGGCAGGACCTACGTTGTCAGTAATGATGGTGATGGTGACAATAGCTGGGCACTTAGTATGTACCAGGCGCTGTTCTGCAGTTTGCACGTATTAATTTGTTTACTTCTCACTGTCATTATCCCCATTATCATAGTCTGCTCAGGCCACAGAGTGCGTGGCTTACACAGCAAATATGCATTTTCTTATAGTTCTGGAGGCAGGAAGTCCAAGATTGAGGTGCTGGCAAATTTGGTTTCTGGTGAGGACTCTCTTCCTGGCTTGCAGAAGGCCACCTCCTTTCTCACTGTGTCTTTATATGGCATGTGCGCAGAGAGAAAGCAAGAGCTCTCTGGTGTCTCTCCTTAAAAGGACACTATTCCTAGTAGATCAGAGCCCCAACCTGACGACCTCATTTAACCTCAATTACTTCCTTAGAGGTCCCGTCTCCAAATACAGCCACACTGGGAGTTAGGGCTGCAACATATGAATCTTGGCAAAGATATAAACATTCAGTCCGTAACACCCATTTTACCAGTGAAAAAACTGAAGCACAGAAAGGTTAAGTAAACATCCCAAAGCCACACAGTGGCAGTGACAATATTCAGATCCAGGCAGCCCATCTCCAGAGTCCTAGCAATTGCCACCTAGCTTAAGAAAGAAGGTTCCCAACTCACGAATACAGGCAGGAGATGATGAGTTCAAAGGAATAAAGAGAACCGGGAGGGTTGGAGTAGCCAGGAAACCTAGAGGAAGACAAGCAAATTCTGACAGCAAGAGGAGAAATTCCTGATGTGAATACAGAAGACAAAGATATGAGCAAGCATATCATCTTCACACTGTATGTGCAAAACGAAAATCAACAAATAACAACCAAAACCACATTGAACCACAACAGCACCCTCACTGCCCACCATGAAGGTGAACTAAGCAGCACACAAGGACCTGAATGCACTTCTAGAAAGAAGGACATGGACCGCAGTTGGAGATGAGAGGAGAGCGCAGATAGGAATAATAAACACAGTCACCACGATAGCTGACCGGCACAGCGTGCTTACGGAAGGGCTTGCCTGCACCCGTTCATTTAACCCTTGCAACAGCCAAAGAGGTAAATACTGTTACATATCCCCATTTTAGAGATGGGAAAACTGAGGCACCAAGGGGGTTTGACTTGCCCAGAGCTGACATGTATGGAGCTCTTATCCTGTGCCAGGTATCACACATGTATTTTCTCACTGAAATATCACAATAATCCTGCTAGGGAGATTTTATCTCTATTTTACAGATGAAGAAAGAGGTCCAGAGAGGTCACTTTCCCAGGGCCCCATATCTGGTAAGAGTAGTATGGATTTTTGACCCCAGGCCAAGCTGACTTCCAAGCTGGGTATTTATCCTTCATGGGAGCTACAGTTTTTAGATGAACTGTGAGGCGGAGAAGGAATACAGATCAGCAGAGTGGACGGAAGAGTCTGTCGTAAGGAACAAGATTAACCTAAAGGTTTTTGGCAGAAGGTATCCCTGGCCCAATTCAGAAGCAGCCAGGCAGGCAGATGGGCCAGAGGGAGAGCATTTCAACACGCTGCCAGAGCCTCGGGAAAGATCTTGCTGGAGGGACGGAGAGGTGGCTGGAATCTGGGCAGGCCATAGCTGCTTGCCTGACACGCGGGCCTGATTGCTAAACGTCTGGCTTATGGTTCCGCGGGACCGCTATCAGGGAGAATACTGTTTCACTGTGTCAGCGCCAAGCTGCTCTCCAAGGCGTCCTGCCCAACTGGCCATTAATGCATTGCAGCCCACGGCCTCTTTAGTGCTCTTCAGATAAGCTAAACATTTAGACAACACAAGAATAATGGCCACGGTTTTCCTCCCAGGGAGGAGGGCCCTCTCTGGCTAGTCTAGAGACAAGCATTAAACAATCTCACTTAAAAGTATACCTGCTTCAAAGGAGGAGTGGCCCAGGAGTCCATCTAGGCTGTGACGAGAGTCATTTTTCTAAAGCAAATTTGTCAACAATTTCCTTTCTGCATTTGCGTCTCTAGGCAGCCGAGGACAAAAAGTAATGGGATCCAACCCCAGCAGTGCGGCTTAGGGAAACCCCAGCTGTTGCCAACTTAATGAGAACAGGGTTTGATAAGTATTTGTCACCAAGCTTACTGTTCAGGACTGAGCAACAGTGAGAAAACTAAGGATCAAAGCTGGTAGAATGCAGGTGAAGGATGATCAAGACTCACATGTACTACCTTAAATTACATTTATTAGAAAAACAGGAAAATTAATAAAAACTGGTCATTGAAAAGACCATGAAGGTAGATAATAAGTCTGTGGCAAGCATGAACAAGAAAAAAAGATTAATAAACAATATCCAAAATGAAAGAGTAGACACTATTGAAGATTCAGGGGAATTCTTTTTCTTTTTTTAATTATGAGAATACCATTATTATAGGAATGAACTTGAAAACTTAGATGACGTTGACACTTTCCAAAAAGAGATGTTTTACCAAAATTAACCCAAGGAGAAACTTTTTAAAATAAACCAGTGACTGTGAGATATGCTTCCCAAAAAAGACATCGTGTCCAGTTGGTTTTTAGAAAGGACTCCAACAAACATTTGAGGAAAGTATAAATCCCATCCTGCACAAACTACAAAGCAAAGAAGATGGGATGCTCCCCACATATTTTATGAGACAGGCATCACCCTTAAACTAAATCCATCACTGCTGTCAAATCACTGTCATCGCTGATGAAAGGTGGGATGCTCCTGAAATCCTGCAGATACCTTCGCTTGTGCCCTGTGACTGTACCTGAGTTCCCCTTGGACCCTGCCTGAGCTTCAGTTTCAGACTCCTGATGAAAGAGGAGTCTGGACTATGATTGCTACCACTTATCAGGCCTGCCACAAGCCTCATAACATATATGAACCATGTTTCATGATTTTAGAAATAAAGCAACTGGAGACTTTTCTCTGTCACCTGAGAGAACCCAGAAGCAGTAATGCTCCTATAGCAGTGAGCACACCGAGCACCCAGATCTTGGTTTCTAATACCATTTTCCAATGAAAGAAACCAGGGCTCCTCGGAGAAATGTCTGGCTCTTGGGCTGGGGCATAGAAGACACATGATGAACCTGGAGCATCTTGTAGGGCCAGAAAGTAAGGAAGTGCTCAAAAGACCCCCCAGTGATGGGCCATGCCAAAGCCACACAGGAGCTAACTGGAAGAGTTCCCAGTGGCCAAAGCTGGAACAATTTGAGTACTAAAATAAATAACATAGTACTGGATGCTAAGTATAAAAGAAGTGTCCATGCGTCCATACTGATACAGATAAATGATTGAATGAATAAATAAGTGGGGGACAATAGACAAATCTCTTTGCAGAAAAATTCCAAAGAATTCATGGAGATGCTTCACTCTTAATTGTGAGCTTTGCACAGTGACATCGTTCTGAAGAGTACAGTATGGAAAGTGGGGGAAGTATCTTGATAGTGGAGAAACCTGACAAACCCCACCTGAGCCAGTCAACATCGACCATGATAATTCGAGTTGATAGTAGGTACCCTTGATAACAATGTGATGAGAAGGGCACCTCCCTCCGGGGTCTTCCTCTAAAAAAACCCATAACCCCGGTCTAATCATGAGACAAATCCTGGGTGAGAGACATGCTACAAAATACCTGACCCATCCTCCTCTAAACTGTCATCATAACCAAGGAAAGTCTGAAAAACTTTCATGACCCAGAGGACCCGAAAGAGACAAGATGGTAAAATGTAATGTGGCACCCTGGGTGGGATCCCGAAAGGGAAAAAGGACATTAGTGGAGAAACTAAGGAACTATGAATAAACAACTGACATTAGTTAATAATAATGTACCTTTATTTGCCTATTAGTTTTGACCAACATATCGTACAAATATGTTATCAATAGGGTAAGCTGGGCCAGAGGTATATGGGAACTCCCTATACTATATGCACAACTTTTCTGTAAATCTACAACTAGTCTAAAATTAAAATTTTATGTAAAAACAAAAAACAAAACCTGAAGGCTCAAAGGTGTTAAGCAAGTTACCTGAAATCACATGCCTAGAAAATGGGGGGCAGGGACTGGAGCCCAGGGAGGGGCGTTTGAACACCAACTGCAAAGTCTAGGACATGTGAACCTGAACTTCTCTACCGCGTTCTCTTCTGCCCTGTTCCCTGAGATGCAGGAATGCAGAGCCTCTTGACATGTTCATGGAGTTTGGGCTGAGGAATGTGGTTTTCTGCTTCGCCTCTAAATTGCCCCATCTGCAGAGCTGACTATCCAGGAGTCTCTCTTGATGGCTCAATTCAATTTGACCATCACTGTACCAGGCACAGAGTTTGGGCTGTAAAATTAAAAATAGTAGTAATAGCAATAACTATACTAGACATGTATGTGGTATCTTCTTCAGCTGAGGCACATTTTTTTTTCTTTTTTAATGTTGGGGGGGTTTTTTCACCTTTTTTTTTTTAAGGTATCATTGATATACAGTCTTATGAAGGTTTCACATGAGCAGCATTGTGATTACATTAGGTGAGGCACTTTTGAAAGTGCTTTACCTGTACTATTTGTTTAATCCTTGTAATACCCTATGTGGTAAACACCATTTCATAGCTCAGTTACAGATGAGGAGGCTGAGAGTCAAAAAAATTCAATACCTTGTCCAGGGTCATTCAGTTTGTAAGTAGCAGAGGCAGAATTGAACCCAGGACCCCGAGTCTGTGCTCTTAACTGCTGTACCCACTGACCTTGCAAAAATCAGTAAAAAATAACTAGTACCTTCAGCTTCCCAATTTAGTGAAGGAAAGAAGAAATTGGCCATTACGTCAGGCCTAGCTTAGCCCTAGAGACCCCACAAAGTGGGGCAACAGAGTCAGAAGCCATTTGCTCTCACATGGGGTGGAGTTGGGGCTGTTTTTACAAAGGAGATGACATCAACAGAGCCTTTATAGGCTTTTGACAGACAGAAGAGAAGGGAAAGGCATTCAATCCAGAGCAGCAATGCAGAGGCCCAGCAGCAGGGCTACACGGGCTGCCGAAGGAACAGCAGGAGGCCGCTATGTCTGCAGCACAGTGAGAGGTGGATGGGAGGCGAGGTTGTAGGCAGGGGTAAGCGATGAGTGGGAAGGTGTGCAGCCCCGTGGAGCTGGAGTCATTGTGAGTGCTGTTTTCACTTGGAGAGAGGTGGGACCTGTTGTGGAGTTTGAGCAGGGGAGGGACAGGATCTGCATTAGGGTTTAACAGGATCCCTTTGCCTGCTGGATGGAGCTGAGGCTGGAAGGTAGCGGGTAGGCAAGGGTGGAGGCAGGGAGATTGATGAGCTGCCTGCAGTAGTCCGAGTCAGGGGCCAGCAAACTTCTGGAAAAAGCCAGACAGTTAATGGTTTAGGTTTTGCGGGTCAAACTGTCTCTGCCTCCACTATTCAGTTCTTCAGCTGTAGGACAAAAGCAGCCATAGACAGTATGTAAATGAATAAACATGGCTGTTTCCAATAAAACTTTATTTACACAAATAGGTGTTGGGCCTGATTTGGCCCACAGGTTGTAGTTGGCTGAGCCCTGGTCTAGATGGGAGATAGTGGTGGCTTGGGCCACCATGGGAACAGTGGAGGAGACTAGTCAGATTGGGGATATAAATTGAATATATATTGAATTGTGGATTTACAGCAGCCCTTGAACAGCACAGGTTTGAACTGTGTGGGTGCATGGACTTTTTTCAGTAAATATATTAGAAAATTTGGGGAGGTGTGTTACAATTTGAAAAAATATTTTCTTTTCTCTAACTTACTTTATGGTAAGGATACAGTATATAATACATATAACATACAACATGTGTGTTATTCAACTGTTGATATTATCAGGCCTCCTGTCAACAGTAGACTATTAGTAGTTAAGTTTGGGGGAGTCAGAAGTTATATGTAGATTTGCAACTGCACAGGGGTCCCAGCACCCCAGTGCCCCACATTGTTCAAGGGTCAGCTACACATGGAAGGGAGAGCCAGCAGGATTTGCTACTAGATTGGTAGTGGGATGTGAGGGAAAGCAAGGAGTCAGGGGCGCCAGGACACATGCAGGGTCCAGCCTAGCTCTGGGCACATAGCAGGTAATCAGACCTGGGTATCTTGAATTAGCAGTTCAGTATTTCATGTGCATTTACCTCATCTTCCCCAGGGCCATGATAAGTACCTTGAGGGCAAAAACCTCCCCTCTCCTGACCCATGCATTGTCTAAAGCTGTTCTGGACCCATAGTAGGTGTTTTTATAGATAGGCTTCAGATGGCTGGCTCTTCTTCCAGGCTCTGAAGGCCTCCTGGGCTCCCTCTCCCCTTGCTGTGTAGAATCGGCCATTGTATTCATTTCTTGGGGCTGCTGTGGACAAAGTACAGTCTGGGTGGCTTCAATAACAGACACTTACTGCCTCACAGTTCTTGAGACCAGAAGTCCAAGATCAAGGTGTCAGCAAGGTTACTTTCTTCTGAGGGCGGGTGGGAGAATCTGCTCCAGGCCTCTCTCTCCTAGCTTCTGGTGATCCCAGCTGTTCCTTGGTTTGTCGATGCATTGCCCCATCTCTGTCCTCATGATCACATGGCATTCTCTCTGTGCGTTGCAGTCCAAATTCCCCCTTTTTATAAGGACGCCAATTATATTAGATTAGGGCCCACCCCTAGTGACCTCATCTTAACTTGATCATCGGCAAAGCTCCTATTTCCAAATAAGGTCATGTTCAAGGGGGCTGGGGGTTACAGCTTCCTCATCT
Source organism: Manis javanica (assembly GCF_040802235.1). NCBI lineage: Eukaryota > Metazoa > Chordata > Mammalia > Pholidota > Manidae > Manis > Manis javanica. The sequence continues at coordinate 12,315,018 of NC_133160.1, read as the reverse complement.
TTTGAGGGGACACAATTCAGCCCATGACAGGCATGTCCCTGCACTTGTCCCCACCTCATTTTCTTCCCCATAAGATGGGATGACAATGATATCCCCCTTAATATATGTGAAATGCTGAGCACAGCCCCCAACACATTGGGAACTTAAAGTTAGCTTCTGCCCTCCAGCGTTAGAGACTGTCTCCTCCCCCGTGAGTTATTGTCAGTTTTTTCCCAAAAGCATAGCATACTGCATTATCCTTGTGGGAAAAAAAGGAAGGAAAATAAAGAGTTTCAGTAAGTATCAAGCTTCCTTCAACCGCTAACGCAACCCCAGCCCTTCCCAGAGGGAATTGCTGCTCTTGGTTGGATGTGTGAGCCTCCAGATCTTTTTGGACTTACATACGTGTATATATGCCTATAAAATACCTTGGTTTTGTTTTACTGAGTTTTTACAAACACACAGATGATGCAATACTGGATGTAGCATTCTCCAGCCTGCTTTTTTCACACAATAGGCTATCTTGGAAATATTACCACGTGCTAACATAAAAATTCATCTCATTGTTCTGAACTACCAGCTGGAAGTCCACTGAATGGACATACCACAGCTCATTCAGCTATGATCCAGTTGAGGGCACTCTAGGTGTCTTCCAGCCCCTCACTGGGATGATGGACATCCTTGTCCAAGGTATTTGTGGGTGTTTCTCTGGGTCAGAAAGTATAAATTCCTTGAGGCTGAGATTGCTCTGGGGCTTGGGCCTCACCCATGTCCAGACCGTGAGAACCCTTCCTCTGCCATTGCTAGCCAGTCCTGCTCACACCCCCAGGATAGTCCCACTGTAGCCCAGGAGAGGCCAGAAGCGCTCTGAGCTATGAAAAGCCAGCATCCAGCGCCTTAGTGGCCTGCCCTCCAGGCAGCAGAGTTGAGGGGCCTCGGGCCCTCCTCCCCAGAAGCTCAGTCTGTCCTCTGCCCTGTGCACTGTCCCACTCGCCTGGTTGCTGGCTCGGTGGGTAACTCGATCCGGGTCAGCTGGTGGAGTATGAGGTAGTGTCTAGCTGAGCGGCATGGTATTTTATTAAGTCCGAAATGTGATCGCTACTGTTGTCACACTTTAGCGCCCCCAACAATCCCCTTGCAAATGAGAAAAACAGAGCCTCCCCACATACCTTTCCCCTGACATCAGGGAAAGCAGGGAACCCCTTCCAGAGGCCTGAGCCCGGGTGACCCCCAGAGCAGCTTTTGAGCTGGAGGGAAGGGCTGGGGGGCATAAGGAGGTGTTTTTCCAATTTCAGGCAAAGCAATGGACTGGGGTGGAGGATCTGCTATTAATTTTGTTTCCTCTGTGCCTGGGTCTGTAAAGTCAGCATGGCTTTTAAATATAGTTTTCATTAACATATCAAGGTTGCTGGCCCCAGAATCCTTCCATCTATATGGGATTCTGTGGATCAGAGGTCTCAAACTAGGATGCCCACAGGGGCCAAGGAACCAGGTCATGAAAAGAACACCCAGCAGAGACCGATTGTCCACGTAAGAGAATGCAAGCCTTGTATTACCACACGTGTAAACTTGCAAAGTCGCTGAACATTCGGGAGACAGAGTGAGAACAAGAAGAGAGAGGATGGATGAGAGAGATCCCCTGAATTTACATATGGTGCTTGTTCCCCCCTCAAATTTTTTAAGCACAATCTAAAAAAAAAATGAGGGCTAAATAATATATGTCCCCAGGCCAGCTTCCAAGCTGTTCCCTAACTGAGCTTATCAACACAGAAGAAAAGTTGTCAGCCTGGTTCCTTTATCCCTCAAAAGTAGAATTTCCTGCAATGATGGAAAGACATGCACCATCCAGTATGGGAGCCACGGGCTACATCTGGCTTTTAAGCACTTGAAATAGGCCTAAGGAACTGAATTTCTAATTATATTTAATTGTAATTAATTTAAATATAACTATAAATAACCACATGTGGCTAATTGCTACTGCAGTAGTATGGCTATAGAATCTTTAAATTTGGGGCATAGCATCATGATCAGCCTCAACTACTTTAGGAAAGGACACGCCCCCTGGGGGAGGAGGGTAAATTACCCCTGAGGCCCCCAAGCCTCCACTAGCCTCCGCCTACATGGAAAAAAAGGAAACATGGAATCATGAGCAGAAGAGGTTGGGGAGAAAGCCAGACAGCTGCTGGCTCATGAGTGGCCACCCAGTGGCCACCCCCACTCCATTTTTTTTCCACCAGCACTCTTCCAAGAGTTTCTCTGTGGTGGCCACCATTTCGCACTGGCCGTGTTCTCTGTCATCTGCTCAGATTCCCACTTGCCTGTGGCTGACCCTGAAGTCACGTGGTGGGGCTTCCCTGCTGCCTCTGCCATCCAGGCCTTCAGAGCACACCGTGCCCATGCCCAGTGCTGGCCAGGCCACACACATGCAAGGTCCCCTACTGCGAGAGAACGGTAGGCTCTGAGTCATAATTTGTCACTCTCCCAGAGCTGTGCGCCACAGCAGGCCAGGGACTCTGGAGACAAACCTCACCTCCCAGCAAACCCCTGTCCGATCCGAAGCCCATTCAGGGGTCAGAGACGACCCAGCAGGGCCACCACCCCTTCTCCCTGGTCCCAGCCTTGATCCCCAAAGCCCAGGCTGTCCCAAAGGCCACTGTCCCCATCCCCACATCTCCATAACAACAAAGTTACCTCTAGACACCTTTAAAAAGTTTCATGAGGGGTGGGGTTCATGTCATCCCCCAGCAAAGCTCCTGTTCTCAAAGGCCAAGTCAGGCATCTTCCTTGTGTAAACAGAGATCTGCTCAGAATGTTGAAAACATTTTTTTCCAGCTCATACAGTCTTCCCACCGAAGGCCCAGAAATGCTACCACCACATTTTCCTCAGAGGTCAAGCTCAGAGTTGTATGTGGTTCTCCTCTCCCTGACACTCTTTGTGAGGAGAGAGCTGCCTCCTAAAACTACCTTGCAACCAAAATGGGGGCATTTATCAATCTTAACACAGTGAAAACTGTATGTATGTAGCCCCAACTGTGTTCTAGGCGCTGTTCTAGATGCTTCCAATGCAGCACGTCCCTCTTCACCTCAACCCTGTCAAGTAGGTTCAGATTATCCCCACTTACCAGTCAGACCTCTGAGTTCAGGGTGCTGAGGTCAGCTGGGGGGTGATTGGATCTAGACCCCAAACCCAGGTGGTCAGATTCCAGAGCCTGTACCGCAGGGAGGGGCGCAGCACACTCACGATCTTTGCCTTACGGCCCCTTCATCCCAGTGGGCTTGATGGTGGAGGTGGGGTTGGCCGGAGGGGTCTGTGCTGCGTGTAGCTTCCGTGGGCGGCGTTGCAGGACTCCTGACTGCCAAGCGACAGAAATCCGACCCCGCTAGCTTAGACTGAAAAGTTGTGCATTAATGTCCTGTGGCAGCCGTGACAAATCACCACACACTTAGCGGCTTAAGCAGCACAAATGCGTTCTCTTCTGGTTCCGGGGGCCGGAAGTCTGAAATAGGTTTCACTGAGCTCAAGATGTCAGTGGGGCCGGCATCTTCTGGGGCTGTGAGGGAAGAATCTGTGCCTTTTTCGGCTTCCAGGGCCCACTTGTATTTCTTGGCTTGTGGCCTCCTCCTCCATCTTCAAAGCACATCGCTCCAGCCCCCTCTTCCTGTTGTCAAACATCCCCCTGCCTCCAACTTGCAAGGACCCTGTAATTATATGTAGGGCCCACCTGGGTAATCCAAGATATCTCCTCATCCCCAATTCTTCAACTTAATCATATCTGCAAAGTCACTTAAGGTTCCACAGACATCTTTGCAGGGCTAGTTCCAGCCTCCCAGTCAGGGCGCCCTAGTTTCACTTGTGGCTGGGTCCAGCAGATCAAATAATGTGATCGGACCCCATTCCTCTCTCCAGCTCTCAGACCTACTTTCCTCCAGCAGCTCCAGGATCGGGTTCTCACTGGCCCAGCTTAGATTACGTGCTCATCACCGAAGCAGGTGCTGTGGCCTCAGGCAGCCTGAGTCTCTCTGATTGGTTGAGTCTGGGTCATGCGCCCACCTCCTTCCTCATCTCCTCTTCTTGGTCTTAACTCACATGTGTTAAGGTGTTTCTCCAGAAAGTACAGAAATCTATGGGTGTTGGAAAGCAGCATGTCGTTGGAGTCTGTTGCATGGCAAGCCCTTGGAAGTGCTTGATAAATGAGGATCACAGATCATGGGACACAAAGGGGAACTTGGGAAGGGGTACCTCCAGAAGCTAATGCTTAAAGAGGAGAAGGGTCACTAGATGGAGGAGGCAGAAGAGCATTCCCAGCAGAGGAAACACCTTGAACAAGGCAAAGGCTTCTACTAAATGGCCAACGTGACCATATTTCCCAGTGTACCTGGGAACACAGGGAGGTGGTCCCGCTTTGTGCCTGTCCTCCTGTGTAATACTAACAGCAGCCCCCTTTACGTGCAAAACTGTCCTGGTTTGCATGGCAAATTAATATGTTCACCCACCTACCCCCTTAGAATGAACCTGCTCCTTTGTAGGAAACCACAGGCAAAGAGGGGATGAGAATAAGCCCGAGGTCACCTGCCCTGTAGTGGCAACGCTTGGACTGGAATTCAGGACTTCTGACTCCGAGGCCATTGCTCATTCCACCCCTCAGCTCCTAGAGGCTGCAAGAGAGTAACCAGTCGTGTTTCTCCCTCTTTTTCTCTTCTTGCCAAATTCTCTGTAGGACTGTGACCAGATCCACATTGATGACGTCTCCTCTGATGATAACGGACAGGATTTAAGGTAGGGATTTGGGGAGTCACAGACGCCCAGACGCCCCTTCTGCTTGGCGAGCGATCTTGCCTTGCACTGGGAGGCAGAGAGGAGGGGCGGGCTGGTTTTCAACAGGAGGTGTGCCTGTCTGCAGCCACAACTGGGCCGTGTGCTTCTCTGAACTCAAAAATCACAACGCAGCCTCTACCCTGCAGCCTCTTCCACATCACCTCTTATTGCTGAGGCAGAGATTTCCACAAACTCTGTGACTCTGCTTAGGTTTATCTCTCTATGCTTTCTTTCTGGCCTGCCAAAGTAACTCATGCATATCGTAAAAAAATTCAAACACCACGTCCCATCTTGCCTCCCGGAATCACCATCATTAAGAGTCTGGTATACGTCCTTCAAAGGCTTGATTGCATTGATTAGCACATATATATTATTTCATATAAAAGTTGATATAGTCAATACTCAAAACAATATTTCTTGAATGAATAAGTGGTATGTCTGGTTTTGAGGGGAAAACACTCCTAGGACATGGATTCTGGAAATAAGGTACCCAACCACTTGGAACAAGACAGCTTTCAGAGGAATGTAGCAGGAATGTTCCAAGCCTGCCCCCAAGGAGACTTTATAAAAATAGAACCATAGCGAATCTGTGCTTATATTATCACAATTCAATGCCTCTTGGCCCACCAAAAATAATACTAGACCAAATAATTTTTTGATTACAGTCATCATAACTTCACTTAGTGTCTGCTCCCTGGGTGTGTCTTCCAACTTGCTCCAAAAAAAAGAAATCAGACTTTCTGTTACTGAGCCCTACGCGTCTTTTCAAAGCCCAGCACAATTAGAGGCGATAGGCGGGCAGGCGCCTGCTTCGTTTTAATCTGCTATTCAGCAAACCCCTTCCTGCAGTCAAGAGCAAGGCTCCCGGGCCAGCCAGGAGTTCTCAATTTATGGAATAAACCCCAGATCGAGGTTAATTGTGTCCTTTCCATGAAGTCATCCCCGGGAACCATTTTCCCTTTCAAGTCAATGAGCAACCAGGGTTCCATTTTTATAGCTTCCCCTCTGGCTGGCTGGCTTGGAATTCAGAGCAATGTTCTTTTGAGCCCTGTCTCATGCTGAGCTGTTTGGTACCTCCTTCAAGAATCCACAATCCAAGGGTGTTCTTCCCTCAGCAACCAAATTCCCCATTTATTCATTCAGGAACTATCTCCTGAGTACCTGCCAGGCACTGGCACCAAGCAGCAAATGCCCCTTCTTTTGTTTTTTCAGTTGACAGTAAAAACCAACCTTGGTAACGCCCCTTGCTTTGCGCCGCACCCTGTTGCAGATGCTCTCCGTGGACTAGCTCACTCATCTTCACACTTACTAACTAGGACCTAGATGCTTTTATCATCATCCCCATCTCACAGTTGGGGGATTGGAGGCACAGAGAGGTTAAGTAATCCACCAGCCTCACCCAGCGGGTGAGTGGGAGAGGCAGGAGTCCCTGCCCTCCACCTCTTGGAAGAACATCCAGACATCTCCCGTGGATGTCCTGGAGTTTATAGTCACCCTCAGTGCTGTTTTTCAAAAATAAATGATCTAGCCCTTTCATACTACCCAGGAAGGGGTCCATGGGCATTGTTCTGGGTTCCCAATGTAATTTAAAGGGAAACTTCCACAAAGTCCAGCATCCTTGATGTCTTGCAAATGAAGGAGGAGCGTGTCCTCACATGCCTTGCAGAAGGAACCCACTCAGGTGGCACCAACCCTGACTCCAAACACAACAGTACATCTACAAAAGGAGTGTTGGCATCTACATCATAAAGCTGAAGAGAACCTGGGAGAAGCTTCTGCCAGCAGCTCGTGCCATTGTGGCCACTGAAAACCGGGCTGATGCTGGTGTCATATCCTCCAGGAATCCTGGCCAGTGAGCCGTGCTGAAGTTTGCAGCTGCCACCAGAGCCACGCCTCTTGCCGGCTGCTTCACCTCTGGAATGTTTGCTAACCGGAGCCAGGCAGCAGTCTGGGAGCCGAGACCTCTGGTGGCTGCTGATCCCAGGGCCGACCACCAGCCTCTCGTGAAGCTCTGTGTGAACCTGCCTATGATCACTCTTTGTAACACGGACTCTCCTCTGGGCTGTGCAGACACTGCCATCCCTGCAACAGGGCTCCCTCAGCGGGCCTGACGTGCTGGATGCTGAGCTGGGGTGTTCTGGGCATGCGTGGCACCATCTCCTGTGAACACGTGTGGGAGGTCGTGATCTCTGCTTCCTCAGAGGTCCTGGAGGGATGGAAGAGGAAGGGCAGGCCCCTGGGGAAAAGGCTGTGGGCAAGGAGGACTGTCAGGCGGAATGGGTGGCTCCTGCTCCCACATTTCCTGTCCTCAACCCAAGGTCACAGATGGGCCTGGAGGCACACTGGGGCTCCCTGTCTGTCCAGCGGTTCCCTCATGAAGACCGCAGCGCTCAGCCCAAGCTCACCACCAAAGACAGGCCTGCAGCTTCAGTGCCCAAGCCATGAATGGGCAGGAACCCACCGAGTGGTCTTAAACTGTTCCTCCATAGTAGTCTAAAATCAAAATAAGGATGATGGAAAATAAAGTTCCTAAAAAAAAGTAAATAATCTAGCAAGATGGAAAACTCTACAGTAGAGAGGAAGGAGGATCAAAGTATAGGTTCTGGAGACAAGGGGATGTGATCAGGGGAAGTTGTATTGCCTCCTTCTTATCAGGTTAAGAATGTGCTAGAAAAGTGCCCAGCACAAGGGAGTCCTTGAGAAAAGGCCCTCTGTCCTGTGGTGAGGTGTTGTCTGCTCCTTTTACCAGTTGGTAAATTTCATTTATCTTCAGCCCCTGGTCATCACCACCCAAGGCGGCAGCTGAGGAGGGAGAAGGAACAACATGTCTGGTGATAAACCCACTGACGTCTGTCATGGGGAAGAGGAAGGTTTTGTGCAAACAAGTATCGGAACAGCCATACTGTCTTCTCCATGGGTCTTACCATTTAAGTAATTCAGTAAAGAACAGAGAAGAAACTTACAACCACCTCTATTTGCAATCTCGAACTAACCACTTTCGGACATTATGACTTACTTGCGTCCCATTTTTTACACACTCACACTCACAGATATGTCTATATGAAAAATGGCACGGGTGAATGTGGGGGGGGGGTTAGATGGACCCGTAGGCGAGAATTTAAGGCTGTCTGAAGGACTTCTGTCGGCCTGGTGGTGTCTGTGTGACTGTCCACACAGCCTGCTCTGGAGGCAACACTGGCGGGCTGCTCATGTCCTCCTGGCCTACCTGCCCCAGGAAGCCCCAGGGCGAAATTTTCTGTTGAGGGTGGGACTTCACTCAAGGCATTTCTGTGGCCCCTGCAGAGTTGTTGCCACACCAGATCCTCTTCCCTGGGAGCAGTTTTCCACCCAGGCAGCAAGGCCTGGCCTCTGCTCAGAGACAGGCTGAGCCCAGGCACTGAAGTGGTGACAGCAGCAAGTCCCATCCCTCTGCGCTCTGGCGCCCGGCATGTCACCCTCCTGGCCCTTCCCACTCTTTAAGTTCCCTCTCACTCTGCCACAGGAGTGGCGTTAACCGGAGGCACTTGAGGTACAATTTCCAAGGGGTGTTTCATTCCTATTGCATTGCATCTTCTAAAAATATATATAATGTTTCTCTTTTTCCGCTCTTAAACTCATCATAGAAAATCCAGAAATAGCAAAAATAGATCAGAGAGAAAAACCTCAGCCACGCTCACGCCCTGAGACAGCCCGTGGTACCGCACTGACTCGTTTCCTTCTGGTCTTTCTCTGAAGAGACTTTCATCTTCTAAGCGTTCGGTCCTACATCCCGTGCGCCCTCTGGGTGGTACTTCCCTGCAGCTCCATAGCATAAGCAACACGCCTGGGAATTCGCAACCCTGTACAAAGCCTCTGGTGCAGGCTTCCTCCAAAGGGCTGGGGTTTGCATTCTCGCAGGCTAGTTGCTGTGGGTGGTAAATCGCCCACATGTTCCCCATCTGGTTCCCAGCTGCCACTTCTGTCATTAACTTCGTGTAACATTCTGACTTGTCACCCACCTACGTGTAGAACTTCCTAGCCCGGAAGGCTTCCTTCAGGGTGGGGAATTACATCCGCAAATCGACTCTGCCTACTTGAACAAGTAAAACATTTTAAATAGGGAATCTCTGTGGAAGGATATGGAGATAGATGCTCACAGAATGGGAGAAATGGGTGAGCAGCCCAGCCTCCTGGGGGGATGGGAAGCAGGACAGATGTGGGGGTCAAAGGAGTGGGAACTGACACCTTCTTCCGGACCCTTCTGTTAGGATGAACCAACTCCATCTCCTTTTGGAATTCCCTTCCAACTTCAAATTCTAAAGGGAGAGAGGCTTCCCCTTGCTTGGCCACTGCATGCAAGGGGTGGGGATAGTGCCCCCCAAAATAGAGATGTTATCTGATACCAAAAGAAAGGAAAATGGATGGTGATTAGGCAAGAATAAAAGGTGCCTCCATTCTTTGGGAAGTTGATTCAAGCTACAGACCTGCTCCTCCAAGTGCACATTCAGGGGCTTGAATGCCCTAAGCCCCAACCTGTGTCACAGGGGGCCTGCGGTCCCCTGGAGAGGAGCCTCCCACCCCCACTCCCTACACTAACGCTGTCTCTTCTCCACCCCCATCCCCCTTCTCTGTCCCCAGCACGTACAACTTCTCGGCTGATGGCTTCCACAGTTCAGCCCCGGGAGCCAACCTGTGCCTGGGCTCCGGTGTGCACGGCGGTGTGGACTGGATGAGGAAGCTGGCCTTCCGCTACCGGCGGGTGAAGGAGATGTACAACACGTACAAGAACAACGTTGGCGGTGAGTGGGCCAGAGGAGGGCCACCCCAGGGGCCAAGGCCTGCCTGTGCAATTGCAGCAAGGATGGATGTGTCACTCACATCAGTCCTGCTCTGCGGCGGGCGCTGCTCCGAGAGGCTTACCCCTGCTGGCGCCCTCACTGCAACCCTCGGGACGCCCACTGGAAGAGGCACTAGTATTTCATCACCCTCATTTTGAGGGGAGGACACTGAGGAGTAAGAGAAGCATCTTGCCCGAGATTATACAACCCACAGATGGTGGGGGTGGGCGTGGGGGGTAGGCCCCTCCCTCATGTCTCAGCCACAACAGTGGTTCTCCAAGTGTGGTCTTCGGACCAGCGGCATCAACGCCACCTGGAGACTTGTGGGGAGCACAGATGCTCTGGCCCCACCTCAGACCTGTCAGATCTTAAGCTCTGGGGTGGGCCTGGCCATCTGTGTTTTAACACGCCTCTTCACACGCAATTCTGATGCTCGCTGGAGTTGGGGACCAGTGGCTTCAGCCTTCACTGCTCAGACTGTGGTCTGTATCCAGCCACATAGCATCACCTGGGAGCTTGTTAGAAATTCAGACTCTCGGGCCCCACCCCAGGCAACTGAGTCAGAATCTGCATGTTTAACACAGTTCCCAGGTTATTTGTGGAAACTAGAGTTGACACAGAACTAGATGTCACTGGTTCTAAACTTGGCTCATATTGGAACCAGCTGAGGAGTTTCCAATTCCGATTTTCTTGGCCTGGCTGCAGCCTGGACGCCGAGGTTCACAAGGCCCCCTGGGCGGCGCCAACGTGCAGCCAAGGAGAAAGCTCCGGCTTGAGTAGCAAGAGAGCATCGGTTCACACAAGGAACAAGCCGTCTGGAAGGGGCTAGCGGCACGGCCGGCTCAGCAGCGGCCAGGCCCCAGATCACTCTTGCTGCCATTCTCTAGGCCAGTGGTTCTTAGGAGGAGGGGGTACTGCATCCCCACCAAGGAGGCATTTGGGGGTGTTTTTGTCACAGCGTCTGGAATCAGCTGCTGGCCCACAAGGGAAGAGGTTTGAGTAGGCGGCCAATGAAGTCCACCCTATACACCTTGGCCCCAAAGCTTTTAGGGCCCCCTCTCCCTTCCCAGGAAAGAGTAGAGTCCCAGGCAGAATTTAGGGTGTCAAACTGGGCAGAATGTGTTTCCAGTCCCAACGTGCCACTTTCCAAGCTCTCTGCACCTCTGTTTCTAAGCCTATGAAATGGGGATAAGAAGAATTCTGCTTCCCTGGGTTATTGAAAGGTTAATGTTAATCTATGCCCAAGTCATGGTATATAGCAGGCACGCAGTTCCTTTGAGTTTTGCTTGGGAGTCTTCCTGGCTCTGCCATCTCTTCTGCTGGCCCGGATAGACCGTCAGGTCTTGGGGACAGATTTTCCGTCTTGTCTGTGGCTGCGGTCCTGATACACCCCAGGCAGCAGCTAATGTCTGCTGAGTGCTTACTCTATGACCGGCTCCATTAGAAAGCTTTTCATCTAATTCGCTCTTTTGCTGTTCACAACATCCCTACCAGGTAAGTGCTTTTATCATCCATGTGCGTGAAGGGGGAGACTGAGATCAGAGAGGTTAAGCAACCTGCCCAGCACCCCACAGCACAGACAGCAGAGCCACCAGGGAGTCCCAGGCCCCACCTCGGCCCGCACTCCGTGGCCTCTCACATCCGACAGCCTCTGTCGACTGCAGGAGTGAAGCAGAGAGCATCAGGCCAGCCCCCTGCTTGCTCACCCACCTCTGCAGGGAGAGAGGAGGGACCAGTGTGCCAGGGACAGGGGAGACAAGGAGGGAGCCGGCCAACGGAGGCCATCTGCTGCCTGGGCAGGTTTAGTGCGGCAAACGCCCAGGGCTTCTTTCAGACTGCTTTGCTCCCCTGTATGCTGAGGGGAAGCCCCAGCGGGGCCACAGGCAAGGAGCACACACCTGGCAGGCTGAGGTGGGCAGCCCCGCCTCCTGCCCCCACTTCTTGCAGCTTCTGCCCACTCTGCCACCACCACCACCCCCAGCTGTTTCTCTGTCACCGGCCTCCAGCCTGGGGGGCTCCCAGGATTCCCAGGGTTTTAGAAGATGTGCTCAGAAGAGAGACTTCTGCAGCATGCAGGATGAAGGCCAAAAACGCTCCATAAGTCCGTCTCTGGAAGCAGTGGTTAGGTTCAGAGGCCTCTGCCTGACTTCATAACTTCCTCTGCCATGTCCTGGGTAATCCTCAGCAGGTTATTCGACCTCTCTGTGCCTAAGTTTTCTCATGTGTAAAATGGGGATGATGCTGCCCAACTCACAGGATCAATGTCAGAATAATGTGAATTAATACATGGAAGGTGCTCAGCCCAGTGCTGCCACACAGTAGGCACTTCATAATTGCTGCTCTTGTTACCTGGGGAAGGAGACCAAGCCTGGAGGAAATGCTGCAGGTAGGAGGCAAACAGTGATTGCAAGTACACTTTCCAGCTAGCTACCCATGGCACATAGGTGGGGAAGCCTTCTGCAAACTGTAAAGTGCTGTGCCCCTAAGAGTTTGGGTTGCTACTAAGGACCCCAGCTAAGGGGCTGTAGGGAAGGTGAAGAAAGAAAGGAAAACCAGAGGCCACCTACAGCATTTTGTCTCTGTGAATTCATTCTCCTCGAACAGATACTGACCGAGCACCAACCACATGCTGGCCCCTGCTGTAGGGGCTCGTAACGTGGTGGTGAACAATGCTGATTTGGTCCCCACGCTGATGGAGCAAATAATCAGTGGCCAAGGCAGACATCGAACATGTCATCACACAGATACGTTTTTAAATTACAGTTGTGACAAGTGCTATGAAGTAGAGGTACAGAGAGGGTTTCAAATAGGGAGACCTGACCAGGATGGGCCTTGCAGAGTGACGTTTAAGATGAGGGTGAAGGATTTGGCCTGGCAGAATGGGAAGATGAGGTCAGAAGAGTGGTCCAGGTTCTGAAATGAGATGTGCAAAGTCCTGAGACAGGAACATACCTGATATTTCAAAGCACCAAGAGGGGGGCCCTGGGGTTGGAACAGAAGGCCATCCATGCAGTGGTTAAGAGATGAGACTGGCAACTGGGTCAGGGCAGGGTTACAACTGTGGAGTCTGAATTGTACCTTAAGGGCCCTAACGGCTGAGAAAATGACAATCAGGTTTAGAAACACCAGAGTGAGCTCTGAAGTTCAGCTCCTGTCTCCGTAATTCCCTCTCTACAGTGAGCAAGTCAGTTGACCTCACAAAGCCTGTTTCCCTACCTGACTTACACAATGTTACATGTCAGTTATATCTCAGTTTTTAAAAAAGAGTGTCCACCTCTAGGGTTGCTGTGAGAATAAATGAAATAAATCATCCTGAAAGCACAGGGCCCTGCACATAGCATGCACTAAATGATGTCTTTATTTTTTATTTTATTATTAATTCTTGTCTCTACTGTAACAGTATAAGCTCTGTAATCCACATGGTTTGTTCATCTGTGTGTGTTCAGTGCCATTACAATACTGAACACATAGAAGGCACTCCTGCTGAATTCTTTGTTGATGGATGGATGAGTAGATGATTAGATGATGGATGGGTAGGTGGATGGAAGGATGGATGGATGGATGGATGGATGGATGGATGGATGGATGGATGGATGGATGGATGCATAGGCAGATGAGTGGGTGGGTAGAAGGGTGAGTGGGTGAATGAATGAATCAATCAGTGGATAAGATTAAGAGCACTTGGGTGTCATCTGATTTGAAACATCAAAGTAAAGTTGATAGACTCCCCTATCCTAACTCTATCCCCCCAGACCTCTAAAATGATAGCTCCCCAATCTTTATTTCCTTTGTCCATAGGGTTGATAGGAGCACCCAAAAGAGAGACCTGGCTACAGCTCCGAGCCGAGCTGGAAGCTCTCACCGACCTCTGGCTGACCCACTCCCTGAAGGCACTAAACCTCATCAACTCCCGGTAGGTGGGAGCCCTGTTTTCCTTTGTGCCTCTGAACTTTCTCCCATTTGAGAGTAATGGCTTCTTCATTGCCACATTTGGGAGAATGGGACTCTCCAAATTCTCACTTTCGTAATTCCCAGACATTTGATGAAGTTTGGGTGTACAAGGCACCGTGACCTCTTGTAACCTTAGCTGAGCAAATAGCTGCAGAGACTTATCAGGGCCCAACAGACCTAAAGACCTTTGTACGTAGGTCCATCTTGTCCCATCCACTCTTGCATGTTAACACCTACAAGTTATAACATTGTCCTCTGAAATGTCACAGATCATCTGGTGAGTACTTGTTGACGTAGGAAGGGTCCAGTTTCATTCTGAGCCTCCCAAGAAATTGCCTTTTCCTCTTAAATAAGATCATCTAGGCTGGAGAACAAATTACTCCTCTGCACTACCATCTAAAAACCTTGTGATCCAACTTATGAATAGTTACAAAATGGCAGCCCACAAGCTGAAGCCACCCTCCTCATGTGTTCTGTTATATACTTTGTCCCAAAGACTGGGAATGTGAATCCACAGCTCCAAGTGTCTAGGTTCTGCAAAATATCAGAAATGGCATGTGCTCTCCAGTTTGCCCCAGTCCCCACCTCTCTCTGCTGTCCTGTACTTGTTCCATATCAATCATTTACATTATCAGTAGGCCCCTGCAGCCATTAAAGTGTGTGTCCCTTGAAATAAACATTTTCCTTTTAGATAAGAAAAGTATTACATTCAAATCACATTTCAATGTCAGGCTGGCTTCATGCTTGAAAGAAAAGAGCAGCTGGAGGCTCCTTGGGACCTACCCTTCCCAGAAGACAACTTAACCAGGGCCTCCAAGCCCCACTAGAATTCCTCCTGACTCCTGGCCCACGCTGCCAGGTGAGGAGGCCTAGCCTTGCGGCACTTTGAAGTTCCAACAGACAGTCTTCTTTGTCCTCAGGCCCAATTGCGTCAACGTGCTGGTCACCACCACTCAACTAATTCCTGCACTGGCCAAAGTCCTGCTGTATGGCCTGGGCTCCGTGTTTCCTATTGAGAACATCTACAGTGCAACCAAGACAGGTAGGCAGAACCCAGACCTCAGGGCAATGCAGAGAGGGAGGGTGAGGTTAGCTCTCTATCCCGGGTAAGGAAAGCTGAAGAACTTGTCCACAGGCATGACTCAGATCCCCAAAACAACCCCCACAAACCACTTGCTGTAGCCTCTGCCTCTAGAGAAGTTGGTTTAGGACTGTAGTTTTCCAAAGGGTGTGTATTAGTTAGGACACCTACAAAGCTGCTATAACGAACACACCCTAAATATACAAGGGCTCACATCAGAGTCAAAGCTTATTACTCCTTCACATGTCAATAGGCCAGAGGTGAGTGATGCTGGCTGGTTGGTGACTCTGCCCTCAGTCACCCGGGAAGCCAAGTCCTTCCCATTTTGTTTTTCCACCACCCCCTGTGTTTTTTTCTCATTCATGTGATCAACTCAGAGTCCTGACACATCATCATTCCAGCCTCCATGAAGGGAGAAAAAAAGGAGTCATTCTTGTCCAACACATTAAAGCCAAGACTCAGAAGGGACACAGGTTACTTCTGCTCCCTCCTGCTGGCCCCAGTTCTGTCACGTGGCCTTGGCTAGTTGCAAGGGAAATGCAGGCAATGCGACCCCTCTCTGCCTCAGCTTTGTAGTGTGTAGAATGGATGATCAAAATACCTCTAAACAGAGGACAAAGTTAAATAATGTACGTAAAACATGTAACAGTTCCCAGCAGAGCACAAGCGCTCAACTGTAAGAGCAGTCTTACTGTTACTGTAACTCCTGTGCTCATCTTTAAGGCAGTTCACCAACCCTGAGCCTCTCACCAACCCTGAGTTTATCTCTAAAATGGGGATCAGATTCATTCCAATTTCATAAGGATTGCTGTGACAGTAAATGAATTAGTGTAAGTCAGTGGTTCCCCCTGGAGGAAGCGGGGGGCAGTTTGCCTCCCAGGGGACATTGGGCAACATCTGGAGACATTTTTCATTTCCAAACTAGAGAAGCTGCTACAGTGGTCTGATGGGTAGAGACCAGAGATGCTGCTAGACACCCTACAGTGCCTACAGCACCCAGGGAAGCCCCCACAGCCGTGAATTATCCAGCCCAAAATGTCAATAGGAGCAAGGCTGAGAAATCCCGATGTAGGTAAAGAGCTTAGCAGAGTGCCTAGGCCACAGTAATTCAATGAGAGAAAGCTATTATTATCGCTCTTTTCATTAACTATTATTATGGTCACTAAACTTGCTGACACAATCAGGATGAGCTGAGGTCTGAATCCAGTGGGCTTGGGCTGATGCTCCTGCCCAGGCACCTGGGAAGAAGGAAAACAGGAAGAGGTGGTCATCAACAGGCACCAAGAAGAGCATACAGGGGAGGTGTCCTGACAGTCAGCTCTGCCACCAGGCAGCCTCCCCTGGGGGCATGTGAACTCTGGCACCTCTGCTTCCTAACTCTGGGGTGTGGCCACATCACTTCACCTCTCAGAGCCTCGTGTCCTCTTCTGTAAAATGGGTCCAGCACTCCTACACCAGACAGCGGCGTGGACTTGAGAGCTGGTGTCCAGCCCCTGCAATGCTGTCTGTCCTGCTGTGTCACCCTGGGCAAGCCACTGAACCTCTCTGTGCCTCCGTGTTGTCGTCTGCCACGTGGGGGTGGTGACAGTGCATGCCTCAAACGTTTGAGGATAAATGGTTAATACCTGGTGCTTCTGTGGGCGGCAGCCCACAGCGGGTGGTGCCATTCGCCACCACAGCACGGTAGGTCCTCACGTAGTGTCTCTCCTTCCTTCCTTCCTTCCTTCCTTCCGGGTGTGCAGGGAAGGAGAGCTGCTTCGAAAGGATAATGCAGCGATTCGGCAGAAAAGCCGTCTACATCGTGATTGGCGATGGTGTCGAAGAGGAGCAGGGAGCAAAAAAGGTACTCCGTCCGTCTCCGGGGCTGACTCTCCCTCCTTCTCGAGCCCATGTCATGGTTTTCAAGGGCTCTTTACATGGATTTTTTTCCACCTCCGCATCGTTGGCTGGGTCCCCTGCTTCCTGGGTTCTTTGCTTGCAGGTCCATTCCCATTTGCAAATCGCCGAAGCATCCTGACTAATTTCCTTCTGCAAATCCCCCTCCGTGTCTTTGGCTGCCACCCCGGGAGCCCTGGATTGTCTCTAAGACAACTGCTCAGGAGCCCAGAGACACCCTGTCACGGCAGGCTAGTAGGGGAGTGGGGGGGGCTGTGCACGTGTGTGCATTTTATTTAATACTTACTGATCATATGTTCCAGGAACCCTTCCCAGTTAATAAAGACAGCATTAAGCTAATGAAAAGGAAAATCCTGAATTTGTGATCTTGAGCCCAGGAGGAGAGAGGTAGGGGGTTCTGGTGGCCACAGCTCTCTTCCTGGAAAAGAAACAGCTGCCAAAGTCCGGGTCTGGACCTGTCAGCAGCATCCCAGAGAGCCTGCTGTTGCCCACCCAGAGGCCTGGGAAGTGGATTGTTAATGTCACAGAGCTTAATTTGGGGGACCTAGTTTCCCCTTTCCCTCCCCAGCAACAGATTTCAAGAAAATGCAAAAATGTTTAGGGTCTCAGTGGATGAAACCTACAAGAAGTGAAAGGCTTTAGGTTTCTGAGTGAGAGGCTAGGGACAGGGAGCTTAGGAGGCTTTGCATATACTATTCCCTCCACCTGGAAGGCTCCTCCCCTTTCCCAGCTCTTCCAGAATCATCCTTTAGACCTCACCTTCAGCAGCACTTCCAGGGAGAAAACTTCCCTGGTCGGCTCCCAGTCTGATATTCCAGCTAGATCAGTGACTCTCTGTCCATATTGTTTTTCCAGGGCATCATCCCCTCTTGTCAGGAAAGAATTGCCTGTGTGATCAGTAGCTTAATCACAGACCCTCCAGCTAGTGTGTAAGCTCTGTTAGCTGTGCATCTATATGTGCCAACCACTAGTGCAGGCACTGGGGATCTACAGTGAGCGGGACAGGGCTCTCAGTCCACAGCCAGGGACAAGCAGCAAACATGTAATTGACATGCATGTCAGGTGGTGACAGGAGCTTTGGGGAAAAAAAAGCAGAGAATGGGAACAGAGGGGACTTGGGACAAATTGCAAGTATAGCCAGTGGTCAAAGCAGGCGTCACTGTGAGGCGACATCTAACCAAAGATGGAGAGGGGTTGGGCCGAATGAGTCATCAGAGGGAGGGTGTTTCAAGAGAGGAACAAAGAATTTCAAAGGTCTGAAAACTGGAGCTTCTGCAGGAAGCCAGGCTGAACCACAGTGGTGGGCCAAGTGTGTAGGCAGTGGCAGGAGGTGGGCTCGGGAAGGGACCTGGAGCCACCCAAAGGACTTCAGTTTTGACTTGAGCACTTCTTCTGAAAGTGAATTGATGTAGAGAGAAAAATCTTAATAATAGTAATAGCGGTGATACACAAAGATATGGCCAAAGCAGGGGCATGAATCACGTGCATCACCTCCTGACTTTCGGTGTTCCAGAAATACTATGCCAGGTCAAGAGTGCGGTCTATGTGATGAGACTACCTGAAGCCCACTGTCAGGGTCACAGGGGGATTCTAGAGCCCCCCATTCCTTCTTTCAAGTTCGAATCTAACTGAAAACCCTCCCTAAGCATGTGACAGCCATCAAAATAGAGCTTTGCTTCTATCAAAGTTGCATGGGAGAACCAGGCTTAGGCCCGGGGCTCCCAGTGCCCCTGTAACTGCCCTTAGGTTCCCACCTGGAAAATGACAGGGTCTCCTATGGAGCGGTTGCTGCCATCTGCCAGCCTTCTCACCATCAGAGAAGTTTTGTTAGGGCAGCATAGCAGATGTTTTGAAATGACATCTACTATCCTAAAATGAAATACTTATGGGTCATATGACCTGCACGTAGCCGTGATGTCCAAAAGATCGATACCTAATGGTACTATCAAAGAAAAATAAAGGGAGACTCGTTTATCCTCAAAACAGCGTGTGCTTCAGTACGTAAATGTTCAGACACAAAACCCCAGTGCTCACACCCAAACGTGCTGTGGCTGCAAGGGGTCCCAGCAAACAGGTGGACACAGGTGTGCATTCCTGCCCATTCACGACCCAGGTGAGGTGCTGCAGCTGTAACATGATTTCTCCAACTGCTAACTCAGGGAGAGGTTCTGAATTAAACACAATACAGACTTCCCTGGATTTACACAGTAGTTGGACCCCTGGAAGTTCAGGTCTTATTAAAAACATGCAAAAAATACTCTATATACGACATGTAAAATGTTACAAGTCCAGCGTCCAGGCTCAGGCTATTAGAAATGAGTTTGTACATTTGAAAACCATCCAGGCCCAAGGTGTGTGGCATGAGGCAAGACATCTGTCCCCATCTGCTGTGCCCCCAAATCATTAAAATAGTAAAAAATCTTACCTCTAGAAATTTCCACAGTGACCCCTAGGGAGCAGGCTTTTCCCCCTTTGAGAACTGCTGGTCTGGGCTCACTCTCCTGTTACAGGGTCATTTTATTTAATCCTCAAATTCCCCTGCAAAGTGGGCATTGTTCCACTTTATTTTATAAAGGATGGGTTTGAGACTGAGAGATGTTAGTTAATTTTACCTAAGCTTACAGAGCTGATACATGCAAACTGATGTGTTTTGCTTCAAACACCTGGCAGGAAGGGAGGTGGACTTAGGAGTCTCAAACATGACCCATGAGCTGGTCAGACAAGATTGGAGTCCACCAAAGACTAGGGTGCACACACCCCCGGATACTGAGCTCCCCTAAAAACTTCTGCCAGTGTCTGAAGCAGCAACCCCAGCCCATTAGTGAAAAACGCTGTATGCCAGCAGCTCTCCTGGCCTGATGGATGGGAGTCATTAGCCAAGGCCACTGGATACCTGAGCGGCATGAAATATGGTGACAGGACAGAGGCTTTGACTGTTTCAGCTGACAGTGTTGTTAATATCTCCATTTTAGTGGGTCATTTGTCTCTACCTCTCCACAAGTGATAAATCCACCTGTACTCTAGAGCCATCAGGCCTGGGATGGAGGTGGCTGAGACATTCTCACCCACCTTTGCTCATTTCCTCCCAGAAAAATGAATTATATTCTTTAAAGAGGGACAGGATGGGCCTGGCAGCAACCAGAATCCACCTTTGCAGAGAAAGGAAGGCCTGCCTGGGGTGAGGAGAGGGTGGAGGAGCTGGGGTAACTGGAAGATGTTAAGGAGTTGGCATCTGTTGCCCATGATAGATGGAATTCTGCTCCCTTTGAGCAAAAGGGAAAAATATGTATTCATGGAGGACTTTGAAAAGCTCCTGTTCCCTCTTTTCCTTCCACCTCTCCTCTTTTCATTCCCTCTGTAAATATTTCCTGAGCACCTATGTTCCAGGAGCCATGCAATGCACAGTGAATATGGCATTCCAAGCACAAACCCTCCTCAGGGCCTTTGCACTTACTGTGTCTTCTGCCTCAACTACCTCCCTCACATGTTTGTGCCTCCTTCTCATCCTCTGGGGCCCATTTAAATATCACTCCTACCCTAGACAGGCCTTCCCTGACCCAGCAATCAAAAGTAGACACCGATTCTCAGCTGCTTTCCCCGCTACCCGCCTGTTCTTTCCTTCATAGCACTTATCACACAAAGAAATCATCTTGTTTACTTTTAACCTATGGATTTATTATCTGTGACTCCAATAAGAACCCCATGAGTGTATACCCCCTATACAGAAGGCTTCACTGGGGACACAGCAGTGGACAATTGGACAAAGTCCCTCCCTTCTGGATAATCGCCCCATCTCGAAATCCTTAACTTCATCACATCTGAAAAATCCCTTCTGCCATGTAAAGTCACATATTCACAGGTTTGAGGGATTAGGATGTAGACATCTTTGGGGGACTGTTATTCTGCCTGCCACACACCAGAAAGGTAAAGATAAACAATGATACAATGCATTGGCAAAGTAGTAAGTGCAGACCCCCTAGAAGCAGGAAAGGGTTTGACGTGTTGCCGGAGCCAGAGGACACCTGTAGTTTCTAGCCTGTGGGCATAGAATTTCACAGGGCGGCAGAATTACCACAAGAAATCTGGGCAACCATGTAGTCATCAAGCACCATCTTTTCATTCAGTAAATAATTTAAGGTCAAGGACTGTCTTGAGGAAGTTCAGTATCTTTTAGCTGTGGATAACAGAAAATTTAGGAAATGATGACTTAAACATGCTCACCCAGTAAGATTAGAAGTAAGTGTACCCTAGGTTGTTTCAGCGGGTCAAAATTTCACCAAGAGTCCCTTTCCATCATTTTGCTGTACCTTTCTAACCATCTTTGGCTTTTTATTTTGTTTTGTTACCTCATGGTCTCAAAATGGCTGCTACAGCTCCAGGCACTACATACTAACATGACAGCATCCAGACAGGAAGGGAAAGTAAGGAGGGAACAGTTCTCCCAGGTGGCTCCCCTTAATCATTGAGGAAAACCTTACCCAGAAGCCCCCAGCCAACCTCCTCATTGACTTTAATGGGTCACAAGTCAGAAAGGACACAGGACAATTCCCTAGCAAACAAGGCTGGGGATGGGCTTGTCATAGTTTACTTAGAAGGTCATAAATCATCCCCTGTGTCCTGGCACAGAGCTGTCAATTCAGGTTCTGGAAGCAAGAAAGGAGAGATTCAAAAAGCAACAACTTAAGCTAATGATTAAACTTTTCAGCCATAAAAATGCAGTGAAGTGTCTTTCCTAGAGCCCGACATGACCTCTGCTTGCCTCAGTCTCCTCATCTACAAAATAAGATAGAAATAGCGCCTCTCTCAGAGGATCTTGATGAGGCTAGATGAGGTAACGTATGTGAAGTGTTCAGCACAGTGCATGGCACACAGCAGACACTTAACAGTGTGCCACACTGGTAATGATCATAATTATTACTGGCCTGCCAATAATTCAACTTTGGTTAAGTCTATTTTCTTTTCTTCTTTCCCCCACTTGGAAAAGGTATTTTTGGTTTTGTTTCTAGGTTTTTTTTGTTTTGGTGTTGCAATGAGAGTAAACAGAAAGCTCCTGACACAGGGTCTGGTTCAATAATAGTTCAGGTCAAAGATGACTATTTAAAACATTGGGTATCAGCTTACACAGTGAAACCCAAATTCTGCATCATAGTACACAGAAACTTTAATCAACCAGCCTTTCTCCAACCCTCACCCTTCCACATATATGCACACGCACGCACACACACACACACACACACACACACACTCACATGCACATGCACACACGCACCATGCCAGAACCACTTGCATGACTATATTCCCAAGTCCCCCTCCCCTGGCGTCCTTGCATTTCTTCCTTGGCCCACGCAGGCACGCTCTGCCTGGAACACACCTCCGTCCAGCTCCCTGCCAGCTGGGAAACCCTCATTCATCCTTCAGTGCTCAGGCCCCATGACTCTTCCTCTGGGATGCCTGGCCTGGCCCCACCCTGTCCTGGGCCACCAAAAGAGGCTGCTTCCTCTTGCTGGCTCCATGACACTTTATTTATGCCTGCCGGATGGTTTATTTGCATCTTCATGGTATAATCTTATTGTTTTCTAAACTTCTGCGTGCGCCCCCAAATTCTTCCCTCTACCTACACAGTTTGCCCCGCACCTGTCCTGACTCTGTCTATATTTATACAGCTATGTCCTTGTGCATGTGGATAGAATCATAGTAGCAGCTCATATTTATCAAGCAGTCAGTATATGTGCCAGGCACTGTGAATAGCCACAACAATTGTATACGGTAAATAGTACCGCTTTTCACAGCCAAGCAGCAAAGGCAGTTGTTTAAGGTAACCCAGCTAATGATGGTAGAACAGAGCCGTGCACAGGCCACCCTCTGACGTTTAACCCTCATCTGTATTTCACGAATTTTTCTCTCCATGTGAGTGATTTTCTGCCATGACCAGCAGTAACATTACGCTTCCTACACCACTCACAACTCGTTGTATCCACATACTGCCCATACTACTACTACTTACCGTCTTCCTTTTGATCAACTCACTTATATTTAAAATTGAAAACCTGCTATCGTGACAGTCATGCAGTGCAGGCAGCACCTGCTGTAAAGAGAGAAAACGAACGAATGCGGTGCTGTTCCCCGCGGCCTGCCCCGCGCTCTCCGGGCCCAGCTCTGCTCCGCTGAAGATCAGCAGATAGTAGGGAAGGGTTAAAGACACGCTAGCCGCCAGCTGAGTCTTTCTCCTTGAAGTAGCAAAATTGAGCACAAATTTTAAAAAAGGTATAGCTTTCTTGCACATGATGAAGTCCACGTCCACGCACCACCTAGGACCACGCTGGTCCCAGTGGAGGGGAGGGTGTCCATCGATAAGCCAGGTGGCATAGGAAGAGCCAACCAGAACAGGCTCAGAGGGAGTAGAAACCGTGTGGCCAGACTGGTGCGTACCGGCCAGATAGGGGTCTGCGGACAATGCCACGCGCCTCCTGGTTGGGGAAACGCCCACACCACGTTGACTTGGGTTAGCTTCTCATGAGGCCCTGACTGTGGACAGGGATCCAGGGGGCTGCAGGAGGTGCGGAGCAGGACCATAACCGCAGGGCTGATGTTCTGTGTTCTAGCACAACATGCCTTTCTGGCGGATATCCTGCCACGCCGACCTGGAGGCACTGAGGCACGCCCTGGAGCTGGAGTATTTATAGCAGGACCCACAGCACCATCTGCCATCAAGGGGCATCCCGGGCATCCCACCCACCCAGGCCCCTCGCCTTCCCTGCCTCCCCGCCAGATGCTGAGCGCCAGAAGGGTACCTTCAGCCGAGAGGACCCGTCCAGTGACCATCTCAGAAGCTGTCCTTTCAGTCCAAACGTGGGTCCTGAGAAGCAGAGTACCCAGCAGTGGCTTTAGGATATTTAACTTTGGGGGAAAGGGCTGTCTCAGGCTCAGAGTCCAGACTTTTCTACAAGACTTACAGCACAAAAGCAAGGAATTGCTGATTTGGGGGAGGGCTGGTGAGGAGGAGGGGACAGGCTCGGTTTTGTTTTTTGTTTTTGTTTTTTTTTTTTAATTTATGGACTAATGTCATTACTCTGACGACGCTCTCATACCTGTGTTGTTGGTTTTCTTAGTCGTTGGTTTGGTTTGGTTTTTTAAACTGGCATGTGGGGTGGTGTTCAGCTCTAATTTAAGTACTCTCTGCTCCAAGTTGGGCTTTGGGGGGGACAATCATTCTTTGAACAATTGGTGAGGGAGGCGATTTGGGGCTGTTGGGAAAAACTATTGCTTATTCGTTTTTAAGGACCTAACTTGACGTCATGTGGACAGTGCACGTGCCTTATGCTGCCATCTTGTTTTCTAGGAAGAGGAGTTGCTGGAGAGGAGGTGGTACTTTGTGACAGATAAGAGGCATTAAATAAAACCACGTTTACATTTTGAAGTGGGGTAGGGTACCACTACTTTATTACCATTCTTCAGGCTTCCGAATGTTTGGCCTTTTCTGAACTTTTTCAGTAGCAAAGGAATAAAATCCAACTCAAACTGGCTTAAGACAAAAAAAGAAAAATGTCTTCAGGAACTTTAGGTGTTACTGACTTCAGGCATAGCTGGATCCAGGTGATCAAATGACTTCCACCTGTGTGGTCTTAGTTCTCAGTCACACTCTTTCCTATGTGGCAAAGATGACCAAGATTTTTTTTAGCAAAACCACACCTATAGAAAGAGCACTTCCAGCACAGGGGTTCTGACAGAGCCCCAGGACTGTATCTCATTGTCCAAACCTGAGTCACGGACTACCCATGGAGCTCAATTTAGGGTTTGATCCCTCATGAACAAAAAATTGGGGAGACCTGGCCTCCCAAAGAGAAAATCTGTGGGCTATTACTAAAAGACTGGGGAAAATTGCATGGTTGAACTAGAAAGTACAACCGACTTCCATTCCAGTGATTAGACTTCATTTTACAGTAGGTGAGCCACGAATCCAGTATAGGGGGCAAGGAGGGGCAATTGGAAAAGTCCTGAGGATGCCTTGAGCATTGTTTCTGCCCACAGAGTTCCAAGTAGAGCCTGATTCCATCTGATTGGCTGCTAGACATAAGTAAAAGCTCCTTCCCCTCTCCGTGTTGGTAAAATCCAGGGTTACCAACTGGCTGGTATCCATGTCAGTGGAAATGGGAGATGACTCAGTGATTGGCATCTCAGAGCTAGAATCTCTGACGGATAGAAAACCATCACCAAGGGTGAGATAGACTCCCTTACTAGACTCTGAGCTCCCTGGATGCAGGGCTATTGGTTTTCAAATCTGTATCCCCAGCATCAGATGTGCTTGGAATCAATCCACAGACTGTATGCTGACACAAATTAGAATCCCATTATAGATGAGATAGAAGGAAGGATGGAAGTATAATTGGAATCATAGTCAGATGGGTAATTGGATGGGTGAATGTACATTTTGGACAAATGGATGAATAGATGGTTCAAGAGCTGAGTGGGTGGATGGATGGTTGAGCGAGTGGAAGACAGATGGCTAGCTAGGTGATTGGAGGATGAATGGATCGACGTTGGGAGGACTAGATGCGTGATTATGTAGATTATGAGTAGATAGATGATTGGCTGGACAACTGAATTGATGACCAAGTGGTTGTATGTAGTGAAATGAATGGATGGATGGTTGTTTGTATATGTGGTTTTATGGAAACATGGATAGATGATTAGGTGGGTGAGTGCATAAATGAGTGGATAGATGTTTGGGTGGGTAGATGGAATGCGATGATGGCTGGTTGATGTGTGGTTAGTAATAATCCAAAATGGTTGGATATGTGGATGGGAGAATGGTATAAAAGTTAAATGGATGGATGCATAAGTGGAGGTGAAGAATCCCTAAAGTTGCCTAAAATACCTGGATTGCCCTCACGATGATCTGTCAGTTTAAACAACGTCTAGAATGAGTAGAGTTTTACTGGATGAATTGGCTTCCGACTAGAGTAGACAGAGACTGGAGCAGAGGCACCCTGGGAAGTCACTGCTGTGGAACTCCTGTGCCATCCCTGTCCCCCCACTGTCTCAATGCCTGCTTCTCGGGCACCCACCGCAACCATGCTCTGACCATTTCCCCCTTCTTGCCACTGCCAAAACTTCCGTCAGCAAAAATTCTGTTGAGAACTGAACAAAAAGTAAATTATTTGTAAAAGGGGTTTTTATTTTAATAGACTTCCATTTAGAGGTACTAATAGTAGACTTACAGCCATCCACCTAGGAAGAAGCTTGGGGTAAAAACAGATATATTCCCTCTAATCCTGAAACTAACTACCTAGATGGTCAACTACTTTACTGTTGTGTTGACTAAATGCCAAAGGCTGGTCTGACAGAAGCCCGCAGTCCACAGTCTGTCAGGTAAGTGTTTTAGCCTTCATTCTAGATGACTCAGATGCCACTGGGCAAGAACAGTCTCTTTCTCATTCTTTACACTCAGTGCCCATAACAGAGTATAGCACGGAGACAGCACTTAATAAATGTTAGATGATGAATGGGTGGCTGGACAGGTGGTAGACAGGCAGTGGGTGGATGATGGATAGCTAAGCCTCAGTGGTCCCACACTGCTTGCCTTCACCATTTCCCCAGCAGTATCTTGCAGTTCTCTAGAACTGGACTACTGAGTACCCATAAACAAAAGCTCTGAGCCTTCCAAAAGTCTGAGCATGACTCCAGAACTTGCTGACCAGTCCAGCAGAAGGACAGAGACCCAAAGAAGTCCTTGGGTCAACCTCTGGAGCTGAAGGTATTTGGCTATCCGCAGGATTTAGAAGTCAAAGGTCCACCACTGGAATTTGTTTTATTTTTTTCATTGCAAATGACAGAAACACAAAGTGCTTCAACAAGAAAAACAAAATTACTTGGCTTAGTTGACCAAAAGATTCAGCAATGTGTGATCTCAGACCCCCAACCCCATCCCAAATACAGAATTCAAGATATGCCTTTAAATTTTTAAATTCTCTCTCTCCATCCCCGGATGATGTTTCCTCCCATTTGGTTTCATTTGTAGGCAGTAATCCACATGCTTAGAGTAGAAGCTGTAGAAGGAGTAATTCAACAAAGCTTTCCATTGACAAAGTACTGTTTAATTCTTGAAAGAATGATTGCTTAGGAAAAATAGGTTAAATTAATCCTGGGAGTTAACAAATGTCCTTATGGCTGAAATATATTCTGAGTTGGTTCTTCCTGAGTTATTTGCAGCCAAAAGCATCCCAACTTATCCAACACATAACAAATAGTGTTAGTAGTAGAGTCGTATATCACATGGGCTTAGATCTCTACTCAGGAAATCAGTCATTCCTGTTATCAACAAGGAGCAGGATATTTTTTTCATCAACTATTAATCAAGAATCTAAACTGCACTGCAGTGTCGCAGGCGCAAGAGACACAAATCTGAATAAGACATTGCCATGCAAAGAAAAACATTGATAAATTTGACCACCTTAAAAAAAAACTTACTAAAAAAACATAAGCAGAGACAAAAGTCAGAGTGAAATTCAAATCACCGACAAGACCAAGGGTCAATCCCAATATAAAAAGAGCTCTTAGAAACTAATAACAGTCCAACAACCAAATGAAAAATGGTCAGAGACTATCAACAAACATGTGATTTTTTAAAATCACAACGGGTTCTCAATCTTATAAGAAGATTAGTCTTACTCATAAGAGAAATGCAAATACATTGAGAACCATTTTCCCCCATCAGGTTGACAAAAATCTGGAAGTTTTAGGACTCACAGTTCTGGCGGAGCTGTGGGGCCCTTTGTGCATTGCTCTTGCAGGCTGAAATTGACACAGCTCCTAAGGAGAGAAGGTTGACACTATTTATCCAATATGTAAGTTTGACCCAGCAATCCCACTTCTGAGAATTTACTTATAGATATATGTATGTAGGTGTGTCTATAATTGCAGAGAATGAAAACAACCCAAATACTCATCTGTGGTAAAGTGTTTACATGATGATATAGCCCTGCAATGGAATACTATACAGTCATAAAAAAGAACAAGATCCTTCCCTACGTATCAGTTTGGGAAGATCTAAACACATCACTAAGTAAAAAAGACTCAGATGCCAGAGCAGAATGACATGTGCACATGCCACCGAATATATGAAAATAGAGAAAAAAATAACTATTATCTTATTTGCAAAAACAAACTTTGGAAGGATGTGTAAGAAATTAAAGCAGTGACCTGTAGGGAGCTATCAGACAGGTTATCAAGTGGGAGATATTTATTTACATATAGATACCTTATTTACATGTTGAACTTGTGAATGGGTTACCATTAGAACATCTTAAAGATCAAATGTCAGTTCTGGGGACTTATCTCTCATAGCCTGTTGCCCTAGGGAGCTTGTTTCTAGCCACAGTTTCCCCCAAATGACAACAGTAGCCCTTTCCCCATGGCCCTCAAGGTGCTGGTGTGAAGACTGAAGAAACGTCTGTAAATCAAGCGACCCCTCCTGCCCCATCCCAGGAAGCCTCGCCTGCCCTGAGCCATCACAGGTAGTGGTGCTCCCAGGGCTCTGAGTCAGGGACACCCCAGAAAGCCCTGTCAAAGGAGCTTTCAGAGCAACTGTGCTACATCCATTCATCCATTCTCCCAGGGTGAGCCAGGTCTACCATTTACCAGGTGCTCTCCTCAACTTCTGAATACAGAGGCAGCCCAGACCTTCATGGAGCCAACTTTCCTGCAGAGGGACCCTGAAAGAAAGCCGGCAGCTGAACTGGGGGCTCGGGCTTTCCCCCTCACCTCCTCATCTTGCGGAGAGGGCCTGCCAGCCAGAAGCAGGAAACCTGTACACACCCCAGGTCCTTTACACACGCCGGGCACAAGCTTGCTTTTCTGCTTGAGCCTAAGTCCCCTTCCAAGAAGTGCCTTGAGGTCAGGAGAAGGGGCCGTATGACTCTCAGCAAGGAGAAGGTAGATCTTGGAAGCCTAAGTCAGCCAACTTCAAAAAAAAGAGCCCTGAGAACATCTTTGAAAGAGATCACGGTATCTGTCCGGTGAAATTTATTCAGAGTCCAAATAATGGCCCCTTTGCTGTCCAAGGGGTGAACATTCATTGAGGGTCTTTTCTGTTGGTTGAGATTTTGACTTTCAGAACACACAGCATGGCCTTGTTGTGTCAACAGTGGAGGCTGCTGTCCTCCTCAGACCTCAGCTGAAGTCCAGAGAAAGCACAGGGCGATGCGGTGTGGAGTAACCGGAGCAATGTGCGGGCACCACGGACCACCTCCTCTAAGGAGGTGAACTCAGGTGACATCTGAGCTCAGACCCGGATGATGAGAAAAACCCAGAAAGCGTTCCAGGGAGACAGGAAGTACAGAGCTTCCAGGCAAACAAACCTTTCAAGCTGGAGGGCAAGAAAGGAACCAGGTGAGGAAAAAAAAAAAAAAAGGAACCGGGTGTGGCTACAGGTGAGGCCAAAGGTCATGGGTCAAAGGGCAAGACCTGGCTAGATCTGACTGAATGCTTTTGGAGGTGATGTGGGATTTTACTGGAGTTTGTATTTTATTCTAAATCCAAGGAGAAGACTCCATAGAGCTTTAAGCAGGAGAGTGGCATGATCTGATTTACATTTTAAAAAATCACCCTAACTGCTGTGGGGAAAAATGGTCTGAAGGCAGAAGGATGGAGGCAGGGCGTCCAGTCAAAAATAACTGGTTATGGGAGTCCCCATGAACTGAACAGAGACTTTTAAATATTATTTTATAATCTACACACAGTTTCCTACATGAAACTCAAGTATGCATCTTGATGTATTTTTACATATGATTTGGGTAGCCAGCAGCCAGATCCAGATGGAAGACATTTCCAGGCCCATAAAAACTGTCTCCTGGCCCTTGCCAGCCTTTACCCCCATTCCGTCATGTTCCTGATTTCTGCCACCACAGTAGTTGGGCCTGATCATGGGTTAATATACACAGGCCCATACAGCATGTACTGTTCTCTATCTGGCTTCTTTCACTCATAAGGTTTTTGAGGCGGTCCCTGTTATGGCGTGGATGTGCAGCTCACTCTGGGTAGAGAATTTGAGTTAATTCTGGACCATTCTCCTTACACTGCTTTCAACCCCTGTTGATGCCAGCTCAGCGCCAGCAAACTGTGCTTGCCAGTGACCACCAGAGGGCAGTGCAACCCTGCAGCTGGCCTGAGCGCCGCGCAGGGGCCCCCTGAAGTGGGGCCTGGAACAAGGCAGGGTTGCCCTTGAAAGGATTTTGAAAGCGTCTTCTTCAGGCCATGCCCAGGCTTCAGGGATTGTCTCAATGAAATGGCAGCGCCGTTGACAACGTTCAGGCCCACGAGTTAATGACCAGCTGATCGGCCAAGGCCGCAGTGGGGATCCCAGCAAGGAGCAGTGTCTGTAGGAAGGCAAGGGACGCTAAGGTGGCCCCAAGGGCGATCTGCAGCCACAGGTCTGGAGAGCACTGTCCTACACCTGCCCCGTCTTTAAAAGTTGGCTTCTCTAACTTTTAATAATGTGATTGCAATAATTAAAATTGTTTGGAGAAATGTTGGCATTTATTTTATAACCAGAAGTTCATTTGAAGTTAGTAACAAGCCAGGTCCGGCCAAATACTGATTTTTAAATTCAGCCATTAAGGATTTGGCCTCAAATGAGCATTTGGTCAACTCTGGCTATAGGTGAGGGGGCACCTCTTTTCATCTGCAGCCCCCACTGCGCAGGTAGTGGGGTAGCGGCCTTCGTCTCGGTCCTGCTGGCCACTTGGTGTGGTTGAATGACAAGCTGCTATGTCCCAGGTGCTGGGCTAAGCCTTTGACCTGCATTAGCTCATTCTGTCCTCACAGCCACCCAGGGTCCTGTCAGGAGAGGAGGGAGGGCACGGTAGTTAGGACACTGACACTGGGTTAAATCCCAGCTCTCCCTTTTATATCTGTGGGAACTGCACCTCCTGAACCCCAGTTTGCAGTTGAAAATGGGTGTGACAACAGCACTGACCTCACAGATTTGTTGACCACACCGAGTGCATTCAGATGGGAACAGCACTTAGAAGTGGCTTTCAAACTTTTTTGACTGCCCTCCACAAGAAACTCATACTACATTATGAGTATGTAGTATCCTGAGTATCCACCCAGGATAACATACATATATGTATGTGTACCTAAACATGAGTGTATGTGTTTTGTGAATGTAACTAAAATTATCTCACAAAGCAATGCCTACCCGTATCACTGTGCTGTATCCTGTGATCTTCCTCCCTACTCTGTTTTTAAATGATGCAGGTCACAATCTACAAACCAATTTCACTCATAACCCATTGTTTTGAAAATACTGGTTTAGAACAAGGTGTGGCAAAGAATAAGCTTGTCATCCAATTAACTGTGGTTTTCATAAACCCCACTTTACAGAGGGGGAAACTGAGGCCCAGAGAGGTGTGGCTTGCCCCTGACCTCACACCTGAAAAAAGGTGGCAGAGCTTGCGTTTCCAACCCAGCGTCTTTGACTGCTAGATTACTGTTCTCCGGCCTGAGGCTGCAAACTGGTGGGTGGCTCACAGGCCAGATCTGGCCCACATGTAAGATTGATTGCCCTTCATGGTATGTTTTTAATCTTTGATCCAGTTACTTAAGACTTGGGAGATTTCATTTAAATTGTGACTTCTCTCTCCAAAAAAGTGAACAGTCTGTTGACACCGGGCCTGCATGTGCACATGACCAGCTGAGCCACACTGCAGCTGCCCCTTTTAGCTGCAGCAGGTACTCTCTAGGCTTACCCAATGGCCGCATTCCCCACCACACCCTGCTGTCTCCCTGCAACACTGAGGCCAAGCATCAGCTGTCATTCATCATCACACCTGCTGACTGTTTTTTCCAGAATGGAGAAGTATTTTTCTATCAAAAGTGGAAATGCAAAAACTAAACCAAGGGACCTTCATGTTTCAAGAAGAACATAGATGCATGAATCGATTCTACCATGTTTCACATACAAAGAAGACATGTCTATGTCGATTCTACCCTCCCCCAGCCCCAGCCCCCCTGCCCCACCACCACCGATCTGCTTCTTTGGTTTCTAGTCTCTACCTGGGCCTGGGAGCCGAGCAGAGTTTACAGCTCCCGTCCTAAGCACTACCCTGTAGCTACCCTCTGTCCATAGCTGTGTCTGCAGCTCCTGAAACTGCCCAGCTGTGAATGGGAGCCTAATTAACAGTGACTACATGAGTGGCTTTTATACAAAAGCTTCTCCAATAATGACTTCTAAAGATATCGTAATGGTTAAGAGCAGGCAGTTTTTTTGTGTCGTCAGACTGGGTTCAAGTCCAGCTTCTGCCACTAACTAGCTGTGTAAGCTCAGACAGCTTCCTCCACCTCTCTGGGCCTGATGTCCTCAGCTGCCAAATGCAGGTTATTAGGATGCAGTGTTGCCTGGAATGAAGAAGATGCTTGTACATGGAGTTCCTTCTCCTTCAGTTCATTAAGGTGAATCAAGGTCAGTACTCAACTGCCTTAACAAGCTGGCTAGTGCCCAGCTGGCCTGACCTCGGACTATCCTCTGGGCCAGGGGGACAGAGGTATCCCATTAATACCATGCCCTGAGAATAGAGCCCTGGGCAGGTAGAGCTGTGGGCCAGATGGCAAAGCCAAGGGTTTGATCGCTGGCCACAGCGCTGGGTGAGAACTGCCTGGTCCAACACGCAGCCGTCCTTCCTCCCCTCCTCCCTCCTGCTGCTGCTGTGCCCTCCTGAACGCAAGGGGCTGGAAAGCTGCAAACTGTTCCCTCGGCTCCTTACAGCCAAGGGTCTGGAGCATTTCAGGACCCACCAGTCCGCTGTGTTCCACAAGGGACCTACACTGGGTACGGAATTAAATGGGGAGAAAGGTGGCTGTCCTATGTGAGAAACCAAGGCACGTTCTGCCACCAAGCGTCCAGGGGTCAGTTCAGGTGCTGATGTCCTGAGGCCAGACCTGCACAGAGGCAGTGAGGACAAGCACACTCTGTGGCTGTCACCCTATCTAACTGGGACGACCGAGAGAAGAGGCTACTGCTTCCCTTCCACCTTCAATATCTCACACAAGTTCCTCTTTTGGTCAATTCTACCTCAGAAATACTCAAGGAAAGGGATTCTGAGAAATGTAGTTCCGGCCTCACCAAGTTAACACGACAGACTGTAGACAGGTTTGCTCACTACAGCTTTCCACTTTAACTGGCCAAGTGAACTCTGCTCTTGACAGCTGACCTGACTGACGGACTTTGGAGTTCTACAGTGTATGCTGTCAACATTTTCATTAACCAAGGTCTTTTGGGGTTGGACAATTCCTACCTTGGGACCTGGCACCAGAAGCAGCTGCATCTCACGTTCCCAGCCTCCCTTGCAGTTAGAATGCAAGCATGTGAACTGGGCTCAATCAGTGAGATATACTCAGATGGGACCCAGGCTCAGCCAATCAAATACATCCAAATGGTAGTTAGACTTAGTCAAATACACCCACGCGGAACCTAGGCTTAGCCAATCCAGATACGTCCACATGTGAAAGCAATGGAAGTGGATTGTGACACATGGGATCCAATCTAGCGAGGAGGCCAAAAGGGCATGCCCATTGTCACTAGTGAGAGTTGCAGTGTCTGGGCCCAGTGGCAGTGACACAAAGGTCCTGCAATGGAATCTGGACATCTTTCGTGGCTGTGTGGTCTCCAAGCCAGTCTCTCTGGCCTCCCTCCCAGAGATCTGGGAGCCTCTTAATATCCTTTCATTTCTTCCCTGCTCCAATTTACGTAGAGTGGATTCTCTTGTTTGCAACTAAAAACCCGACTTCCTCTAAATTCATTTAGCCCCCGTGTCTCAATTTCCCAAAAGCAGAATAATACCCACCCCCACCCCCACCCGGGGCAGTTGAGAAGAGTCAGGGAAGGGCCGCCCAGAGGCTTTGCGAAAACCTAGGTCGGTGCCGCACACACAGGCCATGTCGTCTGATGGGCCACTGCCCTGGCTTGGTGTCAGGCAGTCGGCTTTGAATCCTGGCTTTGGCACTGACCTGTCGTGTGACCTTAGGCAAGTCACTTTCCCCATCTGGAGAATGGGACTATGATTAGTGCCTGCCTGTGGCATCATCGTGACCACTGAAAGATGGCTGCAGGGAAATCCCTCAGCACAGAAGGAATATGGGTGGCCTTTGTTTCTCTGGATTAAAGAAAATAAATAATAACATACACTGTGTCCTGATGCACCCAAAGAGGGTCCGTGAAATGCTGATGTTTCGAAAACATGCTCAAAACACAACTCTGATTAATGCCACTGAATTACACACTTGAAAATGGTTAAAAGGGCAAATTTGATGTTATATATTTTTTACCACAATGTTTTAAAATGAATGTAACACACCTAAGATTATTGAATTATACACTTTTAAATGGGTGGATTGTATGGTATGTGATTGTGTCTCAATAAAGCTGTTTAAAAAAAAAACCCAACCTCCCCGGCTTCCCATCTCCACGGGAGCACAAGGCAACTGACCTCTCGGCCCCTCAGAGCTCATCAGCCCAGCACCTCCCCGCCCACCTCCTCCCACGCCGGCCTCCTGACCTGCTCAGGCCTTTTACACCTGCTCTTCCTTCTCCCTAGGATGTTCTTGTAGCCAGCTGAGTGGCTCTCAGCTCGGGCTGCCCACTAGGATCCCCTGGGAGCTTTAAAAAGTACGGCTGCCCGAAGTCCCCCTCAGAGAGGTGGGTGTCATTCGGAGAAGATGGTAGGGTCGGGGCACTCCTGGTTTTGTTGTTTTAAGTCTTCCGGTGCTCCCAGCGGTCAGCCCTCATTGAATAGCTGCTGCCCGTTGTCATAGCTCAGTCCCCACCTCCTTCAGGTTTCTGCTCCAACACCAGCTCCTTGGAGAGGCCAGCCCGTCATATACCATCAGCTTCCTCTCGGTTCCCTGCTTATGTACCTCCACGTTGGTCCCACCTAGGGTTGTATTATACAGATTTTAAACTGCTTCCCGATGGGAATTTCAGATGACAGAGGCCGCACCTCTCTGTTAGTGTTGTGTCCCAGTGCGTGGCCCACACACAGTGCTCTGTAAGCAGCAGCCGCCTGAACAGACTTTGGCCCACCTTCTCTCCGGCCGCCTGGTCCTGCTCCAGCTCCGGGGGCTGCAGTTCTGCAAGGGGGCCACCAGGTGGCGAGAGTGCCCGATTCCCTTACAGGCCACCCCAGACCAGACCCACACCGACTGTGAAGGAGCTACGGCGTGGCGGACCCCGTGGTGTCCTCTCCCTTCTCATCCACAGATTCAAAGTCACTGGGCATCTGAAAACACTCGACCCTGGCTAAAGTCAGGGGGAGAAGGCCCTGCAGCCCTGTTTGGAGCCTCAAGTCCTCTTTGGCCATTTGGGGACCCCACACACAGCTCCTGACTTGCACATGAGCACACCGCTGGTCTGTTTTGCGAGGCCTCAGTTGGGAGACAATTTGAGGATCCATCCACTGGGGGGTGACGTGTCTTCTTCCAGGTAACAGGATCTCACACCTCCAAACGGGAAGGCAGCGGGTGACTTGTACCGGTATGCGGTACGCAACAACGCCGCAGACTTCAGGTCACGTGGAAAGGGGGACAGGGCAGAGGGGTGGGTATCCGACGCAGAAGGGGGTAAGCCAACTCCCTCTGCAGGTTCATAACTGCACAGGCTCTGACACTTAGCAGTCTGACCTGAGGGGACCAGGTGGCTGGGAGGGGCTTCACACTGGGGCCCTCTCCTTCCCTTTTCAAATCTGAGGCACGTGACTGGATTACTTAGTCAAAGAGAGAGAGTAAAATCCAGCATTTTTTTAAGAGCATCTATTTCTCTACTGCTGAGAAAGCCTCTTCTCTTCAGTGACCTTGTCTGGGAGACCACAGCTCAGACCAGCAAGGCCGGGGGTCGGGCGGGGTGCCAGGGACACCTCGCAGGGGGACGGCTGAGGCCGCCCCTGCTGGCACGTTGCCCCACCACTTAGGAGCTGTGTGACCTTCACCGTCAACTCTTCCAAGCCTGTCCCCTCACACAGCTCACATTCGAGTGGGACACACACACAGGATAAAGTCATAAATATGTATGACTTTTGCTCAAGGACATGAAAACTAGAGGGAGGCTGAGAAAGAGGATGGGGGAAGGGTGGCTACTGCAGAGGTGACATCTGAAGGGGAGCCTGAAGTGCCAGCCACAGCAGGGCGTGCCAGCACCGTCAGGGGCCGGGATGAGGAGGCTGGCACATGGGGGCTGCCAGCCAGCCACCAGGCAGACGGTGCTTTCCCTGCAGAGTTGGCCTCTCCCCCTAGAACAGCGCTGGATCCAAGGAGAAGACAGGGAAGGGGCACACGCATGCCCAACATAAGGAAGCTAAAAAAATTTTAACAAAAAAATGACAATGCCCCATCAATTGGAAAAAGTACGTCAATACAACAGAAGTCTAATTAGAATCTTTCACTAGCTCCGTGGCCTTGAGCTTGTCACTTCTTTAGGGCCCATTTCTACAGCAGCCACTGGGAGGTCACACTGGGGTGGTCAATAGCCCTTTCTGGGTCGGCTCATACCTGAGGATCGAGGGGACTATCACATCCCACCCTGTGAACGCCAAAGACCATGGGCCCTGGAACACCCTGTGCCCTCTCCACCTCACTCCCTCCTCTTAGCTAAGTGAAGCATGTCAAACTCAGTCGCCCAGGGCCTTTGCACCTGCTGGCCCCTCTGTATGGGACACCCACCCACTTACCTTCCCACAACCAGCTCTTCACTCAGGTCTCAGGTCAAATGTCCCCTACTGAGAGAAGCCCCTGCATGGGCCCCGTTAGAACTGCCACCTTCACCCCTTGGTCCTGCTCTCAACCATCCCTGTTTTGTTCCTTTCACAACACTGGTCAGCATGGCCGGCAGCCATTCCCTGCCTTTTGTATTAACTCGCGAACTGAGACAATGTTTGTTTTTAAGTGGCTAAAAAATTATTTTGTGATACATGAAAATTAAGTGACGAGGTGTGCCTGGGCAGGGCTGATGTCACGTGCTGCCCATGCCAGTCCTGTTAGCTCAGGCTTCCATCCTGGCCGCAGAGACACAACTCCCTCCCTCCCACTGACCCAGGATCTCCCTCCTGTTCTCTTCTCTGTCATAAAGTTCCAAGGAACTGCACCTCCCAGGAAAGTGCCTACCGGGGCCCTTATTTACACAGTGCCCACCACCGTGGGATGTTCTAAGCTTTTCCGGGCCAGTCTCCTGGGTTTGGTCGTGCCCACCTGACAGAGCCACCCTGACCAAATGGAAAACTCCACATTCGAGGACGACCAAGCCATTTTGCCAAAACAGTTTAATTAAAAAAAAGATGAAGGATCTGAAAAAATGGGGGGGTGGAGAGGGAGGGAACCCAAAGAGCATACTGTGAGTCTACTGGCTCAGTCACAAAGAAACACCATCATCAAAAAAGATATTTAAGTTTAATACAAATTTTATACAAAGAAAATGTGAAAAAATACTTCCATATGCTAAAAGCAATTATGCTTCACAAATAAGGCCAGCTAGGCTATTTTTTTTTTTGACAACTGCAATTTTCACAAATGTTCTTCCTCTCCTGTTTTCTTCTAATACCCTCTCTATTTCTTCTCTAATATGGGTAACTAGCTGGAAACTGTACAGTTCGCATTCTCTTATCAACAATGAAGAGAAAGTAAACAAGACTAAAATGTACAACAGAATGTACTGGAATGGTATCGTACAGTTAATTTTCTCATATACATACATCACCTTTTGCTTCATTCAATGCTTTTTGTTTTACACAACATACAAAGTGGTACTACAGCATACGTAGTGTGACAGACAGCACGGCGGCTGTCTTTTCTCTCATACTGCCTTTGTTTCATGCTTACATAAAAACGTAAAATTCCATCATATAAATAATACATACATGCTTCATCCCAGACTCCAGTGTCCTCTGCGTGCATCCTGCCTCCACGAAGCACAGTATCGTTTACCAAGTATGTGTGAGTGTGTTTAAAGGAACCACAAAGCAAAGCAAAGGCTTCTCTCTCTGTTGCAGAGCTTCTGACCGACGCTCTCTGGGTTCTTCTCTTCTGCAACTCAGCTGAGCGGAGCTTCAGTTTATCTTCTGTAAACAAGGACCTTATTTTTTTTCCCTTTTAGGAGTAGAGTCATCTTTGAAATCCCACAAAATAAACTAGCTTCTCCATGTGTCCTTCTGATCCAGAGAACTTACATTTATTAACAGAGTAACGTAGCATTTGAAAGGGGCCACTGACTTGACGTGATGTGCCCACGACAGCACAGGCTCTGTGCCGAAACTCCTGAACCTAATGTACGGAGTACAGACATATGAATGCAAACGGCTCACTCTCCCCTGGGCATTCAAGGACGAGGGCCTGGGTGCAACAGCATCGCTGGGCCCAGTCCCCACGCCACGGTGTGACATGTGGGCTGCCTGACCGTCCCTCCTCCAACACCAAAATGTTTCTGGTTGGGTTTTGTTTTTCTTTTTCTTTTTCTTTTTTTTTTTATAAGTTAAAGTCAATACAAATATAAAAAGGGGAAGGTACTCTAGGTTCAATGACATCCACAAATTGTACATTATTTACATCTGAAGCATAGATTTCATGTAGGTGGAAGAATCCTCAGTCAAAGCTAATGCTGGACACTATGTAGTGTGGGCTGCTCCTGGCGCCAGGGGCAAAGGCCAAGTCCGAAGGTGTGGAGTTCTCAAGTCTGCAGGTGGTGGTTCTCCCATCTCATGTTTCTTTGCTGTTTCCTGTTTTCTTGGTGTCTGGTTTTTTTTTCCTCCATGGGGTGGGAGGCTTATGTCGCCATTTGTCCCTAGTCCCAGAAGGTGTCCAGCCGAGACTCTTTCGGGATGAGACTCTTCGAGCTGGTGCTGCCGTTGTGCTCAGAACGTGCAGATCCTCGCTTCTCGTCGCTACTCCAGCTGCTGGATTTACTGCTCCGGGAATGGTCTGGGGAGGAAAACCAACAGAAAGGGATGATGAGAATTCCTGCCAGCCTCCCCTGCAGCAGAACCATCCTCACTTGATCCGCACCTTCTACCTGGGAAGCCACCTTCCCCTCCCCGCTCCAGACCACTGCTGGGCAACATACTGCCCCCGCTGACTTCCCCAAATGCGTGCGACTTGTCGAATACAAAGGGCAGAACAATTTACTTTTTTAGGGTAACAACAGCTGGATGGAAAAACAGTGGGGTGTCATGCTCACAGAGAATACAGACGCGTGAGAAAGGTACTTAACGGCCAGGGCAAGCATTTCTTACGAGGTACCTGGAACTGTGTACCCTCACTACATGACCAAACGACACCGAGCACCCACACACTTCCACGTCCAACCTTGGCCACTGGACAAAGGCACCAAAATTTGGCATTCAATCTACTTCCTTATATTAACAGAGTTTCTTTAATCCATTTACAGACAACTTGAAAAACAGACCTATCACAAAACCATCTGAGAGCGAATCACCAAGGAGAAGTAAGGGCAGGAATAGTTAAGTCCATCTGAGAACACAGCCCCCGGGGTCCCTGGTAAGGAGGGGGGTCACTGAAGGATGCAGGGCCAGAGTAAGACCTGAGATGGCTTCAAAGATGCGTGAACCACAAGGAGCTGGAGAGTGGCCGAGCAGGAATGACAAGTGGAAGGGAGAGCCAGAGATGTCTGCAGACCTGTCAGAGAGCTTGGGCCTGCGGGCTCAGCCGGACCCTTGTCTGCAAGAGACCCAGCAGCTCACCACCAAGACCCCGCCGCACCTTAGAGCACTTACTGAGTGGGACAGATGGGACAAAGCTTTCTCATTTCTACTTGATTAAAAGAAACTGACTGTTAAGCTTAGAGACAGAATCCGAGTGAGGAAGGACCGTGTCACTGTCTAAGGGATGACACTTCTTATCGGCACGCGCACGTGTTTAGTCCTGGATTCTGTTTTCAGAAGGTAAAAGAGAAGAGGACCATGAAGATGTCCAAGGTAATGTGTTCCCTCAGGAGAAAACTCTTCTTCGGGCTGCACCAGTGACCCAAGGGAGGTAGTGTTCTGGTAGGCAGAGCTGGCTGGGGTGTAGACAAAAGTCTTCTTAGCAATCCTGAAAGCACCTCTTACGCATTCTTCCCTATTTGTGATGCCTACACGGTTGGTTTTTCCGAAGGTCTCTGGTGAGAGGTGTATGAAGCTATCTTTTTCACATTGAGAAAATCCTCCAACAATGTAGTCAACCACATTAAGCCCCCCAACTCTGGAATAGCAACCAGCTGGGTACATTGGGAGGCATGGGAAGAGAGCTGAGCTGGGGCACAGAATCTGCAGCAGAGCCAGGCTGGCCGACCAAGTGGATCTGCAGGACCTACCTCCCCTCACACGGATGGGACATGGGGCACTGGCTGCTACAGCCAATCACAGCAGGGGAGGGTCAGGGTCCACCTAGGGCCCTCTGCTATGCGGGAGGAAGAGCCCCTCCCCTCAAGGAGTCAAACCCACCCCCTCTCGTGCCCTCACTTCCCACTGCAGCTTTTGATGGCCACCAGAGGCACAGCTAAGAAATGCTACAAGGCAAAGCAAGAGCCACTATTCAGAAGATTAGGAGACATGCCCACAGGGAAATACACACACGCACACAAGAACAGGCCTTCTGCAGGCCTGGAATAATATGCTGGCAGCTTCCGCGGGACAGGGTCATACTAACACTTCTGGGCTGGGTGGCTGGGGTGTGGCCGGTGGCCTGTGGCAGGTGTTGCTAACTGAAGAGACAGCACAGGCACCTCAGAGTCTGTCGGCTCCAATCTGAACAAATCCATGCCCCTGTGTTTGCTCGTCAATAGGCTACCCTTCTCAGACCTGCTGGG
Source organism: Manis javanica (assembly GCF_040802235.1). Taxonomy (NCBI): domain Eukaryota; kingdom Metazoa; phylum Chordata; class Mammalia; order Pholidota; family Manidae; genus Manis; species Manis javanica. Next base: position 12,274,639 of record NC_133160.1, on the reverse strand, counting down.
GGCTTCGTTTATGTCACCATCCTGCAACTTAATGCATCCCCAGGAGAGTAAGGCTTTTATAAAAAGGGATCCCTGGACACAGCATGGCATTAAGGGTGGGAAATGATGTATATGATGACATAAAGCTTTTGTGTAAGCCACAAATTCTCAGCATTTGAAAGCACAATTCTCAGAACCAGGAAGACAGAGGCTATTCAACCACACAAGGCACTGCGCAAGGAATCCAGATTATTTAGAGCAAATAATAACTAATCTACGGCCACGGTGAGAGTAATTTGGTGGAGAGTATAATTAAGGTGCATGAGGTGAGGACTGGGGAAGGGGCCACAGACAAGACACCAAGTGGGCGTCCCCCTCAGCTACAATGGTTGGACAGCAACACATCGTATCTGAAACAGAAGAGCTAAAAACTAGTGGTATGGAAGGAGTCTCCACATAATAACTGATGCACGGAAGAGTTTGGTAGGGGAAGGACTGAAGATAAGATAAAGGGGAAAAAAATCGAAACTCCAGGAAAAAGTAAAGCTATACAAGAACAGGAACGTAATCACAGTACACCGTTGGACTCATAACAAATGGCACAGTGTCCTAAGGATAGAGAGACAGATGACGGCATGTCAAGATTTCTTGGACTCGGCTGACAGCCGAAAGCGAGATGGCCCAGCTGCATTTACAGAGCAGTGTGCACAAATGACCTCAAGCCTGATGACGGGGTGGGCCTCATGGAGGAGGTGGGAAGGTGGGAAGGGCCAGAGGTCGGAGAGAAGCCGAGGGCATGGGCTGCCAAGAGGGGTCAAGAGACTGCCTCTAGGTGACAGAACAAGAACTAGAGAGTGCGCGATTTATCTGGCCATGGAAAGCCACACAGGCCCGTGAAATCGTGACATAAGCAGTTTGGGGGAGTGGGAGAAGAGAGGTCACCCATCACCCCAATTCAGATGCGCCAACCAGCAATGTCTAAAGATGAAGTCCAGAAACAGAAGCCGAGGGAAGTACACTACTTGTTGGTACAGAGCAAAGAACCAGACACATGGAAGGCAGCAGTGGAGGCTGCGACTGTTTTTCCAGGTACAACTTCACTTTCTCTAACTATATGCAGGTATTGCTTTAAAATTTTTAAATGAAAACACAGCAAGCAGGAGAGGCCCAGGCCACACCCAGGAAGCCCATGACCCCTACTCCTTCCTCCTTACAATTAGACTCTGCGTCTTACCACTCCGTGCCTGCTGTATACTGGCACCCCAGAAACCCCACTGTTTTTTAAAAACCCACCTTCCTCCACAAGATTTCATCAGTACTGTGACCAACAGCAAGAGCTGGCGGAAGTCAGGTTAGAAAGACAGTTCCACACGGGATTGAACGCGTGTCAGTCTTTCTGCTTTGACAAGACCATGGGCACAAATGGCTTTGGTGAGAAAATGGGGGCAAATCAGAGACTGGAGATGGCCTTCCGCCCAGGCCTCAAGGGACCTCCCACTCATCTCCCCCTCCCGCTCTCTGGGGTGTCCCTGCCACACTGCCCAAAACACTCTTTTCCAGCGGTTTCTGACAGGGAGCTCCATGGTGCCCCTACTTTGCTCATGCACCTCCATCAGGCCTCTTCCCAAGTCCTAAATGTGGACACCTCCTTTCACGTGGTCCCTGGTCCCCTTCTTTTTCTACCCAAGACCTTCGAGAAGGCCCCTTCAGATGTGGAAATTCCATGATTCTACCAATGAAGGCGGTCTTCTTCGCGAGACAAGTTTCCAAAACAGCCTTCAAGAATTTTAAATGTCCATGATCCTTCGTGACTGACGGCTCCACGCTGACTGTGCTGAGGCGTCAAGGTTGCGGTGAAGAAATTGGAAACCACTGCGTGAGCAGAGGAGCATATGAGAAGTGGAAAACCAGGGCCGGCCTGGAATGAATGGTCACTCTTAAAGACACCCACCTGGCTTGAGGAAGGTTTCAGGTTGTGCTGTTCAGTACAGTAGGCACTAGCCCTGTGTCGCTATTTAAATATAAATAAAGCTAAAACAAAATGTTAGCTTCGATTCCTCAGCCACACCAGCCTCAGTTCAGGGTCCACAACCACGTGTGCCAGTGGCTCCCACAGTGGACAGTGCGGATATAGAATGCTGCATCGCGCAGAATGTTCTAGGGGGAGATGCAGGGTGTCAAGGAAGGAGTGTGGAGATAGAGGAGGATGTTTACATGCCAAGGGAGGGAAGCGGCTGAGAGCACAAAGGCTTGCATGCCTAGGGGAGGCGAGGGGGACAGGACCCGGCCAATGCGCCTCTGACAGCACAGGCGATGCTGTGAGCTCACAGGGGCGATGGAGGGAGAGCTGGGAGGTCAGCCACCGAGCAGGGAGCTTGGAAATCACCCTATGGCGAGTGGAAACAGAGGCTGCCGAAAGCCATCTGGTACGATGACCGGGCTGGTGAGGGCCTCTGCTTCTGAGGTTAGTGATTAAGACTTTTGTGCACTGGTGAAACGAGTGTAACCTCTTGTGTCATTTTCTCCAGCTGAGCTGATGCTTGACTGCAGGTGAGTAAAAAGTGGGGTTCATCCAAGGTCTTGCCAAATCGACATGTTGAAAAAAAAGGCATGGGAGACTGAGTTATGTCAGCAAGGGTGCTGATGGCACGAGCCACAGGAACTAGGCTGGGGAAGGAGGGAGGGGAGTGGAAACAGGCGAGCTTGCAGGTCTGGAGGGAAGAAAAGGTCCACACTGGCAGCCCTGACTTTCTGCGGTGACCGGGGCCTTAGCTGGGCCACACAAAGCGGCCAGCACTCAACCAGTTCTGACTTACGGTTTCATGCAGTGAACCTAAGTATTCGGCACAGTGGCTGAGGGCATGGGCCTGCAGTCAGAGACCTGGACTGAGGCCCTGGCTCCGACAACTCCTCTCTGAGTTAACTGGGCCTCAACTACTCATCTGTATAATGGAAAGAGTAACTCTTCTCTCAGAGGTGCTGGGAATAAACGCAGTAAAGGCAAGTGAGTACCGCACACTCCTTAGTCAGCCCTAGTAAGTGCCCTTCTGACTCCCCTGGAGGCTCCATGAAGACAGGATCTTGAGCCTTGTTCACCTCTAAACCCCCAGGTCCTGGCACTCAGCAAACTCTTGTGCACCTCCAGCCCTCTGCAAAAAGCCCAGGGCCGTGCACCCTCTGAGAATCTAAAGCAGAACTGAGGATCTTGCCCCCCACACCCATCCGGTCACCAGACTCCTCCGGACCATTTACCCCTCCCCCACTCGCCTCGCACCAAGTCACTGGCCTGCTCTCTGCAATTTGATTCTTTCCAACCCCCTTGGGCACCCGTGTTTTTCAGGTCAGGGGGCAGCCAAAGAAGGCCTCCTGGCCAAATCCAGCCCAATGCCTGTTTCCTCAAATACATTTCACTGGAGCACAGGCAGACTTGTTTATTTATATATGACCTGTGTTTGCTTTCATCCTTTACCAGCAGAGTTACGCAGTTGCAACAGAGACCGTGTGGCCCACAAAGCTTAAGAGATTTACCATCTGGCCCTTTACAGAAGGTTTGCTGATCCCTGAGCTAAGTGATACCTCATTCACCTCAGAACTGGAATACGACGCCATCTCCCAGCCACCTTCCCGCACGCAGTCCATACAGCATCCCACACCCTGCAACTGCCCACCTTCCCGGGGCCGTGCTGACCCCACCCCACCACTCTGCGGCTCCCAAACCTTAACGGCACCTCCATCCGAAGCAGCATTTCCCCCACTTGGGCTCTTCTTAAACCTTTGCGATTCTGACCCATTCACAATCTCCCTAATGTATTTCTGATGTTTTTATTTAAGCTCACTTTAAGCGTAAACAGAACAGAAACTTTTATATCACCCCCAAAAGCACAAGGTAACCCTTTCCCTACACACAGGGAGACTCTACCACCAGACAGAATGGACACCAGACCAGACTGCAGGGTTAAGTTCCAGGCAGGTGCCATGCTGCTGAAAGCCTCAAATCTGCTCTGCCTTTGTTAAAAAGAGAAACTGGGGAATACCAAACGGCTGCAGAAGGCACCTAAGTACCAAACCGAACTTGTTCTCGGGAGGTGGAAGCAGAGGGCTGAAGGGAAGTAAGAAAGGAGCGACCTTTTCAGTAAGTGGTTCACCTTCTCTCTACAGTCAGTAAATGCCACTCCCTCTTACCTACGTCTCAGTCTGAATCTCTCTCCAGCCACCCTAAGGACACCCCATTTTCCTCTATGCACTTCATTCGCAGAAACGAAATAAAATTTTCGGTTTTCAGCTAAAGAACCATCCGGCACAGAGAAAAGATCCGGGAGCTCAGGGACCCTAATTAAGCAGAATGGTCCTCAAATAAGGACACCTTCTTTGAACCCTTCAGGAATGACCCAAAACTGGCTTAGGAGGGTACCGGAAAAAGACCCTTTGGACTAGAAAGGAGGACAGCTCACACCCCACAAGAGAAAAACTGAAGGTGACTCTCTGAAAATCCCCCAAAACAGCCTACCAGGTTATTCCCTGAGAGCAAAGATTCTTACAGAAAGATCACCTGCCTAGAAATTTTCTTCTTTTCTTTCAAGGCTCAAATGCGGGCTGGGACCCAACAAATAGAGTTTCCTGGGTTTCGTGTGCCGTGGTCATTTCTCTGAGGGCACAAGAACTGCCCGTGCATATCTGGCCCACCCCAGGTCACCTACAGGACCCTTGGTCCAAATCAAGGTTTATGTGGAACCCTAATAAACAAAGCAAACATAGGTAAATGCGGACTTGGAGAGGTGCCTGTAGGCTGCCTTACCCAGCCACTCCCTCTCACCCCGCAGTGACCCGCCCAGGGTACCCCCAAGGATCCCTAAGGATCCACAGAAGTTTGAAAACCATAAACCCTTAAGGTTCCTGAGAAAATGGCTTCCCGCTGCCCACATGGACTGTGATAGCACCATTCAACCACCAGGGGGCAACATACCCGAGCCTTGGTTGGAGCCTAAGAGAATGGAGGAGGGCGTCTCCCTGGAGCCAGAAAGGTCGAGGGTCTAGAAATACAAAAAGAGAGAGATGGATGCAAGGCACTGGGGCCAATGTAGCCCCCCAGAGAAGCCCAGAGATCCATGGGGATGCTCATCACTGCCCTCAAGGCGCCTCCGTGCCCTCTGTCTCGTGCACTCAGCCAGGGAAGGCCAGGTCGGCCGGGGTGACCCTACACCTGTCCTCTCCTGCGCTCTGGCTCCCAGAAGGAACAGGCTCGAACACAGCACTGGGGTGGTCCCGTACTGAACGCTACAGCCTCAGCTTCTAGAATATTCACTGCTTCCTCAACTTACAGCACTGACCTACCTTCCCCTCCAGATTTTGCCACATCCAAAAAGGAAGTATATTACATCAAAATTAGATCATTTCACTTTTATTCCACATTAACCTTTCTCTAGGCAATAGCATCAATAAAATCAAAGGGTTTTGACTGATGGGACAATGACTTTATTTTTTCCCTACTACACACTGAAATAAATACATATTAACAAAAATGTAAAAAATTATCAACACTGCCACCTAAAATAAGTTTTGCACACAATCCTTGTTACACAGACCAAGACACTGGGCAACCAGGAGACCCAGCCTTCCCTGTACAATACGGCAGCCACAAGCCACATGTGACTACTTGAGTTTAAATTAATTAACATTAAATAAAAGTAGAACTGCAGGTCCCTCTGGTCACATTAGCCACAGTTTAAGTGCTCAACAGCCATATATGGCCAGTGGCTACCATCATAGGTAGAGCAGATACAGAACCAGATACAGAACATTTCCATCACCACAGAAGCTTCTACCAGACAACACTCTTTTAAGCCTCAAGAGTTCCCAAGGAGCAGCTGCCGAGCCACACACATGCCACGCCCGCTGGTGATCAGGAGCCCTAAGAGTCTGTCACCCTCACTGCAGTCCACCTGCCCCATCCTGAAGACACGCAAACCTCCTACAACATGAGACTTACAGGGGTGGCAGGAATGGCTGGGGAAGGTCCTGAGACTCTGCTCAGCCCAAAGGCAACACTGGCCAAAGGCGAACGGATACTCACGGAGCCACTGTCCTTGCTTTTCTCGGCTGTCGTCTCCTTCTCTTTCGAGGCGCTGGCTGTTTCCGAAGAGGCTGGCTGTGTGCTGGAGGAGCTCCCCTGGGATGACTTGTTTAGTGTTTCCGAGCTCACCTCGCTGTCTGCTTCCTGCTGAGGCGCAGTAGCTGGGGGCAGGCAATGGGGGAAAGCAGCCTTGTAGAGTACAAGCCGAGTGCAACGGCTTCGGGACCTGCAGGGGAGCCCCACTCCGCACGAGGCGGTGTGCCGGCTCAGGACACCTCTGACCCAGCCACCATCTGTAACAGGCAGCTGCTGCTCAGGTACACCCAGGGCACAGGTACAGGCCCAAAGTGGCCAGTACTCCGAAGTTTTCCAGAAGCTGGAATTCCAGAGTGTGGGTGAAAATACGTTCACTTTTAATGATTAGCAGTTCCAGTTTTAATAAATCATTCTGGAGACAAAAGCATGTTCACGGAACAAGAAGCCCATCAGCAGAGCCAGCATATAACTGCCGACCTAGAATTACTCATTTTATCATTTTTCATTTTAGAACCATTTCAGCCCCACGGACTTGCTTCCTTCTGAAGAAGAGCAGGGAAATCCATGTGAAAAGCAAGCACCACAGACAACGAGCATCTGGAGATGACAGAAACTTGGATAAATTCAGAAACAAGGCTTTTGAGAGAAATTTCAGAAGGACGGACAATTTGGTGCCACAAAGACAGGAAAGCAGAGGGACATTTTGGCCACCTTGCAGTAACAGCAAAAGGGTCATCAGACACATTTCAAAACTTAGGGGAATTTAACTCTACCGCAGGAAGGGATTTAAAGGAGCTTTTAAGAAGATAACCTCCCTCAAGAAGGTTGAAGGACCCAGTCATGCGTGTTCACTATTGCCTTTTTAAAACTAAAATAACAAAAAGAGCTCCTAAAGCAGAAGTTGGCAAACTAGTGCTGCCCTTTTTTTTGACACTTCCCTGTGCCTTTATTGTCTTGTAAATGAATGTCCAAGTATACCACAGGTTCATCTGAGTAACACAGCAAGGGTTGGTTATAATAAATAGATGACCATCAAATGGCATGTAAAGAAATGTGAATATTCCTAGACTCCCAGACCTGCTTGGCCAAGGGAGAGACAGTCAGAGGCATGGCTAATAGGAATGGTTTTGTCAGGGGCTCTATTTAGAAGTATGTCTGCAACGTAAAGCCCGAGGGCTCCTCCCTTTCCCTTGACCATTTCTGTGCTGCTGCCCGTGCGTGGCTACTGCTTCCATCTGTTGCTGCCAGTGCTCTTGTAGTGCCGCCTATTTTTGTAAATGAAGTTTTATTGAACAGAGCCATTTACATATTGTACGGCTACTGTCAGCCTCCCAGGAGTCTAGCAGTTTTGACAGACCACATGGCCCAAAATCCTCTGGACCTTCACAGAGGAAGTCTTAGTCACTCATACATTGTCTTCGGAAATTCTGCCGATCCACAGACACACTACCTCATCCTAGTATTTATGTAGTTTCTATTCAAGTAAGTTCTTTAAGATGAGGACTCTCAATTTTAACCATCTAAAGTTAATATTATTTGTGATAAATGAAAGTGAATTATAAAAGTGAACTTTGAAAGTATTAATAATAATTCTAAATTAGACAGTGTGTCCTGAGGGAAGCTTCCAGTGTGAGGCGTACTTGCTCTGTGTTAGAGGGTACAAAGATTAGTCCCAAACCAGTATTTTTTCTTTCACGTAAGGATTGAGAATCCATTTAAGTAAGCCATGAGTTCAGTATTACCTAAAAAGCAGGATTTCTCAGCTTCAGTACTGTCGACATTTGGGGCCAGATCATTCTCTCTGTGGGGCCATCCTGCACACTGCAGGGTGCTTGGCAGCAGCACCCCCTCTGCCCTCTGGTGCCAGAGCTCCCCTCCTCCAGATGTGACAATCGCAAATGTCTGCAGTCACCACCAATGTCTTGGGGTGGCAGGGGGATCGCCCCCTAGAGGGGAACCACAGCAACTCCCAGGAAGCTGAGATCTCCTGGGCTGTCGTGACAAGCCATGCTCTGGCAGAGAACGCAAAGGAGACCAGAGGTTTGAAACGCCCATGCCAAGTCGCAGCCATGTGGCTACATGCTGCTCTCTGATGTGCAAGAGACACAGCTGTTTGTGCGTGAGATGGGCAATGGCCTGGCTGGGCAGGCCACCCTTGGGGAGCCCCCTCTGCGGCCCACGCCCACCCACGGCAGCCTGGGCCCGCGGTACCTGACTGAGTGCAGGACTTCATGTGCTCAGGCCAGTGGGCCTGCTGGCAGGGGTAGTCACAATAGCTGGTGTTCCAGCAGCAGTAGAAAATGGCCTCCTTCTTGCAGTTGGCGCACCACTGTTTCTTCTTAGTCTCATCCACCGCCTGCTGCTTCTCCAGCTCCAGCTGCTTCTTCACCTCGGCGATGAGCCGGTCCCGCTCCTGCTCCAGGCTCTGCCGCATCTCGGCCATGGTCAGCTCTGGTGGAGGAGGGAAGAGACACCGGCCTCTTCACCTGCCCCCCTTCCGGGGCATGGAGTTCTTCACACCGATCAGATCAGCGGGATGGGGATTCCGACAGACCCAGCTGTGTGACCCCGAGTGAGTAACCTCACCTCCCTAGGCCCCAGTGTCATCTGTGAAAATGGGCATGTTCATCAGACTGACCTGAGGGGGCTGCTTGTGACAGTGAACACAGGTCCCTGGCAGGGAGAGAACCACAGCCCCCGGGGATTCTGTGCAGAGACCTCAAACCCTCAAAACAATTTCCACTGAACTCTGAGTTTTATCCATCAAATACTTACATAACACCTACTATACGCAGGTGCTCTCCTAAGCACCTTGTATTAACTCACCTCATCCTTACAGCAATCCTATGAAATTAAATTACAGCAATCATGAAATTAAAAAACAAGAACAACAGGACACCTCCAAAAACCACCATGGAAGAAAAATAACCCCTCATGAACAAGACCAGCCTTCCTGCCAGTCATATCTGCCTAGGAGACTACAAGCCATGGCAAGTTATGGACAGTCTACATGTATTTTTCAAATGTACGGCCAATTATTTAAAAATGGAGAGATTTGCATAATAGATTCTTCGACTTTACTAGAGACACAAGAAGCAACAATATCCTCATCAACTTCCTGCACAGCAACAGCTGAAGAGAGGAGGGCCCCTCTCCGTCAGCTAAAGGGCTGGAGTCTGCAATGCGTGATTAAACACACATCACCTGTGAGCAGGTGGGCACACCTGGGCATGCCTCCCTCACAAAAGACCTGACAGTTTCCAGCACTCTTGCTTCTGGAGCTGATACTGCAGGTTCAAGTTTCTGCAGAAACCACTCTAGCTTCGGGAAGAAAGCTTTTAACAGCACCTACACAGAATGGTGGACCTAAACAGCAGTCAATCCAATCCAGGGACTAAGAAAGCAGCTGTGTCCACAGTGTGAGCCACGCAGGAAGTCTGCAGGAATTTGTTAAAATGCCTGATACTCGATGGTTAGGAGGGAAAGTCTGAACCTGTGTGACTTTGAGAAACTTCCTTAACATGTCTGTGCATCAGTTTCTTCACCTGAAAACTGGGATAATGGAGCCCTTTCTCAGAAGGGCTTCTGTGAGAATTAAATCAGTGAGTGCATGAGAAAGTACTAAAAACGGTTCCTGGCACCATGTGGGAGTTCCGCAAGTAGGAGCTGGTACTCCCACCATCACCCTGTTGCTGAAGTTCGAATTTCAAAGAGAGGAAAGGAGGGTTCCAGCTAACCCCTGCTTCTACACCAGTTTCTCCAGCTCAGAGTCTCCAGGACTCTGGGGTCTCCCCAGGAGTGGTCCATGCCCCTAGCCTACTTCTGACTCCAGAGGTGCAAGAAGTTCACATCCCAAACCTTCCTCCATGCAAACCAATCCACCAGCCTTACCCAAGTTGTGTTTCATCTCAGAGAGCTCTTGCTGGTGCAGCCACTGAAGCTTCTCTATCTCGATCCTCAGCCTTCGAATCTGTAACAAGGGATAGTAAGATTCTGAGAAAGAGTGTCTAGGGGGTGCTGCTGCTCACCAGTGGGGCTCACCAGTCTGAGCTCTGCCTGGCTGTGAGGGTCAATGCCACGTGGTGAACTGAGGAGCACGCAGGTGACCTGGGCCCCTCTTCCACAGCTGCTGTCCAGAGAGGTGTGCACCAGTGTCTTAAACCAAATCCAGGAGAAATTCTGCTTCAGAAAACAAAATACAAGCAGCCCGTCTTTTCCAAGAAATACTGGCTCCGGGAAAAGCCACTGAAAAGTGCAAACAAGGGCCAGGTTTTCAAAAACAAAAAAGTTGGGATTAGGACTTTGACCCCCAAAAATGAAACTAAAACAAACAAAAGTAACTTTATTCTATCTCTTACCTACCAGTTTAGGTAGGGTCCATAGGCAGTCACCTGAAATTCCAAAGCCTAACATAGGTATTTTTTGGCAGAGGGTGGTAAATTCATTTGGAGGGGGAAACAAATAAACTCAGCCTGAACCAGTATGAGGCCATTTGCAGTGTTTAATAATCGCAGTGGTTCTCAGCTGGGGTGATTTTGCCCTCCCCTCTCTATGACTCTCAATGTCTGGAGACATCTGGGGTAGTCACATCTGGAGGGGGTGCTACAGGCCTCTAGTATTCAAAGGCCATATTGCTGAACACATTACTATGGACAGGAGAGCCCCCATGACAAAATATTATCTGGCATCAATGTTAGTTGAGAAACCCTGACTTACCCCAGGTAGTATCAACAACTGTACATTTCACTGCAGAAATGCTGCATGTAGTGGGGGCAGTAGGGAGGGCTGCATATCACTTCTTTAAAATGTGAAAAATCCCAGCATGCAACTGGATTCAAAGTTTCAAGTGAGACCCTATGGATCCCCACTTTCAACCCTATGCCAGTTCTTCAACTGAACAAAGAGAAATGAAGTATGGTAGCAGGGAGGGAGGTTTTCCAAAGTCCACATTTCCCCTTCTCATCTGACATGCCCAGCATAACTGTACAAGGGTCACATGAGCAAAAATATGTGAGGGGATTTATTGATTTCTCTCTGGGCCCCTCTCAAACCTTTATAGTCATATTGTTCTCTGCTGATAGCCCACGAGGACTGCTTCCTGAAGATTTTCTCTTGTTTATCTGAGTGGCAGCTTAGCCCTGCCAGGCCCCCTCACAGGTCAATGGCTTTATGTGCATGAAATTCCCACAATTTTCCAACATCATTTCCAAAGACCTCAAGAAATCCTGCCACATGTCATTTTACCTGGCGACCTGTTTGCATATGGCTGCCAGTGAATATGCCGAAGAGCAAAGTTCAGGGAGGTCTATTTCCATAAATGGTCGCTTCATATGGACATTTTAATGTTTAAATGTTTAAGCACTCCACTCCCCAGGCAATCCCGTAACTGTGGAGGGCCAGTATACAAACTCTAAAGATAACAAATACACCTTACACAGAAAGGCCCAGGCTTAAGGAGATCAAGCAGCAATTTTACATGGAGCCGAAGAAATGGTTTCTGGTTTCACCAGAGGGGTAACTCAGGCTCTGGTTTGGCTCTTTTATTAGAAGTGAACCGAACACACAAGCCTGAGAGTCAGCCTTCAACTAAGGGCAGAAATCCCCTCACCAGCACCACCATCAGCAGAGCATGTGTGGCCTAGTTCCAGAGAAGCTTCTCCACGGCACCATTTTACAGCAGCCCATAAAACACCCTTAAGCAGGGAAGGAATTCACGTGTCACCTCTGACCTCAGCTATTGTGCTTCCAGTAGTGTTTTTAGAAAGATCATTGTATATTTCTGTCATGGTTCCTTTTATTGCATCCATCATCTGAAAGATAAAAAAAACAGAAGAAACAGTTCGGGTGATCACCTCCCTGAAAGCTTTTCTAAGCGAAACACATATAAAACCCATCTATATAAAGCAGTGGTTCTCAACTGGGGCAATCTGGTCCTTCACACGCCATGTGACATTTTTGGTTGTCAGACTGGTCAGGGAGGAAAGGGGGCGCTAGTGACATCTAGTAAGGTGGAGGCCAGGGACATGCTAAATATCCCACAGGCCCAAAACAGGCCCCACAACAGAGAATTATCCAGCCAGTGCTGAGGCAGAAACACCCTGGAATGAGCCAGGGTAGGCATCACCTATCCATTCCCTGTCTCTCACGGCAGGAGTAGTTCACAAGCACAAAGCTCACTTCCATGGCCACAGGCTAACTAGGGAGGCCAAATCTGGCCCCCAGATATGTTTACTTTGTTTTGGCCAGCACAATGGGTTCAAGGGAGGGACTGTTTTATAAATCTTTCCCCTTAAAAAAACAACTGTTTTTATTGTGATGTTATTCATATGCCACACCATTCCCGCATTTACAGTGTACAGGTCAATGGCTTTTCGCATATTCAGAGTTGTACATCCACCCCCATAATCAATTTCAGAAGCTCTCCCTGGCCCCAAAAAGATCCCTCATCCCCCAAGACTCCCTTGGTCCCCCTACCAAATCCTGGCAACCAATGATCAGCTTTCTATCTCAATGGATTTGCTTCCTCCAGGTATTCCATACACGGAATCCCACTATCTGGTCCTTGTGACGGCCTTCTTGGATTTAGCACAACGTTCAACACTCATCTGTGCTGCAGGGTATATCCGGACGTCACTCCTTTTTATGGATGACACTACAGTCCACTGCGTGGATACAGTTGGCACGTTACTGGAAGGCCTTTTCTCATTCACTGCCCTGCCAGTTAGTCTCCCATCTTCTCTTCCTTTAACTCTCTGACCACTGGAGGCATCAGCCAGTTCATGCTTAGGTCCTTGCAGCAAGCATCCGGATGTCTGCTGCCCCGATGGGTCTGAGCATGACTTTCTCTTCTACCAGCTGACCCTCCCCCACCACAGGAGAGAGGAGGGGACAGGAAACCAAACCAGATCTCAGGCCTGGCCTGGCTGCTACGTCTCCCCTGTGCCTTGGAGTTTGTTACAATTGACTAACTAAGAAGGCAAGACAAAGCGCATGTTACATCTGAGCCCAAAATTTGTTCCCCCCATTACCTTACCACCCAATACTCTCTGAGCCTCAGTTTCCCCATGTAGAAAACAAGGCTAATATCGGGGTGCCTACCCTCTTAGGATGTGCTAGCCACAGGAAAACTGTGGCTCAGTACCTTCCAGAGTAGATGTTCAGAAAGAAATCCCCATTCATCTTAGTTTTACAGAAACTGAAATTCACATGAGCATATAATTGCAAAACTGCAAACCTCCAAAATAGTAACCTAAATGCACCCTAAATGGGAGGAAAATGAGTAAGAGATCTGTTCAGATTTCCACCCCCAGGTTGTCTCAGGGGCTGCACAGGGACCTGCCAGGAAAAACACTTTGTGCTTTATGCAGCTTTCCAGTCAGCCATGCTGTATGGGCCTCCTTACCCGACTACACCACTGCATCAATTTAAAATATTAGAACTAAATTGCTTTACAAGAAAATTTTAGAAAGTGGGTGAAATTCAATATGTTACTAATGCAACGGTTATATTCTATTTTAAAGAAATCACGAATTTGTGGACTGACATTCCCTCTTATTTCCAAAAATAGCAAGGAACTCAATACTAATAAAGAGCCCTCTTCTGCCAAAACACACAAATCATGAGTCTTCAACTCCAGGTCACCTTGGAGACAGCGAAGTTCATCAGCTCCAAAAATATGTCACTGTGTTCATTTTCTTAAACTGCAAAGAAAATGTCCATCAAACAAAGTTCATTCCACTATTTGCCTCAAAGAGTAAAGGGGGCTGCAGAGGTAATGCAATAAAAATGGCTGCAGGGGTTGAGAAAACTAGCTCCGCACAAACCACTAGCCACAACTACGCAGCTGGCCTCAGTTTTCCCACCTGTAAATAGACAGCTTGGAGCAAATCAATGGAAAACTGATACAGGGGTCATTTGCAAGCAGAACAAGAGACCATTCAGACAAGATATCTCCTATCAATAATGAAAAAAGTATCCCCTCCCTTTCAATTCTCTTGTAAACCCACAGATCACGTTAGGAAGAAAGTCTCAAATGTTTGATACTATCCTGTAACAATTTTCATGACAATCTCTCTTCAACAAAAGGAGTGTGGTCTTGGGCTTTGAGCCTTGACAGTAACAGGATCTGGCAAGGTTAAACTTAATTCTTCTTTGCATCCATTTAAGTAAAATTTAATTTAAATAAAAATATTAAATCAATACTAGTTCAGGTGGTGAGCAGGTAAAGGCAAAAAGTCTTGGGAATGGCATTATTTTTATATAACTTTTAATATATAACATATACTGTGTATAGCAAATCTATATAATATATAGATTATAGATAGTCTATTATATAGATTATATTATATAAAAAATAATTCTAAGTTGATGGTTATAATATATATTTTAAAATATATTATGTATTTATTTATATTTTTTAATATATAAAATAACTGACACCTGACTCCTACCTGTTCTGAAACTCGGTAACTCTGTAACAAGTCATGCATTTTATTCAAAAGGGAAACAGACCCAGTAAATAAGGGACAAAGTTATCCCCAAAACCAGTTCTGATTCTCTCATAGGCCACACTTAATCCTAAGTGGGGTTGCTTTAAAAAGCCACAAGTAAGAACATTCGGTTTGTGGACACTGCACATCTACGATCAGCAGGCTTTGTGTAGATCCACAAATCAGCTCAAAGCCACACTCTCTAGATCCTGGCTGCTGCCAATTCCAATCCCCGTTCACCCATTCGCTGACTGTGGCCCCAGTGCACAACCCCCTGGAGCCTCAGTTTTCTCATCTCTAAAATGAGGATGATACTAGTATCCACCTCATCAGGTTGTCAGGAAGACTGAGAAATTACCAAAGTGCTTAGAGCAGTGCCTGGCCCAGAGTAAACGCCATGCACACTTTAGTTATTGCTGGCATCATCTACCCAGTGTGACAGGCAGACCGTCTGATGGCCTCCCATGATCCCAGTGCTCTGGTGCTTGTGGCCTTGTGTCATCCCCCACCTGTGGCGTGGGCGGGCTTAGCAACCTTCTTCTAACCAACAGAATACGGCAAAGGATTCGTCACTTCTACGATCAGGCTGCATGACATCCTGACTTCCATCTTCCTATCAGACTCTTGCTGGCTCTGATGAAGGCAGCTGCCATGCTGGGAGGGCTCATACAGCCAGGAACGGAGGGCAGCCTCCACCCAGCTGGGAACTGAGGCCCTCATCCCAGCAGCCCTGCTCATAATCACCTAAGTGAGTCAGGAAGTGGACCCTTTCTCAGTCCAGCCTTTAGATGAGACCCCAGCCCCACAGACACCTGACTGCAGCCTGCAGAGGCCCTAAAGCAGGGAACCCAGCTGAGCCAACCCAGACTCCCAACCCACAGAAACTGTGAGGTAAGAAACGCATGTTGTTTAAAGTTACTACACTTTGTGGTAATTTGTTATGCAGCAATAGATACCTAACACACCTAGATAAAAGGAATAAAAAGAAACTGGTAAAAAAAAAATTATATGTGTATGTCTCTCACCCTCCAGAACTAAAAAAAGAGTGTACCTTTAACACAATAAAGCAACTCTTAATCATGAGACTTTAAGGGATTCTAAAAACAACTATTCTCAACTACTATCACCCATTCTCTTTATAAAATTGAATTGTTTATTCATTAGTAAACAATTAGTAATCCACTCATTAGTAGAGAGGAAGTTACTATTATTCTCTACTTAGTAATTTACTAAACACTTTTAGATTGTTACTCATTAGCTATTAATAGTTACAGACAGTAATAAGCCCAATGGAGATAAGTTAGGGAGCACCATGCATTCACTTGGCAACTCTGTCTCCAGTACCTACTGTGTGCCAGGCACTTTTCTAGGCCCTCGAGGTGAACAAAACAGATGGAATCCTGCCCTCACGGGGCTGACATTCTGGGGATCCTTACTAGCGAGTGTTCTCTTTAGAGCGCCCTCACGGGACTCGAAGGATAGCGGCAGGATTCACTCCCCCCATATTCAGCAACAAGCACTGCCTTCAGTCCATCTTGGTTCCTGGAAATAACTAGCTACCGGCATCATACCTTGCAAGTTGTTTCTGTCCCATGTGGCTTTTAACTAACCATGTGGCTGCAAACTAACCTCTCGGTCTACTGTTCACCAATGGAGTGGTATTTGTGCTAGCACTTAAGGAAAATCTGTCCTTGATTGAGTGACTTGCGTTCTGAAGGGTGATTTTCACTCTTATGTCATGTTCCTGTTACATACTGACTTTAGAATCTAAGGCCTCTCAGACAAAGATTCAGCCCATTCTATGTTTCACTCCTTAGCTCTGACTTCAGACCCTAGTGGAAGGATTTGGTCATGGGAGATCCTCCAGAAACACAAGGTAGGCCCTCCTCAACACCCCCTAAAACTGCGAGGCCCTGCTCCCAACCAGGCCGCCACCAGCACTCACTTTGCTAGTGTACTTGGCAATGTCCGCAGCAACATCTGCCGAGGCGGTGGCGATGGGCAGGTCGGCGCTGACTGAGGATGCGAGGCTGCTCGTGGTCCCTGAGCTGGTGACCAGGGGTGACGACTGAGTGCTGGTCACCAGGGTGATGGTGGAGGTGGATGGGCTCTGTGTGATCTCCTTCTGCTGGACAGCTAGGAAAGCAAAGGGTCCTGGTCACTCACTGCCATGGGAAGGGCCCACCCAGCCCTAAGCCGTGGGGAGGGAGTAGAGCCCGACACATGTCCTTCAAACTTTTCTACTCTCCAGGGATGAGGATGCCCCCGTTGACCGAACTCCAGCCAGGCCCCTCTAAGCGCTTCCTCGAGGAGGCCTCAACCTTGGCTGGCAAAGACTTGAACAAACACTACCGTGACCTCCAACAGCTCAAGGCCACACCCCTGGGATGACCCCAGTCCCCCTATTAAATTTCCTGAGAAAACTCAAGACTGCACAGGGGTTTACTGTCCAGCGAACACCTGAGGATGCACCCCTGACTCCCAGCCTCTGGGAGGGGAGGAGCCTAACTTGTACAGTTACCAGTTAGCAAACGCAGCTGGGTTTCAGTGGACCAACTCCAACTTCTCATTTTGGATAATTTTTCATTTCCCTGACTCAATACTGAGTCCCCACTCACGTCCCTACTCACTATCTCTTTAAAGTGCCCAGGCCCCTGTACACAAATCAGAATGGACTTCAGTTCATGCTGGACTTTTTCCCTATTGCAACAGTAAATTACTGGTTAAAATTTGTCCTTACCACTTGAACTAGAGTCGAGCTTTATCTCTGACGAAAGACAGTCTGGAAATTGAGAACCATTCCGTCAATGAGCATCCTCTTACCCGCACCGACATCCCCCTGGGGAAGCTCATAATGCTTTCGGGCTATGAAGAAGACTGGGACGGGTCACCCCTATCTCAGGTACCCTGGGTTCAGTTCTGCTCCACCAACTCTAAACAGCAAAACCAATCTAGCTGTTGGTCCCCCAGCCAATCTCTGAAGGGTTTCATTGGAGGCCAATTCAAGATCTGGTTGCCTTTCAACCTCGTTATTCTGCTGCTACTTTTTAAGAGTTCCACTCTCACTGGAGTGCACTCACCATATGAGTTTCAACCAAGGAGCCCAACCTTCAAGGACCTAAAGGCAGATCTCCCCATGGAACAAGATCTACATCAGCATCACAGAAGTTGTGCACACCGGCACCCATCAGGTGGGCTACCTGTCTGGCCTTACGTCAGCTCCAGATGGAACCTCCCCTCCCATGAGGCTGGTGGGAGTTTTGATCTGCAACTTCAGCAACTGGGTTTCGATGCTGATTCTTCTTGTGCATATGGGTAATCCCAAGTTATTAAGGTAACCTTTCTACCAACTTCTCACACTGTATTCTTTCCAAAATAATACCAAGAGGTTCGCAGATATACACAGGATATTTTTGATACAAAGGTATTCATTGCAGCACTGCTTACAAGAAGAAAACATTGGAAGCAACCTAAATGTTCATTAGTAGGGGAATACTTTAAAATAAACTATGGAATACTATGCAGCAGTCCAAAAGAACAAGGTAGAACTCTATGTATTGACACAGACAGACCTCCAAAACATGCTGATGGGTTAAAAACAGAAAAAAAAAAAAAAAAGGAAGGCAAGTATGGTACCATTTTTATGTTTTAAAAAAGAAAAAAGAAAAAGTAATATTTTTATGGAATGTTATATATACATCAAATATATATGCACACATGCATAAAAAGATTTTACAGTTAACAGCAGTCCCTGCGAAAGGGTGCAGAATGAAATGGACGGTCAATCAAGACAATAGATTTCTGTGTAAGTATTTCACCCCCTTTCTCAGAAGAACATATGCATGTAGTTTATAAAACGAAAAATAAAAAGATAAAAGTAAAAAAGCAGGTCCTAGAACAGTTTTTAAAAATAACGTCAAATGGAATGTGTAAGGCCTTCAGGTGACCCACGGCCAAGAAACAAAGGGGAACCAAAAAATAAAAATAAAAAAATAAAAAAAAACACTCGTTTTTCTCCTGTGGATGTGGCCACAAGGGAGTGGGCACCACGGAGAGCAGAGGGGGAGGCTCGGTACCTTTCACAGCCTGTCTGGTCTGATATCTTGTCCCCTGGGAAGACAGCGGCTGCTGCTGGTTTTGCTGCTGCTGATGCTGGCGCTGCATCTTCTGCATGTGCCACTTTTGGGAGGACGTTTGAAACTTACTTGCTGAGTTCCACACGACCCGCTGCACGGCCGGGGCAGTCTCCTTCGGTAAAAGTGGCCTCTGCTTTTTCACCGGGCTTCCCGTGGCGGCGGCGGCTGGGGCCGTGACCGTGGACGTGGTGCTGGTGGCGGCCGTGACACCAGCCGTGGGAGTTTGGGAGGAAGAACGGGTGAGGACCGGCGTTTCGGTGGGAGACTGGCTGCCCGCCGTAGTGGCTGGTGGAGCTTTACCTACAACTAAAGCCAATGCATGAAAAAAAAATAAACAGAAAGAGGCTCGGACTGGGGGTTGCCTGCAGGGTCTCTAAGCCAGCAAGTTCTGGTTGCTGGGAACTCCAAATAAATTCAACTGGGTATCAACAACCAAAAAACAAATAACCTGATTAAAAAATGGGCGGAGGATATGAAGAGACAATTCTCCGAAGAAGAAATTCAGATGGTCAACAGACACATGAAAAGATGCTCCACATCACTAATTATCAGGGAAATGCAAATTAAAACCACAATGAGATATCACCTCACACCAGTAAGGATGGCCAGGATCAAAAAGATTAAGAACAACAAATGCTGGCGAGGATGTGGAGAAAGGGGAACCCTCCTACACTGCTGGTGGGAATGTAAGCTAGTTCAACCATTGTGGAAAGCAATATGGAGGTTTCTCAAAAAACTAAAAACAGAAATACCATTTGATCCAGGAATTTACCCAAATACAAGTTCTCAGATTCAAAGACACATGCACCCCTATGTTTATCGCAGCACTATTTAAATAGCCAAGATATGGAGGCAACCTAAGTGTCCATCAGTAGATGAATGGGTAAAGAAGATGTGGTACATATATACAATGGGAATACTATTCAGCCATAAGAAAAAAACAACTCCTACCACTTGCAACAACATGGGTGGAGCTGGAGTATATTATGCTCTGTGAAATAAGCCAGGTGGAGAAAGACAAGTGCCAAATGATTCCCCTCATTTGTGGTGTATAACAATGAAGCAAAACTGAAGGAACAAAATAGCAGCAGACTCACAGACTCCAAGAAGGAACTAGTGGTTACCAAAGGGGAAGGGTATGGGAGGGTGGGTGGGGAGGGAGGGAGAAGGGGATTGAGGAGTATTATGTTTAGTATACATGGTGTGAGGGGTCACGGGGAAGACAGTATAGCACAGAGAAGGCAAATAGTGACTCTGTGGCATCTTACTACACTGATGGACAGTGAACTGCATTGGGGTATGGGTGGGGACTTGATAATATGGATAAATGTAGTAACCACATTGCTTTTTCATGTGAAACCTTCATAAGAGTATATATCGATAATCTTAATTAAAAAAAATCATCTGGGCAAGTACGCATCAGGGGAGGAGCCCACACTCGCCTTACACACTCAGGCCACGTCTGCAGCACCTACCTCCTGGTATCGGCATCCCTGAGCAAGCACCCTCTTGCCTCTGAGACCAGTACCAAGGCCTCAGGGGGGAATGAGGCCGCCGCCCCCGACCCCTGCCCTCAAGCTGCCCACCAACTACTGGATGAACATGATCACTGCAGGCATCTTGGTTTACCGTTACAACTGGGTAATAAACACTTTGAGGAAGGCTCAGTCAAAATCAATCCAGAGATTAAGAGAAACCCTTTGTCAAGGGAACCTAGAAAGCATGCACTCCAAACAACTAGATGGCTTCCTAAGGGCCAAAGCATCAGGTAACATTAAGTGACCCACAAAGAAAAGAGTCCCTTTAATCTCTTCTGATTCCCTGCAAGACAGAGTCTCAGCGTGATGCCGATAACCTGGACACCTAACACTAAAGGGAATTCCGACCCAAGGCAGTACGTTCCCGACACAATGCTATTTATCTAGCATTTAGGGGCTTTGCTTTTGTTCTGACTGTATTTAGTCCTGCCACCACCTTTTATGTACAGTAGGCAATCTGGTTTACCTATTGTGTGGTGGTCAAATTTAAGTCTAAAATAAATGAGTTTTGTTTTTTTCAAGAGTGAGTTGCTTTAAATAAAAATATTCAGTGAACCATTAAACAAGCAAGACTTGGGAACGGCAAAAATAATGAATGTGAATGACACCAGTTTGGTAAAAGCTGCCTTAGGGAGAATATCTTGTGGGAGGACCCTGGCTACTGGGGTGAGGGGTGGGATTTCAACAGGCAGAAGTGGGAATGTGGAGGGCAACAGCATCAGCCAAGACCCATCTAAGAAAGGCAGCGTTCGGGTAAGTGAGGGTAGGCAGTACGGAGGAGGGGCCCGAAGGCAGATGAGTCAGAAGCAGCAGCGTGGAGGGGTTGACCGCGTGACTGCTCGCTTGTAAGAGGCGGGTGGGTTTTACTGCAGAGGTCCCAGCCACCAGGGAGGTGAGCTTGCCCCAGAGAGGATCACACACGAAACACGGGTGCAGGTCAGCACCCCAATCTTAGGCGACATGCCTTGATGTCTAGCTCCTTTTAATAAGAATTGCGCCTATCTTTTCAGGTTTATATAAGCCAGAAGGACATGCGAGCTTGATTGTTCCAGTGAGGATTTTTCAGTAAGCTGTGGGTTTTGGGAAGTCAAGGCAAGTGAGAGCAAAAGACAGGCCGACTTCTGCCGCAGGGGCTTTCCTGATGCTTATCACATCTGGCTGGCCTCCTGCTCTGCTGGAAAGGAGAATTCAGCCAAGTTCATGGGCAAGAGCACGGGGTGCGGCTGGAAGGAGGGCTCTTCCTGCAGTGAAGAGCCCTGATACTTCCCTGGGATGACCTGCCAGACACTGGATAGCGCCCACCCATCCCAGTGCAGAGGCAGCCTTAAACCCAGCTGCCACCCTGGCAGGGTTTCCAACCTGCAGAAGCACCATGGATGCCTCCCTTTTCTGTCATGGGACCAAAAGTACAGCATTATTTTCAGTGAGCTGGCCCAGCCACCCCCCCACACACACACCCCGCACCCCCCACCCCTGCAAAGGGCAACCACACCAAGGTCATTTTCACTCGCCTAATTTGCAAAACCAAACAGCTGGTTTGCGGAGGGGTTACTGCTGCACAGTAGTCAGGGCTGGCCCTCTTTTCCAAATAAAACACCGGAGGGTGCATCTGAAACAATTCTAGGTTCAAAGCACTCCTTGGGGTTATCATTTAGACACGAAAATATCTTGATTTCTAGGGAATTATGATGGTTTATGGAGGGAAAAAAGGCTCTAAGAAATTCCATTTGTCCTAGAAATTCAGGAGTGTATCATCAATCACCTACAGCCAAAAAGAAAGGGTGAATGCCTTAAAGGCCAACAATCCAGAAAGTACCCCATCTAATAACCCTTCTTATTCCAAAGTTTGCTCACTGTCTAGAAACCTAAAGGGAGGACTTTAGAGGAGGACAGAAGTTATTCATGCTACAGGGCAGGCATAGCAAAGGTCTCTAAGCACACTCCCTTCGCTCCTGGTCTGAGATCACTAAGCTGCTCTGCTGAGGAGCAGGACATATTCATAATCTACACGTAAGCTACATTCCGAGCTGCAAAAGGTAAGTTGGAGGTCACAACAGCAACACTCCAAAATGCCCTTTACTTAGTAAACCCCTAAGTGAAAGCACATCATTGGAAAGATGCTCTACTGCCTCTGATACAAAGCCCATTCCTCAAGACCAATCCTCCATCAGGGGGTTCTGGATTTAAGGAGAGTCAGTCTTGCCCAATCCCTGGGATGCTGCTCTAACTGAAGTATATTTTAGAATCATCTGCAGCTTAATTGCCCACCGTACACTTACGATCTCCTGGAGAAATTTCCTTCAGACATCAGTGTGAGGAACAGTTCTGTCTCATTTAATCTATCAACTGGAATGCTTTTATTTTTTGGAAAATATGAGACCTTTTAAGAGGCTGTTTTCCTTTTGCTTTGACTGCTAGGAAGCCCAAAGCCAAAATGGAAACCCAACTTCACTAACTCTGAAGACTGGAACAGTATGTATTTCCTGAGATATCTCACTATTCTACCTTCATCTTTTACCCTGATTTACTTGCATTTTATGGTTATATATTGTGAACGTGTCACAAATCCTTTCTGGAAGAGCAAGGGACCTAAAACCAATCAATCAAAAGATCCGCTCCAGAAAAAACGAGCCATGTATCATTCACAGGAGCACTACCATCTACACCCAATGTTCCCTTAAACCTCATGGAATAAACACTATTACTCCTATAGTTTTCTGCAACATCAGACGCAATCCCTCATACTCCAATCCACAACATAATCAGGTTTCTCGGAGATCACCATAAATCTAAGCGATGATTCAGGGATGGTACGGTTCTATCCTTCCTATACACTCAATTGCTTCTCTTCTCCATTGCACCTTTCAGATACATTCCATCCTCTTTTGAAGAATCGTAGGAATTCTCTCTCCCTAACAAATGAGACTCCAGGGCATCCCAGGTTGACACAACACAGAGGGACATTCCCAAGGCCCATCACTAACTTGATTTAAGCAGCCAGACTAAAAAAAAATCCCCAGGAGCACATAGGATCGCACTTTACTTTTAAAGGTTTGGTTGAGAAATTGGCTCCTATCAAAAGTTAGGCACAGTCAAAAGTTAAACCTGGGCATCCCTAAGTTGCTCACCAAGTACATAAGGTTTTATGGCTGCAACCTCTAATCTGTCCTTAGGCAATGTTTCTCCTGAGCCCCTCAGTTCATTATCTCTCCTGGGCATGTGAAAATCCTCTTATACCCACTTGCCAAACCAACTGAAAAATGTGCTGACCGCTTTGACAATGGGAAGGACACCCTTCCTATCGTTCACACACGTTCCTTCCGGCGGGCCTGCCAACATGCCTGGGCTGACAGGCTGGAGGGCAGCCACTGCTAGTTCCAGCCGACAGAAGCGACAGAGGCACCGCTGAGGTCAGGCGGCAGCTCTCTACACCAGGGGAGATGTCTGCCTCCCAGGGGGACCTCTGGCAATGTCAAGACATTTTTGATTGCCACAACCAGGCAGATGCTACTAGCACCCAGTGGGCAGAGGTCAGGGATGCTGCTGAACCACCTCTAATGCACAGGGCAAAGAAGTATATCCAGCACAAAATGTTGGTAGTGCCAGGGCTGAGAAACCCTGGACTCAGGTCCATGAAATGCAAATACACGGAATGCCAGTTCGGGTACCCACCTGATCAGTACCTTCGATTTCCAGTGCCCCAGGAAGCACTCAGCATTCTGGTATCACCTGACCCAAGGGCTCTCGTGCTCTAGTGATAAAATTACACTTTGAGATGCCTGGAGAGCACGAAGGGAGGAAGGGGGTGCTGAATTCATCAACATCTTTGAACTAAACACTTCTTGACAATTTCAGCCTTGTCGCATGTCTAAATGTTGACAAACACATTAGAAAAATGAGTGACATATTGGGAAGGAAGTTGCTCAGGCACTGACCGCTAGAAACACCTACTATTTTCTATGAGACTTCTTTTTCTGTGCTCAAAATCAACCACACTGGCTACTAAGCAGGTGAAAAGGCAGGTAAGCCCAGGTCCTAGTCCTGTTCAGTAAGTAGAAAGGTGACTGTGACGTAACGGAAGCTTTGCTAGGCCTCCCTTCGTGATGTCAGAGGGTCACAGAATTTTGGATGACACCAGTGCAAGGAGGCATTCAAAACTAAATCAAGAAACTGGAAGCTGGTACAGTCACTTACCATCCTGCTTGGGAGATGGCTCTTTGGGCTCCTTCTTATTTTTTCGACCCTCCCGCCCAGAATGGTCTTCTCCTAAATCTATGACAAGTTCGCTCTCTGAATCGGAGTCCAGGCCCAAATGTACTGTTGGGGAATCCATCTCATCTTTTCCCTTCAGTTTATCCTTTGTGGGATGAGGTGAGGGTTTTGCTTTTTCCGCAAAGTCCTTCTCAGGCTGGGGACTTGCCTTTTCTTTGACTGAGCCTGGATCCGCTTTCTCACCGGTTGGAGATGTGCTTTTCAGCTCCTCTTTAGTCTCCACTGGGTTTGCCAGTTTGGGCTTTTTTTTGACAGCAGATGGCTCTTTGTCCATCCGACCACCCTCTTTGTCTTCCGCATCCTCTGGCTCATTCTTGGACTTCTGCTCGTCATCACTGATATACTCGCTATCGCTACTGTCTGACTTCTCGGAATCCTCCGAATCGCTGTGCTCTACGGCCGTATAAACATCTTCTGAGATTTCATTTATGCCTAAATTCAAAAAGAAAACCCAGCATGTGGTGCAGTCACAAAATAAAAAGCAGGACCCAAACCACAAACATTTCCAAACCAAATGCTGGAGTAAAAAAACATTTCAAATCGCATCACGGTGGCCTGGTGGGGTGAGCCATGAACTAAGGTTGCAACTGACTACAGCAGAGAAATGGGACTTGTGTTTGGAGAGGGTTTCAGTTACTAACAAAGACAACCTGGGGCCCAGCAACATAAATTTAGAATTTATCTGGAGCTAAGTTCTTTGCAACACTGACAACTAATTGGGATACAGAGAATGGGAGAGGGACAGGAGAGAACACCAGAGATGGGCTGTTAAAATGGATCCATTTTACAGATTGCAAAATAGAGGCCCAGAGAATGACCCAAAGGAAACCAGACGGAGGCAAAGCCAGAACCCTGGGCTCCTGACTCACTCACCACTGGCACCCTTCCCACAAACTCCCAAAGCATGAAAGGCCATTACCATTTGTGTCCAGGGCTCAAAGCAATAATCCAAACTCTTAAAGCAGGAGTTGCAAATTCACAAACCACAAGCCATATCTGGCCAGCAGACATGTTTTATTTAGGAAGCCGTGGTTTGGCCCACAGGGCGTTTCATCATTCGCTTTTTGTTTTTTAACTTAGAAGCTGCTGCCCAATTCACAAGTCAGGAGATTTCACACAGAAATTAAGATGGCAGCCCTGATCTGCCCACTCTGGTCACAGGCCCACAAGGCAGAAGCCACCAGGCCCCTTCGGCAAGGAGGCCCCACCTCCAGTGAGCCAAGCGTTTCACCCCACTCCTGCTTTCTGCACTGATGCAGAGTCATCTGCCACTGCATCTGCAATGCTCTTCCACGTACAATGGAGTCAAGAGGAAAGGGGCACGTTTCCACGTTGCTGTCAAAAAGGGAAGAGAACAGCAGATGTTTTGCACACAAACAAAAATGGGCAGAAGCTTATTTCTAACAATAGGTCCATTTAGCTCATTTACGATTCCTGCTCCCAGTAATGAGCACCATCGGCTGTAAGTGAATAACAGTGCACCCTAAAATTCTGAAATAAGGAAAACCCGATCTGGACCATCTTTATTCTAGAGAAATGGCCACCATGAGTGTGAGGTCACTGCCCTGACCCAGACATACTGAAGGCACACTCACAAAAAAGATTAAGAGCCATGAAGAACCCAAGCACTGGATACCAGCAGAATCATTAGTGAATTATATCCACCTCCACCAGGGCTCAATCAGAAACAGAGGTCAAAATACAAAAACCCAGATCTGGTATAATGTCTGGGTCCTAGGGCTTGTGCTACTCGTCAGACTCAAGATGGACAAGTAGGACCACACATGTGTTAGGAAAAGCCTGGGTAGTAGAGCCCAGAGAAATCTAATTCAAATCTTGCTCCTCTGTTTTTATTAGCTGTGTGACCCCAAAGGAGTGTTCTACCTCTCTGAGCCTCAGTTTCTTCATCTGCAAAATGGGACTGATCATAGCATCAACCTCTCAGGACAATCTGCACAGTGTTTAGCACAGCGCAAGGTGCCCAGCAAGTACCTGGTAAATGGAAATAACTAAAATTCTCATTAACAATAATACTGAACCAAGGAGTTAGGCTAGCTGTGTAGAGGGACCCAAGGGGGATATTTAAATGGCCTGAACAATTTCACCCATGCCACTCAATGTCCTAACCAAACAGGAAACCCAGTAAGGAATACATTCTGGATGACTCCCAACTAAGCTCCTTTCTCACCCACTGAGAATGTAACCCTATGTCACCTGAGACTCAGCCATCTCCTACTCTTTGGTAAATCCTCTCCTGGCTTTGTTTACTTATTCCACAAATATTCCAGAGCATCTATTACATGCAAAAGACCATGTACCTTGGTGAAGGCAAATGCTTATAAAGCAACCTCCCTGCCCTCAAGGAACTCTCAGTCTAGAGGGCTACTACCCCCACACAAAGGGACCACTGAGGCTTCTGAGCATTTAAGTGCCACAGGAAGGCAGGCAGAAGGGGAGGGCAGTCAGAGGAGACTTCCTGGAGGAGGTAACACTCATCTCAGCCTTAGGGGCAGGGTTCAAGTAGGCAGTGTGCAGGCAGGCAGCATGGGGAAGAGGAAGGGAGGCAGCAGGTACAGAAACAGGATGGGTTTGCCAGGTGGGGAGCAGCCCAGGCTGGCGGGAAAGAGTCTGTGTCGCACACTTGTGGGACACACTTGATCCTCATGTGGAAACACTGCCAGGTACTTGGAGGGAGCACAGAGGCAAATTCTGGAGGGTCTCTTTCAAACCTCCTACAACCTGCACCTCACGTCTGCAGGCTGCCCCAGCCAACAAATAAACCCTGAGACATTCAAAGAGCCCCTCTGGACAATGAACTAAGAATCTGAAATACTTTGCCCTGAGTGGAATTATATTTTAATTGAACAACACAATTCAAGGTTAAAGCAGCTGCTAAAAGCAACCAGGGTCCAACTCCGATTTCATCCAGCTGGTCTTCCTGTACCTAATGATGCCGATGACGATGGTGCCAACAAACCAAAAGACATACCTAATTGTGCTTTGCAACTCTCTATCGTCTTGTCGAGATTGAGCTGGAACCTGCTGCGGATCTGCCGCTTGGGAGAGATGAGAGGAACGGGGGCAGACTGCTGCTGGACCGACTCGCTCAGCTCCTTCAGGTCCATCTCGGCCTTGCTCCGGTCTGGAAGACATCATACCCTCGTAAGACGAGGAGCTGGAGGGATGCACCAACAATGCTCATCACTTAGATTCCTTCTCAAAAATACACATTTGAGAACACGGGGCAGAAAAAAAACCTGAAAACGTTTCCGTTGTCTGTCCCAACAATGTCATCTGCTCCACACAACAGTCTGACTTGGAGATAATAGCCTGAGAAAACATTTGGCAGATTTTACTCAGTCTACTGACAGCCTGGGCTGCTGTCAATATTTTAAATGCACAGTCCCAGCCAGATGATTGTCTGTGGAACTCAGTATCATTAGGGGATCTCAAAAGCCAAAGGTTATAGTAATATGCTCAATCTCAATCTCAGCAGATAAAGGGATGCCAAGGCTGCCCAGAGAATGCTTTTAACATCAAGCCCACATCAGAGAGGGCTTGTAACCAAGACAGAGGCTGAGCCCCTCAGAGACCACACCGAGCACACAGCTCCTCATTTACCATGGAGGCTGCATTTTTCATTCTTCACTCACCTAGTCTGGAGCTGAAATGAGAAAAGGAGGAAAAATACAAGACAGGCAGACCCTCATGCCAGTCTGCTATACCTCCCTTTGCTTCACAGCTTCTATCCAAAGAAAGGTGAGTGGATTAGCCCTGAACATTAAAACCTGCATCTTCCTGCTCAGATACAAGTCCAAAACCCTCACCTGAATCCCGGGCAAAGGCCTCTGACAAATGACCCACCAGGGGTCCTGCCCCCAGCTTCTGCCACAGGCTCTTTATACAACCAACTGGACCAGATTCCAAGGGTCTGCTAGCTTACATTTCTGCAATTCCTTTCCCACCTCCTCCAGTGCCCCCAAAACCTAAGAATGGGACAAAATGAAGGCAGCTTCAAAGGCCCTGGTAACAATGAGAGACTTTGCAGGCACGGAGCACATCTTTCACCCCACCTGCCACCCTCTGGTACCTGCTCCGCTGACCTCAAGTGGAAACTATGGGGTGTCTTCTTTACCCTGGCCAACCCCAGAAAACCAGTCAGAAAGCATGTGGCATCTATCAAAGACAAAGATGAAGCCACCTTGAGCCTGTTCCTAACAGCCGTGAGCTCACTCCCTGCCATCCCAGGCCCCCACGCCAAAAGCCACCTCCATCCACCAGGCTGTTAGAGGCCCCGGATACAGACCAGGAGCAGGACTGCGAAAGCTATTCCAAGCCAACTTCACTATCTTCCCTCGTTTTTGTTTTGCTCTCCGACACGAGCCACACACCTTCTCCTTTACCCAGGAGGGGACATTGTCTTACACTGCGCACCTAGAGATTCATTCCTTTAAAGTGACCAGAGGTGGCCTCCCAAAAAGTCACACCCAATGCAGTCATAGGTGACCATTGCCAACAAATTACTCCAATTTGATTTTATCACCGTAACAAGGTCCCCACCAAGGTAAGATTAGGAAGGGCCTTTGACCAAACACACACTTGGGGCAGCCGCCAGGGGAGATTCCAGAAATGAGTACTCAAAGCAAACACAGACACCATCTTATACAAGAAGAGCCTCTAAAAACATATCCACGTGTGAGCATGTGCATGCACATGCATGCGTCTGTGCCTGTGGTGTGCGCATGCATGTGCCGATTCGGGGCTCCCCAGGGAGCCTATCAGAGCCAGGTTACCAGGTGCCCACCAAGAGGCTGGTACAAATGCACAGCCCCTTCAGAGGGGGAAGAATGTTTGCTCAAATTTACTGGAGAAGCACTTTCCAAAAAAGTGAAACAGTGATAAAACCAAAAAGAAAAGGAGGAGGAGGACCAAGGCCACAGAGAAAAAAAGAAAGTTCTGATTTAAGAGCAGTACAAGTAGCATTTAGGGACTTCAACAGCTGAGCTTTATTTGAGTGTGGCAGCAAAAGGGGAAGAATATGAAGCCTGTCTCCTAATTTCCACTTTCAAAACTGAAGCAGCATACTGGATGGATTTCCAGAGGGAAAAGAAGTATCTCACAAAAATACTCCCCAGTATGTGGGGCAGGAGGGGGAATGTTACCCAGTGATGTGCTCATACTACCCTCAATAACATTCCCGTATGTTAATAGATTCCACACCGCAGTTACGGAAAAACACCCTCTACTCTACACCAGGAATCAACGAACTTTCTCTATAAAGGGCCAAGAACAAATTGGGCTCTTCGGGCCCTGTAGGCACTGCTGCAAAAACAGCTGTAAACATTGTGTAAATAAATGGGGGTGGGTGGGTGCCAATAAAACTTTATTTACAAAAATGGGGAGGGACACCCCAGTGACTGCTAACCTTAGCTACATACTGATACAGCCTATAGAGCTTTAAAACAATCCTACTGCCTTAGCCCCACCCCCAGAGATTCTGAACTAACTGACAAGGGGAAGGCCTGGACACTAGCTTTTTACAAGGTCCCCAGGTGATATGATTGGCAGCTCAGGTTGAGAACCCCTGTATTAGATCAATCTTCTGTGTGGGTAAGGACAGCCCCTCATGGTTTGCCTTAACCCTTGTATATCTGTGTTAATAGTATCACTCCTGTATACTTAGGGTTCACAAAGGACATCTGAACTTCACCAGAATAATCTTCACCAGAAAAACCATGTGTGCGTGCATGTATACCTGTGTGTGCCTACAGCAAATTCAATCTCTTAACTTTGGCCTAAAAAGACTGAACTCAGGATTATTCATCATCGAGTGGAAGGAAAAGAAGGTAAAGCACCTCATTTTAAAAACTAAGGTTTGTCTGGCCAATAACCTACCACAATGTTTATTCTAACAAGAAACCACCAAAAGCCAGGGGCTGGGATCAGGTCCCTCTGGAAGCGGACCTTCAGGAGTTCAGCCAAATGTAATTATCTTTCTGGAACTTTCAGTTGTGTTTGACTTTCCTCTTCTCTGCAGAGAGAAAAAAGGAGCTTCTCTTTCTCATTTATTAGCTCACAGCTTATCACCACCCCTGCCCTTCTATATCAAGAATATCTTCAGAATCTACCCTTGCTGCCAACATTTTGAACTTTTCAGGTGATAGGAAGACAGCTTAGGCTATAAATGGAAACCAGGGATAAAAAAATATACCCAAGCTTAGAGGAAGAGGCACAGACCTACATTTCTGGAGGGAGCATAAATCAGAACCACCCCTTTAGAGGGCAGTTGGGCAGTATCTCTCAAAACGTCAATCACACATGGCCTCTGACCCAAGATTCCACTTCTAGGAATTTATCCTATGGATATACTCCCACGTGAGCAGAAGGGTCTTCAACTGCAGCTGTTTTTAACAGCAAAAGTAGAAAACAATCTACACTCAATAAATAAGGTGCCTGGATAAGTAAGTTCTTGAAATGGAATAAAATACAACTGCTAAAATAAAAGTGTAGCAGATCTTTATGGCTGATAGGGAGAGCCAATACAAAAGAAGGTGGCATTCAATAAAGTGTGGTAGCCTTGATATGGGGAAGGAAAGAAGGAAATGGATGAATATGTGTGGTCTTGGGGTTTTTCAACACTGGCCTACTGACATTTGGGGCTGGGTAAGTCTTTGTTAGGGGATGGGGGGCTAGTCCATGCACCACGGAATTTAGCAGCATCCCTGACCTCCACCCACTAGATGACAGGGGCACCCACATCCCTGCTGTGCCAATAAAAATGTCTCCAGATATGGCCAAATGCCCCTGGGGGATGAAATCACCCGGGCCAAGAACCCCTGGTGTACCTGGAAGAGCTCTCCAAATACAAAAAGAGGCACATGGTCACCACCGGAGAGGAGGCGCAGGGACTGGGGATCAGAGGCTGGAGACAGGCTGGCTTCTCATTAAATGTCTTTGCACCTGTTTACTAAATTTCTCTTACCATGCGTCCTCACTACTTATAAAAACAAAAACGTTTTAGAGAAAAAATGTTAAGTACTTCTTTCTCAGTTAAAAAAAATATAGATCTTTGTTCAAAAGCTGCAGACTTCCAGGAGCCACAAAAAGGGGGTTCCTTCAAAGGAACAACGTTCAGACAAGAAACCCTGGCAGATGCTCTCTTATCAATCAAAGGTAAGCAGAGATCTTCCTCACCTCATACACTGTAAAAAAAAAAAATCAAGACATCAGGGAAACCCAGGGCCCCCAGGTCTGCATCCACGTTCTCAAAGAATGCCTCGCTTCCAAGCTACCACTTGATGTGGAGAAAGAAAGGAGGCTTCCCATCAGTGACTGCAGAGGGCTAAACAAGCAGAAATGCGCCAGGTCTGACAGCTTCCCATTGCTCCATCGGCATCTTCGACAGGCACGTTTTTGCACTAACAGGACTCTGAACCGCTGCGTTTGTTCAGCCTAAAGCAAACTGTGTGAGATAAGAGGGATTCCCAGAGAAAGCACACACGAGTCTGGAAGCAAAAGGCAACTGGGCCTTCCTCCTCTCTCCTAGTGTCACAAACTCATTTTTACTTATGACGTCTTTTCTCTATAGTCACAGAAGAGGATGTTGAACGCATTTAGAGAGACAAGGCCCAAGACAGCAAATGAGGGGCCCATGCTTCAGCTAACAGAGCAAGAAGGGTCGCTGCAGAAGCCTTCCCTTCTGCCATGCACCGAATTATAATATAAGATTGAGTGTCCAACTGATGACCCATGAGCTGGTTTCTGCATTTTTGGTTGTTAAGTGTGTGGCCCCAACAGTTTTTGTTTTTAATGCAACTGATTGGCAACTTTTAAAAACTAGTGGAGTTCACATGAAAAATCTGGGTTTCTCTTTTTCTGGAAAAATCAGTCTGACAATACGGTCTTCAACTGGTGGAGCTGCTTTCTTTAGGAAAGCACTTTTTCCTCCATGTGACAGCCCATTCCAGATCGTCACCTTACCCCCTGATCTCTGTAGCCAGGCCAACTTATCAACAGCGTGGGAGGCCTAGAGTGGGGGGCCTGCTAAAGTTACAGCAAGGCCCCGTCTGGTAGCATATCAGCTCATGTCTCTCCGGTAAGAGCCAGAGCCACTGGCACATAGGCCTGAGTCTAAAGGTCAACCTCCAACACCAACTGTGTGTGTGTGCAAGCCTGAGCAGGTGACTTTGCTTCTCTGCGCCTCCCATTTCCACTTCTTTGAAATGGAGCTATTACCTACTTTAAAGATTGTTGTATTTAATAATTTTAATGTCCAGAGGGTAAAATTCACATTTGGGGGAAGACAGTTCTGTGAGTTTGAACACCTACACAGATTCATGTAACCAGCACAAAGAGAATGCACAACTCCATCAGCCAAAGAATTCCTTCGCGATATGTCAAACTCTCCCCCATCCCCCGACAATCATTCATCTGTTTCCTACCTCTGTAATTTTGCCTTTTCGAGTTTGGGTTTTTTTTAAGTGAAATATTGTATTAGCTATGTCATCACTATCCCTAGCACTGCCTCATTTCTGTCTGCTTAGTTACGTGGGCACCAGGCATACTCAAGCCCTATAAAGCATTTGCCCCGTCACTGGGCAAGCACTTGAGAATTATTTGGCATTTCCCTCCACTCCCCGATTTTTCTACCAGGGAAGGAGCTATTCTTGCCATACATGACTGGCAGAGAGGAACCGGGCCATGAGAACACCCCCACATGGCGTTTCTTTTCAGGGTGTGGAGGTGGGAGGAGGGCGTGAAAAAGCAAGCCACTGTGTTGAGAACAATGAGTGTTCCCCAGGGTAGCCAACGGGTCCCTTTTTGTTTAAGTGAAGAATTCCCACCAGCCAACCTGGACAGAAGTCCCTACAGCTACGCACTGGCCATCCCACCACATCTGGCTGCACTACCAGGTGACCCGGGGTGAACAGGGTACTGGCCTCTTGGAGACACAGGGCTTCTCCAGCCCTGCTACCTTTCATCCTGCGACCGGAACACATGGAGCCTCCTCTCCAGGCCTCAGTATCTCCACCTGAAAGTGGCCCTGCAGGACAGGATGAACCCAGAGGGCACTGAACAGCAGAGGCTCTGAATCTCGGTCAAGCATCACTCTGCAGGTGGCGGCCCCTCCCTCTGAAGAACCTGCACATGCCAGGCTCTGGACAACACATTCCCTGAGCCTTCTCCTTGTCCACCTCTCCTTTTAGCCTCCTCTGCCTGGCCTCTCCATGCTCAAAGGTCCCAGGCCCCTTGCCCTTTCTCCATTCTATAGACCAGGGTCTCTCATCCCCAGCACTCACCTACCAGGGCCACATCATCCTCTGTTGAGAGAGGCTGTCCCTGCACTGAGATGGTCAGCAGCATCCGTGGCCTGTCCCCACTAAATGCAAGCAGCACTCCTGCTCCCCGCCCCACCCAACTGTGAGAACTACTATTCTAACCTAATCCTATGTAGAAATCAAGATTCCCAGAATTACACCTCCTGACCTGGCCTCAGGGCACCCTGACAGGTGCCTCCAACTGCCCTCTTAACCTCCCACCTAGGAGCGCAGCAGGTATTCTAAATTTACAGAATCAAAAACTGAACTCCTGGCCCCTCTTTCTCCTGGCACAGCCAAATCTCCCAGCACAGTTACTGGCCCACCCCAACAACTGTTGTGGGTGCCTCATCTCTGTGCTGTTCCCACTAGACTCCAGAAGCAACACCCCCTTCCCAAGCTGTGACAACCAAAACTGTCTCCAGACATTTGCAAAACATTCCCTGGGGTCAGGGAGGAACTGGCCCCCGTTAAGAATGGCCGTTATGGGCTGTTTTCAACACAGCATCCCGAGAGGTCTTCCAAAGCACGAAGTCATTTTCCATCCCCCCCTTAACCACTCCACCCAGGGTCCACAGGCCCCTGTGCTCTGTGACCTCATCTGCTAACCTTCTGCTCCTTACCCAGTGGGACACACCTGGGCCTCCATGCCATTCCTGTAACACACCAAGTTCACCCTTATCATCAGGACTAAACATTTTTGTTCCTTCTAGATTGTTCTTCCACTTGATACTGGCACAGCTGGTTTCTCCTGTCATGCAAACCTATGGTTAAGTATCGCCTCCTCAGAGCCCTCCCTAACCACTGCTTCCTGCCCACAGACCACACCCTGCCAATCTCTCTCCTTATCACATTAACACATTTTACCTTCTATGATGGCATCACCAGTCTCATTTATTTACCTTGATCATTATTTCTCCCTCTCTAAAAACAAGCTCTTTAAGAGCAGGGCCCTTGTTCACCACTCTTCACCCCATGCCTAAAGCAGCATATAGCATGTAATAGAAGCTCAATAAAAATCAGGGACCACAATGGAATGAACTGATAAAATAACTCAACAGTTGTATCTATAGTATTTCTGGTGCCAAATTTTGCTATAGACTTTGGTCTAAGGTAGTGCTTTTCAAACAGCCAACTGAAACCCAACAGGTCAGAAAAAAGCTACCGAGTCAGGGACAAAGACTGGCATTTTAAGTAAGAATTAGGAGAGAATTAAGGAAACAATACATCGGAATATACTGCACACAGGAAAGGTAAATACTGATTCCTAAAACCAATTTCTATCAATTGTATATCAACGATACTTCAAGGAAAAAAAAAACCTGATACATATCAAGTGTGTATGTATAAAACTTTATAAATAGATGTATATTTACATATACAAGAGGTAGGTTACTACAGTTAAGGGCAAGTAAGATCGTTAACACTGGCCTAAGATACTTCAAGATAAACAGCTTTGCATGTTAACAATTCCCAGAAAAATCCCTTATGTTCCTTATCTTCGGCCCACTGCACGTTGTAAATATTTTGCACAGAGAAAAGAGTTCAGAATTCAAGAACCACACAAAAAGAGAACATCGCAACTTGCAGAAATAGTCACAGGGGCCACAGCAAGAAACTTCAAACATTCCAACTGACCCAGGTTAAGATTGAGGATGCTCCCGGTGGTGGGCGTCTTGTCCGCCTTCGTGGGGGCTGGCGCTGGCGCCTGCGGAGAGAATGGTTTCGGGCTGCCGGATAGACTCCCTGCTTGTCCCATCTTTGTGGAAGTCGGTGAAGCTGAAAAAGTATGTTAACTGTTAAAAGGCAGATGTACAAATAAACAAAGCAAACTTCTATGTGTGGTGCAGGGGAGAGTAGAGAAATACTTGATTTCCACAAGGCCTCCAGAACCCCACAGATGGGACAGGGCGGGAAGAGCTGGCCATTTATTTCAAGCAAAGGGCTTGAACCCAATGTTAAACTGTTAAAAGGGACGAAGAAGGAAGGCCTCCCGATCATTCTGTTCAACACAAAGCTCTAAGACAAATCGGCTAAGCTGCCACTGAAATTGGTTTGGCCCATTCACGGGTGTAAATCTCAAAATAAATAGCGATTCAACTGGCCCCCACAACGGTCCAGATGCGAAGACCAGAGCCAGGCTTACAAATGGCATGTCATCCGTTTGTGGGAGACGCAGGAGCCGGCTCACACAGTTACTGCACCTGCCAGAGGCCAATGTGACCCCTTGGGAGCTCTCCGGCTTCCCGTTTCAAAGGTCTGTAATGCTGAATGGGGTCAAACTCAGCACCAGATGGAGGGAGGGAGTCGTTGGTAAAATATCTCCTTCCTAACTGGGCTTCAAACTTTTACAGGAGGATGGAGAGTAGCCACTATGCCCGAGTCTTTTAAAAATACCTTAAAACTACCTCCTCCCCTAGGCCTCATCCAATGGGGGGGGAGGGAACAAGGACGGAAACCAAACCATTTAACGAAGTCTTCAGATGGGCCAACTAGAGCCTCCCAGAGATCCTTCAGATCCTACCACTTTGCCTGAACTACAGCTCAGGATGTGGGGGCAAAAACTTTACTTTTTATTTTTCATCCTTCTATACTGCCTAAATATTGCTGGGTTTTTGTTCTGTTGTCGTTTTAACCATGTGGATATAGTACTTCCACCATTGAAAAAAAAAGGCCCATTTGAGGCATTTAGATCAAGGGCTGTTTTGCCCTTTTCAAAATACTTTCACTGTTGTTTTGTTGTGGGGAGGAAGGGAGAGGTCTTTAAAACAGGTGCGAAAATATATTTGTTAACAGGAAATGTAAATGAAGGGAGAGGAATTCGTTAATTGTATGATTCCAGTCAAGTTTAATGAACATACTCTTAGAAACTTCTCTCACAGTGCATGTGGCCACCTGGAGGAACGCATGAAATTATAGGCTGGCCACCGTGTGTTCAGCACTGGGGCTTAGCAAGTCGGCAAAGATGGATACATAGAGTTTACACTAAAAAAACAAATCAATGTATCCGTTTAAAACATTTGCATTTATATCACTTCATCTAACCAGGTTTCTTCCCCAAGAAATGTTTCCCAGACTGCAGTCATTCACATGCCTCCACCATCTTCATCTTCAGGTACCATTTCTCTACTCCTGAAAATTAGCACTATGTGGACTAGCACAGAAAGCTGTCAAAGAAACAATGCAAAGTTTAAAGGAGAGGAAATCTTATTCCGATCCCATTCTAACACAAAAAAATTAGGATGATGACTATCAATGTGATTACACACATTTAAAAAACCTGAAGGAACATGGGTGTCTCAATTGCTGTCACCTCCTAGGGTTGAATTCTGTGCAAACTTTGTCCACAATATTAAATCGGAAGGAATATTTTCTATTCATTGGAAAAATGACACAAAATGAAATGTAAATACTAAATAACTTCAAACATGAATGTTACACAATCAGAATTTTGTTGTCTGTGCTCAAATTCAAAAGCATGGTACAGCAAATCAGGGGTTCTCAACGGGGACTGGAGGGGTGACTATGCTTCCAGGAGACACGTGACAAAGCATGCAGACACCTTTGGCTGTCATAATTGTGGGCAAGAGTATGCTACCGGCAGCTAGCAAGGTAGAGACCAGGGATGCAGCTAAACGTCCCACGGTTCACAGGACAGCCCCCCACAACGGAGAATCACCAAGCGCAAAATGTCAATAGTGCCGAGATGGAGAAACCCTGTTTTAAATCATGCTAGACATTTTCAAAAGCAGAAAGGCATTTGGAAATGCTCATTTCAATTAAGCTTTGAAATGAATGCCGATCCTTTTATAAAGCCATATATCTTGCCCAAAGGAAGAACTAATTGCCTTTGAAGTCACAAATAATTTAATCAGATTTTATACTTCAATGTACCGCTCACAAGTAGGCTAAAACAGATCATTTATTATCTATATTTACAAAATCCAAGCCTGTGTTAAGTACCATTCTGACGGCAGGAAACATGAGTCCTAGAATTAAATTAGGAAAAATGCCCCTTCCCTCCCACACACCCTAGCACTCTGGGTGGGGTGGGAGTGGAGTTAATGATTCCTATTAAATTTCCTCTAATTATAAAACCTTGGAAACAACCTCTATGTTCAAAGGGCTGTGTCTTTCATAACTCCTGGAGGCATGCATAGATGACTCCTCAGCACAGCAGCAATGCACGGTCTCTGACAAGACAGAAATGCTGCTTTAAAAGGTTATTGACTAACATGGAAAGCATTTGAACACAAGTTAAAAAATAAATACTCTGAACAGTCCACAACAGACATTGCAAACAAGTGATCCACGAACCAAGTAGTTCACAGATGCATCTGATGCAGCATTCGGATATAATTTGAGCCAATACGTAAACACTGGGGCAGTTCACATTTTCAAAAACATTTGAGGCTTCTTTTGAATAATCAGAAGAAATCTGGCACCAGAGCCTACATTTCCTCTCAGCTAGACCCCGCAAAAGGAAAAGGCTCCCCCAGGGCCCTTCAGAAAAAGCGTGCCAGCTCAGCATTTTGACAGGTCCAAGGTATGACCTCCTAGTGGGTTAGAAGCAGCTTTTTTGTAAGAAATACAAGAGTGGAAATGCTATAACGCATCCTGTATTGGAAGAGTGGGCAGTTTTGGGAAGGAAGTGTTACATACTGAAGCACATGAGTATACATACTTGGTCATGAGAAGAATGTGTTTCCGATTTAGCTCACCCTGGTCCCTGCACCACTTCCCAGCCTTGCTCGTTTCCAGACCTGCCTGTTCCCTGGAAGTATCTGAGTTTTCAATTTACTAATGTGACTTATAAACCAACATAGAAAAAGTCCTGGAAACAGTATCTAAGGGCTGACTGTGAGAAACAGGAGGATCTGTGACTTCAGTTTTTATCAACAATTATTTCATGACAAATATATATTTGATTTCACAATACGTAAGGAATATATGAAAACGATTTTACTTCTCCCTATACAATAAGCCACAGTAGAGCGGTAAGGCCCAAAGGAGGTCAGAGTGTGGGAAAAGCCAGGACCTAGGACTCTTTCCCTAATACATATTAATGACTTAGATCAGGATCCCACAAGCAAATATTGGCAAAGGCATTGTTTCTGGCCAGGAGCTCTAGATAAAGGGGGAAGCAGAAAAATCACTGAGAACACAATCTACTCCGACCATTAAGATGACAGCAATCCAGGCCACCCCGAGTGAAAGGCTTCTGGCTGAGCAAAGTCATTCTTAGAAAGCTAAATCTAGGTCTAAGGATTAGAGGCGCATGATTCTGAGCTCCTCAATGCCCCCCACCCCCAAACAAAAGGAAAGCTTCTAAACTCTCGTAGAACTTTTATTTAATAACTTATTATGTTACAGGCTACAAAATTATTGCTGAAACTAATATGGCTTTTCTATCCTACGACAGTCTTTTTTTCACACAATTCTGTATAATCACAGTCTGATCTCAATTATACACTTGCTGTTTGTGGGAAATTTCAGTATTCCACTTTTTCTATTAAATGCTATTATCACTGCTAACAGCAGAGGGCACTAGGGTGCAGTGAAAAGAAAAAGGGTCTAGATTCAGGCTCTGGCGGTGAAAACGTCCATACACGCTCCACAGGGACCTCAACTTGCCTTCTGCAAAATGGGGAGACTTAACTCAGAGTTTCTTCTGACTCTCTTGGTCTATAGAGGCTGGCAAACTGACCCACGGGTCAAATCTAGTACACCACCTGTTTTTATATTGGCCTGAAAGCTCAGAAGGTATTATATTTACCATGTTTTAATGGTTGGGAAAAGAAAAAAAATCAAAGATTCATAGTTCATGAAATATACAATTATAATGAAATTGCCATTTCACTATCACAGGCACATACTGCCTATGGCTGTTTAGTAACGCCAGTGTTAAAAATTGCATAATTGTTAACAGAGAGCCAAAAAGCCTGAGATATTTACTATCTGGCTCTTGAAAGGGGGCAATTTGTAAAATTAAAGTAATATTGAATAGCATCTTCTCTTACTGTACTACTCATTAGCAAGGTAACTCATAATTAGCAAGATGACCCAAGCACATACCGGCAAGGGGATTATGCGTCTTGGGAAAGGGACTTTAAAGTCTACTGAAATGGGGGATCTACTAACTTACTGCTTAATTTTTTTAAAAGCAAATGATGAGGAGTGTTGCTAGGAATTCTAACGTCATTCAAATGTCATTTTGACCTCTGTCTGTCCCAGGGAAGAGAGCTGCTTAATTAAACACATTATACATGTTCTCACATTTCTATAAACTATGTTTCCTGAAATATGGTACCGGAAGGATTGCACCGTATTTGGTGCACAGGCAAACATGTTTTATTTTAAAATTATGTATTAATTTCATGTATATTAGGAAAAAATACAAGTAATTTACAAACACAAATTTATATAGAATTTTATTTAGCTTATGATGAAGCTAAGTTGCAGATTCAATGTTTAAGAATATAATAAAATAGGTGCTTCGAGAACACAGCAAAGATCATGGCGATCAAAGTTCAGTCAACAGTGATTCACAGGATCGCTGCTGGTTAAAACTTTATCTGAAGTGTGTTCTCTATGGGAACTAACAGGCTGTGATTATATGCTAGCTTTGTTAACTTGGCTTAAATGGACTCATACCATGGAATATAAATTCACTTTCAAGGAGTGGTCTGAAACTAAGGGGCAAAAGGGAAGTTCTCCCTGAAACCTGGTCAACACAAGTTACATGTGAACAGAGCTCTAAACTCTTTAACTGTACCTAAGCCCACTGGTTCTGGTAGAACTGGAGACAAACTGCATGCAGCCTTTATTCTGAAGAAATGAAAGCCCCTGGTACTTAACTCTCTCTACACCACCCATCGCCGTATTTGGAAGAGCTAGTAACAAACCAGAAACTAGAAACAGTAAGAGTCAAAATGGGTGGAATTCTTTTGAGTTCAAAATTGACCCAAGACCCCATCATTTTATCTTCTGGCAACGTCTGGGGTCTCCTGAAGAATTGGTACCTGCTCTTTAAAGAGTTCTTTTGTAAAGGAAGCGAAGGAGGAGGGAGAAGGAAGGAGAGGGGATGGAGGAAGGGGTCCATCTGAAAGGCTATTCAAGGTGAACGCTTTGAACAGAAGTCTAAAAGTGATGGTCCAACCTTTAGATGTGTTGTATTCATTCTGGAAAACATTCTAAGACATTCTGAGTTGACATTTAATAACTGGGAGATTTTACATAAAAACGTAGATTTCCCATTTCTCTGAAAGAATATTATGATCTGAAAACCATTGAGTCCACATTCCTGCATGACAACCATGGGCTGCAGCCCGTGGGCTGGGGCCCGTGCCCCGAGGTTTACCAGTCCCTGCCCCTCAACAGTCTCCCCAGCCCAGAGTCTGCCAACTGGCTGCCTCTGACTCATCACAGAAGCTTTATCACCAAGTGGGCGCTTCTCTGTGCCCACGTCTCTCAAAGGCAGAACAACGAAGAGCAAACAGGGACGGGCCATGTTTCAAGAAAAATGAGAGTAAACCCATTTTCCTGTGGAAGTAATAACCTTCTTAAGCATTTCAAATGCAAGCCAATTATGTTTGGGCAGAAAGAATTCAATTTAAGTCAGTATCCCCTTTCTTACACTCAGCCGGCACCCCTCATTTACATCACCTCTCAGAATCCCTGCAGGCATTTCGACTAGCAACCATCCTAAGTAGTACCAGAGAAGCCACCACCTTCACCACAGTATTTCAGACCCTGCCCTACACCCTTTGTGTGTGGAATAAGTCACTTAATCCTTACAAGAACCTCTGAGGCAGGTCCCATTGTGCTGTCCTGGCCCAGGTGAGGAAACTCCAGCACAGGCGAGGTTAAGCATCTTGCTAAAGCCCCAAAACTGGTGAGCAGCAGCATCCTCTCCTCATCCTCAACCACGTCTCTTACGTGCAATACAACTAGCTGTTGAACGAGCGGGACCTCCAAGGAGTGGGACTATTCTGGGGAGCATATTAC
Organism: Manis javanica; assembly: GCF_040802235.1. Lineage (NCBI taxonomy): Eukaryota > Metazoa > Chordata > Mammalia > Pholidota > Manidae > Manis > Manis javanica. The sequence continues at coordinate 12,232,795 of NC_133160.1, read as the reverse complement.
TGTTTACCTAATATTTGAGCATTAATATGGATGTATGGTTTTAACAGAAAAATGTTTCAATGAAAATAAAATTCTTGGAAGAGAAAAAAAAAACTATTGCACGAAGTTGTGAATAATCTAAGAGGCATTTAAACTGAACTCTGAAAGATTTCTGGCCATCTCTGCCCAGTTCTAGGAATGACCTCCCAGCTGGCCTCTGGGGACCAATTTTCTCATCCTTTGGTCCCTCACACCAAGGATCTGTTGGGTTATTCATTTAAAATGTCAAATTTTCCCCACTGGAGGGAAACCCCCACAGCTCTCTTTGACTCTGTGACACTGGCCGGGTGAGGCCCGACAGGTATGGCATGATGGAAACCCCGTGGTGTCCCGGGGCCTCCTCCCTCCTCTCCCACACGGGGCTGACCTGTGCTCTTGTCCAGGAAGTCCATGGACTCCTCACTGGCACTGAAGTGGCTCGACGTGGCCTTCTTCTCGGCATCCTGCTCCACGTCGGAGCCCGTGTGCACCGAAGAGTTTGTACTCATGGGGGAGCGCGGCATATCCGACAAGGAGATCCTGCGGCCCGAGCCCCCGCTCAGCATGGGCTTGCTCATCAGAATCTTGGGGGATGCCGTCATGTCGAAGTTGAGCTTGACCTTCTCCTGTTTGTCTACCTTGGCGGCGCCAGCACTGGGGTTGGCGGGATCGAGCAGCATCTGGTACTGGCTATTGGGCGTGTAGGGTGTCCTGAACGGAGAGTAATTAAAAACCCCGAACTTCCGCCGGATGTTCTCCACGTAAACCTCCATCTCTTGCATTGCACTGTTGAAGATGCTCTTCGTCTTTTTCACAGAAAAAGGAATTTCTTTAGACATGAGGTAGCAATTATTTATTGGAACCCAGGCCCTACAAGTGCAAAAGAGGGAGTTTAAGTCAATTTGAGTCTTTTCCAAGATTTTTTCTTTTGTAAGTTTTCTAAAAATTTATTTTATTGGGCTAAGTAAGCTTAACACAAACTCTACCCTTGAAACCTACGTTTCAGTGTGTAATACAGTATTGCTGACCACAGGTACAGGGTTGTACAGCCAATCTCTAGAGCACACCTTGTTTATAATTGAACCTTCGTGCCTATTGATTAGTCACTCCCCATTTTCCCCTCACCCCAGCCAGCACCCCTAGCAATCACCATTCCACTCTTTGATTCAATGAATTTGACTATTTTAGGTAGCTCATACAAGTGGAACCATGCATGCAGTATTTGTCTTTCTGCAACTGGCTTATTTCACTTAGCATAATGTCCTCAAGGTTCAACGATGCTGTCACATACATTTTAAGACTGGATTGTATTTCATTGTATGTACATACCACATATTCTTTATCCATTCATCTGTCAGAGGACATTTGAGATTTCCAGAATTGTCTTATTCTTAATGCAAACCAAATTAGCACAGTATGTTTGCCAAGATTCTTAAATAGGTATTCCTTTTCTAGTTTTTTTAATGACTTGGTTTGAATGGCTAGTAAATGGCTAGTAACACTCAACAGACACGTTCTGTCCTAAGGACAGGACACAAACAACAAATTTAGCTAAAATAGTAAAAGGCTTAATAGACTTAGTCATTTTTATGCCATTAAAAAATAATAAATCCCTTTTGGCTTTGCGATGATAGAAAGTGAAAGTCAGAGCGTCCTCAGCTACCCCTTGGAAAGGATAATTGCTCCACATCTTTCTCTTCTGCACTGAGACATAAAGAACTTGCTTTTCTCTTTCAAAATTAGGATTCTACATGGGAGTAGAAGGAAACAATGGAAAACTATAACCCTAAAAGGAGATACATGGTTTTGAATGTGAAGATAATTCATGTGGGAAATAACCCAAGAACAGCAACAGCCCTTTAGCCTTTGGGTATGTGTCCTTCCCATGCCATTCCAGGCCGGTTCTCTTCCGACCTTCAATATCCCACATCTCAGTGCGCTCTGCAGAAATTTCATGAGAACAGAGCTGCTTTTCTGGAATTATCGAGGCAAGTGACTGCAGGCAGGAGACAGGAACACAACTGCCCTACTCCAGGTGGAGGCCGAGGCCGTAGGGGAACAGGAGGAGGTAACTTTGTGGCACCTGATTCCCTAGCCTCGATCCAGATTACAGCTGAAAACCTGGTGGGAATCAAGGAGGCTGCGCGGATTTCAGACCATAAACTGAAGCCAGGTACAAAGCCACACGGAGCCAAGTAGACCGTGGGGAGACAGACACCCCACAGCCAGTCTGACGCAGGCACCACCTACCCGGGGGCTATCGGAAGGGCCCACGTAGGAATTTGACCCAAATCTTCCAACATTTTAAAGAGAAGCAGAAGATATGGACTTCCTGTATCACATCTTACCCAAAAGTTAACAGCATTCTATGTTTAACATTCCTAATTTTTAAGAGAAAGCGGCCCAGGAGAAATAAAGCATGTGCAGGGGGCACAATTCAGGGCACAGGCTGGCTGGCTGCAACTCGTGGTGCTCCTAGCTTATGACACGAACTAAAGCTGAACACCCCCAAAACACCCCACTCAGTGCTCTCTCAGAGTACTGGGACTTACCAGCTTCTCAGCCATTCCAACTCCCGGCTGTCATTCTGCAGACATCTGAGGAACCACACCTGCAGCCAGGTGAGCCAGAGCAGAGCGGGGGCCAAACACCCTCAGGGTGAGAGTCTGCACGTGTTACAACTGGGCGGGCAGGAGTCCAGACCAGACAGGACAGCAAAGAGGAGCAGTCAGGATCCCCAGGCTGTCCTTGGACAAAGGACTCCCCGTCCCTAAGCCAGTGTCAGCTCGTCACTGGTAAAGTGGAGGATGACCCCCTAACCCGGAGGGCTGCCCCAGAAATCAAATGAACGTACCTATGCCAATCCAGGCACCACCAGGAGCTGACCTGTTGGTCTCTGTGACTGCATTTCCCCAACACTTCTGCCCACTACCAGGGCCTCGAGTGTTCCCTCCCAGGTTCTCAAGTGCTTTCAATTAAGTTGCTTGGCAAGTAATTTCGAGAAAGTGTTTCTTTTCCTTGCTTAAAGCAAGCCCAGGAAACATTTAGAGGGAAATTAGGTTTGCTACACAATATAAAATCTCTGGGGGGTAATGTAATGAGAGGTCACATAGTCATTCAGCTGAACTACTTCCTAGCTCTGGTCCTCAGTTTTCTTATCAGTAAAATGGGGATAAAAGCAGCCTTTGCAAAAAGCACTTAAAACAATGCCTGCTGCGTGGTAGGCAATTAATGCCAGCTATTTCTTTTTTTTAACTCTGTGGGCATTTAATAAAATATTTTCTGTATTTTTATGTAATATTGTGTGTGTCTATAAAACAAAGCCAAAAAAAAGCAAAATCTTCTGAAGGACTAAAAGCACATGGTGAGACTCTTCAGAACATGCCTTGATTTGTGCAAGAGCCTCTCCAAGCTCTCTCTGGTTTATAAGCTTGACAATAAACATATGACGATCTGTGATATTTCTCATACACTCTCTGGCCTGTTTTGCTTACAAGTGTCCAGGCTTACGTGTTGGCTCCACGACTGCAAAGTGAGCTTCCCTGAGAAAGGGACAGTGTGTCATACCTCATCAGTCCCCCTTTACTCTCTGTGGCACGTTCCTGGGTCTGGCCCAAGAGAGGCTGCTGGCAAACCAGTCCCACCCTTAAGAACACCCTGGGAGGAAGGGGCTCTCTGGCATCACAGCACAGCCAAGAGTGACTACTTGTCCACAGCTGACTGAAACATTCCAAGAACCCTGCATGGTTCCCACACCACTGTGGAGGCCCTTACCAACTCCCCAATACCCTCCCTCACCCCAAATGAGCCCAACAGCTTGGTGGGGGTTAGGAAAACCTCACGGGCCTCAGACAGGTGCTGCTGTCTTCCACAAACAATGGGGCCCAGCTTTCACGAGAGCCAACCTACATCAGCAAGTTGGGGGCAAACAGCCTCCGGAAACAGGGCTCACAAAGTTCATGCCCCTCAGCCACCTTCTGTGACTGTCTGACAGCAGCTAAGAGGCTGTGCAGGGTGGGCCCCGCTGAGAAAACAACATCAGAGACTGTTTTAGAGTCTGGGAAAGTTCGGTGCATGGGCGCAAGCAGTTTCTCCCCCACCCACGTGTATCCTAAGGACAGCCACACTGTGTCACAATACAGAATAAGAATCCCAAATCATCACGACGGCCAACACCTGCCAGGCTCTAATGAAGGGGCAGAAAGATGTACAACCTGCCACTAATTCCTCTACTTTTCAAATAAAAGCTGAACTTCTGACCACAGCCAGTGTGAGCCGGGCCCAGCCACCCCCTTGAACCCATCTCTTACCACCTTCACCCTGTTATTTCCTTCATCTTGTTCAAAGCACGTTGTGCTCTTGGCTTCTCCTGAACATACGAGGCCTGCTCTCTCTACACTCTCTGGTTCCTCTGCCCGGATCTTTACTTGGCCCCTGCCATTACCTCCTGGTCTGAGATTGCCCCGCCTGTTTGTTTATTTGTGTATTATCTGTCTTCCCCACCAGGATGTCGGCCTTCAGACGGGGATAGACAGTGTCTGCCTCCTCACTCTTGTATCCCCAGCAATCCAGGACTCAGTCTGGCCCACGGCAAGCACCAGACACATTTCTTTGAATGAATGAATAAATGGATTTCTGAGAGATTTCCAGCAAAACACAACAGAACCAAACAAACCATACTTCCTATCAAACCCAGGCTCATCTCAGCTAATTTCCATTTTACCTCCTGACAATGGACTACTGGGATTACTAGTATATGATTTTACAGATTACTTTAGAATTCACTTTTTTTTTTTGCAAGATGACAAGCAAAACTTAACAGAGAGAACACTAGCTCAGATTCTGGTGTTTAAAATTATAAACTATTTCCTGTATATCCTGTGGGTGATGTCTAATTTTTAAAATTTGTATTTTAAATATTCTCCCCCCTACACACTCACACTTTTTCAAACTGCTTGGTAGGGCTTCAAAAGGATTTTTGCCTCGTTTAATCATAACAAATTGCTAAAAGATATCAACCACCGCTCATCTTCATTTACCTGTTGTTCTCAAGCACACGGGGCTGTACTCTAAAGGCGACCGCTAATAGCTGGAATAATTCACTTCCATGTGGGCGAGGGAAAGGGGAGGGCCGAGAGGCTGGGAGGGAGGGCTCACACCTGTCAGAACACCACCCCCTTATAATTTCCCATGTTAGCTTCAGAAAAAAAGGGAACTACCCAGCATAATGACAGGAGATTCATTTACTGGTGATCTAGGGATATACTTCTGATCCTTGAAAGCATTCTTCTGAAAAGCCATTTATTTGCACAGCAGTTTAATTTACTCCAGAAAAGTCAAAGAAAGAACAGCAGCCCTTAAAATAAACATGGAGCCTATTTCAGTGCTGGTTTCATCAACAAAACCATGAAAGCAAGAGTCTTTTCTAACCTACCTGTAAAAACCGAAGACCACATACGAAGGCTTAACACAGCACAGAACAATACTCTTGAACTGCAAAGTCACTGGTTGGCATCACAACCACAAACAAAATGACAGCCATACCTCCGCCCCTTCTTGTAATTAATCAATGACAGCATCGAAGATTCAGTTAAAGCTTTAACGCCCACCTGTCATGTTGTCCAAAGAAACGGGCATCAACCTGCCCATCTTTATCCCTCAGGGCTTTTGCAGGCCAGAATGGAAACCCCTTCAGTTTTGCCCAGACCAAAGGATGTGGATTGCTCTAGGAAAAGAAAAACAAAATCCAAGAGTTTGTACCTATCGGACAGCGAGATATGCACATAAAGCGTAGCAGGAAGATAAAGCAACGCAGAGGTGATACAGGCCGCAACGGTTAAATGGTTAAAAGAACAGGTTCAAGCAGTCTCCCCAAGTGGTGTTCCCTAGAAGGGGTGGCATGACCGGTAAGTCTGGGTGAAGGTGGAATGCGGTTAAGTAGTAAAGCTTAAAAGAATGAGTGCTGACGAAACTCGGTTGGAATCCTGGCTATGCCCCTATCGCTGTGATCAAGAGCTCCCGCCTTTCTGTGCAACACAGGGACGGTGATCCTTACACCCTCGGTCAAGCTGGAAGATTAAATGTGCATTGCATCTACCATGTAATAGGAGGCAGTATTAACCACCCTTACTCTTTCCTGAAGGCTACGCAGAGCCTTATCTATTCAGGTATTAATCTCCAAAGGCAGACAGAGGTAAAACTACATTTTGGTTCTCAACTTGACTTACCCATTCTTGCCTCCAAGTACTTGACCACCCCTCAGCCCACCCCAAAAATGTACTTCTCCCTGCAGAACACAACTGAGAAAAAAGGCATATTCATGGGAAAATCAAGGGGGATTTTTCTCCTCCAATCTCCACCATGTGGAGAGCCCATGATGTTAGTATTTCCAAACTTCATTTCCAAACCTCTTAAATACATTTGTAAGTAATACACTCATTTAACAGTCACCCCATTAGCTGCAATACTTTTGGTGTGGCCCCTCCTTCTCTAATGGGCTCCTTGAATTCTGCATCCTACAGTCTGCCCAGGACAATAAATCCACCAACTCATGACAGTACCTCTCTCTGGTGAATTTCCAGTCAAAGAGGTTTATCCGACCTGGATTACTTTCACTCTGCAGTGATTTCATCACTAAAGACTTATTTTACAACTTCATCCAAAGTTTTGTTGAGTGAGCCACCTGGACACAGCTGTCTTAGGTGGTCACCGAAGGCACACAGAGTTCAGAAAACAAAGTAAGGAAAGGAAACCCAACTTACACAAGGCTCACAAAACCAGTTATCTCGTTTTTGGCAAGCAGCTAGATAACATTCTGGACATACTTCGATTTCATTCATCTGAAAAGCAAAAATATATTAGATTGTGTCACCCCAGGGGCCCTACATCTAGAGGCCTCAAGCACTTCATTATGATACTGGCAGACAATGCTCAGCTGAGTCCTACAGTGGGGAGCACCTCAGAGGTGGATTCAACCAAGGCTCCCCAACCCAGAGCTTCCACCTATTCCGAGCCCCATCCTCTATCTGAACCATGTCTCCCAGCTTCTATGGTTTACTCTCCACACAGACATCTATAACCTTAAATCTCATCTTGTCCCTCCTTCCACCTGTGGTCCCCTATCCGGACAGTTTAACCCCTCCGGGAACACTTGGCAATGTCTGGAGACACTGTTGGTCATCACAAGAGGGAGCAGGGAGGCGTGACAGATGCCACTGGAATCTCGGAATGCAGGACAGTCCCTCAACAAAGAACTATCCAGCTTCAAATGGCAGTAGTGCCAAGGGTGAGAAACTAACAATGAAGTCTAACCCCCTAATCGGTTCCTTCAAGGCCAGGTGTGACCTGGCCACAAGCTCCCCCAATCCCTGCCAGCCACTCTGGCCTCCACTTGCTATGCTCAGTTTCTATGCATCTCTAACCACACCATCCAGAGCAGTCAGTCAATGTCACATTGCCTTATTTTATTTCCACGGACAACAATCCGAAAATTCTGTAACTCGCTGTCCTTCTCCCCCTTAAGAAAGCGTATTCATTCCCCTACAGTGACATCACGCCACAGAACCAAGGGCCCCAGGAGCTCCCTTCCTGGATCTCAACTCAGACTCCATTCATTTACTGGCTCTGTAACGCTAGGAGAAATTGCTTATCTTATCTGAGCCTCCGTTCCTCATCTACAGAATGGGGAGGAGAGCAGTACCTACCAAATAGGACTATTATAAAAGTCACATGAGATAAATGTAAGTATTTCAATCAGAACATGAGCTCACATTTATCAGAGATTCAGAGTATGCCGGTATCACTGTGAAGTGCTCTGTAGATAGTAATTCAATTATTCCTCACAGCCCCTCTGAAGTAGCACTGTTGTTATTCCCACATTAACAGAGGGTGGAAATGAGGCTCCAAGATGTCAAGTAACCTGCCCAAGGAAAGGTCTCACTGCAGCGAAGTGGCAGGCCCAGGGTTGGACACACATACTTCTAAAGCCCACATTTCACCACTAGCGTTAGTTGCTATTATCTTCCCGTTAACATGATACAGTCCGCTTTATATCCTCTATCATGCACGACTCCAGATAAGCAGCAGGTGCTCAATTAATACTAATTTTATAATTGTAACTTATAATTATTATCATTGACTAGCTTAACAGGTTAATGGATAAATTAATGAATGAATGGATGGTGGAATATACATCCCCCTTCTACCCACCCTACTTCTGGGCTATTATTCTAGACACAAGGGCAGAACAAAGTGGTAACATCAGGTCTAGGGCAGCCCTGGCAGCAGTGTGTTACCAAAAGGTATATTCAGATGTCCCAGAATATCTGGCTTCAATAAATTTCACCTCAGGCAATCCCCCAATTAAAAGCCTAGTGTTTTGCCCCCAAATTCAGGAAAACAAATGTATCTCCAAGGGGGAACTATCTGGACAGCTCACCCATACAATAAACTCCAATTGCTAATGAACGTATCAAAAACAGTCCATCACCACTTGTCATCACAGAAACACAAACCAAAATCACAGTGAGGTGCCACTGTTTTTACCGATCGCACTGGGGGATCTGAGTCTGTGCCTCAACCCATGTCCCAGTCACCAGTCACCACAGCTGGCCTGGTGGGAGATTCTGCATGGAACCTTCCACCGCACCAGCCCTCAGTGTGGGCACATTCACAACAGGACAGTGGGGGACACATACCTCATGCTCACAGATTTTGATGACTACTTTCGCTATTTGTGTCAATTTGTGATTTCCTAAGGGAATAAGAAAATAGGATTAGTTCAAATGGAAATGTTTAACACCTGGCTTTAGGATTAGTCTTTTACTAGTAACCTTCTAACTTGCCTTCCCCTAGGATTAAGCTTTTAAAGGCTAAAAACCCAAAGGTTTTCTGGTTTCTCATAACCGTTCGAATTATGTGATTTCTCCCATGAACATTGACAATGATATCATTGTCTCCGAGCCTGAGCAATCTGTATGAGTTTCTTACAGCTCATAGATTAATATTTGTGTGAGTTTCTTACAGCTCATAGATTAATATTTGAAAGATGCTTGTATATTCAAAAGGCTTAAATTAGTTGGAAGGAGCCTTATTCTGCCCATTGTTCCAAACACCAACTCATGAAGGGCGCAGGGCAAAGAAGCCAGGTAACTGAGTACCTTTAGTGCACCTGGTGCTTTGAAATACATTTTCTCACTAACACCTCAAGAAGCCATGTTAGGAAGCACGTATGAATGTTCCCTTTTCGTTAACAGGTAAGCTAAGGCTCAGGAGTCAGTGCTCATATGAAACCACTCGGCCAATGAATTGAGGATCTGGCCCCAGATCTTGCTCTAAATTCCTCACCTTTGCAATAAACCAGAAGACAAGATGGTCAAAAATCCAGTTTCTTTGAACATTATAGTGTTTTCAGAAATCGTCAATGTGCTGGCAAAAGGATCTCACATACACACACACACAATACCTAAATTTGTGCCTTGGCTTGAAAACTCTGAAGATCTTCTAACACTGTACCCAGAAAACCTGTAGAGTGTCCAGGGGTGACCCCTCCAGACCAGGTAGGAGCTCCCATTCTTGTCCCTAATTCTCTCCATGGCCAACAGCCATCCTGGCTCATGCTGCTTTTTTCTGCCCCCTAACATCAGTCACTTGTTTATATGATCTTATTGGCCTTTCTATATATTTCTGTTTATAATCTTCCCACAAATTTTCAATACCTAATGCCTCTCTTCGGCCCCTCCTTGTGCTTCTGGTTCTGCTACGGAGTTAATGAATGCAAACCATGTGCTTTAAACAGACATCCATCCATTTATACACCTTCCCTTAAACATTAGCCAACAGACTATGCTAGGTCCAGGGATTCACAGGAGTAAGATGTAGCATCTGTTCTTAAAGAGCTTACAGCCCGGTAAGGAACTCAAATAAATAAAGACAGCACCATCCAGAAAGTGTGATAAATGCTACCAGGGGGAAGCACAGGTACTGGGAGAGCCCCTAACAAGAGCACCTTGTATGGTCTGGGTAATGAGGAAGGCTCCCCAGAGGACAGAGTGGCTGGCACTGAAAGACAAGGAGATGGCATCAAAGCAAAGAGGAGACGAATATTCCAGCAGGAGAAGAGGAATAGGACAGGACAGGACAGGACAGGACAGGACAGGACAGGACAGGACAGGACACTGAAAGATCTACCTGGCCAGAAGGCAGACAGAGGATTGTGAGAAAGGTAGGGCAAAGAGAAAGGTTCCATATTTAATGGAAATTCTCCTCCATTCTGAAAACACAGCTGACAACTCTCTATCCAGAAAATCAAAAACTCCTAAAACTCGGTAATTAAAAAACAAACAACCCAGTTTTTGAAATGAGCAAAAGATGTTATTATTTTACCAAAAAGAATATACAAATGACTAATAAGCACATGAAGACACCCAATACTGTAAGTTATTAAATAAAGGCAAATTAAAACCACCATGACATAGTATTACATACTTTCAAGAACAGCTAAAATTGAAAAGGCAGATTAACACCCAGTGTTAGTCAAGGAGGTAGAGCAACTAAGACTGTCTCATACCCTCTACTAGAAGGAATGCAAAATATACAACCACTCTGCACAAGTTTGACAAAATACAATTATAAACCTACTCGACAATCCACCGATAACCACTCCTAGGTATTTACCCAGGAGAAATGAAAACATGTGTTCACAGTGGCTTTACTCCTAACAGCCAAAAGCTGTAAACAACCCAAATACCCATCAACATCAACAAAGGGCATAGATAAATTGTACATTGCTACAATGAAAAACACTCAACAATAAAAAGAAAGGAACCACTGATACACACAACATGGATGAATCCCAAAAATGCTACACCTTGTGAAAGTAGCCAGACACACAAGAGTACGATCTGACTCCATTTATATGAAATTCTAGAATACATTAAACTGATCAATAGTGATAGAAAGGTGACAGTAGTTCCTTTAAAAGGATGAATTTACTGAGAAGGGGCAAGTGAGAATTTGATAGGGTGATATAATGTTCTAGATCTTATTTGGGTTTATAGTTACACAGATGCTTACACTTTTGTCAAATTCATGGAATGTATGTGTAAAATGCAAGCTATTGTACATAATTATTCCTCCATTAAAATAGGGCTTCTAAAAAAGACAGGTAAGCAGCATCATATACCCATGAGCCACTTTAGATGTCAGCTCATATCTTAAAATGTACATAGTCACTACTCTCGTTCACACATATTAGCAATCATATACAAGGATTATCCGTCAGCTACTGGACCTGATGCATGAAAAGAGAGCTTGATTTTTTATGAAAGGTGGAGAATGCACAACACACATAGCATACTCTCTTTTATAGGAGTCGTCTAAGCCACTCACCCCCATTATAAATGATGCAGTTGTGCAAAATCCATTTTGCATCAGCCAAGAAGGCTTCTGTGCAGCCATACATTTTCTTTTTAGCATTCTGGGGAGGAAAGCCACAGAGCATAATCACTAGTGAGTCTATATGAGCCACAGCCAGTAACACCTGCGTCCCCACATAATTTTCTTAGCAGTCATTTGCCAAATTAATTAATGCTTTTACTCATTTCCCAAGATGCTATTATATTTGAGATCTATAACTCTATAAAAATGCATTCACTGAATTCATCACACTAACCTGAATTTTCTCACCTTATAGCAGCTGTCATTAATCAAACAGCCCCTTCCAATGAACCAGGATATTTTATATATTTATGCATTTATTATTAGCTGTAAGTCTCACATAAGCCTTATGATTGAAAACTCAATAATAATATTTATATGACTATAAATATTATCATCATTTTACAGACAGGGAAACCAAGGTATGGTAATGTTAAGGAACTTATCTGAAGTTTCAATGCTATTAAGTTATGAAGCTAGGATTCCAACCCTATCTTTTTTGAATGCCTTCTTTTTTTAATACCCTGAGTGTGTGTACAATTTTCCAAAGCAGGTTTGATATATTGTTTGAGAGTCACCAGTGCAGACAGTATGAAGTAGTGTTTTCCCCTTATCCATTCTTTTCTTTACCCATATTTTGATGCCAACAATTTAAAACTCAGCACTAGTCTGACATGCACAATCTCAAGTGTTACAAGTATAATTTTCAGCAAGGATATTTAGCCTAAAACTTTTAAAAACACCCTCAGGCATTAAAGAAATAGCTTTATTACTAGAATAAGTCAAGTTCTAAGAAGCTACACATTTACTGCTAATCTGGAGGCTTCCCACACTTAATTTTCTCTTCCTGCTGCTCTCATTAGCACCTCCAAAAAGAAAGTGAAAAGGACGTGAGGCTCAAATCAATCAAATCACTAATTCTTAGAAGCTATGATTATTGTGGACACCAGCAGAATTAATATCTAATTTGTGGATTTTAAGACTCCACTGCAGTCCTTGGAAGAATGTTACAGAAGTTAATGGATCAAGAGCCTTTCATCCAAATAAAAATGGTTGGAAGACAGAGAAACCATTTAACTTGAGCTGGGGCACAGGAAGTGAGGGAGGGAGGGCTTCAGTCATCTTGACAAATGCAGGCTACAACAGCGAGGTTATCTCACTTAAGCCAACCTTTTCCAATGTACAAAGGTCCATAGGATGGAAGATGTATTCCGCGTAGTCAGGATGCTGTTCCAATGGAACAGGCTTCTGGAATGCATCTGTCTATAAAAGAAAGAAAAGATGCACATACACAGGCCAAACCCATCACTACTATGGAGGACACAGCATTAATACCAACAAAGTACTTTAAAGATGGAGAGAACTCATCATCAGACAATAGTTCTAAAGGTTCCCACAAAGAATGACCTTAGTGAGCTCCAAATTTGGGTTCACCTGCTAATTCTGCCTGGTTATCAATAATCGTGGGGAGTGTTCTGGTTTTTGTTTGTTTTATTTTCAATACATACAGGTCCTGCCCTCTTCCATTAAGACTGACAAGAACAACACATGATGGGTTACCTTAGACCATATCTCTGAATAAGGCTTATCTATTGACAGCAAATGCCCAGAGTCAAAACTGACAGAGGCTTAAAGTTAGCTACACCTAGAGAACACACATGAAGTCTACTTCCCCTAAATGCCAACAGATACTGTGTACATAGGGGGAAAATTTAGAGAGTGAGATTTTGCTCCTCTGAGAAGCCAAATTACCCTCAACACAGGTACTGCATAAAAGCTTTCGTCCTGATCCATTTTCTTAAGCTCTACTTAAAGCTGCTCAAAATGCCAGGCCCAAGTTTGCTGATGGACGGTGTTACCAAAAAAAAAAATCTCAAATATTTCATTAAACGAAGTATACCCAAACAGAGCATCTACAAAGGTTACTGTATGCAGTCATGGGTAACGTTTTATCCACAATGAAAATGCAGCAATTTGAAGTTAAAAAGATGCTTCAACAAAAATCAGCAACTTTCTGCCTTGATTTTCTATCATACAATTTATGTGACAAATGAACACCGTCTCCAATTTTTCTTTTTGGGTTATAATTCTACAGTGTTGGCCAGTCCACATAAATCTATTCTTTCTATAAATAGTCCTCAGCAGATACAATTTAGCCTATGAAAAGCAGGAAGTTAATTCCTTGTCACTCAACATAAAAATGGCTCTACAGTTTAAAACAAAGTTTGTGTTTTACCAAACTGAGGCTATCTTATAGACTTTTGCTTCCATCAATGGAGATTTTGTTAAAGAGACAAGTAGCTTTCTGATTTAGCAACACCCAAGTGGCATGCTCATGCCCTGAATTTTCATGGTCTCATATTTCAGACTATAATTTCAAAACTAGAGCTTGTTTTTTTTTTCCAAGAAATTAAACCACACTAGCTACTAAATGCCCTGAGAGTCTGCATTTCTATGTATTTATTTGACTTAGAAAAGTAAACTCTGCAGTTTCACAAAGTATCACCACTGGTTCATATGGATGCCTCTGTGCAAATCCAAAAAGGAGAACTGCATCCTCAAATTTCCTTAAATTGATCTGTAGAAAAATGGCATACCAAGTTGATTATGTTGGCATAACACATTATTTTTTAAAACAAGATATCTTACTGCCATCCACCTGAATGCTGTCACAAAAAAACTAAAAGCACCATGGCTCTGATAAGGCTGAGACTTTGGGGAGGGAAACACTGTTTAGTAGAGTTGAATGTGGTGGGCCTGCTTTTATGTGCAGATTTTCCTTAAGGGGCACAGGTTAAATCCCATTTCAAAATGGGAAGCAACTAACCAAATTCTCACCTTCTATGGGACTCTCATTGGTTGAGTTTTACTTACGGTTCCGTCATCAGACCTTGATCATAAATAAACTGGGTTGTACTCAGCTCTCCCTATGAAATGGATTTTACTAACTCCCATGGAAGGGAAGCACAAAACTCCCTCCTACCCAATGGGCTATGAGATTTCACTTTACAGCCAACTAGAATCTTAATTCCCTCCTTCACTTTCTACTCTGTATCATTTCCCAGTTAATCTCCCTGGGGACACAAAATGCTCACTATCGAGAATTGACTGAATATCATCATACCACATGTTTAACTTACAGATATTTGAATTCAGGCACATAAGCAGGCCCAAAGGCCACAGGTGTCCACCAAGCTAAGGCCACACAGAACAAGAATGTTAACCGAACAAACCCAAGCTCACTGTTTCCATTTACGCACACACCAAGAGGAACTTGCTTCTTACCCCTGGCTGCTTCATTTTCTGAATGGCAAACTTGAGCAGGTAGGATAACTGTTCGATGGTGAGCATTGTCATGGCTTTACTCTGGGTCTCGATGCATTCTGCTACTGTAATCTTCTACAAGTCAAAATTACACAAACGCCCAGTTAGAAAAAAAAATTACTATCTGTGTACTTATTCTTATTTCCCTTTCCTCCTGGTTTTCCAGTAAGCTCACATATAAAAAATGATTTCCATCCAAAGGACACTAGTTATTTCACTTGAGAAGGACTCCAATCTACTTGACCGTAGATTGTATTGGCCTCAACCATTCTGTGGGTTCAGCAGATAAAAATTAGGACACATACCAATCCACTTGATCACCTTATTAGGAAGTGGTTTTAGCTCATGAAGATAATGACATCTCAGAAATGTACAGGTAGGCAGGCCCCTGAAAAATTGTTGTTTTTACCACATTGTTGTTTTTACCACGTGGGGCTTCAAGAGTGGAATATGAAAGGAAAGGCACTTGTGGTTTCAAGGTGGTCTCTTCACACAATTCATCAGCCACCTCACTCAATTCTCCTAAGATTCTGGGCTATCGTTCAGGAAACTGACCAGGCATTAACTCAATGATATCAGTGATGGAAAGGGACAGTCTTAGTCTTAGTCTTCCCTGCAGAAAGAATCCTAGGGATGGCAGTGAACTAATAACAAGTATGACTTCACTCTCCATCACCCCTGATGTGAACCGACGCAGGACACTGTGGCAAACTGCACCAGAAGCACAGGCTGGCTGGCTGTCTCCATGCACAATCAGTATCATTTTGTAAGGGAAATTCCCATCAAAGACAAATGTCTGAAACCGGATTCTGCTATGCAAATCTGGTACTGCATCTCAGAGTTTCAGAATCCTTATGCAGCAGCTACAAAAATAGCAAGTTCTGATGATGTCAGGAAATACTCTTTAACCATCTGTGTAGGGAGAGCTGAGAAAAGTTTTCTCCAGTTAATCTGGATTTCATTTCCATTCTTCGTATCTCTAGGGCCTCCAAAACAAACTTTCCGATGTGCCTGGTTGGTTGTCAAGGAAAAGGGCAACACAGGAGCCATGCAGAAGCTGAGGAACAGCACGTGACACATGTATCAAATTGCTCAATGACTACAGCCTGAAACAGCTAGCCCTCCCAATTGACTGTCTTACCAATTCACCCCTGGAAGAAATTCGGGGCTCTGATTCTTAGACATTGAACACCTGTTTGTTTGAATTCTGCGTCATGTGCAGGTTTGGATCCATGGCGAACGCTTGGGTTGTTTGCTCAACGATCAGTCATTTCCTCTTTCCCCATCCTCAACCCTTTCCTCCTCGCTGCCAGCACTGGTTTCCACAATATGAATGAAGAGTGCCAAGACAAGCATTTTCAAGCCTTTTTGTATGGAGACTGGTGATCCTATTCTAGCCAATGAGGCCAAGAGGCAAGGTTGCAGGAAGCTTGGTAAACAGCCTTCTGCTTGATAAAAAGGGATGTGAGGAGAGCCACTCCCCCACTGAAGGGAATTTTTGTCTAGCCACAAAAATCTTATGGCCTTGGGGACACATCACCTCAACAAGGAAATGGGCATCAGTCCGGCTCTGAACAAAGTCTGGCCTGGCCTGGCCCAGTCTCTGGGTTCTTTCTATGCATGATAATAAATTCCTATTGTTTCAGCCACCTTTCATCAAGATCTATTATGTATAACAAGAGCATCCTATCAGAGCTCTTTTGCAAATCAATTACACAATTGGGCAGGACTGCTCAAGGCAAAAGGAAACAGATGAAGGTTACAGTACTGACCGTAACTACAAACAGAACCAGGTGGGGCTCTGAACAAGAGGGCACGTGGAGCAAAGCCCATCCTACAGTCTCTCCATCTTGAGTAACCCCAAGAGAACTGGCGGCCATATTTTGCAATTTTAGGGGCAGAGCACCTTTAAGATGTCATCCCCATTTCGATTTGATGTCTAATTTCTTTTCATATGTTTCTTATTTTCCTCCTTTCCCTACACAAAAAAGCAAGCGTCCTATAGCTTGCTTTTTCCCACTAGAGCTGTCCATTTCATACACAGAAAGCTTCCTCATTTGAGATCTAATTCCAAGAAACCTCTGAATCCATGTGATATTCTCTATTAAACAATTTTCAGTGTTTTGAAAAAAAGCACCACAGTTGGAACTTGCCAAGAAGAGAAGACACCGCAGGATAGTAGAAACTAATGTGTTGCAATGAAGAAGGTTTAAGCTTTGCTCTCAATGAACTACACATGTTCCCTTCACGATGCCAGCATGCTTCTGCCTCCTCCATACCTGCAGCCCCCCTCTGCCTGGTAAGTCTTCCCCGTGGCTGCCTGGCTCCCTCCTCCCCTTAAAGTCTTTCTCAGCTCTCCTCGGAAACCTTCCCAGTTCTTCATTTAAAATGGAAATACCCTGCGCCTGCCATCACTTCCTATTTCTTGTCTTCAATTCCTTTTCTCTAGAACACTATCTTTCAGTATATTGTAAGTAACTCCATTTTTTCCTGGGGGAAAAAAGAGAAAAGAACATGACTCATGCTTCTTTTTTCGTTCACACCAAATCCCTAGCCATCGAATCAGCGCTGGAGAAGTAGTTGTTGCATGAGTGAAGCATCAGATGGCAACCACATGGAATATATGACCAAAATTGCTCTTTCCAGCTTGGCCATTCCCGATGATTTGGTGATGGAACAGAAGACAACGTCCAGGAAGGGGGAAAACAGCATGCGATCTTTTCAAAATATGCGAACTATTTAAGGTCTGTAAGTTAACTTCTGAAACGTTCATTACAGGAGAAGCAGAGAAGCCTGCAGATCTCAAAGTGATCCAAACACCCAGGAAGAATCGAAACCCAGATTAAATGCAACGGTCTTTCTAAGAGCTGCAGTGCTGAGGCCACAGCCAATGCTGGTCCAAAAGAGGGGTGACCAGGATAGAGTAGGGGCAAGGCAGGAGATTTCTTTTTTCCCTGGATTATTTGAAAAATTAAAAATAAAAGGAAGAAAGAGAAAGGAGAGGAAGAAATGAGGCAGATAATGTGCATTCATTCATCAGGAACTAACCTCACATTCAGGACAAAACCAGTCCCCCTCTGGTTCCGATGTCAGTCTCAGACACTTAGCGTGATAAACCCGGGGACAGAGCTCACAGCAAAGGACTTGGCCTTCCCGGTGACAAACCCAGCAGTAGAAATCATTTCGTCCGTCCTGCGGTACAACATCAACAGGGTCTGTGGTGAGTGGCTGCTTCATATAGTAAAACGGACCATGTCTTAGTTCTGACTGAAATGTAGGCAAGAAAGACAGGTTTGGTTTCAAAACAAATGTGCATTCTCAAAAGGAATTTGAACAAATACATCAATAACAGCAAAAGAAAATTACAGCATTTCACACATTCATTACAAAGCCATCTGGGGTTATGCTACTAAATACAGAGTTTGCAGGTCTTTAGATACTAAGATTCTTTTCTTCTATTTTAAGAGGGCACGGATTAAAAAGCTGGTGTCTAAGAATTAATATGCAGCCCCAGCAGAGCAGCCTAATGGCTATAACCCAGGGAACACCAGGTTCGAATTTTTGCTCTACTGTCTGTATGACCCTGGGCGAGTCAATTAACCTCTCAGCTTCAGTTTTCTCATCTGTAAAATGGGAGTGAAAATATTTAACCTCATGACATAGTGGTTGGGATTAAATGGGATGATACAACATATGCATTTAACACAGTACTGCCATGACTGATATTGCTAATACGGTTAAGAGCCCAACATAGGAAAATCTAAATGTATTAAGTCAACAAAAGTATGGCACTTTGCCCTGGGATTCCTTCAACAACAGATTTTTGGAAAACAGATCAACTGGGTTTGAGCCACCAAAAAATGATCATCTGTTTTTTAAGTCTATCCCTGATGCATCATGTGCCTTAAATAAAAGGCTTCCTAAAGCCATGATTCTTGAACACACTAGGTCCTCATATTCGCAGGAGCCACATTTCCTATTTAGTACCAACAATGGCAGAAAGAAAAGAAGAGTGGCCAATTCAAGGGAAACAGACCCCTTCTCATCCCAAAATTCAAGAGAAATGCTTCTCTCGTGACATATGATAGAATCCAAGGAAGCCACACTCCGAACACATAAAATCACTCAGAAGAAAGTCATTAGGACAATGTCTAAGTAACCAGTAAGAAATCCTGTTTAGAAGTACCATGAAAAAGGCTGCTAAATGTCAAAATGGCCTAGTAACCAGCTGTGTGACCTTGAAAAAGTCACTCAACCCACTCTGAGCCCCACTTCCATGGATGAAGACTTAGCTATAACCTGCACATACCACTGAATAAACCTCCTTGTATAATCAGCATATTTTTTCCTTTCCGTCAGCAAACAATACAGTTCCCTCCATAAAAATCTCATGTTGTTGGTCAGAGACCGCCTAACTTTTGTTGATACTGGGAATGGGATCATTTTGTTCTATTTTCTAGTTATTGTTGGTACATAGAAATGCTGTTAGAGTTTTAATACTGACCTCCTATATTAACAGTTCTAAGAGTTTACTGATTAGAAATATCATCTCTAAGGAACATCGGTTTTTGTATGTTCACGTCTAATATTGTTACACTACTCTTCTTTTCCCTTATTTTAATGGTTAGGACCCCCAGTATAATGGGAAAGAGTGGCCAAGATGGCATGTCTTGTTCCTGGTTTGAATTATGAGGTTTTGATGCTCTCAAAACACCTGCTATTTCCACACTCCTTGACAGAGAGCCTTACGAGTGTTTATTGAGCAGATGTTTGTTAACCAGTCCTTAAAACCTCCCTATTCTCATTTTCTACTATGAAAACAACTAAGACTTTTAAGGGTGATTGCATAATTCCTGAGCCCAGTTATTTTCCTGCTTCGGATCAGTGTTTAAGATAGAGGGCTCTGTGCTGGGTTTCCAGAAAATAACATCTTTGTTTAAGATAGTCTTTCCAATACTGTCAACGCACACACCATATTCATTTTATCCTCACAATCACCCAGAGACACTAACCTCACTTGACAGATGAGAAACTAGGCTTAAAAGACTTTTCTGACCCCTGAGCCAAGAGCAGAGACTCAAATACGGGTCTCCCGGCACTTTCTCTTGTCCTATCTATGCCCCGTGTGAGACGTTGACAGATGCAGAGATCCTGATGATTAAGTGACCCCCTCAGAGAACATTCTCTGTAGTTCAAATTAACTTCTGCTTAATGCAAAAAGCTGGAGGGGAAAAAAATATGAATATTGGGAAGACAACTGGAAACAGACTAGAAGGGGACATGAAAAGATGACAGCATCTAGAGAAGGGTTCTCAACCTTGGCACCACCGCCATTTCTGGCCAGAAACTTCTTTGTTGTGGGGCACTGTCTTGTGCACTGAAGGATGTATAGCAGTGCCCTTGGCTAGGCAGCCCCCCCACCCCACCCCCACAAACTGTGACAACCAAAAATAGGTCTCTGGATATTGCCAAACGTCCCTTGGGGGGCAAACGTGCCCTCAGTAAGAAGCACTAATGTAGAGGGTCTGCTGTCTGCCTAGGGAGATGGTTGGTGTTTGTTGGGGGTGGATTTTAAGGGGGGCTTGGAGGAAAGGGGAGGAGACGGAGGAGAAACTCCTACTGAAAGATAAACGGTACATATCAAGCAAGCAGAACTATTTCTAACCTGAGTGGGGTCTTCCAGGATGCTTTTGCGGCTTTTACAAGATACCAGTAAGCCGTAGTTCAGTTCCAACTTCCTTCCAGAAAGTTAATAATAGGACAGGAAGAGTTCATCTCAATGAAACTGGAGGAATTGAATATGCCAGCTCATCTCCTTAACTGGCAACCCAAGTCCTCTGCATCTAACAGAAGTCAGGGTAGTGCCACGTCAGAAGTCAAGTCACGCCGCCACCCACACCTGGTGCAGGAGGGCGTTTGGGGGAGGACCACACAGAGGGAGTGCCCGCCTGCTCCCTGCTCTTTTTAGGTTTCATCCTTTCCTGCAACAGCAGTTGTTGCCAAAGACTAGGCTCCTGGTAATCTTGGCAATCAGATACCTGCCTTACCTGCTGCTTCTAAGTGTTTCCTGCTCCATAAAAATAACCAGATTACAAATATGCAACATTTATGAAAGGGAAAGCGAATCATTTCAGGTAAAATGAGTTATGTTTTTCACTCCCACATGAATAAGGTGCATTACCAGCCTGCTGGCAAAGCGAACAAGTTGTAACCTGTGTTATTACAGGATCATTGCAGGCTGCGGGAGCAAATATTCTCATTTCCCTGCTTCTTCCACAGGCTGACTTAACAAGCAAACAGACAGGCTTGCTTATTCACTTCTGGAATACCTGTCTGTACGGGGAGCCAGACACCTTTTTCTGTAAAGGGTGCTATAAAGATAGTAAATGGTTGAGGCTTTACAGGTCATGTGGTCTCTATTGCAACTACCCAACCCCGCCATTGCAGCAAAAAAGCAACCACAGACAATATGTAAATGAATGAATGTGGCTGTGTGCCAAGAAAACTTCATTTGCAAAAACAGGCTCCGGGCTGCTGTCTGGCCCATAGGCTGTAGTTTGCTGGTCTGTGCAAACCAGGGCATGGGGGTGGGGAGGATGCTTTGGCTTGTGTGTGAGCACAGGGTATGTGTGCGGAGGGGTGGAGGGGCCACAAACTCAAATTCCAAAGAACCTGAACACCCAAGAGACTCATAGACAGAAGGGATGAACAAAGCAGGCAGAGTGTGGTACTATAAGGAGGAGTGGGGAGCACAAAAAACTAGAGCACACAGGCCCTGCATCTAACGAGACAGGTTCTACTCAGCTCCAACTGTTCCTGGGTTCGTCCGAGTTTTTCTAAGAAATCAGAAATCCAATTGTTATTTGAAATCTCATGATCTTCAAATATTGATGACTAATAGTTACATTACATTGGTAAAACTCAGAATTTGCAGACCTACAATTTGCTTTTAATTCCACCATTTTTCATTCCACAAGTCTAAAAGAAAGGAAAGGACAGGAAAAGTGTTCAAAATAATTTTTTTAAGGGGATTTATATTCCCCTTAGGAAAACACATTGTAGGTAAGGGAAGTTGCCCCTACGATGCAAAAACATCATATACCAAAATGAATATGGGGTCAAGGAATTTCTTTTCTTTATAGTTAAGGCTATTTTTCCTTTGCCAACTCTTGGCTTTCAGCCCCAGGGAGTTTCAGATCTGAAAAACAGACCTGCAATCAATGTTGTAATGTTCCCAGTCCGAAGCCCTATTTTCCAACCTAACTGAAGCTCAGAGATGGAAAAGCAACAAGGTCACACAGCTCGTCTCCCAGATGCAGCTGGGCTAGAAAGAGCCAGGGCTGCAGGTCTGGAACATATTTCTTCCAGTGTCACAGTCCTGAAAACACTTCTCTCAATACTGAAGATGGCTGATTATTCAGGAACACAATCATGCCCTGTGTCCAGTCACTGACGCGCTGCTATTTTCCTCATCCAGAGAGTCCTCTGCATCCTGAGCTCCCCACCCTGTGTCAAATTCTGGAGCAACAGCAGCCACTGAACGCTGGCCACATTCTGAAGCTGCTTGTCCAAGGGGGACACAGACTTAACAGAACGTCATCGTGGTCATGAGGCTTACGTGTTACAGAAATGGTATTAACCCGTGGATGGAGGAGGGAGAGAACAAAATGGGTGGACTGCCCAAGCTGATCAGCCTCCAGAAAGAGATGGGAGCCAATTTTTAAAGGACAGGTAGGAACTCACAAAATGTGTGTGCATCTGTGCACACACAGGGAACAGGCATACAAAGACAACTTTCTGCAAAGAGAAGGCAGTATCTGTTTAATGACTTAGTGCTGATGAGGAGAGGGTTTGCCCAGGAAGTTGAATTACTGAATCAGTGAAGGTTTGGGGATTATCTGTGGCCTTCTTGTTTCTTTGTCTTTAATCCCAACAGCTATAGGACAGCTACTGGGTGACAGGGGTGGGTCATCACCAACTTTAAGCCAGAGAGGCAGATCTAAACTCAAATGCAGCTTCTTACTAGCTGTGAGGCCTTGAGGAGGCAATTTAACCTCTCGGAATCTCTGTGCTTTTCATCTGTAAGATGGAGACAATTAGAGCCCTTCCTCACAGGGTTATTATAAACATTAATATCAATCCAGGAAAATGCTTCCAACAGGACGTGGCACACTGCAAGCACTGCTTTTAATATTTATTATCTCCAAAACAATTATGTATGCTTTTCAAATTGCAATCCCTCCAGAAATTTATTTGCGACCCACCAATTTCTTCTCCTGTACTAAGATTCCCAATTCATTACTGTCCAAAATAGTAGCTACAAGCCACAGGTAGTCACATAAATTTAAATGAAAATGTCCTTTCTTCCATCACATTTGCCACTTGCAAGTGATCAACGGCCACACGTGGTTTGTGGCTATCATACTGGGGAGCTCAAGTCTAGAACATTCTTACAGCTGTTGCTTAATTATTTCAAGTACAGACTGTGGTTAGAGTAGAGCCTGGCTTCATCCGTATTATTATTATTTAAGTCATTTAGCTCAATTCATCTTACATCAGCCCTATGAAATTAGTAGTAGCTGTATCTTTATTTCCACTCCAGGAGATAAGAAACCTAGGCACAAAAAGGTTAACTTGCCCACAGCCACGTAGCACAAGCAGAGCTGGCATTCAGCTATGTCATTTTGAGAATGAAAATAGGTTAGCATGCAAAAAGGTACCCATCTCACAGTGCTGGGCATTTAACCGTTGCTAGGTTTCTTCCCAAGAAAGCAACAATCTCGTTTTATTCAACCTCCCATCCCCGGGGCCCACTTCAATGCTCCATAATGCGCAAAATGGATGATTACATCCCGAGGAATCCCTGAAGTGGTATCAGAACCACAGGGGCATCCTGTTTCCTCCGATGCTAGATTTGACCTCACGGTGCACTACAGGACCTCTCATTTTTTTGTTTAAAGCAGAGGAATTTCTAGCCTGCTTCACAGAATTTTAAAGCAAGAAGTCTCCTTAAACAAGATCCAAGATGGTGAATAGGTTTTTGAGTGTAATTGAATTGGTCCAAGATGCCGAGGGAGGGTGGGACCTGGAATGCCCAGAATGCCCAGGGTCTACGCACAATGAGACGGAATGACGACAAATGACCAGAACAGCTGTCTCTCTTCCCGGACCTAAACCCACCATTTTACAGATGAGAAAACTGAGACCAGAAGGAGCCTCCCTTGGCCATGCAACCACCTCCAGGCACAGCCCAGAACCATACCACTGGTATGGCCTATGAGGAAAAAATCCTCAGGCCACATGGGGAAACAGTCCTAAAGCCTAAAAGACAAAATCCAAGGAAAATCTCGAAATCCTAAAGCACAGTATCTTCACCCTATCTGAGTCATTGCCCTGTCCCCAAAACAGATCTGCAAACCCTCTGGAAATTTCTTCACAGGCCCCTATTGAGCTGCCCTTTTTGTCCTATGCAAATAACAACCAGAGCAAGGCAGCTTGTTAAATGCCCAGAATACCAGCTATGAGAAAAATCCAGAAAGCTGCCTGCTTCTCACTAAGCACTTGTCCTGCTGGTGAAGACACCATTCCCAAGGGCCCTTTTACCTGTTCCTTATTGTTATTGTTCAGTAAGCCAGGTTTCTTTTTCTTTTTAATGGGGCTTGTTGATGTGTCCTGTGGCGAGTGGCCATTGGAAGAATGTGGAGGACTGGGGAACTTTCTTTTCTGGGCTGTTCTCTCTGTGGAGCCAGGATCTGAAAGAGACACACAGGATCACATATTTTAACGCCATCAGGGAGGCCTAGGCCCTGCAGGGAGTGCGGGTGTGGCACACAACACATTTTGTCCCTAAATCCAATGCCATTTTAGTGTTTCTCCTCCTATAATATATTTACCCCCCTCTCTTCGTTGACTGCCTCAGAAGTTAAACAATCTTTCTTCAGTCTATATAACATTTTTCTAAAAATTTATTTCACTGCCAAGATATAAAAATCAGGAGACTTCACATAATAACCCAGATTTTTGGCTTCTCTTAAAAAAACAGATCAGGGCCTGTAGGGCCTTACGGCATCAAACAGATCTGCATACCAGCCAGCCACTTTTAGATGGAAATGTACCCTTCATTTTACCACAATCCCCACCCATCCTTACTGTGTCCCTGTTGACAGGGTCATGACCCAGCTGCCATGCACTGTCACACTGACACTGGTATTATCCTCATCTCAAAGAAGTATTTCTTCTCCATATCCATGCCAATGACAAAAGCAGGAAACCATGTAGACCAAAAGGCCACACACTTCAAGAAATCAAGAAAACATACCTCTTTGTGGAAAACAACAACATTTATTCGTGTTTTTCAGGCTAACAAAGTGTTAACTATGTAAAAAGAATATACCCCCTGACTCGAAAGTTCTCATTCCCAGTCACTGGTACGCATCATTTGTGCCTCTCCTGCATAGAGACTGACACAAATTCCATTCTCACTGATTTTCACCTGACAGATGCCAAACCCCCCTTATCAATTTATTCCTTTATGTTTATTTCCCCAGCATCTCATTGAAACACAGATACTGCCACCACCATCCAAGCTTCACCTGCAGGGACGTGGCTCCATTCCATGCCCGATGGCCGTCTTGTCAGCTTAAGGACGACACAGTGGCACGGCTCAGTGCACATTACACCCTGAGAAACGGAACTTACAGGCACCAGGAGGGGAGAGAGCTGTGCCAGGAGCACAGATGACAGGCTGGGATGTGGAATGTGGGATCCGGGAAGATGACTACCCCCAAAGATAACCTGACGATGTTCCTCCTCCAGTCTGAGTTCTCAGGCAAGTTCCAGCATGCAGGCTGTGTGTGTGTCTCCGTCCTCTGTGTCTGGACAGGAGCCGCTCGGGCAGATGAACAGGATCCAATACGGCCTATGCAAGGCCGCCTGGTGCTGTACCCTGACCAAAAGGCAGAGATCTTCCTGCAGCTCATAAAGGCAGGCATGAGCTGCTTTCGCGAACTCCAGTGCACATGATGGACCTCTCCAGTCTCACTGGGCAGGCTTCAGAAAAATCCCAAACAAATGTTCAGGGTGCTGCATGGGGACACAGCCCTGAGAGGAAATTAAATGCTAACCACAGGCACCCTGAGGGGGAACAAACCCCAGAGTTCTGGGGATCATCCCACAGACATCCAAACCAAGGCACCCAGAGCCCCACGGTGGGCCCAGAGGCACACAACAGCTTGTTAGTGAGAAAACGCACTTAAAAGGTGCAGCACTGGGTTGGTGCATCCCCCCGGAGAAAAACTCCTCCCGTTCCCTTGGGGATCCTCACCCCACTCCACCATCATCTGTGAAAACGCTCACTTTGTCCACATGGTCTTTGACGACAATCTCCTCCTAGAAACATTCTACAGATGCAGTCAGTCGGGGGCAGAGCACGCACAAGATGATTCACTGTAGCACATGTATCACGCCTGAGACTGGAAATGACTTAAATGTCCACAAACTGAGGACGGGGCTAGTAACACCCTAGAGCCACACAGCAGGTCTCTCTGCAGCCAGTACAAATACAGGCCACCTCCACCCCAACTGAGGAAGAGCACCCAGGCTTCTGCACCAGGGTAAAAAAGCTGTACCTCTAACACCATTAACAGACCAACACACACACCCCAAAAGATGTCACATATCCAAGTCAGCATGCGCCTAGAATATTCTTGGATGAACACATAAGTATGGTGGCTCTAAACTGGGACTAGTGGTTACCTCTCGGGAGGAAAATTTGCAGGAGGTCAGGGAGAAATTATTTTTCACAGTGTGCCTTTTGTGCGTGTTACCATGTGCCTGGACTACGTTACCAAAATAAAATAAAAATGAAGTATCCAGGAGGCTCTGTTCCACACCAAGCAGCAAGCATAAAGCAAAGCCAATAACAAGGCAATGACAGAAGCCTGTTTCAGGATAAAAAGTGTCACCAGATGGACGAAGTTGGGGCTGATCGCCACAGGCTTGTGGGCCATAGGAAGGAGTTTGGGATTTATTCTCCATGGAACCGATAAGCCCAAATTGCTCTGCTGATGTGTTGGGAGTATGGATGTTCAAGAAAGGTGTTTTGGGGTCTCCAAGGAGGTACATCCTGAACAAAATGCCATCCTGGCCAAGCAAAAATTGAGAGCAACTGGGTAAAGGTTCTGAGTTCATATGCTTTGTTTAGTTTGCAGGTCAATTTTGGAAGAAGAAAGTACATGAGCAAAAATGCACCAAAGGAAAAGTTAGGGGAAGATTCAGGGGAAAAGCAAGCATTGTTTTTTTCCACGTTTCTCAATGGAGCAACCAGATTTTGGAAGGGACAGCTCTTGCCCATTGCAGGGACAACCTAAGGACCCTCCCACTCAAGGCCATCAGTACTTCCACAAAGTGTGAAGAACACACACCCCTACATACTTCCCAAATACTCCCAGACCACTGGTAGCAGCACCTCAAAGACCTGCTAGGCTGGGATATGGGGCAGGGTGGCTAAGCACACAGCCAGTCCAATGCCTACTCGACCTGCACAGCCAGGAAGGGCCCCAGCTCTCAAGTTCCCACCTGTGGCTCAGATCCCTGGGATGAAGGTTCCCAAAGTGGGGTCCCCCATACGAGCAGCCGTGGCACCACCATCTGGGAATTTGCTAGAAAGGCACAGTCTCAGGCCCCATGCCAGGTCTACAGAATCCAAGCTCTGGAGTAGGGCCTGGAGATCTGTGGTGTAACAAGACCTCAGGATTTGGATACAGGCTAAGTTTGAGACCCTTTAGGGCATGTGACTGGGGGATGGAGTCTGAGGTCTCCAGCCCAGAGAATCTGGTTTTGTGCTGGGAGGCCCATCTCCTCTCCTTCTCCACTACTTCCTGCAGGGCTGGTTGGAGACTGAGAAAACAGAAGCCAAGAAGGCAAGGAGAGAGAATAAAGACTGCTAAACAGAAGATGACCCCACACAAAGTCTCCTACTTCTCAGGGCCTCATCTGTAAAATGGGACAAGAGAGAAAGAAGCCAGACCTGAACTTTAACCTGGAGTCCATCACCGTGCCTTGGGGACCCACAGTCCACATGCCACGGTTCTGTACATGTCGGCAATTTCCTGGAACGAGGGGCCGTGCCCACTGCACCCTCTCAAAGGTGCCATCAATGCTCAAGATGAACAACTAGAGGACGAGAGGTTCTACGGTCCCTTTTGAACTTCCAAATTTTTTTAATTCCATGGGAAAGGAGGGGGGTGGAAATCACTAGAAATAAACACTCTCAAAACCAATTTAAGCTGGGGAGGGAGTCCTGCCCAAGCTGACTGGAAAACAAAAGGGGAACTGAGGGCCCTGCTCCGCGACAAGAAGGGTTGGCCCAGGGCTGCCACC
This sequence comes from Manis javanica, assembly GCF_040802235.1. Classification (NCBI taxonomy): domain Eukaryota; kingdom Metazoa; phylum Chordata; class Mammalia; order Pholidota; family Manidae; genus Manis; species Manis javanica. The sequence continues at coordinate 12,204,637 of NC_133160.1, read as the reverse complement.
ACCTAGGAGGATGCCAACCTGCCCCTCTCGGCCAGACATCAAAAGCCAATTCTGTCCCTGGTTACAAACACACCGACTCCCTCCAGAGTTCCCGAGAGCTCGGCAGCTGTACCCAAGGGGTAGGAGCTTAATAGGTTCCAAACAACAGATGTATCTGTCAACAGCAAAGGTTCAATGAAGACTCTTAGGGAGAAAAGTTGGGAAATGCAGGCTGGATTCAATGTCTTTTGGAGGTATGAGACGGCAGGTCAGTATTTTGACTTAGAAACCTACCCACTCCAGTGGGGGCCAGGCCTCTGCTGGGGATAGAATGGTGGGTGTGGACCCGCTGTTGTCATGGTCATGACGCTGCCTTACAGGGCTTTTCCAGAAAGCTGAGTCAAGGGTTTTTTTTTCCTTCTTTAATCATTTAATTCTAGTGAGGACATATTGCTAAACGCCATTTCTTCTATAAATGCAAAAGATGACAACAGGCCCTACAGACTGTATCACCAGGGAATTGATCTGGAAGACCTTTCTGTGAGAAGGACGTGCCAATTCTACTGCCCTGTCCTGCCAGGACCCTCTGCTTCCTACCCCCACCCCCCAGCACTAAATCTGGTTCTGAAGGAGTTAACGTGGGTGACAGGAGAGCTGGCTAGAGGAAAGGACAGAGCAATGACTCAGGAAAACAGCTTGCGTGGAGCAGGAAGCAGCAGAATCTTCCCCTCCTGACATTTCACTGAGATCTTTAATATGAGAAAGTCTACTGGGTATTAGGAATCAAGCATGTGATGCGACCCTGCCTGAACCTGTCTTGTGAGCCACCAGAAGCGATCCCACTCAGCCCTTCCTAGATGTCTCTTGACTTAAGGGACACCTTCCTTCAAGATAACCCGGCCTCTAAGCCTTCCTGAGCCACGGGTGTTAACAGCTAAGACTTTCTTTTATTGCATACAATGTACCAGGCACTATTCAAATTGCCTTTGGTGTCCTTCCCTCTAGGTCACCTGCCCAAAATCACACAAGCAGCAGGGCTGGGATTTGAACCGCAGCAGTGCGACCCCTAGGCCCAAGCATGGTCTCAGCCCAGGGAGGCCTGTCCTGAGCCGTGCGGCAAGACAACATCCTAACTCAGGGGTTATGTCTTAAGCATTAGGTGTACACTCTAATTTTGCCTTTATCTTTCTCAACTGCAGGTGATGGTATGGAGGGGTTAGGGGAAGGGCATTTTGGAAGATCCCCAGGAACTGGGCAGAAGGCAGAGAATTTGTGTGCATGTGTGTATGGGACTTAGTGATGATACACCCCATTTTTTCAAAATCAATCCACAACAAGCACAATTATTACCTCCCAATCTTCTGATGGTAGCACCTGAATCTGGCGTGCGCCACAGAACAGGCTGGGGAGTTGTCCGTAGCCATCTCCCTCCCTCTGCCCAGTCTCCATCCAGGCCTCCCCCACACCAGGCTCCCCACCTCCCACCCACATCCGGCGCCTGAGTCACACCACCGCTGGTCTCCGGAGTCTAGGAAATGACACACCATTCCAGGGAATTGTCTTCTCCAGAGAGGGAGAGGGTCGCAGCTGAAAGGCTGGGTGAATCCCCGCAAGGACCAGCCCTGTGGTGTTTTTGTGGGTGTTAAATTTCCTTAACGATATTGACAGCAAGCCTACTGGGGCCTGAATGAAGAGAGAAACTCAGTCAACAGGTCCAGACAAGCATCACAGGCCACAGGCGCAGGTGACCAACTGCTGCCTGGCTAGAGATAGTTGCACACAAACTGGGACAAGCTGGTCGCCTGACACTTGGGGTCACAGATACAGGCATGGTACCTAGTTCTGTTGCTTCCAGCAATGTGGCCTTAAGGAAGCTACTTAACCTCTCTCTGTGCCCCCAAGATGGAGCTCATAGCAACCTACCGAAGGTCCGCACAAGTTAAGTCATCTGAAGTTCTTTGTATAATGCCTGGCAGAGAGTAAGCATTCAACTAACGGTAGCTATTTCTTTAAACCAAATCACTCCTCCTCTTTTTCCTCCTGGCCTTCAACTACCACTCTGCTCTGCTCCAAAAACAGAGCTTGCTTTCCCAGAGGAGCATGTTAAGTCAATGCCACAAGTTCAAAGTGACAGGAACGCCAGCCTTTATAAAGTGGAGACCGAACTCGGCCCAGGACAGGATTTCTCCATTGCAATCACACTGTGCTAAGTCCAGGTTTCCTCCAGTAACTGCGAAGTCAGGGTCAGAAACAGAGGCCTGTGCTGGCCCGGGGCTCCCAAAGCAATCACAGGCAGCCCTCGGGGTAATTCCAGCCTCTCCACTGCCTACTTCAAACATGACCACACGCTGCTCTCCAGAAAACAGCAAAGCAGAGTGCAGTTAATCATTTCAAAGCCTTACCCAAAAACACAGAGCAGGTACCCAAATACGCCTCCTTCGCCAGGATTTAGGCCCCTCTCCAGCCAGTAATCACATCATAATGAAACAAAAGCCTGGAATTTCCTCCAAGCCCAAAGCAGAAATGAGAAATCAGGAGCAAAGGATGGGGGCTGGGGAGAGGGCAAAATGTTCCTTACAGCACAGCGCCCAAGCCACGAGGAGCACGCCCGAGCGAATCATCTGCTCACACACTGAACGGCCCCTCGACCCGGAGGATCCTGAAGACGAGGCCGCGGGCCCTGCCTCCTGGGGCCTGCCACGGTCTCCCCCACGGAGGCTGCACTAGCTTAGGCCCGGCTTCTAAAAGGTCTCTGGCGTGTCAATGTGAACTCCTCATCCAGGCCAGGAAAAGCAGAACTGGAATGGAAATGAGGCAGTGGAAGGAGAGGGTCATTTGCAACTTGGGGAAAATGTCACCAGGAGCCTCAGAGGCAAACCAAGTGAGGGGCAGGTCATCCTGGGAAGGGGTTGCTTACCTGCCATTGAGAAAGCTCTGCTGCTCAGAGGGCCCAGCCTCTCTTTTAAAGAGAACAGAGGCTCACACACGGCAGACATTCCTGCTTCCGGATCCTCAGCGGCCTCTCCCAGAGGGAGGAGGAAGAAGCAAAGAGGACAGGCTAAGAGTCACCACTTAGCAGGTCAGCCCCGGTCTCGTACACACTAGGCCATCCAGCGGGGCAAGGACACCCTCACCTCCCAGAACTCAGGCAGTCGGAGGCAGAGACGTGCCTTCGTGTCCCGGGGCTATCGGCTCTAATTTAATTTATCACCGTCGACAGACAGCAGTTCGGCTAAGCTTTAAGACTCCAGCGCACAGCACCCAAGAGCCATTTATTTCACCGGGTGTGAACAGACGCAGCAAACTGCAGTTGTTCTGCCGGCTGGAGTGGGATCCTCAGAGGGGGGTTCTGGCGTTTTGCACTTTGTAGGTGTTTTTAAGGTTTTTAGTAATTGTTTCAAATTATCTTTAGTTCTAATGTGCCTCCTAGAAACAAGAGAGCCATCTTCCCACCATACACTCACCGTCAGTGTCTGTCCATCTGTCAGTCTGTCTCTGTCTCTGTGTCTCTCCCTCCCTCCCGCACACAAGGGGTGAAAACTCAAGTGGTCATTAGCTGGCACATTCATATGTAAAAGCTGGACTTCCACACTCTGCAGGCAGGACAGAAATCACTTCAATCTCAGGAAAAGAGGCTCATTTACAAATGAATCCACTATTTAGCCCTCAACAACTAGAGGCAATTGGAGCCACACAGCCCTTTCTCCCCCTCAGCTGGGATGGGGCCTTCTGGAAAAAACGACAACATCTCAACAGGAATTTCCTGGTTCAAGAATGCCAAGCTCTTTCAAATTTCACGGGGAGGAGAGTAAGGGCCCAATTCCCCGTAAGAAACCACAGCACCTCACCCACCCCCTCAGCAGGTCCAAGCCCAGAAGTCTGCGTCTGACTTCTGTGCATATTTGAGGCCTTAAAACTCCACCTAATCACCACAAAGTATAGAGTAACTGGTTGCCTTTGGCCTTTACCTCATAGCAGGCTGAGGAGAGGGTTCGCAGGGGGAGCTGAAATCCGTTTGCATTATTGACCCAGGCTTCAGGGGCTCTGTGTGGTGGGTCCCACCCGTACCCGGCCCAGTCAGGTTCTGGTGGGTGGCTTTGAAACTGGAATGGAGAATTGCAGCATCAGAGAGCCATTTCCGAAACAAAAAGGGGACTCGGCCAGCAGCAGCTGGAGCAAAGAAGTGGGCTAGGAGAAGAAAAAGGAAATGAAGAGGCTTCAAGGAGGAGGTAGATGAAGGAAGGGGCACCACTGGTAATCAGGCAACACCCCCCATATGCCCCAGGCCGGGGGTTTGGCCTCTCTAGAAGTCACCTTAATGGAGACAAAATTCTCTAAGACACCAGGGAGGAAGGGTCCAGCCTTCTCATTTTCCTTTGGGGAAGCAAAGATCTCAGACCCAGAGTGTCAGCTGAATTATCCTGGCCAAAAGGATGCTTAACTTCACTCCAATATCAGTGGGGGGATTCTAAGCATGTGTCCTGTGGCCCACGGCTCAGAAGTGCACAGAAGGTTGGACTAGCAGAGAGCCACTGCAGTAGGCCTGTGGAAGCCAGAGACGGCAAGCAACTTCCCAAGGCCATCAGCAGGGGGGTGAGATGCAAAAGATCATGGTGCACGTCATGAGGTGGAATAAAGAAAAGAGCCACATTTTCACATACAGGCATGGAAGAAAATCTAAGTGAAAAAAGGCCAGAAATAGACCTGGGTGAAAGATACATGGGCTATGGGGGCTCTGGGTTTGCAAAGCCTGAAGGAACACCCAGGAAATGAGTAAATGCACAAATGCACAACTCCTCTCCACTTTCTCATCACATTCATGTATTTAACTGAGATCTTTTTAATGACTATGGAGAAAATGGACGGTAACAACGCTATGTATGGAACTCCCACTACATTCTGGGTACTGCTCCAGCCAGGGGCCGCACCACTGCACCCCTGCACCTGCCACAAAGGTGAGCTCAGAACATGCCTCCAGCACCAACATTAAAGAGGCTCACTTGTTCAGAACAATATAAAGTAGGTCTCAGCCAAGGTCCCCCCAGAGATATCTGGCGATGTCTGGGGACATTTTTGGTCATCACAGCTAGGCAAAGAGGGGGTGCTACTAGCATCTCGAGGGTGAAGGCCAGGGGATGCTGCTGCCCACCCTACAAGGTGAGGATGGCCTACGACAGAGAACAGGGAGGCCCAAAATGTCAGCAGTGCTGAGGTTGAGAAATCCTGGTGTAAAGAAATGTCCAATAAGCGGCCAGTCAGGTCTAACTTTGTGTAAATACACCACCCACAGAGGCATCTGTCCCCAGTAAAAAAGAAAATGATGCCCGATGTTTCACCTGGCAGCTCTGGCTGCAAATTTCAAAGAGAAGAAAACCAGTCAGTCAGCAAAGAGTCACCAAGGAACTACTGACTTTCTCGGCTACCACAGAAACTATCAGGGGAAGGTCCCTGCCCCGGGGGAAGCCAGCCAGCAAAGACTAATAGGAATAATAGCTGCCTTCTGTTGACCACTTATCTGCGAGGCACTGTTCTAAATACAAACAACAATTTATTTATTCCTCTCCACACTTCTACAAGGAGGTAGGTACTGAGTATCTCCATTTTAGTAATGATGAAGCTGAGACCCTGAGAAAAACAGGCCCAGGATGAAGCAGCTAGAGAGCATAGAATGAACGCGGAATAGGAAACTGATTACAGCAGAGAGACAAAAAGCAGAGCAGGAGAAATACCAATAGTGTGCGAAGACATATTAGGGAGGAGGATGCAGCCAGGAAAATATGTGTCTTTCCTTCTCAAACTGAGCCCATGTGACTCACAGTTACTGTTTCCTGAGAAGCTACTTTGTGAATCCTCCCAAGAATTCTGTGAGATAGGGATAGTGGGGGTGCACCCATTTCATAGGTGAGCCTCAGATAAACAAAGTCGTTTATGCGCACAAAGGCACGCAGGTCAACGAAGCAGACTGGGCCCCACTCCAAAGCCCCTAACTGCCCCTTAGGAAAGTTGTGGGTGCCGCCCTGTAAATCTCTATCACTAAGGGCATGTTTGGCCTGGGCCCGAGTCAGTACAGCACTGTTGTTCGCTGCGCGTGCGCTCTAGAGCCATACCACCAAGTCTGATTGCAAGCGCTGCCTACTAGCTGTGTGTCCTTCAGCAAGTTAATTAGCCTCTCTGTCTCAGTCGATTCAGCTGTAACTGTTCGTCTCTTCCTAAAAGCCTTGTTAGGATTAGATGAGAATGCATGACAAGTGTCTGACCGGTCAAAGCACCACCAGTTGCTATTATTATTATTCCAATGTGGGGAGAGGAGAAGCCAAGGCAGGGGGGAAGACATTAACCCGGAAGTCTCCTCTGCCCAAATCCTTTTGTATCTTCACCTTGATTTACACCAGACTAGCTCTTCTCAGCCTGTGTCTGAAAAAGGTTCAATGACAAAAACACAAATTTTCACAGTGAGGGCTCTTAGGCTGGCAGAGGTTCAAGCGAACCCGGTTCAAAATCCCTTTAGGGCTCAGGATTTCCTCCCAGATCAAAGCAGGCCACTCCAGGTGGCCCCCGGTCCCAACGCCACCAGTCCAGATTGAACTTGTCCGTAAGATGCCTCCAAATACATGCTCCTCCCTCTTCAAATGAAGTTCACGAAGCCCAGGAAAGGGCTGGCCTCAGAATCCTAGGCATTCGCGACATGCATCAAGAATGCCAAGCCTTGCAGGTAAGGGGAGAAACGCCCACATGGTATGTGGCTCATGATGAGTTGCCACCTTGATCAGCCTCCTTTACACTTAAAACAAGCAGTCCCCTGCTTAGAACCTGCCAACGGGCTTACTGTAGACACCCAACATCTTATCAAGTCCTACAATGCCACCAAGGATCTGGGCCCGCTCACCTTTTCTCCATTCCCTCAACCCTAACACAATGGCCTCAAACAAGCCAATCTCGTTTGCACTTGCTGACCCTTCCATCTAGAAAGTTCTATGACTAATCTTCCCATGGCTCAACAACTTCATCTTTTGGCTCAAATGTCACCTCCCCAGAGAAGCCTTCCCTGACCACCCCAGCCTCCTGCCCCCTTAGTGCATCATCCATTAGTGTTGTAGGGCTTTTTGTCCCCCTTCATGGCAGTCATCTCTACCTGAAATTACCAGAAACTATTTTCTTCTTTCGCAGGTCCACTTGTTTATTGTGTCTCCCCCAGAATGTGAGCTCAGTCTCAGTTTATCTGTCCTTCTTTGCTGTAGCCTAAAACCTAGCACACAGCCTGACTGAAATGCTCCCAAAACGTACATCTGATCAGCTAAATGAGCAACAGAAAAGCTTTGAGGTGTGCCAGACCTGATTCACAGGAAACTCCAGTTTTTCTTCCCCAGTCTAAGAATTTCTCCCAGCAAACCAAGAAGGCAGGAGGGTTGTGACGTGAACAGGGAAGATTACCCAAAGGGAGCTTGGCCATTTGAGGGCCTGAGAGAAACTAGGGCAAGAAAATTCTTTTCAACAGGTACTCAGCCATTCTTGCTTCTTGCCTAAAGAGCCCATTTCCCCAAAAGTAGGAGATTAAGTATGGTTTTATATCCTGAATGTGATGGGGCCATGCAGCTAAAACCTATTACTGAAAAGCCAAAGAGGGGAAATTCATGAGGTTTTCTCCAGCCACCTATTTCCTAGCTCTCTCCATTCTTCTGGGAAACAGCTACTGTTTCAGAACCATTCAGCCTTAAAAAAGAGGAATGACTTTCTCCAGGGAAAACACACGCCCCACTGGGAGACACGCCCCCCCCACTGTGGTGACTACTTAACCAAATTTTTTAGTCCTTATTTTCTGCCCTTTTTCTTATCAGACTCGTTAAGTCTGAGGATCTCTTTTAAACACCTCCTTTAACCTGCACCCAGATTCAATTCTGTCCCTGCGCTGTGATACAAGGGCCCATCTATGTGAAGGCCTCAATATGGGCTCAGCCTCAAAAAGGGAAAGTAGAACAATTATTTTCCAAGTGCATTTTCCCTCCATCCCACTCAGTGGGCATGAGTCAAGAGAAATTAAATCTGCTCTTTCCTGTCTCCATCTTCCTAGTCTTGGGCCTCTCAGATTGCCAGCGTTTCTCCAGGCTGGAGATGAGTCTAGATTTTAAAGATACGTATTTGTCAAGAAACTCTCACCAACTTCTAGCATATCTGGGCCCAAACCAAGAAACAGCAACCCGGTTTGAAAGACAGTCCCCAAACTGCTGCTGGGGATAGGGAGTTACTGAGGTTGGTTCTGAAAGAGGACAAATCCAGGTCAGCCTTATTAGGAAGAGGGCCCTAGTGACAGCTGATGGGATGACCCAGTGATCTAGAGGGGAAGCGATCCCCAGGAAGACAGTCGAGGGGAACCTACAGCAACGCCCTGGGCCAGAAGCGACCCACTGAAGGACTGCAGCCCACAACTAGGTGGTACTTTTCAAATTTTAAGTTAGTTGTCAATATTTCCAAATTCCGAAAAATCTCCGTTTAGAAATCCAGATTATTAGCTTCTCTTAAAGAAAAAAAAATCAGAAGATCCATCCACACAGTCCCCGTTTCCACGTGGAACAGTCCTCCAGGCTTCCTCTCCGAAGGATGGAATGCAAAATTCCCCCAACGCCAAGGTCTCCATTCTTCTCAACTGTCAATGTAATTAAATCTAACCTTGAAAATTCCTTAAAAGCAGAGGAAAGCCAAGAAGGGCAAGAAGGTAAATAGATGAGATAAGGAATGCTTTGCTAGGAATGCCCCATTCTAGACAGTTCAACCCCATCACGGTATGGTAGGGGAACAGAATATGCCACCCCAAAAATACGTATCTGGCATAAGGATTATTTTGGCTAGTTTTTAAAACTGCAAACACAGAAGCTCAGAAAACCAAATAAGAGTTAGCCTTTTGCAAGACATATTTACATGTGTAAGAGGAATCTCCATTTGTACGGTTGTCCCTCTTTGTACCAGGAAAAGGCAGCTGACTCTAAATCTCTAAAATCTCTTATCAATGGAGAAGAAAGCAACAAATCTGCATTAACAACCTCACCCTTGTTAACTGTGCTTTTCCTGGTCTCTACGACTGAGACCCCGTAACTTAACCCTATAACGGCCGGACTACTCCCATCATCTTTTGTTGTTGAAGATGCTGCTATTTAAGGTGCTGGCTTTGGTCACTGGGGGGATTACCCACTTTTCCAGGGTCTCTCCCGTGGATACAGGAGGTATTCGTGTTATTAAACTTGTTTGTTATTCTTGCTGATCTGTCTTGTGTCAATTTAATTATTAGACCAGCCAAAGAACCTAGAAGGCAGGAAGGGAAAACTTCCTCCCCTACAGTGTAAGTTTGTTTATATTTTTATAAGAGAAGGGAAACGTACAAATGAGAACATACCAACTGTTAACCCTGGTGACCTGCCCAGAAAGGGTTTTTAGGTGTTTCTTTGCACACTTTAGCTTGTAGCAAGAGCAAGAAGATGCACTGATTTTATCATTTGAAAGGGAAATCCAATAAACCATTTTCTTCCCTTAACGTTAATTATTTTGTTAAATTCAACAAAGTAAATGTGAAGCTCTAACTGGCTTTATTAAGCGATTCATGAGCCGGGAAGCACCACCCACTAGCCAAGCAGAGATGCTCCAAAGGGCTACAGAAAGGGAGAGGTTTTTATGACTTCCCTGTCCTGCCTTAAAAGAAAAAAGGTGGAACCACCTTCATTTGGGGACAGTGGGTCTCATTAGGTGGATGACCTCATTTTGGGGATGGAGAGGGTACCTGTGACATTACCTTATCAATGCTGACCAGAAAATTCCTGACTGACGACATTTCTGGAGGAGGTTGAAACTGCAATTAGGTGAGGTATTATAAGCCCTGGCGTGGTGACTTAACCCAGCAGAAGTGACCCTACGGTGGGCCTGTGTCTTTCTTTTTGACAATTTATATTTCTTGAAAGAGATTCTTCACTCAAAAACACTTACCAAGCAGCTACCTATAAATCACTATCTCTGTGTTGGTTAAAGGTGAGAGAGACTTAGTCCCCTATCAGTCTAGGGGAAGACACACAGGTAAATGAATTATACGACAGAACATTTTGTGAGGCTGGAGAGAGGGGGACCAGCATATCCTGTGCTTTTTTCCCCGCAGCCAGTGCACCAAGATACCAATGGCAGAAAGGCAGTTCAGTGGGGCTTGGGTTCGAAATGCCGAGCTGGGAAGATGGCAAGATAGCTGTGTTCCCTCCTTGCAGAATTTTTCAGAAAAGAGCAGACCCAGGACACCTGAGAATCCCCCACCCATTCCTATTCGAGGAATCGGGCAGTTGCCTCATGGGGTAGAAGGCATGATGATTTGATGCCCAGAAATGGGCATATGGACTAACCATTAGCCTAGCTTGGAAAGTCTCAAACTTTTAGTATGCATAAGAATATCTGATCAGAGCTGATTATGTACATTTGAGGACAATTTAAGGGACTTTCCAGGGTGATTTTGCCTTTGGAAGCTAAGACTCCACTGTCGATGTAAATGAAGGCTCAGAAAGAGGGAGGCCTGAGTCCCCAGAGACGTGCAGAAAGTGGTCCTCAAGGACAGCGGTCTGGAAGGATCTGCAAAGGTGTGGCTCAGTGAGGAGCAGAGGGAACTGGCATTATCACAAGACCAACACGCAGGCCTGGCAGGCTGGACGGGAGGGACACGTCCTGCAGGGACCATGTTGAGAGCCTGGAAAGGTCAGGCAGCAGGGCCCTGAGTTTCTGCTCAAGACTGGTCTTCAGGAGCCAATGGAAACATAAAGCAGGAGAACAGGACAATCGGACTTAGGCTTTGAAAAGGGCCTGCTAGAAGTGGTATTAATACATCAGGAAAGAAAGAATCAGAAGGAAGGGGGCCATTTCAAGGAGCACTTTGTCCCTGGTGGGAGAGAAAGAGACAGGCCACCAGTCGTTTTAGAGAAAGCAGACATCTGAGCTTGGGTAATTATTTCCAGGCACAGATTATTCTGGAAACAAAGCCATCCTTTCTGGCTGAAAGGATGCTTTCACTTCATTCTCCAATATGAAAGTTCCATCTATCTGATAAAAAAAAAGTCAAGTCATTCACTCATTTGAAATAAATATTTATTGCGCACCAATAGAACAGGCACCATGGTAGCTAAATGGGCACCAGGTGAAAAAGGACCCAAAAACCAAAGGCAGGCCTGACCCTCACTGGGAGCCTCAGGCCCAAGGGGGGTGGAGAGTTACAATAAAGAGAAGGGAGGATCTCCCAGGTATTAGCCGAGGCCCACAGGCCAGAGATGGCTCTTCTAGGGCCTGCAAGATCGGGGTGGCTGAAAGGTAGGCAGGGGCCAGCACGTGAGGATTTTAGGGTTTGGACCTTCATCCTAAAACCAAGGAGAAAGCACTTAAGAGTTTCAAGTGGGAAGTGACAGCCAGGAGAGATAGTCCTTTCATCTGGAAAGGGAGGGTGGGGCAGACAGACGGTGAGACTAGCTAGACTAGAGCAGTTCAAGAGTGATAATCTGAAGCACAGTGATATCGGGACATAATACCAAGAAAATGGTATGAAAAGGCAAAGGGCAGAAACATCAAGAATAAAGGCCCATACCCCTGGCCTAGCCAGCTAGCACAGTACTGCCTTGTTCATCCTGGAGGAGAAGCAGGTGCTGTTAGGGGGCAGGGGCAGCAGGAGAGAAGGTTGAGCTGTGAAACTGATTTTGGACACCTGAGGTTTGAGACACCCATGAACAACAGGTAGGCCGCTGGCCTTCTGCATCATGACTCAGGAAATATCTAGGTTGGAAGTCAAAAATGTGAGTCATAAAGCTACAGATGTGGGTGAGATCAACCAGGGAAAGAACATGCTGGGAGAAATGAGAGAGCAAAGCTTCCAGGGACTCCAACATTTAGTGGCTGGAGAGAAGAGAAGGCGCCAGGGAACGAGGTGGGAAACCAAGACCGCAGTGGCAAAAAATCCAAAGGAAGAGATGGTTTCCAGGAAAAGAATGATCATTAACATCCAATGCCTGTTGGTGGAGCGAGGTGCGCACGGCAAACCTCCACCAGAAAGAGCAGCATGGAGTCTGCAGGAAGCTCGGGGAGAGCAGTTCACACGGAGAGGCTGGGCGGAGGCTGCAGTGGCGCTAGCACGACAAAGCAGGGGGTGAGGAGACCAAGACATGAGCACAGACACGTTTCCGAAGAAGTGTGGCTTTGAAGACAAGGCCAGAAATGGGAAGAGTGGCTAGTAGGAAAGACGCAGGGGTCAAGAGGGTAGCTGTGGGACAGACTTGGGTGTTATTCAGAAGTCCATGAATTCATCAAAAGGTTCGAGTTACGCTAGGACAACCCCAGAGTTCCACTCCGTCTACACCCTGAGAAGTGAAAACATACATTCACATAAAAATTCATACACCCATGTTCACATCAGCAATATTTGGAAGAGCCAAAAAAGTGCAAACAACTCAAATGTCTATCCACAGATGGATACACACAACATGAATATCCACAATAGAGCACTATTCAGCCATAAAAAGGAATGAAATACTGACACATGCTACAACGTGGATGGGCCTTGAAAACATCATTCTAAGGGAAAGAAGTCAGACACTACAGGTCACATACTACATGAAACGTCCAAAATAAGCAAATCCACAGAGACAGAAAGTAGATCAGTGGTTATCTGGGGTTAGGGTAAGGGGACAATGGGGAGTGATTATTGACAGGTATGGATGGGGTTTCTTACTGGGATGATGAATATGTTCTAAAATTGATCACGGTGATGGCTGCACAATTCTGGGAACATACTAAAAACCACTGAAGTGTATACTTCAAAATGGAGAATTGTGCAATTATGTGAATTACATCTCAGTAAAGCTGTTTTGTTTTGTTTTTAAAAGGGTCTGTGAAATGCTGGATCTCAAGGTTCCCAAGAAAGTGGGGCAAGGACATGACAACACAGGGTAGGGGTGGAGGGCTGTCTTGATGGCCTTATAACAGCATCACACTCATCCCACAATGAGGTGTGCGCTTTCCAGCCCTGCTCCCTTCAAGTCAACTGTAAGGGATCCACCACCGATAGAGAACAATGCACTTTACTCCTGTTTGAAACTTTCAGGCAAAAAAAGTGCCAGGATCTCGAAGAGGCCTCTGACCTAGTATGTTAATTCTACAAACATTTAGAGGAAAAATAGTTCTTTTTAAAACTAAGGTTGAGGATGGTCCATTTTAGATCACAGTTTTCTAGAATGATAGACATATAACGCAAGTCAGGCTTCAAAAAAAGGGGCAAACAGGTTTTCCCAAAGGGAACTACAAAGCTAAATTGCGTGGATGGTGCCGACAGGATTCCGTGAACAGATGTACAGTGGATGCTACAATGGCCAAGAGAAGGTAGAAAGTTTCTCCTTTAGAAAGTCGTTACCCGACATCCTCTGAGTTCCGGGACATTTTAAACCTTGTTGGGAGAGGAACAATCTGGTAGCTATCTAACTTGCCAATAAATTCTTTCCATTGCACAGTACACGGATGGCACTTCTTAGTCTGCAGAAGAGCCAAAATGGAGTTAAAAATACTGATGCTCATTTTTTTTTTAAAGAAAATTTCTCAGTATTTCTGCATCACTCTGTGATTTAAGAGTGTTTATGGCTATATTTTCTTAAAGAGTTTCCTTGAAAAATATGACAGAAGGTCTCTCTCTCAAAGCCATCCTCATAAACAATCCCTTTGTGAAACAGTCTTAATTTACATACAACAGTGAGAATGAGGATCCTGTACTAATTAAGGTCTGGGGCTGGTTAGCAAATTGCTGTAATTGTATATTCTCCAGCATCCTGTCTCAGAAAGCATTTCCTACCCAGGCAATTCTCAGCAAGAATGATACTGTTCAAGATTTTAATATCTTGGGCTTCCGCTGCATCTGTGCATGGTTTCCAAGTGGCTCGTTCCCTTGTGCGGGTGACATTACACAGACATTTTTAAAAATGGTTTCAGCTTTGGCAGCCTGGCATCCGCACACCACAATCATTACTGCAAAATGCACACATGGCAGAATCAAGACGAGAACAGCCCAAACAGGGGAGCCTTTGTACGGAGACGTGAACTCAGAGTACATCATTTTTCAGACTTCAAGTTCCTGGCCTTGGAGGGGTTTGTTCTGACTCATGCATAGTATAGCCACGATCCTCCATGGAACTGAGCTGTGACCCGTCTCATGCAGAGAACACAAACTGACAACGCTCGCCCACTTCTGACCTGGAGATGTGTTTTGCTGGGTTCGTGCAAAGTCTTTGAGAAAACAGGTCTGCACAGCTCACATTTCAAAACCAGGAGTTTTTGTAAGGGAAAAAATCCCAGTTGGCAACACCGCCTAACCCAAACTCCTGCTAGCTGGCAATCAGATGGGAGGCAGCCTCCCCTTTTGGTGCAGGCACTCTCCGTTCACCAAAGGCCTCAGCACACCTGGCCTATCTGCTGGCCCTGCAGACAACTGACTTGGAACCCTTAGGGTGGTGATTATGGCTAAGTGCAGAGATTTAAAATCAAAGATAAAACCTGACCCCAGTTCTCCACTTTGTCACTTCATTAATCCCTCTGAACCTCAGTGTCCTTGACTGTAAAATGGGAGTAATGACACACCTACATCACTGTATTATTATGAGAAACAAATAAAGTAATTTGCATATAATACCTGGCACCTAATAAGTACTCAGAAAATATTAGGCAAACACAACGGTACTTCCGATTTATGTTTGAGCATCTTTCAGCAGATCATTACCCTCAAATACAAATGTCAACCTGACATCTTGAAAGCCCAAAAGCTTTGCCTCCAGAGAACTAAAACGCCCCGATAAATGCCAAAGCTGGTGTAATGGCAATGACTGGCTTGGGAATTACTCAGTGAATAAGTAAGCACGTGTCAGGGAAGGGGACATATAAATTGAAATTTAGTTAGAGAACCTGAAGGGTCACATGGACTAGATGGAGGAATAGGATTAAAGAATTCTGATCCAATTATTGTCAGAGTTTCTAAGTTTCCCAAGTATATAGTACAAATAGGACCTGTTCTCTGCCTGCAAGTATGAAAGCTTCCCAGTTTCCCAAATGCCTGAGTGGTCACTTCATCTTTTAAGGACTTCTCTCTTCCCTGATAAGAGCAAGGTTGGTGGGTCCAGGTGTCCAGACACCAGCCCTTCCCCTGGGCAAAGGGCAGACACACGACACAGGTGAGGGACTCTCCCTGGAGACTTTGCCCTGTTGATCTTGAGTAGGCTGTGCACTAGCTCTGCTCTCCAAGCAGCCACGAACTTCCAGCCCCCCCATTGACCCCATCAACCAACTGACCACCTTCCAGCTCATCCCCTTCCTACTCCAATTAACCAGAACTAGCTTCTGTGGCTCACAACCAAAGAACCCTGACTGGAATGGTGCCATCTTGGGACTGAAGCACTGAATTTCCCAAACCACAAGAAAAGCAGGCTGGAGGAATAAATACATGTTTGCTGAGTACAGATCCTCACACTTGAGATGAGTAGGACTGAAGGGCGAAATGAGCCTTCATCCCTGTCAGCCTCTGCAAACATGCCTTTGGATCATGCAGACTTCAGCTCCCAGAGCCTCAGCAGCCCAGTATCACAGCTCCAGGCCTTTGCCAGCACTCCCAACCTGAGCAGCTCTCTCAGAAAGGACCCCAAGACACAGAAGCAGGCAAGTCACCTGGCCACCTGACCCTGGAAGAAGAGCTCAGATACACACAAAGAAAGCCACCCGAGGCAGGCCCTGGGGAGAGAAAGGTCTCCCTCAAAACCAGGTGACCCCTTCTGCTGGCAGATTCCCCACCACAGCAGGCACTCCAATGCTCTGGGAAAATCAATGCAAACAGCTGCTGAGAGGCTTTCTGCACATGTCGTAGAGGTCAAAGAGGCCAAGAGGGCGGGAAGCAGGGCCCAAGCCTGCCTGTCAGGTTGTCCTACACAGTTTCTCAAGATCTGGCCATGGTTTCCGTATCCATCTCCCTGTCCTCTTCTTAGAGGTCCTAGAAGTAGCAGAAGTATGGGTAGAGCTTCCATCTGACAGGTTTATCAATACAAGCTCATCCTCTTCACGTCAGTTCTACTCATGGTTCACATTTCTGAACACTCACCGTGCTCCAGTTCTACACACTCTGTCTGTGTGAGCAAATTCTATCTTCATCATAATCCTCTATCCTTATCCCATGTTTAAGGGGAAACTCAGCCACAAAGAATAACCCACAAGGTGGGGAGCAAGCCAGAATGCAAACTCGGGGAATCTGGCTCCAGAAGCCTAGTGTTTTCAAACCTCTACGCCGTCCTGCTTCCTGAATGGAAGGGAGGAGTTAAGCACGGGGTCTAGGGCCTGGAGAGAGAAGGAGCCTGCATTCTGGCAGAGGAGACCACCAACAAACAAATAACAAGTACAAGGTTATGAAGAAAATCTGGAGTGAGCATAAAGGAACCTTCTGGAATGCCTCAAACATTCAATTTTCTTGATCTGGATTGTGGTCCCACAAGTCATGTATTAAAGTTCATCAGGCTATATACACTGAAGTGAAGATTTAAAATGTACCAGAAAATAGTAAACAAATGGCAGATGGGAGGAGCCAGCTTTCTCACCATGGAGTTTACAGATAAGTGAGGGCAGAAGGGTGCAATGATCCATGTGGTACTGGATCATAACTGCCAACAAATGCATGAATGCATGTTTAGTCTAATATAGACACAGACAGCAATGTGTACACATATTTGTATACATGTGGTTGGAATATACATGTATAGTTTCCTTGCTCTTCAGCCAAAAAGACCTAGAAGCATCTCAGCAGCAATGAGCACACTGTGCATCAGATTTGGTTTCTAATGCCATTCGCCAATAAAAGGAACCAGGACTCCTTGGGGAAATCACTAATTCTAGGGCTGAGGCAGAAAATATACAAGACGAGCCTAGAGCATCTTATCGTGGCAGAAAATAAGAAAGTGTTCAATTAATCAGTCCATCAACCAACTCCACAATGATGTCAGGGACACAGGAGACAACTGAAAGAGCCCCCGGTGGCCAAAGCTACAATTTGAGCAATAAAATAAATAAGTAGTATTAGACTATAATTCAAAGTTTCAAATAACTGGGTCCATGCTGATATAAATGATTAGATAAATAAATACGGGAAGGAAAAGAGACAAATCTCCCACCAAAAGAATTCGAAACAATTTATGTAGACGCTCTGGTCTCAAGAAGGGGGACTGAGACTTCCTTCCAAAGAGGACAGTGCGGGAGGGGAGACGCCGGACAGACACTGCCTGCCAGGGAATGACAGTCCCCTCCCCGTTACCAGTGATAAAGCACCTTGATAATATGTATCCTCGTTCTGATGTGATGGATAGGGCACTTCGCTCTCTGCTCTTCCTCCCAAAACCCATCATCTCCATCTACCCTCCACCCGTCCAATCATGAGAAAAACAACGGATGAACCCCAGTTGAGGGACTTCCTACAAAATACCTGACCAGTATTGGTGCTCCTCACAACTACCAAGGTCATCAAAAACAAGGGAAGTCTGAGAAACTGTAACAGCCACGGGGATTCAAAGGAGACATGATAACAACTACATGTGATGAGGTCCGAACATACCAGTATCGGTTCCTTATCTGGGACAAACGTACCACAGTCTGGGATGTTAATAATAGCGGGGAAAACTGTGGGGAGGGGCAGGGCAGTGGAAAGGGGAGATAGGGGAACACTGCACGACCTTCACAACTTACCTGGAAATCAAAACTGCTCTAAAATTGGAAGTTTATTTTTAAAAATGTAACAGAAAATGATGGAATGGCTCCTATGGACTGGGTGGCCACCAAAGGCCTCGCTGAGATGACGTCTGAGATTAATCCGAGAGATGAGAAACAGGCAGCAGGGCCCGGGACAGCATGTCCCCAGCAAAGGGCACAGGACACATGGGGCCCTAAGAGGGGAAGGAGGAGGAGGAGGAGGCGGCGGCAGAGGCAGGCGGAGTCAGGGAGAGCTGTGGCTAGGTGACTACAATGTCACAGGTGAACAAAGGTGAGTGAAGCAAGGGTCAGCTCAGGTGGGTAGGTCACAGTGACTTCAGACTTGAGCCTCAGGACACTAGAAGGTCCTGAGTGGAGGGAGACAGATAAGCCAGATCTGATCTACATTTTTCAAGACCGCACTGCTCAAGGGAGAGGACTGGAGTAGGACAGATGAAAAAGAGGAACGCCAGTCACCCCAGAGTGGCCCCACGTCAGGTGGCATTCAGAGGGAGATGCCACCTGGTAAAGAGCTGGGAGCATCCGGTGGGTCGCGTGAAGTAGGCAGCCTTGCACAGGAGTTGGGGGTGCTGAGCAAAGCAGGCCTCCCGCTCCGTGTGACTCCCTGAGTTCAGTCCTTTTGGAAGAGTCTCCCCAAGGAAGCTACTGGGCACTCCAGGCGCAGGAAGGAAGCGGCTCCTTAGAGACAAAGCCCCCATCTGATCCGATTCTACACTTACCACCTGTGAGACAGTACCCTTTGGAGTCTCAAGTTTCCTCATCTGTAAAGTGGGAACACCTCCAAAAGGGGATCAAAGAAATTCACTAAGAAAAGGCTCCTGGTGTAAGCACAGCCTTCACAAATACTGTCAGGGTGTGTCATATTTTACAAGAGAATCTTAAGACTCTAATCCAACAATTGCCTTATAGATAAGCATCAGAGGGACAGAGACAAAGCTTTCAGGTGAGTGACAGTCAGGACAAAGACCTGTCTCCCATTCTTTGGGCATTCTCTCTATACTTAGTTCTGAGCACAAGTAGGCTAGGACACACTCCCTCATCAGCAGGTGTCTCAGAACACCTCTTAGGGACGGTTCTTCCCGTGCTCAAATCTCCGTGTGGCTCTCCTTAGCATTCCACGTGCTGATGGCCCCACGAGGGCTCCAGGCGCTATGATGAGGGGCCCCAACAGCCTCTCACTGCCACCCCAGGCACAAACCACTCACCCAGGTGGCCTGGCCTTCCCACCCAAGGTGCCTCGCCCTCCTCTGAACCATGCTGGACCCCATCTGTGCCAGCTCCCATTTCCCAGGTCACCCTCACTGTCTGCCCTGCATCTTTGCCCAAAATGACACGTTATCATATAAAAGCCTCAAAAAGCTTCACTGCTTCCCACACCTTTAGGGAGCCAATTTGTGTGAAGCCCTCTTACCAGATGGGACTCTTCCTGGTGGAGTCGGAGTAACCCTTCCTGGCCCTTCTTCCCACCTCCCCCATGACCCCGGCACGGGCCGTGGGCTCGGAGTGGCACTCGGTGACTTGTGGAAGAAATACCACCACATAGGTACAAACATTATGTATGGAGAGAAGCATTTTCATCAACCAAAGGTATGAAAAATGCCCCAGTAGCTCATTTTGAAAAGCACCCTGAAGGCAAAAATGAGTAATTGCTTCCTCTGGGAAGCCTCATAAAATCTGAGACCCAACAAAAGGTACTGATCCCACAATTCCAAGGTTTTGAGGAGTCTAATACATGATTCTGAATACAAATATAAACCACGTTTGCTCTGATTTGCTAACTTTTGTCCTAAATGCAAATGCTGTCCCCAGCATTCCAGAAAGCCCTACATTTCCTTTTGATCTCCAACCAAGACACCATTTTCTAATGAGGTGGGCCAACTTCATATCACTTCTATAAATCATTCCAAAGAGGCCTCTTACTAAAATCAGAAATCCAGCAGTGGCTGGAGACTCTGGTTGCTTCTAGAACATGCTTTCTTTAAATTTTGATTACTGAAAGTTACCCGGCAGAGAGGTAGCCAGCTGCCTTCAGCCCTCAGTCATGATACTCATATAAATACTGTGGAGAAAATCCCCAACAGGTCAGTACATCTACACAAACACAAAAGGGAAAGAAAATCAAAGGGAGATTTCTCCATAAATTAGACTCATCCATCACAGGTTCCACATCTCACAACGAGAGGAGTGTGGCAACCTCAGCTCACAGAGCCACACTTCGCTGCACTGCAGCAACTCCAAAGAAATTCCAATTTCCTCCTCTGCTCTGGAATAGATAATAAAAGATTTTTACTCACCTTTGGAGCGAGTAGAGATATCCATGCCCTCTACCACCTCCTGTTCTGTTTTTATTTCCTCTTCAGCCAAGCTGAAACAGAGCATATTATGTTCAAGTTTAGGTAGTCTGGGAGAACTTGCCCCATGGGGGCAGCTATTTAGAAGTTCTAACAACAAACCCACATTTAAGACAATTCTCCATCCTTATGCAGGGGTGGGAGGAGAGAAACCCACACTTGATTTCAAAGTGTTAAGACTCCTAAAGGAGTTTTTTAAAACACTAGGTTGTTCTTTTTTTAAGTCAAATTACTATTCCAGTTGTCATGCTATTATTGGGGGATGAAAAAAGCATTTTAGACACACAGTTACAATCTGCCCCTGTGGGCCAATGAGAACCCAGCCATTAAGTAAACAAGTTTCTCATTGTTAACACCCAATTCAGGTTGGAGGTGGATCACTGGGTACCCACAATTCTGATCTCTGAATTCTGCAAGGCAAAGAGTCATTTCTCAGACCTCTCCACTAAATCTTACAATTTCCCCATGAGGCAAGGACATGGAAACATATTTAGGTTGAATTACAAAGTAGAAAAATATGCCCAGGCTAAAAGCAAAAGGCCTGGTCTCAAACCATTCACATCTTGAGCACCAGCATTCATTCCAGGAATTAGGATTGGGGTCTCCATACTTCCCACCCCCTGGACATTTCCTCTGTACAGCAGGCACTGCTTAGAGAAAGCGTTCAGCACTCTTTTGAACTGTGACTGATTATCCCCCACCACAAAAATGGAATGAGGAAGGATTATTTAAAAGACAGACAGAGTTGGGGGATGGAGAGACAAGCGGGGACAGCAAGGCCCCCTTTGCTGGGAAGGTCCCCGAGAATCCTCCCTCTCTCTGCTAAAACTCCCATCGAGTAAGTGCAGGCCATTTCATATTTTCCCCACACACACCTCCCAAGCCAAGCCAGTTGAAGTTCTATTTTTGTAGGTGCAAAATGTTTGAGGTTCCAGAACTTTCCAAACATTCTAACTGACAATGAAGTGGTAAAATCTGAGCAATTACTCTAGATGCAATTCCATCAGATTGTGGTTCAATAAAAAGAAATGGGTGCATCACCAATTGATATGGCTGGAATTTTCCATTGGATAGAATGAAAGCCCGGGCAGGAGGGAGGCTGGGCAAGAGCGGATGGATGAGAATGTCTCTTCTGTGTTCCGTGATCTGGGACTGTGACAAGATAAAAGATGAGTCAAAAAAGGCCTGGAATGTCAGGGTCAGATGGAGATGTGTGTTTAGGAGAATTCCATGTTTGCTAGGGGAAGAGGATTCAGGATGGGAACGGGATCAAAGGAAGCAATTATAGCTCAGAATTAAATCAGAACTTGGATGCCTCAAACTTAACTAGTCCCAGCAAAAAGAAAGGTAGTTTGGTTTAAAATCAGGATATTAACACATTTAGCTCTCCGATACTGAACCCCATTAACAGTTCCATTTACACTACATCTGTCGAGAAAGCTGGTGACACAAATCACCGAACAAACAACAGACAGGTTGTCACAAACGGTTTTCATCAGAAGAAAGCAGCCTCTTCAATCTAAGCACATCCTGAGCACACAATAATACAATGGTGATTTGTGGAAGGTGGTTTTAGCACCAGTACTTTTTTCTCAAACTTGAGGCAAACATTCTCAACTCAAAAACACAACTGCCTACAACACACACAGGTTGTCCAAATGACTGCTGCAAATGGTTACTTACTTAGAGTGATGGGAAATAATAAATTTTAACAAAAAGCCTCATGCGGTCCTCAGAGATGGTCAACTTTATAAGTACAAACAGCAACCTTGATCCTTCCTACAACTAGAATCGTTTCCCTCTCTAGCATAAAGTATGTGAAATTCTGAAGTTCTTGAAACCGATCCTGTATTTTGAGATGTGATGGAGAAAAAAACTCATTTGTGATCCAACCAAAACATACGGTGGTGAAAGGAACAATTATGCGTATCAGAGCCCCAAAAACCCACTTGAAGGATTCTGCAGCAATGAAAACATTCAAAGGTGTATTGATCACGGAGGAGGGCTGCATTCCAGAGAACAATTATTTGGCTTGTAACAGCCCAGAGGAGCTGAATACTTCAGGCAGGGATGCTGCTGAGAGGCTAAGAAAATGCAAACTAGTTATGTGGTGGCTATTTGCTGCTGAGTTTAAGATAATCAATTCTGGAGCAGAAAGGAAGGGGAAAAAAAGTTAAGCTGTTTTATCTTTCCAAGTATTACAAGTGGGCACCATAATCACCTAACTTTAGCAATAGCACCACCAAGGATTTCAAGCACAATTTCAGAAAACCATCTTTTTCAGAGATCAGCAAGCCATCATTTCAAAGGGAATCCATTCATGCACATGCATACATACACACACACAACTTGTATTTGACTAAAGGAAATTGCAGTGGCTATGCATTAAAAGGGGGAAAAATTTCATTTACAAGACCAGAATGCAGAATTAGTCATTTTGAATAGCCACATCTAAAGGGACTTCCTCTTTTCTACACCACTGATCTCGGCTGGTTTTTGTTGTTGTTGTTTGTTTAGTGTTAAGTACAGGTATGTTATTAGGGAGAAAACTATGAATGCTACATCAAAAGTAGTGGTAAGAAAAGACTTGTACAATCTGAATGCCCTATGGATCATGGTCAATTTAGATAAAGAACTGTTCAGTCATTTGGAGGAAAAAAAACAAGTAAATAACCATAATTGTTACAAAGAAAAGGCTGCTGCATCTGGAAAAGACTTTGAACTCTTGTCATTAACACATTAAAGTCTTAGAAAATATACAGCATCTTTCCTTCCCTATCTGCTAGCTTCCAGCCGATTATTTAAATCAAAAACAATGGAACAACAAGCCCTTGTTTCAAAATGACATTACCTTTTTTTTTTTTTTTAGGTCTACTGAGGAGGCTGGGGGACAGCTAAAGGAAAAGGGTAAAATTAGCTGAAAACAAAAAACAACAGCCTCTCACCCCAACAGGAAAATATACCATCAACTAGTTGTATACATTGTATGTTCCCATCACCACCTCTTGCACTCACATTTACCCTACCTCACTTGCCTCTGGATTTCACACGCTGATACATTTCAGGCAATTAAAGAAGAAAAAACAGCGCCTGCAAATACAACCAAGACCATCCCATCCCTTCCCAGAAAGAATAAAAGATTTCTCCCCCCCAATGCCTGAACAAGAAAACCTATGCTTACTTCTTAACCTGCATGCACTGAAAAAGAGCAATTAAAAGTTACAGATGAACTGCAGCACCTCCAGGATGTTTTAAGCCTTCTGATTATTAATTCTGAGGATCCAAGGCTGGTCCGTAATTCCCAGGAATGCCATCTCCTCAACACTTCCAAAAGAGAGAGGAGGAGAAAAGAGAAAACATCTAGTTTTGAGAGAAAAATGCCTAGATACACAATGCCCAGCTATTTCCTTTCCCCAAGTGCTCCTACTATTTGACTTTTAACCAAGAATATCTAACCCATCCAGCATATATAACCAGCATGCACAAGACTCTGGTTCTACAGAGGATCATCGCACAGCAATTCAAGATTCATGCATCATTCGAAAGCACTTTTCCTTCAGAGTTTTTTTACTTTCATTCAAAATACCAAACTGGTCCAGGCTGTAAGAAATACTTAATCCCCAAGACACAACATCTTCCTCTTCTAGATCACAAAATAGTGAACATCAAAACAAAAAAAAAAACATGCTTCCCTATATCTGCAATTAAATTTTTCTTAAAAATTGGGGGGGAGGGAATGGTTAGCAGAGCAGCTTTATATAAGCACTCACCTAAAACAGGCAGAGTCATCGGTAGCTAAGCTATTTATGCAGGATTCTTAAAATGGCGTCTGGCAACACTGCCTCATTCCTGTATTGAAGCTAAAATGGTAGCAGTTTGTTCAATAGCTGTAGCTCTTGTTTAAGCAGCCCTGCTAGTTTCAAAGCCACCTTCCTAAGTATGAGAACTAGGAAATGCTCAAGCAAAGGACACGGACAACCTAACGTTTAGAAGCTTAAAAAAAAAATCTGCAATGACAGGGGGAGTTTGTGAAGTCACAGGTTCCTAAGGAAAACCCTTCCTTTTTAGATCCTGAGCCTTCAACATGAAGCTCTGAGATGAGGCCCCCTTGCCCTCAGATTAGGTGGGTGAAAGGGTAGGAATCACGCAACCCTGTGGCATAGACTACAGACAGACAGGTGTCTGTGCAAAGAAAATGTTAAAAGGAGCTGGCTGAGGAAGAGGGCAGCCCATTCCCCCTTCTTGGTGTATTAGAAACCAGCTTTGCATCCATACCAAAAACGAGCTAGGTAAAATGAAAGTACTTCAAGGAGAGCAGGCATTTGGAAAGCCAAGCTAGAGGGCTGCACCCCAGTCTGAGGCCAAGGTAAAATAAAAAGGCTGTTTGTATGCCTGCAAACGGCCACCACATACCCAGCCAGTCCTAAGGCAGTTCACATCAAGGAAAGACAATCCCAGTCAGCAAAGGAGAAACAACAGTAAAACAGTCCCTTAGCCAATGCACGGGATACTCACAAATTAGATTTTTGTCCACCCCCAACAGGGCCCTGAAAATTAACAATGGGTTTTGCAAAACCCGCTTTCAGAGGCCGAACTAATAGCCACATGGTGGCTCATGTAATTTACTGTTACAGGTCTGAGAATTGGCCTCAGAACTGTTGTGGTGCTGTGAATGGGGGAGCTGCAAGGTGACTGCTTTTTAGCTCCAGGGGAGAAAGGAGGGCATGGTGCCCAAGGCTGTGCCAGAGCCAGGAAGGGTGGCTGGCTCCTCGCCGGCTGGTAGGTAGGTAATCTTGATGAGGAGGGAGAGCCTGGCAGCAGAGCTAGCTAGCTGCGTGCTGAAATGGCTCCCGCTTGCTTGTTTATCTGGAAGGAGAGTGGGGTGGAGGGGGAAGGGCAGCCATAGCCTTAGCAACCTGAAGCCAAGGGTGAATCCTTACTTGTTTCTGCATTTAGGAGCAAGGAGAGGGCTTCTCAACATATTCCCTTACTAATCTCTGCTGCGGGTGGGGAAGGCACTTTCGCATGTATCTTTCTTTTCAGGGTCAACCAGAGGCAAAGCCAGATCTAGGGCTTCTCAGCTGACAAATGGTTGCTGCCTCTGCCACAGGAGAGAAAAGGGGAAAGAAGGCAAAAGAAACAAAGAGATCACACATTTGAAGTGGTTGGACTTTTAAAAAACCTACCTTTGCCTTCAGGGTTTTCTGGGTTACTGTCACCCTGCCTTTTTACCGAGTGACTCATTTCCCCCTCTCTCCTATTTAAGACCTGAAGCAGTTTCCCCACTGCTCTCTCAGGAAAAGGGGGGGAATGTTTTGTTTAAAGAAAAAGGGGTTACAAGAAAGAAAGGAGAAGAAAAAAAAAAGCTATTGTTTTCATCCCTAATTTATAATCCAAGATGCCTCATTGTTTCGTTCTTTCTGACTCAAATCTTTTGAGCTGTTAATTATAAAAGTAACTGGACTCTGCTCCAACAGGCTAGTTCATATGCGGCAATTAGAAAAACTCTGTAGAAAGTTTACTGAGTGATTATATATAATTAATTTCTAGTTACAGACAGAACACTGACCATTTTCTGGAGCTAATAAAGGCAGCTACTCCCCCTCCCCCATGTGAATGCCACTTAATTTCCCAAAGCAGAAAGTGAATCCATCCTGGAGGGTCCTGAAGGGAAGGGAAAAAAAAGAGAGAGAGAGAGAGAGAGAGAGGAATCAAAAGCTTCAGTGTGTCTGTTTGCTCCGTGCAGCTGTGCATCCTCTTTGGGGACTGAGGAGGCAGAAGGAAAAAGGAAAACAGCCCCACATTCTGTTCCTCCCTCTGCAATTTATAAATGTGGCAGAGAGACCTTTCTACCTTTAAGCAAAAAAGCCAGGGGGGAGGGGGAAGACGCCCTAGGAATGGAATGCAGGAGCCTCTTCAGCTTGGCAGATCTGCTTTTCCTAAAAGAAACAAAGATGGTAGAAATTTCCAGAAGGCCCATTCTCACTCCAGCCACTGCAATTGTCAATCTGTAACCTTTCCTCCAAGTCTATTGGTTCAAAAGCTGGAGAGAAGAACCCCATTGGGCTGCTCTGTGGGCCGGTACTGCTGTCTCTGCTTAGTCCTGCTGCAATGCAGAGATTTATTTTTTACCCCTTTAGTGAAACTGGAAAATAATGCTTCTTTGAAAGCAAATTAACTTTTTACAGACTCATGATTAGTGGTGGTCACAGTACCAGAGAAGAAAGTAGCTACCTTGGTCCAGGGCTGGGAACTTGCTGGGGCCAGACGTTTGAAAACAGACCTTGGCTTTGCAAACCTGTGGGAGCCATTTTAATGCAAGCTGTTCAGAGGACAAATGCCTTGCTTGCCCTTAAGGTTTCCTACCAGCCTAACAAACACACCATTATGCAAACGTTGAAGGCAACAAACCAGTTGTCTTGTGATTAGATATTGCTTCTAGGGAGGCCACAAGAACCTCAATATGTAATTTCCATTTACAGTCAAGGGATAAGAACAAAGAAAACAGCTAAGTGTCTGAACTTACTTGTATGGGATAGTGGCACTGTTCAATTTTAAGTATACAACCTCATTAACTGACTATACTTTTACTCTAAGACGCTGGCATTAGACGTCTTTTTCTTAAGAGTTTAGTACATTTCTTAGTATTAAATGAGCCTTTTGCCAACTGGTGCTGAAAGGTGGGCAGGTGGACACTAATTTAAAAGAAAAAAAAAGATTATTGATTTCAGAAAGTTTACCTAACACAGCAACTGAATATATTTCCAGCATTTACAGTCATGCTGACTGGGTCTCCAGGCTAGAAATGCATGTAATGAACTTCTAGGTAAATTATGAAGCTAATGCTAACCATGAGTCTACTTTTTTCCCTCTTAAGTTCTAGCCTACAGCATTAAGAAATCAGGGGAAACATAAAATGTGAGAAGTAAATCATAAGTAAAGCAAGCGTGCATACAGATGTGTGGCTCAGGCTTGGAAAAAGGCCGGATCTCTGGTGCAGTGAGTCCTGAATCAAACCAAGTTTGGTGGTGGGTGGGATTTTGCACTAACATGTAAGTGTACTAAAACATAAGTACTGACACCCCCATCCTCACATACCACCTCCACCACCAGGCTTCTGCCTCACCAGTGTTTAAGACTGTGACTGTTAAGAAGCAGCACTTTCGTTGTATTTCACAAGCAGATCACCTACCCAGAGTTCTAATATCCAAACAAACCCAATTCAAGGTCCCCAGTCAAGCCACAATGAACTGAACATTTCTCCCCTGTCCCAGGGTAAACAGGAAGTGCAATCTTCAATCCTAGCTGCAGGTTATCAGGAAAAACAGTGGATTCAAACAGCCACCTAAAATCAAAATACTATTAAAAAGCCCTTATATGGTTCCTGCTAATGAAAGCACCCCCTCCCACAACTGCTGCAGCCACGACCCCGTGTTACAAACAGACCCCAAAATGTTCACCAAAGTCTTTATACATGGTCACAGAGGAAATGGATTGCTTTACTTACCCAACAAATGCTCAAGCAACCGTCTCATTTTTCCACAGTTAAGAAGAGAGAACAGGCTGGCAGATTTGGGACTTGATCAAAAAGGAAATTTTTTTAAACAGTTACATGGGATTATTAAAAACACACACACACACACAACAACACAACATAACAACTGAATATGGAATGCTGTCATGAGCCACAGACATGATTTTATTTCCTCTGCACTCTATCACACAGGACAGAGGATGATACAATGTAAAAAAGGGAAAGGAGAATGAAAACCAGGATAAAAGGTACATTAGTTCATTGAAAACCATGCAAGAGTAGAAAGCTAAGGG
The DNA here is from genome assembly GCF_040802235.1 of Manis javanica. Taxonomy (NCBI): domain Eukaryota; kingdom Metazoa; phylum Chordata; class Mammalia; order Pholidota; family Manidae; genus Manis; species Manis javanica. The sequence goes on along the minus strand of NC_133160.1, from coordinate 12,176,702 downwards.
ATTCAAAGAGTCCTCACAGATTTATTGCAGGATGTTGGCCAGCGTCTCTCCCCCCACTGCACCCCCCTCCCCCAAATCCCCATCCCTACTCCAAAAACTTCCTCCAAAGCCTAGAAAACACTTTCAGAAACATTTGCTGGCTGTAGGCTGCTTGCAGAAGAACACTGTATCAACAGAAGTCAGGAAAAAAGGCTGAACAATGTAGTTGCAAGTGAAGAAACCCTGTAGGGAGAGAAAAGACTATGTAGAGACACCACCACCCACCTAGGCCCCAGGAGCTAGGATCCCTCCTTAGCACTGCTCTGCTGAGGGCTTGGTTCTTTTTAAAACACACGTCCTCTCTTGTCAGAACTTAGTCCAGCCTTCCCAGAACCTCTTTGGAGAGGTAAACTTGCCTGCTTTGCTGTCTGCCATGAGCTCTCCTTGGAAAGGAGCCTGCTTCCTTACCTTCCATTTTCTTCCCCCAGCAAGCATGTGACACAAGAGAAGACAATAGTGCAGGGGGGGAAACTGCTGAGAGAGAGAGAGAGAAAGAAGAGAGGAAAAAAAAAAAAAAGCTTCTTTTTTGGCATACCAGGATCTAGCTTCAAACTATTCCAGAAATACCATGTCCTGGTGGAAGAAAAGGTGTGCCAGGCCCTTGCCAGTTTGCAAAATCAAGCTATGGCTAATGGCTACTTAGCCATGTGACCCAAGAAAGCAAAAAAATTCTCTCTAAACAGTTTCAAGTTAACCTAAGTGCTGTGGGGTGAGTGTGGCACGGCCAGCCACAGAGAAATCACACTGCTCGCCCACAATTCGGATGTCTCAGAGGGAGGGGGAGAAAAGATGGTTAAAAAGTCGAGCTTACCTCTGTGGATGCATTGTTAACACTGTGTAATGTCAATACTTATAAAACATGGAGGACAGGCTCCTAGTTCTCACAGAAAAAGGGTTTGGCACTTCGGCTTGATGATCTGGCCGCCTAATAAAAGCTCATCCCCGATTGGCTGCGCCGGCAAATCGGAGTGTAAGGCCGCCCGGGATTGGCTGAAACACTTCCTGAGCGATTATCTTTGTGAGGCTCTGGTGAGCAAGAGCCATCCTGTGCATAGAAAAAGACAGGCTAAGCTAGGCCTTTTGCAGCAAGAAAAACTTGGGAAAGGGGCCCCCAGACGCACTTCTCCCACACCCTGGCTAGATTTCCCAGCACAGGCGAGCCAGTGCAGCCAGCCTGACCTGCTCCAACACAGCCTGAGGCCCGGATGCCACTGGGAAGAGAGTTTTTGGGGCGAGCTGAGAGGCTCACCCTCACCTGCCCCCACAGAAACGGCTCTTTGCTAGGCGGCAAGCTGGCCCTTTGCTAGAACAGTCCAGCTGAATGGTTCTCCGGGAAGGGTTGGGAAGAGAAACTGAGAAATGGGGAGTCCCAGGAAAACAGCCAAGGGGCCAGAGAAAGGGGCTTGAGGCAGGCCTCTGAGGAGCTGAGGAAAGAGACAGCACAGGCAAGCCCCAAGAAGTCGCTAAAGGGCAGCCGTGGCTTCTCAGAGGAAAGAGGATTTGGGCTGCTGAGTGGAGGAGGGGAACAGAATGGTCAAGTTTGCATAGTCATTGTCAAAATGCCTCCTGGAACAGCAGGCCAGACAGCCATTTGCCCAGCCTAATATCTAGCCCCCCTCTGCCAGTACTCAAAAGAAAACTAAAATGGGTTCCTGCCTCCCTGCCAGGGTGCCAAGGTGGGGCCCCAGTCCGTCCTTACCCTAAGAAAAGCCAAATGCGCTCCTAGCAGGCCACATGCCTAGATCTACAAACTTCCCTTCCCCTCCAGGTACCCTCCCCCACCACTGAGGCCTGCTAAACCTGTCAGTTAAACAAAAATCTGACTTCCGTATTAGTCTGCAATGCCTTCAGCTTCCTGCCTATTAACCCTCTCTAGGACTCTGGGCCTGCCTGGGAAAAACTAGGCCCTGAGATCGCAGAAAAGGCCTGTGGAAAAATACCAGCTGCAGCTCTGCCGGCAGATGCAGGGAGAGAGAGAGAGAGAGAGGGAGCCGCTGTCTCTCCCCTTTGCTTCCCAAGGAGGCGTGTACCTTCTGAATCCAGGGCACAGGCAGTGCCTCTCCGTCTGAGAAGCCATTTAAATCCAGAGGGAGAAAGAAAGATGTCAAACTCAGCGAGGGAACAAGAACCCCCATTATTAGGCCTACATCCACTACTTAGCCCTTCCTACTACAATCATCCCTGTATGCATGTTCTTGGGGAACTGGGCCCTCGGTGGGCAGACAAATCCCATGAGCTTTATAAGGATTCTTGCTTACATTTATTTCCACAGAGAACTGCTTCTTTTCGTCCCCTAAGGCAGATGGAAGAGTTATTTTACACACAGCCCTACACTTGGCAGCCCCCCACACACACCCATCTCTGGCACTGCTCCCCAGTAAAATATTAACTCGTTTTTCAAAGCTGCTTATAATTCCATCCACTTCACTAGTATTAGGAGGTCTTTGCTACTTCCTCCCTGAAGATGCTTTTGTAGTTAGTCTATGTCCTGAGAAAGAAAAGGCAAATCCAAATGCATCCTAAAATGTCCATGCTTGCTTGCTTGCTTCTTTTTGTTTTCAAGACAAGGTGCTTCATTAACAAGATTTTTTTTTAAACAGCAAGCTGGAACAACAGAGGCTGAACAAACACCATTCTTTAGAGGCTGGATAAAGCTTCAAGAGGTGAGGCAGCCATATGCCAGGAGCTAAAACTATGGCCCAATAAAGGCACTCCACTCCTCCTAAAATTAGGGCTTGTGGGTTTTCTTGTCCCACAGGGTTCCCACAAAGAAAACGTAGAGCTGATGGCCTGCTCTGCCAGCCCCCGCACACCCACCCCCACGGACAACAGATGCCCACTGCATCTACATAAAATTCTTCCTGGCTGGGAAGCTTACATCAAAACAGGAATAAGCCAGGAATCCAAACAGACTCTACTGCAGGGGCAGGGCCCAGGCTTTAAGAAAAGGGAGGTCTTTTGTTGCTGTCCTCATTGTACAGGAGGCTGAAGAGGCCAAGATGCAGGAGGGACACCCCCACTAGCACCTGGTCTGACAGAGAGATCCAGCACTCAGGACAACAGGCCTAGGCCTCACCAGGAAGGAGGGGCTTCCGCTTCCTGGGGGTAGGACCCTGTACAGGGAAACCTAACGCAGGTCAAGAGGCGGAGGCCAGAGCTAATCACACTATGCGCTCTCTCTCCCAGCTCTGCGGGCTGCAGCCCTCCACCAGCATCCCGCGGGGAATACTGTTTGTCTCTGTGGCTGTCGTGTTTGGAAGGACAAACACGACTGGGTCAGTGGTGGATCTCATGTGCGACTAACTTCACGACCCCGAGGAGGAAACGAAGTATGTCGCCGGTGTGCACAGTGGATTTTAACCCGGGATTAAAGTTTGTTGCATAAGCAGCTGCAGCATCCTCCCCCTCCCCCCCGCCTCTCTGATCACTTGATCACTTGAAATGTTTTCTGGGGCAAAGAGCAGGAAGCTGCTGGCTTATTCTGGCAGCTCTGCTCTGCTTGAGGAATGCTATTGGCATTCGGGTAGGTCTGAGGTTATCTGGTGGGGTGGCAATTCGGCTGGGGACAGAGACAAAGGTATGGTGGCATATGGAATCCTGAGAGAGACACAGATTGGAAAGGGAGCCTGGGGCAGGCCTACTAAGGGCCAATCCTGGGCTTTGGTGGAATGTGGCCGATAAGTAGGAAATAAAGACACCAAATGTCGGTGGCCTCGATCTAGAAATCATTCCCTAGCCCTTTTCAAATCCCTCTGCAGGGTGGGTCCAGGCAGCTACTGCCTGCTTGCTGTGGGCCAGGCACTGTGCTAAATCAGCACTTTTGCACAGACTGACTCCATGAGATAGGGAAGATTGTTAGTGACCTGGAACCGAGCCCAGAGAGGTCAAGTGAGCTGCCCAAGGCCCCACAGCTCACTAGTGCCAGACACCAGACTTCCAACCTAGTTATGACTCCATATCCCTAAACCCTTTACCTTCACCTGCCTCTAAAGAAAGAAACAACAGAAAAGCCAAACCAATCAGAGTAGATACAAGGCTAAAATCTACCAAAAGCAACCACATGATCTGTGTTTTCTTTTAGAAGGTTAACTTCTTTGAGAATGTTTGAAGTACTGAATGATGGAGCTGGGAGACCCTTAGAACAGATTTATTTGATGGCCGAGAAAGCTCCTCTCTCCCTACAAACCTCCAGCAAGATGTCAAGGGGAACTTTGCCATCTCTAAAGTTGGGCTTTTGTATTCCTGAAGATCAGCGGTTCTCAACCTAGGGCAACTTTGCCCCCAGAGGACATTTTCAATGTCTGGAGACACCTTTGGTTGTCCTAACTGGGGAGGCTGCCCTAGGCATCTAGTGGGTGCAGACCAGGGATGCTGCTAAACACCCCACAGTGCACAGGACAGCCCCACAATAAGGAATTATGCAATCCAGAGTGTCCACAGTAGGGAAATCTTGGCTTAAATAAAAAGGAAGAAAAAAATCTAACCACTGTGGCACTGGAGAGAAAAGCCAGCACAGGCCTAAACAAGCAGGTTCCATGGTGATATTAATAAACAGTGAGCTAATAAAAATAGATTAAAACATGTCTTCTCTTAATATTCCCAGAGGACAGAGAGAATTGGCGGACAGGATCAGGCTTAGGGAAGCCAGGCCGTGTCTCAGTGACAAAGCTGGCCTCAAAGGGGAGGAAGGGCTGACCCCTTCCTCAGGCACCTGACTAGCTGGGGACTGGCCTCACTGAAATGGCTCTCGGCTCCCGCTGGCCTGCAGCCAGGCAAGCAGCGGGAGGAGCAGCCTCGGCAAGCTGCATCCCCAGATAGCCCGTTCAGCTGACTATGAAAATAAGCACACTTGGAGTTATCTGCCTCAAGCTAGCAGCAGGCCTTTCTGTCCGTTATGTGAAACGGATGGGATTGAGGCAGGGAAGTGTTTTAAATATCTTACTTTGTTTTGTTTTGTTCCTTTTTGGCCAACTGGAACCGAGGCCAACTTTGGGTATGGCGACAGAAGGGCTCACCTTCAGAGCACGGAGCTGCCTGGGTCATATTACAGCCACAAAGAGGCATTAGGAAGAGGTATGCCCTGGAAGGCCTTTTTTTCCCTCCTTCTTTCTAGGAGGGATTGGCAGGATTAGGCAAATGGAGGAGGGAAGGGCAGGTGGAAAGGAGGGGGCAGGATGGTACATGACCGTCAGACAGATGGCTGCAGCGTGGGTAGGGAGAGACGTAAGGGAGGCAGGGACAAAATGAGCATCGAAAGGAAGAAGATTCAGGGCTTCCCCCCCTTACCTTCGTTACTTCCTAGCAATGCTCACTTATGAAAGGAAGAGCACATATTTATTTGCCGTATCAGTTTGTTTCTCCCTCCCACCAGACTGGTGGCAATGTCTGGAGACATTTTGGTTTGTCACATCTGCAGGAAGGGGGTACTCTTTCTATCTAGAGGTTAGAGACCAGAGATGCTGCAAAGCACCCTGCAGTGCACAGGAGAGCTCCCCGCAAGGGAGAATTAGCCAGCCCCAAACGTCACTTTTGGGTGGAGAAACCCTGCACTGGACAGAAAGCTTCAACAGACCTTGGCTGGATCTTCCCCATTGACCCCAGAGACCAACACTATGCCCGATATACACGAGGCCTCGGGGAACATCACCCCCCACCTGGGGGGTGTTTGCAGTCTCCTACCTGAGCCCCCTTCAACGCCCTTGGAAACACTTGGGGGTGGGGAGGAGGTGACTAGAATAGGGAGAAACTCACCCACATGCATGCACACACCCACGGGCAGCCTGCTCCTCCTCCGCTCAGGACCCCTTTATCTGACTCCATGCTGGACGGCCCCATCTCCCTCTATCAGAAAAGCTGAGGACTATGTCCCAGGAGGAGCCACCATGGCTTGTCCTCCCTGTATCCCTTCCAATCCCAGCTGCCACCTCATGGCCAGGGTGTCCCTCCTGATTTCTCAGCTGGGGGGTTTCCTGGCTCCTGAACTTCTACACCACCAGAGAACATCACCCCTGCCTGTGACTACTCAGTGTGGGGGTTACTGGAACCTCTCTCTCAGTGAGCAAGGCAAACTCAACTCCCTCACACCAGCTCCTCCGCAGGGCGCCCCCATCTCGGGCAACAGAATTGTCCTTCAGCTGGTTACTTCCCACCACAGTCCCTGACTCCCCACTCTCACTCACGGCCCTCATCCGAACCACCAGCAAGCCTGGGCGCTCTGCCCTCCCGCTTCCAGTGTGTTCTTCTGCCTGTCACCTAGTCCCTTCAATGGGTGCCCACAGCCCCTGCTCACCCATAGCACGTAGGTTACCGCCTTCTCCCCAGTGGCTCCCAATCCTCTCTTCTCCTCCACTTTAGAATCACCTGGGCCTGGGAATTCTGCTCCAGTCCTGCTGCATTGCTTAGTCTTACCTCGGAGGGAATCACACTGTGCAGTCAAGGCTAAGAATCCTGTTCCAACTGGTCTCCCACCTCCCTTCCTGCCCTCTCTGGGCTCTTCCCCACACACAGCCAGAGGGACTCTGTAACAGGTGTCACCAGCCTGCTCAAAACTTTCTAAGAGCAACACTATTCAAAACAGCCAAAAGGCGAAACAACACAATTGTCCATCCATGGGTGCGTGAATAAATGAACGTGGTCTATCTACACAATTGACTATGATTCAGCCATAAAAAGGAGTGAAGTACTGGTGCAAGCCACGATGTGGATGCACCTTGAAAACTTGTGCTAAGAACATGGTGTGGGGGATCACGGGGAGAGCAGTGTATCACAGAGAAGGGACATAGTGGATCTCTGGTAACTTGCTGCACTGATGGACAGTGACTGCATTGGGGTATGGGTGGGGACTTGATAATATGGGGAAATATAGTAACCACATTTTTTTTTCATGTGAAACCTTCATAAGAGTGTATGTCAATCATACCTTAATAAAATATTTAATAAAAAAAAAGAAAGAAAGAAAACTTATGCTAAGAAGCCAGACACAAAAAGCACATTTTTTGTGTGATTCCATTTCTATGAAATATCCAGAAAAGGCAAACCCATAGACACAGAAATTAGGACCGATGGTTGCCGGGGACTGGGGAGAGGGAATGATAAGTAACTGCTTAATGGGTACAGGGATTTTCCTTTTAGGGTGATGAGAAAGTTCTGGATCTAGATAGGGGTGATTATACAATATTTTGAATGCACTTAATGCCAGTGGATGTATGTTCTGGTTAAAATAGTAAATTTTACAATATATGTATTTTCTGTCAGTTAAAAAAAAAAAACCTTCCACAGCCTTCTCATCTCACTTAGGATAAAATTCCAATTCCTCCACATGCCATCCCCTTAACTTCTACCAGTTTCCTCCAGCTCACTCAACACCAACCACCTGTGTCTGTCACCTTGCTCATTTTCAATGCAACTTTTGCTTTTTTATATCTCTGTTTTAACCTTGAGGTTTATAGATATCTTTATCTTCCTCTCGAATCTCTCCTGCTATGTCATAAACTCCAAGAGCACCAAACTGTGCATTACAGACTATAGGTCCCCTCTAGCAGTACTATGACTGCTATGGGAACTCAGTGTTTGTTGAATGACTAAACAATTGTTCAATTCCACAGGGCTACATCCACTTTCTGGCATCATGCCATGTAGTCATATCTTCCCATCTTAAATCACATCCCTTCATTCCCCTGCTCAAAACCCTCTGATGGCTTCCCATGCCTAGCACACTAGTCTACAAACTGCAGCTTGGCAGCCAAATCCAGCCCACCACCAATTTTTGTCTGGCCTTCTAGTTAAAAATGGCTTTTTACATGTCAAAATGGTTGGTAAAAATTAAAAATACAAGTAATTTGTAACATGCCTGAATTACATGAAATTCAAATTTCAGTGCCCTGAAGTAAAGTTTTATTGGAACACAGCCACAGACATTCACTTAACTGTTGTCTCTGTCTGCTTTTGTGCTATAATGACAGGGTAGAGTAGTTGCAACAGAGCCCACATGTGGCCCTCAAAGCCTAAAATATTTGCTATCTGTCCTTTACAGAAAACCTTTGCAACCACCCCCCAATTCAGATGAAAATCCTGTCTCTGAGCAAGGCCTGCAGAGCCCTGTCATTTGTTGCTTACTCCCTGATCCCATCTCAAATGACCCCCCCCCCCCCCCCCCCCCCGCCCTCCAGGTGTTCTGGAAGCACAGGCCTCCTTCCTCTGCTCCTCCTCAGCCTCTCCAGGCTGTCTCACCTTAGGTCCTCTGCACCCACAGTCTCCCCCTGGAATACCTACATTCACATCATGACTCAGGTCCTACTGAGACAGGGACCGGGGGTGTAGTCAGAGCAGGGTGAGGGCCTGGGGGGTGGGGGGAAGCAAGGCAGGATATTTGCAGTCAGAGCAATGTAACTGCATGCAAGGAAACCCCCTACTAAAACTCTGTGTTAAACAGTCAGCTCTAGAGTCACTCTTCAGCGAGATCAGTTGGTGTATCCCAGATAAAGAAGAGTAGCACATGTTTATTTTATGCTAATCACTTATAATCATGTGTAAGATTCACTTTAACATGTTAAAAGGCCCAGGCCTATGTGCTGTCTTTCCTCCTTCAGATCTGATGAAGTGATTTTGCAAACTGGGCAAACTAATTTAGCTGCAGGCCCAGCCAGAACACAGTAAAAGGGTAAAAGGCTAGATAGATTCCACCTTAACAGATAAGATTGCACTTAACTTACTCTTTAGGAAACAATGCCTCAGCCCACCTTGAGGGCTGAGCAGGTGGCCTTGTTTCATATACCCCTAGACCAAGATGCTGGTATCTCAGGGAGAAATCAACAGAGCAGGAGGTTACTTGTATCAAGTTAATTGTAAATATCCTGGGACCACTTAATAAGTCCACACCCCTAAGCTTTTTTTCATGTTCCGGAAAAATCCTCATCTGCCTATAAAACCCCTAGATAATGCACCACCCCTGACTCTCTTGTCATGCCAGGAGCTCTGTCCTTTCACTTTATCTCTAAATAAAAGCCTGTACCTTGCTCTCCTACCTTGAGTGTTTGTGAAGCTCATTCTCAGCTTCGTGAACAAGAACCCTGGTATCACTACCACAATGTCACTTCTGAGAGTACTTTCCTGACCACCCATGACGCCAATTCCCATACATTTTCTGGGACATCACCCTGCTATTTTTTTCCTAAGCACGACATACACTCACCTTATTTCTTCGTTACTTAATTTTTGTCTGTGTACAAAGGCAGGGACTTAGTTGTCCCCCAGGCTACCACGGACCTGGGGCATAGTAGTTGTTCAACAAATAATTGTCCAGTGATGGCATTTTCTTCTTACCTAAAGTAGATTCTATACAAGATCTCCAGTAGATCAGCCATGGCTAATCTAGATTTTCACCTTTTCACACAATTTGTTAGGTTGAGCCATATGAAGGTACAATGCACATATGGATTTAAAAAGTTGAATACCAGTAATTTCATCTATGGCACTAAGTAAAACTATAGATCAAATAATTCTCCCCTTCAACTGTTTAATGTACTCCAGTCACCTTGACCTGCTTTGGGTCCATGGAAGCATTCCAGTCATCCCCTGTCAAACTAGATCTCACCCCCATGGACTTTGCACTTAACTCCTTCTGCTCCAGGACCAAATGCCACCTCCTCTAGGAGGCCCCCTGGAATGACATCATGTCTTGAAAGCAGTTTCATTTTCTTCCCAGCACTTACTCCAAAGTAAAATCAGGTGTTGTATTTGATTTTTAAGGCAGGAAACTTGTTGTTTTCATACATACTGTTGTAACCCCCAGAGTCTAGAGCGGTAGGTCCAGCACCAGGGGGTCCCTCAATGTTTGTTCGTTTGAGTGCCTCTAATACCTTGAGCATAAGTACATGCTCTTTAAGTAGTCTGCTTATTATTACCAGATACAAAAAGATACTTAGTATGTACTTGCTAAGTAATGGGCTTCAGCCTCCTTTTGCAGCCACCCCTGCCCCAGCCCCCTCTCCATTGTCATGACAACATTAACAGCATTACCTTCTTTAATTGAGGCTTACCACGCACCAGGCACTGTTCTGATCACATTTTATACATTAACTAACTTAATCCTTCCAATAACTCTCTGAGCCGGGTCCTATTATTGCCCTCATTTTACAGATGAGAAAACTGAGGCACAGAGCGATTAAGTTATTCATCCATCTGAAAACAAGACATTCATAAGAAAAATTAAGTGTAATCCGTCTTGGCTTCTTAATTTCCAAGAAACTAATACCATGGAGAAAGGGAAACAAAATAGCCAGGAAAAACTCAAACAATCAGGAACCAATTTAGCAACAAAAGACACACCAGAGATGAAAAGAACCCCCAGATAGAGGGCGATTTGATCAAAACTTCAACTCCCAGGTGCTCTCAGGTCACCAGACTCCATCCTAGTATTTCCCATACAGTTCTGCAAACCTCAAACCTGGACATTACCCCTGACCTCTCCCTCTCCCACCTCCCATTCCAGAGCCCTGTGGGATTTACCTTCTGAGCGTCTTCCACTGTCGATTCCGGCCACGTAGCTCCATTCTGCAGAGCTGGTGGCCTGCTCCGGAGCCACCATTATCTGTTATCTGGGAAGGAAGGGAACAGCCTCCCACCAGCCCCCAAGCCCCAGTCTGCTCCCATCCCCCACCCTCAGCAGCCAGAAGGATCTTTTGAAATTTCAATTTAGGCCAGGACAAACCCCCCTACCCACCCCCCACCTCTAAAACCCTTCAAAGGTTTCCCATTGTTCTCAGGCCAAAGTCTCAAATTCTTAAGGGAGACTTCTGGGGGCCTGCAGGATGCCCTTCTCCAACTTCAGCTCAGGTCTCTGAGCACCAGCCAGACCCCCAAGCCAGCTTAGAAGGTCCTGAAGCCAGGCTAGCTGGCTTCAAATCCTAAGGCTGCCATTCATTCACTGTGTGATGATGTGCAAGTAATTTATTCTCTCTGGGCTGTAAAATGTGGATAACAACACTTTCCAGGGAGTCATCAGGATTAAATTAGTCCTATAGTAAAAGTGGTTATTTAGCAGCGTCTGGCACCACTTAGGTAACTCCTATTCATCCTTCAAAACCCAACACAAAAGTAATTTCTTCAAGGGACCCCTTCCTAGAACCCCATTCCAATAAATCAGACTTCCCTGCTCTATGTTGCCCACATGATGCTTATGGTAATCATAATTTATTACTTAATACATGTGTAACAACTAGGTATAAATTTCTTTGATCGAGGTCTTTTTAGTGTCTATTTTCTTCAATTCTTTATCTCCCTGGTACATTGTAGGTGCTCAAAAATAATGTGACCATTGAACAATGGCTGAATTCATCAGCTGCAAGGAGGCCCAAATCCCCATTTTCAAAGAATTAGGAAAGTCAACTTTTAATGAGGATACAGGAAAACTGAAGCCTGCTGGGGTTGGCCAGGTCGCAAAAGGAAGCTACAATGATTTCTATGTAAATGAAGCAGAGAGACCCAGAGGAGCTGCAGAGCAGGGGCTGGGTCAGCCAAATCACCCATGGTGCTTGCAAGGAGCAGCTCCGACTGGAGCAGCTGAGGAGCTGAAGGCAGAAAATGCCTGAAGCTGAAGGCTCCTGGGCAAAAGTGGTGGGTTGCCCTGGGGCAGGGGGCCACAGAGGGCACCTGGGTTCTGGGCCTTCCCCTTTCTGCCTCTTCTCACTGCTTTTTCCCAGTCCCCTGGCTCACCAGCACCCCAATCCACTATCCCACCCCTATACCCAGGACTCCCCAGCCTATCATCAGGACCTCTGTAGGTTGGGCAGGTTTAGCGAATAAAACTACAACATGCGCAGTTAGATTTGAATTTCAGGTAAATTATGAACAATTTCTTAGTCTAAATACTCGGGTACCCCTAACTCTCTGTCCCCATCAAACTCTCACCAGCCAGTATCTTTTCTTGGTACTTTTCCATTCTGTAATCCTTGGAAGAGTGACTCAGGGTAAGGGAGACCTTACCTGGATAAGGTAAGGTTGCTGCCTTTGGGTTAAGGGAGATGACGACACCAGCCACTTAGGGTAGGGTGAGACTCCAAGAAAATGCCCAGTTCTTAGCAGCCAATACAGATGCCATACAGAGCACCCAGTATGACCCTTTTCAATTCTCCAGTTTCCTGGATGCCATCTCCTAGGGGCCTCTCTACAAACCCCTCTGAACCATGGATGTGGGTGGATGAACCCATTTTACAGAGGAGGAAGACAGAGGACTGCTATTCAGTGGCAGAGCCAAGAGGCAAAGTCCCTGGTCTTTGGGTCTCTCCTGCTAAAACTGCTCTTGATTCTGTGTCAGATGTGAATATGCAGTAAATTGCAAGCTACAGGGGGGTAGGGATGTCTTAGTTTCCCTGATGGACTCCTAGAGGCCCCTCAGAGTGGCCCTTAGTAGGCACTCCCCAAATATTTGTGAAATCAGTGAACACAAATCCACCCGTTTTCACGCCATGATAAGAATGTGCACATCCTGTAGGGGTTTTGAACCCAGATCTACACCTCTGTGCTTCCTCCATGGCCGCAATCACATAGTGTGGGGGGATTAGACTTAAGGCAGATTTCTGGCTCGCCCCCACCCCCACTGCCCAAAAAAAAGCCAAGTAACAAAATGTAGCCTTGAAAGGAAAAAACATGGCCATGGGAATGTCAAAACAGTCACATTGGTTGTTTTTTAGCTGGGAAGAAGGGACTTCCAAGAACTTGATTGAACATAGCTGCAGTCAGCATTCCTTAAACATCTACCAGACCTTCCCATTTGCTGGCAAGTAGCCCTGAAACAATTAAGGGATAAATGAATTCCTAGGAGAAAAAGATTTTCTAGGGTATTTGAGGAGATGTGTTGAACCCAACTAGGAGAACCCTCTGAGAATATAGAGCCACTGATGGACATGCTGATTAACTCTTTGAGAGTCACCCAACAGGTAAACAGGGGCATCCAAAGTACCTGTTCCTAATTGCTCCCACCTGGACCTGAGTCGGAAATGAGCACTGGGGTCTGATTTAGAGAATTATTTTCTACTGCTCACTGATGTTTTCTTTATTTGGTGGTAGTAAAGGAAGTTTGGGATTTGAGAGCAACTTGATCAGGACACGTATTCTTTGTAATTAACTCTTTGTAAGAAGTGATTTGCCAAGGTTATCGGGTTTATTAGGTTCTCATTTTTGGGGCACCTCCCCATGGCCAATGCCAGTGACCCAAGGACCTTTCTCTACAGACTTCCCCTAACAACCTGCTCATCTGGAAAGGTCCCTCAGCTCAAAGGTCACCTCCTCAGAGAGGCCTTCCTTGGTTGCCTTACTGGAGGAAATCCCAGCCCGAGCCTGCAGCTGTCAGCAATCACACCACATGCTGTTCTTCGCTGACTTGGTGGCCTCTTGGTCTCCCCCAGTTAGGCCAACAGCACCATGAAGACAGGACGCTGTCTGGCTTAGTTCTTTCGGGACCCTCAGCTCCAGAAGCTGCCGGCCCACAGTAGGCACTCAGTCAGAGCCTGTTTAAAAGATGAAGAATAATAATAATGACTCATATTAACTGCCGGCTATATTGCCAGGCAGGAAGCCACTTAGCTTTTTTCATATATGAAGGCACTGAATCCTCACACCGTTGATCACACCTCTTGTATGGCTGTTCCCTCTGCCTAGAAGGCTGTTCCCCCAGATATCCACAAGGACTCACCCCTCTCTTCATTCAAATATCTCCAACTCAGAGGCCTTCCCTGACCCCCTCCCTAAGGCGGCACCCTTTAATCCCATACCCTGCTGTTAAGGGCTCCTGTGCCCCCACCCTGCCCCCACGCAAAAAATAAATAATGTTAAACCTCAGTAGCTCAGCCTTTTGGAAATAAGATATTTATAGAGGTAATCTAATTAAAAAGAGGGTGGGCCCTAATCCAATATAAGTAGTGTCCTCCTTATATAAAGGGGAAATTTGGACACAGAGACAGAGGCACAGACACCGAGAGAAGACAATGCGAAGAGACGTACAGGAAGAGAGAAAACAATGTGAAGAGACGTACAGGAAGAAGGCCTCGTGGAGATGGAGGATCGACACGAGGCATCCAAAGCCGGGGAGCGCCAAGGATTGCATGCAAACCACTGGAAGCCAGGAAGCGGCAAGGAAGGGTCCCCCTCAGGTCTCAGAAAGAGCACGTCCCTGCCCACACCTTGCTTTCAGACTCCTGCCCTCCAGAACTACGGGACAATGAATCTCTGTTGCTTTAAATTCCCCGGTTCAGACCCAGGAAAACCACACGTCTGCTTTATTTTATTCTTTGCCCTGATCACCACCTGCCATTGCATGTATTTATTCATCTGTTTCCTCCCGGCACCCACACTGGAATGCAATTCTCTCAAGGCCAAGGTCTCCTGTTCATTTTTACATGGCATGGCATTCATTTGTTCCCTCAAGGATTTTTATTGAACGCCTGCTATGTGCCAGGTCCTGCAGCAAGTGCTGGGGGTATAGCAGTGAATGCAACAGACAAAAATGCTTGGCTTCTGAAGCTTACAGTCTAGGAAGATGAGACATAATAAACAAAAAATGGTGATGAGGCTATGGAGAAAATTTAGCAGAAGGGAGATGGGGAGTTTGGGGAGTGGAGTGGGCGGCAGTGATAATTGGGGTGGACAGGGAGGGAAGTGGCTCACAACTTGGGCAGTTTCCCCCCCACCCCGGAGGACATTTGGCAATTTCCAGAGATCTGGAAATGCTACTGACACCTAGCAGAGACAGGGCAGGAATGCTGCTGGCCATCTGCAATGCATGGGACCCCCTTATCACAAATAATTACCCACCCCGAAGGTCCATAGCCTGAGGCTGAGAAGCCTGAAGGCAGAGGGAAGAGGCCACCCCACCCGAGGTTTCCTGCTTGCTCCAGGGTGGGGTGTTGGAGGAATAGCAGGGAGCTCAGGGTGCTGGGAGGTTTTGCGCCATGGAAGGAAATAGTGGTGCATGAGGTCAGAGGGCACCAAGGAAGGGAGGAACCGGAAGGCCTTTTAGGCCATTTTGGAGAGATCAGTTTTTACTCTAAATGAGACGGGAAACCACTGGCAGCTTCTCAGCAGAGAAGGGACACAGCCTGGCATGTTCTAAGTGGAGAATTCTGCCTGTGGGGTTAAAAATAGACTGACTGAGGGGGCGAAGGATGATTTGGGGAGACTGGCAGGGAGGCTGTGGAAACGTTCCAGGCCTGAGGTGAAGGTGGCTCAGATCAGGGTGGAGAGAAGGGGATGAGTCCGGAACTACTTGGAAAGTCCAGCTGACAGGGTTTGTGTGGGGGGAGAGGCATGGATGACTTCAAGGTTTCTTTGGCCCGAGCAGCTGGGAGGATAGAACTGGTGCCAGCTCAGGTGGGGATGGACACAGGAGGGCAGGTGGGGGGGTTCCTTGGGGGTGAGGGATGTCCAGGAGGCCCTGGATGATCCAGTGCAGGGGGGAGTTTGGGCTGGGGAGGCATCAGCACTCACATGGTACTTAAAGCCACACAACACAGGATGTGTCCCCTAGAACCAGGGGTTCGAGGGACAAGAGGCAGATCCAAGGGTCCCTCTCCGGTGCTCTCCACAGCGAGAAAGTTTGGCTATGACAGTGAACCAACTAAGATGCAAGAAGTGTCCAGTGCGGTGGTAGCAGAACCAGGACAGGGGTGTCCTGGAACCCTAGGGGAGAAAGCGTTTGGAGGAGGAAGGGGGGACCACCTCGTCAAGTGCTCCTGACCCGTCAGGTTGGGTGAGGCCTGAGACTGGACCACGGGACATAGCAAGGTGGTGGTCACAAGGGAGTGACACGCAGACAAAATCTGTGTTGATGAAATGTCTCCAATGACCTCAAAAGATTGCCACTGCAAGCAAGTGAAAGGAGCAGAGACAGGGGTGTGGCTGCAGGGTGGCTCAGACATATTCTGATCGTGTGACCTTGGACAAGTTCCTGCCTGCCCTAATAACCCCCAGCGGTGTCCGGATGGATGAGATCATGAAAAGTAAAGTGCCTCTCAGCCCTGTAAACTGTCAAATGCCTTAAAGGGCCAGCCAGGAGCGATTGTTGCCAGCTGAGCATTTAGACACCACCACTGACATCAACTCTCAAGGTCTCTCCGCTTCTGCTGACATCATTCTGCAGGGAACAGAGTGAGAATTCTCAACCTTTCAAGAAGGGTGCATCCTGATAGTATGCACCCCAAAACCTTACTGCTTCCTGAAAAAGATAGAAGGCTTATATTATATTGATTTAAAATGTTTTGCATAGGAAGTGCATGCACTTGGTAAAGAATTAAAATAGGGAAATGTATCCAGGGAAAAACGAAGTCTCGCTCCCGTCCTTGACCCTCTCACGCCCGCCCTCCACGGAGGCAGGTACTGCTAAGCAGCCTGCAGAAGGAGCGCGCGCATGCGCATATACAAGCACACTTCCCCTCTTTCTCTTGACACAAATAGTGGCTCGCCTCGCCACCCACACTACTCTGCCCCCTGCTTTTTGCACTCATCAGGCCATGTCGGAGAATCCCTCCCTATCAACATCCGCAGACCTGTATTATTCTTTTTAAATGGTCACGGAGTTGTATCCGCTGTGTGGCCTTTTGTAATTTATTTCACCATCTCCTCCTGATGGACATTTGGGTTGTTTCCAGTCTTTGGCTATTACGAACAATGCAACAATAAACATGTCTTGGGCAAGGGTTATCCATAGGAAAAATTCCTAGAAGTGGAATTGCTGCTGGGTCAGTGGGTCTCAGGAATATTTAAGCTTTAGTGTAAATAGATGCAAGGGTGTGGGTCTATTTAAAATTTGGTGTTTCTGCCGCATTACCGACATGCATGCTTCTCGACTGTGTGTGAGAGAAGGTGCCCAAAGGCAGTTTGTTTTGTGTGCGTTGGGGTGGGTGCAGACTTGGGGTGACAGTCCCTGAGACTTGAGATTGCTGGGTACATGGGAAGGAAGTTTCCAGCGGGGACTGGCATTCTAAGGAACAGATGCTCCTCTGACAGAGCTGCGGCTGGCCTGCTGGGAAGATGGGAGGAGGGACAGGACTTAACCATTCATTAGCAGAATAGATATTTATCAGACCCATACTGTATTAGCTCAGTGTTTAGCCTTTAGGACATGCAAAGAGCTATTTCTCAAACAACCTAGAGTCTAGTGGAAAGAGATGAAATCAAATGTCAATATGAGAATTAAATTACAAAGCTAGAGAACAATTAGAATGCCAGTTCGCACCATCTGCTACCTAGCCAGTAGCAGATAGAATATTGTTTTTTGACACAATATTGCATGCGGTTGGATATCCAAGTTTATAGTAACAGGTAACATTTGCTCTTTTCTCCGTCCATGCCAGGTGCTGTCAAAGCAGTGTCATTGCGTGTAAATGTCAGAACAATTTGCTAAAATTGGAGCAGTCGTGGTCTCTGCCTAGAGACAGGGAAACTGAGGCTCTGACAGGCTCATCCAGTGCCACCCAGCGAGTAAATGGCAGAAACAGGATATGAAAGCTATTCTTCCTGATGCCAAAGCCCACTTGAATACAGTGCTCTGTACCCAAGGAGAATTTCCTGGAATGGGTCAAACTTTTGCTGGGGAGAACAGGTCAGACTTAGAAACTCAGAGAGTACCAGACGCCACTGCCAGGGAGGGGCCTCTCAAGGGGAATCCAGGAGGTGCAAACGATTCCCTTCCAGTGCCTGAGAGTCTGCACGCTACCTCAGGGATGACCCTCCAAGAAATTACAGTAGGGGAACTAAGGTAGACACAGAAGGATCATACAAACACAGAGGTACTGAATGATCCACTTACAGGAGGTACTGAGATGGGCAAATTCGTAGAGACAGAAAGGAGAAGAGGGTTCTACCAAGGCCTGGAGGAAGGGGCAAATGGGAGTTAATGTGTAAAGGTGTGGAGCTTCCCTTTGGGAAGATGGACAGGTTCTGGAGAAGGATGGTAATGGTTTGTCTTGCCAATACGTTTCAGCCCCAGGCAAGTTCACTATGGATTCAGTGTGACCAAAGAAATGACAGTAGAACATTCTTGATGTGAAAGGGTTATACCCAACTTTATTCCCACAGTGGCAGGTCAGTCACTAGAATTCCGTCCACTCAGAGCGAGTCTGCAGGCAGCAAGCCAGTCTCTGCCTCTGGGCCTCTCAGCCCATCTCGGTCTCTGTCCTCAGCACTGCCACCACTCCAGCCTCGTCTCTGCTCTCCTGCAACCTTGCAGCTGTGCCACCGTGTCGCCCAGAGCACTGGGCAGAGCTCTTTATATAAAGTCAATAACGATGTATAGCCCACATGTGTGTAGTGAGCTAGGCTACCAGGGCCAGGTGAGAATCCTGGCCACAGGAATCTTCACTTTATCCACCTGGTTGTACAACAGCATGAATGCACTTAATGCCACTGAATTACATACTTACAATCATTCAAATGGTTAATTCATGTATGTATATTTTACCACAACTTAAGAAAAAAAGCCTACACTACACTTACTGTGGTGAGGAGCCTTTAATAATGCACATAATTATCAAGCACTATGTTGCACATCTAAAACCAACATAACACTGTATGTCAACTTTATTCCAAAAAGCCTGGGTGGGGGGAATGGGCAAAATAGGTGAGGGGGATTAAGAGGTACAAACTTCCAGTTATAAAATAAACATGTCACATAGACGTGAAGTACAGCAAAGGAAATACAGAAAATAATATTGTAATAACCTTGTGTGGTGACAGATGGTAACTAGACTTACTGTGGTGAGCATTTTGAGCATTTTGTAACATATATAAGTGTCAAATCACTATGTTGCACACCTGAAATTAATATAATATTGTGTGTCAGCTGCACTTCAATTTAAAATAAAAAGCCTTGCATCCTCTTACACGTACACACACACACACACACACACACACACACACACACACACACACACACACACACACACACATAGATCCTAAGGCCTTCACTTCAAAGCAAAGCCGAGTCCAGCTTCTGCCTGCCTGGGTGACCCAGTCTCCTCAGGGGGACTGCTTCTGCCCGGTCAAGAAGCCCCAGTCCATCCTCCAGACCTCTGAGAGGGTGACAGTCAGACCACATCCTTCCTCTGCTGTGACCCAACTCACAGTGAAGTCAGAATCTTTGCCTTGACTTCGGAGCAATGGAAGTTTTAGAACTAGACAGAAGTGGTGGGGGTACAATATCGTGAACCGACTGTGTGCCCCTGAATTGTTCACTTTAAAATGGTTAATGTTATACTGAGTTTCATCTCAATATGTTATTTACAAAAAAATGTTGAAAGCTGGCTGCCTTCAGCTAAGATCCTTAGATTTTTGGAGTGTAATTGGGGAGCCACTGAACCTGTCACCGTAAAGAGAACCAGACAGTAACAAAGCCCCTCAAGAATGGAGTTTGTACCCATTAAGAAACAAAAACCCTCTAACGGTGACCCTGGGCCCTACACAGTCTGTGCCCCCAGGGCCTGCTCTCTGAGCTCCTCTCCTTCCCACCCTCCCCCGGCTCATCCCAAGGGATGCCCCTCCATGTGTTCTTCACATGACCTTCCTCCGGGCCTCAGGACCTCTGCACATATCAGTGGCTCTCTGTGGCATGCTCTTCCCCATGTGTTCCTTGGCACCCTAATCCTCATTTAATTCAACTCTCTGTCCAAGAGCCACCTCCTTGACAGAACGACCCTGGGGTGGTGTTTCTACTTACCTGAAAACCCCTCCATTCCTTCTCATTGCTCTTTGGATCTCTTTCTAAATTCTAATGCAGCCCACAAGGTGTGACCTGAGAGTGCCCGGACTGAAATGCTAAGGGGCCCTGCAGGTTAAGGCCAAGGAGGGAGCCGGGCTGCACTTCAGAAGTGAAAACGAAATCTACAGCCCTCCTTAGCTCCAACTGCTGCTAGTTGCTATTCAGAAATGTGGGCCCAGGGTGGCCAGATCTTATGATTTTTTTTTCAATAAAATCTGGAAATTCAGATTTTTATGGAAAAAAAATTTTTTTAACTGCAATTCAGTTTTTAAAAACATGGAGTAGGCAAAAGTTTGCATGGCTGTTCCATGGGCCACCTTGGCCATGAGCCCCTGGTTCTCAACCTCAGGCCAGCCGCTGTGAGCCCCGATGGCCTCTGCCAGTCTGTGTCTCAGTGGAGTTAGTTTCAGTTTTACTTTCAGTTCCTAAAACTGAGCGCATACATCTTTCTTCTCACGGCCTCTGGCTCTCTCCTCTCCTCTTCTCTGAACGTCGTCCCACTTCGCCTCCCTTTGAGCCTGGTCATGGATGACTCATCTACTCAACTTCAATATAATTGTCCTGGAAAAGCCTTCTCTGGCCACCCCCAACTAGGTTAGCAACCCCTCCCCACTTTTAATGTCCCTTTCCTCCTTTCCTTTGTCTTCTTAGCAGCGCTTACCACATTTGTAAGAATAGATTTATTGGGGAGATCATTAGTGGAAGGTCAGTCTCCCTGTCCCAGCCTGTCACTTCTAAAGTGCCCTGAACTTTTTGCACTTTTTGCCGGGCATCCCTGGCTTAACACTGGTCCCACACATGGCAGCTAAGTATGCTCATGTGACAAAGGTGTGGCCAACTGGCCTCAGGAAGGAAGTGATTTGCCTGGCAGAACTGTTTCTTTCCTGAGCAGGGTAGGAGAGAACTTCCTTGACTCCCTCCCTGGCATCAAGGTGCCTTCCAACTTGGGTGTATCCAGGCTGGCATGAGGACAGGGGGACGGCCTGGCACTGACAGCACGGATGAGCTCAACAGCCTGGTGCTGGCAGAGCAAGAAGGTGGAAGGGACTGCGGGCCCTGAGCTGCCTATCAGGCTGGATGGAAACCAGCCTACTTTCCTGCTCCTGTGCTATACGAGTCTGGGAGTGAGCTCTCTGTTCCAGGAAACACTAGCTCCTGGAATATAAGACTGTGACCCGGCTAAAATAGCTTACCTATCAAGGTGAAAAAGTTGCTTGTCAAGATTCATGTCAAGACTTTTGCTCTGCTGTACCCACCAGTCCAAAGTTACTATGCTAGAATCTGCCAATTCTAACCAGAGAATGTCTTAAAACTACTGCAAGAGCTGTCTTAAAACTACCCAGGTCAAGGCTCTAAATCCCTGTAGGTATCCTCCCCTGACCTCCCCCTTCTGAGATACTACTGACTCTGTCCGTATACTTCTGCTTGAACAACAGGTTTCTCCGGGGATTGTTTTGAGGAGTCAAAGTGGACAAGCCAATGTCTCTTAGGGCAATCTAGAGAAAACTTAGAAAGTTTCTTTAGAAGTTAAACTTTAGAAAGAAGATGGGCAAGTCGATTCTGATGTCAGCACATTAAACATAAACCATATACTCTAAAATTGCCTTAGATAACCCTTCCTGACACCGCAGTTGGGAGCACATTCTCTCAGTCGGTCCAACCTGGCCAGCCCCCTCTCTTCCATAAGGGCTAAAATAACTTTCATTGAGCTCTAGACAAAGCAGTTGTTTAGAGGTAAATATTTGCAAAATAAGCATCTTCAGTAGCTCGAATCACACCTACTTAAGGAGTGGATTGGGGTGACCAATTCCTTCTGGTTTGCCTAGGATTGTCCCAATTTTTTAAAACCGAAAATCCCACATCCCAAGAATTCCTTGGTCCTAGGCAAACAGGGACAATTGGTCACCCTAAAAGAGCTGCCCTGGGAGAGGAACACTGAGACCCAGGCTGACCCAGGGGGCAGTGGGGACAAGTGTCCATCTCTCCCTTCTTCAGGGCCACAAGCTTGAGTGGGTTGGTGGATAGACTCAGCTACAAAGTTTACATTAGTCTAGAACGGGCAGAATAGTTCCTGGAGGGATGCACAGGAAATTGGCAGGTGAGGTTGCTCCTGCGGGTGAGAGCTGGGTGGTGGGTTTCAGAGGAAGAAGGGAGACCACTATTTGCTCTTCTGACTTTTGATTTGGTGCTATGCAAATGTATTGCCTATTTAAGAAAAAAGCCTCATTTAGAAATAAAATGTTGCATAACACACAGGTTCCTTTGCAAAGGATGCAGATCTATGTGTTAACTTTAAATTAAGAAGACTTAGAATGAGATTCCACTACTTTGTCTCTTTAACTACACTCAACCTGCATGGGAGTTCTCCAAGTTAATCTGCTTTTTTCACTAGAGGTTCTACATTTCTTGAGTGTAGACATGGGCTATGGAGTTCCTTTGTTTTCTCCATAGTCCCCCTGAAGCTCACATATAGGTGCTTAGTAAACCGTTCCTTTATCTGTTCCTCTGTTCATTCATTCTAGGGGAGATGGGGGCAGACTTTGAAAAGTTTGCCTTGAAGGCTCAGAATTTGAACTTTTTCCAGTGACGACAATACAAGCCCACTGTAAATTGCTTAGTAATCACCAACTCACCTCCTTGGCATGCTTTTACATGTTTATATATTAATTTGTTTTCTGCTTAAGGGAAAGAAAATGTTGCTGAAACAAAATGTAGGCTTTTCAATGTTTGCCTGTGCCCAGCCCCCTCCTTCATGCTGAGTCAGATTTACCCCAGTGATTTAGAACACAGCCTCTGGAACAGGGCTGGGACTACGGGCAGGCCAGCAGCAGCCAAGGCCCCACATTTAAGGAGGCGCTTGCTCCTGGGCACCCACTGTGCACTCACATGCCCCTGAGTGTGAGTGCCACCTTAAATGCTGGTTCTTCCGGCCTCCCTGTCCCACCCTAGTTCTAGCCCTGCTTTCCAGTCCAGGACTTATGAGGCCTGACTCTGTGAGTGGCCGGAGGTGACCCATTGCAAATGCTTAACTGTTTGCTGCCCTTTTTACCAATTCCTCCTACATCTAAGCCCCAGGCCAGGTGCTTTCTGCACTGTATCTAGTTTCTTCCTCACAGACAAAAGAGAATCCTGTGTCACGATTATGATTCTACAGATGAGGAAAACCAGGCTTGAGAGTAAGAGAGGCAGGTTCCAACCCTAGTCTCTCTGACCCCAGATATTGGAGACATTGGAGGCCTGCCTTTCCTTGCCCAACTATTGGAGGCTATATTGTAAATAGCAGGATAATGCTTCCAGTCTGGTGGTTTTCAGTCCTCACTGAGCATCAGTGTCACCTGAGGAAATTTTAAAAGCATAGATGCTTCCAGAAATTCTGGATTAATTGGTCTGGGGACAGCACCAGGCACTGATACAGTTTTTAAAGAGCTCAGCTAATTCCAGTGTGCAGCCAGGGTTGAGAACTACTGTTCTAGAGAACTAAAAGCTTTAAACTCTAAAGAGAACTCAAAAGGGTGTTTTGAATTTCAACCACTAATGTGCACACACGCACAGGCAAACACACACCCACTGCTCCCAGCTCAGGGTTGTAGCTTTGCAGCTAGTAAAGCAATTTATTTCTCCAGCCTCAGCTCTATTCTCCAACAGCTATGACTTAGGGGAAATCTCTTTACTTCTCTAAACTGACCTGAGCACCATCAGAATCACCTAGAGGGTTTGTTAAACACTGAGGGACCCATCCAAGGGATTAATCAAAAGACTGAGAATTTCCATTTCTGGCAAGTTCCCAGGTACAGCTGTTACCAGTCCAGGGAACACACTTTGAGAACCACTGCTATGAGTTGATTATAATTAACAACCCCTGATCAGGTTCACCTTGTCCCACTTAAGATCAATTCTTGGTGCCTGCAAGGTGCATCTTCCTGGAAAATTCTTCCCCCAGATATCTGCCTCTATCTTTCTTCTTCCTCATAGCACTGGGGTCTCATCATTATCATTATTTTATGGAGGAGATAACCTAGGCTCCCAAATGTGAAGTGACTTGTCCAGGGTCACATTGCCAGAAAGCTGCCAAAGTCTGGGTTTGAACGTTGGTCTCTGGAACAAAGGCAGAAAGAGAAGCCGCGCGATCAACTTCGTTGCAGGCATCAAAGCAAGCTTTCCCGCCTGCCTGAGCTCACATCCAAAGCTGCAACAGGCAAAAGCCTCGTCGCCTCCCTCTCCATCTTCGGCTCTTTGCAGAGCAGCCTTGGTGAAACTCCGTGGAGGACTGGCTCCCCCTGGTGGCTATATGGAGAGTGGCAGTCCTCTCCCTTGGCTGGGCGCTCTGCTTCGTGTGAGTCATAGGCATGCTTATGCCCCGTTACTAACATGGAAAATATTATTCAAGCCGTTCCATCCTCAAAAAGGACTCAGGGTGTTGAAAGGGGGTGGGGACTTCAGAGCTGAGGAATGTAAAGGAAGGGCGGTGGACCGGGTCCCGGGGATCTCAGGAGGCTGAGGGGAAAGGGGAAAGATGGGGAGGGCGAAGCCGAGAACAATCCGGACTTTGACCTTTTGACCTTCCCTAAGACTCCTGCTGAGGCAGTTCCAGGACTAAGCCTTCTCGGGTTGTGACAGGCAGGCGTGTTCTCTGAATACCAGTGCCCGCCTGCTGACCTGGTTTGTTTATTCTTTCATTTATTCAATCAACGTATTTTTTTGAGAGCCTACTGTATTCTAGCTAGTGGGGATACAGAAATAACGGCACAGACAGAATCCCCTCCTTAGTAGAAGCCCTCCTGCCCTAGGATGATGAATGAATGAAGAGAATACATGGAGAAGAAGGAGGAAGGGCAATGGGGACCTCACTGAGAAGATTAGATTTAAGCAACACTGGAGGACGAAGACAGATAGAGGCAGATATCTGGGGGAAGAATTTTCGAGGAAGAGAGTATGGTGGGAGAAAAGACCCTGTGGCAGGGGCGAGTATGTATGTTTGAAGGCTGGGACTAGGTTCTTGGTAACAGAGTGGGATGTATTTTTTATTATCCACAATCCACTTGTCCTAAATTGACTCACTTTCAAAAACGTAAATACTTGTATCAGCCTGTTCAGAGTGGAACAGGAGAGAACAGGAGGTGAGAAAGAGCAGATAGCAGCTTTAAACAAGAGAAATTTTACTTAAAGGGGAAGCAGAGAAACTGCACGGCCCCTGGAAATGACATTCAGGAAGGGGGTCAGGTAAATAAAAAATTGTAAGACTCGTATGCACGTTGACCTTGGATGGCCCCAGGATTTGGGCCCTGGATATTGCCCTCTTTGTAGACAGTCTTGCTCAGTGCCAAGGTTTTAAATGGTGTCTTGTTGCTGATGACTTCCCCATTATGTCTCCTGCCCTTTATGCATGTCCAAAGCTACAGTCTGGTCTCCAGCTATTATCAGTTGTCCAAAGCAGACTTATTGATTGCCTCTTGCCCCACCAAAATCTGCCCCAACTCACACGGCTTTAATAAGCATAAAAGTGAGGAGTGGTCCTTGTTCTTTTCCCCTCCCACTCCACATCCAGGAGTAGCAACCTCCGTCCCCTTGGGCTCTAGACACCATCCCCTTCTCCACCCTTGCCCCACTGCGTTTTCCACCCAGCAGTCAGGTGGACCTGAGAAAGTTATATCAAATCATGCCAGACCCCTACTTAAAATTCTCCACTGGTTTCCCATAACAACCATAATAAAACCTGAACTCTTTTTCATGGCGTCTAAGGTCCTCCACCATGTCGCCTGGCCTCTGATTTCATCTCGTCTTACACATTCTCTGCCTTGTTCATTGTACTCCAGCCAGTCTAGCCACAACCTCCCAGCAGCAGCAGCACCCCCACGCCCCCACCTTGGGTTGCCTAGCTGCAAGGAGTTAAAATAATCTTTAATTGGGCAGCCGTGTGCAAGGTTACCTATCCTAATTACTAACAGTGTAGGCATACATTTTACATTTATGCACATTTTCTTGTGTTATAGAGGTTCATTCGGTTTCTTTTTGCACTGTTTTTAAGATCCACTCATGTCTCTGTGAACACCTAGTCTATTACTTGGAACTGCTTCCCCGTACTCTGTACATCTGCTGCAATTTACCAGGGTGCTCTCCTCCCTGCCTCCACATGTGTCATTTCTGCATGTCTCTTCAGCACCGTCCTGTGGAATCTACACCCAGGAGAAGAGAAGATGGGCTATAGGTATAGGTATGTGGAGAGCAAGTTCAGCCAGGTTGCTGTCTGGCATAGCTGCTCCTAGTCCTCAGTCCCACTAGCAACCATGGGGGTTTCTATAGTCACCAAAAGGTATTTTATTAATCTCTGTTACTCCTGGATTTGGACATCTGTTGTTTTGGCGTGGCCTGCATTCATTCTTCCTTTTCTTGGTCAGTTCACCTGTCTTGTGTGAGGGTTTCAGCCCTGGGCGAGTTCACTACAGATTCAGTGAGACCGAGAAATGAAAATGGAACATACTTATGGTAAAAGGATTTATACCTGGTTTTCTTCTCATGGTGGTAGGTTGAGCACTAGAATCACATCTGCCTCCAGCAATCTGCAGGTCCATAATCCACCTCGATCTCTGCCTCTGCCCAGAGCACTGGGCAGAGCTCTTTATATAGTGACTCAGTCAATAATAGCTTATTGCCTAAGGATGTGGAAGCATTGGCCTGACAGCAGTCCAGTTACATCATCAAGTACTTTAGGGTCAGGTGAGGTTCCTGGCCATAGGAACTTTCATTGTTCCCACAGCACTCCAGTGTTCTGGGAAACTCCCTCCGGTCTTCGTCCATGTCACTCAGAAGCAGCTGACCTTGCTCTCTCACTTCCTAGTTTGATCCTGGGATTGAGCACTGGCCAGTCAGCATCTTGCATCTCCCAAACAATCAAGTGAGGGCACATAATTCACGTGGGGTCAAATTAGAGCTGGAATAATTGGGGGAAAAGTCTCTTTCTTTCCCTGGAGATGGCTGAGCCATCAACCTGGAGCTACTGGAGGCCATCATTACTACCATCTCAGGGGAGAGGCTGCTTGGGGGTGAAGCCTTCGCAGAAGGAAGCATAGCTGGAAGATGAAGACTAAATCCTGATGTTGTTGCTTATGCCTCTGGAAGCATCTGTGCCTGAAACCGCTTTACACCGAAGCATACAGTTATATAAGCCAATAAATTCCTTCTCTGCTAAAGTTGATTTGAGGTGGGCTTTGGATACTCACCACTAGAAGAATTCAGACTAACTCTTGGCTCTTACCCCACCCATCCTGTGGCCAAGCACATAGTAGGTCACAGAACAAATGTTTGCTGAATGAATGAATCCATATATAGGAAAAAATGAGACATGAGAAACAGTCACTCAGTGATGTCTGAGCTTTCAACCTCTCCAAGAGTTCAAATGAAGTAGCACTTCTGGTAAGGCCCATAAATAAGAACATGAGCTTTAAAAACACTTCTTTGGCTAAATTCAAATTCTAAAGCCAAACAAGTCATATGTAAATCCATTCATTGCAGTTCAGTTTTGTTTTCAGACAGGCAGGTAATCCTCATCAAACTAGGAAGGTAATCCAACACCCGGCCGCAGTCCCCCAGAGCTGGAGAGCGCAGACAAGTAGGCACAAGATTTTCTCTTCGGCAGCTTTCCAGGGATGTTTCCCTTTGTGCTTATTTTTATGAAAAGTGTGTTGACCTAATACTGAGAAACCCTAAGAGTGAGCGCATCGTTCAGTGCCATCCACCTGACAATGATAGGAACAAAAAAACGAAAAGACAAAGATTTTTGTCTTTGAAATTTTTATTAATAAAAAAGGAATACATGTATTTGATTTTTAAATCACCAAAGGTCAAGCAGAACAGAAGGGCAGTGGTCTCTCCCCTTTGGCCCCATGCCCCAGCTGCCTTCTCCAGAGATAGCCACATCGTCAGTTTCTCTTAGCACTTTCTCGAACATTCTCTGCCTATACAAGCTCTATCAGTCAAGGCCCTGGACTCTCAGCATCAGGAAGTTATGCTGGCTAACCTCGACTGCTAAGAGGTTTATTGGAAGGCTATGGGCAGCTTATAGAATCAGTAGGAGGGATAGAAAACTGGCAGGAAATAAGGGAGGATAAGCATGTAAAATTCTGTCCAGGTGAATGTTGCGGCTACCACTGGGCGCGTCTAGAGCTGGATGCTGTGCCTGCGTGAGAACGCAGCTGCTGATTCCTGACCACCACACCCAGGGTACCTCCAAACTCTGCACTGATCTTGGCCTCACTGGCTCAAGAACTGAAACTCCTGGGCAGAAACATCTGATTGCCCAGGTCATGTGCCTACAGGGCCAGGTGGTGGGGAGAAGTTCCCTTTATTTGTAATTTTGAGAAATCTTGCTACATTTCCTTCCAAGAGATTGTTTCCGTCTATGCTTCTAAAAACAGTCCAGAAGAATTTACATTGCCCCAAAGGTGTCAAAAGAGCATAAAGAATAAGATTTTGAATCAGTAGTGGATGACACTTTGCATACTCCGCAGCACTCGGGAAGAGATTAAAAGCAGCTGACAGTTATTAGTGGGAATCCCTACAGGATTCCAGGATCCTTTATAGTCCTGGATAAGAGGAGAAAAAAGCTGCCTGGATAATACAGATGTAATTGGCCCCCCATGGCACTTAGGTAATCCCTTTGAAGATCAGTCTCTGTGATGGGGGTTCTTGATTTGTTTTTATCTCTATTTTTTAAGTCTTGAATTTCCAATTCATTAAACAAGAAATCCTGGGGGTACCAGTTCTCAAGGAGACCATTAAGATTTGACTTTGGGGAATTGGCTTTTGAACTGCCAAGCAAAATGAAATCATAAACATAATTATGGCATCATGCTGTTGTGTCTAAGTAGCATAAGAAAAATGAATTAGGAAGGTTTTGGGCTATAAACATCAGAAAACCTGTTTAAGAGTGGCTTACACTTTCTCCCAAAATAAGTAATCTGGAAGTAGGTAGCTGCTGTCACTGGGTGAATGATGCCAGAGCCAGCTACTCTGCGATCATCTTAGCTTTTCTTTTGTGCTGCAAGGTGGCTGCTTCAGCTCCAGGCATCACATCGGTGTTCAACACAGGAAGAGGTAGCGGAAGGGCTGGAGCCAGTTGTGTCTGTCCCTTTTATCAGGAAAGTGAACATATTCCTGGAAATCTAACAGCATAGTTGGCAACCACAGCTGCAAAGGAGATTTCCACTTCTAAAATAGGAGGAAGAAGAGAGTCAGAGGTTGGGGACAGTAGCCGGCTCAGCCATTTGGCTCTATCTGCCAAAAGAAACATCAGAAAAGTCATAGTGTTTGGAATATTGAAATTGCTTGTCCTTCCTTCAGTTCTTGCACCTAAATGATGGACACTGCCATTTTTCATGTCTATACATCCACAGGGGACTTAATAGTAATTCACTCCATGAGTTATTAAGGGTTATTAAAATGCAGTATTCATGAACTGAAATTAGCCGACTTATCCACGTGGTCTTCTGCCAAGTCCATCTGGCTGCCACTCAATCCTTGATGGCCTTGCCTTTGCACAAATAGCTGAAATTCCTACAATTTAAGGAAAAGACACTTCGTTATCCATGTTATCTTGAATTAGTTATGGTTCTCAATAGCTGCTTTCTATTTCCTGTGTACAAAAAGATATTATACCCTATTGTGGGCTGAAATGTCTCTCAATAAGTCCTCACCCTCTTACCTCTAAATGCGACCTTATGTAAAAATAGCATTATTACAGATGTAATCAAATTAAAATGAGGTCATGCTGGATTAGGATGGTTCCTAATCCAATGACTGGAATCCTTATAAGGAGAGAAAACAAACCCTGTGCATTATTTGTAGGAATGTAAAGTGGTTCAGCCACTGTGGAAAACAGCTTGACACTTCTTCAGAAAGCTAGATGTAAAACTACCTTATGACGGAGTGATTCCACTTCTAGGTATTTACCCGAAATAACTGAAAACAGGTATTTAAATACTTCTACATGAATGTTCAAGTATAGCAGCACAATCCATAAAAGCCAAAAAAAGTAGAAACAATGCAAATGTCCATCAGCTGAAGAGTGGATAAACAAAAAGTGATATATTCATAGGATGGAATATTATTCAGTCACAAAAATGAATGAAGTATCAATACATGCTCCAACATGGATGAACTTTGAAAAACTATGCTAAGTGAAAGAACTCACACACAAAAGGCCACATATTGTATGATTCCATTTCTCTGCAATGTCCACAACAGGTAACTCCAGTGACACAGAGAGCAGATTAATGACTGCCAGGGGCTGAGGGGAGGGGGAATGGGTGTTTCCTAATGTGTATGGAGTTTCCTTTTAGGGAGGTGAAAATGTTTTTTACAACCAGGTAGAGGTGGTGGTCACACAGCATTGTGGTTGGGCTAAGCACCACTGATGGTTAATTTTATGTTATGTGAATTTCACATCCATTTAGGAGAGGAGATAGTGGAGGGGGAAAGAGGGAAAGAAAGAGAAAGAAAGAGTCATAACAGTTATTGCTGGCGGCTGTATGCGAAAATCCTTTTACATTTGTATATTGTTAGGTCTTTGGGCAGTATCTTTTAACATTTTAATATTTCTATGGGATAAGTTCCACTCTTAGGAACCAATGTGTAAGGATATACATGAAAGAAGATTTATGCATTATTGTTCATAATTGTAAAAATGACAAAGTAAATATTCATTCATAGGGAGTGGTTGAGTACACCATGGTATAGCTACACCACAGACTACCACACAACCGTTAAAATGCTCTCTGCCACATTAAAATGTGACCTGGAGGGTTCTCTGTGTGATACTGTTAAATGAGAAAAGCAGGTTGCAGAAAAATGAGGGTAACTTTATATCAACTCTTGTGTATCCAGTATATATGTATTTGTGTATTTATATGTTATGTTGTATATGTACATATGTATATAGGTTTACACATTATCTGTATAGGTGATCTATATATTACATAGGCATGAAGAAAAAGTGGGAGTATATAAACTAGAGGTGAGGAAAGAACTGGAAAAGGAGAAAAGAGAAGGGAGAAGCAAACCAGGAAAAGGAAGAGAAAAACAAGATTTCACTAGAAAAGGAAAACATCTCAATATATGCAGTATGGTTACCTTTATGATTTTACATAAAATTACATACATGTTGTCTTGCCAATGGGTTTCAGCCCCCAGCAAGTTTGCTTTGGATTCAGTGTGACCAAAGAAATCGACAGCAAAACGTTCTTGGGGTCAAAGAGTTATACCCAACTTTATTTCCAGGTGGCAGGTCAGTCACTAAAATCCCATTCACTCAGAGTGAGTCTGCAGGCAGCAAGCCAGTCCCTGCCTCTGGGCCCCTCTGTCCACACAGTCGTACCGCACAGCCGTCCTCCAGGCCTCTCTGCACAGTCGTCCTGCACAGCCGTCCTCTGGGCCTCTGCCTTCGGTGCTGCCACCACTCCAGCCTCTGCTCTGCTCTCCTGCAGCCTTGCAGCCCTGCCACCGTGTCACACGCAGAGCATTGGGCGGAGCTCTTTATATAGAGTCAACAGCCATGTATTGCCCACAGGTGTGCAGTGAGCTAGTCAACCAGGGCCAGGGGAGAATCCTGGCCACAGGAACTCTCATGTTATCCACACATGTACATCAGCATGTATAAAAACTTTACATTATAACAGGGCATAAATCTGCAAAGAAGTAAAAACAATATGGCTTCTCTCTCACTCACCAACTTTACATTTCCCTGTATGGCCCCGGAAGATGACTGGTTAGCCAGAGACGGGTAAGATTCCTCAAGGGAGGAACAACCTAAGACAGGCACAGTCACAGGGGGGCCATCAGGTGAGAAATCGGGGAACAACAGTGGTGAAGCTTAGAACCTCACACCTCCCCCCCCCCCGTTTTGAGAGAAAGCTTCTGCATCCGTGGATGTTTTATTGCCCTTGTCTAGCTCGGATTAGCACATAGTCTACAGGCACACACATGATCATCTACAATTGCTCTCTTACAACACTAAACTATGTTCTCTACCTTTATCTTGCATCTACCTACCACTTCAGCATTTTATTTAAATAATACTAATAATAATAATAAAGGGAGAAATGTGGGATTCACATATAAATCAAGTATAAAAATCAAATGAATATTCATATTTGACCTGATTGTTTATAGTTCATAATGCGTGATCAAAACCGAAAGTTTCTGTGATGAATGCCCTTGTACTGTTCACCATGTAAGAATTTATTCACTATGTAAGAATTCGTTCATCATGTAAAAACTTGTTTGTTATGCTTCAGAAGATTGGAGACTGACGAGAATTAGGCTTGAGATGGATTAATGATTGTGCATTGAGCATTGACCCCCCCATACAGAATTTTATTGTTGTTAACAACCATTTGATCAATAAATATGAGATGCCCTCTCAAAAAAAAACAAAAAAACTTTATATTATAGACTTACTTTTAATTCCTTATTATCAATTAAATGGAACTTAGAACAGAATTAAATTTCTGTTACTTGGGCTTCATTGATTCATATTAATCCATGATGCTTTCTTCCTGCCGCATGTAAAGGTACATATTTTCACCAACAGTATTTCTGGTGTATAATTTTCCACCTCTTTGGCATTACAAATGTATGCATTATGATTTAAATATTAATTATTCAGAATCTTCTCCAAAATATATCTAGAATGCACCATATTAACTTATGTGGTTAAATAATTAATGTAAGTGTTTACAGCACCCCTGGCCCGAAAGAAGAGAGCATTCAGTCTCTGCTGCCCAGCAACTAAGGCTCTCAAAGGAAGACTGTCTTTGCCCGAGTTTCCCTTAACTTTTATAACGTGGAGAAAAACTAACAGACAGAGGGCGCTGTGGAACAGATGTCTGTATTTTCACCGGAGGAGATCGCACCCTCACTGCCACCCACGTCTGCTTCCTCTAAATCCATGCCTGAGTCCCTCAAATCCCGCAGTGAACAGGTGCCACAGGCCTAGCCAATTATGGGATGCTGTTCATCTCGCCACTGTGATTGGCTCAGGACTGAACACATGCTCTGAGGTGGACCAATCAGAGGATTCACCTCCTACGGGAGACTGCTGAAACTGTCAGAGACGTTTCTTTCTTCTTGGAACTGAGAGAAGCTATTTCCTTCACCAGAGGAGACAGAGAAACCCATGCAGAGAGAAGCCGAGATCACGAGGGAGGAAAAGATTCTGATGGCATCTTGCAGCACCCGGATCTGCCAGGAGTGGAAGGAGGAACTACTTTAACATTTTATTTCGTTTTACACATCATAAATTTTCTCAACTTTTTTTCTTTAGCCAGTTTGAGTTTGAGTCATTACAGTTCTGGGAAAAAGTCTCAAAACAAGGGCAGAAAAGACAAAGGACGAAGAGCTAGACTAGTAGTTTTCAAAGCTGGCTGCATAATACCGAAGCCTTGGTGCCTCAACCACAGGTTCTGACTTCATTGGCCTGTTGTGTGGCCTCAGCATCTAGATTTTTCTAAATTCCCAAGATGGGCAGCCAAAGTCTAGAATCACTGACCCAAGTTAGGTGCTTCCTAAACTTGAGCTGCTGTGTGGGATTACCTGGCCTCCACTTCAGAGATTCTCGTTGACTAGATCTGGGTGGAGCCCAAGAATTTACATTTCAAACGATTTCTCAGATTATGCTAATCCTGCTGATCCAGGGACCACAGTTTGAGAACCTCTCATCTAAAGGACTGAGGCGAGGGAGGAGGAGCAGAGCACAGGCTAGGTGGTGATTGAGGAGCTTGGCAAACCAGGCATTAGAGCAGCTGAGGGGTGTGGGGGTGGGGTTGGCTAAGAAAGGACAGGGACTTTTAATTAATATTGCCGTGACATTCTTTCAGCGTTCTTGAGAAATATGTGTGTGTGTGTGTGGGGGGGGAGTGCCATTCCTTTTTAATTATTTTCGGCTGTTGAACTGTTTCTTGAATGTGCCATCTCCAAGGCTAAACCCACATGGATCTCAGCTGCAACTGGCCAGTTACTCCCCATTGTTTGTCACTTATTCTTTAATCCATTCGAAAATGGGTGCCAGTGAAGGGGTGGGCCATAGGCCCTCAAAGGGTGGGTCACAGTCTAGAGAGTTAGCTTCTGTGGAAATAAGGAGTTTGGGGGGGTCTTGTGGAGCCAGACAAAATGATTTACCCCACAGAGACAACATTAATTAATTTGGCACCCCACCAAGTGTCATGTGAGGTGGTACATCAGCGCTTCATCTGGGTTCCCTTTGTTTTTCCAGATTAACAGTATATCCATCCTGGGCAGGGATCTTGTATTTTGTTTTTTTTGGCTCTTTTTGTTCTTTCTTCCCTGAAACATTTCCTCAACTCTTATGCCAAGCCCTGTTTGAGGCTCTGAGGATACAAATGCAAATCAAATCAAGTATTGTGATAGAGATAGCTGACTGGTCACGAATATCCTCTTTTCCATTCTTTCTTTAATAATGGAACTCATGAGTTTTAACTGGCACATTGTTGTCCAGTGGATGACTGCATTTCTGATTTTGAGACTCCTTTGAAGTGTTTATGTGACTAAATTCTGAGATGTTCATGTGAGTTTATGTGAGATGTGAGTAAAAATAACATATTTCTTCCAGGTCACGTCATTAAAAGGAATGGGTATGTTCTCTCCTTGCCCTTTCTCCTGCCCTTCACCAGTGGCTGGGATGCAGATATGATGGCAGGAGCTAGAGCAGCTATTTTGCACCCAGAGATTTGGAGCTGTGTGTTGAGTTTGCCAATGTTACTGCCCGAGAACCACCTAAGTCTGGATTGGTAAGGGACAGGGAAATAGGTCTGATTTTGTTTGAGCTAATAAACCTACGGTCTCTACAGTTATAGCAGCCTAGATTGTGCCCAAACTAGTAAGTCTCTGACCTCCACCTCTAGGGAAGGAAACACAAAAGGCAATTACCAAAAAAAAAGTAACAAGTGTCACACTAGAGAATCCCATGGTATTATGGGTCTATAAATTAGGGCATGCTGAGTGTAGGCTGGGATGTCAGTTGATGGAAGGCTTATTGAGGAAGATCTCTGTAAAGGATCCCCACAGACAGAAATTGGGCACTTGAATCAATTAGGATTCTTTGGCTATAAATGACAAATCCAATAAGGGCTATCTTTAAGGAAGCATTCATTTATTCAACAAATATTTACCTATCACCTACTATGCTCCTGGCTCTGTTCTAGGTGCTGGTGATATGGCAGTGATTAAAACAAAGAAACAGAAATCAAAACAAAACTGTGCCATTATGGATCTTTTGACCTAGTGGAGAGAGCTGTGCCTCACAAAACGAGAAACCCAGAGATAGGTGGTGTCGGGCTGGTGAATACAGAGGTTCAGCGCTGTCTTCAAGGACCCATATTCTTTCCATCTCTTCACTCTGCCATCCTCAGTGTGCAGACATTGTCCTCAGCCTTGCGACCTCCCAGTTGCAAGATGGCTGCCACTGCTTAAGACAAGAACACATTGCATGCATATTAACCAAGTGGAGTAGAAGAAGAGGGACGGTTCTTTTTTTTCCTAGAAGGAAAACTTTCAGAAGTCCTCAGCCGATTTCAAGTCATATTTTCTAGAATTACATCACACTCCTGATAAAATTACTGGCAAAGGAAACAACCAGGAGTGGCTTAAGTTGGTGGCTCTCAGACTCTTAAAAATTATTAATGACCCCAAGGAGCTTTGGTTTATGTGGTTATATTGATTGATACTTGCAGGATTAGAAGTTAAAATTGAAAATTTTTAGTGTATGTATTCATTAATTCGTTTAAAATGACCTTTTAGATGTTTACATAAATAACAATTTTTTAATGAAAGACAGCAATATTTTCTAAAACAAAAAAAATTTAGTGAAAAAAGTGGCATTGTTTTACACTTTTCTTTATCTCTTTAATGGCTGGTTTCACAGAAGAAG
Source organism: Manis javanica (assembly GCF_040802235.1). NCBI lineage: Eukaryota > Metazoa > Chordata > Mammalia > Pholidota > Manidae > Manis > Manis javanica. The sequence continues at coordinate 12,140,979 of NC_133160.1, read as the reverse complement.
CTGGATTCTAATTTCTGCTTCTGCATTTAATCCATTCTGACATGTTGTTTTGCTGGAAATATATGAAGAAATCCTGGCTCCAGAGACAGGTTATTGCAAAAAGAATGGCCTCCTGGACCCCCTGGAAGGGTCTTTGGGACCCTCAGGGGTTCTTGGACCACGCTTTGAAAACTACTAGTCTAGGCCAATGAAAACAACCCCTGGGCTATGAAGGGGCTTGGCTCTGCCCCTCACTCCACACGGCTCAATCTCCCTATAAACACAACTGCTTCTGTTCCTAAAGAAAATCACGATTCTGTAGGCAAGGACAAATAAGGGGAGTGGCTATTGGATAGGCAACCCACAGTCTTTGCTACAAACTGCTCTACAGTGATGGTTGTCAAACTTATTTAACTATCCCGCAGGAAGAAATGCATCTTACATTCACTCCACACATACGTGCCTACAACAGAAAGAAAAGTTTTACAAAGCAGTACTTAGCCTTATAATATGCAATGTACTCTGATACTTTCTAGTCCTTCTATTCTTTCTCATTAAAAAAATGCTGGCCCTAACTCAATACATTCATTTCATGACTCACTAGTGGGTCTTAATTCTCAGTGTGAAAAATATTACTCTCTAGGGACTTGTTGATTGATTGGATAGAGGGGCTGGGCCAAGGAATCCAAGAAAAGGGAATTAAATAAAAATCGTCTCAGAAGTTGACCAGGGAAATTCCCTGAGACGTCCATGTTGATCCTGCCTTTTCCCTTGTTGTCTGTATGAATTCCTTTATGTTTAGCAGAGGGAAGTAGGCTCAACTCAGTCTTAAATCAAAAAAAAAAAAAGGAATTTATTGACACACAATTGGAAAAACTAGGAGTTTTATAAACTTCAGGCACAGCAGGAACTAAATGCTCAGATTATGGGTATTTGTTAGTCTCTACCTATAAACTCTGATGCCCTCCATATTGGCGCCAATCTCAGGGAAACTATCCAACCTCGAAAACCCCAGCAGTTCTCGAAAAATGTCCCAGGCCTGATGCTCATTGACAAGCCTGGGCTGTGTCTACCTTAGGAAGGGCACATTGCGGTCAGCCTCACCTGCATCACATGGGATGCCAGTGGATGGGGAGTAGCTCCCAGTGGAGAACTGAGAAGCTGTTACTTTAAAGAAGGAGAGAGGATTTATGCAGGCAAATCCAGTAATGTTCACTACTCCAAGCTCCCTGATGTAAGGGAAGGGATTGGGTCTTGAGCACCATTTGTTCCCAGCGACTGGCACAGGCTAGGCTCTGAAAATACTTGTTGTATGAACAAGGCCTATTTTGTCTGTATGACAGAGTAGCCTGGGCCAATTTGCATCTTTCAAAGGGTGAAAGAAACAAAGATAGACAAATAGATCACTGGAAGAGAACAGAGACGCCGGTTTAGACTGACACATACATGGCCAACTTATTTAACAAAGGCACCAAGGTAACTCATGGGGAAAAAAAGTTGTTTTTTTTTTTCAAAAAACATTGCTGGAACAATTGGATATTCATATTGAAAAATATGAACTCAACTCCTACCTCATCAATGCACAAAAAGTATTCAAGATAGATTATAGACCTAAATATAAGAACTAAAATTACAAGCTCCTAGAAGAAAATATAGGATCCGCTTAGGTGGGTGAAGATTTCTTAGACAGGACACCGTAAGAACTAACCATAAAATGAAAAGTGCATAAATTTGTAAAATATAAAAATTTATAAATCTTAAATTTTATTGAGGTTAAGAAATTCTGCTCTTCAAAATTCACTGTTAAGAAAATGAAAAGGCCATTGAATTGTATACTTTACAACGGTTAAAATAGTGAATTTTATGTTATGTGAATTTTATGCCAATAAAAGATTTTTTAAGCATCATATTACTTGATTACAAAACCTTAGGATTCTCAAATATATAGAATATTGTAAGTTACACTCTTGTCAAGACAACTAGGAAACAAAGTAAAACTGAATCACTGAAAAAAAAGAAAGAAATGAAAAGACAAGCCACAGACTTACAGAAAATATTCATAATACAAATATCTGACAAAGGAATTGTGTCTAGAATATATGAAGAATGCTTACAATTCAATAACATGAAGGTAACACAACAAAAAATTGGATGAAAGGTTTGAACAGACATGATAAAGATACATGAATGTTCAATGAGCACATGAAAAGGTGCTCAGCATTAGCCACCAGAGAGATGCAAACTAAAACTGTAAGTAAGTACCATTGCACACCTATTAAAATTGCTTTTTAAAAATATGGGTAATACTAAGTGGTGTCAAGGATGTGGAGCACCCGGAACTCTCCTTCATTGCTGGGGGGAGTGCAAAATGATACAGCCACTTTGGAAAAGGGTTTGGCATTTTCTTATAAAGTTATACAGTCATCACATGACTCAGCAATCCTCCTTAGATATTCAGTATCCTGACTGAGATGGCGGTGTAACATGGCTATCCACATTTGCCAAGACTCATAGAACTAAAAAGGATGAGTTATACTATATGTAAATGAGACTTCAATAAATTTGATGAATTTAAAACAAACAAACAGGCAATCACAAGTAATGGTGAGAGTGCAGAGCAACTAGAATCCTCCTATATTACTGGTGGGGGAATTATAAAATGGTACAACCACTTTGGAAAACTCTTCAGTGATTTCTTATAAAGTTAAACATATATCTAATATATAACAACAATTCCTTTCCTAAATGTGTTCCTAAGATAAATGAGTGCTTATGCCTACATTGTAAAACAATGTCCACAGAAATTCTTTTCATTATAGCCGAAAACTGGAAGCAACTCAAATGTCCATCAGTTGGTGAATGGATAAATAAGTTGTGGTATGTTAATATAGGGATTTCATATTACTCACTTCTGTCTCCCAGTATCTAGAATAGTTGCCTGCCTGGCATACAGTAGGGAGCTTAATAAGGTTATGTTGTGATAGTCATCAGTTCTAAAATTTGAATAAACATCATCTATAATAACATAAATTACTTGAATATTTTCCACTGCAGAACAGGGTTACTGGGCCAACAAAAAGAGAAATGGGACTTCCTCTATGGTTCCATTTTCCACTAAGTGACCCTGGTCCCAGAGCCAGTAACATCTCCCATTGTCCCTAAGTGCGGTGGCATCTTTTTACCAATGGCGTGCTGGAGCTGGCATGTTCCAGCTCACAGAAGCTGACTGAACACATCTCTTTCCAAGTCCACGCTCGGCGACCTCATGTCTGCAGCTTGACATTGGCTATGATAGAAGTATTTACATCTCTAAGTTGGAAAGCACAACAAATTGGGGCTTTGTTCCAAGAGTCAGTCTTGCTCATGTACCAGCTCTGCTTAGTGCTGTCCGTGATCCCTGGCTGCCTGTTGGTCCCCTGCTGACTTTTCCTATCACCTGTGTAGCCAATTCCTTGCACCAAATTCCTTTACTAATAAGACACTGAACTAGTTGATAGAAAATATGCGTTTCTTTACCTTTTGCTTTTAGGACATCTAGGTCCATACTCTGAAGGATTTCCTTGCCCTGATATTCCCAAATGCTAATGTGGCCACTGACCGTGTTTATTCCATTTCCAGCATATTCACAGATACAAAATCTTTTTGAGTACCATATTTTGAGTTTCCAGGAACCATTTCTTGTCTGAGTGCTTCTCTTTCATTGTAGCTGGTTCTTGTTCTAAGGTGCCTCCTTTAAGAAAAGTCCAAGTTGACTCTGCTTGTATCTATAGACCAGATATGGCAAAAAAAAAAAAAAAGTTCTTGCCCAAACAACATTGTAACAATAATAACCAAGATAATAACCATCTTTCAGAAGCCCTATGTTGGTAAGGCTATAATATAGGAAAACACATACTGGTATACATTGCTAGTGCAAAATGATACAACCTCTGCAGGGATAATTTATCATTATGTATCAAAAGCACACTGACATCTTCCCTTTGACCCAGCAATTTCACTTTCAGATATTTAAATTACAGATAAACCTGCACGCATCCAGAAGAAAGTGAGTACAAAGGTTTTCACTGCAGCATTACTGCTCATTGCTAGAGTGGAAACGACCGAAGCTTCCGTCTATGGTGAAGAGCATAGCCACACATGAAATAGTAGGTGGTGAGCCATAAAGAATGAGGAAGCTGTCCTTTTACTGATGTGAAATGATCTCCGGAATATATAGTTAAATGAAAAAAGCAGGGACAGGAAAATTTTATTTTATTTTTTATTAAGGTACTCCTGATATACACACTTATGAAGGTTTCACACAAACGACAATGTGGTTTCTACACTCACCCTATTATCGAGTCCCCATCCCTACCCCTTGCAGTCACTGTCCATCAGTGTAGTAAAATAGGGCAGGAAAAATTTACGCAGGATGGTACCTTTTAGATAAGGAAGCTAAATATTTATATTTGTTCAAAGAAATATGAGAAGTATTTGTAAGAAACTAATAAAGTGTTTACCAATAGTGATGGGGAGATGGAGGAACTATGTGGACAGATTGATGGGGGGTGGGGGAGTGGAAGTCAGTTTTTTCAAGAAGTTAGTTTTTTCCATGTATTTCTTTTTATGTCATTTTGCTTTTGGAACCTTATCAACGTATTTTTCTATTAAAACATTACATAAGAAAAATTAAAAAGCCAAAATATATGGATCACTTATTAGGTGCCAGGTTCTATGCTAGGAGCTTATCGTATAAGTTCTCATTTAAACTTCACGCTCAGAGGCAGGAGTAAAAAATCCCAATTTACAAAGGGGGAGACTGATGCTCAGAGAAGTTGTTACACCAGTGACGTGGTGACTGTGTAATTTGAACATGGGTGTGTCTGACTTGAGAACTTTGCTCTCATCACAGCAATTAACTCATGTAACAGCATCCACATGCCACCTCCCTATTGTATATTTTATTTCCAGAGTCCTGTGTCCCCACCCTGTCCTGGCCTAAAGTAATACATAGTTCTGAAAATTGTCATTGTAGGGTAGATTCAATGATTTATTTTATAAATAACATTTCTAATCATAGCAAAGAGAGCAGAGAAGGGGATGGTGTCTGCATTCAGAATTGTCATGGGCAGGGAAAGAGGACTCTGGTGACAGTGGCTGATTAAGATAAGACAGACATTTAAAAAAATGTGATGGATCTTGACTCAGCTTCAATTTGCATTGATATTAAAAAAGCCAATTCAATAAAGCTTTTGGAAGAAAATATATTTTCATGAACTCAAAAAACAAAAAAAAGGTGAATTCATGGCACCCTCCTTTAAAGGCTGTTAGCAAGTGGGCATCACCTTCCTACGGCTGCCTTAAAAAGTACCCACCACAAACTTGGTGACTTAAAATGACGGAAATGGACTCTCTCACACTCCTGAAGGCTAGCCGTCCAAAACTAAGGTGTCTGCATATGTGGTTCCTCCCGGCATCTCTGAAGGGGAATCCGTTCTGTGCTCTGTCCTGGCTCTTAGCGGTTGTCAGCAGTCCTTGTGTTCCTTGGCTCACTCGAATCTCTGGCTCCATCTTCACATGGCCGTCTTCTCTGTGTGTCTGTGTCTGTCCCCTTCAAAGGACACCAGTCAACACCAGTCATTGGATCGGGGTCCTCTTTAATCAAATATGACCTCATGTTAATGATACGCTACCCCAAACATGGCATCTTGGCATATTGGGCATTGTAAGCTGCAGGCATTTGAGAAATAGTGTGTGCAGGAAGTTCCTCTGACTTTCCCCTGCAGCAGATTGTAAGACCCTCATGCAGGGGCCGTCCCTACTCCTGGGGCAAAGGAGCATCCTATCTCTGAAGATGGAGGAATGCTGAGAGGCTGTGAATGAAGAGCAGGCCGTGCTAACTTCCTCCCAGTTTCTACATACTCTTACCTCATACCCTTTCATGTCCTCTCACATTTTCTCACAAGTCTCCATTCATAATCAAATCTAGAACCCAACACTCAAGTTTAACTGTTGCTTTGGATCTGCATTTCCTTATGAAGGCTTCCGTGATCCATAAAAATTATATTAAATAAATTTGTATGCTTTTCTTTTGTTAATCTGTTTTTTGTTCCAGGGGATTCAGCTGAAAACTTAGAGAGGTAGAAAGACAAGCTATCTTTCCTCGCCTTCATTAACTTGATTATGTCAACAAAGACTCTGTTTCCAAATAAGGAAATATTTGGAGGGGGAGCCATGAATTCAGTCCCTTTTTTTTTAGTTTATAAATAAGGAAATATTTGAGGTTCTGGGTGGACATTCATTTGAGGGGACACTATTCAGTGTCAGGGTGTGACAATACTCATGTGCATTTCATTTTCCTAAAACTCCTGCTTCTGCTCCATGTTGTGTGTGTGTGTGTGTGTGTGTGTGTGTGTGTGTCTATGTTAGTGAACTCTAGAAGGTCCAATTCTTTTCCCCAGCACCAAAAATAGTTGCCTGTCTGGCACCTAGCAGGGTGCTTGATAAGATTACATTGTGACGGCTGTTGATTCTAAAATTTGAGTGAAAGGCATCTACAATATGACGTCAAATTGCAGCACCCTGATTTTCCCCTGGGAAACTCTCCCTTTTCATTCTCAATCCATGCAGTTAGGAGGAGCTGAGCCCACTCTTTGGCTCTAGGAGTGGGTATGTGACCAAGCCTGGTCAATCAGAATGTTCTGTCATTCTGACCACAGTGATTGATTCAGGAGATGAGCTGCTAAAATCAAGCCCATCAAAGGCATTGAGATTTCTGTCCTGGGCTTTTGCTGGGGCCACTGGCACTCAGTCCTCCTTTACAGGGGTTACCAAACTGAATAGAAAGCTGGACCTTCAGGACCCCCTAAGGGGAGTGAGTCTCCCTGCATATGAAGTCAAAACAAAGGAAATTAGGGTGAAGAGATGGGGAAGACAGATTCCTAATGACATTGTCTGAGCTCCTGGATCCAGCTATACCTGAACTCGGTGGTTTATCTGGACTATCCAAGGATAACCAAAGAACTCGCCTCAAAGAGTAAGCTACTTTGAACTGGGGTTCTGTTATTTGCAATTACCTGACGAACAGAACATTCCATCAATTTCCTTGGATTGGATTTTCCTAAACTGGTAGGTTTATTTCTTGAAGGTGGATGAGAAGAGAAGATACACTAGTGAAGTAAGGAAAAGGGAATTCCTTCCTCTTAACAAAGAGCCGGGCACAGATCGGTGAAGTGGAAGAAAGTTTGCATGGACTATAAAGAGACCTGGTTTTCAAGGCACTTGTTATTTGAACTAGTATTTACTTATAATTTTACTATTATTACTATTATTATGCTATCAATAATTTATCAGGTGCTGTTCTAGGTACTGGTATACAGTGGTGAACCAGTGAGACAAAATCTCTCCCTTCATGAAGCTCATATTCTAGACACTAAACTAACAAATCTATAAAATAATATTAGTAGTGTCAGGGAAAATTATAAAAGACTTTCTTTGAATTAGGCAAAAAAAAGAAAATACTGGATATTCTTTGGAATGCTGAATGTTGTTTAAGGGACATCAGATTTTATGGGGATCTGTGTCTTTCTTTGTCTTTGAGCTATTTTGCAATTATGTAATTTGTACCAAACTGTAAATAATACAAATGATTCTGGCCCAGAGAGATACAAATGAATTTGCTCTGTGGACACTGGCCTGCTTTGCATCTATCTGCAATTTCACTTCAGCATTCCTTACTGCCTAAATATAAGCTGCCTTTGGATTCTCCTCTGATTCAGTATTAACATCTTTCTGGCTCCTTTCTTAATTCATGAGTTCAGTAGAATCTTTGACAGGTTTTTGCTTTGTGTTTGAATGAATGTCATGATTTTACCTTTTCAAAAGTTATCTTGTAACAGTGGCACGTGCAAAAAAGCAGATGTGAAGCAGACAGGGCTGGCCTGGGGTGTGGGAACTATTTTAGATAAGGGAGTAGAAAAAGCCTCTTTGAGAAGGTGACATTTAAGCAGGGATGTTGGGGCTCAGGTTTTTAATCCATAAAATCTCACTTTTTTCATTTAGGCTCTCTCCAGGAGTTATTTTCAAAGAGTCTACTATTCTTCTTTCAATTGAAAGATTAGCTCTGCACTGATATCATTGACAGTTTCTTCTTCAAACCATTTTTGTGACCAATAATAATTCAGAAGCCAGCTGACACAGAGCTGAAACCTTGTTTCTTTATTTTGTCCAGCATCTCTCTCGTCCTCCTCTGGTAATAGCACCCAGGTTTCTGTTGGGAAGCCAGCCCTTCTCCACACTTAGTCCGTGTGGTTTGGGAAGACTACCCCCAGCATTTGGAAGTGGGTGTGACCCAGAGCTGATCGGTAGGGCCTGATCGGTAGGGCCTGATCTATAATAGCACCCCGTCTTAATGGCCGAAGTGATTGGCTTGGAATGATTCGGGCTGAACCAGTGAGAGCCCGCCTCAATTTTTCTTGGGACTTTTGTCAAAGGGATTTTTCTCTTCCATTGGGGTTGCTGTCCTGTTGGGAAGGAGCCCTAGAACCAGCATGTAGAGAAAGCTTCAGGAGAGAGAGACCAACAGGGAGCAAAAGACCTACGAGCTGGTAGAGAAACTTAATACTGACAACTTTGAGCCGCTGGATTCATCTACATCTGATATCCCCCCAACTTTTGTCTAAGCTTGTTTACATTGAGCTTATATTTCTTATACATGAGAATCCTGATGAATGCAAACCCCAAGTCATTATAGCAAAATGTTCTGACCAACTGCCTTTCTGAGATATGATCACTTTACCTAGATTATCTCCTTAATCATTTTCTTCTGGCTTAATGATTAACAGCCTGGCATCCGTCTTAGGAATCAGAGAGAACTGGATTCAAATTGTGTCCCTACAACTTACTAGTTGGATGATCTTGGGGAACTGTTTGTGGAGTACCTCCAGGTTCAGGGCATAGAGTCATGAGCAAGCAAAATAGTGCCATGCCTGTACACCAGTGGGGGAACTAACTTCTTAATCTCAGTTTCCTCATCTGTAAAGTGGGTAGAAACTTAGTACCTGATTCTCAATGTTGTTGTATTAAATTACTATCTTGCTATTATTACCTGGGTTATATGTGGGAGTTGAGGATTCCATGTGGTCCAGAATCCTCGTAGATTCAGACTCCCTTTCTGTAAGTTGGCACTTTCTTCATTTATTTATACACGCTCCTTGTTGATCACCCACGAGGTGCTTGTTGAGCTGGAGGAAAGGGGGCTCAAGTTCAGTTCCCCAACTCTGCTACTTCTTTGTCTTGGTTAAGTGGCGTAAGCCTCTGAAGCTTAGTTTCAGCAAAGGGGAAAGATAAAATGTACTTCAATGTGAAAATGAAAGGAGAGAAAGATAAGCAAAAGGAAATGAAACACAAGGAAAGGGATAACGAAGAGAATGATATACAGAATACAAGCGTACAGGAGGTAATGTCATGTTGATTGTCCCACCCACCCTCTCTTTGGAGCACAGACCAGAATCACACTTGGTGTTTGAGATGTTCTTCCTCTATTCCTTGGCTGACTTGAACTTGTGTTTGCTTCCTTTATCCTTAAATATCCTTTCCTCTGGACAGGATGTTCCTGAAGGAGGCCACGAGGCAGAACATCTCGGCTAACTTTAGTTTGCTATTTTCAGACTGAATTTGTTCCTGAGCAAATCAACCACAGACAGAGTATCCTCCCCAGGTTGGATGTTTCTTGCATGATGCACCAGGGTTTTGTAGGACACAGAAGAGGAGTTTCACTAGGATCTGAGCTGTAAATAAAACCTGGTATGTATTTGGGTTAGAGGGCTTCGTCCAGTCTAAAAACACTGAACTGCCGAAGGTTGGGCACAATGGATATACTTTCTGCATTCCTTTTTTTGATGCAGGTAGGAAAAAAAAGCTTCAGTAGAATTGTCCCTCCAGGGGACTGAGAAGTTGGGCACTGATCTACTGACTCCCATAACCCATCAGTTGAGAATGACCCCTGGTGGCATCACGTCCCTGGCACTTTTTCTGGGCTGCCCTGCAGCCAGTGCTTGAGACAGCCCTCAGGCTAAGACACTCAGGGGTGTGAGATGGGAGGCTGAGAGCATGCTGGCACTGTCCACCAGAGTTGTAGCTGAATTCACAGGTGAGCTAAGGGGATTTAGGATGGGGCACCAAGAGCATCAGCTACAAAGAGAATGCATATGTTGGCTTGTAGAAAGGGGAATACAGGGGAAATTCTGCATTCAAGCAGTGCTGGATCAAGGACCTCAACTAATACCAGCAAGACTTGGTTTCCCACCAGCTTTTTGTTCTCACACTGTGTTGGCTTTATTCTCCACAGGTTGGTGGCTGAGTCTGCTCCATATGACCAGTGGCTTCTTGAGACATGTTCACAAGGCACTACAGGAGCTCCAGAGGCCATGTCAAACTGTATAAATACACGGAAGGCTCTGCTCCCAGGACCTTTGCTAACATCCATTGGCCAAAACAAGTCACGTGGCCAAGCTCAGCCGAAGGACAGGGAAGTGCGTTCTACCCACACTAGGAGGCCCTGCAAAATTATTTGGCACCCACAGATTAATGAAAAGCTACTGTACATATTGTTTGTGTTTTTCTGCAAATCTCTTTGCTCACTTAAAGTCTTATGGATGTTCATCCAGGACACTAGGTACAGATCTAATTTTTAAAAAAATATCTGCATAAAATTCCATAGAATAAGCATACCACACTTTATTGACCATTCCACTAATGAACTGATGATGGATGCTTATGTTTTCTAGGGTATTTTGCCTTTAAAAGAAAAAAAATTCTGCAATAAACATCCTGGTACACATACCTATGTAAATTCTTTTTTCTGTATCAGGAGTTGGCAAACCAAGTTTACAGAACAGATTCAGTCCAGCACCTGTTTTTGTAAATAAAGTTTTTTTTGGAACACAGCCAAACTCATTAATTTACATAATATCTATAGCTGCTTTTCCACTACCCAGGCAGAGCTGAGTTTTTTTTTTTTGAATGCTAGTTTTTTATTTTTCTATTATTTTATTTTTATTTTGGTATCATTAATATACAATTACATGAGCAACATTGTGGTTACTAGATTCCCCCCATTATCAAGTCCCCACCACATACCCCATTATAGTCACTGTCCATCAGCGTAGTAAGATGCTATAGAGTCACTACTTGTCTTCTCTGGGCTATACTGCCTTCCCTGTGCACCCCCCTGCATTATGTGTGCTAATCATAATGCCCCTTTCCCCCCTTCTCCCTCCCTTCTCACCCATCCACCCCAGTCCCTTTCCCTTTGGTAACTGTTAGTCCATTCGTGGGTTCTGTGAGTCTGCTGCTGTTTTGTTCCTTCCGTTTTTGCTTTGTTCTTATACTCCACAGATGAGTGAAATCATTTGGCACTTGTCTTTCTCCACCTGGCTTATTTCACTGAGCAGAATACCCTCCAGCTCCATCCATGTTGTTGCAAATGGTAGGATTTGCTTTCTTCTTATGGCTGAATAATATTCCATTGTGTATATGTACCACATCTTCTTTATCCATTCATCTACTGATGGACACTTAGGTTGCTTCCATTTCTTGGCTACTGCAGAGCTGAGTTTTGAGACAGAGATTGGATGGCCCACAAAACCTAAACTATTTACTACCTAGCCCGTTACAGAGAAAATCTGCCAACCCCTTTTAAATAAGGTAGAATTCCCTACTATGGAAATGTTGATTGAAAGGAAAGGGGTTTGCATTAAAATATTTTAATAGATAGTGACATAATTATTTCCCAGCAGTTAGAATTTTCATTCAATATTCATTTTTAAAGTTGTAAATGCTTGCTGTAAAAATAAAATTAAATACAGAAATGCAAGAAGAAGAAAGCCCACCCCTCCGTGGCCACAGTTACCAGTTTTGTGGTGTAGGTCCAATCAGTACAACCAATGCAGACACACACCATTGTCCCTTCCTTCTTCTTGTAAAACAAGAGTGGGATCCACTTATTTCTGTAGCTATTATCCCTGAAATACTTTTGTATTTTTCTGTTCTCATTCCGATGGCTCATATCCAAAGAGATCACTGCAGGTGTTTGGACACAAAAATCCTAGCAGTTCGTTGTGCCCTTAAAAATAGAATTTCAACTTACCACACTGAAACAGAATATTTGTTGGCTCTGAGAAGCTAATAACCACATATTTCGTGTCCTCTCACCCCCTGAAGAGCATTTGCATGTGACTCTTGTGCTTCAGACCATCCAGTGGCTTCCTAGTTCACTGAGTTAAAGACTGTGACCTCCGGGGACCTGTATAACCTGGCCCTTAGCTACTCTCCTGGTGCCCACTCTCCCCATGGTCTCTGTGCCTTTTTTCACTTCCTCAAAAGTTGTACCAAGCCCTTTCCGGTCTTGTCCTGGGTTAGTCAGAACTCTCAGTTATAAAGGACAGGAACTCAATCTAAATTGGCTAGTGCCTAAAAGAGTGTATTGGCTTGTACAACTGCAACGTCTCAGGGAAGGCTGGAATAAGGCTGTGGTCTCCATCGGTGGCCTCTAGTCTCTGCTGTATTATCTTCATTTGCAATCTCTCCCAAAGGGATGTGAAGATGATGTCTCTAAGCTTGCATCCTAATTAGCTACCCTCACTGAATGAGTACTCTCACTTCCTCCCAACTGTTCTAGAAAAGGTTCTGTGGATAACACACATTGAATCAGCTGGGGTCAAGTGACCATCTCTGAACCAATTGCTGTGACCAGTCATGTAAGACATGCTGATTAAGCAACCCAGGGTCTCATGTCCCCACCCCACCCCACCCCCGCCCACCTCCTCACCAGCACCGCAGGAGGAATCTGCCCCATGTGAAACTCAGGCCTGGTAGTCAGCGAGTTCCCCCAGTGGAAACCAAGTGCTGTTACCCAAAGAAGGAAAATGGCTGCTGGCAAGCAGAAGCGACAGTTGTCTATGGGAGGCCCTTTTTACATACTGTTCCCTCTGCCTGTAACACCCTTCCCCACTTTTCACCATGACAGCATCATTCTTCACAGCTTTGGTAGAAGAGACCAAAGACTGAAAATGGCACAGATGTCTATTAAGATAAGGGATTGGCAGACACAGTGGTTTTCAACATGTGGTTCTAAGATGAGCGGCAGCACCTGGGAATTTGTTAGAAATGCAAATTCTCAGGCCCCAATCTAGACCTACTGGGTGGTCTCAGTAGCCTGTTTTTTAATGAGGTGATGCAGCTGGACATGTAAGTTTGAGAACTACCAGGTTAGAATATTAATATTTAATCATACAATAGAGAGCAATTGGGTATTTCAGTTTTGAAAGCCATTTCCTTAGAGGCTTGGAATTTGAATAGAGCAAGTTGCTCATTTGTTACAAAAGCAGCCATCATTTTTCTAGTGCTCTGGTGCTGAACTTACTCATTCAGGTTGTTTGGTGCCACTGTTTTCGTAGCTTCTGTGGCAGTCACTATAGGTGGGCTCTCTCAACCTCCATTCTTAAACCTCTTCTCCCTTGCCTAGAGGCCAGAGCTAAAGATGAAATTTTCTAGCCTCTTCCCTTGAGGCTAGGAGTGGTTACATAAGAGGAAGCCTGCTGAGTGGGTCCTGGAGGGGGTCTTGTTCCCCTTCCCCAACATAAACAGGGACAAATACAACAAAAAGCAAGGTATTTTTCCTTCCCCACTGTTCTTGTCTGGAACCTGGATGCCTGTAGGTGCATGGCAGCCATCTTGCAGCCAGGAGTGAAAATCAACATGCTAAAGATGGAGCAACAGGAGAGGAGAAGGAGCCTGAGACATTGTTGGCCTCATTGAGTCACTATAGTGGCCTTGGACTGCTGCTTCCTAATTTCTTGTTTTGGGATAAAAACAACCTTGTTCTGTTTAGACTACTGTAGGTTCGACTGCCCGTTACTTGCAACCAAATGCATTCTAATACATGTACACAGTGCTCAGGGCCTGTAAGCTTTTCAGGCCCTGTTTGAGATCTTAGGTTAAAGAAAGGCAAATGTATTGACCCTCAAATACACAAAGAACAACACACCATAAAAATTAATATGATACTAATACATAATTTTAGAGCAGCATTATTAGTTGTGAAATTTAGTCTTCATAAAGATACCACTATATACGGAAGGTAATTTGTCAGCTAGATTACCTCACATTGCAAGAAAAGTGATGTGTGGTGATAGCCAAGAAGCCATGGCTCATGGCAAAGTCATCAAATAATAATCTAATAAGTTAAATTACAACAATGTCAAAATTTTCTACAAGAAAACAAAATTATATTAATGCAGAATGTGAGTACATTTGAAAATCTCTAATAAGACCCAAGGTAGGACATTTCAAAGGGTCCTTAAAGTAGCTGTGTTTATTGTCACACATGTGCTTTCCAGGATCAGTGTTGGACATCTTCACAGTTTGATGAAATTTATTATGCTTTAAGCCAATTCAATACCCAAGCTCCTAAGATGAGAAAACTTTGCCAAAATGAGCTTTCAGAGCAGTTGACTGAGTGATTACTTTTTTGGGTCTGAGACATCAACCCTGCAGGGTAGACACTGAATTGTCCCCAATATCAGTTCATTTCTTCATCTATGCCCTTTATCCCTGTGTTATTTCACATTACCTGTCACTTATAGCAAACATAAATCCAAACGGATACATAGGTCTGTTTGATTTTTAGGTATATGGATGCAAAAAATATTTTATTGAAAGTGGCGGTGGTTATGCATGTGGGTACAGTTTCCCAAAGTGGTTCGAACCATATACTTTGAATGGATGGATTTTGTTATAGGTAAATTACATCTCAAATAAATCCGGGGAGAAAAAGTAAAAAAATACAAAATAATACTGGGAAAATGCAAAGAAAAGAATATCTCTGTATATTAGTCAGGCTTCTCTGAAGAAACAGAACCCAAAGGAAATATATATGCATGTGTGGATGTATATATATATCTTACATATATTAAGAGAGAGCAAGAGAGAGATCTATTATGAGTAATTGGTCACATGATTATGGAGGCTGGCAAACCCAGCGTAGCTCAAGTCTGAAGGTCAGCAGGCTGTTGTAGAACCAGGAAAAGCTGATGTCCCATTTCAAAGGCCATCAGGCAGGCAGATCCTCTCTTATGCAGGAGAGAGGCAACCTTTTATTCTATTCAGACCTTCACGATTGGCTGATACCCCTACCACAAAATGTTACTCTTATTCCAAAACACTCCCACAGAAACACCCAGAATAATATTTAACCAACCATCTAGGCACTCCATGGCCCAGTCAAGAAGCCACGTAAAATTAACTATCACACTGTGTATGCATTATGTTAATACAAGGGCAAAACAGAAAAGGAAGCTCGTATTTTCTGTGCATAATACATCTATAAGCTTGCTTTTCTTTTACCACTGAAACAGTTATCCACATATATGGAAAATATTCAAACTGCAACAAAAAGTTATGTAATTAAAAATGAAAGCCCTAGACGCTTTGACTAGTCATTCACTATTTCTGCTTTCTCGTCTGTCCTTTGGAAATATGCATGTACAAGTATAACTCTGTGTGTGTGTGTGTGTGTGTGTGTGTGTGTGTGTGTGTTTTGGAGCAACCAAACAATGCGTAAAATCCACGGGTCCTAGAACAAGACACTCCACAGATCCCAGATCCCGAGCCCTGCCTGGAGGGCATAGATAATAGGGTCCTTTGCAGAGTGTAGAAAGCCTTCTTCTCTTCATCCTTTGATAGCATGGTCATGCATGAGGCTCAGAGCCCTTGTGGGAAAGGAAGACGTGACTTAGGACAGCAGGCAAGCTCCACGCTGGAGCCACAAAGAGAGTTTACGGAATCAGTTTATAGCTCCTCTGACTTCCTTTCATACCTTCCCCGCCACGGGCTCTTCCCTACCGCCCATGGCATAGTAGCCCTTCCCCCCTTTACAAAGGAAAGCCACCCTGCTCCCCATTCCTGACTTTTCTGTGGTGCATTATCCCAAGGTGTAAAAACTTCCAGGGCACCCCATAAAGGGCCAATTTGAGATACTGGTGACCATTAGTCTCCTTTAACCAATCCAGAAGAAAAATTTTAAAACACCGAAATGTTAACAATTTATGGTCACAGGAAATTAAAAAAAAAAATTCCATTCTTAAGCCCATTATTAATTCCAAGTACAAAAAAGGATCAAAAAAAGACATAAAAATATAGACATATAATACATTAGGATCACATTTTGTTGGGGGAGTGGAGAATAAATTAAAGAACCGAAGACAGCAAAGTAAAGTTTCCATTCTGTTGTCAATGGCTTCTTTTCAATGGATGATGGTGGCAATAAAATTATTACGGTGTTACGATTCCTTGGGGGTAACTTCGTGTGATTAACTGTTTTAAGATGTCAGCATTTATAGTACGCAAACATTATATCCTGTTTGGCTATTTAGGATTTTTTATTTTTTACAAAATGTGCAAGTCTCTGTACATTTTGAAAATGCCTTGAGAAAATCAGTGCTCAAAAACTTGAAGGCAATGGAGAGAGGGGACAAGGCAGCCTGCAGGCCCAGCGTTCTGGCCTAGTGGACTTCTGGCTTAGACAGACAAACAGAGGGCCAATGCCTGGGGAGGAGACAGTGTGCAGTGGAGGGGAACACAGGGAGGAGGGCCCTGGCCCGTGCCCGCTTCAGCCAGAGTGGAAGGGGGCTCCGTAGAAGCCCAGAGGCAGAGAGTGAACAAGGCAGGGCCCGGTGAGCCCTCCTGAGGGATTCCTGCGTGCTACCCACCACGGGAAAGGTCATGGCTAGACGTAGGGTGACCCTGCAGTGAGGCAGTGGGGATGGACACCCTCAGAGAGGCCTGGGTGGGGATTGTAGAAGCTTACGGAGGTCCCCAGCCCTGGGCCAAGGTGGGGCACAGGCCACAGCATAGTCCTGCACATAGATGCCAGGAGAGAGCCCTGGGATGCTATCCAAGCAGATACTCCTTGGAAGATACCCGCCAAGCCCCAGCTAAAGACCAGCAGAGGCCCCATGGTCTCTGATGTCTTAACCCAGAAGCCAGAATTTTTCTGAATGTCTTAGAGGGGAGCTGTGCTAAGAACTGCATCCTGTCTCCCCTCCCCTGCATATTCATATGCTAAAGCCCTAAGCCCTAAGGTGGTGCTTGGGAGATGAGGCTTTGGGGGAAGTAATTAGGTTTAGCTGAGGTCAGAAGGGTGGGGCCCTCCTGATGAGATTGGTGTTTTTGTCAGAAGCACCAGCAGCTTGCTCTTCTCTGCTGTACCCCCCAACCCCTACCTACTGTGCCATATGAGGACACAGTGGAAAAAGTAGCCGTCTACAAGTCAAGAAGAGAACCAGAAACGGAATTGGCCAGCACCCTGAACCTGGACTTCTCAGCCGTCACAACTGTAAGAAACAAATGTCTTGTTTAAACCACCCAGCCTAGGACACTTCATTACAGCGATGGAGGAGACTAAGACGGCTTGGGAGGAGGCGGAGCTCTGAAGGGCTTGCCATTCACTGGAATTCTCCAAGCAAAGCCTGAATTGACCAAATAAACTGTTTAAAGCAGTGGTTCTCAATCAAGGCTGGAAAGTGGCAGCACCGGGGAGCTGAACAAAACGCCTCTGCTTGGGCCCATCTCTCAGAGAGGTTCTTATTTTATTGCTCTGGGGTGTAGTCGTGGCATCAAACCTTCACAACTCCCCAGTGGTTCTAGTATGCGGCCAGCAGGGAGAACGACGTGTTTAAAGACTCAGACTGGGCCAGCACTCCCTGTTTTCCTGCCTGCTTCCCACAGTTTTAGGGTAGTCTGCTAGCTACTCGCCTGAGTATAGTGTCAGTCCTTGGGTGACCAAGTCACAGAGCTTAGATGCAGGGTCGGAACAAACAGCTGTGTAGACTGTGCACTGCCCAAAAGCACCCAGCTGAAGGGGGTTAAAATCCAGCTTTTGCTCTGACCCAGGAGGAACTTTTTTCTAATTTTCTTTTCAGAGGGAAACTTAAAAAAAGACTTCCATTAAGACTTCCCTGCATAGGCTGGAGGAGATGGCCTACCAAAATGTATACAAACTCAGTATTCTTTATTTCTCTGTCACAGTAGTAGCTTACTGTGGTTTATAGTCCGTGAGCAAGGTCCGGTCTGTAGATGCATTTGGTCTGCATGTAGTATTTTGATGCATAGAAAAATGTGACATGAAAATCCAGGTTTCCTTTTCCTCTTAAAACGTAAGACCTGGAAATGATAGCTCTTCATTCCCATATGGCAACAAAAAGCTGCTGCCAGTGGATGGAGTCTACATGGTCTACATGGACTTACATTTCCACAGACCCCACCATTCCCTATTGTGTCCATCTAGCTGGGTTCACTCACCAGTTTTACCTTCTTGATTCCTATGTGAAGTGTTTGGTTTGAAGCTGTGCCATGCCACACCTTGCTTTCTTCAATCATACCTCTCAGAGATTATCCTATGTGTAGGTTACCTTATACTTTAAAAGGAGGCACAGTGTCCCTTTGTATGTCTCTCTGTATCCCTTAGAGCATTCCCTCTTAATGAGCATTTGGCTTGCATCCAGCTTTTTACTGCTACACAGCAGTGTGATAGTCAACGTAGTGAATATTCTTACGCATGCTTCAGACACAGGCCATAGCGTGCCAGTACAGGTTTATCCATGCTCCAGAGAACCAACTGTTCACACTGCAGGAATCCTAAGAGCCAGTTGTTAAACTGTAGATAGTTTTACATCAGCTATGGTGGAAGTATTTACACTCTAGAAATTGGTAAATGCTACATACAAATCAAGGTGTGTTTTTCCCCACTGGAAAGTGTGTTGACAGCATACCACTGAGTCTGAAGGGTCCAAAGGTAAGGGGTCAGAGAGCACAGCAATGAGCACCATGAAATCATAACAGGCTTTGACCAGAAGGGAGGAATTTGTGGGCCAGGGGAGGAATTGAGGTCTGACTTTTCTCCCAAATTATGAACCCTTTGAAGTAAAACCAGGGTGCAATGAGGGTAGGGATTCTTAGCCACGTAAGGTGCTCACACATCTTGGTTTCATACCCAGTGCCCCGGTCACGAGGATAGTGCTATTGCCAAGAGCTGAGGTCAAAGATTCCTTTGCAAGGTCAAAGACTCCGCCCGTTTGACGTAGGGATCAAATAGGAAAATGGATGCAAATATTTGGAAAAGCATAAGACAGCCCCCCAAAATATTAGGTGAATATTGGAAAATACTTGCATGATGATTTCTTTCCAAGGAAAAGTCAACTCCTTGACACAGACAGAGCCACATTGCAACGTACAGAGCTTCATCCTTGCTTTGTTGCAATAGTCATCTCTTCCTGCCCCCAGGAAAGGAAAGATGCAGGGTTAGGAAAAATGAAAAGGCCCCACTGTTATTGATGACAGTATTTGTGGAAGTTCAACAGGTTTGGCCTCATCTGACTGGAAACTCTGTGCTCTTAACAGCAGCAACAGTTATCCACATTTTTGTGTAATGCACCCTTGATATGCAAGTCCAGCAAGCAAAATGTTCCTGCTTCAAGAAGCTTTTTTCTCCCAAGATTTCAGTGACTCTTCATCCAATTCCCTCACCCTCCCTCCTTTTGCTGAAGACTTCCAGACAGAACAAAGAATCCCCCTTTCCATTCTTCCCAAGGGCCCCCAGCCCTTACTTGGTAAATGCTAGCAGCTCTTTCTTAATGTGTGAATTATCCCCACGTAGTAGGGGGTTCTTGGGGGAGGCAGTGCTGAGGGAGGAAGTAGGCATCAATTTGGGCAGCTCTGAAACTGGAGCCATAAAACTGAACTGGGGCTGTTGTCCCTGGGAGAGGGGGGCTGCTCAGGGCCAGCCAGATGCAGCTGGAAGCTGGTTTCCCAAGGTGAGTTCAAGATGGGTCAATCAGTCCCCACCCAGTATGAGAGGGAGGGAGGAGGCTTGCTTGTCAGGGAACCTGCACTGTGGCAGCTGCTCTGTGTCACAGTGGGACTTCCTGGCAGCTGCAGGGGGACATGCATGCTGGCAGCCCCGAGGCAGGACCAGAGGGACACCCTAACATCCCCCTGTGGAAGTCAGGTTGAAATGCTTCAGTAGGGGGTCGAGATACTGAGGGGAGGACTGGTGATTTCCAGGCAGCCCCAGCCAGCTCGTTGTCCCTGTTTGTCCTCCATCTCCATGGCGGAAGTTCTCACCACGCAGACCAAGTCCTCTGCAGACTAGAAATATGAACACCCAGTGCTTAGCCTGGCCCCCCAGGACTCCCGCTGGGACTCCGCCTCCCCTCCCACGGCCTGAGCCTTGGACAGCAGCCACAGTGCTGGCAACCCTGGGATGGCATTTCTTCTTTCTTTTTCTGTTTCATAATTTAAGAGCCTGAGAAAATGGAAGTGGCTTGGGCTTCTCTCAACCTCCAAGAGGCCCTGGGAGCCACAAGCATCATGTTTTTAGCTGGGAAGTTCTGGCTTACTTCCCATTCCCCGCTTGGCCGTAGCTCCAGTTGTCAGCCTCCCAGGGAGGGTGGAGGTGGGATCTTGGGAAAGATGGTGTCTTGGGTTTCTCCAGAAGCCCAGCAGAGGCAAAGATTGGTGCCAAAGTTCATTTGGGAGGTGGCCCCAGGAGGTCCCAGTGGAAGAATGAGGAAGTGAGGCAGGGAAGGGAAGAAAGCCTCCACAGATGTGTTAATGAACAGATGGCCTCCTTGAGTGAGTGCGCTGCAAACCATCTGGGGACTTCTGGGAGATTCCGGGGCATGTAGAACACATCTGAGATGTATCCTAGCTGACAGGTGGGCACTGTCACTGCTGCTGAGGGCTCTCCTGGGACAGGTCCCCAGCACTCCTGCCTGCCCTGGTGAGATCCACACATACCAGATCCTTCTCAGGCAGAGATCCACAGGTTCGTGCAGTAGAAATCCCCAAATCTTGGTTGCTCATGCTCTAGTCCATCTCCAGTTTTTAGGGGGCCTCTGGAGATTGCAGTTACTCACTGACCCCAAGTCATGAAGCAGCCACCATCTTGAACACTGCTGATAACCCTTCTAGGAAAAAAAACAAAATGCTTTTTGGAGAGTCCTGAATCGGCAATTAAATGCCCTGGCCAGAAGTGACTTGTCTCTTCCACTCACGACTCTGGCTAGAATTGAACGGCTGCAGGGGGAGAGAAGTCCTCCCTCCTACCTGAGTCTAGAGGGCAGAAAGCTGGCTGCACTAAATACCACAACTCCCTCCTGGCTCAGGGTTACAGGACATAGTGCAAGCTCATGAGCATACTATACATAAGGCTTTCTAAGACCCATCTCCTCCCAATATCTGTTTTTCAAAAAGTCAGATGAACTCACTCTACTGGACCCACTTGAAACTCTTGGTTGGGTTGAGAAGTGACTGCCTCCTTTCCATGGAATCATGCTGTCTCCCCAGTTCCCACTGGTCCGTCTAATTACTTTACATTTGTCTGGCTTCCCCGCAAGGACGATGGCTGTCTTATATCCCTAAAATTTCCTGAAACTTCCCACCACTGTCCTGCTCACCTCCACTCCTACGCCCACATCATCTCCCTGCTCCTCCAGCACACCAGACTTGCACATAGCCCAGGGCCTTTGCACTTGCACTCCCTTCTGTTCGCTGAGAACACTCTCTCTCCAGAACTCCCTGTGGCTCCATGCTTTCTGACTGGGTGCAGAAATGCATCCTTGGTAGCCAAGTGTTAAAGACAGTGGAGCCACAAAATGAGGATCAGGAACATGGATTCCTGAGTCTTCACTTGGAGGAGATGCTCTACTGATTAGGAATTTATAGGAGAAGATTAAGCTTCTATTTTGCCAAACCACCAAGATTTGGGGGCTTATCTATCACTGACCCTGGCAGTACTCCAACTAATAAATGAACTTACATTCAGAGGTGAAATGTTTGCAAGCCCACTTGTCCCCACTCAGAAGCCATGTGCACCAATCAGCATTATCAGGTACACAGGCGATCGTTTGTTCTCCCTCTGACACCAGCGTTTGTCTTTCAATGTATTCTGAATCTGGGTGAGGGAAGAGGATGTTGCTTATTAAGACCCCTAAAATCCCAACAGCTGAGGCCTGAATGCTGCCACTGGTGGTACTGACGAAGGGAAGGGAGGAATAGATTCCAAACCTTACCAATGGACATTGACGTGTTTGCACAATTGTTTTCCAGACAAAAGAGTAAATTGAACTATTTTTTAATGTCAAGAGCTCCATAGCCTGGAGAAAAATGTAACATAAGCAATAAACAACAGCCCTAGACAGACATAGGTTCCCGTCAACATTACAGCATGGTGAGTCCTGGCTTACCAGTCCCCACTTGCAAACCAGTCCCCTCATGGAGTGAACGCTGCCCTGTCATCTTGAGCAGAGCAAGGGTTATACATTCTTAGCCGGTAAGGCTTCTGACTTGAAAACCTTCCCTAAACTTGATTCAATTTGCCTTTGATTAAAAAATGCTCCTGTTACCTTTCCACAGCAGCTATGTTAATTAATGATGATGACCAGGCTTAATGACAGAGGGAATTAGTAAGCCATTCCCTGGCTACTTTCATAAAAAGTAAGAGTGCTAACAAGTGCTAATGGCCTGACACAGAGATCTCACTTCCTTGAGTGTTTTCAACCCGCAGTCACATCCTGAAACATTACCCCAGAGGCTGCTCTAAGCAACTGGATGTTTGATCTTTCTCTTCTAAGGAGGACCACATATACACAGATTTCTCAGCTGAATTCCTCCTAGAAAATAGAGCTTTCAAGATGCATGAAGCTTGGGCTCAGAAAAACATGATTGGTAAAAACCCCCCAGTTTGCCCATAGACTTCATAGTTGTGTTCTTATGCAGTATGTGTTGTTCTCATGCTATGTAACATTATATCATTTTATAATGTTATGTTTTGTGTGCAAGGAAGTATGGTGATCAGAATGAAAATTCAAGCATTTTCCAAAGACAACAGAACAAAAAATATGATTTGTTTTCTATGGTTCCATTTTTACATATGTGGAAAAAAAAACATTTGTATTCTATGGTTGAATATATTTTCTATGGATATATAATATACTACAGATATCTATGTAAATACATAAGAATTCTGGAAGGACCCACTGCAAACCTATAGTAGTAGTTACTTCTGGGAAGGACCCCCAGATTGGACACTGTAGTCAAGGGCTATTTTAAATTTACCTATGAGAGTTGTGCTCGATCAGAGGTGATTCTGCCCTCCAGGGGACATTAGGCAATGTATCCAGATATTTTTGGTTGTCACAACTTGGGGGAGGGGGAGAAGTGCTACTGGCGTTTAGTGAGTTGAGGCCAGGGAGGCTGGTAAACATTATACAGTTTACAGGACACCCCATAACAAAGAGTTATCTAGCCCAAAATGCCAGTAGTACTAAGGTTGAAAAACGCTGACCTAGAATATTTAAATTTTTGTAAGGAGATGAGATTCAAGTATGACTTGCACAGTTAAAAATGAATTTTTTTAAAAGGATGCTGAGGATGCTGTGATATGCTGTCCACATTGCCCCTTCAGGACGCAGTCACTTATGCGCCAGCTGTCGGGAGTGTTGGCTGCTGCTGACTCACATCTCTAATGAGTCCTTCTTCAGAAACTGCGCTTCGCTGAAGGGAGCCACTATGTTGAGGATTATGAATCCTCTCCAAGGACAGCCTTTATCCTTGAGAAACCCCGGCACTTTTGTACTTGTGGGATGGAAATACTTTGCTGCAGGATGTCCTGTGCTTTGCCGGAGGTGGAGCAGCGTCTCTGGTCTCCACGCACTAGATGCCAGTATCACCCCTCCTCCAGTTGCAACAACCAAAAATGTCTCCAGATATGGCCAAGTGTTCTTTGGGGGCTCCCTACCTGAGGAATCACTGCTGTATCTGGTGCGCAGCTGATGCAGGGATACAAAAGCTTGGACCCCCGCCTCAACTCAGCACATCACTGAGGGCCATCCCCTCCTCACGGGGCTGGCGGGGGCCTTCATCATGATGGCATCATAGTTCACTTTCTCCCTCAGCCCAGTGCTGCTTCCCTCACCCCTTCCTAGTGTTGTTTTCTACAGAAGTCCCCAGTGAACATCTAGGTGCAAATCTCCCTCCCTGAGTCTGTTCCCTGGGGAAGCCAATCCAAGACCAAGATCAAATCTCAGAGGAGGTAAGTGAATCATTGAAGGTCCCATAGCAAGTGAGATACGGAGATAAGACTGTAACCTGTCTCCCTCCGGAAACGGTGCTCATAAGCTTTAAACATCATGGCTTTCTTCTTAATATTGGGCTCTGCTGACACTACCACTCATGAGCTCCGACCTTCCCATCCCTATGCCTACCCGTGGATTTCTGTAAGTGAAGAGCAGAAGAAAAATGCATAGAGTGTGAAACTTAATGGCATTAACTCAATTCCTTTCCCTTTATTGCTCTGCTGCTGCATCCCTGGTAGATGTGCTTGTCTGTGAACTCGGTCAGCTAGTTGGCCGGCAGCAAGTGCAAACATGTAGACATTTCAACTACAAGTATTTAACACAACTGCTTGAAGGCCTTCTGGTCAGAAAGCTTTTTTCTTTCAATAAAAATATGGATGTGAGATAAAAGGCCCATAAGAAGATTGTGGTTGGGACAAGGGCATTCCTCAGTGTGATGGCTCATTTCCAATAACATGGGTAGTTGGGGCGGGAGGTGAGAGTGCCAAGATCTGGCAAGAGAGCTCTTACTATAGCAATAATTAACAACAATAATAATAATTATTGTATTATAATTATTATGTAATATATACTAATAATAATATTAAACATTAATTCAGTCATTGCTATATGCCAGGCA
The DNA here is from genome assembly GCF_040802235.1 of Manis javanica. Classification (NCBI taxonomy): domain Eukaryota; kingdom Metazoa; phylum Chordata; class Mammalia; order Pholidota; family Manidae; genus Manis; species Manis javanica. The sequence goes on along the minus strand of NC_133160.1, from coordinate 12,116,208 downwards.
CTACATGCTTTATGTAAAACATGTGTTTATGTAATATATAACATAAAACATTACATATAATGTATCTATGACAGTGGTATTATTATTTTGCCCACTTACTGATGAGGAACTGGAAGCACAGAGACATTAACTAATCTGCTCAAAGTCACACAGCTAGCAAGTGGCAGAGCCACTCCAGCCTGCATGAAGCTCTTAATTTCAGGAGCTGTGGTTCCAACTTGCAGCACATTTATTCAATTGAATACATTTATTAGGAAGGCTTAATAAAACTCTGTCTTTCTCCCTTCCACCTATCTTCTCTCCATCCTCAAAAAATAATTGAATGTAAAAAAGTTGGACTGGTCTTTGTCTTAAACTGGTCCAATTATGGAACATACATAAATGCTGAAATGTATTGCTGTCTATTTTATCTTAAAAGGAAAATAGAATCACGGATTTGTGGTATATTTTGAAGCATTGAAACCAGAAACTCTCCTGTAACACATAAGTACATTGTTTAACTTCTGATCCTTCCAGTGTCCCACTTTTTTTCCCCATTGGGGCATTAGATGGCAAAAAATGGGGGAGCTGATAGATTACTCAATGGTTTAAATACTCTCTTCTTAGGACCTCTGTTGAAGGCGTTTTATAAGACCTGGAACCGACCTCGTCACTCATCTTTGTGCTAAGAAACCCTGACGTGGGTTTTGTGTTGGCTTATTTTTGCTTTACCACTGACAAGCAGGATCTGATCAGGTTGAACTTCCTGTAGAATAATTCATAGAAAAGTTATTTATGGCTTCTTAATCTTCCTGATCTGAAATAGCAACTTAGGGTAGAGGAAGAGTGTTGAGGAAGTGGAGCATAGAACAAAAAGAAGAAAGAAAAAAAGAAATAAAAGGTCAGGGTGATAACCGGCCTAGATGTCCTGTATGGGAAGAAACTGTCCAAAATCATAGGCTGCATGGTATAGTGTATTCGATGTCCATATTTTAAAATCTAACAGAGGAAAGGGGAAAAACAACTCTCAGTTCTAAGATTGAAAACTTCCTTCCTCCCTTGTAGGTTTATTTAAGAAGCTGAGCAGAGTGGCCTAGAGTCAGACCTCCTGGGTCCGAATCCTGTTTCTGCAGCCTCCTGCTTGGATATTCTTGTACTTCAGTGCATCTATAAAGGATCCACTGAATTAATACATGGAAAGGGCTTAGAAAGTGTTTAGCTCTGTTTGTAAACACTCATAAGTATTATATAATAATACGGTTACAACAATAATAATAATTTTAGTTATTATTGTTTTAGAAGGAAAATTCTTTTCCTCACATTTCAATTCAATTCATGAAATACTGGTTTAGTCCTTTCTAGGTGCCCAAACTCGCTTTCCCCTGGAGGAATCAAAGCTGTGAAGAGGTCACACATTATGCTTTGGGATCAACTCTTTGGAGCTGCCATTTTTATTTGAATTGTGTGTCGGGCTAGAAAAGCAAGTAGATCTGGGGAATGAAGACTTCTAACTGTCAGAGGAGCCTGTGGTATTTAGTGATGGGTCTGATTAACATGGTTCATGCGCAACATAAAACATAAACAGATTCCAAATTCACTACCTTACTGGGTTGAATAGCGTCCCTCAAAAATTCACGTCTCTCAGTAACCTGCGAATGTGACCTTATTTGGAAATAGGGTCTTTGCAGATGTAATCATGTTAAAACGAGGTCATACTGCAGAGAAAGACAAATACCAAATGACTTGATACTCATTTGTGGAGTATAAAAACAAAACAAAACTGAAGGAACAAAATAGCAGCAGACCCACAGATTCTGAGAAGGGACTAGCGGTTATCAAAGGGGAGGGGTTGGGGAGGGAGGGTGGGGACGGAGAAGGGGATTAAGGGGCAGTATAATTTGCAATCACAATGTAGGCTGGTCACGGGGAAGGCAGTACAGCATAGAGAATACAATGAATGATTCTAGAACATCTTATTACACTGATAGACAATGACTGCAATGAAGGGGGTGTGGTGAGGACTTGATAATATGGGTGAATGTTGAAACCACAACGTTGTTCATGTGAAACCTTTGTAAGCTTGCATACTAATGATACTTTAATTTAAAAAAATGAGGCCATACTGGATTAGGGTGGCCCTAAATCCAGTGTGACTGATTGTGTTTGTAAATAGAAATTTGGATGTAGAGGGACAGACACACAGGGAAGAAGGCCATGTTTTCATGCAGACATTAGAGTGCTGCTTCTATGAGCCAAGGAACACAAGGATTGCCAGTACTAACCAGAAGCTAGAAGTGCCAAGGCCAACCTCTTCTGAAGAGCCTTTGAAATTCAGAGTGCAGTCCTGCCAGCACCTTGATTTTGATCTATTAACCTCTAGAACTGTGAAAGAATAAAGTTCTGTTGTTTAAAGCCACTGAGTTTGTGGTCATTTGTCATGGTAGTCCTAAGAAACTATACTCTCAATGACAGAAATGAAAATTAAAATTACACTGACATTGCTGTTTTTAACCTGTCAGTTTGATTAAAATCCAAAAGTCTGATAACACACTAAGTCAGCAAGTATATTGGGAAATTTATTGCTTTCATTTCTTGCTGGTAGGAACATACAGAAATTGATATAATCTCTTTAGAGATGATTTGGCAATTTCCATCAAAATTACAACTGCACATATCTTAAAAAAATTTTTTTATTAAAGTATCATTGATATACAATCTTATGATGATTTCACATACATAACGCAATGGTTCAACATTCACTCATATTATCAAGTCCTGTCTTTCATTGTTGGAGTTGCATTGCAGTCACTGTCTATCAACATAGTAAGATGTTACAGAGTCAATGTCTCCTCCGTGCTGTGCTACCATCCCTGTGACCAGCCTATGTTGTGATTGTGAATTGTAGTGCCCCTTAATCCCTTTCTCCCTCCCCATCCACCCTCCCTAACCCTTCCCTTTGGTAACCACTAGTCCCTTCTCAGTGTCTGTGAGTCTACTGTTCTGTTTTGCTTTGTTTTTATACTCCACAGATGAGTGAAATCATTTGGTATTTGTCTTTCTCTGCTTGGCTTATTTCACTGAGCATAATACTTCTAGGTCCATCCATGTTTTTGCAAATGGCAGGATTTCTTTTCTTTTTATGGCTGAATAATATTCCATTGTGTATATGTACCACAGCTTTTTTGTACATTCATCTATTGATGGACACTTAGGCTGTTTTCATATCTTGGCTATTGTAAATAGTGCTGTGATAAACATAGGAGTGCATGTGTCTTTTTGAATCAGTGATCTTGTTTTCTTTGGGTAAATTCCTAGGAATGGAATTACTGGGTCAAATTGTATTTCTATTTTTAGTTTTTTGAGGAATCTCCATATTGCTTTCCTCAATGGTTGAACCAATTTACATTCCCACCAACAGTGTAGGAGGGGTCTCCTTTCTCCATATCTTCACAAGCAACAAATGTACATACCTTTTGACCTAATAATTCTTCATCTAGGATTTATCTTATGTGTGAGAAATGTGCATGAAAATCTGTAATGTTCAGATAGATTGGCAATGCATTGCAATATTATTTTTAATCACAGAAATTTGGTAACACACAATTTGGAAACAAGTGATGGTTGAACAAACTATAGAACACCTACCTATACTAGCAAACTCTGTAAAGGGCTAGATTATAAATATCTTAGGCTTTGCAGTACAAGAAGTCTCTGGTGCAGCTATTCAACTCTGCAATTGTAGCTCAAAGCAGCACAGTAGTCATACACAGTATATAAAGAAATGGGAATGGCTGTGTTTCAGTAAAACTTTATTTACAAAAATAGGCAATGGCCAGATTTACCCCATGGCCTTAGTCTGCCAACCTCTGACCTATACAATGGAACACTTTGGTCTAAAAATTAATGAAACAGCTTTCTATGGCTAGCTATAAAATTATTTCCAAAATTAAGTGAAGAACGCAAAGTTCAGAACTGTGTAGATTTCTAAGAAAAAATATACATGTAGAAAAATAATTTCTTTGTATATTCTTGGACAATCTCTATAAGGATCCACAAGAAACTAGACCCCATTGCTTATTTCTGGGATAAGGAACTGTGTGGTTCAGGGATGGTTTAGGGAGATATTTTGCTCTGTAACTTTTTAATTCTAAAATATGATAAATTACCTATTTAGAAAACTAAATAAAAATTTAAAATTAAAAAAAATGGACGAATTTTCTTCTTCATTACCACAAATATATTCTTTGCACAACCAGTGTGCTAAGAATGGTTTGAACATAATCAAAAGAAGAACAATTTTTTTACTATAAAAATTATATAAAATTCAAGTTTCAGTGTTGCAAATAAAGTGAATTGAAAAATCAACCATGCTCCTTCACTTATGTTTTGTCTGTGGCTGCTTGGGCCTACAGTGGCCGAGTTGAGTCTTTGAGAAAGAGAGCCCACAAAGCCTAAAATATTTATATTCTGGCCCTTTGTATAAACATTTTGTAGATCCCTGTTCTAGATTAAAGAGCAAAACAGTCTTTTGCATGCTTCTAGAAATAGAATATTCTTATTTAATATGAAATGACCATCCCATGAGGACTTTTTCAAAATTAAGTGGCTTGTGAAGAACTCAAAAGTATATAGGAAATTTTTTTGCTTTTTAGAGAATGTTAGAAAAGTCAGGGCCTCTGTAAACTTAAATAAGACCTTTCCCTACCTGTCTGGGGCTTCCTGTTCTCTAAACTGGTGAGGCATCAGAATAAAAGGAACCCACCCCCTTTCCCCTACCTTACCGAAAATTCAAAGTTCTTGATTTTAACAAAACCAAGATAACCTAGGATTTTTTTTTTTTTACTTTTACTGAGACTGAATCCAAGCTTTCTGTTTTTGTTGTTTTGATGGTAGGAAGAACGTGTTATCACCAATAAAACAAATATACAAGATACCTGATCCCCTGAAAGTTTAGTTCTTAGTTTATGAAAGAAAATAAACCCATATGAAAAGTTAGGTAGTACTTGGATTGGATGGTGGAGCTAGAAAGAGCAGTCCCGGGACAGCAGGGGACATTTGAACGGAGCCTGCGGATTAGGCAGTGGTTTTGTTTGACATTAGTTCCTGGTTCTGATGATTATGTATGTGATGCAGGAGAATGTCTCTGTGGAAAATACATATAGAGTGTTAAAGAGTAGCAGGATACTATATTGCTGCTTATTCTATGAAGTTCAGAAAATAAATTATATATATTTGAGAGGAAGAAAGAATGATAAAGTAAATGTGGCCAAATGTCCAAAATCTGCAAATCTGTGTGAGGAATAAACAGGAGTCCATTGTGCTATTCTTGAAAAAAAAAAAAATTAGGTAGTAATAGACAGTCAATAATTGTATTTTTCAATTGTTTGGACAATGATACACCGTAAAATACAAAATTTTATGCTTTGACCCCATATACATGTGTGTATACATCTGCTGAAATACAAGTATTGGTTTCAATATATGTCATTTAGTGTATTCTGATATTTTCTATTTTGTTCCAATATTTTCTACCCCATTTTGGTCTAGTCCATTTATAAATAAAATATTGGCCATAACCCAGAAAATTAATTTCACAACCTAACAGATTGAGACCTGAGGCTTGAAAAACAGTGGTCTATACTCTTTAGGGTCATGTTCAAGGAGAATGGAATAAGGAAATTGTTTAAATGAAATATGATACAAATGTACAGTACAGCAATGTAATCATTAAAATAAATGTGGTTAAGGCCTGCAAACAGATGCAGGAAGTTGCCCCAAATATATTTTCAAATTTAAAAAGCAGGTTATAAATGGCACAGTATTAGGTAGGATTCTTTTGGTTGCAAATGACAACCCCTTTACCCCGACCTTTCCAACCCCTCCCCACCCCTTTCCCACCTTCCCATGGCTTCAGTGCAATGAGTGGCCATTCATGAGCAACAGGTCCTTCTCCTGGACCCAGTCTGTAAGGATTGAAGGTGGATGGGAGACACTTTACCCAGGAAAAATATGGGCAGTGCTACCCGGAGAAGGAGAAACCAGTGCTACCTAAAGTATAATTGAAACATGCACAATATGATCTAACTGATGTCTCAAATAACATATGCAAAAATATTGGGAGGCATTAATAATAATGGCTCTTTGAGGGGCAGGATTGCCAGGAGAACTGGTTTTTACTTTATTCACTTCTACATCATTTGTAATTTTTACCATGAATGTCTTGCTTTTAGAAGCAATAGAAACAATAAAGCATGAAAGAAATGGCTAGAAAAAGAAAATCTGTAAAGATAGCAAGTAGATTGTGGTGGCCTAGTGTTGGGGGTGGAAACCAGGATTAAAAGTAAGTAGGTGAGGGGTCCTACTAGGACTGAAAAAACTGTATTGTATCAACAATCATCAGAAATCACCCACTTAGAAGGGGTGAATTTTATGGCACGTAGATTATACTGTGATAAAACTGAAAGAAAAAGTTAAAAAGGAGACAAAGCAGGAGGAAAGGGGAGGCTGAAGAATCAGTCCAACGAGTTTATAGAATGTGAGAGTCAGCTTTTCAACGACACATTTGCCCAACTCCAATCTTCCAGCCGTTCCCGATCTCCATGAGTCCTCAAAGATTACTGATGGCATTTCCTCGATCACATCTGCAAATTATTTCAGTCCTTTGGAATGTAATTCATCAGGTTTAGAAACTTTCTGACAAGGTGAATACGGTAACAACGTTGGGAAGTTGACTGTTTTCCCCGGGCCTTTCTGAGCCTCTCCCCTCCATGTATGAGTCTCCTCTGATTACTTCTCCTTTAGTCTGTGTTTACATTCTGTGATTTCTTAAAAGTGAGTTTCTAGGCAACAGGAAGAGCTGGGGTAGCTGTGGTGCACGGTGGGCTGGGACTTGGGAATCAGGCTCCCAGTGTGGCTCTGCCCAGATTCACCGCATGACCGAAGGGGGAGTTCGTAGGTCAGTCCACCCACCTAGCGACTCTGCCTCCTTTTTCTGGAAGCTGGACTCTGGACTTCCTTGGGGGGATTTTCCCTCCCTCACTTGTTCTCTGTGGTTCTGGTGGGGCTGACCCTGACCCTTGGGCTCCAGGAATAAGCAAGTGACTCAGGCTTATCCGGGCACCAGCATTTAGCATTGCTCATCTCAGTGTTTGGCTTCGAGATGGGCATGTGACCCAAGGCAGTTCGGGGAGATTCAGTTCTGGGATGTTTCCTAGAAACACTGAAAAAGAAGTACTTTTTTCTCCCATGGTGTGTTGAGATGTTGGGTTGGTGCTATTGTGGGCCACCGTATAAGGAAACCTTAACTAAGCATGAAGCCATATAATGTTGGTGGTACAGGGGTGAGCATAGCTGAACGAAGCCAACACAAAGAAATGGACCAAGAGGTGAGGAGAGAGTCCGGATCTCACTGTCTGAGCCTCTGGATCCATCCATCCCTGAAGCTGCTTCTACCTGTGACCTCTGCATTCAAGTGAGGCTGTGAATTCCCTCTTCATAAACCAATTTAACTTGGGTTTCTGTTACTTGCTGTCAGTAGTCTTGATTAATACTGTGTCCATGAGTGAGTTATTTCATCTGTTGGTGCCTCATTTTCCTCATCTGAAAAAAAAAAAAAAAGACTGATGATGTGGCAAGGATCAAATGAAGTAATTTACTGAAAAGCAACTGGGAAGAATATAAAGATTATATCAATTTATACTACTGCCAATAGTTTATGAGAATATCTCCTTACTTCCTACCATCCTTTTTTTTCTCTTTCTCCATTTCTATTCTTGTATACTGCCACTTAGAATAAAAGTTAAATTATCCAGCATCCCTTGCAGTTAGTGATGGTCACATGACTAAGTTCCATCCAAGAAGATTGTAAGTGAAGTAAATGGGGGCTTCCAGAAAGGAAAGGGTGGACCCTTCTCCTTCTCTCCCTGCTTTCTGGGAACTGCCTGGGATGCAGCTATGATAGATGGCATTCCGGCCATTATTGTGAGTCATGAGACTTTAAAAATGCAGTGCTAGATGGAGCAGGAAAACAGACAGAAGCAGGTTCCTGAGGAAAGTGGATCTAGCACACCCTGGACAGCTGCGCTAAAGACTCCTTTTATATTATAAGAGATAAACTTCTCTCTCTCACTTAAGCCACCACCTTGTCACGCGTCTGTTACTTGTATCCAAACCCGAGTCCAGACAACAGCGCTGTTTTCCCCACACCCTCAGCAACACACTGTAATATCAATTTTCTCATTGTGTCAGTCTGGTAGGTGGGAAAAAAAACAATGCCACTTCATAGCTTTAAATTCATTTCTCATAAGCGGTGATCTTATTTTTATGTGTTTATGAACCACTTGTCCCTTTTTGGCCTGGGAGCTGTCTGTTCTCATTTCTTTCTTGACTCCAATCTCAGGCTGCCTCTTCCCTATGGTTGTAAGATGGCTGCCAGCAGCTCCTGGCTCCTAGCCCATCTTCTCAGCAACCACAGCAGAGAGATGAGCCAACAAAGGTTTAGGGAGTGTCAGGGGAATGAGAAGACAAACCACAGACTAGCAGAAAACATTTGCAAAAAAGAATACAGTAGTCTCCCCTTATCCACAGGGGATCTGTTTCAAGACCCTTGGAGGATGCCTGAAATTGCAGATAGTATCAAAGCCTATATATACTATGTCTTTTTCTATACATACAAAGCTATGATAAAGCTTAGTTTATAAATTAGACACAGCAAGAGATTAGCCATAACTAATAATAAAATAAAACAATTATAATAACAATATACTGTAAGAAAAGTTAAGGGAATGTGGTCTCTCTCCCACAATATCTTATTGTGCTGTACTCAACTTGATTCTTCTTGTGATGATGTGAGATTATAAAATGTCTATGTGACGAGATAAAGTGAAGTGAGTGGCACAGGCATTGTGATGTAGCGTCAGGCTGCTCTTGACCTTCTGACCATGGGGCAGAAGCAGAATCATCTGCTTCTGGACTGTGGTTGACCACAGGTAACTGAAACTATACCCAAAACCACAGAGAAGAGGGCAACTATTGTCCCTGATAAAAGACTGTTATCCAAAATGTATACAAAGAACTCAAGTCAATAGTAAGAAAACTAACAACCTAATTTAAAAATGGGCAAAAGATTTAAACAGACACCTCACCAAAGATAGACAGATGGCAAATAAGGGTAATAAGGGTACAAGAGGATGCTTCAAATCATATGCCATGAGGGAAATGCAAACTAAAACCATAAGTAAATACCACTATATACCAGTTAGAATGACTGAAATCCAAAACACCTGACAACACCAAGTGCTAGCAAGGAAGCAGAGCAACAGAACTTTCATTCATTGCTGGTAAGAGTACAAAAATGGCACAGCCACTTTGGAAGAGAGTTTGGTAATTTCTTAGAACACTAAACATACTCTTACCACATGACCCAGCAACTGTATTCCTTGATTAAACCCAAATGAGCTGAAAATTTATATCTACAGAAAACCCTGCACACAAATATTTACAGTGGCTTTATTCATAATTTCCCAAACTTGGAAGCAACCACGATGTCCTTCAGTAGCTGACTGGATAAATAACCTGTGTTATATCCACACAGCGGATACGTTTTAGCTATTCAGCACCAAAATGAAATGCGTTATCAAATCATGAAGAGACATGGAGAAACTTAAAAATGCTTATTATGTAGTGAAAGAAGCCCATCGAAAAGGCTACATACTGTATGATTCCAATTATACCACATTCTGGAAAAGGGAAAATTGTGGGAACAGTAAAAAGATCAGTGGTTGCTAGGGCTGGAGGGGAAGGAGGGATGAATAGGTGGAGTACAGGGGTGTTTTAGGGCAATGAAACTATTCTGTGTGATACTGTAATAGCGAGTAGATATTCATTGTGCATTTGTCCAAATCTATAGAATGTACAATAACAAAAGTTAGTAGTAATGTAAACTATGGACTTTGGTTAATAACAATGTGTCAGTGTGGGTTCACTGATTATAACACATGTACCACTCTGGTGGGGGGTGTTGATGGTGAGGGAAGTGTGTGTATGTGTGTTGGGGGGAGTTAATATGGGAACTCTCTCTTCCTGTCCTTTCCGCTCAATATGGCTGTGAATCTAAAACTACTAAAAAATATAAAGAGTATTTTTATTTTTAGAAAAAGGATTGGCCCAGAGAAGATCATCTTGGGTCACATGTCTCTCTCTGGTCCAAGGAGTGTAGTTTGGGAAACTGATCAGGCCCAGGTACACACCCGTCTCTGAAGTCCAGAGTGGAATCTGCCCTCCAAAAGCACATATAATGGGGGTGGGGAGAGAGAAAACTCTAGAAAGAGAAGAAAAGCTTGTTTCCCAAGAAGAAGAGAATGGATATTGGGAGATTAAATCAATAGACATTGACTATCCGAGGCAAAGAAGATCCTGTAATCAGGCGGCCCAGCAGCCAGTCCAGAGGCCTGGAGGCAATAAAGGAGATGGAGACAGAATGAGTGACACATCTCTTTTGGGTGTCTAATTAACTCCCATTCAAGTCAACAACTTTATTAATTTATTGAGCACTGAATATGGTCCAGATCCTGTGCTCAGAGCTGAAGAGGCTTTTGTGAATAATAATTCAGTGGACAAATCCATTGATTTTCAAAGGCTTAATGTTTACTCAATTAACATTTAGAAGACTGTGCCAGTTTCGCCACTCCAAAATTAAATTACATGTGGCCTAATTAGAATGTCCATGATCCTTTGAAATCCTTGCAATTTCTGAGAATTTGAAGATTCAGATGAAGCCAAAGCAGTCACATGACTACCATGTCCTCCAGGTTCCCAAGGCAAATGCCTAATTTTTGACCTTGACTATCTATAGCGACCACTTAAAGTGAAGAAAGCGCTCCCCAAGAGTTGCCCATGGTTAGTCTTGAGTAGCTGGACCTCAAACTATGTGCATTAATATGGAGATTTTGTAATTGTTCAAAAGAGTAGGGCATGAACCATTAATTAATTATTTTTACATTAACTTCAAAAAATGGTTTTTTTTTTAAATGGTTCTTATATAGCCTTTTAAAGACAACAAAACCAGCTTCTTAATACAATGCATGAAATGAAATGCAAATCCTTTTTATCCTAAATTGTAGTCTCTGCACACTTTTGAAGTGGTTTTGTTAGGTTTTTAGATTTTTCTTCACTAAGTACTGCATTGCTCCTTACTATTTGTGATAAAAAGAAAAGCAACATTAATTTCTCTGCCCTCCCCACCCCCAATTGTTCCTATATTAAAGAGACATTTACCTGAATTAGAGATGTCCTACATCATTAAGTCTTTCAGTCAATGGGCATTTATTAAGCACTTAGTAGGTATGTGGTACTGTGGAAAACATCAAATAAATGGAGACTACAGGCTGCTCATTTAGGAATCAAGACTTAGTCTATAACTGTGTGATCTGAAGATAGTCACTTAACATCTCTGTGCTTCTATTTCCTGAAATAAAATAAGGATGAAATATCACTCTTGCAAATATCTTATAAATGAATTTATTCAAAAAATATGGTTTGAGTTTCTGCTCTGTGCCCCATACTTCTCTAGGAAGTAAGGACACACATGGAGCTGGTTGGTTCAGAGGGTTTTTGATGGGGCTGGAAGGCAGGCTCAAGTAGGAAGCATGTATATGTGAGCATTTCTGGTATATCATGAAGAGAGAACGGGAAAGTAAAGAACATGAATCTCCTAAGGCCACTGTATCAATTGTCTATTGCTATGTAACAAATTGCCTCAAAATTTAGCAACTTACAAACAAAAAATATGTATCTCAGTTTCTGGGGGGTTGGGAATCCAGGAGGGCTTGGCTGGGTGGGTGTGGCTCAGCGTCTCACCTGCCTGCAGCCGGGCTGTCTCTGGACGACCGCACCTGGAGGCTCCGTTATGGCTGGAGGCTGGTGTCTCAGCTTACTCACGTGGTTGCTGGCTGGAAGTTTCAGTCCCTCCCTGGGAGCCTCTCCATTGGGCTGCTCAGGACATGGCAGCTGGCTTCTCCTCTAAGCAAGTAATTTAAAAGAGAGAAAGAGAACAATCAAGACGGACGACTCAGTGTCTTTGATAACCGAATCTCCAAAGTAACGATATATCATCACTTTTCTGCTGACTTCTCTTGGTCCTACCATCCTGGTGAGCGTGATGGCCAGAGACGAAGGATCGTCGGCCGTTTTGGAGTCTGGCTACCAAAACCCCCACAATTTTTTGTGATTTCTTTTTTAAATTTCAAACCAATGTTAGCCTGTATACTTAATTTTGTACTACTGCTAATATATATATATATATTTAAAGAAGGCTCCCCCAGATTGCATAAACTTCAGGTCCCATTAAACCCGGATCCATCCTCTGAATCTTAAAACATGAGGCTGGGAGTGTTAGAGATTTTGCACACAGGATCTGGAGCAGAACTAAGCCAGGAAAATTGTTTGCTGAGGACCTGCCCTGCCTGGGGGAAGGTGTAGATTTCTGCTCTTCCCTCCCTGCCTTCATTCAACATTCCTTTGGAAAGCTAAGGCTGCTGGAATTAAACCAGAGGTTTTGATGAGTGGCAGAGAGATAAAGTCCTGTTTGCACATTGTAATGGTGTATTTAAACATTTTGACAACGATCAGGTGAAATCCTTAGCTGGTATTGACTCCACTCTTCTGTAAGTGGTTGTGCCCATGGGAGAGGTGTGTGTGGGGGTGGGGGGGGACCCTGGGCCACGTGACTGGGGCACACACAAGTTAATTGACTTGTTTGGTCTCTTTCTGCTTAAGCCACACGAGTGATGAAATGAAATTTTTTCTTTTTGGTTTTCTTTCTTAATGCACCAAAGAGAAACAAAGTCGGCTTTTAAGAGATTAACTTTCAAGGCTCCAGCTATGAATTAGCAAAAACAAAACCAAACTAAACAAATAAACAAAAAACCCCACCCCAACTCTTTCGGTCTGTGTTTGAATCTCTGTGATCTGACATTAATCAAGTCCCCCCCCCCCCCCCCCGCCGACCCACAAGGTAGATACTGAATGATGTGTTGGAATTTGTTTAAGAAAAGAAATGGCAGGATGGTGACCATGGAAGTTGAAATCTGCTAAAGGATGTGTAGTAAGTTACCTGCTGAAAAATTACTAAATAAAAGAAATAGCCACTGTTAATTGAATGCCGATGTTGTGTCATGATATCTGCATATACTACCTCATTAGCACTCATTTAACAAGGTAAGAAAGTTTGCATATTCCCATTTTGAAGATGAAGCTCAGTGAGGCTGTAAGACTTGACAAAGGTCACACAGCACATAAATGATATATTAAGCTTGAATGGAAGTCTGCCTGGTTTAGGAACTCATTCTTTCTATTATGTGGCCCTCCTCCATATCCAGATTACGTCACATTCTTCTGTTATATGATTTTATAGCATTTGTAGAATACTAAATTTCATGATTATGTTGTATTGTAATAGTTACCTGTTGCTGTGTAACAAACTACCCTAAAACATAGCTGCTTGAAACAATCATCTGTAATTTTTTAAGAGTTTTGGGCTGGCACATGGTCCTTCTGTTACCCGGTTGGTTCATGCAGCTGCATTCAGGTGGAGGGGTAGCTAGGACAGCCAGGTGGCTGGGTCTCTCTCACTCTGTGGTCTTTCATTCAGGGCTTTTTCTGGCAATAGTAGCCTCAGGGCACAGCTCCAGAAAGTGAAAATGGAAGCTATGAGGCCTTTCAAGCTTTAGCTAGAACTTATGCAATGTCTCTCCCATCCTGTCACAGTGGTCAAAGCCAGTTCCAACAATCATCTTACAGATTAAACCATGTCAGACTTTTCACAGCTGTATCCCCAGTGCCTAGAACAGCGCCTGGTACATGGAATATTTGTTGACATAAAAGGAGATAATCAAGTATATTTTTCTCCTACTACATGGCTTATATATAGTAGAAGTTTCCTAAATGCTAGTTATTAGAGTATAGCTTTCCCCAGGGAGATAAATAATATAGACGATGTGTTACTTCTAAATACACCTCAGATTTCCACAGACTGATTTTCATTGTTCTCCCTAACTTCCCCCCAGTTTCCTGTTATCAAATACTCAGTAAATTGCCAGATATGCATTCCAAATTAATAGGGAGGCAGTAGAAAATAAGGATGAAGAGTGGGGTCATGGAGTTCAAATCCCAGCCCCACCTCCTACTAGCATGAGACCTTGGAAGAGTCATTTAAACTCTCTGTGCTTTTGTTTCCTCTCCTGTAACATAGGTACAATAACGGTACCCATTTCTTGAGACTGATGAAAGAATTGAATGGATTAATAGTTGTATAAAGAATTAACAAGAGGGGTTGGCATCCAGGTCCTGTTATGTAAGGGTTTATTATTTTATGTAGTACAGGACCTGACTGAGTTTCCAATGAGCCGCTTTCCTAAGACACCACATGGACTTCTGAAAGCTGTTGTTCTCTGCCTCATCTGACAGTCTTCAGAGAATCAGGAGGCTGTCCATCGGAACGAGCTCTGAACAAGAACAAAAGCAATCTTGCCCAGTTCATGGTTGGATAGCTTTAACTCACCAGTTTCCAGTTTCATATATAGTGTTTAGATTTTTAACTGTAGTTTTCCATCAGTATGAATGAGGATGCCTTTGACAGCATGGAGCTTTCCTTTACTGTTTTGTTATTATTTTATTATGGAAAATTTCTAACATATTCAAAAAAAGAGAAAATAGTACAATCAACCCCAGAATCGATTGTCTGGTGGTTTGAGAAACACCTAGTCAGATATATTGTGTTCTGTCTACAAAATAGCATAACTCAGGCTTTAGAAAGAAAAAGGTCTGCTGTGGAAGAGATATCCAAGACTATTAAGTGAAAAAGATAAGATGCAAAACAGTCTACACATTATATTTCCATTGGCTATAAAAACTATCTATTTTTTCAGCACAGATTTGTAATAACATTGCCATTTATTCTTTTTTTTTCTTCTAATTTTCCCAGAGATGAGACCATGTCATAGGATATTTTTTTATTAAATCATTATTGATATACAATCTTATGTCGGTTTCAAATATACAACATAGTGGTTCAACAGTTATTAAATCCTCACCCCTTTTAGGGTGGTTACTATCACCGTAGTAAGATGTTACAGAATCATTGACTATAGTCTCCTGCTGTATTATCGTCCCTGGGACCAACTTCCATTGTGGTTGTGAATTATTGTGTCCCTTTATCCCCTTCCCTCTCCTCCCCACACACCCCAACCTCTCCCCCTTGGTAACCACTATACCCTTCTCTGTGTCTATGAGTCTACTGCTTTTTTATTCCTTCTGTCTTGCTTTGATTTTATACTCCACAAATAAGTGAAATCATGTGGTATTTGTCTTTCTCTGCCTACATTGTCATTTATCCTTGCAGAGCCTGGAACAGGAGACAGGGACAGCCTCTTACCAGCAATCAGGCAAGCTTACTGCCACACAAGTCAGCCTGAGGTGGAAGAAAACATGGTTTTTTTCACTGATTCATTTTGGAGTCTCTGCAAGGGTCTGCAGGGGATGGGATCAGGGAGGTGTGTCCCTCTTCTTGCTGTCTCTCCAACCCCAGCTCAGGCCTGGGGGGGCCTTGAAATCTTGGGGCTCCCCAGTTTCGTGGTTTGAACTAACAATAGTTTTGACTGCCAGTTTTTGGAACTGTCTTAGCAGGAGGCTCCAGACTCCAGTCTTCAGAAGTTCTCAGAGTGGAATGTTTGTAAGATCCACACCTCTTTGTCTTGCCAATGTTGAGTGCTCCCTGGGCCCCACTTTCATGCATTATCATTCCAGACAGAGGTGGGGTAAGGAAGTTGGTGTGACAAAGAGAGAGAAATCCCTTTTTGCCTCCTAAGGGCTTGGAGACACCAAAAGTTAACATCTTTATAGTGTTTACCTTGAGCCAGACACTCTGCCGAGTGCTTTATACTTTAAAAACCCCTTTGGTGTTTGCGGTCATCCTGGGGGATGGGAACTATGACACCCCTTTTAGGGATGAGGAAGATACAGAGAGTTCAGAGATGTGCCCAAGATCACAGTGCTAAATGTGGGTTGCGTCTGAACCTCAGTCTCTTAACTATAAGCCAGTTGCTGAAACCCAAAGAATGTTCTAGAAAGACAGCAGCAGAAAAAGGGCTCGAAGTGGTTACCTCCAGGGATTGAGCCTCGACTGGGCAGAAGGGTGAGGGAAGGATATGAGGAGGCTTTTATTTTCCACCTAATACTTATCAGATAGCTGATGTAGCTAAGTTGTGACAAAGTTCAGAGCACACTCAGGAACCAGAAGTGACTGCGACACTCTGCAGCTGAGTTTTCCCACTGTTCAGGTGGAGACGTTAGTGATCCTAATACCCACTTCATAGGCTTGAGAACTGAGTTAATACATTGATAGAACATTTAGAACAGTGCCCTGTCACATAGTAAATACCACACAAATTTTAACTATTATTATTCTGGGCATCATTGACATTTTTCCATGAATTTGAATTACTTTAAAATAATAAAAATAATAAGTTATTCTTTTAAAAGGCCAACTACAGTGTCTAATAAAGTTAGACATATGCTTACCTGATGGCCCAGCAACTCTGTTCTTGGGGTAAGAGAAATGAGTGCACATGACTGCAAAAAGTCTTATTCAAGAATGTTTATAACAGCTTTTTTTAATATAATAGTTCAAACTAGAAAGAACCAAATGTTCCTCAATAAAAGGATAGGTAAATAAATGGTGATATAGTCAAAAAATAGAATATTCAACAATAAAAAGAAATGAACTACTGATGTATCCGACAACCAACATGGTTGAATCTGAAAAACAGTGTTGGGATGTGGGGGAAAATGGACGTTCCTATGGCCAGGATCCTCACCTGACCCTAAACTATGTGATGATGTGACTGGCCTACGGCCAGGCTAATGCTTCCACACCCGTAGGCAACAAACTATTACTGACTGAGTCATCATATGAAGAGCTTTGCCCGGTGCTCTGGACAGAGGCAGAGCCGGAGGTGGATTATGGACCTGCAGACTGCTGGATGCAGATGGACTCTAGTGCCTGGAGAATAAAGCGGGGCATAAATCCATTTACCCCAAGAACTCTATGTTGTCATTTCTCAGTCTCACTGAATCCTCCATAGTGAACTTGCTTGGGGCTGAAACCCCCCGGCAAGACATGGGGTTAAAGAAGTCAGATAAAAAAAAGTGTGCATTCTGTAGGATTCCATTATATGAGGTCCAAGAACAGTTAAACTAAGGGTGATAGAGGTCATAGAGAGGCCAGAATAGCAGTTAACTGGATTGGGGAAGGGGCTGGAGGGAGCTTTCTGGGTGATAGACATGTTCTGTGTCCCAGGGGGACATATGGCAATGTCTGGAGACATTTCTGGTTGTCCCAGCTGG
This sequence comes from Manis javanica, assembly GCF_040802235.1. NCBI lineage: Eukaryota > Metazoa > Chordata > Mammalia > Pholidota > Manidae > Manis > Manis javanica. The sequence continues at coordinate 12,098,829 of NC_133160.1, read as the reverse complement.
CAGAGAGGGTTTGTGCTACAGAGGCCAGGGGTGCTAACCATCCTACAGTACTCAGGACAGCCCCCAAGCAAAGTTCTCTGGCCCAACATGTCAGTAGTGCTGAGATCGAGAAACTTTGGTATATGGTTTAAATTGCTGAAACACAATTGAGGAATTTCTGGCATTCTTGTGGATATTTGCCATTATTACAGGCAAAACCTGAGTGGCAGAGATGGCTAGCTACCTTTAGGATGGAATTGTCACTGAAAAATAGCTGCCCAGCTAGGGCAATATTTCCCAACCCTCTTACATCCAGGTACAGCTATGTGATTCCTTCTTGCAAATAGTATGTGTGCAAAATCAATGCATTGTTAACTCAGGGCAGTCAAGTAACACCTGAGCTTCACTGTCAAGCACCTGGCAACATAGCATGGACAGCAAAGTTAATAGGAGATAAACTTCTCTTATGTAAACCCTAAAATGTTGGGGTTTATTTGTTACAGTGGCTGGTGTTACTCTAATAGAGTGTTACAAAAATTAGTCTCTGAAGTTCATCTAGTAAGGGGCAGTTAGTCTCACCTGTAAATATTCTGAGAACAGGGGTCTTATGGTACACATTTTTTAAATTCTGTAATACTGAACACCATGTTTAATTTTTTCCCAAAGTCATATGGGTGGGAAGAGAACTTAAATATTCTTCTGTAATTTTTCCAAGGCACTATTTATCAGACCACAAAACACCAATTCCCATACACTTATCCCATTCATTTGGGGGTAGGATTTACTTTACCCAATGCTCCAGAATTGGGTTCCAGTTGGCTTAAATCAATTAATGTATTTTCTCTTCCATGGCATCAGTGTTTGGTTCACAGATGGGTAACATCACCAAGTCAGAGTCAATGCGATATAAGATATTAACTGGGGGTCCTGAAGGGAAACAATTTCTTTTCTTTCAAGCCCTAAATATACTCTTTCCTTCTGGGTGGCAGTATAGGTTTGCAAGGCTTCCAGCTATGGCAGTCACTTTGTTACCAAGAGGGCAATGCTTGAAGCTGTCAAGGAGCCACAGGTGGAGATGGTTCCCAGGGGCTCAAGCAGCATCAAGACCTAAGATCGTTCTATCGTTCTCTTCCTTTCTCAACATGTTAGCTTTGCTCACTTGTGGTAGCAATATAATACCCACAATTCTAGACATTCCAGTGACAATGTCATATATTTGTGTTAGAAAAACCTTTCCCAGAGGTGCTTAGATTTTTCCTCTTGTCTTTTCCTTCCAGAGGGCATCATATAACAATGCCCATGCCAGTCAATGAAAAGTAGATCACCATGATTGACTTATATCCATCATGATGCTTTTCCTCACACTGAGGCTGCAACAGGGACCTGTCTGCTTGGGAGTTACATGGCCACCAGGAGGGAAAATGAAAACCTGGTCACAACCAGTATCTGATTTAAAAAGGGAGAATTTTTTTGAGTAAGCCAATAATAGTGTCTGGCATTTATTATAGATATTTGTATATATGTTACATCAGTCAATTGCAAGTGATAGAAAGTAAACAAACAACATTTTCAGTGAGAAATTTATTGGCTTGTACATCTTGGAAGTTTTGGGGTCTAGCTTCAGGCATAGCTGGATCCAGGCAACAATGTAATTAATGCTTGGTTTCTCTTTTTATCTTTTGTCTCTGCTTTCCTGACTGCTGGCTTTATTCTCAAGCAGAATCTCACCAAGTGGTGACCCCGGAAGCCATAGCCTTACTCCCTACTTAGCAACTTTCAAGGAGTAAGTATCTCTTAGGCAACTGTCCCAGCAAAAGTTTAAGAATTGCCCCTCAGTGACTTGGCTTGGATCACAACTCTGTTCTTGAACCAAGCACTGTGACCAGGAAGAATGGGAAGCTCTTGATTGCTGAGCCTGAATCTTGTGCACACCTCTTGATCCAGAAAATGAGGTCATTACCATATCCAAACAGATTGAGAATATGGGAGAAGACACCAGAATGGTACCAAATGAGACTCAGAGTGACCGGATGACCCTGAGGTCACTTCCTAGTCCCTGCATGCTTTGCACCAAGGCAAATTCTTTGGTTCCTTCATTGATTCCTACCTGTGGTTGAGACTTGTCTTCTGTACTTAGTCCCTTAGGCCAGTACTTCTCAAAGACTAACTTGCCTTAGAGTCATCTGGGGGGATCTTTTTTAATTCCAATTGATTGAGTAGGTCTGGGTTGGAGCCTGAGTCTATGTTTCCATGGGCCACACTTTGAGTAGTAAGGGGTCAGACTGCTTCCTGGATATTATCCCAGCCTTCCAGAGGAAACCACAATTGAATTAGGAAGAAAAACAGACCATTTAAACTTTCCTTTCTAAGGAAATTTAAATTAAAAGGTGAGCCAATTTAAAGGAAAAATACTATGCAAATAATAATAAGGTGGTTTGTGGCTGTGGCAAAATCCCAAAAAGTCATTATGTGAGTGACTGAAATTTGGGGAACTGTGGAAGAGCCAGGTTCTCTGCTAGACTATTTGGCTGAACTAAGCTGGACAAAAATTCCTTGCATGGAACCTTGTGCTAGTGAAAGAAATCTTTCAAAGGACAGACGGCTGCTGCCACCTCCAAATGGACCTCCAAAGTCCACACAGCCTTTATTCATGGTCTCTTTAAACCTGAAGGGCTATTTTTTCAAAATGAGGCCTTCATTTTTGGGAGAGGAGACATTGTGTATACTAATTGCCAGTTGCAAGAACCAAGTGGCCAGGGTGTCTGGCTTTTGAAGTCTTGCGAAACAGACTTATGAAAGTTGGCTGCTCAGGCAAAACCCGGGGGTGGCATCCAGAATCCAAGGCCTTGAAAGATCCTGGCTTGTTTATTTACAGAAAGCTTGCCTTTGCTGACCAGGCAGATTTAAACCCCACTCAGTGGTGGAAAGATTGTGTCTGTCCTCGTTTCCTCTCCTGTTATTTCATCCAATTAACACCTCATTCCAAAAAACTGAGGCTCCTGTCACCTTGAACTTACTTTTCATTTATCCCCAAGCATCAGGTATTAATTTCAGAGGAATGACAACACACAGAGTGCTGACTAACCCCAGAAGGGAAGTTATTTGCCACCCTATCAGCCCCAGTAGCCTCCCCCAAATAATCTTTACTTGTGTTAATTCAATGAAAAGTAAAAACTGATAAAGAAAACAATTCATATTTTGATTAATTAATAACATTTTTATTCCACAACATGGCTGCTAAATCTGGTTGTTACATACTGCTAAATTTGGATTGGGGTCATTTTTTCTAGAAAATGGCCTGTTCTATCTTCTGTGTCTGGAGATGAAGGCTAAAGAAATCAATACCGATCTTTTGCTTGGTAACCAAAGAAAATCTTTGGTATGCTAACTTCCTCAATTTCTCTCTCAGTCTTTCCATCTCTCTCCTCCTTACCCCATCTTTTCCCCTTTCTCTCTCTCCCTTCCTAAACTGTATTTTCCTATTGTACTGCTATCTGCTTGGGATATAATAAAAACTAAAACAGAAATAATTTCAGCTCAGATGGAGTTCAGTTTCTGGGCAGGAGTGAAAAGTCAAATGCACAACAGGAGCCAGGGATGCAATGAGTAGAGCCGGCTTATTTAAGACAATAGGTGATAACCTTCCCTTAGCCTGTGTGTCCGGGAGACATCACAGAATGGTGGGGACTCTGGTAAACTGGGGAGCCCATGTTCATCTCCTGGTCCTTATATTGGCCATGCAGGAAAGTAAACTCTGTTTTTCTACACCTTCATATCCATAGTTCTGAAGAAGCCAGAAATTGACAGAAATTCAGGGCATTATATGAAATCTACCAATATTCAAATACCGCAACTTCAAAAAACATTATAGGGGCCAAATAGAACATATCTGTGTTCTAGATTTGACCAAGCCTAAAAGGGCAGCTTTCAAACATTTTTTATCTTAATTCACAGCAGGAAATACATTTATATAATGATGGCGCACACACACACACACACACACACTCCTGAAATATGTTGCCAAAATACTTCCTTTTACTTTGTGTGAGGCAGTATTTTCTCCTCTTTTCTACTCTACCCTAACCTACTCTTTAAAAGACTGGATTGGAGGATTAAATTGTTTTTAAGACCTATTGATGGATCAGTGCATGAAGTATGGGAAACTGAGTCAGAACGTGGGCAGCAATGGTTCTCAGCAGGGGCTACACACGAAACCAATTAACTGGGGAGCTTACAAAAAATACTGATGCCTGGACCCTACCCCAACCAATTAAATCACCTGATGTGGGCATGTGGTCTGGACATTGGAAGGTTTCCAACGTTCCAGGTGATTTCTAAAGCACAGAAGGTACTGAGACTCCCTGCTCCGTAATCCATGGTCAGGAGCTATTAGAGTTGAATTCTAATCAAGGTCTGGTATTTTCTAGCTGTGTGTCCTTAGGCAATTCACTTAGTCAGAGGCTCTCTTTCCCCAGATGCAAAATGGGGATACTAAATAGGATTTAGCTTGTTGAGTTGCTCAAGGATTAAATGAGATAAGATATGTAAATAAGGTTGTACTGGAGCCTGGTACTGTACTATAGATGTGGCAGGTGCTCTGTAATAAGGGTTATTGTTATTCATGGGAAAGACAAACTTGAAAATGAGTTATTCAGGGTTCCAGTCATACCTTTTATTTAAGGACCAGAGCTCCTGCTTGCTGTTTCTACCTGCTGCCTTTGATGGTATGGGGAAGTGTTAGGGCTTTGTTGGTACTGTGGAGTTAGTACAAAGATGCTGGCAGAGCTCTGAGTTCATTTACACATTGCAGACACATGATTCTTGTTAAAATAATAACAGTAGCAATGACAGTAACACTTAAATGTAGGGCGCTCAACTGTCCCGGTTTTCCCAGGATGGAAGGGTTTCCCAGAACGTGAGCCTTATGTAAATAGGTGTCTGACTCATCCTGGTTTGCCCAAGCCTTTCCTCATTTTAGCATTGCAACCCACAGGCCAATTCTAGCCCATCAGCAGCTTTTTTTTAATTGACATTTTTATTGCATCAATTGTAAATTCACATGCACTTGTAAGAAATAACACAGAGAGATCTCTTACACACATTGCCTATTTTATCCAATGACAACATTATGTAATACTGTAGTATAATACCACGGTCAGGTTGGTAACAGTAATACAATCCACTGATCTGATTCAGATTTCCCTGAAGTACTTATTTGCATGTGTGTATGTGTTCATGCTATATAATTTGATCACTTGCAGTTTGTGAATCTACTACCACTTAAGATACTGAACAGTATCTTTCAATACCACTCATTTTGCCCTTTCATAACCATGTCCACCTCTCTGCCTGGTGACAATCCCCAGTCTTCCTGGCAAACACTGATCTGTCTTCCATTTCTAAAATGTTCTCATTTCAAAATGTACAATCTGAACCATGCAGTTTGGAACTCTTGGGGATTTTTTTTTTTTTTGCTCCACGTAATTCCCTGGAGGGTCATCCAAATGTTTTGCACATCAGTAGTTCATGCCTTTTTACCGATGGGCAGTATTCCATGGTGAGGATGTACTACAGTTTAACTACTCACCTGTTGAAGCACATCTGGTCTTCGGCTCCTCATCCTGTTTTTGTATAAAGTTTTATTAGCACACAGCTGTGCCCATTTCTTTACATATTGTCTATAGCTGCTTTCCAGATTTGAATAGTTGTACCACAGCCTAACATATTTACTATCTGGCCCTTTATAGAAAAGTTTGCCAACCTCTGTTCTACACACTTAACATACATTAACCTACTTAACCGCTCTACAATATCCCTATGCTGTTGTTGTGATCATTATCCTTATTTTGCAAAGAAATTGAGGCACAGAGAAATTAGTAATTTGCTCCAGGTCACGCAGTTGAGCCAGGTTTTGAATCCAGGCAGTCTGGCTTTAGGCTGCTTCTTAATCAATCCTGTTCTCAATTAACTCAAGATGGGGGGACTCAAATCAGGAAAGGCACCAAAAAGAGACACCACTTGAGCTACAGGGATTCTCTTTGAGGGCTGAAGGGATAATAGTATTTAGCCTGTGGTCATTTGCTTTCTTCAGAGAATAATGCTTGGAAAAAAGAAAAAAGCTAGAAGTCCTCACTAATTTGAATTGAACATTCCACATAGGCCTTCTTACATTTTTTCAGGATTTAACTGAGGCTCAAGCTCCAGATCCTAGTCACCTGGTTTCCCCACAGCTACACTGGCAACTGGAAAATTAGCATAGCAATTGTCTTTTACTTATCTCCCAGCTATTTTCAGGTAAGTAGGGAGGGATGTTAACTGATGGCTTTTAAACAAAATACACTCCTTTCCTCATTTTAGATGGGAAGACTTATGACCCACTGAGATTTGGGTCTCCCTTTAGGTGATCAACTGTCCTGATTTCCCCAGGACTGAGGATTGTTTCTGGGATGCAGAACTTCAGTGCTAAAACCAGGAAAGTCCCGGGCAAACTGGGATAAACTGGTCACCCTAGTCCCAGCTCATGGAGGGTAGGGGTGGATTTGAAAAGACAAAGATTAAAAGAAGCAGTATTTCTATTCTTTGAGATGCTATTGGTTTGTTCTTTTTTCCTAAACAATCTGGGAGCTCTGTGCAGACAGAGCTGCTCTCCATCTGTAAGTAACCCAGCATATCTGCCTCCTGAAAACACCGGTCGGACACAGTCATCACCATGTTCAGGAAATCTATCATGACCATAAAACTATTTTCTTCTATACCCCCTCATGCTTGAACAACCCCAACCATCTCAATTAAGTTCTTGGTAGCTGCTGCTTTTTAAAAAATGTCAGGATTCAAGGATTGAATATTGCATTTAATTGTCATGTCTCCTCTGTGTCTCTTTTCACCTAGATGTAGAACAACTTGCTAGCCTCTGTCTTTCAAGACAATGATTTTTTTTTTCGAGCCAGGCCAGTTTTACAGAACATCCCTTAATTCGAATTTGTCTGATTGTTCCCATAGGTTTTGATTCAGGTTTGACATTTTTTGCAGGATATGACAAAGGTGATGGTGTGTGTGTGGCCTTCTTGGTTAATAACTTGCATTTGTAACAGCTGACAGTCCAGCCCCACAGAGGGGAAATATTGGGGTCACAGAAAGGAGAAATACCTTGGCCCAGGTCATATCCACTTCTTAGCTGGTGAACCCAGACTCTAACCCTGGTCTACATGGCCCTCTGTACCTAATAAGTTTGTCTGTCTTCTGTGTTCTTAGAAATGAACTTTTCTTTTCTCTGTAGTATGCTTTTTCTTTTGGTCAGAACTCTACTTAAAAAAAAAAAAACCACAGGAAAAAAAAAAAGCACCATTTTTTTCCCTCATTGGTTTTGCACACCACTCGTTTCTCTCCAACAAGGCCTGAACTGCTATTGTTTGCTGCAAACTTCTTTGCATCCAATCCTTCCTCTTTTCAAGATAAGGCCTGTTTTTTCCCAGGGCTCAAGGAACCACACCTACCAGCCCGGTTCCAGGGCGTCCAGCATTGTTTCCTTTCTCTGATAAAGTTCCTTTGCTAAGAGCACTCCTTTGTCTCTTACCTGTCTCCAAGGGCGCTCTGAGATTCAGTTCTCTTTTAGTTTGCTCTATGGCCCTTTCTGTTAGGATGCTAGTTAATTATTCCTGTGTCATGCATTCTTGGTAGCCAGTTAGCTGACTTTCCCCAGAACCGTGGCTGAAACAGTGGGTTCTGAAATTTGAACTTGCATGAGAACCACCTGAGGGCTGCGTAAATTCCCAGTCGCCAGGCCCACCCCCCCAGAGCTTCGGACTCAGTTGCTCTGGGGAGGGATCGAGGATCTGCATTTCTGACCTGTTGTCGGCAATGTTGATGCCCCTGGTCCACGGTGTACACTTTGAGAATCACTGGCTTAAGCTGGCATTTATCCAGTATCACACTTGATTATACTCAAGTATTTTAGAATAAATTGCAGACATTATAATACCCACAAAACCTGACAAACCTCTCTTCCGAGTTTGCTCAAGTAGCTCAAACTGCTATTGCCTTTTTTGCCCACATCTAATCTAGAAGTTTTCTCTGTTCCGGCTTCACTATGTACCCACCCCTATCTGTCTTTTTCTGCTGCGCCGTCCCACTCCAAGCTCACATCCCCTCGCGTGAAGACTGCAGCCGCTTCCTATCTGGTGTTCTCACCCCTACAGTCCCCCAGCCCGTCACCTGAGTGGTCTTTGAAACATGCACGTCAGATCGTGTCACTGTGGAAAACACAACCAGTGGCTATTGCTATTAGAAGTTGTAACCTTCTTTTATGACCGACAAGAGCCTGCATGCCCCAGCCTCTGCCTCCCTGTCTGGCGCTCTCTTACTCCTCCGCTTTGCTCAGCTCACTCCAGGGCCTGCGCGCACCAAGCTATTCTGAAGAACAGGGAAGCCTGGCTGCCCCTAGAAAGGGAAACCGGCCGTCTGGGGGCGAACAGAAGGAAGATTTTCACCCTAAGCTTTTGGTAACTTTGGAATTTTGAACCACATTCACTGTATTACCTATTCAAAGTAAATTAGCCAATAAATACAATACAAAATAAGTTGTTCTGTGGTTGCTGTCTAGCCTATCACAATAGGCTATTTCTTTTATAGCACTGATACAATCTGTAATTTCCTTGCTTCTGTATTTTACTTTTATTTTCTGCTCTCCCCTGTATCATTAGATTACAAACTCCCTGAGACCAGGATGTTGCTCTCTCTGTGGCTCTCAGTTGTCTTCCCAGGGGCTTAGGAGAGTGCCTGGTAAGTGGCAGTCACTTGATAAATATTCCTGGAATGAATGAATCATGTACAGTGGGGATAACGTGGAGAGGAATGTTCAGTAAAGTCACTTGGGGATTCAGAACCTGCATACGTGAGCCCCAGACCTGAAACAGAACCTCTGGGGGTTCATCTTTATGGTTTTTGCCATAATCTTGTGCCACCTAGATTATTTATTTGATTAGAGTTTTTCTTGAATTCAGTTCATTTATTTTTAGTTATGTAAATTTTATTTCAAAAGGAAACACTCTATCAATATGTGAGCAGAAAACCTGTAACCTTTGGCATAAATGGAAGGCAGAGCAAAAATACAGTGAAACAACTCGATGTGATTACATTTTGGTAGATACTGTTGCCTGCCAGAAGCTGTAGGATTTCAGATGGCTTGTCTTTTGTCCAAAAAGGAAATTGCCCCACACTGATACTTCCTATTAAAGGTACAAGAATTAGAAGATGAATGAAAAAGGGCTGATTTTCCAACAGTGCCATTTAGTGTTGTCTGAGTATTAAAAAAAAAAAAAAAAAATCTCCCCTGCCTATGAGGAAACATTGAGTTTAAATAGCTCTTTTCATAAATGGGGAAACCGAGGCCCAGAATGAGGAATGATATTTCTCTAGGACACTCATTTGGGAATTTATCAAGTCCTTTGGACTATAAGCTTTGATAATAAGAGCTGCATCCATGACTCTCCTGGACAGGATCTGGCACATAGTGTCACTCAAGAAATGTGTTCTGACATGATTGCCAATATTTCTCTTGTGTAGTCATCATCTATTTTATGTAACTTATTTATTTTTTTACTTGAAGTATCATTGACATACAATCTTATTTGGTTTCAAATATACCTCTGTAACTTATTTTTATGGGGAATTGACCTTTGATCGTTTTGTCTTTAACTGAACTTTCAGTTTCTTGAGAGCAGGCTGTGTCTCATGTTTTAAATGACAGCTTTTATTTAGACATGGTTCACATACCACACAATTCACCCACTTACAGTGTACGATTCAAATAAAAATATATTTAAAACAGTGACCACTGATAATTCAGTGGTTTTTTGTATAGTCACAGAGTTGTGCAGCCATCACCACAATCAATGTTACAACATTTTCCTGGTCCCCTAAAAGAAATCTTGTACCCATTACACGCATTTCCCACCCCTCCCACCCCTACACCTTGGTAACCACTAACCAACTTCCTCTCTATGGTTTTGTCTGTGTGGACATTTCACATAAGTAGAATCATACAATACCTGGCCTTTTGTGACTGGCTTCTTTGATTAATGTTTCAAGGTTTACCCATGAAGTGTGAATCAGTACTTCATCCCTTTTTGTGACTGGATAATATTCCATTGATGGCTACACCACATCCAGTCATCAGTTGATGAACATCAGGGTTGGTTCTACTTTTCGGTCCTGATGCAGAGCGTTTGCTGCAAATGTTCATGTACCAGCTTTTGTGTAGATACATGTTTTCAGTTCTGTTGGGTGTCTGCCTAGGTATGGAATTGCTGAGGCATGTGGTGAATGTAGGTTTAATCTTTTCAGGAGCTAGACTATTTTCCAAAGCAGCGGCACCATTTTCCATGGTATCTCATAATATTTTGGGTCCTATATTAGTTTAGACTTTTTGGTTGCAAGATATGACTCACTCCATCTACTTTAGGAAAGGGTGGGCTTGTGGTGAAGATATTCAGAGGAATCTTACTTGTGGCATCATCCTTATAAAAAGCCAGCAAGAGCCAAATAAAGAGGCCTTGCAGGAGAGACAGAATTAGAATCATCTGGTCTCCCCCGCTTGGCCATCCTGCCTTCTTGCTGCTTCTGGAATGCCCCAGGTGAATCCCCACCCTTGCTCCTTCTGCCAGCACTGCCTTTTCCTCAGATATTTTGAGGGCTGCTGTCTTGTCATCATTTATGTGTCACCTCAAATGTCATCTCCTTTCAGGAGCCTGGCCTGACATCCTAAAGGAGCCTCATCAGCCTCCAGTCTCTGTTCTATCACCGCATATTATTTCCTTCAGAGCATCAATCACTTTCTGATATAATTTCGTTTATCTACATGTTTGCCTCCTAGTCTCTCTAACCCCCAGGACTTGAGCTTCATGGGAACAATCTGTCTTGCTCGCCTTTCCATCTCCTATCCTAGAATAAGTGCCTGGGAGTATCTTAACTTCACGTGGTCAAAGAGACTTTTCAGATGTGATTAAGTAAAGGATTTTGAGATGGAGAGATTATCCAGAATTATCTGAAGGGAATGTAACCCCAAGGGTCCTCATAAGAGGAAAGCAGGAGCGTCAGAGTCAGAAAAGATCAGAAAAGATGTGACAAGGGAAGCAGACGGGGGAATGACAGGACCGCTGGCTATAAAGATAGAAAGGGGCCATGAGCCAAGGAATGTGGGCACCTCTAGAAACTGCAGCGACAAGGAAACAATTCTGGCCTAGAGCCCCAGAAGGAACGCAGTCTTTGATTTTAGCCCCATAAGATCCATTCCAGACATTGACATCCAAAACTGTTAGATAACAAATTTGCATAGTTTTAAGCCACTAAATTTGGGGTAGTTACATAGCAATAAGAAATAAATACACTCAATAAGTACTTCACAGACAGATGAGGGAATGAAGACATCCCCACAGGCATTCCTCTACAGAAGTCCTCTGCAGAGCTCTGCTGGCCTCAAACATTGCAGCACATCACTGCCTCTAGCAAAGCCGGAGCTCTGCCCTTCGCTGAGCTCAGCCACTTTCTCTATTTTCCGTCTCTATGGGTTGTCTTGTTGTCCTTCCTGCCACCTACCAGCTTCCCTCACCTTCTGCTCTGCTTGGTTCTTGGCTAGACTTACTTGGTCTTTATACATATGAAATAATATGGTTCTTTTCTCATATTTTGGTCCCTTCCTCTGTGCCTTTATATCCCATTATATTATATCCCATGGTTTTTATTCCTAACATTCTATATGTGGAAGTTCTGGGGGTCTAATCCCACTTCTGCTTGGTCTGCTCATTACTAGGTCAAGGAGGAGGATTTCTGTAGGTTGTAATTCCAGATTGTATGAGCCCAGGGTCTCATTTCCTGTCCTTGCATTTGCATTTTCACCCAAGAACCTTGCTTTCAGAGACCCACGCTCTCTCTCTTCTGGTAGAGGTATCAGTTCACACTTACTGGTTTGGTTTTTGGTTCCATTTTTGGTTTTTGGCGTCTGGGGATTTCCCTTACTTTCTTGTGAACTCAGTTATTCATTTGAAAGAATATTTGGTGTCTCTTACTCAGAATTTTCAAATGTTTTTGTGCGGGGTTATCTTAATCTGCTATATTGCTGGGAATGACCAGCCCTCACTTTACCTTTTAAGTATCTTTTCTTTACCTACTAGCTCTGAATATTCAGAGTTTCTGTTTTTTATGTCCCATCCTAGTCCTTCCGATTCCATATATCCTTTTCCCCTTCAGCTTCGAATCCTTTTGTTAACTAGCTGATTTAGTCTCTAGTTTCTAACTTAAATTCTCCCCAAATAGAAATATGACAAGTCAACTTGTTTCCTGTTTGGCCAAGTATTTCTGTGCTCAGCTTCCTCAGAAACCACTAACCCATGCATTGGCTGCTCTTAGGGCTGATGCCCAAATCAGATCCAATCAGCCGTGGTGTGAGCAGAAGTGGCCCATCACGTGGGACCAAAGATAGTGACTTCTGCCCTCCCTTCAGAAGGGCTTGTGGGTGGGGAAGGCATTATTGATGTGTATCATGGCTTATCCTTAATAGACTCTGTAATCCAGTTGGTTAATAATAGCTAGAGCGTTTTGTTTTGTTTTTTAACTAGAATCTTCTCTTGGCTTAGATATTCACCCCTGGCATAGATATTGTTTTCATGCCCCAACACATCCATTCCTACGATGTTCCTGCTCTATAATTACTAAATAATTAGAAGAGGGTTTATCCTTTTAAATAAGCTCACTGTCATCACTTTAAAACCTAACTTGATTTAAAAAAAAGAAACTAATTCCAGGGCTGGTGTCAGCCAACCTTTAAAAGCCCTGAGACTCCATAGGATGGGATGCCATGCAGCCAATAAGGCATAATGAAGCTGCTCAACATGTACTTGTATGAAAAGATCTCCTGGATACACTAAGTGAAAGTCAGGGGCAAAACAGAGCATATGGTATGGTATTATTTGTGTTACAGAAATCTGTGTGTGTGTGTGTGTGTGTGTGTGTGTGTGTGTGTGTATGTATGTATGTATGTATGTATATATATATATGTATATAGGCATATATGTGTGTTTATTTGTAAATGCATCTATTAAATACACCTAAGAAATTAATAGTACTGGTTGTCTTTGGGAGAGGAACTGGGGAGATGAGGGACTTTGCATCTCGTTTATAGGACTTAGAAAGAAAAAAGGGGGGAATGGAGAATGTTTGGGTCTCAGTTCTATATGCTAAGCAAAAGGTTTGAGGTTATGAAAATGAATGTAGAGGCCAAAAAGTCACGTTCCTTGCTGTGTCTTTAAGCATTTGAGTGTGAATCACAGTGACAAATATATTTCACATGGTGATTCAGTATTCACACTTCTATATATACCTGAGGTAAAAATTTTAAGAAACAATACATACTGTGTGAGACCCACTCATATATTTGGTAAAATTCCACTACAGTTTTTAAAAATGGTGGGCAAACTTCATGATGCTGATTTCCAAACCCATTCATGGGTTTTGGACTCACCATCTGGAAAACATCGACATCATCTCATGCAGCCAGCTTCAGTATTGCCTTATGAGACACTGATTTTGCCTATCTTCAAGGATGTCCTTTCACATCTGAACCAAAGAGCTCCAGCCTTGGGGGTTCTTCTGTTTCAAGATTCTGAGCTGCCTTGACCCAAAACACTGCCATTGCATCCCCGTCTCCTCGCCATAGTTCCCTTCTGTTCCCATTCCTCTGCTAGTGCAGGGAAGATCCTGAACTTGAAATCACTGAGCTCATTTAGAAAGAGTTCATTAATAAGATGTCCATTTTATCCTTTATATTTTGTGATTACTAGTACCTGTTAAAATGTTGCTTTTAAGACACAGGTACAAGGAAATTCATTGTAATAGTAAAAGAAAGGAAATAACCTGAATGTTAATAACATCCATATACTTATAATTGTGGTTTGAAAAAACAGTACAGCCCTCTACGGACTTATCATAAGGTCCTTGCGGGGCAATTTCCATGATACATTATTAAGTGTTAAAATAAGGGCAAAACTCTGTGGACGGTATGCTCTTGTCTGCATGAGAAGCAGCACACATACAGGGTTGTGTAGGTGAACCATATCCCCAGAAGGACATGTAAGGAAATGATGACAGTAGTGTCCCCGGAAACAGGAGGGCAGGGGAATTGGGGTGGGGACAGACTTCCTTTCACTCGTTATCTTTTTATACCTTTTGAGTTTCTACCAGTATTTAAAATGTTTCCCTTTTCATATGTCTGAACAAGATACGAAAATCACTTACTTCACAAATGCATGAAGCACAGTAGCTGCAAAAGAACCCAGCTTCGTTGAGAGATGATTCACATGCTATGAAATGCACCCTTTTAAAGTGAACAGTCTTTTTAAGCACATCCATAGTGTCACACAACCGCTATCTAACTTCAGAACATTTTCATTCCCCCCAAAAGAAACCTTGCACACCCCACCCCTGCCATGGTCTCCCAGCTCTTCATCCTCCCAGCCCCTGGCAACCACTTCTCTATTTTTTGATCCTATAGATGTGCCTATTCTGGAATTCCATGTAAATGGAATCATACATATATGACTGGCTTCTTTCACTTTACACGATGTTTTCAAGGGTTAACCATGTTATATCAAGTATCAGTACTTCTCTCCTTTTTATTGCCTACTAACCTTCCACTGTATGGATATACCACTTTGGTTTAACCATTCATCAGTTGGTGGTCATTTGGGTTGTTTCCACTTTCGACCACTATAAATAATATTGTTATGATCATTTATGTACTGGTTTTGTGTGGACATATGTTTTAAATTCCCTTGGTTATATATATAGGAGTGGAATTGCTGGGTCACACGGCAACTCTATGTTTGACATTTTGAAGAACTGCCAAATTGTTTTCCAAAATGGCTGTACCATCTTACAGTTCTACCAGCAATGTATGAAAGTTCCAATTTCTCCTTTTCCTCGCCAACACATTTTTTTCTTTTTAATTTTAGCCCTCATACAAGGGGTACTTCATTTTTTTAATTAAGGTATCATTGATATACAATTTTATGAAGGTTTCACATGAGCAACATTGTGGTTACTACGTTCACCCATATTATCAAGTCTCCCCCCCTACTGCCCCATTGCAATCACTGTCTGTCAGAGTGGTAAGATGCTATAGAGTCACTACTACAAGGGATACTTTTAAGGCATTTGGTAGCACCAAATTTTTTTTTATTAAGGTATCATTGATATACACTCCTATGAAGGTTTCCCATGAAAAAACAACGTGGTTACTACTTTTACCCATATTATCAAGTCCCCACCCATACCCCAATGCAGTCACTGTCCATCAGTGTAGTAAGATGCCACAGATTCACTATTTGCCTTCTCTGTGCTACACTGTCTTCCCTGTGACCCCTCACACCATGTGTACTAAACATAATACCCCTCAATCCCCTTCTCCCTCCTTCCCACCCACCCTCCCACACCCCTCCCCTTTGGTAACCGCCAGTCCCTTCTAGGAGTCTGTGAGTCTGCTGCTGTTTTATTCCTTCAGTTTTGCTTCGCTGTTACACTCCACAAATGAGGGAAATCATTTGGCACTTGTCTTTCTCCACCTGGCTTATTTCACTGAGCATAATATCCTCCAGCTCCATTCATGTTTTTGCAAATGGTAGGATTTATTTCTTTCTTATGGCTGAATAATATTCCATTGTGTATATGTACCACATCTTCTTTATCCATTCATCTACTAATGGACGCTTAGGTTGTTTCCATATCTTGGCTATTGTAAATAGTGCTGTGATAAACATAGGGGTGCATGTGTCTTTTTGAATCTGAGAACTTGTATTCTTTGGGTAAGTTCCAAGGAGTGGGATTCCTGGGTCAAATGGTATTTCTATCTCTAGTTTTTTGAGGAGCCTCCATATTGCTTTCCACAATGGTTGAACTAGCTTACATTCCCACCAGCAGTGTAGGAGGGTTCCCCTTTCGCTCTATCCAAACCAGCATTTGTTGTTCTTAGTCTTTTTGATGCTGGCTGTCCTAACTGATGTGAGGTGATATCTCATTGTGGTTTTAATTTGCATTTCTTTGATGATTAGCGATATGGAGCATCTTTTCATGTGTCTGTTGGCCATCTGAATTTCTTCTTTGGAGAATTGTCTGTTCATATCCTCTGCCCATTTTTTAATCGGGTTATTTGCTTTTTGGGTGTTGAAGCATGTGAGTCCTTTATATATTTTGGATGTTAACCCCTTGTCAGATATGTTGTTTACAAATATATTCTCCCATACTGTAGGAAGTCTTTTTGTTCTGTTGATGGTGTCCTTTGCCGTACAGAGGCTTTTTAGTTTGATGTAGTCCCATGTGTTCATTTTTGCTTTTGTTTCCCTAGCTAGAGGAGATGCTTTCAGGAAGAGGTTGCTCATGTTTATATTCAGGAGATTTTTGCCTATGTTGTCTTCTAAGAGTTTTATGGTTTCATGGCTTACATTCATGATAGCACCTAATTTTTTCCTAAAGCAAATACATTTAATAGGTATCAGAAAAAAACAAAAACAAAAATTGAGCTGGGCTTAAAAGTCTCCCAGCTTTGGGAATCATTGGCAGGTTGTGGCGAGACCCAAGTGTGTCGCAGCCAGCCCTGGGGCCAGTTTCAGTAGGCCCACGGTGCTGCATCTGGACCAAAAATCATGAGTCACCAACTCCTGACATTGGTTTGAGTTACTCCAAAGGTCCTCTGGAAGACTCAGGTGCTCTTACTACCAAAAATTTGCCTTAAATGTTATTCTCTGCAGAGTTGCTCCCTCCCTTTTAAGCAAAACGACCACCAATAAAGCATTCTTCTGTTCTAAATCTGTCTGTCTGCTGGACTTTCTGCAGCTGTGTGTCCTACCAGGGGAGTGTAGTGGTTCAGAGTATAGCTTGGTGTGGAGTCTGGACCAGTGCGAGCTCATTTTCAGATTAGGTGTTTCAAAACAGTTTTAGGCATGTGCAGGGTTTAGGGATCCAGCCAAGCAATCTATTTTCACTTGCAGGGGAATTTCAGACTGTAATAACTATAATGAGGCAAAATGGGGTGGGGGTGGGGGAAAGGAGCAAATGATTAGTAACATTTGGATATTCGTCCCCACAAACCCCAAGTTTGGAACTGCCACATGTAATCATTATTAATGTTTATTGAGAGTGTACTTTCTGCTTGACACCCTTCTTAGGGCTTTAACTGGATTGTTTTATTTAACCCTCATAATAACCCTATGAAATAGGTATTATTATTATTGTGGTTACCATTTTAAGACATGGAGGCACAGAAAGTTCAAGTAACAGCCATTAGCATACAGTTTTATAAGTAGCAGAACCAGCTGAGCAAGTCAGGCAGTGAGTACCAAAGCCCACACTCTTAACCGCTAGGCTATATTGTCACACAATGAAAGAGGGAATAATGTGGGGGACTGAGAAAGGGGGGCAGGGACAGAGGCAGAGTCTCTGGACTGGACCAGGCAACTGAGAAGCACTCACTCATCCACTCACTTACACCCCATGGCTGAAGTACTAAATGCTTGGGCTCCCAGACCCCAGGTCACTGAGGGGTGACCATGTGGTCCAGGTCACCACTATAATGAGATATAAGGGGACATTTGCTTTGGGGGTAGGGGTAAGGGATGATCAGGGAGAGGGGGAAATTTTGGGGGTTTTATATCTGGAAAAAATGGAGAGATACACATCTCTCTGGACACCTATTCACTCTTTTTCTTCCTGCATTTGGACTTGATTGTGAGTTGATGTGATGTTTCAGCTGCGGCAGCCACCTTGTGTCCATGAAGCTATAAACTAACGATAAGATGATGGAGCAGGAGGAGTGTAACATCCTGGTCTTGATGAACATACTCTGGAACTGTCTACCTCTAGAGATGTTATGTGGGACAATCAAATATTTTTATTGTTTATGTGTGTGTGGGGAGGCAATACAGTATAAGAGTTAAAAACATGAGCTGGTGAGCCTAGGTTTATATCCTGACTCTAGCACTTGGTAGCTCATACCCTTGGGCAAGCTGCTTACTCATTCAATACCTTCTTCTACTCATCTGTAAAATGGAGATAATAAAAGCCCACTGCTTAAAGTCATTTTGAGGGTAACGTAAACTAATATACATAAAGGACTTTGAGCAATGCCTGATGAGCACAGGTTTCTATAAGTGCTGGCTCATATTATCTTTTTTTCTGCCATAACTTTTTTCTCTGAACCTTTTTATTTGGTAAATTTCAAGTGTACAGAACACTTGCAAGAATAATACAATAAACACCTGTCTACCCTGAGCCTAGATTTACTACTTGAAAAAAGCTTGCCACATTTTCTGCATGCACTCTGTGTGTATTTCTTTTTTTCCCCCACCTGTATCATTTGAGAGTAAGTTGTAATTAGCATGATTACTAATTAGCATAATTACTGGTCTGGTAGCCTATTACTTGCATATACTATATATGACCCAAGCTAGACCAACTGACAAATTCCTCTTGAATTTGAATCTTGGAATTGGGTGATGATAAGATAGGAAAAAATGACTGATCTTCTCTGGATTTACTGCTGGTCTCAGACAAGAGCTTCTTGCCCCTGGTTCCTGATATTTCTGGGCCTGGGTCCTCTTTGATTTTGTGAATTCTTACATATTATTTAATTACATTCCTGAGTCAATTATGTTGCTTGCCACTCAATTACCCTGACTGGCACAGCTACCCCTGAGGAAGGGAGCAACCCTACTGGGAACATGGAAGTAGAGGCTTCCTGTAGTCAGAAATGTTGCAAGCAGAATCTCTTCATTATTGGAGGGCCTAAGCTAGGTGACCTTCTATGCCATCCTCAAAGAGTTTATGTTTCTGTGTCCTCTAGGTCAAGGCAATTTTATCGGAGTAATTCCAGACTTTAAGACCATTCTTCTTTCCTATTCAAAATTCTCAACCACAGGTCAACCAAAGCCCACACGTGTAGTGTTGCAGTTATCATTTGCTGCGTAACAAACCACTGCAAAACTTGGTGGTCTAAAGAACAACCATTTTATTATTTGTCATGATATTGTAGGTTGATTGGCCTTAATGTGTGATTCTTCTGTTCCAGATCTTATTGGTAGGGGCTATAGTCATCTGAGGTCTCTTGGGACTGGAATATATAAGAAGGCTGACTCACTACTGGGTCCTGCCTGGGCTTTTAGCTGGAGCTGTAGACTGGAATGCCTCAATTTTCTTCCATGTGGCCTCTCCAGGTGGCCTGGGATTCTTATAGTATAGCAGCTGGGTGACAAGAGGAAGGTGATGGAAGCTGCCAGAGATGTTTTAGGGGTAGGCTTGAAAGTCTCACCCTATAACTTCACACATGTCCATTGGCCAAACCAGTCAGAGAGCAACCCCAACTCACGGAAGGGGAAATAAAGTTTACCTCTTGATGGGAGAGTGCCTTATGTAAACAGGGAGAAAGGAATGATGGCAGGCATCTTCACAGACTATTTATAAGAACATTTACTACTTACTCATATTTACTACTACTACCAGATATTTATGAAGTGCATACTATATAGGCCAGGCACTAATCTAGGTGCTGGAGACACTACAGTGAACTAAACAGACAAATTCTCTGCCCTTTTGGAGGTTACAGAAAAAATTCTGGTAGTATTAACCATTATGAAGACTGTGGGTGTATAGGGCTTTAGAAGATCTCCGGAAAGAGAATACATTTCAGTAGAGATCTGAATGACAATAGGAAGCAAGCCAGGAGGAAAGAAAATTCCAGGCAGCAAAGGGAACAGCAAGTGAAAGGCCCTGTGGCATTCTTGGTATGTTCAGGAAACATCAGGAATGCCAGTGTCTGGCATGGGGTAGGAAGCGAGAAGAGACATTAGTTGAGATCAGAGAAGGAAGCAGAGACTAAATCAGTCAGGGTCTGGGTTTTATCCCACGGGCAATGGGATGCCACTGGAACATGTTCAGGTTGGAAATGACATAATTTCATGTATGATTTTTTGAAGATCCCTCTGGCTACTGTGTGGGGAGTGGCTTACAGGATGACGAATGGGAGAAGCAAGGAGAGCAGCTGGGGGACAGCCGCAGTTTTCAGGTGAAAGGTCATGCAGTGCCTTAGTATTTCATCTCTGGATTCTCAACATCTAACATAATATTTATTATCTGTTTTTTGATATTGGGGAGAATTCATCCATACACCAAATGCTGACTGAGCACATACTATTGCTAAGCTCTGAAGGTATGGACAATACGTAAGAACAAAAGAGATAAAAGTCTTACCTTCATGAAGCTTTCATTCTAGTGAGGAACAGACATATTGAATACTGTAGGTATGCAAAAAATGTGGTGTTTTCAATGGTAAAAAGTATTGTGAAGAGAAATGAAGCAGGGAAGAGGGGTAGGGAACTCCAGGATTGGAGTGGGTGGGAATTAAAAATAGAGAAGTTAGGGAAGGTTTCACTGAGAAAGTGACATTTGGACAATGACCATGGGGGAGATAAGGGAATGAGTGGTTTAGGTTTTCTAGAAAAAAGTGAACTAGGCAGAGGAAATAGCAAAAGCAAGGTCTCTGAGGCCAGAGCGTGCTAGGCACGTTGGAGGGATCCCATGGAGTCTAATGTACAGGGAATACAGTGAATGGATGAGATGTGAGTGATGATGAGCTTGCAAGGGAAGGAAAAGAGAGACAATATAAAAGAAAACAGGATTCCCACCACATTTTCCCCTTCTTATGTTCATTTTATTTCCCTGTTTTTCGTATCCAACAGGGATGTGTTTCAAATGAAAATCTTAACATAATTATTCCAAAGACCAAGGATTGTCTAGAAACCAGTAACAGTCGCTGCCTCCTAGGAAGGGGGAATCGGAGGGTTTAGAGTAAAAGAGACTCATTTTTCAATGTTTTTGTACCTTTCCAGTTGGGAATCATATTCGACAGAGCCTATTCTCAATAAACAAAGCAATTCATTCACATTTTTTACAAGAACAAACATTTCATGAACTTACAGACGTCCATTTCCATTTTGGAGTATGTGGCATTGGCAAGAGCTATGATTTTTTCCCCCCATCATTCTCTGAACAACCTGCTGCAGCAAACATGGAAGTTGCCTTGCAGCCAGTGGATCCGAGGGCAGGCATTTAAACCAAGGAGATGTAGCAATCTCACTTGATTTAATCTCACTTGTGTGGGGTGACTGCAAAGATCTTGGACAACAGGACAGGCATGAAGGGACTTGGTTTTTCGACTGGAGGGGGAAGGGTTGGCGTGGGAGCAGGGAGAACCGTGAGGAAGAGACTGCAATAGTCCAGGTGGGAAGTGATGGTGATGGAGCTGGTAAGTGATTATTTTTTTCATCTATTCACACTCGACATTTAATACTGATTCAATGCTATCCAACGTATAGTTCACATTAATATTTCCCCCAAAGTCCCTTTTACATGCAAAATAAACAAATACAAGCCCAGTATCCAATTAAGACTCATCTATTGCATTTGGTTTTCACCTCTTTCAGGCTTTGGTATTTTTAAGAGCATAGGCTAGGTGTTTTGTAGCACACCCCCACATTCTGGATTTGCCTGATTGTTATTTCATAGTTAGATTGAGTTTAGCAATTTTTTTGGCAGGAATACTAGGGAGGCGGTGTTATGCCTTCCGCATCATTATCAGGAGACACATAAAGTCAGTTTGATCAATTCTAGGTGATGCTAAGTGATGGTGACTGGTGATTAGATCAGTTGATTAAGGTGGTGTCTGCCAGATCTCTCCACCATAAAGTAAGCTGTTCCCAGTTCTAAGTACTCCGTGGGATGATACTTGGGACTGAACATAGTGAATATACTATTGCTCAACAACCTTTTGCCCAGTGACTTTAGCACAGAATGAACAGCCCCGTGTCTTCTGACCTTGTGCCTCAGTTTGCGCTTCTGAACAATGAGGGTAATAGAGGTCCCCAAGGACGCTTCTTTCGAGAATCAGTGGCTGGCATACAAAAAACACTCCACAAATGTTAGATACTACTGACGAAGGCAAATATGAAAAAACTAAGGGCAGGGCTGGGTTGCATTCCAGTACTGCGGACCGATCGCAGCTCCCAGGTGGTAGTGAGCGAGAGCAGCCGGAGGGGCGACACAGCCCCGCCCTTTCGCCGCGCCTGCTGGGCGGGGTGGGAGCTCCCAGCGCCCAGACCGCGCAAGGCCCCCTGGGACCGGTAGTGCTGGGCGTGGCCGTGGGACTACATATCCCGGCGGCCCCGGCGCCCACGCTCCTGCCGCTGTAGCCTCAGCCTCTCCACAGCGACGGCGGCGGCCGCGGCGGCTGAGTCGGTGGCGGCGGCGGCGGCGGCGGCAGCGGTGGCGGCTGAGGGCTGAGCGGCGAGTTTCCTATTTAAAGCTGGGCTGCGAGGAAAATGGCGGCCGGCGGTGAGTGGAGATAAAGGAGGAGCGGCGGAGGGCGAGGGGGTGGCGTGCGAGGCGGAGGGAAGAGGGTGAGTCGGCTCGGCTGCCGCGAGCCGGCAGCTTGGGCTCAGCGGACACGCTGAGGGGCGCGCCGCGCTGGGGGCGCGCTGAGAGTTTTGGGGTGTCGGGGCCGCGCCACTTCCTTGCAGCTTGTGGGCAGCCCGCGGCCGGAGGACCGGAGTCGAGACTGGGCGGTAGCCGGCTTGGGAGTCCGAGGGGGTCCCCGCGCTGAGGGGTCACCTCGCGGAGTTTGGGGGGATCACGGGGGCCCACTTTTCCCTCCTGTCCTTAAAGTTTTATCTTTCCCCAGCCTTTGGGGCTGCTTTTGAAAGCTCCTCGCGTCCCCTTCCTCTCTCTGCCTTGGCTCCTTCGCAGTTACTCGGAAGAATTAGGGTGGGGGGAAGACCCCCTACAGACCCCCACGCCATCCTCCAAGTGGTACTCAGAATCGGATTGGATTTTTGTTGCTGTTTCCTCCTGCACTCGGGTATTTTACAAATTTTCACACAAATTATCAGCAGAATTTCCATTTTGGGCACGGGTAGGTTCTCAGCAGTTTTCTCCGTAAAAAGGCATTTTACTACCTCTGGTGTGAAGGCTGGGAAATGGCAAGTGGGACGTTGGATTAAATTTGGGGTTTGGCTGTCTTTATTATTACTAGTTTTGACCTTCCCCGTCTCTAATTTTCTTACGTACATTGATTCAGTTTGAAATGATTTAAATACACTGTCTTACACGTCTTACAAAAGCAATCTATGAGCCGTTGGAAGGCTGAGTTGCTTCCTAGGCAGTTTGAGGGCACTCGGTGGAAAAGTTAACCGAAAGAGCGGTGGTAGTGAGAGGGAGAGAGCATCTTCTCTAAATCTCACTATCCGAGGGAGTTCGGGACTCCCAAATGGAATGACACGAAAGCCATATGACATTCTTCCAAAGTCGAAACTTTTTTTCCCCTCCCGAATGTGAAGACTTCCTTTTTGCAGTTTTTGAGCACACTTCAAAGCCAAACTGTTTTTGCTACTAAGCCTGTACTGTAAAGAAACAGGAAGGCGAGTACCAGCTGTCTTGGTGCAGTGGTTTTAAAAGGAGTTCAGTGAGGTGAGTGAGAGTTGGTAGCATTGAGTGAGATTGCTGCATCTCCTTGGTTTAAATGCCTGCCTTCGGATCCACTGGCTGCGAGACAGCTTCCGTGTTTGTTGCAGCAGGTTGTTCAGAAGATGATGGAAAAAAAAATCATAGCTCTTGCGAATGCCGCATGAACTAAATGGAAAAACGGACGTCTGTAAGTTCATGAAATGTTTATTCTTGAGAAAAATGTAAATTAGTTTCTCTGTTTATTAAGAGTAGGTTCTGTCAAATACGATTCCCAACTGGAAAGGTACAGAAACATTGAAAAATGAGTCTTCACTCTAAACCCTCCGATTCCCCCTTCCTAGGAGGCAGCGACTGTTACTGGTTTCTAGACAATCCTTGGTTTTTGGAATAATTATGTTAAGATTTTCATTTGAAACACATCCCTGTTGGATACCAAAAGCAGGGAAATAAAATGAACATAAGAAGGGGAAAATGTGGTGGGAATCCTGTTTTCTTCTTAACTGTCTTAGAAAAATGTTGATAGCAATTAGGTAAGCTCTTCTGAAATGATAGTTTGTTACCTTATCTGCTAACACCTTTAAAAGAAATAATCTGTGGGGCTTTAGGATGAAGAACCCTGCCCAGGTTCATTGTTCGTAAGATGAAGCCTCTGTTTGTAACATGTAAAATGATATTGAACATATAGCTCCGGTCACTAGAGGTTGCTTCAGGATCTGCATTTAAATGAGGAGTAATCTAGGTTGCCTTTGATCCTAAATTGTAGGGGTATTTTGTGTATTGATAAAGATGACTTAATTGTCTTATCAGTCCTGCTCCCCTCCCCAAAAAAGGGCATATGTCAGCTTTTGACATATATAGAAGCACCTTTTAGATGTGAGGATTGTGGAGTAAGTGGGAAGCTGTAATATTTCTAGAGCAATTAAAGGAAATGTTTCTAGCATAAAAGATTATCTACAGAGGTTTTTAAAATGCAAAACAACCACAGCATGATTATCAGGACTCCTGCTTTTTAAAATATTA
Source organism: Manis javanica (assembly GCF_040802235.1). NCBI lineage: Eukaryota > Metazoa > Chordata > Mammalia > Pholidota > Manidae > Manis > Manis javanica. Next base: position 12,074,277 of record NC_133160.1, on the reverse strand, counting down.
GAATCCTGGTTTTAAATATGCCAGTACTAAGCAATTCTTTTAAAAAATTCAATGATTAGAGTTTAAGGTATTAGGGATTATACTAAACAATTTCACTGTATTTTGAAAGTGAGGATAGTGTGCCGTTTTTCTTCCTGCATGAGAATTATTTCTACAAATTGCCTCCCACCCCCTGAGCAAATAGGAGAAAATTCATTTAGTAAGGAGTGAGCCTTGACTGGTTTTTGTAAATAAACTTTCTTACTATGTTAGGGACATATTAAAGATAAAAGTTAAAAAATTCAGTCTTTTGCGAATTAGAAGTAGGATCCTTGAATAGTCCTTTGACTTGAAGAGTATTGTGTTTTTGGGAAGTCTTTTAAAAGAATAATAAAAAAAAAAGTCTTGTAAAAATCTTACCCTGTTGTCCAAACTAAACTTCTCTTATTCTGTTCCTAATTGGTGTTAAAATAATGTCTTTAGGATTTCTTCCTCCATTTTTTTAGACTATATAATTTTTAAGTGATGTCTAGAGAATGCAGACTACTTCTGAAAACTTTTGATTTGTTGCACGTGTAGAAATGGTGTGGCATCCAATGGCTGTTTATCTTCAGAGTAAAGCTAACACAATTAAACATTACTGTCAGTCTTTTAATGCTATCTAGGATTAGAAAATAAGTTGTTAGTCATGACTGAAGAGATACTGTAGTTTCTTGTAGGTTAAATCAGAGAGCATCGTCTCAGTGTGGTCTAAATTTACTATTTGTAGTGTAGAGTATTCCTTTTTTGCTTTACTGAGTGGTTAAAGCTCTGGGAACAGAAAATTAGTATTAGGAATATAAATTAACTTTTCTTTTTTCTTATAGTGCAACAGATTAAAGAAATTGGCGACAGTTTATATCCTCAGGGTAGCACTGAGATTGAATGCAGTAAAATGTAGGCATTTTCTTGCATTTTGTAAGTACGTTTTAGGGTGGGGGAGGAGATTACAAAATGAACATTTCACAGCTAAAGTGGAGGAGGGTCTCTATTGTAATGAGGCTTATTCCTTTGTTAATGTTTGCTAGGTAAATTCATTTGGTCCATTGGTTTTCTGACAGGGTTTCTTGGAGATTATTTTGAGTTAAGGATGCAATTTATCCAGAGTCTAAATTTACTTTCAGCCCCCTAACAAATGTTGGAATTGACTTGAATTTAATCACCTTTCCCTTCCCTGCCTTCTTGTGGAGAGTTGTTAAATGAACAGGAAAATGGCCAGAAGATACACAGCAGGATTTGAAAGGAAGACCTGATTTATCCACAACTGGATGATCTTCTTAGACTACATATTGCCAGTTCCCAACTTTGTCAACATTAACTCAATTTGGTAGGTTCTTTCTGCTGGCCTAGGTCAATTTACAGGGTAACAGTAATAAAGGTTTATTTAACTGTGTATTAAATTTGTGGCCTAGAGGGAAGTTTGACCTAACTGGCAAACAGGCTTTAGCTATTTCAAAGAATATTCTAAAAGCAAGTGGACTAGTCTTTTCTGTTTATTCTTTGCCCTATTTTTTTCTTTAGGAACATTTGGGTCCTAGTTTTTACTTTTCTATTGACATGTTCTAGGAATGAGTGTGGTTTTTTAAATCTGTTCACCTATGAAGGTATTCTTCTGAAATGCTTTATTTCCTTAGTTAGAGACTGAATGATTGAGGGTTATGAAGCTTCACTTTTTGGAAACTAGGCTGACTAGATTATTAAATTCAACTCTTCATCATTCACATAATGATCAAAAGAGGATATTGGCTTGGATATCACACAGTAATGGATAATCTACTCCCTGGGGCTTTGCTTTTGGTAGTGATGGCAGCTGAGTAGGAGTGGTGATGGCTAGATGGGAGCAGACTGCAGAAGTCAGCCTAATCCTCTATTAGGATAAGCCTCATGGTTAATTGAATGTTGAGTGTACAGGTTAAATCCCATTATAACAAACTCCAGGGGACTAGCCAAATTATTTTGTTGTACTGGGATTGAGCTTCATTGAATGTTGTTTGAAATAAATTAGTCTTTTTGTTTTTGTAAGAGGTGTTGGAAAAATACGTCAATGAGGCAAGTTGTTACCTATGAACCAGTGTGTTTCACCTTAATTTTTAATGCTTTTGCCTTCTGTAAAAAGGAAAAAATCTATGTTGAGCTGGGCAGATGGCTTCCCCTCTCCCCACCACCACACATCTTGTCTCTGTCTATAGAGTAGCTCCATTGGTTTATTTCAACAACCAGATAAATTGATTAATCAAGTACTACTACCACCATCAAAGCATGGTCAGAGGAAATGGGAAATTCCCTAGGTTTCCAGGTGACTGCTGCTGGTAATTTTTTTGACAACTTTTTTAAATAAACGAATATATTTCATTTTAGTGTGAACTTTTGTCATTAACAATTAAGGTAGCCCTTTACTGTTCGCCCCAATGTAGTTTTGAGACCTTTAGATCTCTATATGGTATTGTTAAGAAAGTGATGGCAATATTGTAGTCTTTAACATACTTCCATATAAATATGAAAATTTTCAGAAACAGGATTAATATACATATGAGAAAAATACTGTTCTCATGTTTGGCTGGAAATACTTTTTCCTTTCTGTTCTGTACTTTTAGATTGGTGTTCACCAAACTTTACGTATTTACTTTCCACCTTCATATCTAAGGCTCACATTTTTAGTTTGCTTAGTTTTGATTGGGTGCAGCAAGACATTTTTGAAGTCATTCTCTTAAATAGATGTTCCATGAAGGAGGGAAAATCTGAAAGGGGGAATTTCAAAGCAACCTAAACAGTGTTTTGAAAGTTCTCAAGTCTAAAGAATAATGACTGACTAGTAGGCAGGAAGCCTGAGTTGCATTGTGGTATTGTTCCTCCATCTTATGCATTTGAGAACTTGAGTACAAAGGAGGAGAAAGCGTGTGTGTGTGTGTGTGTGTGTGTGTGTGTGTGTGTGTGTGTGTGTGTGTGTGTGTGTGTGTGTGTGTGTGTGTGGTGTGTGTTGGGGGGTGGTGAGGGGAAGAAAGGGTTTTAACAAAAAAAGGTTGGGGGGAAGCTTTTAGAATAAATATTCTTTGCTCTTGTGTTTAAGTGAAATCTAAAACCAAATTATTTCTACTTTGAGAGGAAATGTTTGTATATCATAATCTAAATGTCCTAAACTGACATTTTTATGAGATCTAATTGTTACTGGCTGAAAGAGCAGCAGGATCATATGTTCTGTTTTAAAACAACTTTAATCAGAAAAAATCTACACTTGAAAACCTTTTAAGTATTTTCCTCCAGTGTTGCTGATCAGTATCATTTGTTAGCTTGTTACTTCGAAAAGAGTACTTAACTGTGAAGAGTCGAACATAATTTGCAAGCATCTACAATAAGCTTTGTGTAAATCAGTCCCTGTAGGGTAGGTCTATTTTTAAATATGTAAAACGAAGGGGTGGAGTGTATGATCTCCCAAGGTTCCTTATATTAGAATCTATAAACTTAAGGTATCATGTAGGTATGTAGAATGGCTTTTTATTTAAATTTCATTGGTCAAACATTAAATGGATAAAACTCTTTATGCTAGATAATGGTATAGAGATTAAGGCTTCTGTGCTGACTCATGCATTTGGGGACAGGATGACTTTGAGGCCCTGCCTATTGAGTGTTTTCTACCAGCAGCAAAATGTGTGTGTGTGAGGATGAGATGGGGAGAGGAGAGGGCAGGGGAGAGAGGGGGTGGAGGGACAGAGAGGGGAAGAATTTTCAACCCCTTCCTTCTGGTCTAAGAAAATGAAGTCATATTTTCTTTACTCTCAGTAAAACTGTCATCAGTGAAATGGATTATTGAATTTAAGTCACTCTGTAGAGTAGCTCTATCAGCTTGATTTTGTTTCCAGATCGGAATTTGGCAATTTTATTTGGAAGTATTTTAAGAATTACCCAGTGCTCTCTTCACCAAACTGTGTCTTTAGTCTATACATCTCTGTTCCATCTAAGCTTATCTCTCCTCTTCTACCTGCGTGGTGTTGGTTCTATTTTATAATACTTTATCCCAGCCAAGGTAGTTGGCTTCACTGCTGTCAAAGGGAGTATTTCGCTGCACATAGGAAATTTAACTTCACCAGTGAGAAAAGTTATTCTGCATACAAGTTCTGTCCATTTGTTGTCAGTGGTATATTCATATAATAAGACAAGACTATTACTATATTAACTTTTAAAAATAATTTAATCAGGAATCAAAATGAATTCAGGACACTTCTTTCAAAGTGCACAACTACCTCTAGAATATTGAAGCCTTAGGTGTATGAATCCTACATTAGTGAACCTGAAGTCATAAACTTGTCGAGTAATTGCTAGTCTTTCTTTTTTTTCCCCCACAGTACAAAAAAGCCCCCACATGTATTTTTAAAACAGACCTTGTATCACTGTTCTCTAATCCTAGAGGCCTTAAGCTTCAGTCATCTTTAATTTGCTACTGCTTGGCTGCTGCCCACACCCCCATACACATACTTAGTTAGTGTTTATTAAGCTTGTACTATTTAAGGCACTGTGAGAATTAAAAGAGGTTTTGACCTCAAGGTGCACACAATCTCAGGTACTCACATTGCTTCAGTACAAGGCAATCTATTTTAGCTGTAAATATAGGGGAGATTCAGAGGAGGAAAGGGACTCGTTCTCACCAAGTGATCACGGTGCAGGACTTTGAAGAATGAGCACAATTTTAATATGGAGAGACCATAGTTTCTGTTTGTGGGAAACCATTAGCCAAGAGCACAGAGGTAAAGACATTTCAAGACTTGATCATTTATTCAATTGAGTGATGGTATTGAATAAACTGGTTTTGTTTTTGCAGAACCCTATTGGTACATTTTTCTTAAATAAATATATTTTCATTACAATTCCTAAAAATAGTTCAGGTCCTTTCTTTCTAGATTGTTGTAATAACTTTCAAATTTGTCCCTACTCTTTAGTCTTCTCTATACTTCTACCAGTTTAATCTTATTAAACATTTTGATCACATTTTTTTGCTTAAAAATCTAGAGTACAATCCATATTCCTTAACCTAATATTTTGTTCTTACAGTCTTTTTTATTAATCTTTCACACTTTTGTTGTCCCTTGTTGCAGTCATGATTAATTTTTTCTGTCTTCTTCTTCCTTACTATCTAATGTGCTCATTAAGGTCCATCCAGCTCAGATCCACTCTGATTTGAGTAAACATCCTGGACCACAACAACTGAAAATACGATTCTTATTTCCTGTTATGAATCTTATAAATTATCTCTTTACAAGCATAGGAGTATTTATTGATCAGTAGGGCAGATTCAGTTAAATGGTCTGTTCTTTGAGGTAACGGACCAATCCTTATATAAGCTTTTAAAATCCTGTTATTTTTTTAAAAAATTATGCTAATTTTAGGTTCCCCAAAATGATTGATGGTTCAGATGTGAATGTTTCTCGAGTTCAACTCTTAAGTCACTTTTTCTGGAAATTGAGATAAAATTATAGTTGTAAGGATTTGCTTGGGACCTATGTCTCCTTCATAGTTGTCCCAGATTAATCATGTCTGGGCTCTAGAATACTTTGCTATTTCCCAATTGCCATAGGACCAGACAGTTCTGTAAATTGTTCAAATGTTTTTATTCAGTACCACTGTTCTTCAAAGAACTGTGCTAAACATTATGGGCATTAAAATCCCTTTCTGATCTAGAAGCTTATAATGTAGTTAAAAATAAGTATAATTGAAAAAACATAGTTGCAGCAACATAAATAAGTGGTTCAGAAGTTCAAAGGAAAAAAAGGCTGTTTTCAGCTGGGATTGTTAGGAAGACTTCATGGAGGAGTTAGTAGATCTAAAGGGAATTAATTGCTGTTTCTAATCTCCCCATTCTCCCCATCTTTTATTCTGTAGTGCTTAGATATAATTAAAAAATTATGTATATATAGTAAAAAAAGGTAATTTTTAATCAAAGAAGGCATAAATGTGGTAAGTACAGTTAAAGCAGTACAAAAAGCTATATGGAAAAACTAAGATTCCTGGTACCCCCAGGTCATTGGTCTTTATAGCTAACCCCTTCCCCAAAGGCTACTACTGTTAGAGGATTTTCTATGCATGTGATTATGAATGGCTCTTTTCAGTTTTTTTCCTATTCACACCCCTTTCCTCATTTATTTATTTATTTATTTTAATTTCTGCTATCATTAATCTACAATTACATGAAGAACACCATGTTTACCAGGCTCCCCCTCCTCTTTATTTTTAATTGACAAATGGGAGCACAGTGGGCTTCCACTATTTTCACTTAACAAAGAACTTGGAAAGTCTTCTATACCTCATGTTTTAAAAGGCTATGTAATATTCCAGTGTACAAATGGATGTGATATAACTTATTTAACCAGTCTTCATTGCTATTTTCAATCTTCTATTTTGAATGATGCTGCAGTTGAATGATCTGTAGATCTGTGTGTGGGCATGAATATGTTTTAGTACACAAATCTTGAAAGTGGAATTTCTGAATCAAAGGAAATGTACATTTAAAATTTCAATAGATCTTTCCCAGTTAACTCCAAAAAGGTTATGTTAAACTTATGCTCTCACCTTTTGTTTGTGGAGTGCCTGTTTCTCTTTTGTTATTAATCTTTTTAAAAATTTATCCTTTATGGTTGCTTGACTGCTTGAAGGCATGAAATCTTCTGTTGTTCATTGTTTGAGTTGGAAACTAAACTGCTTCCCATGGTGTCCCCAAAGCCTTTCATATAATGTGACCCTAATCTACATTTCCAGCATCATCTCCTTAATTCTATCTACTGTCTTATACTTTAGTTCCTTTTAAGTCGCTGTTGCTCTACCTTCCCTCTCTTTCCCCAGTAAAATTCCCTTTTCTGTGTTCTGATTCATATTCTTGGGTATAAAAGATAAAATCTACCATTTATCAAGTGTCTGCTAAACATACATCTCATTTTAATAGTCTGTGTTTTTTTTCTTTAAATAAAGTCTTATGTAAACCCTGCTCAAAATAGAAAAGGTGATTCTATTAAAGTCTACTTTCTGAGTTGAAATTTAAACTGTTTACTGGTTATAAAGGCAGTGAAAATGAAAATGTGATGGATGTAAAATTTGAAATTGGGTTACGAAGAACAGTTAACAGGCCTAAATCAATTTTTGCCTCATTTATTTCTATATTAAAATCCCACTCATACAGATATAGTTTGCAAATGTCTCAGTTCAAAAATGTTTTTTGAACTACGTAACAGGTGGACATGGGGCAAATTCAAAAGGTGCTAAAGGGCTAGAGCGCTCTCAGCTCTTTCCCGCCCATCTCCCTGTTCTATTGAAGTATAACATATTCAGAAAAATGTACAAATACAGCTCAGTAAGTTTTTATAAAACAAACACACCTAAGTAACTGGCACTAAGCAGCCCTATTTTGGACTGTATACTTTTGAAATAACTTCAGAGAGGCTTCGTATGTATATTTATAGCTACTAAGTTCTTTCTAATGTTTATACAGTATTCCATTCTATGGATATATCACTATTTGTACAGTTTGTATTACTATAAAATTGTAAATGAATATCTTCATACATATTTCTTTGTTCCTGTGTTTTTTTATAAAGATAGAAAAATTTCTGGAGGTAGGATTTTAGTCTATTAAAAAGAATGAATTTAAAATTTTTATAGATACTGTACTTGCTCCCTATAGAGGTTGATTCAGTTTACAAATCTACCCAGCAGTGCATGGAAGTGCCTGTGTCCCTCATTTCTGAGTGATACATTACATCAAAATTTTTGATTTGATAAATTTAAGAGATCTTTCATATGTTTCTTCTAGTACTTTCATGGTTTCTTTTTTGTTTTTAACATAACCTATATAATAAACTAAAAAATGTAAAAAAAAAAAAGCCAGTTAGAATATCAATCTGGTAGCATAGATTAATGAGGTGGTAGACTACACTATATTGTAACTATATATATGTTTCTTTTGGTGTGTTTAAAGATGTTTAAAATTGCCTGTATAACATTCAGGTATGCTTTTTTTATTTTTACAAATCTGCTTTATTGAGGTATAACATAATAAAATTCAGTCTTTTTAAGTGTGCAGTTTGAGTTTTGACAAATTTAAACAGTTGTGTTACCACCACCAGTCAGGACACAAAACATATCCATCACTCCAGAAAGTTCCTTCTTGTCCATTTACATTTAGTTCCTTTTTGGTTTTTTTGTTCATTCAGCCAACCACTGTTCTTTCTATCACTATAAGTTGGTTTTTTCCTTACTTTTTTTTCAACTTTAGTGAGGTATAATTGACATTCAATTAATTGCACATATTTAAATTGTAAAATAAGAGTTGTACAATTAATTTTGATTTGATGTATAGATCTACCCATGAATCCATAACCACAGTTACAATAATAAGTATCTATTACCTTGAAAAGTTTACTCGTATCCCTTTGTAATCCATCCTTCCCCCATCTTTAGGGAATTACTGATCTGTCTTGGGTTGCTAAATATTAGTTTGTATTTTTGAGGATTTTATATAAATGGAATTACACAATATATGTACTTTTCTTGAGGGGGATTGGCTTATTTCACTTAGTATAGTTATTTCGAGATTCATCCATGTTGGCATGTATCAATAGTTTTACTACTTTTTATTGCTGAGTACTATTGCCTTGTATAGGTATACCACAATTTATCCATTCACTTGTTGGTGAACATTTGAATTTGTGTCCAGTGTTTGGTTCTCAAACATAGACTTCTCTGACATTTGTGTACAGAACTTTGGATATATGCTTTTATTTTGCTTAAGTAAATTCCCAGGAATGGAATGGCTGGGTTAAAATTCAAAAATTATAAGAAATGACCACCTGTTCCTCAAAGTTGTACCATTTTACATTTCTCCGAGAAATGTATGATAGTTCCACTTGTTCCATGTCCTTACCAACACTTGGTATGGTCAGTTTTTTTTTTTTATGTAGCCATTCTAGTGGGTGCATAGTGGTATTTCATTGTGGCTTTAATTTGAGTTTCCCTAATGACTTATGATGTTGAGCACATTTCATGTGCTTATTTGCCATTGACATATCCTTTTTGGTGAAGTATCCATGTCTTTTACCCATTTTTAAGTTGGGTTGCTTAGCTTACTGAGATACTAGAGTTCTTTGTGTATTCTAGATATAAAACTTTCTTCTTTGGATAAATGTTTTAGAAATTTTTGAGTCTGTGTCCTGCATTTTCATTTTCATAACTGTTTTGGGAAGAGCAAAAGTTTTTAGTGTTACTGAAATTCAATTTATTGATTTTTGTGTTTCATAGTTCATGCTTTCTGTGTCCATTTAAGAAATCTTTGCCAAACTCAAGGTTATTAAGATTTTCTCATGTTTTCTTCCAGAAGTTTTATAGTTTTAGCTTTTAAATTTTGGGTCCATGATCCCTTGGATTAATTTTTGTATGGTACAAGATAAGGGTTGAGGTTCATATTTTGGTGTATGGCTATTGAATTTTTCCAGTACCATTTTTTGAGAAGATTATATATTCCCCATTTAATTGAATTGGCACCTTTGTTGAAAATCAAATAACCAAATATGTGTAGGTCAGATTTTCTCCTATATATATCCTAAATATGTCTGTCTTTACCCCATTCTTGAAATCAGGGCAAGTTCTCAAATTTTGTTGTTTTTTTCCAAATTGTTTTGGCTATTCTAATTTCTTTGTGTTTCTATATAATTGTTAGAATCATATGGTTGATTTCTGCAAAATTTCTGTGATAATTTTGATTGTGATTGTATTAATCAGTTGATCAATCTGGGAAGAATTGTTTTTTTAAAAATAACCATCTTCTGTTCCATGACCATGTTATATATCTTCCTATTTATTTAGGTCTTTAATTTCTCTTAGCAGTGTTATGAAGTTACCAGTGTAGATCTCACAAAGCTTATCAAATTTATAAGTTCTATATTTTAAAATGATTATAAATTTAAAATTTTGATTTCTAATAATTGTTGTTAGTACATATGAGTATGGTTGATTTTTGTATATTCACCTAGTATCCTGTATCCTTGCAAAACTCATTTATTAGTAGTTTTTACATAGTTTATGTAGATCATCATGTTTGTGAATAAAGGCAGTTTTATTCTTTCCTTTCCAATTAGTATGCCTTTTCTTTCTTTTTTTCTTTTTTTTTGCTTTATTGTAATGTCTGCTGCTTCCATTACCATGTTGGGATTTTGATCGTGATTGCATTGAGTCAGATGATTACTTTGATCAGTTTGGGACAATATCTTGGACATGTTCTTAGTGTTGGGGGTAAGCATTCAGTTTTTCACCATTAAGATGTTTAGGTATGCTCATCTGTCTCTGTGTCACTATTACTACCTCTCTGCTCCTTCCCCTTGTACTGATAAAGATTTTAGTGCTCTTTTCATGGTTTTTGTGCTTAACTGTTCTCCTGATTGTATTACCTTTTGAATGCTTCCACTAAAAAGTAATGAGAGATCAGCTTTCACAATGTTATTTTTCACATACAGTATTTTTATTTAATTATTGTGACTTTAAATTGCGTAATTATTTCCCTGGACACTTTTTCTTTCTTATTTGAAAGGAGTGACTCTTCAATTTACTTACCAGTTTACTTGACTTAGTGTAATTTGAAGGTATATATTTTAATTCTTTTCTGTCTGAATTATTCTTTCTGTTATGTTGGAATTCTGGGATATTTTGCAATTTACATCTCTGAAGTCTAGTTTAAAAAAACAGTGGAAATTTCCAGCTTAAAAAAAATTCTACTACTGGTATAATAACTGCTTTGCAGGAAGAAAGAAATATGAAAAAGAACCGCAGACGTTCTGGATGTCAGCCTGTGAAATTTTCCACGATTTTCCATAATAACATGCAGGCATGCTTATACTGCTGGATTCAGTGCAACTGCAGTGGAATTTGAAGCTACTCTATCAATGATAAAATGGCATCTGGCCAGCTTTTAGTGAGCAGTGCATAAATTCTCAGATCTAAGGTACTGTTATGTTTGTTTCATCTCTGAATAGTGTGGCCATAGCACTGAACTTGCAGAATTATTTAAAAATCTGATTCCAAAATTCCTAAGTGAATTTTGATTTCTTTATTGAGTATATTTTATTACACATCTGAGAATATGGATATATAATGTTATTCTTGTAGTTACAATGCTGTTAATACTTACAAGATTTTATACTACATTGAAGAAAGGCCAGAAAATTAAAACAGAGTTTGTAAAAGATCTGCATAAGCTCAATATTAATTTGGCGTGATTCAAAAAATATTTTAATGTCTACTTCACATTTCTGTTAATCTTTCAGAGGGTCAATAGACTTTATATTAAAACTGATGATGGTGTTTGGCTGAAATTTAAAGTCAAATGGTATTACACTGTGGTCCCAATGAGAGAAGTCTGGGGTGCCCAGTCGTGTAAACTGCAGAGCAGAGTGATGGTGAGAAGATTACAGATACATTGTAATCGCACACTTGCACCTTGTTTTTCACCTCTTTCATGGCAGACTCCTAAGAGTGACGTTAAGGAATGAAACTGAAAAAATTAGATTTTATGAATTGACCTTTTAAGCTCTTAAACATTTCTGCAATGAAGAATTTGAGTGTTCAAAGTGACACAGATCTACATTCATATCTTTGTGTATTTTAACACTGATAAGTCACAGTTTGGGGAAAAAAGGCATATAATGTGTATCTTCTTCAGGATTATTAGGTCTTAGATTTGAGCAAGAACAGCATTGTGACATAACAGTGGCCTCCGCGCCTTCTCTGTGACCTCCTCCCTGTACAGTCTCTTTCCTCCTGTGATCTTTCCTGTATCTATAACTCTTCTCTTACCCTCTTCATGCCCTTCCTCTTCTCAGCCATCATTCTATCTCCAGCTGTTTTAACCCTTTCCTCTCTGCCTAAATTTTCTTTTGGCTTATAGCCTTTGTGTGTGTGTGTGTGTGTGTGTGTGTGTGTGTGTGTGTGTGTGTGTGTGTGTGTGTGTGTGTGTGTGTGTGTGTGTGTGTTTGTGTGTGTGTGTGTGTGTGTGTGTGTGTGTGTGTGTGTGTGTGAGAATTTTCCATCCTTCAAGCCTTTCACTTTTTCTAGTTGCTCACGTTAACCAGGTCTCTCTACCTTTGGAAGGTTTCTTTGCTTCAAGTGTTGTCTGCTCCTCTTGGATTGATTTCTTTTAGTCGTCGACCCCTCAGACACATACATCCTCACTCCCTCCCAAGTCCTTTAACTATCATTTCTGTCTCCATGTTTTAATTTATTCTTCAGAGATTTGAGTGCTAGTCATGTGTCAGACTATTCTCTAGGTGTTAAAGATATACCAGTGACCAGAATGGCTATGAAAAAAAACATCATAAGGTGACTGGAAATTGGTATGTGTAGGTATAGTGGGGTTTACACTTTAGGTGGGGAGTCATGGTAACCTCTGAGAAAGTAACATTTAAGTGGGTCCAGGAAGTAAGCCTTGTGAATGTTGGGGGATGGGGAGTATTCTGTGCAGAGGGAACTCCAGTGAAAAGGCCCATTCTTTTGTGTGTTTGAGGAACAACGAGGTGGCCAGTGTGCTGGAGCACAGGGAACAAAGGAATAGGTAGTAAGAAAAGAAATCTGAGAGGTAACAATGTGGCCTTGTAGGTAGGTAGAATGTCTTCAGCTTTTATTTGAGCAAAGTGGGGAACCACTGCAGTTTTTTTTTTAATTTCAAAAAAATCTAATAATCATTTCACCACCCTCCAATTAAAGCATTTCATTTTTTATTACAAAAGTAGTTGTCTGTTCATGTGTAAAAAACAAAAAAGGACAAAGGAGAAAATAAAGAGTACCAGTAATCCTTTTAGTGGCCAAAGATTTTGTGTGTCCATCTTCTTACAACTTTTTCTTTGTTCTTGTACTCATATAAGTATACCCATACACTCCTGCCCCCTACATTGTAGGGTGGCTTTAAAGAGGTCCCTCCATCTGTTTTGTGAAAAGTGGCCTTTAAGAGGGCAAGTAGCAGGGAGACCTGTTCAAAGGTTATTACTGTAATGCAGATACAGATAATTTTGACTTAGACCTTGGTGGCAGTGAAGGTGATAAAAGGTGGTCATAATCTGTATGTATTTTGAAGGTAGAGCCAACAGAATCTTGTGATTTGGTGGGGGAGGGGGAGAGGATGGCTTGTGGAATGGGGTGGGGTGGGGCGGGGCAAGAGAAGGAGGGAGAAATCAAGGGTGACTCAAGTTTTTGGCTTGAGCAACTAGAAACCTTTGGTTTCATTTTTCTTTCTTAAACTACCCATCGAAGGTTCAGTTCTGGTTCTGTCTTATATTGTGTGTTTTTCCTGTTCATTTGAACATACGATGATTTCTTCACTAAGCTTCTAGTCTGCTCTGCCCAGCTTGGCACTTGGTACACCCCCCCACTAAGTGCTATATATAACAAATTGTTGCACTAGCGTTAGTAACCCTAACTAGGTAGTGAGCCCTCTTACTGGATCATCCTGAATTTATTAATCTGATCAGGGACTAATACTCTTTTGAGTATGGGTGGGCATTCAGTAAATGTTGATTAATTGTACACTTCTCAGGCTTGAGAATGCATATGAGAAAACCTTAAAGTAAATAAATGCCTACTTCAGCTTTGCTCTGGTATACTGGCATCTTTGGGGATGAATTGTTTTGGTAGTTTTTTTCTCAGTTATTCTTAATTTAAAAAACCCATTAAATATTTTTTATTTCTGTAAAATGTTATGCATTGTCTTGAATTCTGCAGCAGTATGAAGACTTTTTTAAAAAAATAATTAATATTTATTGTTTACTTGGTATGTGTAAAGCATCCAAGGAGGTACAGAGGAATGAGAAAATGTCCTTGCCCAGAGAGGAGTTTATGCTTTGGAGCAGACAACATAACACATGTACAAATATGTCTGCTTTATGAACACAACATTGTGTTACATTGCATTGTGATTTAATGGAAAACAACTTGTTCTAATGTCTTTACCATTCTAAATGTTGTAGAGGTTCTTTGCTCCTTTATTAAATAGCTGGACTTCTGTGCTTTGGATTTTTTTTTTTATTAAAGTATCACTGATACACAATTTTATGTTCTTACATTGGTTTTAAATATACAACACAGTGGTTCAACAGTTACCCATATTATTAAATCCTCACACTCTCTAGTGCTATCAGTATCTACCAACATAGTAAGATGTTACAGAACCATCAACTGTATTATCGGTGCTGTACTACCGTCCCTGTGACCAACCGATATTGTGATTGTGAATTATTGAGCCCCTTAATTCCCTCCCCGCTTCTCCCAGCCCTCCCAGGCCCCTCCCCCTTGGTAACTACTAGTACCTTCTCAGTGTCTGTGAGTCTACTGCTGTTTTGTTCCTTCTGTTGTGCTTTGTTTTTATACTCCACAAATAAGTAAAATCATTTGGTATTTGTCCTTTTCCACCTGGCTTATTTCACTGAGCATAATTGGGTTCTTATTTTTTGAAATAGTTTTTCACTTATTCCTAGCTGTTATTACTTGCTAACATCAAGTGTGTTTACAAGGAGATCTTCAACTACAGTTCACCCCAAATCTTTAACTAAAAGTTTGGGAAAGATGTGCTTGTACATATCATAAGGTGATACTTAAAAATATAATTTGCTGTTTCCTAAATTGTGTTTGACAAATAACCAAAATTATTATTCCTCTTTCAAATGAATTTGCTTTATTTTCAGTAACTAGAGATGATGTTATGTCCCTCCCTACACTCCTTTTCTTTTTCTTCTTTTTTTTTTAACTTTTTAAAGCCTCTGTTCTGGCTGTTTTGCTTTTACCCAAACCTTTACTTACACTAAAAAAGCTTGGATGTCCTGCTTTGCTTCCAAGACTTCACTTTGTGTCTTCTTGTTAAGATTGAAAATTTTGTCCAAAGAAAATCTAGGTATTGTTGCCTAGGTAGTGTTGTGTTTTAGTATCTTTCTTGGGTTGATTAACTTTTTCAACTTTTGGGACAATCTGTTGACTGAATTATGATTTTTGACTTTTCCATTCTTGTGCCATAGAAAGTATGTACTAATAGAATGTAAATTCTTTGAGGGCTGGGAGTTAGCTTATTTTGTTTACTGCTGTATAACTACTGCCCAGAATGGTGACATGCACATATAGTAGGTACTAAAATATTTGTTGAATGAATGAGTAGCAGTAGCACCAATTCCTATTTATTGAGCATATACTATATGCCGAAGTGCTAAGCACTTTGAATGGATTTGGTGGTATTTCCATTTTACTGCTCAATGAGTTGTTTCTGGTCCATATAGTAGTGTATGAGTGGGTGGAAAGGAAGAGGGAGATGAAGCTAGAATCTATTGAGGATGGTGACAGTCAATCAGTGCCAATCTAGTCAAATTTAAGATGCTATTGGTTATACAACACATTTTATGTACCACTAGGTAAGACAGTGTAAAACTGCCAATTAAACTAGTGGATACTTGTCATTAGCATGACCCATTCTGATTTCAAAGATGTAAAAACATGAAAAAAATTTAAGAATCTCTAGGGAATACTAGAAATTTTACATAAACTCCCATTTAACAATCATAAATAAAACCTTCTATAGGTAGTGTTATTACCTTCATTTTAGAGATGAAATGGAAGTTTATGGGTTAAGTTCACAGTTCTAAAGCTAAAGGACCCAAATTGTAGTCTCCTATTTTTCGGAGGCCATGCCCTTTTTTACCACCCCATGTTACTTCAGGAGTCTTGGAAACAAAATAGTACATTGACCTATCAACTGGCTTGAAGATTCTTAGTTGGCATGGCTTTACATGTTTTAATGGAACTGGTGTTTTCTTTTAAAATCAACAAATATTTTTCTCTTTACTGTGTGGCAGCTACTCTGTTTTTATGTGTATACAAAGTACAAGGCCTTATCTCTTCCTTTCAAGGAATTTACAGTTTATTTGGGAGATGAGAAATAAACATGAAAGTTAGATAAGTAGAGAAGATTTAAATAACATTTCAGAGAATAATGAAAGAGGTTTAACAAGGCAGTGCAGGATTAATTGCCAAATAAATTGTACAAATAATTGCTTTTGGAGTTCAGAGGAAGGAGAGATCGCTTGAGGCTGGAGTAATCCAGGGAAGGATTTAAATGAGTTCCTGGGAGATAGTTTCAGTTAGTGACATTATTTACTTACTTTAAAATCGTATTAGTGTTGGTTACAAATGGAACTGCAAACTGTTGAGCATGAAGACTTCAGTATATTCTTTTTTTCCCCTGTATGAGAGCAGAGGAACCAGCTGCCATAGAAAAATTGAAGAAATTACGTGTTATCAGGTAGATGAGGAAAGTACTCACTTTAGAAGAAAGACCTTTGGGCGAAAAAGAATAGGGAACTCCCCTTCCCTAAATGCCTGAAGTACCATCCTTGCCACATTTAAAATCACTTGTACTTTCTGAAGCATTGCCAAGGTTACTGTTGTCGTTCATAAAGTTCATGGATGAACTTCTAAAGGTTTGAAGTAAGCATTATGTCCCTTTATGTTACTAATGTTTTCTGTATTTTGAAATAGGGTCTCAGAGATGTATAGGAAACAAGAATAGTCAGCTATGTTTCGGGAGGATATGATTGGCAGTGTTTCAGACTATCTCCCTGAATCAGACACTCAACATTATTGTAAAGTGTATTGCTTGTTTATTAAAAAAATTATAATAATTTATTAGTACCATCAAAAGCAAAACTGTAAAGGCATGGCAAGCAAGAGAATTGCATTTTGGACCTTGTTGGATAATCTTGGGCATTTTACTTATCCTGGAGAGATCTGAATTACCTCATGCCTAAGGTTTTTAACCTATTTTTTAAAAAACATTTTTTAAACATTGGTAACAAAAAATTCAAACTCTACAAAAACTGTTCACAAACATATCTGTCTCTTTATAATCTATTATGTCTACTCCCTTTTTTATCAGCACAAACTGTAGCATATTAAAAACATTTTGTACCTTGTTACATCAAATAGTATATATTATATATTTTATTTTGGTATCATTAATATACAATTACATGAGCAACATTGTGGTTACTGAATTTCCCCATCTAACAGTATATTTTGAAAATGGTTTTGGTATCAGTACATACAAATCTAAATTCTTCTTTTTCAAAAATACATTGTTATTTTATTAAGGTATTGTAACTTATTTAAGCAGTTTATCATTGATGGACACCGTTTCCAGTGTTGCCATGTGACAACAGAATCCTGTAGTGAATTTTCTCCTATATATTTTCTTTTAATTTTCACTTTATTAATATTTATTTATTTATTTATTTATTTATAATTTTTTTATTTTTGAGAGGGCATCTCATATTTATTGATCAAATGGTTGTTAACAACAATAAAATTCTGTATAGGGGGGTCAATGCTCAATGTACAATCATTAATCCATCTCAAGCCTAATTCTCGTTGGTCTCCAATCTTCTGAAGCATAATGAATAAATTCTTACATGGTGAACAGTACAAAGGCATTCATCACAAAAACTTTCGGTTTTGATCACGCATTATGAACTATAAACAATCAGGTCAAATATGACTATTCGTTTGATTTTTATACTTGATTTATATGTTGATCCCACATTTCTCCCGTTATTATTATTATTATTATTTTTCATTCATTTATTTTTTTTTTGAGAGGGCATCTCTCATATTTATTGATCAAGTGGTTGTTAACAACAATAAAATTCTGTATAGGGGAGTCAATGCTCAATGCACAATCATCAATCCACCCCAAGTCTAATTCTCATCAGTCTCGGATCTTCTGAAGCACAACATACAAGTTCTTACATGGTGAACAAATTCTTACATAGTGAATAAGTTCTTACATGGTGAACAGTGCAAGGGCAGTCATCACAGAAACTTTCGGTTTTGATCATGCATTATGAACTATAAACAATCAGGTCAAATATGAATATTCGTTTGATTTTTATACTTGATTTGTATGTGAATCCCACATTTCTCCCTTATTATTATTGTTATTATTATTATTTTTAATAAAATTCTAAAGTGGTAGGTAGATGCAAGATAAAGGTAGAAAACATAGTTTAGTGCTGTAAGAGGGCAAATGTAGATGATCAGGTGTGTGCCTATAGACTAAGTATTAATCCAAGCTAGACAAGGGCAACAAAACATCCACTGATGCAGAAGATTTCTCTCAAAACAGGGTGGGTGAGGTTCTGAGCCTCACCTCTATTGATCCCCAATTTCTCACCTGATGGTCCCCCTGCGACTGTGCCTGTCTTAGGTTGTTCCTCCCTTGAGGAATCTTACCCATCTCTGGCTAACCAGTCATCTTCCGGGGCCATACAGGGAAATGTAAAGTTGGTAAGTGAGAGAGAAGCCATATTGTTTGAAAAGGTTAGCTTTTTACTTCTTTGCAGATTTATGCCCTGTGGCTTCTATGCCCAGCATTTGTCTTGAGGTATCTTTACCACTTGGAAGAATTATGATACTCGGTAATTTCGATATGAGGCACGAATTCTACTTAAGGGTTGTAATTAGGAAGGAAGAAGAAAAGCTATAGAAGTAGCAGACGCAAGAAAACATGGGAAGATTGATTATTTCTTTGACATAACTTCTTGTAGAGTAACATAAGCATGTATAGGTTTTAAACTACTAATTAACTTACTTTCAAGTCTTTTTTTTTTGAGAGGGCATCTCTCATATTTATTGATCAAATGGTTGTTAACAACAATAAAATTCAGTATAGGGGGGTCAACGCTCAATGTACAATCATTAATCCATCTCAAGCCTAATTGTCGTCAGTCTCCAATCTTCTGAAGCGTAACGAACAAGTTCTTACATGGTGAACGAATTCTTACATAGTGAATAAATTCTTACATGGTGAACAGTCCAAGGGCATTCATCACAGAAACTTTCGGTTTTGATCATGCATTATGACCTATAAACAATCAGGTCAAATATGAATATTCATTTGATTTTTGTACTTGATTTATATGTTGATCCCACATTTCTCCTATTATTATTATTTTTATTTTTAATAAAATGCTGAAGTGGTAGGTAGATGCAAGATAAAGGTAGAAAACATAGTTTAGTGTGCTGTAAGAGGGCAAATGTAGATGATCAGATGATCAGGTGTGTGCCTATGGACTAAGTATTAATCCAAGCTAGACAAGGGCAGCAAAACATCCACGGATGCAGAAGATTTCTCTGAAAACAGGGGGGGTGAGGTTCTGAGCCTCACCTCTGTTGATCCCCAATTTCTCAACTGATGGCCCCCCTGCGACTGTGCCTGTCTTAGGTTGCTCCTCCCTTGAGGAATCTTACCCGTCTCTGGCTAACCAGTCATCTTCTGGGGCTATACAGGGAAATGTAAAGTTGGTAAGTGAGAGAGAAGCCATATTGTTTGAAAAGGTTAGCTTTTTACTTCTTTGCAGATTTATGCCCTGTGGCTTCTATGCCCAGCACTTGTCTCGAGGTATCTTTACCACCTGGAGGAATTACGATACTCGGTAAATTCGATATGAGGCACGAATTCTATTTAAGGGTTGTAATTAGGAAGGAAGAAGGAAAGCTATAGAGGTAGCAGATGGAAGAAAACATGGGAGGATTGATTATTTCTTTGACATATCTTCTTGTAGAGTACCTTAAGCATGTATAGGTTTTAAACTACCAACTAATTTGCGCTCACATATTAACATAATAGGAATACAGTGACATAAACAAAGCAAATCTATAATCACCATCCATCTCCAGTGGAGCCAAGAAAACCATTTAGGCACCCTAGGCATTTGTGAAAATTTGTCTATGATATGATGGATATTGTCCAACTGTACTTGAACAGTCTGAGAGAAATCAGACAAAGCAGCCCATTTCTGGGATCTGTTCACATCCCATATGTTCTTTTAACTGTAGATAGTCTATAGTCATACGATTTTGGAGTGCTACAACTTGCACCCCTCCCAACTCCTGGTTGAGTTCCAACAGTACAGATCCGGTCAAATTCGTTGTCTCACTGTATGCACATGCCAGCCTAGACATCTCCCTCCTCATTCCTATGGCAAGTCCAGGAAACGGTGGGGTGGATGCAGCCACAACTGCAGCATCATCTGGATCCCTGTGGAGGCTTTTTGATGATCATCCCCCGGCACAAGTCCTCCAGAGAGTGCTGATGCCAGAAGCTCCTCCTCATATCGTATCTTAGTTAATTTTCTGGGTAGCCAAGCTAGGCCTTGATCTTCTGCATAGAAACAAACAGACCCTTTGCCCACACTTTGACATGCCCTCTATACCACTGTGTAAAACTCATTGGAGGTCAGCACACAGGAACTGCTCTTTTTTTTTTTTTTTATTGAGAAAGGAATATTATCAGAAAAGAGTACCTCCATAGCTGATCATCTGACACCCTTTAAGTGATCAACATTAAGGATATTTAAAGCATGCATTGATCTTTGATTTACCAATAGTTTTATGCTATCAAGGAGTAATCCCCCTTTTCTTTCTTTCTTTTTTTTTTTAATCTTTAATCTACACTTACATGAAGAATACTATGTTTACTATGCTCTCCCCTATATCAGGTCCCCCCTAAAAACCACATTACGGTTACTGTCCATCAGCTTAGCAAAATATTGTAGAATCACTATTTGTCCTCTCTGTGTTGTACAGCCCACCCTCCCCCTTCTCCCTCCCCCCAATGCATGCTAATCTTAATACCCCACTTCTTCCCCCCCCTTATCCCTCCCTGCCCACCCATCCTCCCCAGTTCCTTTCCCTTTGGTACCTGTTAGTCCATTTTTGGGTTCTGTAATTCCGCTGCTGTTTTGTTCCCTCAGTTTTTCCTTTGTTCTTATACTCCTCAGATGAGTGAAATCATTTGGTATTTCTCTTTCTCCGCTTGGCTTATTTCACTGAGCATAATATTCTCCAGCTCCATCCATGTTGCTGCAAATGGTTGGATTTTTCCACTTCTTATGGCTGAGTAGTATTCCATTGTGTATATGTACCACATCTTCTTTATCCATTCATCTACCGATGGACATTTAGGTTGCTTCCAAATCTTGGCTATTGTAAATAGTGCTGTGATAAACATAGGGGTGCATCTGTCCTTCTCAAACTCGATTGCTGCGTTCTTAGGGTAAATTCCTAGGAGTGGAATTCCTGGGTCAAATGGTAGGTCTGTTTTGAGCATTTTGATGAACCTCCATACTGCTTTCCACAATGGTTGGACTAATTTACATTCCCACCAGCAGTGTAGGAGGGTTCCCTTTTCTCCACAGCCTCGCCAACATTTGTTGTTGTTTGTCTTTTGGATGGCAGCTATCCTTACTGGTGTGAGGTGATACCTCATTGTAGTTTTAATTTGCATTTCTCTGATAATTAGCGATGTGGAGCATGTTT
Source organism: Manis javanica (assembly GCF_040802235.1). Lineage (NCBI taxonomy): Eukaryota > Metazoa > Chordata > Mammalia > Pholidota > Manidae > Manis > Manis javanica. The sequence goes on along the minus strand of NC_133160.1, from coordinate 12,052,887 downwards.
TCATGTGTCTGTTGGCCATCTGTATTTCTTTTTTAGAGAACTGTTCAGTTCCTCTGCCCATCTTTTAATTGGGTTATTTCTTTTTTGTTTGTTGAGGCGTGTGAGCTCTTTATATATTCTGGACGTCAAGCCTTTATCGGATCTGTCATTTTCAAATATATTCTCCCATACTGTAGGGTTCCTTTTTGTTCTATTGATGGTGTCTTTCGCTGTACAGAAGCTTTTCAGCTTAATGTAGTCCCACTTGCTCATTTTTGCTGTTGTTTTCCTTGCCCGTGGAGATATGTTCAAGAAGAGGTCACTCATGTTTATGTCTAAGAGGTTTTTGCCTATGTTTTTTCCCAAGAGTTTAATGGTTTCATGACTTACATTCAATTCAGGTCTTTGATCCATTTTGAGTTTACCTTTGTATATGGGGTTAGACAATGGTCCAGTTTCATTCTCCTACATGTAGCTGTCCAGTTTTGCCAGCACCATCTGTTGAAGAGACTGTCATTTTGCCATTGTATGTCCATGGCTCCTTTATCAAATATTGATTGACCATATATGTTTGGGTTAATTTCTGGAGTCTCTAATCTGTTCCACTGGTCTGTGGCTCTGTTCTTGTGCCAGTACCAAATTGTCTTGATTACTATGGCTTTGTAGTAGAACTTGAAGTTGAGGAGTGAGATCCCCCCTACTTTATTCTTCTTTTTCAGGATTGCTTTGGCTATTCGGGGTCTTTTGTGTTTCCATATGAATTTTTGAATTATTTGTTCCAATTCATTGAAGAATGTTGCTGGTAATTTGAGAGGGATTGCATCAAATCTGTATATTGCTTTGGGCAGGATGGCCATTTTGACGATATTAATTCTTCCTAGCCATGAGCATGGGATGAGTTTCCATTTATTAGTGTCCCCTTAAATTTTTCTTAAGAGTGACTTGTTTTCGGAGTATAAGTCTTTCACTTCTTTGGTTAGGTTTATTCCTAGGTATTTTATTCTTTTTGATGCAATGGTGAATGGATTTGTTTTCCTGATTTCTCTTTCTATTGGTTCATTGTTAGTGTATAGGAAAGCTACAGATTTCTGTGTGTTAATTTTGTATCCTGCAACTTTGCTGTATTCCGATATCAGTTCTAGTAGTTTTGGAGTGGAGTCTTTAGGGTTTTTTATGTACAGTATCATATCATCTGCAAATAGTGACAGTTTAACTTCTTCTTTACCAATCTGGATTCCTTGTATTTCTTTGTTTTGTCTGATTGCTGTGGCTAGGACCTCCAGTACTATGTTAAATAACAGTGGGGAGAGTGGGTATCCCTGTCTGGTTCCCGATCTCAGAGAAAATGCTTTCAGCTTCTTGCTGTTCAGTATAATGCTGGCTGTGGGTTTATCATATATGGCCTTTATTATGTTGAGGTACTTGCCCTCTATTCCCATTTTGCTGAGAGTTTTTATCATGAATGGATGTTGAATTTTGTCAAATGCTTTTTCAGCATCTATGGAGATGATCATGTGGTTTTTGTCTTTCTTTTTGTTGATGTGGTGGATGATGTTGATGGATTTTCGAATGTTGTACCATCCTTGCATCCCTGGGATGAACCCCACTTGGTCATGGTGTATGATCCTTTTGATATACTGTTGAATTCTGTTTGCTAATATTTTATTGAGTATTTTTGCATCTACATTCATCAGGGATATTGGTCTGTAATTTTCTTTTTTGGTGGGGTCTTTGCCTGGTTTTGGTATTAAGGTGATGTTGGCCTCATAGAATGAGTTTGGGAGTATTCCCTCTTCTTCTATTTTGTGGAACACTTTAAGGAGAATGGGTATTATGTGTTCTCTGTGTGTCTGATAAAATTCCGAGGTAAATCCGTCTGGCCCCGGGGTTTTGTTCTTGGGTAGTTTTTTGATTACCGTTTCAATTTCTTTGCTCGTAATTGGTTTGTTTAACTTTTGTGTTTCTTCCTTGGTCAGTCTTGGAAGGTTGTATTTTTCTAGGAAGTTGTCCATTTCTTCTAGGTTTTCCAGCTTGTTGGCATATAGGTTTTCATAGTAGTCTTTAATAATTCTTTGTATTTCTGTGGAGTCTGTCGTGATTTTTCCATTCTCATTTCTGATTATGTTGATTTGTGTTGACTCTCTTTTTCTCTTAATAAGTTGGGCTAGAGGTTTATCTATTTTGTTTATTTTCTCGAAAAACCAGCTCTTGGTTTCGTTGATTTTTGCTATTGTTTTATTCTTCTCAATTTTGTTTATTTCTTCTCTGATCTTTATTATGTCCCTCCTTCTGCTGACTTTAGGCCTCATTTGTTCTTCTTTTTCCAGTTTTAATAATTGTGATGTTAGACTATTCATTTGGGATTGTTCTTCCTTCTTCAAGTGTGCCTGGATTGCTATATACTTTCCTCTTAAGACTGCTTTCGCTGCATCCCACAGAACTTGGGGCTTAGTGTTGTTGTTGTCATTTGTTTCTGTATATTCCTTGATCTCTATTTTGATTTGTTCATTGATCCATTGATTATTTAGTAGCATGTTGTTAAGCCTCCATGTGTTTGTGAGCCTTTTTGTTTTCTTTGTAGAATTTATTTCTACTTTTATACCTCTGTGGTCTGAAAAATCAGTTGGTAGTATTTCAATATTTTGGAATTTACTGAGGCTCTTTTTGTGAGCTAGTATGTGGTCTATTTTGGAGAATGTTCCATGTGCACTTGAGAAGAATGTATATCCTGTTGCTTTTGGATGTAGAGTTCTATAGATGTCTGTTAGGTCCATCTGTTCTAGTGTGTTGTTCAGTGCCTGTGTGTCCTTACTTATTTTCTGCCCGGTGGATCTATCCTTTGGAGTGAGTGGTGTGTTGAAGTCTCCTAAAATGAATGCATTGCAGTCTGTTTCCCTCTTTAGTTCTGTTAGTATTTGTTTCACATATGCTGGTGCTCCTGTATTGGGTGCATATATATTTAGAATGGTTATATCCTCTTGTTGGGCTCAGCCCTTTATCATTATGTAGTGTGCTTCTTTATCTCTTGTTACTTTGCTTTGAAGTCTATTTTGTCTGATATTAGTACTGCAACCCCTGCTTTCTTCTCACTGTTGTTTGCCTGAAATATGTTTTTCCATCCCTTGACTTTTAGTCTGTGCTTGTCTTTGGGTTTAAGGTGAGTTTTTTGTAAGCAGCATATAGATGGGTCTTGCTTTTTTATCCATTCTATTACTCTGTGTCTTTTGATTGGTGCATTAAGTCCATTTACATTTAGGGTGACTATTGGGAGATATGTACTTATTGCCATTGCAGGCTTTAGATTCGTGGTTACCAAAGGTTTAAGGTTAGCTTCTTTAGTATCTTACTGCCTAACTTAGGTCGCTTATTGAGCTGTTATATACACTGTCTGGAGATTCTTTTCTTCTCTCCCTTCTTATTCCTCCTCCTCCATTCTTCATATGTTGTGTGTTTTGTTCTTTGCTCTTTTTAGGAGTGCTCCCATCTAGAGCAGTCCCTGTAGGATGCCCTGTAGAGGTGGTTTGTGGGAAACAAATTCCCTCAGCTTTTGCTTGTCTGGGAATTGTTTAATCCTGCCATCATATTTAAATGATAGTCGTGCTGGATACAGTATCCTTGGTTCAAGGCCCTTCTGTTTCATTGCATTAAGTATATCATGCCATTCTCTTCTGGCCTGTAGGGTTTCTGTCGAGAAGTCTGATGTTAGCCTGATGGGTTTTCCTTTATAGGTGACCTTTTTCTCTCTAGCTGCCTTTAAAACTCTTTCCTTGTCCTTGATCCTTGCCATTTTAATTATTATGTGTCTTGGTGTTGTCCTCCTTGGATCCTTTCTGTTGGGGGTTCTGTGTATTTCCGTGGTCTGTTTGATTATTTCCTCCCCCAGTTTGGGTTAATTTTCAGCAGTTATTTCTTCAAGGAGACTTTCTATCCCTTTTCCTCTTTCTTCTTCTTCTTCTGGTACCCCTATAATACAAATACTATTCCTTTTGGATTGGTCACATGGTTCTCTTAGTGTTGTTTCATTCCTGGAGATCCTTTTATCTCTTTCTATGTCAGCTTCTATATGTTCCTGTTCTCTGGTTTCTATTCCTTCAATGGCCTCTTGCATCTTATCCATTCTGCTTATAAATCCTTCCAGGGATTGTTTCACTTCTGTGATCTCCTTTCTGATATCTGTGATCTCCCTCCATACTTCATCCCCATTGCGCTTGCATTTTTCTCTGCATCTCATCCCATTGCTCTTGCATTTTTCTCTGCATCTCTGTCAGCATGTTCATGATTTTTATTTTGAATTCTTTTTCAGGAGGACTGGTTAGGTCTGTCTCCTTCTCAGGTGTTGTCTCTGTGATCTTTGTGTGCCTGTAGTTTTGCCTTTTCATGGTGATAGAGATAGTTTGCAGAGCTGGTACGAGTGATCGCTGGAAGAGCTTCCCTTCTTGTTGGTTTGTGGCCTTCCTCTCCTGGGAGAATAGCGACCTCTAGTGGCTTATGCTTGTCCGCTGTGCACAGGGCTTCTGCTACCTGCCTGTTTGCTATGGAGTTTATCTCCGCTGTTGCTGTGCGCATGGCCTGGCTGGGGCTGCTCCTCCAAAATGGTGGAGCCCTGTTGGAGGGGGTGCGGCCGGGAGGCTATTTATCTCCGTAAGGGGCCTCTGTGCTCCCTGTTGCCCAGGGGGTTAGAGTGCCCAGAGATCCCCAGATTCCCTGCCTCTGGTCTAAGTGTCCTGTCCTGCCCCTTTAAGACTTCCAAAAAGCACTCTCCAAACCAAAACAACAACAGCAACAACGAAAGAAGTAAAAAGAAAAAAAAAAAAAAGAAAAAATGCGCGATTTTCTTTGTCCTCAGTCGCCGGTCCCAGGCACCCACCCACCGGTCTTGCTGCCCTGCCTCCCTGGTATTGGGGTCCCCGTCCTCCAAGGCTTCCAAAAAGCACTCGCCAAAAAAAAAAAAAAGGGAAAAACATGCAATTTTCTTTGTCCTCAGGCGCTGGCCCCAGGCACCTGCCCACCGGTCCTGCTGCCCTGCCTCCCTAGTATTGGGAAAAATGTGCGATTTTCTTTGTCCCCAGGTGCCGGTCTGAGGCACCCGCTCACCAGTCTTGCAGCCCTGTTTCGCTGGTATTGGAGTTCCTGTCCCTTTAAGGCTTCCGAAAAGCTCTCGCCAAAAAGAAAAAAAAAGGGGGGGGAGAGATACGCGCGATTTTCTCCGTCCTCAGGCGCGGGTCTCAGGCACCCGCCCACCGGTCCTGCTGCCTTGCCTCCCTAGCACCCGGGTCCCTGTCCCTTTAAGGCTTCCAAAAAGCACTCGCCAAAAAAAAATAAAAAACCACTCTGGGAACCGGGGGGAGGGGCGCTCAGGTCCCACAAGGGCCGGGGCTTGTATCTTACCCCCTTCGCAAGGTGCTGGGTTCTTGCACGTGTGGATGTGGTCTGGCTGTTGTCCTGTGTCCTCTGGTCTCTATTTTAGGAAGAGTTTTCTTTGTTATATTTTCATAGATCTGTGTTTTTGGGAGGAGATTTCCACTGCTCTACTCACGCTGCCATCTTGGCTCTGCCTCCTAATTTTCACTCTTATTAGGAGTGAGATTAAACATTCTTTCCCCCCAGAAAGATTTAAAGGACATTTATATTTGTATTCAGTATACTCTATTTTCCTTGTCCACTTTTCTTTTGGGTTATTGGTCTTTTTCTTACTGATTGTTTTCATATAATAAAATCAGTTTCATATATTTAAACAAGTATTTACTTTTGACAAATATCTGTTCCAGACAACATCTATGCCTTTTTTTAATAGTTCAATTATGGTTTTTTGGTATATAAATATTGCTTAATTCTACATTAAAATGCCTACTTCTCCAGTGTTCTTCATTAAGTTCTTTGTAGCTCATCTTGTACATTTTTATACAAGATGAAGTTGTGCTTTTTATTAAGCATTTTGTATGTTAATACACCTAATATGTTAAACACTTTTGTTTACTGTGGTAAAATGCACTTAACATTTACAATTTTTATCATTTTTAAGTGTACAGTTCAGTGACATTAAGTATATTCACAATGTTTTGTAGCCATCATCACTATGCATTTCTATGACCTCATCATCCTAACTGGACTTAATATGATTTTAGGTAGCAATTGCAATTTATGACTTAACTATCTTTCATATATAAAAGGTACATGTGAGCTCTTCTCAACCCAGAGACACAGAGCTCTCTATCCTTGCTTGAAGGTTTTGAGAAAGATACACAGGTATAATTGGGTAAAAGTCTCTTGTACTGTGAGGATTCTCTTTTGATGCTTATCTCCGATTTAGTGTATAGATCTTCTTTTAGCAGTGTCACTCTTTTTCTTTTATATTTTGGAAAACTTCAAACATAAGTAAAAACTTCAAACATGAACTCATTACTCAGCTTCCCCACTTACCAATTTATGGCCAGTCTTGTTTTTATCTATATCTCCATTTACTCCTTCCCCTCATATTATTTTGTAGTAAATATCAGGCATATGATTTCCTTAAGATAAGGACTGGCTTTCAAAAAACATAACCACAGTATCATTATTACATGTAGAAAAATTATAATAATTTATTAGTAGTACCAAATACATGATCACTTTTCAATTTTCTAGTTCTCTCTTGCTTCTCTCTTTTTTGAAAATTAAAAAAAAAATTTTAGATTTGAATCAGACCCAGAAAAGATCCACACATTGTAATTTGGTTGGTATCTTAAGTTGCTTTAAATATAAGTTGCTCCTCCATCTCTCTTTTTTCCTTTGAATTTTGTCTTTTTTCCTTTAGTTTCTTATTGTCTATATATTTTGCTGAGTATATCTTTGTTGTTTAAATTTGCCTTCTGTATTTTTTAAATAAATTGGTAGTTGGCTCTCAAGGATCTTATTAAGGTTCAGTGATCATTTATGGTAAATGCTTTAGTTATCTATTGCTGTGTAACAAATTGTCCCTAAACGTAGCAGTTTAAAACTTAAAAAAAAAAAAAATCTTCCACAGTTGCTGAATGTTCAGAATCTGGGAGAGGCTTAGCTGGGTGGTGGGTCTCTAGCTGGCTCAGGGTCTCTGATGGGTTTCAGTGAAGGGGGCTACCTGGGCTGTAGTTACCTTAAGGTTTGATAGGGGCTGGAAGATAGGTTTTCAAGGTGCCTCACTCACACGACTCTATTTCTTGCCTGTGTATCGTCAAAGTACTGCCAGAACAAGTTATCAGAGAGAGGGAAACAGGGAGGAGGAAAATAGCAAAGCCTTTCATGACCACAGAAGTGACATATATATCACTTCTGCTCTATTGTTTCAGTCATACAGACCAACTCTGATACTTTGTGGAAGGAGACTTCTTAAAAAGTCATGATTTCTAGGAGATGTGGATCACTAGGGTCTGTCTTGGAGTCTGGCTCACAGTGGAACTACTTCCTATGTTGTGTGTTTTATCAGGAAATACCTGATGTTTGCTGCTTTCTCTTTCTGATAATAGAAACTATTGATAATCATTGACCTTCATCTTTTAATTTATTTGGGGTAGCAAATGCTAATGCTCTAATTCTGTCATTCTGTTTTCATTTAATAGCTGTTGTATTTCTATAAAGAGAAACTTTTGACCAACTGTTTGGTCATCCAGGGTGGGTTACAGTCCACATAAGAAAGGCAGAATAAATGTTTGGCTCTTTATCTTTATTTACTAGTTTTTAAAATAACAAATGGGTTTGCTAGCATTCTTCAATGGTAAAAATCATTGTTTCTCAAACTCAGATTTTTTTTTTTACTTTTAAATAATTTTTGACTTACAGAAATGTTGCAAAAATACTATACAGTGTTCTTGTTTACTCTTCATTCAGGTTCCTCTAATGTTAACAACTCTATAACCATGATATAATGGTCAAAACTAAGAAATTAACATTGGTATGGTACTGCTAACTGTATAACAGATATTACCACATTTTCTTCTATAATCTTTTTTTTACTGTTCCAGGGTCTAGCCCTATTCTTCACAAAAATTTCTTCCTTTTTTTTTTCTGAGTTGAATTTGGGTTGTGTGTATAAGAATACATCTTTGTCTTTTACATACTTTGTCTTCTCTGTTTTAGGCTTAAAAAAATTGAGATTTGTACTTTTGTCTAGCTGTTGCCTTAATATTAAAACTTTTATGTGATACACTTAGTCCCTCCTCACCCCTCACTTTTTTTGATTATTGTCTTTTGGTTTCTTACTTTGAGTATTCTTTCTCTTCACCAGCATTTGACTTAAACTAATATTCTGTATTTCCAATTAATATCTGTAAGACAACCAGCAGGTTTTTTAAATTCATTTTATTATCATTAATCTACAATTACATGAAGAACATTATGGTCACTAGACTCCCCCCTTCACCAAGTCCCTCCCCACAAACCCCATTACAGTCACTGTCCATCAGCGTAGTAAGATGCTGTAGACTCATTACTTGTCTTCTTTGTGTTGCACATCCCTCCCTATGCCCCTCCCACATTATACATGCTAATTGTAAGGCCCCCTTTCTTTTTCCCTGCCCTTATCCCTCCCTTCCCACTCCCCCTGCCCAGTCCCTTTCCCTTTGGTAACCGTTAGTCCATTCTTGGGTTCTGTGATTCTGCTGCTGTTTTGTTCCTTCAGTTTTTCTTTGTTCTTATACCCTACATATGAGTGAAATCATTTGGTGCTTGTCTTTCTCCACCTGGCTTATTTCACTGAGCATAATACCCTCTAGCTCCATCCATGTTGTTGCAAATGGTAGGATTTGTTTTCTTCTTATGGCTGAATAATGTGGTACATACAATGGATGTGTATGTACCACATCTTCTTTATCCATTCATCCATTGATGGACACTTAGGTTGCTTCCATTCCTTGGCTATTGTAAATAATGCTGCGATAAACACAGTGTGCATCTGTGTTTTTCAAACTGGAGTGCTGCATTCTTAGGGTGAATTCCTAGAAGTGGAATTCCTGGGTCAAATGTATTTCTATTTTGAGTTTTTTGAGGAACCTCCATACTGCTTTCCACAATGGTTGAACCAATTTGCATTCCGACCAACAGTGTAGGAGGGTTCCCCTTTCTCCACAACCTCGCCAACATTTGTTGTTGTTTGTCTTTTGGATGGTGGCGATCCTTACTGGTGTGAGGTGATCTCTCCTTGTGGTTTTAATTTGCATTTCTCTGATGACAAGAACCAGGAAGTTTATTCTAATTTTTATCTCTTCTTACTTTCCCCTCATTTTGTGATAGTTATGTTGTATCTACTTTGTCAAAGCATATAGCCATTACATATGATGTGCCCCTTACAGCCATCATAGTTTTGTATAGATAGATATACATTTAATTCCACCACTTATTTTTATGTTGATATGGACTTACCAGTTATCTAGGTTGTCTGAAATTCATTCTCTAATAAATTCCTCAGAAACAGCTTGTGGGAACAATATTCCTTGAAAAGGTTGCAGCCTTAATACTTGATAGCTGGTTTGGATAATAAAAAAATTCTTTTCTAGAGTGTCTCTCATTCCGTTGTCTTCTGGTCTAAGAATATTGCTGTTACAGACTGATACCAAACTGACTTTCTTTGTAAGTGGCTTAACTTTTTTTTTTCTTTGCCTGAATGTTCAAAAGGTTTTTTTCATAGTTGTCTTACATATTACTGTTGATTATTCTGACTCATTTTTTTCCTTAGGCATGTAGTAAGCCCTTTCAGTATGTAGTATCAGTCTGTCCATCTGTCCCCACCTCAAATCCCTGTTTCCCTAATCAGGTTTTCTTGACTTGTAGGTTTGCTTGCTTCCTTTTTGTTTTTGAAACCATTGCTGTGGTTTTCTTCTCTGTGACTATTCATAGGACTATACATATTCTTCTGTGGGACATATGTATCTTACATGTATGTTGGCTCTCTGTATATTGTTTATGTAAGATAAACCTCTCTACTATTTCCAGACTTGTATACCTATCCATTTAGATTTCTAATACACATCTCAAATTCAGTATGTCTAAAACTGAACTCCCAATCTTCCCTGCAGAATCATTTCCAAGAAGCCTTCTGTGTCTCATTTGCTGGTACCTTGATTATTCTAGTTGTGCAAGCCAAAAACCTGGACTCCTCTTGCCTCCATATCTTTAATGTATCTGGAATCTGGCCACATCTTAGTGCTTCCACTGAGCTAATGTCTTTGGTTGCTTGAGTTACTGTAATATTTAAACATGTCTCCCTGTTTTTTACCCTTGCCTCCTTACAGTCTGTTAATCATGTAACAGCTGGAGGGATCTTTTAAAATCCTAAGCCAGTTTGTCATTCTTTCCTCAAGAATCTGCAGAGGTTTCTGCTTTTCATTCAGAGTGAAAAATGAAAGTCTTTGTCTTGGTTTATGTATGGTCCTGTGTGATTTGCCTCTGATACAACCCTGAATTCACCTTTTATTCCTTTCCTCCCTTTCTCACTTTTGATCCAGTGCTGCTATTCCTCATCTAATAGGGGCACACTCCTGCCTTTGGGTGTGCTTTCTATGTGGAATGCTTTTTTTCTTAAATCAGTTACTTGTTTGACCAACTTCCCCATCTCTCTCTCTCTTTTTTTCCCTATTTTTTAATTGGGTTTTTCTTTTCATTATTGTTGTGTGAGTTCTTTATATATTTTAGATATTAACCTCTTATCAGATATGATTTGCAAATACCTCCTCCCATTCAGTAGGCTGCCTTTTCATTTTGATGATGGTTTCCTTTGCTGTGAAGATGATTTTTAGTTAATGGAGTCCCATGTGTTTATTTTTGCTTTTGTTTTCCTTGCCTCTGGAGTCAGATCCACAAACACATCATTAAGATTTATGTCAATGAGCTTATTGGCTAAGTTTTCTAGGAATTTTATGGTTTCAGATTTTACATTCAAGTCCTTAATACATTTCAAGTTCATTTTTGTGTATGGTGGAAGATAGTGGTCCAGTTTCATTCTTTTTCATGTGGCTGTCCCAATTTTCCCAGTATCATTTATTGAAGAGATTTTCATTTCTGCAGTGTATATTCTTGGACTCCTTTGTCATAAACAAATTGTCCACATTTGTGTGGGTTTATCTCTGGGCTCAATCTGTTCTGCTGATCTGTGTGTCTGTTTTTATGCCAAATATATTGTTTTGGTTATTATAGCTTTGTAGTATAGTTTGAAATTATGACGCATGGTACTTTCAGCTTCGTTCTTTCTCAAATTGCTTTGGCTATTCAGGATCTTTTGAGTTCCATACAGATTTTAGAATTATTTTTTTCTGGATCTATGAGAAATGTCATTGGTATTTTAATACGGATTGCATTGATCCTATAAACTGCTTTAGGTGGTATGGACATTTCAACAGTATTACTCCAATCCATGAGTATGGAATATCTTTTCATTTATTCATATCTTCAGTTTCTTTCACCAGTATCTTACAGTTTTCAGTATACAGGTCTTACACCTCCTTGGTTATTACTCCTAGGTGTTTTATTCTTTTAGATGCAGTTGTAAATGGGATTGTTTTCTTAATTTCTTTTTTTGATGTTTCATTAATAGTGTATAGAAATGCAACAGATTTCTGTATGTTGATTCAATATCTTGCAAATTTATTCATTGTTTTTTTTGTTTTTGTTTTTTTTTTTTTTTAGGAGAGCAAGTTGGAGGCTTTTATTTAGAGATAAAGCGAAAGGACGGAGCTCCTGGCTCATGCCAGAAGGGGACATGAGAGTCCTTTCCCCATCTCTTTTTAATGTCTCCAGTCTCACCCTTTTAGGCCCATTCTCACTGCTCTATTTAATACTGGAATCTCTCCCCTCATAGCACTACTCTTCTAACATACCATATAATTTACTAATTTATTGTGTTCAATGGTTGTATGTTTTTTCCTGATAAAATATAAGCTCTGTAAGGGCAGGGATCTTAGTCCTTCTTGCTCACCAGTATCTCAATACTTAGATATGTGCCAGGCATATGGTAGATGTTCATTATTCATTTGTTGAGTGAATAAATATGCCTTATATTTCCTTGAAAGGAGGATATCCTTCTCAAACTCTTTCCCCACGCCTGTCTGTGGCATTAAGATGTTTTCTTGGAGCACAGTAAATTTTTCATCTTCAAACTCTGTGGTACTGCTTTAGGGAGGTCTGTGGTCTCTGTTGACTTTATTTTAGTTCCTGGTCTGTTTAGGCTGGATCTATTTCTTGAAATCTCAAAGATGAAAGTTGACTCTGAAACTGGTTACAGATAGGGTGGTCTTTAAGGAATAGTTAACCATTTATAATGTATACAAGGAATTCCTTTTTAATTTTCTTATTCTGGCAGCCTAATAATAAAAAAAAGGGTCTGTCTTGCCAATGGGTTTCAGCCCCGGGCAAGTTCACTGTGGATTCAATGTGACCAAAGAAATGACAGTAGAATGTTCTTGGGGTGAAAGGGTTATACCCAACTTTATTTCCATGGTCAATCACTAAAATCCCGTCCACTCAGAGCAAGTCTGCATGCAGCAAGCCAGTCTCTGCCTCTGGGTCTCTCTGCCTGCACAGCCATCCCAGTCTCTGTCCTCAGCACTACCACTACTCCAGCCTCTGCTCTGCTCTCCTGCAGTCTTGCCTGTGCCACTGTGTTGCCCAGAGCACTGGGCAGAACTCTTTATATGGGTCAATAACAATGTATTGCCCACACATGTGTAGTGAGCTAGCTAACCAGAGCCAGGTGAGAATCCTGGCCACAGGAACCTTCATTTTATCCAGTTTTCTTTTCATTTACTGAGTATCCAATGGCAGTCTGAAGAGGGGGATTGTAGGTATAGGCATCAATTAACATGCAATTGAAAATTGCTTTAAAAATGGTATATGTGCATACTATTTCTTACCAATATTGTTGTAATTGTTTTGGCAAATTAGAGTTAACAGTCATCTCAAAAGGATTGTATCATGGCAGTTTATTGAGTAGCCTCCCCAAGAAAGGCTACTCTGTACTGCACACTGCTGTCAGGTATAAGATGTGAGGTACAGCAGTGAGGCCTTCAACTGGAAAACATTTTACAATCAATGAGTGTCATAAAAGGTCTCAAAAAAACCAGCTGGGTCTTAAAAAATTGTTAGTGAGTTACTATTGAGAATATTTGTTGAACAAGTATGACTTTTCTCTGGATTGGTTATAAACTTCAAAGATGTAGAAACTTTTCTTATTACAAATGCATGTTCTTGATAGGTGATAGAAAATTAAAAAGTTAAAAAAAATCACTGAGAGATAATTTTGCTGCATACCATTTCAGTTTTTAAGTATAAGTACACATGGATAGTACATAAGAAATGGAAATTATATATTACATATTATACATTACAATATGTTTGGTGCATTTTTGGAGGCTGTATAGTATTTCATTATATGAATCTATAGTAATTCAGTTTTTTGATGTTCATTAGGTTCCCCCCAACCCCTTTTTTTTTTGCTGCTGCTATAAAATAACCATTGCAGTGAAAGTCTCTCATTACTTGATGTCTTACTCAGTTGAAGTGAAACCTATTTTTCATTAATGCCTAAGTCATTATCCTCAATAAATTTGTGTTTTTTCCAAATTATTTTAAAATTGTACATATAATTAAATTTTTTTCTGGCAACTAATGAAAAGTGGAATTAGTTCTAGGAGTCATTTAAACTATACACACTAGTTAAGATAAAAATCTTCAGATATTTAATTTACCATTTGCAGTTATGAGTCTTAACTATGGTTTCTTTTTTGGTAAGTAAAACATTGGAATGTAGGTTGTTTTAAGTGAATAACCAACATGCCTTCAGCCAACTTACAGGAATGCTGTTTTGTTTTGTTTTTGTTTTTAAAGTTACTTGGGATTGCTTGAATAGCTATTTTATTAGGAAGTGTAATAGGAGAAGCTTACCATAACTTCCCCCTAATTCATTGTTAAATCAGGCAAGAATTGGTGCCATGTGCCCCTGTTTCCTGTACATAAATGTTTAAAAATTCTTGTGTGGTGCCATAGATTAATATTTTTGTTTTAAAATAATTTTAATAATATAATTGTTTTTTAATTAATGTATTATTGATATACACTTATGAATTTTTCATATGAAAAACAATATGGTTACTACATTCACCCCTATTATCAAGTCCCCACCCATACCCCATTGCAGTCACTGTCCATCAGTGTAGTAAGATGCCACAGATTCACTATTTGCCTTCTCTGTGCTACACTGTCTTCCCTGTGACCCCTCACACCATGTGTACTAAACATAATACCCCTCAATCCCTTTCTCCCTCCTTCCCACCCGCCCTCCCACACCCCTCCCCTTTGGTAACCGCCAGTCCCTTCTAGGAGTCTGTGAGTCTGCTGCTGTTTTATTCCTTCAGTTTTGCTTCGCTGTTACACTCCACAAATGAGGGAAATCATTTGGCACTTGTCTTTCTCCACCTGGCTTATTTCACTGGACATAATACCCTCCAGCTCCATCCATGTTGGTGCAAATGGTAGGACTTGTTTTCTTTTATGGCTGAATAATATTCCATTGTGTGTATGTACCACATCTTTATCCATTTATCTACTAATGGACACTTAGGTTGCTTCCGTATCTTGGCTATTGTAAATAGTGCTGTGATAAACATAGGGGTGCATCTGTCTTTTTGAATCTGAGAACTTGTTTTCTTTGGGTAAATTCCTAGGAGTGGAATTCCTGGGTCAAATGTGATATTTCTATTTTTAGTTTTTTGAGGAACCTCCATATTGCTTTCCACAATGGTTGAAGTAGCTTACATTTTCACCAGCAGTGTAGGAGGGTTCCCCTTTCTCTGCATCCTTGCCAGCATTTGTTGTTCTTAGTCTTTTTGATGCTGGCTGTCCTAACTGATGTGAGGTGATATCTCATTGTGGTTTTAATTTGCATTTCCTTGATAATTAGCAATTTGGAGCATCTTTTCATGTGCCTGTTGTGGCCAATCTTGTTTTTATTCATGGTCTGCTTTCCCTGTATTATGTTGAAGCAAGTCTCAGGTGACATATTCCTTCTTATATCTGTAAAAGTTTAGTATCTTTAAATAATAAGCACTATTAAAAATCCCCCCCAAAACATACCCCATATCTCACCTTAAAAATTCCGATATCACATAGCCAGATATGTTCAATTTTTCAATTGCTTGAAATATGACTTAAGTTTTATAGTTCGAGTCAGATAGACATGTTGCAGTTTGTTTATATACATCTTCTATGTCTCTTTTAATTTAGGCTTCTACTGCTTCTCTTATTTTCCTTTGCAATTTATTTGTTTGAAAAATGGGTTTATGTCCTGCGAAATTTTTCTGTAGTCTGGATTTTGCATCTGAGTGGTGTCATTTAGCACATTCTGCTGTTCTTTCTATTTTCTGTAAATTGGTGGTTGGATCTAGTGGATGGATCTAAAAATAGATAATTCTAAAAATATCTAAAATAGATCTAAAAATAGATAATTCTAAAAATATCTAAAAATAGGTCTATCTAAAAATAGATAATTTAAAGAGAATTTCTAGATTTGTAAACTAAGTTCTTAAGTTGGTCTGCCTGATAAAGTTGTGCAGAGTCTTCTTATTCTCCAGATGTCTTCTAACTGCTAAAAGAAAGGAATAACTCTTTTCTGTGTTGCTTGATACTGGGTGTTTAAAAAAAAAAGGTGGTGTGTGAAATGCATGGACAGTTAAAATTTTGGTGTCAGGTCTGGCTTTAAAGAGTGAATGATTGTAATGGATGGGGAAAATTCAGTCAGGTGCTTCTGAGTATGTTTCCATCAAAATCAAAATTGAAGGGAGAGTTAGCCAAATTGCTCTGTGAGAGATAATGAAAAA
Source organism: Manis javanica (assembly GCF_040802235.1). Lineage (NCBI taxonomy): Eukaryota > Metazoa > Chordata > Mammalia > Pholidota > Manidae > Manis > Manis javanica. The sequence continues at coordinate 12,037,093 of NC_133160.1, read as the reverse complement.
ATAATTGCTGATGATAGGTCACTTTTTGTCATGTAACAGATTGCAAGTGACATTGCTTTCACATAGCTGTCTCACTTATCTATTTACATAAGCACATTTTATTTACAGTTTTAAAAACAAAAAATGTTTAAGTTGATGAATACTGTTGCATTTTGGCAATAGTATATTCATTGTAGTTGGATTACCTGAATGTCCAGGGATGGGGGAGCAGAGGAGAGTAACCCCTGCTTGTGTATCTTAACAGATTCACTTATAATGAAGAATGTAATTTTAACATTTATTAAAAAAAAACCTGTAATAGCCTTTTATATTGAACAATTATATTCTAGTAATGATTGTAGTGATAATTCAGAATAAAATGTGTTTTGACACTTAAAGCCTATGATCAAATGGAATTACTTCAGTTTATATACCCCTTTTTTGCAGAGATGGGATGATCAATAAAATATTTTCAAGCATAAAATGATATTCCATTATGATCAAATACTGTGTAAGAAGAGGGATGGAAATTTGTATTCCAGGAGAAAGGAACAATTAACGTAATTTCTGATTGGTAGTGAGGGATGATGATAACCTGGGTTCCTTTCAGTGCTTAAGAGCGATGTACAGTTTATTAAAAATCCTAATACTTTTAACATACTGGACATTACTGCTTTGTAACTAGTTAAATTGAAAAATTTAAATGTCAACGAATGTTCTGGGGTTCTAGTTTTTCAGGATTCTTTTAGTAGATGAGCTGAAAGTTTGAAATACTTCAGTACTCACTCAATGTCAGGCTCTGTGTTATGTCATGAAGTGACTAGTGTGTTACATTCGTGGCTTTTCAAGGAGTAGATTCTTTAGAAAAGACTACTACTATGTCTGAAGCAAAGACATAACTTGCTGAAAACATGAAATGTAAAGAAGCTGTGTACCCACCACTCCCTTTCTTGGCAGACAAGCAGCTGGCTTTTTAGTGTGTATGTGTATAAGCAGGATTACAAATCCATATTTTATATTTGGAATTTTAAGTCAACCCTCCATTATGCTTTTTTATCAAAGTACAGGCAGGAAAATAAATGTTCTTATTAAAATGAAGAATTGTTTGACAAGTGATTAAGATTAGAATAGTGGTGATTTTGCTGAAAAATTTTAAACATTCATTCTTTAAAATTAAAAATCATTTTTTTATCTTAGCAACTAATTTTGCCCATGTAAGAAACAAAAAAGGAAAGGAAGAAATTTTGCACGGCTTAATATTTCATCGTTAAGATAACTTAACTGCTTGTGTACCCCCTTCCATGAAGAATAAATAGAAAGACTAAAATAGAAAGGATCATGTAAATATTTTTTAGAGCTAATTTTTTCATTTTTTGGCTTCAGGGAACCTCCCATTTCCCTAGGTTTTTAAATCCTCATGCACCAGGTTGGTCTTTTTGCTGAGGATGAGGCACTTTTGTGGCAATGTTGCCATGGTGACTGCCTTCCAAGTGCTGCCTCAAGGTCACTCATCACTCATATCCCTGAATACTTGGATTTTGTTAAAGAAAAATACCCACACTCTGCAGATAAAATGAAGTTAATTATCACATTGCATTACTCAATCAAATCTAGCAAAATATTACTTACAGTATTTTGTGTTGACAGTATTGATAAAACTATTTTCTTTGAATATTGAATTGTAACCTGTAACAGAAGGCTAATGGTGTATATAAATTATCTATGATTGCATATCATAATTTATTCCTTTTGTGACCTTGTTTTTAAATGTAGTGACTTTATTTTATTTTATTTTATTTTATTTTTTCGTTTGATTTTTTTTTTAAATTATTTTTTATTGAAGGGTAGTTGACACACAGTATTACATTAGTTTCAGGTGTACAACACAGTGATTCAACATTTATATACATGATAATTCTAGCTACCAGCTATGTAGTGACTTTATTTTATTCTACTTATGTTTGACTATGTCTAAGCATACCTGTCTCAGTATTTTTTTTTTTTTTGGTTCCTTAACATTCCTTTTCTTTTTGGTAAACTTAGCTTGAAGTTGCTAGTTGCATTAGTCTTGGTTCATATATGGATGATCATTTTATTTTTCCCAAACTAGATTTCAGAGCTCTATTGTCTGTTTAGCTTCTATTTCATGTACTCTTTGTCTCACAGTGCTATTAGTTTTCCTATCTTCTGGATTTCTGTCCTTCTGTATTTCTGTCTTTTAGTTAAATATGGGTGTTACACCATCAGATATTTTCATATATTGTTAGCAAATTGTTTTTCAGTGAAGGGCAATATGAAAAGAAATGCCTTCTTGGTGTTATTTTTATTTTCTTAATGAATCTTGTTCTAAGGGGAGAGGAGTCAGAGCTATATGCTTCCATTAATTAGGCTGGAAGGTGACTTTGAAATCAGAGATGAGAAATCATACTGTAAGAAGGAAAGTGCCAGTGAAACAAACAAAAAATTGCTACTCAAACATACATGGCTAGAAAATTTGGTTTTTTAACTAAGTAGAATCTAAGTAGTTGCTCTACCTTCAGGGGAATTGGATGAATTGGCTCTCACAAAGCGTTTTCATCTCTGCTTCTGCAGAGCAGACACCTTTGCAATATCTGATCAAGATACTTTACATGCTTGAAATTTCAATGAATGCAGAGCTCTATAGAGAGTATTGCAAATATGCCAGGTAATATATGCCAACTAACGTTTGTTTCATTTATGCATATTTATGAAACCAAGTATGTTATCTGATGCTATTTTTGCTAATTTATTTGGAAAAAGGAATTGATTTTAAACTGTGTAAGCTATGATGTTAGGCAGTAAGATACAGAAAAACCGTATCAGACTGGGAGTTCAGGACCCTGCACTGATCTGCCATCTGTCTTACTATATGCACTTGGCCAAGTAACTTTTTGTGCTTCATTTTCCTCACCTATAAAAAAAGGTGCCTCTGTTTTTCATTGTGACCTTCCATGATTCCAGACTCAGTGTTAATCTGTGTATTAAATTTGGATTATCTTCAGAAATGAGAATTACATATATAGTTCATACTAATATAAAATGCTGAATCTTTTCAACTAATTTATCTGATTTTTGGATGTAGGTCTATTTTGTTGCCTTAGGTGACATTAAAGTGATTTTGTGTTCTAGATGCACATTCAAATTATCTTGAATGGAAGGGAAGAAGAGTTTGAGTGACTGGTTAGGTGGCAGATAATTAGCAGTTTTTATAATATTGTGACTAACTCCACAAAGTTAGACTTGACCATTGAAATAGAAACTGAAAAAAGTCAAATAGAAATTGATTTTGAACATCTTTTTTCTTTTTTTTTACTGAAGGATTGTTGATATACAATTTCATATGGGTTTTAAATATACAGAAACACAGTGGTTCAACAGTTACCCGTATTATTAAATTCTCACCCCCCACTAGTACAGTTACTATCTGTCGACATAGGAAGATGTTAACAGAATCATTGGCTGTATTCTCCATGCTGTACTACTATCCTTGTGACTGACTTACTGTGATTGAGAATTTTTGTACCCCTTTATCTCCCTCCCCCTCCCCACCTCAACCCCTCCCCACAACCACCACTAGTTACTTCTCAAGTGTCTATGAGTCTACTGCTGTTTTGTTCATTCTGTTTTGCTTTGTTTTTAGGTTCCACAAAGAAATGAAATCATATGGTATTGGTATTTGTCTTTCTCCACCTGGATTATTTCACTTAGCATAATAACCCTCTAGTTCCATCCATGTTGTTGCAAATGGCAGAATTTCTTTTCTTTTTAATGGCTAATATTCCATTGTGTATATGTACCACATCTTCTTTATCCATCTGTTGATTTGAATATCTTGACTAGACTTTTTCAGTGAGGCAGGAGAGTTAATGTGAAATATATTTTTCTTTGAAATTTTCCTTAACATTGCTCATTCCATACCACAAGATAGCATTAATCTCAAAAGATAGTGTACATTCATGTTTATTGTTTATTAGGAAAAATATAATGAGTTTTAAAATTATTTACAATATGTAGAACATATGAGCAAAACGTGAAAGCTATTCATTGTTTGTATTGGATCTTTTTAAATATACTTCCATGTATATATAAACACGTTTTTACTTTATTAGACCATATTGTGCTTATTCTGCCATTTTGTCTTATTCTGTCTTTTGTCAATATGTGGGAATTTACTTCATTTAAAAAATAAGGATCTAGTATATTCTAATATTAAACCAGATTTTTATTGATTAGCTGGCTGCCACAAAGAACATCCTTTTTCTTCCATTTTTACACACTTGCGCAGACATTTCCATAGAACAGATTATGTCAAATTTCTGGGTCAGAGTGAAATCCTTAATTTTTGGATAGCTATTTCAAAATTATCTTCTAGAAAGGCTTAAAAGTTTACAGTCCTGTGAACAGTGGCACCTACTTTTCATGTGTGTTTTCTTCTAATGATGCTTTTTTAAAAAAATTTGTTTATTGAGGTATAGTTGGTACACAATATTATATTGGTTTCAAGTATACAACACAGTGATTGTACAGTTACAGACATTATTAAATCCTCACCCCAACTAGTGAAGTTACTGTCTTTCAACATAGGAAGATGTTACAGAACCACCAACTAGTTTCCATGTTCTACTTCCTTCCCTGTGAGCAACTTATGATTGAGATCTTTGTGCCGCTTTATCCCCTTCACCTGTTTCACTAATCCACTCCAACCCCTCCTCCATGGAAACCACCAATCACTTCTCAGTGTCTATGTGTGCACTGCTGTTTTGTTCATTTTTTTTAAGATTCCACTTATAAGTGAAACCGTATGGCATTTGCTTTCTCTGCCTGGCTTATTTCACCTCGTATAATACCCTCTAGGTCCATCCATGCTGTCACAAATGGCAGGATTTCTATCTTTTTATGGCTGAATAATATTCCATTGTGTATATGTACCACATCTTCTTTGTCCATTCATCCGCTGATGGACACTTTGGTTGCTTCCCAAATGATGCTTTTATAGCTTCCATTTATTGAGTACCCACCTTGTGTTAGGAATTGTGCCAGGTGCTTAATTTAACCTTCTCTATAATCCTGATAATCTGGTAAAATACTGTTTTCATCCCCATTTTACAGTTGAGGAATTTGAGGGTCAGAGAGGTAAAACAACTTCCTTGAGGGCACATAAGTAGTAAATGGCAACCCTGGGGTTTAATCCCCATCTCTCTGAATCCAAAGTCCTTGTTTCTATCTAAAAACAGTGTCTCTAATATTGCTAAGGTTGAGAGAACTGTCTTTAGGTACACAGAAAAAATTTAGAATATGCATATTTTCCTTTAAAAACAAGTCATAGCCACACAATACATTACATGTATAGTGCTTTAGATCATCCATAGCCAAAATAACATAGATAATGAACCTTATTAAAATAAAGTATATATTCCTGATTCTGGCCTTTAGGTGTTTCATTTTTTGACTTTGGATATGTGTCTCAGTCTAAGTGGTGGTGAGGTTAGTCAGAGGAACCAATGACCATAAACTGGAAATATGCTGCCAGTTCATAAACCTACTCTAGTTTTGGGAAGATTTGACTATTAGTTTGCTAAGGCTGCCAAGAGAGTACCGCAGACCAGGAGTTTAAATAACAGAAATTTGGTTTCATGCAATGCTGGAGGCTGGAAGTCCAAGATCAAGATACCTGCAGGGTTGCTTTCTTTGGAGCCTCCCTCCTTGTTGGGTTGTGCCTTCTCTCTGTCTTTACATTGTCTTCCCTCTGTCTACATTCCCTCCTGTTAAAGGACATTAGTCGAATTGTACTAGGGCATGCCCTAATGATCTCATTTTAACCTTAATTACCATCATAAAGGTCCTATCTCCAAATACAGCCATATTCTGAGGTGCTGGCATTTAGGACTTCAGCACAGGAATTTTGGTGTTTGTGGGGGGAGGGGACACACAATTCAGTCCCTAACAGGCCATATTATATTTGTCTACCAAATTTAAGGAGTTTGGAGTCTGTATGTTTGTAATGCTTAAGCATGATTTTAAGTGCTTTTTATAAATTTGAAGTGACTGATTTTTTAGTGTCTTGAAAATATGAAATACTTTAACTGTTTTCCTGCTTTACTGAAAACATGGTTAGCTAGTAATTATAATAGCTCACTTTTATAACAAGAAAATTACTTCTTTAGGTGGGTAGAAGAAGTATTCATTGTTAGAAAAGAAGCTAAGGGAATGAGAAACAGTACGAGGAAAAGCCTTAACTCTCAGAATGTAACTTTTGCTCTAAAATTCTTCTATCATAAAGTAGTACTATTGAGCACTTGATGTATCAGAATCTGAATATTTGCATGTTTTCTGTAATTCTCTTATATAATGTTGTGATGCTCAAAACTGTAAGATATTTTTTGTCTGTTTTAGGATGAGGCCCTCAACTTCACAGATTAGTCTGTCTGTGTCCAAAGTTTGTAATCTTTATTGCCTTTTTTTCTACTTACTTGAGATTTGTCATTTTATGGCAAGATTTTTCTACCATATTATACATGATTTCATCTTTTTTGGGACAGGTTAGTTTCCTCACACACCATAAAGAATGGAGGAACCAGAGGTTTTCTCTGTGGCGGAATTCAAGACATTCCTGTAATAGAAAACTGAAGGAAGGCATTTGGTGTTTTATAGCATGACATTAAGTCATAAGTGTGTGTGTGTTTTAAATTCCAGAAAACTGTAGTAGCTGTGTTGGCATCCTTTAATTGTATTTTAACCTCTTGAGTCCAAGAGACTTCTGTCAGTATTGCAGATTATTTGATGGCAGACTAATTCTTGTGTTTAGTGTTTTTACTTTCTTTTCCTTTGTATTTGTAACCAAAAAAAAAGATAGTCCTTTGTGTAGTAGAATACCTTCTTCTGAGAGAATTTCTCAAATGTAATGAGATTTTATGTAAAATTTTCTTAAATACTGGCAAGCAGCTTCCATCTTGACCTTTTTGTGGGGAATGATTCTTTCCTTCAAAATATCTGAACATCCTTTATAGATCATCTATATGGATTTTTCTTTCCTTCATTTAATCAAAATGCTTTGTCAAGTATTGTGGCTAAAACAATACAGACCTGGGCTCTGCTTTGAGGAGGGTGAAGAGCAAGAGGAGAGGCAGTTACTAGGTGATAAGCACAATGGGGATTTTCAAAGGTGTTAATTATAGATAGAGCACAGTGGAGGAACATATCGTGCCTAATTTGGAATTGGGAGGGTGGACTGAAAGAGACAAAAATCGAAGCATCTGGGTAACTTTTCAGGAGTGTTATAAGGCATAAATTGGAGATGGGTGGTGGGGTAGGTAGAATAACATTCTGACCAAGAGCTCCTTGTGCAAAGACTGGGGAGTAGTTGGAGTGTTCTCTGGGAAATGGTCAGTTACTTAGTGTGGCTGGACCGTTAGGTACAAGCTCTTTAAAAGTGAGCTGAAAAAGCAATTTGAATTTTATAGGCATGAAAGAGTTTAAATAGGGGCATGGAAAGATTGCCTTGATTCATCTAAGGATTAAGTAGAGAATAAGGTAGACTTTTTGGAGAAATCAGGGAATATGTGCTATCTGAATTACTAAAGGGTGGTAGTAATAGATAGGAGAAATGGATAGGTTTGAGGGAGACTTAAAGCTGATGATACCACGGGATGACAGATGTGCAGGACAGGAATCTTAACATCTTGTGTCTCAGAGTTCCTAGTTTGCTTGTGGTAGTCGTTTAGTAACTATTTGTTGAATGAATAAATGAATAAAATAGGTAATTTTGGTGAACAGTTTATAAGTCCTTTTCTCAGTTGTCCATGTTTTTAGACATCTGGATATTGCTGTTATGGGAATGTAGTGGTGGAATTTCACATAAGTCTGTGTAAAAGCTGCTGAAAAACAAATTGTCAAATTATTTCCTCATATTTCCCCCTGAAGTCACGTAAGTGGCAGACTTCCTGATAGGATTTGGATCTTCTCAATTCAGGTGTTCTTCCTGGGTATATTACAGGATACTTTTTTCTTTTGGCAATATAAGAAATATTTAATTGAACCATATTAAAGTTTCATATAAGCCCCTTGGAAGGCTTTATTTGGTATTATTTTGTTTTTAAGATAATAAATAAAATCTTAACTCTAACTTAACCTCATTGGTTTATTTTGAGAAATGGTATTTGTTGGGGAAGAATAATTTTCCTCTACCCTTCAAGGTTCTTTTGGGTGGTCTAAGAAGTACGTTGATAGACAGACTAGCAGGAGAAAATCAAATTTAATTACATAGTAAGGGGCTCCAGAAGAATATGAGGCCCACAGGCAGGCAGGTGATTGAGGTTTATATGCCATTCAGAGTTAAGGAGCTGGATTATGGGATCTGGGACTTCAAAGGGAAGGAAGGCAATTCACAGGAAGGTGAAAAAGGGTAAGGGTAAGTATTTGGTAAACAAGTGTTTGCTGGGCCATATAGAAACAATGGGATTTAGAGAGTGAGTAATTTTAGCAGAAAAGACTGCTAAATTCTTCCCTGTCCACCACACCTACTTCATATTATATAGTGATGTTATCTATGGTGATAGCTATTTTCTGGAGCAGGTCCTCTATCTAAATTCTTTTAGGAGGTAAGGGGGAAGGTCGAAGGTTCTTCCTGAGCCTCCTGTTTCTTAAAAATAATCAGCTTAAAATAACCCACATGCCAAAGAAACACATTTTGGGGTGGCACGTTTTGCTACCCTACAGATTGAATTGGTAAAATTTGTTGTCACTTTAAAAAAATCATGCAACAGATTGACTCAGTGGGTAAGCAGGAAGGATGAGATAGGAAGGATGGAAGTGTTCTTCAAATTGGGATGTGTGAGATGGATTTGCTCTAGTCCACTGCTAGTCACAAGTGTAGTCTGCCATCCTGCAGTATTTATATTATGTGGAGACATTATAAGTGCAAATTCTTTTTTTTTTATTATTAAGGTATTATTGATGTACACTCTTATGAAGGATTCACATGAAAAAACAATGTGGTTACTACATTCACCCATATTATCGTGTCCCCACCCCATGCCCCATTGCAGTCACTGCCCATCAGTGTAGTAAGATGCCACAGAGTCACTATTTGCCTAGAAGTGCAAATTCATTAGCTCCACCCCAGGCCTACTGAGTTGCAGTCTCTGGGGGGTGGGGCCCAGGAATTTAACAACCCCTCTCCCCTGCCAGGGGAATCTGTTCTCAAGACTTCGAGAAGCACTGTTCTAGACTACATAGGAAGGGAGGATCAACTCAATCAATTTCCTCTTTTTTCTTTAAAAGTATGATTAACTCCTATGTTTAGGAGCCATATGTTCCAGGACAGTCCTAAAAAAGGTTTCCTCTCTCTATAGTAGTGATTCTGAAACTTGAGAGCACACCCAAATCACCTGGATGCATACAGCATAGATTGCTTGGCCTCATCTTCAGTGAGTCTAAGATTCTGGCATAAAGTTTAAGAATTTGCATTTCTAAGTTCCTTGGTGTTGGTCATGAGCTGCTGGTTTGGGGCCCACAATGGAGTAACCACCGCTTTGGGACAAATGTAGTAATAAGGGAAGTACAGCGAACATGGAGTAGAGAGATGGTGGTGGGAGGTTCTGTTTCTGGCTGGATCTTGTCTCCAGGTAATGTTTTTGAAGACCCAAAGTTCTTTTTTTTTTTTTTAAATTTTGCTATCATTAATATACAATCACATGAGCAACATTGTGGTTACTAGATTCCCCCCATTATCAAGTCCCCACCACATTCCCCATTACAGTCACTGTCCATCAGTGGAGTATGATGCTATAGAGTCACTAGTCTTCTCTGTGCCATACTTCCTCCCCCTGTTCCCCCTACCCCCCCAAGTTATGTGTGCTAATCATAATGCCCCTTATTCCCCTTATCCCTCCCTTTGCACCCACCCTCTCCAGTCCCTTTCCCTTTGGTAACTGTTTGTCCATTCTTGGATTCTGTGAGTAAGACCCAAAATTCTTTATTATGAAAAATAGGGGATGAAACCATACTTGTAATATCCTTTGGTTGCATAATGGAAAAGCTTAGTTTTAGGTAGTTGTTGGGTACCTATTTTCTACCTGTGTGTCCTTCCTGGTCCCAAATTGCAAAATAGTTGTTACTTGGTAATTTTAGAATAGAAATTCATTACAGTGATTAGTACAATTGAAATTTTGGGAAAGGATAGTACAAAAAACATGAACTCAGAATTCAGGCTATTTTGAGTTCTGATTAAATCCCTCTTCCATCAGTTGTGAGACCTTGAGCAAGTTATTCCTAACCTACCCAAACTTTCGATTTCTTATCCATAGACAGTGAAATGCTGTGCACCCTAGAATCCTAGTAGATGTTTGTTTCTTTCCTTCTTTTTATTGTAGGACCTAGTTTAAAAGAATTTAAACATTTTGTTTCTCTAGGTTCAAAATGGTGAATGAAAATACTTGGAGGGACAAAAAGGGTAAAAGTGGTTGGGGATTAATTGTATATAAAACAGAATCTTTCCTCTAATAAAGTCAGTTAATCTCTATGGTGCTACCTAAATTTTCATAATCTAGATTCCAATCTAAGGCATTTATGGAAACACTAAATAAATCCTTTTAGTCAAGTAATGTGTCCTATATTTTGTATGAATATAAACTGTAGGATATAATAAAATAGTTATAGTTTTAAAAAAAAGTTCATACTTCATGGTAAATGATGTGGTAGCTGAAAAGATTTCAGGCAGATTACACAAAGTATCAAAACCTATTTTTAATATAATAAAAAATGAATGTTAGGTGGTTTATGGGAATGCAAGTTTGATTTGGGTTACTCTGTTAGGGGAATATGTTGGATGGTAAGTAATTGTACCTGTTCAATATCATTGAATTGAGGTTGTCATTTTTTAATATTATTAGTTTGCTGGTGCTTTTCATTGATTATCTTTGATAAGAAAGAAGGTTCTGATTAGAAAATTGGTTATAAGTGGTTTTTAATAACTCCTTTTTTTATTTAAAATATTGGCTTAGGACTTAGAGAATTGAGTTATTTGGTGGGCTTTCACCTGAATGAATCTAATTAATAGCTCTAATGTAGCTAAATATCAACAGATTGGCTTAAATCTGCTTAGAATATTTTTGTTATATTAGAAATTCCCACTTTATCACAGATGGAATCTTAGCATACTTGCAGTTGTGCTTCATCAGAGTGGACATATCACAGCTTTTAGAATCTTTCCTTTTCTGTGAAAAGAGACACTTTCCTGATGTGTTTATATTATTGTAATTCATAATACTGTAAAAAGACAAGTGTCATTGCTTTATTTGCTACTTATGCTCTGTACAAGTCTCTTGGTGATGTAAATTTTAAGTTCTGAAATGAGATTTATTAGTGTCTTTTGAAAGCCTGAATATACTTCCCTACTGTAGTGCTTGAAAGAACTGTCTATTTGCAAACTTATGTATTTCCTAAGACTTGTGCTAAAAGTGGTGTTTCCTGTTTATGCATGTGTCTGAAAAGATATCCATGTAATAAACAGTGCCTTAAAGTACTCACTTGGTAGTTACAGCCTTTGTCATTATTATGAATTGTCAAGGTCATTATTTTTTTCCTTCTGTGTAAATCAACCCAGCTATTGTCAGGTTATGGATAGGAGTAAGTAGCCCTCTGGGAAACTGGCTTAAAATATTTTCTTCCCTTATTGATTTTAGCTACATGTTGATATTTTTGGATCACACACAGAAAATACAAAATTGCTTCATAATTTCACAAATTAAATTTCTTTTTGGTAGGATAGCTCTGAGGTTTTTGTGTGAATCACTAACAATCTTTAATTCTGTTTTGGTAACATTTGAAATTTTTATTTTCCCACTGCATAACAGTCCTGAAAACAAGTTTATTGGAAGAGATTTCCATTGGAAAATTAATTTCTTTGACAAGTCAAAAACTCATTACAGTATATTCAGGTTGGTACACAGTAGACAGTTGATAAATGTTTTCAAGTTGGTGAATAAAAAAATCTTCAATTTTTAATGCAGATGATACTACAAAGACTTAGGATAGTTGTATGAGAACTTTAAAGAAAAATCTTCCATATTGAACTAAGTTTAAATTTATCATTGAAGCAGGTTTAAATTTATAATTGAGAACCAACATGTTTAATTAATGACCCAGAGATTGCATTAAGTCTGTGATGAAGGATTTTTATGTTACTTTTCCTTTTGAGAGCGCATTGGGTGGCATAGAAGTGAGCATATGGTTTAGAAACTCTGCAGCTTAATTTTTGAAAGTTTTATATAACTCAGATATAACAATATTACAAAACTTGATTACTTAATTTGTATTAGATATCTACTTGGTAAAATAGTATATATCTTTGCAATTCTCATGGTTTAAAAAAATTAATACACTTTAGTTTTTGAAAGTCTTAAATTTACAGGAAAGTTGAGTAGATACTACACAGAGTTCCCACATACACATACTCCTCACCCTACCTCCCCTGTCTTTCCCCTGTTAACATTTTGCATTAGTGTGGTACATGATACATTTGTTATAATTGATGAACCAGTGTTAATTCCATAGATCACATTAGGATTCACTCTCATTGTGTTGATAGTTCCATAGTTTTTGACAAATGCATAATGTCACATATCCACCATTATAGCATCATACAAGATAGTTTCACCTCTCCTAAAAGTTACCTCTGCTCTATCTATTCATCCTCTTTCCCTCCCTCTGAACCCCTGACATCCACTGGCTTTTTTACTGTTTCTGTAGTTCTGACTTTTTCAGAATGTCATATAGTTGAAATGGTATAGTATGTAGCCTTTACATAAATGGCTTTGCTTAGTAATTTGCATGTAAGATTCCTCCATGTCTTTTTGGCTTGACCACTCATTTCCTTTTATTGCTGAATAATATTACATTCTATGGATGAACCATAGTTTATCATTCACCTATTGAAGGACATCTTGGTTGCTTCCAGTTTTGTGAAATTATAAATAAAGCTGCTGTAAACACTTCTATGTAGGTTTTGCATGGACATGTTTCAACTCAATTGGATAAACACCTAGGAATGTGATTGTTGGATCAAATGGTTAAAATATGTTTAGCTTTGTAAGAAACTGCCAGACTGCTTCTAAAGTGACTACACCATTTTACGTTTGCCCCAGTAATGAAGGAGTTCCTGTTGCTCAGTATTCTCACCAGCATTTGTTATGGTGGGTTTTCAGATTTTAGTCATTCTAATAGATGTGTGGTGATGCCTCATTTTAGTTTAAATTTCTAATTCCCTACAGACATGTGATATTGAGCATCTTTTCATATACTTAGTTGCCATCTGTATATCTTGGTGAGCTGGTTTGGTTAGATTTTTTGCTATTTTAAAAACTGGGTTTTCTTATGTTACTGTTGCATATTTTTGTTGTTGTTTAAGAGCTGTTTGTGTATTTTGGATACAAATCCTTTACCAGGTACATGTTTTGCAAATACTTTTTCCCAGTGTGATTTCTCCTTGTCTTGATGTTTTTGGGGGTTCTGTGGTTTAATTTTTTGTTTTAAATTGAAGTATCATTGATCTACAATCTTTTGTTGGTTTCAAATGTACAACACAGTGGTTCAACAGTTACCTATACATATTAAATCCTCAATCCCTCTAGTGCTGTTACTATCTGTCAACATATAAAGATGTTACAGAGTCATTGACTATGATCTCCATGCTGTACTACTGTCCCCATGATCCCCATGACCAATTTATATTGTGATTGTGAAGTATTGTGCCCCTTTATCTTCCTCACCATCCCTACCCACCCACCCGAAAGCCTTCCCCTTGGTAACCACTAATTGCTTCTCAGTGGTGGTGTCTACTGCTGTTTCATTCATTCCGTTTTGATTTCTTTTTATATTCCACAAATAAGTGAAATAATTTGGTATTTGTCTTTTTCTACCTGGCTTATTTTTCTTAGCATAATACCCTCTAGATCCATTCATGTTGTTGCAATGGCAGGATTTCTTTTCTTTTTATGGCTGAAAAATATTCCGTTCTGTATAGGTACCACATCTTCTTTAGCCATTTATCTATTGGTAGACACCTAGGTTGCTCCATATCTTGGCTAGTGTAAATAATGCGGCAATAAACAACAGGGGTGCATATATCTCTTCGAATCAGGGATTTTGTTTTCTTTGGATAAATTCCTAGAAGTGGAATTACTGGATTGAATGGTATTTCTTTTTTTGGTTTTTTGAGGAACTTCCAAATTGCACCAATTTACATTCCCACCAACAGTATAGGAGGGCTCCCATTTCTACATCCTTGCCAACATTTGTTATTTCTTGTCTTTTGGACAGTGGCCATTCTAGCTGAGCTGGTGTGAGGTGATATCCCATTGTGGTTTTATTTTGCATTTGCCTGATGATTAGCAATGTGGAGCATCTTTTCATGTGCTGTTGGTCATTTGTATTTCTTCTTTGGAGAAATGTCTGTTCAGGTCCTCTGCCCATTTTTTAATCAAGTTATTTGTTTTTTTGGGTGTTGAGGAGTATGAGTTCTTTACATACTTTGGATGTTAACCCCTTATCAGATGAGTTGTTCATGAATATAGTCTCCCATACTGTAGTGTGCTGTGCCCTTTTGTTCTGCTGATGGTGTCCTTTGCTTTCCAAAGTTTTCTAGTTTGATATAGTCCCACTTGTTCATTTTTTATTTTGTTTCCTTGCTCGAGGAGATGTGTCCAGGAAAAAATTGCTCATACTTAGGTTCAAGAGATTTTTGCCTGTGTTTTCTTATAAGAGGTTTTGGGTTTTGTGAAGTAAATCCAGGTCTTTGATCCATTTCGAGTTTGCTTTTGTATGTGGAGTTAGACAATAATCCAGTTTAATTCACTTACATGTTATGTAGCTGTCCAGTTTTCCCCACAGCAGTTATTGAAGATGCTGTCATTTCCCCATTGTATATTCATGGCTCCTTTATTGTATATTAATTGACCATATATGTGGGGGTTTATATCTGGGCTCTCTGTTTCATTGATCTGTGGGTCTGTTCTTGTGCCAGTACCATACTGTTTTGGTTACTATAGTTTTGTAGTAGAGCTTGGAAGTCAGGGAGTGTAATCCCCCCAACTTTGTTCTTCTTTCTTAGGATTTCTTTGGCTATTTGGGGTCTTTTGTGGTTCCATATAAATTTTGGAAGTATTTGTTCTAGTTTGTTGAAGAATGATGTTGATATTTTGATAGAGATTGCATTGAATCTGTAGATTGCTTTAGGCAGGATGGCCATTTTGACAATATTTCTTCCTATCCATGAGCACAGGATGTATTTCCATTTACTGGTGTCATCTTTAATTTCTCTCATGAGTGTCTTATGGTTTTCAGACTATAGGTCTTTCACCTCCTCGTTAGGTTTATTCCTAGGTATTTTATTCGTTGATGCAATTGTAAGTGGAGTTGTTTTCCTGATTTCTCTTTCTGCTCATTTGTTGTCAGTATATAGGAATGGAACAAGTTTTTGTATATTAGTTTTGTATCCTACAACTTTGCTGAATCCAGTTATTCTAATAGTTTTTTGGTGGAGTCTTTAGGGTTTTCTATGTGTAATGTCATGTCATATGCAAAGAGTGCCTTGTCTTGATTTGTGGTGGTGTTTAAATTGGTAAATGAGGGTAAGGGATTGTGTTTGGGATCTTCTTTAGGTAAAAAGTAGGATTTTATATTTCAAATGTAAAACAAGGTTTAAGAATGCTTTATAGATAAACAAACTATAACCTTGTCACATCCCTTTCATTTTGTGATTATAAAAGCAAAAACTTAGATTCAGTACCTGCACTTTGTGGGGAGGAATACTATAGAAGTGATGTGGTTTCAGTCCATTTGATCAGGGGACACATACTGATTAGCTCCATTATTGACAATACTAACTTTGATCATTTGGTTGAGTGGTCTGCTATTTTTTCCATTGTAAGATTATTTGTGGGAAGATACTGTAAAGTTTCCTGTGGGATTTAGAAGTTTTGAGGCCGTGATTATGGAACTATTCTTTTACGGCTTAAATTAATACCTGTTGGTTTTAGCTTCCATTGGTGATGCTTGCCTCCTTAATGAATTAAGGTGATTTTGCCAAATGGCAATTTTCTAGTTCCATCATCCCATCTGTATGTACTAGTTGGCTTTTTTACTATAAGGAGGAGCTTTCCCTTTTGTAGTATTTTCATATTGTGGATTATGAATTTTTAGTTTATTCAGTAGGCTATAATCCTTTGTCGTTGTTATCTTGGTGCTCAAATTGTACCATATTCGTCCAGTTGATGACTAACTTTTTATGTTTTTTTTTTATATAGAATCTACAAAAACATGCTAACTTTTAATGTATTTAAATGTATAGATTTCTTTAGGCTTCTGGATTTTGTGTTATAGTTAGTGGAAACCCCTTCTTGCCTTAACTTGGACTCCCCACTGTTGATCATCTGAATTCTATGGTGTTGTAACCTTTGCTTCTCGTCTTTTGACCATTCCATTGCTTCTAAGCACCACTCTGCAGAGTAGCTGGGAATAGAGAAAAAGGGTACAGAGAAGCCTATTGTGAAATACTTACTGTACATAGCCAAAAACACAACATTAAGGCACAACGCATGTAAAAATTTAACCTTCAGAAATGGAAATCCCTAAGTGTATTTACACTTATCCTCTTCAAGTAGTGTGCTAAGTGTGTTTAATATTAATGATTCAGGACATTAGAAGCATTATTATTTTTTGCTGTGGGTGAAACCTCTTGTATCTTCCAAATTAACCAGAGTTATTTCTCTTTTGGCTAAATAGACTCTGGAGTCTAGATCATTTTAAGAGTTTTTGTGTTTGCTTTTTGTTTTTTTCCTATTTTCCTTCATTATTGTTTGCCAGCCATGTACTTTCTTGCTGTTGTCAATACTCAATACTTTATTGCTTCTAATAGTCTCTTTTAATTTGCGGTTGGGAAATGAGATACATACAACTCTGATAAGCTGGGTGTAAATAAGAACAAATAAACTCAAGTGTGATGCCCTGGGAGTGTCTCTTAATGACTGGGTAGGGTTTTTATTTTTTTGCACCTGGAGACATGTTTTTTTCTGACCATGTTGGTGAAGATCTCAGTCATTCAGTCTTCGTAACTGCCATATGAGATAGGTAGGGCAAGAGATAGAGGAAGAGACAGGTACTGGTAGTAATATACTTAGTAATTAGGAGAGCTGGAATTTCAATCTTCTTCCTCCAGAGCCATTGAATAAGATTGGTTTTTAGTCGTATTTCCTTGCCCCCTCCATTACTAATACTC
The DNA here is from genome assembly GCF_040802235.1 of Manis javanica. NCBI lineage: Eukaryota > Metazoa > Chordata > Mammalia > Pholidota > Manidae > Manis > Manis javanica. The sequence goes on along the minus strand of NC_133160.1, from coordinate 12,019,821 downwards.
CCTAGAAAGCTGTTTTATGCTGGCTTTAAGTATGATTTTTTAAAATGACTTTGTTAAGCTTAAGTCTTAAAATGAAGCATGTTACTTTTTAGGCAGATTATCTTTTTAGCACATATATTCAAATTCCCATTGTTCTACACTGGGTCCTGGGCTGGAAGTGGGAAGATTGAGACTGTTGGACTTAATGATAATAAATAGATAATTGACTAATAATAATTAGTTAATTTCATTGTCTATTAGTGCCATCATACACAATACCATCTGTCTGAAATCCTCTTTGCATAGTTGGTTCCTTTCAGCTCTCAGATTAATTTTCTGGTTAAATGTTGATCTTCAGAGAGCCCTTCCCTGATCTGAAATTACTTCCTTCTTCCTCTCTTTCTCTCTTTTCTGTATCATATCACCCTTTTTATTTCCTTTGCGGCACTTACCACTTTCTGGAAATACTTGTTTACCTATTTGTTGTTAATATCCAATAAAATGTAATCTCTGTGATTTTATCCTTTGACCATCTTTAGAATTTATTCCATCTCAAAAACATGTGGTTAGGTCTTTTGGAACTCCTCTGAGCACCTTACCTTCCTGGGATTAGGCTTATTGAATTTAAGGACTTCTATGAGGACCTCATGACTTGTTTTAGCTTTTTATCTACAGAACATAGAATAGCATTACTGTAGAGTATGGTATAATTTCAGCAAACATTTGTGAAATGAATGGATGATTTATACTTATTGTTGCTGTGTGTTAGGCACTATAATAATCAGGTATTAGCTTTTTCACTTGAGAGATATGGCTGAGGCTTATAGTCTAATGTGCTTTTAAAAGAGTAAGCATATGGCATAGTTACATTATTACTGAGTAATAATACATTTTACATATAGTATAGTACTTTGTATTTTTTTAGTAGAATTTTAAAATTATGGGATAGCCAATCTCTCCAGTTTGATGCTATAGAAAATACTTGAATCTTTCTCTTTCTCTTTTTTAAACACTTACTCTGAATTTTAGAGGGTGATTCTCAAACTTGTGTCTGTGAACCATTCTGGCAGAACAAGAAGATGTGAAGGCGAGTATTCTGTGTTTATTTTATAGTCAATATTTCCTTTCAGGTTCTGTTTTTGGCATCGAAGCTGCAGTGGTATAAGAAGAGCAGGCACTGGCTGCTGTGGCCCCAGTTCATTTTGTTTTGCTTGCCAAGTGAAGAACACACTGGGTATTTGGATAAAACCAGGGGAGAAGAATGATTTGTTGGAGATGGAGAATGATTAGTCTATGGCAAGAAGCTAGCTAGCTACTGTTTAACTATGTGCTTTGTTTTGAGTTTGCTTTGGAGTAATTCATGTGGTGGAAAAAAAGTATACAAAGAGGCTTGGAGAAACTGAAGAAAAACTTATCCCTCCTTCAGTACTCATAAGGGAGTCCTGGGGAGGAGATATATGAATAATTAATTAAATCTTACCTTTTGTTCATGTTTAGATTAGTCCCATTTCAAGGGCATATGATTAAATCCTGTTGAATTCTTTTGAATGATTTCCTTTGCCTTGCCCAGCCCTTAGATTTTCTGAATTCAGGGACTTCTCATAGTATTTTTTACTTGGTTGCCTTCCTTTTCCTTACATGACTTAGAGAGCCCTTTACATACACAGAAAACTCTGTGCCCATTGAATTATAGCCTTTCCCTGCCAGTCATTGAAAGGTAAAAGACTTAAAAAAAAAATTTAGTGGTATTTGTTTGAACTTGAACATCCTAACATCTGTACATTTTTTGTTGTTGTTGAATTCTTTTGAGCCAAACGTCAGTCAAAAGGTTGAGGAACATAGGGAGGGAGAAAATTATATTCTCCCCTCCCTTTTTATGTAGACTGGAAATACAATGCCTTTGATCATGCAGACGATTAAGAAAAAAAGGTTTTGTGTTTTAGATAACCATTAAAAACATAAAGGTGCTTTTACTGGTTATATGTCTTTGTAGAATGTCATGGTTCAAGCATGTAACTCCCACTTGGTAGGGAGGAAAAACGAGGCACACAAAATCAATCTAATTTATTCAAGATTACATAGAAAATAAGAAAGAAAATTACAAGGAACATACAGAGTTCCTGACTCTACCTTATATTTTTCTCAGTTGAAATGTATACAGAACCTCAAAGAAGGCAGTTAAAGAAAGTACTTAGTATGATTTCCTAGCTTTACATAGTAACTGCTCAATTAAATCTTGCTTTTAAGGGAGAGGGTGTGTCTTAGTTGCTGATAATGTATATTTTGATGATGTTTGTGGACAGAGACAATAATACTTGTATTAATGTTGGTAAGAGGAAAATTAAATTGGATTTCAGCTCAAAACTTCAAGTATTTTGCAACATAGGCTTTTGTTTTGGATTTCTACTTTAATGACTTAGCACATGTATTTACATAGGAGAAATTTGAATTTTTGGCTTTTTTCTTGAAGGGCCTGTATTTTCCTTTGTAGGCGTTATGTATCGCAAGTACAGGTCTATTGTGTTGAATACTAAGTTTACTTCAGTATCTGGTATTAGATAATTTGCTTGGTATTATGAAATGTTTTAACATACTGTAGCAGTGAGACTATCTTTGATAACATTTTGACACGATCATTATACATACTGAATAAAATTTGTTTTTAAATAGTAAGGATTAGAAATATTTTAATCTTTATGTGCTAGGAATCCTGGGATCTTCCCGTTTCCCCTTCTGTGTATAGGTGCTGGTGGAGATGGAATCCTGTCTCAGTGTTAATGAATGCCACCCATTCCCTTCCCCCAGCCTTGAGCTGCTGGAGTGTAGTTTGCCTGCAGCTGCAGTGGTAGGCATCTTTCAGGAAGTGACCTTGGCTTGTATTAATCAAATTCAGAACACAAAAAAGCTTCTTGCCAACATGCTGACTTGATGTAAAATTTTATAGCAACCATTTTCTTTCAAAATGAGGCCATCTTGTAAAAAGAAGATACACAGAAGACTCCTCTAATTTAATATACTATATAAAAAGAGCTTCTGTAAGCCATGTTAAAAAAACTAGACTTTAAATGTATATTTTTTATGGCAAATATGAATAAACTTAAATCATGAAGGTGTGGGAATTGTTACTAGAAAATCATTTTTTAAATACTGAATTAAAAATATATCAGCATCAAGCTTCTTTAGTTACTGTGATAACTGACATAAAACTGTTATGGAAACTTTATATACTAAATTTATTTTGAGGCCTTTTAGCAGTTATACATTAAGTAAGACACTTTTGTATATTGGTTGTATACTTGGAGTGGTCTTACTTTGCCGGTTTGGATAAGAAAACAAATATCCTACATGAAATAATTTTCCCAGGCAGTGGTAGTGCCTACAGGGGTTTCTAAATATAAGTTTAAATTAAGGTCAATAAAACTGCCAAAATTTGACTACTTTATATTAATGAGAAATATTGCTAACTGCAGATTCACACATATGATTATTTAGAGCAGTTAATATAGCTGTTTCACTTTTATCATGTAATGTTATTATAAAGGTCTAATTTTTAAATGCAGGATAGTTAAGGTGTAGGTAGTACAGATACTCATTTTAACCTTGCTCAATGTTAAATATAGAATGTCAAAATAGTATTTAATGGATTACTTTATTGGTGTTTTTTGCATTTGTAGGACATTTATATTAAGAGATGAATTAAGAAATAGTTGTGCCTATTGCCAAAGGGTTCACTCTTGAGTTTATTGTATAGAGGCTTACTTCTGGGTACTGAAGTGTTCGGAGAAGAGAAATACAGGAAAAGAAAGCTTAAACCTTAGGAGCTGTACCTGCATTTTGGTATGTACAGTGTGAAAAGGGACAGGCATGTTGAATATTTATATTAATAATTAGAGAAGAGGTGGGGAATATGTGCAAATAAAAATTGGGGTGTAGATACTTTAATTAAATGTCTTCATTATGACTTATTTTTAAAGCATTTACTGGAAATACAATCAGCATGATTTTTTGTCATATTGGGAATTGTTCTTAGAATTGCGACGTCATGGATATAAATCTGTCTCCTTAACCTGCCGAAGTTAGCTCTTTGTTTTGATAGCATTAATTATTGGTCTGTTAGCTACTACAGGATAAGGAAACTCTGATTTCAAGGAGAAAGATAATTAATTACTTGATCATTTCTCCTCTTAAACACCTGTTTAAAATACATGGTTTTAAGCAAAACTATCACCTTGAACTTAAAATGTTCTTTGCCTCCATCCCCCAAATAAAAAAGAAAAAAAGAAAAAAGGAAAACCTTTCAAGGAAAGGAATATATGCAATCCTGGTAGTCAATGGGTTAATGTTCATTTGCAGCCTGAGGGGTCAGCAAGCAATTTCTGTTTCCTGATTGGTTGCTAAAAGGTGAAATTGAAACCACTGTAAACTTTTGACCCTGTAGCAATTCTTGTGGAACGCCTTCCACTGGTAGAGCCCAAGCTTCGCTTACCTCCCCACCCAACTCTCCCACCCCCTTTCCTGTATTTATTTTGTGTGATCGTGCAGCACTGCATGCAGTTTTTCCAAGAGAGGCGGGAGAAGGAGGCAGAACAAGCACTGGCAAGCGGCTGGCTTGCCTTGTATGCCTGTTTTAGTAACCGTGTCATTACTAACTACGACTCAGCCAAAGATTCGGGGCCTGTTAATAAACTGGTCTGCCAACAGGATTTTTAAATTTTCCCCTTAACCTCAAGGTAATTAAAAGAATGCAAATGGCTAAGTTTACCACCATTGTTTATCAGTGGGTAGTACTGTGTGTAAGCAAAACGTGTGGCATAATTTCCTGGATATGTTGAGTCAAAAATAGCTTTAATTTTCAGCAACCTTTATATACCCCTTTGATACTTCCTATGTTTTCATGTAATTTCCACATAAATGGCTAACATTTTACAAAAGTTTTTTTTTTGTCTTCTTTATAAAGAAACTCAAATGGCATTTTCGTAATGGTAACTATGGAAAATGCAGAAATTATCTACAAATTTTATTAGTAATGTTTTTTCTTTTGGCTGAGGCAAATGGTTTTGGATTTGTTGTGCATTCACATTTAAATAGTGCTTTACAATTACCACAGCAATGCTATGAAAAAGGCAGGACAGTTCTTCTATCCTGACTGCTTCCTTGTATGTTTGGTGTCTGGTTCAGTGTAAGCAGGTTGATGCTCAACAAATGCTTAATGAATGTAGTTTTCATTCAGGGACTATAGTGGCTATTTACACCTGCTTTTCCTTTCCTAATTAATGACAGGAACAATCTTTTTGCTTATGCTGAGTGCCATTGCAGTGCCTGATATCTAAAAGATACACAGCAAGCATTTGCTTCAATTAAATGTCTCATACAAAATCACTGGTACTGGTCATTTAAAAATTTCAGATTGACTCCATATAGAACTAAACATTTATTATAATTTATTGAATGATTGCATAGAATAATTTACTATAAATTAACTCGGTCATTTCTAGTATATATCAAATTTTTTTTTCCCATCCTTATTTTACCAGACATGCATATACTGTAACTTGACATAATTCCTGCCTCCACCCTTGTCTAAGATTGTGGTATCTAAAAGTTTTTCATCAGTGTATTACCAATGTAGTCTTGGTAACCAAATACATTTCTACGTACTTACTTAACATGCAATAATGGACTAAGTAAAAAATTCTTTTTACTAAGTTAAGTTTATACAGCTTCAAAACAACTGGCACCTTTCTATATAATTTTAAGTTTCAAATGATTCTTAACTTACATCTGTTTTTTTCCTTTCAGTATAGGTACAGATTGGTTGCAGTTGATTGTTACAAGTAAAATCTGTTACAGTTTTGACAAAGGATAAGTTTATGACTTGATAAATAATCTTACCTGCAAAAAAATGTTAAATTTAATTTACTACAATGTTATGTAACCGTTAACCTGCAATTTAATTGACACACAATCTTCTGTAGTGCTTTGAAGATGAGTGGGCAACAGCTGTCTTTTCCCAAAGAAGGTGATTCCCCATTTCTACAGTCTTAGGGAACTGAGGGAGGGAGTCCTGGTAGCACTGCCTGCTGCAGCATGGAAAGAACAATGAGTTTAATGTAATAGTAGAGTCCTTGCCCTCTTCCGTGTTTAACAACAAAAGAAAAACATAATATTCAGTGCCTTCTTTCTGTCTGATTGATGTTTCCAAGCATTAGCATTTTATAGTTTGGATTTTACTCTCTGTCAACTCTCCTCCCCCAGATTCTTTGTTCTGGCCTTGGGGCGCATCTCAGACTAGCTATTATTAACAAAGCTTGGTTTGACACTCCCCCCCCCCCCATTAGCTTTCTAGTGGTAGGGTTTTGATAATGTGGATCTCATCAGTCACCTTTTTGTTAATTCTAGTAGAATATATAATGTATCCATGTGTCATGTGCCCTCCCACCCCTCTTAGCCTTTTCTCAGATATGTAGTATTTTGGGGATGTGTCGTTTTTTTTTTTTTTGGTCAGTGTGATTTGATTTTTGCATGTGTGATTGCCTAAAGTCTAAATTATGAAAAGGGGTAAGAATAAACTTGTTTTTGATAGAGATAAAAAATATACAGTTCCAAAGAAATCTGCTAGGACTTTTCTTCCTCGTTCCATACTTTACATGATCCTGCTGTATAGTACTGCTTAGACCATCTGCCCCTGTTAGGTTCCTGGTAGGCAAGCCAATCGAAGATCTGTGACTGTTTGGGTACTTCTCTAGTACAACCCCACATTTCCTGGGAGGGGAGATTTTGCAGGTGGTGTTTCTTTGGATCCTGGGGATATATGGGGTACACACTGGCTGGATCAGCATTCTTCCAGATTGTTCTCACCAAGAGGACAGTAATACTTGAGTGTAAATGTGGGCTCTCCTGCTAGCTTGTTACACTGGGCAGCAGTGCTTGTTTCCTGGGTCAGTCTTTATGGTACTAGGTACATTCTGACTGAAATTCTTTCCTACCCACCCCTCTGGTTCTGTAGGAATTAACCCCACCATGTGACCGCCCCCTGTCGCCCATAAAAAGCAACAACAAAAGAACCATTTCTGAAGTGAAACATAATTTAAAGCCAAGGCCAGACAACCTTGGATTTTTTTCTTTTTACAGACGTTCTGCTGACCATTCCCCCTTTGTCTTCCTTTAATTAGACAGCATAAAAATTAAAGTTATAAAACATCGGATTCATTTAAAACGTAAAACTAATGATGTTTTCTCCTGTTTTTTTAAAAATTTAATTTTTATTTATTTTTATTAAGGTATCATTGATACACAATCATAAGAATGTTTCATATGAGCAACACTGTGGTTATTACATTCATTCATGTTATCAAGTCCTCCCCACACACCCCACTGCAGTCATTTTCCATCAGCATGGTAAGATGCTGTAGAGTCACTACTTGTCTTCTCTGTGCTATACGGCCTTCCCTGTGACCCCACTACATTATGTGTGCTAATCATAATACCCCTTAATCCCCTTTTCTCTCCTTCCACACTCCGTTCCCTTTGGTAATTGCTAGTCCCTTTTTGGAGTCTGTGAGTCTGCTGCTATTTTGTTCCTTCAGTTTTGCTATGTTGTTATACTCCACAAATGAGTGAAATCATTTGATACTTGTCTTTCTCCGCCTGGCTTATTTCACTGAGCATAATACCCTCTAGCTCCATCCATATTGCTGCAAATGGTAGGATTTGTTTTCTTCTTATGGCTGAATACTATTCCACTGTGTATATATGTACCCCATCTTCTTTATCCATTCATCTACTGATGGACACTTGGGTTGCTTCCATATCTTGGCTGTTGTAAATAGTGCTGCAGTAAACAGGGGTGCATATGTCTTTTTGAATCTGAGATCTTGTTTTCTTTGGGTAAATTCCTAGGAGTAGAATTCCCGGGTCAAATGGTATTTCAAGTTTTTTGAGGAACCACCATATTGCTTTCCACAATGGTTGAACTAATTTACATTCCCATGAACAGTGTAGGAGGGTTCCCCTTTCTCTGCATCCTCGCCAACATTTGTTGTTCCTTGTCTTTTGAATGTTGGCCATCCTAAGTGGTGTGAGGTAATACTCATTGTGGTTTTATTTTGCATTTCCCTGATGATTAATGATGTGGAGCATCTTTTCATGTGGCTGTTAGTCATCTGAATTTCTTCTTTGGAGAATTCTCTATTTCATATCCTCCGTCCATTTTTTGAATCAGGTTTTTGCTTTTTGAGTGTTGAGGCATGTAAGTTATATATTTTGGATGTTAACCCCTTATTGGATGTGTTGTTTATGAATGTATTATCCCATATTGTAGGATGCCTTTTTGTTGTACTGATGGTGTCCTTTGCTGTACAGAAGCTTTTTAGTTTGATGCATCCCATTTGTTCATTTTTGCTTTTGTTTTCCTTGCCTGAGGAGATGTGTTGAGGAAAAAATTGTTCATATTTATATTCAAGAGTTTTTTTGCCTATGTTTTCTCCTAAGAGTTTTATGGTTTCATGACTTACATTCAGGTATTTGATCCATTTTGAGTTTACTTTTGTGTATGGGATTAGACAATAATCCAGTTTCATTCTCTTACATGTAGTTGTCCAGTTTTGCCAACACCAATTGTTGAAGAGGCTGTCATTTCCCCATTGTATATCCATGACTCCCTTATCATATATTAATTGACCATATATGGTTGAGTTTATCATCTGGGTTCTCTATTCTGTTCCATTGATCTATGGGTCTGTTCTTTTGCCAGTTTCAAGTTGTCTTGATTACTGTGGCTTTGTAGTAGAGCTTGAACTTGGGGAGCGTAATCCCCTCTGCTTTATTCTTCCTTCTCAGGATTGCTTTGGGTATTCGGGGTCTTTTGCGGTTCCATATGAATTATGGAAGTATTTGTTCTAGTTCATTGAAAAATGCTATGGTATTTTGATAGGGATTGCATTGAGTCTGTAGATTGTTTTAGGCCATTTTGACAATATTTCTTCCTATCCATGAGCAAGGGATGTATTTCTACTTATTAGTGTCTACATTTCTCTCATGAGTGTCTTGTAGTTTTCAGTGTATAGGTCTTTCACCTCTTGGTTAGGTTTATTCCTAAGTATTTTCTTTTCTTTTCTTTTTATTTTGATATCATTAATCTACAATTACATGGGAAACATGGTTACTAGACTTCCCCCATCAAGTCCCTACCACATACCCATTTACAGTCACTGTTCATCAGCATAGTAAGATGCTATAGAATCACTACTTGTCTTCTCTTGTGTTATACAGCCCTCCCTGTGCCATCGCCCTTCATTATGTCTGCTAATCGTAATGCCCCTTTCCCCGCCTTGTCCCTCCCTTCCCACCCATCCTCCCCAGTCCCTTTCCCTTTGGTAATAACTATTGGTCCATTCTTGGGTTCTGTGAGTCTGCTGCTGTTTTTTGTTCCTTCAGTTTTTTCTTTGTTCTTACACTCCACAGTGGTTGAACTTATTTACATTCCCACCAGCAGTGTAGGAGGGCTCCCCTTTCTCCACATCCTTGCCAACATTTGAGTTGTTTGTCTTTTGGATGTGGCCATCCTGACTGATGTCAGATGATACCTCATTGTGGTTTTAATTTGCATTTCTCTAATGGTTAGCGATGTGGATCATCTTTTCATGTGCCTGTTGGCCATCTGAATTTCTTCTTTGGAGAAGTGTCTGTTCATCTCCTCTGTCCATTTTTTAAATTGGATTATTTGCTTTTTGTTTGTTGAGGTGCATGAGCTCTTTATCTATTTTGGATGGCAACCCTTTATCAGATATGTCATTTATGAATATATTCTCCCACAGTGTAGGATGCCTTTCTGTTCTATTGATGGTGTCCTTTGCTGTGCAGAAGCTTTTCAGCTTGATATAGTCCCACTTGTTCATTTCTGCTTTTGTTTTCCTTGTCCGGGGAGATAAGTTCATGAAGAAGTTACTCATGTTTATTATGTCCAAGAGATTTTTGCCTATGTTTTTTTCTAAGATGGTTTCATGACTTAAATTGAGGTATTTGATCCATTTTGAATTTACTTTTGTGTATGGGGTTAGAAAGTGATCCAGTTTCATTCTCTTACATGTAGCTGTCCAGTTTTGCCAACACCAGTTGTTGAAGAGGCTGTCATTTCTCCACTGTATATCCATGGCTCCTTTATGGTATATTTATTGACCATACAAGTTTGGGTTAATGTTTGGAGTCTCTATTCTGTTCCACTGGTCTGTGGGTCTGTTCTTGTGCCAGTTCCAAATTGTCTTGATTACTGTGGCTTTGTAGTAGAGCTTGAAGTTGGGAAGCGAGATCCCCCTGCTTTATTCTTCCTTCTCAGGATTGCTTTGGCTATTCAGGGTCTTTCGTGGTTCCATATGAATTTTAGAAGTGTCTGTTCCAGTTTGTTGAAGAATGCTGTTGGTATTTTGATAGGGATTGCATTGAATCTGTAGATTGCTTTAGGCCGGATGGCCATTTTGACAGTATTAATTCTTCCTATCCATTAGCACGGGATGTGTTTTCATTTATTGGTTTCTTCTTAAATTTCTCTCATGAGTCTTTTGTAGTTTTCAGAGTATAGGTCTTTCACTTCCTTGGTTGGGTTTATTCCTAGGTATTTTATTCTTTTTGATGCAACTGTGAATGGAATTGTTTTCCTGATTTCTGTTTTTGCTAGTTCATTGTTTAGTGTATAGGAATACCACAGATTTCTGTGTATTAATTTTGTATCCCACAACTTTGCTGAATTCAGATATTAGATCTAGTAGTTTTGGAGTGGGTTCTTTAGGGTTTTTAATGTACAATATCATGTCAGCTGCAAACAGGGGCAGTTTAACTTCTTCCTTGCCAATCTGGATGCCTTTTATTTCTTTGTTGGCTAGGACCTCCAGTACTATGTTGAATACAAGTGGGGAGAGTGGGCATCCTTGTCTTGTTCTCGATCTTAAAGGAAGAGCTTTCAGCTTCTCGCTGTTAAGTATAATGTTTCTTGTGGGTTTGTCATATATGGCCTTTATTATGTTGAGGTACTTGCCCTCTGTACCCACTTTGTTGAGAGTTTTTATCATGAATGGATGTTGAATTTTGTCAAATGCCTTTTCAGCATCTATGGAGATGATCGTGTGGTTTCTGTCCTTTTTGTTGATGTGGTGGATGATGTTGATGGATTTTCAAATGTTGTACCATCCTTGCATCCCTGGAATAAATCCAACTTGATCATGATGGACGATCTTTTTGATGTGTATTTTTGAATTCAGTTTGCTAATATTTTGTTGAGTATTCTTGCATCTGTGTTCATCAGGGATATTGGTCTGTAATTTTCTTTTTTTGTGGTGTCTTTGCCTGATTTTGGTATTACAGTGATGCTGGCCTCGTAGAATGAGTTTGGAGGTATTCCCTCCTCTTCTGCTTTTTGGAAAACTTTAAGGAGGTTGGGAGGTTGGGTATCAGGTCTTCACTAAATGTTTGATAAAATTCAGCAGTGAAGCCATCTGGTATGGAGGTTTTGTTCTTAAGTAGTTTTTTGATTACCAAATCAATTTCGTTGCTGATAATTGGTGTGTTCAGATTTTCTGTTTCTTTCTGGGTCAGCCTTGGAAGGTTGTGTATTTCTAGAAAGTTGTCCACTCCTTCTAGGTTGTCCAGTTTGTTAGAATATAATTTTTCATAGTATTCCCTAATAATTCTTTGTATTTCTGTGGTGTGTGTAGTGATTTTTCCTTTCTCATTTCTGTTTCTGTTTATGTGAGTAGACTCTTTTACTTGATAAGTCTGGCTAGGGGTTTATCTATTTTGTTTATTTTCTTGAAGAACCAGCTCTTGCTTTCATTGCTTCTTTCTATTGTTTTATTCTTCTGGATTTTATTTATTTCTGCTCTAATCTTTATTATATCCCTCCTTCTACTGATGTTGGGCCTCATATGTTCTTCTTTTTCTAGTTTCTTTAATTGTGAGTTTAGACTGCTCATATGGGGTTGTTCTTCTTTCCTGAGGTAGGCCTGTATTGCAATATATTTTCCTCTAAGCACGGCCTTTGCTGTGTCCCACAGATTTTGCATCGTTGAATTATTGTTGTCATTTGTCTCCATATACTGGTTGATCTCTGTTTTTATTTGGTCATTGATCCATTGGTTATTTAGGAGCATGTTGTGAAGCCTCCATGTGTTTGTGGGATTTTTCATTTTCTTTGTGTAATTTACTTCTAGTTTCATACCTTTGTGGTCTGAGAAACTGGTTGGTACAATTTCAATCTTTTTGAATTTACTAAGGCTCTTTTTGTGGCCTAGTATATGATCTATTCTTGAAAATGTTCCGTGTGCCCTTGAGAAGAATGTGTATTCTGCTGCTCTTCGGTGTAGAGTTCTGTAGATGTCTGTTAGGTCCATCTGTTCTAATGTGTTGTTGAGTGCCTCTGTCTCCTTATTTTCTGTCTGGTTGACTTGTCCTTCAGAGTTAGTGGCGTGCTGAAGTCTCCTAGAATGAATGCACTGCATTCTATTTCCTCTTTTAATTCTGTTAATATTTGTTTCACATATGTAAGTGCTCCTGTGTTGGGCGCATAGATATTTATAATGGTCATATCTTGTTGGATTGACCCTTTTATCATTATGTAATGTCCTTCTTTGTTTCTTGTGACTTTCTTTGTTTTGAAGTCTGTTTTGTCTGATACAAGTACTATAACTCCTGCTTTTTTCTTCCTATTAGTTGCATGAAATATCTTTTTCCATCCCATCACTTTTAGTCTGTGTATGTCTTTGGGTTTGAAGAGAGTCTCTGTGGGCAGCATATAGCTGGGTCTTGTTTTTTATCCATTCAGTGACTCTGTGTCTTTTGATTGGTGCATTCAGTCCATTTACATTTAGGGTGATTATTGATAGGTATGTACTTAATTGCCATTGCAGACTTTAGATTTGTGTTTACCAAAGGTTCAGGGTTAACTTCCTTACTGTCTAAGAGTCTAACTTAACTCACTTAATGTGCTATTACAAACACAATCTACAGGTTCTTTTTTTTTTTCTCCTCCTTTTTCTTCCTCCTCCATTCTTAATATATTAGATATCATATTCTATACTCTTTGTCTATCTCTTGACTGACTTTGGGGATAGTTCATTTAATTTTGCTTTTGCTTAGTAATTAGCTGTTCTACTTTATTTACTGTGGGTTTATTACCTCTGGTGACAGCTATTAAACCTTAGGAGCACTTGATCTATAGCAGTCCCTCCAAATTACACTGTAGAGAAGGTTTGTGGGAGGTAAATTCTCTCAGCTTTTGCTTATCTGGAAATTGTTTAATCCCTCCTTCAAATTTAAATGATAATCTTGCCAGATAAAGTAATCTTGGTTTGAGCCCCTTCTGCTTCATTGCATTAAATACATCATGCCACTCCCTTCTGGCCTTTAAGGTTTCTGCTGAGAAGTCTGATGATAGCCTGATGGGCTTCCCTTTGTATGTGATCTTATTTCTCTCTCTGGGTGGTTTTAATAGTCTGTCCTTATCATTGATCTTTGGCATTTTAATTACTATGTGTCTTGGTGTTGTCCTCCTTGGGTCCCTTGTGTTGGGAGATCTGTGCCCCTCCATGGCCTGAGAGACTATCTCCTTCCACAGATTGGGCAAGTTTTCAGCAATTACCTCCTCAAAGACACTTTCTACCCTTTTTTTCTCTCTCTTCTTCTGGTACCCTTATAATGCAAATATTGTTTCATTTGGATTGGTCACACAGTCCTCTCAATATTCTTTCATTCTTAGCCTTTTTTCTCTCTGTGCCTCAGCTTCTTTTTATTCCTCTTCTCTAGTTTGTATTTCATTTATCGTCTCCTCCACCATATCTAATCTGCTTTTAATACCCTCCACTGTGCCCTTCAACGATTGCATCTCCGACTGGAATTCATTCCTGAGTTCGTGAATATTTTTCTGTACCTCCATGAGCATGTTAATGATTTTTATTTTGAAATTCCTCTCAGGAAGATTCATGAGGCCGATGTCATTTAAATCTTTCTCAGGAGTTGTATTCATAATTTTACTTTGAACAAGGTTTCTTTGGCATTTCATATTTGTATATGGTGCCCTCTAGTACCCAGAAGCTCTACTCTCTGGAGCTGCTTAGCTCCTGAAGCAATGTCGGGGGTTGCAGGGGAGCGGTATTGGTGCCTGGGGGGAGGAAAGAGTTATTTCTTGCTTCCCTGCTGCTATGCCCGTCTCCCCTGCCTGAACCAGTGGGCTGAGCATATAGGTATAAGCCTCTATGCTTTGTGTTTGTAGTTGCTGTAGACAGGTCTTCCCTTTGGCTGGCCTAATACCAGGGTAGGGTTTGCCAGTTTGTGAGCAGGTGGGGCGGCCGGGAGAAAGGCACAGTAGGCTGCCTATCATGGAGGGGGTCCTTGGAGCTGTGCAGCCAGCCAAGGAGCTGGAGCACCTGGAAATCGTGAAAGCTCCCAACCTACTGGGCAGAGTGCACCTGGAAAATTTTGTCTACCTGTCTTTTCTCCTGAACAGTAAGCTCTGTGAAATCCTTCCCTCTTTAGTGGCTCTCTTGCTAAGGGCTTTCTTGTTAGGAAGTCTCTCAGACTGCCCACCTTTCTTTTATCCCAGAGCAGCCAGATACTGATCCCTGCTGCTTTCCACAAAAGGCTGTAATCTCAGTCTCTCCAGAATTCTGCCTGTCTTAGCTTTCTAATCCCCAATCACGAGAGTATCATGAAAGCACCATGAAATGTAGGTTTGTGCTCCCAGAGCAGATCTCCGGAGTTAGGTATTCATCAGTCCCAGGCCTTCACTCCCTCCTGCTCAGTTTTTCTTCCTCCCACCAGTGAGCTGGGGTCGGGGAAGGGCTTGGGCACCGCTGGGCCATGGCTTTGGTATGTTACCATGTTCTGTGAGGTTTATTCTTTTCTCCAGGTGTATGCAGTTTGATGTAGTCATCTTTCCCATTGCTCTTTCAGGATTAGTTGTATTAATTATATTTTCGTATTATGCGGTTTTAGGAGGAAGCCTCTGTCTCACCTCTCACCCCGCCATCTTTAATCCTCTTATTCCTAGGTATTTTATTCTTTTTGATGCAATTGTGAAAGGAATTGTTTTCCTGATTTCTCTTTCTGTTAGTTCATCGTTAGTGTATAGGAAAACAACAGATTTTTGTGTATTAATTTTGTATCCTGAAACTTTGCTAAATTCAGATATTAGTTCTAGTATTTTTGGAGTCTTTAGGTTTTTTTATGTACAATATCATGTCATCTGCAAATAGTGACAGTTTGACTTCTTATTACCAATCTGGGTGCCCTAAGTACTTCATTCTTTATGATGCAATTGTAAATGGAATTGTTTTACTGATTCCTCTTTCTGTTAGCTCATCATCTTTTCCTATTTTTTACTGGAATGTGCTTGGAAACTCTTATGTGTCAGGTAGTCTTTTGTTTGGCTAATGGTTTTTATTTATTGGGCTTTTGTGTTTTTGGTACTAATAAGTAAGCATTTTCACTAGAACCTTACGAGGTATGATCTTAAGATGAAAAATCTAAATCTCAAAGAAGTCTTGAGTTGACCTAAGGTTACCTGACGACTAGTAAGTGAGACCTGGGAGCTGAGCCTAGATCTGGTGGACTCCAAAACTTCTGCTCTTTAACCATTATGCTACCAACCTAGTTATACCATTGTGGATTAGAAGATGTATTCCAAGAACCAGTTTACTTTTGGCATATATCTCAGTTATAAGCTGTAGACTATACTGTGATAATAGATAATGTTAGTAAATATATCGGCTCATTTTATAAAACTTTAATTGCATGGCACTGATAAACTACCTGGATTTTTCTGTGTATGTGTATGCCAGTTTATCCCCCTTCCCTTAACTCCTCCCCTGTGGTAACCACCAGTCACTGGATTTTCCTCTTTTCTCTTTTTCCCATGTGGAGGCCCTCCACCCCAATTTTCTCATCTTCATAATTTGAGTTTCAAAAGTGCAACAGACCTTTCATATCATGCAGCTCGATTGTGGTTGGTTGTCCCATATCTACTCCATGTGGATTGGTCATGGCTGTGACATGTTCCATTATGTGGAAATTGTGAAAGTATCATCTTTTCCAACAGACCTGACAATTCCAGCGTGAATGTAACTTTAAGGCATAATTATCGTGGTTGTCTTGATATACCTACCATTAGAATTAGTGGTAGTCAGCCTATTGCTTTATTTTGTTACATTTTGAAATTTACAAGATGAAGGTGAATGTTTTATTGGCTTACTTTTTTCTTGCGGGAGAACATGCTCCACATATCCTCAAGTGTAAAAGTCTGCTGTTTAGATATTTCATGTATTTTAGTGCAGATTATTTTTGAAGAACTGCCCCTCATAACCCATTTCCCATTACAAAATATTACTTCCCAGTGACCTAAATGCAGCCTTCCCGAGAGGGGGAGAAGACAGCTAAAGTCTTATCCTCCCACCCTCCTTCTATCGCCCCCATCTTTACTTGCTTGCTTTATCCATCCATCCTGTGGGTATTTAAGTACTGGTTTGTACTAGGACATTAATATTGTTTTTAATTTTTGTTTGGTTGAGTATTCCTTTTGGATAGGTGGGGACATGCCATGTTCAGATTACTCATCTGGTTTGATCACTTTTTCCATCTGTACTTTGCCTTTTCCATGTTTATAAACTTACATAATATATTGTGTATGCCATGCCTGACATTTTATTTTTGAAGGAATCATTGGTTCTCTTATGAAGGTTTCACAAGAAAAACAATGTAATTATTATATTCATCCTTATTACGGAGTCCCCCCCATAACCCATTGCAGCCACTGTCCATGAGTGCAGTAAGATGCCACAGAGTCCCTATATGTCTTCTCTGAGCTGCACTGTCTTCCCCATGACCCCCATACACCATGTGCACCAATCATGATACCCCACAATCCCTTCCTCCCTCCCTCCCCACCCGTCCTCCCCCACCCCTCCACTTTTATAACCACTAGCCCCTTCTTGGAGTCTGTGTGAGTCTCCTGCTATTTAGTTCCTTCAGTTTTGCTTCGTTGTTATACTCCACAAATGAGGGAAATCATTTGTTACTTGTCTTTCTCCGCCTGGCTTATTTCACTGAGCATAATACCCTCCAGCTCCATCCATGTTGTTGCAAATGGCAGGATTTGTTTATTTCTTATGGCTGAGTAGTATTCCATTGTGTTATGTACCACATCTTCTTTATCTATTCATCTACCAATGGACACTTAGGTCGCTTGCATATCTTGGCTATTGTAAATAGTGCTGCAATAAACATAGGGGTGCATATGTCTTTTTGAATCAGAGAAGTTGTTTTCTTTGGGTAAATTCCAAGGAGTGGGGTTCCTGGGTCAGATGGTATTTCTATTTTAGTTTTTTGAGGAACCTCCATGTTGCTTTCCACAGTGGTTGAACTAGCTTACATTCCCAACAGCAGTGTAGGAGGGTTCCCCTTTCTCTGCATCCTTGCCAGCATTTGTTGTTCCTAGTCTTCTTTTCTATGTTGGCCATCCTAACTGGTGTGAGGTGATATCTCATTATGGCTTTAATTTGCATTTCCCTGATAATTAGTGATGTGGAGCATCTTTTCACGTGCCTGTTGCCATACCTGACATTTTAAGCAGAAGTAGTAATATAGGGAAATTATGGCATCAGCTCAAATTCCTATAAAGAGGCCTTGTACTTGATAGCTTTTTTTTGGTTTATTTCCTATGTCCATGGAAGGGAAAGATGGGAAGAGTTAATTTGTATGTGACTAATGCAAATACATATATTAAGAAAGGGCAATAAATACAATTCAATCCCTCCTCCCCTTCTTTTTTTTATCTTCAGGATCAGAATACTTGCTGAACAGTGGAGTCAGAGACCAATAAAAATAAACTCCTACTTGAACATCATTTGACTGGTTAGCCAGGTAATTCAGTTTTACTTCACTCAGTCCTTCATAATTTTCTGACTACCTTCTAAAGATACTGCTTTCTTTGTGATTTAATCTTAAACTTGTATTATACTTCATGTACTCTTTTTTTCTCTTTAATGATATTGGTTGTGTGAATAGTCTTGAATGAGTATATATGTATACATACACAGACACACACCCACAACATTTTTGGAGAATAGGGCAACTGTGTGTTACAGTTTAATATGAGACACTACCCTCTTGTCCACTTTTTTCTTATGTTTGAATATTTTAATGGCATTTAGTAAAAATCAGTTTTTACTATTTCACTTTGTGAAGACTAATTTTTCCCCAGATTGTTTGTGCTGGCATATAGCATTTCATGTAACCCCTCTCCTCCCTTTATTATGTCAGAATAGGAGAAATGAGAATAGAGAAATTGTGTGATAGCTGAGAAAGGAATTATGCTTTGCTTAGCTAGTTAAATTTCTTTCTCTTAGTAATACGTCATTCTGGTTAGCTAGGCTTGAAACCCAATTCATCTTTGTATCCTACCCCACTTTGATAAATTCAGTAAACAGGCCTTATCTGGTTTTCAATTTTCATGTCTCTTATATTTGTTCTACTTTCTGTTACTAATTTTTGTTTCCTAGGCAAAACCCATAATTATATGTTCATATTTGTTAAAATGTCCCTTTACTACACCTTATCTTCTGTTTCTATCCATTTGAAATTTGCTAGAAAATTTTATCCTTTTAATCAAGCCTTTGTTCTGATCCAAGCTTTGTGCTACCATTCCCTGGGTTACAGAAAAAAATACGAACTCCCTTTTCTGACATTTGAAACAGTCCTTTATTTGATAATCTAATCCTCCAGCCTTATTTTTGCTGTTTCCCTATAAAATCGTTCAGTTAATTATGGTATATACCCCTTATATTCTGAATATAATAGCAAACTATCTTTGTACTATTTAATTTGAAAGTAACTTTTTACTTGGAATTAATTTCCAATGTACAAAAATTATGAGTGTAGAGAACATCTGGATATCCTTTAGCCTGATTCACCCACTTGTTTTATTATTTTTATTTGTGTGTGCTCTTCTGTACTCTCTTTACACACAGATACTCATATACACGCGCACTCTCTGTTTTTTTTTGAATTACTTGAGGTTAAGTTACATAGAGTGTGCTTCTTTCCCTTAATACTTCTGCTATATTTCCTGAGAATAGGGTCATTCTCTTACATGGTCATTGTACAGTTATCAACTTCATAAATGGACACCATCACACATCTATTGTCCATCTTCCAGTTTTGTTAGTTGCACTACTCATTTCAGATTTTTATGTCTCTTTTTATACCCTGGTCTTTATCACTGTCAGTACATTTACTCATTTGCTCTATCCTGTAATACATCTAAAATAACTTCAGATTGCTCTGCCCATTTCACTACAATAAAGGAACTTAGAGTGAAAGATTTGGATGTAGCCCTCCATTTCCCCACAACCATCCTGCCCAAAACTGACAGGAAATAATATTATATTCTTAAATTACTTGAGTTAGCCCTCCCTCTTCTTTCCTTCTTTTCTTTCCCTTTCCTCTCTACTTTTACTCCTTCATGATGTAGTCATGCTATTCATTTTAAATGAAATCAGGTCCATTTATTTGTTTATATTTAAAGTTTTAATTTTAATGGACTTTCCCATTCTGATTGGTTTTATTTTTGAATATGTAGAAAGTGAACATGTTTCCAAAAGTCAGAATTATACAAAAGATATATGTTCTCTTTGATATCAATTCTAATCCCACTTCTCCCATTTTTTATAGGTAACCAATTTCCATGTTTTCTGGTCCATCTTCTCTGTGTTTCTTTTTCTTTTTCTTTTTTTATTAAGGTATCATTGATATATACTCTTATGGAAGTTTCACAAGAAAAACAATGTGTTTATTATATTCACCCTTATTATTCAGTCCCCCCCATACGCCATTGCAGTCACTGTCCATCAGTTGTAGTAACATGCCACAGAGTATCCCTATTTGTCTCTCTGAGCTACACTGTCTTCCCCGTGACCCCACACACACCCTGTGCACCAATCATGATGCCCCTCAATCCCCTTCTCCCTCCCTCCCCACCCACCCTCGCACACCCCTCCCCTTTGGTAACCACTAGTCCCTTCTTGGGAGTCTGTGAGTCTGTTGCTATTTTGTTCCTTCAGTTTTGCTTCCTTGTTACACTCCACAAAATCAGGGAAATCATTTGGTATTTGTCTTTCTCTGCCTGACTTATTTCACTGAGCATAATACCCTCTAGCTCCATCCATGTTGTTGTAAATGGTAGGATTTGTTTTCTTTCTTATGGCTGAGTAGTATTCTATTGTGTATAACATCTTTATCCATTCATCTACTGATGGACACTTAGGTTGCTTGCATATCTTGGCTATTGTAAATAGTGCTGTGATAAACATAGGGGTGCATGTGTCTTTTTGAATCTGAGAAGTTATTTTCTTTGGGTAAATTCCTAGGAGTGGAATTCCCATTCCCGGGTCCAATGGTATCTCTGTTTTTAGTTTTTTGAGGAACCTCTTTGTTTGTTTTTGTAATGACTAACATATATGTATGTTCTTATTTTCTTTTGTTTATGCAAAAGGTAGCATATTATATATTCTCTTGTACTTTGCTCCTTCACTTTAATGTTTTCTGGAAATAGTGCCCTATCATGCCAAAGTGATCTTTCCCATTAACTTTAAAAATTGTGGTAAAATTTACATAAAACTTACCATTCCAACCATTTTCAAGTGTATAGTTCAGTGTTGAATATCTCATATAATTTATCAAATACTGTACTGGAAGTACAGTATGGTCATAAGGAAACAATTGTTGTAAGAATATCAGTTGTTTACCCTTGTGATTGCATGGCTGACTGGAAGCTGCAGCTTGCTGCCCAGCATACAAGAGAAGTATAGTACCACATACACTGCTAGCCTGGGAAAATATCAAAATTCAAATTTCAGAATTACTGAATTACTTTCACACCATCAAAGCTGAAAAATCTCTAAGTTGAACCATTCTAAATTTGAAACCGTCTGTAGTCTTTTCCATGAGAATCTTAGACTTCAAGACAGTTATCAGAAGGAAGCAGAGCCACTGATCTGGCAATAAGAGATTTCCGATGCTCTTCATTCATCCTCATAGATAGGAGTTTTCATCTGATGTCCTTTCTCCTTGGTTTGCAGGATAGATACCCTTTTATTTTTCATGTGTTTGTGACTAATTGTCTCAACTTTTTTTAATCTAAAAATGTCTTTAGTTCACATTAACTTTTGAAGGACTGTTTCACTGGATATAAAATTCTGGATCAACAGTTCTTTATTTCAGCCTTTTACAGATGTTCTATTTTGTAGTAGTTTCTGAAACGGTAATATTTATCCTCATTCCCTGTGTGTATGCTCTTTTTTTCCTGTGACAACTCTCAAGATTTTGTTTGATTTTTAAAAGTTTGACTGTTGACTAAAATGTACTTAGGTCTGTTTTTCTTTGTATTGGGATTCTCTGAGCTTCTTCAGTGCATAAATTGGTGTTTTCATCAAGTTTGGGGAAGTTTGGCCATTTATTTCTTCAAGTATTTTTTTCCCACTTCAGTCTTACTTCTGGGACTCCAATTACATGTTTGCTAGATCCTTTGATATTTCACATGCATCCTTAAGGCTTTGTCATCTTTCTTTAATATCATTTCTTTCTGTTCTTTAAATTGACTAATTTTGGTATCCCTTCAAGTTCAGTTGCTTTTTTTCCTTTCACCTCCAATCTGAATGACACTCAATAGTAAAATACTTTTATGTCTTATCTTTTTTTAAATGTATTTCTTCTGTTTTTATTGAAATATAGCTTATATACAATCTTAGATTATATATAATCTTATGTTGTTTCAAATATTAACAACACAGTGGTTCAGCAGTTACCCATATTATTAAATCTTCAACCTCCTCTAGTGAGCTTGCTATCTGTCAGTGTAGAAGGGTGTTACAGAATCATTTACTATATTTTCCATGATGTACTGCTATCCCTGCAACCATTGTCTCATCTTGTTCTTAACTAAGACCCGTGGTTGGAAAAGGCTTAAGGAAAGCTAATGGATTTGTTAAAGTTGTATAACTTGTTTGTGGTATAACTGAAATTAGAACCTAAAGCTTGAATCTTTGCAAACACCAGATCATTTTCTTTCTATAATTTGTGAACTTTATCTTATATAAGTTGCTGTCTTTTTAAAATATTCATGAGGAATTTAAGTATCAGTGAAGTCAGTAATATACCTTAAGAACTAATCTTTTAGGTGACATTTCTCTAGCAGTGAAAATATGTCTGGTTATTCAACAGAAAATTCAACCTTACCCACCAAAGTTTTAAAATCATGACGTTTTGGAATCTTAGGCTATGATTTCAATCATGGTTTTGGAAATTAACTCTGTGAGGTACAGACTCTTACCAGTTGATTGATTTACTTCATGAAAATTTCTTGAACCAATTTTTATGTCATCTTAGTTAAAATCAGAGCATTATATAGTTGGATAAAGGAATGAAAACATTGTTAAGAGAAGGATCATTATCAAGTGCCTTTATAACACATTTTACTAACACTCATTTCTAAAGTTCCATCATAGCCTTCTAGAGAATCTTGATATTAAAGTATTAAAAAACTTTTATTAAAGAATTAAAGACTCTTGATACTAAAAAAATTACTAGCATATGAATGCCATTTTAACTTGTAAGAACTGTATCTCTGTCCTTCAGTTTAATTTGAAATTGAATTACTAAAGTTTAAAGAAACATTTAATTATAAATTCAGCTTTTATGCCTTATAATTAATTGAATAAAACTCGTGGAAATCTTGTAAAGTAACTGTTACTTAAGAACCAAGCAACTTAAGTGAATTGCTTTTAGGTTAAATTTTTTATCTTTAATTTTAGAAAAATTGAAGTTAATTCCATCAATTGTGTACCTAAAAATAACAACCCTTAAATATGAAGTGAGAAACACAGGATGTCAGTTTTCTAGCATGGAAACTAAGAGTAGTATTGGTCTCACCTTAGCATCAGTTTCCTCATAATAATTTGCTTGTTTTATAGAAGGTGTCAGGTTCTTTCCAGCTTTAAGTTTCTGTGATTGAGGAAGGATCTTGTTCTTTAGTACAGAGGCTTTAAATTACCCAGCTAACTGGTTCATCTCTTACTCACTATAAATGCATGATGATTAGTTAGATTAGGAGATAAAAGTATAGGTATGATGAAGATGTTTAAGATTATCTTAAAGGAGATGTTTATAGGGATGGTTAAAAAATCTACAGTCCTGCATGATAACCTGATAAGGGCCATACTTCTTAACTGTTTTCTTAAAAAGTGGTAGGAATTTCTAGTGAATATGCCAGGAAAACAATAACTTCTCACTGGAAACTTCAGCTAGGCCAGTTCTGTTGAAAGGCAGTTGTTAGAACAGTTAGTTGTAAATGGTGCAGTTATACTCAGAGATTCCATGAAGAAAGGAGTGAAATATTTGATGTCATGATATAAGCTTTAAGTTTACTTTTTGGTGGAAATGGTTAAGAGCTTGGGCTCTGATATTGGGAAGACTTAGATTTAATTTCTAGCTCCATCACTTACTTAAGGTGTATGATCTTGGGTGAGCTTCGTGACCTCCCTATGTCTGTTTCCTCATCTAAAAGAGGGGTAATGTTGAGCTCTACTTTCATCTGTTCTGCATATCAGAGGGCTGTAATGGGGATTATGAGAGTAATAAATAGACTCAATACGGTATCTACCTCAATGTTGGGTTAAGCATTTGTCCACATAGTGTTTTCTGACTTTAAGTTAAAATTATGCAATATTTTATGTTAAAAATGTATATTATATGTGACTTACGAAGTGTACTTTGAAAAACAGCTGTGAACCGAGTACGTGAACTTCAGAATGGGAAGGTTTTTAGGTGTGTTTGCTTCCTGTTGTGTTTCTCCATGAAATTATTGTCCTGTTTCTGTCCTAGAAGTAACAGCTATCTATAATTGAAGTAATAATTCACTTGCTTTTTAAAAACTTTTTAAAATTCATACTTCTGTGTTCCTAAAGTTCTATTGTGCCTCTAGTGACCCCCTCCACTGGTAGCTGGCAGCCATTGGTCTGCTTTAAGTCACTTAGTTTAGCTTTTTTGTGGATTTCATGTAAGTGGTATTCTCCCTATGTGTATATTATACTTTTTGTAATTGTCCCACCTTTCTTGGATATTCTTTTCTTTTTTTTCTTTGCATTTCAGTTTTGAAAGTTTGTATTGATATATCTTCAAGGTCACTGTTTTCTTTCTCAGCTGTGCCCAGTCAACTGAGCAACTGAGCCCATCAAAGGCATTCTTCATTTCTTAGTGTTTTTGATTTCCTATATTCCTGTTGGCTTCTTTCTTAGAGTTTCTATTACTGTTTACACTATCCATCTGTTCTTGAATGTTGTGTACTTTTTCCATTAGACCACTTAGCATATTACTCATAGTTAAAATTGCACAATTTGTTTCCATTAAAAAATTTTTATAAATAATCTTTTTACTACCACAAAGCCACAGTAATCAAGACAATTTGGTACTGGCATAAGAACAGACCCATAGACCAGTGGAATAGGATAGAGAGTCCACATATTAACCCAAGCATATATGGTCAGTTAATATATGATAAAGGAGCCATGGATATGCAATGGGGAAATGACAGCCTTCTCAACAGCTGGTGTTGGCAAAACTGGACAGCTACATGTAAGAGAATGAAACTGGGTTATTGTCTAACTCCATACACAAAAGTAAACTCAAAATGGATCAAATACCTGAATGTAAGTCATGAAACTGTAATACTCTTAGAAAAAAAACATAGGCAAAAATCTCTTGGACATAAACATGAGCAAATTCTTTGTGAACATATCTCCCTGGACAAGGGAAACAAAGCAAAAATAAACAAGTGGGACTATATCAAACTAAAAAGTTTCTGTACAACAAAGGACACTATCAATAGAACAAAAAGACATCCTACAGTATGGGAGAATGTATTCATAAATGACATATCCGATAAGGGGTTGACATCCAAAATATATAAAGAGCTCACTCACCTCAACACACAAAAGGCAAATAATCCAATTAAAAAATGGGCAGAGGAGATGAACAGACACTTCTCCAAAGAAGAAATTCAGGTGGCCAACAGGCACATGAAAAGATGGTCCACATCGCTAATCATCAGAGAAATGCAAATTAAAACCACAATGAGATACCACTTGACACAAGTCAGGATGGCCACCATCCAAAAGACCAAACAACAACAAATGCTGTTGAGGATGTGGAGAAAGGGGAACCGTCCTGCACTGCTGGTGGGAATGTAAATTAGTTCACTGAAAGCAGTGTGGAGGTTCCTCAAAAAACTCAAAATAGAAATACCATTTGACCCAGGAATTCCACTCCTTGGAATTTACCCTAAGAATGCAGGAGCCCAGTTTGAAAAAGACATCTGCTGCACCCCTATGTTCATTGCAGCACTATTTACAATAGCCAAGAAATGGAAGCAACCTAAGCGTCTATCAGTAAATGAGTGGATAAGAAGATGTGGTACATATACACAATGGAGTATTATTCAGCCACAAGAAGAAAACAAATCCTACCTCTTGCAACAACATGGATGGAGCTAGAGGGTATTATGCTCAGTGAAATAAGCCAGGTGGAGAAAGACAAGTACCAAATGATTTCACTCATCTGTGGAATGTAACAACAAAGCAAAAACTGAAGGAACAAAACAGCAGCAGACTCACAAAACCCAAGAATGGACTAACAGTTATTACCAAAGGGAAAGGGACTGGGGAGGATGGGTGGGAAGGGAGGGATAGGGGGGGAAAAGGGTCATTATGATTAGCGCACATAATGTGGTGACGTTATGTAACACAGAGAAGACAAGTAGTGATTCTATAGCATCTTGCTATGTTGATGGACAGTGACTATAATGGGGTATGTGGTGGGCACTTGATAATGGGGAGAGTCTAGTATAACCATAATGTTGCTCATGTAATTGTACATGAATGATACCAAAAAAAAAAAAAGAATCTTTTTTCTATTTACTAGGAAACTGGAGGCTTTTTGCATATATCATCAAATCTGTTTTCATTTATTAGTGTATATTTCTCATTTAAGAATATAGATGTTAACATAAACTTGTACATAAATGTTCAAAGTGACATTATTCATAACAGGCAAAGAATGGAAACAGTCTAAATGTCCACCAGCTGATGAATGGATAAATAAAATTTGGTATATCCATACATTGAAGTGTTCAGAAACAGAAATGAAGTACTGATTCATGCTACATGGATGAAGTTGATAGGATTATTCTAAGTGAAAGAAGCTAGTCACAAAGAACTAGGTATTGTGTGATTCCATTTGTATGAACTTTCTAGAATATGTAAATCCATAGAGACAAAAAAGTAGGTCAGTGGGTGCCTAGGGTGGGTGGGGCAAGGACAAATGGAGGGGGGAATAGAGGATCAGGGAAGTGACAGCTAAGGGTTATTGGGTTTCTGTTTGGAATAATGAAGATGTTCTAAAGTTGATTGTGCTGACAGTTGTA
Source organism: Manis javanica (assembly GCF_040802235.1). Taxonomy (NCBI): domain Eukaryota; kingdom Metazoa; phylum Chordata; class Mammalia; order Pholidota; family Manidae; genus Manis; species Manis javanica. The sequence goes on along the minus strand of NC_133160.1, from coordinate 11,993,330 downwards.
CAACTCTGAATCTACTAAAAGTCATTGAATTGTATACTTTAAGTGTGTGGTGTGGGAATTGTATCTCAATAAAGTTGTTAAAGAATATAGCTGATGTATTGAGGAGTATTAAGAGCTCTAAGATACCACGAAGGAATTTTATGCAAAAATATTGTTACTCTTTTCTCATGGCACTCACCTCAAAAGGTTTCTATCAAACACTCCTAGGTTTCAAAAATAACATGTTGAACTCATCTCAGTTTTTCTAAAACCTTATTCAGTCTTTGGTGTATAGTAGTCAGCCTCTAATTATAAGGTTAATTCCAACACCGTATCTTTTTCAAGATTCAGGAAAGTTTACATAAAAAAGACTTCTGTGGGTAAAATCGTAACATTTCCAGAGTATCTCGCCTGGCTTTAGTGCATTTGCATACCCTCAGGGGTGGAGAGTTCATCTCCATGTCAGTGGGTAATTACCTGGGCAACCAAGGGTGTGTCTGATCCTGAGAAGTTAAGGGGAGGGGCTTGCTGGCTGGCTGGCTGGCTTCTTCAGGAGCAGAGGAGAGAGACGACCCTGGACTGCAGTTTGTAAGCAGTAAATGGATTTTAAACTTTATTTCTCCCTTTGACTGATTTCTGTTTTTAGAGGTGTTTTGCCTCAGGGTTTCCTCTCCCCAGAATTACAACTTCCTTGAAAAAATTAATTCAAAGTCATACCCAGACTTACCTGTACTTTTTTATTTGTCCCTGAGACATTTGTCAGATACTTATGGATATCTTGGAACATTACATCCAGAAATCAACCTTTGTTCTTAGGCAATTAAAACAATTACCAGGAAAGCTGAAATTTTGGTGGATATGCTCTTGGGGCTAATGGAGTGCTGTGGTTACAAATGGAAAAGCCAGAGTTACTTTATTTGACATATTCTGACCACATTTTAGTCCTCACCCTTTTTAAAATTTCCTTTTTAGGTTTTAAACTTCTAAGAGTTTCCTTCTATGGAAGGAGGACTGATGACGAGTGATATTGAAAATTGGAGATAACTGGTTCTGTGATGTTATTTATGAGAATATTAATGCATTTATAATTTTTTAAAAGCAGTTGGTATTTTCATTTTTTAACATGAAACATAGATAATATACAGTATTGGTTTTTGTTATACAGTATAGTACTTTGACAATTATATATATATATATATTACTAAATGCACTTGTTATTTAAAAATCTTCAATATTTCAAATTTAATGTTGATCAAATAGTTTACTTTAAAATGTAATTGTTTTTTTGAGCATAGGTCATGTACTATACAGAAATGCTTTAAAAATTCTGTTGGTTTATTAAAATCAAAGACTGAAGGTTAAGTTGGTTTGCTTTAATGATGAAGCTTTCATAATATGTGGAGAAAACTTTAAGTTGTAAGATCCATTTTTGACATGAACAACGAAGTAAACTGTTGTACTAATCCAATCACCATCTTTCTGTTCTTGGTGAAAATGGATGGAGATAAGGTTTTAGTAATTATAGTCAGGGTTCAGAAAAAGGACCATTTTATTGGGCTTAGAAAATACAGATATAAAAAATTGTCAGATTAGTAATAATATAGCTCTGGTAGTACTTAATTAAGACATATAATGGGCCTAAGTATCAGCTCAATGATCTAAAAAGTGAACTGCTGTCCAAATAGTCCAGTTTATATCATTGTGATAAATGGCCCTATCTTTCATGTGCCAAACTCTTGGTAGTATAATTACTTCCTTCTGATTCTTTGTTTCCAAAAACTGTTTTAATAAGAATGCTTTTGAATCTGTGTAATATTTAACATATAAAGCCTGCATTATTTTGAAGTTGATATTGAAAACCTCTAAACTTCTGACCTTGCATAGAATTTGCTGTGTATAGCCATTACATGCAGCTGGTGGATTCAAAATTGCCTTTTCTGGGACTCTGCTTTGTGAAAAATAGTATGTATTGAACACAAGTACATGACAGCTGACATTTATCAAGGATAACAGGAATCTTACTCATTGTCATATTTTAAAGTAACTTTGAAAGCTCTGCATGTGCACACATGTACAACATATGTGCCTAAGATTTAAATATTTTTCATCACTTATCAGTGAAACTAAGCATCAATCTTAAAACTTCATATATTAAACACACTATTTGAATAGACAAGCGTCTAAAGGTCAACGGTGTGTAGGGTATTTAATTTACTTTCATAGAATTTTATCTTAGATTTTAAGTTATTACAAGTAAAAATACACCTAATATATTCCAGGTAGCACTTTTGTTACCTAATGTGTGATTTGGCATTTTCATTCCCCTACTATAAGTTTGGCTCTAATGTTAGAAAACTGAATTACAGAAATTATTTTTTTCCAAATCAACTACTCATAATTGCTCTTCTTTTTGAAAAGGTGTTTATAGCGCTAGTTATTTTACTGGAGGGTGACATAAATAGAACTGGAATTAACATGATTTGTTCTAATCTTGGTTCTTAGCCTTTAAGTTTAAAATTTAGTTAGATTGTGATAATTAAAAAATATTAGAATAAAACTGCAGAGTTCATAATGTGTTGGCGAACTTGTTAATTAAAATAACGCCTTTTATGGTTGGTATGGGTTTCAGATACTGCAACCCTTCAATAGATTGATATGCAGATCTCATTGACTTGCTGCAAGGTAACAAGAAACATGCTTTGACTTCAGAAGATAAATTGGCCTTGTACAGCTGTAATCCTACTGTCTTTTTATTTCTAGACAGGATTCAGTAGTAAAAATCCTTTGATTCCTAGGTCCTGGGTAATGAGTTGAAATTTAATTTTTTGTGTTGGAGAATTTTTACTTGGGCTTTTGATAAGCCTGTTTTGTGGTGTGAAAATACCTTCTGAATTGTGGGTGTTTACTTAAATAACTCTACCAATTCCATTTGAAATATAAGAAACCTGAGTTCGTTCCATTCCTTCCCATTTTTTTTTTTTTGGCAGTTGAGAAGGAAGCCGTTTTGTTGAGAATGATGAATTATGAAAGGAATTTTAAATTTAGGCCAAATTTCCAGTGTCTTTATATTTAAAAAAATGCAGAACAGTGATTAATTTCAACATGATTTTTTCAAAGAAGACATTGTTTATAATCACTTGGACCCAAGTGGCCTTTCTAATAAGAGGTACAGATTTTCTACAAATTCTTTTGACAGAGAAATGTAAAATACCAGAGGTTTAAAGAAAATACTTGAAATGTTTATGTAAGAGTTTAAGGCAACTACCAAAATAAATCATAGTATCTTTGAGAATTTAGTACTTCCCAAAAGATATCTCTTTAATCTCCTTTTAGGTACCAAAGTTCATACAACAAATCACAAACCCAGAAGTAAAAAGAGATAATAAAAAGGAACTAGGAATTCTACTTCTGGGTATTTATCTGAAGAACAGAAAAATACCAATCTGAAAAGAAATATGCACCCCTGTGTTCATTGTAGCTATTATTTATAATAGCTAACCTATGGAGGCAACCTAAGTGTCTATTGAGAGATGAGTGGATTAAGAATACAGGGTGTGTGTGTGTGTGTGCAATGGAATATTACTGAGCCACAAAAAAGAATGTAATGTTACCATTTGTGACACCATGAATGGACTTACAGAATATTATGCCAAGTGAATAAGCCAAAGACAAATACCATGTGATTTGACTTATATGTAGAATCTAAAACAAAAACAAACAAAAAACAATTACAAATGAAAAAACAAAACAAATAGACTCATAGATATAGGAAGCAAATTATTGGTTACCAGACAGGGGAGCAACTGGTGGGAAGGAAGAATAGGTGGAGAAGATTAAGAGGTATAAATTGCTGGTTATAAAGCAAGTCAGGGGTAATGTACAGCATAGGGAGTACAGTCAATAATATTTTAATAACTTTGTGACAGATGGTAGCTAGACTTATTATGGGGATAATTTTATCAAGTATAAAAATACTGAATCGCTGTGCTATACACATGAAACTAATGGGATATTGTCAATTATACTTCAATTAAAAAAACATCTGAGTGCTTACCCACTACCTTCGAAGGTACTTGGATGTCCTTTTCAGAATCTTCTAAAGCTACCTACTTATTCCTTAATTATACCTGTTTATCTTAAGAACACAGATGTCTGTGACAATAGTTTTATTCTTTTTTCATGGTTTTATGTTAAGTACTAGCTGCCACTTACCACACTTACCCACATTTCAGTGGGAAAACGTTTTGAATTTCAGTCAGCTATTATGTAAGGTGAGGATAGCCTGAATAGTTCTGGCTAATTTGTTATTAAATCTTTTAAATTTGTTGTGAGATGGGATATTCCTACCTATTTGTTTTTCAAATGAAAGCAAAATTAGTATTGCTGAACATACATCTTTGGTCTTGTTGCTGTGTATCTCTGCAGGATCACCATTGTTCCCTATGCCAGTTGCTTGCTTTGCATTGTTTTTCATCCTCACAATAAACATCAGGATGCATGAAGTATGAGGTGTGATTATCTCATTTTTGCAGGTGGTAAGCTTTTTACAGGTGACAAAAGTTTACCTCTCAGTGAAACTAAGATTCAGTTCCCAACTTTGACTCCCAACAAAGCCCCATCATCTTTTTGTTGTATTGTAGTAAATCATCTGAAGGATTCCAACCTATTGGTTTTGATAGGCAGCTTGAATCCTCTGTATTTTTTAGAGTGGGAATACCCAAGTGAAAAGTGACATGTCAGAAAGAAGAAAAAATGTTCTAAAGATTATTTATTCTCTCCTCCCCACCAAAGTGAGTCTTTTTCATATTTTAGGAAGGGTGTAGAGTTGGTTAAAAGTATAGCTAATGGGATGGGAAGGAAAAAGAAAACTGGAGTTGGGAAAAGGAGCAAGAATGGTGGTTGTAGTAGTAAAGAGAAGTTTTTAAAAAAATGTTTTTTATATTGGAGGTACATACAGTAAAATGCATACATATTACTGTATAGCAAACTATATGTGCTATTAATTTTGGTATGTGCACACAACTCATGTAAATGCCATGCAGATCAAGGTATCAAATATTTTCACTAATTTTTTCCTCCACCTTTTTCATTGATCCCTCCACCACCTTTCCCTCTAGCAACTATGTCTCTTCTCTTAGTCTATGAAAGGAGTTTGTAATAAAATAGTCTCATGCAAGTTTTTAAAAAAATTAAGGTATCATTGATACTCTCATGAAGGTTTCACATGAAAAATTGCAGTTACTAAATTCACCCATATTATCAAGTCCCCTTGCATGCCCCATTGAGTCACTGTCCATCAGTGTAGTAAGATGCCACAGAGTCACTACTTGTCTTCTCTGTGCTACACTGTCTTTCCCTTGAGTGCCCCCCTCAACATCATGTGTACTAAACATCATACCCCTCAATCCACTTCTCCCTCCCACCCTCCTCCACCTACCCTCCGCCACCCCTCCCCTTTGGTAACCGCTAGTCCCTTCTTGGAGTCTGTGAGTCTGCTGCTCTTTTGTTCCTTCAGTTTTGCTTCATTGTTATACTCCACAAATGAGGGAAATCATTTGGTACTTGTCTTTCTCTGCCTGGCTTATTTCACTGAGCATAATACCCTCTAGTTCCATCCATGTTGCAAATGGTAGGATTTGTTTTCTTCTTATGCTGAATAATATTCCATTGTGTATATTACCACATCTTATTTATCCATTCACCTACTGATGGATACTTAGGTTGCTTCCATATCTTGGCTGTTGTAAATAGAGCTGCAATAAACATAGGGGTGTATATGTCTTTCTGAGTCTGATATCTTTCTTGTATTCTTTGAGTAAATTCCTAGGAGTGGAATTTCTGGGTCAAATGATATTTCTATTTCTAGTTTTTTTAGGAACCCCCGTATTGCTTTCCACAATGGTTGAACTTATTTATATTCCCACGAACAGTGTAGGAGGGTTCCCCTTTCTCTGCATCCTTGCCAGCATTTGTTGTTGTTAGTCTTTTCCATGTTGGCCATCCAACATGTGTGAAGTGATATCTCATTGTGGTTTTAATTTGCATTTCTCTGATAATCAGTGATGTGGAGCATCTTTTCATATGACTGTTCATATCCTCCACCCATTTTTTAATTGGGTTATTTGCTTTTTGGTGTTGAGGTATGTTGAGTTCTTTATATGTTTTGGGTGTTAACCTCTTGTCGGATACGTTGCTTACAAATATATTCTTCAATACTGTAGGATGCCTTTTTGTCCTTTGCCGTACAGCAGCTTTTTAGTTTGATGTCCCATTTGTTCATGTTTGCTTTTGTTTCCCTTGCCCGAGGAGATGCGTTCAGGAAAAAGTTGCTCATGTTTATACTCAAGAATTTTGGCCTAGTTTTCTTCTAAGAGTTTTATGGTTTCATGACTTATATTCAGGTATTTGATGCATTTTTAGTTTACTTTTGTGTATGAAGTTAGACAATAATCCAGTTTCATTCTCTTACATGTTGCTGTCTAGTTGTGCCAACACCAGTTGTTGAAGAGGCTGTCATTTCCCAGCTGTATATCCATGGCTCCTTTATCATATATTAATTGACTATATATACTTGGTTTTTTTCTGGGCTCTCTATTCTGTTCCATTGATCTATGGGTCTGTTCTTCTGCCAGTACCAAATTGTCTTGATTACTGTGGCTTTGTAGTAGAGCTTGAAGTTGGGGGGCATAATTACCCCAGCTTTATTTTTCCTTTTCAGGATTGCTTTGGCTATTCAGGGTTTTTTGTGGTTCCATATGAATTTTAAAACTATTTGCTTTAGTTTGTTGAAGAATGTTGTTGGTATTTTGATAAGGATTGTATTGAATCTGTAGATTGCTTTAGGTAGGATGGCCATTTTGACAATATTTTTCTTACCCAAGAGCATGGGATGAATTTATATTTATTAGTGTCCTCTTTGATTTCTCTCAAGAGTGTCTTGTAGTTTTCAGGGTATAGGTCTTTCACTTCCTTGGTTAGGTTTATTCCTAGGTATTTTATTCTTTTTGATGCAATTGTAATAAATTGAATTGTTTTCCTGATATCTTTCTGCTAGTTCATTGTTAGTATATTGGAATGCAACAGATTTCTGTGTATTGATTTTGTATCCTGCAACTTTGTTGAATTCAGTTATTAGTTCTGGTAGTTTTGGAGTAGATTCTTTAGAGTTTTTTTATATACAGTATCATGTCATCTACAAGCAGTGACAGTTTAATTTCTTACTCACAATCTGGATGCCTTTTATTTCTTTGTGTTGTCTGATTGCCAAGGCTAGGACCTCCAGAATTATGTTGAATAGAAGTGGGGAGAGTGGGCATCCTTGTCTTGTTTCTGGTCTTAAAGGAAAAGCTTTCAGCTTCTTCCTGTTAAGTATGATGTTGACTGTGGGTTTGTCATATATGGCCTTTATTTGAGGTACTTGCCCTCTATACCCATTTCGTTGAGAATTTTATCATGAATGGATGTTAAATTTTGTGGAATGCTCTTTCAGAATCTATGGAGTTGATCCATGTGGTTTATGTCCCTTATTTTTGTTGATGTGGTGTTAGTATATGATGTTGATGGATTTTCTAATATTGTACCCTCCTTGCATCCCTGGAATAAATCCTGCTTGATCATGATGGGTGATCTTTTTGATGTGTATTTTTGAATTTTGTTTGCTAATATTTTGTTGAGTATTTTTGCATCTATGTTCATCAGGGTTATTGGTTTGTCATTTTCTTTTTTTGTGGTGTCTTTGCCTGCTTTTGGTATTAGAGTGATGCTGGCCTCACAGAATGAGTTTGGAAGTATTCCCTCCTCTTCTACTTTTTGGAAAACTTTAAGGAGGATGGGTATTAGGTCTTCTCTAAATGTTTGATAAAATTCAGCAGTGAAACCATCTGGTGAAGGTGTTTTGTTCTTAGGTAGTTTTTGATTACCAGTTCAAGTTTGTCGCTGGTAATTGGTCTGTTCAGATTTTTGTTTCTTCATGGGTCAGCCTTGGAAGTTTATATTTTTTTAGAAAGTTGTCCATTTCTTCTAGGTTATCCAGTTTGTTTGTATATAATTTTTCATAGTATTCTGTAATAATTCTTTGTATTTCTGTGGTGTCCATAGTGATTTTTCCTTTCTCATTTCTGATTCTATTTATGTGTGTAGACTCTCTTTTTTTCTTGTTACGTCTGGCTAGGGTTTTATCTATTTTGTCTGTTTTCTTGAATAACCAGCTCCTGCTTTAATCAATTCTTTCTATTTTATTCTTCTGGATTTTATTTATTTCAGCTCTAATCTTTATTGTGTCCCTCTTTCTACTGACTTTGGGCCTCATTTGTTCTTCTTTTTCTAGTTGTTAATTGTGAGTTTAGACTGTACATGTGGGATTGTTCTTCTATCCTGAGGTAAGCCTGTATTGCAGTATACTTCCTGTCTTAGCACAGCCTTTGCTGCGTCCAACAGATTTTACAATGTTGTTATTGTTGTCATTTGTCTCCATATATTGCTTGATCTCTGTTTTTATTTGGTGATTGATCCATTGATTATTTAGGAGCATGTTATTAAGCCTCCATGTGTTTGTGGGCTTTTTGTTTTCTTCGCATAATTTATTTCTAGTTTCATACCTTTGTGGTTTGAGAAGCTGGTTGGTACAATCTCAATCCTTTTGAATTAATGAGGCTCTTTTTGTGGCCTAGTATATGATTGATTCTTGAAAATGTTCCATGCGCACTTGAGAAGAATATGAATCCTGCTGCTTTTGGTTGGAGTGTTCTGTAGATGTCTGTTAGGTCCATCTATTCTAATGTGTTGTTCAGTGCCTGTGTCCTTAATTATTTTCTGTCAGGTTGATCTCTCCTTTGGAGTGGTGTGTTGAAGTCTCCTAAAATGAATACTATTTCTCCTTTTAATTCTGTTAGTATTTGTTTCAGATATGTAGGTGCTCTTGTGTTGCGTGCAATTATTTATAATGGTTATATCCTCTTGTTGGACTGACCCCTTTATCATTATGCAATGTCCTTCTTTGCCTTTTGTTATTTTTTTTTTTTTGAAGTCTGAAACAAGAACTGTAACTCCTGCTTTTTTCTACCTATTAGTTGCATGAAATATCTTTTTCCATCCCTTCACTTTTAGTCTTCGTATGATTTTGGGTTTGAAGTGAGACTCTTGTAGGCAGCATATAGACAGGTCTTGTTTTTTAATCCAGTTAGTGAGTGTCTTTGGTACATTACATTTATGGTGATTATTGATAGGTAAGTCCTTATTGCCATTGCAGGCTTTAGATTCGTGGTTACCAAAGGTTCAAGGGTAACTTATTTACTGCCTAACAGGTAACTTAACTCACTTAGTATGCTATTACAAACACAACCTAAAGGTTTTTCTTTTTCCCTCCTTTTTCTTCTTCCTCCATTTTTTATGTAGTAGGTGTCATATTCTGTACTCTTTGTCTATCCCCTGACTGACTTTGAGGGTAGTTGATTTGATTTTGCATTTGCTTCGTAATTAATTGGTCTGCTTTCTTTACTGTGGTTTTATTTCCTCTGGTGATAGCTATTTAGCCACAGGAATACTTCTGTCTATAGTAGTCCATCCAAAATACACTGTATAGGCAGTTTATGGGAGGTAAATTCCCTCATCTTTTGCTTATCTGAAAATTGTTTAATCCCTCCTTCAAATTTAAATGGTAATCTTGCAGGATAGAGTATTCTTAGGAGAGTATTCTTGGTTTGAGGCCCTTCTGTGTCATTGCATTAAATATATCATGCCACTCCCTTCTGGCTTGTAAGGTTTCTGTTGAGAAATCTGATGATAGCTGTGTGGGTTTTCCTTTGTATGTGATCTTTTCTCTCTCTCTGGCTGCTTTTAATAATGTTTTTATCCTTGATGGTTGCCATTTTAATTACTATATGTCTTGATGTTGTCGTCCTTGGGTCCCTTGTGTTGGGAGATGTGTGCACCTCCATGGCTGGAGAGTCTATCTCCTTCCACAGATCAGGGAAGATTTCAGCAATTACTTCCTCAAAGATACTTCCTATCCCTTTTCTCTCCTTCTGGTACCCCTATAATGTGAATATTGTTTCGTTTGGATTGGTCACACAGTTCTCTCAATATTCTTTCATTTCTAGAGATCCTTTTTTCTTTCTTTATGTCAGTTTCTTTGTATTCCTGTTTTCTGATTTGTATTTCATTTCCCATCTCCTCTGCTTCATCTAATCTGCTTTTAAATCCCTCCAGTGTATGTTTCATTTTGGACACTGTATTTTTCAAAGTTTGTATCTCATTCCTCAGTTCATCCCTGAGTTCTTGAATATTTTTCTATAGCTCCATGAGCATGTTTATGATACTTATTTTGGGATTTCTTTCAGGAAAATTGATGAGTTCAGTTTCACTTGGTCCTCTTTCTGGTGTTTGCAGGATTTTGGTTTGAACCAGGTTCCTTTGACATTTCATATTTGTAGGTGGCGCCTTCTAGTGCTCAGAAGCTCTACTTTCTGGAGCTGTTGAGCCCCTGGAGCGATGGTGGGGGTTGCAGGCGAGCAGCACTGGTGCCTGTTGGGAGGAAAGAGCTCTTTTCTGCTTCCCTGCTGTGGTGCCTGCCTCAACTGTCAGGGCCAGTGGGCCAAGCACACAGGGAGGAGCCTCTATGCTTTGCACTAGTAGCTGCCGTAGGTGGGGCTGCCCTCTGGCTGGCGTGGCGCAATTGTGGGGCAGCTGGTTTGTGAGCTGGTGCTGGCAGTGAGGAAGGAGCAGGAGGCTGCGTATTGTGGTGGGGCACCTCGTAGCTCTGTAACCAGATAGGGGGAGGGTGCGCCCAAAGCCCCTGAATGTTCCCAACCTGCTTGGCAGAGTGCCCAATTTTGTCCACCTGTTCTTTCTACTGAGCAGCAAGCTCTGTGCAGTCCTTGTCCCTTTAGCAGCCTTCTCTCTGTTAGGAAGTCTCTCAGACTGCCCGCCTTTCTTTTGTCCTAGAGGAGCCCCTTGTGGATACCTGTTTTCAACAAGTGGCTGTAATCTCAGTCTCTCCAAGTATTCCACCTGTGTTAGTTTTCCAACCCCAGTAACTCCAGAGCACCATGTAATGTAGGTTCATGCTCCTAGAGCAGATCTCTGGGACTGGTGTTCAGCAGTCTTAGGCCTGCACCCCCTCTGTTTGTCTTCCTTCTGCCAGGGGAAGGGCTTGGATTCGTCCAGATCACGGCTTTGGTACTTTATCCTTTTCCTTGAGGTCGGCTGTTTTCCCCAGGTGTAGGCAGTCTGCTGCAGCCTTGTTTCCTGTTGCTCTTTCAGGATTTGATTTATTTGCTATATTTTCATATTATATGTGGTTTTGGGTGGATGTTTCTGTCTCACTTCTCACGCTACCATCTTTAAGCCTCTGGGACTTCATACAAGTTTTTATAATGGTTTTGGAACTTATAATGTAGAAAGTAGAGACAGAAAAGTAAATAGGGGTACAATATAGTCTGTAAAATGATGTAATAAGTATTAAAGTGTGTTAGTATAAAGAAGAGAAAACCATTTCTCTTTGGGAGAATTGGGAATGGTCTTCCCAGAGGTGACAGGTGAGCTTGGTCTTGAAGGATGAGTAGGAATATTCTAATATCTGAGATAGAGAAGGGATGAAAAGGGATATTTAAAAATTAATTATTTAAAGTTAAAAACAAAGTACAAAATAACTCAGTGGTCCTCCATTTTCAAAATCTCCTTTAGTCTAAGGTCATTTGGGTGGCTGCTGCTTGTGGTAGTTGTGTTAAAGAAGTATAACTGGTAGTATGTTTAGAAGGAAGCCAAAATCAAGTTTATGAAGCTTAAGTTTTCTGTTTTGTGTATGAGATAGAGTATTAAACTGTAGGAGTCAATGTACCCTTTAAAACAACTGAAGAACCTCCAGCTAGTTAGTATGTGGTCAGAAGGGGATAATTTGATTTATATGGACGTGGCTTATTCAACTCCAACTGCACAGTGTATGTTTGTGAACTTCTAACTCTGTTCCTCCTATAGAGGTGAGAAGTCTCTTGGCAACAAGCTTCCAGTTGAAACTAACACCTTCCTTGGTTAATTGGTATGCCCACTTCTGGTACTAGCACCTCTGGGGAGTTTGTGTTTGAATTTAGTTTCAACAGGTTTAAACTGGAACATAAATGTGAATGGGCTTTAGGGTCAGCCTGTTAATTGACAATGAAAAGGCAAGACACGAAGTGGGGAGAGGAGAGAGAAGAAACCTTGTGGATAAAATAACTGTTAATTCACATTCTGGTGCTTTTCAGCTCAATTTATATGCTAAAAGTAGAGTGTTGTACTTCATTGCTCACTGCTAGCACCTTTTCAGATTTGTTGACATTAGAAATTGTAGAGAGAACAAGAGAGTGACCAGGACCTGAGATGATACCATTGTCTTGGAAATGTTTGCAAAGGCAGTTTATTGTAGACATATTTATATATTTTTTCTGCTTTTTAAAGAAATGGTAGGCTGTTAGGTTTCCTATCAGCTGTGTTCCTGTGGCACTTTATGCAGTGCCTTCATTTAACACTTGCCAGAGTATGTTGTTACAATTGTTTATGTTTTCTTTTTCTGCTCGCCTGAGAGTTCTAGTAGTGTGTGGTGTCATTCGTCTCTATTTCCTGGACCTAAAATAGTTCTGGGCCTGCAAGTGTTTGAATTGAAATGGAATTAAATTGAAAAAATGGATTCCATTAGGTAGTTTATACTTTATCCTACCAAACATAGCAGGTTATCGGCAACAAATCCAAAGGATATTGCCAGTTAGTTTTTATTTTTTTTTAATATGGAACACTTCACAATCCATGTGCTAATCTTCTCTGTATCATTCCAATTTTTAGTATATGTGCTGCCGAAGCGAGCACTGCCAGTTAGTTTTTATTTCAAACTTCCCCTCTTTTCCCTCTTCCTTACCTCCTTTCAGCTACTATCTGAATTAAAAAGTAACGGTCAGTGATTGTCACTGGAAGTCATCTGATTGATGAGGAAGCTTTCACAGTGGTTTCATGTTTGTGGATATATCTCCTTCCCTGCCTCTCCCTGTCCCTTGAACAACACAGGTTATGTTTTGTTCAGGTCTTTTCTTCCATGGTGCTTGTTCTCTTGGAGCTGTATAGCACATGGAAATTAAAGGTTTTATTTGGTATTTTAGAAAACACAGTCTTGTAGGATTAAGCCTTTAACTAGTATGACTATATACTAAATTGTCTTTGAGTTAGAGTGTCAATTGGAACTTGAGTTTTGGGTAGTGCCTTCATGTTTGAATATCTTACATTTTTCCCAAGGACAAATTTGTTTTTTCCAACTGGCTTGAGCAGCCTCTGCTTTTACATAGTGCTTCAAACAGTTTTCAGTAAATCAGTTTAAATCCACAATTGTTTGAAAAATTTTCTTAAGATACTGTGAGTCTCAGGAGTGACCCATGAACACTCCCTAATTAGTATATTTAATCATACCTTTTAAAAGTCAGGCAAACAATCTGGAAGAATAAACTAAATTATTGGTGGGATAGTCAAAAGTTCTTGGCCCCATGTTTAATCTTAGAAAATCCAAGAATAAAAATACCTGACAGATTATTTTGGGGTATATAGTCTGTGCTTTGCTGATCTCAGGTATTCTTGCTGTGTGAGCCACTATGTGACTGTGCAAGTGGAAATAAGGATAATAATTAACATAAGACCACCTCAGAGGGTAATTTATCTAGTGAGTTGTGGAGTAATGGGTAGTTTTAGGGGCTTGAGGGGGGATAGCATTAGACCTTGCTGATGGTAACTTCTTGCCTCTGCCTTTAATACTACATTCTTCTAAACATTGGAGGTAACAACCTCTCAATGTTCTTATTGATAGCTGAGAAATATTCTGACAAACTGGTGGGTGATGAGTGTGATTCAACAGTAAAAATGGTCTATTTGTTTATTTTTTTTGGGAGGATGTAATGCTCAGGAAACATTTGATACATTTTGTTGGTTATAAAGTCTGAAAATATTGTAGGCCCAAGTTCTGCCATCCAGGATATTTGTGCAATCTAGTGGGAAGTTACTTAACTATTTCCTTATCCGTAAAATGGAAATAATAGTACATACCTGGAGAGTCATTGAAGGAGATTACACAGAATATGCAGTTATGCCCAGCACAAAAGTCATCTTCTTCCTTCTCCCTTTATTAGTTTAGGAAACATAAAATATTTTAATTGGTCTTTATGCCTAATAAGATGTACTGGATAGCTTGTCTTCTCTCCATTTTGGCATGGCATGGCTTTTCTTAGGAACTTCCAAATAACTTCTTGCTCCCCTAATGGGCACTAACATTATGATTGGTGTTTCTTCCTCTGGACAGGGAGTACTTCCTGTATCCTTGTTCATCTGGCTAATTTGTTATATGTAATCAAGGTTTCTCTTCCTATCTTAACTGCATAAACAAAAAGGAAAGCTAGTTCATGCTGCTAAACCAAATACCAACATTTTCATGGTTTTTGAGCTGGCAAATATAATTCTTTGCTGCTTTTTAGCCTGAATTAGTTTAGGAATAGTCATTTTCTAGCAATTTATTGTAGTCTACATATGCCTAAGCTTAAACATGTGTCATAGTTCTATTGTTATGTATAGAAGGGCCTATAGAATTTATGTGAGAAATTCTGTCCAATTGATAAGATTCTTGCTCATTTTAAATTGATTTACCATAGATCTACTTCTGATTTTTCAAAGTAATAATAGAAATAGGTACTGTTAGATTTTGATAGCAAAGTTGTTTCAAATAGCTGCTATTCTGTATTTGAAGCAATTGCATAGAACTCTTGATTAAACATAGTAAAGTGTGTATTGTCATACTTACATAGTATAGCGCAGAACTCCTAAGTAGAAACATTTCAGATGGGAAATAATTGTAAAAATGGCTCAGGTATCTAGACCGTTGGGTCCACTTTGAAAGATTGGGCCTTTGGATTCTGATTCTAGGAAAAGTTCTCTTACTCTTATCCTTTTCCGTACTGTGTGTTGTATCAGGGGCTTGAAAATAGTGACTGGCTTATATTCTACCTGGAAGTGCAGTTGAAGTGTATCCCTAGTTTAACAATCAGTTGGGGGACATCTTTTTATTAGCAACTTCAAAATATTATCTGTGTACCCCACTACTGGCTTTATGACATGATTTCAAGATCACACATTACTGTGTTCCTAATTTCTTCTCTACTCAGCTGTGTAGATGATGATCTTAAATTGGAGGGAGTTAGAATTTGCAATGGGCTTAATATTAATAGACTTATTATAATCAAAGATACAGATTCTTGTGTTATGTTATTTCCCCTTTAAATGTGAATTTTATCAGCTCTATATATCCTTCAACCTAGATGGATTGTAATACAAGACACAAAAATATAAGCTGTATAGTTATCAATATGTGTTTCTTAACCTTTAGAACTTCTGGGGGAAAAATGATGTACTCATGGGCCTGGTACATGTTCCATTCTCTCTTCCCACTCTGGTTCTTGACTACTGATTGAAAATAGTCTGGGTTTAGTGTATATGTACTAGGCATCTACCTTATACCTTACAAAGAATCATTTGTCAGATTAGATAATATATCCCCCATGTGTTTATAGTTTTTGAGTCCATCTCTGTCAGAGTAATAAGTGCACAACAGGCCTAGCAAATAAAATACATGTTGTTTACCATTTTTTATGTTCATAACTAAGATTAATACCAAATACATAGAAAACTGTACATAAGTGTTTTTCATAGTCATTTGTGCTAAAAAAATTATTATATTGTATATGCTGAAACTTTTTTGAGGCAGAAATACTTATTTTTAAAATTTCTCATGTTGACCGTTTTCTTTAGCCTAATGAAATTTAACAGGATATATATTTGCTATACTTTTTTTTTTTTTGGTAGTTGTACAGCATCATCCACTCTTGCACATCATGTGGCTTTTTAGGTATATTGTACAGTAAATTCAGTACCAAGGTTTGGCCCTACCTAAGTGAGAACTAGAAATCTATCAAACCTATCTTAAAAAATTGAAATATAAAAAATGTTATGTTAAATAATTATGCCTTAATGTTTAGGTAAACATCATTACCATGGTTTAAATTAGGAAATTAGGATTTTGCATTAGCACATGTCTGATTAATTACCTCTCTTACTAGAGATCAGTAGACTCTGTAAAATAGTGAATTGAGTAGCATGTAGACTATACAGTCATGCACACTAGAGCTTGTTCTGTTGATCAGGAAAAAGAGCCACATGTGTATATGCACACAGACATATTTAGTTTTTTCTAAAGATACATAAACATATACTTAATATAAATGATGTGTGTATTTCTGGTTTAGACTGATAATTGTGATTATTAATTTCCACACTAAGAAAATGTCATGGTTTTGGTTCTATATTATTATAAATTATGCCTCTAAAATTCATTTTGGTGACATCCTATATGAACCATAGAAGTAAAAGTTTAAAGTAAACTTTGAGCTTTTATATAAGAATGAAGAGAATTCTAAAATACAATTTAATAAGTTTATTCAGGACATACTTATTGACCACCTGTTATATGTTAGGCAGCTTAAACTGGACTGGAGATTGAATTTACACTTAACAGCAAAGTAAGGAAATAAATACTGAGAGAGAGAATAAATTATGCCTTTCAAGTTAATGCTATTAGTAACTGATGGTTTTGCTACCCAGTTTGGGAGATTCAGCTTATGTTGACCGTCAAAATAAGGAAATAATACCTAGAATGTGGAATAAATATATTTTTAAAATAAAGAAATGTTACTGACTGGATAGTTTGCCACTCAATTTAAAAATAACCTGCAAATGAAACAAATATAAAACCAATTGTATTGAGATGTAATTAGGATTATTCTACTTTTACTTAAGGAATCACTGTTTTTAAATATGAAGATCGGAAATCAATACTGAACATACTTTTCAAACTTTATTTGGAAGTAATTTTAAACTTAAAGCAAACTCAGAGGAAAAATAATAGTACAAAATTTTTTAAAAAAATCTCTCCCCCACCAAAATTCATCCAGTGGCAACATTTTGCCTTTCTTTATCTTCTCTTCTCTTCTTCCCTTTCTCTGACTTCTGTTCCCTTCTCACTGTCTCACTTATAATGTATATAATTTTCTCTTCAGAACCATCTGACGGTCATCTGCATAGGTAATGGCCCTTTTGCCCTAAATACTAAGAATAGGGATAATCTCTTAGCAGCAATCAACTTCATTAAATTCTAATTTTGTCAATTGATCCAATAATGTCCCTTATAGCACTTCCCCCCTGTAGTACAGAATTCAGTATAGGATTGAATATTGTATTTAATTGTTATTTCTCTTCAACATCCTTTAATCTAGAATATTTACAGACTTGGTCTTTTATGACATTGTGATTTTTGAAGAATGTGGTATTCTGGCATTAAGGGATCTGAGCATGCTTTAAAGTCATAATATTGAGTCACTATCAAAGTTATTTTAAGTTCTTCTTTTTCCTTTGTTTTAACTTGGGTTGTGAGGAAAAATCAAGCTTTTCAGCCTTAACATTTTATTGCCAACATTATAGGTAGAATGAATTTTGTTGATTTTTAATTAACACCTTAGATTATCTGTAATGACAATGTCATATTCTAGAAGTCCTAATGATCATGTGATTTGATTTTTTTAAAGCTATATGTGTTTTAAGGGTTTAATAAGTATTCTCTGTACAATTTTGGATTTTTATGTGTCTCCCTTCCTGGTAGTATTGTGCCACCTAGTGGACATTTTTGTCCTTTAGTATATTCGTAGAATCTAGGTGGAATACAATACGCATTTTAGTGTATTAAGAAAAAATAGATTGGAATGTTTGAACTTCTCCGTTGACCTGAAATTGTTTAGAAAATGATCGTCTTCCTAAACATGAGTTCAGGAGAGATAAAATTCTTAGCAGGTGAAGGCTTAGTCGATGTCTTAAAATTAGGAACTACGGAGTGTTAAAATTTGCTCCTTTTTTTCCAACAAGAAAAACCATACATTTATTGTCTTCATCAGTGACACTTTAACCAAAGCATATTATGTTTCCATCAGTCAATATTAAAATAATTGTTGCTATGTGGATCTTGGCAAAAGCCCTGCCTTTTCCCTGCAGTTTTATTGTTGTACATTTACACCCTAAGCAGCATGTAGTGAGGGTTACATTATTTATACAATCTAGGTTTATTTTAAAGTAACAAGAAAAATATTGGGTGTTAAATATTGATGAAATGGTCTAAAGGAAAAAAATGTGCTATTTTGAAATAACCTGAAAACAATTTAGACTTTTGTCATTTGAAGACTCCTTACCAATGATAAGATAAGCTCTTATTTGGGCTTACTTGGGTATAAATAAAATTTATATCAGTTGGAGAATTGTATCAATTGGAGAGTTGAAGATCTACCTTGTTATTAAATATGAAGAAGATGCCCTATTTGTGAGGTATTTAATATACACATTCTTAGTAGGACTTGAGAAATGTTTGTCTTGGGGTTGGACATCCTGCGTAATTAAAGTGGAATATGAACTCTTGAGGTTGTCTTCAGAATATTCATTTATGATAATATTAAGAATTAGTTAACCATTTAGGGAAAATGGTTCTTAATTAAGGGTGCAGTCATTCAAGCTTATAACACCTTTATAAAGTTGCAGGTATTTTAGAATGTTTTTATTTAATTATTCTTTCTTAGTTGCTGATGTGTAGTCATGATGAACGGATTAGGAGACAACTCCTTGGATCCACTGGCCCCAGATTCACGAAAACGCAAATTGCCATGTGATACCCCAGGACAAGGGTAGGCAATTTATTTCCTGTTGCTTCACCAAGGTCTCTTCCCCTGCCTTTATATTTTTGGTTTAAGGAGAACTGTTCATTTTTCAGTTATTTACATTTTCTGGTTAGAATTTTCTTTTTCTCTTTGCTTAATAGTATGATTTTGCTTTGTAGTAAGTAGGGTGGTACAGTGATGAGATGGACATCCGTATGATGTAAGAGTAGCTTTGTCAATGATTCAGATAGAATTGAGACTATCATACTAACAGTCCATGATACTGGTAAGAAGCATTTATCAGTGGAAAAGGTAAGAGTTAGGAATAGATAACCAAGATTAGTACAAGTAAGAGTCTTTATTATCCTTTAAGAACGTGTTGTAAGTTGATATTTTGTCAACGTGTGAGGCATTATTCTTTTCCTGAATGAAGTTATGAGTTAAGAAATAGAAAGAAAATAACTATTTTATTCAGTGATACTCTGGCTTTTTAAAAAGCGTCTGTCAAGGTCAATATGACTTGAATTTTAACATGATAGTTGTAGAATAAAAGCCTACAATTCATAAGACTTCATCATCAATAAGTAGCTACGACTATTTTGTTAGTTGTTTTACTGTCTGTATGAGGTAAAGACTATCCCCGTTTTCTAGATGATGAAACTGAGGCCAGCTCTGTCCAAGGCCACTGGGCAAACAAAAAAGTGGAATTTGAATTCAGGTTTGCACGCATTGTACATTATCTACTTTCTCAAGACAGTGTTTTGATAGTTTCTACTGGCTAAATTTAGTGTATTTAGACATGTAGGTAATGGTGTTATGTAGGGACTGATTCTGCTCACGGCTGTTTTGATAGGCATAGTCATGCCTTTTTTTCCCCCCTCAGTCTTACCTGCAGTGGTGAAAAGTGGAGACGGGAGCAAGAGAGTAAATATATTGAAGAATTGGCTGAACTGATATCTGCTAATCTTAGTGATATTGACAATTTCAATGTCAAGCCAGATAAATGTGCAATTCTAAAGGAAACAGTAAGACAGATCCGACAAATAAAAGAGCAAGGTAATACAAAGTAAGAAAAACATCTTTTAGAAGGAACTTGTTAACTGTGTTTACATTTGCCTATTTGCTACCTTGTTGCTTAGGTGGGGACTATTAATTGGGGCTAACCTATGTGGGAATGGACAGAGATGAGTTGACTACCTTTGTTTTTTAGGAAAAGTTAGCAGAGAATTGGAAGAAGGCCAGTGTAGCTCACCCTGTGACATGTTAGTTCCCTTTCAGAAAGCCCTGGGCTAGTACCTTTAGTAGTGAAAGAAAACTTAGGGTATCATCTGCACTCCTGGGTAACCCTGAAGTTTAATTTTAACATTGAAAAATTGTAGCATAATGAAAAATGAAAAATCATTTTCTTACCAGAACTATTGTGTATGTGCAATTGCATGCATGTGTGTGTTTGTATGTGTCTCTTTGTGTCTATTCTAGGGACTGTTCAAAGGTGGATGTGATCTATAACTGATATATGTATTATTTGTAGTACTGCCTTCTGTCTTTTCAGGAAAAGCTATTTCCAATGATGATGATGTTCAGAAAGCTGATGTATCTTCTACAGGACAGGGGGTTATTGATAAAGACTCCTTAGGACCACTTTTGCTTCAGGCAAGTACAAGGTTTTAGTTATCCAGTAAGCTGTGTTGATTCAAAAAAAAAAAGTTGATGAAATTTTGATTAGGAAGTAGTAGAAAAATTTTTTTATGAGACAGAACTCAGTATTGTCAGTATGATGGTAAAATGCTCTTATGTTTACAATATACATAACTCAGGAGGCCCTGTGGCATCTCCCCCCAACCCCAATAAAAATGGTTGCAAACCTGAGAAAGAAAAGAAAAAATACAAAGAAGCTGGAGAAGAAAGGTGACCCATAATTTTGCAAAGCTAATATTTAGGTATATTTTAGCTCAGACTTTTTTGTGCATTTTTAGCATGATTTATTATATGATACACTGTAGTTTTATATTCTTGAGGAGTTTTTAAGAATGAAAAATGCACATTGTTTTCTAAGAGTAGTTGTTTTAAGTAGACTAACCTATAGCACTTATAGAATGTCTCTCTACAGCAGGGCCTGAAGCTCTTCATAAAATTTACTTGTCAACATCTTTTTTGTTTGAGCTAGTTTGCTCCAATACATCTTAGCTGATCATTTCAGTTCTTTGTAAAGTTTCATTAAGGAGTGGTATAGTTCCAGTAGCTTTACTTGGTTTCAAACGGAAAAATGGGAAGTCCTAAGGCTGATTTCCTTATTTTTAAAATCTGCTTTCAAGATGTAATTTTTCAAAAATTAGACATTAATTCAGATTTCATGTCAACCATATACATTTTTTTCAAATTGTCTTTTTATTTCCCATAAAACCCTATAGTAATGGTGCTAATGTTAATAGAAATGGTAGCTGATGGTTGCAGTAATTCTTAAATCAGCAATGGGCATTTTAAATTCTACTTAGTACTAAAGCTGGTGTCTTAGTCTGCTAAGGCTGCCATAACAAAATATTACAAACTGTTTGGCTTAAAACCAGAGAAGTTTATTTCTTACTGTTCTGGAGACTGGAAGGCCAAGATTAAGGTATTGGCAGGCTTGGTTTCCCTAATACGTCTCTCTTTGGCTTGTTATGGTTGCCTTCTGTGTCTTCACATGGCCTTTTCTCTGTGTATGTTCATCCCTGGTGTGTCTCTCTCTCTTCTTATAATACCACCAGTCCTGCTGGATTAGAGCCCTACCCTTATGACCTCATTTAACTCTAATTACCTCCTGGAAGGCCCTATCTCCAAATACAGTCACATTGTGAATTAGGGCCTCAACATAATGAATTTTGGTGGGGATATAGTTCGCTCCATAATTGGCAATAATATTAACATATTTTACTTTAGGCATTGGATGGTTTCCTGTTTGTGGTGAATCGTGATGGAAACATTGTATTTGTGTCAGAAAATGTCACACAATACCTGCAGTATAAACAAGAAGACCTGGTTAACACAAGTGTTTATAGTATCTTGCATGAAGAAGACAGAAAAGATTTTCTCAAAAACTTACCAAAATCTACAGGTAGGTCTTTAGTTTGTATTTTCTAAATAAGTCAAAAAATTTTTTTTCTTGACCATTTCTTAGAAAATTGAGTGTACTTTGGAAGCCAAGTGATCAAACTTGTATAGAGAGGCACACAGTTAATAGCAAAATTTTCAAATATGACTTTGGTGAATATAGAATTTGGCATACATTTCATAGGACCAAAATATACAGTGAGTTATGAAATATATAGTGAGATTTTTGTTGAAATTCCAATGATTGCCACTTTGAAATGTTAGTGCAGAAATTACTATGGAAAACATATGTAATGAGAAAATACAGCTTAAATTCTTGATGGTTATGGACTGATTTGCCAGCTTTTTAAAAACTCCTTTGAATTTGTTTTCCAAAGTTAATGGAGTTGCATGGACAAATGAGACCCAGAGACAAAAAAGCCATACATTTAATTGCCGTATGTTGATGAAAACACCACATGACATTCTGGAAGACATTAACACCAGTCCTGAAATGCTCCAGAGATATGAAACAATGCAGTGCTTTGCCCTGTCTCAGCCACGAGCTATGATGGAGGAAGGGGAAGGTAGGAGCAATCACGTTTGTGATGTATATCAGTCAAATGGCAGACACACTTGTGGTTTTATAATTTTTATTGTAATTCTTGTACTGAATTCCATGTCTTCACTCGCCTATTGAACAGACATATCCAAAGTTTAAATATAATCCTTATCTGGTTAAATTTTTTCTTGTAGATTTGCAGTCCTGTATGATCTGTGTGGCCCGCCGCATTACTTCAGGAGAAAGAACATTTGCATCAAACCCTGAGAGCTTTATTACTAGACATGATCTTTCAGGTAAAAACTTCGTGAATGTGTATGTTCACATACACATTTTGTTCATTTTGAAAATTTTACAAAATTAACTATTTCTTTAGCCCACACTGTCATTTAAGTGCTTACACCCACTGTAATGGATGTTTTGCATGGACTGTTTCCCATGTTCCTTATGCAGCTCTAATAGAGATGCACTAAAACTCTTGGCATTTTGAATTGGGTATATTTGACTGTTAAAATCTCCTCACATAAACAATTAAAAAATAAATGTAGGGGCACCTGGTTTTCTCTCCAAATAACATTTCAAATCAGAAGTTAACTCCCTAACTTCAAACCCATTTTTCACAAAGAAACAAGTTTTCAAAATACAGGTAATTTAATGAGAATTCCTGGGAGTAATTCTTGACATCAACACCTATCCTCCTTTTTTGACCATGGGATAAAGAATTAAAGCCAGTGTAAGTGATAAGGCACAGTGATAAAATTAAACATGACAGTATTTTCTGTGTTCAACTTCAGGGTCACTCTTGTGATCATCTAACCGTGAATGGTGATGTCAGGGGTTTGTCATATCCAGAAATGAGAAAACAGAGGTCTGGTGTCAGAGAGGTTGGGTTGCTTGTCCAAGGTCATGGCTATACGAAATAGAATTTATATCTGCATCTGCCTGACATGAAAGCCTATTCTGTTTGCTTTATGTCTACCATGTGGACCTTCAATAAGTAATTTGATAAAATGGAGTAGCTTTAGATAAACATGTAATACAGCTATAGTATGTGAGTATATACACACGTGTTTTTATGTATATTATATACACATACATGCATAGTAATATTTTACTGTAAAACATGGCTCTTTTCACTCAGCCATTTTATGCCAGGCTCAGTTACTTGTCTTGAGGCTGCTTGAGATAAATTTTTGCAGATAAAAAAAAAGTAGCAAAAACACTACTTTGTATTAGTAAGTTTTCTCTTTACTCCCTTGATTGAGAAAATCAGATGTGGTGACAGGAATTTTTATGTGTTGTATTTACTCTCCTTGTAGAGTAGTTCTTTCTCTGCATCTGTTACTATTTGGCAGTATAAATTTTCTCCCTAAATAATAATACTTTACATTTTGTAAATGAAAATACTAAATAAAACGTCTTTACTTAAACAAATCAGTGAGTATAATTTTTAAGAATCATCTCATCAATATTTTCCCTTACTATAAAAGTCATATGTATTTATTATAAAAGTTAGAAATTACCAAGAAAAGTCAAGTACTCATTTAGCTAACATCTGTAGGTCATCTTACCATAGTTACAGTTGGTACCTTCCAATTGCGACCTGTTCTTTCATAGGAGATTTTTTGCACATTCATTTCTTTGGCATCTGGAGGGCTTTTTACCCTTTTCCATGATGTGTTTCATTTAATAAACTTTATCTGAGCATCTAGTTTGCATTTGTCATGTCATTTCAGAGCTAAGCTCAGGGGAGGTGGTTGAGGACAGATCATCCTTATTCTGGGCACAGTACACAGTGTTCACTCTTTCCAGGAATTATCTACCTTTTTCCTAGTCATTTTTTCCCCCCACTAACAAGATTTTTTGTCATTAAAGATCTGAATTTTAAACAGATTCCTGGGCTGGTGGCTCTTTCCATCAAGCTTATCCAACATTAGTGCCTTTCTCATCTTCAGTAGCTTTTCCAGAACTATCTTTCATCTTGAAACTCCATGAGTTTACCCAGTCCAAACTTGATATTCTTCAGCATTTTTACTTTTCTGTCAAACACATTGTGGAGAGGATAAGTTGATTGATAAATCTTTTCTTTATCTTTCCCAGTCTGTCTGGAGTCAAGGTATAGCCCATTTCTTTCAGATCATTTGTCATCTTCCAGATTTGGCAGACCTGTTGCTGCTAAGCATCAGAGGTTGTCTGGATGCCCTCTGCAGAATAGATAATAAAAAAATAACTGTTGGTAGTCTTGACAACAACATGAGCTTCAGTCATAGTCTGACATTTTTTGACCGTGGAGCATATTTTGTCATGGATATCTGTGTGATAGATGTTGATTGCAGCTTTGGTCCTGGGCATAATCAGTATTATTTTGAATTTTCTAAATGCAACTTAAGCATTCTGCATAAGTGTCAGCAAGGCTTGCTTTAAAACACAACTCTTGAGGCCATCATAGGCAGTTTTGGTCCTTGAGTCCTTGTGACTGTTTGCCCAGTGTTTCTTACATTGAACACAGCTGGTGTTTTCTTGTCATACCAGTCTTTCTTTGTAAATGTGTCAACTGTTTTCCCCTTATCTCCCCTTTTGCCACTTTTTGTAAGGTGTTGATTCTTGCCAGCTGCCCTGGTACTACTCAGAAAGTGAAAAGGCTTAGCCAGTTTTTAAAAGGACCATTGTCATGAAACCTTCATTTCATAACATTTTCAAATTGTATATATTTTGTCTCTCAAGCTAGTGTATTTGATGTTAAGCAAAAGTTGTTAGAAATTTCTGGACTGTGGAAATGAGTTTGATTAACCCTCCTAGTTTCAGATTTTAAGTGTCCAAAAATGCAGTTGCCTCTTAGGTGGAAAGAATTCTCCCCACCCTTGCTTACGCAGGTGCTTTCTCTTATTTCACAGTTGCAGGGACAGTATACTTCATTTGAACAATTTTATTGGTAGGTGTTGTTTTTTCCCTTTAAATGAAAATGAACATGAAGTTATGTGGACATGTTACATTCTGTGCATTCAGAAAGTAAAAGGAATTGTGTGATGTACTCTGGTAGTCTTTATAGCAGAACATTTAATGTAAGAGTATCCTGCAGGACTGTATCCTTAAACAGAAAAGCTATACATAGAACAGAAATTTGAATCAGAAAAGGTAAAGATTTAGTGTCTTTTAAAAAATTTTTAGTGCTAGGCCATAGAGTATGCAGCTCATAAATACATGTGGGTTGGATTTAAACCTTTATATTCTTTAATAGGAAAAGTTGTTAATATTGATACAAATTCACTGAGATCCTCCATGAGGCCTGGCTTTGAAGATATAATCCGAAGATGTATCCAGAGATTTTTTAGTCTTAATGATGGACAGTCATGGTCCCAGAAACGTCACTATCAAGAAGGTAAAGAATTTTGAGGTTGACCTTGATCTTGTTTGTCATTGTGTTTGGTATGCTATAAAGCACTGAGTATATATACCTGACCATAGTTGTTTTGTGCACAACTATGGGGTATGAGAATGATTCTTCAGCATTCTTATTTTAGCCTGTTCATAATTTTGGTGTAGGTTCAGTCTTTCACTGGATTTTGAAAATATTACACTAAAAATATACTTCCTCTCTCTCCTCTCTTATATGTATGTGTATGTTTTGCCATTTGTAGTTACTAATAATGGGATATTTTCCCCAATAGCTTATATCCATGGCCATGCAGAAACCCCACTGTATCGATTCTCCTTGGCTGATGGAACTCTCGTGACTGCACAGACAAAAAGCAAACTCTTCCGAAATCCTGTAACGAATGATCGTCATGGCTTTGTCTCAACCCACTTTCTTCAGAGGTAGTGATAGATGACTGTGTCACACTGACTATAGCAGTGTTCTCAAGATGCTTTATTATTAATGTAAAAAAGGGAGAAAATTTCACAACAGAAAAAGGAAGGTTGTTGGGTTTTCTGAAGTAAGTTTAAATTCCTGGATTATGATATGTTTTCTTCAGGGTTATATATTTTTATGTGAAAATGAGGATTTGTTCACTAAAAAATTATTTCCTGGGAAATCTGGGAAATGGGAAGGTTAATGGATAAAAGAGCTGATAAAATCTGACTACCTCTGTTACCTTTCATTTCTAATAATATATTAACCTTGTTTTTAGGGACTGAATTTAAAATTTGAAGGTAGATGTTTAAAGTATAATCACTATTGCTGTTGCTAAAGGCAATTAAGCAACATATGAAGGAGCAAAATATTCATCCATTAATTATGTTCAGTAGGTTGCAGGCACCTCTAGGTTAACCCCTAGGTAGACATCTATATGGCAACTCTGGTAAAGCCCTGCTGAGCTTCCAGTTAACATAGCTTTTTGACCCTCTACAATACTGTGGAGAAGTCATCTAGATTCTGTTGCTTACTATAAAATATGTTACTAGGTCAATAATTGATCAGTATTTAGATTGGAATTGTCATCAGGTATTGGAATGGCACCTAGGAAATCAAGTTCCCAGGCACTTATTTCATCCTTTTAAAAAAATGTCTGATTCAGGGCTTTAATGCATGCCTATAATATTTCAGTAACAATTTTGTTCTCCTCCTTTATTTGCAGGGAACAGAATGGGTATAGACCAAACACGAATCCTGTTGGACAAGGCATTAGACCTCCAGCAACTGGATGCAACAGTTCGGTAGGTGTAATGAGCATGTCGCCAAGCCAAGGTTTACAGATGCTGAGTGGCAGAACTTATGGCTTGGCTGACCCCAGCACCACAGGGCTGAGTGGAGCAAGGTATGGGGCTTCCAGTAACATGGCTTCAGTGAACCCTGGACCAGGCATGCAGTCACCGTCTTCCTACCAGAACAACAACTATAGTCTCAACATGAATAGCCCTCCACATGGAAGTCCTGGTCTTGGTTCCAACCAACAGAATATCATGATTTCTCCTCGTAATCGTGGGAGTCCAAAGATGGCCTCACATCAGTTTTCTCCTGTTGCAGGTATTTGTTGGCATTTCCTTTTCTTCTCTTTCCCCTACCCCCACAGCAATTCTTTTCTTCCATTACCACTGTAATTCTTGATTGTTAAGTTAATTCATTTGATAACAGAAACTTTGAAGAGTTAAGTGGTGTTTTGTTACAGCATCTGAGTCTTAATTCTTTTCCCTAATTGTTATCCAAATCCAGGTGTGCATTCTCCCATGGGTTCCTCAGGCAATACTGGGAGCCACAGCTTCTCCAGCAGCTCACTCAGTGCCCTTCAAGCCATCAGTGAGGGTGTGGGGACTTCTCTTCTGTCTACTCTGTCTTCACCAGGCCCCAAATTGGATAACTCTCCCAATATAAATATAACTCAACCAAGTAAGGTGAACAATCAGGATTCCAAAAGTCCCCTTGACTTGTATTGTGACCAGAATTCAGTGGAGACTTCAATGTGTCAGTCAAATAGCAGGGATCACCTCAGTGACAAAGAAAATAAGGAGAGCAGTGTTGAAGGGTCAGAGAATCAAAGGGGTCCCCTGGAAAGCAAAGGTCATAAAAAATTACTGCAGTTACTTACCTGTTCTTCTGATGACCGGGGTCATTCCTCCTTGACCAACTCCCCTCTGGATTCAAGTTGTAAAGACTCTTCCATTAGTGTCACCAGTCCCTCCGGTGTCTCTTCTTCCACATCTGGAGGAGTGTCCTCCACGTCTAATGTGCATGGGTCACTGCTGCAAGAGAAGCACCGGATTTTGCACAAGTTGCTACAGAATGGCAACTCCCCAGCTGAAGTAGCCAAGATTACCGCAGAGGCCACAGGGAAGGACACCAGTAGTACTTCATCTTGTGCAGAGGGAAATGTCAAGCAGGAGCAACTGAGCCCTAAGAAGAAGGAAAACAATGCACTTCTTAGGTATCTGCTGGACAGGGATGATCCTAGTGATGCCCTCTCTAAAGAATTGCAGCCCAAAGTGGAGGGCGTGGACAGTAAAGTGAGTCAGTGCAGCAGCTCCAACGTTCCCAGCTCCAGTCAAGAGAAAGACTCTAAAATTAAGACAGAAACCAATGAAGAGGTAATTTGTTTCTTTGGACTTCACCATTGCATTTCTGTGTTAGAAAGAACATATTATACACATGTTCATATCTTCTGTTTATTTAATGGAAATTAATCTTTGGGGCTGCAGTAAAGTATATTATGATGCAGTTTAGAACTATCAGATGTGTATGTTCTAAAATGTGACTATAACTGGTTAATAGCCAATAATTTTTCATGGAGGTGTTTATTATTGAAATGAGTGGATTGCATCATTAAGGGTGTGGTGGAAAGAAACAGGAGAGAATAGTAGTCTTGGAGAACTCTGTTAGGATGTCTGTTTAATTTTAACTTAGTGTTCTCCAAATTTACTAACCAAAAGCCCTTTTTAAAGCTTGTCTATGAATATCTGTTGAACGTCAGCTTGTTGTTTTTATTGTTAATCAGACTGTTGTCATCAGGTATGTGTAGAGGCAGATGTCTCTGTGAGCAAGTGAACCTGACTAATATTAGCTGGCAAATATCTTGTAGTTTGAAAATTAACCTTGAAGTGTAAAGTTTAAAAGTGCCCCTTTAAAAGCACCTCCAAACCCAGGGATTTATCTCAGTAGTTTAAACTGTTCTTACTTTTAAGAAAGAGGATTAGGGGTAGGGGTCATAATGAACCAGCCTTTAAGTTGGACATTATCATTTCAGATAACTATTGTATTTTAGGTGTTCCTATGTCATCTATTTTCTTCTGATCAATATGTTTATACCTTTGTATCTAGTATAACTACACAGGTGAATTAAAAAATTTTTATTTTCAGAGATCTGGAGACTTAGATAATCTAGATGCTATTCTTGGTGATCTAACTGGTTCTGACTTCTACAATAATTCCATATCCACAAATGGTAGTATGGGAACCAAGCAACATATGTTTCAAGGACCTAATTCTCTGGGTAAGAAAGAACTATATTTTATTCTTGCTGCCTTTTACACTTCTCTGCACACTTGTATGTACTCTTATTACACTAAGACTAGAATCTAATTATCAGTTATAACTTAAAATGTATACTCTGCCTCTCAGTTTCTTACACTAATTTATAATGTATGTGCTTAAAAAACTCTTTGGACATTTTACTGGCCTTTAAATTTCCCATTTCTAACTAATACTAAGCTAGTAGTCATGGCATTCATAGGAAAATGCTCATCTTTGGTTGTTCCGGACAAGTAGTAGGAACTAGGGCATTATATCTTTCTTAGGTACTGAGAGTTGGATTAAAAAGCAGCTACAGCACAGATCACAACTGTTCTGGGAGACTTTTCCTCTGTGGTGTTTGCCTTTAGGCAGCCTCTTTCCTGTAGCTGTGTGTTCCTCATTCATCAATTCAACAGGAATATATTATATGTAGCAACTGAAAAAGAATACTTCCCACAATTATCTGAAATAGCGGTCATTCATTTTCAGTGGCAGTATTTCCTAAACTGAAATGGACAGTCAGGTCAATCAAAATAGATTGGAAAAAGAAAAAGGTTAGGAGGCAATTCTGCATTTTATTCCTTGTTTGATTAGGAGGCATCTTATCTGGCTACATTTAAATATAAAATTTTAGAAAGAGAAGCCACTTGGTAAGTACACATATGGAAGAACCTCCAGGAGTTTGAAACATTGGTTACATTTTCAGTATTAAGTGCAGCAGAATATGAATGACCTTATCAGGCTAAAGAACAGTGTGCCCAATACTTAAGCCAACATTGAGACTCTTATTTCTACTTTGTTTGGAATGTAAGGTTTTTTTCTTTTGTGCTTAATGTTTATTTTGTAAAAGAAGACACTGTTTTAGTTAGAAAGACATTCTTGGGTGAGTGGTATTTAGGCTCTGTGGGTGATTATTTATGTATTAAATCATCAAAGGAAATTTTATTCTGTGTATCTATGTTTTAACAGGTTTGAGGAGTCCGCAGTCTGTGCAGTCTATTCGTCCTCCATATAACCGAGCGGTGTCTCTAGATAGCCCTGTTTCTCTTGGCTCCAGTCCTCCAGTAAAGAATATCAGTGCTTTCCCGATGTTACCAAAGCAACCCATGTTGGGTGGGAATTCAAGAATGATGGATAGTCAGGAAAACTATGGCTCAAATATGGGTATGTCATTTCTAATTAGTATTTATGATTAAAAATTTCTTTTGGGCAAAGCAAATTTAAAATACTTAAATCTCTTTTAAATCATTGAAGTTTAAGTAATAGGTTTTTGAATAATAGCATAATGTTTCTTTCATGAGTATTCATTTATTCTGTGTCTTGGTTATTTAAACTCTTATGGAGGCTTTTGGTCTAAGACATTTTCTAACCTGTAATGAATACATGGCAGTAGTTGCCTATCAAAAATATCTTAATAGTTAGTTGGCCAGCCCTAATCTTAGGATGACAAAGCATTTTTTTGTCATGGCTGATGTTGTGTATAATGACTGTATCTGTATGACATAAGAAGGATTTCATTATAATATGGAAAAGACCTAAGTAATTTCTCCCTGTTTTAGGTGGACCAAACAGAAATGTGACCGTGAATCAGACTCCTTCCTCGGGAGACTGGTGCTTACCCAACTCAAAGGCCAGCAGAATGGAACCTCTGAGCTCAAACTCCATGGGAAGAGCAGGGGCGGAGTATAGTTCTCCCTTAGCCAGACCTGCAGTGGGTTGCCCGGTGCCCGCCATGCCTCTGCGGTCCAGTAGCATCCCAGGTGCACGGCCAGTGTTGCAGCACCAGCACACACAGCAGCAGATGCTTCAAATGAGTGAGTGTCCCTCCTTCATAAAAAAAGAAAATTAGATGGTTAGGGTAATTTTTGCTACTGGCTTATTTGAAAACTTGACTTGTTTTTTTCTCTCTCTCTTTTTTTTTTTCCCTCTTCCAGGGCCTGGTGAAATTCCCATGGGGATGGGGGTTAGTCCTTATGGCCAAGCAGCACCATCTAACCAATCAGGTTCCTGGCCAGATGGCATGTTGTCCATGGAACAAGGCCCTCATGGGACTCAAAATAGGTGGGGCTGTATTATGTGACTGTAGAAAATGTTAGCAGCAGATGATCTAGGAAAGGGTCAAATCAGAGGGACATACCTGAAAGAGAATGAGAAAAACTCCATGTAACTGAGGTACTTGGTTGCCATCTGCCATCTGGACGTTTCTTGGATAATTGTGTGTAAAAATGAGGCTAAGACAGCAAGCAGTGGCATTCACATGAGGGGGAGGAGATAGACAGAGCTATATTGTTCAACTATCAGGGCCATTAAGTGGTCACATGTGAGATAAATTAGCACCAGTTTGACAGGATAAATGGTGTTCAGAGGGGAAGCCTCAGTTTTCTGAAAAATTAACTTTTAAGGATCAGATAATTGTTTTCTAAAATTATTATTTAAAACATCTCAGGGATGATGGTAAAAATAAACTATAGCACTCTTCAGGTTATGTAAAAGAAAGATTGTGGATTATTTCATTTTTGTTTATCTTGGTCAATAACACATTTGCATAGAAGAGGCCACCTGTCAATGTGAACTCTAATGGAATTCTGTAATAAATTAAAGAAAAAAAATGAATTAATCTGTTGAGCAGACAGCAGTGTAACTACTTAACTTGAATGCTTCTATACCCAGAAGAGACAAATAATTTCTTCACAGAATTTTTCTGAGACAGGATAATAAATGTCTAGCTTCATGCCTCTTTAATATGTTGGAGAACTATGGCACCTTGCTGTGGGTGTATAGAGGGTTTGTATTATATTTGTAAATATGTGAGCTCTGTGGGCCGAGTATAATAAAAAGTTACATTTGACAGGTCCCCAGGCTCAGTTCATTGATAGTTCAACATTTCTATCCTTATTTTCTATTCTTTTATTGAGTTCCCTAACTTACAAGTGTCATAACTACTACCATTTTTATTCTTGTAAGGTCTTGAAGCAGCACCCTTTGCTAACAACTCCTCCCCACCGTGCCCCCCGTCCTAAATGCCTAGAAGCCTAGTAATTACATTTGGGTGGTCAAAGATTGCCTGGTGAGGTTTAAAATTATGCGCCTTAATTCTAAGTTGATGTCATTTGCACTTCTCTGCTACGCAGTTTATTACTTAATGCTTGTAGTATTTATTATTGCACAATAAAAATATTGTGCATAGTTACTATGGCTTTTTTTTTTTTTTTCCAAGAGGGAAAGCACTGTTGAAATTGATTGCAAATTTCTTTTTAGGCCAGTTCTTAGGAATTCCCTCGATGATCTCCTTGGGCCACCTTCTAACCTGGAAGGCCAGAGTGATGAAAGAGCTTTGCTGGACCAGCTGCATACTCTCTTGAGCAACACAGATGCCACAGGCTTGGAGGAAATTGACAGAGCTCTGGGCATCCCTGAACTTGTAAATCAAGTGGGTAACATTAACATGGGAATAGAAGTTTGTGTATGCATATTTACATATGCTTTGTGTGTGTGTGTGTGTGTACATGCTTGCATGTGCACCCATGAAGCTATGCACAAGAATGCCTGTATGTGCATCTTTCCTATTACTAGTGCTACATCATTATATTAGTGGATCCCAGCATTAAATTTAGAAAATACACTTTATAATTGTGATACTACTTCCAGAAAACTACTTTACAAAGATGTCAAATTTTAGGCAGTCTTAGGAATGATCCAATAACATCACTATATGGTTTTAAAATGCTGCTTTTTAGTTGTGTTAGAGTTCTCATTTTTGTAATTACCTTTCTACTACCTAGCCAACTAGGGTATACTCTGAGGAGGTAAGCTTGCTTGCTTTATTTATTTATTTATTTATTTATTTATTGAGAGGGCATCTCTCATATTTATTGATCAAATGGTTGTTAACAACAATGAAATTCTGTATAGGGGACTCAATGCACAATCATTAATCAACCCTAAGCCTAATTCTCAACAGTCTCCAATCTTCTGAAGCATAACGAACAAGTTCGGTAAGCTTTTTTTCATATTAAACAAAACCTGTTTACAGTGGTACATCTGTGAACATCCCAACAATAGTATCCCCTCTTCTGTACAGCCTTATGAAAATACGCTGTTCACAAATCAGTATTTTTGAAACAGATGCATTTTGTAGTGGCTGTTTTCATTTAAAGAAACTGTATGTGGGGTGTGTGTGTATACAGTGATGAGTAGGAGAGATCATCTGAGGTTCTCTGTTTTTGTTGAGACAAATGTATACACAGAGAATTGTACTCTCATGTGGCAAACACTGTCACAGGACTTTTTAAAGGGTGGGTGGAAAACGCAGAGTAGTGTTGATATACACATCTAGGGGTACCAGTTACACGACTCTGGCACTGAGAAGTGGCATCTAACCTGGGTGGGGGGGATGGGTGTGAGGGTTACACAGAGACTGAGAAGATTCACCTGCCCCTTAACATTTCATTTAAGCTGGAAATAGCTTTCTTTGTCCTATTGATAGAATAGTTAATGTCATTAATATAAATACTTGACAATCACGTTACAAAAAAAAAAAGTTAAGAATCCTCTGTAATCCTGGCTCAAAGAATTATTAGTATGATTTTTTTATTTTTTAATTTATCAAATGTACATCACAGTGGTTCAACAGTCCCCCTCCCCTCCCCTCCCCTCTGCCCCCACCCATTCTGGTCCCCCTTGGTAACCACTAGTCACTTCTCAGTGTCTTTGAGTCTTATGTTTTTTTTAATTTTTTAATTTAATTTTATTTTAGTATCATTAATCTACAGTTACATGAAGAACATTATGTTTACTAGGCTCCCCCTTTCACCAAGTCCCCCCCACATACCCCTTCACAGTCACTGTCCATCTGCCTAGTAAGATGCTGTAAAATAACTACTTGTCTTCTCTGTGTTGCACAGCCCTCGCCATGCCCCCCACGCACTATACATGCTAACCGTAATGCCCTCTTTATTTTTCCCCACCCTAATCCCTCCCTTCCCACCCATCCTCCCCAGTCCCTTTCCCTTTGGTAACTGTTAGTCCATTCTTGGGTTCTGTGATTCTGCTGCTGTTTTGTTCCTTCAGTTTTCTTTTGTTCTTATACTCCCCATATGAGTGAAATCATTTGGTACTTGTCTTTCTCCGCCTGGCTTATTTCACTGAGCATAATACGCTCTAGCTCCATCCATGTAGTTGCGAATGCTGGATCTGTTTTTTTCTTATGGCTGAGTAATATTCCACTGTGTATATATACCACATCTTCTTTATCCATTCATCTACTGATGGACGTTTAGGTTGCTTCCGTATCTTGGCTATTGTAAATAGTGCAGTGATAAACATAGGGGTGCATCTGTGTTTTTCAAACTGGAGTGCTGCATTCTTAGGGTAAATTCCTAGAAGTGGAATTCCTGGGTCAAATGGTATTTCTGTTTTAGCATTCTGAGGAACCTCCATACTGCTTTACACAATGGTTGAACTAATTTACATTCCCACCAGCAGTGTAGGAGGGTTCCCCTTTCTCCACAACCTCGCCAACATTTGTTGTTTGTCTTTTCAATGATGGCGATCCTTACTGGTGTGAGGTGATATCTCATTGTGGTCTTAATTTGCATTTCTCTGATGATTAGTGATGTGGAGCATCTTTTCATATGCCTGTTGGCCATCTGGATTTCTTCTTTAGAGAACTGTCTATTCAGCTCCTCTGCCCATTTTTTAATTGGATTATTTGCTTTTTGTTTGTTGAGGTGTGTGAGCTCTTTATATATTCTGAATGTCAATCCTTTATTGGATCTGTCATTTATGAATATATTTTCCCATACTGTAGGATACCTTTTTGTTCTATTGATGATGTCCTTTGCTGTACAGAAGCTTTTCAGCTTGATATAGTCCCACTTGTTCATTTTTGTTTTGTTTCCCTTGCCCGGGGAGATATGTTCAAGAAGAGGTCACTCATGTTTATGTCTAAGAGATTTTTGCCTGCTTTATTCTAAGAGTTTTAGGGTTTCATGACTTACGTTCAAGTCTTTGATCCATTTCGAATTCACTTTTGTGTATGGGGTTAGACAGTGATCCAGTTTCATCCTCTTACATGTAGCTGTCCAGTTTTGCCAGCACCATCTGTTGAAGAGACTGTCATTTCCCCATTGTATGTCCATGGCTCCTTTTTCGAATATTAGTTGACCATATATGTTTGGGTTAATGTTTGGAGTCTCTATTCTGTTCCATTGGTCTGTGGCTCTGTTCTTGTGCCAGTACCAAATTGTCTTGATTACTGTGGCTTTGTAGTAGAGCTTGAAGTTGGGGAGCAAGATCCCCCCCTCCCCCCACTTTATTCTTCCTTCTCAGGATTGCTTTTGCTATTCGGGGTCTTTGGTGTTTCCATATGAATTTTTGAACTATTTGTTCCAGTTCATTGAAGAATGCTGTTGGTAATTTGATAGGGATTGCATCAAATTTATATATTGTTTTGGGCAGGATGGCCATTTTGACAATATTAATTCTTCCTAGCCAAGGAGCATGGGATGAGTTTCCATTTGTTAGTGACCTCTTTAATTTCTCTTAAGAGTGTCTTACACTTTTCAGGGTGTAGGTCTTTCACTTCCTTGGTTAGGTTTATTCCTAGGTATTTTATTCTTTTTGATGCTATTGTGAATGGAATTGTTTTCCTGATTTCTCTTTCTATTAGTGTTCATTGTTAGTGTATAGGAAAGCCACAGATTTCTGTGTGTTAATTTTGTATCCTGAAACTTTGCTGAATTCTGATATTAGTTCTAGTAATTTTGGAGTAGAGTCTTTAGGTTTTTTTATGTACAATATCATGTCATGTGCAAATAGTGACAATTTAACTTCTTCTTTACCAATCTGGGTTCCTTGTATTTCTTTGTTTTGTCTGATTGCCATGGCTAGGACCTCCAGACTATGTTGAATAACAGTGGGGAGAGTGGGCATCCCTGTCTTGTTCCCGATCTCAGAGGAAAAGCTTTCAGCTTCTCACTGTTCAGTATGATGTTGGCTGTGGGTTTATCATATATGGCCTTTATTATGTTGAGGTACTTGCCCTCTATGCCCATTTTGTTGAGAGTTTTTATCATGAATGGATGTTGAATTTTGTTGAATGCTTTCTCAGCATCTATGGAGATGATCATGTGGTTTTTGTCTTTCTTTTTGTTGATGTGGTGGATGATGTTGATGGATTTTTGAATGTTGTACCATCCTTGCATCCCTGGGATGAATCCCACTTGGTCATGGTGTATGATCCTTTTGATGTATTTTTGAATTCAGTTTGCTAATATTTTGTTGAGTATTTTTGCATCTATGTTCATCGGGGATATTGGTCTGTAGTTTTCTATTTTGGTGGGGTCTTTGCCTGGTTTTGGTATTAGGGTGATGTTGGCTTCATAGAATGAGTTTGGGAGTATTTCCTCCTGTTCTGTTTTTTGGAAAACTTTAAGGAGAATGGGTATTATGTCTTCTCTGTATGTCTGATAAAATTCCAAGATAAATCCATCTGGCCCGGTGGTTTTGTTCTTGGGTAGTTTTTTGATTACTGATTCAATTTTGTTGCTGGTAATTGGTCTGTTTAGATTTTCTGCTTCTTTCTGGGTAAGTCTTGGAAGGTTTTATTTTTCTAGGAAGTTGTCCATTTCTCCTGGGTTTTCCAGCTTGTTAGCATATAGGTATTCTCTAATAATTCTTTATTTCTGTGGGGTCCATTGTGATCTTTCCTTTCTCATTTCTGATTCTGTTGATGTGTGTTGACTCTTTTTTTCTCTTTATAAGTTTGGCTAGAGGCTTATCTATTTTGTTTATTCTCTCGAAGAACCAGCTCTTGTTTCATTGACTTTTTCTGTTGTTTTATTCTTCTCAATTTAATTTATTTCTTCTCTGATCTTTATTATGTCCCTCCGTCTGCTGACCTTAGGCCTCATTTGTTCTTTTTCCAATTTTGATGATTGTGACATTAGACTATTCATTTGGAATTGTTCTTCCTTCTTTAAATATGCCTGGATTGCTATATACTTTCCTCTTAAGACTGCTTTTGCTGCGTCCCACAGTAGTTGGGGTTTTGTGTTGTTGTCATTTGTTTCCATATATTGCTGGATCTCCATTTTAATTTGGTCATTGATCCATGGATTATTTAGGAGCATGTTGTTAAGCCTCCATGTGTTTGTGAGCCTTTTTGCTTTCTTTGTACAATTTATTTCTAGTTTCATGCCTTTGTGGTCTGAAAAGTTGGTTGGTAGTATTTCAATCTTTTGGAATTTACTGAGGCTCTTTTTGTGGCCTAGTATGTGGTCTATTCTGGAGAATGTTCCATGTGCACTTGAGAAGAATGTGTATCCTGTTGCTTTTGGATGTAGAGTTCTACAGATGTCTATTAGGTCCGTCTGTTGTAGTGTGTTGTTCAGTGCCTCTGTGTCCTTACTTATTTTCTGTCTGGTGGATCTGTCCTTTGGAGTGAGTGGTGTGTTGAAGTCTCCCAAAATGAATGCATTGCATTCTATTTCCTCCTTTAATTCTGTTAGTATTTGTTTCACATATGTTGGTGCTCCTGTATTGGGTGCATATATATTTATAATGGTTATATCCTCTTGTTGGACTGAGCACTTTATCATTATGTACTGTCCTTCTTTATCTCTTGTTACTTTCTTTGTTTTGAAGTCTATTTTGTCTGATACTGGTATTGCAACACCTGCTTTTTTCTTGCTGTTGTTTGCATGAAATATCTTTTTCCATCCCTTGACTTTTAATCTGTGCATGTCTTTGGGTTTGAGGTGAGTCCCTTGTAAGCAGCATATAGATGGGTCTTGCTTTTTTATCCATTCTGTTACTTTGTGTCTTTTGATTGGTGCATTCAGTCCATTTACATTTAGGGTCATTATTGAAAGATATGTACTTATTGCCATGGCAGGCTTTAAGTTTGTGGTTACCAAAGGTTCAAGGTTAGCTTCTTTGCTATCTTACTGTCTGATGATTCTTTATTTCTCCCCCTTCTTATTCCTCCTCCTCCACTCTTCATATGTTGGGTGTTTTGTTCTGTGCTCTTTTTAGGAGTGTTCCCATCTGGAGCAGTCCCTCTAAGATACCCTGTTGAGGTGGTTTATGGGAGGGAAATTCCCTCAACTTTTGCTTGTCTGGGAATTGTTTAATCCCTCCTTCATATTTAAATGATAATTGTGCTGGATACAGTATTCTTAGTTCGAGGCCCTTCTGTTTCATGGCATTAAATATATCATGCCATTCTCTTCTGGCCTGTAAGGTTTCTGTTGAGAAGTCTGATGATAGCCTGATTGGTTTTTTTTTTCTCTGGCTGCCTTTAATACTCTGTCCTTGTCTTTGATC
Source organism: Manis javanica (assembly GCF_040802235.1). Lineage (NCBI taxonomy): Eukaryota > Metazoa > Chordata > Mammalia > Pholidota > Manidae > Manis > Manis javanica. Next base: position 11,954,701 of record NC_133160.1, on the reverse strand, counting down.
TTTGCCATTTTAATTATTATGTGTCTTGGTGTTGCCCTCCTTGGGTCCCTTGTCATGGGAGTTCTGTGTGTTTCTGTGGTCTGAGAGGCCGTTTCCTCCTCTAGTTTGGGGAAGTTTTCAGCGATTATTTCTTCAAAGACACTTTCTATCCCTTTTTCTCTCTTTTCTTCTTCTGGTACTCCTATGATGTGAATATTGTTCCTTTTGGATTGGTCACACAGTTCTCTTAATATTCTTTCATTCCTGGAGATCCTTTTATCTCTCTCTGCATCAGCTTCTCTGTGTTCCTGTTCTCTGTTTTCTAGTCCATTAATGGTCTCTTGCATCTGGTCCATTCTGCTTTGAAGTCCTTCCAGAGATTGTTTTATTTCTGTATTCTCCCTCCTTAGTTCTTGCATATTTCTGTACAAGTCCATCAGCATGGGTATGACTTTTGTTTTTAATTCTTTTTCAGGAAGATTGGTTAAATCTACCTCCCCAGATTCCTTCTCAGGAGAGGATGTCGAAGGTGTCTGTGTTAGCCTGGTCTGGATCAAATTTTTTTGCCTTTTCATGTTGATAGATGCAGTGGTATGCTATTGACTCGTCTGTCAGCTGGGAGAGCCAAGACCTTTTCCACTTGCTCCTGGGCTTTCTTTTCTGGGACAGCGGCGACCCCTAGTGGCTTGTGTTGGGCAGTTGTGCTTAGACTGGGTCTGTTTCTTGCCCTGCCGCTATGGAGGAAGCTCCCTTGCTGTGGGCGTGGCCAGCCTCAGGCTGCTACTCTGCTATGGTGGGACGCCGGAGTGGGAACAGATGGCGGGGAGGCTGTTTATCGCCACGAGGGGTCTCAGAGCTGCTGCCCAGGGGGTTAGTGCGCCCGGAGTTCCCCAGGATTCCCAGCTGCTGGGCTAAGTGACCCCAGATGCTTCTGTCTAGCTGTGGGGTCCCTGTCCCTTTAAGACTTTCAAAAAGCACTCGCTTTTCTGTGTCCCAGGGGGCGCCGACTACAGGGACCCGCTCACAGGTCTTACTGTCCTGTTTCCCTAGTATCTAGCACCCCACGCCTGGGTGCGGGTGGCTAGGGCTGGCTATTTAGCAGTCCTGGGCTCCCTCTCCCTCCCCGCTCCGACTCCTCTCCTCCCGCTGGGAGCTGGGGTGAGGGACGCTCAGGTCCAGCCTGGCCGGGGCTTGTATCTTACCCCCTTTGCCAGGCGCTGGGTTCTCACGGGTGTGGATGTAGTCTGGCTGTTGTCCTGTATCTTCTGGTCTCTCTTTTAGGGATAGTTGTATTTGTTGTATTTTCAAAAATCTATATGTTTTTGGGAGGAGATTCCCACTGTCCTACTCATGCCGCCATCTTGACTCTGCCCTCTCCAGTCCTCCATTTCTTGTCTGGGAATTTGCATTTTGGGAGCTGGGCTGGTGAGGTGAGTTGATGGTCATACCATAGCATTAAGATGGAAATTTTATGAGAAATTATATTTTATGAGAAAATGTAAGATCCATTTTCATCCTCTGCATTGCTTCTGCCCTCTGGTGTGCTTGGTGTCTCCTGAGCCAAGGCCCTTGAAGGAGTAGATAGAAGGTACAGCTTCTTGGTGTGGAGTTTGTGAGCAGGCTGAGGGCAGGTAGTTGCCTCTTTGCTCTCTACTCAGACTCCTAACCTACCATGACAGTCCAAGCGGTGTCTTGGAAAGGGTCATAGCAATAGAATGGAAAGGACGGAAGAAAAACTACAGGACTTGACGCTGTGTGTGCGCATGCATACCCACATGTTTGGAAGGAGGGGATGAAGATTGCTGGCTTTTTAGTTCCGGGTGAATGGTGTCGCTGTGTGTGTGTGTGTGTGTGTGTATATATATATATATATATATATATATAGCAAAATATATATATATAGCAAAATATATATATATATATATATAGCAAAATAGGAAAGATAGGAGGAAAATCAGGCTTTTTGGGAGATAAGTTTTTGGGAGTCACAAATTCTGTTTTCTACATGTTAACTTGAGATGCCTGAGACTGCCAAGTAAAGATGATAGGTAGTGATTTATTTTCATAAGCAAAATTAGAGTTCAAAGACGTAGTTGCTAGTGGATGAGAACACCAAAGTAGAAAATATAGCGAGAGAAAAGAAGTCCTAGGACTTGAGCTTTGATGAACTCTCAATATTGTTCCAAGAAGAGGTCGGAGAACTGGGAAGAAACCGAGTGTGGGGTCAGTCACAGTGGAGTCAAGTATGCTTTAAGGTAAGACTCAGTGAGGGTGTTGACTACATCCTTGGCATTCTGAGCCTGTGGATAAGAAGATAAGGGTGGATGCACTACCTGACAGGCTCTTTTCGTCTTAGCATGGTAGGGCCTTCCCTCCTCCAGAGTATTTATTTTTACTACTTTTTCTGTTGCCTGCTGGACATTATTTTGCACCTGTCCTTAACATCCTTAGTAGAAAAGTGACACCTGGCATAAAACAGGCATTTAATAAATACTTGTTGTTGAATGAATGGTTTTCTCACACATACAACCCATGTACAAATAGTAGTGGATGACTACCTTTAGGTTTTGTTCAACTAGCAAGTACACATCAGGGTATACAAGTTTTGTTGATTTATTCTCTCTGGCGACCTTCAGAAACATTCTTTTATAAATTACATGAGAGTTCATTGATCACAGTGCTTTTAATAGATTTATTTTATACTTGGGAGGTCTATTTTGGTACAGAAATCTGGTTTGGAACAGATAGTATTTTCTCCAGGTACTTAATACATCGTAGATATTTGGCTTATAAAATATCTGAATGTCTGTGTGAGACCTTGTGCTAGGTGCATTAGGACAGAGCAGTGAAAAGATGAGGGTCTGTGTTCTCATGGAACTTTAGACAATAAACTTGATTTTGCTTTTGGAATTCTGCAACATAATTGTTCACATATTTTGACTAATTTTTCACTTTCTTTAGAGCATTTGATTTCTATTGCTTTCTCAGATGTACTTTGATGTTCATTTATGTGTTTTATGTTTAAGGGACAGGCTTTGGAGCCCAAACAGGACACTTACCAAGGTCAAGAAGCAGCTGCAATGATGGATCAGAAGGCAGCATTATATGGGCAGACATACCCGGCACAGGGGCCTTCAATGCAAGCCAGCTTTAATCTTCCGGGACAATCACCATCTTTTAACTCTATGGTGAATCAGATGAGCCAGCAAGGCAGTTTTCCTCTCCAAGGAATGCACCCTAGGGCCAACATCATGAGGCCCCGGACAAACACCCCCAAGCAACTTAGAATGCAGCTCCAGCAGCGGCTGCAGGGCCAGCAGGTAACAACCAGTCAAGTCACATGCTCTGCTGTGGCCTGAACCGGCTTTCACTGTGGCCTCCTCTTTAATTTGTTTTCAAACTGTGTTCTTCAGAGCTCTTGCGCCACTGGCTCTCTATCCTGTATCAGCTAAAGAAATTCCCTGTATCAAGTCCTTAGTGTTAATAATCAAATATTTAAACCTTATTGATTTGAGCATTCTTTTTATGGAACCTGTGCTTTCTCTTGTGCTCTCTTAATATTCTGAGACTTGTATTTTTTTTCCTTCATGCCCAGCAAATTTTAAAATTTAATTACTTAGATTGTTAGTGTCTTGGGTGTGTTGAATTAAATGTGGCAGAACTGAACCATTCAAGCAGATGAGTGAGTTTAGAATCCAGCAAACCAGAGATTCTTCTAGTATATTAATATTCCCAAAAGTCAGTTTGGATACTCAGGAAAGCTGTGTTAATGTGTTCATGGTAGCATTTTACTTCTTTCCACTAAGTTACCTAGGAAAACGTAACAGAAGAGTTGTTTATTCATTGTTGTTATGACCAAGTTAAAGCTATTTTTCTAAGGACATACGTTATCCCAGAAAAAATTTGACTTTATAAATCCTTTGAGTTCCTGTTGAAGATACTCTTTTCACTGCAGAATTATACTTTCAGATTTTCTGTTGATACCAAACAATAAAGCTTTATATGCTAGCTAAAGACTTTGAGCATGAACTTTTTTGAAGTGTGAAATTGTACTGGCTCGGCTTACATGTGACTTAGCCAGGTTAATGGGTTTGGAGATGCTGTCATGACCTACTTGGGTGGTGCTGAGGATTTGGAAAGCTATTTTGGGCTCCTTACCATACTCTATTTCATCACCCTGTCTTTCCCCAGTTTTTGAATCAGAGCCGCCAGGCACTTGAAATGAAAATGGAAAACACCACTGCTGGTGGTGCTGCAGTGCTAAGGCCCATGATGCAGCCCCAGATAAATTCCCAGGTGAGAATGACAGGCCTCTCTGTGCTCACTGCTGTGTGTCCAGCCCAGGGCTGGTGCATGGTGTGCTCTCAGGAAGTGTTCATTAAATGAATATAGTAATTCCAACTTCCTTGTGTAAGAAACCATCTCATGGTCCTATGACACTTTTTCTCTTCCATTCTTCTCTCTTGCTGGAAGAATCAGAAGAGGAGAGGTTCTTTTATTAAAACCACTGATGTGTGTTTTTTACATTAATTGCCCTTGTGATCAATAGCTGTGTTGTGAGAACCACTGTCAAAAATTTTAGGACTTTAAAATAAACTAAACTTTTCTCTGTTCTTGGATTATGAAACCATATGCTCACTGGTAACTATAAGAAGTATGAAGAAGAAAATAAATAATACATAATCCTGCTCTCGGTGGCAACTTCTGAGATGATCTGTTTCCAATAGTGGGAGGGATTATATTAAAGTTCTCACTACCTCCAGCCCAAGGTGAGACTATATAAGGTATTTTCTTAATGTGCATGAGGCAGATGACTACATGAAAATCCTTTATTGTGGCTGGAAATATTGTTCATAATTATTGTTTTAAAAAAACTGCAAATTGCCCATCTTTCACCTGCTTGGAAATACTGATACCTACATTTTCTTGGTAATCAGACATCTTGTATAAGCTGAGCTATGATGCCTTCCAAAAAGATGGTAAAAGTTTGCTTTTTGGAGCTGATCTCTCCCAGCTGGTAGGGCCCAGATTAGCATCCTTGTTCAGTGATTTGATCAGGTCACCTCCTTAATCTCCAAAGAGCTTCTCCTTTCAGAAGGTTTAAATAGACTACATGACCTTCTGGGATGGATTCCTGCCTGAATATAAGCACATCCTTTTTTCGGGGGGGGGGTTGCCTTTTTGTCCCTCCCCTCCCATTCCTGGCCTTTTCCTACTTAAAATTGCGTTTCATATATTCTGGAAAGTTTGTCTTCAAATTTTGCCCCTGCATGTTCTCTCACTTTGAGGAATGTTTTTGAACTGTGTTAAAGCTTGACAACTCGATTGCTTTCACCCACATAATTTCCAGGCCCTTCTTATGCAGCAGCCCCCCTCCTCCATCCTCCCCACAAATAGACAGAAAACTTTTACTATAATGTGAGTTTTACATTTTTCCTTTTTCATAACTATAAAGACAGTGGTTGTTTTTTTCCTCTCTGATTACCTGATATATCGTGGGGTACTATATATACTATATATATGAAATTGTCTGGTTCTATGTGTGCATAACTGCATTCTTCTTGGACATTAGCAGGGTTTTCTTAATGCCCAGATGGTTGCCCAGCGCAGCAGAGAGCTGCTGAGCCATCACTTCCGACAGCAGAGGGTGGCGATGATGATGCAGCAGCAGCAGCCGCCACCACAGCAAACGCAGGCCTTCAGCCCGCCCCCTAATGTGACCGCCACCCCCAGCATGGATGGGGTTCTGGCAGGGCCGGCAATGCCACAGGCACCAACCCAGCAGTTCCCGTATCCACCAAATTATGGTAAATTTAACAGTGAAATTCTCTTTTCCAAAGTAACCTGAGTTAGGACATAAGGCTCATGAGATCTGCTGCATATTAAAAACAGAAATACTATTTACTCCCTCTTGTTATTTCACAAGGACAACAAAATTAAAAAATAATGTGATAACAAAGTGTACTGCAGTTTGCATGGAACTGTAATTGAGGAAGATGGTCTGTCAGAGTTGAGTCTTTTTTTTTTTCTTTCTTTCAGGTCTTATTCTTAATTTCTATTTTTTAAAGTTCCCTACATCTCAATTTGAAGGAAAAACTACCAGGTCCTTTTCTCCAAACATGTCCCAGTGTAGTAGAATTCTGCAGTTGCTGGATGGCTGGTCAAGTCAGTAAGAGAAATGCTCTGATGCATGTGGGCTGCTGAGGTCCTTTTCTTGGTGACTTGGGCATAGTAATTATAGTAATGCCTATAGCTCTCCACGTCAGCCTTCAGGAGGTCTCAGGAACATGGTGAAGCTGGGTAGAGATATCTGTTGGGGAGATGGCATGTTAGCATGCATCTCTGTCATCAGGGGCAGTAACTCCTCTGCCCTCCAAAGAAGGATAGAGTGATAGAGTAGCATGATATGGAGCCCCTTTTCTACTCTGAAGCAACTACTTTTCAAGTGATCTAGACAGTGTGCTTTCCTTTAGTAAGCCTGTTACTCTAGCTGTCACCATGGTGACAAGCAAGGTTTCACTGGCAGGCAGCATCTTGTAGCTCTTTGTCTCATACTACCATCTTCCCCATCTTAAAATTACTATGGAAAGCTGATATTCTAAGGAGATAGCATTTGAACATTGTAATTTCTTTTTCTTCTTTCTTTTTTAAGGAATGGGACAACAGCCAGATCCAACTTTCGGTCGAGTGTCTAGTCCTCCCAGTGCAATGATGTCATCAAGAATGGGTCCCTCTCAGAATCCCATGATGCAGCACCCTCAGACTGCACCCATGTATCAATCTTCGGAAATAAAGGGCTGGCCGTCAGGAAATCTGGCTAGGAACAGGTGAAGAACGGACTTTAAAAGTCATTCACATTCTAGTGCCCAAAGTTTAGGATTAATCTGCATTTTTTTCAAGCCTCATTGGGTAGAGAGATCAAAAGGCCCGGTTTCACTTCATAAAATGTCTTATTTGACTCATTCATTTTGAGAATGCTTTCTACATATGGATGAGGGTATTGAGTACAGACAGGTGTGACATAGAAGGCAGGCTGTCAGGGAGTTCTCTCTCTCATCTTGTTCTCTGCTTAAGTACAGCAACATTTGACAAAATTGTGATAGTCTCTGTGTGCATGTCCTGTGTTTCTAAAATGACCCAGGAGATAATTTGACACTTTCTTTACAGCTCCTTTTCCCAGCAGCAGTTTGCCCACCAGGGGACTCCTGCAGCATACAGTATGGTGCACATGAATGGCAGCAGTGGTCCCATGGGACAGATGAACATGAACTCCATGCCCATGTCTGGCATGCCCATGGGTCCTGATCAGGTACAGAGGTCTATCCCTTACCTTTCTCAAAGTTATTCCTGTTCGCTGGAGAGAACCAAAGCCTCAACTGTACTATCTAAAGATCCTAGGTAGATTTTTAACTTGGATGCATAACTTAATATAGTCATTGAGAAAGCTGGTTTGAAGGCATTGGGCCATTAGATACTTGGGGTAATGTGGGATCTAAGGAATCTGAGTCAGCTAGCAAGAGCCATGTTGCAATCCATCAGTATAGACAAAGGGATGCTTTTCTTTTGTGCAAAGCATGTTTTACTCACGTTACTTCTGGTTGCTAACAGAAATACTGCTGACATCTCTATACCAGGACCTCCAAGGAAATCACTGTACAAATGACACTGTACTAGGATTATCAGGAGTAAAGAGTCACTGTTCTAGGAACCCAGCTTTGAAGGATGGACCAGCTTTGATTGCCTTCCAGGGTATTCCAAGTGATGACATTTGAACAGGACTGTATTCTAAGCTGAAGTGTGATATCTTCCTGTTTTTTTCCCCCTCTTTCTGTGTATCATGGAGTTCAAAACATATTTTTGGTGTTCTGCGTCTTAGGGATGTGATTCTGGAGGTATGGAGTGTTACTGATCACAAAAGTCCTGTGTCACTTCTTTCTGCCTGGCTATCCAGTCTTTCAAATAAATGTAGGTGGGCCAGAGAACATTGGAGAAACAGAGGACATCTGGTTTCTGTACTTAGAGTATTGGACCAAGACTAGTAGTCCCAGTCTACATGGTTTTTTCCCTACCAGGTAGCTCTGTGTTGACCCTCTGTCCCGTGGAATTGGCATTTCCAAGTTCTTGTCCTTTAATGATAGTGTTGAATTGCTCTGATCCTAGGATCCTGTTGTTCTAGGCTTTTTCTTAACTAGGATTCATATTCGTCCTGATGTTTTGTAATGCTTCACTTACAGGAATCATCCTTGATGTCAAATGGCTTTTGCATAAGGCAAAACGAGATGACAGTATTTAATTGCAGCAGTAGCAATTTTTCACATGCTAATGTGCAGCCAAGTGCACTTTATTTAAGAAATGATGGATAAATGCAATATTCTGAGGTCTTGAGGAATGATGAACCACATTCCTGGTTTTTGTCTAAACTAATATGTTGGGCAAGAACTGTGATTTTTGTTGTTCTTGTTGAAAGTATTGGTGTCACCCTTAGCCTATATGGTAAAGCAATAATGCTTTTTGAAAATAAACTGCAGAAAATCCAAGGCCAGGTACTGCATTCTGAATCAGAATCTCGCAGTGTTTCTGTGAATAGATTTTCTTTTGTAAATACAGCCTTTAAGATACTGTATTATGTAAAATATGTACATACCTTTTTTGTAGGTCAGAACAACTCATTTTTACAGAGTTTGTGAAGCTAAATATTTAACATTGTTGATTTCCGTAAGCTCAGTGTGGTGAGGTTACAAACTGAAGAGATAAACCCTGAATTTTGTGGCTGGGGCAGGGACAGCAGTTCACCGCTTATCCTTCCCCAGCCTTAGAGGCCTCGCTCTTTTCAATCTCTCAATCCAAACACTTTTTAAAGAGATCATTTGTTTAGATGTAGGCATTAAAAAAAAAAATTTTTTTTTAAATTCCTCTACCAGAACTAAGCACTTTGTTAATTTTGGGGTAAAGAGTAGATATAGGGGGAAAAAATGTATCAAGAATTTAAATAGATCAAACAATTTGATTTAAAAAGAATCTTGGATTTTAAGTGGTCTATAAACAATAGCAATTTATGTTTTTTTAAAAAAATTGAATGGTGTCTTTTCATCCATTTTAAGAGTGCTCTAAGGTTTTGGTTGCTAGAACCTGAATCCCACATTGAGATCTCAGAAGTGGAATCCTTGATGTGTGGCTTCTGGTGTATGCTCTGCTGTCTTGTCATTTTACTGTGTGATGTCTTCATTGCCCCTGAGAATTAGAATAGTGTCATGGTTATTTAAGGAGCTCAGTCTCCAAAACAGCCAGTTTTGCATAATTCAAAGCTGTGGTCTGACTGAGTGCCTTTGCACTCCTTCCCTCTCCTGCCGCTGCCCCTTTCTGCTGTTGCCACTCCTTGTTACTTGTTCTGGTTAGTTGGGAATAAGGAAAAAAAAAATCAAGTCTAATTCTCTTTATCTGCTCTTTTAGGTCTAAGTAGTTGAATAAAATTGGGTTTTTTGAGTATCTGAATTTCAAATGTCTCTGCTAGCCTTGGTGTAATTTCCTAGCAATAATTGAAAGCCAGTTAATTTTTTTCTATTTCACACATCTAGCCAGTCTCTCTAGGTGTCTCTGAAGGTAAGATCATTTAATTTCTTTGATTTATGAGTAAGTGAAACCTGTATTTCTAGAATCATCACTAGAGTGGAGTTGAGTTTGGCACCCCCTAATCCCTGCCCACCACCCAGTTAAAAATAAATGTAAGATTGTAAGTCCATCAACTTCCATCATAGTGGCCTGTACTTTTTCAGATAACATATTTTGCTGTCTGGAGGCAGAGGCATAGCTGAGTATGAGTCTCTGTCTTTTTAGACACAGTTGTGGCAGGTGTGCCTGAACTCTCATTTAAGTCATGTCTGCGTGGGAGAAATAGAATGGTGCTTACCTTTCTTGACTTTTAAAAATTAAAAACAAGAAAAAATATAACATTTTGTGATTCTTTTCCTCAATCCTGATGCCAGGCTAACTGGAAAGCAGGGCCCCTTTTTATATGGAAAAAAAATGTTTTTATATCTTCTACTTGTTCCTTTTATTGGTGCAAACTTAAGATTTTGGTTTTCTTTTAATGGAGGCAGTCTTTAAGAAATTGGTTGTTTTTACTTTTATTGTCCTTTTCTCTTTTTTGGATAATTCTTTGTACTCCTGCTGCTTACCTCTTTTACCCCGTCTCTTTTTTTAAACCTTGGTATTTTTTGGGTGGATAGTACTATAAGTGATCTTTTCATCTGCTTTTAGAATGTGAGATATTTCCAGTACCTACTTTTTTGCTGAATCCAAAGATATATAAATATATATATTTTATAAAGATCAAAAATGATATGAGACACGTTTCTTCCTTTAAAAAAACAAGTAGAAATTCATTGTAATGTTATACCATATTCCTAAATTGTGCATCGTGATGGAAGGTGTAAATATCAATCAATAGGACTGCTTAATCAGTATTTAATATCTAAGGTGAGTTGGGGGGTGTCCAGGGGTGGGTACTGCGGGAACACAATTGGCTCTTCTGTGATCCAGAGGTAGATGCAGCTGGACAGCAAACAGAATGGATTGCCAGTTACCCATATGCCTGTCCAGTTACCTTTTTATTTGCAGAAGCCATGTGTTTTGTGCACAAGTGGGGAAGTCACAGGAGTAAAACCTCTCGGATAGATGGCATTTTCCCCCTGCTACAGAGGAGCAAGAACTGTTCTGCTCCAAAGTGAACTATTTAATAATGAGCATGGTGTTTTTCTTTCCTTCTTTCTCTTTCCAATATATGGAATCTTGAAGAAGATGGAAATGTCATTCTGAGAGCAATATTTACATTCTCAGGAATTGACTTTATAGTATTGAGAATGAATTCATTTCAATCAAGTTTACATTAAATGTTGCTTTAAAACATCTGTCATTCTTACACTGCAGAGAACTCAAACCATGTGGGATAACTTCTGAGATGGGTGGGAAGCTATGACTGCTTTGCTGATCATTTTAGATGTCACTGTAAATAAAGTTTCTATTTAAAATTGAGGTATGAGCCTTTTTTTAAGTCCCTATCGGGTTAATGGTAAAAAAAAATCTTGTGTCAAATAATGGTAGTAGTTTTGTGAGGTTAAATCTTGAAAAGCGTGAAACTGTTCTTATATAAAAGTTGTAGTGGCTGAGGTTCCTCCTGCATTGCTACCTAAACCAGGATAAACTACCAGGTACACAAAGGTAAATAGCTTTGCTATTGATTAGGATGTCACTTTTAATAAGTATTAAAGCTGATGTAATTTGAAACTTACCTGTGAAGTCCCTGAAGTATGCAATTTTAGTCATTAATTTATAATCATTTATAATTAGTTTATAATCATTTCCCCTTTAAAAACCCTCTAAACCCAAGGCATCTCCTTCTAGAAAGGTGTTGATGGGTAGTATCTTGAATGCTTGCTTTTTAAAAAAAACCAGACATACCAAACTACTCCCAAGAATGGACTTTTACAAAATGTCAAAGGTTACCTCATACCAACTGCTGGTCATTGGCTGGGGTTTTGAACATTGTATGACAATACTTAGACTATAAAATTGCTTTACAAATACAGTTTCATTAAAACTTGGGACATACATCAACATTTCTTTTTAGTGCTTTAAAAAATATCAGCTTGGACATGAAGAGTGGGAGAAATGGCATCTGGTCAGGAGTATGAATGTCCACAACAGCAAGGGGTTTTCTTTACACTGGCCACAGCGCATTTATTGACACCACCACTCTTGAAAATTGGGTTTTCTTATTAGATTCCCCTAAAAGTTTCCACGCTGGTTACATGTAAATAGTCACATATATGTATATACAGTGAAGTCAATTTCTTCAGAGGCAGGCAGGGTTATAGTGCTAGATAAATGCCACTTCTTTTGTGCTACTGACTCACTGTCAAACTCTGTACCATTTCCAGCACTTGTAAGTTGCCTCTATCCTGCTTCTTAGTTCCTTCTTTGTGATGACCCAAAAGAGTAAGAGGATTTAAAACAGGGTTGTTTTTCCCGTGGTTTAAAAAAGAATTCCAGTGACCCTTGGGGGAAATTTCTAAGCAAAGCTCACTCTGTTTCTTGTGAGCTTTTCAAGGAGGGTTAGTGGTGACACTTTGATAAGACAGTGCATTTTGTGTGGCTGGTGAAGTATAATCCAAAGCAAAAGCAGGGGCAAAAACGGACTTCCCAAAGCATTGCTCCTCCTGCTGGTTCCATGGACAGAGGAAGTGCTGTGTGTCTCAGGTCTCCTCGCTAACAGCAGAGGTGCTGAACAACTCCATGGTTTTCATTGTCTGTACAGTGTGATGATGCCTTTGTTTTTGGGGGGGGGGTCCACCTTGTGCCTCTTAGCCTTCCCAGCCTTCCCACAGTTGTCCCCTGTAGGACAAAGCAAACATCTTAGTATTCGATTATCGTGCCACTTACGAAATTTCCTTAATCAGTCCTGAGTAAGCTCTGCGTCAAGGATATAGCTCCGAGAAGGAATATTTCTTGGTCCCTTAGAAGGGCTTGCTACTATCAAATCATCCAGTTTTCATTGTTGTCTGACACACTCAGCGGCTGGCTAAGAGAGCATTAAAAGATCTGGATAGGAATAGTGGCAGAAAAGAATGTGAAACATAATTAGGTGCTTTAATTTTCGGGGCACCAAAGAAATGCTTAGCTGGCCCATTATTACTGGCCTAGTAAAGCCACATAGGCTTAAATGCATATAAAGAAAAACAAGTAGACCAGAAGTTGCAAGCAGCTCATTAAGGGAGTTGGTTTGCCTAACTTCATGTCAAAGCAGTTGTTCGGGTCAACAAAAAATTCTCCTACATAATTGGGATTTTCCTGATGATTTTGGGGATTCAAACTGCATTCCCTTTGTACTGTACCTTTTAGGCTAGAGGTAACCCTTCCAGGTTGCTGTAGTCTCTTAGCCCTGTCATCAGCCTCTTGGCATTGGAAAGGGAGTTTGTAACACGGACATACTGGAAACTAATGAGGCTACACTACTGCTGACGTTATGGACCAGGCAGCCCTTCTGCAGCCATAGCCTTCAAAATGTTTGGTATTTATACTTAAATGTTTTTCAGCCTTTAAGGAATACCTTAAGTTTACCAAGCTGAAATTATTACATAGATAATAAGAGTGTATTACACAAGGTATTACTCTAAAACACGAAGTGTATTCAAGTATGTTATTTTACAGGAAAGATATTACTGCTTCTCATTATGGGAACAAAGGAGGGTATGAAATAAGAAATGGCATGCACACAGAATAATAGCCTTGGCAAAATGAGGCAAGTCAGACCAGATCTCTATTTGTAAACGGGTTCCTCAACTCACAGCGATTTGGAAGAAGGTCTCTTCATTTCTGGCCACTTCCGACGCTGAAACTGCCTAAGTTTTCATGTGTCAAAAGGAGAGAATAAGTGTTAACCATCACCAAGAAAGAAAAAGTCACCCTGAAAGAACTATACAAAGATGGTCTCTTAGGTGACACCTGTCACTGGTGGGTGACCAGGCCCCCAGCAGACCAGACAAGGGCAGTGTCTCAACCTAACGTGCAACCTCACAGAGTTTAATAGGCCTAGATCATGGGAATGTTTTTCTGTTAAAAACAAAACCAAATACCTGAATTGCTCATAGCTTCCTCCATCCTTAAGTCCTAAATGGGAGAGAAACAAACAAAAAGAAGTGTTATCTTGGGTAAAAATAGCACAAGGAATAATAAACTTTACAACTGCCTTTTTTCCTTTTTAAAAACACCTGAAGCTTTTTGTCACAAACCCATAGCATTGTTAGTGGTCCCTAGGCAGATGAAGTGGGCTGGATTACAAGTTGTGCTTCCCCTTGGACTCCTGGGCAGCCTTGGGGATTGCCTACACTCTAGTGTCACCTTATTAGTTTTAGGCTCCCGATTGCATTGATTCAGCACTGACCATTGGCCAAGGTGGGGAGGCAGACATGGGCATGAATTCCTGTGCTACCTAATGAGGCCAGAAAGCCAAGGGCCCACAGCAAAGTGCTGTGGGGAGATTGGGGTCTCTGGTCCAGCAAGTGTCCTAAAGGATGTGGCAGTGTGATCACATGCATAGGCTTTGGAGTCAGTTGACCCGGCTACTCTACTCATCCATAAGGCAAGGACAAGCAGATTGACCTTGAAGGGTTGTCATAAGGATTATCAGTTAATAACAGCATGGTGACTGGCAGATGACACGGAGGTGATATTTCAGCACTGGTAAGAATTCACCAACTTTAGGGGATTCCAGGTTCACTCTTTACATATGACCTCCTAAATTCCTTCCAATGGTAACCTCGCTCTCAACAGGCCTCATGTTGGGGCATCTACTTACCCAGGTCCATGTTTCGAGTCCGGGGGTTACACTGTTTATAACCCTTGCAACTCCTTAGCTCCATGAGCTGTACGTGTAGTTGATTGAGGATATCCCTGTCCAGTGTATTCACTGCATTCATCAGCTAGTTGGAATAAGGTAGGTAGGTTATCAACATGGTGGGTGCAGGGACCTCTATCCTCTTCCACAAATCAAGGTGCTTAGGAGAAGAGGTGTTAGGGGATGGAGACCTCTACTTCTGCTGGAGTTTGGAACACTGAGGACTACTTTGTGCCTCTAGCCCCATCAGGTTCTCTCTTGAGAGAATGAAAACTCAGGAGAAATAAAAACCATCTCTGTGTACTTTGAACTGGAGCCACTGCTCAGGAAATGTACCAAGCTTGGCAAGAGCCCTTACAAACCGTGTGGTTTCAAGCAGCCTCCACTTACCATCCCTAGTTCCTTTGGAAAGCAGCCATTGGTTGAAGGGATGGGTAAATGACCGGGGTCCTTGCCGCTTCTGGGAGCTACCAGTGACTGACCTACATGCTCTGTCAGCCATTTTTGTAAAATAGGAGGATGACCTACCTAAGGAGAAAGACTGGCAACTTGTACGATAAGCAAAACAATGGAACTGCTGGCATTTAAAAATCAGACTTCATGTGGAATGGTTGTCAGGCTTTTCTTGAAACACTGGGGATCCAGCAGTACAAAGGCCCCACTGCTGAGATTCTCTGGTGCGGCTCAGCAGCGACTTCTAGAAGGGACAGGCGCACCTCACCCACCAGAGACCTCTGCACTCCTTTTTGTCTCAGATGTCCTGGGCCACTTGAGTCACAAACGTGCTTAGACTTAATATATGGGAACACTTAGGAAAGTGTGTGGCACCTAGTAAGTGCTGTGTGTTAGCGACTCTCCCCCCACATGCATGGTCCCTGAAGGTACCAGAGTGTGCAGGACTGGCCTGACCCAGACGACCCCCGAAGCTCTACAGTTGTAGGAGTCTTGGTAAGTTTCCCAGAAGCCTGTTCTGTCACTCCCAGATGCCTCAGGTAGAGGAAAGGAACTGAACAGGGTCTAGATTACAGATGCGGGAAGATGGAGGCAGACAAGGGCGAACTGCACAGTGAGTCCCCAAACTCTTAACAACTCGCTTCCACCATCTTAAGGACTCCGTGGGACTTGGGAGATGTATCCCTACTTGGGAGGGCCTGCCAGCACCCGGGTACCCCATGTCCCCACCTCTCCAGTTTGTGCTGTCTACCTGGTAAGGGTCTGTGTTGAGATCAAAGTACTCCAGGAAGCCGGTCGCAAATTCACAGAAGAGGAAGTTGTGGGTCTCGTTGATGGTCCTCATGCACCAGTATGTGTTATTGTTGGCGCTGGTGCAGGCGCAGAAGGGGCCCACTGCCAAGGGAAGAAACCGAACTGCCAACGGGAACCAGACCCCCAGCCAGTTCCTGCCAGGACACTTGACCCCAGATGTTGGGGAAGCTGGGCTGGTAAAGAGGCACTCAAGCTGGGGGCAAGGTGGGCCACTGAGGCCCAGGGAAACCCCTACCACCCAGTGCCTGTTGGCTCGCTCACACGTCCAGAGAGGCGCCGTCTGCCAGTGCTGGTTGTCATGGGTAAAGCACGTCAGGCCCGGCATGCTGCATGTGTCATTGTTCTGCAGTCGCTTGAGCAGCTTGCGAAGTTTCTTCTTGCGCTTCTGCTCCCGCAGCAGCCACACTTTGTCCTTCTCCTGTAGACCCTTCCTGTGGGCACACAGGGCCGCACCTCTCACACCTCCCTCGGGCCCTCACCTTGGACCTCCTAGGAATCAGGTCCCTGAACCTCTGCCCTTCTTAGAGCTGTGGGCACAGCAACAGCAGGCCCTCGAAGGAAGGACCTTTGCCCAAGTACCACTGCTGGTAATGGCAGGGCTGGCGCCAGACCGCGTCTATCAATCATCCTGTAGCCCACCTTATTTCCTGAGGCAGCACAGAGGCGCAGAGAATTAGGAGGCTACCTGGGCTCTGCTCACACCTGTGCCCTTTGGCCTGCGTCCTGCCCTGCTTGGTGGGGTTGCAGCAGCCCCTTCAGCCACAGGGGAGCGCCCGGAGACTGACTCAGGGCAATGGGGAGTCAGACCTTTTCAATAACTGCCCCGCTCCCACCGCCACCGCCACCGGGAAAGCAGGACTTTTCTTCCTTGCGTGTTTTAGGTTCAGGGAAGGCACCTCCTCACTGGTGCCTCCTTGTGTTCCCTGGGCCTTAAGCTGCCCTTACCTGAAAGGATGCAGACTGGAGCCTTCATGGTCGGTGTGGGAACTGTAACAAACCCGACCTGGGCTTCAGAAACTGCTTCCAAGAGCAACTCCTGTGGGTAGGTGCAGACTGGGGCTCCCTGGGGCCCCTGCCCCTCTTTCTGGAGTGGTGGTGGGGAGGTCCTAACCCTAGAGTGGCAGCTCCCGGCTGGCTGGCACCCTCCGAAGTGAGCAGGGAGACCCTGGCTGAAGGCCTCAGGCCAGACTTCGAAGCTATGGCAGCCATAGGCTAGCTGAGAGCAAGCCGGGCCTGGCTCTGCATGGCTTCAGCCTTAGCCTCTGAGGTGGGCTGCCCCAGATGCCTGCCCCCATCATGGTCAGGGCCAGCCTGGGGGAACTCATGCTGCACAAGCCCTTTCAGGGAAGGTAGCAGAGCCTCTACAGGTGTGGTCTGGTCAGCCGCCACTAGCCACATGTGGCCATTTCAATTCAACTAAATAAAATGACACATTCAGCTCCTCAGTTACTCTGGCCACATCTCACTGGTCAGTAGCCACACGTGGCTGGTGGTGCCATACGGACAGCACAGGCACAGCCCATTCCTACCGCTGTAGTCCTAGCCCAGGGCAGGGCGACTCGATGTAGACCCTCGGGCCAGGGGCTCCCTGAGCTGGTAACATGGAGCACAGGCCACATGGGCTGCCCCCAAAGGGCAGTGAGCAGAGGCACTTCCCCTCCTGGGATCCAGCCCCATGGGCTCTTGTCAGCAGTGCATGAATCTGGGTGCCCGGCCAGCTGCCTGACTGGGGCTGACAAGTGCCCAGTGGCTGACAATAGGGATACAAATCATTACAGATTTTTTCTTCTATCCCCGAGAGAGGAGTCATATAAACAAAGGAGTCACAGGGGTGCTGTGCCCCTAGGAGGGTCCGGCAGGAGCACTGGGGCCTTCCTGGGGTCCATTCACTACCTCTTCACCTGATTTTGTGACAATCACATTCTTCTGGCCGCTTTTTCTTCAGGTGACCTCGGACTTCCCTCAGGTTCTTAATTTTGTTCTGCAGAGTTTCAATCTGAGGGCAGAGGAGAGATGGCCGTGAAACTTGGGGAGCTGCGTGAGAAGGGATGGCCTGATGGTTGCCCCTGGCCCTGCCTTGTCTGTGCTCAGCTGCAGAGCCTGCTCCCCAGGGACCCCTCCCACTGCCCCTTGTGTGCTGAGGGGGTCCTTGGCTCCACCTGCCAAAGTAACTAGGCTCCAGTGGAGAAATGCAGTCGTCCGCCTGTCCTGTCCAGGAACCAGCTGAGCCCACTGAGGACTTAAATATCCTCAGCCCACAGGCTGGTTGAAGGGACTAAATATGGTGTGAACATCTTGTAAACCAAAGAGGGGTATGACGTGACGATGCCGCCCTCCCTTGGCAGCCAGCTGCAGGGAAGCTGTCGATCTGATGGGAGGCCTGGAGATCCTGTCCCTGAGGCTTCTGTGGGGGCCTCCATCCCCTGGGCCTGGCCTCACTGCCCTCCTGGTATGGCCGGTAGCCTGCCGAGCTCGTGGTGGTGAGAAAACAGCTCTCCGCCCAGACTCGCCTCACCTCGTGGTCAATGTGCAGCTTGTGGTCTTTCCAGGCCTGCAGGGACTTGTACAGGTCCAGGTCACACTGCACTGTGTCATTCTCTAGGATGTAGCACCTGCTTGAGAGAGGGGATCACGTGTGGCTCTGAGAGGGACCAGCCAGGTGCCCAGGAAGTGCTGGCACCCTTGCCAAGGCCTAACCTACCCCTTTTACCCCAGACCTCTGGCTGGACTCTCACCGATGTGTCACTTTAATGGGGTTGGGGGCTGAGTAGTCCGGAAGGCCTCCAGTGCCACTGAAATCCCCGCCATCCTTGTCGTCTCGGTCCTCAGGGGCCCCCGGCCAGTGTCGCTTGGTAAGGTTGTGAGGCTGGGATGTGTCATCCAGGCTTATGTGGTGTACCTCGCCATCCACCTCGATGGCCACTGAGCGGATGGCACGATTACGGGCAAAGCTGGCCTTGTACTCTATGGGCATTAGAGAGGGGCTGGGTTAGTGGGGTTGGAAAGGCTGGCCTGGCTCCCTGGGCAGTGGACTCTTGATCCAGATAGGGCCATGCTCCTAAGCAAGAGACTCAGTGTTGCCCAAGGCTGGGTGGCCCATGAAACCTGCCCACCAAGGAAGCAGGACCTGGACCCCAGCAGAAAGGACCTCAAGGTGACTCAGCCAGGGAAAGTGAAGTCCTAGAGCTAAGGAGGAATTGACTTGAGATGATCTCAAGAAGGAGTGATGCATGGATAAAAATATGTCTATACAACAAAATAGCCATAAAGGAATGAAGCAGTAATTACCACATGCTACAATGTGTTTGAATGTTGAAAATGCTATGCTCTGGGAAAGAAGACACAAAGGCCACATGGTGTATGATTCTATTCATGTGAAACATCCAAAATAGGTAAAAACAGACAGAAAGCAAATAAGTGGTTGCCAAGTGGTGGTGGGGGGAGAGTAACGGGATTTCCTTTGGGATGATGGACTGTTTTAGAACTAGACAGCTAGGTGGTGGTTGCATTACACTGCGAATGCATCAGATGCTCCTGAGCTGTATTGTTTAAAATTATAAAAATGGTATATTTTGTTATGTGAACTTCACCTCAGTTTTGAAAAAAAGCAATGTGAATTAAAAAACATTAAGGGGATTGAATCAGTAGTCAGAAAGCTCCTAGCAAAGAAAAGTCAAGTCCAGGACAAGTTGCCTTCGCTGGTGAATTTTACCAAACATTTAAAGAAGAATCAATGCCAATATTTCTCAAGCTCTTCCCAAAAATAAAAGAGGAGGGAACACTTGCAAACTGATTTTACAACACCAGCATTACTCTAATACCAAAGCCAGGTAAGGGTGCTACAAAAAAGAAAAACTACAACCAATATCCTGATGAACACAGAAGCACAATCTTAAAATATGAAGAAGCCAAATTTAACAATACATTAAAAGGATCATACACTATGACCAAGGGGAATATTTTTTTCCAGGGATGTAAGGACAGTTCAGCACCTCTAAGTCAATGAACACTACATACCACATTAACAAAGTGAAGGATAAAAACCATATGATCATCTCAAAGATGCAGAACAAGCATCTGGCAAAATTCAACATCCATTTATGACGAAAGCTATCTCATAAGGGGCTGATATCCAAAACACATAGACTCACAACTCAACAGCAAAAAAACCCCAAACAATCCAATTAAAAAACGGGCAGAGGATCTTTTTCCAGAGACAAACAACTGGCAACAGGTACATGAATATTTGCTCAACATCACTAATCATCAGGGAAATGCAAATCAAAACCACAGTGAGGTATCACCTCACCTGCTGGAATGGCCATCATAAAAAAAGACAAGAAATAGGAAGTGCTGGCGGAAATGTAGTGAAAAGGGAACCCTTGTACACTGTTGGTGAAAATGTAACTTGCAGCCACTATGGAAAGGGAGGTTCCTCAAGAAATTAAAAATAGAATACCAGATGACCCAGAAATTCCACTTTTGGGTAATTATCTAAAGAAAATGAAAACACTAACTTGAAATACTTGCATTCTCATGTTCATTGTAGCACTAATTACAATCATCAGGACCTGGAAACAACCTAAGTGTCCATTGATCGAAGAGTGGATAGAGAAGATGTGGTATGTGTCACACACACACACACACACACACACACACACTGAGGACCTGAAAACAACCTAAGTGTCCATTGATCGAAGAATGGATAGAGAAGATGTGGTATGTGTCACACACACACACCCCCCCGAGTACAAATGCCAGATTGGTGGCTGGGGCGGTCAAAGGCACAAACTTCCAGAAAGTTACAGAATGAGTTAAGTCATGGGGATGTGACGTACATATGGTGACTTTAGTTATTATTATTATTATCTATAGTTAATAATGCTATACTGCATATTTGAGAGTTGATAAGAGATCTTAAAAGTTATCACTTAAAATCCTCTTAAATTTTTGTGACTGTACAGTGACAGTGGTACTGTGACCATTTCACAATATGTACAAATATTGAGTCATGTACACCCAAGACTGTGTCAGTTATACCTCAGTAAAAATTAAACTCCTTCCCCCATTAATTGGAATTGAGGGGGAAAAAAGAGACAGCACACACTTCCGGAAAAGGGAGTGACTGGGGAGGCCACTTAGCTTTCCCGAGTCTTTCCCCACCATGAGAGCGACTCCAGAGGTGCTGCTTCCAGGCGCCAACTTAGCTAATGAAAACTGAGGGCATGTAGGTTAAAGTCAGAGCCCAGGTTTCTTCTATCTTCTATGGATTCAAAGGCCTATTTGATGAGGTTGCTAAAGTTAAAGGGGTGGTGGTGTAGTAGGAGTATAGATTTCCAGCTTATGAAGAGAAAAACGGCAGATGTGTCTGCTTGCCCTGGCTCCACGGGGGGCCCGCACAGTAGTCTGTGCAGGAGCTGATGCCCTGTAGACGCGGCGGAGTGTCCCCCAGTTGGCCGCAGTCTCTACTTCTTCCTATCCCAAAACTCTGCACCCACACTCAGCTCTTGCCCTGCCGTGACTCGAGCCTAACCCTGCTAGGCTCCTGTACTTTTTTAGAGAAGGGCCCGAGTCAGTCACCACCCAGCTTTCTGTTGGCTCCAAATGGCCACCAGGTGGCAGCCAAGGCTCGAGGACTGTTCGGAGGTTGGAGGTGGTGGTGCCTAAAAATGGAGGAGGGGGCTTTCTCTTGCGGCCAGGCCCAGGGCTCCCGGATCCTGTCTTGCTGCCCCAACTCTTGAAGCAGATGTCTGTATCTTTCAGTTCTGACTCCCTTGTCTGAGTCACATGGGCCAAAGGCTCTGGGGGTCCAGGTCCGGATCAGGCATCTCTTCAGCCAAACCTTGGGCCTTTTCTGGCCCTGGGCAGCTTTCTTGTGGTCTTTTTCCTCCCATAGTTCAGTCTCTCTGAAGCATGGTGCCTGGGACCTCGATGCACACGGCACTGAGCTGATCTCACTGGGAGAGCAGGTCATAGCCGCCCCAGAGGGCCATGCATTAGCCCCACCACGTTACTTCTGTGCCTGTTTGTCTTGCTTCCTCAGAAGTCAGCTTTGCATCTTCCCTCCTCTATCCACGGCCATAAACCCACAGGTCCCCAAACCGTGTCCTCTGCCTGACTGTAAAAAACCTACTCTCACCTATTTAGATCCATGGCTGTTTTCTCACTACAGTGACTGAGTTTAGGGCAGGCAGAAACTTTAGCCCACAAAGCCTCTAATATTTACTCTGGCCCTTTACAGAAAATGTCTGCTAGGCTCTGCATCAACCTTTTCTGAAACCACACTGCTTGCTCTCCTGACCACTCGAGTTTTCTTTGCTTCTAGGGTCCAGAGGTTCCCTTCCCACCACTCACAGTGGAAAGAGGGGGACTTCATAACCCACTGGCCGGGAGCCTTGGCGGTCTGCCTGCTTGGTGCAGATCCCGAGCAGTGTGTGTCCACAGGCAGTTCAGCTAACTTCTGAGCAGCTGCCTGCTCATGATGGTACTTGCCTTAGAGGACGACTTGAAACAGAACTGGTGTATTTTTCTGCCCCTGGAAGCTACTCTGTGGTTAGGGACTCAGCAGCTGTGACATCCTTGCCCGAGGTCAAAACCTGGGCCTACCCACCTCCCCAGGCTTGGAGCGTCTGTCTGATGCAGTACAGCCTGCCTGCTCTCTGGGGCTGGCACCGCCAGGGCCTTTGTGCGTCCTCTTCCCCCAGCTGAGAACACTGGTTCTCTGGCTAGTCACAGGCTGCTTCCTACCCCACACTTGGCTTTCAAATGTCAACCAAGCTCCCATTCTAGGGCTGCCACCTCTCTCCACTTGGTCACACCGTTTCATTTTCTCCATGCATTTTTCACCGAGGAAAGTGATCTTCTCATTTTGTTAACTTGCTTACACCTCATCTCATCCATGAGATGTGACCAGTGTCTCCTATTCAACTCTGTGACAGCCTCTGGCACGTGCCACGGCCTGCAGATTTGTTCGGAGAGTAAGTGAGCACACACTGGCCTCCTCCGAGCCGTCCTCTCCCCGCAGTCCTGGGTCTCCCCTCTGCCCGGGGCTGGCTGGCCCCACCCGGCTTCCTCACGCCGCAGCGGCATGCCAGTGGACCCCAGCACGCCAGGGTTGGAGCTGCTCCAAAGCAGGCTTCCTGAAACTGGCACCTTGGGGCCCGGTCCATGTTTGCTGTGGGACCGCCTGGGGATCACATGATGTCCAGCAGCGTCTCTGCCCACCAGACACCAGGAGCACCCCTCCATCAACACTGTCATGACAGCCAGAAATGTCTCCACATTGCCAGCCTTCTCCTGGGGTGGGGAGAACTGCCCCCAGCTGCAAACCCCTGCCCTAGGCTGGCTGCTCAGAAACAGCATCCTGTTGGCAGGCACTCCCAGGAGGAAGAATGCTGGGCCAGGAGATGGGGCTCAGGTCCCCACGTCGCCTGTACGACCCTGTCTTTCCTGTCTAGCCTAAGGAGTGACCCCCTGCTCTGCTCCCGGGGTTGCACGGAGGAGCACATATGACAGGGCTGTCACGTTACACCGAGGCTCCTTACCTGAGGCTCGGGTTGAGCTGAGTCTCAGCTGTTAGGTGCACTTTTCTTTTCCTTTAAGCATTAGTGGGGGGAAAAAGCTTAATTGAATCACAAGTTCTCATTATTTAAAGATTACCCACTGTATCACGTGTAGGAGATGTTAGCTGTGTAATTCAACTGGAAACCAATCATTTTATTTGGCTAAAATGATGAGCTTAGTAGTTACTAATTGGCTTGTGAGGAACTATAACGGGACGCTTCACTTGGGAAGTGCTGTTTGAGGCAGGGGCTGGGCTGTCTCAGAGACACCCACCTGCTCTGTAACAGGCCATATGTGCCGCGGCCTGACAGGGCAGCATGGGGGGCACCAACCTGGCCACGGGACGCCCCGGCTCTCATGAAGCTATGATGGCGTTTAAGTCTGTCTTAAAAAGGCAGGACGTTCTGTCACAGGCTACAACGTGGATGAACTTAAGGACATCATGCCAAGTAAGCGAAACAAGCCAGTCACAAGAGGGCAGATGCTGTGTGGTTCTATTTCTGTGAGGTACCTAGTCAAACTCAGAGACAGAAAGTGGAAGGGTGGCTACCAGGGCCTGGGGGGCAGGGAAGTGGGGAGTTATTGCTTAATAGGCACAGAATTCCAGTTCTGCAAGAAGAAGAGGTTTCTGAGGATGGATGGTGGGTGATGGTCGCACAACAATGTGAATGTATTTAATACCACTGACCCGTGTGCCTAAAAATAGTTAGGATGGTAAGCTCTGTGTTGTATTTTACCACCGTTAAAAAGTCCAAAAAACCAGAACTAAAATCTTGCATTAGGCTTCAGTTCTCTGGGTCTGGGGGCCAGAGAAGTAGGCAACATGGGAAATTGCCCAGCTCCTGGGGGACACTTCTAGCCAGCTGACCAGTGCTCACGGAGACCAAGTCTCGGCACCCAGCAGCCCTCTGAGCATCTTCGTAACACAGGTGTGCTTGTCCCAGGGGCTGCAGAGCCTTGGGCTGGGCATGACCAGCTGGGTCTTCCAGCCGCGTCTGTACCCTCCGCTGTCTGCCTGCATTCTTTCTAACTGTCCGTCCTCAGCCCTGCCAGAAGTGAGGGGTGAAGACTCAGGCAGCAGCTCAGCTGGGAGGGTGGTTCCCCCTCTCATCCGAAGTGTAGTGGATTCCTGTTATTTGAGGTATTTATGTTCTGTAAAGTTGCCCTGAACACTGAATTAGTTTTGCCTCAGGGAAATATGGGGTCGGTTTCCTGTGAGCCCCTGGTCACATGTTTGTTAACTGATCAATTCCGAATCTTATTCTATGTGTGTTTGTTTAAAGACACCTCATTTAACATATTGTTGGTTCACAGACACTGAACTCACAGACGACAGCACGGTGACTTGTGCCTGGATGAAGGTTATCTAGTCCACGCAGCACACCGCATGCAGCCTTCCTGTGCTTAGGAGCACGGCACTTGAGTACCATGCCTGGGATCATTTTAATAGCAAAAAAAAAAAGGTACAAAAATGCAAAAATGTGACACTAAATAGCTATGAGGAGCACGCCTGTGTGCAGGAGAGCTGATCAAGAAGCAGAGAGTCGCCCTGCTCAGCAGCTGGGAACGTGCACGCTGGGTCACTCAAAACTGTTTGCTGCTCTGCACCTGCCCGTGAATGACCAAGGGAGTACCTTGAGTACTGACTAGAGGGCTACAAACCGGTCTGAGCTAGAAGGGAATTTGCAAGTTAGTCCCCAATACTGAGGATCGTCTGACCAGCCTATCCTGGTGGCTGGCCCTTCAAGTCACACGGAGCCCAACCGTCCAAGGCACCAGGGTTTCCCGCTAGGTCCCAGGGCATCTCCCAGCAGGCTTCCTGCTCCTGTCCCTTCCAGCCCAATGCAGTGGCAGCTGGAGGGTCCTTTAAAACACAACTCTAATCTTGGCTCTTCTGCTCAGAACCTTCTGGTAGCTTCTTGTCTCAGAGAAAGGGCCCTTCAGCGCCCCGTGAGGCTGGTGTGATGGCCCCAGCCCCGTGTGCACGCTCTCCCCTCTTCCTCTTCACACCACTCAGGACGTCACCAAAGCACCTTCCCTCTGTTGCTGCCCCTCCCCACCAGAATGGGTAGGTCGTGAGGGGGCTTTGCTGTGTCCCCAGCTCCTAGAATGCTGCCTGACACTAGGGATGCATGTCTGTGGAGTTGTTGGAATGAAGGAATGGGATCACCCAGGCGCCATCCTGCCCTCCTGTCCCATTCCGCCCAGCCCGCCACACTTACTCTTCCTGAAGAACTTCTTCTGGCGCCCGGCCAGGCTGAGCTTGGAGTCCCCAACGCCACAGGGGCAGGCCTCGCTGCCCTGCCCGAAGTACCTGGGCACCAGGTTGGACAGGGCTCCGCCCCTGAGCTGCATCGGGGCTTTGCACTTGCGCAGCTGCAGCTTCCCTGTGGCATCCTCCACGCACTGCCACTTCTGCAAGACAGCCGGGACCCCAGGCGCCCAGGCCAGCCCTCTTGTCTGCGTCCCCAAACTGGCCTCTCCCCACCATTCCCTCCCGCTGCCCTCGCTGGGGCATGGCTCACAGCAGTCCATTCTGGAACAGTGTGTTCAGTGACAGACGGACACATATCTAGTGAGAGAGGAGCACAGAGGAACCATGGTGACACCTAATGGGTGAGTGGGAGCCGCAGTCATGGACAGGCCCCTCTGAGAGAATCATGGGGGACAGGCGATAGTAATGGGCAGGGAAGGGCATTCCTGGAAGGCACAGCATGAGCAAGGTCACGGCAGCAGCACTGAGGGGGCCTGGGTCAGCAGGGCTGTGACTGCATCCTGCCAGCTGGGGGGGTATTTGGGACTGGGATCCTGGGGGCCCTAGAGCCATATTCTGGGGACTATGAATTGATACTGCCCAGCAGCTCCCAAACCCCCGCTCCAGTGTTCTTTGCCTTTGGGTTAAGCAGTGCACTCTGCTAATTGGTTCTGAAGTTGCTGGTATCCCAGGAGCGTCTGACCCCCACCTGAGAAGTGTGCTTGTAGTCCCCAGCGCCACAGGAGTGGCGGGGACTTGGGGGGACTGACAACCATCCCGGGGGGACAAAAGCTTCCTGGCCTCTTAACTTATTCATTCCTTATAGATCAGAACTGAAATTGGAGTCACTTCCGGCATCTTCCCTGGATGTCAGCTCCAGGGTGGCAGGGGTTTCCATGATGGGCATTCAAGGCTGTCACCCCAGTGCCTGGCAGCAGAGGAGCACGTGGAGTGCTGCTGCAACGGAGTGGCGGAGCCCAGAGCTCTTGCTGCCTGGTGGCAAAGAACGGTTTCTTCCCCCACAAGACATCCTCCCTGGCAGGGGCAGGGGCCAGGGATGGGGGGCACACAGCCATGAGGGTGGGCAGTAATGATTCTGGATATGCTGGAGCTGCCCAGATGCAGGTAAGAGAAACCCACCCACCTTGTGCCCTGGCCCTCCCTGCCATGAGCCTATGAAAAGCGGAATAGGAAGGCCCTGCTCTTCCTTATTCTTGGTGAAATGGGCACACGTCTCCAGGCCACAGCTCATAGACAGAGGCCAGGAGGCACTGCCTATGCTCCTTGGACTGGGCCAGGCCACCCCGCCCCTTGCTCCTCGGCCCCCTTGCTTGGGGCCGTCTTTATGGGGTCGTGGCCTCTCTCCTCTCAAGTCCACCTTGGCCTTCCAGGCCTCACAAATCAGTCAGTTTCTGCTATCTCTAAATATTACTCAGGTTATAATTTCCTTAATATTTCTCTTGAAATTAATTCACTTTTTAAAAACTTCCTTTATTCAAAAAGGCAACTTCCTATTACACCTGTATATGGAAAGCCAGCCACAAAGAGTGTCTTGTAAAAGTCACCAGCATGAACACAAAGCCACTTAACCTCACAGATGCTATGCGGAGGCCTGCTGTGTGCTTGGCGAAGGAGGATTGGACAAGGGCTACAAGGCGCTCAAGGAGAGCTGTCCTCTGATAGGAGCAGGACTGGAGGGGAGCTGAGAAAGGAATCTCTTTCTGAGAGTCGAGTGGCATGCATCAGCAAAATACCACAGCTCAGGGCCTGGCCTCACCGGCTGCACTGGCCTGAGGGCTGAGGGGCAGGCCTGGGTTGCAGCTTAGGGGCACAGCCCCTGGGAGGGGCGGAAGGGGAAGGTGGGTCGCCCAGCCCCTGGGCACTGGCCCTTCCTGCTCACCTGTCCCAGCTGCTCACAGGCCGTCTGGTATTCCGCGCGCTGACACAGGTCTTTCACGCGCTGGA
Organism: Manis javanica; assembly: GCF_040802235.1. NCBI lineage: Eukaryota > Metazoa > Chordata > Mammalia > Pholidota > Manidae > Manis > Manis javanica. The sequence continues at coordinate 11,927,282 of NC_133160.1, read as the reverse complement.
ACTTGGGCAGGAAATTCTCCTCCTGGGCTTCCACCTTGTCACTGTCCCTCTTGTGAAGCAGTTTGCTGTGGGGCAGAGAGTGGGACATGGGGCTGGCCTCTCAGCTCTGGAGGGGCATGTGGCCTGCCCAAGGGGTGGCCCACCCTCGGCCCCAGAACAGTGCTGCCGGGGAGGGTTCAGGTCCAGCTGGCTATGTCATCTGATTGTTAAGAGACTTAAGAAATCGGGATTTTATTAAGAAACCTCCCAAACTGAAGGAGTTGGCAATAAGTTAAAAGCACTGTAAACATGTGCAGGGAGGACATATCATTTCTGAGGGTACATGCAGCCTCCGGGTTGTTAACCACAGAACAACAGCGAATGGGCTTCCCCTCAGCTCACAGAGACTGGATACAAATTCTGTCAGTGCTGGAAGGCCTGATAACAGTATCTTCCCTCCTGCCCTCAACAGTGAGATCTTTACTGGTGCAAGGGGGGCTGCCAGGAGCTTCCTGGATGGGCAGCTGGGGGCGCTTCTGGGCGGGCTGCTTGGCCCGATGACCTGGGGCGGCTCCTCCAGGACCAGCACTCACCCTCTCTCTACCAGGAAGGAGTCGCGCCAGACCCTCATCTTCTTTTTCAAGTGAAACCTGCTTGGAAAAAGCACACTTTCATCTTCTCATCAAGGTGGGGGTGGGGGTGGTCCCCTCATTCTCAGAGAGGCACGCATGGGTCCCAGAGCCAGCTTTGGCTCCCCATCAGCATGGGGTCTGGGGACTCGGGTCGTTGGGGTGAGTGGGTCTGGCTGGGTACTAGAAAGGCTCTCACACCCGTACCCCTGGGCAGAGTGGCTCTCTCCCAGAGATTCAGGCCTGAAGGAACCCGGGCCAGAATGACCGAGGTCAACGTGCTGTCACATGCAGGCGTGTGTGCTGTCTTAGTGCCTCCAGGAAGTCCAGCAGGTCCCAGCGGGGGAGATCACTTCCTCTCTGTTTCAGCACCAGAACAGTGGCTGTCCTGACTTCAGGTTTATTATATTGGGTTTTGGGGGGATTTTCTTCCTTTGATCCTTTATAGTTGGATCTGGGTAATCTCAGTGTGTATTTCATGCAGTTTCACTCTATTATTTCCACTTCCCAGGTAGGGACTCAGGCTGAGAGAGGAAGCTCCATTCCTATACCCGACTCCCAGGCATCCTGGTTCCCAATCCAGTGCCCCCGCCCCCCAAAACATGTCCATTTTATACCTTTACAGCTCATAAAACCTCACAATCGGAGGGAGGCAGCTCAACAGAGATGGTCCCCCTGCAGCGCAGCCAGATGTGGGCTGACAGTGCCCACCAGGGCTGGACTAGCTGCAGCAGGTGCAAGCACCTGGGGCTGTTAACCAGGTGCGCAGTTACAGAGCTGGCCACCAGATGTCGCTGCTGCCACACCTGTGGCTGCAACCCTCTCCTTTCCGGTGCCCACCAGACTTCAGCTGCAGGGCTTAGCTCACCTTCCCACCTGTCTATTTTTGCTCACCATCACTGTTGCCTTTTCTGCCTCCAGGACACCTGGCAATATTTTCCCATCACACCATCTGGCATTAAAGCCACAGAGCCTGGCGACACAAGAGTGTAGCCCCCTCTAGCTGAATCCAGACTTGCAGAGCGACCCCCCCAAGTCACTTGACCTCTTTCACATCAATGTCCAAATTGGCAAAGTGGGATAATAATGCCTACCTCAGCGGGTTATTGTGAAGATCAAAATAATAAAGTCCTCTGCAAAGTAATCAGAACAAGGCCGGGTGCTCAGTCAAATGCTTAACTGGTGTTGACTCCTTATTATTTCAAGTTTTACAGAGTTTTAACTCTGAGAGGGTCTTCTCCTGGTCACCTTAGCCATGTTCTAGATGGGAAGATGGAATCTTAGGGAGGGAACATTTCCTCCATGGCAGGTAAGTGGTTGGGACAGGGGATGCTAGAGCTCCAGCTCCTGACTTTTGGAGACCTCCCTTCTCCGCAGACCCACATGGCTTGGCCATGAGTTCATGCAGTTCGGGGAGCTTGGTGCCCCTCACCCCCAGCATCCCCCCTGCTCCCCTGCTCACCGATTCGCCGGCCGCTCTGTGTCCAGCAGCTTGAGGATGGATTTCCCATCCATGTCTGAGGGGATGTCCAGACCCGCGATGTCCAGGATGGTAGGGGCCAGGTCAATATTGAGGACGATATGGGGATTCCTGAGGGAGGCAGGGAGACTAGGACTTGGCCACTGGGTCAGTGGGGCCCAAACTCCCTCAGGAGACGGGGGGAATGGAGGCCAGCGGGGGCTGATGCCCCGACTCTCCTTCATCTCAGACCTCGACACGCCCCCGGTGGCCCCCCAACCCCTCACCTTCCGTGCCTCCTTCATACCACAGGATGCTGGGATTAACAGGCCCTGTGGCCTCTACTCAGCTGTTTCTTCTTCCAGGAATGCCCTCGTTGCCCCCCACTCCCTGAACAAAGACATTCACCTTTAAGAGCCCAAATCCTGGACCTTCCTGGGCCCCTCTGCACCTGAGGCAAACACCGACCCGTGTCCTTAGGCCAGGTGTGGCCTCCCTGCATGGCTTTCCCCCTTGCTGCCCCTCTGCCGGGATGCTCCTCCAGACACCAGAGTGACAGTCTCCCTCGCCTGCTATGGCCTTTGCCTAGTGATCACCAAGGAGGCCCATGGCAGCCTCCAGGCGGCTCAGTGACACCCCGTGTGTAATCCTCTCCCCTCCGGGGTGGGCCATCCCAGCGGAGCACGGCCAAGGGGATGGGATGTCACTCCACAGTCATGTTACATGATTTATGACTCTGTCTTGCTAGCCACTCTTCCTCGTCGGCTCTGAAGAAGCTGTAGGTCCCCCTCCAGAAAGGACGCATGGGGAACGCCCTGGGACGCAGGCTGTGTGAGCTCGAGTCCTCTGCGTGTACCTGAAACAACCCCATGGGTGAGGCAGCAGGTCCTTCCCAGAGGAGCCTCCAGATGAGGCAGCAGCGCGGGCTGACATCTTCACTCCAGCCTAAGGGAAGGACCAAGCTAAGCCAGGCCCAGACTTCTGACCCACGGAAACTGTGAGATGATACATGCGTTGTTTTCAGTTGCTGGGTTTGTAATAATTCGTTATGCAGCATGGAGACTGATACAAGGCCATTCCTAGGACCCCACCTAGAGCCACACCCCTGCCTGCCTGGGTTCCTATACCACCTACATTATCTCGCTCCTGAGTCCTTATTGCCTTCCATTCGCTATATATTTTACTCATTTATCTGGTTGATGGTCTGTTGCTTAATTAGAATCAAATTGGAAGGAAGACTCTGTCTGTCTTGCTCACTTCTGTATTGCTAGCACCTTTACACTTAGAACACCGTAAGTGCTCAGTAAGTATTAGCTAAGTGAATTTTGTTGCTTAGCTCCACCATACATTTATCACTTCTCCTGTCTCTGCTTTCCATCCAGGGGTGTTCCTCACACAGTGACCTTAGGGATGTGCCCAGTACAGGGCCTGGCACCTGTCTAATGAATGATGGCTGCACGAATACACTCACCCCAAGGTGGATTAGTGCCCTGGAGCTGGAGCTGAGGGGCAGGGCCTGTGTCCTAGGGTTTCAGTTGTCTCTGACCCCCTCCCTCTCTCCAGCCCAGTACCTTGTGAGCACTGGACAGGTAGCCTTGCACGATGGGATGGCCGTGCAGGGGGTGAGGCTGGAGAGGGCGGGGGAAGCTGTACTGTGGAGTCACTTGGAGGTCAGCATAAACTGGGATAACTTAATCTGGCAGGTGCAGGGAGCTAGCGAAGACTGCTGGGTGAGTAGGCGCTATGCTGAATGTCGGCAACCAGCACCTAGGTTGACCTGAGGTGACTCAGCAGTCCTGCTCCCCTAGGCAGGGTGGGCTGGACAGGACTGTATTCCCAGCCCGCGTCCACGCCTTGCTCAGTAGCAACAGTCCCCAGCCCCATTCAGATTCCAGCACCTGATGGGCTCAGCCTGATCACTCCAGGTTTTCCATCACCCTGGCTACAGTGATTGGTTTAGGGATAGACATACGACCCAAGTCAGGCCAGTGAGTCAGCCTTAGGGCCTCTGTTCACACCACTGCTTGATTTTTTAAGCCGGCAGGGTGGAAGTGAGGGTGACTCTGCCATTATGAGAGAAAAGCCTGCCTGAGAATGAAGCTGATTCAGAGCAAGCAGGGCTGCGAGATGGAAAATGAGAACTTCCTGATGTCATGATGTGACTGCTGGATCCCGCCATGCCTGAAGCACTAGTTTTGGACTTTCCAGTTACTTTAGTTACTGCATTCCTTTTGTCTTCTTTTGTCTTATCTGGTCTGAAGGTGATTTCTGCTTTCAATCAAAGGACTCATGGCTGACAGATACTCTGTGTGGCTTTAGCACCAAGCCTGATGTTAGCATTTTCTTTCTCTTGTCCCCATGGGGTATGGTTCTGGGTCCAATGAATCAGGTCACAGACTCAGAGTCCTGAGTCGGGTAAATGCTTTCTATTCGTAGGGGTGGTTCAAGGGTTGAGAGAGGCAGCGCGGATGGTGGACAGGAACAGATTGCCTGGCTTCTAGTTCTGGCTTACATGCCATGTGACCTCAGACAGCCTCTCTGTGCCTAGGTTTCTGTAGGTATGCGACAAGGATAAGAGCGGTGTCTACCTGCAGGGTCGTTGTGACGCTTCCATGAACTACATGGTGTAAAGGGCTCAGACCTGGGCGGGCAGAGGGAGCTGGGCAGCCACGTTACAGCTCTCAGCTCAAGGGGGCCCCCAGATCCAAAGATGGGGCCATCTGATGAGCTTGGCACACAGTGATGATACCACGCTTGGACTCACACAACCTGCCTCCAGAACTGCCACCTAGGGCCTGAGGTGGTGGGACAGCTCAGTCCTCCCACAGTGCCACCAGCGCCCTTTCAGGAGGAACTGGGCAGCAGACCGAGCCCGTGCCAGTGGGCCCTGCAGCTGTCTGGGCTCCGGGCTGGGTGGAGTCAGACCAAGCAAGCGCCTCACCAGGAATTTATCTGGACTTCAAGAAACCACTGGAGTCGGTCTCTGTAACATCACAGCTGCTCTGGGGAAGCCACTGCTGCTACGATGCCCAGCCTTCCTACCTGCTCCCGGCCCAGACTCAGCGTTTTTGCAGCCAGATTGTCATTGGAGAGGCCAGCCCGTCGAATATGCTGTCTGAGGGCCCACATGGAGCTCAGGGAAGGATGGGAGGGGAGGCTGTTCCCCTTTGTGCTATGGCTGAGCAGCTGATCTCAGCCGACAGCCCGGGCCGAGGTAACAGGTTCCTCCCTGAATCCACCAGGCCCAACGGCTGCCACATGCAGCCCAACTCCCTGATTCCCTGGCACTCTGCCCCACCACAGACAATCTGATTTCACAGGTGCTAACAGCTCCTGGTCCCCCTTCCCCAACAGAGGGGTGTACCCTGCATCACAACCCACCCTCCGAGACAGTGACTGCTCCACTTGGCACGGAGGTTCACCTGCCCAAACCATGTGCCGCCCAGAGAATGGCTCGGGGCTGCATGATTGAGCCACCTGCTTCTTTCCATCCAGGTGCTAGCAGAGCCTGGAAGCCTCCCTAGGAACATGGGGCCCCAGGGGTGACGCACTTACAGCGAGCCAGCCTCCACGTTGGGGCCCCTCACGTAGAATGGGACCCTGATGTCGAACTCGTATGGCATGGACTTCCCCTTCACCAGGCCGAACTGGCCGATATGGTAGCCATGGTCGGCTGTGTACACGATGTAGGTGTTGTCCAACTCACCCGTCTCCACCAGCATGTTGTAAATCTGAAACGCAGGCAGGGTGGTGAGGGGACTAGCTCCATGCAGCCCGGCTCTCCCCAGGGTGACGGGGCATGTGAGGTCTCTGGCCCCGTCCTCCTGGGCGGGCCCCAGGCAGCCTCCCCCGTCATGGCAGCCTCCCCGCCTCCCGTTACTCCTGTCCTCTTCACTGTCTGCCTCCCTGTTAGAAGTTCCCTTGGGGCAGGGGCTTTTGTCATGTTGTTCTCTGCTGTCCCCCATGGGCACTCTGCACGGGCACTCAAGATGCTGTTGCATGAAGGAAGGAAGCTGCAGCACAGCCTGTGGCAGGGTTTGTGACCCACCGCAGCGCTGCCCAACGGGACATTTTGGGCTGCCCAATCTGCTGGCCACCAGTCCCGGGCGGCCACGGAACACTGAATGTGGCTGGTGCCACGGAGGAAGTGAACTTTAAAGTGTGTTGTATTGTAATTACATTTACTAGCTGTGGATAAGATGTGTGTATATCGCCCTCAGTGGGGTGTTACTCGAGGAGTGCAGCTCTGACTCGTGCTGCCACGTGGGTGACCTGAGAGCTGGATGCTGAGGGGAGGGGGGTGGGCGCAGACCACGCCACGTGTGATCCCGTTTATGTGAAGCCTCCAGAGGAGGTGCATCCATAGAGACGCTCAGCAGATCAGGGGCTGCCTGGGGATGAAGGGCGGGGGCTTTGGGGTGATGGAAATGTTTTCAAGGCAACTGGGGTGATGACTGTACAACTCTGCAAATGTATTGAAACCACTGCACTGTCTGTGTCGGCTGGGGAAATGAATGGTATGTGAATTCTCTCTCAATAAAGCTGCTAAAGAAATGTCAGTAGCCACATGCAGCTACCAGGTTGGACAGAACAGACCCAGAATGTTAATGTTCACGAAGGCACTGGGTTGTGGGTTGCTCCAAGCCTTGTAACCCAAGTCAGGACTGTGCTTTTCAGCCTGTTGCCATTCCTGTCTGGTGGATGACACTTGGGACACTGGAGGGCCAGGTGGCTTCAGGCCGGGCCTGCTGCAGGGCGCGGGAGGGCACCCGGGACGAGAGCAGGCACAGAGGGGCAGAAGGTGGCCTACCTTCTGCATGGAGTCGTCCACGGACATGAGGGTTTGCAGGCGTTTCCTCTGCAGCATGTTGGTGAATTCCATGTGGATGGGCTTCATGGGCCCTGTGTAGCGCATGATCCAGTGCTTGTCGGGGTTGGGTGCGTAGTTATAGCTCGGCGTGCTGGCGGGCAAACACAGCCAGAGGTCAGGCTGGCGGTGCCTGGGCCCAGGCCCCAGCCTGCCCGCACCCTGGACAAGCAGCTGCCTGGCACTGGGTTTGTGGCCTGGGTGAAACCTCCCCCACCTGGGTAAGGTGGGCATGGGGCTCTGCAAACCCTCAGGCCAGCATTTCTCCAGGTGTGGGGCATGGCCACGGCACAACTGTGGGAGGGACAATGCCAAACAACCCGGAGCCACAGAGTGGAGCAGGCCAGCCCCTCCCATTTCAGCTGTCAGCCCGCCCACTCCAGCGCAGCCCAGCCTCAGTCTGGTGGAGTCTTTTAACACCTCACTTGACTTTGCTCATCTCCCTTTTAAAAGGAGGGGAGAGGCTCACGTTTAGAGCCTGCAGCAGGCATAGTACCTGACTGATTTAATAGCCCGGCATTCATTTTCCAGTTACCCTGGGTGGATGGCAAGTGACAGTTGTTGTGATTAAGGCACGACTACAGAATTTCCTCTCGCAATAGATTTTGGTTAGGGAAAAAAAAAAGAAAATTGATGAGAAAAACTAGGTAAATAATCGTCACGCACATATGGTCAAAATTGTGAGGATGGCACCTGAGTACATTTGGGACACGCCACATTCTTTGATTTGTCACAGTTATTCTTCCTGTTTGCTTTAGTCTCCCATTTACTAAAGAGGACACAGGGTCAGAGAGGCTCAGGGCCCTGTACGCAGTCTCCCTGAGAGGGTGCGGGAGCCTTGGGCCTCTGTGACTTCTGGTGTGGGGTCAGTGATGATGCCTGATGATGACCAAACGCATCAGTGATGACCTCTGACTTCTGCTGAGCACCGACCGTGTGCAGGCACAGCTCAAGGGCTTCGCCTTCTACCGTCTCATTTAACACAGCCGCCCGAGGAGCCGGCGCTACTTTTATTCTCCTTTGAAGAAATGAAATGAGAAAACTGAGGCCAACGAGGGGACTGACTGGCCCAAGGCAGAACCGGGGTTTGAACTCCGGGGCAGATATGGTTGCCCCCTGCCCTATTTTCATAAATGCCTGTCACGACCCTCCCATCCATAAACGCTCCAGCAAAACTTGGGTCAGGACACTCTTGCCGGAGAATTAAGCAGCAAAAACACATGTTAAGTCAGTTCAAGGCCTCAGAAGCTTCCAGATAATTCCAGTAATACATCACTCTGCCCCAAACCAAGAGCACCTCCGGTCACCTCGGCTCAGGCCGGCCCCAGGGTCTGAGCTACAGCAAACCCCTGCGGTGTGGGAGCACTGGGGTGGGACACGGCGCTGATCAGTGCCATCTGAACCCCCACAAAACGTGGGTATGCTCCCACCGGGGCTGGTTTCCTCAGATCTTACCCCTCCCCAGTCAGAGCTGGAAATAAAGGTTTCCTCGGCCTGAAGACAAAAGGCCTTTCCAAAATGGCTGAGGGGTGACGGGCGCAGGGTGCAAGGGGAGGGAGAACGGGCCTTGCAGAGAACCCCGTTCCTTTGCCGGCCATGTCGGGGACCTTCACAGCCTCCCGAGCGTGAGAATGTGGGAGGGGTGGGAGTGATGGCACGGGGGCTTTGCAGCCTGCGGGGGCCGGGTATGGAGACCGCTGCCATGGAGATGGCAGGTGAGTCACAAACCCGGGGATTTCTTCTGTACTTTGCTCCTGGCAGGTCTCCTGCTGCTAAATCCAACCGGGCCCATGTCCTCCTTTGATTACAGGGAACGAGCATCCCTGGGGCTGGCTTAGGGCCTGACCTGTGTGTATAACACTCCCAGGAACAAGCCTGACTCCCCTCCCGACCTCCCCTGCCCGGGATCTGGAAGATGCTCGCAAAGGGACGTCCTCTGCACCGCTTGGGGGTGTGGGAAAATTGGGCCCTCCCACAGGCCCAAGGGCCTGGGTTCCAGGATGCAATTTTGAGCAATCATCCCTGAATCTATTAGACTCCAATAGGCTGGTGTCTGCCCTTGAGGACAGCAAGGGGTGGGTCTGTCCGGAGTCTGTGGGATGATTTTGGAAGCCCTTTCTCTGAGAGACCTCTTCTGCTGGCCAGAGGCTCTGGAGGCCAGGGCCTGCCTGGGGCCAAAGTCCGTTTGCTGGTCGCCTGTGTGAGGCCAGCCTCCTCCGGTGGGCATGGGGGGGGCGGTTACATTTTCACATGAACCCAGCTGCCTGCGGAACAAAGAGCTGAAACTGTCACCTCCTCAAGAATCCCAGGAATGTCTGGTGTGTTCACGACAGGGCCTGGAAGAGAACACCCCCGCCCTTGTGCTGGGGGGCGGTGGGAGGAGGGCAGCCCTCCCCAGCCCCTCATGCTGTGCGTCTGCGGGGGATGGGGGTGGGGGCTGGCAGGAGCCCTGACACCTCCTGCCCCGAGGCTGCCACCACAGGCCAGGCCCCTGTGGGTCAGAAAGGGGGAGGCCGTGAGCCCACAGGAAGATGCCACACCTCAGAGGAAGCTCTGGGGGCTGGTGGGCGGGTTTGTGTCTTTGTGGGTCTGTGTGTGCGTATCTCTGTGTATATTTGTGTATCTGTATGTGTCTGTGTACGTCTGTGTCGTTGTGTCTATTTGTATGTCTGCATGTTTGTTTCTGTGTATGTCTGTATATATGTGTGGTGGGTATGTATGTGTGTGTGTCTATATCTTAAGTGTGTCTGTGTATGTGGTACATGTGTGTGCATTTGTGTATCTGTGCACACGTATCTGTATATATGTTTAGGCTTGTATCTGTGTGTCTATGTATCTATTTATATCTTTGTGTGTTTGAGTACCTGTATGTGTGTGTGGGTGTTTGTGTATGTGTGTGGCTGCGCATCTGTGGCTGTATTTCCTTGTGTCTGTACCTATGTGTCTGGGTGTGTGAGTATGGAGTGGGGTTGGGTGGATGGGCCCTGGGTGGTGGAATGGGACCACACAGCATCACGCAGCGTGTGTCAGAAGCCAGAAGGCCCACCCCGAGAACAGGGTACAAGGTGTGACAGAGTGAGCGTCTCTGACAGAAGCCTCCTTATAGAAAGATCTGGAACTCCGACCCAACAGGCAAGGCTCTGTCTCCTCCTCACTCCCCCCTCGACTGTCATAATTAAACATCCCAGCTGCAGAACTTTCTGGCTTTTAGTTTTGTTTTGGAAATGATTATACCCCAGAGATAAGAGAGCCTTCCAAACACATCCCTAATAAGGCAGGGGGTTCTCAGTAAGTAATAGCAGGCGTTGCTCATGTTCAATTTCTGTAATTTTCATTTCAAAGGGAAAATAAACGAGCAGGCAATGTCAGACGGTCTCATCTGATGGGGCTGCCGAGGGTGGGGGCTGCGGACACCAGCACCTCTTTCACCGGAGAAGCCACAGAAGCGAATCGCGCCTTCCCCCACCCCATGGCTTCTCCCTTGGGTGGGACTGAGCTGGCCGTGCGGCTCCTCCTGCGAAGGTGAACTGTCAGTGGGGTTGGGGGCCGGGGGAGCGGGGACCCCAGGCAGGAGGGCGCTGGGGTGAGGGGCAGGCAAGCCTGATGAGCAGAGAGGAATGCTGGGGTGGGGGTTGAGCCCCTGGAATGCGGCCCATCCTCTCCAGTCATATCCTCTTCCCTAGACTGGGGAGCAGGAGGTTACCACAGGGCACTGAGCCACTTTGGGCACCGCAGAACATAATTACCACCAGGGGGCTGGGAGGGCAAGGTTTCTGATTGCAATGAAAATAAACACCCGGAATATTCAGGTGGATTCCAAATGGCCCTGTCCTTGTCCAATGTCACAGTAAAGGCCTCTGAGTGTCACTGCTAAGTGGGAGATGGTGTGAGGCAGAGGAAAGCAGGGAACTTTCCAGAAAGATTTACCAGCCGGCCGGAGGGAGGAGCAGGGGAGGGCTGGGCTGGGCAGAGAGATGATGGAGGTGAGTCAGGGTGGGATTTGAGTCCTGGCTCTGCCATTTCCCAGCTGGGCACTCTTAGGGAAGTAACCTCACCTCCCTGTGCCTCAGTTTCTTCATCTGTAAAATGGGAATACCAAGTGCGACAGGCAGCCTTCAAGGTAGCCCTGGATGGCCCCCACTTCCTGGTATTACCACACGTTGTCGCCTCTCCCACGCTCCAGCAGTGCTGGTCTCTGTGACCAGTAAAGCATGGCAGTGACGGTGCTTCACTTCGGGGTAAGGCTATAAAAGACTCCGGCTTCTTTCTCAGCTTCTCTCTGTTTCCCCCTTTCCCAATCTCTCTCTGCCTCAGATCATTTGCTCTGGAGGAAGCCAGCTACCACGTGGTGAGGATGCTCAAACAGCCCTCCAGAGAGCTGGCTGGTGGAGGGGCAGCCTGTGACTGGGCCTCACGCAAGCCTCAAGTGGCCGCGGCCCCAGCTGATGCCTCGAATATAACCTCAGGAGACAGAGCTAGAACCTCCCAGACAGGCCACTCCCAGATTCCTGACACACAGACACTATGAGATGATACATGTTCATGTTGTAAGGTGCAAAATTTTGGGGTAATTTGTTATGCAGCAATAGATAACTAATACTTCAAGGGTCATCGTGAATATTCAGGGATTGAGTGCAACGTAAAGGGCTCAGCATAGAGCCTGCCACATAGTCAATAGCTCAATAAAGGCTGGCAAATGTATTAGTAGCCTGATGAAGCTATCGACCCCTTTTCAAAAGAATGTTTTAAAATGTATGAAGTAAAATGTGTAGGATGACCAAGGAAATTTCTTATACTAAAATGAAGTTCTAGCCACAGACCTCTTGGTGGGAGGCTGTGGGTCCCAAGTTAGTAACTCGTGCTGTCTGCTTTGGTCTGGCAGCCAGGCTGGCTGGATTTGGGCCCCGGTTAATTCACAAGTGAGCAGTGGGTTCCTGGGTTCTTGAAACCAGGAGGTTTCAAGCGTCACTGTCACATTATTGTACCAATGCCTGACGCTCCCACCTTCACGCCAACCATTGGCTCTGCAGGCAGGGTACTGAAGCTTACATGTGCTGGGATGCATTGGGGAAGAGGCGTGAGTACTGGGGGGCTGAGTCCTCAGGACCATGGGGGGCTGCATGGCTGATGACCATCAGGACGGGCCTGTGCGGGTACATCTTCTTGGATGTGCGAAAGAAGCTCACGCTGTCATTGGTGATGAGGTCTGTCAGGTAGTCCTGGGGAGTGGGGGGAGAGAGAGAACTGGTGAGGACCTGAGCGTCTGCACTGAGCACCTGCTTTGTGCCAGACACGGGCATCAGGGACACAACAGGGACCAAAGCAGACAATCCCTGGCCTCATGGAGCTGATGGTCTATGGGCAGATGGACAATAAATAAGGAAGATATATGGAATGCAAATGATGCTACCCATGATATGGAGAAAAATAAGCAAATAAGCACAGAAGGGGTTAGGGAGGATGAGGAAGAATTGCAATTTGTCATCATTCATGATGGACGTAGTCAATAGCTCAATAAAGGCTGGCAAATGTATTAGTAGCCTGATGAAGCTATCGACCCCTTTTCAAAAGAATGTTTTAAAATGTATGAAGTAAAATGTGTAGGATGACCAAGGAAATTTCTTATACTAAAATGAAGTTCTAGCCACAGACCTCTTGGTGGGAGGCTGTGGGTCCCAAGTTAGTAACTCTTACTATCTACTTTGGTCTTATACTTTTGAGTGCTTACGGGATGCCAGGAACTATTATGTGTTTCCTTACATTAGGTCATTTAATTCTTACACAGCCATACAGAAAGTAGTGTGATAATAAAGGCTCAGACAAGTTAAGTGGATTGAATACTTTTGACCATTAAGTTTTAGGAACAATATCACATAGCTGTTAAGTGTTACAGTCAGGCCTCCTGAGTCTTGTTGGTTCCTAGGCCTGAAGTTATTTCAAGGCTCCAGGGAATACCAATGAGTAGGGTGGGTACATCCCTCCATTTCTGGGGTGCCTCTGTTGGGGGCAGGAGCAGACAAACATGTAAACAAAGAACCAAGATACTGACAAGGTGTGACAGATGAAAGAAATACGATATGACAAAAAGTAACTGGGAACTGGGGTGGGGAGTGTACTTTAGTTGGGGCAGTCAAGGAGGGCCTCTCTAAGGAGGTGACATTTGTACTAGACCTGGGTGATGAGAAGGAGCTGGGCATGGGAAGATCTGTATCACTGGGGTTCACCCTCAGCTGCCTGCTGGGATCCTCAGGGTAACTTTACTGCTGTGTGGGCCCACTTCCAGACATCCAGGTTTAAGTGGTCTCTGGTTCACCCGGGCACCAGACTTTTCGAAAGTTCCTTAGGGGGTTCCAATGTGCTGCTGGGATTGAGAAGCACAGATCTAGAAGAAGAGTTTCAGGCCAAGGAAGAGCAAATGGGGGGACTCTGGGGCAGGAATGAGTGTGCCATGTGTCTGAAGAATGTCAGCAGGTACAATGCCTGAGGGAGTGGCACAAGCAAAGGCACACATAGTGTCTCCAGTTAAGTGAGAACCATGTGGATATTGAGCAGGAGGATAGAAGAGCTGGAGGAAAAATAAAGGGCAGAAATTGAGGGCTTTAAAAGCTCAGCATAGAGGTTGAACTCAGCCTAAACATCTTGAACTTGGTAAATCTTTTGTCTCTTCTGAAGGTAATGAATTCTTGAAATTTACTCTCTGCTTCCTTGGAAGCAGCTCTGTCTAAAATGATTGCTTTCAAAAAGAGATAACCATTTTAGAGAAAAAAAAAATGGGTGAGGAAGTGGCTACTGCTTCCACCCTGATGTGAACTGTGTGGCATTATGCATACTACTGGTGTACCTATGCATGTACATACACACCTTCAGGGATACCCATACATTGTGCCTATGCACAAGGATGGTTGTCTCAGGAGTGCTGATAAAGCAAAAACACATCAGAGTGATTAGCAATTGGAAGATGACTAATGAACTTACATTGCTTTTATACTATGCAGACACTACAAGGGCAGATCTGTAGTTAACTGGGGTGGAAAGTTGTTCAACATACATTTCCTTGGGTACTTTTTACCACTAAGTTTTAGGAATAAGGGAAGATTTTTATAATATAAAAGTATTATGTATTACATAAATTGAAGAGCTGCTGCTATACTTGGGGAACATGACCTGAGGATGTTAGGAAAGTTCTGTGACTAGCAGTGGATCTAAAAATGGTGCAAAGCTCCCCTGAGTACAAAGGAGGGGTTGGGACCCTGACAGGAAATCAAGTCAGTGCCTTCAGGGGATGGCGCAAGAAGAGGCCGTGAGACCGTCGGGGGGACGAGCAGCTGACTTGCTGTCTCCAGCCCGTGGGGCGAGCTGGGAAGAGGGTTACTGCTCTTCACAATAGACCCAGCTTCACCATTTAATTTTAGAACTATATATATGTCCATTTGGCTGTGATTAAATGTGTTTTGTTTTTAAAGCCACTATTAACATTCATTCCCAGGACATACAGTATGACGATACAGCAATGACCAAGAATAAACTACGTGGATCAATGTGGATCAATCTTACAGGCCTGAAACTGGGTGAGAAAACCAGGTGTACAAGGCTATGTAGGATCCAGTACCAGCTATATCAAGTCTAAAAGCACACAAGACAATGGTATATATTATTTGAGATATCAGCAAAGGGAATAAAATAAAGGCATGTGCGGGCATAATAAGCACCAAACTCAGGACACTGGTTACTTGTCTGGGAGGGGTCAGGCTGGGGCAGGGCGGGACCAGGGGAGGGCACATGTGCACTGCAGGGGCTCCTAAAGTCTCTGTGCTGGGGCGTGTTTGGAAGCGTGTGGGGGGTGGTTACCGTGTCTGCCTCTCAAGGGGTTTCCAGCGCCAGAAGACGTAAGGCTCTTGACAGCACGCTGAGGGCAGCTAGCTCTGACAAGTCAGCTGCTACTATGTCTAGCTCGGTGGCACGGCAGATTTCCTGCATGACTGAGAGCCACCCACCATTCCAAGTCCTCCTCAAAGCCACTCCTAGGCTACTGGCTGCACCGGGCCCCCGGCACTGATGTCTGACACTTGCACCTGCACCCCACCCCCATCTATCCACGTGGATTGGAGGACGCAACACCATCCTTCAGCAGTGGGCCCGCGGCTAGCCAATAAGAACACGCCATCCCTCTCTCTGGCCACTTGAATACTTTGGTCAAGTCCAGGTGTCAGAGTGAAGGACAAGGGGCCTGGGCGAGGGTGGCGGTGGCACTATCCAGTGATGGCTGGGGGCAGACTCAATAGATGATCTATGTGCACTGGCTAGATATGGTATATGTAAGAGGGGACAGTTAGGCCCCCTACCATGATTTTTGGTTTGGGAGGAGGGCAGAGAGATGGGGGTCCAGGAGGAAGAGAATGTCAGGCGAGGGTGCAAACCTGAGCTCAGCTCTGCACAAACTGAGCTGGGTGCCTGGTGCCATGAGGAAGGAGTTAGATTCAGAGTTGTTAATGGGAGCAGTGAGACAGGTGGGAGGAGCATGAGGAGCGCCCTTCTCTGTCCCCTTCATCCCCAGGCCAGGCCCCCTGGCCTCTCCTAGGTGACACGGGCACCCCTAGGAACTCGGGAGCCAGGGCTCCCCTGGCGTGCCCCCGGCCACGACTGCAGTGCCTGGCGATACCGGGGCTCTGGGGATGGCCCAGAGCTTAGCAGCCAGAGCTGGGAGAGACCCGGATCCTGACCTCCACTGACTGACTCTGACCAGTGAGCCAGCAGGAACCGCAGGGCATCAGAGGAGTCCACCGGCCTGTGGCTCTGGGCAGAAGCATCTGGTTCCCTCAGCTAGGCTTTCAGCAGGGGGCTTTCTCAGGATGGAGGTGGGGGGCAGGGTATGCTCTGGGGGCTGGGGGCTCAGCGACTGGCTGGCACTTGTCTTCCTGCCCCACTTCTCAGGCATGTGGCCACCGTTTCCTCCTGGGTGCCTGTTCGTAGGGTGCTGGGCTCCCTGAGGGTTGGGGCTGCAGGTCCCTGTCCCCGTGGCACTCCCAGTCCTGTGGAGGGCCCCGAAGAGCAGTCCTATTAGAGAGGTGAGGAGGAGGGGTGGGCAGGTGTTCCCTCACCGAGGACCCCTCTGGGTGCTGGGGGCGTGGACAGAGACTGTCAGGACAGGCATCGGCGCACAGTGAGGCTGACGTGGCGGGAAGCTTTTCTTCCTGCTCAGAGCCATGTTGTGGGAAAAACCTGTGCACAGGTGTCTCCTGGGAGCTGCTCACACTTTTGCCCCATGGAAGCCTGTGTTTCTGCCTTGTGTTTGAACGTGGGCGAGACAAGCCAGTTCACTCCGCATGTCCAGGGCCTCTCCCCAGACTGGAGCCTAGTGGCTCCCTGGACCTGGTAAATTTTTGGTGTGGAAAGCCCGGCGTGAGCACCACAGGGCTGCTGGCTTTGCTCCCTGACACCTGGTGTGAAGGGTGGGGGGCAGGGAAGGAAACTCCTCTGCCCCAGGGGTAGCCACCAAGATAACCTTATGGTTTTTTCTTCAGTTGGCAAGCCTACTATCAGCAACAGAGGGTCTCCTTTCCTGAGCCACTGGCCCCCTCCCAGAGATCTGTGTAGCTTTCACTCCAAGTCAGGATGCTGACGTCTTGCCCACAGGGCTTCCACAGCAGTTTGTGTTCCAGAAAGTCACATCCCTTTAAAGGGCAATCATATTTCATGAAGCGGAGGGCTTTGGAGTCAGACATCCCTGGGTCCACATCCCAGCTCTGTCACCTGTTAGCTGAGGGTGAACCACTCATCTTTCTGCAGCTTGGCTGATGCATCTAAAAAAATGGGCATGTAACAGTCCCTTCTTCAGATGGCGATGTGAGCATTTGGCAAAGAATTGCTACGTGCAGAAAGCACTTATTAGCAAATAGCCTGGCACCAGTGAACACTGGCTCTTATGGTGCTCATACATTGGTTCAGTTGACCTTCACAGCAACTTTGGGAGGTGGGCTTCATGCCCATTTTACAAATGGGTAAACTGGGGTCACAAAGCTAAAAGCAATGCAACCCACAGCTAGTGCTCAGGCCTTCATCTTTTCTGTCTGCTCCGTTTTTTTCATACAAACAGAATTATTAATGAGAGGAGTACACGGTGGTTTGCAGCAGGCGTGCACAAACCTTTCTTCCTCCCACACCTGGAGTTCTGCACTGGCTCCTCCACTCAGCCTGAGCCTTTCTGATGACTTTACCCACAGATTCCCTTGGCTTTTTCCAGAATCCTCCAGGGTAGGGATGCTTCATGGTCATTTAGTCATTTCCTGTATCAGTGGCATTTTCTTTGTTGACTTTTTTCAAGAAAAACAGATAGCTGCGACCTCCAGTCCAGCGCTGCCCGCTTCTGCCCACGAGGGGGGGCTTCTCCAGGACAGAGAGCGCAAAGGCTGCGCTGAAGGGCGCGCGCGCGCGCGCGGGTTCCCAGAGTGCCATTTCCTCAGAGCTCCCCCAGGACCTGGGCTGCCCTGCTCCCCCACCAGAACTCCTGTCAGCCTTCTGCTACCTGTCTTGCCTTCTCCAACCTTCTTCGGCCATTAGCGCTTGCCAGCAACACCCTTTTCTCTTCACTGCTGCCTCTTCCCACCCTGCCATCAGGACCCCTCTCATGCTGTCTGCCCACCTTAGGGGTCTGTGACACAGGACAGGGTCCTCACAGGGCCTTCGGAGGGGAGCTTGCGAAGAGCAACAGCCTCCTCCCCACCTGGGCTCCCCGCCAAGGCCAGAGGCCAGCAATGGCGCTCTGCCCTGGCGGGGGCATCTCATCTCCCAGACTGTGGGGCCCAGGCACGGGCTCCCGGCTCTGCCTGGGCTGGAAGCTCTGAGCTCCTTCCTGCCCCTTTCCAGCGCTCCAGCTCCCACCACCTGCTGTTACCCTCAGGATTTGAACCTTGGGCCTGAGCCAGCTCTGACCCCAAACAGATGGTCCCACCCTATTCCGAGGCCTCTGCTTTCCATCTCTGTCACCAAAGCCCTCTCACTCACAGGGGGAGATGTGTGTGCGGCAGGAAATGGGGCAAAATAGCAGCCATTGCGTGTCCCCATCCTCAGCCCCGAGGGCTCTGAGCGACCCTGGATAACTTGATCACAGCGCTGCTTGGTGACCAGGCGTGGACATGTGAGGAATTTTAACAAGGAGGGAGTGAATTTTTCTAGGTATTGGAGAATCTGCCTGCGCTCAGGCTGGGAGGAGAGAAATGGAATGTTCAGCCCCAAGAAACTTTATAATTCCAAGGAGTCCAGCAGGGTCACTAAGTTCCCACACCAGGACTATGGAACTAATTCACCTGGGAGGTAATGGCGGCCAACCCGGTGCGGAGTGAGACATGGGCTGGGAGCAGAGGGTGCTTCCGAGGTGTCGTCATGTGGTTTCTGCCACCTGGGCCCTGAACTGATCAGATCCAGTAAGGGGACACATCAGTGTGGTTTACCTGTCAAAGGTAGGAGGGATTCCCAAATGTGCTGGTGTTTCCAGAGGGGGAGTGGGAAAGGGCCTGAAAGCTATTGAGCTTTCTTAGGCTAGTCAGCTTTCTTCAAGCAGAAACTGTCCATTTTTATCTGGGCCTGTATTCTTAGCACATACTGACCGGTCTGGCTCTAGGGTAAGGCTCCAACTTTCCCCACCTCCGGCTCAGGAGTGGTGGGCAGGTGGCTGAGAGGATGGAGGATGCCATATTGCTGGGTGGTGGGGAGGACAGGGAGGGAGGGATCTGAGAGAGAGAGAGAGAGACAGACAGACAGACAGACAGACAGACAGACAGACAGACAATCTGTGAATGGGGCCAAGAAGAAAACAGAAGAAAGAAAAATCATTGCCTGAAGATTTTATTTGAGCCCCTGGATCCACCCATGTCTGATGCCATTAATGCTGGGTCATTTAAATAAACCACTAAGGTTCCTCTTCAACAAACAACTGAAAAGTTGAGTTTTACAAAGAATGAAAGAGGCTAGTCTGATTCAAGAAATGATAAATCCTGGGGTACTTGGGAAGCCTTCATGGAAGAAAAAATGGATATGACTTGGGTAAATTCAGGGCAGGCAAGTGCTAGGAAACATTTTGAGATGGTTGTAATAATGGACAAAGCTAGTCTGGCTGAAATGGCTCATACTGGGGATGACATAATAGGAGACAGGGCTGATGTGTGTACATGTGCACACCCACACACCCACAGGGCTGGTGGCAGTGGTAGTAGGGAAGAGAGAGGGATGGATTTGACAGTCTGGATAAAGAATGTATCAGCTGTGGGGGTGGGGGTGGGGGTGGGAATGTTAGAGCTGACTTTGAAGATTTAGTTGGGTCTGGAATATTTGCTAATCTCCAGATAATACATCTTTTTAATGGAAAGTTTGGATGAAACATCACTTTCAGTCTTTTATTCTTATCGTCATCACCATCAACATCATTACCTAAGCCAGGAGTCAGCAAACTATAGCCTGTGGGCCAAATGAGGCCCACTGCCTGTTTCTGTAAATAAAATTTTATTGGAACACGGCCATGTTTATTCATTTACATATTATCTATGGCTGCTCTGCACTACAATGGCAGACTTGAGTAGTTGTAACAGAAACTGTATGGCTTATAATGCCTAAAATATTATACAGCTCTTTACAGAGAATTGTGCTGTCCTGATCTGAACTAATATGTACCGAGTATTTACTATGCGCCAGGGGCTCTTCTAATGCTCCATATACTCATGTCACCTCAAAAACCTTTGTGGTAAAACCACAATAAAATACCACTACACCCCAGCAAAATGGCTATAATGAAAAAGATAATACCAGTGTTGATGAGGAATTTGGAGCCACTGGAACCCTTATACATTTCTTCTGCTGGCCCTGTCAACTAGCTCAACCATGTTCCATATCATAGGTCCCAGCAACTCTGCTCCAGGTGTAAAACCAAAAGAAATGGGTACATGTGTCTACCCACAACCATGTGTAAGGATGTTCACCGTTTTAATTCGTAATAGACCCAAACTAGAGACAACTAAAAAATCTGTCAGCCATTGAATGGATAAGTACCCTTTGTCTATACAATAAAATAGTAGTCAGCAATAAAAACACTGCTGATACATGCAAGCACGTGGATGAATCTCACAGACATTAAGCTAAGTGGAAAAAGCCAGACACAAAAGAGCACATACTGTATGGTTCCGTTTATGTGAAGTTCTAGAATAGGAAAAACCCATCTACAGTGAGAGAAGTCAGAATGGAGGGGACCTCTGGGGTGGGAGCTTTGACTGGAAAGGTGTACGAGGGAGGCTTCAGGGGGCTGGAAATGCTCCTATCTTTATCTGGGCGGCCGTTAAACAGATGCAAACACATGAGAAAGTTCCCTGAGTTATCCTCTTAAGAACTATGCAGTTCACCTTCAGTGAAAAAAATCAGGACCAGAAAAGCTACGACACTGGAAAAAACTGTGATCCAGTCACACCTGGGAGCTACACAAGGAGGAAGATCTATACACGGGACGACATGGGCGAATCTCAACACACTGTGAAGCAAAAGCAGCCAGATACAGAATGAATCAATGATGCTGTTGGTCTGAGCAGCGGGTACCCCTGCGGGTGGCCGGGGGGGGTTGGGCGGAAGGAGTTACGTGAGGGGACTTCTGGGGCTCGTGGTGACGTTCTGCTTCTTGACCTACCTGCGCGCTGGTTACATGCCTGATCAGTTTGTGAAAATGCACTGAACGGTGCACTCTGTATGCACACTTTCTGTGAGAATATTCTGCGTCAGCAAAATGTCAGCAATACTCTCAGAAACAGAGACTATTATTTGGGAGATGTAACAGCTGAGAAGCAGAGGACGTAAGCAAGCTGCACAAGGCCCACGCTTAAGGCAGTGCCACGATCGGCACCAGGTCACTGGCCCCCATGTGGCCCTCCGAACGGCTGAGCCCCCCGCCCCCCGCCAAGCCAGGGAAGGGGGGTACTTGCCTTGGAGTAGTCAGAGCCGTGCTTCTCCTTCACCCCGTTCCGGCACAGCGTGTAGTTATAAAACCGGGAGTTTTTAAGGAGGCCGACCCACTCCTTCCAGCCAGGTGGCACATAGGAGCCGTTGTACTCATTAAGGTACTTCCCGAAGAAAGCTGGGGGGTGGGGAAGAGGGGTTGAAGGCCACGTGAGAAAGCAGAGAGCAAAACTCTCCTCTGTCACCTGACTAGCACGTGCCCAAGGACTGCACACAGCGTCCCCTCTGAGCGGTGGGGCCCTTTGGCGAGCAAGTGAGGCCGATGACCCTCTTCTCAAATGTTTTTGTAGGGAGTAAAATAACACATAGGAGCACAGAGAAAATCCATTATTTTGAAATAAAGTTCTCAAAATATTAAGAATCTGCCATATAGTATGTGCCCATTTTTAAAGTTAAGATATTAAAAGCAAGACTTTGCAGAGAGCGATAATTTCAAAGACAGGATAAGTGAAAATATTTCACTTTGCAATATCTGCAAGCATTGCAGTGGGATATTAAAATATTAGTGATTTTTTATATTCAAAGTGAGAGACTGAAGAGACTGCCCTAACTTCATCCTAACAACGTTAGTGACTGTGGTTTGTGGTCTCTGTTCTTAATTGAGGCCAATGCTATGTGTCAGTTGGAGGTTAGTGAAAATAATGTCGTTTTTCCCCATTCAACTTTATGGAACCCTTGGATTCTATCTACTACACGGTGGCCAGAATGGCTAACATTCAACACCAACTGTTGGTGGGGACGTGGAGCAACTGGAATTCTTATCCACTGCAGGTGGACCTGCAAACCGGTCCAACCACTGTGGAAAAATGATTGGCAGGTCTGCTAACCTTCAACCTATTCATACCTTCCTACTTGGTGATTTGAATCCTGGGTATTTAGTCAACAGTAAAGCATTCATACATTCACCAAAAGTCATGTGCAGGACATGCTCAGGGCAGCCCTATTCACAATAGGAAACATCTAGAAACAAATCAGATGTCCACCAAAAGGATGCCTGACTACATTGCTGTGTATTTATGTAATGGAATACAGCAAAGAAGGGGATGGAAGAACCAGTGCCAACTTCAATCACATGGATGCGTCTCAACAACCTAGGAATGCTCAGAGAAATACACCAGGTATGAGAGCGCCCACTGTATGATCTCACTTATATGAAATTCAAAACCAGCCATAACACATCTGTGGCGTTGGAAAGGAAAGCAGTGGTTATCACTGGACATGGGAAGGAGGGTGGGAAGAGGCCCTGGGGCTTCCTGGGTGATGGCCTTGTTCCGCTTCCTGCTGGAACACGGGCGGTTCAGTTGGTGAAACTCCACTGAGCTGGGTGGGCATTCAGCACCAGCACACTTCCCGCATGCATGCTGCCACCACCAGGGGCGCCGCCTTTAAAAATCGAGAGCACCCTTGATTCATCTGGAAGGGGATAAACCAAAAAACTCTGTGGGTGATGAGGGAACACACAAGATTTCCCCTGTGATATGTTTTTTTCTTTACAGTGAGCATGTATGGTTTTTAATAATTAACCTCTAAAGCCATTTTTAAGTGGAAAAATCTGTGAGAGCTCTCCCGAGGGAGAGAGGCACCCTTTGCCAGCCCTCTCTGTCAGATGAGGATACTAGGGTCCTGAGACATTCCAGAACTATCACTGAGAGCTTGAGGACACATGAGATTTAAGGAGACCTCACAAGCAGAGTGCTTAGCGCCGCACTGACAAATGGTGAGCGTTCAGTGGGTGTCAGTTCAGAGCATGAGGTGAGAAGAGGCAGCCAGGGGAGGTGGGCATCCATTGGAGGGGCTGAGGCCGGCCCTTGATGTCCCTAGAGGGTAAGACGGATCCCTCCACTCAGAACCTCGAGACAGCATGGAGAGCTGTGGCCGTTCTCCTAGAGACGTGGGGGTGGCTGGCACTGCCCAGGAGTAGGAAGTCCTCCTTGGGACCCAAGCAGCGGATTCCAGTCCAGCCAAGGGGAGCAAGCCATGAAATCCCCCCACCCACCCACCCATGCAGGGCCAGCAGGCGAGTGCTCCAGGGAAGGGGTGATGGGACACCTGGAAGGATCTGGGCACCAGGAGAGGTGAAAGCAGGAAGGGAGGGTCCTGAGCAACCTTGGGACAAGGCCCAGGATGGAGCCTCCTGTGCATGGAGAGCAGAGCAAAAATAAACAGCAAGAGCCCTGGCACCCCCGCAGAGGAGGGCACGGGAAACAGTCTGCCCAGCTCTGGGTCCTGAGCAACGGCCAGTGTTTAGAGAGTGACATGTAATTAAGTGGTGGGTGTCCAATTAAACAGTGACCGTGTGTCCCTGGCTGGGGGTTGGGGTGTAAAGGATTGAGATGCTGGCTGGAATAAGAGGCTGCATCAGAGTACCAGGCAAGCTGAAGGCCTGACTTTCTCCAGAACACGGCATGTTCAGACACTGCTGATGCATCCCTCAGAGCAACGGCTGTCAGCCTGGGGTGGTTTTGCTCCTCCGGAGACACTTGGCGAGGTCTGCAGACATTTTTGGTTTTGTCCCAACTGGGGGGCGCTACTGGCACTAGTGGGTGGAGGCCAGCAATGCTGCTAAACACCTACAATGCACAAGACACCCCCAGCAGAGAATTATCCAGCACAAAGTGCCAACGGTTTGGAGTTGAGAAACCCTGATCTAAAGAAGTCCACACGTCCTGCTCCTCAGTAAAATACCACACTGGGAGTGCTAAGAAGGCTCCTAGAGAATAAGTATGGTCCAGGAGACAAGATCTTCTAAGCCTCAAGGACTTCACTCCTCATGTCTGAGGCGTTGCTGCGTATGCAGGGAGTTCTACTCTGGTAACATCCCAGCCTCTCTCCACTCTCTCCAGCTCCTCCTCCTGGGGGAAGAATGACACACAGCAGGAGGCAGCAAACATTCCCGTAAAGGCCTAGGTAGTAAATATTCTAGGCTTTGTGGGTCAGTCTGCACCGATTCAACAGTTACAGAAATCAGTCACAGATAATGCATAAACAAATGGGTGTGGCGTTGTCCCAATAAAATTTATTTACAAAAACATGTGAAGGGCCAGATTTCACCCATGGGCTGTAGCCGCTGACTGCTAGCATATATGACCTGTGGGTTTGGGGGACAAGCTGGGCATATGTAACCCCATCATTCCTTTGCCTTTCCTTTAGGGAGTGAACTGCCCTCAAGGAATGCTTATTTTCAGGGGACTTGCTCTTGGGGGGTGAGGAGGAAAGAGGTGTGGGCCTGGCTCAGAAGGGAAGCCTGCTCAGCTCTGCAGGTTAGCATCTGGAAGCCCACATGCCCTCAAACCCAGCTTTTATCAGACTCATCAAAGTGCTATTTCAGCTCTCCATCTGCTGACTGACTCTTTTAGTTCTCAATTGGTTCAGAACTTCAACAGGAAAAAGGTGAAATTTCATAGGCGTCCCCCTGCCCCCCGAGAGCTCCAACACCTTCTATTCATATAGGCAAATAATACTGGTGGTGATGTACAAGTTTCCTTTGAAACAACTGAGAGAAAAATATTAATAATGGAATCACTGTTGCCAGGCATGGTAAAAATCATGATGGTGGCACTCCGAAATTGCTGAATTTGGGGTAACACTGCCCTGGGCATGTATGGGTTCATGTAGCCATTCAACAGCTACTTATTAAGCCCCTATGGTATGCCAGGAGCTGGAAACACAGCAGTGAATGAGACCAGCAGGCTCCCTGCCTCACGGGGCTATTCTGATTGGGGGCTGTGACAGATAAAGATGGTGTTGGTGAAAACAGTGATGAAGAAAATAAAGGATGATGATGAGACAAAGTGGCCAGAGATGGACCAATAGAGGCACTGTGGGATGGGTGGTCAGGGAAGGCTTCTGAGGAATGAGGAGAATGAGCCAGAGGGAATAAGGGAATACTAGGAAAACAGCTCCAGGCAGAAGGACTAGCACGTGCAAAAGTCCTGAGGCAGGGACAACGGGGCATTTAAGGAACACAAGGAAGCTAGTGAGCGGGGGAGATGACGTTACAGGGCAGAGGGGCCAGATCACGTGGGGTCTCGAGGCTATAATGAGAAGCAGCAACAGAAAGCATGACGGCAGAAAGGGTCTGCAGTCCCTTGAAATTGGACATAACAGATTTTGCATTTTGTGTGCATTTTTCCTAGAAACATGCACACAGCTTTTCACACATTCTGAAAGGAACCCGGGACCACAGGTAATTCAAGCAGCACAGGACGTCCCTCAGTATGCCGGAGAGTGGGCGTAAGCCCGGAGGAAAAGGCTCACTGAACTCCCACAGGGGAACTGGGTTCTCCTCCAGGTCTCCCAAGTCCCAGACCTGTGAGGCCGCGGTCTGTCGTTGAAGATCCGGGCCAAGGTCTTTCTGATGAACATGCAATTTAGAATGCTAAAGACCTTAAATTCTTGGCCAGGATGGTGGGATAAGAATTTCTTGGGTGTGAGAGGTGGGGTGCCTTTGGCAGTCCACCCCGGCTCATTATTGTCCAACACCATGGGTGTCAAAGTGTCCGGAGCTATTTCCTCTGCTGGAATCTCCTTTCACATCCCTCTCCTCTCTCCAACCCCCGAGCCCTTAAAAAAAACCCAGAAAGAGTTTATTATTCAGGCTCCACAAGGCCCTAGAAAACAGGGCTTCAGTCAAAGGCTTTTAGTACCAAATTAGATTTTGCTCTCATTTGATTAGATTTCCCCAAGGCAGTTTTAAAATGGTTATTCAGGCACCAGTTGAGGTGGGAGAAGCAAATTAGCAGGGGCCCTGGGGCTCCAGGGCTGGGAGATACGACCAGCAGAATGGGCTGGAATTAAAATCAAGATTAAAAATACAGCCCAAGTCGGGGGCTGGAGCTTGGAGTCGCTGAGCTTTCGTGGCAGGCATGGTGCAAAAGGCAGAGTAAATGGGGGGCGGGTGCGGGGGAGTAATAACTTGGCAGGCAGATTAAGAGGAATTAAATGCCAGGCCAGGAAAGGCCACTGACAACGTGCTGGCTGGCAGCTGCCCCTATGAAGCAGGGCTGCCACCACCTGAGAGGACAGAGCACCTACTGCCTCTGTGTGCCAGGCACTGGGTGGAATTTACACTTGGCACTGTACACTTTTGTTATCCCCACCTGGTCCTGACTGTGGTCCTTTGGACACCACTACTTCCTTACTTAAATACAGGTAGGCTGATCTTAATTTCTGATTCCAGGGCTGTATGCATAATCTTAGTCTGGCCAACCCTAGCACTACACTCCTTTGGCTACTGTTGGGCCAATGGGAAAGGGAGGTATTGGAAAAGAGACGTTCTTCCATAGGACCTGGAGCTGTGGGATAGAAGCTTGAAGCTGCTGGCAGCCATCTTGCCACCAAGAGGCAAGAGTCTGAGTGTGAAGCAACACGGAAGAACAGCAGACGTGGGAGCAAGATGAATAGAGGAGAGAGAGAGAGAGGGAGGGAGGGAGGGAGAGAGGGAGGGAGGGAGGGAGAGAGAGAGAGAGAGAGAGGGAGGGAGGGAGGGGGAGAGGGGGAGAGAGAGAGAGAGAGAGAGAGAGAGAGAGAGAGAGAGGGAGGGAGGGAGGGAGAGAGAGAGAGAGAGAGGGAGAGATGCTGGTTTGAGTCCCTGGGTCCACCCACCTCTAATGCTAGCATTTTTAGTCATATTAGTGGTTCCCAACCACAAGACACTGGGCAGTGGGACATTATTTTTTTCACAACTGGGTGTGTGTGTTGCTACTGGCGTCTAGAGGCCAGAGACGCTAGTAAACACCCTATAATACAGGAGGGCCCTCCAGGACAAAGAGTTGCCTGGCCCAAAATGTCAGGGGCGCTAAGGTTGAGAAATCCCGAGTTCTGTAAACCAGTGAATCCCACCCCCCGCCTCCCGCTTTTGTTGTTTTATTCGCTTAACTCAGTTTGAGCTGAGTTCTTTCATCTGAAAGTAAAAGACCCAAGGAAAAGATGATGAGATGCTCAGTGCAGAGCAGGGCCTGGCAACCCAAATCCAGCCTGCCACCTGCTTTTGTAAATAGTTTTATTGGAACACAGCCACACCCATTTGTTTATATATAGTTAGGGGCTGCCTGCACACTACAACGGCAGAGTATGATGTTGCAACACAGACCCTGTGGCTGCAAGTCCCAAATATTTACTATCTGGCCCTTTGCAGGCAAAGTTTTCCAACCCTTGGTGTAGAGCAAAATCCCCTGTGTGGGGTGAAGGGCTCCTCTGGGACTTAAGAAAAGGGCTGTGGTAACCTCGAGTGAAGAAGAAGAGACTGCAAACTGGGCCAGGGCAGCGAGGGTTCCACAGCATGAGGAATGGTACAAAAACAATGCAGCAAAGAGGTGGCAATGACAAGAATGGGAGAAGCCAGTTTCAGGCACTCCTTGCTTTGCATGGTCCTGATATGTACAAATGTCAGTTTCCAGCTTAGGAAATTAACACACCAGCCACCTACAATATGGTTCAAATCCAGCCACCACAGTATATTAACCGTAACTGCACCAAGTTCCAACTTCACCACTAGCTTGTAAGTCCACACATCGCTGCGCAAACCACAGATGCATGTTGGGATCGGTGGCCGGTCACAGCACTTCTTCCCCAGTGTGTCTGTGACCAGTCACAGCACATCTGTTATTCAGGCCACACGCTGACAGCAACGCATGTGGTTGTGTTGCGTCCTCGCCTCCCAGTGATAAATTGACAAGACATTTTACAAAAGTGGATTATCCAAGGAGAGAACGGGCCATCGGAGACCAAAGGGCAGCCAAGAAACAAGAAGTTTGCTGGAACTGAAACTTGAGTCAAAGGTAAAAGGAGTCACGGAAGAGCCGGAGCTGACCGCGGGAGTGTCGATGCTCACCGTGCAGGGAAACTTCAGACATGCAGGCAGGCAGAGTCCGTCACGGACATAAATGAGGAGAGGTGGTTGTGATGAAAAAGATGGCTCTGGAAGAACATTTCGCATTTAAAGGGGCTCCTGGAGATACTTCACAACATGGAAAGCTATGTGTCCTTGGGCAAGTCGTTTGATCTCTTGCTACCTCAGTTTCTCCACTTATAAAATGGGGAGAATCACAGCACGTACCCAGGAAGTGTTGTGAGAACATACATACACATATTACTTGGAGTTTCATAATCACCAGTGGGTCCCCTTTCTCGCCAAGTTCCTGCTCTGTTAATACCTTGTTTACTGGAGTCCCTGCAGGGGCAGATGTCAGAATCCACCCCCCACCCCCACTCACTTTGAGGGGATTATTAACCTCCAAGGCCCCCCCCCCAACTCTCTCTCCTGGCCCACAAGGCCTGTGCAGGCAGCTCTTTGTTGGGAAGCACGGCTCCTGCTTCTCCTCCTGGCTGCTGCTCTCTCCATCTGTCTGCATTAAGTGCTGCTGGGGAACCATTCGGAGTCTGAGGGGAGAACCAGGCCCCTCTGTTACCCCTCCCAGCCCCGAATCTAACTCAACTGGCCTCGTGATCACCGCATGTGTGGTCTGTGAAGGCTGTCTTGCAGCCGCCTGAGCCTGAGATTTCACTGGCTGTAAGCCTGGCACAGGAGGGTAGGTGGAGGCATCATTTTGGGTACCGGGGAGACAGAAGGTTCTGGCAACTGGACACTCACAGCAACCGCAGGGTCATCTCTTTGCACTGGACAGTGGGTTGGGCTGGAGTCAGGGGCCATGGTGGTTTGGCACTTCCCAGCAGCCATCCCCCTTTCTCTGGGAGATCTGGGAGAGCAGCCAAGATGTCTCTGCAGCCAGACTGTCCGGGTCTGAACCCTGACCTGCCACCTCCCAATGGTGGAACTCCAGGCAGGTGACTCTGTACCTCTGTAGGCAAAGATGACAGTAAGCCATGGCCTACCATCATGTGTAAGGAACATGAAATAGGACCTGGCACATCCTAAGTGCCTAGCAAGTGGCAGCCAGTGGGACCAACAGCATCTGCCACCTCTGGGGAACTTCCTCTTTGTCATCACGGACCATCTGGGGTGGAACTGGGAACAGGGCTCTTTTAAGGACACTGACGTCTCAGCACACATCATCCCGCACCACTCCCGCCCACATCCTACATTAGAGATAATGGATAAATAACTAAGAGTCAAAATATGCCAGAGCTGGCTGGTTGAATGATGCTACATTTCATCATTTATATTCAAATATAAATTATTTCACTAAAGACTTATTCATTTTGATTTGGCAGTTTGCCCCACGTTTTGGAGCCAATATATGTATGCGTGCATGAACACACATGCACACACACACTCTTTCAAAAGACCGCAGCACCCCCGGCTCCTTCCCAATACAGAGGTCGCACCTGTCAGGGAGGGTGCCCTTTCCCACCCAGGGGGCGGTGCGTGCCTGAGCTTAGCCAATCAGACTCTACCCCAGGACTCTGTGAATGTCAAGCTAGCAGACAAGAAGGCAGAAAACAGGGGTGGGGCTCTGTAAGACCCTCTGATGAGACCCAGAAGCTGCAACCTGAATCCTCAGACCCAGCGTCTGGAATCCAAATGCGAGAGGCACGCCATCAGGGTGATGGAGTCCCAAGAGACAGAAACGTGCCCTGCCCCCTTCACTCTCCTTTCCTTGCTCAGGGTGGAGATGGCCCCACCTGGACCTGCTGCCTCCTCCTTTCCCTTCCCATACCCAGGCACCCCCAGGTGGCTAGAGTGACCCTGTGCCCCCCAGACCTTTCTCACCATTTCTCTTGGTGACCCGGCCACGTGTCCTGCCCCTCTGCCCATGGCTGCCCCCACCTTGGCTCTGCTCACTCCCTCCCGGCTACTCCAGGCCTCCCGTTCCTTGAAACACACCAAAGCCACCGGGGCTCAGGGACTTTGTACCTGTTCCTCCTGCTGCCTTCTCCCTGTGAGAAGGGCTGTCCCCGATCACCCAGCCTGAAGCCACCTGCCCCTCTGCTCACCAGGCCACTTGCCTTCCCCAGAGTACTCAGCGCTCTCTGAGAGAACCCCTTGAGTTTTTCCTTGTTTACCACCCTCTCCCCACCTAGCATGCTGGGTTCAGGAGGCAGGGGCCATCTCTGGATGCTGCAGCCCCAGGCTGGTGCCTGGCCAAGCGTGGGCACACAGTAGGAGCTGCTGACACAACAACGGGGTCGTGGACTTGGTTAGACCCACAGGCCACACAGCACCCAGCTGCCCCTCTCCAGCGCCTTGAGCCTCGCACCCTCCCTGGAAGGCAGGAGGGCTGGAGAAGTGGCACATAAGTGTTTTATTAGGAGGCAGAATCTGCTTATTGGACAGGAGTAAACAGAGGCGGGGGGAGGTGTAAACGTGAAGTCTGAGTGTGTGCAGAGCACACCAAACGTCTATCAGGCCAACTGGGGCCATCTGCCCCCAGGGGACATTGGGCAATATCTGGAGACACTTTTGGTTGTCACAACTAGGGATGGGGGTGCCACTGGCATCTGGTAGGTGGGGCGGCGAAGGATGCCGAACATCCCTCAGTGCCCAGGATGGCCCCCAGTAGAGAATATCTGACTCCAAAGTGTCAGTGGTGCTAAGGTTGAGAAACCCCGAGTGGGATGGTTTCGAGTTGTGAGGGTCTCGGGGTGCAGTGTGGCTCTGCAGAGCTCGGTTCCCAGAGTCAGGGGCCAGGCAGCATGCCTCTCCAAGCCTCAGTGACTTCACCTGGCAAGTGGGAGCAGCAACACGAGGCCACGTCTGGCATCAAGAACTCCAAAAACAGGAACTGTGAGTTCCCAAAATACAGCCGGCTTCCTTTCAGGGAGGGGGATGAAAACTCGGGTCTCTGGAGACATGAAAATGGTTGTTAGAAACCAGATGGGATGCCGCCTTGGAATCCGCCAAGGCCCCTCTGAGACTCCAGTAATGAGCTCAGGCAAGGATGTTTATGCTGCACAAAGACATCGGCTGAGCATGACACACATCTATTAGCAAAGATGGGCCGGAGCGTGGAGCCGGGCCAATGACAATAAACAATGTTTGCCAAGGCAATTCAGAAAGGTCAGTGAAAAATGAACTAGAACGCTTCAGAAAATCTATCTTTCCCAGAATGAGCCACTCCATTTCACATGTAAGGAGTTCGGGAAAATGACAAGGGGTCTTTGCCCCTCATGACATCTCACTTCTAGTGGTCTGCACGCCTCTTTCACACATTTTGACATTTTAATGTATCTTTTGGACTGTTACAAACTTCCGATTTTCCTTCCATCCATTCATTTGGTGCCAAACAGGCATTTCTAACTAGACTCTTGATGGCTCCCCACTAAACCTGCTTCTCTCCCAGGATTCCAGTAAATGCCAGTTGCTCAGACCACGAACCTTGGAGGGTCTCAGCTCACCACCCGCCCCCCACCCTTCATATACATGGATGATACATCGCCATAGCTCTACCCTCAGAACAGACTCAGCGTGGCACTTCCCATGTCTGTGACCTGATGGTCCCAGCCACCACCTTCTTTGGCTGAAGCCTCCCCCGTGACCCTCCCTACCACCCCCTCTCCCCATCCCCATGGTAAGCAGAAGGAGTCTGTCCCATCACAAATCTGACAAACACAGTTCTGCTCAAAACCCTTCAGGGATTCCACATCTTGAACTCAATCCAGAGTCCTTGTCGTGGCCTACAAGGTCCCGTATGACCTGTCTTGTTCCCTCCCTGACCTTGTCTCCCCTGCTTTGTTGTGACCAGTTCTGCTCCAGCCACAGTGGCCTCCAGTCCTCTCAGCCCCCAAAGTTCATTTCTGCCTCAGGCCCTTTGCCCTTGCTGTCCCTTGGAAAGAAGCGTCTTTCTCAGATACTTCCTCACCTTTCCCAGGTATTTGCTCAAATGTTACCTCATTGGGTCATTCCGGTTATGTCTAGAGATTGTTGCTATTAGTAATAACCCTATTTGTTAGTGTTTATTTTTTAAAATAAGTATGTTTTCCCAAAACAAAATGAGTGAGAAGAGCTATACTGTTGGACTTGCCTGCAAATCTCTCTAACATCTGGCACAGTAGAAGATATCTGGGTTCTCATATCTATTTCTACATCCAATCTGTTGAGATATGTTGTTTTGCTCATGTTTCATGAAAAATCCAACCTCACACATAGGTACACATGTGGAAAGGGGAGGAGTTTCTTAATACCCTTTTTAGATAACTTGCCAGTATGTTATATACCCTGTAGAAAATACCATAGACCTGAAGAAATCAAGGTGAAAGGCAAGTGGTGTCTTGGTATTGTCTTGACAATCATTGAGGGTCTGGGGCCCTGGGCCACACTTTGAGAACCACTGGGTTAGATGACAATGAGGTTCTACAAAAACCCAATAGGGTTAAAAAAAACCCCAAACCTATGCTGCCCCCATTTTACAGTTGGAGAAACGGAGGCACAGAGTGGTGAAATCCCTCTTTGCCCAACTTTCCACAGCTGGTCAGCGGCAGGGCTCAGACTCAAGCCCAGGCGGTCTGCCTCTAGTCTGGCTTCTGGTTCCTACCCTGTCCCGCCTCTCAGCAAGATGACACCCCTGTCACCGAAGGCCAGAGCATTTCCCACCTGCTGGGGCGGGAGAGGCAGGGGAACTCTTGAGGGCAAAAGGGAACAGCAAGTGGACCGCGAATGGCTGAGGCAGGAACAAGGCCAAACAGACCTTCCTCCCTGAGAGATGGGCCCCCAGTGCTCCTGGGGGTGCTTCCTGCCAGCATTCCAGGCAAGGGAGATTCCACACCGAGGTCATCTCCCCACGCTCCGCCCTTCAGGGTTCACCTGGCCGTGGGCTCCTCAGGGAAGGCCGTTCCCGGAGGCTGAGCCCTTCGCCTTTCTTGAAGCATCAACATGGGGACACAGGAAGACGCCCCTGTCATCATCTCGACCAGTTTTTCCAGAAGTGGGAGGCAGAGGGATGATTTCATCCTGGGAGGCAGTGGAGGTGGAGGTTGAGCTTGGGCTCTGGAGCTGAATCCAGCTGTTTCTACCCACCAGCTCAGTCTTCCCAACTGTAAAATGGGGATAATATGACTGACAAAGTTGTTGGGAAGGATTCAATGAGAAAAACGTAGGGAAAACTGCCTCCAAAATGCTGACTACTGCTTTTACTATTTCCATAATGTTATCTATTCATTCATTCATTAAACATTAGAAGAGCATGGCTTACCTACCATGGTCTGGGTAGTAGGGATTCCAGTGAACAAAACAGAATAAATTGACCCAAACCTGCACCTTCACAGAGCTTATATTCTCGAGTTGAGAACGGTCCTCAGCAGGGAAGTGGGACTCCAGGAGGCGGTCACAGTAGTCCAGGGGAGAGAAAGGGATGGTTCCGACCAGTGGGGGCGCACTGCTTGCTTGGTTTCAGGCTATATTTTTGCATGGGGAACCAACAGGCTTTGCTGATGGATTAGATGTGCGGGGAAGAGGTGAGAGGAGCCAAGGATAATTTCAAGGTCTTTGGCCTGAGTCCCAAGGGCAGATCTGCCATCACTGAGGAAGTGGGCACCGTGGGCGGGGGGGCAGGGTCTGTGCGGGGAGCTGAGGATAAAGAGCTTGGGGTCAGACATGTCAGCCTTGAGATGCTGGTCTAGGTGCAGATAGGGCAGGCAGCTGGAGATGAGTCCAGACTCAGGGGGGAGGTCTGGGCTGAGAGGAGACATGTGGGCATCGTCAGCCTTTGAGATGGCCTTTAGTGCAGTGGGACTGGATGAGACCACCCAAGGAAAGGGCTCTTAATCGGCAGTCCATGAACCTGGAAGGGAAAACTACACCTTCATTTATCTTCATTATCCTCTACCCAGTATCTCCGTCAAGAATGAAGGCCGACACACCACAGCCACGTGTGTCCACCTGATGTCCCTGATACCACAGATACTTTCATATCTTATCACAGCAACAGACATCACAAGATACCATTCAGGCCAGCATTACTTCAAACCGTGAAAGTTATCAAACCTGTCGGTTATCACCTGAATAACCACCACCTTGTGCTATTTAATGCGTGAAGAAGCGTACACGTTAGAGTTGATAAAGTATTTTGATGACTGTATTTTGATATGATGCCCTTCCTTTGTAATTCTCTGTATTTTCTTCTATGTATTGAATCGGAAAATATTCTGAAAAGGATCCACAGCTTTTACCAGATGCCCGGGGGACCCCATGGCACTCAAAAGGGGCAAAATTCCTCGGGCAGGGGATGAGTATAGCTACAGAAGAGGGCCCTGGCCCTGGGCTCCAGAGTAAGGGGCCAGGATGATGAGACACTGGCCTACAGAGTAGAAAACAGCTGCCGTCTGGAATAAGGGAAGAACCTGGAATAAGGGGAGAACCAAGCAAGAAGTGTGGCAAAATGTAGCCCTGACTGGTGGGAACTTCACCATCCATCCCTTGGCATTTGGGGCTCCTGGTCTGGGCAGAAGAGAACAATCCCTCCAACTTCCTGGGGGCGGAGCTGGGGTCTCCTGAGGAGCAAGTGATAAATGAGAAGGAAGCAAGTTTGCAAGCTCTAGAACACTATAAATATTCGATGCAAAATGCCACAGGACTGAAGTCTTTGTTTTCCTGGCAGACAAACTGGCCGAGGAAGCAGGGCTGGAAAGAAATGCATTAAATAAACCCAGCACCCCAAAGCTCTTAGGGTGGGGGCATTTCTGATATTCTGTAACTGGATCCTTTTAACTTTGGGCTGCTTGCAAGGTTACAGCCTGAATCTCTCTTTTCTGCTTTTGAAAAGCTACCAACCACAAACTGGTGCATGAAGTGATAAATCGATGTTGTAAAAGTTCTGGATGCCAGAGACGGGATCTTGGAGAGCAGGAACTGTGGGAAGGTGGGGCCATGATTATGCACGAATGAAGCATCTTGCACTGCAAGCAGAGCGGGCTTGGGGCTGGGAGACTGCCCTCTTCCCACTTGCCCCTGGAGGGGTAAGATGGATTTGGGTTTCTGTAGTACACATTTAATTTTTCTAGTCAGCATCCATTCTCTTGTCTTTTGGTAAGGGAGCCAACTCCTCCCACCGCCTCATCATACCTGTTCAGGGGAGGCTCTTTCTAGCTCCCAGCTCCCAGACTAGGCACGTGATCTTGGCCTGGCCAATCAGAGTATGGTGTCTCCTCTGGCCTCTGTGATTGGGTAAGAGAGGGACATATGACCCTAGCTGAGCCAGGGAAAGCCTCCCCGGGACTTTTGCTGGAGCCCTGGAAAAAGGCTCTCTTTCAGCTGGGATCCAGGGGCCCCTCTTAACATCACAAAGGAGAACCTTCTAAGAATAAAGGCAACCCAAACGAAAGAAAATCCAAGCAGGAAGACAGGGTTCTGATGACAACACTTGGGCACGAGGACTCAGCTAACTTCGCCTCAACTAATTTCTGTTACATTTCTAATGCTGGAAAAGTGAGATAGTAAGCCAAATTCTATTTTGTCCTCATTTTTTGCTTATTTCAAAGCCTATGGCCTAAGAGTCATCCATTCCTTCAAATCTTATTGGGTTCCCACTCCTGCTGGGCACTGTTCTCAGATCTGAGGATACAGCAGTGAACAAAACAGGCATGGAATACATCCAAAACACCTGCGATAATCTCAAGGGGGTGATAAATTTTACAAAGAACATAAAGCAGAGCACCATAGTAGAGAGTGACGGGGTGGAGAGGGACAGGAAGCAGGAGGGATGTTAGAGATGGAAGGTGAATGATGACAAGGGAAAGCTGTGTGAGCAGTGCTCTAGGCAGAGGCAGCTGCCAAGTGCAAAGGCCCCGGGGCAGCCATGACCATGGAATAGGAACAGCAAAGAGGCCAGGTGGTCCCAGTGTTGTTAGAAAGGGAGGGGGAGAGGTGGAAGAGGACAGAGAGACGAGCAGGCTGAGGCTGTGAGAGGCCTTGACTGCCTGGCAATGAGCTGTGAGTTTATTCAAAGAGCTGCAGGCAGCCAGTGGAGGGTTGTAAGCAGGGAGGGACATGATTAGATTTCCATTTTACAAAGCTTCCTCTGGCTGCTGGAAGAGGGGGGAGGGGGGAAGGAATATTAGCTAATTGTTTGGGGAGAAGTAGGGACAAGCAAATAACCAGGGGGAAGGCTGAGGGCTGCTGCTGGCCATGTCCCTTCACAAAGATCTGTGTTCTGTCTGCCTGTTTTTGGCGAGGTCACTGCTAGCAAGGAAGGCTAGTTGCAGATCACCCCAGGCCCCAGCTGAGCTGTTGGTGTCAGAGACCTGGAGGGTGGGCTGTTTGGGCCTCTAATTAGAGGTTAGTCCCTGCCACCCACTCCCTGGGAAGTCATGCAGCTCCAGCAAATGAAGATGGGGCCCATCCATTTCCCAGAAACTCGATTAGTAGGGTATGGAGGGCTCCCCCAGCACTGGTGACAGATGTTATCGCCTCCTGAATCAACACCAGGATCCTCTGTATCTGAAAATCTTACCGCCCCTTTTAAAGTGTGTTTTTGTCCAGAGGATGGGACGGAGGAAGGGCAGAAAACCCACAACAGTCCCTTGGAACAAGGCCTAGGGAGACTGTGAATCTATAGATACTTAATTATCACCTCAGAAGAATCTGACACTACTAAGCTTATCCTTCAAAGAGTGGTTCTCGATGCCATTAATTGACATCCCAGTTCTGTGACAAATATCTTGTAATGCTCCCTTATTTTCCCGAAAGGAAATTTATAGGTAACAAAAGCTACCTATGCATATTTCTAAAAAAATCAATACAATCCTCTAACTGTAATTTACACAAAAGTAAAAGGAAGGCAATTTATAACACGGAAAAATTTCAATACGAACTTTTGAGCGCATCCCTCAAGGAAGCACAATGAGTAGTCAGACGCCTGCACCCGGACACACACTCACCAGGAGTGTGAAAGCTACAAATGCAGATTGAATGGGCCTGTAATTCAAATGCCTCAGGTGACATTGCTATCAGTGACCCTGAGATTTTCCGCAATAAGGAATAACTCCTGGAAGTTCTACATTCAAGTATAATATTCCTTCCATTTACTTATCATATACATTCTTGGAAAATGCGGAATGTATTAAAATCACAAAAAACCTTGAGTGTTTATATATAGTATGTACTTAGGGTCAAGGCTTAGATAGCAATAAAAATAATCCACTCTTATAATGATCTGGTAGAACACTTGGAAGCTATGGGGAACGGAAGGCAATTTCGTCTATGTGGGGCTCTCCTGTGCAGAGGACATCAAAGGTCCCCGGTCCCTGCCCCCATGAGGCCCGCAGCACCTTGCAACTTCGATAACCACTAAAACGCCTTCAGAGATTTTTCACCACTAGGGGGCGGTGTGTTCCCTTAAGAACCTCCAAGTGAGAAACAAGTTTGCAAATACTGCAAATATTATTCCTTCCATTATTCCTATGGGCCGAATCCATCCTACAGGTGTGTTTCCTTTGCGCCTGCCTGGTGTTTTTATTTATTTAAAAAAAGTAGAGTACATAGGCCACATTTGAAACCCAGGCAATGTCATATAAAAATCTGGATATTGCACTTCTGAGAAATCAGCCAATACCCGGCCCATTCCTTTCCTGCCTGGCCCACTATGTGGTAGAGCTTGGCATCCCTGGGTGGACAGGGTGCACACAGGCATGGCGGACAGCAGACCCCTCCCTGGCCTTGGGCTGACGCATAGGCTGCGCAAGGACTGGGAAAGGTCACACTGACTCTGAAAACCCCCTCAAAGCCTCATGGTAGGTAGGTTTTATACTGCCCCCGACACAGCTCTCACATTAATTTTGACTTCCACTGTCACTTTAATGCCTGCCAGAGTCAGAGATGCCCTGAGAGAAACCAAAGGTAGAGACAATGTTAGCAGAAGCCATTGGGCTGGACGGCCACATGGCTCTGCATTTAGGACTACAGCCCTGGGGGCGAAGGGAGGCAGCCGGCTAAGAGCTCTTGCTCACCTGCAGGGCCCGCTCCAGCTAAACGTCAAGACTCTGCAGCTTCAATGGACGTTACCACATCACTGTGAGGATGAAATGAGCAGGTGTGCATGAAAGAACCCAGCTGCTGGGGGTCGAATTGTGTCTCTGAAAATACATGTTCAAGTTCTAACCCCAGGTGCTTGTGAATGTGACTGTATTTGGAAATAGGGTCTTTGGAGATGTAATCATGTTAAGATGAGGCCATACACACCAGTCAGGGTAGGCTCTCATCCAGGGACTGGTGTCCTTATGAGAAGAGGGGAATTTGGACACAGACACGAGCCAGGAGGGGGCCAGGTGACCTGGGGGACACAGAGAGAAGGCCATGTGAAGATGGAGGCGGGGACCGCCATGGTGCAGCGCTGAGCAGAGGACCGCCAGCCAGTAAGCACTGGAAGCTGGGCAAGGGAGGACCCTCCCACGAGCCTCTAAGCCCCAGGGAGCCCCGGGGAGCCTGGGGGAGCACGGCCCTGCTGACACTTGATTTTGGGCTTCTGGCCTCGGGAATGGTGAGAGAACACATCTGTGCTCTTTTCAGCCACCCAGTTTGTGGTACTTGTTTACAGCAGCGCTAGGACACGGATATTCCAGCTGACGGGCTGGGCAGAGTGTGTTAAAAAATGTTGGCTGGTATGAATAGAACTCTTGCCCCACCAGCCTAACTCGGGTTTTGAAATGTTGAGGAGTGTGACCTTGCTTCCTCTTCCCAAGTGGCTCTTTCCTCTTAAGGCCCCAGGGAACCTCTCCCCCAGGTCTGTGGGCACTGCCGAGTCATATCAAAGCCTCTGGGCAACTTGCATATATATGTTGCAACTCTGTTGCACAGACAGGGAAACTGAAGCCCGGACAGAGTGGCTGGGTCTTAGCTCAAGGCCAGAAGGGAGTTTTCAGAAGCAGAGCCTAATTCTCTGGATTCCTGGGTATGTTTTACTTGTTTGGAAACTTGGGGGTCTTGGAGAAAGGGAGCGACTACTGAATTGGAGTTTAAAGCAATTCAGCTGGAAGATGTATGTGGAAGTGACAAATGTGACAAGTCCCCTTAAGGGTGTCCTGGCCAGCCTGGGCCCAGCTGGGGGCTACCTGACTCTCACCACTGTCCAGACTTTTCTGGCAGGAAGGCAGGGCCCTGGGTGCTAGAAGAGGCCCAGGAAGCCCCCTGCTTCTTGGGATGGGCCTACCTCCCGGGCAAATGGAGGTGTCCTGCTGTTACACCCCTGGGCTGGAGAGGGGGCAGCTGGCGGGGTGGGGGTGGGGCAGGAGGAAGGGGGCTGCGTGTGTGTGCGTGCACACTTGAGGGGGGAGGAAGAAAGTGGGCAGCAAACACAGGAGAAAGGCCAAGCAGAGAGAAGGCTGCCATTGTGAAGGCCGGCCAGCTGCACCAGGCCCTCAGGGGGCGTCCAGGGCGAATCTGAGTCCTTTCTCCTCTGTGTGCACAGAAGGGCCAAGAACAAAAATGAAGAGGGGCTGAGATGGGGGTGGGGGAGGAGAAGAGAAACTGGAGAGAAGAGGGGATAGAGGGGAGGGGCTGCTGGCTCTGCACAGAATACGCAGATTTAGCCCCTTGTTCTGCAAAGATTCTCTGAGCACCTACTGTGGGCTGTCCTCTTCCAGGCAGGGGATGCTGGGGGGGATGGACCACACAGCCCTGTTTCCAACCCATAGGATAAATGGCAGAATATATAGTCAGTGGTGGGAAGGGCCAGGGAGGTGATAAAGCAGGAACCAGGGAAGGGAGTACTGGAAAGTGCCTGGTGACATGATTTAACTTGGGAGATTGGATAACAAATAACACAAATACATGCTAAATGGCAATAAGTGCTCTGAAGAAAAAGCAAGCAGGGTGAGGGAACAAAGAGGGGAAGGGAACCTCTTAGATGGGCTAGTCAAGGAAGGCTTCTCTGAGAAGGTGATATTTGAACAAAGATCTGGAGGAAATGAGTGAGGAGGCCATGCAGATGTGTAAGAGAGGAAGTTTCCAGAAAGGGAAAGAATAAGTGCAAAGTCCTCTAGGTGGGACTGTGCCAGGTGTTACTGGTTGAGAAATGGAGGAGGAGGGACTAAGGGGGACAGGAGGTGAGACGGTGGAGAGGTGAGGGACAAAGGG
Source organism: Manis javanica (assembly GCF_040802235.1). NCBI lineage: Eukaryota > Metazoa > Chordata > Mammalia > Pholidota > Manidae > Manis > Manis javanica. Next base: position 11,887,395 of record NC_133160.1, on the reverse strand, counting down.
GCAGGTGGTGTGGGGCCTCTACCACGAGTGGGGAGCCACCTGAGGGCTGTAGGCTGAGGAGAAGTGGGCTCTGAGGTGGGCTCTGCAGGGTCTGTGCTGAGAACAGACCACAGTGGGCGGAGGGCAGAAGAGCGAGCAGGAGGAGGCGAGGGCCGGCACAGTCCCGGCAAGGGCGGCGGCAGCAGAGCGGATGCCGGTACGTTCTGGAGAGAGCGCTAGGGGGCTTGCCTGTGGATTGAATGTGGAATGTGAAAGGCAGGGAAAGAAACAAAGAATGATGCTGAGGTTTGGGCCTGAGTGACTGCAACCCTGGAGCTGCCCAGGGAGAGACTGAGAGCCTGGGGAGGTGCGGGGGGACGTCCTTCTGGGCGCATCAGGGGTGATGGGGAGCGGGGGTGGGGGGATGCTGAGTAGGCGGACGGATGCCAGGGCTCAGGTTCAGTTGGGGCTCAGGTAAGAGGCTAAAGGCAGATCAAAACAGTGGTGGGAAGAGGGAGGCACGAGGGTTACTGCACAGAAACACAGAGAGGGCCCCTGAGCACTAGCCCTCCCATCCCTGTGGTCCTGAAACCGCTTCAGGGAAAGAACAAGTCATACACACACACACACACACACACAAACACAGGGATCTCTGCCTTCACACAGGGATCCCCAAATGCCCAGACACCTTTCTGCCCTCCTGTGTGAGGGGGCGGCAGGACACCCCACACGTGCAGCACGGCACAGAGCCCCCCCCCACCTCAGGTCAGGGTGGGCGCCCAGGGCTGACAGCCAACTAGTGCAGGTCCGCAGTTCACCTCCCTCCTCAGCTTTGTGTGCTTTGTGTGAGGAGAGTGAAAATAACTGGGGTGCTCAGGGCCAAATTTCAAATCAGCTTCAGCTGGGAGACCTGGCACGGCCTGGGCTGGGAATGAGGGGCGTGCTCCCCTGCACCCATGGTGCATGCTGGAACATGAGGAGGGCAGAAGGCTCATCACCGTGCTCACATCCCTACAGAAGTCTGTACCACATGGCAGAAGCTAGGCGGGACGCACCCCCAGAACCGCCAAACTCAGATGGCACTGGGGACCAAGAAAGCATGACCCCAATGAGAAGAAAACGGGCACCTCTGTCTAATTCACCAGAAGGGGGCCAGAAAAAGTTTTCATTTTGTCTGTTTTTTATAACAACCCCCGGGGGAGTTTGTTCAGATCGCCAGCAGAGCCCCTTGATCTCAACTGCTTTGCAAAGATCTTGGAGGCGTCACATTCCAAGAAAACTCTGTAACGCTGACTCACGGGTATGTATGTGAGCAAGGTCAGGGCGCTGAAGTGTGCTGAAAGATGACTACATACATTTTGTAAACACTGAAGATATCATTTATCCTTTCAAAGGTATTTATCTCTGAGATCCAAGTCCCTGAAGTCAGAGGAAGCCGACCCATGAATATCCATGAACAAATTGATATTTATCCTGCTTCAATTTAGCGTCTCTCCCTTCATCCTCTGTCAGTGTCTACGACAAACATGGGGTAGCACAGAGCAATGAAACTGCAAAGCTTGTAAAAGATGCAAGGGTTTGTGAAATTAATTAAAGTGACGCCAGAGGACAGCTTGAAGTACATGCAAATCCATTGCCAAACAATAATCCGGCCTCTGAGATAACTAAGAGACCATTGAAAACAAAGATGAAATACTAAGCACTCCACAGGGGAAGATTCAGATGTCAAAGGATTACAAGAGGCCCTTGGAAAAGCTGATCAAGTCCTCAGACATTTTCACAGAAATGACCCTGTGTGATTTTGTTGTGAAAGGGAAGTCAAAGTAAGGGACATCACACTGTGCTACCATTTCGATTCGTTAGACAAATCATAACCCACCCCCCAAGTGACACTTCATCAATTCATCTGCTTAAAGAACCCACTAGTCACAGTTGTGACATAACTTTTAAGTGCCGAGAGATGTAACATAAAATAAGGTTATTTTCATTAACATCCAAAATATATAAAGAACTCATATGGTTCAACACCCAAAAAGCAAATAACCTGATTAAAAAATGCATGGAGGATCTGAACACTTTTCCAAAGAAATTCAGATGGCCAACAGGCACATGAAAAGATGCTCCACATCGCTAATCATCAGGGAAATGCAAATTAAAACCACAATGAGGTATCACCTCACACCGGTTAGGATGGCCAACATCCAAAAGACAAGGAACAACAAATGCTGGTGAGGATGCAGAGAAAGGGGAACCCCCCTACACTGCTGGTGGGAATGTAAATTAGTTCAACCATTGTGGAAAGCAATATAGAGGTTCCTCAAAAAACTAAAAACAGAAATACCATTTGACCCAGGAATTCCACTCCTAGGAATTTACCCAAAGAAAACAAGATAAAAAAAACATATGCACCCCACCCCTGTGTTTATCACAGCACTATTTACAATAGCCAAGAAATGGAAGCAACCTAAGTGTCCATCAGTAGATGAATGGATAAAGAAGATGTGGTACACACACACAATGGAATATTATTCAGCCATAAGAAGAAAACAAATCCTACCATTTGCAACAACATGGATGGAGCTGGAGGGTATTATGCTCAGTGAAATAAGCCAGGCAGAGAAAGACAAGTACCAAATCTGTGGAATATAACAACAAAGCAAAACTGAAGGAACAAAACAGCAGCAGACTCACAGACTCCACCAAGGGACTAGTGGTTACCAAAGGGGAGAGGTGGGGGGCAGAGGGAGAAGGGGATTGAGGGGCATTATGATGGGCATACATGGTGTGTGTATGGAAGACAGTGTAGCACAGAGAAGTAGTGACTTTGTGGCATCTTGCTACACTGATGGACAGTGACTGTGGTGGGGTGTGTCAGGGGACTGGATAATATGGGTGACTGTAGTAACCACAATGTTCCTCATGTGAAACCTTCATAAGATTGTATATCAATGATACCTTAATAAAAAACTAGTGAAAGAAAAAAAGAGATGCTAATACTAGAGGGTGAAAGTTTGATAAGAAATAAAATCTCTGTATAGTCTCAAAGTATTCCCCCACAAATTATTAATTATAAAAAGAACATAGTGATTGAACAATAGATAAAACTGGCAGACACCACCTTAACCAAGGGATCAAAGTAACCACCACCAACAGACAACCTGACATCAAGGACTTCTAAATCTGATGCAGAGAGAGACACAGCATCATTTCTGCAGTGTCCCTGCCCAGAATGCACAGCCTGGATTTAATCATGAGGAAATATTTGACAAATGAAAGTGGAGGCATATTCTACAAATTAAATGACCTGTATTCTTCAAAAAATGGCAATGTCAAGAAAGACAAAGAAGGCTGTTCAGGAGGTGAGGATACTAAAGTGACACGACAGTTAGATGTGATACTGCATTCTGGATTGCATCCTGAACTAGAAAAAATTGCTGTAAAGGGCATTATTGGGAAGGTTAGCCAAATTTGTACAAGACCTATAGAGTAGCTGTAATGTCATGTCAATGTTAAATTTCCCGATTTTGCTAATTCTCCTGTGGCTGTGTGAATTTCCAGGTTCTTAGGGAATATACACTGAAGTATCTATGGGAAAGAGGCATCATTTCCACAATTTACCCTCAAATGGTACAGAGAAAAAAGATACATAGAGAATGCTAAAGCCAGTTTCACAGATGTGAATAATCCTGAATCTGGGAGAAGAGTATATGGGAATTTTCTGTGCAACTCTTATAATGCTTTTCTAACTTTGACATTGTTTCAAACTAAAATGTTAAACAGAAGAAAGAAAAAAAATAAGGTCATTTAAAAATTTTTGTAGCTTCATGTTTTTCAAGATAAAATGCCCAACTAAAATACATTAAAACCACTATTTACATGAAATGTCAATCCACAGTTGGTTCACTTAAGGAATGTTTTTCTGGTTCCACTCTTCCACAGTTCAGGCTGACCTCCTGTATCCAAAAGGGTATCACATATACAAACAGTTGTGAACCATCACTGTGGCTGTGACTTTAATCTCCCCTCAGCATTCATTTTCTTCTTCTCACACAGTAAAAGAATTTTTAGCTGGAAAAAATGGCCACCCAGAGCGAAGACTACACTTTCCAGGCTCCTTTGCAGTCACGTGTGCTCATGTGACTGCTTCTCATCAATGGGACATAAGGAGAAACAGAAAGCAGCTGAGTCTCTGATCAACTTAGGCGCACCTAAATATATAAAGCAAATACTAAAAGACCTAAAGGGAGAAATAGCAGTAAGTTAACAGTAGAGGGCATTTATATCCTACTTTCATCAATGGATAGATCATCTAGACAGATAATAAGACAACACCAGGCTTAAAAGACATATTAGACCAGATGGACTTACCAGACATTTATAGAACATTCCATCCAAAAGCAACACATTCTTCTGCAGTGCACACAGAACATTCTCCAGGATAGACCATATAGTAGGCCACAAAACAAGTCTTAACAAATTTAAGAAAACTGCATCGTGTTAAGCATCTTTTTTAACCACAGTGGTATGAAACTAGAAATCAATTACAAGAAGAAAACTAGAAGAATTCACAAATATGTAGAAACTAAACAACATGCTACTGAGCAATCAATGGGTCAAAGAAGAAACCAAAAGAGAAATATAAATATACCTTGAGACAAATGAAGTGGAAATAAAACATACCAAAATTTATGGGATGCAACACAAGCTGTTCTAGGAGGGAAGTTCATAGCGATTAATGCCTACCTCAGGAAACAAGAAAAATCTCAAAAACAACCTACTTTATACCTCAAGGAACTAGATAAAGAACAAATGAAGCCCAAAGTTAGCAGAAAGAAGAAAATAACAAAGATCATAGCAGATATAAATGGAATGGAGACTAAAAAGATAACAGAAAAGATCAATGAAACTAAGAGCTGGTTCCTAGAGAAGATACAAAATTGACAGGCCTTTAGCTAGACTCACCAAGAAAAAAAATGACTCAAATAAAATCAGAAATGAAAGAAGACATGTTACAACTGATGCCACAGAAACACAAAGGATCAAAAGAGATTATTATGCACAATTACATGCCAACAAATTGGACAGTCTAGAAGAAATGGATAAATTCCCAGAAACATATAACCTACCAAGGCTGAATCATGAAAAAATAGAAAATCTGAACAGATGTATTACTAGTAAGGAAATTGGACTGGTAATCAAAAACCATCCAACCAATAAAAATACAGGACCAGATGACTTCACTGGTGAATTAAACATTTAAAGAAGAAATCAATACCAATCCTTCTCAAACTCTTCCAAAAAATAGAAGAGAAGGGAACATACCCAGACTCACTTTGCGAGGCCAGCATTATTACTCTGACACAAATTGATACCAAAAGAAAACTAGAGGCCAATGCCCTTGATGATTATAAATATAAAAATCCTCAACAAAATATCAGCAAACTGAATTCAACAATTTACTGTATTTCAACAATACAGTAAAAGGATCATGATCAAGTGGGATTTATCCCAGAGATGCAAGGATGGCTCACCATCTGAAAATCACCATGATATACACCCTATTAATAAAATGAAGGATAAAAATCATATGATTATCTCAGCAGGTGCAGAAGAAAAAAACTTGACAAAATTCAACATCCATTTAGGACAAAAACTCAACAAAGTGGGTACAGAGGGAATGTATCTCAACAAAATAAAACCCATACATGACAAGCCCATGCTAACATCATATTCCATGGTGAAAAGCTGAAAACTTTTCCTCTAAGAATAGGAATAAGACAAGGATGTCTACTCTTGCCACTTTTATACAATTTATTATTAGAAGTCCTAGCCAGAGGAGTTTGGCACAAAAAAGAAAAGGCATCCAAATTGGAAAAGAAGAAGTAAAACTACCACTATTTTCAGATGAAATGTTAAAAATAATAAGAAACCCCTGAAGTTTAGTTAGTTAATAGCCATCAGTTCAAATGGCTATTAGAACTAATAAATGAATCAGTGAACTTGCAGGATTCAAAATCAATACGCAAAAATCTGTCGCATCTCTATACAGTAACAATGAACTATTAGAAAAATTAAGAAAAACAGTCCCATTTGCAATGATATCAAAAAGAATAAAATACCTAGGAATAAATTTAACCAAGTAGGTGCAAAATCTGTACACTGAAAACTAAGACATTGATGAAAGAAATTGAAGAGACAAATTAATGGAAAGATATTCCATGCTCATGGTTTGGAAGAAGTAATATTGTTAAAATATCCATACTACACAAAGCAATATATAGATTTCATGCAATCCCTATCAAAATTCCAATGGCATTTTCCACAGAAATAGAACCACCCTAAAATTTGTATGGAACCACAAAAGACCCTGAATAGTGAAGAACATCTTGAGAAAGAAGAACGAATCTCTCTGATTTCAAGCTATATTACAAAGATATTGTAGTCAAAACTATATGGTGTTGGCATAAAAACAGACACATTGGTCAATGGTACAGAATAGAGTGCCCAGAAATAACTCCCCACACATAAGGTCAATTGATTGACACCAAAGAACAGTCTCTTCAATAAACAATGTTGGGAACACTGGTCAGCCACATGCAAAAGAATGAAACTAGATCACTATCTCACACCACCCAAAAAATTAGCTCAAAATGGATTAAAACAACTTGAATGTAAGATGTGAAACCATAACCTGACATCAGTCTTGGTAGTGGTTTTTTGGATTTATACCAAAAGCAAAGAGAATACAGGCAAAAATAAATAAGTGTAGTCAAACTAAAAGTTCTGCACAGTAAAGGAAATCAACAAAATGAAAGTCAACCTGCTGAACTGGAGAAAATATTTTCAATTCATCTATATTGATAAAAAGTTAATATCCAAAATATATAAAGAACTCATATAGCTCAAGAGCAAAGCAAAAACAGTTGATTAAAAAATTGGCAGAGGATCTGAATAGACACGCTTCCAAAGAAGACATGTAGCTGGCCAACAGGTACATGAAAAAGTGCTCAACACCACGAAGGGAAATGCAAATCAAAACCACAATGAGATATCGCCTCACATCGGTTAGAATGGCTATGTGATGCCTAGAAAAGGAACCCTTGCGCCTTGTTGGTGGGGATGTAAATCTGTGCAGCCACTATGGGAAACAGTATGGAGGTTCCTCAAAAATTTAAAAATAGAGTTACCATATGACCCTGCAATTCCACTTCTGGATATTAATCTGAAGAAAATGAAAAGACTAACTTAAAAAGATATATGTACCCCCCATGCTCACTGCAGCATTATTTATAAGAGCCAGGAGATAGAAACAATGTCAGTGCCCACTGATGGATGTAAGGATAAAGAAAATGCGGTATATGGAATATTATTCAGCCAGAAAAAATAATGAAATCTTGCCAGTTGCAATAACACGGATGGATCTTGAGGGCATTATGTTATGCAAAGTCAGAAAAAGACAAATATTTTATGATCTCATTACATGTGGAATCTAAAAAAAATAATAATTGAGCCCATAGATACAGAGAATAGGTTGATGGTTGCCACTGGCAGAGGGTGAAGGGTGGGCAAAATGGGTTAAGGGAGTCAAAAGGCACAGACTTCAGTGAATGAAATAAGTAAGTCATGGGGATGTAATGTATGGCATGGCGACTAAAGTAATACTGCAGTGCATATTTGAAAGTTGCTAAGTCTTAAAAGTTCTCATCATAAGAAAAAAATTACAACTATGTATGATGACAGATGTTAAGTAGACTTATTGTGGTAACCATTTCACAATATATGCAGATGTTGAATCATTATGTTGCACACCCGAAGCGAATACAATGTTGTATGTCAACTATACATCAATTAAAAAAAAATAGCATGCAACTGAGTCTGATCATTTCATGGGGCAGACCCACGAAAATAGCATGGATTTTTAATTGAGAGAATAAATGACTGCTATCTTGGGTCTCTCACACACAGCTAAGCTTAAATCCAACTCACCCAACTGCCCTACATACCCACAAGAATGCAGGGTTTACTTCGTCTAAAGGCCTAGCAAGAACAGTTGGCCACTGGTGTTTGGGAGACTAAAAAGTTATTACATATTCTAGTGTGAGCCATACAAATCAAATTAATTCCAGAGGGATTTCAAATTCATTACAGTTTTCTGTCATTTTTCCCTATCAACCTGCAATGCCCAGCATAACTAACATGTAATGATATCTTTAAAATGTTTTCACGTTAAACAGCAACTTAATGTAAAACTCAAATCTGAGCTTCCTAGTTGCCTGGGCAAAGAAAGAAAGTATACAGGGTACACAGCCCTTGTTATTTAATGACCACGAGTAAGTAGTCGTGTTCACCAGAGTAAACAGACATTTTCAGGGTCCTGAGTTCTAAAAGTCCGGTTAGAATGAGATTTCCTGGATGGAGGGGCATTCTAAATATAATAAATAACACCCAACAGGATTATGGACATTGGATCAATGCCTTCTGAGTTCTAGTAAGAGGACCCACTTTCTGGCTGATTCTGGCAGAATGAGTCTGCAGGAAGACACCTCACCAGCTTGCTGCCCATCCCAGTGTGCCCTCGCCAGCCCCACCGTGTATCTAAAGGGAAGCTCCCCAGCCTGGAGGGCTGCCTAAGTGCTGCGAAAACTGAGCAGAGGGAGGCGTTAATCCTCATGCTACTCCCACCCGAACAAGCCCCTTGTCACTTAGATGCAACTTCCCAGGGCTGCAACATCCCAGGTCCAGTATCTAACTTCATTATTGCCTCAGCTCCTTACCCAAGGTGGGGGTGGGAGGGCGGTGGCATTTACTTTTAAATTTAAGGTAAACTAATTGAGTTTGGGGATTTTATAATGGTGCTAGAGGTAAGTGACTGGTTGTAACTGTGCCTCTGTCTCAGGCAACCAGCCTGGCAGGCGGTTGGAGCCCACCAAAGTCCTCCCGCAACAGAAACATTCAGGAAGCGCTACTTGCTTTCCACCCAGCACACAAAACTGACGCGGACCGAAGCAGAGCGGTGCATGCCGGGTAGCAGTCAAGTGTAGAGGAGCCGAGCACCGCAACCTCTGGGCCATTCTGTAGAGTGGCCACACAATCCCCACACATGCTCCTTTCCATTTTCCACACACTCCACTCTAAACGTTCTTCTGGAACCTTCTTTCATGTTGATGGTCTGAAGTAGTCAGTTCCCAACAGCTTTGATGACATAATTCACAGAGATGTAATATACAGGCACGGCTCCTCCCGGCCTCTGTACTAGATTTCATATTTCAAACGGACTCAGTTTTTTTACAAACTCAAATTCCTTTGCAAAGGTCACTTTCTATCACTACTATTGGCAAATTGTTCTGTATTTTTTGAATGCACATAGAAACAAATGCACTTTTAAATAGAAATAAAGTTGTCCATGTGTACTACCCAGAGTCACCCAGGGCATCCCTGAAATGCAGGTGAGGCAGTGGTCTGGGGCCAAGACACTGGGCACCACGTCCGGAGGCTCCCTGCGGGCCCACCACCTGGCGCTCCTCACCTGTCCGGTAGCCTGTGCTGTTGAGGTACACGGCAAAGGTGCGGCTCTCATGCTGGGCCTGCCAGGAGGGCGAGGAGCAGTTCTCGTTGTTGGTGTAGGTGTTGTGGTTGTGCACGTACTTCCCGGTGAGGATGGAGGAGCGGGAGGGGCAGCACATGGGCGTGGTCACGAAGGCGTTGATGAAGTGCGCCCCGCCCTGCTCCATGATGCGCCGGGTCTTGTTCATCACCTGCATGGAACCTGCAAGCAGGAGCAGAGGTGAGGCGTGGGCGGGTGGAATCCTAACTACCGTGCCCCAGGAGACTATGAAACCATCAGTGGCAGCCGCTGAGGGGCTCTCACAGGTGGCGCCCCCATCCTCGGGGGGAGAGGGTGCATTTTGGAAATCTCTGGGACACATGGGTGACACAACTGGTATTTGTGGGCAGGGACCAGCTAGGCACTGTGGGATGGACCTGCGCATTGAGGAAGTAGCCTAGGTCCCCAGACTCACTGGATATTCATGGTGTGGGGGTGGGGGTGGGGGGCAGGCAGGTAAAAAGCTCTTCATAAGTTATTTAAGCCTAGAATGGAACTTTGTTATACAAACAGAACATCATTTTTGCAGGGTATTAATGCACAGTGATTTTTTTTTAAGCAACCATTAGGTAAACTGAGGGAATATTACATTTTTGTTTGGAACTTCCCCAAGAATTGTTCACTCTTATTGAAATCTGGTCTTGCCAACCCCTGACCCTGTCTCCCTGAATATTTCCCAGCTGAAACGCTCTGCATCAACCCTGAACCATGCATGCCACCTCTGTCCATGTAGTCCTTCTAGCTTGGAACCCACTTCCCACCTCCCCAAATCCCACCTACCAGTCAAGCCACACCTCCTCCAGTGAGCCCTCTGGGGTCACTCTGGCTTTCCATTCCTTACCACGTGGGTAGCATGTGTTATTAGGACTTAATTACATACCACCAGGTATCACGGTTTCATTCCTGCCTATTCTTGTTTCTCAAGGAAGCTGCGGGCAGAGGAGGGCACTCAGGAAGGGAAAGAAATGAGCACGGGTGGAATCTCCACCGTGTGCAGGGGCTCCGCCCAGGGTCCCACCGGCAACAACTGTGTGCCCTGCTCAGGGCTGAATCCTCAGGGCTCTCACGGTGTGAGACACACAGGAAATACTCAGCAAGTGCATGCAGTGGGTGTGTAATTGTACAGTGTGGCTGGTATCCAAGCATTTCATAGTTTAGTGGAAATATTCCATGGACCTCTTCTCTCTTCCTTTTATGGCCATCCTCAGCTGCTTTCCTTCTTGCAGTTCTTAGGGTCTGTAGTGGGGTGAATGATATCCCCCCAACTACCAAAAAAAAAATGATGTCCGTGATCTAAACCCCCGGAACCTGTGAATAAGATCTGATTTGGAAAATCAGTCTTTGAAGATGTAGTTAAGAATCTTGAGGTGGGCCTAAATCCAATGACAAGGGTCTTATAAGAGACGGAAGGGAGAAGACCCACAGACACCGAGGAGAAGACCGTGTGAAGGTGGAGCCGGAGATGGGAGGGGCTGCCAGGAGCTGGAAGAGCCAGGAAGTGTCCTCCTCAGGTCCTCTGGAGGGGGCACAGCCCTGCCAGCACCTTCATCTTGGACTTGTGGCCTCCAGAATTACGAGAGAGGAAATACCCATTGTTTTAAGTCACCCAGTTTGTGGCAGTTTGTTAGGACAGTAATAGGGATACAGGGTCTACCATGCAGTTAAGGTTCTTGCTGGAGCACAGCCGATCTCAACCACAGGCCCCTCAGAGATGTGAAATCGACTCACCAGACTCACCCCGGCACTCTGTCCCTGGAGGCTAAGAATGAAAAGGAGATTTATATGCTCTTGTATCCCACCCTTCTGCCAAATAGGGAAGGAAACAGAGCTAGAGTTTCCTGAGGCAAATATAGATCATATCTCTTCACTGTTTAAAACCATCCAACAGCTTCCCATTGCATGCGGAAGAAAACCCCAATTCCTTGCTGTGGCCTGACTCATCCAGACCTGTCCCCCCGCCAGGCCACCTCCCGTTTCTTTGATCTCATCTCTTCCCTTCCTCTTGTTCACACCTGGCCTCCTTCTTGTTTCCCAAATGCCCCAATCTCATCCCTGTCCCAGGACCTTTGCACTTGCTACAGCCTCTGATAAGAACTCTGAGACTTCCCTTTGCTGGCTTGTCCCATTATTCGTATGTCAACCTAGAGGTCATTTTCTCAGCAAGACCTGGCTGACTCCCTGTCTGAAGGAGCCCCACTCAGCATTTGTCTCCTTCAGAAATGGTCTCCGTTACTGGTTGCTTATGCTGTTCCTCCCTTTCTGGACTGAGAGTTCTGGGTGATCCTGGGCACTGCCTACCACCTACTCCCAGGAATGTATAACTGGGGCTCTGTGAAAACTCCTGGATGGCTGAAGGAAACAGAGCGAAGCCTGCTCTTTTGAGCCCAGCACTGGGGGACACCCTCCTGGAATCAGGTGTGTTTCCTGAGCCTCTTGGCCAAGGCTGCCCACAGTGGGCGGAGGAAAGAACTGGCTTCATCTTATGAACTGAGCAGGCATCATGAGGCTCTGCAGCTGCATGAATATCTGTCATGAAGGCCACACACCCTCCTGAGGAGTCCCCCGGGGTTCCAGCCATAACCACTGGGCAATTACAAGGTTCCCACCAAGTGTGAAGTCCCCTTCTGGAGGGGATGGAGAGGGTGGGCTTTTCGAGGCCTCCCTCTACCAGCTGGTGCTAATTCTCCAGAGCCTGCAAAGTGAGTGTGGCACAGTCTCAGGGTCCAGCAGGGCCTCACTACCCTCAGGCTGCTCCTGGGGTCAGTCCTCAGGATCCCACGCAGGCCTTCTGCTCACGAATCCATTCTTTCCACCTTGAATTTGCACCACAAATTGAGATATCTAGGTCATGCCCTTGAGGCCTCAAGCTTGAACACTGGCCACTTCCCACTTCACAACCTCAGCCCTAACCATGCCCTCTGCTTGGGGAGCTCCCTCCTGCCTCCTTCAGGTTCCTGATCAAATGTCCAATAATTCAGAGAGGCCTTTCCTGGCCCCGCACTGAAACTGCCACCCCTGCTCCTGCACTCCCCACGCCGCTGCCCTGCTTCGTTACTGCCCTTGGACACCAGAGTCACTGCTAGTTCACTTACTGATGAGCTGCCTGCTGCTCCTGCTGGAAGAGCCAGACAGGGGCAGGGATTTAGGCCTGCCTGGTTCACTCTTTAGCTCCAAGCCTAGAACAGTGCCCAGCACATAGTGGGTGCTCAATGAATATCTGCTTAATTAACAAATTACCTTACTCTTGGGGTTTCTGTATAACTCAAGAGCCAAAGCTGGTTTGCATCCATAGGCATGTGTATGTTTTGTGTACTGGATTTTTAAAAATTGGACTTTAAATAGCATTAAGCAGATTATGTGTTCTTTAGTTTGCCACACTCCCCAGCACTCCCTATAGTATTACACCAATGATACCCATTTATGTTACTTGCCTGGTCTCTGAAGGCTTCAGTTTGGCAACCTAATATATAACTTAGTTGATGAGACAGCTCCAACTTATCCCGGGGGTAGGAGGCAGTGTCATATGTCAGGACTCACTGCAGTTATTAATAGTGGTGACTATCATCGGCTGAATGGTTGCTGTGTACACTTCTGGGCATACATCATTCATCATTTTACTTAATCCTCCCAACAGCCTTTTGGAGGTCAGGGAGTTCAGTGACTGGTCAAGGCCACACAGCTCAGGGAGTGGGATGTGAGGACTCAAACCCGGGCTTCTTGATAAGAATGGTGGGTGCTGGGTATTCTGTTCAGGCTACACCATGCAGAAGGTGGTGATAATGGATCTAGGAAGTACACAGAGATCCCTATGCACTTGCCCAACTCTAGGCTTCAGTGAGGCTTGGAACAGTCCTGGACTGTATGTTGGTTCTCCTAGGAGTTCACCCAGAGGTGACTCCTCAGTAGCGGGGAGCAGCAGAATTCCATCATCTAATACCAGGGACGCTGGTGGTGGGAAAGCAGTTACCATGCGTACGGAAACCTCCAGGGCAGAGCCCCTGGTTGGTGCTGTCTTGTCCTTAACACCTACACACCTACTTCAGCAGGGAGGGAACTGCCCAGCTGCTCAGCGCTCTAGGCAGGTGGAGGTACAGGCTTGTCCTTGATCCTACAGTTTCGTTTCCCTTACTTAGGGCGAGTGATCGTAGCTTCTCTCCTCCAGGAGAGTAGACTCCTGTTGTTTCAACATACAAAACAATTACAGCTGATTAAAGAGAACTAAACAGTAGTACCAGGGGCACGGAGGGGTGGTGAAATCACGGAAAGGTGAGGGGGGGCTGGCATTTGGCACACACTGCCTCAGTACAGGGCAGCGCTGTCTACCCGGGGATGTTACTTGGCTAACAGACACCTCAACACCCAGAGTACCACTGCCCCCCCACCCCAGACTGAGCTCCTGATGCCACCCAGCCCCTCATGGCTCCTCCAGCAGCACCTCTCCTCCCCTCCGGTTATTCAGGCAATAATCTTGCTACTCTTTGGTCCTGTCTCTCCATTCCCACATCCAATCCATCAGCAAAGCCTTTTGTTCTTTCTCCAAAGTGCATCTCCAATCGGAACCCTGCTGCCTCCTCCTGGGCAGGTCATCCTCTGTCCTCTGAGTTAGCTCAGTAGCTCCCCAACTGGGCTCTGGCAGTTTATCCCCCATGGAGCGGCTCGAGTTACTCCTCTCCTAGCATCCTCCATGGCTCCCACTCACTTGGAGAATCAAGTCCTTATGGTGCACAGCCCCGCAGGCTCCAATCCCTCCACTCCCACCCACCCTCTGCAGCCACAGGGCCTCGGGCCTTGTCCTTAGACTTGCCTGACTCATTCCCACCTCACAGCCTAGCGCATGCTGCTCCTCCAACCCCCTCACTGATGGCCTGCACCCCCACCCCATTATCTCATACCTCTTCTTTGTTTTGTTTCCAACTCTATGTGTCATCTCTAAGGCACTATGTACTCGTACATATTTACATATCTGCCTTGCTTGCTGCCCCCCGGAGGCCCAGAGCAGTGCCTGGCCCTTAGTAGGTGCTCAGCAATTATTTCTCAAAGGAATGAATCCAGGAATCCAGGGTGCTCCAGGCAGATCAGCCCTCTGCCCGCTCTTCACAAGCTATGAGGAGAGTGGACAAAGCAGCTGGGAATGAGAACTCGGCCTCTTGGTCTCCGGAAACTGCAGAAAGGACAAAGCTGGCTGCCCACCCGACCTGTCAGACCCTCTCCTGGGAACAGGAGGCTGCCACCTGGGGAATGAGTCCCCTGTAGTCAGCAGCCCCGAATGCTGCATCGGCTAACAGCAAACCGCCTGCTGAACTTTTTTAGTTTTAATCTGCTCAAAACCGGGTCTCAACTGCTTACATCTCCACCCTACTAATTCCAGAGGAGACGAGGGATTGGTTGCCCTTGACCAGGAGTCCCCCACACGTGTGTGCCCGCTGCACTCATGCCTGCCCTGGTAGGCTGGCTCGGGAGAGTCATGTCAACCCACTGGTAGAGTTTCACAACGTGCTGCAGTGACGGCAGCATTCGGTGTATAAGTAGCACTACACTGCATGTCAACCTCCCCTTGGGGACAGTCACCTGCTGTCTGCAAACTGCCACAGCAATGTGTCTGGGATGCAAAATCCTATGATCTAATCCTGCCCAGGCCAGCCCTCATGCAGACAGACAGCTCTGAAGGGAGGGAAGAACCCGGAAGATGTGGCCACACAGAAATAAGGCCAGTTTTCAATATTTAAATGAAGCCAGGCCAGCCAACTAAAACTTATTTAGTCCAACATAAACTTGGGGATATGCAGACAAAAACAGACCCAGTTTCTTTCCGTGATCCAACCTTTCTTCCTGGCTGGAACAGGCACGAGGTCACCGTGACACCTCTCTGTGGCTCTAATGAGCTGGGGAGGTGGCCCCACTCCCACCCTGATGGGACTTAAATTCTGGTGCCCACATCATGCCACCCCTGCCAGGAACCTGGGGTCTCCCCATGATAATCATCTCTACCCACTTTGATTCCTTTTTGGGGCCTCTCAGTACACCACCTGTGCTATTCTTTGTTTTTATTTAACTTTAAAAAATAAACTTTAATCACAACCCAAGTTAACAATGTGAATTGGTGCATTTGACATGCTAATTACATGTTTTTTGGATGCACAACATAATCAGTCTGTAAGTAGTAGAATCAGTTGTTTGCTGACCCGCCACATGAGATGATGTGTGTACTACCTGTCACAGAAAGGCATTTTGGGAAATGCTGAATTAATTTGCTCTTCTAAAGGTCTGGGTCAGAGCAACTGCTACCTACAGGGAGCAAGCAGGCACTTGAGGACTTTTAAGATTCAAAACATGACCCAATCTTTGCCATCCCTAGAGCTTAGGAGCTTGGACCCACTTTCTGCCATAGAGGCTCACGTCAGCTGCAAGCAGATGCACTCTCTGGCCCTCTGAGACAAACTCCTGTAGCCACCACCCCGGGTGGCACAGGAGGTGCTGATTTTGATAGATAACTAATGAGGTGGTATCTTCTGACGTTTGTTTTCTTAAAACTATAGGTAAATAATTTGAGTCTGTGATGTTAGAGCCTGGCCTTGAGGCACTGAGTTTGCAAACCTGCAGAGTACCACTTCTGTGGCTCCCAGACCCCCAGAGAGCAGGCTTGAAGAGGGGGAAGGGATGCTGCGGGTCTGGGTCCAGGCTGGGGCAATGCGGGCAGGGCCATAAACTGGGCCACAGGTGGGAAAGTACCTGTGCCCTGCACTGTCCTGCATCCACTGGTGCCCGTCTGCCAGGCTGGAATTCCTGTGGCGGCCCTCGAGTGTCCCATTTTGGAACGCCAATAGTGTCACTGGATCAGATTGCGAGCTGCCCTCCCCTTCTCTCCACCAACGGCAACACCTGTTTAAGGGCTACAGGAAGCTGGGCCCCATCAGACCAACCGCCCCAAAATAGCTCTGTCCCCAGCAGTGGTGGGGAAAAGAGAGACCTAGGGGCTGAGCAGCAGCAATCAGAGGCCACTTCTGGGCAGAGGGACTCCATTGTTTCCTATGCAATTACATTTGATTTCCCTCCTCCTGCAGGAATGTGCTCATTGCTGTCAGTTGGCAACTCAATCCAGAATAATTATACTGGATGCCTGGGACCTGCTCCGCAGAAGAGTTTTCTCCCGGTGGTGGCATAAGGGGATCCAGTTCTGACTCCTGGATATTACAAAAATGAAGTAAAATGTTAAGGCTGGTTTTACCTCCAAAAAGCCAAGGCATGAAATTGGTTCTTAAACCCAAAATCAATTAAGCAGATGTTAAAGGGGCAGTATTGGAATGTCATTAATGACTACTGGACTGTCAGAGAGATCACGAGGTTCATTTTTTTCTCTGCCTTCTGCTGGCTCTGGTTGCAAAACGTCTGGGAGAAAATTCTGATATGGGATATTGGTAGTTCTCAATGGAGGGGAGGTGACAGACAGGCCCTGGGAAAGGGCAGGTCACCCACATAATCAATGGCTCTGAGCAGTCATCCCTCATTTCCTCTCTGAGCAGCTCCTTTCCCTTGTAATTCTCAAGTGTTGCCCTGCCAGAGGCTGTTCATGCAACAAGGCAGGCCCTCCAAGGTGTTTTGCCTACTTTTCAGGGTGGGCCACACAGAGCTGGTCACCTAGCCACTGGCCTGGGGTGTGACGCTTGCAAAGCAGCCTGATGTCTGTCTAAACCTGCATCCCTCCCCCTCCTTCTTTGTAAACAGCACCACCATCTGCCCAACCGCTCAGCCAAAATCCTTGGAGACATCCTTGATCCTCCTTCCCTCCCCTCCCACTTGCAATCCAACAAGCCTTGCCTCCCGGACCTTCAGACAGAATCTGCTCCAGCCAATCTCTGCATCTGCAGGTGGCCCAGCATCGCCCACCGGCCACTGGCCTCCCTGATTCCGATCTTGGCCCCAGGCTACCCCCTTGCCACCTGCAGCCGGAGTGAGCCATTGAAACCGTGAACCAGGCATACTTGACCTGCTCAGAACATTTCAATGACTTTCCACCGGCCTTGGAATAGAATCCAGACCTTCCCCCATCTTCCACCTTCACCCCCTGCCCCTGCCCCTCTCTCCCCAAAGTTGCCGGCAGGCCTGTTCTTGCCACTCAGCTCTCGCATGTGTCTGTCTGCCTGGAGTGCTCCCCCTAAACCCTACGTTTCCATGCGAACGGTTTCTTCTCAAGATGCAGGCCTCACCGGTGCCTGTTACACAGATACACCACCCCTTGCTAGAGGTGCTTCCCCTTGCTCCTGGCCTCTGGCGTGGCTGCGGCCCTAGGCTGCCCACCAGTGTTTCCCCTTCTTAATAGGTTTGCATTTTAGCCTTCAATGTACCTGGCTAGGAAACTACGTTTCCAGGCTCTCCTCTGGCTCAGTGTGGGAGTGGTCCTCCTCCTGGCCTTCCAGAGCTCCTCTCTGCCCAGTGCTCCCCCCGGGGGTCCAACCTGCATGGGCCACATCTGCAAGGGTTTCTACCTTCTGCCTTTGGGCTAGGTTTAGCCAATGAGGGTCCTGGTAGGAGATCAGCAAAAAAAAGAAACTAATGTTGGGGTATAGACCCCCCCCATGTCCCTCCCTGTGGTGTCAACAGGTGGTGACAGCTCCTGTAGGGGGGCCCTCTGCATCTCCAGGTCCTAGTAACCATTTGCTCTTCTCATCCCCTTGGCTTTGGGGTGAGGATGGCCCCACTATTACTAACTAGCTTTGGGTTCTGTGCTGTCACTAGTGGTTTTCCCACATGTGCTTACACCTTAGCCCCAAACAGTTAAACCCTCCTTGAATAATCCAAATTTTTTGTATATGCCACATTTCTTGCTGAGATTGAGGCTAAGTAAATAAGTTCTGTCCATGCTATACGTGGTATCTGGCGTGGAGGTCCTTAAAGGGAGGTGACTTAATTCAAGGTCCATCTATTTTATCTTTCTGCTTCCTTCTCCTTGCATGGAATGTGGCTGTGATAGTTGGAGCTTCAGCAGCCATTCTGAACCCTGAGGGGACTCTGCAGATAGAAGCATGGATGAACAGAAAGGTAGAGAAGGATCTTGGGTCCTTGATTTCCTTGAAGTCATCATGCCAGCCCTACACTGCCAACTTCTAGTTATTTTATATGAGAAGCAAAATTTTGTCTTGTTTAAGCCACTATTATTTTACATTTTCTTCTGCATGCAGCCAAACCTAATCCCGATTCACTTAGCTTCCAGAATTTAAGTGATTTTCCAAGGGTTGCTGAACTGAACAAAAATTCTTGCAGGAATGTGCTTGGCAAGTTGAACACCAGGGTGGGTCCAAATGAACCTCTCTTCTTCCTGAGATAACCTGCATCCACATGTTTTTCTAACTCTGGTGAGTAGCAGCTGGAATGTCAGGAGCTTCTATCTCAGGGAGGCTGAGCTGGAAGCTACACTGATCTGGTGTCCAGAATCTGGGCACACTGTCCTGGGCTTCCAGCCATTTGGCCCCTATAGAGAACCCAAGCCTGCAATTTATAATTGATTTCTGGATATCAGTTCATAACACAGGGTGTGGTTTCCTTATGTTCATGGATGGAAAGTGGAAAACAAATGCCTGGCCAGAAATCCTCCCAGGCCTTTCTCTCAAAAGCCTGCATCTCCCACAAGGCAGCCCTCTTGTAACTTTCAGGATCGCAGACCCCTCTGAGTATCTGGTTGAGGGTCAGTAAAACAAAAACAGGCACCCGATCTGCACACAGTACTCACCCTCCCTTACTCCGGGCCCACCCAGGCCTAGGTGTGGAATTTCTGACTCTGAAAGCCAACTGCCTGGGACAGCTTCACCTGACTTTTCACAGGCCTCTGCAGTTTCCCAGGTCCAGAGCTGAGCTCCCAACCACAGCTCTCCCCATCTCTGTGAACAGAACATGGCTCCTGGCAGTTGTTCAGGCCCAAACTTTGAAACTGTTCTTGACTCCTCCCCTTGCCACTCTGCAGGAGAGCCATCAGCTTATCTTATCAGCTCCACCCTCTGACCACGTGTGACATCTGACTACTTCCCCCACTTGGGTCTCTGCCTCCCATCACCTTGTGCCTTGACCACTGCAACAGGCAGGTGCCCACCAGGCCCACCTCCTGCCTGGACCACTGCAGCAGACTCCTCACAGGCTCCCTGCTCTTATTACACCCCTTCAGTCTGTTCCCATGTAACAGCCAGAGGGGTCAAATGAACACATAAGTCAGGTGATGTTCCTCCTCTGCTTGGTGTTCCTCACTGGTTCCATCTTACTCAGAAAGCTCAAGTCCTCCCGCTGGCTCAAAGACCCTGCATGATCTGCCCTCCCCCATCACCTCTCAGACCTCACCTCTTCCTGTCTCCTTGCTCACCCTGCTCTGCCACTCTCACCTCTTTGCTGCTGAGTCTGGTGGGACTGCTTCTGCCTCAGGGCCTTTGCACCCACTATTTGCTCTGCCTGGAATGCTCTCCCCAGGGGAATCCCCTTGACTGGCTCTCTTACCTTCTTTGCCCAAACATCCCCTTCTCAGAGGCCACCCTACATAAAATCACAACTCTCCCTTTTCCCACCCTCCCTTGCTTTATTCTCACCACTTTTCACTATCATATGTTCTACATATACCTCATGTGTGTTTTTAAATGAGCTCTTACACTAGTATGTATGTAAGCTCTGTAACAGCAAAGATTTTGCCTAGTTGCTCCTGGGTCCCCTTTGGCACATTGTAGGTGCTCAGTAAACGCATGATAAATGAATGAGCTTGGTCTACTCTCCTAGCACCCTGCTGGGAATCCTGTGAGGGAGCCATGAAGATCCATCTCCTGGACTTAACTGCACCCCAGCCATTCTGCCTTTTTCTGGTACCAGCTCTCGAAATTCTCCTTCAGGGAATTGCCCCCACTTCCTCAGTCCTCATGCGGGCTCGGCTCCATCCCTGGCTCCAGGGGTGTGCGTGTGACTAAGGCTGGCCAAGCTGCATGTGCCATCCCCCTGAATGGTTCATGATGGGCCAGGTTTCCCAGAGTGCCAGATCCAAGAGCCTTAATTTGGGGACTTCTGTTGGTACTCTTGGGAGATAGTCTCTTTCTATAAGGATGGCTCACTGCAGCATTAATTCAGGTCTGGTGATGCTACTGGGGCCAGATGGAGAGCTGGGCTGAGGATGAAGCCAACGTGGAGGAAAGCTGAGATTAGGGAGATGCAGAGACAGATGACATCCGGGGATAAAGTTCCTAGATCCAACTGCACCTGAAGCTCAAAATACACTTTGACTTTTTATTTACGAGTCAAGTAAACTTTTGTTTGTTCAGTCCAGTTTGAAGTGGGTTTCTGACTTTTGTCACTGAGTGGTTGTAATTACGTGTTTTTATATCCAACAGACAGAACGTTTCCATGGCATTTTTCAGCCCCTCCAACACCACCAGTCAGCCATGGTGGCATAATCCTCTTCTCCAGAAAACACAGCAATGATAGAAGAACCTGTGGCAGACTTGACAAGTGCCCCTTTAACTTGGCAGGTATCAGCACGCCTGGCTCACAAGCCTGGCAGGGCATGTACCTGTACCGGGCCAGCCTGCCCTGCATGAGCACAGCCACCAGGCCCACTCTGCAGTGCTGGCCAGGAGGTGGCTGGACACTAACCCCACTTTCAGTGCCATGAGAGATTTACATTCCAAAAATTATTTTTAAATATAAAATCTGTTGCAGACAAGCAGCACTCTGGGGCACTGGCTGCACTAAATGAGTGGCCTTATTCATCAGAGTGGGGGGCAAACCTTCGCGTACACATCCTACGTGCCTGGTACTGACGAGATGTTTATGTAGATCGATAAGGTTAAGATATACAGCTCCATTATATAGATGAGTAAACTGAGGCACAGAGAGGTCAAGTAACTTTCCCAAGGCCAGTCGGTGGCTGAGTTGGGATGAAAATACTCCTCTTCACATCTTTGTTGAGAGCATTTTCATTTAAAGATGTCCTGAAAGGCAAAGAGTTCTTCTGAAATGTGAACACTGGCTCCACAGTACTTGCAGTTTTGAGGGGCATACTTGAAATCTAGCAATCCAGTTCTACCTGGCATGGATCCTCAGCAAAATGAGCAGTGGAGAATCAGTGCCCAGTATTCTGGGGTTTGGGGTCTGTCTCCTTAACCCTCAGACACAAGAGCTGCCCTTGTATTGCTCCCATGTCAGCACGGCATGAGACTCACATGTGAGCAAGTCGCTCCCCCTTCCAGTCTCTGTCCTGATTAGGTCAAGAAGAAAGTCTCAGGAAGGTGCTACTTCACCTTTAATGCTTCTCTCAAGATTACCCATTACCCTTCACAACAAAGACAGACCAGCCTCGTGGGGGGGCAGCATCCGGCTGGGATCAAAAACACTGGTGTTTTCAGTATACTTGGTTTCGCTGTGACCTTTTACCCGAGGCAAAGATACTGGTTTTTCATTTACAGCCATGATTTACACCTTCCTTTTAAAATAATACTTATGCTTCTAAAAGTAAGTCCAGTTAAAGAAAAGCTCAAATAATAGAACAAACGGCCCTAGGATTCTGCAAATATTCTCTTGCTCCAGGCAAAGACTGTGTCTAATTCATCTTGGTGTCTCAGAGCCCGTCTGAGCTGCTGAGGCTCACCGAAGGTTTGTCTGCACTGAACTAAACCAGTAAACCCTGGCAGAGCCCACTGGTTTCATGGCTTATCTGACCGAAGGACACATGCAAATTAGACCTCAGCTTCCGTGTGCTTCTCCCCGCTACCCTCCTGGTTAAGCAGGCCAGCCGAGACCCTGCTGGTTGCCAAGGGTCATCTAAACACAGGGATTTTCCCAATCGCTTTGAAAATGTATTGATAACTGAAGCCACTTACAGAACCAATAGGCCCTGGAGCCAGTTCCCCTGGGCATTTATACTTCTGAGTGACAACTTAGGGAGGAGTGTCAGGTGCATATAGGGAAGAAAAAATGAATACACAGCCCCCTCCCCCTGCCCCAACCATGCAATTAGGAAGCAGGACACATGCCTCTTCGGTGCTGTGACCTGTACCAGTTCTCTCAACCCAGGCCCTAATTAGGATCGACAGCTGTTCTCCACCCAGAGACTGGAAGAAAGCCTGGAATGATCTTAGTTGAGAAGTCTCCAGCCTCGAGAACCATCAGAACTGCCGCACGGATGAGCAGAAAATAGCAGATGATAAATTTTTTAGGACCCCCCTCTGTGTGCCAGTTGTAGCAGACTGTGAGATAATGTGCTGGCCTTTTTTGGAACATGCATTATTGATCTGGGTCTGTCTAGTGGTTTATAAAAAGCCCACAATCCCTCTCTGCCCCCTACTACTACCTTCCCATCTCTCACCTCCTGAAAAAAGGCTATGCCTCCTTCAAAAGCCAGTTTGCTGTTAGAGGGGCTTGCAGAAGGGGAGGCTTGCAGACAAGACCCCTGCAAGCCAGTGCAGTGGGGCAAGCTGACAGCTATCATAGAACAGGAGCACTCTAAACCCATCGCATCTACTTCCTGGAATTTATCTCTTAGAAACTTGCTCACATGTGCAAAGATACATGTATAATGACATTCCCGGCAGCAGCGCTTTACAGCAAAAGCTAACACAAGTGGTAGCAATCTAGAAACACTCAACAGCCATCCCAGGAGACTGGTTAAGTGGAGCGGTGATGAAGCCCGTGGGCTTTGGGTTTAAATCTTGTTCAGCCGCATCCTAGCTGTGTGACTTTGCACAAGTAACTTTACTTCCCTGTGCCTCAGCTCTGCATCTGTAAAATGAGATGAATGAATCTTTGTCCTTTAAGGTAGCCATGGTTTGCTCTGCTTTCCTCTCTCCTGTGTCCTTATCACACCCATAGCTCCTTTCTTTCTATCTGCATGGTCTATTGGTTTTATTCGAGTTTCACGGATGCAAACATACAATCAGATTCTGACATGATGCTTAGTGGGATCACGCTGCAGCAAAAACGTGTTGTTCCTAACGTAGGTGCTTAATCGTTCACCTTGGTTCCTGATACCCTCAGTCCTCCTCTTTTCCTTAACCCCCATGCCCAATCCATGTGCACCTCCCGCCCTGGCCCAAGCTTCCATCATTACCTGCCCAGTTACTGCACTGGCCTCCTGGGTCTCCCTGTCTCTGCTCCTACTCTCTGCAATCTAGTTTTCACAGAGCAGCCAGAAGGATCCTGTTGGAACCTAAGTCAGATCACGGCCCTCCCCCGCTGAAGGCCCCTGGACCCATGTCCCTTTCACTAAGAATAAAACTCAAAACCATCACTGTGGTCACAGGTCATAAGGCCACATGACCTGGCACCAGCTGACCCCTGGCCTCATCTCTCTGCACTTACACGCTGGCTCCCTCCAGCCCAGCTCACAGGCCTTCTCTCTGTCCTGACTCACCAAGCTCATTTCTAACTCAGTGTCTTTGTGTCTCCTGTTCTCTCCACCTGAAATGATACTTCCACGGGCCTTGAGCTCCCAGCACAGTGCGCTGCACGGAATAGATGCCTAGTAAATATCTGAATTGCACGAAAGAAAATGCGCAGGGAGACTTGAATTCCTAGGCACAACTATAAACAAGGCTTGAGGGGGAGCCCCACAAGGTAACACCACGGCACTCTGAGATCCAGGTGCTGCAAATGCGCTCTGCAAAATGCAGAAACAAAACTCCCGCCCCTATGGCCATGGTTTGTAGCCTCCCCATGGTTATCGAATGCAGCTCATGCTAAATGCTGCTGGGGAGATAGGTATCATGTATGTCAGATTGTCAATAAAAGCTCTGGGCTTTGATTGCTTCCTGGCTGCAAATTCTTTTTGCACCAATAAGCTCCTGGAGAAAAATCTATTCCTGTGATCATTAATACAAATACCAGTGACTTGGACATATATAAATCATCTTTCCTTGGCAGTTAAGACTGATTCATGTTTTTAATAATGGATCCAAAAAGAGTGTAGATTTATAGCTGGACCTTCACCACAATCTTACATTTGGTTGCAAAGGCTTACCCAGGAAACCTGTACATTTGTTGCCACCAACAATATTCAGTTGTCCTTTGACAATGGATACAGGCTAAAGGCCCACCCTGACTCGATCAATTAGTGGCACTCCCACCTGCTGCCCATGAGAGCCTCCAAGATCTGGCTCCACCCTCTCTCTCACCAGTCTTAGGTTCTATGCTCCTTCGCAGGCTCCAGCCGAATCTCTCTCCTGGGTCCTGCCTCAGGGCCCTGCACATGCTGTTCCCTCTGCTTGAAAGGCTTTTCCCAGCTCTTCAGAAAACACAGTAGTACTGATAAGGGAAATCTAATCTATAGAAGGAAAATGCACAATGCTTGTGTTGTGTCCAAAACAGAAGCCAGATGTGACTACTGAGTACTTGAAAGGTGGCTAGTCCTGTTCACAATGTGCTCTAAGTGTAAAGTACTTGCCAACTTTCAAAATCAATATAAAAAATGTAAACTATCTCACTAATGATTTTTTTTTTTTGAGAGGGCATCTCTCATATTTATCGATCAAATGGTTGTTAACAACAATAAAATTCAGTATAGGGGGGTCAATGCTCAATGTACAATCATTAATCCATCTCAAGCCTAATTCTCGTCAGTCTCCAATCTTCTGAAGCATAACGAACAAGTTCTTACATGGTGAACGAATTCTTACATAGTGAATAAATTCTTACATGGTGAACAGTACAAGGGCAGTCATCACAGAAACTTTCGGTTTTGATCACACATTATGACCTATAAACAATCAGGTCAAATATGAATATTCGTTTGATTTTTGTACTTGATTTATATGTTGATCCCACATTTCTCCCTTTGTTATTATTATTATTTTTATTTTTAATAAAATGCTGAAGTGGTAGGTAGATGCAAGATAAAGGTAGAAAACATAGTTTAGTGCTGTAAGAGGGCAAATGTAGATGATCAGATGATCAGGTCTGTGCCTATGGACTGAGTATTAATCCAGGCTAGACAAGGGCAGCAAGACATCCACGGATGCAGAAGATTTCTCTCAAAACAGGGGGGGTGAGGTTCTGAGCCTCACCTCTGTTGATCCCCAAATTCTCACCTGATGGCCCCCCTGCGACTGTGCCTGTCTTAGGTTGTTCCTCCCTTGAGGAATCTTACCCGTCTCTGGCTAACCAGTCATCTTCCCGGGCCATACAGGGAAATGTAAAGTTGGTAAGTGAGAGAGAAGCCATATTGTTTGAAAAGGTTAGCTTTTTACTTCTTTGCAGATTTATGCCCTGTGGCTTCTATGCCCAGCACTTGTCTTGAGGCATCTCACTAATGATTTTTATATTGATTATATGTTGAGATAATAATTTAGATATACTGGGTTAAACAAAATACATTAATAAAATTTACCTCACCAGTTTAAGTTTAAAAAAAAAACAAAACGTAGTATTGGAAAATTTAAAATACTGATGTGCATTTGTGGCTCACCTTATATTTCTATAGGGCATTGCTAGGTAGGGTTTAAGGTGGAGAAACTCAAGGGGAGAAGACACAAGATAAAGAGAGAGATCCCCCAACGTGAGCTGTATTTATAAGAGGAGTTTGACCCAGGGTAGCAGAAGGTCCAGTTGAGATGGACTTTGGAGGTCTCCCTCTTGGGGCCTCATTTATGGCGTCTCCTTAGGCAAATGAAGAAACCCAAAGCTTAGGCGGCGGAGCCCATGGTAGTGATAGGAGGGCAGGGGAGCAGTCAGGATGGTTTACACAGCGATCCACGGATGTGGCCAGGGGCGGCTTGTGTGCAGAATAAAGGGAAGGTGCTGAGGCCATGAGCTGGTGAAGCCTTTGGACACAGCACCATGAGCCCTTGTCACGCCTGCCATTGGTGTAAATGAACTGAACCTTGGTGAGGACCCCTGCCCTCATCTGCTCGGCCTGGAGCCCAGGCACTGTGAGGGGAGGAGCTCGGGACAAGAGGCGGCCGGGCTCCTCCTGCTGAGGCCCCATCCCTGGGAATTGAATCAGGTCACCAGCAACAGTGTTCACCCTCCCTCGTCCTAGATGTCACGCGAGAGTGGCCGAGCCCACTTGTTGCTGGTAAGATTTGGTGGAGCCGGTGTGCAGACACACATACCCCAGCTGGCTCCTTCTTTTTGTTCAACATCAGCTCAATATCACCCCCTCTGAGAGCCCCTCCCTGATTGCCAGGCCAGCATGGCTCTGACCATCCCCCCACCCCCCAACCCAGATGGCATCTCCTTCAGTTTCACCAGAGCATCTCTCCCTTCCTGACATGAGCTGACCTGTGAACTTGCAGTCATGCTGATTATCCACCTCCTTGACTCTGCAAGAATAGGGACTGTGACTGTCCTGCGTATTACTAAAGTTCCAGGGCCCAGAGTACTGCCTGGCACGCTGCAGCTATTCATTGGGAATTGTATGAAAATAATACATTGCTGTAAACATCTCTTCTCAAGACTTTGGAGAAATCCTGGAAGAGTCCCGTGTTAGGGAAGGATTGCGGGCCCCTGCTCTTGAGGACCAAGTTGTGAATGCACACACGTGGGGCGACTCCGGCGAGTTGGTTTAGATCCAACAGATGTGAACTTCACAGGTCTACACAACCCCCCTGCTCCAGGAGCCTTGGACCCAGCTCAGCGACCCTGGGTAGATGCCGCCCGCTAAGGGGTGCTTACCGAGCTCCACGTCCTGGTCGTCCGTGAGCACCAGGATGATGTTGGGCCGGATGTTCCTGCGGTCCCTCTGAAACCTGCCTTTCAGGCGGTGGTGCGACAGGAGTGCCGGACTTCCATCCAGCAGAGAGAAAACAGCTGCGGAGAGCAAGCACAGCAGGAGACCAGGGGGTCCCATCGTACGTTTCGCTGGTCCCTGCGTCTTTCAGGATGCAGGAGTCTGGAGTTGTGTTCTATGGATTTGCTTCTTCTCTCTCTTCCCTCTCTACTCACAGATCTAAAGGAGGAGGAGAAGAGGTCAATCTTTATGTAAAGGCTGCCCCACTGCTTGGACTCGCATGACCTCTACGATGGCTTCTGGCGCGGGCAAGGGAAGTTTCTTTGATTAGGGGAGCTATAATGGAGCAAAAACCTAACTCGGCCAAGTGAGAGGAAAAGTATTTGCAACTTGCTGGGTCAATAGGCTGGCAGGAGAGCCTTCCAGGACCGCTTCTGCAGGCAGAGTATCTCCCTGGGGCCCGGCAGTGTGCTGGGGGGCAGTTCCAGTCACAAGTCAGATGTCAGCCTGTCTCTGAACCATCCAATGATTCCACAATCTCTCCCACAGAGAGGAAAGGCAGAAGGCCAACTTGGGGAGAGCTGGTTCTGGTTCTGGGACCCGGTGTGGCTCCCAGGCAGCGCGAGACTCAGGGACGGGCCTGGACGAACGGGCAGACACCTTGGGCTGCACGGCTCCTCAAGGGTTCCAACCCCAGCTCCGTCCCTCACCAGCTCGGTCTCCCCAGCAGTAAGCCAGGCAGGGACCTCAGCATCCCCAGGAATGCAGCAGGGAGACGTGGCTGTTGTAAGAACTCAGTCCAATGGGGGGTGTGTGCAGGCCCCCTACCAACAAACCCCAAAGCTGGGCAAGTTTCTCAGATTAGCTCTAAGTTGCAGAATAAACAAATGACAAAAGAGAAAAATGAGGCTGAGAAGCGGAGGGAGAAGAACTGTCACATTCCACTGGACCTCAGTCACCACCCCCACCCAGTACCCCAGGCCAGGTGGGTCACATGCAGAGGTGGGGGAGGGGAGGCGAAGTGGGAACCTCGGCTCAGGCAGCTCCCAGACCTCTGCTCTCGGCTTTGCGGTCATTTCTCTGCTTCCTAGGGAAATGAGCCTTCAGGTCCTTCCAGATATAGACTTCTGGTCTCATTTATTTAAAAGGAGCGAGAGAAAGAGAGAGAGAAAGCAAGCACGCCTGGTGGGAGGAAACCAAGCTTGCTGGTGGGGCTGAGTCACCATCCCTGGGACCCTGAAGGACTATGGGGAACCCCCACTGAAGTCACAGCTCAGGGGACTCACCAAGGGCCCCAGGTCCCCCAAAGGGGTATGTGCTGGCTGCATCATCTCGCCTGGGGACTCCCCACTCCCCCAAATCCCCACCTTCCATTCTCCCCCGGGCAGCTGGAGGGGATTTTCCCAAAATTCCAGTCTGATCAGATGACTCAGCAGGGCCTGGACCAAGGTGAGTCCAGCGAGGTGCTCAGGGAACAAAATTGAAGGGCTGCTCACTCCAGGTGTACAAGTGAGGGTACAAGCCTCGCCTTAGCCCTGTCCTGTCACTCGCCTGCTCAGACCCTCTCCTGGCTTCTCCCAGATCAGGGTATAAAATTCGAACTCCCTGACAAGGCTTGCCTACAACCCTGTGTGGTCCAGCCCCTGCCCACCTCTCTCCTCCTTCCCTTTACTGCTCCCCTCAACTGCTTCTTTCTGTTGCTTAGACAAGCTTGTTCCTGCCCCAGGGCTTTTGCACTTGCTCTCCCTTAAACCCGGAAGAAGTCTTTCCCCAGATTTTGTACAATGGGCCAATGTTTTGGCACAAAGGTCATCTCCTCAGAGATATTTGTCCTGACTGCCCTAAGGTGGTGCCCCCACCTGAAGCACCTTCTACATTTTATAATCAGTTTTATTTCCCTCATAATCCCTTCTATAACCTGCAGTTATCTTATTATTGCCCAGTTCTTCCCACTAGAGGGTCAGTTCCACGTTGTCAGGAAGTGGGTCTGTGTTATTTGTAGCTCGATTCTAGAACCTTGTGCAGTGCCTGGCACATAGTAGGTGTTGAAGACATATTCAGATAGTTAAAGGAGTGGAGATTTTGCTAAGGTCCTCTGCATTCTACAGAATGAGGGCCTGGAGTTTGGCAGGGGTGTACCATAACCTGGGTCTGGAGGCTCAGGGGCCTCTGACCCCAACGCCCTCCCCCGTCATCCTCTGGTCACCAAGGAGGAGTTTTCTGGGTATGGTGTGGTTGGAAAGAGCCCAGGGAAGGGTCCCCTGTCTCCCCTCCTGATCCATTCTCCACCCTGCTCCTCTGTGGCCCAGGAAGCCAACCTGTGTGGGCATGATCTACCCCAATCTTTGACTTCCTGCTGGTTGTGCCTGTGGAGGCCCAGCCAGGAGGGCTGCAGGGCAGAAGGAGGTATAGAACTGGCACATTTACTCTCTGCTCCCTCCCTGGCATACTGAAGCTCCTGGGGCCTTTTTCTCTACATCTGGCCACAGCTCCAGTTGGTAGCCCCTAATTTTCCCCCAGTTCCAGGGGCTCCCCTCCCTCTTCTTACCCCTTCAAGCCCAGGGGTGCTGCTGGCCTCTCTGGCTTGCTAGGTCCTGGGTGCATCATTCCTTATTTGCTCCCTTGACCACACCCTGCCTCTGAAACTAGTGTCTTCAATCAGAGCAGGCTCCATGCAGTGCCTCCCTCCCCAGACACAAACGTCTCCAACAGGATTTCTGTGCAGAGAGTCACATTACCAGGGAAGCTGACGTGGGAGCAAGTTCACAGGACCAGCCTCCTCCCCAATCCGCTCGCCTGCTGGAACACACATCTATCTCTTGAGAGCCAGATCTGCTGTGGCAACTGTGTACTGGGCACCGCTTTGCCCTGGCAGGTGATCGTTAAGACATGGGTTTTGGAGTTTTTGGGTGACCATGGGCAAGTAACTTAACACCTCTGTGCCTCAGTTTCTTCATCTATACAATGGGTGTGAAGGATTCAACAAATTAATACATTGTGCTGAGACTCAAGCCCGGCATGTGGAATTAACCAGAACGTATTATTCACAGTGTAAACCATGATCAGGTTACATCTGGGTCCTGCAAATTCCCACAGCAACCTTCTCACACAGGTACTGGGATCCCCACTACAGAGTTGAGAACAACTGAGGCTACACTGCCGCCCTCAGACCACTGAGAGAGGAGACAGCAGAGCCAGAATTTGCCCCCTGCCTGCTCTGACTGCTCGGCACAGGCCCCTCACTCTGAGCACACGTTTCCCTGCTTCTCCCATTCCAGTGCCACAGTCCCCATTTCTGCTATCGGCACACCCCTTCCAGTACCATTTGTTTTACACACTTCTTGAAATGGCTTCGTTTTAAAATAAAAACACACACATGAGTTTCTTAAAAGGGAAACACTCTATCCAAGGATAAATAAGAAATCGGCACCCCTTCCTGTAGAGCCAACCACCCAGAGAGCAGCACAAGGTCAGCCTAACAGCTTCTAGTTCATGGAAAAGCCTCTAAGCGGAGCCCGCGCTCACCTGCTCTCCCACTTGCATGCTCTTTTTCACAGTAAATTAGCAGGTGTTGCAAGGAGTCAAAGCACATTAGCACCATCTTGAGACCTTCTGCTGGAGGTGATGGGAGGCTGGGAGAGGGCTGGAAAGGAGACACATTCTAGCCATGTCACTGGTCCCTGAGTTACCCCCAAATCATGAGGTGGTCCTCAAATCACATTACTTATCAATCCGCGTCCCCCCTTGGGGGACCCTGGCATGCACTTGAACTGACATGCCAACCAGTCCACTAAATGCACATTACTGTTCCTTCGCACAGACATCAAGTGATAACACATTGAATTTTCAAGGGATGCCCTACGAACAGCAACTCACGCACAGCAGCAACAGTAGCAAGTCCTTCTTGAGAGCTCCAGCCCCAGCTCCAAGCATTGACACACATCAACTTGTTTAATCTGCATAGCCACCTGCATATGCCCATTTTATGGATGAGGAAGCAGAGGCACGGAGAGTTAAAAGCACCTTCCCTTGATCATATGGGTAAATAAGTGGCAGAGACAGAGGTCAAACCCAGCCCGGCTCATGACAGCCTGCTCAACCAGAAGCAGAAACTGCTGGGCAAGTTCCTAAGAGTTTCCCAGCCTCAGCTTCCGCATTTACCAAAGGGAGCAGCAGGTGGCAAGGTGCCGCCTGAGGACCTTTTTGGCTCTGAGCCTGTGAGGCAGAGGTATGGGGGGGCTAGGAGCTGCAGCCTGTACTGGGGGCCCTGGGCAGACGGTAGCTGGAGCAGGAGGGCATGGTCTGCTGGACTCTCCCGGGCTCCCCACCCGACTCCCAGGCAGCTAGAACCTACCATCCACGATGCTTCTTCTCTGGATGGAAGTCAAAGCTCCTCAACCAGAGACTGGAGAAATACAGGGGCTAATGATTTCATCAGATCAAGTCATCAGTAGGTTGATTTTTGATGAATTCCCCCTGGCTCCAATTTCCCTTTCCCCTGGCCTTGTGCCAGCCTCTCCCCTGATGCCAAAGAAATCAATTAAAAATGGCACAAGGGATTTTGCCTCCATTATTCTCCTTCTTGGAAAAGATTCAAAGTGGCTGAACTGAGAGATTATCTGGTGAATCCATGCAGCACCAGCTGACTGGCGTTCCATCCATCCCGTGGACACGGCCTCTTGTTGCCACCAGCTCATTACAAGGCCCCTCCTTCTCCTCCTCCCATCTGTGTCTTCTCACAGACCTTGGCAAAGGCATTCCAGCCCAGGAAGACATCTGTGCAAACGCCTAATGTCCCAAGTGTTCAGAAACACCGCTCCTACCTCTGGATTCATCTGTCAATCTGCAGAGGAGCAGGTCTCACAGTGACTGGAGACCCCGAACCTTGCACACCACAGCTTTGGGGGAACTCTGAGGACCTCAGCCAGGCCGATCTGGAAAGACTCAGATGGCAGTTTTCCTCTGAGGATCCCCAAATCCAACAACAGTAGCCAAGAGGAGTTTGGGGTCCATCTGGTAGCTGAGGGGGTGGGAAAAAAGATGAGGCCAGAGGCAGAACAAGGCACTGATCAGACATCAACCAGACAAAGAGAAAACTCCCAGGGAGGTGGGCAGAAAGGAAATGGTGAGGCCTGCTGGGCTCAGAGCCCATGCAACAGACTGGGGTACCCCCTTAGGTGATCCAGAGAGCACGACCACTATACCTTCCTTCGCTGACTTTACAGATATTTCTGCAGGGCCTGTTGTGTGTGAGGCCCAGTGTTCCGTTAGGTGGTAGGATAATCCTGCCTGGATTGTAACGGCTTCCTAACTGCTTTCTGATTTCTACCCACAAACCCCTTCCAGCCAGGAGCCAGGAAAAAGTAAGAGGCTGTCTTCCTTTAATGAAAGGCCTTCAAGGGCTCCCATCTTATGCTGAATAAAACCCCCAAGCCCTGCAAAAGGGCCTTAAGATCCTATGGTTTGCCTACCCCTCTGACCCCATCACCTTCCCCACCCACCTTAGACCCACTCAGCTCCAGCCCTGTGGCCTCTGTGCTGTCCCTCACACATGCCAGGCATATCCCGACCTTTGCACTTGCTGTGGCCTCTGGAGCCTTCATCCAGAGAGCTCCAGGGCCCCTTCCCCACCTCCTTGGGGCCTTTGCTCAAATTTCGCCTTTGCAGATGACAATCAGAATCTCTTCCCTCCCTAGTAGCATGTCCACTTCTGACTAGAGGTTTTCTTTCTTTGTCGGTCTCACCCAGTAGGATGTCAGCAACCTGAGGGCAACTTTGTTCACATCTGTATCCCAACACCTAAGACTGTGTGCTTGGGACATAGCAGGCATTCCAGATATTTACTGACTTAACAAAGACCTCTCTCTCTCTCTCTCTCCTGGAGACAGTACTCGTGTTGGGATGGGGGTACTGCCACTCCATTATTTTGATTGAATGCTGTTTGAATGTAAGGTGGAACATGTGACCCACGCGGACCCAGTGAGCACATTCCATCTCCCTGACTCTAGTGATTGGCCCAGAGACAGACATGTGACCCAGGCTTGGCCAATGAGAGGGAGAGAGGAATTTGTAGGGTGGGGCGCTCAGTGCTGTGACGGTATGAGCCGAACCCTGCCACCAACTGGAGCCAGAGAGATTCTGGTGACAGCAGGCTGAACGAAGTTGCACCTTGTAGACAGTTACAGGTGCAAACAAGTGCTTTCTGTGGCTTAAGCTAATCTGAATTGGGGCTGCCATTTTCAACAGGAAGCACCCAGACTACCACAATAAACACCCTAAAAGAAGTGATAAGGAATAACTAAAATTTATAGTGTGCTTATCACAGGCCCTGGCCAATTCTAAACACTTGTCCTGTGTTAAAGCATTTCATCATTATCTCATCATTCTGAGTTATGACGATCTGTTTGCGGATGACAAAGCTGAGGCATTAAGAGTTTCAAGGACTTGCCCAGGTCACGCTGCTTGGGTGCTGAATATTGTCTCCTGACCTACCCCTCTCCATCTTCTCTTTGTACTTTCCTGTGTCCCGGAGGTTCACTTGGACAGACCGCATCAATGAGGTCTCTGCTCTCTGGCCCCTGGTAAGGTTTGGCCAAGTGGGCCACCACCAGGGGGCACAGAAGGCAGGAGGAGAAAGAGGCCTGAGAACTTTCCAGACACCCTTCATGTCCAGTTACTGGGAACTGACCGCATTCCTCTACTGCTTTATTAATGGCGACAGCTCCTGTGGGTAGTTCTAGCAAATGCTTCTAGAGATCTGTATTATTCATTTTCTTACACTTTTCTCATACCTTTGTTAGAGGGCACCATCTGTTTCCTGCAGGGCCCTGGACTAATGAAGCAAGCAGACCACATGGCTGAGATTTGCACTCAGACATTCTGACCCCAGAGCCCTCTCCTGACTCGTAGGTTCACTCGGAAACTGTCAAATGATAGAAGAGGCTCTGGTTAAGGGCACTGTACAACCAGGAAGGAGGAGGAAGTTGCTGGCCTGGGGGCAGTCAGGAAGGGCTGCCTGGAGAAGTCCTTACAGAACAAAGTTTGTAAGAAACCACAAGATTTGGGTAGACCACGAAGAAGAGGGTAGAGGACAGGTGCGTCAGGCAGGGGAAACAGCTTGATCAAACAGCACAGTGGGAGAGGTAGAAACGTGTGGTCCCAAACCTCATAGGCCCAGAATTTGTCTAGACAGGATGACACAAGCACATCTGTTTAAACTTACACTCCCCTGGTGGCTCTCCTTTTTCTTGGCTGCAGGCTTTTTCCAGCCTTCTTTCCCCGTCTCCAGGGCTGTCAAAGACAAGACAGGAGCTCCCGTCACGTATGGGCCACAAACTGTCTACCCTGCCCAGATACAGGCATCTGGTGACTCTCCGTGCCTGTTCTTGGAATTCCAGCTGGAGGCAGAGATCCAAGCTAGCTCTCAAGAGCAGACTGGGACAACAGAAGGGTCCTTCAGAGGGAGGAGGGAAAGGTCAGGTTTCAGGACAAGGGCTCAGGATCTGGAAAGGAAATGAGGCCATAAGAGAGGGCTTAAGAACCCAGTTGCCTGCTTAACTATTCAAGCAACAAGAAATTCTTGAAGGTTCTGTGTGCCAGGCACAGTTCTTGGCACTGTAGAGAAAGCAGTGGGAAAAAAAGCCCTTGTCTTCAGGGAGCTGACATTATGAGACAACATATCAAAAGTTGGGAGTTAAAGAACTCCAGTTCAAGGTGAAAAGGGTCAGGAAACAGGATTGGAAGTAATGGCAAACCACAGGCGAACTCTCAAAATGGGGCCATGGATTGATTACAGTTAGAGCTCAAAGAAAGTTTAGAAACAATATATTCGAATCTTGGGAAACTGAGCATCATCATGTTTTGAATGTCGAGTGAGTCGGTCTTTGAGAGGACATATAATTCACACGCTCAAATATCTGAGCACCTATGTGCCCCGTACTATTTCATGATCAGTGGGGAAAAAAAAAAGCAGACAGACATAAATCTTCACTTTGGTGGAGCTGACACAAAGAGTGGAGAAAGGCAAGCAGACAGACGGATAAGGGCTGGGGGAAATGTAGTAGCCAACAGGCTAGAGAAGGGGTGCACATGGGATCTGGGGCCAGACTGCCTGCGTCTGAATCTTGGCTCCACTACTTACAAGCTGTTGGGCAAGTAACTTGACCTCTTGCGGCCTCAGTGTCTTTACCTGTAAAGTGGAGGCAATAGCACTTAAGGAGCTATGAGGATGAAATGGCTTAATGCCCATGGAGCCCTTTAAGCAGAGCTGTATGTATACAGTAAGTGCCCAAGAAACGTTGGCTAGTGTTATTTGCCGGGTTTGAGCCACCCAACCTTCTGTACCA
The DNA here is from genome assembly GCF_040802235.1 of Manis javanica. Taxonomy (NCBI): domain Eukaryota; kingdom Metazoa; phylum Chordata; class Mammalia; order Pholidota; family Manidae; genus Manis; species Manis javanica. Next base: position 11,851,787 of record NC_133160.1, on the reverse strand, counting down.
GTGCCCGGTTCTCATTTGGGGATCCTCTTCTTCCTGCTCTTTGGCCCATAAGGTTCAAATTAGGCCCCAGCTTCAGAGCTAAGGCTAGGCCACAGGATCCAGACCTGAGCCAATCAGAGCCTTCCGATACTGCCGCAGTGATTGGCCAATCAGAGTACTCCAGGCGCTTTGGCCTGGTTGGGAAGAAGTGCCGACTCTTCCCAGGCGGCCAAGTCATTCCATGTCCTTCCACCATGAGGATAAGAGAAGATGCTGACGCTTTCTTGTCTCCCATGCAGTTGGAGTGAAAAAAGCAGAGCTGAGAAATAGAACCTTCTTGGGTTTTGACATTTGAGACCTAGATCCAGCTAAGCCTGAGAAGGAAGATTTATCTTGGGGTTCTTTGTTTTAGGCACCAAGAGAGTCTTCCATGCCCTTCTACTACTTTGAGATATTTTCTTTTTCCTGTTTGGTCAGTTTTCTCATACTTAGACTCTTCAGGAACATGAATCAAATTCTCTTTTTTCCTGAGGTCACTATGAGTTGCTCTCTCTGCCACCTGCAATCAAATGAGCCCAAATGACAGAGCAATCTGAAGGCAGTGTTGACTCAGGTGGCTTCCCAGCCACCTCCTGCCTCCATGTATAAAGACCTGACGGCACCGCTTGCTGGCCCACGGCCTGGGTCTGTGCCCAACTCCCTGCTTTATCGCAGGCAAACTTTCCTCATCCTTATTTGTCCACTGATAAGAAAAAGGTGGTTCAGAAAAGCAGAAGGAACGTGGGTGTGGGAGTCATGAATTCTGGTCCTGATTTGGCCTCTGTTTCCTAGTCTGCCAGGAAAAACAGACTGTTCCCAGGGCACAGCCTTGAAGTTTGGGATGGGCAGGTCTGGCCAGTGGGGAGAGCGCCTTTTCCGGGCCTCCCTCTCTGCAGCCGACCTCCCTCTGCTACTCCCTTCCTCAGTCTGAGGTTTGCCTCTTCAGGGCGCTCATCACACCTGTGATTCCTTTTTGCACTCTTCTGTTCAGGATTTTGCGGGGGGTCGCTTTTCCCACTGGAGGCTCACGTGGGTAGGGCTGTCTCTTTCTAATGCCATAGCCTCAGCCACTGGCACAGCCTGGGTGTTAATCTTTCCGGTTAGTCAACAAATATTTACTGAGCACCTAATATGCACCTGGCCTTATTCTAAGTGCTGGGGATCCAGAAATTAACAATCTTTCATGGATCAGACTCCAAAATAAATTATAGGCACATGAGGTAGTGTGGCTAAAATGAAAGTTCCCATGGCCAGGATTCTCACCTGGTCCTGGTTGGCTAGCTCACTACACACGTGTGGGCTATATGTTGCTATTGACTCAAGAGCTCCACCCAGTGCTCTGGGCCACACGGTGGCATAGCTGCAAGGCTGCAGGAGAGCAGAGGCTGGAGTGGTGACAGCACTGACGGCAGAGGCCCAGAGGACGGCTGTGCGGGCAGAGAAGCCCAGAGACAGAGACCAGCTTGCTGCATGCAGGCTTGCTCTAAGTGGATGGGATTGTAGTGATCTGTCACAGTGGGAATAAAGTTGGGTATAACCCTTTCACCCCAAAAACATTTTACCATAATTTCTTTGGTCACACTGAATCCACAGTGAACTTGCCCAGGGCTAAAACCCATTAGCAAGACAGGTGGTAAGTTCTAAGATGAAGCCAGATTGGGAGTTTGGAAGTGATGGTGGGGGGGAAGGCTGCATCTTTAAATAGGAGGGGTCAGCAAAGGCCCCTCTGAGAGATGACACTCAGGCAGAGTCCTCAAGGAGGTGGAGGAAGGCCTTGTGGATATTTAGAGGAACAGTGTTCCAGGTGTAGGGAAAAGGCATGTGTAAATGTCCTGAGGTAGGAATGTGCTGGGGGTGTTTGAGGAACATAAACTGGGCAAATATGGCTGGAGTGGAGATGAGGGAGAGGAAGACTCATGTTTGAAGTGAGAAGGGAACCTGGAGAGTTCTCACCCAGGAATGCAGAGATCAGATATAGGTTTTAACAGCATCTTTTCTGGCTGCGTGTGGATGACAGACTGTAGGCCAGGAGGGGAATGCAGGGAAGCCAGTGAGACAACTGCCATGGACAGCACTTGGCCCAGGGTGGGGCAGTGAAGAGGTAGGAAGTGACATTCTGGATACTGTTGAATGAATGAATGAATGAACAAATGGATGAAGACTGGCACCTGTCAGGTGCTCCAATTTTTATTTCCACGTAACAATTTACACCCAGACTTTGTAGTGGAAGAAAATCTTTTTATGCGCAGGGGCTCACGAGCAGGAATTCAGACAGGAGAGCAGGAATAGCTGGTCTCTGTTTTACAATGTCTGAGGCCACAACGGAAAGACTCAAGAGCCGGGGACTCCAATCATCTGGTGGCTGCTGCTGGCAGTCGGCCAGGACCTCAGGGGGCCTCTCCCAGCAGCCTGGGTGTCCTTACAGCCTGGTGGCCTCAGGGTGTGGGGTCTGAATTCTTATGTGGCACTCCAAAAGCGAGTGTCCAGGCAGTGGGCAGCACTGCCTCACTTTTTCTGACTGAACCTCATCTTCCCTGCTGTCCCCTAGGGTCACTTCCACCATATTCTATTGGTTACCAGCGATTCATAAGCCTGGCCAGATTCAAGCAGAGGGGACATGTAGCCCCACCTCTTAATGGAGGGGTGTCAAGCTCACACTGGAGATGAGCATGTGGGGTACCTTGTGGCCATCTGGGAAAACATGGTGGGCCCTGAGAAGTCATGGAGGCCTGGGCTTGGCAGGGGGTGAGCATGCGAGGGCCTCTCCCCAGCACACATCACCGCTTTAGGAAGTGGAACTTGATCTGAGTCAGACTCAGCCTGTCTGGCTTGCTGAGCTTTGGAGTTTGTGCCCACGCCCATTTCAAAGATCCCTGAGCTGCAGGAAGCCCTGAGGCGACCTGCAGGCTCCTGACCTCACTCCTCCTTCCCATATGACCCAAAGGGGTTAAATCAGTGGTGTCGGGTCCAGAGGGTTCTGAAGGGCAAAGAGGCAAAGAAAAGTCTGCCCAGAAAATCTGCAGCAGTCACCTCTCCTCTTTGCTCGGAGGACAGAGCTTCCCCAGTTGTATCTGCATTGAAAACATTTCTTTATTACGGCTTAAAAAAGCCTTCCCCCTACTTGTTACACAAAAAGGAAGCCACCAAGTAAACGCAGAAACCTAGAGACGTTTGGGATCTGATTTGGGGGACTGGCCTGACTTCCCCCAGTCCTTCTCTGCTGCTACTGTGAGAAGTGACATCCTCAGGCTCTGCCCTTGGGCCCTATGAGCTGAGCTTGGGGGTGTGGAAGCTGCCCGGGAGGGGAGGCTGCTGTCCGGTCAGGTGGTGGCTTGTCTGTCTGGGAGGTGGGAGGAGGCTTGAATTGGGGGTGCCAGGCCAGGGCTGCAGGGCCAGGTTGCTAACAATGCCTGGCTGGGCAGGAGAGCTGCAGACAGCTCCCAACCTGCCAGAACTCAGTCTGAGACAACGCAGCTTTTCTGCCTGGCCCAGAGTCAACCACTGGAGTTCTACAGACAGCTGGCAAGATGGCAGCTTCCAGGACAGGGGCTCCAAAAGGGGTGACATGACCAACCTTCACTTGGACACTCCTGAATGTCAGGGCCTCGTTAGTACTGCCTGTCACCTGCACTCTTGTTTGTACCTCATTTATCTCTTGGTTCAGTCCCTTTCTTATTTCAGTAAATTTATTTACAAAGGAAGGTTTCACCTTCCATAAGGAACTAGCACCACTGGCGCTAAACCAGAGTTTCTCAGCCTGGGTACTACTGATATCTGGAGCCGGGTCATTCTCTGGGGGCCGGGGGGTAGGCCGGGGGCTGTCCTGGGCACTGTAGGAAGTTTACCAGCATCCCTGGCCTCTACCTGTTGGATGCAAGTAGCAATCTCCCCCCATTGTGACAATGAAAATTGTCTTCAGACATTGCCAAACATCCCCTGGGGTGAAAAACTGCCCTACGTGAGACTCCCTGTCATACATGGAGAGCAACACAAAGAGGCAAATGCAGTGCCCTTGCCGTTAAATTTTGTGGGCCTAGGGCACTCAACTTTTTCTTATAGGGGAGCAGGCCTCCTGAAAAACCACAGAGGAGGGGTTAATGGGTCTCTCTCCCTAATGACTCAGAAAGCTCAAAGAGAGCACAGTGAGATTTAATGTCATTTATAGCCTGTGCATGGACCCCTAAAATGAGGGTCACTGGGTCCTGTCCACCAGGAACCATACCTCAATCCAGTCAGTGGGGCTGGCCCAAGGCCTGGGCTCACCAAAAGTTGGGATGTTGCCATCTTTGGAGAGAGACACCTGTCTGCAATGGCCATTGTCCAAAGTGCGGACAAACTCAAATGCCTCTAGTGGCCAGGCAGGGGCCAGGAGAACTAAGTGATGTGGCCTGGATTTAGAGGAGACCAGGAAGCATGGGGACGAGACCACCATGGAGATGCCATTTCCAAAGTGAAAACATTCGATACATTTTCAATATTGAACAGGCCAAAACAAAGCCCCTCTGGAGCTTAGCTGGGGGCCTATTTGCAAGCCTTCAAAGCTGTCTGATCTATTCTGAGCACCTATTATGTGCCAGTGCCATGTGGGATGCTGGGAAACAGCAGTGGACAGGAGGCAGGCCAGGTCTCTATTCTCAAGGAGCTAACATTCTGGTAGAGAAGAAATAATTAATGAAAACGAATTTCAGATTGTCCTAACAGCTTTGAAGGAAAACTGTTAGGGTGACAGGATAGAGAATAAATCAGGGGAGGCCTCTAGGAGGAAGTGATGCTTGCGTTGAGACCAGAAGGTGATAAAAAGCCAGTCATGGACAAAAACGCTTTCTAAGCAAAGGAAAAAGCAAGTGCAAAAGTCCTGTGGTGGGAATGAACTTGATCAGTTTGAAGATATGAATAAACACCAGGGAGCAGGAGAGGCAGCCTGGCCCAGAGGAGGCTGGAAATCACCTTTCCCCAGCCCACACCTTCCAGGCAGGCCACACCTGCTGTCATTCCCAGTGTTCAGGGGAAACAGGAATCAGATACAGAAATTCCCACCTCTGTTCTTTGTTCTTTTGTCTTAGTTGTGGACAAAAGCTCCCCTGGCAGCAAGTTACAAAGTTATTTCTGCAAAAGGCCTTTGGCCAAAAGCAATAAAGTTGGACCTGAACAAAGTCATTATTTACACCTAATTGTGGGCTGGTTCTCAGTTGTAGACTGCCTGGGCCAGGACCTTGCCCCCCATTTTTTAACCTAGTTTTCTTTGCACTGTTTACCCCCACAGAACATGAATTTATGTTTCCAGAGATTGTTTCCTTCAACAACACAGAGAGGATAAAGGGCTATTCTGACTGCCCAGTATTAATAATCCGATCATTTCTTCCGTCTCCACCCGATCCACAGCCATGCCCACCATCCTCACCCATCATGCCCCTGCTATTAGCAGGTAAGCATCTCATTAGATGACCTTGGAAAGAGCCTGATGCTTACAATTACTTGGGAAGCTTGTACTCTCAGCAGAGGAGGGAGTCTGAAGCAACTTTTACCAAATAACCCCCTAAATTTAGAGATGAGAGAATTTGAAATGGCAGGTCCATTCCGAACCCTGGCATGCTGTGCAACCTAATTAGCAGCTGGAAACAGATTGTCAAGAGGAGGAGAGTCGTGGGTCAGGGGTGCTCTGTGAGCCTGAATCAGTTTCTCTGCCTGGCAGTATCACCATCTCTGGGGACTCACTGGGTGTCACCAGGTGTACTGTGTTTGTACAGAGGCTGGAAGGGAGAGCTGGCTGCCAGTGTCTGAGGTAGGGTGGTGTCTAGGGAAGCGATGGCACATTCCCTGTGCCGGCTGTTCCTTCACTACCATGCATGCTCTCTCTTCCAGGAGCCAGCTCAAATCACCCCCAGCTTCAGAGTGGGGATGATGAAGCATGGCAGGGATTCTGGGAGATGGCTTTGCCCCATAAAGGGAAGAGGGCTCCAGACCTCCCACAGTGCCTGACTCTGGGACCCCTGACCTGGAAATGCTGCCACACAGATTTGGGTATTCTGCTTATATCAGACTTTAAAAAAATGTACTCATTCATCTATCCTCTATTCATTCATTCATTCATTCATTCATTCATTCATTCATTCATTCATTCAAAACTGGTCATCCTGGCAGAGCCACTTACTCAGGAGCTATGTAGAGGTTTCTAACATTTTTTCCTGTCCAGCATCTGGCTCCCTTCTTTTGACAACAGCTCCCCAATTTCCTTTTGAGGATTCTCTCCCCCTGCCAAGATGCCCCACCTTCTCTTGCCATGTGACCAAAGGTGGCCAATCAGACTCACCTGGACTCAGAGTGGTAAGGGCAGGACGACAAGGCAGGGGTGCATTTGTCCCACTGGACCCCTCCTGTAAGAGGCTGCCAGCAACTCCGGCTCTAAGGTCCCTAGAACTTTCAAAGCTAAAGCCTTAAGAAGGCCTGGCAGCTTTCATTTTTACACTCTTAGAAGTCAGGCAACCCTGAGGCCACCATACTGTGAGGCATCACAGGCAGCAGTGGGAAGAGGCCTCGTGGAGAAAGGATTCAGTCGATGGTCCCAGATGAATTTCCATCTGGTGACCAGCACCAGCTGCCAGTCATTTGTGGGGAGCCAGTTGGGCCCTTCCAGCCGATATCACCTGGCTACCCACCATTAGAAATAAGCTCTGTTGCTTTAAGCCACTGAGTTGTGGGTGATCTGTTAAATAGCAGACACACTACCAAAGAACCTGAATGACACTGATTAGAGTCCACTCCTCCAACTGGAATATCACAAATGATCTCTGATGAGTCAATTTTTGGTCTCTTGGGGCCAACGGTTTTCAGCAGATGAACACTTAGAGGAGAGCCTCATTCATTCTTCCAATCACTGTTTCAAACAGCCAGTAAGCTGAGCATTGATGTTGCAAAGATGCACAGGATGAAGGAGCTCCTACAGTGTGGGCATCACACGGTGTCTTGGTTTCTCAATTATAAAATGAAGATAATGGGTCCTGTTTAAAAGGGTTATTGTGATCACTAAATGTTTGGCAACAAGTACCCAATTGATACTAGACTTTATTTATTTTTATGTGTTTTTTTAAAATTTTGGCATTATTAATATACAATCACATGAACAACATTGTGGTTACTAGATTCCCCTCATTATCAAGTCCCCACCACATATGGCATTAGACTTTATTTTTATTTTAAACAAAGTTATAATGCATTGTCCCCAGAAGTGTGGCTATATGATATGAACAAACTGTTGTAGGAAGGGACAAACTCAGATGCCCCCGTGGGTCAGGCAGTTGACATAAATGAGTGAAGTGAGCCCAGGATAAGAAAACCCACACATTCCTTTCTCTCCAGCTCTCGTTTTACCACTTCTGATGGAGGTGTAAGAACAGAAAAATATTGCTTCGCTGTGAGAAGAGCAGCAGGGCAAGGGCAATGATAAATGGCAAATGAACTTGGTAGCGCCCTCAGGCATTAGGGAATGGGAGGGACTGTGGCAAAGTGGAGAGCACATGATCAGCGTCAATGGGAACCCAGAGTGGCCAGATACGGCCTGCGGCTTCCTATTTTTCAGAAGCTGGAGACTTTAATTTTAAAGTCTCACAATTAAAAAAAATCCATCAACTTTTAAAAATGTTCAAAACAGTGTGTAGGTCAAACAAAACATTTCTGTGAGCTGAATACAGTACCCAGTTAGCCAGCCGGTGATGTCCTGTTCTAATAGGACGACAAAGCATGCAGAGACCTCTTTGGGCCTCACTTTCCTGGCTCTAAAATGGGGATTCGGATATCCTTGTGCTATAGAGTGAATGCTTGGGTTCCCCCCAAATTCATATGTTGAAACCTAGTCCTCATTGTGATGTATGTGGAGGTGGGGCCTGAGGAGGTGAGTAGGTCATGGGGATGAAGCCCCAATAAATGGGATTAGTGCCCTTATAAAAGAGGCCCCAGAGAATTCCTCTGCTCCTCTGCCATGGGAAGACACAAGAAGATGTCGTCTATAAATCAGAAAGTGGGCTCTCAAACCAGACACTCTGTCACAACTTGATCTTGGACTTCTCAGTGCCCAGAGAAATAAATGCCTGCTGTTTATGACATTCCAGACTATGACATCCTGTTACGGCAGCCCGACATCCAGCATCAGAGCTACAGCATGTTCACTGAGCAAGCACTTGAGTCCTGCCTGGCGTGCAGACAGTGCTCAGTAAACGTGAGCTTTCAGGATGTGGGTTGGGGAGAGAAGGCGAGCAGCAGGTCTCCCAAGCTGTGACAGCTCCTTTCAAAAGGGGATAACCGGGAGTCGGGGGAGAGTTGTCTTTCTAAGGGCATGCAGATCTGTGACCCGAGAGCCCTCATTAGGATGTCATGCCACTGATCTTACAGATTAACTTTCACATCTCAAGTGCCCTGAGACTAGAGAAGCATTCTGGCAGCCCTGCAGCAGGGCCTCACATCCCTGCTGCAGCCTGAGGGGGAGGACCACTCCTCTGCGAGTGACGTTAGCAGAAAACCCAGCTCCAGCGCCCAGCTGGGGGCCAGGAGGGCCCAGGGACCAGTGAGTGTGTGAAAGCAACCCTCTCCACTCCCACCTCTGTTTTCTGCAAATGCCAAACTGGTTTTGACCCCTGTGCCTGGAGCAGTCACCTTTAAGCAGGGACCCCAAACACTAGATTCGGAGCCACCACAGTAGATCTCCACGCCTCTTTCCTAAATTCTTTCATGCAAAAAAAAGTGTCCTGGGTACTCAGAGTGTCAGGCCTTGTTCTGGGGGCTGGGATACAGTGAACAAGACAGACCGAGTCCCTGCAGCCATGGGGCTTACTTTCTAGCCAGAGGAGAGAGGCCAGAGGCCAGAAAGAAAGTAAACTGAAATAATTCCAGAGAGAGGTAAGTGTTACAAACATAAAACAGGTGTCATTCTAGGCATTCTGGCCTTCTAAGGATGTAACATTTGAGCTAGACCTGCAGGATCAGAAGGAGCCAGACTTAATGATGCAATGAAGAAAGAGCAGTCCTGGCAGAGGAAGAGGCCAGTGCAAAGGCCCCGACATTGGAACAAGATTTGATGCAGCCGAGGAATAGAGAACAGGCCAGTGTGACTGAGTATAATAAGCTTAGTGGAATGTGGAGTCACGTGGAGGCAGGGGCCATGTGGTGCAGGGCAAGGTAGCATATGCAAGGAGTCTGGACTTGGCTAAAGGTGCAATGGGCTGAAGGCAGGCTTTTCTTAGAGGAGCTGCATGACTTAGGAGCCTTTTTAAGACTTTGCAGAAATGCCCAGCAGAAGGCATCCCATCCAGCACCTTCTCTCCCTGCTCCAGTAGTCTTAAACTTCAGCGGTACACTGGAATCACCTGGCAGCTGTGAAATATCCTGATGCTAGGTCCCCACCGCTTGGGCACTTATTTCATTGGTCTGGGTATGGCTTGAGCACTGGGATTTTTAAGAGTTCTTCTGGGGATTGTTGGAAACTCTTGCTCGAATCTCCCCAGGCATATAGGAAGCTCAGGGCAGGCTCGGGGCTCTGCCCTACAGCTGGTCCCTGAGCTTTGCTCTTTTCCTGAGTTGGCCTTACTAAGGCCTAGAAGAGGAAGTGGGTGTGGTAGGGTGGGGAGTGGGGCCTGTTGTAGCTCATCAGTTCAGGAAACCTCAGAATTGAGCTCTAAGTCTAGTTGTGCTTCCACTTGCTGCCATCTCTCTGGGATGGACTTTGCTCATCAGTAGGGTAGACACAGCAGCCTTTCTTATGGGTAGAGTGGCTGAAAAGCCCAACAGGATGCCAGGTGCAAAAGCACACTGAAAAACTAAAAATAACTGCCACAGCCACCATGGAAAACAGTATGGAGGTTCCTTAAAACTTAAAAATAGAACTACCATATGATCCAGCAATTCCACTTCTGAGTGATTATCTGAAGAAAATAAAATCACCATCTCTAAGACATCCCGCACCCCTATGCTCACTGTATTTACGGTAGCTGAGACATGGAAACCGTCTAAGCGCCCACTGATGAATGAACGGATAAAGAAATGTATGTAATACAAGGGAATATCAGTCAGCCATAAAAAGAAGGAAATCCTGCCCTTTTGTGACAACATGGGTGGACTTTTAGGGCATCATACTAAGTGAAAATGATTTAGGAAGACAAATACTATATGGTCTCACTTGGATGTTGAATCTAAAAAATCCCCCAAAACCATGAACCCACATATACAGAGAACAGACTGGTGGTTGTCAAAGGAGGAGGGTGAGGCGGGTGAGCCAGATGGATGAAGGGGGTCAAAAGGTACAAACTTCCAGTTTTAAGATACCTGGGAATGTAATGTGCAGCATGATGACTATAGTTAATAAAATATTGCATATTTTAAAGTTGCTATGAGACTAGGTCTTAAAACTTATCAGAAGAAAAAAATTTGTAAATATGTGTGGTGATGGATATTAACTGAGATGATTTTGCAATATGTACATGTATTAAATCATTCTACTGCATACCTAAAACTAATACAATGTTATATGTCAATTAGATCTCGATTTAAAAGAACTAAAAAGGATCTAGAGGTATGAGCAACAAATGATGGCAATACTAAGGATACCTGCCTTTTGGAAGCAATTTCTGTGTGCCCACATATTATTCTAATGTTTCACAATAACTCTAGGAGGAAGCTACTATGATTGTTCCCATTTTACGGAAGAAGGATCCGAGGCTCAGAGAGGTTATGTGACTTGACCAGCTCTGTCTAGCTACTGAGTGACTGGGCTGGGATTCGAATCAGAAGTCTGGTTCTAGAGCGCACACTCTTAATCATTGCGACATACTGATTCTCAGAGATGTCTCTCATGTCTAGTCTCCTATACCTTCTTCATCTCCTGCCACTGATACCTAGATTCACCCAAGAACTCATAATCCCACTCACTGGAGACACTGGTCCACGCTGACCACATGGGTTTGTCTCATTAGCTGGTGCAGGACATTTTAGGAACATGTCAACAAGGAGGTTGACGAGCAGGAAGAGGTGCCTGGAGACAGCTCTGAGGCAGAAACGGCAGGCGGCCAGCCCGGTGGGTGAGTGTTTACGGGACTGCAACTCTGTTTAGTAGGTGGACCTCTGCCACCCTAGCAATAAACCAACATTAGTCCAAGCCTGTGAGTCCCAAAAGGGTACAGTCATTCCCTCCCCGCCTCTGCCAAGGGGTGTTCTCAGGCATTTGTGAGGATTTTTTGGTTATCAACGACTGGGGGATGCATCTGATGGGGGTGCAGGGATGTTGAATAATTTGCAGCACCCCATACAGTGAAGAGTCACTCCATTTCCAGCCTGAACTTTATGAAGTTCCATCAGATATTCACATAGGTGGAAAAGCTTTCCCAGTTACTTCAGAAATGAACTCCTTTTAACATCTAAACACAAAAGATGTTTTGCCTGGTTCTACTCTACACTGAATTTTCCGGGAATGCGACCACTAAGGAAACTGAAGGAAAACTGTAGTTTCATTTGGAAAATTTGGTAAGTTGTTCACTGCTTGGGAAAATCACATAGTTTGTGGCCATGCTACTTGTCGTATTTGAGCTGCCAAAACCTCACATCATATTGCACTGCATTTGTAGCTGTCAGATTTATGTGATTCTACAACAGTGTGAACATCTTCATTATGTCTTCTAAGGTAGTTGTGCCTAGGCACTTATATGTTTAATTGTAAATCACTAGTATTTTAGTTTTCCCTTAAATGACAGGCAGGGTATTTTACTGATTAAAAAATATGTGTACATAGGCTATATTAGTTATGAATTTATTACATGTAAACCTCACAAAAATATTTGTATAAGAGGAGGGTGTTTGATCTGCTAAGTTTGGGAACCACTGAACTAATTCAAACATGAAAAGTTCATTTCCCTTTGCCAGTGTTCAGTTTAGACGTGAATACAAAACCCAACCCTGGGCCAGTGAAGCATAAAGAAAAGTTGGCGGCAGTGAGGGTATTTTTGAAAGGATCTTGCTCTCCGATTAAAAGTGAGACAGCAAGAGTCCTGCTCCTTATTCCCACTTTGTATGGGGATGTGATGTCTGGAGCTGTGGCAGCTATTTTGAGATCATGAAGCAACAAGGCCAAAACATGAGGACAGAGGATAAGAAGATTTTGGGTCATTGATGACATTATTGTGTTGACAAACTGGCCCCAGAGGTCCTGTAATGTGAGAATTAAACATTTCTGTGGCATAAGCTACTCTCAGCCTGAAATTCTATTATTTGCAGTGAATACTATTGATCATATTCAAATGATTAGGACTCCAAGTCACTAAGAATTCTAGTAGGCTTTCCTGTTCTATGAAATACCCAGAGAAATGGCTTGAATTCACAAGTCTGTGGACAGTGTCTGTCTCTAGAGCAGGCCCCAAAATGCAGCTTTTGGATAATCTGATTTTCACTGGAGCATGAACATCTCCTCAACTTCTGTGGTCTAGTAGTTTTTCAATCTCCTTTCAAAAAGTACTACTCTGCTGGCCACTGAGGTGGGTCAAGTCACCCACTGGGGCCCTGACCATGAGCCAGTAAGAAAGGATACTGGCAACATTCTTCCCCTAACACATCTGGCTTCCACCTGACCAAATATCTTGGGTACGGCTCATGGTCCCTGGGGATGGCTCTGCCCATCAACTCGCATTCAAAAGACCCGTTCATAACAACACTAAGTGTATCTAAGTTTCAAGCAGGGCCCAGGTGTGCAAAGCAATGAGCCAGAACTTTTATAAGAGGAAGCTACATGTCAGAGGCCAGAGCCACTGTGTACCATGTTTTGGAATGATATAAGCGACTGTGGAGAATTCAAAAGCAGTGGTGGTCTCTAGTTAGAGAGAATTCCATAAAGTCTCGGCCTGGGATGGAGAAGCTCCACAGACCACGCCAACTGCTGCTCTACCAGGAAGTCATCATGCTGCCGACAAGCCCACGATCCTGCCTGACCTTAAGGCATCTGTTGCGGAGTGATGACTAGTTGGTTCTGTCTGCTAATCACTGAGCAATGAAGAGATGGACAAGGGGAGGCTCAGCCTGGGCTTTTGGGAACTTCTCAGGAGCGACATAAAGAGGTGATCATGTGGGACATGCTAGAAGTATTTATCAAGTTGACAGGCACAGAGGGGAGGAGGGAGAAAAACCACACCAGAGAACAAACTATAGCCTTCCTAGATGATAGTGTCCAGTCCTACGGCTTAAACTGACACCAATGTGCTGATGTTTCCCAAACTGAGGTTGCCAGCCCCAACCAGCTCCAGGCTTGTACATCCAAAAGCCACTTTCAGGGGCCTGAGCTTCCAGACCCCCAGGTCAAGTGTCACATCAAACCACAACACAACTAACCTCTGGCTCATTGCCCCTCCCCCACAAACCCTTTCTCCTAGTCTTCCCACACACCAGGCATCTTTGTTCCTTGGCACTATGGATATTTGCTGTGGGATGGCCTGTGCCCTGTGGGATGTTTAGCAGCACCCCTGGCTTCTGCCCACTAGATGCCTGCAGCAGCCCCTCCCCAGTTGTGATAACCCCAAAAATCTCTCCAGACTTTGCCAAACATGCTCTGGTGGATGGGGGGTGGGCAATATTGCCCTTGGTTGAGAACCGAGCTCTTTCTCTCATTCTGAACATCCAATCCACCAGAAAGTTCTCTAAATATATTCCCAATCTACCCATTTCATTGACACCACCACAATCCAGGCTGAAAATAGCTCCCCCGTCCTCATGTCCCAGCTCTACCTGCCAAGCCTCCCTCTCAGGGAAGCCACTGAGATGGTTTCAAGACACAAGTCATGTCATTCCTGACTTAAAACCCTCCAGTGGTTTTCTACTTTATTTGAAATAAAAACTAAATTTCTCACCATAGGCCATACTTCTCACCACTGACTTTATCTCCAGCCTCCTCAGCTTGCTTATGACCTTCCACCCCACTGGGTTTCTATTTGTGTTTTGTCAGGCCACTCTTCTCAGCCCCCAGACCTTTGCACTGGCTGTTCCCTCTACCTGGAATGCTCTCTCAGATCTTCCCAAGGCTGGTTCATTTTCAAAATTTGTATTGCAGCTCCAAGATCACATCCTCCGAGAGGCCTCCCCTGACCATCTGCCATAAGTTCTCCCCCATCTCTACCCACCATACAGTCATTTTCAATCTATCACTATTTTGTTTCCATTGTGGAACTTGTTACTTTCTGAGAGTGCCTCTTTCATAGACTTGCTTGTGCATTATCCACTTCTCACCCTCTGGAATGTAAGTTCTCTCTAGTTCATCCCAATGCCTGACACAGTGCCTGGCATACAGCAGCTGCCAATGAACTTATGCGCACTGACAAATAATTCTGTACAGTAGTTTCTCCCGTACCTTTATATCCCTGATCTTATTAGAGCATCTCTCCCTGCCTCCTGGCAGCCTCTGCATCAGGCAGGAAGATATGCACACTCCCCCAAACCTCCCTGCTAATGCAGAACACACAAGTGGCACTCTGGTTCACTCCCCAGCAGCGAGGGCCCTCCTCAGGAGTCTAATTTAGCGGGGCCTGGATTTTGCATTTTTAAAACAAACACCTCCAGATGATTCTCATGGTGGAAGGTTGGGCAAACACTGCACTTGGCCACGGAAAAGCATAGAATCAAGGCCAGGCTGTATATTTCAGGCAGCAAAGTCAGACCTCCAATGCCTGCTGACTTCAGTGGAGAGGGAAGGGAAGCTACCCACCCAGTAGCTGTTACCATGGTCCCCATCTTGACCAAAATGGAGACAGGTCCTTGTGACCACGCTGGTCTCCCCCATCATCATAGGCATTGGTTATTTGCTGCCCTAGCAACCAGGCTTCCACAACCGAGATCACCCACTTGTGTTCTTTTGGGGTCTCAGTGGATCTGCCCGCAGCAACATCGTGGGGCCTGGGAGCCTGGCCTAAGCCCATTGCCTGTGACTCGTGTTCCTTGGCCAGTGATTGGTTTGGAGTAAGCACGTGACTTGAGTGTCCAATCAGAGGGATGCTTGGGTGGGCATTACTATAGAAGGGGCTTCCTCTTTCCCCTTGGGCTAAACCAGATGGGATGATGGGACAACTCAACACCCACTTGACACCTCAGTTATGAGAGGCACCAGTGTTTACGGAGGACCTGGCTGGGTCAGACACCGTCTTAAACACCTGACCTGGATGACCTCATTTCATCCTCTACCACAAACCAGAAGACAGGTGCTATGGTCATTATTTGCCAGATGAGAACACCCAGGCACGGGAAGGTTAAGTGACACTCCCCAGGCACACAGCTGGGCCAGCAGCCAGGCCCTCCCAACCCTGGTGCCAGAGCCCGCCCGCACCTCAGAGCGGGAGAAACCAGCCCTGTGAGGGCACAGCAGAGATGGAAAGGAATGGATCTGACAAAATTTGTACCCTGACACTAGCTGTGGCTGAAGCTAGAGTTACCTTAGCATTTTGGGGTTATAAAAGCCAAGACCCCTTTTCTCTTTATGTTGGTTTGAAATTTTTTTCCCTCTTTCTGTTGCTTACTAGAGATCCTGATTACCTCACAGAGGAAAATACCCCTAACTGATACTCCATTTGCAACTTGCACACAGCAGCTGCTCGGTAAACATCAGCAGATGTGTGTGAAGACTGCTCTCCCTTCCCGCCCATTAACTGCTAGGTCTGTAACCCTAATGCCCAACTGCGACCAGGCCCACGCCACTTACCCCTTGTGCTCCAAGTGAGGCCTTGTTCCCTAGCAACCACCCCAATTAGGCAATCATGCCATTTATCAGGATGCCAATTAATTATAATGATCTTAATGATCTTCCAATTAGGTAGGACCTTGAATCTGGATTGTGGCGTTGCAGATTTCCCAACCAGGACCCATCACAAGGAGGCCCCCGGAAGGCAGGCCCAGGTAAGACCTCCCTTGCTTGCAGGTCAGCATTAAGCAGCCCCACCTTCCACACCCATCAGGTAGACAGGGCCCAAGCCCAGTACAAAATGCCCTGGACCAGTGCGACTCCACCACTAACCACAAGAGGGCCTCACCTCTAGAATTTTAACCTTGCCATTGTGCTTTTAGGGGGCGCAAACCTTCCCCTTGGGGCTCAAGGCCTTTTTTCAGTCAACCATATTTGATATTTCCCTTTGCATTTTGACTAAGGGACAGTGTGTGTATTCTTTCGGTCAGAAATAAATATTGCCAGGAAGTCACATATTTTCTTCAGAGTAAAACCCCCAAACCAAAATACAAACCTGAGTGAGACTCCCCAAACAGTGAAGGTTTTTGTGGAGAGAAGTGGGAATCCTGATGGGCTTCTGCCTTTCAAAGTTTTATTGTCTAAATGTGTTTTCTTCTGCTGTGCATGAGTTTATTCCACATTTGGAAGAAAAGGCCAAGGTCATGGTGGGAAGAGAGTACAGTGGGTCAGAATGGACCCTGCAGCCTCAGGGCCTCTTGAATCCTGGCTGTCAGCATGTTACATCCTCTTGGTGCCTCAGTGTCCTGGTCTTTAACATAAGGACAATCACCAGATCTTCCTCACAGGGTTGTCATGCGGATTAAATGAGTTTTTATGTAGAAGGGCTTAGAATAGTGCTTGTCTATAAAACATTAAGTTTTACCTATCACTTTAAGTTTAGACTAAGCCCTTTCTTTTAACTACAAGCTGGTCAGAAATGCTGACATTTCTCTGCAGGACAGAGGTTTTGGTCTCTTTCTGATGGGATGAAGTCTAAGGACAGACTTGATGAGTTGAGTGATACTCCCCATCTGCCTAATTCAGGAGACCAGAAACTGCCCCCTGGAGGCAGGTACAAACAGAAAAATACAACACATCAGGGGAAGAAAGAGGGAGATGTTATCCCTGAATCAAAAGGTGGACTTCAAATGTCGGGGTATGCAACCACACATCGACTAGGTCCTCGGGATGGCGATGGAATGGAGCCGTTAGGTGGGGGACATGTACATGTATATACACACTGCACACAGCCTCCTCCAAGCCCAGGCTTTTTACAAGCAACTCATCGTTCAACCCCTAAGTTTTAAAACTTAACATGTTATTAGGGTTTCAGAAAAAGCCATAAATTCAAATAAAAAAAACCAATAAATATGCACCAAGCCCAAACTCACACTCTCAACCGCGGCAGTTATGTCGACATCACACATTGAAGTCCATAAACTTGACCCAAGGAAGGAAGATGCCGCACGCGCAAATGTCCAGCATGCCAGCAGCCAAGCCCGCCACTATCACCCTTGGAGCTGCTTATTAGAACACCAATCACACACCCGGACAGGCTCTTTGGATGAGTGCTCTCTCCTGCATGATGGGGGACCGGCAAAGCTGGGGAACCTCCCTTACAAGGTGAGCGGTCTTCAGTCTGTCCTCCCCACTCCTTTGTCATGTGATGAACAGCTTTAACTGAAACCCTCCCAGGGCTCTGCAATGGGCAGCAGAGACACAGTAAGAAATCTCCTTCGCTATTAACTATGGGATGAGGGTAACTCTCTGCCCTGGGAAGACACTGGGTGTTTGTCCTCCAGGGAACGCCCATCTTACCTGCTTTTCTGCCCCCAGAGAACCTGCTCAGGGCAGCCTCCCTCCTCTGCTCCAAAGGGAGGGAGGGGGCACTGTGGGAAAGGGGCAGGGGACAGATGGAGGGACACGAGAGGGCGGGTGTCCCGACATGCACAGATGTGCAAATACCCAGATTCAAACGTAAGCTGAATGTAATTACTTGGTTAATTAAATATTGACTTTTAACTCAAAAAGTGATTAAAACATGCTGCAGGAAAGACTGTGCAGAGAGGAGTGGGGGCAGGGAGTAATCAGAACTTTCAGGAGGGAGATGAAGATGGGGATTATCAAAGTGAAGGTCTGCACTTGTCCTAATGTGTGCAGGGGGCGTGGTCTTCAGTCTCTAAGCGGGTGGAGGATTTCAGAGACCCCTGTGCAAAACTAGGATCTTCGGGTGTCTCCTTACATTTTTCCATCCTAAGACCCCATCTCTTTACCAGGCTGCCCTCGAAGTGAACCAGAGAGCTTCTGGCACTCAGGAACTAGGTATTACTGTTCACTGCCTTTTCCCTGGAACATAACGCAGTGCCTGGCACATGGGTGCTCCGTAAGTGCTTATAGAACGAATGAACTAGTATAAAGAATGTTAAAAAAAAAAAAAGTGCACCGCTAGAAAACGCCGCAGCTTCACCTTAAAAGTTCCGACACCTTTGGGAGTACTTCTCTACAAGGTCACGAGAACTGGTTCTGACCCAGCCAGGGAGGAAGTTTCTTCTCAATCCTATTTGCCCTTTCAGTATCTGTGAGTTCCCAATGACTCTGAAGATCCGGTCCACCGCTTTCCCGTGTCCTGCCCGGACAAGCCCACGTGGTCTGGCTTCTAGCCGGTCCGTTGGGTCTAAACTCAGAGGGGTCAAGGAGGCCATCCCCCTGCGGTCTGCGGGCCCACGCGCGCTCCCCCGGGCCCTCCAGGACTCCCCGTGGCTCCTTCGCGGGTCGGGGGCGCCATGGGAAGTCCTCTCCCGCTAGCCTCGCCGTCCAGTGGGGTCAAACGGGTCATTCCCCTGCGACCCGCCGGCGCCTCCCTCCAGCCAGCCGGGTGCCACCGACGCACGCTGCGCGGGGGCCGGAGCGGGGCGGTCGGGGCCGGCTCGGCTCACCTGGGCGGCGCTCGCGGCCGCGCTCACCGGAGGGCTCCGGCCGCGGGGAGCACCCGCCCCGCCCACCTGGCCTCCGCGCCCCACTCACCCGCCGCACGGCCCGGCGGCCTCACCCGGCGCGCGGCGCCGTCGCCCTTGCCGCAGCCCGGCCGAGCCGCGGGGCGCAGGGGACTCCGCGCCGCTGCCGCCGCTGCATCCCCGGCGAGCGCTGCCGCCGCTCCGCCTCCCCGCCCTTCGCCTCCTCCCGCCTCTCCGCCCCGCGGCCACGCCGCCGCGGCCGCCCCCGGCTCCCACCCCGGCGCCCCGCCCTCGCCAAAGTCCGGGTCCGCGCCCCGCCTGGGCCGCCCTTACCTCGCCCCAGCCCGGCGGCGGCGCTGCGCGAGCCAGCCCCTTGGCCCGGCGCGGCCCGGCTCTGCGCCCGCCCGCCGGCCTCCGCGCGGGCGGAGGCGAGCGCGCGCCGGGGCGGGGAGCGCCGGGCCGGGGGCCGCGGGCGGCGGGGGCCCCGCTGCTGCGCCCCCACCGCGCGCGGGCGCTTTACCTCTGCTGGAAGGACGCGCGGGCGGGCCGGCCCTGCAGCCCCAGCGCACCTCCCTGGCCCCGAAGTCCGGCCCCGGACGGGGGAGCGGCGGAGAGCGGGTCCGGGCGGCTCTCTTCCCGATACCCCGGGGCCCGGCCGGCCGCGTTCCCGGCTCTGAGCGCGCACCCTCCCGGGCCACAGCCGCACACTTACCCACACACACTGGCTCCCGCTCGCCCTCGGCGGAGAGTTGAAACAGCTGTGGGATTCGCCCAGGAGCTGGAAATGAGGGAGGGACGTGAGGCAGAGCCGTGCGCGCGCGTGTGTAACACACAAACGAGGGGGGCATGTCTAATAAATCAAACATCGCAATCAAGTCAGGAGGGCCATCGATCAGGCCCACTTGGCTGGAAACGAAGAGAATCCTTGCCTCTTTTCCGCTTTCTTTTTCCCCTCCCTTGGAGCTGGAAGGAGCCCAGTGTTCCCCCGGGCGTGTGACAGCTCCGGCCGGGCGCTCCCCTCGTAATGACACGTTAATAAATGTTTTCTTTTATCTGCTTTCACAAGGGCTCGCCCGGGTCTGCAAACACTCCACAGCCTTTGCTGAGAGTCCTGCGCTCGCCTCTAACTATGCACATCTGCCTTTGGAGACGCTGGCTCGAGCCTGCGCGCCGCTAGATCGCAGTGAACTGCCCACGCACCCGGGACCTTCCCACGCGCCCGGGAAGCTTCCCGAGGTGTTAACTTGAGCTCAAGTGAAAATAGCTGCTGTTGCCTACAAACGGTCCGGGAATAGGGAAGAAAGGAGAAACGGGTTTCCTCCGAAGGGAGAGGAATCCGACTGAAGGTGGTGCTGTCTACCGCGGTTTTCCATTGTCCCCAGTGCCACAGAAGAAGCCGGAGGCGGACGGGTTGACCGCGGTGGGCCAAGAGCCAGAGAACCAACTAGCAGCTGCAGAAAATACAGCTGAGCTGCTCAGGGGAAACTGACCCTGTGGCATATAAGTGTACTTGGAGGCAATAGTAACTCTCTGGAACCTAATAATAATCGTACAGGGTATTATACCCGTTAAACAGACGTGGAGACCAAGTCACAGGGAGGTTGAGTAACGGGCCTGGGGGGCGGGGGTCAGACCATTGTAAGTAGTGGACCCAGGATTTGATCCCGAAAAGCTTGGCTCCAGAGTTATACTCTGAAATCCCAGGCCATTGTTACTTTCTAGCCCAGCTTCTCCTTTCTCTGATGTAATCTTTTATGCCAGTTAGGGTTGCCATATTTAGTAAATAAGAATGTAGGAGGTCCATGAGGATATACTCCTACTAAAAAATTCTTAATTGTTCACCTGAAGTTCAAATTGGGTGTCCTGAGCCCCTTGGAAACTCTAGACTCTCTCCGCCATAATCTCCCTTAGCCACCCCAGATCAATTACAATCCAAAGTAATGAGAGAAACCTGGAACTTTTTCCAAAGGGCCCCACCGTCGGCACCAGTGAGGTTGCTGATTGTCTACCTTCCTTTGCTTTGGAACCAAACACCAGGCTTAGTTCTTCAGCATCACCGACCAAAAAATAATGTGGACCTTCTCCCTCTTTGCCTCACCTCTGTGGAAGGAAGGTTACATTTATTCCCGACCCTCTACTACAGTGCTGTTTGGTAAAACTGTACAGCAGACCACGTACATAATTTAAAATTTTCTAGTAGCTGCATGAAAAAGTAAAAAGAAACAGGTGATACTAATTTTAATGTAATTTATTTAACCTAGTGTATCCAAAATATGATCACTTCAGCATGTAATCAATATATAAATTATTAACGAGATATTTTACATTCTTTTTGCTTATTAAGTGTTTAGAACCTGGAGTGTATTTTACACTTACAACACTTCCCAATTCAGACCAGAGCCACATGGGGCTGGGGGGGCCCATACTGGACAGTGTAGCTCTAGTGGGCTTCATGCTGCAGTGCTGAGTGTTCCCCTCAGGTTATCTCATGTAATCCTCTTAATCTTTCAAGAAAACTGGTGCTGAGAAAGGTAAATAGTCTTGACCAAAGTCACAAAGTTGGCAAGTGGGATTTTACCCCATTTGAGGCTGGGCCAGGCTTTGGACATGTATGTCTGCAGCAGCAATTTTCTAACTGGGTCCAGGAGCCTCAGGGGCCTGGGGTGGAGGTGGGGGGGAGAGCTGTCTTTTGTGTGCCTTTTATGTTGGGTTCTGGAGAATATTTCAGCGGCGGCAGGATTTCCACCACAAAAAGTTCACAAACACTCTGCCTTCCCTCAGGCCTTAAGTTCATAAATACAGATCCACTTTCCCTAAAAGGCTCTACCCACCATTTTTCCTGGCATCCTTGTCTTCTCAACAGGGAACTGTAGAAATGGAGGGGCAGCTCATAATCCCCTACATGGGGCTATAGACGGGGCTGAGATGGTGTCATTTGTTTGTCTTTTTGGATATTTATTCTTTCCACTTTTGCTGTTCAAAGACCAAACATGGTGATGTCTGTGTTTTGCCCCTTATCCTGCATTAGGAAAAAGGAGGCATATCTTGTGTCAGCACCTCTTTGCATGTGTGTGTGTGTGTGTGTGTGTGTGTGTGTGTTCACTGTAGGCAGGTGCTGTGGGTCAGGTTTCAGGTCAGGATGTAACTCAGCAGCTCAGACACCCACGGGGTCGGAGGGTCTGCAAAGCCACCCTCTGGCCACGTTCCTTTTCTGTAATTCACAGCAAACTTCACAGTTCTCTGGATCTGAGGCCTCAGCCTAAGTTTTCCAGGTTCCTTCCAGGCAGGTGAGGACCCCTGGCCCCACTCAGGAGCTCAGTGTCTGCCTGGGAGATGGGAGGGGCCTCAGGGGCTCAGGTGTCCCCCAGCCTGGGAAGTCACTCAGCCACAACCGAGCGCAGGTCTGGTGGGGCCTCAGCAGACTCTCAGGACCTCCTGACCTCCTGATTCTCCAGCCCCACCCGTCTCCAACCCCATGGTCTGGGACAGCCTTTCCCTTCTCGTGTCCCTCATCACCCGCCAGCGTATTTTACCGCGATCATCTGGTTAAATACCTGGATTTTGCAGGCTCCTCAACCCACGCGGGGCCCCCCACCCACCTTGGTGGTTTAGCTGTGAGGGGCCCTCTCGCTTGACATCCACATGCCTCCTTTCCTCTTGCGAGTTTCTTGGCGGCCCTTCTGTGCGGAACGCCCATCTGGTTTTATCTACCTTGTAAAGCCAGAATGTTGTTTTATTTCCTGAACTCCTATGCAATAATTTTTAAAAAAGAACTCACTTCTGCTGTGTGTTTCTTTATCTCCTCTGCTGTGTGTTTCTTTATCTCCTTCAAGAGGCTGAAACTCAATCTGATTGTCCGAGGACTTTTGGCTGCATTTGGTTTGGAGTAGATGAGATTTTATGAGGATTGTAAAAGTCAAGCTTTTAACGTGTCTCAAACAAATTGGCATGTGAAGGAGAAATGTTAAAAGTGGAAACATGGCTGCAGATGGGAGGCTTGGGAATGTGAGCTGCACAACTGGAGCACAGGTGGCTTAAATAATCCACACAAGTTTGGCTGTAACTTGCTTCTACAAAGCAGAAGAGGCTGGAGAGTCACTCCGGGGGTTGGGGTCCAACTTCTCAGCTCCTGAATAGGGACAGTTTTGCAAGTGTTTTACAATATAAATCTCAGCAGCATCCATAACATTATAAATTTGTGGTAAATTCTGAGTTTGCATTTAGACACAAGCTGTCTTGTCGGTAGAAATGCAATTGCATTTGAGAAAAACCGTTTATATTTCTTGAGATATTGTGATAATCAAAAACAGCACCGTAAACACCTATTAAGTCAAAAGAACATTGATTGTATTTCATGCTGCCTCCCTGGGCTGGCACACTTGACACAGACATGCTTTATTTCAGCAAAACAGGTTCTATCTTTGCAGCATGGTACCTGTTGCCCCGCTTAGTTACACATAATTGTATAGTCTAGTTTATTCTAATGCCTGATGCCTAAATGTGCACATTCATGAATCAAGGGATAGATTGGGAGGTAGAAGAATTATGCAGGGGCATAACTGCAGTTTCTTGGGGACTGCTTATGAGTGATCTCAAAAAGTGAAGGTGTTTATTCTGAATACTCACTGTTGGGCTGTCTCCAGTTAAGAATGCAGATAACAGACAATTTGTCTAGCTGCTTAACAATACACCAATAGTTTTCTTTTGAATAAGCAGGGAAGAAAGATGAAATATGTGAATTTCATGTAATTTGTGATGTGATGAAACAGACACACAAGTGGCACAAGTCCACGTGTAACTGAATATTAAAACAAGTGATGTGGCCTCTCACAGCACCGCGGCAAATCTCTGTGGACAAGGCAGAGCTTGTAGATCTCTGATGGACGAAGGTTTTCTAAAGGAGAAAAGCAGGGTCCCTTTGACCCTACTTGTAACTCAATTTAGTCTCTCTCTGTGATAGCACACTTCATTTTACAATCGCCTTCCAGAAAAATCACTTTTGAGTTTTGATGGTAGTGAATCATTTGCCAATTTTAATCAATGTTGGTGGTGACTTGGTAAAAGTGGAATGCTATTCCATGGCCAAAGTTCTACTTAACCTGGACTTGCCCCCACTGAAAGGTGACTTCTTAGCTGATCTCTCCTGAATCTCGGTTTCTTCATATTGAGTGATGATATTGAGGATATAGTAGGTTGTCCTGTGGATTAGTGAAGACACAATACACACATGAGGCCTGGCTGGAAGGTACACGAGTGTTCACTGAGTCAGAATTGGAAAGGAGCTATCATGGGCCCCTAGAGAGTCTCCCTCACTGTCTGCAAACTTGAATGTGGAAATCCAGTGCAGTTGTTGCGATGATGCTGAAGTTCCCCAGATCATGCCACTCCAGGCTTAAAAGTCCTTCCTTCTAGGTGAAAATCTAAATTTTTAAGCAGGACTGCAAGATCTACATGGTCCTGACCCTGCCTGCCTCTCCCAATATCTTACTCTGCTCTCTCACTTCTATTTTTATTATGAAAATTTCAAATGAAGAAAAAAGAATAGTGGAAATACTCTACTCTCCACCTGGACTCAACAGTTGTTAATATTTTTGCCACTTTGCCACATGTGCTTTATATGTTGCTGATTCATTTAAAAGAAGTTGCAGACATTATGCCCCATGACCTGTTAGGATTGAACAGGCATCTCCTAAGAATAAGCTGTTCTTGCAGAGGACCTACCCTTCATTCTCATGCCTAAGGAAATGGAGAATAATTTTAACCACTCCTCTATTTGCTCACATTAACAGAGTCCCAAGGGTGTCTTTCTTTTTGTTCCTTAGCCCTTTCCTGCCTCAGGGTCTTTGCACTTGCAGGTTTCTCTCCCTAATTTTGCTCCTTGTCATCAGTCAGAGCTCAGCTCTAAAGTCACTTCCCTGAGAGTTCACCCCTGTCTGTTTTACCTAAAGGTGTTTCCTGATTTCCCTCACTCGCATCCTTCTTCCTCATTTTATTGTCTTCCTATAACAGGCCACTATATTAATAAATTCTGTTTTTATTCTGCATTTGGGGCCACAGTCTATTTCCCTACCCCTACCTTCTGCAGGAGAGCAGGGCAGTGTCTGGTTGTTTCGCTTTTAGCTGGCATTCAATAGATATTTGTTAGAGGAATGAGTAGATGTCCCTGTGTGTGATGTTTTTAAACAGAAGAGGTGATAAAATGGAATGCTTGGGACCCAGTGTTTAGAATCAGATCTACACGTTCAATCTGAGGGCAAACCACTTGGCAGCTGTGTGTTACCATGGATCTCTGCCTAATGAGATGATGACAAGAGTCACTACCCCCTAGTTATTAATGAGTTTATGTGCAAAGTGCTTTGAACAGTGCCTGGTACATAACAACCAACCTTCCTTGTGCACGTGTAATTAATGATAAGTCGGCTGGCTGGAGGCCCGTGATTTTAAGCACCCATGGCCACTCACAGGCTCACACAGAAATGGTCTCCAAGCATCATGCCCCAGGGAAAACTTCTTGGACGTGCTGATGCAGCCCCACTATTGGCTACATGCTGTCCTGTGAGAGGCTGGTCAGGTCAACATTTTGGTCTGGAAAAGACTCTGGTTGTTTACAGTGGGCATCTGGGCTGATGTGGCAGGGCCCATAGTTAAATATTTGGATTCTTACCCTGAGACCAGCCCTTGGAGGCTCATATGGGCTGGGGCTTGGGAACCTGGAGAGGAGGAGATGAAAAGGCCCCCAAGATCCCCACCCTTGACCCCCTGCATGGCCTAGAGCCAGGCACACAGACTAGGGGCTGAAGCACCATCCCTATGGACACACTGTGGGGCAAAAACAGGGGAGAGCTAAGGATCCAGGGCTTCTGCTCCTTCTAGCTTGGTGCAGCTCCCTGAGCTGCGAGGACTCTGCAAAGCCAGCTCCTTCTGGCTCAGTGTCCAGGCCCGGCTCCCGCCACGTCCCCCAGTGTGTTGCCTTACTTTCCTCCATGCGGGACCTCATCTTACCCCAAGGCTCTGCGCTGAGAGGTGCCTCTCTCTGTCACTGTGCAGTCCCCCAAGTGGCTTGTCAGGATCTCCGCCACTTGGCCCTCAGCCTTACTGTGTATGTGATTGCCCTGGTGACTCATCCCTTTGTGCTTATATCCAGTTGTCTGTGGCTCTGGCAGGTGCTGGTGCCCATGAGGGCTGGGCTGCCAACCAAGACAGCAGTAGAGGCCTGTGGGGGGAGCTGGGCTTATTTTGCTCTGTCTCATTCACCCAGGCGATAGTGCTGTAGGAGAAGACCTACCATTTAGTGAACACTTACTGCCCGTGTCTGGAAATTGGTTGCAAACAATAGGGCCCACTTTGGCTAAAGCAAGAAATGGATTTTATAAGATATTAAGTGTCCCCCAAATCTGTGGGAGGGTCACAAGTCGGGCCCTGAAGCTACATAGCAGGAAAGACTTCAACCACACCACGGGCCCACTTTGACAACATATCATGGCTGCCGTATCTGTCCTGATGAAATTGGGCCCAGACTCTGGAGTTTCAGTCATTGCTGATGCCCTGGAAGAACCAAAAGCTTTGCCACAGTGTTTTCTAGAAGCTCAGATCCCTTGGGCACAGCCACCACCCCACAAAACCCCATTCTGAATCTCAGTCTCACATGGGCATCTGCTGGGCTGCATGGATGTGTGGGAATTTGAGTTTCTGGAACTGGTCTGGGAAGGCAGGACTCATCATGTGGGAGGTTGACAAAATGGAGAGAGAGAATTGGGTGGCCACAATAGACAAACACATGCTCCCCCTGCAGTGTGCCACAGGGTGGGCTGAGCACCCAGTATGTCTCATGTAACCCTCATCATTACTGACTAGGGAACCAAGGGAGGGGAAGTGACTTGCCCAAGGTTGCAGGGAGCTCAGACTCCAGAACCTTCACCAAACTTCCAAAGGCAGAACTAGATGGAAAATGGCACAGATCTCCCCAGACCCCAGATGTCGTGATGCCCTAATGCTGCCCTGTGGCCCTAACCACAAATTAACCCATTTTGTGTGGCAAATGCAGTCACGAGATGGGCTCTGTGCCTTGCTCATTCAACCCTGTGACTCAATCAGGAAACCACTCACAGTCCGTCCATTCATGAACAGCCAGATCATGTCAAATTCATCTGTGCGCCCAGAGTCAGAGGACCTGGGCTGTAGGTCCAGTTTCCTGTTGTGTGACCTTGGGCCTCATTCACTCCCTGATCCTCATCTGGAAAAGGGGCACCCAAATCTCCCACACTTCAATTTCTGCAGGACTATTATTTGAATCAAATGTAAGTGTAGATGTAAGTACAGAGTAAGAGGATAAACTTTGTGCAGGACAATTGTCTTCTTCATTGATCGCATGCCCCACCAGCACTCTGTGGACCAAGGCATCCACAGGCCTGGTCGCAGCTGATTTGCTCGGGTTCATCAGGAACCACAAGCTGGGCTCCAGGAGCTCTTGGTGTTGCCTGTTGAGACAGTCAGTGGATTGGGGGCTGATGGTGATCTAAGTGCCGATGCTAATATACCCCTGCAATTATAAAGTTGCTCAAGTCCTTTTCTTCCTCTGTACCTTTTCCACATCTGTAATTTAAAAACTCTCAACCTTTTTAAACCCATTAGAATGGCGACTATAAAAAAATAACCAAAAATAACATGTGTCGGTGAAGTTGTGGAGAAATCAGAACCCTGGTGTCTTGTTGGTGGGAATGTAAAATGGTGCAGCTGCCGTGGAAAACAGCATGGCTGTTCCTCAAAAAACTAAAAATGGAATTACCATAGGATCCTGCAGTTCCAGTTCTGGGTATTTGCCCCGAAGCACTGAAGACAGCATCTCAAAGAGAGATTTATACACCCATATTCATAGCAGAATTATTCATAATAGCCAAAAGGTAGAAGCTATCCAAGTGTTTACTGATGGATGGTTAAGATGGTAAATTTTATGTTATGTGTGTTTAGCCACAATTAAAAAAACAACAAGAAACACCCATGCACACACACCTCTTACAACCCACACCCCTTTTCTCATTTCCTTCTGCTGGCACATGGTCTCCATTGCTCTGTCCTCTCCTCTGAGCTCCAGTCCTGTATGCCCAACAGGCTTCTTGACATCTTCTCCTGGACCTTTCAAAGGCAGCTCAAGTTCAAGTGCCTGAGTCTGAACTCATGACCTCCCTTCCCAAACTTGGTCCTCGTGCCCTGTTGGTCTTTGGGGTGACTGACACTTCCTTTCATTAAAAATCAGAAATCACCCTCTTCCTCAATCCCCACCCAGCCTAATCCATTGTGAATTCTTGGGGAGCGCCCTTCTTAAATACTTGCCAAGGGTGGCCACGCCTGCCGATCTCCTCCAGTATTGCCTCTGATGACAGCCGTGGGGCCTGGCTTGGCTTGGCACCACCCAATCCATGCTTCAGGGCACAGCCAGAGTGAGTTTTTCCAGTTGCAGATCTGACTGACTCCATTTTAGTTTCATTCTCAGTAATCAATGCCGTATGAAAATATTTCACCAAAAAATTCAGCTCCTCCCCGAGTAAATGGCCATACAGGCTTCTCCTGAGTTGATTTCACATCCAGTTATAAAAGCAGGCTGTCTTCTGGGTCTCTTTGGACTGAGATGCTCAGATTTGGAGTCTGACATCAAGGGGGCAGGGGTGGGACAAATGTCACTGAGATGGGTGCCTTAGATTGTGTTGGCCCAGGTGCAGACTCTTCTGAGAACAAGTAGCATATTTGGAAGGTGATTCCAGGAACTGCTCGCTGGAAGCAGGAAGGGGTGGATGTGAAACTGCTGGTACAGGACAACTGGAGGTTAGCCCCACAGAGAAAGTCTGGGAGATGGAGCCACTCACACATGGATGAGTCAGCTCAGGAGCGAGGGAGCCCCAACTCATACAGCTGCGAGTCATTCTTTGGGTTCTGCAGGAGGAAGTGTTAGTTGTCTGGCACTTTCTGCCTGCCCTAGGTGGGCAGAGTGGTCTGCTGAGGTTGCAGACAAAAGCCTTCACTCAAGAAGCAGATATGGGCAGTTGGAAGTGGGTCTGGGCTCCCTGGAAGGTTCCAGGGCTGTGTGCAGGGCACAGGAGAGAATGACAAATGATGCCCCTCGGTCAGTAAGCGACTCAGTCCCTCACGGAGACACATGGTTAGCAAGTCCGATCTTTCAAATTCTTCTTCCCCTCTGGGAGAAAAGTTCCAGTTTGTGAGAATCTGTCTTATCCTCCTTTCTAACACTTGATCATCTTCCTGTTGAACCAAGAGAGAGCTGGCCTTTGAGCTCTTCCTGGGCAGCTGTACCTAGCTGCAATTTCTAACATAGCTTTGGTGGCTAATAAATTTTTCCAATTAAGTCATGTGGGTAAGGTTTGCTGTTAGAATAGATTTCTGCAATTAAGACATCTGATTCAGAAGAATGTTCAGTACTTCACAGGCTGTGCTGCAGCGGTGAGAGGTGGTGCTGGAGTTCACGGATGCTGGCCTGAGGGATGAAGTCTACACTCTGCACAGGGCATCTCAGGCCACTGCCTTCTGGTTTCCAGCCACCTCTCTGGATTCGATTCTCATTTCTCACCCACCTCTCTGCCCTCCGGAACCCCCTCTCCCTCCCACCAAGTATGTTCTTGTCTCTGTTGCTGTCCAAGCTGTTCCCACCACCTACAGCATCCTCCTCCTCCTTTCAGTATCCCACATGTCCCTCCCCTTAGGCTCCTCCCCTTGCAGCCCCAAACTTCTCCCAGTTGGAGCTGAATGCTTCCTGCTCCAAGGGCTTCCTTCCCTCAGGATTATTTCATCCTGCTGTGCATGTGGCTGTTCATGGGCCAGTCCCCCGCTAGCCCAGATGCTTTGTGAGAACAGGGTCCTGCCCCTCTCTGGAGCCCATGGTCTGCTGGTGACTGAAAGGGACCACGGCTCCCTCTTGTGCCCCTCCTGTGTGTCCTCTGAACCTCCTCTGGTGAGTCTGTACAATCAGGGGGCTCAGCCAAGGAAAGGATAATCGTGGGGTGTGGCCATGGCCCAGCTCAGCACTGACCTGCCTCCTCAGATCCGCACACTTGTCCCGAGCTGTTCTGTTTGTTGCCAAGTGGAACCTGAAGCATTCTCATTCCCCAGGTCTAAGCAACACCACAGACCAGAGAGCAGCCTGCACCGGCGGCTGTGGGTGCCAAGTGCCTGTCACAAGGTGGACGGCATTGCCCGGGTTGGGGAAGGACCAGAGGCCTAGGTGTGAGCTGGAGCCTCAGGAAGGTTGTGTTGCTGCGCAGGAAGAGATTCAGGTGCTGGTGGGAGGAATATGTGGGGACCTCACAGCCCCTTTTGTCCTCCCTGCAGAGGAGCAAGTCCCAGCAGGGTGCCCTTGAGGCCAAGTCCTGGCAGGTGCAGGCCGCTGCGGAGCTGGGCAGGTGGGCAGGTGGGAGCCCTCAGGGACGCGGGGTAGAGTTTGCAGTCAGCTGGGATTCAGACCCTCACAGTGAGAGCCAAGGTCTGCAGGCCCCTCAGGGCCATGCGTGTGAACAAGAGTGAGTGTGTACACGTAGGAGCACATGAGTGTGCAACATACAAGTGTGTGAGAATGAGAGGTGAATGTGTACATGTGAAAGCATATAATATGAGAGTGTGTATATGTGAGCATATGTGTGTATGTGTGTGAACACAATGTGAGCATTGAGTGTAATATCTGAGCATGTGTGACTGTGAGAATGAGAGTGAATGCGAACACATGTGAACATGTGTGTGTGTGTAAAGTGAGTGTGTGAGTGGGAGCGTGTACATGTGGGAGCATGTGTGCGAGTGTGCAACGTGTGAGAATGAGAGTGAGTGTATATTGTGTGAGCCAGTGTGTGAGTGTGAGAGAGTATGTGGGGAGACAGGACGGAAGGTAAGGGGTGTTTTCGGAGGAGAGAAGGTGTCTAGGTGGACAAAGGCGCCTGGGAACATGGGCCTGGGGGTGGGACGTGAATGGGACGTGAGCAGATGGGGTAGGACAGCTGTGGGGTTCTGGTCTTACCTCGTCAATAGATTAGAACAGCGAAAATTCACGGAGTCAGTACAGGCATCAGACACTCATCTGAGCACTTTACATGCATTTTATGTATTTTTACTTAGCAAATATTTATGTGTGCTTGCTACGTGGAGGCCCTGTTCTAGTTGTTTACAAAAAAACCCTCAAAACACAAACATTTTAAGCCATTTAATCATTAAGCTTTTCAGTCCTTATAAGAACCCTGTGTGGAAGTGCTGCCCTCGTTCCTGCTTGCAGAGCGGCGGTTGGTGATTCCCCCAGGGTCTCAGAGGGAGCTGGCGAGGGGCGGGTTGACCAGCCGTCTGGTTCCAGAGGCGGGCTCCTCCCCATGGTGATGGCTGGGTTTCACTGTGCTCGTAAAAAGCCACGGGTCAATTATGCTTATTATCCACTTTACAGATGGAAAAATCAAGGCACACAGGGGTTAACAATTTCTAGCTTGAAAGTGGCTGAGCCAGGACCCCGCCCAGGCTGCTGGCTCAGGCCGACGCCACAACCATCTGGCTATGGGCTGCCTGGTAATGAGCCCTTTGAAGAAGGGTGAGTCACTTACCTGGGCTGTGCCTCAGTTTCCTCATTTGCCAAGTTGGGCTCTTAGTAATTCCAGCCCACTGACTCAAGGAGTGGTGAGAGAAGGGATCAGGGCCACAGCTCCCAGAAACTTCCATTAGGAATGTGCCCTGGACTGGAAGTAGGTCTTGGGCTGTGGGTCTTGGGCGGCTCTGCTCTAGAGACCTGAGCACCTGTGGGCAGTTCCTGTCCCCTAATTGGCCCAGTTTCCTCACCTGTAGAATGAATTACTGAGATGCCATCTCAGGTTCATCGGGCTCTTCCCATGTCTTTGGTTGTCTGACTCTGTCCTGGGAGACAGTAGAGGTGCCTGTGGAGAGGGTTCAGGAACTGGATCGCTGAAACTGCCAGACTCAGCACACTCAGATTCGTTTTAGGGAAGTGCATTCAGGGGGCCACGCTCAGCCCTGGGCTCTGCAGAGATCCCTGCTGCCAGATCATCGCGAGAGATCTTTCACCAGAGGACAAACACAGGCGGAGTCAGGCTTAGAGACTCCTGGACGGACCTGGATGCAGGCCAGCCCCTAGGTTCAGACCAGCTTCCCGGGTCTGCTGAGTTCTCCGCCTCAGAGGAGTACCTCGTTCACTCGCTGCATCCATTCACTCAACAACTCTTCACAGAGCACTAGGCGCTGCTCTAGGCACTGGGGGTCCAGCTGTGGATGAGACAGACCTAGTTCTCACGGAGCTGACAGTCAGATCAGGGTGGGAAGGGTAATGAGTATTAAGGCACAACCCCAACACACACAAGTACAGTCATATAGTGCATGTAAATGTGTGCTTGTGCACATACATACACACATATGCATATACGTGTACAAGTGTGTGTTATTCTAGGTAGTATTAGAGGCTATAATAACCAGCAAGCATTGGAATAGAGAGTTCTGGGGGACTACTTTAGGTTGGGGGCCTGGAAGTCCTCTGTGAGGTGTACCATTTGGGCAAAGTCCTGAAGGAATTAAAGGAATCTTGCATGTGCATATCTGGAGGAAGAATGTTCCAGATAGAGGGAATAGCATGTGCAAAGGCCCTGTGGTGAAAGCACATCCAACATGTCCTGGGAAGGCCAGAGTGGAGCAAGTGGGAGAATAGCCAGTGTTGAGATTATGTAGGGCCTTCTAGGCTGTGGCAAAGAAATTTGGGTCATGTTTTGAGAGATGGGATGGACTTTGAGAGTTTTGCACAGAAGACCTTTTAAATTTTGACTAGGTATTTGAAAAGACTTCTCTGGCTGCCAGGGGAGGATTAACTGTATGGTGGGCAACAGTCTGTGCAGGGAGACCAGTGAGGAGGCAACTGCATTATGCCAGTGAGAGAGGATGGATGTTGGGACTATTCGTGGTGGAGGTGGAGAAGCCATCTAATTCTGGCCATAGTTTAAAGGTAAAGCTTACAGGATTGGTTGATGGATTGGATATGGGGGAACAAGGGGAAAAGAATCACCAGGATGGATGGAGGTGCTTCTACTGTGACAATGATCAGCTTGGGTGAAAGATGGGAGTATCTGAACCCTTCAGGAGTGTACTATGCCTCTCACAGTGCCCCAGTATGGGGGTGTCCTCACCCTTAGTCCCTGGGGCATCAGACTGTCTGCAGGAGGGCCCTGGAACACTAACCTTTGATTTAACCCGGAATCAATACTTTCCTCCTGAAATCCCATCTCTAAAGTTTCCAGAGCAGTTTTGAGTTTCTCTTTTAAAGACCCAAGCTGCATTTTATTCTAATGGCTGGGCTTCTTACCCCCTAAGGATGGACAGCCCCGCAGTTAAAGAATGCATGGATGAACATTTCATCAACACCCACAGTGCTCCAGGCCCATGGAGGAGATTTAGCGTGGCTGCCACCTGTCCAGACGGGTTTGTCAGAAAGTGCTACATCTGTTAAAGGGAGTTTGAATATTAAAGAGGGATATCAATTGCGGGAAGGAAATTACTGAGTCTTCAAATACCATCAACTGGGAAAAAGATGGATGGGGCTTTTATGGACGTGTAGTTTGTCCCAATAAAATAAAACATCTTAAAACCTGTCTTTACTGGCATCAAAGTACTGCTGTGTCTAACAGAGCAGTTTACATCTCAATGACGAGTTTCTTAAAAACAAAACAAAACAAAAAAACAGTGCTTTCACCCATCTACCCAGCTTTCTAAAGCAACTACAATAAAAATCTACATTTATTTGTGTGATGAAATTTACAAAGTGCAGGGCCCTGGGCTAAGGAGGAGAGGAATGAATCAGATCTTGTTCTCAGTGGATCCATAGCTGGTGGGGAATGTGAACAGGGACATAAACAGCACGCAGGGAGCAGTGGGTTAGTGCAGTGAGAAAGGTCCTGAGGGTCAGAGAAGGGAGGGCTTGCTGGCTGCTGGGGGTCAGAGCAGGTTTTTCGGAAGGGATGGTGTGTCAGTTAGCTTGCTTTTGTTGATATATAATGGAAACCCCTAACAAATCTGGTTTATATCCCAAGAGAATTTGTTATGTCCCATAACAGAGTCCACCTGATAGGTGGACCCAGGGTGGGTTCATCTGGTGGCTGTACACCACCACCAGCCTCTCTGTGTGGTTTCATCTTCAGGCCGGTTGGTTGGTCACAAGATACCTTCTTGGTTGCAAGACAGCTGCCAGCAGCAACTGAGACCGGGTGTCTCCTTGTCCAGGTCTGCGGGCACTGAGAAAGAAACCTCCCCTTCAAGTGTGGGATATACATTCTTCTCTCCAGTACAATTGGCCATCTTAGGCTGTGTGCCCACCCTGGACCACAAACAAACCCCAGGGGATTGCTGTGCGCTAATAACTGTCAACTCATCAGGATGACCCTGCAGCTGAGGATGGGCTCCGTGTTCCATGAACCAAGGAACTGCATGGGGCACCGGAGCAAAGCTGGGCTTCTGTCTGGAAACAGGAATAAGGGAAAGGACAGGGGTTAGGCAGCTATCTGACCCGGGGTATTGGTGGATTTGGGCTTTTACACTAGCAGAGATAACAATTGTAATTTAATAATAACAACAACAAAAACAGTAATAATAAAAGTGGGCAGTAGTTTTGAGCACTTTTTATAATCCATTCATTGCACTTGGGGCTTTAAATGATAGTAGGATTTCCCCTATCCAAACCCCCTTAACTGACTCACTCACCTGATTATCTGAAGCTCTCCATTCCTCAGCAAACATAAGTAGATAAGCCGCCAGCTTGGGGCCATCAGCTCCTCTCTGAAATGCACATGAAAAAAGCCTGTTTACCGAAAGTCAGTGGTTTTGTTCCCAAAGCTCTGTTTACTCTAGATGTCCTTGATACTGGAATGGCATGACTTAAATAAATGTAGCAAATGGGTAACTAGGAGTGCAAGAACAGGGGGAGCTGCTGCTCTTATGGAAGCCCAGTTGAATTGCTTAGGAAGATTTGATAAGGTGCAAAAGCTTAAAAAGAGACTGGAAAAATATCTAGAAGTGTGCTGCCCAATACAACAGTCCCTTGCCACACGTGGCTGAAAAACTGAAATTTTGATTTTGTTTAATTTTAAGTAATTTAAGTTATTAAAGATACGCAATGCAGTTATTGAAAAACTTTAAATATATTTGGGGCAAGTAGTTTGGGGCAAGTTAGGTGAATCTACTTTTTCAACTGCACATTTCCTGAAATCTAAATGAAGTTCAAGTGCTTCTGGTAAACGTAGAGATGCATTGTGAATGTAAAGTGCACACCAGATTTTGAAGATTTATATGGAAAAAATGTAAAATATCTTAATTTTTGTGTTTATATATGTTGAAGTGATATTTCAGATAAAATGTTTGGTGAAATATATCATTTAAATTTTAATGCAATTTTTTTTCGTTTTTTTTCTAACGTGAATGTGCTACTAAAAACTTTAAAATGACATGTGGTTCACATTGCATTTCTTTTTTTTTTAATTAAAGTATCATTGATATACAATCTTATCGAGGTTTCACATGAACAACATTGTGGTTTCAACATTCACCCATGTTATCAAATCCTCAGCCCCCCATTGCAGTCACTATTTATCAGTGCAGTAAGATGCTATAGAGTCATTACTTGTCTTCTCCGTGCTATACTGCCTTCTCTGTGACCTACCTGTATTGTGTGTGCTAATTATAGTGCCCCTTAATCCCCTTCTCCCTCCCCATCCACCCACCCTCTCCCACCCCTCCCCTTTGGTAACCGCTAGTCCCTTCTTGGAGTCTCTGAGTCTGCTGCTGTTTTGTTCCTTCAATTTTGCTTTGTTGTTAAACTTCACAAACGAGTGAAATCATTTGGTACTTGGCTTTCTCCGCCTGGCTTATTTCACTGAGCATAATATTCTCTAGCTCCACTCATGTTATTGCAAATGGTAGGATTTGCTTTCTTCTTATGGCTGACTAATATTCATTGTGTATATGTACCACATCTTCTTTATCCATTCATTTACTGATGGACACTTCAATTGCTTCCATATCTTGGCTATTGTAAATAGTACAGCAATAAACATAGGGGTGCATATGTCTTTTTGAATCAGGAATCTTGTTTTCTTCAGGTAAATTCCCAGGAGTGGAATTCCTGGGTCAAAAGGTATTTCTATTTTTAGTTTTTCTAGTTTTTTTGAGGAGCCTCCATATTGCTTTCCACAACCTGAAGACTTTAAGGAGATCAAAGACAATCATCTGGGACTCCCAGGTGGTCACCTGAGGCAGCAATAATCAGTGAACTGAGTGCACGCTTACCTCAGTGGCTTTTGCCAGGAGCCGTGCTACGGGCTCCCCAGGTTCATCTGCTGAAGCACTAATCCCAGTGTGATGGTGTTTGGAGGCAAGACCTTTGGGAGGCCATTAGGTCATGAAGTGGAGCCCTCGCAATGGGATTAGTGCCCTTACAAGAAGAGACCCCCTGTAAGAAGAGAGCTTGCTTCCTCTCTCTGCTCTGCCCTGTGGGGACACAGCAAGAAGGTAGCTGTCTGCAAGCCAGAAAGCAGGTCCTCCCAGGAGCTGAACTGGCCAGCACCTTGATCTTGGACTTCCCAGCCTCTAGCACCATGAGAAATAAATGTTTGTTGTCTAAGCCACCCAGTCTGCGGTCATTTGTTACAGCAGCCGGAGCTGAGATTCCATGCCATCTCCCTCCCTCCCTGGCTGACATCTCCAGTAGATCCTCAAGCCTCTTAGACTTGCTCAGCTCCATCCATGGGTGCAACTTTCAGGAACTAAAGAGTCTAGTTCAGGATATATCCACTTTCAATCTCACAGCCAACCTGAGCACCTTCTGTTGTGAATTTCTTCTGGAAATCTCCTTCCAAATATCCCTCTTCTCTCATGTGGGGTGGTGGTTGTTGGCTTGCAAAGGTGTTTCCAGAACTCTCTTTAGAATGAGTAGGTTCTAACACCTCTAGCTTCGGGACTTCAGCCAAACTTCTAGGTATCCCAGAAAGGTCTTGGTCAATGTCCCATTGCACTGGATTCACTGTCTCAGGAGAGAAGGATTTTTTCCTGGAAAGAGGCATCTGGAGTAATACTGGTATCTGGGGCTGTGGCCAAGGCCCCTGTTCCCCCAGCGAGGGCACAGTCGGTGCTCAGCCGAGGGTCAGCTTTCTCTGTCAGAGCCTGGACTCCGGCTCAGAGACCTTACAGCCATGGGCTCCAGGGAGTGTCCACCCTGCCCAGCCTGAATCCGCTCCTCTGTGGCACATGGCTCTCGAGAGGGCTGTGTGACAGCGCCCAGGTGGGGATTAGGCCAGATAGTGCCACGGGGTCTCAGAACCCCAGCCTCAGCACCGGCCAGTGCCCATGGTTGTCAGCAGGTCACCCATCAGGGTCTCACAGGTGAATCAGGTCAAGAGGCCACCCTGGACTCTGGGTTTTGGGTTTAGGAAGAGAGATTTCTGTAGAAACGCTTTGAGATTTAGCCTGTAGCTGGCAGCTTTGCTTCCAGTCACTCTTGACGGACAAACCATAAAAGGTTGATTATCCATAAACCAAGAGGAGAAAGGGCGGTGGGAGGAGTGGTGGCCTCACTGCCCGAGGTGCTGCCACTGTGTCAGCTGCTGGCAGGTGGCTGGACGCCAACGGCTGTTCCACAGCTCCGGCCTCAGGGCCTGCTGCTTTTTCTTTTTCTGCTTCTTAATTAAAAAAGAAATTATATCCCAAAGCCTTTATTACTACAGATTCCCTGCCACTCTGCTGTGGGCTCATCTTTAGGAAAAAGCATAATCTTTTTGAGTGT
The DNA here is from genome assembly GCF_040802235.1 of Manis javanica. Taxonomy (NCBI): domain Eukaryota; kingdom Metazoa; phylum Chordata; class Mammalia; order Pholidota; family Manidae; genus Manis; species Manis javanica. Next base: position 11,814,283 of record NC_133160.1, on the reverse strand, counting down.
TTTTCTCCTCTGATAACCTCTCTGATCTTGAGACCATGAAGAAACATATGATCTCACTCAACACTGGAGAAGGCATCCCTTGCTTATTCTTAATGCTCTCCTTCCTCTTTCTTCCCTATCTTTCTTGATAAGTGCTTATCTTTCTCTTTCGGGAGCAATAGGTGCTTAATTCCCTGGTGGCTGTAAAGCAGGTTTTAAATGAGGGTGACATCACTATGAATGCCTACAGTGATAAAGGCGTGCTTCTTTCCTACGGTAATCCTGGGCCACTGTGATGCATCCCCTCCAAGATGAGCAGCTCCAGCCACTTTGGACAGTTGCAGAGGACAGTACAGACTCAACCTGGCCAAATGAAGGTCTTCCATGGGTAAGCAGGGAAGAAAGCTCTAGAAAGAAACAAGCATCACCAGGAGCCTGGGAGTCTACATCTGCTGGTGCCTCAATCTCATCTTTGACCAATTCAGTCTTTAAACACTTATCAAGGAATTTCTGTGTATCAGACTCCATGCCAGGCACTGGGTGCAAGAAGGATAAGGTGCCCTTATACACAGGGAGCTCTTATATATCAGAGGCAGGAAATGGACAACTAAACCAATAGATAATGTGATTTCAGCTCATCCCAAGTGGTGTAAACTAAAGTATATTCATGTGATGGTGAGGGATTAGGGGCTAGCTCTCATTAGGGATGGCTCTCTGAAAGGAGATACGTGAGTTGAGAACTGAATGAAAAAAAATAATTTTACCAAGGGAAAACCAGTGGAAGATGAATGAATAGATATTTTTAAATGTGGTATATGCATACAATGGAATATTATTCAGCCTTAAAAAGGCAGGAATTTCTGATACAGGCTACAATATGGATGAATCTTGAAAACATTATGCCAAATGAAATAGGCCAGTCACAAAAGAACAAATACAGTATCATTGCATTTACGCAAGGTGCTTAGAGCAGTCACTTCACAGACACAGAAAGTAAAAGCGTGGTGGCAAGGGCTGTGGGGGATGGGGAGCTATTATTTAGTGGGTGCAGAGGTTTGGTTCTGCAAGATGACAGGTGACATGGATGGTGCTGATGGGAGCCCTGGAGGGTTGTCTGCAGAGATGCTGTGATCTGACTCAGGCCTTGAAAGGGTCCCTCGAATGGCCTCCTTGTGGGGTAGGGGTGGCTTGTGAGCAGGAGGGGAGGCAGGAAGGCCAGCATCCAGGGTCAGCTGGTGCTGGGGAGGTGAAATGAGGAGGCCCGTGCCCTATAAACAGTAGAGTGCTGCCCATCCGAGGGACGACGGCTAGCACCTGCGGGGCTCTGTGACATCCGAGGCTGTTGGTGGTGATGACGATGAGGGGGACGACCTCAGAGCATCCTGCTCAGCCTCATTTCTGCAGGGAAGGTCTGATCTCAGCATAGAAAACACAGGGAACTGATGAGGCCTTGGAGGAGGGTCACCAGAGTGCCGTCAGGTGAAATCGTGGTGACGATGGTGATGGTGGTGGTGGTAACATCTCAAACCCTTGCTCCCATGGGCAAAGCTGCTGAGGGCTTTACCGACACTTTCTGCTCTAATCTGCCTACTGGTTCTGTGCAACAGGGACTGTCACTCCTTGTTTTCAGATGAGGAAAACAGGCACAGAGAAGGCAAATAACTTGCCCAGTAAGTGGTGGGCTGGGATTTGAATGCAGAGACTCTGCAGAATCCGGCCTCTCAGCATGCTGATGGCTGTGGTGTTCTGTCTACAGCATAGATACCCTGGCACATGAACCTCATGAGCAGGTTCACTCTGACCTTCTCAGGTGAAATTTCTTGGCTTTCCAACATCTGGCTTCCAAAAAGGCAAAATGAAAATACCCAGGTGCTTGCTCTTGTCTGGACTCCACCCTCCCCTCTGTGACGTCCCACCGTCTGCTCTGACTTTAACGCACAGCTGCTGCTGAGAACAGACAAGGACTGATTCCCCAGGTGCTTGGAAGAAGGGCTGGGGAACTGGCGGGTGGGGGTCTGGGCCCCCCTGGAGAGAATGGGGATCTGTGGCTTCACAACCTGAGATGGGTTGTGCTCAGGTGCATATTCCTCACTGGGGTCCACCCGCAGCAGGGAAAATGAGGGGCTTTGTGCTGTAACTCCTGGACTGAGAGATTTCTCCTCTTTATGAGACCATAAAGCCAGGGTTATAGCAAAGATGGCTCTTCCCAGGGAGCCAGATAGTAACTGAACATGCGCCAGACATTCTGTGCTGTGGAGAAGGACCTGCCCCCAGCGGGGCTGGAACTGGCTCTGAGGCTTGTCCCTGACCCGCTTACCAGAACCGCATGCCTGTGACCCGAGGAGCTGGGCAGTGATTCAGTCTGTGAGTAATTAGGGTGGAAACACAATTTCCAGGGATCAGGCGATTAAATACTCACGCCAGGCGAACCCTGAGTCGTGGTGCTTTTTGCTGATCAGAATCCTGCTGCTTGGACTTTGCAGTCTGTGGGGCAGTGTCTACACTGCGGGTCTACACAGGAGGAGAAACCCTGCTGGCCGCATAGAGCCCTGCAGCAGTGCCCAGAGACTGAGCTTGCAGGAGAGCTGGGTCCTCCTTGACATTCTGAGGAACTTTTAACTGTGGCCCCTGCTGCTCCATCATGACATCATACGTCAGAGGTCAGACCCTCAGAAGCCCAAGTGTGGTGCCGAGATTTACCTGCCTTTGGGGCTTATTCCATGTGATGGATGAAGGGGTGCTTGCACACATGGGTAGGGGGGCTGGGGTGCGTCTCTTTGCCTGGAGCATCTCTGCAGGTGCTGGGAGGGGCTTGTCTGAAGGCCTGCAGGTGACATCTCATTCTGACATCCTGTTTCCTGGCCCTGTTGGGTGGACTTGGGGCCCACTGTGCACTCTCCCCAGGCCCTGCTTTGACAGCCTCCCTGCTACCTGGGTGACAAATGCCTCTCAGCCTTGGGAGCTGAGGCTTCCTGCTCTGGGCTGCCAAGTGCTGGCGCTCCCAGCTCTGCAGGCCGCCTCCAAGTGCGAGGCTGATCCAGGCAGACTCTCTCCTGCCCTTGGCTCACTCTCCCAGACCCGTGGAGCTGCAGAACCTCTTCTGATTGGCCCTCTGCCCATGGGTCACCCCTGCAGACAGACCTGGTTCCTGAGAATCTAGGAGTCAGTCATCTCCTACCCGTGTCAGTGCTAAAAATGGTGTTATTTCCCCCAACTTAGCTGCACCTGTGGAGACCACATAGCAGTCTGTTTTTAGCAGGTGGCAGACAGCACACAAGGGGACTGTTATAATTAACATCTTGTTCAAAGGGTGGAGTTTCCAGCCCAATGCAGAGGGTGATGCCTGGGGGTCCCCTTGCTTCAGCACCTGTCCCTGGTGGCTAATGTGGGAAGGAGCCAGCCGCACGAGGAAGACCCTGAGGTCCCTGGGGTGCCAGGGAGGTGGGGAGGCCGTTGTGGGTGTTGATCCCCACCATCGCCCTCTGCCCTGAAACCTGTCTGTTTGCAGAGGGCTTGATCCTGCCCAGATGTAAGTGCTGGCCTCCTATGGGGACATGGCTGGGCCAGTGTGATCAAGGTGCCCTGTCGCATTGGTGTAGGGCTTTCCGATCATCTGTCCCCACCCACGGCTGCCCTGTTGGGGGATGGGGTGAGGAGGTGGGGGGTTGCAGAGCTGCGGCAGAGACTGGGAGCCCTGGTATCCCTCCCCATTTCTCTTTAGTGGAAGGGAAGCTGGTGCCTAAAATACAGACTGCATTTCCCAGGTGCCCTTGTGGCCAAAAAGTGGCCAGTGGGATTTGAGCACCATCTCTCTCTCTCTCTCCATTGGGTGGGAGAGAAAAGGGGAAGAATGCCTGGGATACAGATGAAGGACACAGTTTTAAAAATAAGAGTAACATGATAAAAGGAGGTGCAGCCTGTTTCTTCATCTGTAAAATGGGAGAGTAATTGTACCTATGTTTCCTGGTTTCTGTAAATTAGGTTTTTGTCATCTGCTTAATGACAGAAATTTTAACCCCAACTTTTCAAAGGCAAAGCAGGGTGTATTAGTTTAGGTAACTAGAAAAAAATGTTTTAAAGAGGCTGACTCAGTCATGTCTGTTTACTCTGGGCCTGGGGGACTGGACTGTCTTACCTGCACTTGTTTTCACAGTAAGTTTGTTAGGGACACAAACAATTCTGACTTGAAAGAACCACAGAATCTCCCTATAGGGTGACGGATGTCAGCTGTTAGATGTGGTCCAGTCCTGAGACTGTGGACGTCCAAGGCCACCCTCAGGATGTCCCCCATCACGGAGCTGGTGTTTCCCAGCTCCTCCCACCCTCCCTTCGGCCGCTGTTGAGCCCCAGGTCTGTACCCTGCCTGCCGTCCATGCTCCCCTCACTTCTGCAGGAGTCCTTCATCCACGCAGCCAGAGGCTCCTCCCTCTCCTCACTCCTCTAAATTCCACACCCCGGAGGCAGCTGCCATGTGTACGCATTAATGGTGACTCTGGAGCAACACAGGGAGTTGCTTTTATTGTTGTTCTGATCTCTTTGGCCATTTCTGCCAACTCCAGCTTCCAGAGGTGTTGCTTAGCGACACCACAGTCCCTTCTACCAACTTCCTCTGGACCCTGTCTCCTCCCTTCACAGTGCCACTTATGTCCCTTGTGTAGTTTTTCAACTATTGCTTTGTGGCCTTCCTCCAACCTGGGGACCGCACAGTCCACACCTAAGTGGTTTTCCAGATCATTTACCCAAACTATGCAAGTTCCTCTCCTCCGAGCAAGACTCATCCCCACTGGCAGAAGGTGGGCCTTCTCCCATCTACACGGCCACTTCCTCACTCCCTGTCTGTCTGAGGTGCACCAGGCATGTACCTGTGCCTAACATCATCTTGTTACTCTGCATCAGGGCCCCAGGGGGGGGGGGGTCTGCTTTCCCATTTTAGGGATGAGAAAGCTGAGGCTGGACAAGGGATGTGATGGTAAGTGGGGGAGATGGGGTTCATGCACTCACTCTGGGGTCCAGGCTCCTCCCTGTGGCTGTTTTCCCAATTTTCTTTAATTTTTATTGAGATACAATTGAAATATAACATTGTATTAGTTTTAGGTGCATAATGATTTGATATATGTGTATACTGCAAAATGATGGTCGCAGTAAGTCTAGTGAACATCCATCACCATGCAGTCACAAAATTTTTCTTTTTTTGTGATAAGGACTTTTAAGATCTACTCTCTAAGTAATTTTCAAATATCCAATACAGTATTATTAACTATAGTCACCATGCTCTACATTATGTCCCTGTGACTTATATATCTTACAAGTGGAAGTTTGTATCTTTTGACCACCTTCAAAAACGGTTTGTACCATTTGTACTTATAACTAGAAGTTTGTACCCATTTCACTCCCACCCTCTCCAAACAGTTTACCCAATTTTATTCCTTTTCAGGCCATTGTCTCCATTTTGCCCACATCCACATAGTAATAGTTTTCTTTAAACAGATATATTTTTGTTTTCACTAAGAAACTTGTATTTGAAAGGACAGCTGTATCGGCAAAGTAAATGGAAAACCAGCATGTCTTGCTGCACAAGGATGGTCACCATAGACATAAAGACAATAAACCTAAATAAAGGTGTTGCTTTCCGCACTAAGCCAGGGGCCTGTTCTTTCTGTGTTGCACAGGATAATAAGCAAGGTTTAGGGTGCTAAAGGCATATCAGCACCGAATCAAGATGTGGTCCTTGAGGTAACTGGAAGAAATGAAGAAGGGTCACTGTAGGATTCAGCATTATTGGATGGCACATCGGTGCTCTGTCAGATCATCTGGCATTTGCTTGGGGGAGGCCGTGCACGGCGAAGTCGGGGCTGGGAAGGGTGGGAAGAGCCTCCCAGGGGTGGGGGGGTGGAACACCATAGCCTGGACCTAGAGGAGAGGGTCCGGATGAGTGGCAGGGAGAAGGCAGTGCAGAAAAAGGGCAGCGGAGGCTGGAGAGGTGGGCAGGGAGGGGCCTGGAGGCCATGGTCCAGAGTTCCAAGGCTGCCAACAGGAAGCCATGCGAGGGCTGCAAAGCCAGGGCATGACAGGGTCAGATGAGTGCTGTTGAAGTCCAGGTGGTGCTGGGAGAGCAAGAGGAGTGGGAGACATTCAGTCAGAGGGGACAGTACCTGACCCATCACAGTACCCAGGTTGCCAGCTGCCCCTCCTTCCCAGCTCCCAGACACCCCTCCCCAGCAGGTGGCTGCTGCATCCCTCAGAGGTTGAGCTGGAGGGATGAGTGGAGACCCTGAGTCCCCATTTGCAGAATCCATTCAGTCTCTCGGCAGGGAACCCCAGGCCAGCTGAGGGAGAGGGCAGCAATGCCAGGCAATAGCAGCCCCCGCGATCTCCCAGGAAGTGCCCTGGCCTGGATGTCTGAGGCCTTGCCAGCCCTGATGACCACACTGCTGCCCGGCCAGGGCCCTTTGCCACCTGCCAACCACCCAGATTGAATCCAATGACTCCTGGTCTATCAACACCTTCCCTGAAACATGCAAGACATGATGGTTACAATGATTTACTTATTTCAACCCACTGGTCAGGGCAGAGAAGTCAATAGTTGAGTGTCAGAATGATTTCCCTTAAATATTCAGGCTCTCTAAAACACAATGGAACTATCTTAACAAGGACTGAGCCACTGTAGAGATGAGGCCTGATGCAGAGGACAGGGTCTCTAGACCGCCTGCCCACCCACGTAGGTTCTCCAGGGCACAAGCAAGGTATACTTGATTCAGCTCTCCAAGGTGAATATCGATGGAACATCTTTACCACACTGAGTCCTTTTGTAGCACAAGGCTATGGTCTTGACCTTCAAGGAGCTCATGGTCTGGTGAAGTGCATGGAAAGGCCTATCAACACTGCAGCCCGATTACCGCTTAATATAAGGATGCCTGGACTCTATTAGGAGCCAGGTGAGGCGAGCTGGGGAATGTGAGGCAGAGAGAGAATACTTGACATTTAAATAGCTTTTACAAATCACTCCTTTTATTGTAGTTTCTTTGGGTATAAGGAAAACCTTGACACAATTTAAAAAACAAAGAATTTATAGGCTATACTCTGATCACAATCAAATGACATTAAAACCAATAATAAAAAGATATCCATGTCTGTCTTGATTGTGGTGATTGTTTACCCTGGTGGACACATTCATCAAAACTCAGTGAACTGGACACTTAAAATTAGGGTGCATTTTATTGGAAGGAATTCTCTCCCACGTAACTCCCGTATCAAAGCAGAAATCAAAATGAAAACCTTTCTAAAAAACAATTAAAGGGAGAAGAGTTCACAGCCAAACCTAGGACACAACTAAGCTGGGCCTGGAAGAGAATTTATGGTCTTAAATGCCTGCATTATTCCAGAGGAAAGAGCAACAGCAAAGGGCACTTAGTTCTTAAAAAATACAAGAAAGGAAAAAGAAGAGAACAAAATAAACCAAAATAAACTGGGAAAGGGTATTAATAAAGATAAGAGCCAAAATCAAATACGTACATGCTCAACATCTAGGAGATGAGATTTTTTGAGGAGCTAGTGATGTAAGCATGCAGCTTAGGAAATGTATTTTTCCACTCCAGGAGCCGGCAGGAATCGTGCAGGATTGCGATGTCCCTGGAGCAGCGCTGGGGAGGATGGCTTCGAGTGAACGGTGGACGGCAGCCTGAGGCATCTGGTCTGAAACCAGATCTTCATCTTCAACGCAGATGTGGAGTTTCTGTTTGGAAACTGAAAAACCTGGAGCTTCATCCTCATCTTCAGTGTAGGGGGGATTAGATCCCAGACAGCCTTGGTCTCCCCTTGCTGTTTCACTTGGGTATCCTATGTGCAAAGTTTTACACACTGGACTTTCTGAAATAGGACTCATTTGTGGTTTTTAGGTTTTAATTTCATCTTGATTTTACCCCCGTGGGCAACAAATACTGCAAATGAGAGAATGTGATGCCAGAAATCTGGAAAAGACTGATATACTTGTTTCAACCACCAGTAGAAAAGCCACCCAGGGAGTTGGCCAACTGAGGCAGGAGCTCAGCTCTCAAGACTTACACGACCAGTTGTCCAACAGCAGGAATGAAGGACCCAGAGGTCCCAGGACAGCACCTGTACCTGGGAGCTGCTTCCTAGAAGCCCCGAACAGGCTGGGACCTAGTGGGGTGGAGGTGGTATGAGGGCTCAAGGGACAGGTCTGAGCTAGTTTTAAAGTTCATTGTGCCAGAGAAGCTCTCATCGTGACATCAGAAACAAATAAGCTCCATGTCCCATCATCTCAGTTTCTTCTCGACCCCCCACTCCTTTCTTCTTTCTGTCTCTATTTTGCCTGAGTAAGAACATGTATTATAGTTTCTGGAGGCAACTGCCTTCTTGTCCATCCCTTTGACCAGCCAAGTCAAGAATTAATTTGGAGGTTTGCCAGGATGGGGCCTCTCTCATTAGATTACTCACACTATCTCTTAGAAGCCCTGGTAACTTAGTTTGATGATCTCTCATTCCCTAAGAATCTTTGAATTCTTGAAGGATGCTTTGACAATCTCCCAGCTCAGGCGATCTTAAACCTGTTGACGGCTTTCCATTTCCTTGTCACTGGTCCCACTCCAAGACCTCATCCCCACCCCGTCCCCATCTTAGCTCCACTCTCGGCCTCCCATCTTCCTGCCTCCCTTACGTTATCTTCCATTTCTGTCTGCCCATCTTTGCTCACAGGATTCCCATGTTTTCTTCTCCTACTAAAAACTCAACTGTGCTTAAAAAAAAAAAACAGAAATAATAGTGGTCATTATGTTCTTATAAAAGTCTTGCCTGATGGTTTACATTTGTGAGTAGGGGGTGGGCAAGGAGCAAGGAGCGGTAGGCATTCCCCTGCTTGCGCAGTTTGAAAGATGATACTCAAGCACTTTATTCACAGAAACAAATGTGTAAGAAAGGGACTTTTCACTTCCAGTACAGGCCCCCGATTAAGTTTCTTCCTGACCCCACCACTCCCTTCTTCTTTCTGTCTGGAAAATTCAAATGAAGAAAAAAGTTTGTTCACATTAAAGTGAAAAAAAATTCTCTATGAAAAACTCCATATGATGGATCATATTGCATCTCAGACCTCTGCAGACTCTGTCTTATGTAAATGTCTGTTTTGTTTCCCTGAGTCTTTGGCCCCCACATATCAAGTCTACAGGAAACTAAACCAGCAGCAGCCTTGGGCCTGGGGAAGAGCAAAGCTCAAGGTGACCTTGGGATCAAGCTTTGCAGACCCCTCACCTGAGTCAGGCCCCTGGGGCAAAGTCCTGGAAAGAAGATGTAGACTGTCTTGAAAATCTCCTCAGGGAGGGAGATCGGACACTTCCAGATCATTGTGGAAAGGTGGTTAAGCGCTTGATCACAGGCTCAGCTTGTTGAGTGCAAGGGCCGCAATTCTGAGATACGAGTGTTAACTAAGTTAGGGCCATGTATCAGTTACTTATTGCTGTGTAAATGATACTACCCCCTCCCCCAAATTTAGTGGCTTAAAGTAATGCATATTTATTGTTTCACAGAGTTTTGAGGGTTCTGGGGTAGCTTAGCCCGGATCTCTCGTGAGGTTGCAGTGAAACCGTCCCTGGGTACTCATGTCTTTGAAGGCTTACAAAGGCAGGGGCGCCGCTTCCGAGCTCACTTGCATGGCTGTTGGCAGAGGCTTCGGTGCCTCACTCCCTGGGCCTTTCCCAAGGAAAGAGAAAGAGAGAGAGAGAGAAGCTGCAGCCTTTTTGAACTTATCATTGGGGGTGACGTGCCATCTCTTCCACCATGTGCTGTTGGTCATACACACCGACTACGGGAGTGAACAGCAGAGTTGACAGCCGAGTGCCCGGAGGGGGTATCACTGGAGTCCAGCCACCGCAGCCTTGATGTCTCTCTTTTATCCAGAAAGCATTTAATGAGCCCCTGCCAGGAGTCAAGCAGCATTGTGGTCTCCGGGAATTTAACAGGAAACAGAACAAAGTCGCTGTTTCAGAGAGTTTGCATTTTAGGGGAGAGACAGATGAGATACAAATAGACCATTGCCTGTTGAACAACACAGGCTTGAACTGCGTTGGTCTGCTTATAAGCAGATATTTTTCAATAAATAGATTGGAAAATTTTTTAGCAATTTGTGACAGTTTGAAAAAACATTTTCCTGTCTCTAGCTTACTTTATTGTAAGAATACAGTATATAATACATAGAACATACAAAATATGCATTAATCAACTGTTCATATTATTGGTAAGTCTTTCTAGAATGGTAGGCTCTTAGTAGTTAAGTTTGGGGGGAGTCAAACTTATATGCAGTTTTTTGACTGTGAGGTGTCTGTGCCCCTAACCCCTTGTATTGTTCAAGGGTCAACTGCATAGTTCATTGACTCTAAGATGTGGGTTTTTCACATCTTTAATATTTCTAAGATTGACACATATCTTCTACGTTGATGCTACGTCATAGTGTATTTGATGACGTTTGTATTTTCTTCTCTTCAGGGAAGGGCACAGATGCCTCTTTATACAGATGATTGGAAGGGAGTTTAATAAAGAGACCATTAAATGACCATTAACAGAGGGCCTGGGTTATGGGAACAAGGGAGGGTCATGCTGTCCTCAGAGACTAGCCCCAGCTGTCCCAGGCCAGAAGGGACAAGAGGAGGGGCAGTGTATCTGGAACCTGGTTGAACTTCAGCCAGGGGAGCGGGGCCCCTGGCAGGAGCTGTGACTGCTGAGAGTTGCGGCCATGTCAGCACCACAGCCCAGCATGGAGGAGGCGGGAGAAACCATCTCCTAATTCTCTCATCTGTCTTCAGTCACCTGCCAGTGCTCCATGGGCTGAACCCAGGGGAGCAGGGGGCAGGAGGCCTGGGTAGAAGCCAGTCTCTTGGGGCAGAGAGCCAGCAGAGAAGGGTGGCAGGTATGGAGTAGCAGGAACAAAGTAACCAGTGTGGGACAAGGGGGATAGCGAATGAGAGACAGGGACATCCTAGGGAGTCAGTTAGGACAGGCCACTCTGCAGAGTCACAGCTGAGCTGAGATGCAGGTCATGGGGACGTCTGGGGAGAGTGTCCCAGCAAGGACAGCCTGTGGGTGTGAGCATGGGGAGGGGAGAGTCACAAAGAGCCGATGTGCCTGCCCAGCAGAGGGAGCAGTGAGAAGTGAGGCCAGGGATACAGTCAGAAAGTTAGGAAAATTCCAGACAGGTGCAGGACCTGGGGGCCATGGTGAGGAGCTTGGGTTTGACGCAAGTGTGGCTGGAGCCTTTGGACAGAGGAGGGACATGAAACAGGGAAGGTTGTAACAGGATCCCTGTGATTGCTGTGTGCGAAACGGCCTGTAGGGGGCGAGATGGAGACAGGGGACCAGTGAGGAGAGGTGGCCCAAGAATCCTGGTGGAAGAAGAATGTGCCTGGTTCAGGCTGGGATTGGGAAGCGGGAGAAGGGGTTGCGTTCAGGGTATATTTTGAAAATAGAGTGAGCAAGATTTGCTGATCAATTGGAAATGATGTGAGAGGGACAGAGGAGTCAAGAACAAATCCAAGGTCATTCTCCATAGTTCCTATGGGCATATGCTCAAAACATTAGGATTTATTAACTATGATCAATTTGCAATTAAGAGTATATTGGGAGATACTTTAAGCTTCCAGGTTGTTCTTTAGAATGTTCTAATGGTGGAATAGAAAGCTTAGAGTGTGGTTTACACCTATTGACCCATGAAGCGTGAGCTTTAATATCCAACATGTATCATTAAAGTTGTCCTGTGACTATTTTATCTTCTGGGAAATGCCCAAACTATCTGCTACAAACCCAAAGACTGTTCATATCAACAGGAAAATAGTATGTTAGTAACAGGAAGATGGAGCATATGGGGCTGAGTGAGCCTCAGCGCGTTGTCTCGCCTGCTCCCCTGTCCCCGTCAGTAGAGGGCATCATCTTGTGTCCCACCAGCCCCGAACTGGGTGCAATGACTGCATCCAGAGCACTGATGCGGCCGGTCAGCTCTGAGGGGAGGCAGGTCCGAGCTGGACAGAGTTGCTCAGGTGTGCCTACCCAGGTGAGCGGCTGCCCAGAATATGGAGCTCAGGGAGGTCTCCGGAGAGGAGCCCACAGGTGAGCTGGGCTGGGCAGGGAAAGTGAGGGAGGAGACCCCAGTTGGAGGAGGAAGAGGACATACACAGGTACAGCCAGCAGGGCCAGGGGAACTTGATGTGGACAAGGACCCAGGAGGATGTTCCAGAGCCATTTATATCCCTTAAGGCTTTTGAAGTGACAGATGTCCAACTCAACACAAACAGGGATTTGGGGGACAGCACTACAGGGTGCTCTCAGGCACAGGGAGGGCGGGGGCCAGGTGTGGAAAGGACACTTTCAGGGCCACACCAGGAGGTCTGGGCAGCAGGAACTATGGAGCAGCCTGGTCCAGGCACTGCCTCTGGAATACATGACCCAACCACCCTGTGTTTGGACGTGAGGGAGAAGGAACCACAGAGCCACTGCAGCCTCCAATGTTACCATGAGGAGCTGGGGGCCCAGAGGCCCTTCAGTGTGCCCAAGTCACGTGGCCAGTGAGTGGTAGCGGGAGGGTGTGCATCCCAGCCCCTGGGCTCCCAGGCATAGGATTTTTCTTTGCCAACAGAGCCTCCCAAAGTTCAGGCATCCTGAGCTAACTGCATGGTTATTATCGTTTGCATACACTACTATTAATTTTTTCTTTAAATCTATTCACTTACACTCTTTATTCCTAAGTGTCATGGCTAGTTTTATTTTGGTCTCACACACACTAAATAACCCTTTTATGCTATTAAAATAAGGAACATTGCTCTGAGAAGGTGCAAAATAATCTCTGCAGGAAGGTGCAGTGTTTTGAGAAACCCTGTACCATAACCAGGGTACTTTTCTCTCAGGAGGATGATGCCGATTAAATGTTCCTTCCATTGAACAAGGAAATCACAGACGTGGGGCTACTGCATGGAGAGGGTTTCTCCTCCCCGGAGCTGGGAGCCCCAGGAGGGTCTGCTGAAGGGGGCCGTGATCTGACTAGGATCTGGCGGGGTCCCCCCGCCGCGGTGGGAGCATGGGAGGCAGGGGAGCAGAGGCGGGAGCGGGGAGCCGGGGCAGGCTGTAGACGCAGCGCAGGGTTGGTGGTGGCCTGAAGCACGGAGGTGGAGGCAGCAGGTGGGTCTGGGTTGAGATTTTTGCCCTGTACTGCGTAGTCGCTAGTGCAGATTCTGGGAGCCCCGGGGACAGACAGAGCGCTCCTGCCCGAGGTGGCTTTGCCCCTTCCCCGTCAGAGGACCCCAAGACCCTCTTTCTCTTCCATAAATGAGCAGTGAGTTTCGTGGTCAGGAGCCACCGACCCGCGGCAGGCGGGTTAGCTGGGCAGGGGGCGCGGGTGCATCCCAGGGCAGGACCAGGCGGCGCTTTCCTCCCGCCGGGTCGCACCTGCCGCAGCGGGTCCCTGTTTTAGGGCCGGGGAAGCTGGGGGGCCCGGGCGCCGCGCTGCAGCGAGCACTCGCCCCCTCGGGCCCCGCTCATGGCCCTGCGCCACGGTCACAGCTGGCCGTCGGCCTCCTCGGATGCGCCCGCGGGAGGAGCGGGTCGGGTGACCCGCAGGCTTCGCGCTGGGGCTGCGGCGGGCGGGCGTCGGGCCGGAGCCCCCGGGGCCCCCACGAGGGCAGGGCAAGGACCGAGAGGGGCGGTTCCGGGGAGAGCCTGGGGCCTCAGGCCGGGCCCACTGCCAGGGAGGCCTCCCACGGCCGAGGGGACGACGCCGACCAGGGCAGAAACAGGCGAAGCTCTCTGCCGAGGGAGCGTTGAGGAATTTAATTCAAGATTTTAATTCAAGATGAAATGTGTTCTTGTTTGTGTACAATTAATTTAATTTTCCTCCCAAATGAAGGGTTTTGTCTGTCACTCGAGTGTTTCAATAGCAACCGATTCTCCCCCACCGTAATTAAGGTAGCATGTGCCTCTTTAGTTTGCAGGCAGGCTGTTTAACATGTTGGGGAAGCAAATGTGGCTTGGATTGGTTCCTGGGTCTAAGAAGGAGAAAAACAACAAAGAAAGGAAGAAAACACCTCCAAACAGCGAGCTGGCTCCTGCAGGGATGATGTCATTTGGAAAATGTGAGCGGGACCATTCCCCATGAATGAAGGGTCTCATTATGGGAGCTGTGAAGAGAACTTAGTATCCAAGGAGTCTGGTAACTGAAATAGAAAATTCACATGCCTCCAGGAGCCAGGTGGGAGGTGTCTGGGAGGGCAGTGGGTGGGCGGTATTTTTCACACAAGTGCATTTTGTTTGCATATAGATACATGGAGAATACTTCAATTTCACACACACACAAATATGCACACACATTTTTATTGAAACATATGGATCTCCTAATTTAACTTGCGGGTTTTCTTTTTTTGTTGTTTGAATAAAGAGATGGTATATTACTTTTCTAATGCTGTTTAACAAATTACCACTGATTTAATGGCTTCAAATAATACCTATATACTATCTTACAGTTTTGTAAGTCAAGGTGTGGGAAGGTCTTCTGCGAAGGGTCTAGCCAGCTAAAATCTAGGTATCAATGGGGGCTGTGGTTCACATCTGAAATTCCTCTTCTATTGGGTTTTGGCAGAATTCATTTCCTTCTCATACTTTCCATGGGGTCTTTTCCATCTTCAAGTCAGCAATGGTGGGTTTTACCCCTCGTCATGCTTTGAGTCTCTATGCCTTCTTCTTCTGTTTTTAAGGGCTTATGTGATTATGTTGGGCTCACCTGGATAATTCAGGACAATCTCCTTAGTATGAGGTCAGCTGATTAGTAATCTTAATTATATCCATAAAGTCCCTTTTGTCATGCAATGTGACATAATAATGAAAGTCACATCAGGTGGTGGAGGTTATGGGGGCCAGCTAAATATTGAGATGATAAACAACCTGATGAGAAATGGCAAAAGATCTGAACAGACATTTCACCAAAGATAAATGAATGGCCACTAAACACACAAAAAGATGCTTCATATCTTTGTTGATGCAAAACAAAATCACCATGTGATACCACTACACACCCAACAGTATTGCTAACATGAGAAAGATTGACAAGACCAAGAACTGGTAAATATTTGGAGCATGCAGAATGCTCCTATGTTACTCGTGGTAAATCCAATTGTACTGCCACTTTGGAAAAATAGTTTCCCAGTTTCTTATGAAGCTAACCACACACTTATTATTTGACCTAATGATTTCACTGCTCAGGATTTATCCAGAAGAAATGAAAAGATATGTTCACATAATGACGGGCACTCAAATGTTCATGGCAGCTTTATTCCTAATGGTCCCAAATGGAAACCAGACAACTCCCTTCAACAGCTGCTAAGTGAAGAAGTCAGACACCAAAACTGATGTACTGTGTGATTCCATTTATGTACAATTCTATAAAATTAAAAACTGAGGTGACAAAGAGTAACGGTTGCCAGGGACTGGCAGTCGGGGGAAGGGATTGACAGTGAAAGGGCAGGATGGAACTTTTTGGTGGTGATAGAATGTCCTATACCATGATAGTTGTGGTGCTTACATGACTACATTTGCTTGTCAAAACTCATCAAACGGTTCACTTAAAATTTGTGGCTTTTATTGTATGCAAATTCTACCCTAGTAAAGCTAATTTTTAAAAGCAACTTTATATCATTACCATTAATGGAAAATCAGTGCTCCCTGCCGTAATAGCAGGCAACCGTTAAAAGTAATACATACATTTTTAAAGTATATGAAAAGAAAACAGACATCCCAAATTTGAGACGTCTACTCAGGTCCCAAAGGCTGCAATGTGTTAGGTGGGATTGGGATCTCATTTAAAGCACAGGGTCCTCCTCTCAGCTCAAGTAGTTGTAGGTAGAATTAATTTCCTTGTAGTTGTGGAACTCATAGCAACTTGCTTCTTCAAGACTAGCAGGGGAGCATCTCTCTGGCTTCAAATCTCTCTCTTCAGGGAACTGGTATTCTCTTTTGAAGGTTCACCTGGTTAGGTCAGGCCCACCTAGGATAATCTCCCTTTTGACTAACTCAGGGTCAGATGATTAGGAACTGTAATTATCATCTACAAAATCCCTTTACCTTTACCATATAACATAACCTAATCATGGGAGTGCCATCCCATCCTCTTCACAAGTCCCACCCACACTCAAGGAGGGGGGTGTACAGGGTGTGTACACTAGGAGGTGGAAATCTCAAATTCCACCTTAGAATTCTGCCTACCTCATAGGCTTTCAAAAATGTGTAGAATAAATAAAACACCTTTCCTTCCCAAATTCCTTCCTTTGGTGAAAGTATTTCCTCTGCCAGGAAATTTTTCTTTCCATCTTTCCTTCTTGCGGCCATTTTTACTGTTCAAAATCTCATTTCCCCTTTGAGACCCAGTGGAGATTCCTTTCTCATTCACAACTTTCTCACTGTCACAGGCAGATAAAAATTTGGGCTCTCTTTCTTCACCTCAAATCCAGATGAGTTCCTATTTGTCAGCATTCTTATGGATGGATACACATGCAGGCATGAGAATGAGATCATAGGCTGTGTGTTGCGGACACCTTCCTCTTCACCCCCCTCGTCCTCACATTGGCCATCTCCGTTTCCCAAGATAGCCTGTATTAAAAAGATAAAATGAGCCTTGTGTGCATTCTTTCATATTTTCCCTTGTATTCATATAATCCTACAAAGTGCATCACATAGTATAAAGGGCACTTTTTTGGGGAGGGAGAGTCATTGCTTTACAAAAATGGTGTGACCTAATCAATCACTTTTTTCTGTGTCTTGATGTTCTGACTCATAACCTTGCAGAAACACTTTGAAGTCATTTTGTGTAGCTCTACATTAAAGCTAATTCTTTACAAAGGCTGTGCAATACTCCACGGGATGGATACACTTGCAGAGCCCTCAGAGCCACCCCTTTAGAAATGGGAATTTGTTTTTGCTTCTGTTTCTGTGCCGTTTCCGCAGTGCTGCAGCGAATGCCTATGTACATATTGGCACAAATGGGACAGATTTCTAGCTGGTCAAGAGCTGTGTGTACATAGGATGTTCACACTTTTTGCATTTTACTAAATATTGCCAGATTACCTTCAGAAAGGACTGTAATATTCTACATTTCTACTGGAGTGTAGGCAAATACACGCTCCCCTATAGCCCAGCCAGTGAAGGGATTTACAGCCTTTTTAACTTTTTGCCAGGCTTCCAGGTACAGTCATAACTCAGAGTTGTATGTGAAATTTCCCCACTACTGCTGAATTCGAGCATCTTTTCTTTTCCTTATATTTTTCTTTTCTTCACTGTTTTCCTTTTCTTTCTTTTTCTTCTTTCCTTCCTTTCTTCCCTCCTTCCTCCTTCCTTCCTTCTTTTAATATTGGGATTTGCTCTTCTGGCAATGGTCTCTTTGTAACCTTTGCCCATTCTTCTGGTTAATTTGTAAGAGCTGCTTGTATACTGTTGAATTTAACCCTTATTATTTACTTTCCAAATAATTTTACAGATTTATAGTTTATATGTAGTTTTTGTTTATGTAATCTTGTGATGTAAAAAGGTTAATATTCATGTATGTCTATTTTTTTCTTTTACATCTTCAGGATTCCCATTTTTGATTTGTAAGGTGTCCTCTTATACTATCCTAGATTTTCTTGTAAAATTTTAATTTGTTTTTACAATTAATCTCAGTAATTCACTAGAATTTAACTTTCTATAAGGCATGAGATGGGATCCACTTTTATTTTATTTTAATCTTAGTTGTCTTGCAAATGAGAAAACAAGTGTGCGGTGCCCTTTGACAGCTCATCCTTCTCTGAGTGAATTGAACTACCTTCCTATCTTGCTGCCAGGTGATTTCTTGGGGGCACAGCCAGAGAAGCCAGCCTTTCCAGAGCCCTACATTCATTTTTCTCCACAAGATGATATGTCTTGGTTATGAACTTTTGTTTTGTCTTTAACCAGCTTGAGTAAACAGAGCAATCCAGATCACCTCTCATTTGCTCTCCATTCATTTAACATTAGTTGGCATCTATTATGTTCTGGGTTTAAGAAAAATGTCCATTCTATGTTCTCAATGTTTTCTTAGTTGAATATGAGATATACGAGAAGCACAGGAGGTCCTTGTCAACCAGGGAAAATAGTCCCTTTGAGTGACTTTACCCAAGACAGGGACTCTAAAGTTCAAAATAAGGAGTGGGAAAGTGTTTGAGACTTAAACTTCAGAAGTCAAACGAAAAGTTTTAAAGGTAGTGTATTTTCTTATACTTAACAAAATTGATGCTCTAATGGCAAACATGCACTGATACTTAGAACGAAGAATGAAATAAGTACTGGCTTGGGAGAGGGGGTTGTCATTTTCCTACAGCCCGTCCTTACCTCATATTTAATGTTCACGTTCAAACAAAAGAAGTTCGGTGTTGCAAAATATTTCAGGGCTCATCGATTTCCCCAAATTGGAGTATAGTTGATATGCATTATTATACTGCTTTCAGACATATAACATACCTATTCAATAATTATGCACATTAGTAAATGCTCACCACAGTAAGTGTAGTTACCTGTCATCATACCAAGCTACGGCAATATTATTGGCTATGTTCTCTATGCTGTACTTCCATTCCTGTGACTAATTTACTTAATAATTTGAAGTTTGTACCTCTTTATTCCCTTCACCCATTTCACCTTTCCTCTCCTCCCCCACCCCTATGGTAACCGACAGTCTGCTGTCAGTGTTTATGGGTCTGTTATAATTCTCTTTGAAAGCACGCGTCAGCTGGCCCGTTGTGACCGGTCTAACTCCTGCCTCTAAGTGCATTAGTGGCTTCCTGAGCTGTCCTCACCAACAACACTTTCACAAAATTCATGAAAGGCTGTTAGCCTTTGCAAGATTTGCTTTTTCACTTTTCAACTGGCTTCCATTTACTTGCATTATGTGGGCAGACCTTTTGTTTTTAATTAAAGTATCATTGACATGAAATCTTATGAAGGTTTCATATGAACAACATGTGGTTTCAACATTCACCCATATTATCAAGTCTGCGCCCCTCCCCCCCTTTGCAGTCACTGTCCATCAGCGTGGTAAGATGCTAGAGAGTCACTACTTGCCTTCTCCACGTTGTACTGCCTTCCCCGTGACCTACCTATATTGTGTGTGCTAATTATAATGCCCCTTAATCCCCTTCTCCCTCCCTCCCCACCCCCCTCCCCACCCCTTCTCTTTGGTAACCGCTAGTCTCTTCTAGGAGTCTGTGAGTCTGCTGCTGTTTTGTTCCTTCAGGTTTGCTTTGTTGTTACACCCCACAAATGAGTGAAGTCATTTGGTGCTTGTCTTTCTCCACCTGGCTTATTTCACTGAGTATAATACCCTCCAGCTCCATCCATGTTGTTGTGAATGGGAGGATTTGTTTTCTTTTTATGGCTGCAGTGGGCAGACCTTTTTGTGTCACCCTCAGGCACACTTGCCTGTGAGGACATGGGGAGACACATGCTGGTCTCAAACTCTGCTGGGCTGGATTCTGAAGATTAATTTTATAAATGGCTAGTTCACTGGTGGACACTCCTGGATTGTGCCGGCTCTGTTGCTCCATACAACTTTGTAGTAACTCCGGGGCTCAGTTCACAAGGATTGGGGTAAAGATGATTCTTATACAAACTGTAGATGTAATCTACAAGAGAGGGGAGGAATATTGGTGGAGTGCCCTTGTTGTTCAGAGAAGGGAGATTTTATTTCCAGTTCATCGGCAGTGGTGATGGCTGGCTTCTAGGGATGGCAAGAGAGGCTAAGTAGTCCTCGAAGGAAGCATTGGATTTGAACACACAAAGGTTCTGGAAGGGCATCCTAGCTAAAGGGAACAGCATAAGCAAATGCACAGACCCCACCTCGCTCTGTGCAGAAGCCCTCGACAAGGCCCAGCTTGCCCTGGCTTTTCTGCCCTGTGACCTCTTTCTGGCTTCTACTATTGCCACACTGGCCTCTTGCTCTTCCCAGGATAGGCCAGGCTGTCACTGGTTGTCTGTCGCCCTCTGTAGATCATGAGCTGCCAAAGCCAGGGTCTTATCTGTTCTGTGCTTTGCTGCATCCCCAGGGATCTGAGCTGTATCTGACACATACTTGGCCTTCTTGACATATGTGTAGAATGAATGAATGAAACCTTAGAAATCCACCTCTTAGGCTGCTGAGCTGGATATTTACAGTCCTTCAAGAGCCCAAATTTGAGAGCACGTGATATGACTCCACCGTTTTACAGACCTGACTCCTGTTGCTTTTGTGGCTGGTTCTGAAGCTGCTGCTCTTTGTGGCCAAGTTGGCTTCCTCAACCACAGTGGCACTGCAGAGGGTCTCAGATGTGCTGATGAAAGCTCCTTTTCAGTGGCTGCTTGGCTGCTGCTTGGCATCTGGAGAGATGCCCTTTGATGTTGTCTTAGCCACGGATCCTGATGGCAGCTGTGATGGTAATAGTCCCAATTACCCCGGCCATCTCACGTGATGGGACGATCAAGAGCCCATAAATGGCTCCTGAGTGCACCCCTCTAGCAAAAGATTTTTTTGAAATTAGACCACGTGATTTGATCAGGAGAGAAAAATAACAACTATATCTATTTTTCTTTTTTCCCTGTGGTGCAGACATTGCAATCATCTGGTAATCATTTGCAGATTGTCCAAATGCCTGAGACCCCGAAGGACATGGTCTTCTGAGCATCATCTCCATCCTTGAAGGCCAAGGGGCCTGGCATGAGGTAGGACTCAGTGCAAGCTGTGTCTGTCTACCACCCCAGTGAGGTCAGACGGGAGCTGGCCCACAGGCCCACAGTCTGGATGAGTGTGACTGTTTCCCGTAGATTCAGGCCAAACGTTGCTGTAAGGGAGGCTCTGCCCAGACCATCAAAAGGGAATGAGATTCATAACATCTGTTCATCTGCCACTGAGAGGGTAGTTTCAAGTTAAGGTGGTGTTTGCCAGATTTCTCTGTTGTAAAGAATTCTTTATACCCCTGGAATTGGTAAGTACCATGTGGGATGAAACTTTGGGGCCATGTGGATATCAAAAAATTCCCCCAGATCTTTCCCCCAATGTTTCTGACATTCCCTGATGGTCTAAACCTTGGTTGATTCTTACACTGATGGTTGCAAATGGTGATTTTCTACTTCTATGAAGCCTTATTCATGTATTAGCTGGACTTCTTCTATGAAGAGGGAACTTTAACTTTCTGGTACAAGATGAGATCTTAAAAAACATATCAAAGTTATGAATGACAAAAAAGGAGGGTACATTGTTCAAGGAGATCAGCCATGACAACCACAGACAATGAACAATTATTTGAAGGATTCCAGAATTAAGGAAGAAAGCTCTAAATCTGGACTATATATTAAACTATATAGCTGCATCAACATTAAATATTATGAGGGTAGAAATGGGTTAGAAAGCTTGTAGGAGACTGTTTTTTAAAAAACATACACTCTGAGTGTTTAGGCCTGAGATATCATGTTTTTTTGCCCCATACTCTCAAATGGTTTAGGCAAAAAAAGAAAAAATAATGCCGACACATATTATAAACAATACATATAGAGACAGGAGCAGGCATGGCCCAGTGTCACCAGTGGGTGATTGAGATAAGGAGGGTGTGATAAGTGGGTGTTCACTGTGCTACTCTTTAAACTTTTCTGTAGCATTGACAATTTTCAAAATAAGACATTGGAGAAAATAAAAAATAAAATCCATAAATCAGACAGAGAACAGCAGTGGTGGTCAGGGACCAGGCTTTGGCTCTCTGCCTGCTCTGTAAAAACAGCTCTTATCACTGCTGCCGCTGTGTGACATGGTGTGACAAAATGTGGCCATTTGCTTTTACCAACTAAAGGGTACATCTAGACAGATTTCAAGAGCAATTGTCTCTCTGTCATTCAGGAGAAGGATAATAAGGCAAAAAGGGAGGGAGGGAAGGACAGAAGAAGGATGGGATGGAGGATGGAAGGAAGGAAGCAGGGATGGAAGGCAGGAATCAACTGACAGACGTGTCTGAGCCAGGCTCCGCACTGGGCACTTTCTGCTACATTGTTCATCTATTTCTAATAACAGCCTTTAAAAGACAAGAAAATTGAGGTGTAGAGAAGTAAAAAACCTATTCCTTGGCCACAAAATAAGAACTGGTCATCTCAGATAATGTTTCCAGAGAAGAAATATGGTTAAACCAATTAGTCATAAGAAGAGAAGGCCAAAGCAACCCAAACATAGAGATTTAAAAAATCCTGACACAGTTTATCTGTTTTTCATATAAAGCAGCATGAAGAGGTGTGTCCTTTGTGTTTGAAATGTCGGTAGAGACATGTGGACCTCTCTGCTCAGCTGGACCCTACTCCAGAGGGCAGGTCCCAGAAAGCAGGTAACGTCCCCTCTGCTTGGTACACGTGCCCAGGACGCTGCCCCGGTGGGCCCTTCCCCATCAGGTGGCTCCACCCCTTGGCATCACAGCAGGAAGGGAGCCCTCTGGGGACATGGCCTGTGGGGTGAGCCCATGAGTGGGTGGTGGGTCTGGTCTGGGCACAGCCTCCGGACCCCTGGCCAGTGCTCCAAGGGATTCAAACTCCATGGGCAGAAACTAAGGAGCTTCTTTCTAGATTTGAAAAGCTCCTCAGACTCCTATGACACATGCAGGCTTCTTCCTTCTGTGTGGCCATAGAGGCTGGTGCTTGAAAATCAGGATGTTTTACTTGGTGTGAATGGGCGGGGACACCGACCACCCTCCACAGCCCTGCCCCTCCATGCCACCTGCAGCTGTGAGGGAAAGGACCCTGTCGCTAACTGAAGCCGAGTTCGTGAAGACACGTTCTGATTGCACTCCAGCAGGGATGTCAGCAAATTACCCAATTAAGGCGGCTCCGCTGACTACATTCCACATTCAGGCAACACGCTGTTCGCCTCCCACATGGACCAAGCCACTAAAAAAGGAACCAAATCAATGTCTCAGAAAGAAAAGAATATCTTTGATGAACGAATTAAAATGAAAGCAGGAATCATCTTGCTTATTTTAAGCATCTGAGATGGTTCCCACTCCAAGGCCAGAGTCAGTAGCCCTTCCTGAACCAGTTTCTGCTGTGCCTTCAGGCCAACGTTTATTCAGGGCTACGACGCGTCAGGCGTGCTGCAGGTCCGATGAAAAAATAGGGGGCAGCACGGAACAAGGGGATATTAATCAAATAGGCTGACAGATGTAACAGATCTGAGTCCTGCGTCCACATCTCCTTGCATCTCTTGAGACCCAGGTAACAGATGGGTTGGAGATGAACCCAACTGTCGCATGCAAAGCACACGATGTGCAAAGCAGACTGCGGAGACCGAGTGCATTTGCTGGCAGCCAAAGCCTCCCAAGGGGGTGGGGCCCTCTGTGTTTTCGAAGCTGATTCCTGATGTGACGTTGCACTGAGGGGCTCCTGTCCCCCCGTCCCCAGCCCATTGGTGGTCCCCAACTGGGTGGGAGTGACTGACCAGCTGGCTACAGAAGAGGTGGGGCCTCTGGGGCAGGGTGAACAGTCCAGGGCTCAGGAGCAGGGGGTGGCTGGGGGCGAGGGAGTGAGGGACTAATGGGGGAGAGGGTCTGGCCGGTCTCCCTGCTGACTGGGGTGTAGTTACGTCACTCTCTCTGGGAATTTGGGCAGGAGACTTCAGTTTTAAGGCCTTGGTCACACCACAGGAGCAAATCAGAGATGTCAGGAAATATTCACCAAGGAACACTAGCCTGGGCGGCAGGGGTCTGAGAGTCAGGTCAGCAAGGGCGTCTCGTTCTGGGGACCGAGTCTGAGGCAGGGCTTCTCGGAGAGGGCTCAGGACGTGTCCGGAGCCACAGGGCCGATGGAGGGGCTGGTGGAGGGGCCAGAATGGGAGTACCTGGCTTTGGGAGTGTTGGCGGGCATGCCCCAGGTGCCTGGGAAGGTCAGATTCCGCCAGGGCTGCAGGTGGGGAACTGGGAGACACAGGCGCGCCTCTGCAAGTAACTTCAGTGCTCACTGTTTGCACCCCTGCAAAAATATTTAATTATTAAAATTCCTTGAGGGGATAAACCCAGGCCTCTCTGTTTCATCTGTGCTTATTGTGGGATGAATTAACTATTTCTTAAGCAACACAGCATTTGGAGTGAGAAAAATAGAGAATTAAATAAAAAAGGTGAAGTAGTGAAATTCTGTTACAGAGACATTTATAAATAATTAAGAAACCAACACACAGCTGTATTTCATCAAGATTCTCCTCCTCAGCCATCACTTGGCCCTGCATGGCACAGGCAAGACCATTTTCTAGCACGAAGAGCCTCTTAATTAAACCTTGTTTGTCAAGAAGGTGAGATGTATTTGTGTTTCCTCAGGCTCTCATTGTTACAAACTCTGCAATGTTTTCTCTGAAAAATGCCCCTTTTCTGCTCAAAAGAGCTGGGTGGTTGGTTTTTTCCTCTTCCATTGTGAGGAGGAAATGCTACACATTCTTTGTCAGGTAATCAATTATCGTCCTTAAAGGATCCCTGAGTCATCATCTGGAAATTACGGCTCCTGGAAAATAATAAAGGACCCGCTTCAACATGCTGCTGCATGTCGGAGCAAATTTCCCTTCCCTCAGTCACAGAGCCCGTCCATTGCCCATGTTAATGACCTCTGGCTCCAAATACAGTCACTTCTGCCTGTCACTTCTGGGGTTTTGCTGTTGACACCGTGTCAGCTCCTCACAAGCCCCGTAATGATGCTCCAATTAGTAATGCTTCCTTCCTTTCCCTCCTTCTCACTCTGATTGCTCTAATTTATGTGCCTCGACAATACTCCCACTATGCACGTCATCTGTTCCTCTGTGTGGAGTAGGAAGGTCTTAAGGTCAAGGTGCCTGGCAGGTAAACAACAATTGAAACAATTTCAAGTTCATGGACATTTTCTGCAATCAGCATCAACTACCCCATCAAGGAAACGAGACCTTGATATTGTTGGTGAGTAGCAGATAATTGATGAGCTTGTCAGCATAATCTATGGTTCCCAATCTGTATAAATATGAAATAAAAAACCATTTAAGAGGTGTCAGGAAAACACAGTATCCCTCCCTCCTCCTGTCATTTGACAGTGACTCATTCATGTATGAAATTGAGTCTTTGTGATGGTGAACTATTAAATACCCTGTGTAGTCAAATTACTACCACAGAACCAGAGAGTGGAAACAGGTTACTAAATGTCCTCTGATTTGCTCTCCTTCCAGCAGAAGAGAACAAATAGAGGTCTTCGATGTGGATGTGAATCCATGTCCAGGTGTTCATGAGAACCAGCATAGACTGAGAAAGAGATGGCAGGGCCGATATTCCAGATAATCCAGATTAAAAAGACACTTTTTGGAAGCATCATACCCAGGCACAAATTGTAGATCCCTCCATAGTTTTTGCGTCCTGTCTTGTGAATGAACCCCAAGATCCATGCCAACACTTTGTGGATATGTCAAAGTATCATGAAATCCCTTGAGCCAAAGAGGATGTGTTCGTGTCCCACCCCTGCCACCACCTGTGGGCTGGGAAGACCATCTTCCCTCCCTGGACCTCAGTTTCCTCATCTATAAACTATACACTCCTTCTGACGTTCCTCGGTGTTGCCCAGTACAAGATAAAGGAGACTGAGATGGAAGAGAACCTGGTGCGCCAAGAAGAGAATCTTGACCTCAGGCATCCATATGTACCCTGGGGTGAAGGAAGTCTTGAAATCACAAATGAGTTGATTTCAAGCCTTCCTCTCAGCCTCTAAAGGAACATTAAACTTTCAACTTACCAGAAATACCTATTTAGGGTGGAGGAGCCCTCTCTCACAGCTGGGGTTACCCGATCAGAACACAGAATCCTGTGCACCTCTGGTACATCAGTTTCTGCAGTGGGAGACGACAAGTGACGCTGAGAAAACCTCATGTGGTATGTGACGTGCTGAGAGGCATTCTTTTACATTTTGTGTCTTTATTTCCCAATTTCCCTCCACTATAAAATTAGCTCCTGAGGGAGGGATTTGGGGCTGTTTTTTTCTGTTTATCTCAAGCACTTGAAAGAGTGTCTAGCCCACGGTAGGCCTTCAGTAGGAATCAACGGAACGCGGGATGTGCAAACAAATGCAGTCCCAAACTACCGTGGCTGAGAGAGAACGAAGACGTGGTTCTTGATACGAGGATTGGTAGCAAAAGTAGTGAATAGTTCAGTCCTTTTTTATGATCTTGGGGAAGGCAATGTGGAGGCAGAACCTTCAGGTCTTCACCCTCCTCCGTGTGTTGCCCCCCCTTGTTGGGGTGGAGTGGACAGGTGCACGGGGACAGTCTCTCCCCCCCATCTTCCTTCCTCCCACCCTCCGCACTTACCCCAGGGAGAGGCTGTCACAGCTGCTGCCTCTGAGCCAGCACTTGAGCACATCCCATTTCTCCCCTCAATTCCAGGCCAATGTTTTCAAGTAGGAATGAGTACACACAACCTTACGTTGTCATTATTGATGCATTTTCCCATCCTTCAGTGAGCTTTGGGAGTTGTGTTAAGAAGTAGGAGGCTGTCTGCAGGGCAGAAAATATGTCCTTGAAAGGTGATCAGGGCAGTGCATCTCCCTGTCCACCCCAGATTGGGGACAGTCACCAGGGGCTGAGGTTACAACCGAGGCTTGACCTCTGGCCAGCTCTGTGTGTAAACAGACCAGAACCTTTTAGAATCAGTTTCTGAATCTATAAAATGGAGAGAAAGCTGAATTGCCCTGATTCTAAGAAGCACCTGTTCCATCTGTAATATCTCTTGAATCTGGTCATGTCGTATGATTGATGGAATCTTATCATGGCATTGTAATTTAATAGTCAATGTTTTCTTTCTCAGTGACACATGAAACAATGATGTCATCAGATCAACTTTATCTTAGATGTGTGGAATACAGCATCATCTGCCACTGGCCAGCTATTATGAAGGCCAAATGTGACACCACGGGGTTGAGAGGCCTTTGCAAATTAACAAATGCTTCATTCGGGCTGTGCCTGGAGAGCGCCCCTGGCCGACGGGCCTTGCCTCTGGGCCTCGGGCTCCTCATCTTTTTGCCAAGGGCAGTGGACTGGACCTGTGGCCGTGAGATTTGCTCTGCTGGGTAATGGGGTGCAGGGATGTCTCAAGAAACCCAAGGCCAGGGGGCACAGCCAGGCCATTCTGAGCAAAGTTCTCCCAGACGATGGAGATGCAAGCCCAGGTTCACACGTCCGCACGGTACCTCCTGGGCTGACCATCGAGGACAGGTAAGGGTTTCCTGAGGACCTGAGGAGAGGATGGCCATAGAGGCTGGCACTGCACACAGCTGGGGCACCACCATGCCCTCCCTGGGGGAAGGAGCCCCTGGAGGGTGAGGGCACAGTTGGCCTGATCACATTGACCGGCTTGTGCTGTTCTTCAGGGACTTGGGGAGGCCCTGCCACCGTGCCACTCGGCACAGAGCCTGATGGGCCAAAGGAAAGAGGCTGCTGTGGGGGAAATGGCAACCTGACAAATGGCACAAGACGTGGGTGCTGGCTGTGTCTGCACAGGGCAAATGTCGCTTGCTCCTGAGCGGATCTCATTATGGGCAGTTTAAGGGACGGTCGGCAGTGAGCCAGAGAGCCCAGATGGGCACCTGCAGGCGGTGTTTCCATGACACCCACTGTGCCGACCCCTCCGGTCCCCGAGCACGGTGCTGGAGCCGCAGGGGGGACAGAAAGTGGAGGTGACTTGATTGGAGGCATTTGTACCCATTAGCCTCAACTTCTGGTTGCTACACTCAGAAACTGTAGCTTTTTTCTTTTCTAAATGAAAAATCATTTTTATTATGAAAGTAATGAATATGCATTGTAAAAATAAACAGTCCCACGAGAACAGCCCTGCAATAATTCAGTAGGAATCCAGCATACCAAGAGCTGTGTTTTCCATTAAGATCCGCCATGTGTCTCCTGCCCCACCTGCCTGTAGAGGGAAGCTGAGTCATTAGTTCAGTACTCAAGGCTCACTGTGGTCCCATCCCAAGTGGCACAGAGGGTACAGGGGTTGTTTCTGGCTGCCCATGACCTACTTCCACTGCTGGCCTTCCTTTTGAGAATCACCTCTCCCCCGTGGGGAAGCATTGGGGACAATTTGTGGTGACACCTCCTGCCAGGAGAGCTGAGGGGGGAGTCCCTCCTTCTGTCCCCCTGCTTTCCTGAGGGTGGGCACTGCTCTAAGGCTGGTTGGTCACACGCTCTTTCCTGGGACTTTGTTTTGAGCAAGTGAAGAAAAGAAGGTGGCATGGAGGGAGGTCCCTCCTCCCGGGGCAGCCACCTGATCAGCCAGTCCAGTGTGACATGCTGTCTCTTGGCCCCACAGATTCCTGCGGTTCCTGCTGGGTCCTCCCCATCTCATCCAGTCCGTGGGGCTTGAGGTCCTGCAGAGGAAGCCCACTGTGCCCACATCGCCCAGGAGGGTGTCTGTCACTCTCACTAAGAATTTTGGTTGCACTGTGATTGCCAGGCCATTGGGGTGAGGGTACCCCTTGTTAGCTCTCTCTGCAGCTGCCAGAAGAAATGGTCACCCTCCGTGCCAACTCTTGCAGGATACCTCCTTTAAAACTCCGAGATACTGTCTCAGGCAGAGAAACAAGGGGTCTTGATGAGGTGACTTCAGTTGTGCAGGGCAGACACCCAGACTGGCTGGACGGAAGGAAGGGGATGCACTGCAGGACAACTGGGAGAAGCAGGAGGTAGGGCCCAAGCTCAGAGGGCAGGACTGAGACCTGGGAGGCCATCAGGACACCAGGCAGCCCTTGTGCCCCCTTTCCTGGACCCTTATGCCCTCTCAGGCAACCTG
This sequence comes from Manis javanica, assembly GCF_040802235.1. NCBI lineage: Eukaryota > Metazoa > Chordata > Mammalia > Pholidota > Manidae > Manis > Manis javanica. The sequence continues at coordinate 11,785,472 of NC_133160.1, read as the reverse complement.
CTTTATTCCTCTCTTGTTTATACGTCTCTGAGAATACGGCCAGAAATGGTGGCCCCATAGCCACCCAAGTCTGTCTCCTGAGTTCAGCGACCTTAACAGAGTCTGAATGCTCTGGGCAGGTCAGGTGCTCTGCCCTCATCCAATCAGCTCTAAACAGCAGTTTGGGTCAGATGTGGCTGCTGCAGGCCGTTATGTGAGAAGGATGCCAGAAGTTTGTCCACCTCAGAGCCCAGGGACTGTAGAGTCTTGGGTAGGACATGTGGGTCCTTGACACACAAACCACCCTCACGAAGGGCTGAAATGGATTGACCTGCCGCTCTATCAGGGGAATCAACAAATTAGTTTTTAACAAATGGCCTCTTTGGTAAGTGCTCCAGAGAGAAAGATGATCTCTGGTTCTTAAAGCAAAAGTCTGTTTCCCTTTGAGATACGGACTGATTTGTAACACTCGTCATAAACCATTAATTTTACTTTTGTGGGATGAACTCCAGAAGAATTTTTCTTTCACAAGCTTATCAAATTATAGGCGGTTTTGAGCAAGAGTTTTCATAAGCAGTATGTCTGGCTAGCCCTCAATAATAGGAGAAGTTTGAAAAACGATGTGATTCCCTCCCTCCGCGTCCTCTCCCCCAGGAACTTTAGCGTCTGCGGGAGGGTGCTGGGCAGGCTGCAGACCTGGGCGCTCTGTAGGCACACAGGACAGCACCCAGAATCCCCCTTGCTTTTCCGAGTTGAACTGATCTTTGCTTTCATGAAAGATCTTTATTCAAAGAGAATAAAGAGAACTTTATTCAAAAAATATCACAGTAAAAGATTGTTGCAAAAGCCTTCTTTTCAATCAGGACTCTTTCAGTTTGTTTGTTTCATTTTAATATATTGAGATATAATTTAGATTCCATGAAATTCGCCCTTTCAAATTGTATGATTCCATGGTTTTAGTATTCACAACGTTGTGTGACCTTCACTGTCTAATTCCAGAACATTTCCATCACTTCAAAAAGAATCCCCATGGCCAATAGCAGCCATTCCTGATTGTCTTATGGAATCATGAATCTATTTTTTTGTTCTGTGGATTTACCTGCACTGACATTTTACATAGATCGAATCATATGTTGACTTTTGTGTCTGGCTTCTTTCACTTAACCTAATGTTTTGCAGGGTTATCAGTGTTGTAGCCTATATCAGTACTTCACCATTTTTATGGCTGAATAATATTCCATTGCACGGATAACTCCTTTGGTTTTAAGTGTAAAACAATTCGAATTACCTTACACAGACCAACCAAGGGATGTCAGGGCTCAGTGCACTGAAGAGTCTGGTGGTGTGGTGGGCAGAAGTCTAAGAGGACTCCCTGTGAGCTCTCTCCTCATGGACTCTCCTCCCCTTGAGTGTGGGTGGAACCCATAAATAGGATGAGATATTGCTCCTGTGATTATGCGATGTTATGATGTTATAGGACAAAAGGGATTGGGCAAGTCTAACGCAGGTTATTAATTAGTGACTGAGGTGGACCTGATCTAATTACACTAGGTCTTCAAATCTGAGTCTAGGGATCAGACAGAGGAAGGGACTCCACAGGCTGTTGTTGACTTGAGCATGGAAGGGCCCACGTGGCAAAGAATGTGCTAGTCCTCTAGGAGCTGCTGATGGTTTCTGGTAAATATCTGGAAAGTGGGCACCTCAGTCTCATGGCCACATGGAACTGAATTATGCCAACAACATGAACTAGCTTGGAAGCGTATTTTTCCCCCAGACCCTCCAGGTAAGAACTCAATGCTTTGATTTCAGCCATGTGGTTCCCTGAGCCAAGAACCTAGACAAGCTGCACTGTACACAGAATAGTGACCTAATAAGTAGGCATTGTTTTGAGCTACTAAGTATGTGGTAATTTGATATAACAGTAGAAAACAAATACAGGAACCAAACTGACTTCAGGTATTGCTGCATCCAGGTGCTCACAAAATGTCACCAGGACTATTTTTCTGCATCTTACAAGCCTAATTTCTTTGGTGCTGTCTTCATTAACAGGCCGAAGCCCATGCTTACCTTCTCCAAGCCTTGCAAACCAGTGGAAAGGGAGCCTGCTTTTCCATTTACATTAGAACAACTCTTTGATTGAGTTTCATTTGAACAATTACTCTACGTGCTCCTCCTTGAAGCAATTGCAGTGGCCAAGGAGAAGCAGCTGCCAATGGGCCAGGCCTGGTCATGCCCATCCAGACCCCAGAGACGGAGAATTGGAGAGGGGCGGCTTTTCCGAAGGGGAATCAGGACCCAGGAGGAATGACAGATGCTGGTGGGCAAACCCAGGAGGTCACCTGCCCTGTCTGTCTCTCTTGTCACTCATGGGGCATGTGTCTGTGGTGTCCCTCAGGTCTGGAGGACTCAGCCCTCACCCTCTACTGCTCCTGGCACCCAGCCCGTCCTCCCCGAGCACTCCCTGCAGGCTTTGGATGGGGCGTACCACAGCACACTCGTCCTGACCATTTCTGAAAACAGCACTTTAGGAACTTTGAGACCCATGTGAGGGTGACTTCAGTGTGACCAACTGCAGGTCTCATCCTGCTTCTTAGGAGCTTTGGGACCTCAAGCAAGTTCCTCAACCTCTCTGGTCTTTCTCATCTGAAGAGTGGCCCGATAATGCTTCTCTCTAGGGTCATGAATACTGCATGAAATGATATTAGAGTGCATTTGTAAGCCAGGTACCAGAAATCATGAAAATATTTGACCACCGTCAGTTTTATATGTAAAGAAGGAATAATGTTTATACTCAACAAATTGGGATTCACCCACAGAGATCATGCCTCTCTACTTGGGAGCTGGAGAGGGTGCTGTGTGTCATTCAGGGAGCACATTCAGGGGAGTATCCGAGCCTATTGTCATCCCATCTACAAGTGCACGTGTTGTCATAAAGCAGGATTGTTGGGCCGTCTGGCCTGAGCACGGGGCCATGCCCTGGCATGATGCTCAAAGTGCGTGCATGGCTGTGCTTCTTGGTGTCTCCTGCATGAGCCTGTGATGGGCATGAAGCTCTGTGTTCACGTGGGTCCCACATACTTTCTGAAAACATTGCTTCCTAAAATTCCCATTGCTTTACTTTTAGACACGGCCCTTAATTTATGTAGAGATTTCCAATGATACTGAAAGGGAATGTGAGTTTTCTGTGTTTATGGAAAGGGCACCTGGCTTAACAAAAGTAGGGAAATCTGGACCTGAAGACTGAGATGATTCTGTGACTTGGTAGCCCCCTTCAGGTCTTGCGAAGTGCGTTTCTCCCCCCCACAAGTTGAAGAGCAATGGAGGATCAAACCTACTTTGAAATACAATTTGCACAGCTAAATCCATCAAGGCAGCTTAAGTTACATTTCAAATACAAAATTATTCTGAGCTAAAAATGCTGCCACATGAAATTCATCCTTTCTGTAGTGGGTGGTTGTACCCATTGAAGATAATCATGACACTGGACAGAAAGACTTACGTTCACTGTGAACCAGCTTATCCTCCGAGGGCCTCAAAGCCTCTGCAGGTGAAATGCTTTTTCTGCCTGGGTGGGTGAGGGGCTTTCCTACTTCAACCAGAAACCCAGGCGGTGCTTACACCATTTCCCCCAGCCCGTTGAGCTCTGAGTGAGATGGCAGGGAGGGTAATTCTCTCTGCTGTGCAGTAGGACCTAGGAGGAAGCTCAGAGGCCCATCTCCCAGCCCTTCCTGTCATCCCCACCGGCTCCCATGGCAGTGCCTTAGGAGACTGGGTGTTTGATGGCTTGAATCATTCATATCGACTCTCAGTTTTATTCATTCATGATATGGTCAATGAGCTGCGTTTGGAAGCACTGGGTCTGAGAGCCCCCCGGTGGGCATGCTGTGCCCATGCCACTGCGCCCTCACCTCACAGGCACAGAGTAGGACATGTTCAAGTGTGTTTATGCACATCTGGTTCAATGTTCTGTTTTGTTCTTTCCATTAGCAGATAATTCATTGCTGGGACCAGCCAGCCCTGGGTCCCAGCTTCTCACGGAAGATTGGAACGTGACTTCAAGTCAATGAGGAAACCAAGCCCCCACCCTACCGGGGGCCATCTGTACCCAGCTGCCCCGTCTAACAAGGCCCAGTGCTCACCTGAAGGGCCAGGGATTGCCTGTTGGTGGGAGATTTTAGGGAGGGGGAGCATAAGCCATGAACCTGAATCAACCTGCTGAGGTCTGAGTGACACCCCGGCTGGGCCTGTTCCTCGGGTCCCCGCAGGGCTCCACAGGGTCCCCCCGGGAGGACTCCCTCCTGAAGATCTAGATGCTTCTCAGGGCTTCAAGGTCCCATGGTTCCCTGGAGATGCACTGTCATCCACGAAATGCCAGGAAGGACCCGCCTGGGACTGAAGACTCGGTGAGCTGTCCTGGGTGGAAGGTGGGAGGTCTGTCACTCGCGGTTCTGGGGCCGCAGCAACAGAATCCATGGTGAATTGTGAGGCGAGGACGAGAGGAACTGACCAGCAGGAAATGGGGGGTAGGGCATGGGGCACGGAGGTGCAGGAGCCTGGGCATCCTTGGGGCCTGGGCAGCCGGAGTACATGGGAGTTTGCTGTGGGGGGCAGATCGGTGGGACTCAGAGTGAGTTAAATCCTCCCAGGAGATGGGCTGGGCCTTGTCCATAGGAGTAGGCGGGGCCAGAGCACCAGCATACACTCCGGGAGTCTGCCTGGCAGGCTCCTCCCCAACCCCTTCTGGGACACTCTCTCTTTCTCCCCACCTCCCTCCCTTCCTTCACTAGAGAGTATTAATTAGCTACAAAATATCAAAAACAACTCTCAAAATCTAAATGCCATTTTTCAATCATCACCACCTGATCTCGTATTTGCCTTTTTACCTTGGCCTGTGAAATGAGCATAAATTAACACTGAAGAAAAGGAACTATGAGTTAGGTGAGGAGTTGGGGAGAGAACTTCCATCTGTCAAAATGGTGAAAAAGGCCATTTTGCCAGCAGATGGAAATGGGTTAAATCTGTCACCAGGTTGCTTGCAATCCAGAGGTGAGGGTTTTGGAGAGAACTTTATTGAAAAAATATCACAGTAAAAGATTGTTGCAAAAGATGCTCTTGTAAATGGTAGGGACCTGAGGTGTGGTGTGTTAGTCAGGGGTCTCCAGAGAACAGAGCCAATAGGGTGTGTATATACAAAAATGGATTTATTTTAAGGAATTGGCTCACACAGTTATTGATGTTGGCAAGTCTAAAATCTACAGGGTGAGCCTTCAGGCTGGAAACCCAGGTAAAAGCAGATGCTGCAGTTCAAGTCTGAAGACTGTGTGCTGTAGAATTCCCTTTTCCCTGGGGGAAGTCCATCTTTCTCCTATTCAGGTCTTTTCCTATTCAGGTCTTTCTCCTATTCAGGTCTTCAGCTGATTGGATGAGGCCCACCTATTATGGAGAGCAATCTGCTTTACTCAAGTCATTAACATTAACATTTAAATGTTAATCTCATCCCCAAACCCCTCATAGAATCACCCAGAATAATGTTTGATCACCTATCTGGGTCCTGTGGTCCAACCAAGTTGATGCAAAATTAACCATCACACATGGGTTTGGATTTTCAACCTGCTGGTTTCTGAATGTCAAAGGAGGGGTAGGATTTCCCATTTTCTGTTTCCTGATACAAAGGTCATCTATTGTTTCTTCTTTCCCACATTACCTGAGAGCAGAATCTTGGGAAGCACCATGCCTTTATTCTTGGGCCAAGTGGTCCCATATTCCATTCCCTGGCCATTGTGATTGGCCCAGCAATGGGCACATGAGTCAAGGCAGACCAACGAGAGAGAGACCTTGGACTTTAGCTGAAACTGTTGAGAAAGAGGGCTGTCCTTACTGCTGGAATCACTGAGCTGGGAGACGAAGCTGTAAAGCTCTTGGTGCTACTTTCTACCTCATGAGATGAGCCTTCCTGAGAATGAAGCCAACACAGAGGTGGGAAAAGTTGAGATAGATGGAGAGAGAGAGAGAGAGAGAGAGAAGAGAGAGAGAGAGAGACAGAGACAGAGACAGAGACAGAGAGAGAGAGAGAGAGAGAGAGAGAGAGAGAGAGAGAGAGAGAGAAACAGTGAATCACAAAGATTCTCTGTTGAAGCTCTAGATCTAGATGTACCCTAAACAAGATGAGCCATGAACTTCTCCATTATGGTGGCCAATGCATTCTTCTTCTTTTAAATAGTTTGCATCTGGTTTCTGTCTCATGATTCAGAAACCAAAGATCCTGATTAATATCCTTAGAAATTAAAGTTTAAAAAATACCAGATGATAATAAGAATAGGAATTAAACCATGATTATCATGACTGACAGAGGACAAAATTATATATAATTATGGTTATCTCTTCACTCTGATATTAAAATGAAAAGCAAACAGAAAAAAGCTTAAGCAAAGCTATAGAAAGTTATTTTATGGAGAAGAAATAGAGGACAGAGATTAATCTGAGAACTTTTGTTAAGAGGGTAACAGAGAATTTAGCATGTTCCCGGCCATGTGGGGTTCAGACGATTTCCCATGAGCCTTGGCAGCACAGCCTGGTGAACAGCAGATGTCACGGCAGGACCCCAGGGTGTCCCAGCCAGTCCTGCCTCTGCCCTGATTAGCTGGGGGTCTGATGCCTGACACATGACTATGCCTTGTGAGGAAGCCAGTGTCTGAGCAGGGAGAGCATCCGTGACTCTCCTGATGTTCACCCACGTTCCTGCAATGTTATGTATTTTATTTGTAATTGTTGTCCTAGATATTGAATAGAAAAAAGGGCATTTATACAATATGGGTAAAGTGTAAAGAATATTAATGCAATGGACACATGTGACTTCCACCTCATTGAGGACACAGAATCTGAAGACATGGAAACTTTGATGCTCCTGGGGGGTGGGGGTAGGGGGGACACTCCTGAATCCCGGCCACTTCCTGTCCCCCATGGAGTGAACTACTTCCCTGTTTTGTCTTTAATTCCTGGGCTTTTCTTCATAGTCCTACCATGTATGTGTACATCACATATGTGCGTGTAATACAGCTGTTACAGACGGAATGTTTGTGTACTGAATGGACTCTCATGAATGGGGTTAGTGCCCTTAAAACAGAGACCCTTAGAGGGTCTTTCTGCCTTGTGAGGACATCGTGTGAAGACAGCTGTGTCTAAGCCAGGAAGTGGGCTCTCACCAGACCCCAGATCTGCCAGTGTCTTGATCTTGGACTTCCCAGCCTCCCTCCCACCTGTGAGAATTAGATGTTTATTGGTTAAGCTACCCAGTCTGTGGCAATTTGTTACAGCCTGAATGGACTAAGACAGTGACATTTAGTTTGAGACCTTTGGTATTATGAATTCGACTGTGTGAATGCATTACGTTCACACTTGCTATGAGCATTTACTAGGAGTCTAGTTTTGCTCACAGTTCTCCTCCTGAGACCCATCCATATTGCAGAGTCTATGGTTTGTCCATTTCCACTGCTGTCCAGTTTTCCCCTGTGAGATGGAAACAGGAGACATGTAGCCATCTATTCTCCCATCGATAAACGTTTGGAGCACTAAAGACTGTGCTGCTATGCACATTTCTCCTGTGCACATGTGCGAGTTGCCTCTGGTCAGTAGCTTTCAATGTTTTGATTTCACCCCAGATAAGAAATATAACTTGCATCATAACCCACAACACACATATGCATGTATGTGTGGCCAATAGAGATTTCACAATATCGTCTTGCCCTTAGAGTGTGTGAGTGTGCTGTGATCTACTTTATTTCATTTAAAAATGCTGGTGTTTTCAGGATTCAGTAATGGAAACCCCACCCTTGATTATACACGTAGGAGTGGAATCACTGGGTCATCAGGTGGGCACACACTAAGGTAGCTAGAAAAAGCCAAATGTTTCTCTGAAAATGGTAATAACAACTTCTTTCCCACCAGAGTGGGTGAGTTCTTGCTCTATAATCTCCCCAACACTTGAATTTACTGGGTTTGCCAAAAAATGTGATGAGATTTTCACCCGTCTTGTAGGTGTTACGTGGTATCTCATGTCTGAATTTACATTTCCTGAGTACTGTGGAGGCTGAAAATCTTTTCGTGTTTTTATTGGCCAGTCACTCACATTTCCTCTTCTGTGAAGAGCTGGCTTAAAACTTGCCTCAATTTCTATTGGATTGTTGAGATTTTTGTCTTCTTTTTTCTAGGGGATTCTTTGTACAGTCTGGGTATTAATCCTGGGGATTATACTCGTGAAAAACACTGGTTCCAATACACCAGCCCCAGTCTGAGGAATGCCTCTGTTAGATTGTCAGATAATGATAAGGTTTCTAAAAACTCTGTTGGGAAAGGTTGGGCCTGGGGGAGATTCTCTTCAGGGCACCTGGGGTCCTGGGACATGTGAACACCTTCTGTCATCGCACAGTGAGCCTGGTACTGTGCCAGATGCTTTACACAGATGACCTCATTTGATCCTCACAAAAACACAAGGAAGTAGGTATTTTTTATCTTCATTCTGTAGATAGGCCAGTAAGAGTCAGACAGGTTAACCGGCTTGCCCAGCTTTAGACGTCTAGTCGTTAGATGTGGGTTTTTTCACTCCACGACTGGTGCTTTTGAAACAGCACTCTACCGCTTCCTTCATGAGGTGGGTACTTTTAATTCAGTTTACAAATGAGAAAATAGAGGCATGAAGGTCTAATAATCTGTTCAATGGTTAGTAAGTGGCCCTAAGATCCAAATTCAGATGGACCTACTCCAAGTGTCCCATGTCCTCCCTGCCCATCACCTGTTTGTGGGATGGATGACGTAGGAAGCCATGAGGTGGCATTGTCATCCCAGCTCCGTCCTGGGGAGAGAGCTGGCACTGCCCATCAGGGCTCCCCTCGGATGCACCAGCCCCTGCATAAGGGAGGTTCACATAGGTCCATCATCAAATAAAACTCCAGCATCAAGGTAAGTGTTCTCAAAACTTTTTGTGATTTCCTGGCTAGGAACTCTTTGAGGATGTTCTCCAAGGAATAACATGCACAGCAAAGCTAAAAGACGCCACAGACTCATTCATCAGAGGTTTGCAGAGCAGAGAGAGCCCAGCCATGCTGACGGACGTTTTGGGCTGACCAGCAGTGCCCCCAGCAAACCACTGTGACCACTGGTTAGTGTGTGCTGACTGGCTCAGGCTGGGTCACATGCCTGGGGCTGGGCGTGAGGTCAGCCCCACCCTAAACACCAGGGTCAGAGCTGGGCAGGGTGGCTCCCCCGCGGGACTGTGTGCACATTACCAACAGAAGTGGTGAAGGTTTGGAAGGCACAGAGAAGAAAGCAAGCACAAATAATCACTATACTCAGTTTAGCTGTGCATTAACGGACACATAACAATACAGCGTTTTTGTTGAAGTGTGGGATTTGGGGAAGCCAAATGGGTCATGCTCGTCTTTCAAATCAGGCAACATCTAACCCCCTGGGATGGCAGCATATGGCACTTGCATGTCCTCTGAGAATCGGAAATTTCCGGTATTACTTTGTAAGTCCCCAGAGAGTGCACACACTTGGTTTCCCCTGACCATCCATTCCACAGTGTTTATCGAGCACCTGCTGTGTGTTGGATCCTGAACTAGGCGTGGGGCTTCCGCAGAGGACAAGACAGGCAAGGTCCCCGTCCCCGGGCTGACGGCCTCCCTGGGGCTGACAGAGAATAAGCAAGTTAATAAACGAGCGAGTGTGAGAATTTCAGAGGTGATGAGCACATGGAGGAAAATAAACCACAGCGGCGTGAGGGAGGGGGTCACGCTGGGTCTGGAGGTCGGGGAGGGCTCTCTGAGGAGGGGGCATTTGAGCTGAGCCCCAGATGCGGGAGGAGCGGCCCTGGGCAGGCCTGTGGGGAGAGGACTCCAGGCAGAGTGAGGACGACAGCGAGCAAGATGCCCCCGCAAACTCCGCCAGCCGCACGGCTTCCGGGTGAGCAGCAGCTTCTCGGATGCTCCTTCCCTGCTCCTGCCTCTGCCCTTTGCCTGGGGGCTGGGGTGGGGTGGGGGGTGTCAGGCAGCCAGTTTGCTGCCATGAGGCCCCGGGCACCGGGCTGTCCCACCTGATAGTTTGTGATGGCCTTTCCCTTCAGCAAATGGAGGGATGTGGATTCTAGAACTGCAGCCCCGTAATGAGCAAGCTCTTACAAGCCCCAGGGCGGTGTCCTTCCAGTCCGCTCTCATTCACTCGTGCATCCGTCCGCTCACTCACCCATTCCATGGATATTTACGCAGTGCCCACTGTGTGTGGGACCCGCTGTGTGTCGGACCCTTCTAGGTACTGGGGACACAGCAGAATGATCCCTGCCTCATGGAGCGCACATCCTGACGCAGGGAGATCAAGGCTGATGTGTAGATAAGGAAAGGACCAGTGTGTGGGGGCCCCGTCAGTGCTTTGGTGGGAAGGAAGCAGGGAGGTGGACAGTGAATGTAGAGGACGTGGTGGGGGCATTGATTTGCAGGTGGCGTCCGGGAGGCTCCCTGAGAAGGCAACAAGGAGGGAGCAGCCCTGAGCAATGTGTGGGGGCTTTCCCAGCAGAGGGAAAGGCTGTGCAAAGGCCCTGGGGTGAATGTGGATGTGGACTTGGTATTTCTGGGTAAAGCCAGGAGGTCAGTACCGCCTGAGAGGAGAGTGAGGGGTAGAGGGCCAGGGGCACCAGAGCAGTGAGGGGGGCTGAGTCAGGCAGCCCCTGGGCCACTGTAAGGAGTTGGCTTCTACTCTGTGTTGGGAGTGGTGGAGGACTTTGACCACAGGAGTGACAGCATCTCATTTATTTCTGTGGCTTTTGTCTCAGTTGAACTCACTTCTTGAACAAGTGGCTTGGCCTTGGCCGGCCCAGAGTCCCGTGGCTGAGAGCTGGGCTCTAGCGTGGCTGCTGACGCATCCTCTCCATGTGGCTGGTGGCCCAGGCCCTGCTCTGCCCGACCTCTCATCTGTGGCACTTCTCACGTTCACCTCCTCCTGAGACTGGCCCATTTATAAGCCTCATTACATGTTATCTCAGAGAACTAGGACAGCAAATGGCTCATAAAGTATCTTTTAAAGGTTAATGGTCACTGGTGAGGGAAGAAAGGGCCACCGAGCTTCAGGGCTCTTTGATGGTGTGGATTTTCAGTTAAGTGAAAATGAGTCACACCTTCTTACAGGTGCCTGGTCTGACCACCCAGCAGCCAAGGTGGCCTCGGGGTGTCTTGGAGGCTGGGACCATTAACCCTGTGTGGGCTGCAAGCCCCCTTACGCTAGCCGCTCCCAGGGGAGGGGAGTGGGTCAGGCCATCCTCTGTCCCTTTGCTGCTCAGGCTAGGAAGTGATCTGACACGATGCTTATTCTCATTAGTTTCTCCCCTGCACCTTTGGGTTAGAAATAGCTCATTGGGCATAGAAGGCTTTGATTATGGTCTTTCCCCCCATCTCCCCACAGCATACATTAACAGAGGTTCATGTGAACATCTCACTTCACACGAACTATTTAACAATGGCAGTACAAACGAATGAATGAATCAGAGCTGGTAGATGTAGAAGCAAATTATGGACACTTGACCTGGAGAATATTCAAGGGAACTGGGCACTTCCTGAGAACACGGGTGGGTCATTTCCTCTCTGGGCCTCAGTTTTCCTGTGGGTAAAGTGGAAGGGTACATCTAAATGATCTTAAAGGACCCTTCAGGAGATAAGCACCTGTACCTGCTGTGCACCTGGCCAAGTCCTAAAGGGAAAGTAGGGAAAACCCTGCCGCTCTGTGGAGGGGGAGGGGCCCCACCACAGACTCTTCACACGGAGCACGCGAGGCCGAGGCCCGTTCAGTCTTTGTCATCTGTTTCCTTCCTCATTTGGGCCTACAGGCCGGATTTGATCCGACTCCTGCCTGGCACTCCAACCGCACCTTTCGACCAAGAAGGTAACTGCCTCAGTGAGTTCTGCGACCCAAATCACAGTGGCTTAAATAAGGGTTTGTCTTTGGCATAACAGGTCAAGCCTGTAGGCTGATTCTTCTCTGTAGTTTTCAGGATCTCAGCCTCGTTCCATTTGGCTCCTCTGCTTCTCCCACAAGGTCCATCATGTCCCCATGCCAGCCAGCAGGAGAGGCAGGAGGGGATGAGAAGGGCACAAACGTTCCCTTTTCTCTAAGGGCGGGACTCAGCAGCTGTGCACACATCTCTTCCCGATTGGCCAAGTCCAATCACATGATCATTCATGACTGCAGGGGACGCTGGGAGATGTAGTCTTCATTCTGGCCAGCTAAATGCCCAGGTAACAGTCTTACTGTGAGGGGAGGCAGACATTGGGATACAGTAGCAGACTCTGCCCACCCTTGCTCACATTGCTCCAGCCCAGTGTGACCAGCTGTCCTGGTTTGCTCAGGACTGAAGGGTTCCTTTGGACACAGGACTTGCCGTGCTAAAACTGGGAAAGTTCTGGGCAAACTGGGAGGATTTTGTCTACACACTGGCCTCTTTTCTTTTCCCCAAATGGGCCAACATGTTCTTGCCTCAGGACCTTTGCATTTGCTGTTACTTCTGCCTGGAACATACATTCTACAATTCCTTCCATTCAGAAAGGATTTCTGGGTGTCCGCCTTGTGTGATCTGCTGTTCTAAACACTACATGCCAGGAGCAGAGTGTTCTTAACATAACAAGAATAATTATTTCAACTCTTCCCTGACCACTTCAGTTTCAAAATCTCCATGGTTAGTAATTTTTATTCTCTGCAGCTCTGAAAGGAATATCTCTTTTCCTAAGGCTCTGAGGGTGCTCACACAGTCTGATATCTTATATTAATAATAACCCAGAATAATAACATATATTAAAGCCTAAGATTATGATCTGGAAAACAAGCTTTTTGAAGAAATGTATAAGTGTAATAAAAGCAAAGGGTAGATTACAAGGAAATGTGGGGTGGAGAAAAGTTTTCATTAAATAAAACCACACCTCTTGGGTGACTTCCTTGGTGTCAATGTTTCTGGAGGGCAACTTGGCGATACGGAGTACCTGCAGCTAAAAGTGCGTAACTTTAGGCCCTACATCCCATTTATAGGGATTTATCCCACTGAGATAAGAAAAATATACAAAAACGGATCTCTAAGAATTTTTAGAAGAAAGAAGTATAAAAGCCTAAATGTCTGTTGGTGAGGCAGCAGAGGCTGCTTTTCTCTGTCCTGACCCCAGTATGTTCTTCAGATGGGAAAACAGGCACAGACAGCTCAAGCAACATCCTCAAGGTCACACAGCAGGAAGTGGCAGGACTGGATTTGATCTGGGAAGCTCTGCCCCCTCCTAGGTCTTAAAAGGGAATGCGAATGTCTGCCCGGGAAGAATGCAGAGATTTCTCTGGGAGGCAAGAGGATGGCGAGCGACTCAGAGGTCTGAAGCATGGCACTGTGGGCCCAGGCCGAGGACTAGACTGCCAGGCTCACGAGGAGGACCCAGGTGGCCAAGGTGTCCCAGACAGCCCAGGTGGAGCCAGCTGTGCCTCCCCCTGCCTGGGGCGTGGGCTGCGTCATTTGCTGCTCCTGACCCTGCTTCCCTGAGCCAGGCCAGCCAACGGCCCAGATCCACAAGATACCCCCAAGTAAGACTGAAAAGGAAAACTTGCCTTTGTCAGTGAAGTCAGGTGAAAATCTGGTTGTAAGTAAGCTGTCAGAAACCAACAGGCGTGTCACAAGCATGGCAGGAGGACTGTCACCCATCAGTGGCCTGGAAATGATGGAGATGAGCAAGATAGCATCAAGAGACAAGGGAGATGAAGGAGATGAGGGGGACGTCATGGACACTGGGATGAGGGCAGGTTCTTCCCGCTGGAGAGATGTCACCCCGCAGAGAACTGGCCCCAAGGAGAGGAACGTTCCCCACCGCGGAACAAATGGAGCCCTTAGCCGCATTCTGGTCACGTGGTAGGTGCTCTGGGGGTGCTAGGTGCCCCTGCCGGTGGCACCATGGTCTAAACCACTGTATCTGCCTCCCAGGGCCGTAATGAGCATGGAGGGAGGGGCCACACAGGACCCAGTGTGCTGGCTACAGTGGAGCGCGCTGCTAAGAGCCGCATGGTCACAGTAAGAAAGCTTTCACTACTGGATCACCAGCGCAATCTGCTGTGTCTCTGGGCTGTGCCCCCAACCCAAACACCCCACCGAGCAGGCTGCTGAGCCAACACTGGAGGTCATGGCCTCTCAGGATCTCGCGGGCACAGCCCTCCTTCTGTCCCCTCCCCCTACCACTGGAGAAGAAGAGGTGGGTTAGCTGGGCTTCCTTCCCGCTCACTATAGGATAAATGGCATCTGCTCAGACTCATCCACAGGCAGACGCTTCCTTGTGCAGAGTTTATCAAAGCTCAGGTTGTGATGCATCAGGAGGTCTTGAAATCAATGTAGAGGTCTGAGCCTGCCATTTAAAATCTGTAGTGGACCAGAATAGAGCAAGGTAGGAAATAGCCGAGTGGGTGGTGTGCAGTGAAGGCAGATAGTGTTTGGGGAAACCTCTGTTTCATTTTTATATAAATAGATGTGTTGGGGGGGAAGTATCACAGTGTGAGATGCATTTCTTACTGTGGGTTGCTTTAAAAAACGTTTGACAGACTGTCCCATGGCCTTACTGTCACATGACTGAGAAGTCACTTTGGGGCTCAGCAGCCCTGGGCTCTGTTGATTTTGGGGAGGAGGTTGTAAAGACTGAAAAATAGAGACTGGCAGGACTGGGTCACAGAGAGATGGCTCCATGGCCGGCACAGCAAGGGTCCCTGGGCCTCTCCCCACTCTTCCTGCCTGGTAAGTCTCTCCAGCCCCTGGTTGGCACTCAGTCTGGACCTCGTATCCCTGCCGTCCTTTCTTCACAGCGCTCTTGTTCACAGTGACAGATGTCACCAATGTGATTTTTGGCCCTTGTTTTCTATCTCCCTGACCCCAATCCTGGGCTCCCCAAGGGCAAATCCTTCCTCTGATGTTCCCTAAGGGTGGTGCCTGGGGCAAGTCTCAGCTGGCTGGGAACTCCAGAGACCAGAGCAACTGGGAAGTTAATGCCCAGGGGATCCAGCCAGGTCTGATGGAGCTGGGGTAACACCAGCTCTCTTGGCCCGAGGATGGGATAACTCCGGCTGTGCGTTTGTGCTG
The DNA here is from genome assembly GCF_040802235.1 of Manis javanica. Lineage (NCBI taxonomy): Eukaryota > Metazoa > Chordata > Mammalia > Pholidota > Manidae > Manis > Manis javanica. The sequence goes on along the minus strand of NC_133160.1, from coordinate 11,770,366 downwards.
CAGGCTCCCCAGGGGGCTGGAATCTATTTGCCCATGTTGGCCACTTGCTGGAGGTGGGGTGACCCCCCCTTGCCAAGGACCTCAGGCCCATCTTCTGCTGGAGCTCCGGGGCTGGGTTCCATGGCCTTGGGGACAAACCCTTGGCTGGTTCCCAGAGCTCCACACCCCAACTGATGTTGTTTGAGATCACCTCCTAAATAAACTTGAAACCTTGCCTCAGGGTCTGCTTCTGGGGAAAGCAAAGCTAAGACAGAGGGTGCAGGGCTCTCCCATGTTTACATTCTGTGCATGCGATGTATGTACATATGAATGCATGTAGGTACATATGAATACATGTAGGTAAGTATTTTCCCTGAGTTGGGGCGGATTTGCAAGGCAAAAAAAAATGGGCAAGACTAGTGTCAAGGCTTTTGTCTGGCTGGGCAGCAAGGATGTGGTCCTTTCATCCCATAATACATGATGGTGGGGAGGGAACTGCAGGACAAAGAAGGCTTCAGTGAGAAAATGGGAGGGCCAAGGGGAGAGGTGAGGAAGACGAATGGACGGGAGGGAGGAGGAGAGGGCAGGCAGTGGGTGACTGTGGCAGGAGGGGAGGTGGTGTCTGTGAGCTGGGAGGGGCAGCTTTCCTCCTGGGTGTCAGCAGATGCCTGGCTCAGAAACACAAGCTGTCCCTTCAGTGGCCCCTTGAGCTTAAGGACTTGGTTGGAATATGCCCCATGTCCTGCAGGTCCCTGGCCATGCAGTTTTCATCCTGTATGTGCACGTGGAGCCTGGACACACGTGCATGCAAACTCACACACATATGCACACAGGCACACACACCCATACACCCATACACTCCCTCACACCCGCACTGGCACAGGCTCCTACACACAGACACAGCAGGTCAGGTGCCATTAAAATGCCAGGCCATGCCTCTGCCTCCTCGCAGAGCCCTGTGTGACCCTGCTAATCAGAGGAGGCCTCAAGTGCTGAGGGCTGCCCTGGCGGCGGGCCACCTGCTCTCCATGGCAACCAGCCTGATACCTGTTTGTGAGTTTAAAAGCTCCGGGGCTCACAGGGTCTCTCCCATTATTTCATGCAGATCAACTGTTCACTGTTCCGTATACCCACTGTGATGGGGGGCAGCGAGGCACAGAATTACACTTGCTGTGTGTGTGCATGTGTGTGTGTGTGTGTGGTGAGTTTGACACACAGCTGGGATGGGATTGGGGGCAAAAATATCATGAAAAATATAGCCAGAAGTAATTGGATTACAATCGCTGATTGCCTTCAGAGCACTTAACATGGTATATTAATCCCAAAGTGTGTTACGTCTAGTGAATTCTAAAGTGTCCCACTGATGGAAAGAAGCAAGAACACACTTGCAAATGTGATTAACTCTCCTGGGCAGTCCTGAAATTGCTGGAATGGGGATGAACATCCGGTACAAAACACGGGAGAAAAACAGAACACGTCACTGGGTCTGCAGGGACTGGTGGTGATCAGGATTGTGGGAATCCCGGACTCCGCCTGGCAGGCCTCTGGGTGTGGAACGCAGTGGGTGGCAGGCTGGGGAGGAAGAGGTGGAGGCTGAGACAGGCTGGGTGGGAATGGCCAAATTCGGTTCCTCCATCCGTGGCAGGGTCTCAAACCCCAATGCCCAGCTGGGCCTAGCAAGCAACAAAGAGTGAGGAGGGTGGACCCCACCAGCCACCAGCCAGCACTTCCTGGGGGACCGCTACTGGCCAGAGGTGCTCCAAGCAGGATCTGGACATCGACAGCCCATCCCCTACCCTGTGAGGTGGGGCTTATTCGCCTCCATCATAGAAGGGAAACACCCAGGGAGGGAGAGGAGCCTGCCCAGGTCACACAGCCAGCACGTGGCATATGGACAGACAGCACAGGAGTTTGGGTGGCAGATCCCGGGCCTCTGTGTTGGGAGACAGTGTGGAGGGGTGGAGACTGCGGCAAGCTGCAAGCACAAGCCCAGCTAACTGGGTAGCCAGGATTTTGCCCCGCCAACTGCTACTATGAGAGATTGTGGGCCCAGGTGGCCCCATCTCCTGAGACCTCAAGAGAATCAAGGAATTGGATTCTCAAGTAAAATCTCTTTGAAGTTTTTACATGTTGACACTGTATTCACATTTCTCAAGAAATTCCATGATGTATCTGCTAACTGTTTTTGGGCCATGAGTCCATTATTTCTCTCTGTTTCATGGAGAGAAACAATCACCCTAGAATGCTGTGAGCTTCAAGAATGTGCATGGTGCTGGGCTGGGAGGTGTGGGGGTTACGGACACAAGGAGATGGGGGCTTCTCCCCAGAATTAGGCCCACTGCAGCAGGACAGATGTAACTGACTGCCCCCTGGCTAATGCTGTTCAGGCAGTGGAGTTCACTCTGCTCCACCTGGGGGCTGAGGAGGGCTGTCTGCCTGGGAGGAGGTGGAGTTCCAGAGGTGTGACAGGATGCAGCGGCCTGACGCAGCTCACAGCCCTGGGGTGGGCAGTGACCTCTGTTTTCCTGGAGTTGCCCTGGCTGCTGGGAGGTCGGCAACGCGGGGCCCATATTCCGCGTGACCTGCACTGGCTGGAGACAGCACTTCCTGTGGGCCAGCCCTACTCTCCGCCCCTGAAGAAGTCCCCTGGCCCCCAGGCCAGTAGTCTTTGCATCTGTGGCATCTCCTCCCCACCTTGCCAAGCCCCCAGCTCCCCTGGGCCAGGGCAGGGGCAGGTTCAAGACGTTGTCCTCTGGCCTCTGCGGGCAGGGCTGACCCCTCCGGAGGCTGGGAGGAGATCCCACAGGAACCATCTCCCTCACAATGGCTATCCCTCCTTAAAGGGTCATTTCTGAAGATTGCCAGGTAGCAGGTGCCAGACTTTGGCATCTGACCTGCTCCCATATGCTCCCTGGGATTTGTAAGCTCTGATTGGGAACAACTGGCCGCTGTCCTTTAATTAGGAGGGGCATGCTCAGCTACGGCCTCCTGCGGGCTTCCATAAACATCCATTAAACCGGCCTGTGCTCCCTGCAGCCTGCCGGGCCCACTGAGACCAAGGAGCCCCCGCCCCAGTCTGCCTCCCAAGCCTGAAATCAGCTTCCAAGAGAAACGCCCATCAGCCGGGATTCCTGGCAGCCACTCAATCCGGCAAATTATTTCTTGCAAATTACCTTTAAAGACTGAAATCGGGGCAGGATGCCACAAGTTCACAGGCGTCTATTATCTGCCGGCTTTCAGCCGCCTGGACACGGCTGAGGGCAGGCGGCTCCTCTGGGGGTGGGGGATGTTTGGGAAGCAGCAGCGCCCTGCCCAGCCCGGGGCCTTCCCTGCTGCTGCTCCTCCTGCAGGGGAAGGTGGCTGTGGTGGGAGGGCGCAGCACCAGGTCCCCTCCCCTGCAGGCCAGGATCCCAGGGGTCAGGTGGGGGGCGCTCATGTAAGCACCACCTTTTCTGAGGGCCCCCAGTCCCTAGGGGTGCCCGGCTGAGGCTGGGCACAGGGCCGAGCTAGGGTGGGGGTTGCAGGAGACAGGGCGCAAGGCAAGGGCAGGGGGAGCGGGAGAGGCGGGAGCGCTGGTGCTGGGGACGGAGCCGTGGAGTCCCAGGGCAGCAGGGGCTGTGGAGCAGGTGGGCAAGCCCCCAAGTGGCCTCAGGAGCTGGCCTGCTGCTTCCCGGACCCACTGCTCAGACCCACTGCTCGTGGAGATCTCTGATGAGGGAACCTACACCCGTCAACAGGCTGGCTTCTGTCACATTGTCGCCCTTTGGTCACTTCACAGACGGATGCTCACAGCCCTGCTGGTGGCCTATCGGTGTTCCCTGCTCACTGCCCTCTCCCTGCCCTTTGCCCCCCAGGGCTTGTTCCCTCTGCTCCTGCTTCTTGGTGTCCATGCAGCATGACAGCCCAGGCTGGCTCCCAGGGCTGGTGTCTGCCTCCTGCAGGAAGTCTGGGGTGGGGGTCCTGGGCAGGGGCATGGGTAGGGTGGGAGAGTGGCTGATTAATTTTCATCTCCACCTCTTCCCAATTTTCCCACAGATCTCTCTTTCTCAGGCCCTTCCCGAGTCCTGATGACTCTGGGTCACTGTTGGGGGCCCTCAGTGACATTCCAGCCCTGCCCACGTGTGACTGGCAACTCGGGAACCTCTCTAGGGGTGGCTGCAGGGCGGGAGAGTGCAGGTAAAACAGAGAGCACAGGGGACATTAATTTTTCCTGAAGAGTTGCCAGGCTGCTGTTAAATTCCTGTCTATATAAAAATGTGGGCTCAGGATCCAGGAGCCCTGATGCTCTGGGGCCAGCTGTGCTTGTCTTTCAATTATACCCTTTGCACATCTACTCGGACATTCTGGTCTACTTGGATCACTTCTTTGGAATTCTGTGGAATATGCTGGACTTTTCTACCCAAACAGAGGACAACACACACTGCCGGTCAGGCACTGTGCTCTGTGCAAAAACTCATTTAATCTCAGAGCAGCCCTGTGAGGTGGATGCTATTATTTTTTTTATCCTATAGATGGGGAAACAGGCACAGAGAAGTTAATTAACTAGCCTAAGGTCACCAGCTAGTAAGTGGCAGAGCTGTGATTTGAACCAAGGCACCCTGGCACCAGAGTCTATGCTCTTAACCACTCATTACAGGGGCTCTTAATGACGCTGGCTACAACTGCAGGGACTTTGTATGGGGGCAGGGAGGATGGTTGCGCATGCGTCTGGCAGCACCCACCTGGAAGGGCGGGCTTGGCTCTAACTCGGATGCCACCCCACTGCTGTGTCTGCTGGGCGCCCCTCCCTGGCCCCTCCCACAATGTGCTCCTTTTCCTTCTTCAGGACTCAGTTCGAATGTCCCCTCCTCACTCTCCTGTACCCGTCCAAGCCCATCCACGCCCGACATGACATCACTTTGGCCTGGTTTCATTTCTTCACAGCATGGTTCACTCTTTGGAATTGTCTCGGGTGTTGCCTTATTTCCTGATCATTGTCTCCCACCACAAACTTAAGGTCTGTGGGGGCAGGACTGGGATCATGGCTCTTTTCCTAGAGCCTGGAACAGTGCCTGACAAAGACCATGTGCTCAGCAATGCCTGCAGGATGAGCACCATGTCCTGGAAGAATCTCCAAGCTCACCCAGTCCAACCTGCTCATTTGACAGAGGAAATGAGGGTCGGGGAATCCTGAAGCTGTGCCCCTGACCCAGCTGCACTGCCACATGCACACATGCCATGGACACACATGACACAGGCCACCATGGAGCCTGTTGGCCTCCCAGCAGGAGCAAAGTCATCTGTGCTCAAGGCTCGGCTCAGCCCTCAGAACCCACTCCATGTGGACGCCACAAATCAACAAGTCATGTCCTGTGGTCCCAGAGGGATGCTGACAGAAGAGGTGGCAGTGTGGAAAGGGTCCCCTTCCATACACATACTATGGCCCAGTGTTAGAAATACATTTTCCATCACAAGACAATATACCTTTTTATAAAAACTGAAACAAAATATGAAGAACACATTTTACCAACTGCGATACATTCAGGTATTTTCTGTTCCATTGCATTCCATTGCATTCCATCATAAAAGTACTCTTCAAGAGATAAGTAGAACAACTCACAAAAGGGTCAGTCAGTACCTGCAATTTAAAAACTCATTTTGCGTAGGGATGCTCTCTCCCATCGCCTTTGCCGCAGTGGGTGATAATTCTGTTTACCTGTTTCCTGGACCCACTGTGAGCTCCTTGCACTACAGGATGGTGTCTTTATTTTTCATTGGATCCAGACACTGGGCACTATTCCTGTGGTACATGCTCTGTAAATGCCCACTGACTGGATGGCTCAATGCCTGGGTCCTTTTGTCTATTTTCCCACATTTTGTCATAACAGTCTGTTTTTGCAGGGGTGAATGCTCAGTAAGTGGCATCCTTTCTTTGGAGATGTGGCTGATCAGCGGTGGAATATTTGCAGGCTACAGAGCTTGGAACGAACTGGTTTGGCCTGCTTGGAAATAGCCTCACCCAGGCAATGGTGCCATGGGGGTGGGCAGTTCCCCTACTGAGGTTCTCAGACTTTCTAAGAGTTAGATCTGCATGCAAACCCAGTGGTTGGAAACGAGTGGGGTGTTTCAGTTGTCACAATGATTAGGGTAAAGATAAATGTTGTTCAGTGCCTGGAACAGCCCTTTACAATGAACTGCCCTGCACAAAGTGCCATTAATATCCCCTATTGAGACACCCTGACCAAGACCAAATTAGAAAGGGTGACAGGATTGTGTTTCCTATCCTGTAAGTTTTCCTTCTTTCTAAATATCAGTCAGTAAGCCTTACACCCTGGGAAGCTGGCCCTGGGACAACTGGTGGCACATTTAAGAGAACTGATTGACCCTGGACAGCCAGGTTAGGGTGCAGGAGCTGCGAGTCCTGGCAGATCTAAGCTCCCCAAGTCCCGGGGGGCATGGAATGTGCTGCGGGCTGTAATAACTGTGGGCAGAGGAGTCACGCTCCTTTTGGGTAAATCGTCTACAGTCACACCCCGGCACGCCTTTCTAATCACTGCCCAGCCACAAGGAGCACAGCCTGCTTCCTGCACGCACACATCTGGGGCTCTGGGATTTCTGGGAGCGCTTCCCTGGGAATGGAGGAGTGGAACACTGTGCACCTGCTCCTCCCCACGTGGCCCCCCTCAGTCAAGCATCATGTGCCCAGTGGCCCAGTGCCCTTGAGTTCGATCCCCTCTTTCCCCCATCCAGTCCATTAGCATGGCTGTCTCCATGGATCTGCCTCTGGAAGGGACCTCGTATGGGACCCCTTTACTCCATCCCCCCGTCTTTGTCAAGCACCAGCCAGCCACCCTTGCCTCTTGGCAGCCTCACTGGTTTCTCACCTTCTTCTCTGGTCCCCACGGCAGCCAGAGGGATCTTGGAAACAAGTAAATCAGACCTCATTTCTCAGATGCTCAAATCCCTTTAGTGGCTCCCACTGCAAGCACTTTGAAATTCTTCACTCTGATCTCCCTGCCCCTGTAATCTCTCTCCACTCGTGGCATGTGGGCCTTGCTCTGTCTTGAAACCTGAGGCCCTTTCCCCACTCAGGGCTCTTGCATTTGCTGAGGTGCCCCCACCTGAGATGCTTCTTCCTTGGTTCTTGGCATTTTCAGCTCCTACTTATCCTTTGGGTCTCAGCTGAAGAGACACCTCCTTCATGAGGCCTTCTATGATTACCTTGTCCACGGGGGTCTCCCTCTTCACTGTGCCTCATACCACCCTATTTTATCTTCTTCATAGTACAGATAAAGATAATCACCTGTAATTGTCATATCTGTCACCCCAATAAAATGTCAACTCCATAAAGATAGGGACTGTGTCTGCCTCATTCACAGTTGTAGCCTGAATGGCTAGAACAGGACTCAGTCAATATTTGGTGAATGAAGAGTAATAATCAGTATATCTTGGGTGCAGACTACATGCCAGTACTGTTGCAAACCTTTTTTTGTACCAAATTCATTTAATTCTATCATAATTCCATGAGAGAGGCTTCTACCATTGTGTCCAGTTTAGATAAGGCAATGGAGTCATGGAGAAGTGAAGTGACTTGCCCAAGGTCACTCAATTGGTTAGTGACAGTCTAGAACTTGAACTCCACCCTGGCTGAATTCAGACTATGGGTGTTTCGACCCTGTGCTTGGGTGCCTTGCACCGTGGGGGCCGACTGGACATTGGGAATCATAGAGCTATGATTCTAGAAGGGGCGTATTCAGGCAGTGGAGAGGCAAATCTAGAAAAGGTATGCATATCAGCTGGTAATACATGCTGTGCTGTATAGCAGGGGTGGGGATGGGGAGCTCCGGGTATGTGGATGGGGTACAGTAGTTTCCAACAGTGGCTGTGACAAATTATCACAAATTTGGGGGATTCAAACAGCTCAGGTTTATTCTCATAAAGTCCTGGGGGCCAGATGTCTGAAATCAGTTTCACTGGGCTAAAGTCAGTGTACCCCGGCTCATAGCTTCCCGGCTAAATGCGTACCCCCTGCTCATAGCTGAGGCCCTCCTCAGGAACTTTGCCCAAGGCTGCCCTCCCTCCCTGGGGACCATCCATTTCCAAAGACTGGTAAATACAGAAATAGAGAAATTCAGCCCCTTGACTCAGTTCAGTGCAGCTCTGAAGCTCCGTCCGAATTCCGGCCCTCACAGGACTGGCTGTAGGGCCACACGTAGAATGTGTGGGGCCCAGGTGAATATATAGAGATTTGATTTTTTTTTTGTAGGCTCTCTTTCTACATAAACAATTTGTTTAAAAAAATGTATTTCAAAATTTCTGGACCCATGTGAGGTGTAATGATTTATCCTCGAAGGTATAGAACCATAGAGAGAGAAGAGGGGTTTATGTATATTTTATTTTTTTGTCTAATCAGAGCATTTAAGTTTCTTCATGGAGTCTAGGCACCATCTCCTCCTGGTTGGTCCACATTATATAAGAGAAATGGAACAAATGCAAAGCAACACATCCCCATGTGAAAACTATCAGTGTAATTGTCCACTTATGGATCTGTGCATTCATTTAAGAAATATTGACTGAGCTTCTTTACACACAAGCTGTTGTGCTGGTTTCTAGGACATAGTGAATAAGGTAGATAAAATCCATCTGTTCTCGTGAAGTTCCAGTCATGAGGACAGACAATATACAGGTAAACAAATACACAGATCGTTTCAGATTGTTAAAAATGCAGGAGTGGAAACAGAATGGGGGATGTGATAAAGAGTAAGGGGGTGGGATGGGGCTACCGTCTCATTTTGGGTGATCTGGGGGGACCTCTCCAAGGAGGCGACATGTGGGTTGAATCCTGAATGATGAAAAGGGATGCCATGGGAGATCTGAAGGAACAGTGTGCCAGTAAGAGGGAACAGCATGTGCAAGGGCCCAGAGGAAGGAACAGGGAGAATTGAAGAGCCAGCAATGAGGCCAATGTGTGTGAGGCCTAGAGGGTAGGGAGAGTGGTGGGAGATGGGGACACAGAAAGACTTTACCAACTGTCAAGTGAGATAGAAAGAGACAGGAATAGAGTTATCACTGCAATGAGACCGGGATGCTTTTGTGTCTCGCCCTCTCTGAGTCCAGCCCTATGCTCAGAGATGGGGAGAGCCTTCCGATTATTCCACCTTATGAAGGCCTGTAACCTTCTTTTTTAAATCTCCATCAGCTCTAGCAATGGCTGTGAGATGTTCCCTGTTTATCAGAGACCACTGCCAGCATGTTCAAATCTGTCAACCAGGCCCCTAAGCATATTGAGGAGTCACAGAGCTTTGAATCAAACGAAGCTGCCGATCATCATCCCCCTAAGATATGCATGCTCTCTCTTTGTTAAGGAATTAAGGTGCCATACTTTAATCTTTAAAAACAGGTAAATAAAACTTGATCTCTCTATGGAATGAGGACCCCGAGGGAAACACATGGTTTACAGTTCCAGCATTTAACAAAGGGCGATATTTCCACATTCCCTTTTGTTTGTATAATGTGTTAGACTTTGCAAAAATTATCTCACGTGTTAAGTTCATTTGTACTCATTGAAATGTGCAGGAAGGTATTTACATGTTGCACATGTAAATTTATAACTGTTTTTAGAGAAGAAGAAAATACCTGCAAATCCTTGTTTGTGTGTACTTCCTGGTAAGCACAATGGATTCACATTTGCATTTTTTCCCTCGTCTTAAATTTCATCGTTTTCTTCCTAGTCTTTATAGTTGAACACTATAAACCAGTTCTTCTACCACCTTTCGTCCATTAACGTGTGGTGGTAGAAATCTGTTCCTTTTGTCCGCCCAGCATTTCTCCCTCCTTTCTGATAACACTGCCTTGTTTTTATTTTGGGTGAGTGATCCCTCCCCACGTCGTCCACCAGCGTCCAGCTCTAGACGTGGCCTCATGACCCAGGCCTCCACAATCAGTGCATTCTCCCTCTCAGCCCGCCCCCCGCCCCTTAGGTCCAAGTGGTTCCTAGATGACAAATGAAACTCAGTGCCAGTCTTGGTTTACTTGGTTACTGGAAAGAACCCTCTCTTTCGTCAAGACTTGTTTCTTCGAGGCTATGAGCCAGGCCACAGAGCAAAGGTCCTGTTTGTATGCAAGTCAACGCAGAGGAGGAAGCAGTCAACACTTGGAGGGAAGTGGAGCCTGGTAGGCATAATTTGAGCTCTTTGATCCAGTCATGCCAGAGCCATTGCCCCTGGAGCTGGTTTTGACATTTCAGGATTAGAGAATTCTTTGTTGTCGGGACCGCCCTGCATATGACAGGGTGTCTAACAACATCCCTGGCCTCCACCCACCAGTTGCCAGTAGCACGCAGCTCCCCGAATGATGGCCAAAAGTATCTCCAGACACTGCTGAATGTTCCTGGTGTGTCTGTGCGCGCACAAGATCACCTCCATTAAGAATCACTGACTTAGATGCCCCCGAGTTATGTGGGTCATCAATGTCCTCTCTTGCTTATTCTGGCTGAGTTGGGTTTCTGTGCTTGTCTCCAGGGGGCTTTCTGCCCAAAGGAAAGCTTTACCTGTAGGGTGCAGGGTGACTCCTAATAGAAGGGCTGGGTGGCTGCAATGAGTGATGGGACACCCTGTTGCCAGGAAGCCAATTCAAGACTGCAGCTATGCCGTTTATAGTCTGCAGCTATATTCTGAGATCGTGAGGCAGAGAGCCTCAGACCTCATCTAGTTGGTGATGAGAAACTGTCTCATGACAGCCTGTGAGAGACAGAGGAGGAAGGGAGGGGAATGGGCTGGGGCTCCTCTGCACAACCTCCCATCCTCTTGTGTTCCAGGAGGTCACAGACACTGCCGAGACTCAGACAGGTTGCCCTGTACCCCTTGCCTATGAGGCCTGAGCATGACCCCCGGGGTGCCATGGCGGGTCCGCAGCCCTGCTGCTACTGTGGAAAGAAGGGTAATGTCCGTTGGGAGATAGAAAGAACACTTTGCCACTGTGATAACCAGTCCCAAACATGTACAGGGCTTCAACTGTCTTCAAAAAATGGAAAAACCACTGACCTAAGTAGATATTTCCAGACGTTTCCCAATATCTAAATATTGGCATTTTGGAGGCCAGGAAGGGTGATAGTTTGTGTAGGCACAGCACATTTAAGAACAATGACAGCTAGTTATAAAGTGGACTCGGACAGTAGGACTGGGTAGGGCTGCCCAGGATCATGGCTGAAGCTGAAGCTTTTGCCTAGAAATCTTTCCCCTTCTCCCCAGACCCCATGGGGACCCTGGTGTATGCACAGTGATACTGGGATCCTAGTGTCTTGAGGTTTTATCTGAGAGGCCCTCACCCAAGGAATGTTCTGGCACTGAGTTGTTCTAACGTGGAATGAGGCTGGAGGTGTGATGCTGGCCCCACCTCAGATCGAAGAACACAGAGAGAGAGAAGAAAAGGGAGGGCAAGACCTGCAGGAGGTTGGGACCAGTGACACTGAGGCAGCAGCTTGTTCCAGATTCACTTGCCAGTATTTAGGAAGGTGCAGGATTGCTGAGAATCTGGGGTCCCCGTCAGACTCTCACATCTTCATTTTCTCTAGGGCAGATGCAACTTCACCACCATCTCTGATAACAGAAAAGTTGAGGGTCCCAAGGCTCCTGTCCTCAGCTGGGGACCCCTGGGCTCACCACTTCCATGATCTTGAAGTGACTTTGGGGCTGGGGCCAGGGTGAGGCAGGCGAGGCACTTGCCTTGGGCACAAAAATTCAGGGGTGCCCCCAAACCTCAGTAATCCAAAGAAGTATGATTTTGAATGCAATATTAAAAAAATCAAAACCAGTAGAAAACATCTGCAATGAATAAAATAAAAAATCTTACATAGAGACAGGGTCTTTTGTTTTACTAGGAATTAAAATTTGAGATGTACGCTTCTAATTTCCTGATTGCTAAGCCAATCCTATTTTTAAGTATTACAGTGAAACCAATGGCTTATTAAATAAACAAAAACGTTTAACAAGCCAATTTTTATCAGAAATACGCCTGTGATTTTTTTTTCTAAAGCAACTGAACCAGATTTTCACAATATTTGTGATCTGAATAGATATTATGTCTGAGTCATTCATTGATAGAAATGCTGACTTAGTTGACAACAGGAATAAAAACGATGAAACCCCAATCTCAGTTGCAAGCTCTTTTGAGGTTTATGAATCTGGCCACCAGAAATCTTGCAGTCAATTCAGGATCCTTATTTCCTGTGTCCCAGAGGACCCTCCTATGTCTTGCAACACATTCCAGAAGGGAAGAGTATTTCTCAGGTCTGCAGACACCCAGAGGAGATAACTCATTTAATAATCGAAGGGAGATGAAAAGCATATTTTAACAGTGCATTTCAAATGCATTTTGAGCTCCTCACAGAAACATGCAAAGTAGCTGCATGATTTAGAAAGCTGCAGGAGAGGGAATAATGAATGCAGAGCATGCCAGCAATTCACTTTGCTGTTTAAAAAATGCAACGGAGCTGGAGAAAGCTTCACAAAAGATCTAAAGGCTGTTTGCAAAGTCAAGGTGGTGAAGTGATGATTAAACAAACCTGAGATTGAACCTTAATGGAATTGAACATTTTAATTCTTTAAAAGGTGGAGCAAATGCTATAAAAGGATGTCTGAAGGTTAAGGAAACTGTTACAAAAAAGAGAATTATGTGCTCTGAGCTGTTCACAGCTCTGTCTCCAGAGTGTGAAATTAGTGACTGAAGGCAGATTTCACAGGGACTTCGGGGGAGTGTGTTGGTGCGGTGGCAGCCGATTTGTGATGGGGGCTCTCTGCCAAGTCCTGCCCACTTGCAAGCTGCTGTCATTATTCACGCAAAGCACAGATAATCATGAGTGTCTGGAGGCCTTTGCATTTACATGGAATGCAGCCTCTCCTTCCGTCAGAGTGAGTCTAGCACCCAAATGCAGCACACGGAAGCATTGGCAAGACCAGCATTCTCACCAAAGTCCTATATTCCTTCTTAAGAAAAAAAAACCCATCTGTATGGATCACATTCAGCGGAAATGTTCGAGAAATGTATAAAAATTAGAAATATAGTTAAAAATCTTAAACCTTAAAATATGCCCAACGGCAGCAAGCAGTTCTCTGAGTCTGAGTTTTAGGTCTGAAACAATTGATACTAATGTCCATGTTCCTCCTCACACCACAGTTCCTTATCAAACCACTGGAGAGTTGATTTGGGGAAGCTTAGCAGAAGAGAGAAAACTGCAGAAATGGTGAACTGGGCGAGGTGGTGGTATTTCCTGATTCTCTCCCTGTCTGTCTTGGTCTCATGCACATCATTAGACATGGCAACTGAACAAAAGTGTAATTATTGCTTTTCACACTTTTACCTTGTCATAGTTAGGTGGGCAGAACTGAACTTGGCCCTAAGTAAAGGGACCTCCTTAACTAACAGGTCCCCAGTAGCCCGAGAAAACAATTGTTGCAGGGGAAAAAATCTTCTTAGTCACTTTAGCATCTTTGAAAGCATATTAGACTGGTTTATGGTCCTTTCGGGAGCATTACATTTTCTAAACACAGCCCAGTATCAATCATTAACAAATTGATTCCCTTTCAACTTCTCTCTTTTATGGCCTCCTTGGTGATAGTAGGTGTCTGGCACCTCCCACACATGGTTTGAACTTTGACACTCTTGCAGAAAATTTGAGATAACATAAGAATCAGCCCCCAGCTCTCCAACACACACTGTTAAGTAAACTGGATCAGGATGCTTTTGGTACAAGTAGCAAGAAACTCATCCTCCAATTGGCTTAAGCAGTTACAAAGTAGGTTGGTTTGCATCAGCCAAAAGCTGAAGCAGCAGTCCAAAGACGTCTTCAAGGATCAGATGCTTTCCATCTCTGCCCTGCTTTTCTGGGTTGACCTCCTGGGTTGGGAGATGACTTGTGTCCAGAAGCAGAAACCAGGTCACAGAAAGCTTTGGAAGAGAAAACAGGAAGTTTCATAGAAAGCACCAGAAAAAGCTTTCTTGAATCTCCCTGGCCCCATTGCATCACACATGTAATCTTGACCAACTCAGTGCCAAGGGAAATGGTGGGGTTACCTGTGGAACAGCATTCCAGCTGGGGTGGCATGGGGCTGACTTCTCTGAGTCCCATGGGAGGTGAAGGGGAACACGCGATTCAAGAGACATTAAGGGCTTTTTTTTTTTTTATGGGGATGGATCATAGATGCCTTAGTCAATGCCTGAGTTCCAATTATAAACAGAAACATAGTTTTTACTTGGGGAACTGTCCAAGGGGACATTTAAAAGTCATGAATGGGGGGTGGGGGGCACAGTGAGACTGTCTGGCACGTGGCAGGAATTCTAGCATCCCAGGGCTCCTGTCTATTAAATGCCAGTAGCCTCTGTGAGGAAAAATTGGGAAAGATTTTCAAGAGACATTCAAGAGCCATTAAGGGCTTTTTTTTTTATGGGGATGGATCATACCCACAGCTGTCTAGGAAAAACTCACCTGTTGCTCTCAACTACCCTTAACTGAAGGAGAATTCAGCTTTTTCTTATTCCCTTCTCTCACAGAACTGTGGCCAGATGTGTGGATGTGTGGGTTTCCTCTCACATTGACCAATCCTGGACACCAGCTGTTTGATACAATGGAACACTACTCAGCAATAAAAAGGGACTCACTACTGAGGTGTGCCCCACAGGCATAAGGGTTATTATTAATTAGGTGTCTTGCTTTCAGAAGCACCAAAGTTCAGAAGCCATCAAAAGTGGTTGATCCCGGATGCGGACTGGAGGCCAGGAGGCAGGGACCAGGACAGTGGCTACAAGCTCAGCCTTTCTGTATTTTTGGTAGTTTGAAAAAATCATGTACTATTTAATAGAAGTTAAAGGATCTGGACATCTGCACCCCTATGTTTATTGCAGCACTATTTACAATAGCCAAGATATGGAAGCAACCTGAGTGTCCACCAGTAGATGAATAGATAAAGAAGAGGTGGTACATATACACATGGAATACTATTCAGCCATAAGAAGAAAACAAATCCTACCATTTACAACAACATGGATGGAGCTGGAGGATATTATGCTCATAAGCCAGGTGGAGAAAGACAAGTGCCAAGTGATTTCCCTCATTTGTGGAGTATAATAACGAAGCAAAACTGAAGGAACAAAATAGCAACAGACTCCCAAGAAGGGACTAGTGGTTACCAAAGGGGAGGGGTGTGGGAGGGTGGGTGGAGAAGGAGGGAGATGAGGATTGAGGGGTATTATGTTTAGTACACATGGTGTGGGGGTTCACGGGGAAGACAGTGTAGCACAGAGAAGGGACACAGTGAATCTGTGACATCTTGCTGCACTGATGGACACTGACTGCATTGGGGTACGGGTGGGGACTTGATAATATGGGTAAATATAGTAACCACATTGTTTTTTCATGTGAAACCTTCATAAGAGTATATATCAATACTACCTTAATAAAAAAATTAAAGAAAATAAAAGTTAAAGAATCTGTTTCTTCTCTCTGTCCACTGACTCTCAATCAAAGTTCAGTTAAATAACCAGAAGCCCCACTCACTCAAGGTGAGGTTGGATGTTTAGAGCCCAGTTTGGAGGAGATGGAGATCAAATACATAGACTCTACAACACAGTCCAAAGCAGAGGAAATCCATCATCTTGGTGACCAGGATTTTGTGGCTCTGGCCCAAGAGGGACTGGCAGAGAAGGCTCATTCTCCAGGAGGGAACAAGTCAGGGGCTTCTGTCGTGAGAATGGCAATGAGAATGGAGCCCTCACACCTACAGCTCCCGTGTGCCCTGAGGGATGCTGCCAGCAGCCCAGACAGAGTTACCACCAGAAAGGGTGAGGGGGAAGGTGCGCTGTGTCACACACATTGAGGGTTCTCTAAAAACATAGTTTCTCGTGCAGTCTCTGGAGGATTTCAAAATGCAAATGCAAACCACCTTTGCTGGACCAGGGCATTCAGAACCCATCCTGGACAGAATAGGGGAAATGAAAGAACAGCTGTGGGAGGGCATAGACGTAAAGCCTATTCAGTGTGCATTAACAGCCACAACAAATACTTTGTGTTCTTATGGAGTCAGATTGAGTTCCAATTATAAACAGAAACAGAGTTTTTACTTGGGGAACTGTCCAAGGGGACATTTAAAAGTCATGAATGGGGGGTGGGGGGCACAGTGAGACTGTCTGGCACGTGGCAGGAATTCTAGCATCCCAGGGCTCCTGTCTATTAAATGCCAGTAGCCTCTGTGAGGAAAAATTGGGAAAGATTTTCAAATTTGGTGGATGTCTTGAGTAGCCTCATCAACCCAGCTGACATTGCCTTTCATTGTCTTTGACTAGGTTATTTTACAATTCTGCAGAGATACAAGTTGTAGCAAAGTGATAGTAAGGCAGATAATTCCTCTCCATTGAAGTGCACGCTATGTCCTGTGGGGGTCTCATCAGCTACCTTCCCCCATTCTGGGAAAAGCCAGTTTTGTACCTACTAATCAAATTCATTTCAGCATTCCTAATAGCCTATAAGTGGGTCTGCACCTG
Source organism: Manis javanica (assembly GCF_040802235.1). Classification (NCBI taxonomy): domain Eukaryota; kingdom Metazoa; phylum Chordata; class Mammalia; order Pholidota; family Manidae; genus Manis; species Manis javanica. Next base: position 11,753,875 of record NC_133160.1, on the reverse strand, counting down.
GGGTTGTCCTTCGGTTTTAAAACTATTTGGGTTCCCTCATTCATTACTGGATTAAATAAAACCTTTGACATATTCATTCGTTATATGGCAGTCATGACTTTACTTAAAAAAAAAATCATTAATAATCCCAATTGTTGTGCAACTAAAAATTAACCCCTCAACTTTTCAAACTCCCCAAAAGACCATACTATGCACATTGTAAGTGCATTAACACACACACACACACATAGAAACAGCAAACCTAAAGGGGCCTAACCCATTTTCTCTTAGCTCTGTGGCCACGTGGTGTGATTGTTGACTGAATGCTATATTGCTCTTGGTTTACGAATGGTCCCCTTGGGCTTTTAGGATTTGAAAACCCAGTCTCCAGGTGGGGTCCTTGAGATCTCACTTTATTCATAGCCATTTTCATTTAACCCCAATCCTCAGCTTTTTGGCTCTCATATGAAGAAATTCAGAACTCCAGAGATGACCCAGCAGCCTTCGACATTTAAATGAAAGGGAATTACATCCTGTGTAATTCCAGTCTTCTCGGCTGCAGTTGTTTCTTTGGTGTTGTGGGGTATTTTTAAGCATCAAAAGGAAAAAGAAGAAAATCCAAGGAGACCACCCCCAAAGCCTGAAATCCTGTTAAACCTCAAACAAAAGCAAACCCACCAGGGCTTGACAGAATAAGCTCATGAACAGAAAAGATCTCGGTCTTGGAGGTGAGGACCCTGCGGGTCCCTTTGTAAGTCCAGTTCCTTCCATTTGGACGGCAGGGGACAGGCAGGGGTTCCTTTTCCAGATATTCTGGTTGAGCTGCTTGGAATGGAAGGGCCCATTCTTTGATCTTTGGGTTTAGTGCTCATGTTAATAGCCCTGGTCCTTTTAAGAAGAAGGGGTAGAAATCATCACCAAAGGTATACAGCAGAATATGGAAAGGGGCCTGGACATTTTTGTGCTCTGCTGTTTAAAATTAGCATCCTGATAAATTAGGGTCATGCCAATAGGTCAGGAGGTCAGGTGGGGGGGGGGTAAGTTCTCTCTAAAATCCTACACCCTATTCAATGTAGGACATATTTCCAATATGCAGAAGAATGTCTGTCTAAAGCTCTTTTCTGAAGAGTTTTATGATACTAGAATAGTAGTAATTGCTGTCAAATACTCAAATGCTAAAAAAAAAATCTAAAAAATAACCCAAAGTGTTATTTGAATGCACAGCAGTGTGTAACTGGGTGTTCATTTCCAGAGGTGTGTATGCACACCTGTCTGTCCTCCCCAGCTGACCTCTCAGACTTCATCTGCTTCTCCTTCTCGCCTCGTTGGCCCCACCAACCACACAACCCCTGCCCCATTCATTCAGGCCTCTTCTCTGACACCTTCTCCCTTGTGAGACCATCCCTGACAGGCCATTTAATAACCTCCCTATCTTCTTATTCTACTTTATTTCCTGCATAGCACTTCTCACTTCTTGCTGTTACAGTATATTTCTATATTTTTTTTATTGGTTGTTGTCATTCTTCCCATGGAAAGGTCAGGTTCAAGAGGTCAGGGATTTTGTTTTGCTCACTGCTGTAGATCCTGAGCCCAGGACAGCTGTTGGCACACAGGAGGTCCTCAACCAGTATTTGTTGAATGAAGATGAATCCACCATTCCTTAGAGCACCAGAGGAGACCCACCCATGTTGAGCCTTTTGGGATATTTGGGATACCCCTCCAATCAGTCCCTCTTTCCTAAATGGCCTCATTGTATTCTTGCACCTCATTTGAGCCTCTGGATGAGGGCTTTACACTGAGCCCAGGGGGCTGGATCAGGGAAGACAGCAGAATTTCTGCCCCTTGGGGCCACCATTCTCACAGGGAAAATGGGAATTAAATGTTCATTCTATCTCTGTCTAGTTTTTAGATGGCCTTCTACCTCATCTTAGAATTACTTTGATAATTTGTTCAAAAAACAATTTTTGTGCAGGGGCGGGTCTACCATTTGACAGAGATGGAGGTAGGCACTAGGGAATCTAAGACATGAATAAATGATCAGAATGAATTTTAAGGGACTTACAGTGCACTGAGTAGCGAAGTAGCAGAGGCAGACATGACAATAAAGATAGTAGTAAAGTGGGATATTTGTTACGACAGAGATGGAGGGATCAACTTTTGGGCTAAGAATGGTAATAGAATGAGGAAGAAGTCAGGGAAGGTTTCACAGAAGAGGTGACAAATACAGATGCAGAGGGATGAGTAGGAGTTCACAGTGGAAGTGAGACCAAGAGGGACATGTTTGCAGAGAAAACAGTCCATGCAAAGGTATGAAGGCCAAAGAGCTGCTACTGATGAAGAATGTGACTTTGGGGTACCCTGAAAGTGGCCAAACTTTCTAAATGATGACTCAACTTCTCATGTTCCTTTCCAACCCAATCCAAAGTAATTCTGAGGTGTCTTTTGGGAGTTGGAGAAGCGCAAGGCATTGTGGAGGATGCAGAGAGGCACAAAGCGCATCCCTTGCTTTGCACACATGCTGTGGATTTGTGTCCAGTTCACTTGGTAAGGAGAGAGTAGCAAACCCCATTAGATCACGACCAGGTCATTCATTCTTTTACCCAAAGATCTGTTGGGCACTCACATTACGTGCTTGGCGCATTTTAGGTATTTGGGAGAGAGGTGAGCAGGGAAGATGAGAACCCTGCTCTGGTGGACATTACAGTGAAAATTCACCACCAACACAGAGGAACAGAAGAGTCAATTAGACCTTTCTGGTGACTGTGCTGTGAAGAAAATATAGCAGGGCAGTGGACTAGCAGAAGGTGGGGGTGCAGGATGGGTGGCCTTAGACACAGTGTCGGGGAGAAAGCCCCTCTGACCCCTCTGTTAGAGCCGAGGCCTGAACGTGAGGAAGGGGAAGGTGTGTGACAATCTGGGAGCAGCAGGTACAAAGGCTGGGAGGTGGGGACAGTGCCGTGGGTGTGCTTCAGGGACAGTAGGGTGGTGGCTGCGGTGCAGGAAGGGCACAGAGCTGGGGTGGGACAGGTGGCAAGGTGGGCTCAGCGCCTGTATCCCTGGTGAGGAGCCGTGTCCTGGTCACTGGATGCAATGGATCGAATCCTTCATTTTCACCTCACTGCTGGGAGGTGCCCATTCTTCTCTCACTGGAAACTTCTATGTGAAGAAACCGCTCAGGACGTTAATTTAATTTGGACCACTGAAGCCTATCCAGTTACTCCACTCCCATGCCCGAGAGTCCTCCTCTTTCCTGCCCTGGCCTCGCCTCCTTCCACCTGCCCTGTCACCACAGCCACAACTCACCCTCTGATGCCGAGTCCCTAAGCCACCCAATTTCCTGTGCGTTATTAAAATTATTAAAACACAAAATCCAAGGGCAGCTGCTATCTTTTTTGTTGATCCATACAGAAAAGAAACAGGCCAAAAATAAATGAATAAATAAATTTAAAAAATCCTGTGACACTGGATCGTGTCAGCCCTGCACAGCAAGACAAAGGTCGGGTGGGTCTCTGGCTGGCATGTGACAGTCATGAAGCTCTTAGAAAAAGGACACTTTGAAACTATGATTGCAGCAAGGCTCTTAGTCAAGGAGGGCTCACAGGGGCTGTCTGACACTGGGCAGTCAGGGAGGGCACTGCTTATGCACGGGCAGTAATTACTGAGCGCTTCCTGTGTGCCAGGCACGGTGCTCAGCACCCACAGATGTATCTCATTTAATTCCCACAACAGCAGTTGGAGGGAATGCTGCAGCCCAGAATGGGGAGGTGTTTTGCTATTTGTCACAGAGCTAGTAAGAGACAGAACCTGGATTTAATTGCAGTCTGTTTATTGCACACACTGTGTCTGAAAAACCTAACACTGGCAGGATAAACCAGAGAATGTCGTATTTTGGGTCAAGCCAGCCCAATGCCTGTTTTTGTGAATAAAATTCTATTGAAACAGCCACACTGATTTGCTTCCATATCATCTGAGGCTGTTTTCTCCCTACAGGGCACAGTTGAATAGTCGTGATAGAGATCGTGCAGCCTTCAGAGCCTAGAACATTTACCATCTGGCCTTTTACAGAAAAGGTTTATTGCCCTTGTTCTGTCCTGCCATCCCATGTGCTTCCACTGGCCTTGGGTCAGGTCTCCAGAAGCAGACATGGAGATGAGGCCCTGAGGGGAAGGAATTTATTTCGGGAGACCCTGCTGGGCCATGGGGCAGCAGGACAGGGCAGGTGTGTCACCAAGCAAGCCCTCAGGCTCCCTGCCATCACACGCAGATGCTGCAGCTCTTCCAGGCCGTCAGCTCCCAGGGCCTCCCAGCTTAGGAGGACGCCATCAGGTGGAGTCTCGGGTTGCGGTCCGATAGTGGGTGACAAGGACTGGCTGTGAGGGCCGAGGTCTGGGGGCAGCACCAACCCCACTGTCGGGAGCAATGGCTGCTTCCCCAAGGCATTTTGTTACACCGGTTACTCATCTGTCCACGCCTCTCTCTCCGGCCAGAGTGGGGCCTCATTGCCGTGGACCATCACAGGGAATGGTCAGGAAAGAATGTTGGCTGAAGGGTGGTCATCTTCCCCGGGTTTCCCTGCCATCATGATCACAGACGCCATGGATTCCCCCTCTTCTGTGCATTTCTGACAAGACGTGGTGGGCTTGCTTGGTGTGGAGAAAGCGAAGGCTCCTACGACCAGGATTCTCACCTGGCCCTGGTCGGCTGGCTCACTGCACATGTGTGGCTAATCTGTTGTTACTGACTCTATATAAAGAGCTCCACCCAGTGCTTTAGGTCACATAGCTGCAGGACTGCAGGAGAGCAGAGACTAGAGCGGTGGCAGCACCAAGGACAGAGACTGAGACTGAGATGGCTGTGGGGGCCGAGAGGCCCAGAGGCAGAGACCGGCTTGCTGCCTGCAGATTCGCTCCGAGTGGATGGGATTCTAGTGATTGACCTGTCACCGTGGGAATAAAGTTGGGTATAAACGCTTTCACCCCAAGAATGTTCCATTGTCATTTTTTTAGGTCTCACTGAATCCATAGTGATTCAGCCTGGGGCTGAAACCCATTGGCAGGACACTTGGGGTGGCAAAAGGGGCTGTGAAACCGAACAGGGAACACAGACACTCAGGCCTGGCACAGAGTGTGCCCTTTTGGCTGGGCAACCTTGGTCAGAGCTGGGAGAGCTTTAGAGTGGGAAGGGCCCCTGTGAGGCGCAGAGTCACCAAGCCTCCCATTTCTCAGACAAGGATGTTGGGTTCTGGAAATGAGACCTACCTCAAACCACAGGGTTACCCAGGGAATCCATGCAGGGACCAGTCAGGCCCACTTGGCCTCCAGGTCTCAGCTGATCTTGACAACCTCTCCCCCTGCCTCCTGGGTGTTCTCTATACTGGGAGAGGACAGCAGGGCTCACCCACGGCTGCACAAGATACCCACAACCCAATACCCGCCTGTGCCCCCAGCGCACTAGAAGAGCGCACCAATCCCCACCTCTCCTTGCTGTCCAACGCTTCTGGGGCTTCACCTTGCCTAAGAACAAAGACTGAAGCTCCTGAATGGGTTACTATGTTAGCTTGGGATTGGATCTGACTGTGAGCAGCAGAGGCTCAAAATAACAGTGGCCTAAGTAAAGGAGAAGGAACAGAAGAAACGTCCGTGTGGCCCAGGAAGCCTGGGCAAAATGTCAGGAAGCTGGTCCGAGAGGCAGCCATGGCCACATCCTGTGGGGCTAGTAGGGTGGATTTTACTTGGGGTGTGGGGAAGAAGTCAGAGGATGTCATGTGATTTTACTGACTTTAAAAGGGCAAACTTGCATTCATCTGTACTTTACAATTGAGTGACTATTTGGTTAATATCTGCCCTCCCAACCTGTCCCCCACATGAACTGTCCATGATGGCAGGGACCACACCTATTTTTTTTCTCAGTGGTGTACATCTGGCTTCTAGCACATTGCTTGGCATATGGTAGACATTCAATAATTATGTGTTGAAGGAGGAAAGAAGGAAGGGACAGAATGTAGTGGGTAGACACTAGGGCAGCGTTTCTCTACCTATTTCCTCCTTTGAAGCGTGTAAATCTGGGGTGGACTCCATGACTTCCCAGGCCATGTCTGTGTCTGATGTTTGCCATATAAAACTCTTGCAGGTACAATCATGTTGAACCTGAGCTTGACTTCATGCTGAGCGAGAATAAGTAATGATTGGAGTCAAACATCTCCTCATTGCTTTAAAGGAAACACACTAAAAAGACAGACCTTTGGAGAAGTGGATGCAGCACCATCTGGCACCCCTGAGGAGAGAGCTAACTAGGGGATGATTTATTGTAATCCACTGGTGTGGTAAGAGCAAGTAGCTTAAGTGGGGAATAAGCTCTTCCATGGTCAACTGCCTAAAGACTTTAGGGAGCATTTGTACTTTGCTCAGCCTTTTAGAAAGTTTGAAGTCCTTTCCTGTGTGCAGCAAACTATGCACCTTATAAATTGCTGCCTCTTACTCTAACTCCAGTTACTCAGTTACCCAGACTCCCTTGCAGCTCAGGCTAGGGCAAATGACTCTGGTTGTACTTGTCATCTGCACCCATATACATACATTAAAATTGGAGTCTTGTCACTTTTAGAAACAGGAATCTCATGATATCAGTTCTGGGGCTGGCCAGTGAGTGGGAGGAGCTACACATTAGTGCTTGTCGTAGTGTGAGCCATAGTGTCTGTGCCTAGAGGCACCAGAGCTATCTGTGTTTGAATAGTTTTTTGGGATGATTTTTGAATGAAGTTCTTAGCTATGCAGGCTCTAACTTTGACTTTCTGGCCCTTCTGGGATTTCCCCTAGGTGCCCACTATGCTTTAGCAAATTTCTTTTCTGCTTAAATTTACTGGTGTGAATTACCTCCACTGTTGCCATTTGGGTCAAAGCCATCCCCAACTTTTACTTGGTTATTGCAATAGTCACCTGACTGGTTTTTTGTTTCTATCTGGACCCTGTAGTCAGGCTCCTTTGAAGCAGAGCCCATGACAGAGATCCTTATGCATGTGATTTGTTGAAGAGATGCTCTTAAGAGAAGGGAGGGAGGGTGCAGATAAGGGCACGGTAGACAGCTAAGTAAGAAGGCAAGTAACTTTAACTTGATCCCATGGGACTATAACAAGGTCTTTTTTGCTCTTCTGTCCCATCTAGATCTCCTTTGCTACTATCAACACCCCTTTCCCCCTTGAGGAGTCTGCTGGAAACCAAAATAATTTTTATCCCACATCCCTGGGCCGTGCCTCCTGGAATGGTCCTGACTGACACAAGTATGGCTATCTGGCTCCTGTTTGCCTGAGGAGCGGGCCTGGGCTTCTGCCAGATTTAGGTCTCCGCCTAGTGAGCAACTAATTTCTTTCCTCCATAGGAGACACAGCAACAACCAAGAAACAAACAAACACATTTTTTAGAAAGGCAAAAAAGCTTAGTTATGCAAATCAGTGTAGAGGAGGAGGGTAAAGAAAAGGACCTCATTGACATTCTGCAACTTCAGCGGGGCCCTGGCTCATGGGCAGATTTCTATTAACACACGGCCAGAGAACAGCAAACACCCTGGCACATTAATGCACATCAAGAAAGGTTTGTCCCAAGTGGGGTAAACACCGCCCATTCCCAGGACACCAAGAAGCAGAAAATTAACCAGAGGTTAACTGGGTCAGTAGCTGCAGCACAATATGGGTCATTCTAGATGTAATTGAGTTCCCTTCAACTGGAGGCTCCAATACAGCCACCAGTTCTCACAGTGGGGGACAGTGACTTAGGAGCAAATTGAGGTCTCTTGGATACCAGGCCTGGAGCCGACATTCTGATTCATGGCACCTCTGACATCACTGGGGGTTTTTGTGATGCAAAGCTGCGTGCTGTCTAAACACACTCAAGGGGACCAGTGAATGTGAGTCGTTGCTGCGCGCATGACCCCACAGTGGATACACAGAGACATACTGTTTTAATTAGGTTGCTGGGATTTGTTTTAGTCAGGCAGGGTCAGACATGTAGACATAGAAATAGCCGTCATGAAGGCAGTTTATTACACTCAGAGCCATGGCAATAGGAGGCAGAACATGTCAGGCGGGGCCACATGAGGAAGCACCAGGGTCCATCAGGAGACAGACGTGGGGAGCAACTGTGGCAAGACCCTTTATTGTGATTCCTGTGGGCAGGCATGGGCGAGGCAGGGCAAACAGGCTTAGGACTGGAATGATTTCAGCAGACTGGGGCAAAGGTATTGCTGCTGGTGGTCTGGTTCCTGGCCCTGAATGATTAGGGTAGGTGGACAGTGGCCTGGTGTGTGAGAGCCTGAAAAATGAGGTGTTTGGGGTGTGGGCTTTGACTGGTTCATTCGTATTTGAAACAACTCACAGGGGAGTTGTTTACTATCTCTTGAAATGGACTGTCTCTGGGAGGGGCATCCTTCCAGACTCAGCAAGGCCCCAAGATTTCAAAGCATCAGAATGCAGAAAATAAAAGACATGGTTAATACATATACAGCGATGGCATGACCCTCATGTACACACACAGGCACATGCGAATGGCTGAGTTAAAAACACCTTCTGCTCCTGTAAGCGGGAGTTAGGCCGTTTTTTCCAGAGCATGGCTTATCATACAGTGGTGTTCCCTAATGCAAGGACCCCTGAGCGACGGCAGGGGCGACGTGAGACAAATCCAAGTGTACTATGCGTTACACCTATGTTCTGCCTTTGCATCTTATTTGGAAAGTATGAAAACCAACAAAATCCAAACAGACAGAGGAGGCTCAAGTAGCCACTTTTGTGGGGGCAGAATCAGAAGGAATCAAAAGCAAGGGAACCTCCACTGGTTCACCGCCAGGGACATTCTGAAGATGTGGCCTCCACCGGCACGGGGAAGCGCGTCACAGGCTGCTGCCTGGGTCCGGACATTTGGAAGCAGGTTTTCACTGTGACGGCCACACTTCCTGCTCCTCATTCTCAGATGCCCCGAGGGGAAAGAACCAACCTGGTTGAGGCCGCCTGCCTTAGCCAGCCGTGGACTTCCAACAGGGACACCAGGGACTTATCTCCCCCCATCTCCTGCCTCCCTCCCTGCTCACAAAGCAGGCCCATACTGCCCGAGCAGGCCTTTCTCTTCCCTGAAAAGATGCTTGAAGACTCAGAGATGTTTCCAGATATACAGGCCCTGGGAGCGAGTGGAGGCCTGTCTGCCCTTCCCCTTTATCCTCCCTTCTGGACCCACTGACCTGTCTTCTCTGGCACTAGCATGCCAGGGTTACCCCAAACCAGGGCCTTTGTCCAGGACACGTGTCCTCTTGGGATGCTGTACCCACCCCCTCTTTGCATGGCTGCCCCTTCTCACCCCCCAGGGCTCTGCCTGGGGTCACCTGCTTGGCGGCCTTCCTGGCTGCCCTGTCCACAGCAGCCCCTCCCCCAGTCACTTCCTGGCACGTCACTCTGCCTTCTCTTCCGGGCACCACTCACCACCATCTGAAATGACCTCCTGGACACGTTTCCTTGGTGGCATCTCTCTCCCTTGCCCCACTTGCTGTGAGCTCCCAGGAAGCAGGGACCTGTCTGTCCTGCTGAGCCCATGTGCCCAGCACCTGCAGCTGCACCTGCACAGAGGGGCAGCCCTGTGCGTGGCTGGGGGACTCAGTGGGTGAGCCTGTCATCCGAAGTCCTGGGTTCATGCCCTTTACCTGACTGTGGGGCAGGGACACCTCTGTGGGTCAGCGTTTCCTCCTGTGAAACAGGCGATACCAGAATACTCACCTCTCATGGCTGGAGGAGGGCCCAGAGGCAGGGGAGGCACATGTCAGAGTGTGTTGCAGCCCCAGGGCTATGGAAACAGGAGGGGTGCATTAGGGTTGCCTGTGCACCTGGGCAGAAGTCAGGGTGCAGGCTAAGGAGGAGCACAGGGTACACGCCCCACTGAAGCCTCAGAATGTGAGTGTGCGTGAGTGTGTGTGTGTGTGTGTGCCAGACATTGTTACCATCTTCCTATGAACACTGATTCATACTAGCTACATGCCAGCCTCTGTTCTATGATTCATATTAATGACTCATTTAATTCTCACAACCATACCCACCTGTGATTGTCACCATCCCCATTCTACCATAGGGAAACGGAGGCACAGAGAAGCTAGGTTACCTTTCTGTGGTCACACAGCCATCAGCTGGTGGGGCTGGGCGGATTCCAGAGGCATAGAGAGCTGGCTTCTTTGCAGGCAAGGGTCCCTGCTGGAGGCAGGCACGGAAGGGCCTTGACCCTCCATGGGCCACGTTTTTAATTTCCCTTGAGCTTGGCGAGGCTTAGCTGCTCCTGTGGTGAGAGCATTTATCTCGCTGAATGTTTCTGAGCACAGATGTCTAGCTGCCTCTCAGTGTCCCTCTTCTCTTCTTTTATAGAGATGGAACTTCAGAGCCTTAGCGGGACACGGGGCTGCCTAGAAGAAGTGTGGCTTCTTCCCTGTCCCTCGGCTGGGGGTGGCGTGTGACTGAGTTCTGCCAACGGGACGGAAAGACAAGCTGGGCTCCGACCTCCAGGCTGTGCCCGTCACAGGCGGTCTTCTCCCCCCTCCCTCACTCATTCAGTCCTTTACTCCCCAGGCTAATCCATTTCCCGTCTATTTCACTCAGCTCGTTCTGGGTACCAACCACTGCCACGGGCTCCAGGGACACAGCACGGAATTAGACGTGGCCCTCGACCTCAGGGGGCCTGTGATCCAGTCCAGGGAACTGGACTGGAGTCCAGTTCCAGGCCAGAGAAGCAGGCAAATGAATCAACACACAAGACTACTGCAGAGAGTAACACCACCACCGGCTCAGCAGAGCGGGCTGATGCAAGGGAGAGCCAGGGTGTCCGCTGGGGAGGCCGGGCTTGCTTTAGGGGGCCACCAGCTTCGGGGGGGGGTCACAGGGCCTCTCACAGTGTCAGACGCCGGAGGGCTGGTGCTCTGGAGACCGCTTCCTCTGCGGCTGAGCCGGCCCTGGGCCGGGGACGTGCCGAGGTCTGGGGTTAGAAGCGGGCCCGGGGAAGGCGGACCCGGGCCTGGAGAGCAGAGGGGAAGGGGCTGCAGACGTGGCCTCGGGCCCCGGTTATTCTGGTGACAGGAGCAGAGGCCCCATCAGCCTTGCCCGTGGCCTGAGTCTTGGGTTTGTGATGTTGTTCCACGAGTTCTGGCCCTGGAGGCGGTGGCGTCCCTCCCGCCAGAGCCTTCGAGGCTGGGCTTTCTCTGGGTACTCAGGGCGCTTCACCCCTTCAGGGGGGCAGCTGGCTTCAGCAAACACATGCCCGAGGCCCCGACCCCTTCGAGGTCAGGAGACAGTTTCTCATCATCACTGCCTTTTCCCCCCACAAACAGCCTGAAGGAGGCCAGACCCTCGCAGGGCAGCCAGAGGCCCGGGGAGGGACAGGGCCCTGCCGAGGGGCCTGGGCGCTGCTGGAAGGCAGCCCAGTGGCCCTTGGAGCGGGTGCAACAGCGGGGTTTGCCCTCCAGCCACAGGCGCCGAGGCAGGTGTGCTTACATTTAACCTCAGAAACAGGTGCCAGCAATTCCCTCTGCAATGGGCACTTCCCATTTCTGTGTGTGCAGGGCATAATGATCCCATTTAGGTTTTAAAACAGACCAAAATGTGTTCTCCTGGCAGGAAGTGAGCAGAGCCAACCCCAGTTACAGTTCCCTGACAGGTCACTGAATTCAGTCAAAGGAAGTGGGGCCGCCCGGGATGATGGTGAGCGGCAACCCAGCAGGTATAAGTCTCTTGGTCTCGGGCAGGTTGGAGGCTCCCCAAGGGGCCAGGGAAGTTTCTGCCCAGAAGTGAACCCCTTCCTGCTTGGTTCTCTCAGTGACAAGGGACAGAAGACCTGGCTCAGGTGGCTCTGGCCGAGGGCATTAGTAGCCCCCGCACTGGGGCTTGGTGTTCAGGAAGAGCTGGCTGGCTCCTCCTGACCAGGACGGTGTCATATGGGCACAGCGGAGGGAGGGCTGGACACAGTTTAGGGAGCACGTGACCATTAGGTCCCACTAGTGAGAAAGAAGGGCACGCATGGGGCAGACAGCTCTCAGTGTCTGCCACAGTCCAATTAACCAGCTAAAAAGATTTGCCTGTGTGTGCAGAGGATACAGGCAGCTGTTTTCAATCACAGGAACATAATTCACCCCTTCGCAAACAAAATCCTGTCTTTGAGTAATGAAGGCAACCAAGCTGCATGGATCTGCCTGCAGATAGTCCACCTGGGCTCTGAGTTGCCCCAGTTGACCATCATGTGGTTCAAATTCAACAGGGATTTTCCAAATCTCTTCTCCCTTGGGGTGCACAGATATGCTCCCCTCAGTGCCCCACGTTGGCTGCCTTCTGTGCCAGCGCAGATCACCCCAGCTCCTGGTCACCTCAGCTGTCCATCCGGAGAAGAGCCGCCGAGGTCTTAGAAACTCTCTCGCTGGCCAGAGAGCCTGGGATTGTCCTCCAGCTACTCCACCCGGATATGATGCCAAGATAAATTATACCAGTTTAAAAAGCCACAGTGGCCCATTATTTCTGCTTGAAAATACCCCCTGGATCTTCACTTGAGAGCCGGGGTGAAGGCCCCAGCTGTCATGCTCAGCTCTGCATAAAATCGCTGCCATCAGCCAGTGACTTCTGTGATGGGCAATTTGGTAGCTTCAGATGGAGGGCAAATAAGGTCCCTTCCTCTGCACGTGAGACCTGGCCGAAAGTTTCCGAGTCCTTCTGCAGAAGAATCAGGAATATGTACGGTCACAGGCTTATGCCCACGTGAAATGGTGTGTTCTTGCCTGGTTAATGTCGGGAGGAGTCAAAATAGCAGAACAGCAATTCCTGGTCTATGTTTTGCAATATCCTACGATACTTACGCAAGCAAATAGTGATTTTAAAAAATAAACTGAACATATTCAAATAATTTTGTGGATATTTTCAGCCAGAAGAATATGAATAGCCATATGCCTATCCCCCAGATGCCACAATTACGAGGGTTTGCCCCACTTCCTCCAGCTCTCTCGCCTCTGTCTGCCAACATATTTTAAAGGAAATCCCAGACCTCATGTGGATGTTTTCTAACATGACCGCCATAGCTTATCACCTTGTGGATAAAGTGAAGGTCCATGTGACCAGGATTTTCCCCTGGCCCTGATTGGCTTGCTCACTACACACTTGTGGGCAATAATCGTTATTGACTCTATATAAAGAGCTCTGCCCGGTGTTCTGGGTGACACGGTGGCTCGGGTGCATGGCTGCAGGACAGCAGAGCATAGACTGGAGTGGTGTCAGTGCTGAGGACAGAGACTGAGATGGCTGTGGGGGTGGGGAGGCCCAGAGGCAGAGGCTGGCTTGCTGCATGCAGACTTGCTCTGGATGGGATTCTAGTGACCTACATGCCACCGTGGGAATAAAGTTGGATATAAACCCTTTCACCCCAAGAACATTCCACTGTCATTTTTTTGGTCCCATTGAATCCATAGTGAACTTGCCCAGGGCTGAAACCCATTGGCAAGACAACCTCTAATGCTCAGCTTTCTTCAGTTGTCTCAGAAATGTTTTTTTCTCATTGCTTACCCAGAATGAGAATTCAAACCAGGGGCCCCAGGCATTTGGTGGGTAAGTCTCCAAAGTGTCTTGGTTGATAGTGATCTGCTCCCATTGTTTTTCTTTTGATGCCTTGTCTTGGGGAACTCCCAGGATGAGTTGTCCGGTGGGGGTGCCCCACATTCTGGGTTCATCCGTCGGCTGCCTCATGGTGTCACATTCTACATTCCTCCCCCTGGAAGGAGAAGTGGATGTCACAGAGCGGCCTTGGGAGGGGGTCATGATTTCAAATAAACCCAGGTCGGGTGTTGGGACTCGGTGGGCCAGTCTCGAGCAATTGCTTTACAAAGTGACTGTGTGTGTTTTAAGAACATCCTGAATTACTGTGGGGCCAGCAAAGCAGGTGTTAGGTCCCAAGCACCACCACCTCATTTGGTTTCAGCTCTGCTCTGGGCTGAGTCACTTTAATTAGCTGCCCTGCCTTTCCCAGGTGAGATGTAAATCAGAACTCAGGGTCCCCCAAACATGGCTATTCTCACCCAAATTGACACAGTGAATCAAGGACTGGTGGAAGGGGCTGTGTTACACAAGAACATGCACTTGGCCAACCTAAGGGCACTTTTTCTGGCCTTAGTTACCCTCCTGGGTCACATATGTGAGTCTGGGAAGGCCAAGGTCCACTCGCTACAGTGATAGAAAGACCCTGATGCTGTTTGCTAGGCTCCACGATGGGCATCATGTTATTAAATCCTGGATCACGCTTTCTCCCTTCCACAGATGAGGACTTGGAGGGGAGATAAATTTGCTTGAGGCCATGCATCTTGTAGACCCAAGGTCTGCCTGAACCCCTGTCTTGCACTGTTGACCCACCATGGGCTCCACACAGCAGCCATCAATGCCTGATCAGTCCTGCCAATCAGCCATGATGTGCCTGCCCCTATAAACCTCTCCAGTCGCTTCCCACTATTCTGCACATGAACCCCAGGGTCTTGCTCTGGCCCCTTGGAGGCTTTTCCCCTGCTTCCTGCCTCCCTGCCACCCACTATCCCCCACAGCCCCTGTCTGTGCATGAATCCAGCCCAGTCCTGCCCCCAGGTCTGTGCATGTGCTGTGTCCCTGCCTGGAATGTGCTCCTGAGGGCCTCTGTCCGGCTGGAATCATCTGTGTTCATCTGGCTTCACATGTCACCTCTTCAGAGAGGCCATCCCAACCTCCCTGTCTAATGTGGCCTCTGTTCCTGCTTTCTTTCAACTCCTGGTTTGTTTCCTAGAGGGCAGTTTTATCCTTTTTATCAATCTCTTTTTTCATTTACTTGTTTTCTGTACCTCCTTTACTAGAAAGTTTACCCACTGAGGCCAAGGACCAGGTATGCCCATTCATAGCTCAGAGAAGACAAACAAATATTTGCTTGGAACATAGTAGGTAAAAGAACAAAACAGGTTTGACTAAATGAATTAAACCCAAGATAAATGTAAATGGTCTTTCCCAAACAGTCGTATTACATGGCAAAAAAAAAAAAAAAGAAAAGAAAAGAAAGAAAGTCTGCCTGCAGGGAGCTGAGAGCTGGGCTCTGGCCGCTTGCATTCTGTGTGGAGAAGGGGAAATAAAGGCGCTGAGGATTTTAACTTGAAACGGCATCACAACACAGTCTATTTCTGGTCTGGGAATCTCAGAGTATTTGTCTGGAAAGATTGGAGAAGTGTGGTCTGTGTTATAATGACAGGACCTCTCCTGCCCTGCCACGAGCAGGAAGGTTCCAGGGGCATCTGGACCCTCGGCTCTTTACGGTTCTGGTGTTGTGCAGTTCCAAAGGGCCTCGGAACGGTGCTATTTTTGTTTTGCCTCTCTCTGCCTCCGTGCCTCCCTTGCCCCCTGCCCACTCCGACAGCATATTCTCAGGACTGAGTCACAGGGACACTGCTGGGGGCTCTGAGTGGCCTTGGACCCGGAGGTCCATCATTTCCCACAGGGAAGCTGGGGCCTGGAAAGCGTTTTCTTTTCCTTCCTCCCCTGCGTTTCAGCCTGAGAAAGGCAGTCTTTTCTTCCTGCTTCACTTCAGGTGTCCCTTCTCTGAAGCCGGATTCACCTGCTGTTTTGTCTCCATGACCTCACATCGCTTTCATGATGCTTTTATCCTAGATCCACTTCAGTGCCTGAGAAAAATGGGAACTAGTTTTAAAAGGAAACACTTCTCTTAATTACTCTTAAACCCCAGAGTGACTCACCCAAAGGCAGGGAGCCATGCGGGGGGCGTGTATGAAAGCAGGGGCCCCACAGCATGCTGGCCCTGCGTGGCTCTGCGCTTTCCACAGACCACATTTCGGCTGCCTTCGGTGGCATTTAATCGATGGTCTTCCTGGGAGCTCTGGGTGATGCTGTCTTGTGTGAGATGAGAATCCACCTGCAGCTGCCTCTGGAGGGAATGTTCCAGAAGGGGGTTCCCCCAGACTCTCTTCAGCTGGGTTGGGGGAGAGGTCTCAGGAGATGATCTGGCCTACGGGATGTGCTTGGGATTCCTCAGTCACCAGGGATGTGGCTATACCCCCAAATACTCTGTAGACCAGGCCTCCTCCAGGCTCACCCCAGTGGACAGATGGGAGAGGTGCCCAGAACTCTCTGAGCCCCTGACAGGACCCCAGAGCTAGCCACTCACAGTGATGGCTCTGCACCTTATCCCTGTTCAGGCCAGTCTTCCTGGTGGGGGAAGAGGGGAGGAAGTCGGATCAGGGCCTGCAGTGCCACCTTGCTTTCTGGATGAGCTGTGGAACAGGCCAGGTGTGCCCCTGCTCTGCGTGCACAAGGAAGTCATTGGACACTAGGTTCCCTGCAGTCAGGCCACTTGTTAGTGCCAAATGGTATCAGGTCCGGGAGCCTGGGGCTCAGCACAGGGAAAGGACGAACCCGAGATGGAGGTGGTTGTAACTGCAACCCAGTCACGGGGGGCCTTTAACTCAAGCCGGGAATTCCCTGTTTCCATGGCTTGGTTCCTGGGCAGCTAAGGCTACTGCAGGACGCAGCGGTGCCCTGCACATGTGGCCTCTGCTCCTGCTGGTCCTGTGCCCCTTGCAGGTCCTGTCTCTGGGCAACCACCAGTGGCTGCAGCCAGGGGTGGTCTCTCCCTTCCTGTACAGCAGGATTGAAGGGACTCCCAGCATCCCCGACTCCCAAGGGACCCAGGGATGCCTTTCCATTCCCTGTTCTTCTTTGTTTCTCTTCTTTCTGTTCCTGACTTGGTTTGTGTGGTTTTGTTTTCCCTGAAGGAGAAGGAAGTAGAAGGAAGCCCCCAGAAGTGCTATTTTCTAACAACAAAGTCCTGGGAACAATCTGGATGGGGAACAGGAATGGGGCATGGATGTCCACTGTGAAGTGCGGTGAACGAATGTGAAAATGTGGAACAGTGTGGAAACCCATTTTGTTAAGTGAGACGTCACTGTGATGCAGTAGGAGCCTGTGTCCATCTCCAGCCAGCGTTCAGCCCATGCCCGGCACCTGGCAGCCTGCTCAGAGCTGGAAGGCAGCACTTCTCACCTGAATGTGTACCCGGACCACCTGGGGATTCCCACTCAGTAGGACTCGGGTGGGGGCTGAAATTCTGCAGGTGATGAAGCTGCTTCTGATCTGCAGACCACACTGGGAGAAGCAAGGCGTTAGCATAGTTTGAGCCTCAGAACAATCCTGAAACTGGGAGAAACTGGCTCAGAGAAGGAGAGAGACCTTCCAGGTTAAGTAACCCCCCCAGTTAACTGACCTCTCTGGTAAGTGACCTCCCAGGTAAGTGAGGTCCTCAGGCTGAGTGTCTTCCCCAGGGTCACATGGCAGGTACATGATGGAGTCAGATTTGTATACAGATCTCCTTGATCCCAAAGCTCCCAGCTTTAACCAACACACTCCTATAACTGCAACCACGTGGGTGATTTTTCTATAATTTTTCCTAAAAATCTGTTTTGCATCATTGCCTAATTGATTCAAAATTTATTATGACTTCCCCTCCCTGAATAACTTGACTCTGACCATTGCTCTTCTGTTAAACTGCTCTTACCACATTAAGAGAAGTAAGTGGAATGTCAAAGTGCTTTGGAAGGTGGGTAAATGCTGAACTGTCAATAGCCCAGCAGAAACCAAAGGCATTTTATAATGGCCTAAACTGGTCGTTTTTACCATAAAATTCCAACCCAGAATCTTTACTATAAGCGCGATGCAGACCTGAAGAGGCTGCTATTACCTTGAGGAACATTTCCTATCTGGTGAAACTCTGGGAGGGGGAGTTCCACCCAGACAGTGACACTAAGCTTGGCAAAGGTACAGTGTCTTGTCTGGCTCCTGGCTCTTCACCCCCAAGCATTTCACAATGACTGTGCCCATAAAAATCCACTTTGGGGTCCCCTTCTCATGGCCCTGCTTTAGATGACCTGGATATATATGTCAGGCCATCTGTCCTTGTCTTAGGAGAAATGAAGAGAGAAGAAAATTTATAATAAGTAAACAACAATGCAAACAAGACCCCCAAATAGGGTTCAAAGAGAGTTCTAAGAGCAAAATGTATGTTAATAATCTATTCTGTATTGTAGCCCCTTTAAGATTTTTTTTGGTGGAGACCTGTGATTAGAAAGACACTGCAGATCTATACCCAAGCAGTAGGCAATAGTATCATATACAAAAAATTTCAGTGATCTGATTTAGCAGAGAAAAAGCCAGAATCATTCACTGAATTGTAATTGGACAGTCTGGACCCTTGGAGCAGAGGGGGTTTCCTTGCCAACTGGCCTACAACTGCAGATGTCTGCCACTTTCTTTTGGTTGTGCAGATGGGAACTTTGCCTAGATGGATGAAGCCCCGGTTGTCTTGTCACAGGTGGTCTCTTTACTGTGTTAACCTAGGAACATGACCAGTGTCAGTAGGAGGCCCAGCCTTGCCAGCCCTCCCCCCATGACCTGGGCATGGCACGTCTTCCTGCTCCCTCTTTGCCCAGGGGGCTGAACTAGGCGACATGCAGGGCCTTCATCTAACTCCAAAGAGTAGATTTCAAGAACCAGGCTGATCTGAGAACGTGTGGGTTGCATACAAAGAGTCTGCAAGAGAAAGCCTTGGCTTGATGATCTACCCTTGTTATTACCTGACCTTGAGCAAAGAGACTGATGGCTGTGGTTGCAGGGAACAGAGAACTTACTGCAAACAGGCTTAAACAATAATGGGAATTATGGGCTCAAGCCTTTAGTAATCCCAGGGATAAAAGGCTTTGGGAATGATTTGATCAGGTGGAGGCTCAGTTTCCCTGAAGTTCTCACAGTTCCTCTCTCTCTGCAGGGTCAGTGCTGACTTTAGAATGCCCTCTCTTGTAGCAGCAAGAAAAGGCTGCTGTGGTTCCAGAGCTGTGTCCTCATCCAGCTTGTCCAGAGAGAAGCTCAGGAGAGCCAGGAGGCCCAGGTGAACAAGGCCTTACATCTCCCTGCCCACTGGGGCCAGGTACCCATCCTTGAACCAACCAATCAAGGACGGGGAGTGGGATGACTGGTTAGGCCAATCACAGCCCACCCTGACCTCTGAAGCTGGGGCCGGGGTCAGGGCTGCAAGTCTACTGGGCTGGAAGATTCAGGGTCAGTGAAGAAGGGGGCGGTGAATAGTTGCCTCTGACCTTCCAAAAGGCACCCATAGCATGGAGAAAGTCACTGGACCTTCTTTGGCAAAATGGGAGTAATGATAACAATGATGATAATAATCACAACCCTATAATGCTGTCATGAGAATCAAATGAGGTCATGGAAGGGAAAGCAGATGCTTTGGAATCAACAAAACCATGTGGACTGTTAGCAGGAGGAGCAAGCGTTGTGGTCATCATTGTTGTTATTATAAATGCAACAAACTTTATTTACTGTGGAATGGGTTCTTTCAGGATGGTGGAGTGTTTGGTGTTAGATATTTCAGTAAAGGAAACTGAAAATTTTGTTTCTTTATTGTTAAAATTGATATTGCATGCAATTGATTTTTTAATTAAAATTAATTGTCATTACCCAAGCAATACGGATATTCCTCCTCTCTGGCCAACAGCCGGGAGTCCGCCTCCATCCTTCCTCTCATGCCTCACTTTACATCTAGCAGTTCACTCTGAAGCTTACCTGCAAGAGACCCCCTCTCACCCCCTCTCCTCCTCTGTGACCACCTGGCTCAGGCCACCGGCACCTCCTCCTGGCCTCTCCATTGCTCTCCCTGCGCCAGCCCTTGCCTCACACCCCCGGGGCTGTTCTCAGCCAGCTAATCCTGTTAAGGTATAAACCAGAGAGGGTCCCAATGGCTCTCACTGCCCTCAGAGTAAAAGCTGAAGTCTTCACAGTGGTCCACAGGCCAGGGATGATCTGTCACCCCCTCCTTGCCATCACCTGTCACCTATTTGGCCTCTTCTTCCTCCATGCTCCCCTTCCCCCAATTGGTTCCCCTCACGGTGGCCTCCTCGATGCCCACCAAATTCATCCCTACTCTCCCTTCTCAGGACTTTGCCCTTGGCTTCCCTCTGCCTGCAATTCCCCATCCCCCAAGCCCCCAGGCTGCTCTTTCACCAGGTGTGCCCTTCCTGGCCAACTGGTCAACCTGGAACCCCACCCCTGGTGCCCTGCCCTCATTCTGCTTTATCCCTCTCCACAGCATCCATCTGTCTGGGTATGGGGCACATTTAGCCTTCCATCTGTCACCGTCTGTCAACCTCCCCACCACCACGTCAGCTCCACGAGGCCTGTCCCCAGTGCCCAGCACCACTGCAGGTTTGAGTGAGCGAAGGAGTGAACAGAGCACGCACGGTGGCCCCACTGCTCCAGGGGGTGAGATTTGGTTGTTGGGGGTGAAAAGGATCTTAATTCTCTTCGTGTAAAAACACAGATGTTCGTACAGTTCGTAAGCGATTGCACAGTACTTCTGTGGTATTAAAATTTCATGAGGGATGATTAAGAAAAACATGTCTAAAATGGCTCCTTAAGGGATGATAATGAAATAAAGGTCAAAAGACACTGAATTCGAGAAAAATCAGTTGAAACTACCACTTTTCCTCCCACTTATTGCCAAGGCTTTAGTAGGAATGTGGAGGGCAAACCAAGATATGCAAAAGCATGTCAAGTAGTCGGAGCATTTGGGGAGGAGAAAGGATAGGAGGGCCTCACTGCTTTGGGGAAACATGTTTTTTTCCTGCCAGGGACAGACTTAAAGGATGATATTTGCATTTTCCTGAAGCCTCTAATTTTCTCACTTATCATTTGTCAGAGCCCTAGGCCCTTCCTCAGCAGGGGAATGTTTGCAAACACATCATGATCCCTTTTACCAAACAGCCCGTCATCTCCACCAGGAGCAGGAGCGTCATTAAGGTTGCAAAGGCTGCTGATTTCATGCATTAATGTCACACTGGGCCTCACTGGGGACCTCAGGGCATCTCCTCACCCTGAGCTCCTCAGCTCTTGACGAGTCTGTATCGGGAGCTCCTCTCACAAGCAGGGAGCCATGGAAACCATCCCTGCTTGGCGTCAGTGACAGAGCAGAGTGGGTGACGCCACTCACAGGTGCTGAGCAGAGGTGAATGTGGGCCAGGGCTTCAGGAGAGGGGGCCCAGCTTCTAGAATCCTGCCTGTGCTCAGGCCAGGGGTCTGACCTCAGCTTGCTGGATTCACCATTGGGGACACAAGGGAGGGGCTTTACCCAGTCCAGGGAAAGGGGGCCTCTGCCCCCAGGAGAGGTCAGGGCACAGGGGGCTCCCCCGGACCCTGAGAACCCTCTGCCTCTCCTCCCACGGTCACTCACCCCAGCTGTGGCCCAAACACCAGCCTCCTTGGCTAAATCCAGCTGGGCCCCCAGGCAGTGGTGCCCATTCCCCTGGCCCTTCAGGAGCATTCGGGTCCTGCTCAGCTCCAGGGTTCTCGGGACAAAGGGACACAGATGGAAGCAAAGCCCTGCCTGGATGCCCCCACGTAAGTCAGCCTGGGCCCCTGCCCGAGGGGAGGCTCCTGAGTCACCCCGTGAGCCTTGGAAAATGGAAACAGGCTGGAGAGTTGTCAGACCTCGTGAGTCCAGGGCCCTTTGGGGGAGACTGGGAACGCATCCAGGTGGGGGACCACAGGGAGGGGGCTGAGGGACAGTTCCTCTTGACATTAGGATCTATGGCTGCTCAAAGTCGGCTCTTCAGTGCAGGAAGCTAAGATGTGTTTATTCTGCGCAAACTGGTCGTGGGGGTGTGCCTGTCGCAGCGGGGCTCCTGACCCGCGGGCCTCACTGGGGTCCCTGCTCCGGGCTGCGGGAGCTGGTCGGGCCCGGCTGCCTTGGAGACTGGGCGCCGAGGGCGGGAAGGAGGAGCGGGGTAAACATTCCACAGGCGCCTGTGCCGTGAACACCGATGAAAAGGCCCCAACCGCGGGCGGTGTCTCTGCCCTTCCCGCCGTGCGGTCAGGCCTGCCTCTGTCCCTCCCCGTCCTGCCCCCGCGCCGGCACCGGCCACGGCCCTGGGTCTTCCAGACGCTGCTGCCCGCATTTGTCCGACCGCCTCCAGCAAGCGGGCCCTGGAGCGGCCCAGCGCGGGGGGCGGGCCTCCTCGGCGGGCGGGGCGGCCGCCCAGGGGAGGGTTTGTCTGCGGATCGCCCGGCGCAGCAGGTGCGGTCCGGGCAGCCGCGGGGCCGTCCTGGGCGCTTCCCGTGGCGTCCGTGATCCTCCTCAGGCCCATTCCGAGGCCCCCGGAGCCCCGGCCGGGCGCAGGGACGCGGTCACGGCCCCGGAGCTCAGACGGGCCGGCGGCTGCTGCTCTGACTGGGGTCCGGGGAGCAGCCTCTGCCCCCGACGTCCTCCACCAGCGCCTCCGCGGCTGCCGCCTGGAGTCCGGTGCCCTGGGTTTGGGCCCGGCTCTGGTTCTGACAAGCTCACCGGCCGGCCGGGTCAGCGCCCGCACTTCACAGGGGAAGGGCCGCGGGGGGTGGAGGTGCCCCGGGTCACATGGGCAGCAATGGACGCGTACTTGGCACACGCAGATCTGAGGCCGCCCACGGAAGGAATTTCACATCTGAGGCCAAAGCGAAGGCCGCATCGCGGGGACTGTCCTTCTCCCCCAGCAAGCGTTAAACTGAGGCGATAAAGACACTTGCGTCCCCTTAGTTTGGGAGAGAGAGCCGGGCTCAGTAAAAGCCGACTATTTCGTCTTCCCTCTGTTCTGAGAGGTCCACGCGATCCTCCCGGCGGCACTGCATCTGGTCCACTGCTGGACTCCCGTTTCACGGTCTGGCTTTCTGCGGGCGCGCTGGTTTCGCCAGGGAATCGGGTCGCCAGGAGCCCACCGACCTTCCAGATGCGGAGGGTGCTTGAGATGACCTCTGACCCAAGCCTGCGGTTGGCGTTTGCAGACACCCAGGCCAGTGCTTGTCTGTGCAACACTAGGGGACAATGGGACCTTCTGTGTGAACGCCGAATGGGGAGGGGCCGGGTCAGGGGGACGAGGTTTAACTGCAGGGTCAGCGACACAGGCCTGGGGAGAAAATTCAGATGGTGACCCTGGAGGTCAGGCCCCAGCTCAGCGGGCGCTGTGGTGTCTCCCCGCAGTGCAGCAGAGGGAGGAGGCCTCCCAGCAGAGCTGCACTGACGAGCTGGGGGCTGGCAGCTCTGAGCTCCTCTGGGGAGTCTGTGCCTCTGACTCCTGATCCCTGACCCCAGCTGCTTGCTGTTCTGACGCCCCTCATGTCAGCTTTCCCCTGTGGACATGGATACGAGGGACAGGCCATCATCCACAGAGCCACCAAACAGCTCTCAGGCTCTGTCAGGCACGGAGTTTCCCCAGCTTGGGTCCCTCAAGGGCCGTCTCCCGAATCGTTGCCAAATTTTGTGGTGCCCATGCTGTTGTCTTATTAATATTCCTTTAAGTCAAACCAGCTCCCTGTTCTCTTAGACACAGTCATTTGTTACGGCCCTTCCTGCTGCACCCTCATCCGTCATCTTAATAGAATCACAGGCTTGATGACAAGCTGGGATTGTTCCCTAATTCACATTAAACTGAAGAAACAGCTATGAAATAAAAAATGGACTCCCATTCTCACTGGTGCAGAAGCTTGCTAGCTGGTGCAGGGACCCGAACCACGGGTGGCTGGCACAGCACAGCAATGTGCTCCGCTCCATGGAGCAGCCTGGGCGAGGCTGCCCAGGGCTGGTCAGGAAGCTCCACGAGGTGTGTCTTTTTCTTCTATTTGATTTTTTCATCATTTCTTCAGTAACAGAAGCATAGAAGTGGGAGGGAGCACATTACAATAGGAAGAAGCCAAAGCACAAATAGGAGAACTGATTTATGCATAGGTTTGTTTTTGCATGAAGCCAGAGACACCCAGATAAAAAGCTGGACTCCCAGCTATGTGTCTTTTCTGGCAATAGCCACACAATGGAATGAAATAACTGGCTCTAAACCAGGCTTTGCACCCTCAACCCTGTTGATATTCTGCTCAGGGTTAGCCTTGTGGGATGTTCACCAGCATCCCTGACCTCTACCTATGAGATGCCACCCCTCCCACTGTGACAACCCGAAATGTTTCCAGCTGTTGCCACATGTGCTGTGCAAAAGGGGGGGGATCAACCCTCACTGGAAACCCTGCTCTGAGGGTTTGGACCCAGGCTGTACCTGCAGTTTCACACAGCATCTGGCCTATTGATGGCGTGTCAAATGGAGCTTGAATTGGTCTATCACATCCTCAAGTGGCCACACCAGGTGCAATTAGCCAACATCTGTAATTTGCTGCCTAGGTTATGTGGGGGACAAAGCATGGAATCTTGCAAATCAATGGACTCAGGACCTGTTCTAGGTCAGCTTTCCACTGACTCGGTGATGTGGCTGAGGAAGGATTTCTGCCTCCTCTTATTAAAAACTAAAAGCACTCTGCCCCTCCACTGGCTCTGCCTCTTAATGAGCACATCAGCAAAGGACAGTAAAAATAATCTGGGGCTTATGAAGAGAGTATTAAAATGGGCTCTTTACTCTCACTAGGGGATATGTCACTATTTCTGTTTGAGGATAAATATCTGAGGTGATGTCCATGGAAAACAGTGATCATAGATGTCATTGTGACAATTGGCCAAGATGCTTCACTCACTAAGTGGAAACCAAAGTCACAACTAGGGGTCTAAAGTTTACCCAGGGATTCCTTCCAAAGATGGCAGCAGCCATTTACAACAATACCCTCTGGGGCCTCTCCCTCCTGGCAACGAACCGATGGTGGCAGAGCCTGGGCAGCCATCTCTCTTCTAAGCCAATGCGGCTCCGGCTGCATCTGGGACACCAGCCAGCGAGGCCAGTTCATTCTCTCTAATGACTGGAGTTTCAATATCAAAAACCAGCAGGAGGGTTGAGCTGGAGGAGGTCAGCAAAAATAAAAAGTCATGAAGGTGGCCAGCCAGGACCCAGGGTTATTTGTCTGATGTCTGCTCCTGGGAACTGCCTCTCAGCCCACTCCCAACAGCGTCCCCACATTTCCTCTGTCACCCTGGATGGGTCCCTGGGAGTCACTGACCTTGGCTGGAATCCACCTTTGGGGCTCTTCATGTGTCACCATCCTTGTCAGGAAATCCTGACTCTTCCCCATGTCAGGAAGCAGCCCCGAGAACCTGAATTCACAGGAAGAACTCTGCCCGAGATGGAATTTGGGATCGGCTGCGCTCTTATTAATTTGTCATTGGGTCTCAGCAATTTCATTTTCAGACAGTCATTCAGTAGCCCTTTCAGAGTTTGGATCATCTCAGTGTCATGTGTCCTAGAGGGGGACGTTAATGATGAGGTGTCTGCCGTGTGGTTCATTTAATTAAACTCATTGTTCCCGCGATGATTATGGGTTAAACACTTACCTTGTGATTCCTGGAGGAGCGGGAGGGAGCGGACGCACAGGGTGTGCATCAGATGCCTGCTCCCAGGAGCCATGTCCCACCTGAGCTCCTCACCTCCCCGGATATGTGCTGCTTTGTCCTCGAAGTCACACCTGCTGGTTAGTGAGTCATGTGCTAGGAGACATATTTCAGGCTTTCTGAGCTAAGTGGTGGGGGAGTGGTGAGCTGGCTGGGGAAACGCAGAGGCCCAATATTTTTCCTTCTGCACTCCGAGATTTGAGGTTGGGAATGAGAACTTTCCTTCTCTACAGTTGAACAGAGCTCAAAACTAGGCCCATGGCTTTGTCAGCTTTCAAACCCTCTCTGTCTGGTTTTACTGAGAGAATTCTGTTCACAGAGGTTGCACTAGGAAGTTAGTTTGTGGCTCAAGGACAGATCATCTTCTCCAGACCAGCCTCATGAGCAACAGAACCGATGTTTCCTCATCCTCTCCGTGGGACCCTTGTAGCTCTTTCTCAGGGTTCCCATTCAGGAGCAGGGCAGGCATGTCAGTCTTTATTGTCCACAGATCCTAGCACACCTTTTTCAAAGTTAAACATCATTACACAAGTTCTTATGAGCATTATTTATCCAATAGTTATTGTTTGTGGTTTTCCCCATATGGGATGGTAGGATCTGGGAACAGCAGGTGTTTTATGGAAAGAATCCTTTCTGGGGAGCAGAAATCTGGGGTGGCTGGGAGCCTGTCATGGGGTGAGAAGGGCCACCCCACCTCCCAGCTGGCTCCTCTCCCTCCTGGGTGAGGACCCTGTGGGGAAGCCACTCCGGGGAGGTCTGCCCCGGGCCAGGCAGGAGCAAGAGTGGACAGAGACTGCAGATGAGATGATCCTTTATTTGTTCTTGAGAGGCCCCTGCAGGCAGGAGATGTCTAAACTGCTGCTTGAGTACTCAGTAAAGAATGAAAACTCTTTGACATCTTGTCTGTGACACTCAGTGTTGCAGAAATGAATCCCCCATGCTGAGCTGAGCATGGTGCCCCCGGGCTTTGTGGGAATCTGTCCAGGCTCAGTGTCTGTTCTTCGCTGAACACAGGTAACTGTGCAGGGATCGTAGAATCAACACTAGAGAGCTTCGGGGACATTGGCCACTCTGT
The DNA here is from genome assembly GCF_040802235.1 of Manis javanica. Classification (NCBI taxonomy): domain Eukaryota; kingdom Metazoa; phylum Chordata; class Mammalia; order Pholidota; family Manidae; genus Manis; species Manis javanica. The sequence goes on along the minus strand of NC_133160.1, from coordinate 11,727,406 downwards.
GTGGTCTTGTCACTTCCTGTGCTATGGGATAGATGAGGCTGAAGGAGACAAAGGGACTTTCCAGGCCCTCCTAGGGAATGGGTGGCAGATCCAAGGCCCAAGAGCACCCCTCATTCCTGACTCAGGGCTCTCTCGACCGGCCTGCCATTGCTCATCATGGGGCAGGCCTGGGATAAGCACTTTAAAACATCAGCCCCTTTAATCCTGGCCATCACAAACGTATGAGGCTGAGACTATACTCATTTTACAGAGGAGGAAGTGAGGCTCAGAGACGCGGCGTGACCTGCTCAAAATTATGCAGGGGTGGGACTCTGATACAGGAATTATGTGACTCCAAGCTGTCCTCACCTCTTCTGTGCACCCTCAGATGGGATATTCTGCCCTGTGACAATTCATTTCTCCTCATGTTGAAAGAAAAGTAATGTAAATGCAAATGTAAATTGCAGAGAAATGAGTCTCTAGTGAGATATTCAAGGGAATTCCAGTACTGTGGGCATGAACAGGAATGCTAGTGGCTGATATTAGCTTCTGCCCACAGTGAGCCTGGTCCACGCTAAGCACTCTCCTGTTTGTTTAAACTTTAAACAAGCTTATATGATCTGATCTGATGTGACATCATTAGCCCTGCTTTATAGATGTGGAAACTTCAGCAGAGAAAAAAGAAACTTGCTCCAAAACCCTGTCCAGGATTCTTTGCCTTGCAAATATGCCAGGATGGGGATTTGGTACCTTTGGGAGTTTGTGTGGTTGAACATTGTTGATCTTAATTCTTCACTCTTCCTTCTCTGGACCCATGTCCTTGGTCACATGACTTTATAGTTTTCTCCTCTAGGTGTGGAGTTTTTTTCTGGGTCTCACTGATGTTGAATTGGGTTCTGTGATTTGCTCTAGCCGATGGGATGTGGGCAGAGGGTTGAAACGTGCTTGCACAGCCAGTCTTGACTCGTGTGTGCCTGCCTTCCGGTATGAGAAGAATATGCCTCTGGTTGTCTCTGGTCCTAGGAAGATGAGAGGCATGTGGTACAGCAGATTTGGACTCAACCCTCAGCTTGGAGTCATGAAAAGCCAGGCAGGCCCTAGATATGATGAAGCCTAGCAGACCTGTAGACCTGAGGATGGGAAATAAGTGCATATTGTTCTTTGCAACTGAGTTGGGGATGGTTTGTTAGGCAGCCTACTTGCGAGCATGGCTAACGGGTGTGAAGGCTGTGGCTGAATGCACTGCAGTGCTCAGCAGCGTCCAGGTCCACTTGCCGTCAGTACCAGCGGAAACAGCCCAGCTTCTCCCCATCACCACACTTCCATTGCCCCCCTGAGCACCTCCATATCAGATGGTGCATCCCTGACCACCATGTCATGTTGGCACATGCTCCCAAGGGACAGGCACCAGGCTCTTCCTGTCTGTGCTCAGTGGAGCTTCACCCTTGCAGATGTGCCCAGTTTTTATCTGTTAGTTTTCTTACTCTCCAGTAAGGTATTCATGGGGCCTCAAATCCCACTAATGCAGAGAAAGTCTGGATTTCATTATGTCAGTTCATTTTCTACTTTTTCTATCTTTTTTTTCACTCAGCATTCATCAAACCTCAAGTTGGCCTTTTCTCAGTGACAAGCAAATAACAGGGGTCATCTGTCTCCTCTTCGGATCATACATCATTCTGTTCGCCAGTTCACCCTGATATCTTTGCTGGACAGAATCCAGCTGTGTCCCCTCCTGATGACCATTGTGACTGTGGAGTTTATTGCTAAGTAACCAAAAACATAATTATCATTGCTCATCTTTGAGAGCAGGAGCAGGGGGGCAAAGCTCTCTTCCTGTCCATTAGGAGTCAAGAGAGAAGTGACAGGAAGTGTTCACCATCAAGTGCTTCCCCTAGAAGTGTTGGGTGGGCCGGGCAGCCCTGTATATGTCATGTCGCAGTGCAGGCTGACAATCTGAAAGACATTGTATCATATTCCCACTGGACAGAAGAAGTAAGTGAAGCTCAGAGAGGTCACGGAACTAGCCTGAGGTCACACAGCTACAGAGTTTCCATATGGAAGAAGCTTTAGGCAATTTGACAAGAAAGGGCTTTAGGGGGCTTATTTACTGGTATTTTTTTTTAGCACAATCTCTGTTTATTTGGGGTGGAATTGGGGGTGTGGTGGGAATAGACAGTAGATAAAGTGTCCCCAGGCCACACTGTGTTGTCAGCTCTGACAAGCAGTCGTCTGGACTCAGTTCAGGACCCAGGGAAAGGAGGCCTGGTGGGAGACGTTGCACGTCTTAGCTGTTAAGCGTTCTCATCAACCTGTGGTTCTGGCTCACCAAGCAGGCCCTCCCGCCCTCCCTGTGCACCTGCAGCCTCTGCACAGGAACAAGGGCGCCCTTCTCAGGCTTGTTCCCTTTCCTTTCTCACTGTCTCCCCTCAGACTCCACAGCCACAAGGCCTCCAAGGATGATCACCTTGCTGCAAGTGATCTTGATGTCGGGGTTCTTGTTCGCCGAGTCAAAGAATGAACTTCGCAAAAACTCAAGGTAGGAGAACAAGGTAGAGGCTTTTATTTAGAGAAAAAAAAGGGGACAGAGCTCCTGGCTTATGCCAGGAGGGGACAAGAGAGCCCCTGGGTGGTGTGTTGCCTAGGGGTTTTATAGGTGGTTGAGAGACAAAGGGTTAGGGATGTACACCTGCTAAGTGGTCCTAAAATGTTTACCTTTGAAGAAACACTAAGTTTCTTATTAGTCTTCCTGGTTATTTACAAGAAATTTACTGCTCTGATGTCCTCCCAGGATAGCAGCTTCCTGGTCTGGGAGCATATCACTCAAGACTGCCTGCTTTGCTCCCAAGGTGGGCTGAGTTATTGTCTGTTTGTTAAGAAACTTACTTTTTAATTAATTGGGTTTTAAGATGCAATCTTATTTTCAAGATGGAATCTTCCCTGTTGTTACTAGAATGTTTTGGGCTTGCTTGCTACATTGCCCAGGTTGCAAATCATTTGTTTAGGGCTGAAGGAAGAAAAGCAGCCCCTGGGTAAAGTCAGAAAAACAAGCTGAGCACCCCCAGCAGGCCAAAGCAAATCCCACAATGGATTATCTTGCTTTGTTTTTTCCGGTGAGGGGAGGCCCTCACCCTACTCTAAACCCATGGTCCCTGCCTCAATCTCACCTGTTTCCTTAGTTTGACCCAGACCGTTGTTGACCTAAGCATCTTTATTTAGCCTAGTGGGAAGGCCACTGGCAGGGAAAGAGAGCCTTGAAGTCACCGTGGCTCCCCATGGCCCAAGGCAGCCCCTGGGCTTTGGGGTGCCCCTGGCAGCTGTCTGCGGATGGAGGATGCCCTTCTAAGCAGCAAGGAGGGCAATTGTCAGCATGGGATGGTGCTCTGTGAGCATTTCTTTACTTACATCTTGAAAGCATCCTAGACGCCTCAGTGCCCAGTTCTGTGCATTTGTTCAATCAGAAATTCTGTGGGGAGGGAACTGGGAGTGAGCAGGCATGGGAGGAAACAGGACTCACAGATCCTAATGGGACAAAGAGAAGCAAGGTGCATATGTGAAATGCTGCAGATAGGTGTTGTAATAGTTGTTGATAATTGTTATAAAAACATCTGGAAAAATCATATCGCTCTATGGCTCTACTGAGTCTCAGTAAAATCAGGCTAGTCTGAATAGCTACTAGAGTCATCTATGTATAAAAACACACTGTACATTGAGACACTGGGCACTTATGCAGTCATTTTATCAGTGTCTTGTTTTAAGTATAAATGTTAGGTGTTAGGGAGGAATAAAGACTAGCCTCAGGTTCAGGAAAGGTAGGATCACTTTCTTTCAGCTTTGCAGTACCTATGAGATGCTTTTTATTCCAGATGTGGAGCCATGAAGGTGAGACCCTAGAGCTGCCACAGTGGGAGAGTGGTCCAAGAATGGAGCTCAAACCAGTGAAGTCAGAGCCAGTGATGGAGCATGGTCCTGGATCCAGCCATGCCTGCAACCCACATTATCCACATTATAGTTTTCTGCTAATGAAACCAATGCATTAAAAAACTTTTTTTTTCTTAATGCCAGGTTAATTAGTCTTCTATTATTTGTAATCAGGGATCCCTGACACATGCTCACCTGACTTTCATGAGTCATGAATTAAATAAAATAGTGTCGTGGCCAGTTAAAATCGATCATCCACTCAAAATCCACGACAAGGGGCCTAAAGACTGTGAAGCCACATGGAGCCTTTCCTTCTGGAAGAAGACACTGTGGCAATGACTGCGTTTGTCCCCTTAGATGCAGAGTGGGGGCCAGAGCAACTTGTCCTAAGAGGAAAAATCACTTGTGAAAAGTCACTCAAGGACAACTGTATAAAAGGGACGGTTCAGTAGTAAGGTATCAGGCCAAAACTCTGAGCTTTTACATGAAATCAAAATGAGCTTAAAAATCCATATGGCCTGGTTTCTTAGGACAGAGAGCCTTAGTGACATGTCAATTTTAATTGGGAGATGTCCAACTTGCTACCATTATTCTGTTGGCCATAAGAAAGTGGGAGAGAGAAGCATCCCTAGTGAGGTGTGCCCCCCACCCAGAGATCCTGTGGAGCCCCCTCTCTGGGTGACACCCACAGTGCACATGTGTGTCTTCTGGGTGGCTTTTTAGGCTCTGCACACGGTCATGCCCGGCTTCACCTCTGCAATCAGAACCTTGAGAAAACTTAGGGTTTACTTCCAACGCAGGCTTAGGTTTTCCCCTCCTCCCTATTAGGAACTTAAATTATCACAAGATTCCAAACAGAGGATGTTCCCAACAGTGTTGTTTACACTAACCAACACAATAAAGAAAGGAAACAAAGGAGAGACAACAACCTTACATCCCAGCAGTGGAGGCATCATTGTACATCTATAAGATGAAATATTTGATTCTTATTCACATTTGTGTTTCTGAGGACTAGTTTATGGCACAGAGAAATGTATGTGATACAATGTGAGGTAAAAATCAAGGCAGAATCTGAAGACTGCATATTCAAACCAAATCCTAATTATATAAACCAAGTCGACTTTCTATATGTGCAGTAAAAATACTGATGTTGGGGTTCATTGTTTCTCTCTTTTGCAGGAATATTTTATAAACTTTCTATTACCTTTAGATCAGAATATAAATGAACATCATTAAAAATAAAAATATTAGGAGGCATAGAGCAGCCTTTAGCTGTGACATGTCACTGTCTTTTCAGCTGGAACATTTTTTTTATCCCCACCAACTGTCCTTTCCACCCTGGAAAGTCTTTCTGTCTTGGTGGCGCCAGGAACACAATCAGGGCTCGATAAATAATTGATAACCACAAAGACCCCAAAAGGAGCCCATTCACGTCACCCGGCAATTCCTGAAGGCATTCTCTTAAGTGCGTATTTTCTCCAACTTGAATGGATGAAAGCCAGGAGAGAGCTGTGGGCTTGCTGAGAGCCGGAAAAGAGAAAAACAAAAGCCCGAGAACAGGCACAGCAGGGTCACCGCGTGGAGCCCCGCCCCTCACACCTGCAGAGACCGGGAGCCAGTTTCCGGAGATGGAGGGCCTTTCATGTTGGCCCCGATGCAGGTGAAGTTTCCTTTTTGAAAAAGGTGTTTTTTGCCCAGGGTGCTCTGAGGCCCTGAAATCTAAGAATCAATAGAGCAAATTAATGATGTATGAACAACCATCATAATCCACACAAGATGGGCCCCGGAGATTAGAGGGAGAGGGCTCTGCTTCTGAGCTGCTCACTTACGGGTATTCAGTTGAGTGCTGTTCCTGCCAGCGCTGCTCTGGGTGCCAGGACAGGACAGGGAACAAGACACAGTCCCAGCTCTCAGGGACGTGACTTTGTAGTCTGGCAACAAGCAAGAGCCATTGAGCCAACCAGTGTATGATATGCAGGCAGGTGACAATTGCTAGACAGAACAATAGAGGTGATGGAGGAGCTCGTAAATCATCAGGGAGGGTCTCTCTGAGGAGGTGAGCGAGACCTGGGAAGAGCACACCAAGCAGAGGAAACAGCGGGTGCAAAGGCCCTGAGGCAGGAGAAACCTTGGTGATCCTTGTTGAGGAGCAGCGTGAGGGAGGGGAAGTGGGAGGAGGTGAGGTCACAGGAGCTGGGGGCCATGTGGCCGCCACACACTGCAGGGCCCTGCAGGCCACGAGAGGGCCCGAGTGAGGGAGAAAGAAGCAGACCTGTGACCCGAGGCCATCCTCAGGTGGACAGGCCTCAGTGGAGAGCTGGGGCTCTCGGGGTGTCATTCCCAATCAGCAGCATCAGCCCCCCTGGGGCCTGGTTAGAAACATCAAATCTCCCACCCTCCCCAGACTGGCTGAATCAGTGTCTGGGGTGGGCCAGCCCCCTGAGAATAACAAGCCCTCAGGGGGCCTGACCCTCCCTAGAGTCTAGAGTCTGAGATCCAAGCTGTGCTGCACCCCTGGCTCCATCTTCCAGGAGTTGCTGGGAGGATCAGGGTGAAATGCAGGAGGGCCAGGGGCCGCTCCCCAGAAGCTCCCAGGAAAGTGGCTGCTTTTTTCTCTCCAGGGGTTTCTCAGACAGGAAGAGGCTCTCTGGGCTGGGTGGCAGGTCCTCTGGGAGGGGGGGATGTGGACAGAGGGAAAAGGGTCGAAGAGGCCTGATGAGACCTTCTCAGTGGCAGAAACTTGGAAAGTCAACAAAGGGCGACTGCCAGTCTGTGGGGCTGGGGGCAGGACAGCTGGACAACAGTGCCCACCACACCCTGCACAGGCCCCCCACCAGTCCCGCCCCCCACAGCTCAGCTGTGGGTCCCCAACCTCTTCACGCTCAGCCCATGTCCTGGACGTGGGGGATGCAGTGGGGAAGGGACCTCGTCTGTGCCCTGGGCATGTGCCCTATGGACTGTGACCCAGGAATAACAGGCACATCCGTGATGGTGCTCAGGAGCCCCAAGGCGGCGTCCCCAAACCCAAAGGGGTCTCTGAAGAGGTGACATCCGAATGGAAACCTGAGGGACCAATAGAGACTAGCCAGGGAGGGACACCAGGTGTTTTGGCTGCAGGAAATAGAGACACAATCAAAGGAGCTGTGACAAGGTGCTCATTGTCCTGTGTCACCAGTTCAGGAGCAGGAGGTGCGGGTCGGGGTTCTCAGTGCTCAGCCCCGTGAGGGCCCCACAGCAGCTTCCCTGCCAGGCCGTTGGTTTGCCCCTCCTGGTGCCGAGGTTGCCTCGGCCTCAGGCTTCGGGACTCACGTGGGAACCTCTGACCAGGAGGGGGTCCTGCGGGCTGTGTCACTCTCACCGGGAGAGACTTCCCAGCAGCCCCTGCCGTCCCCTGGCTCTCGTCCCCACCCTGAGCAGACTGTCAGGTCTGAGCAGGGCCCCTGCCCTCACTGTCCCCACGCCGGGCCACCCTCTCCAGCTGCCAGCCCCTGCCTGTCCTTGCTGGGGGTCTCCTATGGCCGCCTGGTCCCACCTGGCCATGCGGACCCTGGATGTTAGTGATGGGAAGGTGGGGGTAACTGCCCAGCCCACCCCGGGGGAACCCCAAGGTGTGTCTTCTGCACAAGCTCCCCGGTTCCCCACGGTATTGGGTGGGGTGGGATCCCAAAAGGGAGCAGCCTGCCGGAGCCTGTAGGAAGCCTGGCATCCGCCAGGACCCGGGAGACGCCACTGGCCGGAGTGTACACTGGGGAGGGTGGCTGGGGACGTGGAGCAGGCCCGAGGGCCTGGCATCTGCTGGGAGAGGAGCCCACAAACCAGTCTCTGGGGTGGGACTCCGGGGATGCCTGACTCAGCAGCCCCTGCGCAGGAGCCTGCGGAGATGGGAGGGGCTCGCGGGGAGGGGCAGCTCTGTCCCTTGTCCCCCGTGGAGATGTCACCAGTGAAACTCAGCAGCAGCCCCACAGAAGCATCGTGGAGACACCAGCTTCCCGCTCCCCGGGCCCCGTGGGGCAGGAGGACGCGACAGTCAGGTCGCTTCACAGGGGAGCTGAGACTGAAGCACGTTTGTTGGCTGCAGATGGAACACTCTGGGCCCTGAGGGGCGCAACGCGTGCTGGGCTGCAGCGAGGGTCCCCCACTGCAAACAGGCAGCCAGGATGACGCGAAGCTAAAGTGCGTTCCCCACCCTCCTCCTCTTGCTTCTCCCGCTTTCCCATCGCCCCAGCCTCACCCCGGCAGCCCCACCTCTGTGCCAGCCGGCATCAGGTGCTCGTGCAGGCAGGCTGGGTGCAGGTGTCTCTGCCCGCAGTCCCCTCCTATCTCCTACCCCAAGGAGGTCACCGCTGTGGCCCCTGCCTGTCACAGGTGCTTTCTCAGGGCAGAGGCAGGAGCTGCTTGGGAGCAATGGCCCTTCCTGTCTGGGAAACATGTGGCTCACTGGGGAGCTCAGAGGGGGCAGGGTGGGGGCAGAGAGAGGGCAAGGGTGATGGGAGGTTCCTGAGGACAGCAAGGGGTCAGTGTTCACGGATCCCTAGGGGAGGTGCCGGGATGCATGGGGCAGCTTCAAGGCCCCCCATCTGCCAGAGGGAACCGTCTGGATCCCACAGGAGGCTGACTGAGCTGAGGCGAGGGGCTGCATGCCATGTTTCTTCTTCTGTAGATCGGGTCTGGCCATGGGTCTCAACCCAGCTGTGCCTTAGTAACATCTGGAAGCTCTCCAAATACCTGATGCCCAAGTTGGACCCCAGACTCTAAATCAGAACCTCTGGGAGGGGGATCAGACATCAGTTGGTATCTTTAACGGCCCTTGGGCCACTGGAATGTGCAGCCAAGGTGGGGGGCACTGATCTGAGCTCATGCCGCACCCCCACATGCTATTGTGGGATTTCAGGACCACAGAACTCCAGAGCAGGCAGGGTCCTGAGAATATCTGGCCAGACTCCTGCTGCTCACAGAGGAGGAAGCTGGTTTCCAGAGACATCAAGTCATTTTCCCAAGGCTACACAGCACATGGGCAGTGGAGCCATTTCCAATATTCTGTCAACCACTCAAACCCCCTCAAAGCCCAGCACGAAGCTCTAGGTCTCAGGGAGAGTTGGTACGAGGGGCACACGGAATCCCTGACTTCCAGGAAGGAATCCTGGGTATAGTGGCAGCTCAGCAAGTCATCGTGTTGCAGAGACCCTGATACCCACCTTCAGAACAATTCTAGAGGCTTGGAATGCTCGTAGAGAATGACGAGGTGCCCAGAAACCCTGGAAAGGACTGAGTACATTAAAGTTTGAGAAGCATTGTCTTTAGTTACAAAGACATGTTTTAACTCATTTAACAGGAAGCCCAAAAGGCAATTCTGCTTTGGTTAACCTGTCAGCTCAGGGATGTTAAGCCTCTCTCTCTGCATCTCTTAGGTTGTCTGGCTCCTGCCTCAGGGCTTCAGGGGCTGCTGTGGCTTCAGCATCATCAGGCCAAGTCCAAAACAGGAAGGAGGAAGCCCTGGGGGATTTTCCTGGGCGGAGAGGAGGGTGCTCTGGGGCATCTCCTGGGGCTCCTGTGCTCCGACCTTCTGGGCCCCTGTGCTCCGACCTTCTGGGCCCCTGTGACACTCTGCCCATGGCTCAAAACCCCAGAGGAAGACCCGACGGTTGTGTCTGGGTCACGCCTTCCCTCTGAGCGGGGGAGGGGTGGCTGTTTTTCGAGAGGCCCGCCTGGACCCAGCAACAGGGAGGGCGAGTTCCTCAGTGGCAGCCTGAGGACGGGGCATCAGAAGGAGAGAGAACGTGACGCTGCAGTGCAAACCCGCTGCCCGAGCTGGCCTTGCCTGCATCACCCCTGCCCCGCCCCGTCGGCTGAGCCAGCCTGCTCCCTCACCCTCGCCTCTTACACACGCTGCCTCCTCATCCTCCTTGTGCTGTGACCCCTCCTGCGAGGCGTCCCTCTCCGGTGTGCCCCTGACATCCATTGTCCCTTGAGACCCAGGTCAGTCCACGCCCCCTCCAAGAAGCACCAGCCCTTTCTGTGAGAAATTGTCCCTTGTTGAGAAACTGCGTTTTGTGAGCCTGAGTCACTGAGATTTCCTGCCATAGCACTTAGCTCCTTTGTAACGTTCATTTAACATTTCTATCTGCTTATCTTCATCAACAGACTGTGACCAGCCAAGAGGGCAACCCCTTTGGCCCCCACTGTGCACTGAGAGTCCCCCCCACACTGTACTGATGGCTCAGGGAAGAGAGGACAGCGGTGGCACGTTTGGGTGTGTTGGCATCGAAGCTGCGGCTAGACTCATGGCTTGGGTCCACAGCTGTGCGCAATGCCGAGTCCCTGCCCCAGGACAGTCCTTACCCGCTCAGGACGCCTTGCTGCATGAGGTGTGCAACAGACTCGTCAATGGATCCAGTGGAAACCCAACCCGCCTGTGACCCTGCAGCAGTGGCAGTCCCGCCTGTCCCCTCTGTGCTCCAGGCCCAGCTCACAGCTGCTCTTCTCCCCACTGTCTCCTTTACCGTGAACTGGGTACGCGTGCCCAGTTACCAGAGTCGGGAAACTTAAGCCCAGAGTGTTTCGGTGTCCTGTGCACTTTCAGAGTGAATAGGGGCACAGCCGGCCCAGTCCCGAGGGGTGTGAATCTGGGGCAGTGTTCGTCACCAGGGCCATTGCGCCACAGCGCAGAGTCTCCTTGAGCGGCAGCGTTCTCCGTGCTGTGTGTGACTTGCAGGAATCGAAGATGTTTCCCACCTTCACCTGTGTCTAACGCTAACTAACGCCTATTTAGTACAAATCCTTTATTAAATTAGAGCTGTTTGGTGGACACACCACTTTGGTCCATCATCCCTCCAGTGATCAGAGCTGCACTTTGCCCACCACTGTGTCACCGTCTAGCAGAATTCTTGATGCATGTCAGGAACTGGTCATTACTGACATTATTCGGTGGAATTGCACTACATTTCTTTACACACTGCATTACACCTAACAGTGTTTTGCACAAAGTAGTGGTTAAAACACACTTGTCAAATGGTTGACTGTTTGATCAATCAATTGGTTTTCAGTTGAGTGTCCTTACAAGTGAATATCATAAATGACTAGAAAAGTACTTTTATTATTGTACACCGATCACTCCAATTAAATGCTTGTCAAAGCATTGGAGAGAATGACAATTCAGCTCTAATTTTAAGCTCACGTCTTTTCAGTTTTGGTATATGCAGGTTTAGAAACCTGGGAAATTTATAATAGAAGTGCTGTGAAAACGTATTGCTGGTACCCAATTAAAAAAATTCTTATGGAAATTTATATTCATTATAAACGATGGCAAGCTCTGGAATGGGATTCTGCAATCAATTTAAGGGAATTTGTTTCTGGGAGATAACCAAAGTGTGGCAAGCCGAGAAGCCAACTTGGACGTGACATCCCTGAGAGGCAAAATGCTCCTTGAATGCTGAGCTTGGCAAGCACTGAGTTCTCGTCCCAGAGGGACAACCTATTTTCTGACAATTGGCAACTCTATCTGTTAGCTGCAGATGTGCTGTGGGACAAGGAGGAAAATTGTCTTCAGCCTTCAGAGAATAAGACATTTGTCCTCTTGACTTCCACACAGTCCTGCTTCTAAGTGATCCTTTGGGGTGCATCAGTGGTAAGGTCCTTAGGTATTTAACCAGATGCTCCTGAGGGCTGTGACCAGTCTAGATGGGAAATTAGCCGAAGGCGGGGAACTTGGAAGCTGGGAAGTAGTTTTTCTCTGAGCACATTTTCCGTAAGGGGTTTCTTTGCAACAATGATCGTTCTGAAGTATTACATTGATGTGAGTGGCATTAAGACAACGATCAAAAATCCTTTGAGAAAGTACTGTGAAGCATGCAATTGGAGCAGGGATGGTCAGACTTTGAGACTCATGAGGAAGTCATTGCTCTGTGTGAGTGCTCACTCACCTGCCTCCCAAATGGCATCAATCTCACCCTGACCCACCTGAGGTCCACTTTTCTAGGAGCGGAACCAGCTTCTGGGTCTGAGATTTGCAAGGTGAAAATGTTGAAGAACCTCCTCCCAGGGAGGAAGGTTTAGGCCGTGAGAGCTGCAGGCACGGTCTCTGGTCTTGGTGGATGCTGTTCATGTTGCAGCCTGCGGTGACTTTCAGAGCCCAAGCTTGGAACAGCTTAGTCCCTGGAGCTGAATTTTCTTTGCAAGGGGTCACCTTTCCTGCTAGGGGTGCAAATACGTGGACACCACCTTCCAGGCAGGAAGTGAGAGGACGAATAGAACTGTGCCTGTAAGTCACTTCACACAGGCAACAAAACCACAAAGAAGATCCTTGGAAGTGGGACCAAATATCACTTGCACATCTGAGAGAAACAGCCTTCTTAGCTGTTTCTCTCTGTAGCAGAGAGATCAGTCAGCCTGCACAAATGTTTGTCACTGTCTCCTTTCTGCACCAGGTGTCAACTGCACTTTAAAACCATCCTCAAGTTCATGGGCAGCAAGCTCTGCAAGGGTGAGCTGAGCTGGAGTTCAAAACACCCTGAATTACGGAGTTTAGTCATTTTCCTTGTAAAGGAGAGTTTTGAATATAGAGACAAGGTGACTTTGAAACAGATGAACCCCAAGTTTATTCCTCATTCCATGCCTTTATTTACCCAAGAACAACCAAAAAACCCCACAAAACTGGGAGAGCAGGTTGGAGAAGGAACATAGTATTTTCTTCAGGATCTAAGAGTTAAGACCCAGCCCAGATACCTCAAAGCTCCTCAGGGAATTCCTAGGGGAAAGGCGTCTGGATGTTGCTTCATTGTTGGGGCTCCAGGTCGGTGAGTGAGGTCGTACTCAGAGGCCGGGCCATGGTGGGACCCAAACTCTCAGTATCAGGCCTCATCCCCTCCTATCTGTCTGGGGACCTTCCAGTGCAATTTCCTGACTTCTGGGCCACTGATGTGACAGAGAATCTTCTTTTATAGATATTTTCTCTCATTGGGCATCATCTCAACCTCCAGTTTTTGCCCAACAGTTTAGAAATCCCACCTTTTATAGAGCAGGTTCGTTTTCAGAAGCAGACTGATCCACAGCCAAGATTGTCACTCCACAGCTGAGCGAGAGATGAAGACATTTCAAGGTGGTGTGGGGAGGAAGTGGAGCTGGGGTCTCCAGGAAATAGAGGCAGGAGAGGATTATCACCCAGACTCCTCTTATCTGGATATGTGTGTGGGTGTGTGCACATGTGCATGTGTACTGGGAGGTGCTGTTGTGCATGTGTACTGCAGTGTTTGCATGCACGTGTGTGTGTGTGTGCATGTGCATTTTGCCTCCTGTGTTAGCATGAAGATCCCGGAGGCCAGCCCTCTGCATCCATATCCTCCCTGAGTCCTGTTAGTTCCCAAACCAGCTGGAAAAAAGATTAAATATTTCGTCAGTGAAAACATTTAGTAAACTGGAGATGGGTTTACAGTGGGACCATATCCTCCTCACTGGTGATTGGCTCAGGGGTGGTCACTAACCCCTGGCTAAGCCGATGAATGCTCAGCATCTTCCTCAGTCATTAGAACTGGGTCAAGACTGGTCATGTGACTGTGCTAGTCCAATCAGAGTGAAGATAGGACCTAAAAAAATACATATTTTTTAAACCAGTTTTATGTTCACAGCAAACTTGAGCAGAAGGTACAGAGAACCTGTCCCCACACATGCACAGCCACCCTATTACCAACATGCCCCACCAGAGTGGCACATTGGTTACAAGTGATACACCTGCACTGACATATGATTATCACCCAAAGTCCCTAGTTTACATTAGGGTTCACTTTTGGTGTTGTGCATTCCATAGGTTTGGGCAAATGTATAATGGCATGCATCCATTATTATTTTGGCATACAGAGTATTTTTAGGGCACCCCGTCCTCCCCAATCCCTCTCAATCACAGATCTTTCTATTGCCTCCATAGTTTTTCCTTTTCCAAAATGTCATCTAATTGGAACCATAGAGTATGCAGCCTTTTCAGATTGGCTTCATTCACCTAGTAATATGCATTTAAGTTTCCTTCAAGTCTTACCATGGTCTGATAGCTTATTTCCTTTTAACATTAAATAATATTTCCTTGTCTAGATATACCACTGTTACTGAAAGACATCTTAGTTGCTTCCAAGTTTTGGCCATTATGAATAAAGCTGCTATAAACATCTCTATGTGAGTTTTTGTGTGCGTGTAAGTTTTCAGCTTCTTTGAGTAAATACTAAGGAGGGCAGTTGCTGGATCATTATGGTAAGAATACATTTAGTTTTGTAAGAAACTGCCAAAGTGTTTTCCAAAATGGCTATACCATTTTGCATTCCCCAGCATCCTCATCAGCCTTTGATGCTGCTGGTGTTCTGGAATTTGGCCATTCTTGCAGGTATGTAGTGATAGCTTACTGTCGTTTTAATTTGCATTTCCCTGATGACATATGATGCAAAACATTTTTTCATATGCTTAATACAATCTGTATTTCTTCTTTGATGAGGTAGGTAGGTGTTTGTTAAGGTTGGGCTATTGTTTATTTGGGTTGTTTTCTTATTTTTGCATTTTAAGAGTTCTTTATAAATTTTGGAAATGCAATTTTTATCAGATGTGTCTTTTGTAGATATTTTCTCCCAGTTTGTGACTTGTCTTTTTCACTCTCTTGACAGTGTATTTTGCAGAGCAGAAATTTTTAATTTTAATGAAGTCCAGTTTATCAATTCTTTATTTCATGGATCATGCCTTTGGTGTTGTATCTAAAAAGTCATTGCCAAACCCAAGGTCATCTAGATTTTCTCCTATGTTATCTTCTAGGAGTTTTATAGTTTTGCATTTTACATTTAGGTATGTGATTCATTTTGAGTTGATTTTTGTGAAGGGTTTAAGGTCTGTGTCTAAATTCATTTTTTTTTTTTTGCCTGTGGGTGTCTAGTTGTTCCAACACCATTTGTTGCTTGTCCATTGTATTGCCTTTGCTCATTTTTCAAAGTTGATTATGTTTATGTGGGTCTATTTCTGAGCTGTCTATTCTGTTTCATCAAATTCTTTGTTTATTCTTTGCCAACACTGCTTTGTCTTGATTACTGTGGCTTTATAATGAGTCTTGAAGTTGAGCAGTGTCAGTCCTCCAACTTTGTTCTTCAATATTGTGTTACCTGTCCTGGGTCTTTTGCTTCTCCATGAAAACTTTAGGACCAAGTTGGTGATAGCCACAAAATAACTTGCTGGGATTTTGATTGGGATTGCATTGAATCTATATATCAAGTTGGGAAGAATTAACATCTCGATAATATTGAGTTTCCTATCCATGAACATGGAATATTTCTCCATGTATGTCTTCCTCTTTGATTTCTTTTACCAGAGTTTTGTAGTTTTCCTCATATAAATCTCATATGCATTTTGTTAGATTTATAGTTAAGTATTTCATTTTGGGTGTATTAATGTAAATGGTATTATGTCTTTAATTCTTCACTTGTTCATTGCTGATAGGAAGGCAATTGACTTTTGTAGATTATTAATCTCGTATCCTACTATCTTCCTATAATTACTTATTAGTTTCAGGTATTTTGCTGTTATTATTGATTCTTTTGAAATTTCTACATAGCAATGATGTCATTGTGAACCAAGACAGCTTTATTTCTTACTTTCCAATCTGTGTACCTTTCATTTTGCTTTCTTGTCTTATTGCATTAGCTGGAAGTTCTGGTATGATGTTGAAAAGAAATGGTGAGAAGGGACCTCCTTGCCTTTGCTCCTGATCTTAGTGGGGAAGCTTCTCATTTCTTACCATTATGTATGATTTAGCTGTCGGTTTTTTTGTAGACATTATTCTTCAAGTTGAGAAAGTCGCCTCTATTTCTACTTTAGTGAGAGTTTTCATCACAGATGAAGGTTGGATTTTATCAAATGCTTTTTCTGCCTCTATTGAGGTGATCATGTGATTTTTCTTCTTTAGCTTGTTGATGTGGCAGATTATGTTAATTAATTTTTGAAGATAGGACTTTTGATTAGTGGTTGGAATAGAAACGTTTTCCCCACTATAGAGTGGGGTTGCAGATAGCAGTCTGTGACCGTGAGGAAAGCAGAGGGAGTGGAGGCTCCAGAACGGGGGACTGGGCAAAACAGCACAAAGTAGAGCCAAAGGCTGGTCAAGCCACGTGATGCCCAGTCTACCCGATTGCAGAAGCTGCCGCCTTTCTTTTAATGTTTAATTCAGTTTGACTTTTTTTTTGCAACCCCAAATATGCCAAGTGATACATACCTCACTCCCAGGGTGTTCAAGGAAGAGAGGCTGAGAAGGCACCAGGGATATTGAGAAAGGGACTTCTTCTGTGGGTAGAAGTCTGGGTGTGAAATGGTGTGGAAAGTTCCTTCCAACTCAATGACATAAAATGAGACAGTTCGCTGGAAAATGTGCAGACGTGTGCATGTGCGCAAAAGTGGAAAAATAGATGGCATTTCTTAGAGGAAATAAAAAAAACATTAATATGGTTTAAAAATGTCTGCCAAACTGGTTGGAAAAGCAGCTCAGATGCTGCTTCCCACTGGAGGATGGGGCACCTGTGGTCTACAGGGAGGCTCCTGGCCTCCTGCCAACCAGAGAAACCCTCTCCACCCAGCAACCTGACCAAGAGACAGAGGAGGCGTAGCAAATGCTGCACTATCTTTGCTTCCATTCTTTTAGACTTGCTCTTGAAGAGGTCAGTGTAGCATTCATTACCTCAAACACAGCCCCAGGATCAGAGGAACTGCTGTGTTCTTTCCATCACAGCGGGTCACCGCCGTGAAGACCACAGCCCATGGGTCTGGCCTGGCTTTTTGGGTTTCTGAAGCATTCCGGTCCATGTTGTCCTGTCTGAAGCCATCACGGTGTTCCCGGGACATTGCTCCACCCCGCAGCAGATTCAAATTATCTACATTGGAGACTTCAATGTTGGCACAAATGGTGATCTGCTAGGAAGCTGGCTTGCTTGCTTGCTTGCTTTATTTATTTATTCATTCATTTATTTATTTATTTCCATCATTATTTTTCAGTCCATTTCCTCATTTGGCTTCATGAAACTTAAAAGTACCCCTTGCTTGGAAAGGGAGGTATTATTTCTCTAGCTAATGCTATAAAAGAGCCAAACATTCTCATCTTGGGTCAAGCAATTCTTGCTACTTTTCTCCCAACCCTGTCTAAGGAAGCAAATGCTTCTAGCTGGTCTTCAGCCATAGAGTGGGAATAGAATGTAACTGTCTTTTGATGTGGAAATAATGTATATGCTACCATCAAGCCAGTTCTACAGAGACTGAAGTTGAAAACAGTCCCAGTGCATCTTTTTATCTGTGCACAAATCACAGGCTCAATAGGATCAACGAACAGTAAGTTAGAGGCTTTTGTGAAGGAGGGAAAACTTCCCAATTTCTTTATCCTATGATATCCTATATCTTATTTCTTTATGTTAATGGACATCTGTTTTAAGGTTTCTTCTTGTTTTATTTATGGAATACAACTTGTGTGAACATAGATGTATGTGTCTCTTGATGGAAATATCATTCACTTCCCTAGGGTAGATTCCCAGGATAAAGGGACTAGGTCTTTATAAGGGAGGTGGTTGTTTACCTTTAGTAGATATTATCTACCTATTTTCTAAAATGGTTGTAGCAATTTTCACTCCCATCAACATATGAGATTTCCAGTTGTCTGCATCTTTGTCAACACTTGATATTATCTGTCTTTAAAATTTTTAGCCATTTGGTGGATGAATGATGGTATCATATATTCGTTTATACTTTTCTAATGATCACGATATGAAACAAATTTTTACACATTTATTGGCTGTTTGGATTTCTACTTTTGTTAAAGTCTGTTCAAATCTTTTGTTCACTACTTAATCAGTTGCCTTTTTAAAAATTGATTTGGCCCGGGAGCCAGGATGGCGCCGTGAGTAGAGCAGTGGAAATCTCCTCCCAAAAACACATAGAGCTATGAAAATATAACAAAGAAAAATCTTCCTAAAATAGAGACCACAGGACACAGGACAACATCCAGACCACATCCACACCTGCAAGAACCCAGCGCTTTGCGAAGGGGGTAAGATACAAGCCCCGGCCCGGCGGGACCCGAGCGCCCCTCCCCCCAGCTCCCGGCGGGTGGAAAGAAACCGGAGTGGTTTTTTTTTGGCAAGTGCTTTTTGGAAGCCTTAAAGGGACGGGCCCCCGTTGCTAGGGAGGCAGGGTGGCAGGACCGGTGAGCAGGTGCCTGGGACCGGCGCCTAAGGACAAAGAATGTCCCGCGTTTCTCCCTGTGGGACCGGCAGGCGGGTGCCTGAGACCGGCGCCTGAGGACGGAGGAAATAGCGCGTTTCCCCCCCCTTTTTTTTCTCTTTTTGGTGAGCGCTTTTTGGAAGCCTTAAAGGGACAGGGACCCCGGTGCTAGGGAGGCAGGGCGGCGGGACTGGTGAGCGGGTGCCTGGGACCAGCGCCTGAGGACAAAGAATATCGAGCGTTCTTTCCCTGCGGGACCGATGGGTGGGTGCTTTTTGGAAGCCTTGAAAGGACAGGGACCCTGGTGCTAGAGAGACAGGGCGGCAGGACCAGTGAGCGGGTGCCTGGGACCGGCACCTGAGGACAAAAAAAAAAAAAAATCGCGTGTTTTTTCCTTTTTTTTTCTTTCTGTTCCTTCTCTCATTGTTGCTGTTGTTGTTTTGGTTTGGAGAGTGCTTTTTGGAAGTCTTAAAGGGGCAGGACAGGTCACTTAGACCAGAGGCAGGGAATCTGGGGATCTCTGGGCACTCTAACCCCCTGGGCAGCAGGGAGCACAGAGGCCCCTTACGGAGCTCCACCATTTTGGAGGAACAGCCCCAGCCAGGCCAAGCCCACAGCAACAGCAGAGATAAACCCCAAAGCAACTGGGCAGGAAGCAGAAGCCCTGTCTGCACACAGCTGCCCAGCACAAGCCACTAGAGGTCGCTATTCTCCCAGGAGAGGAAGGCCACAAACCAACAAGAAGGGAAGCTCTTCCAGCGGTCACTCGTACCAGCTCTGCAAACTATCTCTATCACCATGAAAAGGCAAAACTACAGGCACACAAAGATCACAGAGACAACACCTGAGAGGGAGACAGACCTAACTAGTCCTCCTGAAAAAGAATTCAAAATAAAAATCATGAACATGCTGACAGAGATGCAGAGAAAAATGCAAGAGCAATGGGATGAGATGCAGAGAAAAATGCAAGAGCAGTGGGATGAAGTCCGGAAGGAGATCACAGATGTCAGGAAGGAGATCACAGAAGTGAAACAATCCCTGGAAGGATTTATAAGCAGAATGGATAAGATGCAAAAGAGGCCATTGAAGGAATAGAAGCCAGAGAACAGGAACGTATAGAAGCTGACATAGAGAGAGATAAAAGGATCTCCAGGAATGAAACAACACTAAGAGAAATATGTGACCAAGCCAAAGGAATAATATTTGTATTATAGGGATACCAGAAGAAGAATAAAGAGGAAAAGGGATAGAAAGTCTCTTTGAAGAAATAATTGCTGAAAACTTCCCCAAACTGGGGGAGGAAATAATCAAACAGACCACGGAAATACACAGAACCCCCAACAGAAAGGATCCAAGGAGGACAACACCAAGACACATAATAATTAAAATGGCAAGGATCAAGGACAAGGAAAGAGTTTTAAAGGCAGCTAGAGAGAAAAAGGTCACCTATAAAGGAAAACCCATCAGGCTAACATCAGACTTCTCGACAGAAACCCTACAGGCCAGAAGAGAATGGCATGATATACTTAATGCAATGAAACACAAGGGCCTTGAACCAAGGATACTGTATCCAGCACGACTATCATTTAAATATGATGGCGGGATTAAACAATTCCCAGACAAGCAAAAGCTGAGGGAATTTGCTTCCCACAAACCACCTCTACAGGGCATCCTACAGGGACTGCTCTAGATGGGAGCACTCCTAAAAAGAGCACAGAACAAAACACACAACATATGAAGAATGGAGGAGGAGGAATAAGAAGGGAGAGAAGAAAAGAATCTCCAGACAGTGTATATAACAGCTCAATAAGCGACCTAAGTTAGGCAGTAAGATACTAAAGAAGCTAACCTTGAACCTTTGGTAACCACGAACCTAAAGCCTGCAATGGCAATAAGTACATATCTCTGAATAGTCACCCTAAATGTAAATGGACTTAATTCACCAATCAAAAGACATAGAGTAATAGAATGGATAAAAAAGCAAGACCCATCTATATGCTGCTTACAAGAAACTCACCTTAAACCCAAAGATAAGCATAGACTAAAAGTCAAGGGATGGAAAAACATATTTCAGGCAAACAACAGTGAGAAGAAAGCAGGCGCTGCAGTACTAATATCAGACAAAATAGACTTCAAAACAAAGAAAGTAACAAGAGATAAAGAAGGATACTACATAATGATAAAGGTCTCAGTCCAACAAGAGGATATAACCATTCTAAATATATATGCACCCAATACAGGAGCACAAGCATATGTGAAGCAAATACTAACAGAACTAAAGAGGGAAATAGAATGCAATACATTCATTGTAGGAGACTTCAACACACCACTCACCCCAAAGGATAGATCCACCGGGCAGAAAATAAGTAAAGACACACAGGCACTGAACAACACACTAGAACAGATGGATCTAATAGACATCTATAGAACTCTACATCCAAAAGCAACAGGATATACATTCTTCTCAAGTGCACATGGAACATTCTCTAGAATAGACCACATACTAGCTCACAAAAAGAGCCTCAGTAAATTCCAAAATATTGAAATTCTACCAACCAATTTTTCAGACCACAAAGGTATAAAAGTAGAAATAAATTCTACAAAGAAAACAAAAAGGCTCACAAACACATGGAGGCTTAACAACATGCTCCTAAATAATCAATGGATCAATGAACAAATCAAAATAGAGATCAAGGAATATATAGAAACAAATGACAACAACAACACTAAGCCCCAAGTTCTGTGGGATACAGCGAAAGCAGTCTTAAGAGAAAAGTATATAGCAATCCAGGCACACTTGAAGAAGGAAGAACAATCCCAAATGAATAGTCTAACATCACAATTATTAAAACTGGAAAAAGAAGAACAAATGAGGCCTAAAGTCAGCAAAAGGAGGGACATAATAAAGATCAGAGAAGAAATAAACAAAATTGAGAAGAATAAAACAATAGCAAAAATCAACGAAACCAAGAGCTGGTTTTTCGAGAAAATAAACAAAATAGATAAACCTCTAGCCCAACTTATTAAGAGAAAAAGAGAGTCAACACAAATCAACATAATCAGAAATGAGAATGGAAAAATCACGACAGACTCCACAGAAATACAAAGAATTATTAAAGACTACTATGAAAACCTATATGCCAACAAGCTGGAAAACCTAGAAGAAATGGACAACTTCCTAGAAAAATACAACCTTCCAAGACTGACCAAGGAAGAAACACAAAAGTTAAACAAACCAATTACGAGCAAAGAAATTGAAACGGTAATCAAAAAACTACCCAAGAACAAAACCCCGGGGCCAGACGGATTTACCTCGGAATTTTATCAGACACACAGAGAACACATAATACCCATTCTCCTTAAAGTGTTCCACAAAATAGAAGAAGAGGGAATACTCCCAAACTCATTCTATGAGGCCAACATCACCTTAATACCAAAACCAGGCAAAGACCCCACCAAAAAAGAAAATTACAGACCAATATCCCTGATGAATGTAGATGCAAAAATACTCAATAAAATATTAGCAAACAGAATTCAACAGTATATCAAAAGGATCATACACCATGACCAAGTGGGGTTCATCCCAGGGATGCAAGGATGGTACAACATTCGAAAATCCATCAACATCATCCACCACATCAACAAAAAGAAAGACAAAAACCACATGATCATCTCCATAGATGCTGAAAAAGCATTTGACAAAATTCAACATCCATTCATGATAAAAACTCTCAGCAAAATGGGAATAGAGGGCAAGTACCTCAACATAATAAAGGCCATATATGATAAACCCACAGCCAGCATTATACTGAACAGCGAGAAGCTGAAAGCATTTTCTCTGAGATCAGGAACCAGACAGGGATACCCACTCTCCCCACTGTTATTTAACATAGTACTGGAGGTCCTAGCCACGGCAATCAGACAAAACAAAGAAATACAAGGAATCCAGATTGGTAAAGAAGAAGTTAAACTGTCACTATTTGCAGATGATATGATACTGTACATAAAAAACCCTAAAGACTCCACTCCAAAACTACTAGAACTGATATCGGAATACAGCAAAGTTGCAGGATACAAAATTAACACACAGAAATCTGTAGCTTTCCTATACACTAACAATGAATCAATAGAAAGAGAAATCAGGAAAACAATTCCATTCACCATTGCATCAAAAAGAATAAAATACCTAGGAATAAACCTAACCAAAGAAGTGAAAGACTTATACTCTGAAAACTACAAGTCACTCTTAAGAGAAATTAAAGGGGACACTAATAAATGGAAACTCATCCCATGCTCATGGCTAGGAAGAATTAATATCGTTAAAATGGCCATCCTGCCCAAAGCAATATACAGATTTGATGCAATCCCTCTCAAATTACCAGCAACATTCTTCAATGAATTGGAACAAATAATTCAAAAATTCATATGGAAACACCAAAGACCCCGAATAGCCAAAGCAATCCTGAAAAAGAAGAGTAAAGTAGGGGGGATCTCACTCCCCAACTTCAAGCTCTACTACAAAGCCATAGTAATCAAGACAATTTGGTACTGGCACAAGAACAGAGCCACAGACCAGTGGAACAGATTAGAGACCCCAGAAATTAACCCAAACATATATGGTCAATTAATATTTGATAAAGGAGCCATGGACATACAATGGCAAAATGACAGTCTCTTCAACAGATGGTGCTGGCAAAACTGGACAGCTACATGTAGGAGAATGAAACTAACCCCATATACAAAGGTAAACTCAAAATGGATCAAAGACCTGAATGTAAGTCATGAAACCATTAAACTCTTGGGAAAAAATCATAGGCAAAAACCTCTTAGACATAAACATGAGTGACCTCTTCTTGAACATATCTCCCCGGGCAAGGAAAACAACAGCAAAAATGAGCAAGTGGGACTACATTAAGCTGAAAAGCTTCTGTACAGCAAAAGACACCATCAATAGAACAAAAAGGAACCCTACAGTATGGGAGAATATATTTGAAAATGACACATCCGATAAAGGCTTGACGTCCAGAATATATAAAGAGCTCACACACCTCAACAAACAAAAAACCAATAACCCAATTAAAAAATGGGCAGAGGAACTGAACAGACAGTTCTCCAAAAAAGAAATACAGATGGCCAAGAGACACATGAAAAGATGCTCCACATCGCTAATTATCAGAGAAATGCAAATTAAAACTACAATGAGGTATCACCTCACACCAGTAAGGATAGCTGCCATCCAAAAGAAAAACAACAACAAATGTTGGTGAGGCTGTGGAGAAAGGGGAACTCTCCTTCACTGCTGGTGGGAATGTAAATTAGTTCAACCATTGTGGAAAGCAGTATGGAGGTTCATCAAAATGCTCAAAACAGACCTACCATTTGACCCAGGAATTCCACTCCTAGGAATTTACCCTAAGAACGCAGCAATCAAGTTTGAGAAAGACAGATGCACCCCTATGTTTATCGCAGCACTATTTACAATAGCCAAGAATTGGAAGCAACCTAAATGTCCATCGGTAGATGAATGGATAAAGAAGATGTGGTACATATACACAATGGAATACTACTCAGCCATAAGAAGTGGAAAAATCCAACCATTTGCAGCAACATGGATGGGGCTGGAGAGTATTATGCTCAGTGAAATAAGCCAAGCGGAGAAAGAGAAATACCAAATGATTTCACTCATCTGAGGAGTATAGGAACAAAGGAAAAACTGAAGGAACAAAACAGCAGCGGAATTACAGAACCCAAAAATGGACTAACAGGTACCAAAGGGAAAGGAACTGGGGAGGATGGGTGGGCAGGGAGGGATAGGGGGGGAAGAAGAAGGGGGGTATTAAGATTAGCATGCATGGGGGGGAGGGAGAAAGGGGAGGGTGGGCTGCACAACACAGAGAGGACAAGTAGTGACTCTACAACATTTTGCTAAGCTGATGGACAGTAACCGTAATGTGGTTGTTAGGGGGGGACCTGATATAGGGGAGAGCATAGTAAACATAGTATTCTTCATTTAAGTGTAGATTAAAAATTAAAAAAAAAAAAAAAAAGAAAGAAAGAAAGAAAAGGGGGATTACTCCTTGACAGGATAAAACTATTGGTAAATCAAAGATCAATGCATGCTTTAAATATCCTTAATGTTGATCACTTAAAGGGTGTCAGATGATCAGCCATGGAGGTACTCTTTTCTGATAATATTCCTTTCTCTTAATTAAAAAAAAAAAAAAAGCAGTTACTGTGTGCTGACCTCCAATGAGTTCTGCACAGTGGTATAGAGGGCATGTCAAAGTGTGGGCAAAGGGTCTGTTTGTTTCTATGCAGAAGATCAAGGCCTAGCTTGGATACCCAGAAAATGAACTAAGATACGATATGAGGAGGAGCTTCCAGCATCAGCACTCTCTGGAGGACTTGTGCCGGGGGATGATCATCAAAAAGCCTCCACAGGGATCCGGACGATGCTGCGGTTGTGGCTGCATCCAGCCCACCGTCTCCTGGACTTGCCATAGGAATGAGGAGGGAGATGTCTAGGCTGGCATGTGCATACAGTGAGACAACGAATTTGACCGGATCTGTACTGTTGGAACTCAACCAGGAGTTGGGAGGGGTGCAAGTTGTAGCACTCCAAAATCTCTTTACTATAGACTATCTATGGTTAAAAGAACATATGGGATGTGAACAGATCCCAGAAATGGGCTGCTTTAATTTGTCTGATGGTTCAAGTACAGTTGGACAATATCCATCATATCATAGATAAATTTTCACAAATGCCTAGGGTGCCTAAATGGTTTTCTTGGCTTCACTGGAGATGGATGGTAATTATAGATTCGCTTTGTTTATGTCACCGTATTCCTATTATGTTAATATGTGTGTGCAAATTAGTTAGTAGTTTAAAACCTATACATACTTAAGGTACTCTACAAGAAGATATGTCAAAGAAATAATCAATCCTCCCATGTTTCCTTCATATGCTACATCTATAGCTTTTCTTCTTCCTTCCTAATTACAACCCTTAAATAGAATTCGTGCCTCATATAGAATTTACCGAGTATCATAATTCCTCCAGGTGGTAAAGATACCTCGAGACAAGTGCTGGGCATAGAAGCCACAGGGCATAAATCTGCAAAGAAGTAAAAAGCTAACCTTTGCAAACAATATGGCTTCTCTCTCACTTACCAACTTTACATTTCCCTGTATGGCCCCGGAAGATGACTGGTTAGCCAGAGACGGGTAAGATTCCTCAAGGGAGGAACAACCTAAGACAGGCACAGTCGCAGGGGGGCCATCAGGTGAGAATTTGGGGGTCAACAGAGGTGAGGCTCAGAACCTCACGCCCCCTGCTTTGAGAGAAATCTTCTGCATCCGAGGATGTCTTGCTGCCCTTGTCTAGCCTGGATTAATACTTAGTCCATAGGCACACACCTGATCATCTGATCATCTACATTTGCCCTCTTACAGCACTAAACTATGTTTTCTACCTTTATCTTGCATCTACCTACCACTTCAGCATTTTATTAAAAATAAAAAAAATAATAATAATAGGAGAAATGTGGGATCAACATATAAATCAAGTACAAAAATCAAATGAATATTCATATTTGACCTGATTGTTTATAGTTCATAATGCATGATCAAAACCGAAAGTTTC
This sequence comes from Manis javanica, assembly GCF_040802235.1. Taxonomy (NCBI): domain Eukaryota; kingdom Metazoa; phylum Chordata; class Mammalia; order Pholidota; family Manidae; genus Manis; species Manis javanica. The sequence continues at coordinate 11,701,650 of NC_133160.1, read as the reverse complement.
TGTGATGACTGCCCTTGTACTGTTCACCATGTAAGAATTTATTCACTATGTAAGAATTCGTTCACCATGTAAGAACTTGTTCGTTATGCTTCAGAAGATTGGAGACTGACGAGAATTAGGCTTGAGATGGATTAATGATTGTACATTGAGCGTTGACCCCCCTATACTGAATTTTATTGTTGTTAACAACCATTTGATCAATAAATATGAGAGATGCCCTCTCAAAAAAAAAAAAAGGCCTCCCACCTAACTGATTGAGGCCTTTGTCTGTCTTGACTCTGGCCCACTCCTGCCTTGGAATTAATCAAATAAAACTTTCACTCTGCTTTGAAAAAAAAAAAATTGATTTGTAGGAGTTTTCTATATACTCTAGATACAATCCATTACCAGGTATGCTTACTGCAATTATTTTCTTCTGAACTGAGGTTCACCGTTTCTCTACTTTTCGCTTTCTTAATGGTGTTCTGATGAATGGGGGTTGTGAATTGTATTGAAGTTTGGTTTACCAATCTTTTCTTTTATGGTTAGATTAAGAAATCTTTGCCTATCCCTGCAGCAGTTTGATGGTTTCTGTTAGGTGACCACTGAAAATTTGTCTCCAAGGCTAAAAAACTTAAAGAGGAAGTACCAGGATTCAAATTTGGCTCTTCTGGCTCCAAAATGCATGCTCATAACTATTGCATGGTACTGTGTCTCTATCACCAGGACTCACTTCATTGCCAGTAATTGAAATCTAGCTCTTCAAGTAAATAGGGAATTTGTTGGTTTATGTAACTGAAAGGTTCAAGAGTATCTGACTTGAGACATGGGTGGATCCAGGAGCTGGTCTGATGGTATTAGAATCAAGTTTCTCTCTCTTCATCTCACGGTTCTACTTCCCTGTGCTGGCTTCCGCAGTAGGAAGACTCTTTCCTTTTGCAAACCCCAGCTGTGGCAGTTTATTTCTTCCAAAGATGGTTGCAACCATCCCTGTCTCTCACGCTCGTCTGTGTGTTATGTGACCTTGACATTCCTCCCAGAGAGGTGGCTCTTTGTCCTTGCTCCTTGAATATGGACAGTCTTGCAATTGACTAGAATCTATAGATGGAAGTGAGAAGGATGCGCCATGACTTTGATGACCAGATCATTAAAAATGAGATAGCTTTTGCTTTCTTCTCAGGGACACCTGCCTTTGGAGCCCCGGACTGGTAAGAAGTCCTACTGTCCTGCGGCCATGCTGTCAGGAAGCCCAGCCAAGGGGAGAGGACACATAAAGGTGCTGAAGGGAGACTAGCAGGCTCAGGAAGACCCCAGGCTCCGGCGGAGCAGTCGGGGCCACACCAGCACGCTGCAGGCGGCTCTCGTTAATCCCGCGGGAATCAGGGTTCTGAGTTCTGGTACATCAGCCCCAGGAGAAATCGATACCCACGCCTCCAAGATTTAAGTGCCTAATATTTTTTGAACAGGCCGTGGGCTCGGCTGACTCCTGGGCCTCCCCCTGCTCCTCTCCACTGCACAGTCATCTCTTAAGAATCCAATCAAGACTGGAGAAGATGGCGAGAGAGACGCCCAGCACTTTTCCCACTGATTGAGCTGCCTCGGCATGATCCACTCCAGAGACAACAGCAGCCTCTTCCTGGAGCGTTGACCGGAAAGAAATATCCGCAGATTGTGACAATTGCCCAGATGCCCCCAACTCGTTAAACCGCTTCTTGTTTTGGCAGGAGTCACTGATCACAACCCAGGCAGCCCTCTGCCTTGGCCCCCACGCATTTCTTCCCTGCCCAGTTTCCTTCACTGCCTTTGGATATTTGTTTACTTTCACCATATTTAGAAGGAAATAGTCAATGTGGAGACAGCGGGGGCTAAACCGATGGTTCTCATGGTCAAAGGTGCGCTGGCTGGGAGCTGGGGGCGTGGGGACCTCAGAGGACATAACTCCTAGTTCTCCACCTGGAAGTTCACTGTCCTGCTGCAGAGAAGACTAGGAAAGAGCTCCTAATTCAGTCAACGAACATTTGCTGAGGCCTGCCCTCCATGTGTCAAGCACTGTCCTGGGCAGTGGACCAGGGGGCCACCGTCTTTTGCTTGTGGAAACAAAGAAAGTGAGCAGCCATGACCCCTCGGGGCTGCCTGTGTGTCTAGGTGGCAGGGAAGAGGAGCGCCTCACCCAGGAGAGGTGGCCAGGCTGGGACCTCATGGGTCAGGAAGCATTCAGCTTGGTGAAAAGGCGGAGGGACAGGAGTTCCAGGCAGGGGCACAGCTTATGCGGAGGCCTGGAGGCAACGGTGGTGCAGTGAGTTTAAGGACAGGAAGGAATTCACAGGCTAAAGTAAAGGGCTGGGGGCCCGACGACATGAGAGGGAGGTGGGGGTGGGGCTGGAAGGACAGACGGAGCCCATGACCAGACCTGGTGAGCCGTGCTGGGGAGCCAGGAGCCAGCAGCCCCTGAGGGGGGGCTATCCAAAGAGGCCACGTCTGGGGGTGAACTAACTGAGTTGGGGGAGAGGTGCCTGTGGGACATGCGTGCTGACGCACAGGTGTGAAGCACAGGAGAGTGGCCTGGGCTGGGTGTGGGTAGGGGTCACCTGGGTCTGTGCAGCCCCAAAAGTCATGGGGCAGCTGAGGCCCCCAAGGTGAGCAGAGAGAAGGAAAACTGCTGAGACCTGCACTGTCCACTGTGGCAGCTACAAGCTGTGTGTGTGTGTGTGTGTGTGTGTGTGTGTGCGCGCGCGCCCAGAACAAGAGGAGCCGATCAGGGATGGAAGCACCGGGAAACAGCAGGAGAGGGCGGCTGCAGGCCCCCAGGGGCTGAAGGGCGAGGGGAGGGACGACAGTGTCTGGAGCCCAGCGGGAGCCGTGCAGGGCCGGGCTGCCCACGGAGGCTGTGGCCACGTCAGGCAGAGCAAGGTGGACGTGGGGAAGGGATGGCAGACCTCCCTCGCTTCCGGCGGCCTCTCCTTGGCTCAACCCAGTGGGACCCCAGAGGGCGGGGAACAGGGAGAGCAGTTCTCAGGGTCTGTTCTGGACCCCGCGCCCAGGCGGACAAGAGCAGCGAAGGGCTCCAGCGAGGGGAAGGTGGAGGGCGACCCTCACAGACTCTGTAGCTCCTCCCACTAGCACCTCAGCAGGTGGCCAGGAACACAGATGAGAGCACCGTTCAATGTAGCGCCCAGGCTCTGGGACCCACATGGGAGAGGGCACCCACTGAGGGTAAGGGGGGTGGGCGGACTGGGGGAGTGGGGGACGGGAGACATGGGAGGTGAGGTCTGGGGAGCCCTGGGAAGCAGGCAGTGGCTTGGGAGGGGTTTGAGGTGATCTGCAGGGTTCGTGAACAGGGAGGCGGGAAGAGGAAGCAGAGGTGCAGGAACACTGAGCTGGGGCCACACTTAGCGTGAACTCCACACAGGCTATTCCGATATTCTACTTATTTATTATTTTGGGGGGTCAGCTTAGACCCTCTTGTCGCCAGGTTTCTAGAACACGAGGGGAGAAGACAGTCCCTGCTTCCTGTGGGCACACTGTCTACTAGATATGCTGGCCCAGAGAAGACCAGTTTGGGCTTCAAATGTCTGCTCGGATCACTTAGTTTTTGCGATCAATCTAAGTGCCTTTTGTTTTTCTGGTGGGAGTTGCACTACGGTATTTCAAATATCAGTATAAGGAGGTTACTTACTTTTTTCACTCCTGGAGATTATAAACAACTTGGCACTCTTTGGGGACAATGCATTTTACAGTAGCTCTATCTGACCAGGAGCAAATTGAGTACTTAAGCTCAAGTTCAAATGTCTCTCATCCTTGACTTTGATGTAAAACCACGCTGTATTTCATCCATGGGCTGCATACAGATAAGCAATGTCAGCTTTCAGAGAACAGAACCCCAGTGAAAGGCCAGATAGCTATTGTGTTAGTCTGCTGGGGCCGCTGTAACAAAGCACCACAGACTGAGGGCTAAACAACAGAAATTGCTTTTCTCACAGTTCTGGAGGCTAGAAGTCTGAGATCAAGGTGTCAGAAGGGCTGTTTCATCAGAGGCCTCCCTCCTTGGCTTGTAGACGGCTGTGTTCTCCCTGTGTCTTTACATGGTCTTCCCTCTGTACGTGTCTTAATCTCTTATAAGGACACCAGGGGCCCACCCTAGTGCCTTCATTTAACCTAGTTACCTGTTTCAAGACCCTACCTTCAATACAGTTCCATTCGGAGGCCCCTGAAGGTGAGGAATTCAACATATGAATCTTGGGGGGACACAATCCAATTTCTAATAAATCTATTTTCACAAAAAGCCAGTCTTTCCCTTATTTTTTCAGCTCTCCCAGCCCACACCAAGACCCATCATCTCCTGATTCTTTGAGACGTTAATCAAACTGTCAGCAAGAATTTAGTGAGGACTTCTTGTTCTCAGGTTCAAGGAATAATGGATGGTGCTAAGACTTGAAGAATCTGACACTAAATTCACAGCACATTGGGTCTACCAGGAGAGAGAAAAATATTTAATTAAAAAGAACCTCAAACTCCCTTTTCCTATTGCCAGGAAAAACCGACAAGAGAACGCCCATTCTTGGGGAGCATGAGATTCTCTTGGTCAGCAGCGTCTGTCATTTCTAGTCTCTTAAGGAATATGCTGAATATTGCCTGTGTACTATTTCTGACTTCCCATTTTGCCCACATGTAATTGAAAACTTGGCCATTTCTGTTCTAATGACTCAGTATTAAGAAAGTCATCAATCTCAGGTTTAAAATTAACTCCAAAATGTAAAAGAAATAATTCAGCATAAGGGAAAGTTAAGCAGTAAGCTCATTTTGCAACCTTTAAAGTATCTTGGAATAAAAAAATCGTACTTGGGAAGTGGGAAAGCGGAAGAAAATTCTGCTAAGTCTGTTGTAAAAAATAAACTCATTATGTATCTTAAAACTGGAATGTTTTATCAAATGACCCACTCCCAGCAATGTTATTTTGGGGATCCATTTGATACCAACTGACATGCTTCTCTTTAGTATTTCCCTGGCTTTGAACATCACGGCACCCAAATTACAGTCTGTAACAAAAGAAAGGAGCAGGTCTGAGAGTGGAGCCTGATTCACATATTCATTTCTATACCTATCTCATTCTTGCCTTAGCTGATAGGTAAAAATGTTGCATGAGTTATTTATTTATTTTGGGAGAAAAGCAAAGCAAAATGGGGTTCCAGTGGCTGCCAGGTGAGGTGATTTTTCATCTATGACTCTTACCAGGTGCACTAAGGGACTGAAATGTGAAGGTAATCCATATACCAGTCATCTGCTGGTAAGCAGGTTGCTTCATACTAGCTCCTCTCGAGCAGATGGCTTTTGAAGTTGGCCGATCTACTGCAGATGAAAGCTCTGCAGTCCCAGAGGTCCTGTGGGCCCTCCCACAGACAGCAAGAGCAGCTCCTACTTGGTAAGTTCACCTCAAGAGGCTTTCGTGAAGGCTGGGGTCTATTCATAATGCCATGGGCTCCTTTAACTGAGAGCAGATAAAGAAAGCTCATTTCATAAGAAGGGGGCTCACCTGCATGGTGTGTCTTTGGGTAAGGACATCATACCCCCTAATGATTCCCTTGGGGCTGAGGCAATGCTTCTAGAAACTTTCATGACAATCACTTCTGAAAACTGTTCAAGAAGACGCTGACCCAGTCACATGACCTCCATGTTGGGTTGGCAGGACCATCTGGGTTCAGGTGTTTCTGGCTGGTTAAAGTTTTCAAATTAGACTGTTGAGTGGTAACCTATGGTTACCTCAATGGTTAAAGTCATAACCAGGTGCACTACAGGATTAAAATGTGAAAGGAATGTTTTATTTTAGAAAACCGTCTACAGCGAATACCTTCTCTCTTCAGCTAACGTTTCCCAGTATGTGGGGAGCCACCCGCACCCCCACCATCAACGTCACCATCACATTCATCGCCACCACCCTCACTGTCACCATCAGCATCACCATCGTCATTGTTTCAGACACAAACTGAACTGGCTGTTACTCTGAGCAGAAAAATGCTTTTGAAAAGCAGACTGCAAATGAGAAGAAAAAAAATCTACTGGTAACAAATCAATCAGTGGATTTCTTGGAAATAATTTCTCAATCAGTGAAGATAGAAAGCCTGCTAACTGTTCTTTATTATGCAGACACTCTAGGCTACTTAGAGGGGAGGGCAGGAACATAAGGCCTGGAAATGGCCCCAGTTAATGGTGAATACTTGGAAATGAATTGGTGCTATGTTTGACATAGGCTGAATTTTGTATGTTGAAAGTGGATGACAGAAAAGTGAATCACCTGCAGAGAAAATGAATGTGAATTCCAAGAGGATTTTATGAAAGTGGGGCCATTCCAATGTGGTGCAATTTAAGTCAATACAAATCCTGCCATGTTGCAGGGCATATGAAGCCAAATCAAAATTAACCCATCTAATACTGATGCATCCATCATTGCTCTTTCTCTTCATAAAACAGAGAATTTAAAGGTGATTATTAAGTTCTGCCTTGTATTGTAATGTCCAGGGAAAGCAGGCATTTGATAAGAGGGGGAGAAATAAAAGTGGAAGACTCAAGTAGTCCTACTAAAGAAAGCTGAATGTGTGATTATGTTGGGATATATATCTGGGTGGGTTTCCTTTGTTCCCAGAGACCATCACAAATTCCAACTGAAGTCGGCTCAACTTAGAATCCATTTCTATCTAAACCTGGTTGCATCTTATAAGCCTGGAGGCTCCCCAGTTTTTCTGAGGGTGGAACTATGAACGGTGTCTTTACTTGGGTTCCCCCAGATCTGGAGACAAGGGCTTGTGTAGATTGGGGGAATGATTTGAGGAATGGCAATGGGGGGACTGGGGAAAGGAAAACAAAGACGAGAAGCCAATCTATGGATGTAATTTGAGTTAATTAGTGTGTATGATGTTTTAACAATATGGTTATAAATTTTTGACACTCTTCCAATCAAGAGGTGGGATCTATGCCCCCTCTCCTGGCTTGTGGCTCTCCCAGCTACTGGAAGGTACGCTATGTGACCTTCAAAGCTAGGACAGAAAAGGCCATTCATCTTCCACCTTGTTTGCTAGAACATTTGCTCTTGGGATCCTGAGCCACCAGGCAAACAGTCTGACTCCTTCAAGGCTGCCATGCCGGAGGAAGCCCAAGCCACATGGTGGGAGTGGGCGGGGGTGGGGCCCATTTGGGCCCCTTGGGGGATGTCCCAGCTGAGACTAACCTTTCCAAGCAGACATCAAGCGTGCATAAAGAAGCCTCCAGGGGATTCAGTCTCTCACTGATTTGAGTCACCCACAGCACTCCAACTCTTCCTAGCCTGGAGCTGTGTCCTACCTGAATTCATGACCCACAAAATTAATGAGCATAATAAACTGGTGACTGTTTTATGCCCCCAAGCTTTGAGGTGGTTTGCTGTGCAGCAGGAGATAACTGGGACACGGGAGTGGGGAACTGGACCCAGGCTCACTGGAACCGTGCACAGTGTGCCTTCTCATTGTCTGCAGAGGCACCAAGAGGGATGTGTGCCCCTGACTCCAGGCTCATTCCCATCCCAAACTGGCACTATCTATATTTATCATATACTCTGCATGGGCTTTTTCTCCAGATGGTTCATGACTAAGTCATTTATTCCATCAGATCTTGGCACAAATATTACCTTCTCTCAGAAAAGGGAGGCTTTTTCTGCCTGTCCTTGTTAAATTGCATCCCCTTGGCACTTCTCTCTTCTTTCTGCTTTATTTATCCCCATGGTGTCGAATACTGTGCAGCTTTTATTTGGATTACTCCTTTCTTTCCCTTACTAGACTGTAAGCTCCACAGCAACATGGTGGTTGTCCATGTGCTCAGTGCTTTATCTTTGACTCCCAGAAAAGTGCCCGGCATATTGTAGGCACCCCATGAAAATTTCCTGACTGAAAGAAACATGAAGTGAGATGGAGCATGTTGGGTCGGAGGGAAAGGTTGGGGTTATCAGGGAAGGTCTATTAGAGGAGGTGACAAGTGGAACCTGGAGGGATAAGAATGGGCAAGTTGGTTTCAGGTATGGGGGACAGGGTATTTCAGATAAAAGGAACAGCCTGTGCAAAGGCCCTGAAGTGGAACAGAGCTGATCACATTCAGGAACTTAAAGACCAAATGTGACTGGAGTTGAATGGGAAGTGACAGGTAGTGATGCGAAATGAGGCTGGAAAGATGGCAGGGGCCTGATTGTGCAAGATGTTGGGTCTATCCAAGACCCTCTAGAAGGCAGTGCATCTTTATTATCACTTCACTATTCAAATAACATTTCCTGATGATCTTTTTATCAAATCAAATTACACCTGTCAGGCTATAGCTCTGTTCTTCCTACTCTCCTGCAAGATCCTCGGGAACAGAAGGCCACGTCCAGCCCACCTGAGCCTCTCCCACACCAAGGGCACACCCATGTATTCAGCTGAATTGAATTGCTGTTTCACTTAGGAAGCATCTCTCCCAAGGGAACACTCCAGCTATCCAGGGATTCAGGACTGTGCCAAAGAGCAAGGAGGAGAGATGTGTCTGACAATGGTGGTGACATGTTTGGAGAGGTGGTGTGGAATCTGCTGTGTGCCTGCTGTCATCTGTGCCCCTTTCTCCAAGTATCAGCCCCTCTGCTTTCCTGTAGGGACCCATGCCTCACCCATGCCTACCTGTCCTTCAGCAGGGAGTGCAGGTGGCAGCTCTTGCCCAGGCCCTAGACCTCCATAATCAACAGAAGCTCATGCCACATATTAAACAAGCTAAAAATCTCAATTGGCAAAGAGATTCTTAATTCTGATTGCCCCTGGCCAAGTATTTCATAGACCTTTAGAGGTCTTAAATGTTTTACTAGAAAAATACCATAGCCTCTTTCAAATGTATGTTGTCAGGGACCATTCAAACACTTCAGTGAAGAGGCTGACCCATAACTAGGAGGTCCACTCGCCCCTCCCCTGCTCAGCCTCTTCCCCACCCAAGAGCCTCCTTCACAGGAAAACTTTGGGGGGATCTTGGGTAGACTCATGTTCAGAAGAAAGCCTGGCATTTTGGTATCTTAGAAAACAGGCAAATGCTCTTCTCCCCTTTCCTGTAACAGAACTCTCACACAGCGCACATGGTGCTTTGGAAGGCTGAGACTGAGGACTTTCCACCACAGAGTCCACTGCCAGAGCATCCCTTCCTCTTGGCCACTGAGATTGGCTCAAAGACAGACAAGGGACCCAGTCAGAGTCGGTGAGACTCGTTTCTTCCATCGAAACCGTGAGATCTGAAAGTCATGTTTCTATGGGGCTTGCTGAGGTGTGAGCCAGGATCTTCCAGAAGCCAGGCCAGTGGGAGGGGCTGTCTGAGGCTGGGGCCAGCAACAGGAAGGCAGTGCCAGAGGTGGGCAGAGATGCTGCCTGGCTCTGGGAACTGGGTTCAGCCGTGCCTGAGCTAGACCTGGGTTTGGACTTTGTAAAAGACATAAGCTAGTAAACCTCCATTTCTTTGAGCCATTTGTTTTGACTTCTGAAACTTGCGATCTAGAATCCAGATTAATACAGAGACCATCCTGGAAAAGGTCTGAGGTGAGCTGGCAGATGCTTATCTACTGTTTGGGGACTTTGGCTACAAGACCTCAGAAGGGACATCCTCTCTGATAAAAACAAAATATTGCCTTTTCATTGGACCTGATTGAGACTTTCATTGTAACGTTGTTCTCACAGTTGCAGGACTCGGTTTGGGCCATGGTGCGCTGGATGAGAGGTTGGTGAGGTGTAAATACAGCAGCCGCCTGTGAGACTTTAAGGCCGACTGTGGAGACATTGAGGCCGAAACAAGCCTGAAATTCATTGCCCCTTCATCATTTATCTTATCCTGAAAGACAAAGAAAAAGATTTACAGCATGCACAGTTATTCGTGTTTGCCAGACAAAGAAAACATCCTTGAAATTAAGATTTTTAGTTTTTTAGAAACTTTAAGCGAATGTGGTTTCATCTGAGCTTCCTTTTCTGTGTCCATGCTTTTCCTTCTCATTATGAGCTCAGAACATTAGCTCAAGTTTAAATTTTTATTTTTTCTTAGATACTGGCTTTAATTCTTGGGTGGCCCCAATGTCTGCTAAAGACGTTTGAATATGTTATGTTCAAGGTTACTGGTGACATTGTAAACATTTTCTTAAAAATTGTCTAGGTTTTTGGCAAGCTTTGGAATCCATAAACATACTGTTTGGCATTCTCTGACTTATTGTTTACATATTTCTTCTAAGAAACAGTGATTTTCTTTCTGTCTTAGAGTTATGTTCATGCTCTTTTCTATTTGCCTCACAGTTTGCTGTCACAATGCAAAAATTTGTTTAAAAGGATAGAATAATTTATATCTGCTTCCACAATAGCCCCTAAATAAGTAATTCCCATCAGCTGATAGATCTGCTATTAGGGTATGAAAACTGCTCTTATCCAGAGGCGCACAAATGAAGCTTTGCAATACCTATCACAATGTGTGTATTTTAAGAGGAAAAAAGGCCTTCAAACATTCATATCTTTCCGAACAGTGGTTTTCATAAGCCAGAGTCACAAGGAACTGGATCGTCTTGAGAGACAGATAAGGCAGGATCTTGGCAAAGAATGCAAAATCCCTTTTTCATTGAAGCTTAAAGTGAATAAAGATGACTCACTGCTTTGTGTAATTGTATATGTGCGATAATAAAAGAAGCCCCACAGTATCGGTACATAATGCATTCTTTTTGGTTTTAATTATTTTTTGCCAGGGAAAACGTGCAATCACCCCACAGCGAGGAGGCTGGCTTTCGCTCCTGGATGTTGTAGGGGTGCATCCTGAGGACCCCTGCCTGTGGCTGTAATAAAGGGAGCCCATTCTCTGCCCCTCTGACTGTGAGGTTGCAGGGCTTATGGGCACAGCTCCGTCAGGGGCAGCCCGGGGTCTCACCTGCAGGGCGATGTGGAGTTTCATTGTGCCAGGTGCCCCTTGAGCCCCCTCCAGAAGCCGGAGTCATCAAGGAAAGCCAGTCCCACGGTTCTTGCAAATCCTCTATTTGCATCCAGGTCGGGTCCTCTGAAGGTCATGGCCAACCAGGAGCAAGTAATCTATTTGCCCAGAACAGAAGACAGCCGGCTCCTGCAGGCGGCCTCCCTGGAGGGGGAGGGGCTGGTGGGAGGGAAGCCTGGTTCTCTCTGTGCTCCCAGGCCTCTGCCCCATGGAGGGTTCTCTGCCTCCCTGGGCCTCCACGAGCTGGGTTCGCAGGGGCGCTGGGAGCGCTGTCCTGGCCCACCGTGCCCAGCACTGCACACCCACAGAGGGGGCCGCGGGCCTGAGTCGTTGTTGGGCTGGTGGTGATTACAGCCCGGGGTGCGGCTGGTGCCGATTTCACCAGCGTCCCCCGAGGGGACATGCGGAGGATGTTTGCCCAGCACCCGACACAGAGCAGCACTGACGTCTCCAACGTTTAAAGAAGCAGAGCTGCTGGGTGTGCGGAGCCCAGTCCGCAGAGCCCTTGCCCAGCGTGGGGATTCTATTCTCCTCCTCCTCCAGGAAGCCCTCCTCTCCTTCTCACCTTACCTCCTCCCTCCCTCTTCATATCTTTCTCTCTCTCCCCCTCTTCACGTTGCTCATTGCACAGAGAAAAAAACCTCAGTCTAATGAAGACCCTGAGTCCCCCAAGAAGCAGAATCGCAGGACTGATGAAAACCGTGTACCCATTTATCTGACTCCTGAAATTCTGACGTGCTTCTGTGGTTGGATTTGTGTCTTGGTTTCCAGCCCGGGCTTCTGGAGGAGGTCGGGCTGACAGGCAGCCTCCCCCAAACCCAGGGGCAGGGTGATGGGTGGGGGTCACTATGTGCTCAGGACCCTCCCATTTCCGGTGGCCCTGGGGGGCAGGGCTGCTCAGGCTTTCAGATCTGCAGGTTGTTGATGAAGCTACAAGGGACCCAGGGCTCCCTTTCTCAGCAAGTGGTGCCACCAAATGGCCAGTCACTCAGGCAATGACCCCCATGTTCTCTTCGGGTCCCCCTCTTCTTCCAGCCTACAGCTAGTTCACCAAATTCAATACACCTCCAGTCTGCCCGTCCCTCTCCAGCCCCTGCTCTCACCAAGTCAGCACCCCTGTCCTTGCTGGCGTCCCTGTGACAGCCCCTGACAGCTCCTCTCGCTGCCACTGGCCTCCCCACCCTGAAGCCTGCTCTCTACTCGCACCCAGAGTGAGCTCTGGAAAACACAGATGAGCCCCTGTCACCCCTGAGTGAATGGTTCAGTGGCTTCCCACAGCACCTGGGAGAAATGGACCTTACCCCTCATCACATCCCACAAGGCCTGGTACAATTCCTGCAGGTTTCCCAAATCACATCCCCGCACCGTGCCCCTCACACCCTCCATTCCAGCCACACTGGCCTCCTGGCTCTTCCTCCAATTCCTGCCTCAGGGCCTTTGCACGTACTGTCCCCTCTCCTGGAATGCTCTTCCCCAGCTCTCCCCAACACCTGCTCCCTCATGCCCTTCCACTCCCTGCTCAGGGGTCACCTACACAGAGAGCAGCCCTGCCCACCTGTCCAAGAAGCCCTCTGCACTCCTAGGTCATGTCCCTATGTCCTACATAGGACTTGCCACTATCTGAAACCGACTTACTGATTTGAACCTTTCTGCTGCCATTCACACCCACAGGGATGGCAACCGCAGGAGAGAAGGAGCTCTGCCTGTCAGTCCGCTGTTGGATCCCTGCTGTAAGAGCAGGGCTGACACAGAGCAAGTTCTTGGTGTGCGCTTGTTGAGTAACTGAAAGAGAGAGAAGATACTAGAGCAGAATCTTGAGAATTCTGCAGTAAGTGTGTAAACTGTAGAATGTGGGGGTTTGTCAGTCACTGAGTTTGGGTGGTTAGTTATAGACGGTGGTCTAGTCAGAAGGAGCCCTTGGACGTCAGTTAGTCAAACCTGTTCATTTTGCAAATGGGCAAACAGGAGTGTGCAGGTAAGAGAGGCTGCTCAGGGAGGGGCTTGTGGGGATGGTGACATGGGACAGGGGTCCTGAAGAAGTAAGCAGGTGGCCACTGAAGAAGTGAGTGGCTGCCAGCAGGTGGGTGAGGGAGCTGTGGGGGATGAGCTAAGGGTGATGACAGGACCCCATCTGCATGCAGCCTTGTAGGCCACTGAAAGGACACTGACTTTTGCTATGCATGCCTGGAGACACCGGACAGGTCTGAGCCAATGACTGATGTGCTCTGAGTTTATTTTACATGGAGACAGACCAGGGGCTGCGGGTAAAATGAGGAGGCTACGGTGGGTGGATTGGGGCAGGAAGGTGCAGTTGAGGGTCACCGATGCCCAGCTTTGGGATCCATGTGTGAAGGCTGGGCTGCTGGGGTTTGCTGATGGGAGGGACAGAGGCAGCAGGAAGAGAGAAACAAATCGAGGATGACTCCAAGGACTTGGCCTGGGCGGCTGGAAGAAGGGAGACGCTATTGAGTCCAGTGAGGGAGGTCAGGAGGAGCAGCGGGGTGGGGTGCAGGGAGCTGCTGAGGTGCAGAGGAACAAGGGAGGGGCCGAGACCTGCAGAGCAGCCTTCTGGGAAGGGCTGGGGGCCTGGGCTGACTTGCTCCAGGCTCAAGAGCTTCTGGCATTGGGCTGCAAGGACACCACCTGGGTCTTTGCAGAGCAGGTGAGGACATCCAGACTCTGCACTCGTGTCTCCCTCTGAGGGACAAAGGTCAGTGTCACAGCACTTGGCTCTGGTGCTGGCTTCAGGCCAACACCCTAAATATTCAATGAGAAATCTGCATTGATGAAATTTTCATTAAAGAAACATTATCCCTTCCACTCTCCTTGTAATTTTGTGGCTTTGAGAATCAGGCTAATTTGGGTCTGACTACCCCGATGATCTGAAGATTAGAGCATTATTAAAAATTTAGATGAGCAATGATATGTCTGGGCCTCCCTCTCCTCTCCCAGCTGGAACACAAGGGGTTCTGCTAATGATCATAATGAATTCGGGGCAGCCACCTCAATTAGAGAATTGTCTATAGTTTGGGGGAGCTGCAACCCCCAAATCAGGGGAAATTAGTTACTTGGCTTCCAGGGCACACCGATTTAACTGACAAAATGCAGAGTGGAAATTCCAGTCTTAGACCCAGTTTAGGACTAACATGCTTACCTGAGCAGATCCCCTCCCCCTTCTGTGCCCCAAGTGTGCCCCCATCTGGACTAGGGCAGATGCTTAAAAATGGTGGCCTCTGGGCTGAAATTGGCTGCAATAGGGAATCTGTCTTGCAAGCTATTTTATTTACTTGATTAATGAACACTTCCCTAGACTTGTGATCTTGACTTCTACATGTTTTATGTATATGAACTTTTCTAATATTCCCAACCACCCCATCGCTTTACCAATCTGGAATGCTGGCCAAGAGGAGTTAAGTGACTGCTTACTCTGGGTCACCTGCTAGGTAGGAGCAAAGGCGGGATTTGAAGCCAGGTGGTCTGGCTCCAGAACCCATGCTCTAAACACCACACCATCATGCCAAACTGTTGTTGTTGTTTTTGTTGTTATTATGTTTGGAAGCACACTGTTATTACAAAGTGTGTATTTTTATAGAAAACATACCTTACATGTTAAAATAATTGAGTTCTCTCAATACTCAGGGAGAGTCCACTTTTCCACTTTGCCACAAGCAGCAACCCTTTAGGATGGAACATTCTTCTGGTCTACCTCAGCCATACCAGTCCCATAGTCTCGCCACCATCTTTGATGGTTGAATTCGTCTTTCCTTATGCACAAACTGCTTTTCTCTTTGACTTACCTGGTACTAGTAGGCACTGGATTTGTAACCTCTAAGCTGGATGCTTTCTTAGTCTTTGTCTATTGCTGGAATCAAGCAATTTTTGGTTTCATAAGAAACTAGCAACCAAAACAATTTAACATTTATTTAGTTAAGACTAGAACATCTCTAGTATTAGAAATGGAAAATTTTATCCAATCCTAGATTTCTAGACATTTATATCTAGTTTAAGCAAGAAGGGACTCCTCTATATTTAGGTTTGATGGAATAACTTATGTCAGATCAATGGAATACTAGCAAAGCTTAATAAACAAGAAAGAAAGGGAGAAATGAAGGAAGAAAGGAAGAAGGAAGGAAGAAGGAAGGAAGGAAGGAAGAAAGGAAGAGAGAAAGTTATTTGAAGGCATCAGAAAGCAACCCAGGCTTCCAGGACTTGAGGGGCCACAATTCCAGAGAGAAGTGAAATAAAATTCAGTGAGCCCTACATTCTCCACCCCTTTTTTCCTAAACTAGTTGTCAATTTGTAAGTGGGAAGAGATCTAGAAAGCAGAAAGTGGTGATTCAGATATCTATGCTAAGTTCATAGATCTGGAGAGAAAACAGTTGATATTCAAGGCTACCAAGACATCAGAGAAAAATATACCCCTGAGCAGTGAATCCAACTTTCTTCAGCACTTTACCTCTTGAGGCATTTACTGATTCCTAAGCTGTACAGAACAAGATGCCCAGAAGCCAAGCTGAAACTGGGCTGCAGAGAAGTTAAGAAACTAAGCAGAGTTTTCATCAGTATCATGTTGCCATAACAATGAATATTAGAGTTCAAGGCTCAAAAAACAGGAGTCATGGACAACATGCAAGTCTTTCAGCTGATACCCTCAAAGGACTTTCTCTAGGAGCAAGGTCAAAGTAAAATAAATTAGGCCTTATAAAGACTGAAAATTATCCTTAAACAATCTTAACCCCAGAGTTTGTTAAGGAAATATGCCCCTGCATAATGGCTGTTGGAAGAATTTACTCTCTAGGGAAAGATAACATCATGAAGAGAACCTAAATTTTAAAAATAAAATATCCACAATTCATAAAAAGTTACCAGACATAACAGGAGCAGGAGCAAATGACCAAAAACCAAGTGGTAAAAAAAAGAGACAACAGGAGAAGATCTGCAGATGACTAGGTACTAAAATTATCAGAGACAAACTTTGACATGAAAATTATCATCAATATATTAATTAAAAAGATGAATACTGAGGCATTTTATCAGAGAAATGCAATTTAAAAAAGAATCAGATGAATAGCCTCAAATTGAAAAATAAAATAAGTAAAATTAAAATCACAAGAGATTGGCATATTAACAAGTTAGGCAAAGAACAAAATAGGTTTGTTGAAAATATCCACAGTGAAGCATGGGCTAGAAACGTTGAAAAAATACAAAGGAACATTAGAAAATACTATTGTGAAAAGGCCTAATGTATGTGTAAGTGAAATTCTAAGAGAAGAAAGAGATTATGTTGCAAAGGCACTCTACAAAGAGATTTTAGTCGAGGATTTTTCCAAAGCTGATGAGATACATCAACTTGCAGATTCAAGCGCTCCTAGCATGATAAAAACAAGGAAGCATGCACTTAGTTACATCATAGTGAAACTGCCAAGAATGAAGGCAAAGAGGATATCTTAAACACAGCTAAAGAAAAACCACATTTTCCTTCAAAGGAGGAACAATCAATAAACAGTTAACTTTTCAATAAGAACTATGGAGCCAGAAAATAATGGAATAACTAAAGTGTTGAGAGAAAGTAATTACCAATTCACAATTTTATACCCACCAAGAATATATTTTGAAAATGAAGATAAAATGGAGACATTTTCAGAGAAGCAATTGAGAGAATTGCTTGCTAGCAGATCTGCACTAAAATACACAGGGAAGGGAGTTATTTAGGCAGAAGGAAAATGATTCTAAATGAAAGTGCAGAAATGCACAAAATAATAAAAAGCAATATAAATGGTAGTATGTGGGAATATTTAATAAGTACATGAGACAATAATAGTAATAATGTCCTGTGGGGTTTACAATATATATAGAATTAAAATACACAACAATGATGACACAAACATCCATCAGAGAGTGAAGTGGTGTTACAGTGTTCTAAGTGCCTTCATTGTTCAAGAAGTAGTGAGGTTCTAATTTAGGGAAAACTCTAATGTTTGGAGGGTATATGTTTTAATTCGTAGCATATGCATTCAAATAATATTGAAGGCACCAAAAATGAATGATCTAATTGAAGTTTATAAAATAGTATAATAAAATACTTGATATGCAAATATAGCAGGAAAGGAGAGAAAAAGGTAACACAAATAGAAAGAAAGTAGACTGAAATCATATGAATAATTACATTAAATATAAGCAGAAAGGTTGGTCTTATTTTTCATCTTTAGAGAAAAATTGGCCTTTTTCTCACTTACTGCAAAGTGTTTCAAAGGTAGATGAGCTTATGAAACACCTGTGTTGTTTATGGGATGGTCTGATTCCCTAGGCCCAACTTCAATATTCAGGAGTGGTATTTGAGAAACTGCATTTTTAATAAGCCCCAGACCTGTCTTTGAGGGACGATAGCCTACTGTGTACAATGGGAGGGGACAGGAATGAGCATCAATTGAAAACATTCAGTTAAGTTCTCATGGAATCTAGAGCATAACAAGAGAATAATACAAGCACGTGAATACATGCAGGAAATTGTAAAAGGAAATCATCTTCAGGGAGTGACCTTTGCCCTAGATTCAGAGGTCTCCCCCATCTCAACTACTCAGACCTTGGTACCACCAGGCCGAGGCCCTGCTGGACACAGAACACAGATGGAGGAGGGCTGTGGTTTCCAGGTTCACAGCAGCTGCCCTGTCCACTGGCTCCTGGTTTTCCCAACTGTCCCTGCCCACAGCAGGTGAAGGTGAAACAGGGATTTTATCCCAAGGCAGGAGGGGTTGCACCAGCCCTGAGCTGCCAGGAAAGTCTCTTGGTGGCAGCCCCTGAATTTCTGGCTGTGTGCAGGATCCACAAAGCAGACCCGAAAGGTGGGGAGCACAGGCCTGTCCTGCCTCACGCTGCCCAGGTGACATGCCTGGCGCTGCGAGTTCCTCCCGGTGAACCTGAAGGGCTTGTGGAGGGGCAGCTGGGGAGTTCCTGACACAGGGTCCAGCGTCCCGGGTCTGACCCAGAGAGCCACTGGTGGCGGTGGACGGTGAATCTGGCAGTGTTAATGTGCTTAGCTCTACGAAGAAAGAGAAAGATAGGATACAGGTGACTTTCTCCTTTTGTCTCATTTCACTTTTTGCATTGATTTGTTTTTTCTTTTTTTAGGTTCATAAATATTGAGCAAGAAGGACAGAGAGTTCCCAAATACCCCCTCTATGCCTTCCTTACCCTGCTTTCCCTTCTTACCAGCGTCTTGCACTAGTGTGGAACATGTGTTACAGTTGATGAGCCAGTATGATAACACTGTTATTATCTGAAGTCCCTTGTTTTCATTAGGGTTCACTCTGTGTGTTACACATTTTATGGGTTTTGACAGACACGTAATGGCACATCTCCACACAGGGGAGTTTCACTGCCCTAAAGATCCTCTGAGCTCTGCCCAGTCATCCTACCCTCCCCCCTGCACCCCCAGCAACCGCTGATCTTTCGATCTACTGTCTCTGTGGTTCCACCTTTTCCAGAATATCATATTGTTGGAACCCTATACAGGCTGTAGCCTTTTCAGACTGGCTTCTTTCACTTAGCCATATGCTTTTAAGGTTCCTACATGTCTTTTCACAGTTTGGTAATATTCCATTGTCTGGGTGTACCACAGTTTTTACTCATTCACCTATTGAAGGATATCTTCGTTGGCTTCCAGTTTTTGGCAATTATGAATAAAGTTGTTATAGACATCCATGTGCAGGATTTTGTATGGACTTAAGTTCTCAACTCCTTTGGGTAACTTCAAACAGCATGATTGCTGGATTGTATGGTAAGAGTATGTTTAGTTTTCTAAGACACTGCAAACTGTCTTCCAAAGTCTCTTGTCTTTTCCAGAACTTTAAAATTAATTCTCATTAGACTTTATGGGTCCCCACAGTGCTCAGAACAATTAATTTAAGAAGACCCAATACTGGGAATCATCATGAATTCACCAAAATCCAGGAGGAAGAGAAAACCCTAGAAGCCTCCAGAGACAGGGAGTTGATCTCAAAATCAGGACTAGGACCCAGAACATAATGCTGGGCTGGAGTGGAGCAGGGCCCTCAATCTTCTTGGGAAATTTACTCCCAACATAGAGTGTGACCCACAGCCACCCTGTAGATCAAGGGCAAGCACAGACTGAAAACTTTCAGACCTGCAAGATGGCAGAGGATCGTGGTCCCCTGCCGTTCTCAGGAAGCTCTGGGAGGGGCCGTGCTCCACCTGCAATGGGTGGAGCGAGTGGAGAAAGCAGATGCTGTGGGTCCCAGATGAGGCTGTGAGAGCAGCTTCCCAGGAGTGGAGGCAGAGTCTCCAGGAAGCATCCGGAGCACCAAGGAGTGTCAGGACAGCTGCTCTGAAGCAGATCTTGAGATTCCCCAGAGCGTGTTGCCCAGAGCCCTTTCTCTACCCTTCACCTGCTGGTGTGAGCAAGCTGAGCAGTGGGCTGAAGGCAGGGTGGACAGGTCAGGGAAGGATCGGCGAGAGCTACATAGACAGCAAGGAAGTGGGAGGAGATCAAGGTAATCACTCATTTAAGAGAAAAACAAAGCAAAACAGAGATTTGTAAAGGAGAGGCAGTTAAATGTCACATTACACAGCTCATCGCTAAATGCTTTTTGCTCGATTATAGTAATGTGAGCACTGCATGTTCCTTGTGTGGCTCAAAGTCTTAATGCGACTCTGTCAGGATGATGGGGGGTTGCTGAAGGGGGAGGCTGAAGGGAGGCTGAAGCAGGGGTGGCCTAAGAACCAAATTCTCATGCTTTGTTTCATCGCAGGAAGGTGGTAGGTAATGAACTAGAAAAATGAACAAGTAGCAACATAAACATATTGTTTAGGAACATAGAGGTAGATACCCATAGAAACAGTACAATTGCTGAAAGTGGTTGTTTCTAGAGCAGGGAAATCAGTGGTGAGGAGTCTGCAAGGCCTGCGGTTTTTCATTATCAACCCTATAATCCACTAAGCTTCATGACGTTGATAAAAATTATGATTAAATAAAAAAGAATAGGCATTTTGGGTGTAGATTTTACATATAAATAAAAACACGCTTTATCATTTCCCTAACTCCTTTTCTTACTCAATAATATGTTTGTGAGATGCATGTTAACACATACAGTTTTGAATGTTCCCTCTGTTCACTGCATAGTATTCTGTTGCAATATCACTGCCACGGTTGTTTACTCCATGGCCTGATAACAGACCTTTGGGTTCTCCGTAAGTTTTCCCTCTTATGGACAAGATTGCAATGAGCATCTTTGAGTACACGTGTGTGTGTGTGTGTGTGTGTGTGTGTGTGTGTGTGTGTGCCTGTGCATATGTGTGGACATGTTTGTTTTTCCCAAGCTAGATTCCTAAGATGGTCACTGCTGGGTCAGAAGGAGTCCCTGCTTACTTTTAATGGATAATGCCAAGTCACCAAGCCCTTGTCCAGAACAGTCATAAATAACAACACACTTAAAAAAAAAACCCATGTGACCCAAGCTAGATTTTCTTTTCTTTTTTTCCTTTCTTATTTTTTACTGAGCATTTTACAGTTGGCTGCATCCGCCATATGTCTGCTCAGCCTCCATGTACCCTCCATTTATTTCTTCCACAAACACTGTGGATTGCTCTGTTTTTCCAGGCCCTGGCTGTGACACCAGCCGCATGGGGACAGAGGGCACAGGCCCTGTCTTTGAGAGCCTAAAGCTGGGAGAGAGGCCTGTGAAGAGATGATTATAGTACAGGATGAAGGGCACGGCGAACGAACTGACAGCTGCGGGGTCACAGGTCTCAGTGGTGCCTGGCCTCCTTCCCAGGGCTTCTCTGTCTCAGAAATGGCAACTCCCTCCTCCAGAAGCTCCCTGCAGAGGCCTCCATGCCAGTTGCTCCTCTCTCTCTCTGCCTCCCAGCCCCAACCTGGCAGCACAGACCGCGGGCTCCTGCTGAATAGATCCAGAATCATCCACTCAGTCAACATTTCCGTCTCCCCTGCCGAGGCCCGAACCACCATCGCCTCCCGTTGGGTTCCTGCAGGCCTGGTTCCTATGGCCCCTCCCAGGCTGCCTAAAGACTGTGTACTCCCGTGGGGCCCCAGAGGGGCTGCCAGCCCGTGAGTCATATCCTGCCACCCTTCAGCTGGAGGCGGCCAATGGCTTTTCATCTTCCTCCGAGTAAAAGCCAATGACCTCATACAGAGCCATGGACTGAAGGTTTGCGTCCCCCCAAATTCGTGTGTTGAAACCCTGCCCCAGAACATGATGGCATTAGGAGGTGGGGCCTTCAGGAGGTAATTGGGATTAGATGAGGTCATGAGGGGCAGTCAGTGGTGAGTGGGGTTAGTGCCCTTACAAGTGTCATGAGGGAGCTTGCCTCTCCCCTGCTCTCCACCCTGTGAGGCGGCCAGAAGTCTGCCCTCTGCGACAGGAAGAGGGCGCTCATCGGACTTGAACCAAGCTGGCACCCTGATCTCGGACTTCTAGCTGACCGAACTGTGGGGAATCCATTTCTGTTGTTTCTAAGCCACCCAGTCTGTGGTGCTTTGTTACAGCAGCAGAATGGACCCGAATCTCACTCTTTCCCTCACATTTCTACCTGTCCTGATGCCAGGTGAGTGCCAGCAAGAACCACAGAGAGAGACTCTATTGACCAGAACATGAGAGGGGCTTGCCCCTCAAACCCAGAACAGACAAGACTCAGGGTGGACACGTCTCAACAGGGACCAAGGGTGCGAGGAGGCGCTGGCACTGCAGCGGTCATCCTAGAATAGCAGTCGGTTGGGAATATCACTGGCTTGTCTCGTGTTGTACACTGAATGAGCACAGTTCTGAGTAGAGGTATACACACAGGAGGCACCTTGTGTGCAGATCCTTGTCTCCCAAGGAAACACAAAATGATGGAGGCTCACTGCCTTGGGTCACCCAACAGGTGAAAGAAGTGAGGGAGTCAGTCCAGGCCAGATGGAGCTGGCCTGAGGCCTAGAGGGTCTCAGCAGCAGAGCTAACTGACAGCCCAGTCCAGCCTGGGGACTGAGAGACCTGGCAGGGAGCAGAGACAGGGTCCCGCCTGTGCAGGATCAGGCCAGGACTGAGGACGAGGGGAGGGCCGCCCCACAGGCCGGCGGGAGCAGTGTTCTCGGCTCGTTCCGCGCGCCAGTCACAGAGACCGAGGGCAGAAGACAGCCAGGCCGAACTTTTCAGCTTCTGTGTTGTTCACCCAGGTGCCTACTCTGCTTCTTGCCTTTCAGCTTTCTTTCTTTATTGTGACTGTTTTGTATTAAGTAGAACCCACTTTGAGGAACAGATATTTTAGATTTTTTTCTAAAACAGATATTTTAGGTTTTGATTTTAATTTCACAGCAATATAAAAATATGTTCTTATGAAATGGAAAGTTTGGAAGTGTCTAGGATAAAAATATCCTCTCCCTCGACTCTACCCTCCTTCTGACACTAAACACTATTTTACTTCAATATGAATTCTTCTAGTCGATGTGCATGCTTCTATAAATATGGGTGTGCACATACACATGTATAAGATATGCATATGTATAATTATTATTCTTAATTTTTTCACAAAATAGAAGCCTGGGATATGATTCTCTGTAAGTATATATTGGCCTACCTTATTTTTTAAATGATGGCATAGTAATATATAGAATGGATGGGCCATATTTGATTTAGCCATTGTGTTGCAGATATGTAGATATTTTCCATTTACTTGTGTATTTGTTCCTGTACTCTTGCTGTTATAAATATTACTGTAGAGAACATCTTTGGGCATATATCTTTAAATTTTTAATTACATCCTTCATTTATGCAGAAGTTTTAAAGTTTAATGAAGTAATTGCAAGACAAACTCAACTCAAACTGATTTAAGCAAAAGTAAAAAGTATTGGTTCTTATAACTGAAAATCTCAGAGGTAAGTCTTCAGGTACTCAAATGATGATTCAGGTGCTTAAACCACGCCACCAGGACTTCGTTTATTTCAGCTCAATTCATGACAGTGTCACTCTTGGGCTCTCTGGGGTGACAG
Organism: Manis javanica; assembly: GCF_040802235.1. Lineage (NCBI taxonomy): Eukaryota > Metazoa > Chordata > Mammalia > Pholidota > Manidae > Manis > Manis javanica. The sequence continues at coordinate 11,678,684 of NC_133160.1, read as the reverse complement.
GATGGCTTCTGGCAGCTCCCAATCATTTATATTTTTAGTCCACTTAAAATAATTTGACTAGAATAATGAAACCTCAGTCTAGAAACTGGTTTAAATACTAGTCCCCCCCACATTCACATAGCACAGAGATAAAGGTAGACTGAGAGTGATTCAGGAACTCACTGGACTTCTTTGGAATTCTGTTACTCTCTCAGTTATAGTCCCCAAATGGCTGCTGCACCCCTAAGCCTGTTGTGTTCACACACACATCCAATGAGGTAGGCAAGGAAGCCTCTTGCCCAGTTCATCTCTGACTGACTAGATCTGGCAGATCTTTCCCAGGACTGCCCCTTCCCCTCCCAGTACTGGATCCCTCAGATTCCCCAGGCTAGGACTGGGTCATGTGCTGCCACCCCAGGATGCGAGCGCCAGTAGTGTGCTCTCAGCCTCCAGATGGAGGGCTGGGCTCTGCTGGCAGGAATAAGGGGTGCGGGAGCCGCTGGGCCGACATCCAGCTGCTCCTGCCTCCCAGCAGTACTCTCCTGGTCACCCCTGCTCAGGCAGGATTCACCCTGTTCAGACCAACTCCCCTCCCGTGCTCATCCTGAGCTCCTTCCGGGTCTGGGGGACTCGCCAGCTGATTGGCCAGGCCAGGTCACATGCCCCACCCCTAGTCCCTGCCATGGAATGCCTCCTGAGCCCATGAAGGACAGTGGGGAGTGACTCTTTGTGGGGGTATGGTGACCAGCGATGGGAGGATGGGTGCTGGGCACCCAAAACAGGAGGTTTGCACTAGAGAAGCCACATGCACGTATAATAACCCTGGCTCAGAACAGGGTCGATTTCCAAGAGTGAATTTCTGGCAAATGCTGGACTTCTGCTTTCTCTCCATTCTCTCATCCTCTTGGAATGAATGGAGAAAAGGACTTGTTCATGAGCTCTGTTCCTTTCCCTCTGTATTTCCCGTATTCTCCCCCCAGCCCACCTGTGCCAGATATGCTATTGTCCTTTAGGCGAAAATTCAGGGGGCCCTGTTCTAGACCAGTGTCACTGTTGGCCAAGCCTAGTGCCCAGTAAAGCCATAGATATCTTTAAAGGTCTCACTTCCAGCCCGTGCCTCCATGGAGCCTCTGCAGAGATAGCTGTCGGTGTGGAGGTTAATGTCATCTCCGTCTTCTGTGGGGTGCTCTACTTCTGTCGTCCTAAATGGAACACGTCCAATATCGCCTTACTCTCCCTACATGCCCATCAGCAGCTTATGCAGAACCAGAGCAGCACAAAGCCTCGAAACTGATATGTTCCAGCCCAGGCTCAGCTGTACAAGCAATTTGAATGTTCATGGCTTTAAAAAGACTTGGCAGTCTGTCTATAAAAATATCCTGTGGTCTGAAAGGGGGTGAAAATACTCCCACTCCCGTTAGTGATCCATTAACTGTTTCTGGAGCTGGGAACCTTTGTGACCTAATTGAGAGGACGGCAGACCTGAGCAATCCAACCAGCCACTGAGGATCCTGCCTGGTATACAGACTGCCCCCCTCAGGGTTCATTTGGAGAAAAGTGAAAGGGAAGGGGTTTTAGCCATGAGGGTGGGGAACACGCGTGGGTTGAATGAAGGTTGGGGAGGTTGAGGACTGTCTGTTGCACGGGTGGTCTGTGACTTTCCCTTACCTCCTCCTGGGTAAATGCAGGGAAGCAAAATGCAAAGTGACATCGGGGCTGAGTCCAGGAGACACCCTGCAAGGTGGCCGTCCTGTCATTTCCCGCAGCTGCAGATCTACACACAAGGGAGGATGGCGGCTATGCTCAGGCAAATGCCGGCAGGGGCTCTGAGGTCCCTCTTCCCGGTGAGAGGCTCTCATCTCTGTGCCCAGGGAGAATGCAGGGCAATGACTGGAGCTTTATATTAACCCGGCAGTGATGGCTTTAACCTCAGGGGTTATTGTGTATTTAACGGCAGGCATTTCAGAAATTTGCCATGAAATTTTAGTTGGCAGAAGGTTCATTTTTACTCTTAAAAATGAAAGCCCAATTTTGAGGGATACAGCCTTTGTTTAAAAGCCCAAATCTGGGAACCAGCCATGTGTGTCAAAGATGCGGAGCAGGATGGCCATGAAGTGCTGTTTGTTTTGCAAAAGCATCGGGAGACACAGCAGTTTCTCCTTACCGCTGTAACAAATTACGGAGCATGGCGGCTCACACAAAGGAGTTCTCTTACAGCTGTGGAGGTCAGAGGTCTAAAATGGGCCTGCAGGGCTGCTCCGGAGAGAGTCCATTTGCCTGCCTTTTCTGGCTGCCAGAAGCCTCCTGCCCTCCTGGGCTCATGGCCCACCCTGGCTTCACCCCCAGCAGGGTGGCCTCTTCCAGGCTGTCTACCATAGTCACATCCCCTTTTTCTGACTCTGACCCCCCTTCCTGCCTCTTCTAAGGACCCTTGAGATCTTATTGGGTCCGTTGGAATAATCCAGGTTAATCTTCCCATCTCAAGACCCTTAACTTAATCACACGTGCCATGTCCCTTTGGCCATGTGAGGTAATGTATTTACAGGTTCTTGGGATTAGCTTGTGGGCCACTGACCACAGAAGAACCTGCCTCTGTCAGGACAGACTGGATGCTGCTGCGGTAACACACAGCACCTGAACCCCAGGGGCTCCAAGGGGCAGAAAGACCTCATCAATGTTGCTCCACTTTTTAACCTGGGGCGAGGTCAGATGGGAGCCTTCTCAGGGGCCTCAGCTGGAGTGACCTGGACGTCAACCAGAGCCCTTGACCTGGCTCCACAGCCGCGACCTCCCCACGCGCATGTCCCTCCCACTCCCCGCTGTGCTGGTCATCACTCCAGAGAAGTAAATAAATCACAGAGTTGGCTGAGCCCCTTGGATGCCCTCTGCTCCATCTACTCCCTGGCATCTGCTTCATAAACCATTGGACATCCACATTAATTTTCCTTATTGCTGTAACCCTCGCCTTCCAGTTATGCGAATACTTGTCCAGCAGCCCCTTAGTACTCCGGCCTGTCTCGGCCGACACTTGGTGCCGTGCATCTTGGCCTCAACTGACCCAGGCAGTGACTTCTCACGGTGGCCTCGTTTTCACCCAAGTACAAATGACTCCCCGTCCAGATGGGGCTGGAGGCCCAGGGGCTGCAGTGGCTGCTAAACAGCAAAGAAATGTTATTAAAAAAAAAAGTCAAGGCTGAAACTCTGGGTTTCCTTGGTTTCTTCAAAAAAAAAGCATAAAGACTGGGAAGAACTTAAAAGTAAAAACAGAAATGGTTTCATGGAACTCTGTGGTTTTTGGCTCTGTGGTTTTTGGCTTTTTCTTTTTATGGGCACTTTATAGTTCACTTGGCCCATTTCACTTGGCATCTAGGGCTCCCGTGACTGCTCTGTTTTGTCTGGTTTCCCAATAAAACCCTAAATCAATCAATCATTCAGTCATTCGAGACCTTGTTATGGCATCTGTGATGTTTCAGGCAGTGTTCTAGGCTCCATGTACAAAGCAAAGGATCAGAAAAGGTCCTGACAGTATGGAGCTCACCTTTCTGGTTGGGGACAATCAGTAAAAAGATAAGATGTATCTAGAATGATCCAGGTGGCTGGTATTGAGAAGGAATCTGAGGCAGGGCATGGTGGGGTTTGGGTGCAAGGGTCCTTCTCAGAGGACATTGATGTGGAGCAGAGACCCAAAGGCTGAGACAGAGGGTGACAAGATAATATCTGGGGAAAGAGTGTGTTCCAGGCAGAGGAAGTGGAAAGTGCAAAGGCCCTGAGGCCCTGGTGTCTTTGAGCAGCAGAGACTGACCAGTGTGGCCCCAGCAGAGTGAAAGAGGAAGACAGATGCACAGAAAAGGCCCAAGATGGGGAGATACCGGACCACACCAGGCCTTGTGTGCCAAGGGAGGATTGGGTCTCATCTGACAGAGGTGGGAGGACTTTGAAGTTTTCTATTACTGTGTAAGAAATGGCCACAAACTTAGCGACTTAAAACAACACAAATCATTTTCTCACAGTTTTCATGGGCTGGGTCCTCTGCTCAGGGTCTCACTGGCTGAAATGAAGATCTTGGCTGGCTGTGTCCTCATCTAGAGGCTGTGCTGGGGAAAAGTCTGCTTCTAAACTCCCTCAGAACTAATTTCCTTGTGGCTGAAGGACGGAGGTCCCTGTTGTCTTGCTAAATGTTAGCTGTATACCACTCTCAGCTTCTGGGGTCACTCTCAGGCCCTGGCCATGTGGCCTCCTTCAGGATCCTAGCACTGTTAAAAGGGTCAGCTGACTAGGTCAGGCCCACCCAGGTACTCTCCCTTTTGATTAATTCAAGGTCTACTGATTAGTCACCTAATCAGGAGGGCGATATCCCATCATATTTCTAGTTTCAGCCCATTTTCAGGGACCAGGAATCTTGGGGCCATCTTAGAATCCTACCTGTAACAGAGTGAGTGATGTGAATTGTAGCTGAAAGGACCACTCTGACTATCATGTTAAGAATAGACTAGGTGAAGGGATGCAGCAAGGGACAATTGCAGACCCTGGGAGTTCAGTGAGGAGACACTTTCAGTAGTGGCTTTGACCAAGGTAGTAGCAATAGGGGCTACAGGAGTGGTTGAAGCCGCATTGAAGTGGCTCTAAATAGGTGAGATGTTTTTGTAAAATGCATTGAATGAGAAAAATAAAAATAGTTTCTAGGATAAGCTCCAAGCCTGTTGGTCAGAGCAACTTGAATTTTGAGCTTATCAAGTTTATCAAGAAGTTTACAGATTTGCAAAGAATAAGTTTTGTTTTTGTGGAATTGAAGGTAGACACAATCTTTTGCTTTGTGGTTTCTTTATAAAAATAACAAGCTGTTATCTAAGCAGATGGAAGTTCTTGTCTTCGTAGGATCCCCAGTTGCCATTTTCATCTCTTAAGAAAGCAATATAAAAAGAAAATGAGACCACCTTCAACTGTATCAGTATTTTTTTCAGCTATGGGTTCCTGAAAAAAACTGTAGCACATGAGAATCAGCAACAATAATTCATGTAAGACTTATGAATACGCCAGGAATTGGCTCGCTTTATGGGTTTAGACTTGAATTAGATGTAAGACAGGTCTGTTTTGTAACAGCAAGTGTTACAATGTCACATGGAGCAATAAAGGTGCAAAAACTGAGCAGAAACATCTGTTCTTCAGAAATTAGCTGTTAGCTGCGTGCCTTTTTCTTGTTGATGTTATCGGAATGAAATCCAATATTATCCCAGGGAAGAGAAACAAGGCCACTTAACTGTTGGATGACGAGCTGTCTTACACTTCATCAAACCCACTCGTTAACTTGACACATGGCTTGTACTGCTCAGGGAGACAAGAGAAATTAGATCTCTGCTTTTCCTCGTGGCATGTTACAGAAGAGATGCCAGCGTGGTGTGCTGACCCCAGGATGCGTGTCAGAACATGGCACGGTGTTCTGTACTTTTCCATTTGGAAAAGACAAACCGATAAAGCCTGCACCACCCTGGAGCCTGGGGTTCCGCCCACAGCCATGAGATGTTCATGGGCAGAGATGGCGCTTTTGCTGATGCTGCTTTTCTCTTTGCAAAATGATGCATCTGTTTTAATTCTGAGATGAAAGTTGTGGAGGATGCACCCCAGCGATTCACTCCACGTCAAGAACAGGTAGGTCTTACCAAGAGGATATTGTCAGAGCCTCCCCTCCCTTGGAAGCCTTCAGTGGGAACAGGAAGGAGGAGGTCCAGCATTCTCTTTGTTCCATCCTGTTTTCTTGACCCAGAGATGGGGGGGTTTCCATCTCTAATGCTCCTGGGTTGAAATTCTCACAGTAGAGAAACAGAAAGCTCAAATACTAAGCCACAGATGACTGGGCGTGTGAATTATCGTAAGTACCGAAGGAAGGGAGGGAGTCAAATCGGCTGTGCTCAGCAATTCATCATCACTAGGTTTTCCAGAGCAAAGAAGGCAAACCATGCAAACGTGATCACGATTCAAAGGGGCAGCTGAGCAAGTGGGCTCCCCCGCTGGTCCTCACCACAGCCTCCTGGGCTGTAATCGCCAGTGTCGGGTATTTAAGTCTCGTACTGAGTGGTGAGCACCTCGAGGAAGGGCCCTGGGCCTTAGTGCCTCGTTCATCCTGGAATTCTTCTTGCCCCGCGCGGTGCGGGCACCAGGACACCCAGGACTCAGGGCAAGTGAATGTCCTGGTCTGAATGGGAAAGTCCCGGCAGGGCCTGATTGCTTCCTTAATTACTAATAGCAGCCCCTTCCAATCTCACGTATAAATACTGAGAAGACAAATAGCAAGTTTCTTGACCCAGTCTCTTGTATAAAATTTGACACACTTCGTTTCTGCACATGCTCCATGAAGCAGCTTCAAAATAAAGGTAAACACACAGGCCTTCCCCAAGAGGATCATCCTTTGCTATTGGAAAAACATATTTGAAGTCACTGACCCGTGGCCTGCGTGGGTCTCATACACTGAGGAGAGGAGCCCTCTCGACTTCTCAAGTACTGGACTTAGTCAAACCACATAAACAGAATTCTGTTGATGTTTATAAGCCATCTTTATAAGATGTTTTCTTCTCCTAGCAGAATAGGGTCCTGGGCACAAGAGAACCCACAGGAAGCTGGGTCTCCCACAAGCCTTCGCTGGACAAAATCAGCGCCCACATGGATCCTTCTTTCCTGTGTGAAAGGCCGATGTAGGAGGATTTTCTCTGTGGAGCTAATGTTGATGAGTTCTGGTCCCTCCTGGGAGTTTAACTGAATCATTTACTAGAAGCTCTTCATGGGCAGGGATTCTATCATTCTGTTCCTAGCACCGTGCCTGGCAGCCAGAAGGGGCTGAAGAACGGGACTCTGGCTGAGAGGGCGAATTCTCCTAGCTGGGATCTGTCTCGAAAGAGCTGTGCCATGGTCCCAGCCCCAGGGTAAGGACTGTGAAACATCAGGAGAGGGAGCGGGGAGGGGGCTCCCAGGCTCGGATTTGCTGCGAGCCGCTCACCTGCCATCCTCAGCGCATGCTATGGGTGGCTATATCCAGCAGCGAGGGTCCTTTGGTTATGAGCAATAGAAGCTGACGCTGGCCAGCCTTCTCAACAACAAGAATCTGTGGAAGGATATGGGGTCAATCTGGGAACAAATGGGAAGGTTGGGGGCCAGGGTCCGGAAGGACAAGACCTGGGTCGGTTCTGGAGACCAGGGAGCAGGAACTCCTGGGAAATATCTTCAGGGCTTGTGTTTTAGGATGATGGTTTGATCCTTCCTCTTTCTTGTGTCACTGATTTCAAGATAAAATTTCCCAGGAGAGAAGACTGAGCTTGAGTCTCATGTCCACCCTCTGGCCAGAGCACCTCGATCATCTGTTCCATCCAGATAGCAATGAGTGGGCATGGAATCCTCAAAGGAAGATTGAGGTCCTGGGGCAAAAGAGTGGGGAGTAGGTGCTGGCCAGCTCACAGCACCAGAAGCCGACCCCCCAGTTTTCATGTGACCCATCTTGGGATCCTTGCAGACTGGGATGTGACCTGCCTGGCACTTAGTAGGTCTTCAAGTAATATTGAACTTGCCCAACTTACTTCCACCTCTGCCCTCCACACTTGAGGCAGAATTGCTTCCTCCCTTCATTCATTCCAGAGCACTTTGTTATTATGTCCATCAATGCAGTTAACATACTTTGTTGAGCTGATTTTATGTTTTTGCTTCTTTAAGTTGAAATTGTGTCAAACGTATTTCTGTTTTCTCAGTGGTCAACTGAGTTCTTGACACAGAATGGAAGTCCCAGAAATGTTTGTTGAATAGGTGAATGATTTGTTTCAAGTGTTCAAGAAAGCACCAGTCAAATCAACAGATTTACCTTTGAAGAATGGGAGCAAACATCATATATGTTTAAAAAAATGTCAGAAGTTGGAAATAAGGTATAAAGATGACTGTGAGGTCCTTTAGCGTAGAGGACAGTGCAGTGTAACAAGGTCATTTAAAAGACATCTGCCTCTCTAAGGAAATGGGACTTCACTTCCTATGACTATTGGTTAGGGCCCAGGCCTTTTATAACTCTGGAAAATTAGAGGTCCACATATAGAAAAACCACAACATGCAATATTTTTCTTTTCTGATAACACTAAAGATAACCCAAAAGTTATAGTTTTATTGCCCAGGGAAATACTGACGTGATTGTATCAAACTCAACAAATGTATTACAATATTCTTCTGTTTCACTGACTATATAGAATCTTTGTTCTTATTTCCTGTTTGAATCAGCTTTGCCATCCTATTAGTTCCATCATTAATTCGTTAAATAGACTTGACAAATGATCACCTTGTAGTTCATAAGAAATTATGTTTTTAACATTTTGAGAATTATACTTTGATATACCTCTACAAACACACACACACACACACACACACACTCACTCACACACTCACACATCCTTGGGGAACTAGAATCTTTCTGTTTTGAAAGCGAATGGTTTTCATTACATTAAAATAGCAAGTTCATGCCCCGAACACCTTTTCCTGGAATAACATCTGGAATTTATATTATGACTTTTCTCTACCAAACATTAGCTCCCTCCTCCCTATTTCTCCATCAGGGAGTTGGGGATTTAACACTACATTTATCATGGTCCCTTTCCCGGTTTACAAACGTGGTCTGAGTGTGGTCAACAGCAGAGCTAGGATGCCTAGTTTGGGAGGATCAGTGGTCGTGGACATTTGTCATGATTTGTGGTCATCCAGAACCTTTTGAAAACCCTTCTACATTCAGGGGAATTTCTCCCCTTATATGTCTGCCTATGCTCCAGGGAGAAGCCAGAAACCTACCCTCCCAGTCTCCTGTATAGCTAGACAGCAGGCGTGTGACATGGATTCTGCCAATCAGATGGAGATAAAGAAGACTTCAATTCAGATGGGAGAGCCGAGTGAAAGGTGGCAGCTAGCAGAATGCATTCTGGGGAGGGTGCTTAAGAGATGATACAGCTTTCAGAAGCTACCGGGGAGGCAGAGGGCTGTCCCCTGTACCCTGTGCTCAGTGTCAGCGATGTGAGCTGCAGGGTCTATGCCCAGTGCCAATAATGACAAGCCTGCCTCGTGCCTGATTATAATCTCCAAGTCTGATTGCCTGGCCCTGTAGAGATTTTGGGAGCCACTGAATAAATTGCTTTTTGGTTTGACTAAGTAAAGGGGTTCAGAATATGGCACCCCAAGATATGACATTTTGGCATATTATTTTGAGCTACAGCATTTGAGAAACTGCGGATGCAGCAAGAGCTCTCCGCCCTCCCACTACTACCTAGAAGCAGGCCATAAGCTTTCCCTGGAAAGTTGTCCTCCGTGCACTGGGAAGAGTAGAGCATTTTTATCACTGGAGACTGGGAGGCAATGCCAAAATGGATTGCCTAAAAAACCCTGCTAAAATAACCCTTATCTTCCATTAGTTTTTACTTCCTAGTCACCATCTCACAATTTATTGCTCCAGCCCAAGCCACTTTGTCTTGTTACATTCCCACAATTAATCATTCTTTGTTTAAAAAGGTATATAACCTTTTCAGCCTAACAGCTTCTTCAGGTCTTTATTTTCCTTTGAAGACTCCTATGTGCACTTAAAAATATTAAATACAATTTGTACGCTTTTCTCTTGTTAATTAATCTTACATCAGTTTAATTCTCAAGCCTAGCTATAAATCTAAGGGGGTAGAAGGAAAGTTTGCTTCCCTACAGAAAAGATTCTGTTGTTTGCAACTCAGATCCATGCATGATCCAAACTGTGAATAATTGGGGAATGGGGCTTCAGAGATTCTTGGGTCAGATAGCCGGAGAGAGGGGCAGGATCTCCCTCTTCGGGATATGTTCTAGAATATCTATTAGAACTGAGCAGGCTCTGCAGTGCCAATGGATTACTTTGCTGACACTGTCCGTAATTTTTTGCCCTATTGCATAAGCAATATTTTTAACTCTAATTGTTCTTGAAGTTCCATCCAGATCTTTGATTTCCTGATTCTATGATGCTTCTTAGCAAATGCATCCAGTTGAAGGTTATCTCGAGTCTGACTTGTATCAGTCTTAGAAAAATAACAGTGAAATCTCCAGGGATTAGCATACACACCAACTGGCATGCCAGCAGGGGTTAGCAAATTAAAATATATACATTCAAAAATATGATGATCAGGAAATTACTCCTGAGATGAGCTTTCATGTTATTAACTTCAAAGAAGGATTTGTTAGCATGGTGAAATAAAAATGCTATATTATAATTTGATGTTTTCCGTGCAAATGGAAAAGTAGCAGAAATATCTGTCATTTCAGTTCAAGGGAGTACCTTCTGGGAGGGAGAAATATTCACACTGTCACATAAGGAGGTAGTTTGTTACAGGTATTTGAAAAATGGGGATAAAGTTTCTTGAGTTACAGAGACTCCTAACTCATCCCCAAATAACTTAGAGGTTTATTCTCCCTCATGTTGAATAAGTCTAGAAGCAATTAGTTCAGGCTGAAATGTTGGCTGGTGATAACATCATGGACTGAGGCTCTTTCTGACTTTCCATTCCTATCTTTTTTGGAGGCCCTGTCCTCATGCTTCTAAATGGCTGCTGGAGCTCCAGCCCACATGACAAACAGAACAAGCGTAAATACTGTGGAAGAATTTGAAACATCAGAGCTTCGTGATGAAAGACCAGCCTTATAAGTTAAACATTTCCATTTCTAAAAATTGCATTTCCATATTTTCTAAAATGTGACTCCTTTGCATATACATTTAGTTATATAAAAAATATTTTTAGTTACCTTAATTAAATCAAGCACTCAAGCAAACAGTTCTCATTGGACAAAATACCATTGAAATCAACAGTAAATGTTCAATGTTATTCCCTGACTCCCCCTGCCAAGAGTCAGCTCACTCAAGTCAGCTGAATATGCATTCTTTTCTTTAAAGATTCAACTTTAACAAAATAGGACCATCCAATTATTTTCCAAAGAGCTTCTGAATCAGAAGATTTTAGAGTCCAAAAGTCCAAATTGAAGTGTGAGTTTTAAAAAAATAATTTTATTTTAAAAATGATTATACTGTAAAAGTGACCTTCATGGGTGTATATGTAGACCCATGGATTCTTCCACATGTATAGATTCATGTATCCAATACTACTGTCAGGATTATAACAGCTTCAACACCCTAAAATTTTCTTTGTGTGGCTCCTTTGTAGCCAACCTTTCTTCTTTCTCCCAACTGCTGGCAGCTGCTGATCTGGCCTCCAATCCCTATAGTTTCCATTTGAAAAATGTCACATAAATAACATCATATAGTACATGACTTTTTAAGCCTGACTTCTCTTGCTTAGCATAATGTCTGTGAGATTCGCCCAGGTCATGGTGTATAGCAATAGATTTTTCTCCCTTTTGTTGCTGAAGAGAATTTTGTAATATGGATACACCACAGTTTTGTTTTGTGTCTTTAATCCATCCTCCAATTGATGGATAATTGGATTGTTTCCACTTCTTGACTCTTATGAATGATGCTGCTGTGAATATTCATATGCACATCTTTGTGTGGACCTACGTTTTCATTTTTTCTTGGCTTGCAACTACAGGGTAGGGGGTGGTCTCCAGGAAAATACATGGGGAATATTTGTTACTAAAAAGGGCGGGAGTGTATTTGCAGGGAGGGGAAAATCAACAGTTGTCTACTACACTGAGACAACTTTTTTTTTAAATAAAATAAAGTCAGTTTTGGTAGCTTACTCTCAAAGTTTACCAACTTTTTCACATCTCTTTATAGCTCCTTCTTTTTGGGAACAGAAATAGTTGGAGTTCTTTGGATTCTGTAGTTGTGATTAAGACATGTTGACCGGTCTCTCCTGTAGAACACGTTTTCTCCCCCCACTTCTTAACAGATTTAAGATGAAATATACACACAATGTTGATGACAACAGTTGTTTAGCTCAAATAATCCCCAAATGGCACCAAGCACCCTAGTCCCAATGGTTCATTCCTATTTGTCACTAGACTAGTTCTTTTTCTAAATTTAGATCGCCTTTGACATAGCCATTAAAATGTCCATCCGTGATGTTAGCACTTTAAAATGCTTCTTTCCCTTTCATTAGATTCAATATAGGGGCAACAGTTCTGGCTGGCTTAAGTCGGCAGCTGTCTCATTTGCAACCCTTCTGAAGTTTTGCCTGGAGGTACTTGAACACCAATAATCTTTTGTGTGTAAGTTTAGAGGAAGTCATGGGCTTTTAATATGTCCATTTATAGGATTTTTGTGGTGGAAGATATTGGGTCTGTTAATCAGGACAGGCAAGGCTATGTTGCAGTAACAAGACTGAAATTGCCATGGCTTCAAACAATAAATGATTTCTCACACTTTATGCCTAACGTGGGTTGTTTGGGGGACCCTGTTCATCATAGTCTCTCAGTGACCCAGTCTGATGGAGGCCGCATCATCTCAGTACACACCCCCACGGCCACCATGGCATGGGAAGAGAGGACAGAAAAATTACATTCCAGCTCTTACAGGCTTCTGTGTGGACAATAGCGCCTGTCACTTTTTCTTGGATTTCATTGGCTGGGAATGGTCACATGTCCATACATGAGCATAACGTGTGGGTAAGTCTGGTCCTCCTGTGAGCCTGGAGGAAGTGGAGAGCGAGGGATGTTGGTGAGCTCTGGCAATGTCTGTCAAGAGGGACATGGGATTTGGGGTTTAAATTGATTTAATAAAGAACTTGACTCGTGATGGTTTTCTCTTTGACTCTTTGAATCTCAGAAAATTATTGGGTCTCTGTGTTGATGGATTCAAGGGAAGTATTACTGGAGGTTGGGCAGTTTTTGCACTCAATATCTCTATAATCTTATTTTGTCTCCATGAAGGCATTAGCATACATTTTCTGGGCTCTTAGCCAAGATGAGTCATTTTGTCTGTTTCCAAGTCTCTATGGTGCCCTGGCCTTTGCCAGAACCAAATAGCCGTCCCAGTCAGGAACTGTGCCAGGGATCCTAAATCCCCCAAGCCTGGTGCCTGGTCCCCCTCTCACTTGACGGAGCGCACCCTCAACAAGTGTCACAGGCAGGGCAGGGCACCAGGGACAATGCCGCTTGGAATCTGATAAGGAACACTTGGTACGGTGCCCAGATCAACTTTTCATCACCCTGGAAAAGAGATGGACTTGGGACATTTCGAGCTGCACTGCAACGCTCAGGCATGCCTTTGTGATTACTGGGTGGGATTATGGTAACGCGCTGCTGGATGGACCCCACCCCCACCTCGGGCTGGGAGAAAATTAGAGAGGGTGAAAAAGCAAAATGAAAATGTCAGATTTCTGTTGGGGATTAGGAGGCACTCAACTCTAGCCAAGTTTTATTTTTTCCATTCTAACAGAAGAAAAGAAAAAAAGCAGTTCAAGTCCTGCTGTTCTCTGCAACATACCATAAAATGCATGGATTGGAAGGGAAAAAAACCCAAACATAAAGAAAACAATTTGGCCCAACAGCCAGGATTTCTTTGCCTGAAATGTGGTAGTTTTTTTGCGACTTCGAGGTCAGTAGACACAAGAATTTCTACGCCCCACGTCTGGTGGGAATGTGGGATGAATCCAGGAGACAGAGGCCCCCTAAAAGTGGGAAATAGGAGAAAACACAGTCTCTCAACCAACCACAATTTATTCTGTCAACTGCCAGAAGTTTGGTCAGAATATTTGCTGAGTAAAATAAACATGTTGACTGATTCTTCTCACACTGAAAAGGCAGTTTTGAATTCACGTAACTCCAGTCTAGGTTCAAGAAGTCATTCCCAACTATTTCTAGGTACAAACATTTTCATCAAAGGAAACGTCTCACAAAAACTCAACTTGTAACGTGGGCCAGAAACTGAGTTGCTCTGGGGGTGACCCTGCCCCCACGCCTCCCCCAACCACCCTTTCTGAATCTTGAAGACACAGTTCACACATTTTAAGAATCCTTGGTACAGACTGTAGAGTCCCCCTCATTAGATTTATCTGGGAAACATCCAGGGGAGTTTTAGGGTGTCCTAATAACTGGTGGCTCATGTCCTTTCTAGCATTAAGTGTGTGACATCAAGGATCAATGGATGAAACAAGCTCTTGACACAAAGATTTGTCCTGCTCCAATGTCCATACAGCCCCCATGAAGAGACATCTGACCAAAGGCTTTAGCTGTCTTTCAGGGGTAAGGAGCTAAGGGTCACCCACCCAGCCTTAACCTCTGTTTGCCTGTTGGGAGAAGCATGGCACTGCTTCCACTACAGAGCACGAATATGCCAGAAACGTCCTGCCCAGCCTCCCCCAAGTCTGACTAGTGCAACAGGAGAGTGAATTTATTCTGGGCTCTGGAGAATCTTCTAGGAAGAGTTTCATCTTTAGGAAAATGGATGTAGAAGAAGAAACTCTATCTCCTGGCTTTGGACATGGTTGGTTGAGGACAAGATGCTGGGGCAAAAGCAGCCATTATGAGAGCATGAGGAGACATGCTTAAGAACCAAGCCAATGCGGTGAGGAAGGCAGAGCAGAAAATGAATGTGGCTGAGCTGAATTAATCATTGCTCCTCTCAGAGGAGACAATACATAGGATTCTTTAAGTGTGTGTTGATTGGATATTTGGTTACTGACATCCAAGCACATTTTTGTGAAAATACTTTCCTACTTCAGATACTTCTAGAAGTATACAGCAGAGCTTTGAGGGAATATTCTACGCATTCACCTTGATTTTCACTGGGGATTTTCTGGCTGACTCAGAGGCTTTATAAGCCTTCCTCCCACCCCCACCCCGTTGTAGCTGATCTCCCACTTCTGCCTGAGGGTGGTTATCTGTATTCTAGAAAAAGTGCAGGAGATTCTGGTTGTTAATGGCCATTCTGTACTTAAATTCTTGGAATCCTTTCTCTGTTAGGCTCACCCCAACACAACCAAGAATACTCAGTGATAGCAGGTGGCATTAGCTATTGCCTTTGAGATAAAGCCATTCTCCCCCATCCCTCCCAGTCACAGACTCCTATAAGCCCCCAGACACAGCAGAAAGGGTGCAAGCTAGTGTGACACCTGCTACAAGGCTTTCTCCCTCCACCCTCCTCCCCGTGCTGCACTCTGTTCCACCCTTAGAGACAGACCCGAGTCTCTGTCAGGAAGCTGCTGCTACAGTGGAGGCAGATACGGCTCCATCAGCCATGCGGCCTGGGAGGAGGGCTGTTGAGGGCTAAGAAGGAAGGAATATCTGAGGATGAAATTCCAGATGGGGAGTGGTAGAGGGACGGACATCCTCACCTGTCCCCATAGCCTTGGTGAGGGAAGGAGGCCGCCTGGATTCAGCCACTCCAGGCCTCGAGATGGGGCCAGGGCAGCGGTATCGGGTCCCCGGCTGTGCCTCTCTGTGAGCGTCAGAGCCCCACATGCTCCTGCCTGGCCCTGGGCCCACGCAGATCCCAGCACAATCAGACCTGACAGTTGACACCCTGGTTCTGTGCAGCCGACAATGTCCAGGTCCCTATGGGGAGATGGCCGGGCCTGCAGCTCCTTCCTGAATCCTGACTGATGATCAATAGACAAATTACAGTGCGACGAAGTGCTGCAGGTGTCTGTGGGGTGCATGGCGGCAGGCTGGGGTGGGGGGCATCTTCACTCCCCAGCAGGACAGCCGACAGCCCAAGGGTCCTGAAAGGGGGGACAGGGATGAGGCGGCTGCTAAGCTGGATGAGAGGGCTCACTTCGCTGTGGTTCTCGAAGGAGGGGCGCAGACTCAAGGCACAGAAGTCATTTCAGAGCAAAGCAGACGATGCCTGGGCATGGGTTATATACTTGCAGCTTGATCTTTTTATTTTAAAGAAACATTTTGTACATACAGAAAAGTGTAAGGTAACAAGCACCGGGTACTTGCCACTCTTTTATAAGACATCTGACTTGAGAAGTGCATTTGAACCTCTCTGTGCACCCTCTCCCCAAGAAGTAGCCATTTCCCTGGTTTTGTTTTCTTACCATGTTCATGCATATTACACTTTGGATAAATTTGTTTATACTCCCAAGTATTATATGTATTATATACATTATATGCATAATATTATACTTGGCATATTTTAACTCTATATTAATTGTGTTTTTCTATATGAATCCTTCTAAAACTCGCTTCGTTTTAGTTAACATAATGTCTTTGAATTTAATTCTTGTTAATATCTACTTCTCTAGTTTATTTTCACCTCTATAACCATGCCATCATCTCCAGCCAATGGATATTCAAGTTGACTCCGTAAGCTTCACCATCACAGACAAAGCTCCGTGAACATTCTGGGGTATGGATCTTGTGCATTTGCCCAAGACCGGCTCTCAAGTATTTACCTGGAAGAGACAGAGGTTTCCTTTCTCAGATTATGTCTGGGCAAGTGAGGAGGAGATGTAGGGCAGAGGTGGGGACCTGGAGCCCAGGTTGGCATTGTGTTTGATCTTTTGGGCTGCCTCCTCTTTTGATAGAGCACCTGGGTTTCCTTTTGGAGAAATACCCTTCCCTATTAGGTGTTTCCTTGGCAGGATTATGTGTCCCTTGGCAAGATGGGCATGCGTCCTAGCAGACCAGTCACTGTCTAGGTAATTTGCATCTGAGAAGAATAAAATACAGCCTGGGAACGACCGCCCTCTGTGGTGCCCTGAAAAAGCTGTCTTCAGCTCCTCTTTGTGGAACCCCAGAGATGACTCAGTTCTTGACCTGCTTAAGACTGGTTCCTCAGCATGACTTTCCTTTTTTGAGCTGTTTCCAGGAATTTCATTCTTTGCTTAAGTTGGCTGGACCCAGTGTCTGTGGGATGCAAGCAAAGATCCCTGACTGATACAGCCCCCAGGGAATATGCCAAGGATGGCAGGGGGGCTGATTTTCAGTGGCCCCAAGACAGCAGATGCCCTCCTGTTCTCTCTCCCAGTGTGTTCACGTGCCTGCCTTGGACCGTTCAACCTTGCAGGTGGGGTGGGGCATGGCTCTTTTGTGAGGCAGCCAAGCCCAAAGTATGAATATACATTATCAACCAGCAGTTCACATTTTCCAGTGCCAGTGATGAGCTAGGCACTGTGCTGGCATGGAAGACATGTTCCTCACCTTTGCAGAAACCCCATAGAAGCTGGAATTGAAGTCTCATAAGGGACCACAGTTCCTTAAAGCGAGCAGGGTAAAAAATATCCCTCATATGTGCATTTAACACAGGAAATAAATGTCCATCTATGTCACGTCTCAGTTTCTTTCTTTGCAGAGGTCTTGTAGAAGACTCGGTTTCCATTGAAGGGTTGGTTGTTCTGCACTTTGGCATGTACTGAGGAGAAGGAACACTTCCTCCATGTAAAGCAGACAAGATATTTCATAAACTCATGGCTTGACGTTAAGGAGAAGCTGAGACACTCACTGATCAGGAGCTGATGATGCCATTTGAACCTCTGGATCCAGCTATGTCTGAAAGTACCAAACTATTCTTTGCATTTCTTACTTTTCTAATGTTGGAAATTTATTTCATTTAATCTATTTAACTCAGGTTTTCTGTTGCATGCAACCAAGAGTTCTGACTGATAAAAATCTTTGGATTATACGATGTTTGCCATTTACAAAGGGCTGTTTAGTGTCCTGGTCTAGGAGGAGTATGGTGGTAGGATTGCATGTGGCAGTCCAGGAGGAAGGCAGTGGTTCGTGGAGGGCCTTGGACATCGTGCTGGATAGCTGGGTACTACTCTGTCTCTAGATTCAGTAGGCTCTGCAAGAAGAGTCCTCAAATTATTCATTTTCTCCTTTCATTCCACCTCCAAACGTACCTGTCCCTTTAAGACAGCACACGAGTAGCTTAGGATGGTTTTAATTAGGCCAAGTGTGGAAAAATTGAGAAAAAGTTAAAGCCAGAAACTTTGGTATGTGATGATGTATGGCTGAAGGGTCACCCAGGTGGGGCTGACATCATTCAGGACTTTGATCCTGGATCAGGTGGTCTGGTTTCCCTCAGCTTTTAAGGATGTTGGATTCCTGATCTGTTAAGACCCTAGATTGAGGAGAAACATTTATATGCATGGAGGGAAAAATACTTTTCTAATCACAAAGTGAGAATTTCAGTTACTTTGCCACCATTGATCCAGAAAATGATTGTTCAAAATGGAGATTTTTAAAAAATGTGTAAGTGAACAGCTTGATTGACTTAAAGGGGCAAAGGTTCCCAGCAGCTTTCAGGGTTGCCATTCATCAGATGAACTGTCTGGCACAGGCAGGATGGTATCTGAGTCTTTATGTGCTTCAGCAGAACAGCGGGTCATACCCTTTTGACTCACTAATCAGTTTCCCCAAGTTTTCTGGGCTAATGAACCTCTTTCTCTGGTCTCCATTAGCTGCACATGATATTTCTGTTGGAAAGACCTTCATGTTTACATTCTTATTTGATAGCAAATGTTGATGGACACCAGGCCTGCTTATTGATGAGAGCCACTGACCCTGGGTCAGAGCAGAAAATGGGATTTTCAAGAAATGTCATAAGGGTCACAGAAGGCAGAAGTAAAGAAGTGATCACAGACACAATGCTCAAAGATCTATGGCAAGTAGCAAAACCAGCTGAGTGGTTTTATTAGCCAGGGCTTTCCAGAGAACAGAACCAACCGGAGATGTGTGTGTGTGTGTGTGTGTGTGTGTGTGTGTGTGTGTGTGTGTGTGTATAAGAGTTACTGTAAGGAATTGGCTCACTTGATAATGGAGGCAGAGAAGTCTCACGATCTGCCATCTGCAAGCTGGAGGCCCAGGAAAGCCAGTAATGTAGTTCCAGTCTGAGTCCAAAATCCTGAGAACCAGGGGAGCCAGTGGGGTACATCCCAGTCCAAGGGCAGGGGAAGACCAGTGCCCCGCTCAGGCAATCAGGCATAAAGAACAAATTCTCCCTTCTTTAGCCTTTTTGTTTTATTTAGGCCCTCAACAGCTTCCATGATGCTCATCTACATTAGGGGAGCAATCTGCTTTACTCAGTCCACCCATTCAAATGCTAATCTCATCTGTAAACACTCTCACAGACACACACAGAAATAACATTTAATTCACTGTCTGGACACTCCATGACCCAGTCAAGATGGCACATACAATGAACCATCAGAGTGGCGAATGCCTAGGTCTTCTCTGAACACAAATCAGAGGAGTGAATGAAAATGTGTCAGTTTGTAGAATTTATACCAAAGAGGCAGATGCAATAATTGGACTTGATAAAGGGCTTCAGATTTTTGAGATGAAAAAGAAATGGTTACAAAGAGGACTTGACTATAGAATCACTTTGCATTTCACAGATTTGACACTTAAAGTTCTAACAATCAGCAAATGACTCTTAGTATTACTCAGGATGGATGAGGTTATGCTGCAGTAACAAAAGAGACCAAAAGAAGAAAACAGTTAATTCTCACAAAGGCTGCATTTCAACCTCGGGGTCATATGGGACTTCAGTACATTGGACTCAGGCTTACAGAAGCTTGGTCTTGGCATTTCTTCTACAATCACTGTGGCAGGAGGAAGACAACTAAGGGGCTTAATGGAGACTGGCTTCTAAAATATTTGTCCAAGGGGGACACTACCACTTCCTCCCAAGTGTCATGGGCAAAGTTAGTCACATGACTGCACCTACCTTCCAAGGGGGTGGGGAAGGGTCCAGGAGACAGAAATATATGGTGAATAGCCCTGGAAACTGCCACACCCCATGATATGCAGCAATGTGTAGCTAGGGGTTCATGAACCCCCCTCTTCTACAGCGGGTGGGTGTGCCCAGGCCTCTTAGCTGCTGAGTGAGGCCAGCCCATTCACTGTTCAGGATCTGGATGCTGGAAAGACCTGAACTTCTCTCTCACCCACTTTGTATAGATTCCTGTGAATCGATACAAATGTAGATTCTTAGTGAAAAATTATCCCTGAAGAGAAAACCAGTTTCTAGTCATGGAAGTAAAGGGCAAGAGCAGAGGTTTTAAAGCAATCCTGTTCTCAGCTGGAAAAAACTAGAGCCAAATACAAAGGACAAAAATGACAGTTGTGTAAATGATCGAGTAGTATAAATGGTGTAAATGATTGAGTAGTGTAAATGCTGATATTTTCCAATAAAACTGTTGTCTCATCTTTTTAAATGTATCTAGTTGAAGCTAAATATCCTAGCTGCTTTATATCTATTGTCCTTTTAAAACATATATTGACATTTTTAACCATCAGAAACGTGTATCATTCATTTTTCTCCTTGAAGGATCTCTTCTACTTTCCCCTTGTAATTTTATCTTATTTCAATATATTTTCATCCTTTCAATTATTTTTCTAATAAATATGTTTAAAATGTTACCTGGTTTGAGATGTTGTTGAAATTATTTGTTACACCCAAGTGATCAAAACAACATAAATGTGTATTCTTTTGGATAAATAATTATGCAATGTCAAACAACATTTTATTGGAAATGAGGCGGATGGAAGGGATGAAGGAATCTTCATTGAAGGACCCTTGAGCCCTGACCACAACATTACAAGCTGCCTCCTTGTTGTGTGGGAAGCTTTCCTACCTGTCAGCGAGGCTCTATGGGAAGGTGCTGATGGGTGAAGATCATATCTCTTTAAACGGAAAAAGGGCAACTGTGACAGAGATGAGAAAGCACAGTGAAGACAGGGATCTCTGGTAGATCAACACAGGGCATGTGACTACGTGGACTTAGAGGGCTGGTGCCCGTGGGCTCTTGGAGAGAGTGTGCCTCAGGAGGAAGTTGGCCTCAGTTTGAAAATCCTCTCTCTCCTGGCCTGCTGGTCCGGCTTCCCTCCCCCAGTCCGCACAGGAATAACTACGGTGGTGTGAAGGGCTCTGAACCCTTCCCACGGTATTTCTTAGTGTGTCTCATTTGTGACTCACAACAAGGGTGTGGCGTGCTCAGAGTGGGACCCGGTCTCCACCAAACCACCATGTGGCAGAGGAGTAGGCAGTTTTGTTTGCTCCTGGACACCCACACGCTGCTCCTCCCCGCACCCTCCTCTCCTTCCTCTCTGAGGCCCCAGTTCCTCACCACTTCCCTCCGCCGCCGAGGCCATCCTCCCTGCCCCTCCCCTTCTCCCTTCCCCTCTCATCTCCGTCTAACTCTCTCCCTCCTCTGTTCTCTTCTCTCCTCCAGCTTCCTTTCTCCTTGAAATTATTATCATAGAATTGAAGCTTGGAGATTATTTGCAGAAAACCACTACAGAAGGGGTGAGAGTGACATTTCTTTACGGGCCTGGCTTGAAGCCTTTGACAAATGAAGCTGATCTCAGGGAAAAGAAATTGTTGATGGTATATTGAAATCTCACTGTGGCACTAGATATCTGCATGGGGGAACCAAATATACTCATGCTGAGGCAGATAAATTCCACTGCGAAACCACAAAAATGAAAAGGCAACTGCAAAATAGGTTTCAAATGGACATCCCTGTCCTTAGAGACGTCACAGTGACAAATGAATTAGTCCCCACGTGGAGCACAAGCCTACTTTGCTTTCATAGAGGCAAAGGAGGCTAATAAAGGCCATGTCTCTGTGCAGCTCTGAGTCAGCCCAGGCTCCGGCAACCTCTGTTTAACAGCCTGACGTTTCTCAGTCGAGCTTCTTAATTAAGTTGCAATAAGAGTTGGCCCTTAGGAAACCCTTCAACATTGGAATCCTTGAGTATATTTATTAATTAATATTTAACTCTCTTGCATCAAAAATGAAATGTGCTTAATTATTTTATTTATTATTTTTAAATTAATGGTGGTTCCGAGGAAGGCTTGGAAAGGGATTCCTCAGTGTGCCTGGAATTGAGTGTTCTCTCAATGCCATTGCATATGATATGATGCTAAGAAAATGAATGCAAAGTCAGTCAAGAGCATCTTTAGGAAACTGTTTTACTATGATATGATTTATCTGGGACATGCGCTGCACGGAGGAAGGGTGATGCTCTACAAACAGCCTCAACCTTGTACCTGAGGCCTCAAACCTCCTTTCACCCCCAGCCCCATATCAGTCAGGAAAGAGTGTGCTATGCTACAATAACAAATAACCCCCAAATCACACCAAGATTTATTTTTCTGTCTCATGTAAAATCAATGGCCACTCCACCCGACCCTTGAGAGCAGCATCTCCATGTGGACTCATCCAGGGGGCTTCCATCTGCATGGGGTCAACCTCGTAGTGCAGCTTCCACCATCACAGTGCAGGCTAGAGAGCCCTGTGGCTCCCGTGCCTGCCACGAAATGCTTCAGTGAAGTGACACACGACACCTCTGCCACCCACATTAAATGCCTAGAGTGTGTTCCCCCCCCCCCGCCCCACTGCTAACCTCAAGGGGAGGGAGTCCCATCTCACTGTGTTTCCCAAAGGATGCGAGAAGCAGATATGCAGAAACACTCAAAGTTTCTGTCATCCCTCTTTCCAAAAAAGATTTCTGCCCAGAAGACCCACCTGTAAACAAAATTCTGGAGCCACAAAGGCCTTTCACAATACAGAACAAATATTTTCCAAAAGAAATAAGCCATTACTATTATTTTTTTCCTTTTTCTTTTTCATAGGATGGGTCCCACATCCTCTTACCTAGAACAGTGCTGGGCACTTAATAGCATCATACATACTTACTGCATGAATTCATGAACACATGACTGGCTGAGTGAGTGAATGAGAGCCACGTGATGCCTCCCACTGAGAGCCACGTGATGCCTCCCACTGTATCAGTGCTCCTCTTGGAATACGGACAGTGTTTCTCAGAGCGCAGCCCTGGGGAGACGGGAGACCCAGGTCCCTGACCCTGCTGACAGCTCTGTGAGCTGGAACAAGATGCTAAGCCCCACAGATACTGCGTCTGAAGGAACATACGTGCTGTGCGGACACAGGGCCTGGAGCTGCTGCAGCCGCTGGCCACTTTCATGAGAGAAACCGCACAGGGCAGTATGGGGATGGGCTCTGGGGAGGGCAGAACAGGGCAGAGAGGGGCACCAAGAAATTACCTGGAGTTAGGAACCTAGGAAAAGGTTGAATATCGTATTAGGAAAGTGGAAGGAAGGAAGGGTTTGACTTGATAACTATTGGGGCAGTCTGAATAACACTAAAAAATTATGTATGAATATGAGAATCCAGGAAACCAGCTGGAAAACGTAACGTGGCTTTGCTGATAATGGTCATGCCATCTACATAAGCTCACATGGGTGGAATAATATTCAAAACATACCCTGCACAGTAAAATATGAATCAACTCTATTAACAGAGGGACCTGGAGATAGAAGGGTGTAAGACCGAGACTGTTGAGGTTCCCATGGGGCGTGCATCTTCCTGGGTGTGAAGTCAAAGAAAACTGTGCTGGGATGGAGAAAAAAAAGTCACAGTCCCTGGATTTAGATATGCCCACAGACAGCTCATGCTGGCCTTCCCTGGCATGAGCCAGTGCATTCCTTTCCTCTGTGTAAACCACAAAGACATGGGTTTTCTGTCACTTAAAACAAATGTCTGAAAAGCTAGAATGTGCCTCTTTGAAGACTGGTGTTCCTTTTCTTTATAATGAGCTCTGCACTCTGCAAAGATACTTGGCAGATATTTTGACCTAACTAGAATAAATTCTGTTGAGCTCTCAAAAGTTGCATCCCAATTCAGTCCCCCCGCACCCCCGCAGAAATCCAATGTTAATTTACTCTTGAAGAACACATCTCTTGAAGAGCCTTCCCAGCCTCTGATACAAATTTCCCTCTTGGTACTTGGTCTCTGAGCCATCAACACCGTGTACGACTTCATGCTCATCCAGCCTACCCAGCAATCTCCACGGGGTCAGCCATCATGAGGTCGATTTTGATGACAAAATTAACTATTGAAACCCTAAGATTTGTTTACTTTGAATGTGTTAAGGTGGTAGTTATCAAATCAAAACTGAATTACCCCTTAAATTATCTTGAAAACAAAATCAATAGTTTATTTAAACACAATTGAGAAAAGAAAAACTAGGGGGAAAAAAACACCCCCAGGAATCTTTCAGATGTTTTCTTGGAAGGCAAAAATGTACATAAGCTAAGGGTAAATGAAGTATGTGGCAGCGTGGAGAAATAAATCAGCTCCCAGCTAATGAGTGTTCATGTCTTGGCTCCTTCTTAAAATAGCCCAACAGGCCTTTGCAAAATCTGAACTTCTTTCTAACCAAGTGATTAGAATAAAAGTGCTGTTGACCCAATAGTTAGGCAGTGTGGATATTGATACTGTGCTTTAACTCAACATCTGAGATTAATACATTGAGTTTATCAGATGTGTCCAAGTGGACCTCAAGAGTAAAGTTTGAGCTGATTCAGATACCACCATCTAAGCTGCTTTTATTTCATTTCATAAATCTTTACATTTGGCATTTCTTGGGTTTTCCACCTGATGTCATAGCTCTTCTGCCATTAGTGGGAGTGCCTTTGTCACTTGCCTGTGGGATCTCACACACAGTGTGATTCCCAGCTGCACAGACTCCAAGAAGCCTGCTCTGCTGTTCCTTCCAGAGAGTCTGTGAATGCCCCAGTACCCTTTACTAAATTTCTTTTCTAATTAAATAGCTAGAATGGATTTCACTGCTAGCAACCGAGAATCCTGGCAGATGTGCTGGTTAAGACCTTTCACTTCACATGCTTATCTTTTCCATGTCTGAACAGCTGGTGGCCACGGTGACGTCACCATCCAAGTGTCTGAGGCAGAGAGGCCATGCCTGGTCACTTCCCCGTGACGGTTGACAGACTAACTGAGCAGGCACCCTTGGTGGCTAAGAATGGGTGCTAGAATCCTTGCATCTGTATCTATAATTTGTGTATGTCAGACCATTGCCTAAAAATGGTGTCCAAGAAATATAGACCAGTAATGTTATTATTATGATTAGCATTGCTTTTAAGGTTGACCTTAACTGAATGTCAATAAGTCGACGTGGATTATGAATGAGAGAATGCCAGGGTCTGAAGCCGATTGATCTTTCTAAGGTTGGAAACATTTCTTCACATACTCAGATGGGTTCAGCTCTCCTTCAAATCCTGGGGTAATCCTCTAGGACCTCTATTGTGATCACCTCAGCCTGCAGCAATCTTTGTGTCCTCTGACAGCATGTTATTACCTTGTCACTGGGCACCGCATGCAGCTGCCCTGTGACATCATGTATGGATTTTACCTTATTTCATTCCTTATTTACCCAGCATATGATGGGCAAACAAGGCCCTCCAAAATATCTGACTCCTGCTTAATTTTGCAGACTCATCCCCAGTCTTTTCTCCTTCTTTATAAACCATGTCCATATTCTCACATTTTAAAACTATAATCTATTTTAATGTTTTATCATAGGTTTAAATATACATTTGGATATAAATATTTAAATTACATATTATGTTACTATATAAGTATATATTACATACTCTTATAATACAACAAATATTTATTTTATATAAAAATAAATATAAATCAAACCAATATATAAATAGATAAAATTTTGGACATGTTGTAATATTGATATTTTAAAAGAAAACTACTAAAACGTTCAAAGTATGTCCAGTTGAATCTTAATATCCTTGTGGTTTCATACCCAACATTATGGATTAAAAAAAAAACACATATAGGCTTTATCTTAATTGTTAGGAATTCTGCATTGTCCTTTTTTCTTCATGAACTTACTTCCCTGGCAGAAATTTGGTCTTAATGAATCATATTTCTACTCTTGGAAGTCTTTCATTAATCCTTTTACCCTGTATCACTGATGGGAACAAAAATATGCTCATAAATTGCAATTTAAAATTAAAGAATTTTCATGGACTCCAAGTCTTTGAATCTTAAAACAAGTTATTTTTAATTCAATTACCATATGGTTGTTAGTAAAACACAATTGATGAAAACAACATAAATATGCCATAGCTCGTGGTAAAAGGTGACTAATCCTAAAAAATAAAATATTCCGTGATTTTAATACTGTCTCTTAATATGTTAAGTGGCACTATCTTTTCAAATAATGTATTCATGAATGAATATTGTTATTTTAAAGAGACAAGTTTCAGCATCGGTTCTATTCACACCATTTTGTCTTTCTTGGTATCAGCGCTGAGAACCCGTTCATGTAAGCAAACAACAGGACCAGAGGGGCTTCTGTCCTGTGCTGCTGAGCCGGTCAGGATCCTTTCGGATTGCATGCCGGAAGTCACAGGGTGGTTTTTGATTATCTACGAGTTGATATTGGCACTAGGCTCTTTTTCAGTTTCAATGACAGTGAAGAATTGAAAACAATGTGATTGTAAAAGAATGTGACTCCTAGTTACATATCAGATGGTACCCAGTTATCAGACATTCATGTGCTCAACACTGAGGCGAGTATTTCAAACGAGACCTTACTTGGTGCCCTGAAGGACTTTCCACAGCAGGGGAAGGAAGGTGCCTTTGCGAGATTTGGGATGGGTGATATCTTTTCAGTGGGGATTCCTTCCACTCTCCACCCTTCTTCAAACCCATCTCCTGTGGCTCAGCTTGGATTTGGCCCATGGGGAGCTCTGGCAGTGGAAAGAAGCGAGGAAAGGGGGGTAAAGTTGGGCATTTGTTCCCAGGCCCTCTCTGTGGGGTGACCCAGGGTGGCTGCATCTCCAGGGGGTCACGGCTCCTTCATATTTTACACAGCCTCCCCTTCTCCAGGTTCTAGAAACCTCTCTCTCCCCTCACCCTCCCCAGGGCCCCACCAGCCCACAGGGGCTGTGCTATCCTTTGTATTTTTTTTACTCCACCCACAGCCTTATAAATATTTCCTCTATTAAACTCTCCTCCAGTTACCCAATTTGAGCACTGTGTTTTATCCTGATATGCTGACTGATAAAACTATTTTTTACATAGTGGAAGCAGGACAGTTGTGAAGGAGGAAGTGGCCAAAGGGCACATGTCAGTGGAGGGTCTGAAAACTGATTCCCTTACAACTGTCCGTGCCTATGAATCCTTAGAAAATCTTCATGTCCTTGTAGGTCTGTGTACTCCACTTTGATGACAGCTTGTCTAGTACCTGACTGTTCATCTCTGTTCCCACCACTGTATAATGGTGAGGACATGGTTGAGAACCAAGCAGGCCTTAAAGAAAGCTCACAGGGGCTTTTTCACAAATGCCAAATGATAGAGGAGAATCCTGTACACCCACGGTGTGTGTCCAGCACCTTCCATCCTTTTCTGCTGTCTAGCCATACCCACCACTGGCCTTACTTGCAGGGAAGCAAATGTTCTTCCTTGAACTGATATATGTTCTGGGGGCGGGTTTTATGAAGCCAGTACCCCATAATTGTCTGTTTGAGTCTGGCATCAATCACCCTTGACGGGAGTCTGGCTGGTTTATCCGCCAGGCTCTCTGCAGCACTGATTTAGGAATTCCAGACACCCCGTGGAGAGTTCTTTATTGCAACGGCAGGTAACCGATCTACAATAACATGTAAAGAGATAGGGGTCCCCAGGCAACGACGGCAGCTGCAGTTTAAGTTAAAATTGGAGTTAAAACGCATGCTGGACCCAACTGCTGTGGGGAGCGATGATCTGGCACCTCCCATCCCGGAACTGGCTAGAAGACCCCTGGGGACAATTGCCTATTTTTCTTGGTGCCCCTGGCACTTGATGCTGTCAGCAGATAGCTGTGGGGTGTGGTTTGTATTAGCCGCCATGGTGATTTTTCCCTGCAGTTGGGCAGTTCAGATTCTAGCATGTATGTATGTACATATGTATATGCATGTATAAGGACATGGATTATGTGATAGTTTGTATTATTGGCCTCCCCATTGTGACTGGAGAGCGCTTGCATCCCTTTAATGCGGGTTTGGGCCCATGACTTGTTTTGTCCAGTTGAATGTCAATGGAAGTGATAAGAGCAAAGACATTAAATTTGCTCCTGCAGTTTGTTCGGGGACTGGCCGCAAGAAGAGCTGCCAGGTAGCTACTGCCCCATCTGACTTGACCAGGAAGGACACATGTGGAGCAGACCTGGACACCAGCCTGCACCAAGCCTGGCAGAGCCCAGGCAAGATCAGCTGAACCACGATAGGCCGGTGGCCCTGTGGACCTGTGTGAGAATCAGTGCTTCTGGTGAATCACTGAGGTGGGTTAGCAAAACCTGACAAAGGAATGGGTTTGCAAATTCTGCTCTGCTAAACCCAAGGGTGGTAGTTTTCAAAACATTTCTCCACTTACAATCAGGTTTCATTCATTCAGGCATTTATTTATTTATGCACTTGTTTATTTTACAAATGCTTTGATCACCCTAGGTATTGAGCACTGTTCTAGAGAGACTCATATCTGTGTATATCTGGGTTGTCTTCTGCTCTTCATAAGAGAAATGAAGTTCTGCAGGTGAGCATTCTTACAGTGCTTTGGAAGGCAGGGTATAAATCCAGCCCGCTTCCCAGCACATTTCTCCTGCTCAACAATGAGCTCTCTGGCCTGCTGTTCTCTGAGGCTGGGCTGGGCTGGGCTGGGGTGAGTGGAAAGGAACCCTGCTCCTGCCTGGACAGGCTCAGATGGTCCCCCTGCCTCCCTCCCCTGCCTTAAACCAGAGGTTGCAGGGGAGGAAGGGTGGAGGGAGGTGAGGCTCATCATCTCCCCTGAGGGGAACAGGTGCTCTCACCTCTTGCCTGGGTTAATTGGCTCAGCCACTTTGTGGTTGGTCTTGTTTCTGTTTTCAGAACAAAGAAACTGAGGCTCAGAGAGGGCAATAACTAACCCAATGATTGGCACAGGACAGGAGCTGTAAGTGTTAATTATTATTATGCCAAGTCCTCCATGATGAGAGAAGTAAAAAACCTAATCCATGTGTCCTGCAAATGGGTTTCAGCCCTGGACAAGTTCACTCGCCCCAACTTTATTCCCATGGTGGCAGGTCAATCACTAGAATCCCGTCCACTCAGAGCAAGTCTGCATGCAGCAAGCCGGTCTCTGCCTCTGGGCCTCACTGCCCCTGCAGCTGTCTCAGTCTGTCCTTGGCGCTGCCACCACTCCAGCCTCTGCTCTCCTGCAGCCATGCTGCTGTGTGGCCTAGAGCACTGGGCAGAGCTCTTTATATAGAGTCAATAACAACGTATTGCCCACACGTGTGTTGTGAGCGAGCCAACCAGGGCCAGGTGAGAATCCCAGCCAGAGGAACCTTCACTTTCCCCACACCATGTTTTAAAGGAACTCTTGAACATCTGTATAGATGAGAGTTGCTATAGCAGGCCTGACTGCTGTCCCCTGAAAGGTCTGCTTGTAGGATTGGCCCTTGGCTCTAGTATGGGAACTTGAGTTTCTGGAGGGTTCCCTGACTGACAAGAGAAGCTCCCTGAGCCTACACTGTTTATACAAAACAATATGGTTTATGCTGAGCACCTGCTTTCCTTCTGGGAGTCTGGGGTTTGCTGTAGGCAGAGGCTGCCACATGATCAGCCTCCAGTAAAAATCGGGGCACTGAGTCTCTAAGGAGCTTCCCTCGTGGGCAACATTTCACAGTTGTTACAACGTGTTGCTGGAGGAATTAAGGGAGTCTTGTGACTCCATGAGAGACCCTTGAAGCTCACCCCTGTCACCTCTGGGCTTAAGCCCATGTGCCTTTCCCCCTTGGCTGATTTGCTTGGCGTCTTTTCACTCTAATAAATCACAGCCATGAGTATGACCATGTGCTGAATCCTGGGAGTCCTCCTGGTGAATCCTCAAACCCAAGAGTGGCCTTGGGGACCCCCAACACTGCATCCCTTCCCTTCTCTTGACTCAGCCTTTGCTTTGGGTCCTGCATCACCTACAACACTGTCCCTGGACTTTCAGGACATTCTTACCGATCTACAGGACTCTCATCAGATCTCACCTCAATCAAGAGTTGAAAACTTCACCCTTCTTGAGATTCCGTAGCCTTCACTTTCAGAATCAGCCATCGGGCACTGTGTCTGAGTTTCGAGTTTTGTGACATGTGTCAACTTATCACAACCCTTAGCCTAGAAGCCAAGATAAAATGATAGAAAATGAATGTTTTGACATTGGCTTGCCTTGTCCTCAATGTTCTGTGTTCACTGAAAAATGACTTTTTAAAGATAGAATCTTAATAGATATCAAATTATTACCTAACTTCAAAATATTTTGACAGCTCTTCATAGACACAGCGATAGCAAAATATGTCTCTCAGTTACAGCGCCTACAATTAGAATGAGCCTTGGGACTGTGAATCTTATTTTTAAATGTGATTAGAATTTTATTCCCTATAGTCTGATTGTTTTAGCTTATTAACCCAGTCATCAAAAATTGAACGAAAGCCTACTAAGTGCCATTAACTGTGAATATCGTGGGAATTCAGAATGAAGAAAACCCATTCTCTGTTTTGGAAAGATGTAGGTTTTATGTTCGGTAGTTTTTGTAGTTATTTTTTTATGCCCATCCAATATCTAATCATCCAATATGCCCCTTCTATTCAATACCCTCAGGGTACCATCTCCCAGGCAGCCCAGTTCTCTTAGGGAAACTGCCACCATGTCCACCTCCAGCAGTGGAATCTGAATGTTCCAAGCTAACTAGCATACTCCCACCCTCTTTGGTACATGATTGATTCTGCAAATCCAGGCATAAACCAGTCACCATATAATATTTTCCTAGGCACATGGTGGCCCGATCAGTGCAGAGTTCGTATTTTCCTTGGAATCCTCCTTCTGAATGTTAAAGAATTAGCAATTTGAATCCTGGAACTGCTGGGCCATTTTGGGATGCCAGGTGAAGGAGAAGAAAACAGGCATACCATAGCAAGTAAGAGATAAAACAGATCTTAAGCCTCATGTTTAAACTTCCAGACTTACTGCTTTCGTGAATAACAAATCATTTTAAATTACTAAGTAAGGAAGTGGGGGGGGGGGCGGCAAAAAAAAAAATTACTAAGTAAGGATGAATTAGCATTTTTGATGTTTGCAAAAATTGATCTAAATGATTTATCTCCAAAGCATCTATCTATCCATCTATCCTTTCTTCCATTGTCTCTGATTTTCCTTTGGGGAAATTGCCCCTCCTATATTGCCCAGACACATGTCTTGGATGGGACAGATATTATGCTTGGATACATAGAAAGCTCATATGAGCTTATGCCAAGCAGCAAACTCCATCACTTTGGCTTTGATGATAGCATGTAACCCAATATGGCTAGCAAAAGGATAAGAAATTTAAGACTTACACAGTAGATAATACTATGAGACTCCTTTCTTCCCTCATTTTGTAGGGTATGAAGATCTGTGTTCTAGACTCCTAGGAACAATTCTGCTGCCACCAGATGAGACCCCAGAGCTTCCAGAACATAGTCTCAGGATGAAGCCAACATTCCGAAAGCAGAGGTGAATGAGAGAAAACAAATCATTTAAGATCCCGCATTAGACCTGCCATGTGCCTGCTCCTCTGAACTTCTCTGTTATGGGTTCCAAACCAGACCAAACTAAACGTAATCATTTGTCGATTAAATTAGTTTCAGATGGATTTTCTGATACTTGCTACATACTAGCATTAAGTACTATTTTAAGGGTCTAATCTAGGTCCCATCCTATGCTGAGTCCTGGGGCAGACTCGGGGGTGCATGAAACCAGTCACTTGAGCTGGAGAAGCTCACACCCCAAGTGGTACAGGTGGCAAACATACATGGGACTGTGACACAAGGAAAATTATAATGAGCCTGTTGAATGCATGAATGAATGAATCATCGTTTTAAAAAGCTATGCCAGCCGGTGCTGGTTCCAGGTAAGATGGAGTAAACACTCTACCCTGTTTCTCCCACTGAATGAAGCTATAGAGCCTGGAAAGATTATAGCACTGAGGACTCTAAAGAGGAAGTCATTACAGGTGGGTCAGGGAAGAAAACCAGAATTTGAAGCACCACCAAACACGTGGTGAGTTTGCCATATTTTGACCTCTGGTATCATGTGACCCGATCCCAAAATCCAGACATGGGCAGTAGGCTAAAGACAGAGCTCAGGAGAAACCCATTCTAGTAAAGGGAACTTCTAATGCTCAGAGTGTGGACAGTCCCCTATTTTTTTCATTCTCTTCCTCATTCTCTTGTGCCCAAACTCTTAAGCAACCTTAAATGTGCAAGATGTGAATAAGAATCTGAGTCTCATAACATAATATGCAAAATATCCAGGGTAAAATCTAAAAATTTCTTGTTATATAAAGAACCAGGAAAATCTCAACGCTTGGGCAAAAAGACAATTAACAGATGCCAACAATGAAATACACAGGTATTGAAATTTTCTGACAAAAGACTTTAGAGCAGCTCCCATAAAATTCCACTGACAAATTTTGAACACACATGAAACAAATGGAAAAATAGAATCTTAGCAAAGAATAGGAAAAATCTCTGTGACCTGCTGTTAGGAAAAGATTTCTAGACATGATACCAAAGCATTAATAAAAATTACCAGAAAACATTACTAAAATCGATTTTGTAAAGATAAAAAAAATTGTATTCTGTGAAAGACACTGTTAAGAAAAAACAAGATTAAAAGAAGGCAAGTTTGTTACGGGGTGTGTGGGGGGTGCACTGTTTGCAAATCACATTCCTAGAATATTCAAAAATTTCCCAAAATTCAACATTCAACAGTAAGAAAACAAACAAGGCAATGAAAGAATTGGCAAAGACCTGAACAGAATCTTTGGGAAAAAGGGTATGCAGATGGCGAATCTGCACATGATAGAATTTTCTCTGTCATTAGCCCTTAGGGAAATGCAGAGCGAAGCCCAGTGCATTGCCAGCACAGCTATTGGAACAGTGGTACTAAAAACCTGACTGTCCCAGCGCAATTGAGCCTGTGGAGCAACTGGAACCATACACTGCTTTTAGGAATGCAGAACGGTACAGTCACTCTGGAAAACAGCTTTTCAGTTTCTTATAAAATTAAACCTACACTTACCAGATGACCCAGCAATCACATTCCTGGGCTTTTGCCCTTGAGGAAGGAAAAATGATGTTCACGCAAAAACCTGTCCGCAAACGTTTGTGGCAGCTCTCTCTGTAATTGCTAAAACATGGTAACAATTCCAACGACCCGCAGCAGTGGGTGGATGGTTCAATAGCCTGTGGTACGTCCCCAACACGGGGGACCACCTAACAATGAAAGGAGTGAGCTGGTGACAGCTGTGGCCACTTCTTTGAATCTGGAAGGCATTAAGCTGTAGGGAAGAGAACAGTCTCAAAGATTACATACTTCCCACTGACATGAATCCTGAGGAAGAAAAAATAAAGCATAGTTCTAGAGAACACGAAGGGGCGGCCAGGGGTTATATGTTGAGGGGAGTGTGTGTGACGAAGGGAATAGCAAGAGGTTGGACTTTGTGTGTGTGTGTGTGTGTGTGTTGGGGGGGATGCTGGAATTGTCCTGTATCCTGATTACGGTGGGGATTACATAACACATATACATGCATTAAAATTCATAGAAATGCATGCCACAAAAGGTCAATTTCACAATATAGTATTTTTTTAAATGACATTTAAAGTCACACTCACAAAACTGCTGTCTCTGAATGCTTTTATTAGATTTTCCAAAACTAAAAATAACAAAGATTCTCCTACAGGCCCTGCTCTCATCTGAGGATCACCTGACTTTTCAGTCAAATCCTTGCAGGAGGAGGTGCCAGGAGCCTCCCTTCAAAGGTGGCATCAAACACCATGCCTGCCCATAAAAATACAGCACAGGCAAAATCCTAGCCTGAGTGCCCGGTTTTTCTCTCTTTCTCCTCCCAGCTTCGACAGGCATACGGAAATAATGTTAGAAATGTAAACTTTGAGCATGAATGGGAATTTTATGTCCAGAGATGTCTATAATTTTTTCTCTTGGCTTAAAACCCTCCCACGTAAATTATTTGGGGGTGTTGATAAGAGGAGAAATCTTAGAGGGTTTTCACAAAGGTCTGTATTCAGAAAACCTGCTCGTCTCATGGCTGCACTTTTTATAGGGAGGTGGCAAGGGCTGTATGTTGTATGGCATTATGAATTTGTTGTGTTTTCTTTTCCTTTTGATATAGCCACAAAGCACTCTAGATATCAGGCAACCACAAGTTCAACGTGGGAAGGAAGCTAGGCTTTTCCAGAGATAATTGCCTTTTGAAGCATGCAGAAGTATTCAACTTATTCCTGGAGCCCTGCCAAAGGCGACACAGACAGACAGGAGTCTTTGCATTTTCTAAGCCAGCAATTGGGAAATACCAGTAGTAAGATAGGGGACACCTGTTGTTTATGTTTAGCTTTATGTTTCTGTAGCCAGGAACTCCATTTAAATGGCTGATGAGTGAGCATGGGCATTTACATGGTGGGGAGAGGAGTGTTTAAGAAACTATAATTCTAAGATTTTATACAAGAACTACGGTTTTTGCTTTCCTACATCCCCCATGCCCACCCCCTCCCCCCAATTTTAATAGCAGATATATATTAGTTAATA
Source organism: Manis javanica (assembly GCF_040802235.1). NCBI lineage: Eukaryota > Metazoa > Chordata > Mammalia > Pholidota > Manidae > Manis > Manis javanica. The sequence continues at coordinate 11,644,340 of NC_133160.1, read as the reverse complement.
AGCTTTTGGTTGGAAGTTGCAGGGATCCAAATCAAAATGAACTAGAAGACAAGGGGAGATGGGTCAGGATGAGTGACTTTTTTAACTGAAAAGTCTAAGAGAGGACTGCAGATATGGTTGGATCTAGGGGTTTTTACTGGTTTATGGGTTAGTTACAAGCAAGAGAAATGAATGTCACCTGTTGAAGTGTGAAAGGGCCAGTGGACGCTATCATGTGGTCACACAATCTCTGGGAAGGGAAAAGAATCAAGTCTGGTGGCTCTGAAACCAGGAGCGACATCCAAAATTGCTGTACAGAGCTGCATCAGAGCTAACACCACTGTGCCCCCTCCTGGGGACACGGCAGTTGAGCCCAGGGACCAGCACTAGATCCCCTACACTGATGCCATCAGAGCCCTATGTGTCCTGTGTCCCCTCACCAACAAGGATCTGTGTGGAGCCTTCCTGGACCTTGGCTGCAAGGGAATCTGGGGAAACATGTTTCCAACTTCTCATCTGGGGGGCATGAGCCCATAAAATAAGAAGTTATCTAAATATAGGAGGTACTTGAGGACAAACAATAATGAAAACAACATCAGCGACCAGAGCTAACATGTTTCAGTAGTTCGTGGTGTGCCTGGCAGTCTTCTAAATACTTCACCTGTACCAATTAATGTAATCCTCATAGCATCCCTTCAGAGACAGGTATTTTCTCAGATGAAGAATTTCAGAGAATGAGATCTAAGTAACTTGCCCAGATCAGGGATGATCACCCATCCTGGCTTACCTGGGACAGCCCCCAAATAGTGATATGAGCACCCCCATTTACTCTCAAAGGGTCTGATTTGGTCACATCTACAGTTCCTGCCCAAGGTCACACAGCTGGGAAGAGGACAAGCTTAGATGACAAAGAGCTGCTGAGGGGGTGGGCTGACGTCACCAGACTCTGGCTCCCTCTTCCTCCGTCTCTCGGCTCTGCCTTCCTCTGCTCGGGCTCACGCCATGGCATCCGGGGTTGGGCCCTCCTACTTCTGGGGCCGATGGAAGACACCATCCCGATCTCTCACCCCCATCCCCACCATGTTTCTCAACAGAAGTCACAGTGTAACTCATGGCCCAGGGTGGGTTTAGAGCTCCTTTCTGGAACCTGGGGTGATACCCCAGGCAACTCAAGAGTAAGAGTAGGGGGTGTCATCAAACGTAAACAGTGGGTGCTGGGAGCCAGAGAAGCAGAATGCATGCTGTGTGGGAACGAACAGCAAATGTCCCATGTGACTTGCGGAACCAGCCATCTACCATGACTATCACATATGGAAACCTGGATGGCAAAACTGGATTCTCCGCACACTTCTGCAACACGGCACTTACCGGCATTTGGGCGGACTGGTTACATCATGATGCGATCTGATGTTGCCGTTGGACCTGGTCCAGGGAGAGATGCAGAGATGGAGGGAAGGAAAGGCCCTACCTACATGGCTTACAATCAGCAAATTTATTCCATAAAGGACTAGATAGTGAATATTTAAGATTTTGCAGGCCCAGTGTGGTCTTTGTCACATATTCTTGTGTGCATGTGTGTGTGTAATGTAAAACCCATTGTTTGCTCAGGGCCTGGACAAAAATGGGCTGTGTGGGCTGGACACAGGTATGTGAATGGAGAGTGCAGACAGCCTATGTCGCTGAACTGGCCCCACGTGTGTGTCAGCAGACACGCGGAGGGGAGACATTGGGATGGTTCCCAGGGGTGACTCTTGACAGTGAGCTTGAGGGCTGCTGGGGTGGACCCCATTATTTCAGCCACCTGGAATCCATTCGTCTTATTCCTGCTGGTAGTACTGGATGTTTCCCTGGAGAACCCCTGCTCAGCACAGCCCTCAGCCCACCAAGGCCTCCCATTCACAGTCACAGTAAAGATTGAGGGTTGAGCTTATGGCCCCAAAGGTCTGTGAGACTTGCTGCTACCAGAGCATCCTTTGGGTGCAGATTAGAACTTCTCACCCTTGCTTTCTGCCCTCCACTGGCTGCTCATTCACAGGTAGAGAAAAATTCCTGTGACCGGCCTGGGGTTCCTCCCTGCTTCTCCAGTCCCTTGCCACCCTCCCCCTTGACTGCTTGTCTCCAGCCACTCCACCTGCTGTTCTCCTACCCACACACCTGCGTGGTCCCTCTGCAGCGCCTCTGCTCTCAGTGGTCCTTTGCCTGAAACGCTCTTCCTTCCAGTACTCACAGAGCTTGCCTCACACAGACCCTTCCTAAAAATTGACCTCCTCAAGCAGCCTTTCCTGGACGCTCTAAAACAGCCACCCCCGTCTTTCCATCTCCTTGCCTTGTGCTCTTTTTCTCCATTACGTTTGTCACGACCTGACATCTTTCATACATTTATTTGTTAATACATTTCTTTTCAGTTGACCCCCTGGACCATAAGCTTCAGGAGGCCAGAGGCTTTCATCTGTTTTGTCTCAGGTTTCCTCAGCATCTAGAAAAAGTTCTGAAACAAAATAATGTTCCATAAATATTTGCTAAATGAATAGATTAATGCTGGCACAAAGATGCTCACTCTTTCCCAGAAGTCTTGAATCTGAGAAGGGAAGGGTTTGCTAGAGCTACAGAGGGAAAAATCTATCTAACAGCTAAGAGACAGAGAAACCAGTTCCTGATGGTAACCTTTGAGTAACTTGATCAACCTGTACCTGAAGCAGTCACTACTGTTTTCAGTTACTAAAGCCAACACAGTCTCTGTCATCCAATAAATGGCAATTATTACAATGGTGTCTGCATTGCCCCACTTCAAACTGTCACTTGAATTTGGAGAGTTGCTAAAACTCTGCTACCCCCAGAATTGAGGGTCAGAAATAGAACAGCTCCACAGAGGGTGTGGTTTACCCAGGGTTTGTGCCCCAGTCAGCTCTGTCAAGCAGCAGTAGTGGCCACAAAAAAACACTGATATTTATGTGATATATTATCCTGTCCAGCTTCATGGAAAAACCCAGTGATGCTCATGCTGCCATCCTCCCCAGCCCTGGGAGTTTACAAAATGCTTTTGTGTCCACTCTTACGGAACACACCGAGGAAAGAGTTTAAGTGATGGTGGATTACACCGTGGTGAGGTTACTGTCTTTCCTCTTTCCATACCTCTGATAAGCCAAAGAGAGAGGCTTCTTTGGCTGCTAAGGAGTCTTGTCATCATTCCAGGGCTTTCTTATCTCCCAAGCTAATTAGGAAGGGTGTTGAGACAGGATTCCAAGTCATGTACTGCATAGCCAATGGCTCTTTTACACTTTTGTGCACATTTGGTTATCTGATTAGTTAAAGTCTAAGAATAGTGTCTTTGTTGATGAAATAAAATGAAATGCAGAAGATTTTATGGGAGGAAGGCAGGAAACTCCCACACCTGGGGTGGGAAGCCTAGGTGGAGTACAAAACGCCTGCACCCCAGGAAACTGGGGACTGGGGGAGTAAGTCTGTTAGACTCTAGGAGTTCTGCAAGTGGCCATCAAGAGAAGAGTGGTGGGGAAAGGCCACAGTCACTCCCCCACCTCCCACAGTCGCACAGTTGCTTTTGCAGAGGGATGTCCACAGCCTTCTAGATACTCCTGTTCCAGTGGAAAGGTACACTGGGGGGACTCACGCCTGACCCACCTGCCATCTGAATGCATACCTCCAAGACTTCCATGCTGGCAGAGTCCTGGGCCCGATCATCAACCATCAGAAGCTGGCAAGGGATCCCGTGCTGGAGCCTGTGGGCCCAGAGCTCACAGAGCCTCCTGTGTATGGGCCCCTGGGCACTGGGACACATAGGCCTGTGCAGACCATGGTGGGGGACGGGAGAGGGCTGGCGGCCACACAGGTTTCCCCTCTGTCTTGAATTTTCTCCATCTGGGAGCAGCAGACAACACAGAATGCACCCCTCCAGAGAGCTGGGAAAACTGGCAGCCTCTGAGGCCTGTCCCCTCACTGGACACATAGAAATGAGCCCCAAGGAGAAGCCTAGAGAAGAAGGTGGGCATTTATCAGGGCCCTGTTCACATCTTTCTAAGGACATAAAATGACTTGTTTAACTACTGCTGGGAGACTGTCCCAATCCATTGGAAGAAGCTTCCAGAAGCTGTTTTTGCTGGCTGTCCATGAGTCAAGGTCAATGTTTTGATTGCTCACATTCCTTTCTGTTTCTACCTTCCAAGGCATCAGCAAATCCCAAGGCTCTACCTTACAGCTCTCCACAAGGGGCTCTGCATTGTCTGCTTCTTTGCATCACCATCAATTCCATGCTGGGCCAAACCACCACCATCTTTAACCTGGGCCATCAAACTTGTCTCTTCCATTCTGCACTCTCCAACCCATCCTCTATATAATGGCAAGAGTGAGAATTTAAAAAGATCTATCAGACCAAGTCATTCACCTGCTGATGCCCTCCTGGGGGGTTACCGCATCTAAAGTAAAACCCCACCAACTTCCCTGGCTTCAACTCTCTGTGTTCCTGTTCCCCATAACATGTTTACTACACTCCAGACAACTGGCAGGCTTTCTGATCCTTGGGCACACCAGGCTCATTCCTGCCTGACCTTTGCACATACGATCCTCACTGCCTGGATAGATCTCTTCCCAGATTTTAAAGGGTTTCTTCTTTGTCATTTCCTTCCTAAGCATTATTTTCTTTACTCTCTCCACATTATTTTCTTCACTGGACAGTAGAACTTCAAAAACTTCTCTGCCAACATTAAAACTCCTCTCCAGCCGCCACCTTACTTTCTTGCCCAAGGGCTGTGTCTACTCTGGCTTTGAAGGCCCCTATTGGTCTGGCCTGGTGGAGACAAACCAGGACAAGGAACCTGCCAGAACATACAGGTTCAAGTCCCAGCTCTGCTGCTTGGTTTGTGAGCATGCCTCATTTTCCTAATCTGCAAGTCTATGAAAGAGGAATTTTCCCTCCCAGGGTTTCCGGGAAGAGACAGGAGCTAACAGAAGTGAAGATTTTATAAGCTGGAAGTCCTTTGCAGATAGTTAATAACACCTACTGCATACCAGAAAGGCCTAGACTAGGAATCCAAGGTATAGTATGTGTGCCTACCCTGGAGTAGTGAGGCGGGGTTGAGGCAGTGGGGGTGCAGCAGTTCAGCACACCAAGGCAGGCCAGAGATCGCCTGGGTGCCTATCCTGCATCTGTGACAAAATCTGTCCCTCAACAGTATTGTGACTTTGGGAAAATGAGTTCATTTCTCTGGGTCAATTTCATGCTTTAGAAAAGGGGTTTAATAACACCTTCTAGAGTAGCCATGAGGATTAAACAAGTTAATCTAAATAAAGCCCTTAAATATAGCAGGGATTAAATAGTCATTAGTTATTACATTGATCAGCATTATTCTCCACTTTTTTTCCCTGTCTTTTAATGTCCAGCTCAAATTCCACCCATGCTCTAGACTCATGCCAACCCCCATCACCACCCCCGCCCACTCATGAGTCCAACACCTGGGGCTTAAAAGTCAACTTTTCCCCAGTGTTTGAGTCTGAAATGGTAGTTTCTGCTTTCTCACCCGTCTTCCTTGTAAATATTTGAGTTGTCTGTCCCAGTCTCACCATATTTCCTGGATCACAGGGGATGCCAATAAATATATCAGAGAAAGGATTTTATTGAGAAATGGTGGCTTTCTTCATGGAGGTGCCATGGGAGCTTGGAGTTTACCCGCTCTGCAGCAGGATTAACAGGTAAGTGGTAAGTGGTGAGTGCTTTCAGAATGTTTTTCTCATATGTTGAGAGATAAACTGAAGGAGGGATGGAAATGCCCTACCAGGACCCCACCAGCCTGGAGACTCACCGGCTACTGAAATGCTCACAAAGAAGGGCAAAGGCCGGGCAGACAGATAAAGCCAGGTGGGGAGGAGCTGGCAGAGGGGATGGAGGGAGCAGGAGAGGGGACAGTGCGGAGGTCAGGGAGCAAGCGGGGAGGGGCTGGCGGCCGCACCCCCTCTGCTGGAGGTCTTAGATATTATTTCATTTCATTCCCACAACAAGCCCTCAGAGGCAAGAATCACGTTGTAACTAGATTAAAATTGGCAGCTCCGTGGAGGCGAGAAGCTTTTGTTTTATTTTGCTTGCTTACTTTGCTTTGTCTTCACCATCGTTGTACCCACAGCCCATACACCACTGGCGGGGAGGAGAGCCCGAGAATATCTACTGAACGGGAGACTAAACCACAGAACCAATGAATACAGAAAGCTCTAAGGCTGGGATAGACCTATCTCCAAAGGAGTTATGCAAATGGCCCATAAGTACATGAAATGATGCTCAACATCACTAATTACCAGGGAAATGCAAATCAAAATCACATCAAGCTACCACTTCACACTATCATCAAAAGAACAGAAAATAACAAGTGCTGGTGAGGATGTGGAGGAATTGGAACTTTTGTGCGCTGTTGGTAGGAATGTAAAACATACAGCTGCTATGGAAAACAGTATGGAGGTTCCTCAAAAAACTAAAAACAGAATTAGCACATAATCCAACAATTCCACTTCTGGGTATATACTCCAAAGGAATTGAAGGCAGGGACATGAACAGATGTTTGTACACCCATGTTCATAGCAGCATTATTCACAATAGCCAAAAGGTTGAAGCAACCCAAGTGACCATCAACAGATGACTGGATAAACAAAATGTGGCCTAGTCATACATTCTTTTGAAAGACTATACAATATATACAAGGACACTAAGGGGGTGACACTCTTCTTTCTCTGGCCAAGAGGCTAGGGTTTGGAGAGCTGCCTAGCATTGGCTGCTGAGAGCTTCTCAAGGTCTGTGCAAGTGGTGTGACCTGGTGGGACCAAGTGTGGGAATGCCTGGCACTGGCGATAGAGAAGAAGGACCAGAGGGTCAAGGCTGGGTCACACAGGGCCTTGCCAGCTTGGGGGACAGTGGGGAGATCGGCTATACTCTAACCCTGTCAATAGGAGAAACTCAGATACATCCCCAAGTGGGGTTTGAGGTGAGAATGAGAAGAATAGGGGGCAGAGAAAAGGCTCAGAGGAGCAGCTTGAACCTTCCCCACCACTCCTAAGTGGAGGCAGACCCCTGATGACCCCTCCCGGCCCATTTTCTCCTCTCCTCTCCTAAGTGTATTGATTTCAGCAAGGCCCAAGAGAAGGAGGGTGGTTAGAGACCCTGCTTATTCTCTATTATCCATTCTCTCTCACATTAACTGAACCCCCGATTCCTAGCTGGCCTTGGGCCTGTGCGGAAGAGAGACTACATTTCCCAGCCTCCTTGGTGTGGGTGTGGCCACGTGACCAGGCTCTGGCCGGTGGGAGCCAGTGGAAGCGGTGAGGCATGCTTCCTGGTGGAGCCCTCGCAGGGAGGAATGAGAGCCCTGCCCCTCATCATGGCCCCGCGGCAGGAGTCCCTGCGTGGCAGTGAGCCATCTCGGGCCGTGGGGATGAGGGGGATGCCCTGGGGATGAGGGGGATGCCCTAGGGATGCGGGAGCCTGGCGCCTGACCACCGCGGCGTGGAGCTGCCCTGCCGCACCCGCGAGAAACTCCCACGGTGTTCACGCCACTGCTGTTTTGCGTCTCTGGCAAAGGCCAAACTTGCTGATTATACCAGTTAATTTGGGTGGTCAGAGAAAGAATCCAGAGAATTCTCCTCAAAAACAACCATGCCCTTCAGGAGAATCAAGTGAAGGCAAGAAGAGAGACCCTGGGAACACCGGACAGGAAAACATCGAGTCTAAACTCTGCCGATGGTAAAGTTTGCCTACTCTGGGCCAGGGGCTGCTCCGGGCTTGGGGCTCAGGCAGTGAAAGTGCCCACCGAAGCCCGTCACCTCATGGCAGGACAGTTCCGGCGTGGGGAGACAGATGACACAGAAATAAAGATGGTGTTACCTGAGAGCGCTAAGTCCCCAGAGAAAATGAAACAAGTGCTCTGGTGGGAGAGGCTGTTTGAGTGGTCAGAGGAGGTGACAGTGGAGCTAGAACCTGCACCCTGAGAAGGAGCTGCATGGAGAGGTCATGAGGAAAGGCATTCCAGGTGAGGGAACAGCAGGGCAAGATCCCAGAGGCAAAACTTAGTAAGAAAAGGCCGAAAATAATAAGGGTTAACAGTGTTAGGCTTTCCTTGAGGTGTGCATGTATATCAGCTCATCTCACTGTCACCCAGAGGTGGGGTTGGTTATCTCCATCCCTTTTTTTAAAAGTGTGAAATTGAGACACCATATGCTAAATAAACTTGTGCTGGGGTCCCACCGCTAGTGAACGGTGGGGCCAGACTCTCAGCGCTTTCCTCTTTCCCTCCCCTTCTCCACTCCCACTTTACTGCCAAGCCCTAAATCTTGCAGGTGGTTGAAAACGTGGTCAGAGCTAGCGAGGACAGGGCCTTCCTGTGTCTCTGCCCCTTCCCTGATCACCCGGCTGGCTTACTGCGGAGTCATGATAAAACATCACTGAGTGAACACAGGGAATGTTGCTCATTCTCTTCAGAACATCCTTACTTTAAAAGGAAGGCTGGGGATACAGAATTAACTTTTCTTTTTCTCCTTCTTTCTGTAGTGGAAGTGACCTTCTTGAAGTTCTAGCTCCAGCAGACTGGGCGTTCTGTGATCAACAGTCACCAAGAGCCTGAGGTGGGTCAGCCCTTATGCCAAGACTGTGGAATTAAAAGGTGCACAAACCACAGACCTCAGCCCCCTCAAGCATCTCAGTGTCCATCCCTGCCAAGCCTCTGTGGCTATTATTTTCTTGAAAAGCAGTACCTGAGCAGAAGAGCAAAAAAGGAATGCTGGCTAACGAGTGCATTCCTGTTGCAAAGGGTGCAAAGAAGACTGAAGTACTGTGAGTAGAACTGCTAAAGCCCCCCTTGCCCCTTCCCCCGACATCCATCCCTGATGGTGTGCATCCCTTCCTACCTCATTGTTTTTGCACAGGCAGGATTGTAACGCTCCCAAATGTTGCCCATTCCTGTGGGTCCATTTGGGGCCCCTGATAGTTTTAGCTCCTCATTTTCAAGTCCTGCTGATTCTACCTCCTGAGTGTTTCCTAGGATGACCTCCTTCTCTGTGTCTTGGACACCACTGCCTGCATCAGGTTGTCCCTTGTTTGTTTCTCACTGGTCTCCTTGGTCTCCAGTCTTGTACTTGGAAAATCCCCACTTCAGGCTCCTGTTGGAGAAATTTAACTACAGTGCAAATTGGACCATGGAAGGAAGGGCCATGTGAGTTTTGGGGGCTGCCCAACACCTTCTGAACACCCAGCCCGTGTTTGGAGACTTTTCCACAATGCAGTTCCCACCTCCCCAGGTGACGGTCTCCCAGCATCCCTTGCTGCTAGAGGAAGCCACGTGACTTTGGCTTCTCCAATCAGATCCTCTCTTTTGAGACCATGATTGCAAAGGGCGTATGCTGGGATGAATAGAATTAAGGTTCTGGTAAGCAGGGCCATGGAGGCATCTGGTCCTTCTGGGGGAGCGGGCTGCACTCTCTGGGGTCCAGTGCCCTGTGGGCAGGTGCAGCTCCTGGCTTGTATTCCCCAGTCCTGGCTTTCTGTTTCCTTGGAAGATTCTTCATGCTGCCTGCTATCCTTTAATGAAGTTCAGGTTTGCTTGGTCAGAGTGGAGTTTGTTGTTTTCAATTAAGAAGCCTGATTGGTACAAACCACATCACTCTCCTGTCTACAGTTTTCACTGGTTTCCCCGCCTACCCAGCCTCACTCTCCCCTGCAGCCTCATGCCTGGTGCCTACCAAGGATGGACTCCTCACTTCTCGTTCCCTTACATCACACTGTGCCCTGGAACTTATGTCTTACTTCAAGCTCTGACGTTCCCATTTCACAGACAAGAAAGCTGAGTCTTAGTGACATGGCTACACATTTACCACAGAGCCACAGCCAGAACTCAGATCTCCAGTGACCCTGCTTTGGAGAAACTGTCGACATCTCTCAACCATGTTCAGATTGAACTCAACCCCTTCTTCAATCCTCTTTCCCTCCAGTCCCCTTCACCCACAGCCTGCCCCCACTGTGCCAGGCACTGTGACTCACTCCCCACCTAGGCCAGGCTGCAGCCATGTCCTCTCCTCTCCCTGTCCCTTTGGTCTAGTGGTGAAGTCACAGGCTCTGAGGCCAGATCCCATGGCTCTGCCTCTTCCCAGCCACCTGAGATTAGGCAAGTCACCAGATCTCTCTGTGCCTGGTTGTCTTGTCTGTAAAATCAGGCAGTGAGGGATGGTGACCCTCTTATGTGTGTTGTTCAGAGTAACTGAGTAAACTTGGATGAGTTGCTTAGTAGGTACACAGTAAATGTTAGCTGCCATTACTTTTATCATCATTACCCCCATCACCTGGCCAAAGCTGCATCCACCCACCTCTCATGACTCCTTTTCCCTTTGAGCAACCCCCTTCCAGTGGGGAGGGTTCATTGCCTTCCCCTTGGGGCTTCCAGGATGCCCTCATCCAGTTTTTATTTAAAACATGTGTCATGCCGCTTCTCAATGCTACAGGCAGCGGGGTGGCTGGTGAACAGGTGTCTGGAACCAGATGGCTCTAGCCACCTATTAGCTGTGTGATCTTGGGCAAGTGACTTACCTTCTCTGTGTATGCCCCCGTTTCCTGGGGTAAATGGCGATGAGAAAAGGACACATTTCATGGAGTAGGTGTGGAGACCAAATGTATTCGTACTTAAAACTGTCTGGCACACAGGGAATGCTCTGTATTTTGCTCTCATTAGTTGTTTACTGTCTGCCTTGCTTTCCAAACTGTGAGCACCTTAAGGGCATGAACCAGGCTTTATTTATCTTTGTGCTCTTGGCGCGACATATAGCGCCTGGACCTGGTAGGTGCTACCTTCATGCCCCATGTCTGCAGTCTGGTCTCACGTCAATTATTTTTTTCATTCCTCCTGCCCTAAGGGCGCTGTTCCAACCTGAAAAAGAAAAGAGTGCTTCCATCCATGCCTGGTCCTCTTTGAGCTGTTGGCCCAGGAAGCCGAAGACCCGGGGCATGGGGAATCTGTCAGCTGTGGGGAGCTGGCACTCCTCCACAGGGACCTCGGGGACCATTTGCCCTTGGCAGGGGGGCATTTAGGATCTCATTTGGCGGCATTTTGAGGGATGCTTCATGCAGAGGGCCACAGCAGATGCTGTGTCTCGGGTGGTGCCAGATGGTGGGGATTTGGCTGGGTTCCCTCTGTAACTGTGAACCCGCTGACCCATTCAGTGGCTCCAAAATGCAAAAGAGAAATTATAGTGGTGCTTTGAAATGACTAGAGCTGGCAAAGAAGGAGCAGACTGCTGCCAGTATTTGACTATATTCACACAGTGGCAAAGCAGGATGGATTCCAGCCTACTTAATGGCTACCCTGGTTAGCTGTCTGGGTCATTCAATTTGACCACCATGTGAAGGATCTAGAACAGAGCCATGGTTAAGAGATCAGGTCCTGCAGTCCCACTGCCTGTGCTCAAATACCAGCTTCTCTGCTTACCAGTTGTGCAGATCTTTGGCAAATACCTTTAATTATCTGTGACTCAATTTCCTTATCTGTAATAGGGGAATATTATTGCTGGAACAACAGAAAATCATTTGGGATCAACAGTGCCATCTGCCTGCGTATTAATATGACAACTGTCGGTTCTCATACAGCACTTACACATGCCAGGAACTGTTCTTTACATATATTATGCCATTTAATCCTTACAACCACCCCATAGGGGAAGTGCTATCTCTATCAAGTAAGCAAGGTGAGAAGAGTTTAAACAACTCCCTCAAAGTTGTAAAGCAAGTAACTGGCAGAACCAGGATTTAAAGTTAGGTGGTCTGACGCACAGGCCATGTTCTTACCTCAAGCTGTGCTGTCTGACTTAACCAAAGACAGATACAGTCTTGCCCTCAAGCAAGTGCTTATGATTAATCTAGAAGATGAAAGAAAACCATATATGCAATAACGTAAAACACCCACCCACTATCCGCTTTACTAATTGATGATGATCAATTGATCTTTTTTCCTTAAATACAAGGTATTTTCCTCAAATACAAAATCACCCATAAGGATGATTTTGGCTGTAAGTAACAGTTAACTCAACTTCAAGTGTTTTCGGCAATGATGACTTCAATGATTATTATTACTCACATAGGAGTTCCTATAGCTGCCGTTGGGTCAATCCAGGGGCCCAAGGACCTCATTAGGAGCCTGAGCCTTTCCCAGTTTCTATTCTGTGATCTTTGGGGCATCAGTTTTGTCCTGTGGGCAACTCTCTTCTTGATAACAAGTTGGCTGCCCACAGGTCCAGGCAGTTCTGGATGTAAAAAAAAAAAATGTCAGAGAGAGGAGAGGGGTGTATTCTGTTCTTAGGTTTTTTCTTAGGAGTCTGAAAGCATTCTCTAGAATCTCCTCCTGGAATACTTCCCATGAGGCTTATGGTCGGCAGTGGGTCACATGCTCCCCAGGTGGCTCCTAGGCAGGGCATGGACTGCCGTGACTGGTCACCGGCAGCTGCCCAGGGAGGAGGGGAGAAGGAGCAGCTCTGGCCTCTGTGTGGACTTGGCTCCTCTACTTCACTGCAGGAGTGCCCATCCCATTCCTCACTATTGCTGTGACAGCACTCTGGCATCATTTAGGAATCATCCCAGTTGCAAGTGACAGGAAACCCAACTAAGAGTGTCCAAAATGAAAGAGGGTTTGTTTTTCTCACGTCATAAGGAGCCCAGAGCAGGCAGGGCAGAGCCAGTGCTGTCAGTCATGGATGTTCCGGGGACCAGCCTCTTTCTGCCTTCCCTCTTTGGATCCTCAGTGTGCTGGCTTTCCTCCACAGGCTCATCACCTTCTGGCTCTGAAGTGGCAGCTTCACCTCCAGGCACAAGGAGAGAAGGAGGCAGGGTGGTCCCCACATCACAGAAGCCAGAGGGCATTCCTGAGAATGCAGAAGTCCATTTATGTTTCATTGGTTGAAATGGGGTCATGTGACCTCTATTAGCTGCAAGGGAGTCTGGGAACGTGAGGATCTTAGCTGGACACAATGCCAGATTGAATTAAGCCAGGGTCCTGGTGGGCAGAAGGGAGAAGTGGGCACTTAGAAGGTAACTAGCAGTGTCTGCCACATCCTTTCCAGCTTAGCTTACCTTGCCCCCCCCCACTGTAAATTCTTCTCTTCTTACCCCAAGTGAATGGACTCCCCTCCTCTTCTGAGAAATCAGAGTGAAAAAGGAAAAGGGGAAGAGACTCTAAAGAAATGCCTGATGTATGTCACCTCAGTCATTCATCCATACCCTCTCAAGTGTTGTTGACAGAATGTCTTTGTTAGTCAGGGAAACTGAGGCTCAGACGGTAGTCATGGTTTGCCCAAGGTCATAGCTAGGTTCGGGGCTTAGCAGGAATGTTAAGGGAACCTGGGTTGGTCTCCCTTGCAAGGGCACGCCCTCTCCCGCTCCACGGTCCCCACAGAACTCCCGTTAGCCTGAGTTAAGTGGTCACTGCCTGCTCCTGGGCCGCTCTTTCCCAGTTATACCACACATTCCTGAAGGTCAGGGCCAGAGCCTACGGGGTGCCTGGTGTTCTCACACAGGGCAGAGAGCACCCCTGTCAACACTTGGCTCCTGGTTGAGGACTGTGCTGGAGGTAGCGCAGGCCTCACCGGCAGCCTCTGACTCTGGGCTTCCGAGACACGTTGCTTCTAGCCATGTAGGGAACATTAGGCTTTGAAGCCAGCACTTTGCAGCGACAGATGCGATGCAAACACTGGGCATCTCTCTCCTTCCTTCCCCTCCCCTGAGTTCTGCTGGGGGCTGGTTCATGGGAAGTTGGTTAATTGGAACTGTCCCTGCTTCCCCGGTGAGAAACGGGACATTGTACACCATGTCCCTGGGAGAAGGCCTCCCATCTGTTCCCTCCATGAGGATAATTATGTGTATAAATTACCCGCCTGCTCATCCTTCCCTGGCCCGGGTGCAGGGGGGTGTGCTTGTGATGAAGTTTCCTGAGTGACCTTTGAGATGCAGCAGCCATCTGCCTTGAGCACCGCTGCAATAGCGATTTTCAGTCTATGGTGGAAAAGGGACGTTTGTTTTGGAATCGTTTCTGTAATGAATCTGATGTGGGAAGGGTACTCCTATAATTATTGTTGTTGAACTTGGTGTAACTTCCAGCAACAGAGAGTCACTGACTCACTGGGTTTACTTTCGCCCTTTATTACCAAGAGGAAAGACCTCGGGCTGAGCAGTTTAGGAAAAAGCATCAGGGGCTACCCACTGTAAGGCAGAAATCTCTCTCTGAGTACCCCAGCTGCGAAATATACCATGTGGAATGTTCTCTGCCTGGGAAAGCTGAGGCCTGGGAATGAGGGTTTACAGGTGGAGTCTGGCCACTGTGCTGACCAGTGATAGTGCTTGGGCAGCTCAGTTCCTCTTCAAGGGCCTCAGTGGTCCCACCTGTGGAATGGGAAGAAGGGATGTAATTTCAATTACCCCTGGGGTAAGCAGAGTAATGGCTTCCCAAGAAGACTGTGTCCTAATCCTTGGAGACTGAATATGCTAGGTTACATGGCAAAGGGGAATGGAAGTTGCTAACCTCAGAACAGGGAGATGATCCTGGCTTAGTTGGGTGGACCCCGTGTAATCACAGGATCCTTGTAAGTAGATCAAGGAGGCAGAAGGAGGGAGAAGCAGCGAGATGGCAGCTCACAAAGGACTCAGTCTGATGTTGCTGGCTTTGAAAATGGAAGAAAAAGGCCATGAGCTAAGGAATGCGGGTGGGCTTCTAGAAAGCAGAAAAGGCTAGAAAACAGATTCTTCCTTAGAGCAGCCCTGCCCACACTTTTGTTTCAGACCTTTGAGACCCATTTCGGACCCATGATGATGACAGCCAATCCTTACAGTGGGCACACATGCCAGGCACAGTTTGAGGAGGTTTGCATGCATCACTTTATTGCATATTTACAGAAACCCTGAAACTTAGTGGTTATTATTGCTCCCACCATTTGACAAATGAGGAAACCGAGGCCCAGAGAAAGTACATAACTTTCCCAGGGTCACAGAGCTGGCAATGGGTTTCAACCCATTGGCTCATTTCCCTGTCCCCATTCTCTGCAGACAATGGGTATTTTTGCAATCTTACATAAAGTGCTGTGCAAACATGGTGTCCACTTGGGTGGCCACAAGTCCCCATTTGCTGGATGGTCCCTATGTCCTGGAATAATCATTAATGGTGCCCCATTCGTGCTCAATGCGCATCTAGTTTGGGGCTGCGTCATACAGTCACACCCTTGACCCTTCCTCTCAGTGGTGACTCAAGCTTCAGGGCAGAGTACAGGTGGATGAGTGTAGTTGTACCAGCTGGGCTTGAGGAGCCCTGGAATTGGGTAAGTTGCTTTTGAGTCTTGGTTTGAGGACCATTTGGATCTGGACCCTAGGGAAATAGGAGCCCCTGTGATCAGCCCACGCCCCGGGCTAACATTTCCCCTGACTTCATCTTTGCTACTCTTTTCCCTCACTTTCAGGCTTCCTTGAGGATCTCCAAACACAGTCAGGCACATATCTGGCTGTGAGTCTTTGCTCTTTTCCACAGAAATCATCCCCTTTCCTCCTGTAATTCTTTGCCTAGATGTCAGTTTCTCAGAGGAGACTTCCTGACCACTCTATTTAAAATTGCAAGTTACTCCCCCGGAAACATATGCCCTTTGCTTTCTTTATTCTTCTTATAAATCCAAACAACACAATCTGACATATTTATTTATGAAACTTATTTATCCTGTTTATTTCACTCTGTGTGCCCCACTACAATGCAAGCTCTAGAGGGCTAGGATTTGCCCCTCCACCTTTTTAACTACAGTTTCACTGGTACCAACATCTGTCACATAGTAGGCACTCAATGAATGAATGAGTAAATGAATACAGGCAACAAGTGATAGTTGGCGTAAGTTTGTGGAATTGAGAAATGAACGAATATGAGAGATATTGGAAGAAAAGTTTTCCATTAATGTTTCACGTTCAGCAGTTTTCATTTGTACTTTTCGCATTTATTGTCATGTTTACACATCCCCCAATAGTATGTAAACATTCATTAATTTTCTTCCAGGACTTAGATATTTTCTACATTTAATTTGCCAATGTATCCAGAATTTATTTTGATATACAAAATGAGCTATGAATCGGATTTAATATTTTTACCCAGATCATTAGGCACTTTCAAAATGGTCTGAATACCATTTTCTGAGTAATCTATCTTTCTCCAAATAATGGAAATGCAAGCTTCATTACATTGTAAAGTCTTCTTTCTATGTAAGTCTTTCCTGAACTTCCTATTGAATTGCTCTCTTTCTAATCAGCCAGCACTTTAGTTATAATTCTGTGAGAATATAACAGGGTAAGAATACCTAGCAGAGCTAATTCCATACTTTCACTTCTTTTTCAAAAAAAAATATTTTATTACTCTATTTTCCAAATTCACTTTGGAGAGCCGTCTTCATGATAACTTCATGGAAAGTCACGTTTTATAGATTGAAAGAAAGGAAGTAGATATCTAGTCAATACTAACTCTCTCCAGGAATATGCTGTTATCTTACTATTTGGTTCATTCTTTTCATAGTTTTATTCATGTGAATCTCAAAGACTTGTTGTAATAATATCTAAGTGCTATGTATCACTGCTATTGAAAATTGGATTTGTTTCTATTCTGGGCTTAACTGCTTATTCTTAATACAGAAGATGCATTAATTTGCACATCTGGATTTTGTTCCATCAATCTTTTTCTTTATTCCTATATCAACACCAAATTTGGTAGAGCAGTTCCTCTCACATTTCTTTCATTTTCAACAGACTTCAAAGTTTTCCTTCCTTTTTTCTCTTTATGGAAATGTTATCATTGACTTGCTTAGCTTGCTAAATATGTGTTGCTTTTTGTAGCTCATTGGACTTCTGGACACAGTTGTAAGCTCTGAAAGTTCTAGTTGATTCTCCTGAGCATTCCAAGATGATCTTCTGATACTCTGTTTACATCCCTGCCCACTTCATTGTCTGTCCAAGGGTCTGGCCGTTAATCATGTGCTGCCCTTTGACCCTCTCCCCATCACTTGCACCTCTTAGCAAGTCACACGCTTGTGTGTTGGCTCCATGTCTTGATTGTAAGCTTCTGTGCTTCCAGCCCAGAGCTGCCCACACCGCAGACACCCAGTCAGTAACTATTGGCTTAACCTGATTAAGGAGCGAGAAGAGAGGTGAAGAGAGCTAAGGTGTGTGAGCTGAGTTCTGCCTCTCCTGTACTAAAGGAGTTCTGAACCCAGGTGTGTCCCAGGTGATTTCTCAAATAGTAGGAGGGGATTTGGCTAAGGGATCTGTCCTTATGAACAGCAAGCCTCATGAAGGACCCACAGTGGTGCGGCATTGTTCTGAAGACTTTACACATGTTAACTCATATAATCCTCAGAGCAGTCCTGCAAAGTGGGTACCATTATTGCACCCACTTTTCATTTGGAGCTTCAAGATGCACAGAGGTTTAACTCACTTGTCTAAGGTAATACAAAAAAAAAAAAAAAAGGACAGAGTCAGGATTTGAGCCAAGGCAGTGTGTCTCCAAAATTCATGCTTTTAGTCATGACAGCCACCACCTATGGGAGCACTGCGTGCATAGGTTTCATCAGCACATGCTCCAGCCATCTGCTGATTTTGACCTTTGGGTGCCAGGCAGCTTTCAGTCCAATCAACGAAACTTTTCAATGCATTGTAGTTTCCATTTCATTCTGTTCTCTCCTAAATTAGCCTGCATGACCTGGAAACAAAGGTTCTCCATTCTCCAGAGCCTCATCTCTAAGACACCAGCTGAAGACATTGTAAATACGGCAGATGTTTAGCCCACGCACACAGGCTCTGTCTCCCCGTAATGCAAATAATCACATTCACGGGGCTTGGGGCAGCAAGAATGGCAGTGACCTTGTTGATAGGGAAGAGGATGCCCAGCAGATTATCAGATTATCAGGCCGTTTTCCTGCTGGTGGATAAATGGGCTGCAAACAATCTCCTGGTGATATGATCTCAGAAGAGGCTGACCCCACTGGTCACGCCAGTTCTCCTGAGATTTCTGGTTGGAATGGTTTTTCTAATAGCTCTGACTTCCTGTTGCAGAAAACTGGAGATAATCAAGGGCTTGCTTATTGATGACTCCAGTTTCACAGCTTGAAGAATGTGACATCACACTCCATGTGCGCAAGACTTTCGTTGAGTCTTGTGAAATCTCATGCACATCCAGGTCTTCATCCTCATGGGCACAGCGCTGATAGAGGCCAGCAACCATATTTCACCAATCTGCAGCTCCCACGCAGTGATCAATCTCAAAGACCCTCCACTGTGGAATCACAGAGCAGGACAGGATCTTAAAGATCAAATTCTTTAATCTCTATTTCTACAGACAAGTTAAAGGCTCAAGAGGTACAGGGACTGGCTCAAGATCACACAGTAAACCCAAATCTGAGAGATTAGGGAGGGACTCTTCTCCAAACTACCCACACACTCTCCTGGGAGATCTCCAGGCTGAAGGCTTTAAACAGCCACACGCTGACAGCTCCCGTATTTATATTTCTGGCCTGAAACTCTTCTGAGCTCCCAACTCACGCACTCAGCTGCCCAGACATATCTAACGCAACCTGTCCAAAATGAAGGTCCTTACACGTTCCTCTGAAGGCATGCCTCTTTAGTGTCCGCTGCAACCAGTGGTGAGATCATCCTCCCAGTTGCTCAGGACAGAAACCTGGGAGTCTTCCTTATCTCTTCCCCTTCTGTCATATGTCACATCCAACCCAAAGGGAAGCTGTGTGAGGTCACTTTTTGGAATATATCCCAAGTCCAACCACTTCTCCCTGCTCCACTGCTCCCTCCCAGGCCCCCAACACCATCATCCCTCCTGCTTTCTGCAGTGGCCCCTTGTTAATCTCTCACCTTCTACTCTTTGCCCTCAGTATTCTGCCCTCCTCTCCTCATCAGAGCAGTCTGGGTGGTAGGTGATTTCTCTGCTCAAAACCCACTACTGATTGCTCCTCTCATTCAGAATGAAAAAGGGGGAGAAGCAGTGGACCAAGAGTTAGAACTGGCTCTTGTGTTAATTCCATCCTTCTTTCTAGAAAAATGGCAACTCTCTCATTTTAAATGGTCCACGGGTCCCCAAACTCTCCTACACTCCCTCCCGACTCCTCACCTAAACCTGTCCCCCCTGAGCCACCTGGGGCCTTGGCCGGAGGGTTTGCCCTGCTTTACCCTCATCCCTCCTCTTCCCGCCTCAACAGGACCCGTGTTCCTTGAGGACACATTCCCAGACTGGGGCAACAGCTGCATGTGAAACACTGAAAAATGAAAAAAAAAAATGTTTTTCAAAAAGACACAAATGCAGCAGCAGAGTGGAAAAGCATCCTCCTGTAGGGACAGGTTGGTGACTATCACTATTAGGGTTATTTTCTCAGTCAGGCCTTGGAAGTACAGAAATTGAACCAGGCTATGAGCTCACAACACCCTACAAGTAATTTCTGAATATGTGGCAAAGAACGAAAGTGTGTGGCCACCCAGCTTCCCCCCACACGACCCGAGGCAGTTCTTGCAAATGCCGCTGGCTGGCTTCCTCTTCTCAACCGCAGGCTAATGGCTCCCACTGCCTCCTCCTCAGCTTCTCGCCTCTGTCCCAAGCCCGGCATCTGGATATTCATCGTCAGTTTAAGCCCAGAAGATTCAGACAGGATGGTCACCTTCCTGCCCCCCGCTAGTCCACTTCTTCCAGCGCCCCTCTTCCTGTCCCATCAGTCGTGCGAAGGCATTCAAGTCATCCGTCTCTGGCTCCCCCTGGGCCTGGGTTAGGATGTTTGGGGCTACAAGGAACAGCAACTCCAACAGTGATTCTTGAAACACAAGTGCTTTTAGCAAAACCTGAGCAAGGCAATTCTAGGCATCACATACTCCTTTTTTGCCAAAAATCAGGGGAAAAGGGCAATTCAAGGGAGCACCCTCTTTACACCTGTCCTCTTAATAAGGAAAGCGGACCTTTCCCAGGAGGCCCATCACGCATCCTCTCAGGCCCCCTTGGTCAGAGTGAGGTTACAGGGCAGCCTCACTGCGAGGGGGAGGGGAAGTATCCGGCACCGTGCCTGGGGGCTTTGTTTGCAAGAAAGGTGGGGATGGCTGCGGGGTAAACAAACTTCATGGCCGGCCACGCAATCTTCATTCACCGCCCACATCCTCTCCTGGGCACAGTGTTGTCTTTTCTTCCCTCAGATGCCTTGATCATCTTTGTTTTATCCCTGTCTCCAACATCTTTATTTCCTCGGCATCTCACTTCAATCATATTTGCCTCTAACTAGACATACTGCCTCTGATCAATTTTTTCTCTCCAAAAGACCGACACCTGATCACTCAAGTACAGTTCTAACATGATCAGTCCAGCACACAAGTGTATTTGGTGGCTCCTCCTTATCTACCAAATTAGATACAAACCCCCTCACACTGATAGTCAAGGCCTGCCACCATATGACCACCGATAAAGTAAAATCACTCCTGTTTGCAGTTAGACCAGGAGGAGGTCTGAGAAAGAAAAGCAACCCTTCCGGCAGCTAAGCCATGATGTTCCCAAATCAATAGGAGCAATGCTCACAGAATGTAAGTATGTTCAGACAAGGCTGTGCCATGACCACATGTGAAAACGGGCAGTTAAGACCACTCTGCAGCCACAGAAATGACTGTGTTCCACTCCCCTTTTCTGCTAACACACTGATGGCCTCTTTAGCAATAACAACACTTGTCCTGCTTTAATCTTCCTACCTCCATATAAAAATATTTAAGGTACCCAATCACAAAACGGTCCCACTTCGCGACCTCGACTTATTAATTCCTTCTGAGAATTGCTCAGTAGAAGTCAGTTCTGGTACAGTGCACGTCCCCATCCCTCTTACTCAGATGCTCCTGGCTGTCCTGGGTGTGGTCTCCTTTGTGACACCAAACTAGATAAATAAAACTGTGACTGCAGGCAGGTTCCTGGCGGTCTTGCCTGGTGAGCTTTAACATCATGATCCAACGTGCCAATGCCATCTTCCTCAGTTGCCTGCTAACTCCCTTACAATTCAGAACTTTTTTTTAGTACCACACATAATTCTGACCAAGCCTCTGGATCCAGCTGCCATTTTTCAAGAAATTCAGAGGACAGAGAGAAGAATGTGTTGACTGCACCACAAATAGGGAATTACCGAAATCCAAATAGGTCACAGCTTGAGCACAGCAGGAGAGAAGTTCTCAGGAAAAGAGACACAGAGGGGAAACCTGTAGATTTTAAAGACATACCGAGATTCACCCAATGAGTGACATTATAGGGTCTAAGGAGGAACACTGGGCCGTGATGCCGTGAAGGTCATGCGGAGGTGTTCAGTCCGAGAGGTGGTCGCTTCTGGAGAGCAGGGCTGTGCTTGGATGTGGCCGCGGAGGGGCTTCTGGCAAAGTGTTCTTTCTTGACCTGGTTCTGGTTATAAGGATGTCTGTTTATACTGTTTACTAAGCGATACATTTCTGTGTGCTTTTTGGTACCTGTGTTTAATTTTTAAATAAAAAGGTTCAGAAGTATAGCCGTGAACAGGTTAGTCTCCATAGACAAGGATGGAAGCCAGGAGCCCGGTTAGGGCACCCTTACAGCGAGCCAGGGGAGGGATGACACATGGGGTCTGAACCAAAGGGATGGCCGTGGATGGGGGGAGCTCTAGTTGGATCTGGATATTGTGGAAGGAAAGACCGACAGGATTCACCGCCACACTGGACTGAGTGTGAAAGAAGGAGGAGAAGCCAAGTTATGCCATTGTCTCTTTCTCCCATGATTGCATGTCCTGGTGAACATGGTGGCCAACCAGAGGCATTTGTGTGGATGAGATGAAGGTTTCCCACACTAGAGAAGCAGCCATTGCCTGCGGTGGGTGATACCTGTCAAGGAGGGAACAGATGATAACGAGGAGATGTCCTTTGCTTCAGAAGGATGAATGCCTATCACTGCAGCCCCTCAGGGGAAAGAGATCACCAGAGTGAACGGCAGCTTGAAGCAGCCCAGCGCAGAGACCTTTCACGACCTCGAGGAATCTGAAGAGGGCAGAAACTGTCAACCTAACTCGTCTGATTTATATTGCCCTAGGAACTGTGGCATCAGGACTGCATCCCTCCCCCTCCCAACGCACACATCTATCTTTCTCACTTCTGAAATTCAAGTTAGGGCGTTCCTTTGCTTGGAGCTCATTATCCATTTGTTGAGTTGAAAGATCTTTCTTGTCCCCTTAAAAATGTCAGGTTCATAAAATAAGACATTTAAATAATTGAAGGGAAGAGATTGTCAATAACTAACTCTTTCACATTTATTTTAGTGCCTGCCACTCCTACATTTGTAGAATAGCTGTGTGTAGGTATATGTCTTATGAAAATCCACTTTTTGGCAAGTAGCATCCTATTTTCGCATTGACCTCTGTTATGATTTCTGACATGTGTAACTTATCTTCTGTTCCCTCACTAGCTATAGGGTTTCCCAGGCCTCCCCTACCCACTCCCCATGCCATATGTTACCATCTTTAGGCCGACATTTCCATGGACCAAGGAAGCTGTTACGGAGTATAGGCCCCTAGGAAGACATCTTGGTGTCCTGCTTGTAACCAGGCACCCCTTTTGAGCTGGGTTTCTTTGCAGGGAGGCTGTCTGTAGATGTAAATGGGTTCCCCAACCTTGGGTTTGGGGAAGTCTGCAGCTAGCTGCATTAGGGGTGAGTTCTGATATCAGTATCAGAATATCTAACGAATTCTCCTGGGCCAAAAATACAGTTCCTTTATCTCCCAAGTCATGTTTCTGGTTGATTAATAAGCAAAGACAGAGAAAAATCTATGGCTTTTGGGGAATGAGTTAAGAGTGAAGTCATTTTTGCTTTCACAAATCACTGTGCCCCAATTATTTTATTTGTTATGAAAAAAGGATTTCATTTTCCATTTATCCTCTCCTCTACATTTAGATTCAGAGCCAAAAAAAAAAAAAAGGAAAGCAGTTTTATATCTATATCCCTTCCTCCACCTTTATCCCTGCTTATTTGCCCCAAGATAGAAAATCCAGCCATGACCTTTGAGAGAAGGCTGTCTTTGCTCTTTGGGACCTGTTTTAAATCCCATCTAGTTTACATGAAATATATCTGCAACCCATAATAAAAGTCATTGCTCCCTGGCTGCAAAGAGGCAGCCCCAAGTGAAAACTGTGGTTGGCTGGACTCAACCTGACCCCTCCATGGCCCTTCCCAGCATGGGCACAAGGGCCTCCCACTGGCTGGGGCATCCTGCTGATCCTTGCAGAAAGTCACTTGGCACAATTACCTTGCTAGATATTGATGCCTTTCACGGGGTTGCTTAGGCTAATTAAAAGTCACGCTGAGCATGATTTTAATTAGGATTTGCATCAGGCTGGGCAAGGCTTTCAAAGGGAGAGGAAACTAAACTGAGCATTCAGAGGGTAGGGGGCAGCAGGAAGGGAGGGAAGGAGAGAGATGGAAGGAAGACAGTTTATTTATAACCCTTCCTGCCAGTTGCACGCCGTGGAGGCCAACAGACATGTATTCCCATCCCGAAGGGCAGAAGAGCTGGAAGTCAAGAGTCCAGTTAGGCCTGTTTGATTCAAGTCTTCATAAGCTGGAGTTTCTGGAATTTTCCCTCATTGCAGCTGAGGCTTGCACACCCCATGTCATTAAGGACAAGAAAGAGTCAAGCTTTCAGGCTTCAGCCCACCACTGGTGCTCAGAGTTGCCACACTCTTGAAGTTCAGCCTCTGAACTCCCTCCCACTGGACCAGTGGCTGGTTATGAACGGGAAGCAGAACCACTACTGTCTGGCGAGGTGGTGCTGTTTCAACCAGCTTTGACCACGTAGGTCAGATGAGTTATCACACGCTAAGTGCTTAGAGCAGTAGCTGATGCATGTGGTAGTAACTATTATGAATCGACCCTCGTGCATGTTACCTCTCTTATGTTTTCAGATTTTGTGAAATCAGAGACAGGGTTCAATTCACCTTTGTGTCCCAAGAGCCTAGAAAATTGCCAGCTCATCACTGTGGCTGGATAAAATGTTTGTTGATGTCCTCGTGAGGAAAGGAGACAATCAGGGCCCACTCTAAATGGGAAGATACTTGTATCATGGAGAATGCACTTGGCTGCAGTTATAGAGCACCTTACTAACTCTATCTCATGCTTGAAAGACATTTTCTTCTCTCATATGGACAAGATAAGCTTTGAGATCCCAGGGCTGCTGTGGCAGTAGCAAGACATCGCCATGGATGCAGGGTCTTTCCACACTTATGCTCTACCTCCCTCGGAATATGGGCTCTTCATCCTCATGCCCACATTCCTCATGTTCACAAGATGGCTGCCAAGATCCTGCTCTCCCATCCCTAAAAGAGAGAAAGAGTCAGGGGCAAAAGATTTTATCATGAGGCTCTGTTTATTTTTTTTGAGTGGGTAGTCCTCAACATACTTCCCTTTATATTTCATCCACCAAAACAAATTCACATGCCATCTCCTGAACCAACTGTTGGCAAAGGGGCAAAGGATGTATCATGGTGGTTACATACCAGATTAATCCTCTAGGATTGAAGATGGACTAGCTTCCTTCTGAGATCTTGAGATCACTAGCTTCTATCTCAACACAAAATCAGGGATCTGTTTGCAGGAAAGAAAGGGGAGATGATGGCTATTGGATAGAAAACCAAGACTATCTGCTATTACTATTCTTGTTGTAATTGTTACTAGAAGAATTTGCTAACCCTATGGAAACTTGGCCCTTATCATCATCTCTTCATCATCTCTAGTGTAACAGAAGGGATGATTGCCACACTAGGGGTTGCAGAAGACCTGGGGTATAGTCCTCACCCTCTTGGTAAGTACATGCCTCATCGCCAGTGGGAACACAGGTGTCTTCTCTCCATTCAACATCATTAGCTGCATGTGCCTCATGAGAGTAAGGTGGCTGCTGATGTGCATGCATCTGAATCTGTGGCCTTTACTTAGCAACATTCTTTTATGTTTCCTTGGTCACCTGCTTAGCCTTTGAAGACAGGAAGGCTTTTTACAGGCATGCTATCTAGATTTAAAGACCAACATATTCAGCTAAAAGAATTGAAAGCAGTTGCCCTTAAATGCAAGAAAATTGGCACAAAGAGAGAAAATGCCTTTTCTGTAACAAATCTTATAGAACTATTTGATTATTTAATCTGTGCGCACATACTTTTGATTAAATAAACAGAAAAAAAGTAAGATTGGGGTCCTCTTGAAGTTGGTCTGCACTGCAATCTTGACGTTACCTCCTAGGGGATGGGCAGTAACTCTGACCCAATTCTCTCCCCGACCTGACACCTGCTTCCCCTTTCCTCCAGTCCAGTTGCTGCTTCTCAGCTGGAGCATAAAGACCTGAATCACATGGGTCATTTTCTCAAAAACTGGTTTCTTTTTAACCATTTTTCATGAAGAACAGAAAGAATAGGAGAAGCAGCTGAATTGCTGTCCCTGGCCGCTCCCACTCTGGACAAGGGGTTGGCCTGACAGGGTAAATGCTTTTGGAACAGGCTTTAATTTTCAGTCCACCTGGAGAGAGAGTGGCCTCAATATGACTTCATGAAATGAAATGCAACTTAGGGAGAGGCAAATAAATCAGACGAAATGGCTTTTGACACAAGCCATAGAGCAGTTTGGTAAGCTTGGCAAGAGGTGCAGAATCAACTTCTATTAGTTTCTGCGGCTCAAATTCTTTGAAAGTGTCTTCAAGCTTGACTCTTGAAACCAAAAGTCAACTCAGAGAACTGGAATTTGAGCCCAGTTTGGGTCTTAACATGCTGCCTGGCCGAGGAAAAGCCATTCAACCTCTCTGAGCTTCATTTCTGCATCTGTCACATGAGGCAGAATGATTTCTACTCTGAATGCTCAAAGGGGCAATAAGAAAAACAAATAAAATCATAACAATTGCCCCCAATTTTAAGTTGCTTTATGGGATTTTTAAGGCATTTTCTTGGACCTCTTGTCACAAACTCCTTATAACAGTCCTGTAAATGATCTGGTTCCCTGGTTATAGTGGGTATGGACACAAGTAAGGACATGCACGGGATGAGAACCTCACAATTTAGGGTGGTGGCTACCTCTGCAGGAAACGAGGGGCATGCATGGGGCGTGGGACTCGACTGTTTCCTGATGAAAGGGAGGTGGGAATGTGGATATTCATTCTAGTATTTTTCATACCTTATGTATGTTTACACTATAGAGTTTCTCAGCCTCAGTGCTGTTGACATTTTGCGCTGGGTAATTCTGTGTTGTGGGCTGTCTGGTGTGTGCGTTGTCAAATGTTAGCAGTGTCCCGGGCCTCTACCCACTCAGTGCCAGTAGCACCCACCCCTCCAAGCTGTGACAGGCAAAAGTATGTCTTCAGACATTGCCAAATGTCCCCTATGGGCAAAATCGTGCCTAGTTGAGACACTTGTCTAGAATAAGGAAGACCTAGTCTCAGAAATATTAGATGATTTTCCAAAGTCACACAGTCGGTAGAGGACAGCATCAGGTCCAGCATCCAGGTCTCCTCAGTTCCATCCAGTGCTCTTCAAAGTCTATCAGCGTGGCCCTCAAGGGCAGATATTTTTATTGCTGGGATTACAGCGGAATTGTATTGGACATAAATACAGTCGTATACACTTGACCAAAAATAAAACATGGGCAGATTATCTTTTATAGTTTACAACAAATGCAATGCTAATAAGTAAACACAAAGTATTTAAATGATTGTAAATAGTCCAGCCAGTCACACCCCTGCATGGGCCCCACCTGGTGGAAGGTGGAGCCGGCAGGTGGATCTGTCTTCCTTCATTGTGTCTCAGCAGCCAAGGACCCCTCCAAACGGACTCATTTCCCCACGTTGAGTAGCTTACTGCAGTTTGAATACGCTCAGTTATTCCTGTACTCGGTGTTCTCTTTGGTTAGTCATTTTAGAACCTGAGCTCAGGGTCGGCTGCTACCCCACTGTTCTCTGTAGAGGATGGGGCTGTGGTCCTTGGGGCCCACAGCAGAGCTGTGGACGCTATTTGGTTGGAGCCTACCAGCCCACTGTGCTCAAGAGGAAATGAAAATCCTGGAGAGGTGAATAGCTGTAACAAACACCTCACTGCTTATAAAACGTAATTTCAACTTCCAGAAACTGGTGGCTGATGCCCTGGTCGCAAAGGGGCAGTGAGTACCAGGAAGGCTTTGTGACCAGGGCGGGTCATCGAGTGTCAAGGATGTTCTGATGCCCAGCCCTGTGCTGGGCAGGCTGTCAGGTTACCAGAGCCCCATGCCTCCTCCAGCTAAATGCTTTCCATAGAGTCGTTAGATATGTAAAAAATAAAAAAAAAATTTCCAGCCCAGAATGCGGCTCAATCTTTCAGTGGGCTTTTGATGACTTTTTTAATTGATGTTTGCTAATGCGTCCCCGGTACAAGTCCAAGAACACAGCAGGTAATCGCACCAAACTGCATTTAACTCACCAAGAAATCCAACTGCACTCGAGGAAGGAGAGGGAAGTGCCAAGAAGGACCAGAATCAGTGGGGATGCAACTAGCTTTTTGGTCAAGGGGGGGTGCCCTGGGCACTGGATGCTAATGCCCCCACAGGCCTGGAAAGCTCTGAAAACAGAAAGAATGTGAGAATAATTTGAAGGGGTTTTCTAGGCATAAAACAAGGAGGGAAATCACTGCCCATTCACATGGCTGCTGCAAGCTTCCTTGGGTCCTTCAAAAGTCACTGACCAAAGAGCATTGACCAAGCAATGGTTAGCAGTGCAACCTTGGGCAGGTTACTTAATTGCTATGTTTTATCATGTGCAAAATGAAAGTATCCTAGGACATATATTCAGTTCAGCCATAGGAATTGCTGTAGCTGTTTGGATTATTTAATTTTCATTGTACACCAGACTTTACATAAGGTGGGACTCTACTGCAAAAGGGAGAAATAAATTTGTCCCTGATTTTAGGAAAAGTTCACGAAGACAGAACATTTATTGGATAAAATAACCAAAAAATATTAAACAACAAATCCTAATGTAAAAAATTATACTGTGGCAACCAACTGCACTGTAGAAAGATGCCATCAATCTAAGAAGGCTTCCTGGAGGAAGGAATTCTCAGCTTGTCTCAAGGAGATTTTAGTGGGTGGGATTGGAGGAGAGCTGAGCCAAGGGCATCCAAGGAGAAGAAAAGATGGTGGCAAATCCACCAAGTTGTGATCAGCAAATTTTGTGCAAATGATGTAATCAAGAGATGGACCTTGTCTCTTGGCAAGGGGCCATCTGCACTGGACAGCACCCGCCAGTGTCCACGGGTAAGAGACAAATCAGAAATCACAGGTGCACACAGCTGAGGACACATTATGATCATGTCAGGGCTGGGCATCTGACTGAGCGTTACAAATGTTTATGAATATTAATAACCATTTGTTCCCCAAGGACCACAAATCAGTTAATTAGGGCCCTGTCAACCTGTTTATATTATCTATAAATGAAAACCCATCAGCAGCCAAACATGAAATTAAGTGGGCCATGTGTGGGCTGCCATCGTTTCTAGATAAATTATGCAGCCAGCTCCTGCCTGAGCCCCCACCCTTGGCAGGGAAGTGGGTATCTCTCTTCCCACCCTTGTTTTAATCAAGTCAGTGATTATAGAAGGCTCATGAGAGATAGTGCCTCCTGTTGCTTCTGTGGTGGGGTGGGGGGTGGGGGAACGGGGTGATTTAAGACTGCCAGTAAATTAGCTGCAATCCAGAGTCTTGGAGGAGAGGAAGAATTAACCTATAAATCAATGTTCCGTAGACATGTAATCAGGCCCCCAATCCAAGCACTGATCACCAGGGCCTCAGGTCCACCCGTCTCCTTCCTGGAGTGATTGGCTGGAGTGGGGGCTGAGTCACAGCCCCTGCCCAGTTCATGTTCCATCCGGACAGCTTGGCATCAGGGGTCTTAGGCACATTCCACGGAGTAAGCCTCAAGAAGCCAGAGGCAGAGAGAGACAGAGACAGAGTGACAGAAGCAGAAAGAGGGCGAGATTCATTCAACAACCAGCATGTGCTGGGTTCTGCTCGGAGCCCAGAGATTAGGCACAACCACTGAACAAAATGGACCAAAGTGGGCGACGCTGATGGGAGACAGAACTGCAGACCAGAGCGTGTGCTGATGGAACAGAGATGAGAAACCCAATCTTCTGCCTCATTACGCAAGTGATTCCTTCCTGAAAACCTCCTCCTTCCAGAAAACCTCCTCGTAGATCAACTTCTTGCAATATTTTTTCTTTTGGGCAAAAAAAGAATGTGGTTTCCTGATCACATTCTGTGAAAACAACAGTGAATCCCATAAATTTGCGTGAAAATGGGCACAATTGCTTGAAGCTTTGTTAAAATATGATCTAACATTAGGACTAGTTTTTAAAATACAGGCCACCCATGAGCAACTCTGCCTTGAGGTGCATGGGTCCACTTAGGTGCAGGCTTTTTTTCAACAAATGCATTGCAAAAATTTTTGGCAGTCTGTGACAATTTGAAAAAACGTTGTCTTTCCTGTAGCTCACTTTATTGTAAGAATACATAGTATGTAGTACATGTAATGTACAAAATATGTGGGGATGGGGAGGAGGGACGGGAGGGTTGAAGAAGGGGATGGGGGAGGTGAGCTGGTGCTCCTAACACCTGCATGGTTCAAGGGTCACCTGTCCCATCTGTGGAAGTCATAGAGAACTGAGGTCATAC
This sequence comes from Manis javanica, assembly GCF_040802235.1. Classification (NCBI taxonomy): domain Eukaryota; kingdom Metazoa; phylum Chordata; class Mammalia; order Pholidota; family Manidae; genus Manis; species Manis javanica. The sequence continues at coordinate 11,614,617 of NC_133160.1, read as the reverse complement.
ATACAAGTCCGGGAATGACCACTGTCATTCATATTCAGGCCCTGCCACTCACAGACTGTGTGACCTTGGCAACTTATTTAAGCTCTTTGTGCCTCTGTTTCCTCATCTGTAACAGATTTCACCATTTGCGAAGGTTAAAGGCATTGCTATATGTGAAGTGCAAGATACCAGCTCTCTGATAATTGCTATCCTGAAGGGAAGCAAGCAAGGAGCCCACATTTTAGAGATAGGCTCTAGTCCCATCACGAGCCAGCTGTGCAACCTTGGGAGGTTACTTAACCTCTCTGTCCTTCCATTCTTTCTCTTTCCACTTCTTCTGGGTGGAAAGTGGATCCAATGAGCCAGGTTTGGTTACAGGGATGAGGACTGTGCATTCACCTTGTGAGCTTGCTTACTTGGGCCATTCTCCCACCAAAATGCAAGCTTGGGGATAGTGATACAGTGCAGGCTACTGCTGGGTCCCTAGCACCAGGCAATTCTGCAGTTGCACAGGTGGCTGTGCTCAGAGGGCTCCCATCGGGTTAATGCTCTGCTGTCACTGTATGGATATTCTCAATAATTTTTGAACAAGGGGCCCCCCATTTCCATTTTCTTGGGTTCCTGCATTTTAGTCTGCTGTTTCTGTCCACACCCAGAACTTGGCACAACGCTGGTGGATAAGCCAGGCTGAGACAGGAAGCCTCTTTCATCCCTTCCCAAACACATGAGGACATTTTCTCTCTTCCAGCCTGCTACTCTGTGCCTTTCTGTCAGGGCATGGAAGCTGCCCAACCCCGAGCTGTGGGTCGCAGCAAGGTTTGCCATACAAAACCCTTCTCTCCCTCACAGGTACCCTGTGAGGCATAAATACATTTTCCCAACTGAAAAGTATTTCAAGTCTTCTGCAGTCAACTAGGCATGTCTAGCACTCATGCAGTAGGCACTGAGCAGGGTCAGAATAGCGAGCAAGGACCCACTGAGCTGGAGGGAAATGGTGCCAGCCCATCTCTGTATGTCTCCTGTAGCTTCTGCAACAAATTACCACAAGTCAGGTGACTTAAAACAACAGAAATTCATTCGCTCACAGTTCTGGAGGCCAGCAATCCAATATCAAAGAGTGCATAGGGCCACGCTCCCTCCAAAGGAGGGAGCTCCCAGGCTTTTGTTGTCTGTGGCTGCACCATTCCAGCCTCCGCTTGTGTCTTCATGTGGCCTTCTCTTCCAGCCTCTTCTCCTTTTCTTATAAGGACCCTTGTCATTGGACCAAGTTAATCCAATGCTCTCATCTTGAGGTCCTTAATTATATCTGCAAAGAACCTTTTTTCCAAATCAGGTCACATTCACGGGCACCATGGGTTCAGACTTGGGCATATCTTTCTGGGGGGTCACAATCCAGCCCACGCACAACCCAAGCTGGTGAGAATGGCATGAAGGCCAAGTGGACACAGAAGCACTGCAGTGACAGCTCCACAAGCACGGCCTCCCTGTGTGCCAGGAGTGGTTCTAAGGGCCTTACGTGCATGTTAACACATTTACTCTGCTCAGTAACAGGTGCTATTATTATACTCATTTTACAGATCAGGAAACAGGCACACGCATAAATAAGTCATTTGTCTGCAGTCACCCAGTGAGTTCTGGTCATCCAGCTGTGGAAGTTGGCAGTCTGTCTGTCTGCAGAGGCTGAGCTCTTACCTGCTCACTGCATGGAGGGCCAAGCTCTCTGACCCACATGGTATAGGGCCAGACAGGTGACAAAGAGCAAAGAGGCCTCTAGGCGGTGGCAAGGGTAGGGGTGAACTGGAGAGTTGGATGGGGCATCGCTCCTCAGCCCCAGTTAAAGAAAGGCAGGGCTCTCAGCTTTCCCTATTTTTTCAAGAAAGGCATAAGATTCCAATTTTTATGTGGAAATTCACAATTATTAGATTTTGTGACTTATTTATTTTTTAAAAACCAAATGAAGCACTTCAGTAGTCTGTAAATCAGCAGTCTGCCACCTCCAGGGTACAGAAAAGGGCCACCGAGTCAGGAGTGCAGGGCCCAGCATCCACAGAGCCCGCAGGTCCTTGCCGCTCTCCAGGGTGCTGACTCTGAAGTCTCACTCTCCCCTGGCCTTAAAGGAGCCATCATCAGGAGGTGACAGCGACTGTAATTCTGATTTTATTATTATGGAGCGGCGGTCATTTCTGGCTGAGTGGCGCTGAGTGACGGATGGTGATTTAGGAATCTTACAGGGGGATTAGGGAGGTGAAGCTAAACATATTTTCCTCTGAGGCTCATACAGGCTGCAAACAAGTTGCTGTGGACAATGCTGATAAAAAGCAAATTATTTTATTCTGTTCACAGTCAATTCCAACTCCAGACTGCAGAGTCCCTCAGAAATAAGGTATTAACACTTATCGTGTGAAGCTGAATTCTTCAAGGAATAGTAATCCTTAAACAGATGGAGAAGTCATTTTTAAAGCATTAAACTCCAGAGGCAGGAGACCTGCTCATCCTTCTTCTTAACTAGCCATGCACTGTCTTGACATATTTGGTGTGAGAAATGAATTCAAACCACATTGCATTGACAGGGAAAGGGCTGCCCCCAGGGGTACTTGTACGGACAAGGAATTTTTGAAATTGGGTCCACATCTGTGTTGTGGGTATTGGATCTTTCTCACTGTCAGTCTGTTCCTACATCTTCTGTTGATGGCACCCCAGTTCTCTTTTGTGGGACCACCCCTCCCCCATGCTCAGTCCATCAGCTATGGATTGGGCTGTCTTCACCCCTAAATTCAGAGATGGGCATGTGACCCAGGCCTGCCACAACCATTGGGCATCAGTCACTAGCAGGGCATGGTCATGTGACTTGAATTGGTCCAATCAGAGCCAACCCTGGGATCGTTGCTGCCACAGGGCTCTCTTGTTACCATAGTTGCTGTGAGGCCAGGATAAATGCCTGTGGTTGTGCTTATCATTCTTGCATTGCTACTAGCTGAGAATCAAGCCAAACTGGTGGAAAAAAGATGAGAGATGGATGAAAACAGATCCATATTTCCAGAATCCAGGTCACTTAAACCCTGGATCCAGACATACCTGAAGCCACCAACATCTCAAGCCTTCATTTAGATAGGCTAGTATGCTCCTTTTAATTTCTGTCTATTTAATATTCTTGTAGCCAAAAGAATCCTGACAAAATACCTCTTGGTAAGATGCCATCTCCTATAGAACACTGATCTAGCCCAGAGCTTCCACACAGAGATAATGCCTCTTATTCTGCTTGGTCAGACACACACTTGGCTGGGCTCCTCAGGCCACTGGTCTTAAGTCTGTTCCAGATAAGCAAAGCATGAATCCTTCCATGATTAATCCCTACTGTGTGCAGATGAGCTCCATCTTCCCTTGACTGATGTGCATTCAGGCCCAGGCTAGCCTGACGCTGTAAAGAGCGTTCAACTGCCTGCAGTGATTCCAGAAGCACCAAGTCACTGCTGCATTTCCCCAGAGCCATCCCCACCTCATCACTGCTGCTCGAAACGCCACCATTAGAGAGTCTCAGCATGAATTTCCAGATGTAAAAAATTAACTTGAAAAAAAAGTATGCTTTAAACTTTACATTCAAGCCTCTTGCATAAGGACATGATAATATGTTTTCCATGAGCAATTGCTGATAAGAGAAAAGTAGAATTTGTGGCACAGTCTGCTCTCGGTCCCAGCATTTAAGATATTTTGGGAGCATGACAATCTCTGGGGTATGACCCAACAGAAAACAAAGATAGCTGGAGGCCTGATTTCTAATCTCACTGGTGATTCATTTGCCCAGCAAATATTTCAGAAACACTTACTATGTGTCAAGGTCTATGCTAAGCACTGGTTTGCCAGTTATGTGACTTGGACAAAACATCTTTCTGAGTTGGACAGGTAAGGTCAGAAGCAGTGACTGTGAGGACTTCTGGGTCCCTTTCCCTTCCTGCTCAATGGCACACATCATTAAATGATGACAGCGTTTCATGCTGCTGCAGTTGGGTGGGTTCTAAATCTAGTCAGGTGGCTCTAGGCAGTTTCTTATCAGTCAGAATAGACTAGATTATGCTGCATAACAACAAACAAGATGTTTCAATGGTTCTCAACTGCAGAAGCTCCTTTTTTGCTAGGGTTGCAGGTTCTGCAGAGATGGGCTGTGGCTGTGCTATGAATCGCCTGCTCTGGGGAGCTCCAGTCTCTATCACAGGGTCTCAGCCTCAGTGCTGACATTGAGGCATTTGGGGTGGGATAATTCTCTGTTGTGGGGGGGCTGTCCTGTGCATCGTGGGATGTTCATCAGCATCTGTGGCCTCCACCTATGTTATGGGTTGAATCGTTTTCACATGTTGAAGTCCTAACTCCCAGTACCTCAGAATGTGACCTTAACTTGGAAATCGGGTTGTGGTGGAGGTAATTAGTGAAGGTGAAGTCGTACTGGAGTAGGATGGGCCTCTGATCCCAAATGACTGGTGGCCTTTTAAGGAGGGGAATTGGGAGGGAGATGTGCACTTAGGGGGAGCTCTACGTGAAGATGAAGCCGGACATTGGGGGGATGGCTCTATAAGGAAAGAGCAGCAACGATGCCAGCAAACCACCAACAGCTAGGGGAGGGGCCTGGAGCCCATCAGCAATGACCTCAGCAGTGACTGGGCCTGCTGGCACCGTGATCTCAAGACTTCCAACCCCCAGGACTGTGAAACAATAAATACCTATTGCTTCAGCCACCCAGTTTGTGGTACTCTGTGACAGCAGCCCCAGCAAAAGGATCACACCCACTTGCTGCCAGTGGCACTTCCCCTCAAATGCCCTCTGGGGGCAATATCGTCCTTGGGTGAGAGCCTGCTCCATTAGGAGACTTTCCAGAAACAGCCCAGCAGGTGCCACACCCTCAGAATCTCTGATTAGAAAATGAACACGTGTCATTTCCACTCACTCTTTTGGGCAAAGCAAGTCTCACGGGTGCACCTCAGTTCCACTGGTGGGGTCTGTGACCCTCCCAAAGGGCTGGCACTGCAGTCTGAACAGTTGTCCAGTGTTCCCCAAAACTAAGAATGGGAGGTGGCAGGTGAGCCAAAGGACTCTCTCCTCTCCTCAGCCAGGTCTGAGCTCACTTCACTCCTTCTCAACGAGGCTTGCCTGGGACACGGCCCCTCCCATCCTCTTGTCCCTCCACCAGGTTATATTTTCCACACAGTGCTTGCCACCAACTGGTGCAATGATTTACTCCTGATGTCCTCTGCTTATTGACAGCCCCAGAAGGACAGGCTCTTTCTTCACACCTCAGCTCCTAGAAGACAGCCTGACCCAGAGCGGATGCCCCATGCAGGTTGGTTGAATGAATCCACAAATGAATGAAACTTATTTGCTAACTCCAGACTAGAGGATCTCTCAGGACATGCTCTGCTTTTTAAAAAATCCTACCCATTCCAACAAGAATTGAGGCTGCTCATTTATGCCCCTAATTTCTGCCTCCCCACTGTCTCGCTTCTGTCAGAATAACAGATGCTGCCACTGGTGCCAAGATGATGCCCGCCCTTCCCTTCCTATGGGTCGGCCAGTTTTGTTCCTAGGGAGCAGCGTGCAGAAGGACGATCCCTGGCGTCCAGGGGCTCTCAGCTGTAATGAGGACCCCGCTGAAGCCAGGGCCTCTGCTGGTTGCTATGGCAACATTGCACAAGGGAAGCCCGCTCTTCCTCTTTGGAGCTGTGTTGTGGCAGGTGACATTGCAGTATCTCGGTGACCTCATTCGTGGTTCTAACCAGTGGCCCTTGGAAGTTTTCTGCTTGCCACCTCTCTGACCCACCCACTCTTTCACCGAGCTCTGGAGAGGAAAGCAACAGTCACGAGGTCCTTGGGCCTGTGGAGTTTTACAGTCTGTGCGATGTAATCAACAAACATTTACTGAACACCTGGTATGTGCTTGGGCCTGAGTGCAGCCCTTTTCCCCCAAAATGGAGATAAAGAAGAGGTGTAGTAGTGTGGCCAAGAGCATGTGATCTAGAGCCTGCTGCCTGGGTTCACATCTTACAGCCAGTGTCTTGCTATGTGTGGTCTTTAAAATACATCTGTAAAGTCTGTAACACTCCTTCCACTGAAAGTAAAATTTAATTGCTCTTCCATTGACTATGAATGAATTGTGCTCAGTAGACAGAAGGCCTCTCACCATCGCAGCTGTTGGGCAGTGGCTATAAGAATATTGTCACACACACTGTAACAAAAGGAAAAGTAGGGTATTTCCAGTTCAGAGCTCAGATCCCCACATCACAGACTCTCCCTCCCAGTCCGCCTGGCCAGTGGGCAGTGGGAGCGGATTCGTCCAAATGCTTAACGGACATTGGCCTGGCTCTGGAGCAGATCCTGGAGACCTTCCTCTTTTTGTTCTTGGCACGAATGCTTCACTTGCTAGAGCAGGGGAGGCCCAGGGCCTGGGGGGCCAGGAGCAGCCGGGGTGGTGAGATAGTCACTCTGGGGCTCAAAACCTAAGACTCCATCTGGCCCTGGTTGTGGGTAGAAACTCAGGCCACAGTGCTAGTGTCACCATGTGCTCCTCAGACATCTAGCTCTGTGGGGAAGTGGAGGTTCCCTCAGCTCTCCAGGGAGGATGCGCCTACGCTTCGTTTCAGAGGACTCAGGCTGATGGCACTGAAACCAAACCCAGTCAACAGGGTGAAACCGATAGATGGCATTAAAAATTTAAATGAAAGTCCAATTTTTAGCATCTCTGGAAATATCTGAAGATTTGGCTACGTGGGTCCATAGGCCCGCATAGTAACAATTAACTGAAGCTATGTAGTGGGTCACCTACAGCCTGGTCTCTTTAGTTTGCCACAGTCCCCACCCCTCCCTGTTGCCCTGTGTACTTGTCTACTTCCCTCTTTGCTCATTTTTGTTACTGGCCTGGCCCTTGATGGCACTAACGTTTATGGTCCTGCTTTGGTTTGCAAAGAATGTTCATACATCTTTTCTGATGTATTTCTCTCCATACATCTGCGATCTGGGTCACAATGATTAGATGTGGTTTTCTGATGGGGGAATTAAGGCTCAGAAAGGTAAAGATGTGCCTGCAGCCAAGCAGGTCACTCCTTATCTGCAGAGGTCCTAGAATATGAACTTGAGACTCGCCTGCTAGCAGAGGGTCCTCCCAGGCATATGGAGAGAGAGAGGAGACAGAACTCAGGTGGGAGACAACCTGACTGTGCAGGTGCAAGGAGCTCGAGTGGTCAAGACCAGGGCCATCGCCAGCCACGGGCAGGAGAAAGTCTGAACACAATTCGACAATTTCTAATAGTTCCTTCTACAGCTCCTGAGACGCCAACACTGTGGTTACGTGAGGTGCCAAGAAAGGGACAGAAACCAGAGATACGTGCTGAGAGAGAGAGAGACATTGGGGAATGCACAGAGGGAGACAGGCTGAAAGGGACAGAGGAAGAGAGAGAGAACTGGGAAGAGAAGGTCCAGAGAGAGCAAGGGAAACAGGAAGAGAAGCTGGTTGAATAGAGTCTGAGAGCTGCTGAACGCAGGGAGGCTTTGTATTCCAGGGCCGGATGACCCCAAGGTTGATCCCTCTGGGGCAGGCTCCAGCTGCAAACAGCTGTTTGTGCCTGTCTCCTACCCCCAGGCTCCCAAGGAGCCCCATGAACTGTGACATACTCGCCAGCACACTGTCCCTCTGGGGCCACTCTGCACCCAGCCCATCTCCGTCTGCCATTTCCCAAGCCGTCCATCTCCTGGGGAGAAAGAGGCTGCTCAGCCTCTTGTCCTCCCTGTGGGCAGGGAGCTCAGGCCAGGCTTCTGTGGCGTGTGTGTGTGTGTGTAAGTGAGGGGCTCGCCCAGAGAAGGCTCCCGGCCCAAGTATTGCAGGTTCAGAGCGGACACCCTCCTTGGGAAGTGATACAGAACAGATGTGCTTCTATGGTCTCCATGGAGATCTGGCAACCTGGCAACCCTGATGGGTAGCCAGGCCTGGGCCTTGAAGCTTTTGTCTTTTCAAAGCCTTTTCTTGAGAGCCAATACTGAGAACAAATCTGCCAGTCATCCATAGGGACTGAAGCTTTCCTCCCAGCCTCCAGGGGCCTGGGACCAGCCCACCCCAAAGAAGGGGCAGATGTGGGTGCCCCTTGATGAGCTCCCCAAGGTCCATAGGCACAGATTCTAGTTAAATGATATTCAGCTCCTCCTTCTGTCCTTCCACTTGGTGCTGTTAAAACACGCTGATGCCAGCTCTAGTTACAGTACAAAGGCCTACAGGTCTGTGCTGGAAGAAAGAGAGAAAAAACAACCCTGGTATATCTTGAACATATAACCAAAAGCACTTTTAAGAGGTAGAGGCAGATGACCAGAATAATTCATGGCCATTCATTTAATCACTCAGCAAATATCAGAGCCCCCACTAAGTACCAGCAGTGAACCTCCCAGACACAGTCCCTCCCTCATGGAGCTGACAGGTGGTAGGGAAGATAGATACTTGGCACTGTCAAATAAATGATTCCAGTCAAGGAAATGAGATGAAATCATGGGTGAAAGAGTAGTGAGGGTGGATGGGCATATGTCACACAGGGCATGCTGGGAAAGTGGATCCAAGTGGGTGACACATAACAGGGTCAGAATGAGAAGAGAGGAGTGCAGGGAAAAGAATCCAAGAGATGGGAACAGCCAATGCAAAAGCTCAGAGTTCATCTTACCTGGAGTTGAAAACATTCACCAATCAGAATTGATTCAGGATGCTTGCTTTGCGGGCTTCATGAGGATGGAGGTGCAGTCTCTCACCCCACAGAGACTGTGTAAGAAATCCTTCCTCTTCTGGAAAGCAGGGTGATGAGGGATGCAAGGAGCTCCATGGGGTCCCCCTCTCAAGTTAACTCAACCATGAGTCAAGATAACCAGATCCTGTTATACCTTAAAAGCATGGAGCTGGAGGCTTCCTCGGTGTCTCCTAGGTCTGTGCTTCCCAAACGTCAGCATTCACCCTCCTGGCACCATGCTGCATACCCATAACTCACCTGCCCACAGTAGATATGTCTCCTCAAAGCTTTACCCTGGCTGACCTAAAGACCTATCAACCTCATCCTCAGGAATAATAATCATGACATTATTGTTCATTCTTTTTTTCTGACAAACAGTCATTAAAATTAAAAGTGTGCATCCAGGTACTGCCTGAAATATTCACCCATAGATGACAATTGGGGAAACATTGCTCTAGTTCAGCCCCTGAATTCACACACAACTGAAGGCCAAAGACTTGCACAAACCATGCAATTAGTGAGCCCCGCGCATTCCCAACTTCCCTCCTGGGCTCTGGTCTGATGTTCAGCAAGTGGCCTCATGGCCCAGGCCACTTAGTTCTCAGAGACTCAAGCCTCCATGCTGTTTGGTTTCTATGTCTCCCTCCCTCCCTGCCTTCCTTTGGGGTTTGCACATGCTCAGCTTCACTCCAGGACCTCCCCCCCAACCCCTGCAGAGGGTCCTGGCTTGCCACATTCCACACGCTCACTCACTAGGCCACCCCTTGGCCATTTATCTTTTCATCCACTCAAAGCCCAGGGCTCCAAATCTCTGAGAAGATTTCTAAATCAGCTATCTTGGCTCCTTCCTCTGTCCAGAAGGGCAGGCTGTGTGGATAAATTCTTGATTAGATAATATATGCTAATGTATGCACGCTGGGGGCCCCAGTGTCCTGGGCTGTAGCCAGAGCAGCCCCTGCCTGGGTGGAGTTGTCAGAGTGGCCAATGGGTCACACCCCGCAGAGGCCCCATGCTTGAGAGACTTAGACCCTCTCTCCTGGTCCACCCAGGTCACTGACAAGGTCAAATAGAGTCTCTGACTCTTGTGCTCAGAGCTGTGGGGGGGCAGGGGTCCACATGTGGTGCAGATGCTGCAGATGGCAGGCCCCACGCAGAACGGCCGCTGGACCAGTGCCTCCAGGAAGCTAAGGGCCCTGCTGACCTCAATACCTACTCTGAGTTCCCTCCAGCCATCTGCTGAGGAATTCGACCCAGGTCAGGTGTGATTGTGCCAGGAACTCCAGCCCTATTGACCCCTTACTGACAAAATCTTCAGTGGCTCCAGTTGCCCAGCTGGGAGCCAATCTATTCAAATTTTGTGTTCTTATATAAAGATCCAGATTTTTTACTTGCTTTGCAAAGACCAAGCACCTGGCAACATCAGGCCGGCCTCCCTGGGTGACCTGGGAGATCTTACACACTGGGAGTAGCCTTCCTGGGGGTGTGCTCTCCAGCCCCAGCTCCCCACGGTCCCCAGCTACGGCAGCGCTGCCTGGGGCTACCTGCCTGCTCTCAGTAGGAACTGGATGTACCACGTCATTTCCACAGTTAAGGGAAAAATAGAAGCAAAAATGACCAGGTCTCTAGCCTGGTATTTCATTTAAATTCAATTTATTTAAACTAAAGAACAAAACAAAACAAAAACAGTTCACCCATTTCTCCCACCCCCATCACCTGGTATTGAAGCCACTTGTGATGTTTCCGATGTCTGCCTCCTGCTTCTGGTCAGACCCCCACTGCAGGTTCCGCCCTATACACATTCCCATTTTCCCAGCCTGTGCCTACACTACCTTCCCTGCATCTTTCATCTCTCCTAAAGTGCAACACTGAGTCCTTCAGGAACAAGCTTCCAGGCCACCTCCTCCAAGAAGCATTCCCCAGTTCAGCAAACCCAAATGCTGACACAGTATAAGACCCTGGTGGACCAGATCAGCAATTTCTGAGGTGCTTCTAGCACAGGCATTTCTGTTCCTCTGGGAAATGAAGAAAAAGGAGTGTCCAGGACCCAGGACTTCCCATCCCCCGGGTCCTCCCCCTCTGCTCCTGCCTGCCCCTGGTGCAGCCCCGCCTTGGCCCTCAAGAGAATCCACTAGCCAGAGCTGCCCCGGATGTACTCCCACCCAGGTACTGAGCAAGGGGACGGTAGCCCATGAAGGCCCAGCAGCCTGTGGCAGGCAGGGCCCTTAATCAGCAGAAGAACAGCCACGGTCAGCTAATAGTCTGCAAAGGCTGCCTGAGCCGTGGCAATGACTAATTCCGCCAGGACTATGGCTGCAGTATACATGCAGTCAGTGGTTTTATGACACCAGTAACAGGTTAGAAGGAAAAGCCCAGCTCAGCTCCTGTGAGGCCGCCTGGAGGACCTAGCCACCTGCTGTGTACAGGTGATGACACCCCTGTCCCACTGGGCAGGTGAGACCGGCCTGGGGGAGACTAACTCACACAGCCACAGGACACTCGAGAGGTATTTCCAGAAGGTTGCGGCAGGAACTTTCCAGGCCCATCATAGGGCCTTCCAATCAGTGACCCTGAGTCAGGGTGTCATTTGTTTACTGATTCTTCCAGTTCTGTCACCTCTACTAGTGTGTGTTTGGGCACGTAACACGGCCTCTGTGCTACAGTTTCTCCACTGGTCACATAGGCACATTACAGAGTCACTGAGGGGAGTGAAGTCTTGATCACGTCTAGAGGTGTTTAGAGCAGAGCCAGGCCCATAGTAAATTCTCAACGATTGCTGGTTATTATTATTTTTCCCACAAATCAGCCACCAACTGATAGTTTCCCAAACGTTGGTCATTTACACTGTGGTTTCTGGTTTTCATATCACCTATGCCTGTCTCTAATTTCATACAGGTATTTTTTTTTAATTGGCACACATTCTTCTTAAACATAGCTATTTATAATAGAAATCACCTTGCATATTCATATTTCAAAATTTAAAACCAGTGCCATTTGCTATAAATAGAAGATAATGGAAGGAAATACAGCATAAGCAAGGCACATAATAGCCTTAAAGGCTCTGAGCGGGAGGCCTGTGCTGTTTGTCAGAGGGACAGGTGGGCGAGTGATGGAGAGGTGTTAAAGGCAGGCGCGCAATCAGTATCTCCAAGAGAGATCTGCACTCCTGTGTTCACAGGGCATCGTTCACAATAGCCAGGACATGGCAACAATTGAAATGTCAGTCAGTGGATGAATGGACAAAGAAAATGTCATGTCTATATACAATGGAACATTATTCAGCCATAAAAAGAAAGAAATCTTGCCAGTACGATAACAGGGGTGAACGTGAAGGACATTATGCTAAGTGGAATAAGCCAGCAGAGAAAGACAAATACTACATGCAAGATCTCACATATATGTGGAACCTACAAAAAGAGTTGAAGCCATAGAACCAGAGAGTAGAATGGTGGTTGCCAGGGGCTGGAGGGAGGTAGGGAGGAAGCGGGCAGATGCTGGACAAAGAGTACAGGCTTTCATTTATAAGATGAATAAGTTTTGGGATCTAATGTACAGTATGGTGACTATAGTTAATAATACTGTATCATATACTTGAAATTTGCAAAGAATGTAGATCGTAAGTGTTCTCACCACACACACAAAATGGTTATGTGAGATGATAGATGTTAATTAACTTGACTATGGTGATCACTTCACAATGGATACATATATCAAACATCACATTGTACACTTTAAGTATATACAGTTGTATTTGTCAATTATACCTCCACAAAGCTGGGGGGAGAGGCTAGCAATAAACCAGACTTCCCCAGAAGGAAATGGAGGGTTGAAAGGAATTGCACCTGTGATTTGATATTACTGTGCGGTAGGTTTGCTTTTCATGCAGACATCTTGCATTTCCTTGAAAGCTTCACACTTTCCATCTGAATTAAAAGTCCTGCACTTTAGGTAATTCTGCTCTAACCAAATGGTCAGCAGACACTGTAGCCAGAAGATTGGGTCTGGGTCAGGGCAGCCCACCTAGTCCTGCCTGGCCCCAAGATCTGTGTCCTTACCTGTGAAATGGGTGGAGGTGTTAGACTGAGATTTTCCAGGAACTTTTAGAATGTCAGGAGAGCATGTGCAAAGAAAACATGGTATCATCTTCCAATCATCTTGGGTCCGTTTATCAAGTACCACCTGTGTTCCGAGGGTGGCGTGGCATAAAGAGATTAAGGGCAGGACTTTCCTCCTGCGAGGGAGGCAGCCACCCAGAGCGCATGCTCTCTGGGTTACAAGGGAAGATGCCTCGCCGCAGGGATGCCCACTCCTGCACTCTGATGCCCAGAGGACCTCATTACAGTTCGGCTCTGCAACTGGCAGCAGAGGCTGCAAGCTGCCATGCCAGCTTGATGCCAACCTCAAACAAGGTTTATTTTATTTGTGTACCTAGTCATCTGCCTCTCCACCTGTTCCCCTCATGCCTTACCCCCATAACACACACACAAATGTGAGTACCACAAGGACAAGGGATTTGCTCGGTTGTACTAACTACGGTATCCCCATTGACAATCAATAAATATTTAACCCATTCATCACCCAAATATTTATTGAGAGCTGCTATGTGTCAGGTGCTGGGCATCAGAGTTGAACAAGGCCAACAGAGCCCTTAGTCATATGAAGTTTACATTCTAGTCAGGGGGACAGTTAAGCCAAGCCCAATAAACACATACTATAACTCCAGGTAAGGGGAGGTGCTGAGAAGAAACTAATGAAGGGCACGGGGCGGGAGGGCAGGGCAGCCAGAGCACAGTAGGAAGTGAGGGCAGAGAAGTGGGGACCCAGGCCTGTCAGGCCCTCCCTAGTCATCGGGACACCCCAGCCCACCCTGTCATAGAGGAAGGAGCAGACAGAGGCACGAGGTGCAGAGTTGGCACCTGGCCCCACGAGGCTGATCTGGGGCCAGCAGAGCCCTCCGAGGCCTGGACTGCACACATGTTCAGTCCTCTCTGCCTTGACCTCCTTCGTCCAAGATTCCCAGTGAACCCCTCTTCCTCCTTCAGTGTTGGGGCCCGAGAACCTCTCCATGGAGACCTCGCCAAGCCCCAAGGCAGGCACGCTCTCCCGGCACCTTCCGTGCACCTCATCACCTGGCTCTGCCTTAGAACACGTCCAGACCTGACTGCTTCTTACCACCCCACCCCTGCGACCCTGGGCCAAGCTGCCATCATCATGGCAGTGGCCTCCTCATTGGTGTCCCCGATTCCTCCCTTGATCCCTCTACTCTGTTCTGTAACCAGCAGCCACAGGGACCTTTTAAAAACTTAAAACAGACACATCATCCCCAAACTCAAGATTTTCTAGCGATTTCCCACTGTACTCCATGTAAAAGCTAAAGCCCTGTGATGGCCCACGAGGACCTCTGAGAACTACCCCCTCCCCACCCACCAGCCTGTCTGAGCTCTGCCACACCGTTCTTCAACATCCAGGCACACCTGCCTCAGGACCTTTGCACTTGATGTTTCCCCTGCCTGTGATGCTTTTCCTCTAGATGTCTCCAGGGCTTACTCCTGCACCTCCCTCAGTGAGGTCCTCCCTAATACACCAGTTTGAAGTTGCAAATCATCCCAGCCCACCCAGGCATTTCCCAGTCTCCCTCCCAGCCTTTATGCTTCTCCCTGGTCCTCATTACCACTTGGTATTCTCTGGAGATTTGCATCTCTGTTTTGCTGATTATCAGTCTCTGTGAATATAATTTAAATTCCACAAGAGTGGGGATAATGCTCATAGGCATATCCTCAGAGCCTAAAACAGTGCTTGGCATATAGCAGGTGCTCCATGAGTGTTTGTTGAATGATTTATAGCACTTGCCACATTGCACTGTGATGATTTACACTGTGGTAGTCTTAAGAATTTAATTTGTTACTCATCTCTTTTTTCTTTTTAATAGCCCTTGTGGACTCATTAGCAAAAAAAGAATGACTAGGTGACCTTCTGTCCCCATAGGAAGTGAATCAGTCAGGCCTCGGGGACTCTGAGTTCTGAGCCTCTTTTCTGCCTTGTACCCATGGAGTAATTATGAGAACTGGGTGCTACCAAGGCGGGAATGGAGAGAGTGAAGTTACAGAGTGGGAATGGCAGGTCTGGCAAGTCGGTTCCTCAAGGTGGGCAGAAGGGGGGGGCTTGAGGATTTCCACAAATGCCAAAGAAAGGGACAGGTCCCGTGTGAAGGCGATGGTCTCCTGGGCGGCAGCAGACTCTGTAAATGCGACTCCCAGAGTGTCTCTCTCAGGGCTAGACCTCCCCCAGCTTTCTCTGCCTTAACCCTCAGATGGGAAGACCATTCCATCTGGGATGAGATTTTCCCAGGAGAGTGAAAGGTAGCAGTGGTTACAGTAAAACCCTGAGGCCAGACCATCAGGGTTCAAATCCCAGCTCTGCCAGCGAGTGGCTGTGTGACCTCGGGTAAGTTGCTTGACCCCTCTGTTCCATGGTGTCCTCATCTATGAAATGGGCATGATAGTAATGGGTACTTCCCATAGAGAAAAGCATGGGGATTAATGGGTCAATACACCTAGTGGAGTGGTGCTCAGCACACTGTGGGCACCCACAGGTCGGCTGGCATTTTTTCCCTTGTTTGCTTCAGTCTTCTAATCCTAACCCAGCAAGAGACTGGGGAGAAACGGGTGAAAGCCAACCAAAAAGAATGTGGCTGCCAACCAGAAACAGAAATGCTCTCCGCAGAGCAGTGCCCCTGCAGTGTTCCCTGCGGGGCCAGGATACCAGCCACCCAGATCACATACAAGCCATCAGGACCGCCACATGGCCTCAACCTCACACCAGAAAGAAGTGCACATACCTAAGCAAACCAAATGAGACCCCAAAGCACAGCACATCCAAACAAACAGTGTCTTCCTCTGGGGAGGCAGGTCCTGGCCAATCGCCGGACACTGGAAAGAAAGCGATTTTGTTTTCTCCCTCTAGGAGCAGATGGAGACAGGCTCTGAGCTTGGGGAACTTCTTTGAGATCAGATTTCTCTGGAGAACTGCGGCAGCACAACATTCCCTGGGATTGGGAGCAAGCTTTCACTGCCCGGGATTTTTGTTTACAAAGCGGAAAAGTTCCTGTTCAAGAACCCAGATTGGAGAGCTGGGTCCAGGGGAAGGAGGCCCTAAGAAAATAGAAGGACAAGCTCTCTGTGTTCTCTACCCTCACCAGCCATTCTGCCAGAGTTGCTTGGCTCAGACTGAATGTCCTTCTCTTTGGAAGCCATACCGTTTTAGGATGACACGGTGGCATTGAGACAGACCTGCAGTTACTGGCAAAGCTTGACAGGGGAGGGGTCTGAGAAACAGCATTTTGATAACAACATATCCCATCCAGAACTGGTCCCTTTTCAATTCATTTTCAACTTTGTGACTTTAGGAAGGAGAAAGTTTCAGGTTGGCCCTAGGGAGTCTTTAACCATGAACACATGCCAATCTCCCTTTTGAAAAGAGAAAGCAAATCCCATTCAGAGCCCCCAGGGCCAGTGTCTGCCCAGAATGGGTTAACAGTCCTTATTTTTATGTTTAGGGTTCTCAGCTACCTTCTGGCCATTGCTGACATCGCACCTGAGGTATGAGTCTTCCTGAATCTAATCTAAAGAGGAAATCTCTTGGAATCAGATTCAGCTTTGAACACCCTGTCAGTAGCCCAGAGAACAGCGTCCTAGGTAGTGTGCACTTCAACTCGTGCTGTCCCTCTATGTGCACACGCACGATGGAGTACACGTGCAAAAGCACATGACGGTATTTTTATAGCTGCTTTACTGTTATGTAATTCACACGTAAATTCACCCTATAAAAAGCAATCCTGTCTCCTGCCACAGGGTGCACAGCTTGTGCCTGAACCGTAGTGATTTTAGTAGATTTGCAGAGTCGGCACCATCACCACTATCTTCTTCCAGAACCCTTTCATCCTTCTCAAACAAGCACCGTACCCATGAGCAGTCACTCCCGTTCCTCCGTCCTCCCAGCCCCAGGCAACCACTTACGTATTTCTGTGTCTGTGGATGCACCTGTTCTGTACATTTCATATAAATGGAACCATACAAAATACAGCCTGTTGTAGTTGGCTTCTTTTCCTGAGCATAGTGCTTTTAAGGTTCATCCATGTAGCATGTGTTAATACATCATTCTTTTTTATGGCTGGATGATAATGCATTGTATGGATGTGCCACACTTTGTTTATCCAGTCTTCACGTGATGATGTATTTGAAGGAGAAAGAGAGACAAAGAAGGATAAATAGAGAGGAAAGGAGACTGGGAGATAGAGGGAGCCCAAGACAGAGATAGAGAAACAGAGGAGAAAGAACTTCAGGGGATCATATTGGAATCAGAGTGAGGGGAGCAGGTCCATGTCTGAGGTGATTGTGCCCAAATGGGAACCTGGGTCAGAGTACCAGGCTTCTTGTCCTCCCTTGCTGTGTGACCCCAGGCAAGTTTCTTGCCTTCTCTGAGGATCAGTTTACTACTATAGAAAAATGGCTGGATCTCCAAGATATCTTTAAGTTTCCTCTCTTTGACTTTCTACACTCTTAGCAATACTCCTGAGGGGGTCACACATGGAAACTTATCAGCTATTGCTACCTGGTTGGAAGAAGTTTATGAATCATTTCCTGAGATCTGATTTTAATGTGGTGGTCAGGGTACTGTGGCCAGAGCCCTGGCTGCCTGAAGAGTCCATAAGACTTGGTCTGAAGTTGGAGACACCCAATTCAAAAAAAAAAAGAATGCATGGCTTAGGAACTGAAAGACACAGGGAAGCTGCCAGCCGGGGACGGGGATAGCCCAGACCCCTCCCAGCGATGCCATGAAGTGCACACACCACCGTGGCTCTCCCGACCCAGGTGGCTGCCTGACGGCAGTGGGTGCAAAGTGGGGGTCAGGGAGAGGGATGTGTGTGGGGCCTGGGCCACCAGGCGACAGGACAGTGTGCAGCCGAGAACCCGTCCGGGGAGGTGAGGATGCAGGACTGCTCATCAGCTCGACAGCTGAGGCTCCAAGCCTGCTCCATGGTTTCCCAGGACTGCACTTGCAAAACACAAGTTCAAAGATAAAATTATTAGCAATTTCAAGATGGTGACTGCAGAGTATTAAACCCCAGGCCCTTCTGAGATTGGGTCAGCCTGACTGTCGTCTGTGTCCTCACCCCACCCCCTTAGCTGACCAAGTAGGATGTGGCAGTGTCTGTTCATCAGGAGGGATGGAGTGATTTCCACAGACTCAAAGACCACATCTCAGGAGAAGACAGAGAAGAAACATGCCTTGCTGTGGATATCAGGCCACTTCAGCACAATGCAATAAGCCAGCCCAGGAAGAGGCTGCCCAACTACGTTCAGAGGCTTTGGTGTTGCTCAGCAGACACCATCTGGGATCTTTGCCAAGGCCAGGCATATGCAGGTGAGGCTGCTGATGTGTCCAGCCCGGTGTTGTTCCTAGTTTCAGAGAACCACCAACACAGGATTCAGGCAGATTTCGGGAAGCAGCCCGCCCCCCATGTTTGTTCTGGAGGCTGAGAAGCAGGTGAGTGGGAATGCATGCTTGGGTCCTGGATTTCTAGAAAACAGGTTTAACGTGAAATCACTTCATAGCGGAGGTGCAAAGCTGGGCAGCGGGGGAGAGGCAGGGAGAGGAGGACAGACGAGGCAGATGCAGAGCCATGCGTTTTGGGGCTGCTTCCTGATAAGCCTCGGGAAACGCAGAAGCGGGCTTACCAGGGGCATTTGCTCAGTGTGGTGACTTCGCTGATTGGACACGGGAGTCTGTGAGGGAGAAAGAAGAGGCCACTGGAAAATCATGGAAAAGAGCTAAGAGAACGAAACAGTCCTTCCGCTCAGGGTCACCTCAGAGGAAAGCTTGGAACCCAGCCCCATTCCAGCTCCGGGACAAGGGCCCAGTATCCCCACTAGAGAGCCACGTCCTTCCCATCCCCTACACCCTGCCGCCTTTGCCCTCGTCTTCCTCACTCCTGAGACTTCACTGCTGGACCTGCAGGGGGCATTCATCTGACCAAAGACCAAGTACAGGGCAGAAAGGAGCAGTCTTAAAAACCCCTGGACACACCTATTACCCATAAATTACAGTGGGCGTGGCTTTTTCTATACACAGTACACGCCTCCCTGAATCTCCTCTCAGATCCTGGCCAGGAGTCCCAGCAGAGCCCTGTGGCTGGATCTTTGGGGAGGGCCACCCACGGGCCTCATCCCAAACTTCTCAGTCCCCCTAGACAGAGGTGGGGGGCCCCGACGACCCCAGAAGCAGCAGAGAAGGGAGTATGCTGGGAGAAATGTCACCCCCACCCATGTTATTATCACCTCTCAGGCCATATGCCACTGATATAAGATAAATATTTTGTACCCAGAAGCCATCTGCAGAGTCTAATCATGAGTTTGGTACAATTTGTGACATAAGGTGTTTACTGAATGCCTGTTAATTACACTTGTAGCAAATAAAACTTGATTTCAAGAGAGAGTAAGGGGTGTGGGCAGGAAGAAAGGGCTTTGGAGGTGGTTTCTGGAGAGATGGCTGGCTGGGGGCAGGTTGGGTGTAGTCAGACACGAATGGAGCTGCCACGGACCCCGGGCTCCCAGGGAAAGGGGGCTGGATGTAAACGACTGAGGACTCAGGGAAACTGGACAGACAGCGATGCAGAGGAAGGGGCTTTGGTGTGATAGGCCCAGGACACTCTTTGCCTGTATTCTGTCTGTGGGTATTTACTGAGCTGGACCCAGTGTCGACACCCGGATGCTAGTGGGACCTACAGTCTATCTGGGGAGCTGTGATGGGGAGTGAATAGAAAAATAGCAAGTACATAAAAATCCAAGATTTTGCCAAGATGATCACCACGGGTGTTAAGAGGAGAATGCTATTGGGGTGAGGCTTCACGGGGTGGTCAGGGAAGGCCTCTGAGTGGGTGAACAAGAGGACGAGGAGAAATAATGACAGTCCCACTAATCATAATGCATGGCTTTACTACACGCCCGTCACTGCTCTAAGTGCGTCACTTCCCTCAACTCATGTACCCTCACGGCAGAGACAGCATGCCCTCATTCAGTCAGGCTCCTGTCCCTTCCGGACAAACAAAAAAACTAGGTTTCCCAGCCTCCCCAGCAGTTAGGTGCTGCCATGCCCTTGGATCTGACCAGGCACAGGGCGCTGGCGCAGGGAAACCTCCAGGGCAGCATCCTGTCTATGTGGGTGGAGCCAAAAGCTAGGAGCCTGGGTCCCTGAATCACTGCACGGAGGGTGGCCACCCAGCACCCATGTGAGCCAGAAAGAACTTCCATTATGTTAGCCACTGAGATTCAGTAGGGCGATATTCTGTTCTAGTTTGCCTGGAATTGTGTGGGTTTTAGCATTAGAAGTCCTGCATCCTGGAGAACCCTTAATCCTAGGCAACCCAAAATCTGGCTACCCTAGAATTAGGAGTCATTCAATACAGCAGTTAGCCCCTCTGACTACTCTAATATAGTTATCACACCAACCTTATAAGGTAGGTCCTATTATTATCTCTGTTGTTTCAGTGGGGAAACTGAGGCTAGGAAGAGGTTGAGTGTTCTCAGGAGCAATGCTGAAGGGCTCCTGGGAGATTAACAGGATTCAGAAATGTCAATGAGAGGCCTCCCATCCAGGCCCAGCATCTGGGAAAGACCGCTATTTCACCGGTTTCTTGCTCTCTCTGGTCACTGGCCTCAGATCCTCTGCCTGCCCTTCTGCTCTGCTCTGGGGCACAAGAGCTTGACCCCTGCTTCCCCAGGCCCCCCTGTCATTGGGCATAGGGCCAGGCTCGGGCAATGGAAAGCACTGCCAGGGGACTCAAGACTGGGGGAAGGGAGAAAGTGGGGCATTTTCCACCCTCTCTTCTGCCAGGGACCTTCTCTGTGGCTCCGGCCCCCTTAGGGTCCCTTAGACTGACCCCAGTCTGGCTCACTCCACACCAGGTCGCAGCCTGGTGCACCAAGCTGGCTGCTTGCTATGTGATGACGAATTACTTTCTTCCCTGGGAAAATGAGTGTTAAGGTTAACTGTCCATCCCTTACTGCCGGCTTCAGTGTGGTCAGGAGAAAACAGTTAACCCATTTAAGAGCAAATATTTTGAAGCTGAACTTACTGGAGATAGAGCCAAAGCAGGTTTCCAACCCATAAAAGCCAACACGGGCCAGTAACATCCCCACAGACCTGCCATTTAGCTGCTAAATGGAAAAGGGCCTGCTAATGATGTTGGCTTTCTGGGTTATTGGAAGAAGTCCTATTCAGAGGAATTTCCAGGACAAAGTATCCAGTATTTTGGTTCAGATGCATGTTATGTATTCTTTGCAGTGATCTGTATACTGGTTGGGGTACAAGTAAATATGAGTATGGTTATTTCTTGGGCCTGTGCAAGATTAACAGCCTAAACCAGAAGTACTCAAGGGCTGTTCAGAAAATCTGTGTCCTCATGTACCCTATTTGCCACACTTAGATTCCACAATGATAGAGTGCAAGGGAAGGTAAGGTCAGATGCATGATTTTCATTCCGGAATAGTCCTTGGTTGTGAATCCCAGTACGTTTTGCTACCCTGCTACACTGGGTGGGCATTTACTGCCTCTTCTTTCTAACCTGGACACGGAGCCCAAGACAAAACCAAGAAGGGAGAAAGGAGTGGTACAGTGGTGAGCAGTGGATGTCAACGTTAGCCCAAACCCAGAGATACAGCACTGGTGTGCGAGCGGCTCTGGGTTGCAGGAGGAATCTGTGACCAGGAAACCTGTGAGCTTAGTGGGCAGTTGTCTCTCACCTCATGGGGGAGGCTGGGCAGGACTGCAGCTCAGGCAGGCTTCCTCCCCTCTTCCTCCTGTGTCCGGCTGGGTAGATAGGGAAGGGGGGCTGGCACCCACCCCTCTCACTGCTTGTCAGCCAGGTGGGAGAAGGGACAGTTGCAAAGCAAAGGCCGACTAGTTCTTGTGTGACCCAAGTGGCGAGTGGTTCGGCTCTGCCCAGGGAGCGGACAGCCCCAGGCCTGACCCTGGCTGTGCCCGCGGCCCCGGGCGCCTCTCCTTTCCCTCCTGAGCCTCTCCGCAAGAGGATGAAGGATCCAGCTGCGGGACGGAAGACTGGGGAGTCATTTCCACGTACTAACCTGAACTCCCTCAGACAGAGTCAAGGAGGGGACAATACAATGCTGTGTCACCATGTGACCCACGCCTGGCCAATCAGAGCATCAGATTCCCTGGCTACCTGGACCAGCTCCGAGGTGGCCCCTGAAATGCATTTCTTAAAGTGTCGTTGACATTGTCAAATAAAAAGACATGCTTTTGTGCTGGATTTTATGTTATAATAATGTATGCTGAGAAATTCTCAGAGACACCATATGGAGAACATTTGCCAGTCCATGAAGCCACATGACAGAACCATAGGTGAGAGGTAAAAAGTCAGAAAGGTCAGGTTCTGATGAAATCATTTAAGCCAAAGGATCCAGACAGGCCTGAGGTCCATCCGCTCCCCTCTGGACATTTCAATCATGTGTCCAAAAGATTTATTTTTTTTCATTTTCTTTCAAGTCCAGGAATTTTATATGAACCTGATGTCGGTTATTACGGTCAGCTAGTCTCAGGATTCATTGTAACCTTTCAATCATTTCAGATCATTTTTACTTTAGTCTTAGGAAAATTTTCTTGAATTACGGTTTTTAGAATTTGTTTTGTTCCGTGGCTTCACGGACTCCTTTTATCTGTATATTGGTTCTTTCTCCCCCTATTAACAGTACTTTTTACTTTCTCTCCCAATTTTTGCTCCCTCTGATCTTTTCCCTCAGCTATCCTCTTCTCCGCCCCCTAAAATCTTTGAAACAACTGTTTAATCAAAAATCTCTTCCCTTCCCCAATATCTTCAAATGACTCTCCCAACAGTCCTGTCATGGATCAACCTTAACTGAAATCTGATTTTCTCCAAGGACATGGGATCCCTCTCAAGTGGAGGTTTTGTTTTGTTTTGCTTTGTTTTTTCTCACGATTCAGGTGCTCCAAGCCAAGTGGTGGGGTCAGGTCCCCCTTTGTGTCCCATGTGTCCCTTAATGTACGGTTTTCCTTCTTCGGATTTCAAAAGTATGTCTTGCTTAAGTCTCTTGCCATGCATCTACACCACACACCCAACACTCTGCATCCCCTCGTCCGGAAACAGCCCCTCATTCTCCTTCATTCTATGAAGACTCGAATTCTTAGCTCACTCTTTTTATTTGTGTGCATTTTCACTCTCACCTAGGGCCTGAACGTCCACCCACATTCAAATCCTGGCTGCGTCATTCATTAGACACATTAGCATGGGCAAGATGCTTAATTTGCTTGTGCTTCCATTTCCTCCCCTGCAAAACAGGATTAACAGGGTCCTTTCTCACACAGTGTAATGACGACCTGAGGGGTAGTGGGTAGAACGCTAAGAACAGGGCTTGGCTCAGAGGTGCTCACTACGCGTTGGCTCCATTAGAATCGTTTTCATTCTTGTTCTTATGTGGCTTACTGGGTTGGGGGTGGGCACAAGCAGGCTCTTAACTGACAGGATGACACTTTAAACACTCCATGATTTCATCTTGGGGTCTCAGAGGTACATCTCGGAGGTATGAGTTTAAAAGCCATTCAAAAGAAATAATGATAAAACTCCCCATAGAGGAGGGCTTATTTTATTTGTTTTATAAATAGACTTTCCTCATTCCCATCCCTGATCAAACTAACTCACCATCGGCCCATGATAAAGAGTACTGATTCATAACAATAGGGGGGAAGGGTAGGAGGGTCTCTGACATCAGCTCGGTGATCATCACTTGTGAGATTGTTTTGCTCCCACGGATGCCCCAGGGACTCTCCAAGGGCATGTTTCTACTGCCACCAACTTTCCCCCACCTCCCCATGCCACCCCACCCTCACTGCCATCTCATGCCCAAATCGCCTTCTAGCCCTCTCTGTTCCTTCCCCACCAGAATGTTCTACCTCTGGATTTCACGTCATCACACAAACCATTTTCTGAAAACTCTTGGCCTCCCCCTAGAGTGATCTGTCATTACCGAGTAGAGTGGTGGGAGAGGCCTCTTCATCAACCAAGAGATGATTCACAGGGCTCTGTGCAAGAGCTTGCAAAAGGCAACCTTTATATTCTCTAAATAACATAAAACCATCATTAATCATCCTACCCAATGCCTGTCCTCAGTGATTTCCTTGCTCATTTTACCTTCCATAAATTAAAGTAAATCACTCTTCATTTCTTATTTTCATACAACTGAGCAGGGGTCTTCCAGACTCAAAAGTCCATTCTTTGTGAACCCACACAGCAGAATTTAATACTGCTCCTTCCCACCCCCCCCACCCCCCGCCTCATCATCTCTCAAACTTATTGACTGGGATGAATAATTAGGCTGACATATGGAGGAAGGCATCCTTGTCTAAGAAAACAACCTCCGTAATGTGCTGGCCCATCAGAAAACAGACTGAAATTATATGCTGAAGCACAGTGGAAATTTCTCCCTGCATGTTTTATGTAAACAAGTTCATTTGTTCATTCAATGAATCCACAGTTCTTCAAAGGCCCTGTTTATATTAAAAGAAAGAAGCAGAAAAATTTGGATTGGCCGGCAGCCAGCTCTACACCTACAGAGTTGTCAAGCTGTTAGAGCAACATTCAGGAGCTCAGATGTTTATGTTGAGATGGGCTCTTAAGCCAAAGCAAAATATTGCTTTTGGCTGCAACAGCCAGATGTGTGAGCAATGGAATCACATCTTCAGAGACAAAATGACCAGTGTTTTTTGCAAAAGGGCAGAGCTGAGCCTGGGCAGCCCTGAGGATTCACACTTTGCATGTCTTATAGAGCAGAACACAAAGACTTTTTTCTTATATTAGACAATTTTAAATTAACAAAGAAAAGAAAGTGACTGATGTGAAGACATGAACATATGACAGTCTCTGGTCTATTTCCTTCGATTCTAGTGGGGAAAAATATCTATCCATCACGGACCCAGAAGTTCTTTCCAAGTCTGATGTTTTGTATTTACTGTTTATGAGAGCATGCAGTAATCATAAAGTAGCTTCAAGAAAAGGTTCATGAGAAAGAATGTCTTGTATCAGTCAGGATTCTCTGGTTGCAAGTGACAGAAACTCCAACTCAAGCTGGATTCAGTAAGCTAGGGATTCTTATTGGGTCTTAAATTTGAAGTAGTGTGGGGATTTCTGCTTTAGGTATCACTGGATCTGGAAACTCAGAGAGTGTTACCATGTGGCTCTCTTTTTCCATCTTTTATTCAACTGGGTTGACTACATTTTAGGCACCTATAGTAAGGTATAGTAAGCCAGCTACTCAGATCAACACCATAACTCCTCAGCAACCCTGGGTGAAAGAGCACCAGCTGGTAGCTGAAACTGGCTTTTATTAACTCTAGTTGGGTCACATGATCATATCTTAGCCAATCACCATGATCACGGGATTATAGATTTCTGATTGGCCAGATTCAGGTCATATGTACAGCCCTAGACTCAGCCAAACTACACAGACAGTGGGAAAGGGGTAGCTCACCAAGGAAAATAGGATTAATTACAAGAAGAAAGGGCAGTGGATTTGGGGTAGGGAAAACCTGGTCTGAAAAACATGTCATTAAAAAAACAAAGGATATGGGTGTGTTTGGCTTGAGTGATCATAATTAAGATGAATCTTGGAATCTTAAAGTTGAGAGTACCTTCTCAGGTCTAGACCAATAGTTTCCAAACATATTTTTTAAAACTTCAGATCTCTTTCATCAAATAAAATCCGAAGCCTGGAAACATCCATATCAACACTGGTTAAAGGAGGAAAGGAGGAGAGGGAGAAGCGACCCAGTGCCCAGTGTGAGCATTACACCCTTAGGCTCTTCCTTGGAAACTGAGGGAAAGCATCTAAAAACTGCTAGGGGTTCAAAGATGACTTCAGAGGGTTATATAGACACTGCACTAGAATAACATTGACTCATAGCAAGGAAAGATATTCCCAGCTCAATTCTCTTTCTCTTTTGTTGATTTTGTCAATAAGAAAGTCAAAGGTTAGTGTTAATATAGTTTACTCAATGGTGTAGCTCTTGCTAATGCTCATTTGAAAAATAAGAGATCAATGCCTCAGGTTCAGAGCCTTCTGTGGGTCACAGTGTTAGGCTAGAATTTCACATTAATATTTTGTTTAAATTGCTTTTATTTTTACTATTTTCTTCTCTTTAGGGACATGATACTGGTTTTCCATTTTTGAAAGTGACATTTGTGTGTGTGTCTGTATTTCTTTTTTTTTCTCCTTTGAGTAAAATTTTTTCTTGTGGTAAAATATGCTTATGTTAAATTTGCCATTTGAGCCATTTTTAGGTGTACAGTTGAGTGGCATTAAGTACATTCACATTGTTGTGCAGCCATCACCACCATCCATCTCTGGAACGTTTTCAACTTTCAAAACTGAAACTCTGTGCCCTTTATACAAACTCCCCATTGCTCCCTATGCCTAGGCCCTGATAACTATTATTTCTTTTAAATACACATATATAAGTAAAATACATAAATGTATGCAAGTAAAATATTTACTAAATCATAGTTCAGCTGGTGTATAAGGAAGAGGATAAAATTGTGAGAGATGTTTGGAAAACATTGGCAGGATCTTCCTTTATGATGACGGAGATCTTTCCCTAAGTCCACAATACCCCCTGAAAACTCTGGTTCAACTTTGGGAGGCACACAGCTCCTCCTCTGCAAGGCCACCTGTTTCATTAGGGACGGCATTAACTGTTAGCAAGTTCTTCCTCGCATGGCGCCTCTAACCTTTGGCCTGAGGACTGGAGCTGCAAAAAAGGGTGGTGGGTTTCCTTGTCTGGCCAGTTAAATGGCCTCCCCTCTTGGCTCAGGATCCCAGTGTTTGCTCACAGATCTAGGACCAATGTTACATAAAGGATGTGAAGTGGTTCCCTGCCCAGCACCCACCTCCTTACCTTCTGATCACACCTGCCAGGTTTTCTTTTGGGAGTAAACCCCTTCTTCACCGTCATTCCTGTTATTGACAGGCTGACTCCGCCCCTGATTTAGGGCGTGGCCATATTACCAAGGCTGGCCAATCAGAGCAGTCCATTGCACGCCCCTCGGTGAGCGGCTTAGGAATGGACACATCAGCGTGCTTGGCGTAAAAACAACCCAACTGTCCTCACCCAGCCTCACCTCCCTCCCAGAGAGCTCATCACCCTCCTTTAACCAGTTTTTTTTTTTTAATAATTCTGAAAACATTACGACTGTGTCCAGAGATCAGGGCTGTACTCATGATTTCCAGCAGCAGCCGCCACCGGGCTTAACCCATGTGCCAGATGCATTCTAACTGCTTGACAATACTACTAACTCAGTTAATCTGCAGAACAACCCTGTTTCGTACTTCCTGAGACTCCTCACTTTCAGGTGAGGGAACTGAGGCAAAGAGGGGTGGAGAAACACGAGCAGGGACTTGAACCCCAGGCAGCCTGGTTCTGAACTGCTCCTCACACCATTCCACACGGTTCTGAGCACTGCCCCCCGGTCCCCAGCGGAGCAACATGAACCACCACTAGTGCTTGTGCAGACCAGGGTTTCCCCCTTTCAAAGGAAACTCGTGCCCACTACTAGTGGCTTGCAAGGTCTCTCAAATTGAATACCTTTGATCTTGAACCTTTTTGGGATGTCCCCGAAGGACTTGGGGACCATCGCCCAGCATCTCCGCTCTCTTCACTCATGTCTCCTCATTATTTGGCCCACAGGGCTGGTGTCAGGCACGGAGGTGAAGTCTATTCTGCCTATGTGGAAAATAGAGGAGGGAAAAAACCTTAGCCTGGTGATGTTAAGAAATCGAGCCAAGGGGCCAATAGAGCCCTGGCCTGGGAAGCACCAGTTCCTAAGAGAGATCTGAGTCCTGCTCTGAGAGAGCATCAAGCTTCTGCCTGCACCTGCAGAGGGGTGAAGCAACTGTAATTACATCTCTTCATCTGGGGCCTTACTCTACTTAATGAGCAATTTGCCAAAACCATGCTACTGTTTGAGGCATGAACCTGCACGTGGAAAGTTCATATGCATCTATCCCAGCTGGCATTTCCCTTTCCAACATCTGGGATCCCGGGAGAACATGTTTCTAAACCAAGCAGCTGCCTTCTTACTCACCTTCCCTGTCCCCAGCCCATCTCTTCCCAGGCTCCTTCTTCCCACCAAAGGGGGAAAGGCTCTTTCCTGATTTCTCTAGCAGCAGTTAGATAAGGAAAGGGCCCCCAAAATGTCCCTTCAAAAAGCATGGCCATTATGGGAAGGGGAGAAGGGAGAAGCGCAGACCACCAGAATGCAGGCTGGGGGCTCCTCTGCAGAGGGTAATGTTACATGGAACACGCCCTTTGCACATTCTGTTCCATGGCCCAGCATGCTTGTCCCCCACGTCAGCCAGACCAGAATCCTTGTCACTGCTTATGAGGCACTGCATGCTTGCTCTGCCACTTCCTCCTCCTCCGCACCTGCCCGCTGGCTTTACTCCGCTGGAGCCAAGCTGGCCTCCGTGCTGCTCCTGCTGGGAATGTTTTTCACCAGGTCTCAGGCAAGGGCCATCTCCTCAGTGAGGCCTTCACTGACCAGCACAAATAAAATAGTCATTCTGCCTCTTCCATGCGTTTCAGTCACCACCATATTTTATCTCTTTGTCAGCCCCTTGGAGTCAGGCCTACTTTTGTCTTTTCTCCACTGTATCCTCCAGTGCCCAGAACACCTTGCATGAGTAACAAATATCTACTTACTCAGTGAATGAATGAAGTGTGAGTGAACAAATAAAGTGAAGGTTCTGCCTCTCCATCTGTGTGTGACTTCAGGCAAGATATGTCACCTCGCTGAGCCTCACTTTCTTCATCGGCTGAGTGGTGCTAATTACATAAAGCTCTCTCCACAAGAGAGATTATAGATTATTTTTCTCTAAAGCTTGTATAGAGGAAAGCTCTTGCTAAAAACTGTGTATTGTCACGCAGAGGTTATGTAAGCCAACTAAATTGGGCTTTCACACCAGGCCTGCCAGGAAACTATCCAGTGCACACTCAGCCATGAGCAGGCGGTGTCTTGCTCAAGATTGCACAGCAGAATGAGCCTCTGCAGGGTAGGCTTCTGGGCTTGTGCAGTGTGGCACTGCAGCCTGGGCCGCCATTTACTCAGGGGGGGCTGTTGATTGAGCACCTATTAGGTGGCAGACATCACGAGAGACACTGAGATTATGGCTGTAAAGCCAGACCTCCGCTATGGCCACAGGGAGCTTGGTCTAGTGGAGGAACAGGCCCTGAACAAGTGAGATGAGTGTTACATGGGGAAATTTCATGAGCCATGGGCAGCTGGCCCAGGCAGGGGGTTTCTGGATGACCTCCACAAGGAGGTGAGATTTGGCTGACTCTTGAAGAATGAGCAGAACTTAGCCTGGGGGAAGACAGGGGTAGTCTCATCAGGCTGGCGGAATAGCACCGGCTAAGGCTTAGAATCAAAAGGGAAAGGTCAGCATGAGAAAATGAAAGATGGAAGGCGCTCAGATGGGGGAGCTAAGAGCACATTTCTGACTTCAAAGAACCCACTCTGTTCACTAATGCCCATCCTGGGTATGTCATATAAGTGGAATCATACAGAATGTACTTTTGGTACCTGGCTTCTTTTACTCAGCATAATGTTTTCAAGACTCATTCATGTTGTAGCAGGTACCAGTGTTTCATTTCCTTTTATGGTAGCATAATACTCCACTGGAATATTCCACCACATTGTTGCTTATCCATTCATCAGCTGACAGATATTTGGGTTGCTGCCACTTTGGGCTAATTATAAATAATGCTGCTGTGAACATTCATGTCCAGGTTTTTGTGTGAGCCTATGTTTTTAAGTCTCCTAGGTATATACCTAGGAAATGAAACTGCTGGGTCATATGGTAACTCTGTTGAACTTTTTGAGGAACTGCAAGACTATTCTTCAAAGCGACTATCACTTTACATTCGCACTAGCAATGTATGAGGCTTCCGATTGCCCCAGATCCCCATCCACGCTTGTTATTGTCTAGCTTTTTGATTGTAGCCATCCTAGTGAATGTGCAGTAGTATCTCGTTGAGGTTTTGGTTTGCCTTTCCCTAACAGCTAACAATGTTGAACATCTCAGGTGCTTACTGATCCTTTGTCTAGCTTCTTTGGAGAAATGTCTGTTCCCCTGCTCCCTGCAGTAATGGCTGGGCTGCGGATTCTCACAGCTACTATAGTTGTGAGGCTGTTGGTGTCCAAAGGGACAACACAGCTGGGAAGATGAAGGATAGGGTTAGGGCAAGTTAAAATTGCACAAAGTTTGATGTTCTTTCTGAGATTTGGCTATTTTTCCTGAATAAACATTCCTCCTAGTTGTAGGTGTTCAGTTATTATCTGAACTGAACTCTGAAAAAGTTGATTTTGACAGTGTTTTCTGCTGGTGTTCTCACTGCTTTTCTGGAGGAGTGGCTTTTTGGAGGTATTTGCTGTGCCATTCCAGGATTGCTTCTAATTAAGGTATCAATAGGATATAAAGGGCTTATGATGTGTTGGCACTTACTAAGTATTTCATATATGTAATGCCCCCATCATCCAAGGAAGGAGGTATTATTACATCTGCTTTAGAGATGGGGAAACTAAGGCATTGGGCGATGAAGGGTTAACTGACGTGCACATCTCACACAGCCAGCAAGCAGTGGGACTGGGGCCAGAGGGAGCCTCCAGGCCAGGGCTGTTGAGCTTAGCCTGTTGAGCTTAGCTGTTGGCCACCTCCCCTCGTCTGGGTGCTTCCTGACTCAGGAGGGGCCCAGGCACCAAGGCCGGCTCTTCCCCAGGGACATTTGTAGCAGGACGAACAGAGTTCCCCTTGAAGCATCTTCACTCTGCACAGCTGGGCCATGACTGCTGTGAAGGATGCCCTGTCCTTCCCAGGGGGCAGGGTGGGTCACATGGAGGGTGAGGGGTGCAGGGTGCAGGGGGCTGACAGATGAGCCTCTGTGCTTAGGGCACCCACTCTTTCCCCTCTCCACCCCTACCGTCAGTCAACTGCCAGCAAACCCTTCCCCTCCTGCATCTGTTGCAGCCCTAAGGGCACTGAGGATGGGGTTGAGAGATTCTGGGACAGTCTTGGTCTGAGCCATAAAGGGTCACTGTGCAGCACTGGCCAAGCTGCTGACTGGTAGGGGTGCCTCAGTTGCCCAAACAGGGCTCATAGACTAGACACAGATGCACAGCCGAATGTGAGGATGGATGGTATAGTCTCTGGAGTCAGACTGCTGGCGTGAGATCCCTGCCCTGTCCCTTAATAGCTGTGTGGCCTTGGCAGATACCTCACCACTCTGAGCCTCAGAGGGCACAGTACTGACCACCTGGGACCCACAGGGAGGGTTTCTTGAGTGAATGATGGAAAATCAAGTCTGAGCCCAGGGCTTAGCAAGCACTCAGCTCTCTGTAAACACTTGCTCTCATCAATGATTAGAATAGGGGCTGGCATGCAGTAGGCACTTAATTAACATTTCCAGAGTGAGTTAATTGAGTGGACGTGCACAGGGCTGTGAGTCAAGTGCTATCGTTATTGCCATTTCTGAGACAGGAAACTGGGGGCCAGAGACACTAAGGCGCTTGTCTTTCCAGTGAGACACAGGGACCCAGCATCCCATAGTCTGTCCAACACACTCAGGGTGACAATCTCATATTCCACATCTGTGGGTAAAATTGTAATATTTCCAGAATATCTCACCTGGCTTTAGTGCATCTGTATATCAACAGGTGTTCCTCAGAGGTGGCGTGCATCTGCAGGTGTTCCTCAGGGGTGGAGTGCATCTGTATATCAACAGGTGTTCCTCAGGGGTGGAGAGTAGTAGTTCATCGCCATATCAGTGGGTAATTACCTGGGCAAACAAGGGCTTATCTGAACCTGAGAGTTTAAGGCGAGGTCTTGCTTGCTTCTGCCAGAGCAGGAAAGAGATAGCCCCCAACTGCAGTTTGTAAGCAATATATAAGCAATAAATGGGTTTTAAACTTTATTCCTCCCTTTGACTGATTTTGGTATTACAGGTATTTTGCCCTGGGGTTTCCTCTCCCTGGAGTTACAACATCTAATTCAAACTGCGTCATAAACCAAGATTTCCAAATTCAGGGCCTGGAGGTATAACAATTCAGCTTCTCTCAAATTCCTCTAAAAATACCCTTTCTTCCCCAACCCTGAGGCCAATCCTCTCTCAAGGTAGAAGATAAACTTAATGCTGATGGACCCAGGCTGAAGAAGTTCTCAGAATAGCTCCCTAGCCTGCCCACCACAGGCTCCTCCAGCTCCTCACCATGTGGTCCCAACTAGGAACCAGTACCCTCCCCAGAT
The DNA here is from genome assembly GCF_040802235.1 of Manis javanica. Taxonomy (NCBI): domain Eukaryota; kingdom Metazoa; phylum Chordata; class Mammalia; order Pholidota; family Manidae; genus Manis; species Manis javanica. The sequence goes on along the minus strand of NC_133160.1, from coordinate 11,582,513 downwards.
GTACCACTTCCTTCTGGCCTGCAGAGATTTATGGCTCTGGGCCTCCACCATCTGGCTTCCTGGACATGGTTTTGCTGTGGCCCCAAGTCCCATCCCTCCCTCCTTCTGCCTCCTGGCTCCCACAAGGCCACTTAACCAATGTCCAAATTAATAGTTTCTTAGCTTTGTTAGTCAATTCTCTGATTGTTCAAGAAAACTGCCTGGAATCCAGCTCCAAGGACAGTGCTTGGGGAAGGGGTGGAGGTCATGGGAACATATTTGCAAGCCAGAGCCCACATCTGCTGTGTCCCTTCCCTGAGATCTGAGCTCCCCAGACACCCATCATCTACCCCTCAATCGCAACCACTCTGGTGTTTTGACCCAGCTTCCTCCTACCACAGGGTCTTTGCCCCCTGTGGTTCCTCTGCCCATCATCCCATGGCTGGCTCCTTCGGTCCTTCACGGCTCAGCTCAAATGCCACCTGTCTTAGTCCATTCAGGCTGCTGTAACAAACAGAAATTTATATAAACAATAGCAATTTAGTTTTCACAGTTCAGAGTCTGGGAATTCCAAGATGAATCCTCCAGCTACTTTCTAGGTCATGGATGGCCATTTTTACTGTATCCTCACAAGGCAGAGAGGCAAGAAATCTCTTTGGAGCCTTTCTTATAAGGACACTAATCCCATTCATGAGGTCTCTACCCTCATGACCTAAGTGCCTCCCAAAGTCACCACCTCCTAACACCACCACCTTGGGTTTCAATATATGAATTTTGTGGGTACAGAAATATTCAGTCCATAACACCACCTTCCTCAAGTATCCCACTGAGCACAGTCCCTGTGGTCCCACTGTTAGGCAGAAAGACAGATATGAGTGGGATGCAAAGAGGGTGGAAAAAAGAACTCAGGGAGTTAATCAGATAAAGCCAGCGAGCCAGAGAGGCCTCAGAGTCCTTTGCAATGTGAGGTCGTTCCGCATGCTCCGAATCTGGGCTGACCTTGAGACTTGCTCTAGCTAATGCAAGTGAGATAGGGCAGGGACATGGGACAAGCATCATTATTAATTTTCCTAAAAAATGCTGAGAAATGAATAGCATAATAAGAACAGGAGGGACTTATCTTAAGTCTAAGATTCCATTTTAAAAGAGAATTGGAAAGTGAGACTCCTGGCATATTCTTTGGCTATCAGCCAACAACCTACCTTAAGGCAGGGCAAGCAGTCTAAGCTGAAATGTTCCCAGTGCCTGGGGGCAGCTGCTATCTTGGAGAAGAACAGGAAGTTTATCCTACAGAATTATCTAGAAGACTGACTATAGTTGACATATTGTCTCTCACTGGAGATAGACATCATAGCAAGCCTATGCCCCCCTAAACCTTTACCTTTATCCCATTCTTGAAAGCCTTAAAAGACAGAATCCTAAGCCCTTAAGTGTGCCTCTTCTCTGAGGTTGCCTACATGCCCCTTTCTGGGACTGTGTATTTTTAAAATACTTCTTATTGCTCAAACTGTTACATTTTGTCTCTGTGCTCTTCCAGTGGTGTCTTTGGTACTTGCTATTTCATTCTGTTTTCCAGACTTTAAGCACAAGTTTTCACGCTCTCTGTCCTACTTCAGATGAGTAGGGAGGGGCTGCTGAAATCTCTGATTTGAGCTTGCAAGTTCCTGTCAATGAGCTTCCCCTTCCTCTCTGCTTTATTCAAGCGAATCTGCCTTTTCTGCCTTTGACTCTGGCCCATTCCTGCCTTGGAAAGTATTCGATAAAACTTTCGCTTCACTTCACTACTGTGTCTCTGCCCTTCAGTTCTTTGTTGTGGCAGAGAGAGGAACTGAGAGCAAACTGAGCCACCCCACCCCACGATCATGGCCCACACCATCCTCTTCAGAGCACTTCTAACTGCTTGGCGTTTTCTGATTTGTCTGATTCAGTGTTGGGTCCTAACACCAGCCCTGGGAGAATCTAGCTCACTGCTGTGTCCCCTGCACCTCGAACCACTTGCCTAGCACATGGCATGGGCTTGATGACCACCTGAAGGCTTAGTGAATGGATTCATCCACTAAGAGGTAATTTGCTAAGAATAGGCCCACCCCAGACAATAATATTTTAACAAGGGTGTAAGTCTGGGGAGAGGAAATCCCAGGGCAAAATATCTCTAAAACCGCAATCAGTCAAAGGGAGAAATAAAGTTTAAAATCTGTTTATTGCTTACAAACTGCAGTCTGGGGCTGTCTTTCTTTCCTGCTCTGGCAGAAGCAAAACCAGCCCTCCCCCTCACCTCTCAGGTCTGGATAAGCCCTCCATTGCCCAGGTAATTACCCATTGATATGGAGATAAACTACCTGTCTCCACCCCTGAGGAACGCCTGTTGATATGCAGATGCACTAAAAGCCATACCTGTCTCCACCCCTGAGGAATGCCTGTTGATAAGCAGATGCACTAAAAACCCATACCTCTCTCCACCCCTGAGGAATGCCTGTTGATATACAGATGCACTAAAGCCAGGCAAGATATTCTGGAAGTATTACAATTTTACCCACAAAGGAAATAATAATAATAATAAAATAATAACTAATACCCACAGAATGTTCACTCTGGTCCAGGCCTGCTGCAAGTGCTTCACACATAGTATTTCACTTCATCCTCTAAAGTGATCCCCTTACATTTTTATGATGTCCTTTTCACACCTGACTCCTCCTCATCTGTGCTTTGAGTCCTGTGGAAGGAGCCAGCCAGCACTTTCATTTTCAGTGTGAGAGTCACCCTGTATGCTCAGCTCCCCAGGGCATGGCTGGAGCATGAGGCACCATGGAAGAGGCCTCTCCTGGGGCCAGGACCAGCCCTGGCCTTTCCTTTCACCACCAGCTCCCAGCCTGACTTCCCACGTGTATGAAGACTGAGACCCATTCTGAGGAGCCTTTGCTGCTTAAGGTTAATAACTCTTTAAACATACAGGTCACTTAGGATGAGCCAGGCATTGTGCTAAGTGTTTTAGATACATTAACACAGCCCATCACAGAAACTCTACAGAGTAGGTACTATTATCCCTGTTTCCTTACATGAGGAAACTGAGGCACAGGGCAACTGAACATTTTGTCCCAAGTTACACAGCCAGACAGTCTGACCTCCAGTCTGTGCTGTGAACCGCTGCCCCAGTCTGCCCTTTGGTGAAATTGACTCTCACCAGAGGAGAACACAGCAGAGTGACAGAACTGGAGAGGGTGACAAGTTACAGTGTGTCTGTTAAGACTTACTTGAACGTCAGCGGCAGGAAGCTCTCCCCAGCTGGCTTCAGCTGAAAGGAAATACCAGAAGTTGTCTTACTTGTGGTTTAGAACCCCAAACCATGGGATTAGGACCAAGGGTCTCTTTCATAGTTCAGTTTTGATTGCCTTTGTGTCGGCTGCAGTCTCAGGCTTCATGTGGATGGGTGCTAATAGCTCCAGAACTATTATTAATTCCAGCTTTAAACCCAGCAGGAAGGAGAGAAAATTCTTTATAATTCCTCCAGGAGAAGTTTGGAATTACCTCTCGCTGAATCTGAGTGGGTAGCCTTGAGTTATGTGTCCACTTGTAAAACAATGATGATGGCTAAGGGAATGATGCAATTCTCTGATTCGTCTACGTGTTATGTCAACACCTGGGGTCAGCTCTATCCAAGGCAGATAGAGGAGGGTTGTCCCTGGGCCAGTGCTCATGCCCTGATCAGGGCAGGTGTAGGGGAGTACCAGGTGCTCACTGCAGGTGCAATGGCCAACACGATATCGACACTAGGAGTACAGGAAGGTCCTCTCTGCTGGGTGCAGGCATGGCAAATGCAAATTTGGTGAATTTTGCCAAGTTATGATGACACAGACTTTAATTTTTCTCTATTCTCTACAGCTGTCTCTCTAATGAACTCCAAAATACGGCATTCCTGGTCCAACTGGTAGATGTGTGGCTGATAGGGGAATTTCATGCCCTGTGACAGAGTCAGGGGAGGAGAAATTCCACAGGAATGCCATGGTTTCAATTATGTGACACCATTAGCTCAGGAAAGAGGTGACTCTGGGTCCCTGTAGGGAACAAGATCATACTAGCTGATGATGACTGAGCCCTCACGGCACCTCAGGTACTGTTCTAAGCTCTCTACTTGCATCCTCTCATCACACCTTCCAGTAACTCTCTGCGGCATTATCCCCATTTTTATGACAGTCAAACCCAGGCACATTACCTTGTATACCTGGGGCCTCATACTGGTGAGTGCTATGGCCAACCCTGAGGGTTCACCTCCCCACAGTCCTTTGCCCTGGTGATAACACCCCAGTTTTTCCTGACATGAGCTCAGTCATGGGGTGAATAAGGACAGTCCTAAGCTAATCACGGGGTCCCATTTCTTTGCCTGTGATTGGTGGCATTTCTGACCAATGAGGTACAGTGGTCATGCTCTGAGGGTTCTTGGAAAATCCTTTCTCCCAAAAAGAGAGGGCTCCTGAGGACATTTCTTTTCTTCCTGTGCCCACTGCTTCCTTCATGAATATCAGACACTTGGATACTTCTCTCCACACCCACTGCTTCCACCCTGATTCAAACCATCATCTTTTGCCTCGAATATTCCCACCTTTTTGCTGGTCTGCCTGCTCTTACTCTAACACCCTACTGCAGCCAGAGGGCTTCTGTTAGAATCGAAGTCAGGCCATGTCCCTTCACACTCAGAAGACATGAGGGACCTACTCTGAGTCTAAGCCCCAAACCTCCCCAGCCCAAGACCCTGCTTGATCCCTGCCCCACCTCCTCCCTGACTTACCCTATTTCTCCTGCTCGCTCATTCTGTCCCAGATACTCTGGCCTCACTGTTCCTCAGAGTCACCAGGTGGCTGTTTCAGGGCCTTTGCATGAGCTGCTCCCTGTCCTGGGAATGCTCTTCCCCAGGAATCCCCATGGCTTCCCACCACACCCCCATCTCCAGGTCTCTGTGGCTCAGCAAGGACTCCCTGACACCCTTCTCTAAGATTGTGACCCTCCTGTGTCCTGTGTGATTTTCCTAATTAACATACGTGTAACATTCTGAGTTACTAGGTTTAATGTCTGTCCCGCCCAGCCAGAAGGGCTCCATGAGGGTGGCGCCAGGCATGTAGCCGCCTCACTAAATACTGACCGCCTAAGGGAGTGAATGGACAGAGGGAGCTGTGACAATGTGTGATCATGAGGGGTGCGTCAGGGGCCACACCAGGCCTGGGGAGCCGAAGGAGGGGCCTGCTGGGGACCCGGTGCCTCGGCTCAGCCCCTGCCCGCCCGGGCCCTCCGCTCCAGGATCCTCCCTGAGGGATATAGGGAAGTGCCCAGGGGTCGGTACCAGCCTGGGCTGCATCTCCCGTTTTTGCAGCTGAAATCCTCACGGGGACAGGGGCTGGGACCTGAGCCCAGGCCGTCTGGCTTTGGACCCTGTGCCCAGGGTTCTGGTGGGGGGGGGGGCAGGGCAGGTCCCCAGGAACATGGAGGTAGGGGTGGTTGGAGGCGCAGAGCTCAGCTCCTCTCCCTGGGTCCCTGCAGCGGTGCTCAGCTATCCTGCCTTCTGGCCCAGAAGTTCTGGGGGCTTCAGCATAGGGTCCAGTCCCACAGCTCAGTCCCCTCCTGGATAGGCCTTGGCCAGCCTCTGCCCAGCATGCGGGGAGGCACTGCCATGTCCTCCTGCTGCCTTCCCTGCATTTTCCCTTCTAGCACCTTCTAGGCCCAGGGTCCCAGTGCAGGGCTGCCCCCAGTGTCCCCACCATGCAGCCTGTCCCTGCTGCCCTGAGGTCAGCCTCCAGATCTTTCAGATCCTCCCTGCCATGTCACCCTCTCTCCAGTCAAAGCCTGCCCACCCTCTGGCCCCCACCCTCTGGCCCTGCTTCCTGCTGAGGGCCACGTGCATCATAGCACCATGGGGCCAATGAGTAATGGGGAGATGCCCCCCAGTTACCTTTTGTGCTTCACCAGAGCCCCCCTAGAGCTTCTGGGGTGGCTAATGGGGGCTTTTCATACCCCATGACTGGGGAGGGAGTGAGCTGCCCCAGGGGCAGGAACACTGGAGGCCAGCCCGCTGGAGGAAGGCCAGCCCTGTGGGGGCTGCACAGACTTAGCACTCTCTTTTCTGGCTTCTGGCTCAAGCAGCCCTTTGGAAAAGAACACAGAGTGGCCCTGGCAGGTGGGACTTGTTGGCATGGTATGTGGCCGACATGGAGGATGATGGAGTTCCAGGCTGCTGGGAAACAGCCCATCAGGAGGGGGGGAGATGGGGGCATGGGGGGTAGGGCTGCCCCTCCATGCATCACCCCGCCCACTGTCAGGGAGCTGTCAGGGGTCCTGTTGCCTTGGCGGGGGTCCGTGGAAGGGGCTGCCGTGTCTGTGTCCTGTTTGCAGAGACTCAGCTGTGAGAAGGGGCCAGGCGCACCCTGCCACCCCCACCATGCACCCCTCCTCCAACTGGGTTAGCCTCCCCCCTCCCAGGGAAGGTGACAGGGCTCCATGCACATGTGGGACTGAAGAGTCAACACGGTATGTCCTGTGAACTGAACACCTACTGTGTGCCAGGATGGTGCTCACAGGAACTTGTCACCGATTCTCACACAGTCCTATGAGGGACACGTTTCCACCCGCCTCCCACTGGGGAGGAGAAGGAGGTGGAGGAGCAGATGCACTCACCCAGGGTCACAGAGTTAAGGGGCGTCAGAGCCAGGGGTGCGCACATGGCGCCTGGTCCCAGATCCTGGCTCCCGGCCTCCACACCCAGCAGCTGCCCCTGGCACGGGAGACGCGGTGTTGAGCGCAGGTCAGTCCAAAAGGGCAGCCCTGGGACGCTTCTGGTTTATTAAAGAATGAAGAAATGCTTAAAGAGGGTTATGAAAAGCAGGGGTTGGCTGAAATGTTGAAGTGGACAAGAAACTCTTTATCATGGTGCTGTTCAGAAAATAAGAACTACATTGATTTTTAAAAATGTGCTAATTCCAGGTGTGCTCAGGCCTGAGGACCCGGATGTTGGGAGGGGCAGACGGAGGATAGGCCTCGTGGTTAAGTGCACGAACTTTGTGGCCAAGCTTCCTGGGTTCAAATTCCTGGGGAAGTCCCTTGACTTCTCTGTGCCTCAGTTTCCCTGTCTGTCACATGGGCTCCCAGCAGCATGACCTCCCTGGGCTGCTGTGGGGCTGGATGCGTGAGTGCAGGGAAAGCCCGGATCAGAGTGGCCGCAGGAAGCGCTCAGGACGCTGCTCTGGGCATTGGGTCTCACTGGTCGCGGTTTCTCCTGGACTCCACGCAGCCTCTTGGAGGCAACGCCCAAAGTCTAAGATTCAGGCCTTTTGTGAAAGTGAAGCCCAGACCAGTGATAGGCCCAGGCTCTGGGAATGAACTGCATCCATTCATTTTACAGAGAAGCGTGTTCCTCACTCAGGGTTGGTGAGGATGTGGCTCCCCAGTAACCAGGGATTTCATCTGGGGAGCTAGTTAGGTGGAATCAATGTGGTTTATTCCAAAGAGGGGCCCATTCCAGACAGAGGCCTGGAGGTTAAAGGCTGAAGCCTCTTTGCTGAATGCAAAGTGGGTGAAGGGTTTTCCTGACTACGCTGCACCTGTGCCCATGGGTGGCATCTCCCCACACCCGCCAGGAGCTCTGACACTTGCTCTCCCTGCACACCCTCAGGGTTGGATGTGGCAGCGGTCAGAGAGCACAAAGGCCCTGGGCATCTGCCCCAGCCCTCAGGGTCACCACCAGTGCCCCAGGTGGCTTCAGCATGAACCCCAGATCAGGAGTCACATGGTCCTTGCTTCAAATTCCAGCTTTGCCGCTTGCTGGCTCTGTGGTCCCAGGTATATGTGCAACCACTGTGAACCTCAGTTTCCTCATCTGTAAAATGGAATCATAAAAGCTCTTTCTTCCCAGGGTTATTGTGAGGCTTGAAGAAGTTGCCATGTCCCAGTGCTTAGCAAATGCCTGCCACATTTTACACACTCATGGATGCTAGCTGTTTGCTCCTTTGTTAAATGTAGAGTAGTGATCACTACACCCGCTGATTTATCACACCCTTTCTGTGTGCTGTACAGAAGAGCCCACTGCCTGGAGCTTGGGAGCCCTCAGGGAGTGGCAGCGGTTCTCCTCCGAGGGGTGGGTCACTGTGCACACAGTCAGGGAGGCTGGACGGTGCTGCGTAACAAACAGCCCCCCAAGCTCCGAGCCATGCGCTGATGGCTGATTCTTGCTGAAGCCACAAGGCCACACAGGGGCAGCTGGGAGCTGTGTTCAGTCTTCTCCTTTGTGACCTAGGGGGTGGCAGCAGCCCCATCTCTTGTGTCACCACTGCCGTGGAAGAAAGCAGTGGGAGGGGGTCTCACACTGGCAGTCAAGTACCCCAGCTTGTGAGCAAAGCCATTACTGTGCCCGCAGCTCATTGGCCAGAATGGGTCACATGGCCCAGTGTCACAGGGGGCCAGGAAGTGCAGCCCTGTGTGTGCCCCCAGTGGGGACACCACCCAGGACTTCAGGGATTCCTGGTAAGTGCCTTCAGCAGCGCCAATGGGATCCTGGTTCATCAGAGCCCGTGGTGAGGGAGGTCTGGGGGCTCTCCCATGAATCCGTTCCCCTCATTCGGGAATCAGGTGAATCATGTCTCAGGGGAGAACAGCCTGGCTTGTAGCTGAACGTCCCTCAGATCGCCTGTCCTGGATAATCCCTTTAATATCACAACACCGACCTCGGAAGGAGGTAGAAATAGCATCTGTTTGATTCTGCAGGAACCGTGCTTCTGTCTACATTTCAATTCCCAAAGAGAAATGTTTGTTCCGAAAAGGGCTTCCGTGTTAACTACAGCAATTAACAGATAATGGTCTCACTATGGGTGTGTAAGTGTATGTGTGTGTGTGTTTGTGGGTAGTGTGTGTATATGAGTTTGTGTGTGTGTACGTGTGTGTGTTTGTGTGTATGTGTATGCATGTACAGGTGTGTGTGTGTGTGAGACTTTCTCAGGTCTTCCAAGCTCACACAAACGTCCCCATCAGTGCCACTGGCCCTCAGAGGCCTGATTAAATAGACGCAGGACCCCCGAGAACAGACCTGGTAAAGGAGCCCCGTGGGGACAGTGTTTCTTATTCCTGCTCACTTTGGACAGTGAGCTCTCTGGTGCCCATTCTGCAGGGAACAGCAGCTTGGGCAGAGAAAATTCCAGGGCACAGAGGGTCGGCCTGGCTCTGCTACCCTGGTGCTGCAGCCTGGTCTGACAGGCTCCCACATCTCAAGCCCCCACAGATGTGCAAACAGCGGGCGTGTCTCTTGCCTCAGACCTTTTCTCCAGCTTCCGCCTCTGTCACCACCCATTCCCCACTCCAGGCTCCTTGGCTCAAGGGGAGGCCTGCGCTGAGGAGGCCCATGTTGGGAGGGGCCTGTCCCATTGGGTGGGTCTTAGCCCCTCCACCTGGGGGCCTTCACTGACCCCTTCTAAGGTAGCCTCCGTCTCCTGTGAAGCCACTTTTGATTCTCTGAGGCTCTACTGTTTCCGTCCTGGGGTTCATCAAATCTGTGACCTTTCGATTCATGCGATTACCAGTTGTCTCTCCCTCTAGGAAGCCAGCTCTGTGGGGTGGGGACTGTGGCGAGCCCGCAGCTGGGCCTCCAGGACACAGCCTGGCACCCACAGGCAGGGCGCCCCTGGCGAGTCCTCGCTGGGTGAGTGAGTGCGCAGGAAGGGAGGGAGGAAGGAATGAATGGAAGCTGACCCTGGAACCAGGACTGGACTTGGCTCAAGACTCACCTGTGTCATGTCCCATTTCTTTCCAACCTCATCTGAGAGCTAATGAATAACTTGTTTGTGCTAATGAATATGTATTAGTTCTTTCAAGACCAGATATCCATATTTAATAAGGAATATCCAGAGTCTTGTGTTTTTAATTCAGGAATGTCACTCCAATAATGAGAATGTAAAATGGTGGTGAGGGGTGTGGATATTTCGGGCCTGGAGGCTGGGAAGAGGCAGCGAATCACAGAACTGAGAGGGCCTCCTGGAGGCGGTGTGGGGCGGCAGGGGGCTGTGCAGCGGGAGTCAGCTCGGATCCAGGGCCGGATCCCAGCACAGCCACTGCCGGTGTGCCTGACCCTGGGTGAGGCCCTCCCCCTCGCCTTGGCCTCAGTGTTCCTATCTGTAGATAAATGAAGGGGTTCAGATATCCGAATCCCTGGTGCTTTGTAAATTATTAAGTCTTTGCTCACCAAATGGAAGGAACTGCGGATAAGGGCAAAGGGGTCCTGCCTGGCACAGGTGGAGCACCTTGGCATGCTGGGAATAGAGAAATGCGAGTAGAAGTGGGTTGTGTGATAAAGATGCTGCCCCACCTCACCTCTCACTGTCTGAGCTAATCCCGGCCACGAGGGCCCCCTGCTCTGTTCTCTCTAAGCACTGAGGGCAGGGGCCCAGCCTGCCTTTTTTCTCAACTGCTCCCAAGAGCAAAGGCCAGGGCCTGGCACAGAGAAGGTGTCCAGTCATGACCCCATCCAGGACGTCATGTAATCCCCACAACCACCTGGACTGTTAGGCTGGGAGGTGAAGAAACTAAAGCTCAAAGAAGGTATATTACCTGCTCAGAGTCACACAGCAAATGGAGAGCAGAGCCAGCATTCCTTATGCTGGGCTCGTGCCATAACTCTTGTATCCATAACTGGTTGCATCCTGTAACCCAGCTGTTCTTCCAGGGCCTTTTCTAGGTCAGCTGCCTAAATTCAGGGAGTGTGGGGGTTGGCTAGTCCCACATCAGGTATCATAGAAGTCTGCAAAGATACAAGTCCACTGCCCTCCTCTTTTTTTTTTTTTTTTTTTTTTTTTTTTGAGAGGGCATCTCTCATATTTATTGATCAAATGGTTGTTAACAACAATAAAATTCAGTATAGGGGGGTCAATGCTCAATGTACAATCATTAATCCATCTCAAGCCTAATTCTCGTCAGTCTCCAATCTTCTGAAGCGTAACGAACAAGTTCTTACATGGTGAACGAATTCTTACATAGTGAATAAATTCTTACATGGTGAACAGTACAAGGGCATTCATCACAGAAACTTTTGGTTTTGATCATGAAATATGACCTATAAACAATCAGGTCAAATATGAATATTCGTTTGATTTTTGTACTTGATTTATATGTTGATCCCCCATTTCTCCTATTATTATTATTATTTTTATTTTTAATAAAATGCTGAAGTGGTAGGTAGATGCAAGATAAAGGTAGAAAACATAGTTTAGTGCTGTAAGAAGGCAAATATAGATGATCAGATGATCAGGTGTGTGCCTATGGACTAAGTATTAATCCAGGCTAGACAAGGGCAGCAAGACATCCACGGATGCAGAAGATTTCTCTCAAAGCATGCCCTCCTCTTTTTGATACTTATGCTGAGGACATAAATTCAGCACCATGTGCTTGGTCAGCTGGCCTGTTTTTCTCCCAACTAACAAATTTTTGAGATGCACATGCACATGGGTGATTATATCCTCATAGTTTATAGTATTAATGCTCCTTTATTTTCCTCCAATAAATCTACTGTATATGGACTGGCAGGTCAAACAGTGCATTCCATGGCATTGGGAGGCTGTGAATCATTCACAGTGACTTAGGAAAGTTGGGAAGATTAAAGTTTTGCATAAGACAAAATAGGATGGAAACATATTTGGTCAGACTGGCTCTGGATACAATTAGAGCAATGAACACCAGGAGAAATTCATTTTCCTGGCACAGAGAAAGGTCTGCTTGGTATGCAGAAGAGCACAGTTATTTGCCACACAGGAGCCTGGAACCAGTGGTTAGCAAAGCACCCAGTGACTGATTTGTAGCTTTAAAGAGTTCAGGGATGAATAAAACATTGAATTAATTGTCAAAGAACTGTGGTCGGCCTGCATGAGATCTAAACACATTGGGAAGCATAAAATACCCCAAGACTGGGTCCGTGGTAACCCTATTCCGGTCCCCAGAAATTGTGTTTGCTTTCCAGTAGTTGACTCTACCTAGAATTTTCTCCCATCAAGCCTTTGCCTCTCTCCATCCCTTGGTCCCATCTCAAGTCCCCTCTTCCAGGAAGCCCCTCTGCTTACCCCAGCCTTTGTCTGACCTCTGATTGCATGTGCTCATTCACTGAGAAAATATTTTTATTTTCTGAGTACCTGCTATGTGCCAGGCACTTACTGTTCCAGGTGCTGGGGAAGCAGAAGCGAACAGACGGACAGAGATCCCTGCCTCTGGGGAGTACAAGGCAATAAGCAAAACAGAGAAATTAATGAATCAGAGGATGGCAAGTGCTCTGGAGAAAACAAAGCAAAGGGTGGAAAGGAGGGTCAGAGAGGCCAGGAGGGCAGATTAGATGCATATATAGATAGGGTATCCAGGGAGGGCCTGAGATGGGACATTTATACAGATAGCTGAGGGAGGGGAGGGGAGGAGCCATGAGAAATATCTAGGGGAGGAACGTTCCAGGAAGAGGGAAGAGCAAGAGCAAAGGTCCTGAGGCAGAAGTCCAGAGCATTTGAGACTTGACAAGGGCGGGTGCGGTTAGAGACTTAGAGGGAAAGTGGCGGGCAGTGAGTCCAGACAGAGAGCAGGGCCAAGCTCGTATAAACCCCACTCATCCACTTCACAATTCACTCATCCACTCAACAAATATTTTTGAAGCTTGACTATGTGCCAGGCCCTTGCTGTTCTAGACCCTGGAAACCCAGCAGTGGGCTTCCTGCCTCTCATGGGGCTCGCATTCTGGTAGAAGATAGAGAACAAAAACAGACAAATAAAAAAGGTAATTTCAGAGAGTGATCAGGAGGCATCAGAGGGTGACAAGGTGGAGAAGACGGGCCGGGCAGGGCCAAAGGCTGTATCACGGGGAAAAGGAGACACTGATGTTGGGGGCTGGGTGACTTTCTTGAGGTGGACAGGAACCGCAGCCTCTACTGACCTGCATGCCCCGCAAGCCCAGTGGAATTCTCTCATTGTTCCTGCATGACTCTTGTCTTCCTAAGCCCGTTTAGCAGACGAGAAAACCAAGGCTCCATGGGGGCAGGGATCCTGGCTTCTGCGTGCGGCCTCTCCTGTGGAGTCTGGGGATTCGGGAAGTAGAATGAATTCCCTGCTCCTACCCTGCTGGTTCAAAGGCGGCTGTGGGGAGGATCTTAGACAAGCAGCACCCTTCGGCCCCTCCTGCCTGGAGGGCTGTGAGCAGCCCTGCCCTGTGCCCTGGAGGAGCAGCAGCTCTGGTAGCAGAGAATCCAGAGTCAGCAAGGGGGGCCTCCACCCGACACTACAGACTCTCCGGGCGAGTGGCCTGAGGGCTTTAGAAACCCAAGGCCAGGCCTCCCCTCCTGGCCCCGCAGGGCTGGTGAGGTGCCCTCCCTGCTTCAGGACAGCGGGCGGGGCCTGGCTGTGGAGTGGAGGGCAGAGCAGGCTGTATCCTAACTCAGGCACCCAGGTGGTTGTCTGGGCAGCGGCCCTCCCATCTGGGGAGCCTCCCGGGCTCCTGCTCCCACCCTCACCACCCACACACCGCTCTCTGTGCAGCCACAGGGACCCTGCTCAGAACCTCCCGTGCCTCCTACAGTACCCAGAGCGCAGGCCTGAGAGGACATGCCAGTGACGGGCTGAGCTGGGAGCGCCTAGCACGTCACAGTCATCTCCAAGTACCCCTGAGCGAGTGCTGTTGTCAACGCCCCCTTCTGACTGGGGAGCCTCCACAGCGTTTGTTGAATGAATAAATGGATGAACAAATGAAGGATGAGTGAACGGTGGGTGACCCCTTTCTCTGCCGCTCTGGGGTCTTGTGAGGATGCAGAGTTGGGGCTTGTGATGTGCCCAGGCAGGAGTCGCTCCCTCTGGGGCTGCCACTTCTTGGTCCAGTAGCGATGCCCTGCTCTGCCCTTCACCCTGGGGGCTGGGTGTCACTTTAAAGTGGGAGGCCCTGCTCACACTCACCAGGCCGAGGCACAGTCCAGCCTGCTGGGTGTCCCCGTTCCTGTGGCCTCAGAAGGCCTGTGCGGAGGGGAGAAAGCAGATGTGATTTTTATGGATGGGGGATGGATGGGCTCAGAGGGACGGAGGCCACAGTGGGGAGAGGCACTGACCAGAGGCCGTTTGTTGGGTCTGCTCCTGGGCACCTGGTGTGGACATGGCCTCGAGGCCACACTGCCCAGCCAGGCCGGCTTGGTGGACATCTGTCTGGCTGGCCCCCCATTTTCATGTGAAAAGCAGGCGGGACATGACACGGGGGACTGGAGGCTGCCATCTGCTCCTGGGAGCGCACTGTGCTGAGAGCCACATGTCCCGCAACAAGGGCGGAGGGGCGGCTCTGCGCAGAGGGTCGAGGAGAGGAAGGAAACAGCAGAAGGCGCTCACGCAGAGGGACGGCTCTGAGGCAGGGCCGTGCTGGGCTGCTGTCGCCATCTGTGCCATCCCTCCACACGGTTCTGGGCTCAGCCCAGCTCAGAGGCACCCCTGTTCCCAGGGCCAGGCTGCTTCTGTGCAGGGGTGCTCTGCCCTCCTCAGCTGGCAGCCACAGAGCCAGGATCTGAACCAGCTCCCTCCGGCTCCCACTGGGCTGACCCCTCAATCACTCAGTGGCCAGGGTGTGGGGGATGGTCCCCCGGCTGCACCTGCTCAGTGGCCAGGAGGCTGCCCCCTGGGGAGGCTCCCTCCGGTGCTGACCCTCCTGGCCTGGACGCCTAGACCCTCCAGCCAGTGTGCCCAGGACGAGGACACAGGACGGGCTCTCCTGGGAGCCAGCAGGACCGGCTGGGTCACCGTCCCCTGACAGTGCGCTGCTCACCCATGTCTCTAGGAAGGGAAGGGTCTGGGTCGTCTCTTTCTGTGGGACCATGTGCTTGGAGGAGGGCTCTCCACGGGGTGCAGAAGCCCTGGGTCAGGACCCCCTGCTGCCTCCCTGTACCTGCCTCTCTGCAGCCTGACCCCGAGGCCCATGTGACAGTGATCTCAAAGTGATTCCTTTTACTTTTAGCAGAAACTTGGCATGTCATCCATTTTGGAGCAGTTTTTGGGGGTTGAAGACGAGGTGCACTGAGGGGCAGGAAATGCTGTCCTCATGGAGCAGAACGGACAGGGACACCTGCAGGGGTTTGTCTGGTGACAGGGCAGCAGGGTCACCTGGACACATGCTCACAACCCTCAGACATGACAAGTGACAAAGGAGGGGACCATTTGCACTGGACCCCAGTAGTGCAGCCGGCACTGGTTCTGACCAGCCAGAACTGATCAGGAAGGCCAGGCGGCCCATTCCTGGGTAGCTGTCTTCATTTTTTTCCCCTGTCCGTGTTCAGTCAGAGGGAATGCGAAAATTCTACTTGTAATTAAAAAGTAATTTCATTATCCACTGAAAATGAGGTTCCAGAATTAGTATTGAAATGAATCCTAGCTGTGCCATGCAATGTCTTTTCTCCTGTTTGTTAGAAAATCAGGAAGGTGGAGGAGAGAAGGCCCCAGGAGGAGGGGGGAGGCATCCCTCCTCGGCAGCCGTCACAGCCGCCTGCCCCAGAGCTCAGGAGGAAGACATGGCCCAGGCTACTCCCAGATCCGGAGGCCCCAAGGGCTGGGCTGGGCAGGAAGGAGCACAGATACAGCCAAGGCAGGGGGTTTGAACAGGCTTCACCCCTCAACAGCTCAGTGGCCCAAGTTACTGAACTCCTCGGAGCCTCACTTCCTTCACTTGGAAAATAGGGATGATAATGGGCTCTCCCTCAGAGAGTTGTTGGGAGGACTGGGGTAAACACGTGGCTCCGGACAGAAGCAGGGTATCTGCTGGGCCGTGGGAGGTGGACTGGTGGGTCTCAGTAGCATGCAGTCTCAGCAATATGAGACCACTGACATGCCAGGTATGGTGTCTGGGCCCCATGCAATTGTAAATCCCAGAGTGCACGGCAGCCATTAATTACTTATAATGCCGATTGAAAAGTCAAAGTGCCAACTCTTGGGGGCCAACGTGGCAGCAGAGCAAAACCCAGGGTCTTGACTCCCTTGAGGTCTCCTTCCTCGGATGCTCCACTGCTGGCCTGCCTGCCTCCTGCTGAAGCTTCCAGGATGTTCTACCGGGCCTCGGGAGGACAGGCTCCTGGGGTGGAGGTTTGCCGAGGTCTTGCAGGAAGTGTGAGCATTTCAAGGCCCCCACTGACCAGTGGGCTGATCAATACTTTGTCAGTGACGCTTCCTGGAAGGGGACCAGTTCCCAGAACTGGGCTCATAAGGCAAGAGCTGTGGGCAGGGATGCTGGGACCTGGCTCCCCAGATGCCCTGGCTGGTGGTGGACGTGGGTCTCTGAAGTGGCTCTGACAAGGGCTTCCCAGTCACGGGAGACCAGTGAGGCTCTTGCTCTCCATCCTGGGCTCCTCCAACAGTGGCTGCAGGGGTAGGGCCAGGACTCTGGACCAAATGACTGGGTACAAAGTCTGGGTCCACCACTTTGCTGGCTGGACAGCTTTGAGTACATCTCTTCACCTCTCTCTGCCTCACTTAGCCCAGCTGTAAAATGGAGGGCTATTGGCATCTGTCTCATAGGGTTGTTACAGGGATTAAAGGAATCATTACATGTCAGATGTTTTAGAACAGAGCCCAGCATAGGTCAGTGTTTTATGTCAATGAGTTTGCTGTTATTATTATTAAAAATAATTGAGCATCTTTCATTTACCAGGTCTTTCTCAAATACCTGGTCCCTGCCCTGTGAAAGGTCACTGCTCCCTAGTAAGTCAGGCTTGCGATGGGGGGTGGGCTCTGTGGAGAAAGGAGACCCCAGGGCTGGAGTTTGAGGAGCAGAGCTGGATGTGCCTTTCCCCCATGAGCCTGGGACTTCATCGCTCATCCAGTCATGGTGGTGGAGGCTGGGGACTGCAGGCTGCGTGCCGCAGAGGTCAGTGGAAGGAGGCTGGGTGACCTGGAAGCCCACCTCTGTTCTCCTCATGACGTGGGATCAGTCATTTTGTATCTACAGTTTGGCTCTGTTGGTGAGGAATCCCATGATTGCTGCTAAATGCATGCCTCCCGATACATCCCTCACTCTTACGCTTCTTCCCAGAGCTGAGAACACCTCCTCCTAGAAGCCCTCTTTGACTTTCCAAGCTGGAATAGATACCTCCGTGTACCCCAGAGACCCCCGCCCAGCCCCTTGCAGCACTGATCACAGCACTGAGACAGTACTGGTGCTTGTATTCTCTGTTTCTAGATGCCCCAGCAGACTGAGCCCCCAATGGGCCAGGAGTCACAAACGCAAATATCCGTAAGCATTAGCAGGTAACAGAAATGAGTGAGGCTGGGTTGGGGATGAGCAGGGGTCAAGTGGCTCTGTCCTCATGACCCCTTAGCTCCAGCTGATTTCTGCTGGGTGGGAGAATGGGTTGAGGGTTGACAGATCTGAAGTCTATTAAAATTTGGCAACAGATTCCATTTGTGAAGCACTGGGCCGTCCACATGAGGACTGCACACATATGGAGCAGGTTTCACCTGGGCGCCCCTGCCTGAATGCTTGGCTTATTTACGGCTGGCATCAGTCCTGACTTGCTGTATCTGGGACTTACCCATTGTGGAAATGTGCAGCCCCCTCCACCCCTTGCACACACCTGTGGGATGGGTTTGACCCAAGATGCCCGGCTGTGACCCTGCAGGGGGCACTCGGAAAATATATGTTAAAGTGGTGGTAGAAACCGAGCCTGATGAGGCCGGCACAGTACATCATGGGCCCTGACGGCTGCTGGAAGGCGAAGGACGCGTTTTCCAGGGCCTCTGAGTGTTTTCCATTTGCTTGTCTTCTCTTTCCCACTCTGCCCATCCCCCTCCTTTCCTCGCTCATCAGGCACAACTGACACTTGAGCCTCCAAAGGTCAGGGGTTATGGAGTCTGGGCAGACACATGTCTGGGCTGAGGAATTACCCAGCAGCTGTTGGGCCCCAGGCTGCTAGGGTGGGGGTGGGGTGTAGGGAGTGTTGGCGGGTGGGGGTTGCTCCAGCTCCCAGCCTTGGGAGGGGATGCAGCCTGCAGACCCCTCACCTGGCAATGCCACACAGAAGCAGTGCATGTTTGCTCTGGGCAATGCCTGCACTGGGTTCTGGGGGTGAAGGGAGGAAACAGACCCCATACTCACCTTCAGGATGTCCCAGTCTTGCAAGTGTGAGCATAAGTCAGACTGTAGGCCGAACCCAGGTCCCCACGCTAGTGTGAGCAGGAAATCTGCCCTACCCTTGCCCCAGCTTTAGCCCACGCTGGGCTTCTGCTCAGGGGCTAGTACAGGTCTGGGACCTATCAGGTGACAGAGTGTAAAGTGGGCAGCTACCTTTCTGGCTTCCTTCTGCTGGTCCTTGGTTCTCACAGCTCACCAGTGACTCCCTCTTTCTCACACATTCCACATTCCATCCAAGAGTAAAACACGCCAGTCCATCTTCTGAATGTATCCAGAATTCATTGCTTCTTGCCTGCTTCACTGCTACAAGGCCCACCCACACCACTTTATCTGCGTCCTGAGTACCGTAGGAGGCCCTCTCTGGACTTCTGCTTCCCCCCACCTGCTGAAATCTCTTCTCCACATTCAGCTGCAGCGACCCTGTAAAAACCTGAGTCAGCTCCTGACCCTCCTCTGCACAGCATCCCCTAAACCCCCAAGCCAGTGTCCTTGCCCTCGGCTACAAGGCACTGCCTGACCTCACCCATTATGTCTCACCCATTTTTCTATAATGCGAGGCAGATTAATTTGCATGCACAGCAATGAAGATTCAGATACCAAATAAAAAGGAAAGCAGTCCTCTGTCAAATGGAAAAGGTCAAGATTCTTAAGTAGCTGACTTGGGACCTAGTACAATGGGAAGACATATCCCTAACTCCTCTCCTCACTTGTCCTCCTGCAGGCACACTGCCTCTTTGCTGTTCCTCAAGCACTTGGGCATAACCCAGCCTCGGGGCCTTTGCACTTGCTGTTCCCTCTACTGGGGCTACTGGCCTGGGTAGAACCCAGGGAGGCAGCGAGGCCTAGTCACAAAATCATTGCACCTTGAATGCAGGGTAAGCTCAGGCCCATAGACATTTTATGCTTGACCCACTTGTTATTTTTTAAATTGCCATTTGAACAATATTTAAAAATCAGAAGATTTCACACAAAAACCATAGCTTCTTTCAAAAGCAAAGAATTAAGCTCCAAAGGACCTTCCTTCCCTCAGCCCTGGGGCACACACACTCCAGCTGGCCTGCTCACATCTTAGGTCACTTGCTCCCCAATGCTGGTGTCTGAGTTTGGAATCCCCACCCTGGGCAGTTGGGTCTTTGAGGATGGCAGCGAGTGCCCACCCCGCCTGGGGTAGGAGCTATGGGATGATTTCCATGTGCCCCAAGTGGCAAAGAAGTAGCAGAGAGGATGGCAGGGCTGGTCGGGCCATGGGACAGGCACAAGGACTATCTCCGTGGTGATCTCTTAAGCTCACACCCAGGACCCCAGCGGACAGGTGGACGCCTCAGCAAGCACCAGCTCAGACAGATAGTTCCTGAGGACCGTGCTGGGTCCCCACTGTCACCTGGAGCTAGGAGAATCCCCCGAAGAGGGGAAGGATCAGTACCAAGTCATGTGAGGTCAAGTTCCCACTACACATGCAGAAAAGGGACTCAGAAAAAATAATGAACCCAGCAGTTACTGTTCTAAGTGTTTTCAAAGGAAAATGTTTTTAATCTCAGCAATGCCAAGAAAAGATTCACAGATGAGGAAATTGAGGCACAATGTGTTCAAGGAAAGGTAGTAACTGGTTGGCCAGGCCTGTGGGCTGCTCCCTGGGGACCTGGGTCACATTAGCATCCTTTCTCCTGAGGGAGGCTCAGCTGGCAACATGGACAGCAGCCCGGTTGCCTCTCAGGGTTCAGGCAAGTCATGGGGGCTGGAGAAGGAAGTGATGGATGTCCAGCTGCCACCCACATAGGTTCAAAATCCCTGAACACACCCCCTTCCCAGCATCCCAATCTGGTGAGAAACACTTGTTACCATCCCCTTCACTGTTTGGAAATGACATTTGCAAAACAATATATCATAGCTACACATGTCATTATATAAAGGTCAGTAAATGCCCTGTAACTGTGACAGAAAGGTAAAGTCACAGGCATTCTAGTAAAATGTTATTTCCTATCTGGTGAGGTGTTTCACATGCGTGAATTTTTGGGCATGACTGCCCAGGAGCGAAGCCATCAGGTGTTCACACTAAAATGCAGGAGGACAGTGACAGTGATGGTGACAAATGCAGACTGACGTGTGTCTTACCAGGGACCTGACACCACAAGAGCCTTGGGGTGGGTGTTCTACATGGTAGATGGTGTTCTCTCAATGTCAACAGCAGACACATTCCTAAAAAAATCCAGCACAACTTAAAACTACAGGAAGAGTATAAAACAAAAAGCAACTGTGGTCACACTGTCAAGGCCTGTGTCCCTCACCCCTGCCTTCCAGTGCACGGGCTCACACCCAGCCCAGCACCCGACTTTGCTTGAATTTGCAACCCTGCCAGACTGCAGACTTCATATTGAGACTGAGGTCACTCCACTCTGAGTCTCAGTTTCCCCATCCTTGAAACAGGAATGACTGTAGCCCCACCTTGTAGAGCTGTTGCAAGGACAAAATGAGATGACGCCTCTAAAGTGCCAGGTACATGAATGCTCAATATAAGTTATCCAATTTTGTCATTGTTATTATCATTTTATAAAATTAGGGAGACAGCACAGTGTGGTGGCCAAGAGTTTAGACTCTGGAGCCTAGCTACCTGGTTTCAAATCCCTGCTTTGCTACTTCATTGCTGTGTGGCCTTGGGTGAGTCACTAACATCTCTGGTACTCAGTAAGCTCAGCAATAAACTGCACAATAATAATCACGTCCTGGGGCTTTGCAGGGTTAAGTGAGCTGATGCACCTCAAGCACCGAGGATGGAGCTGCCCACAGTAAACACATCAGTCAACAACAGCTGCATAGGTATTATCTCCATTATTTCTCAGACTGCCATCTGACCCAAGCCCCGACCTCAGCTCTGCCTCCACCAGGCTTCAGACATGGCTGCATCCAGGGGCTCCTACCATGTCACCGAGATGCTGCCTCTCTCCATCCGCCGGCCCTGCCTCCCTCTGTGTGGGTGACATTCTCGGACAGGCCTTTCCAGGTGGGGGCAAGCTGCTCACCAGCAGCTCCAGGCCTCCATCCACCAGCTCGGAAGCCTCAGTGCAAACCAGGCATCCCCTTCCAGGGAGTCCCGCAAAGCCCCGGGATGATGCTCATTGGCCAGATCTAGGTCACATGACTACCCCACGCAGATGAGGGGATTGAGCCACATGGGCTGAGAGTGGGGAGGGGGAGGCCAGGTGTCAGGGTGCACACTGGGGTGTCTGTGCCCACGGGCGGCAGCGCTGGCTCCCAGGGAGCTGTCCTGCCAGGGAAGTGGGACGTTGTGCCGCCTGTGCAACCTCCAAACCTGCCTGTCTGGTCCTCGCAGTGGTTCCAGAGCCTGATCACCCTGTAATCCACTCCTTTCTCTGCCGCAACCAGCTGCAGCGGAGCGTCTGGTTTGCCATGGGGGCTCTGATACTCTGATGGCAAAGCATCATTTTACAGATGGGAAGCCTGGGTCCCAGAAAGGGGAGATGCCTCCCCTGGGCCACACAGCTGGCAGGTGGGGAAGCAGGGGCTTGAACCCAGGGTTCAGGTAGGCAGTGTCTGCTCCAGTACGCTCTGCAGCACGTCTCCAGCAGGGCTGGGTGGGGCCAGGCCTTCAGCTAGGCTGCCAGGGCCCTGGGGACCGAGCTGGTACCGAGTTGGGGTGGCCCCTGCGGGGAGGACTTGGGCGCAGCTTGTGGTCCCTTCATATGTGGAGTCCTGTCCCAGCCAGTTTTAATGGACTCAGGGCGGGGCAGGATACACAGGTGAACTCTAATGAGCCATTGATTTTTCAGCAGGACGCCTGCTGTGGCCCAGAGCATTTCCTCCTAATGGATGGTGGAAAAGAAAATGTGACAACAGTTTCTGCCTGGCACAGGGCCACCCTGGGGTGCCTCACCCATTCCCGCTGTCTGCTCTTCTGAGGCCAGAGGTGGACCTTTCAGAGGGCATGGGTGGGGGAGGCTCTCACTCACGGTCCCAGCTCTAAGGCCCCTGGCATCACAAGGCCTGAAATCTGCTGCTTGCTCAGGCGTTCAAGGCCGTTTCTCTACATGGACAGTGGCCTCACTTGTTTGTTCAGGCCAAACCTGAGAGCCGCCCCTGGTCCTTATGCCACCTGGAATCCGAATCCCCCAGTGTGGTTTTTGTGATTTGACTCCTCTGCACACGTCCCCTGCCCGCACTTAGCCAGAACTGCTGTCACCTCTGCCTGGATCCCTGCAGACACCTCCCCACTGGCTGCCCACACCCACCACGGGGCCTCCACAGCCCACTGTCCCCAGAGCACGAGAGGAGACTTAAAACATGTCAGCTTCTTGTCACCTCTCTGCTCATTGCTCCCCACGGCGCCCCATCTAACTCAGAACAAATGACCAGGCGCGGCCCCGGCTGCAGGCCTGGGTCCCCTGCGCTCCCTTTCTCCTCCTTGCCCAGTCTCTTCATCTCCCTCCGCAACCTTCCTGTGTATGAGGGGGGCCTCTGCTTCCCCTCGCTCATTAAAACATGGCCTGGTCAGTTTCCCTCATTATTCTTACGTCATCACTAAGTTGACTTTATTGGTTATTAGTAGATGGTACTTAGTTTTGTCTGTCTCCTGTCTGCCATTTGAACCACTGAATCTTGAAGGCGTAACACAATCCCAGGTACATAGTAGGCATTTGGTAAATTTTGCCTGAATAAATGAGTTGATGAATTATACAGTGTGTGTAGACATACACATCCATGCACATGCACGCGCGCGCGCGCACACACACACACACACACACACACACACATGCTTTTCCTGACAGTGGGAATGTTTTGTCCAATCACTTGACACAGTTCCCTGGGAGGAGCTCTAAATGGAGCTACCACGGCGCCAGCGCCCACCCTCAACGTCCCGCCAACACATTCCAAGTTAAAACAAGGTATTTACTGAGACTCTCCTGCCCCTGGGCGCAGGGCATCATCACACCTCTGCCGGTGTAGGCACCGCCCTTCACATTTCTCTGCTCCCAGAGTAGCCGGGGAAGACTGCTGAGAGACATCCCGGAATGACACCTGAAGATCAGAGGGCTGGGGGACGCCTACAGCACATCTTCGGAGGGAGGGACCGCCCGGGAGGGACACCTCCCCATCCCCCCACTTTCCATGACGGCAACTGTCACTTGGTTTCCCCGGGGAAGCTCTGCCCACATCTCTTCTGGCTCCTGGGGCCCCACCTGCCCTTCAGGGCCCAGCTGTCGGGCCTCTGCCCTGAGGTCTGCTCTGCACTTCCAGGTGCACAGACCGGACAGGTCTCTGAGCCCAAGGCAGCCCTGCCACCCACACACCAGGGGTCATTTCCACCTGATGTCCTCCCTAGGCCCTGTGCCTGCTCTTGGGCACTGCCCCCTCCTGGGGTCATCGGAGCGCTGCTCACGGCCCCCACAGCCCCAAGGTTCCCCAACCAAGGGCATAGTATCAAATAAGTCACACATAGGACCATGTGATGTCATGATATGCCCTAAAAGTGAAGCTACAACTTTGGACCTCTGAAAATATTGAAAAGTAATGAAATTACACCCCAAGTCTTATAAAACATTCATTGTATCAAGGGTCCCTTGTATAATAAAAATATACACATCTACATTAAAAAGATAACTCTTTAGGACCACAAATATGACACAGAATTAACATATAGGTGGAACAGACATTCAATCTTTTATTTGCCTGGGTAAATGCTTGTCTTTCTAGAGTTTGGGAGGCTGTTTTGAAATAATTTATCTGGCCCAAGATGGTGACAAAAGCTGATTTAAAGCCTGGGCTTTGGAGTAAGTCAGGGTGCACAGAGGGTCAGTCCAGGTTGGATTGTAAGGGCTGTATGACCTCGGGAAAAACATCAGACCCTCTGCTCTTCGGGTTTCTTATCTG
Source organism: Manis javanica (assembly GCF_040802235.1). NCBI lineage: Eukaryota > Metazoa > Chordata > Mammalia > Pholidota > Manidae > Manis > Manis javanica. The sequence continues at coordinate 11,558,512 of NC_133160.1, read as the reverse complement.
TGCCCTGGATATAGTAATAGGACCCTTCTTCACGGGGTTGCCCTGAGGATGCTGACAGGGCTCCTGGTTAACTGGTTAGTGCTCATGAGCTCAAAGACTTTGTGGTTAACTTGGCTACATGGCCCACTCCAGGGAGAGCCACCCCCTACACCCTGGCACTGCTGAACTCCCAGGGAGAGATGCCCTGGCAGATTTTCATAAATAGCTAAAGCAATAAAACTATGCATATATATATATATACACACACATACATACATGCATATGGTGATTATACAATGGGCTCTAACATCATAAAACTTACACAGACCAGATAAAAAATATAACTCTCTCTAGCCCATAAATCTGACCTGCAATTTGCTCATGAGCTAAAGAAGACATTAAACATTACATTAACGCTCATTTGTTGGGCCTTTAAGAATTTAGAACAAGGTCCCCATAGACATGTCTGTTGCCCCACTTTGATCTGCTTTTCTGGAATGTGGGATTCACACCCGCCCCCCGAGGAAGTGCTTTCCATCTGCTCGGGACTCCAGGGGATTCACCCACTCCATATGTATTTACGGAGCACCCACACTGTGCCAAGCAAGGTTCTAGGCACGGGGGTGAGACACTAAACAACAATGAATCAGATAAAATCCCCGATCTCTTGGAGCTTGCAGTCTGACCAGGAGAGATGAAGACCAGAGGACAGAAGAAAGGGTGGGGGTTTGGGAGAGAGAGGAGAAACAAACTGTGGTGTGTGGGGGGTTTGCTGACTCAATGTCTCATTGGAGCGTCAAGGCAACCCATTAGGTGCAAGCACAGGTACATTCCTCATTTTACAGATGTGGAGACTGAGGCCTTGGGAAAAGACACCCAACTAGGAAGGGGTGGATGCAGGAGGCATGAGTGGAACCCAGGTCCATTTGGATTCAAAGGCTCTCATAGCTTTGGGATGAATGAATGAATTCCAGAGTGAAAGAATGAGTGGCTACGTAAGCAAATACACACCACTGCAAGGTCCCTGCAAGCAAGGTTCCCGTGAGGGCTTTTCAAAACCCAGGGAGGGCCCAGGCATCTCTGCCTCCTCTTCCCTGCTTTGCGATTCCCGAGAATGGTTCAGGATCAAGACTGAGACCCCTCACCTGCACCTCCCAGGCGGCTCCCCGAGGCAGTGGGCCTGGACTATGCAGGCAGCCCCCTAACCACCCTGCCTGGTTCTGCCCTCCCTGCACAGCCATTCTCCAGGTGCAGCCAGAGGAATCCTGGGAAGTCCAGGTCAGGCCCTGCCTCCCCTGCTCAGAGCCTTCCATGGCTGCCTGCTCCCTCGGGACAAGAGCCAAAGTCCCTACAAGGGGATGTGCTGCCCCCTCACCTGCCTCCCTGACCCCATCTCCCAGCTCCTCCCCGCGCCCCCACCTCGCTCCCTCTGTGGCAGCGAAGCTTCCTGGGACACACCAGCCACACTCCCCCTCTGGACCAGGTAGGTGTCCTTGCTCCTCCCACTTCCTGGAAAGTTCTTCCCCAGTGTCCCCAGCTACCTCTGGTCTTGCTTACATGCCTCCCCCTCTGTGAAGCCCACCTCCTCACTGCAGCCTCACCCCCTCCTGTCCTTTACTTTCTCTACAGCACCTGTAGCCATCTGACGTTTGTCTTCTGTATCTCCACCTCTGTTCATCTCCCCCTCAAATGGAATGTCAGCTCAAGAGGGCAGGGATTGCTTTTTTCAGGTCTGCCTGTAGTACCCCTGCCTGGAATTGCTTTCATACCAATTAAAACAAAAATCAAACATCAAAACCAAAAACCTTTACTCAGCGCATTCTCCCCAGGCATGATAACTGCCTCTGTCCTACCAAGCCTCGTCCTGCCAACCTGGCCCAGGCCAGGCCTTTGCTGGTGGCTCCTGTTCTCATTTCTTTTTGTTTCATCTAATGTCTATGAAATCATTTCTCTAAACAATTCACCCATACATGATGCTTAGTCCCCAGTTGGAAACTGAAAATTCCGTAAAACAACAGATCGCTTCTAAATCTCATCTGGTTGCCAGAGTACCAACAACAATGACCGGAAAGCAGGGGGTTTTGTCTGTCTTGCTGCGTGATTCTGTTCTCTCAGCATAGAGAACAGTGGCTGGTGTACAGTGGATGCTCCTTAAATGTTTGAGTTTGAATGGATGTGAAGGGATAAACAGGTGAGGAGAGTGACTCAGGCCTGGGAGAGACATCACATTTGAACTGAGACATGAAGAATGAGGAAAAGCCGCCAGGAAAAGATGCGCAGAAATAGCAAGTTCAAAGGGCCTGGGGCATGAACAAGCTTGGTGAGCTAGAGGAGAAGCACGGAGGTCAGTGTAGCTGCTGTAGAATGAGCTGAGGGGGAGTGGAGTGAGATGAGCCTGAGAGGTCACAGCCCAGACCATGTTGGAGGCAATGATAGGGAGTATGAATTTTATTCTAAGAGTAATAGGGACCCACTGAAGGTTTCAGAGCAGAAGAGTGACATGATTTGGTTTATATTTAAAAAATCTCATTCTGTGACCCCAGGGTGTGGACATGGTTGGGGGAGGCCAGAGTGGACACCAGAGACCAGGCTGTTATAATTATCTATGGGTGCCACGAGGGATGATGGGGCTCAGCCTAAGGAGGCATGTGGAGGGTTCAGGCACTCTTTGGAGACAGACTCAGTGTTCTACCTTGGCTGTGTAGAGTCCACATGAAGGTTTGGGAACAAAGTCTCTGCTTATAGTGAGCTGTGTCTGTGTCTGGAAATTCTCTTGTTCCCTGCACACATTCACATGGGGACATTGTGGGAAAGAGAGGTGGCTAGACAAGGGCCTTGTCCAAAATGCCATCGTGACACAATCCTAATAGCCCCCAAATTCTACCTTCTCCAGAAACTTCCAGTGGGGTCTTCATCCCTGGGCTTCCCCACTGGCCTTCCCTTCTCGGAGGACAGCCTCCAGTGGAGTCTGCACGCAACCATAAAGCTCATGTTGGTTTGGCTAATAGATATAAATGACTTGCCTTTCATAGCTGAGCATTGGTGCTGAGCACGTCCACATTAATTGGGTTGGAGAAGGAAAATTAAGTGCTTCAATTTCCCATTTTTCAAGATGAAAAATGGGAAAGGAGAAAATCACTCAGCTGAGAAAGAAGAGCTGTGAGTAGCTGAAACCCCCTTTGGGGAGGGAGCAGAGGCTGGTGGGGGGCAGGCAGATGCTGGACTTCTGGGTGGCGGCCCTGGAGAGAGGAAGGATGGCCATGAGGTCAGAGCCCACCAGCGCCTTGAGCAGCCCTTTATATACATGAAGCATTTAAAAGAGACAAAGTGCTTTATAAAGGCAGGGCTCACCCAGTGTTCATGGCTGCCTGTGCAGAACCATACGGTACTGCAACCCTTACCCCCTAGGTCAGACAGATGAGGTCAGAGTTGAAAGGGCAGGACCCAACTCCAAGAGATGTAAGCAAAAAGGGAATGAATGGGCTTATCCAACTGACAAGGCCCGAGGGTGGTGTGGGCCTCAGGTATGGCTGCATCCAGGGGCTAGTCAGTTTCTCCCCACCCTGTAGCACCATTCTCTTCCTCTTCCCTCACAGGGGGAGATGCCACCTGCCTGTGTAGTAACCCATGAGGGAAGACCTTCTCTCCCTGGTGGCACTTGTGGACTTCTCAGGACCCACCTGATTGGGCCAACTAGGTCACATGCTGATCTCCCCCCAGAGAGACCGAAACACTGAGGTCAAGGTGGTGGGATTTGCTCGTGGCCAGGGCTACCCTGCAGTGCCTTGGTGTCAGTTGGAAAAAGTGCCCCTTCCTCTTGGGAGAAGCAGCCCTGTGCTGGGACACAGGCTTAATGGGCAACACCTCCACCCCTTGTGTAGGTAAACCTGCCCAGCTGTATGCAGTGGCCCCAGATATGCTGACTGCCAGGCCTGGATGATGCACCTTGCATGGAGCAGGGGTCCGTGGCTCCACACCACCCATAGCCCTTGAATCAAGATAGGGAACAGAGGATCCCTAAAAGACAATCTGAGCACTGTGCCCAGACAGGAAAGTTCACACACTTAACATATTTGTATAAAGTGACCACTATGTGCCAGATACTGTGCTGGGTACTGGAGACACAGTAGTGAAGAAGAATGGCAAAATTCCTCCTGAAGCTTGTATCCCAGCAGGGGAGACAGACAACAAATGAATTAATGATGAACTATATAATAATCATATGATGAGAGTGCTATGGGGAAAAATCAAGCAGGACAGGAGAACAGGTGTTCCATGTCAGATGGGGCAGCCAGGAAAGGCCTCACTGATGAGGGGATATTTGGGTAAAAATTCGAAGAGGTGAGTCATGAGGATCCCTCAAGGAAGACAATTTCGAGAAAAAGAAAAAGATTTGCAAAGGCCTGGGACCAAAAATGAGTCGGCCTGAGCCCACTGTGGCTGGGCAGATCCCGCAGGACCTCGGCGGGTACTGCAAGAAATTTGTTTTTTGTTCTGCATGAGATGAAAAGCCACTGAGGGTTTTGAGCAGATGAGAGACATGATATGACCTAACAGGTTCTAACAGGATGGCTCAGAGTGCTGTGAGAACAGTCTGCCAGGGGGGTGAGGGGTGGGAAGGAGGGAAGAAGCAGGTAGAAATGGGGAGACCAGTAGGGGTGCTGTGATAGCCCAGGAGAAAGTGAAACGGATGGTGCCTTGGATGCAGCAAATGCAATGCTGGTGATGAGAAGCAGTTGGATTTTGAATGTAACCCGGAAGCAGGGCCGGAAGTATTTGTATCCCAAGTGAGCAAAAAAGCAAATGCCCCCTGTAGGTGGTGAACTAACTAGATACTGAGTCAAAAGCAGGCAATCTGTTCAAATGTAATACCTGTCTCCTTGCTCACGTCCCTCAGGTCTCACCCTTTTCAGGAAGCTGTTGCTGACGCTCCTTGTTCTAAACACCCCTGGCTGGGCCTGGCTGAGCCCACTGGGCAGGACCTGTGAGATCCATGGAAGGAGGGGCTGTGAGCAGGTGCTGGGCTCCCATGGTACTCGGGGCCCAGGGCCGTTCTTGCGGGCGTGGGAGGGACCTGGAGTCAGCCCTGCCCTTTCTGGAAAAGCCCCTCAGCATGCCTGGTCCCCAGACACCAAAAACAACTTTCCTGAAGAAGCCCCCCTTCCCTGGTTTACCTGGTCCCGCTACTTACATGTCCCAAGAGCAAACTGTGACTCCATTTGTCGGGATTCTTCTGGTTGCAAGTGACAGAACTCCATTCAAAGAGGCTTAAATGAAAAAAAGAAAATTTACCAGCTCATGCAATTAAAAGGCAGTGTGCAATTAAACCCAGCTGGATCCAGGGACTCCAACAATTTAACCATGACTCAGCCTCTCTCCATCTCTGGGCTCTGCCTTCCTCTGGGCTGGCTTCACTCACCACTCACCAACAGGCTGTCCCCATGGGGTGACCAGGACGACACCAGCACCTCCCAGCTTCTGTCCCACCCACCCTAGAAGCCCCAATGCAGAATCTCTTCCCACCAGATCCAGCGGAAGTCCAAGGGAGGCTCTCATTGGCCCACTTCAGGTCACATGTCCATCCCAAAGCCAATCAGGGATGAAGAGGATGGATGGCTTGCTTGGCCACACCTGGGTCACAGCTCACCCCTGGTGTTGGGGGTTGGGGTAAGCACCACTTCCTAGTCCACACAGTGGACTCAGTGTGAGGAAGGGCTGTGTCCACAGTGCGAAATCAGAGGTGGACAGGGATGGACACAGAGAGACAGAAATCAAGGATGTCTGCAGTGCCTTGTCCCAGAGCAGGAGAGTAAGTCTGACAGGTGGATGTGCCTTAGCCACGGTCCCGAAGCTCCAACCAGCCAGAGGACAGTTTTCAGCCCAGGCTTCACAAGCAGCTCCTGGGGGAGTGGCGTTTCCAATCTTTTCCACCCAAACACCCATGCAGTTTGCAGGAGGCCGTGGGTCATGGCTGGAGGCCTCTTTCCAGAACCATACCCCTTGTCTCCATAGGGCAAGCCTCATATGTGCACCCTGAAAAGTAGCCTGTGAAATATGAGCATCCCCAGTTAGCCCTTCTCTCCCCCACTGCCTTCCATGGGGCTGCTGACCCCCACTGGGGCTGCACCCCCCAGCTTGGAAAATACAAATGAGCAGCATCTACTGCAGACTCATCCATCAGGCTGCTTTCCTCCACTGACAGAGAGGACCTGCAGTGACACAGTGGGAGAGGACGGGGAGGAGAGCCACAGGGCTGAGAGGTGTGGGGAGGAGGGAAAGGAGAAGGGAAGGGAGGGAGGCTGCCAGGAGGATGGAAGCTTCCCTCAGAGCTCTGTGGGGGCCCTGGGGTCCCCTCCACCATGCCTGGGAGCAAACCCACACCTCGTCCCCCAATGCGCATGTGTGTCTACACAAGCACACACCCACAGGGACACTGGTAGCTATACACATGTTAGCACATATCCACGTGTTTGCAAAGCCTATCTACCACACAAGTATGTGCCTGCATACACATACACCCTCCACGAATGCACACATCCATGGAGCCATGTACACACACACACACATGCACATATTGTTGGATGCACAATGCCCTACTGCATCCATGCAACCTCACATATAGGGGTTGAATCACCCATTCAGAGGCCAGACTACCTGGGTCCAAATCCCAGCCCCAAAGTTTGTGATTTGGGTCGCCTGATTTAACACCTCCATTTTTTCAGACCTAAGAATCTATCTCAGATAAAGCTGTCATGAGGATTACATGAGCTAATACACAGAGTGCTTAGAGGAATGTCTGGCTAACTGGCACTTAACAAATCTTAGCCAGAAACACACAGTCCTCTGCACATTTCCACATACTCCCTTCCACATGCACATGCCTGTGTGTGCACCTACATGCAGGCACCTGCCTCAGAACTGGCCTGTGCACCACACACACAGAGCACCTACACGTGTGTGTATATGCAGGCACATACTTATGCACATATATGGTTAGCCCAGTGCACACTTGCACCAGTGGACATCACTTGTGCAAATCAGCAGCCCATACCCACAGATGTGTACAGCTGTGTATACACATGTACCATGTGCATCCACACAGACATGCACCCTACGCACATGTGTAACATGCACACAAATGTGAACACACGTTCCCTAGATGCATCTACTCATGCATACCATACATGTCCCCCACATGTACCATTTGTTACCATATGAACATGCTTCCCCCATGCACACATGTATCCATGCATACCATACATGCACCCCACCCATGCACACACACATCCCTCCTCTTTCCAGTGAAGGAATCCCTCCATCCCTTTCCTCTTAGATCCAACCTGGTGCCCAGCAGGCCTGAGCCTCACCAGGAGCCCAGGAGAAGGAGGTGGCTGCCCCTAGCTGGGCTCATTAGGAACAGGGTCCACTCGCCTCACCCGACTCCCATCATTCTGTGGAACTTTCTGGGAAGTTCTTTTGTGGACTCACAGAGCCACAGATCAGTTGTGTTGGAAGGGCCCTTACCTGATCAAGTTTCAGCTTGTAAAGATGAGAAGACTAAGCCCCAGGAAGGGACACCCACTTGTCCACAGTTGCCCAAGGGCCCATTGCCAACACCAGAAGCCAGTGCCCACAGCCCATGTGGTAACCACTGGGCTAGTCCACAGCAGGTGCATGGCGAAATTTTGTGGCTTGAACATCAGAGTAATTAGCAGGAGGTGCTTTCATTCCCCATGTTGCAGGTGAGTAAACTGAGGCCCTGAGAGGCTGAGTGGCTCTCACTCACCTACCTAGGACTCCAACCTGGGCCTCTTGACTCCAAACTCCATTCCCTTCTATTTGGAGGAAGCGTGTCAGGCTGCCTAGCTGGATATCTGGGGGTGGGGCGGGTGGCCAAGGCAGGGCAGGTGATGGGGTGAGAGGCCAGGGGCATCCCCAGGCCTGGGAATTATGCTGGGAGATGGCCATTCCAGCAGTGCCACAGCTGACAGCACCATGGAGGTGCACACCCAGGCCCAGGAGCCTGAATGAGAGCAAATACTGCTGGCAGGGCCTCCCTCGGGCAGGGGGTGGGGTGCTGGGACCTACTGCAAGCCAAAGGGCTGGGGTGGTTTAGCAAGTACACATGCGCTGGGTGTGCGGGTGTGCGCATGTGCAGGGCATGAACTGGCTGGCGTGGGCCTCCTGTTTGCTGTTTTTGTGTATAGGGAATATAAATCCTTCACGATCACGGTGACAGGGATGATAGGGGGCGCCTGATGTTGAGATGCTTTATCGCTCCCCGCAGACCAGTCCCTGTGGCGTCTACTTCTCCAGACCTGCACCATCTCCGAGGCTGACGAAACGCTACCAGCTAGATGCGGCCAAGGCCTCCCCCTCGGGACAGATGATTAGCTCTCCTTCAGGATTCACTGGCCTGGTCTACCCTCCCTCCTCCCTGATCAAGGAAGGTTCCTGTCTCCTGTACCCCCTTCCTGCCTCTGTCTCCTCCTCAGCCACATTCTCACTCAAAATGGACCACCTCGAGAGATGAAGCTCAACAGCTCCAAAGAAGTCTACTTGGCAAACAGGTCTGGAGTCCTCCCGCTCATATTCATTTTAATAATGATGATGACAATAAAATAGCTATCATTTCTTGAGCAATTACCACACACTAGGCACTACTGTAAAACACAGGGTCTCACTCAACCCCCAAAGCCCGATTCAGTAGTTATCATCACTTCCCACCTTTGCAGATGAGGAAACTGAGGCACAAGATGGACAGTGAGTGACCCAGGTCGTGAGTGGTGGAGGCAGGATTTGAACTCAGGCAGACCAACTCCAGTGTAAAATTATCTTCAAATTATTGTGCAAGGACACCTGCTCCCTGAGAGGCCTGTCCCACATCGGTCACCAGTTCTGCGCCTCGAGGTCGGCTCAGGTCTCCTCCCAGACCTTCCTGATAAAAGTGATGGGTGGCTCCCAGGCCCACTGGGTCCCGCCACCAAGACCCTCACCCCGGCTCAAGCCCTTTTACCATCTCCTTGGTTCCCTGGGCTTCATGCTGTGACAGGTTGTTTGTTTTTCAGAAGTGGCTATTAGATATAAAAGTACAAAGAATTAGAATAAATGCACCATATCAACTTCCCAGAATGGACAACTGTTAGCATTTTATCCTGCTTGCGCCTTGAATTCTCTTTTAATGAAGGCAATGAAAATCAAAAATCTCTTTTATCTCCTATAGTGTCCCATTCCCTTACCTGTGAGACAATAATTAGGAATTTAGTAGACTTTATTTTTTAGAGCAACTTTTAGGTTCACAGCAAAACTGAGCAGTAGGCACAGAGATTTCCCAGAAGCCCACTGTCCCCACGCGGGTGAGCCTCGCTACTAGCAGCATTCCCCAGCACAGTGGTGCATTTTCTTCAATCCCTGAACCTATGTAGACACATCATTACCACCCTGAGTTCATAATTGACATTAGGATCCACTCTTGGGCTGTGCATTCTGTGGGTTTGGACCATATAGAATGGCCTGTATCTACCAGTATAGAGTCATTCAGAGTAGTTTCACTGCTCTAGAAATCCTACATGCTCTTCCTGGTCACACTGCCCGCCTCCTTGGACAAGTGGTTTTAATGAAATATCGCCTATGTTTTCCACTGAGCACCATCCTAGCTCTCAGTTTGTCCTTTGCACCTGGGCCAAGGCCCTTCCCCCCCCATCATCTCGTGCCCTTGTCATCAACTGTGGTGGGGACGCCTGCAGGAGGAGCAAGTTCAGGGTGGGGAATATCAGGGCTCAGTCTGGGACATGACATGTCCGAGGTGCCCATAGACTTCCAAGTGGGGATGTCCAGTAGCAGCTGGAGACTCACATCTGGAGATTCAGAGAGAACAGCAGGTATATGGAGTTTGGGGACCAACACCTCCTAAACTCCGTGTCCCTGGCAGTCATGCAGTGGGAAGGGCGGGGGCTTGTACTGTTTAATCCTCACTCTCTCCGGAAACTTCCCTGGGGCCCAGCAGGAGGGCTCCGCTCCCCTCCCCTCCTCAGCCCACTGTTGGTATTTACTCTTACACGCACGCACGGTCTGAGTGCTAACTGCACAGCTTGTGAGATACGCTAACAAAACTGCTATGTCATCACATTAGCAGCTTTCCCGCTGAGATGCTCCCCTCTTCCTCCGGGGGTGGCAAGCACCCAAACACAGCCCCTTTAATCAGGCTGTTAAAACAGCTAATTACATTCTTCAGACAAGGTGAGAGGCTTCCTGAGGCTTCCACCCACTCAAAATTGCTAATACAGGTCCCAGAAGGGTCTCCCTGCCAGGCTGGTCTAGATGCTCTGAGAGACTTTCAAGATCAGCCAGGTTTCCCACCCACCACTGGGTAGAAGGGGAGCCTGATGTCCAGAGAGGGGCTGACTGCTCCCATTTTGCAGATAAGAAAAGGGTAAGTGATGATGTGCCCAAGTTAGCTCAGGGCTGGTGGCCAGGGACCAAGCCTCCCATCTCCCACACCGGGGCTCCTGCAAGGGCCTGTCTCACCTCTTCCCAGGTGGAAATATCTTTCTCTCCAATATGGTGGATCAAATGGGGACAGGACTCTGTGTGTGACCACTGGTGCTTAGAGAAGGGGGCTTGCCTCTTGCCTCTATGCACAGAATCCACGCACCCTCCCACCCCTCCCAGGTCCCGCTTCAGGAGGCTCACCTGCTTCCACGGCTCTCCCAGGATGCCGTGGTCTATGCCTCCCAGGCTAACACTTAACTTTCCCACTGTCCAGTCTCCTTAGCCATTACTTTTTCTGTGTGATTCAGTGGAGCTGGCCACACACTCTTGGTGCATGGGGTTGACTATAGTCCTGGCTTGGCCACTCTTTAGCCATGGTGACTGGTCAGGTACGTACATGTGCCCAAGATGTTCCCCAATGGAAACATCCTGGGATGCCCGCTAAAACAAGAGGGAAGGAGAGGCGCTCCTTTCTCTGGTTCACCAGCTCTGTGGCAGTAAAGAAAGCCTGGAGCACATGGGGAACTGCTTGGGAAACCAGCTCAGGTAGAAGCATGACCATGTTGGATTTAAAGTGACAGAAAAATCCACCCAAACTGGCTTAACAGAAAGAATTTATATTATCTTGACGATAAAGCTCGGTTCAATCCTGATACTCCAAGAGTTTTTGTCAGAACTCTCTCTCCGACTCTCAGCCTGCCTTGCCTCTGTGTCAGCTTCACTATCAACCTGACATTTTCCTTGAATGTCATGGAAGGCCTCTCATCCTGGCCATCCAAGCCAAAGGAAGGCCCCTTTCACTACAATGACGCCAAAATCCTGGACTCACTCCATCCGGACCAACCTGAGTCACATGTGTGGCACTGAGCCAATCACTGTAGTCAGGGGAATGGGATGCTCTGATCGGTCAGATCTTGAACATGTGCTAACCTGCTTTGCTCTGTCTTCTGCTCCCGTGATTCACTGAGAGCAAGTAGGATGCTTAGCAACGAGCTCCTGGCTTTTTCATGGTGCCAGGGTTGGGATAGCCCTACCAGGGTCCTAAATGTTGAATTATAGGGATCCCCAGTACTTGGATTTCAGCTGGCTGGGCTCCTGGGAGGAGAGGACAGAGAGGTGACCTTGGCTCCAGTCCTGATGGTGACACTCACTAAGAGACCTTGGACAAATTACTCCATGTTTCTCTTGTGTAAAATGGAGATAGTTACAGTACCTCCCTTGGAGGGTTGTTTGAGGATCAAATAAGGTGATTTATTAGGGGGGCTTGGAAGAATGCCTCACTCACGTTTACGGAGCCCTGTAGGGTCCAGTAAAGGGAGCTAACTATCCACCTGTGAAGGACAACTAACCGTACCACATGTGGTCAGGACTGCCTCCCACTTTCCCCAGCACCCCTTACATCTCCTTCATCCCCCTGCACCTCCCCTCTCCCCATCCTCTCTCCATCTCCCAGTAACAGGGGGAGAAAGATTTCTAATGTGAACATCATCCCATGTCACCTCCTCACTGACAGTCCTGAATGCCTCCCTCATGGCCTTCAAGGTCATATTCAGGCTCTTCACGCTGGTCTACAAGGTCCCACAGGATCCAGCCCCTGCCCACTTCACTTTAGCCACATAGGCCCTTTTTCATTTGCAAACAAGCTCATCCAGCCTCAGGGCTCTTGCCCCTTGCTGTTCCCACTGCCTGGAATAGTCTCCCCAGATGTCACTGCCAGTGACTCCCTAAGTTCATATGAATCTCTTCTCAAATGCCGCCTCCTCAGAACATCTGATCTAAGGTAACCCCTCCTTACCGCCCCTGCAATCCTCTTCTGTCCCACCAGCCTGTTACTCATTTCTCTGTGTCACTTCTCATTATCTGAAATAGTCTCATGTTGGGTTTTTATTGCCTGTAAAAGATACCTGGGGCTTGCAGGGCCTAGTCCAGACAAGGTAAGTCAGAAAGGCAAAAAGCCAAGTCCTACAGCCTGGACTGGGGTCCCACCTACTGGATGACCAAAGACTGCTTTTGAACGGAAAGTTCTGCATGACCCTTAGGAGCCAGCTGATGGGGGTCCTTGGACACCGGAAGCAATCGCTGCTTGCTAGAGGCTTTTCTAGGTCATCACGGAGACTGAGTCCTGTCTCCTGCTCCTTAGCAGTAAAAAGGACAAAAGCTGGCTGCCCACCCAACCTGTCAGACCCTCTCCTGGAAAGCGGGAGGCCGCCACCTGGTGAACAATCCCCCTGCAGTCAGCAGCCCCGAATGCTGTGTTGGCTAAAAGCAAACAGCCTGAGGGACTGTTTCTTAGTCTTAATCTGCTCAAAACCAGGGTCTTAAAGCACTTACTTCTCCATCTACTAATTTTGGAGGCAATTGGCTGCTGGGTGTTCTTGCCTGCCAACTCCCTCTCTGCGTGTCTGCGTGTTCAGGGCGCTCATGCCTGCCCAAATATGCCAGCTGTAGAGAGTTTTGTTAATCTGTTCTTAAAGTACATTTTTTAACAAGCTTCTTGAATGATAGAGGCATTTGTGTATAAATAACACATAGTAAGCCTCCCCTTGGGACACTAACCTGATTTATTAAAAATGCTATAACTACCAAGCTTTATACACCAACATCTTTAACACAAAAATATATGATCTAATCTCCTCCTACAGCCCTGCCCTGATGTAGATGGACAGCTCAAAGGGGAGGGAAGAACCTGGAAGACATCACCACAAAGTTCGAAAGAAGCCAGTGTTAGATATTTTAAAGGAAGCCAGGTCAGCCAACCAAAACTTGTTTTCTCCAACACTAGCCTGGGGACCTGTGGAGAAAAACAGACCCAATTTCTTTCCATGACCAAACCTTCCCACCACGCTGGACAGGGGTTGAGGTCACCCTGACACCTTTCTCTGTGTCTCTAATGATCTGGGGAGGGCCCACTCACACCTCATGGATGGGACTTAAACTCAGTACCCAAACAACCCCACCTGCCAGGAGCTCAGTGTGTCCCAGGCAGTGCCAGCTGCAGCCTGCGGTCATTTGCAATTCTGGGCCATCTCAGTGTGTTACTTGTAGTGCTAATTATATTCCTCTTTAAATGGCCTCACTCTTTAAATTTCAGCCTCAAACCAAGCAATACTGTCATCTGGTCCTCAGGTTTTCCTGGGATGCCCGCAATGTCACTGGATCTGATTGTGAGGTGCCCTCACCCAGCGGCACCTGTTTTAACAGCCACAGGAAGCTGGGTCCCATCAGACCAACTGCCTCAGAATAAATAGCTCTGTCCCCAGCAGGGGGGCAAGAGAAAAGAGGACAAGCGGCAGTCATTGGAGGCCACATTTGGACAGAGGGACTCCACTTTTTCCTGTACAATCACATCTGATTTCCTTCCTTGGCTGGCATGTGCTCTCTGCTATCCGTTGTCAGCTCAATCCAGAATTACACTGGATTCCTGGGACCTATTTCTCAGATGAGATTTTGTAATGATGGTTGCAAAAGAGAAACCATTCCTGACTCTTGGATATTACAAAATAAACTGAAATGTTACTGCTGGGTTTAGCTACAAAAAGTTAAAGCCCAAAATTGTCCCCTAAACCTGAAATCAATTAAGTAGAGGTCAAAGAGGCAGTGTTGGAATTTCATTAATGAACATTGGACAGAAAAATCATGCAGCGATTGTTTTTTCTCCTACCTTTGTTTTTCTTCTGCTCTGGTTACAGATGCTTCTGGGAGAAAATTCTGATATGACCCTTCTAAATGGAGGGGAGGTGGCCGGCGGACCTGGGAAAGGGTGGGTCATGGGTGTAATGATGGCACTCACCAGTCATTGGTCATTCCCTCTGAGAAGCTCCACCCAGGAATTGTCCTTCTCTGTTTTACCTTTGATTCAATTACATTCTGTCCTCAGCACCAGGATTCCTGTTCAGTGGGGTATAGCCTGTAAATGGGTTTTCAAGCTTGGGGCTTCAGCCTCACGAGCCCGTGGACAGGACACTGGCCTGGTACAACATGCCTGCAAAGCAACTAATGTCCACTGTCCCCCACGCCCCCCCGACCTGCTCCCCCTCCCTCAGTCCTCCCATCTCTGAACAGACCAAACCTCTGCCCAACTGCTTAGCCCAAACGTATGCTTCTCTTTCTCTCCCCACCCACTTGCAATCCACCAACAAGCCCTGCTGACCTTCAAAACGGACCTGATCCCTCCACCCCTATCTCTGTAGTACCTGCTCCATCCACACCAGCATCATCCCCCACCTGGACGACTGGTCTCCCTGAGTGCGGTCTTGTCCCTGGGTCCCTTTCCCACTGCGGCTGAGTTCGCCTTTGAAAGCACAAAGCAGATGTTATTCACTTGTCTGAAACATGTCGGTGGCTTTCTCTGTTCTTAGAATCACATCCAAACCCTTTTGCATGGCCTACAGGGCTGTGCACCATCTGCCTCCCTGCTTCTCTCTCAGCCCTGGGCCCCCAGCCTGCCTTTGTCTCTCAGCCCTTCCTCCCCAGCCTCTAGGGCTGTAAACGTGGTGTTGGTGGGGGGCTTGCCCTGATCATGAAGTCACTATGTGGTCCCTTAGGGAGTATGGGAGTATTCTCATTTAAGAAAATTCTCAAAGGTAAACATTTTTGCCTTTAATCTAGTTTGGGGAGCACACTTTCAAACAGCAACCTGAGGGGATCTCTTAAAGGACCTGATTTGTATCTGCTGTGGATGCCCCAGAAAATAATTCGGGGAGAAGCAATGGCCAATAGCCTAGGGTTTGGGGTCTGTTTCCTCAACCCCAGACGCCACAGCCACTCCCATGTGATACCTGGATAAGCATGGCCCCCGAGAGAAGCCTGTGACTCACCCTTGAGAAATATCTCCTTCTCCACCCTGCTGATTAGGCCAAGGAGAAAGTCCCGGGAAGTGCTACCTCACCTTAACGCCTTTCTTCTAGTCACTCCCACAATCAGGCACATCGGCCAGAAGGGGAGGCAGTGACCTGAAGATGAGTAGTGACTGCTCTCACTGTATGTAGTTTTGTAACAACTTTCTACTCATGTCAGTGAATATGAATCTTCTGTTCATATTCCAGATATAAAGTTCATTTCAAAAAAATCATTTCAGCAGAAAAAAAGTCCCGTTCAGACAGATCTTAACAGTAGAAACAGCACCGGGTTATGGTGAGGCCAGTGCCATTCTGTGTGCACGGCTGATTGTGGGGAGTCCTGGATGCTCCACAGGGTGAGGGCCACAGGTTGTTACCTGAGTGTCAGACTTCTGGCCCCAGAGATGCACACCAAAGAACTGTCTGGATTGCATTAAGCGAGCAACACCTGTCCCCAGGTGTCCCTGGAAAATTCACTATCACCACCGCCTCGTTGCCAAAGGACACAAAGCGAACAAGGTCTGAGCCTCCCCATGTCTCTCTCTGCAGAGAAAGGAAGACTGTATCCAAGGAGCCACCCCATCCCTCCTTCACAGTTAGGAGACAGGATGAGCCCCTTTCCTTGCTGTGTCCCCTGCCAGCTCTCCCAGCCAACCCTAAGTGGGGGTGGGGGGCAATGTGGCTGTTCATCTGCTCTGGGCCCAGAAGGAAGCCTAGGATGATCTTCGTCGAGAAGTCTTCATCCCACAGAACCATCAGAACTACCCCACAGACAGCAGAGAAGAGCAGGCGATAGATTTTTTTTCTAGACCCCACCTCCACATGCTGGCATTCCAGCTGTGAGAAAATGTGTTGAGCTTTTTGGGGGTGAGCATCATCAACCTGGGTCTGTTCAAAAGGCCCATCCCCTCTTCCCAGTCTCCATCTCTTGGAAGGAGCTTGGCCACTTCAAAGTCTGGGTTCAGCTGCTGGAGAGGAAGTCCTGGCTCTTTGTAACAGGAAAGGCTCTTGGCGCTGATCTAAGAGGGTGGGCAGCTGGGTGGGGACTGACGGATGTGGTTCTGAGGGGTAGGTCCACTCCCTGAACTCACCTTCAGAAACAGAAAAGATTCACATACAGACACTCCCAGACTCGTTATTTCTAACAGTGAAATATAGCCTTTCACATTGGAACAACCGAATATCCTTTACCAGGAGACTGGTTAAATCCTGTGGTGGTTAAGAACGTGGGTTCAAATCTCAGCTCCGCCACTTCCAATATATACATAGACTATGTATATATAAGTTAATGTGCATATATATCTGTCATGCATAAATACACACACACGCAGGTATATTTTAAACCACCTCCCATGATTTTCCTTGCTCTGCTCTCCCCTGGGCCCCCACCCCACCCCTAACTCCCTTTCCTGTTTCAGTGTAGTCTATTTCCACCAAGAGTCACTGATGCAGAATTATAATCCAAGGCTGATATTTAGCTCATTTTAACCACAGATTCTACAGCAAACACTTATTGACCCCAAAAGAGAAGCTCAGTAAATGCCGTTGCTCCTCCTCTGGACCTCAGTCCCCCAAACACATGCCACATCTGGCCCCTTCTCACCACTGCCCGGGCCCTGCTCAGACCCCATCGCCTGCCACCCGATTGTTACACTGGCTTCCTCTGAGGTCTCCCTGCTTCCGCCCTCATCCTCGACAGTCCTTTCTCCGCATGAACACAGAGGGATCTTATTGGAACCTAAGACAGGCCATGTCCCTCCTCTGTTAAAGCCCCCTAACTCCTCTCTCTTTCCCGGAGAATAAAACCCACACCCAACTGCAGCCCCAGAGGCCCCACATAACACGGCCTCTGTTACTCTCTCTAAGCTCAAGTCTGCTTCACGAAGCTCTGTCTGAAAACAAAACTCCCACCACAGTGTCTGTGGTCTGAAAATGCCCCTGGTGGCCCATTCTACATGCAACCATGTTCTTAAATTGTGCCAAATTGCATGTGCCAAATTGTCAATGCAAGCTCAGGGCTTTATTGCTTCTTGGCTGCAAATTCCTTTGGAAAACTGCCTGAAAACATCCACATGCCTAATCGTTAATACATACTGCTATATGCAGAGCTCCTTGGTTTCACACTAATCATCTATTCTTGGCAGGTAAAAGACTGATTCATGTTTTTAATAATGAATTCAGAAAGGCTACAGATTTTTTATTGTATCATCACCACAATTTAAGAGTTGATTGCAAAGTCTTACCTAAAAAAATCTTAATATTTTCTGCCAACAGCAATATTCCAAACTGTGTTGTCCTTGATGGTGGACAGTAGCTAAAGGCCTATCCCTCACCTGATGGTTGGCTGGCCCTTCTTGCCACACCCAGGAAGCCTCCAGGATCTGTCTCCTGCCTTTCCCTCCAGGCATGTTCTACCTTCTTTCCTAGGCTCACAATCATCAGCCACATCTGCCTTGTTAGTTCTGCCTCAGGGCCTTTGCACATACAAAGATAGTCCCTCTGACAGGGATGGTGTGATAGAAACACAGAACTTTAATCAGGCAAAGAGAAGACAGTTCAAATCAGGAGCTGGAGGAGCCGCATTGTGGTGATCTTTTGCTTCTTTCTGGATGCAGGAGTTGTTTTCTTGTTTTAGTTCTTTTTCCCATCGTCTCTATGCAGGCATAGCTTGTTATATTGTTTTGTTGTGCTTTGCCTTATTGTACTTTTTTATTTTTTTCTAAAAATTGAAGGTCTGTGGCAACCTTGCCTTGAGCAAGTCTATTGGCACCATTTTTCCAACATTTACTGACTTTATGTCTCAGTGTCACATTTTAGCAATTTTCACAATATTTCAAACTTTATTATTATATTTGTTATGGTATTCTGTGATCAGTGATTATGACTCACTGAAAACTCAGATGATGGTTAGCATTTTTTAGTAATAAAGCATTTTAAAATCAAGGTTTCTTCATTGTTTTTTAGATGGTGCACTTGCACATTGTCTGCAGTACAGTGTAAACATAACTTTTACATGTACTGAGAAACCAAAAAATTCATTTGACTTGCTTTATTGCAACATTCACTTTATAGTGGTGGTCTGGAACCAAATCCACAATCTCTCCAAGGTATTCAGAGGTCTCGAGAAAAAGAAACAGGTGCATATTTACACAAAAGCAGGCCCAACACCAGCACTCAGATAATGATTTGTGGAACAGTTGAAACTTCAGCAGAGTAAAACCTTAACTCTGCTAAAGTCAAAGAAAAATATTTGCAATTTTCTCGGTCAATAGGCTGGCAGGAAAGTCTTCTGTGACCACTTCTGCAGACATACTTCTCCCTGGGACCCAGCGGGTGTGCGTGGCAGTTCAAGTCCCAAGTCCGATGTCAGCCTGTCTCTGAACTGTCCATCAATTCCACAGACAATCTCCCCCACAGAAAGGAAAGACAGAAGCCCCATTTGGGGGAGCAGATGGTTCTGGTCACCATTCCCAGCTGGCACTGCGGGGGATGCAGAGGTGAGTGGAACCCGGTCTTAGGGAGGGGCCTGGATGAGCGGGCAGACACCCTGGGCTGCACGGCTCCTCAAGGGTTCCAGCCCCAGCTCCGTCCTTCGCCAGCTTGGTCTCCCCATCAGTAAGCCAGGCAGGGACCTCAGCGTCCCCAGGAATGCAGCAGGGAGATGTGGCTGTTGTAAGAACTCAGTCCAACGGGGGGGGGGGGTGCAGGCCCCCCACCAACAGACCCTAAAGTTTCTCTGATTAGCTCTATGTTGCAGAATAAACAAATGACAAAAGAGAAAAATAAGGGCTGAGAAGCTGAGGGAGAACTGTCACATTCCACTGGGACCTCAGTCACCACCCCCAGAGCCTCAGGCCAGGTGGGTCACAGGCAGAGGTGAGGCGCAGGGAACCCCACACCCCACCACTCAACCCAGAGTCACGGCTCAGGGAGTCACCAAGGGCACCAGGTCCCCCAAAGGGTGATGTGCTGGCTGCACCATCTCTCCTGGGGACTGCAACAGCAGCCTAAGGCGTCTTCCCATTCCCCCAACCCCCATTCTCCCCAGGGCAGCTGGAGGGGATCTTCCTAAAATTCCAATTTGTTCATGCCACTCAGCAGGGCCTGGTGAGACCAGCAAGGTGCTCAGGGTGCTTGGCGGCAAAGCTGAAGGGACACTCACTCCAGGTGTGCAAGTACCAGCCTCACTTCAGCTCTGGCCCTGTCACTCACCTGCTCAGACCCTCCCCTGGCTTCTCATGGCTAAATGTCAATGGTCTAACTATACCAATTAAAAGAGAGAGACTGGAAGAGAAGATTAAAAAATGCAACCCAATTACATGCTGTGTGCAAGAAACTCACTTTAAACATAATGACATAAATAGGCTGAAAGTAAAAGAACAGATAAAGTTGTGTCATGCAAATGTTAATAAAAGCAGAAGTGGCTATATTAAGTAGACTTCAGAGAAAAGAAAATTACTGGGGGCAGCGAGGGACATTATAAAAGGATCAATTCACTGAGAAGATAGGGTGGTCCTAAACGTTTGTGTACTAAACCACAGAGCTTCAGATTGCAGGAAGCAAAAACTGATAGAGTTGAAAGGAGAAACAGTTCACTCTACAATTATCCTTGGAGATTCAACATCTAGCATGTCAGTATTTGAAACCCTCCATCAGTAATTGACATATGTAGCAGACAGAAAATCAGTATGGATACAGTTAATCTGAACTGCGTCATCAGTCAGCTGGATCTAATCGACATTTATAGACTATTTCATCTACAACCAAGGAGCATACATTCTTCTCAAATGTACGTGGAACATTCCCCAGTAAAGACCATACCTTGGTTCACAAAGGAAACCTTAACAAATTGAAAAGAATTCACATCACAAAGGGTATGTTCTTTCACCATAATGGAATCAAAGTAGAAATCAGTAACAGAAAGACAGTAAGAAAGTCTCCAAACATATGAATATCGGGCAGTGCCATATATATGTATGTATTTGCATGAGTCAAGGAGGAAGTATCAAAGAAAACTAAAGAATACATAGAATTGAGTGAAAATGAAAATACAACATATCAAAATCTGTGAGATGCAATTAAAGCCACGCTGAGAGAGAAATTCAGAGTACTAAATGCTTACACGGCGAAAGGAAAAGATCTCAAATCAGTGACCTAAGTTCCTCGAGAAACTAGGAAAAGAAAAGCAAAGTAAACCCAAAGTGAGCAGAAGGAAGGAATTAATAAATATAAGAGCGGGGAACAGTGAAATTAGAAATAGAAAGACAAGAGAGAAAATCGATAAAACAAAGAACAGTTTCTTCCAAAAGATCAATGAAAGTGACACATTTCTAGCAATACTGACACAGATAAAGAGAGAGAAGAAACAAATCACCAATGCCAGGAATAAAACAGAGGATATCGCTCTAGGTTATATAACCATTAAAGGGATAATAAAGCAGTGCTGTGAGCGACTTTACACTCATAAATTCCATACCTTAGAAGAAATGGACCAGTTCTTCAAAAAGCACGAACTACTAAAGTCAATCAAGATGGAAGAGATAACCTGAAGAGTCTTAAAACTAGTTAAGAAATTGCATTTGTAATTAAAAAGCTCCTGAAAAAGAAGTCTCCAGGCCCACATCACATCCTGGGCAGATAGGTGCATGCACACACAGGACACACGCATGGACATGCGGTCCTCCTCCAGATTAGGCATTTTACAGTCAACTGGTAGGACTGTCGAATACACTTACTTGGAAACTTAGAATTATCTTAGGGTTTCAAGAAATGTCCTAAATTCAAATATAACATGTGCATGTGTGTATGCATGTATATACACACCCTCACCCACTCACACCTCAGCCATGGCAGCTATGTCGACATCAGACATTGATGTCCATAACTGGGCTCAAGAAAGGAAGATCCTGCACGTGCAAATGCCCAGCATGCCAGCAGCCAAGCCTGCCACCATCACCCTTGGAGCTGCTTATTAGAACACCAATCACACACCCGGACAGGCTCTCTGGATGAGTGCTCTCTCCTGCATGATGGGGGACCGGCAAAGCTGGGGAACCTCCCTTACAAGGTGAGCGGTCTTCAGTCCGTCCTCCCCACCCTTTATGAGATGAATGGTTCTATTTTAATTAAAACCTCCCAGGGCTCTGTAATGGGCAGCAGAGATGCAGTGAGAAATCTCCTTCACTATGAACTACGAGAGGAGTGTAACTCTTCCTGCCGTGGGGAAAGATGCCAAGTGTCCTCCAGGGAACGCCCATCCTGCCTGCTTCTCTCCCCGGAGAACCTGCTCAGGGCAGCCTCCCTCCTCTGCCCCAAAGGGAGGGAGGGGGCACTGTGGGAAAGGGGCAGGGGACAGATGGAGGGGCGAGAGGGCGGGTGTCCCGACATGCACAGATGTGCAAATGCCCAGATTCAAACGTAAGCTGAATGTAATTACTTGGTTAATTAAATATTGACTTTTAACTCAAAAAGTGATTAAAACATGCTGCAGGAAAGATTGTGCAGAGAGGAGTTGGGGGCTGGGAGTAATCAGAACTTTCAGGAAGGAGGATGGGGATTATCAAAGTGAAGGTCTGTACTTGTCCTAATGGGTGCAGGGGGCGTGGTCTTCAGTCTCTAGGCCGGTGGGGGATTTCAGACAGAGGCCCTTGTGTAAAATTTGGATCTTCAGGTGTCACCTTACATTTTCCATCCTAAGACCCCATCTCTTTACCAGACTGCCCTCAAAGTGAACCAGAGAGCTTCTGGCACTCATTAACTAGATGCTGTTCATCTGCGCTTTCCTGAAACATAACGCAATGCCTGGCAAGAGGGGGTGCTCCACAAATGCTGTAGAGATGAATGACCTATTGTACAGGAAATGGCAATATGTGTGTGAGTACATGTGTGTATGCTATGTGCTTAATATGTATATGTGTGTTTGCATGTGTGTGCCTGCCTGTGTGTGTGTGTACACATGCTTGATGCATGTGTGTGTGTGTGTGTATGTGTTCCCTGTAGGCAGGTTGGAGGGATGGCCATGCGCCCTCTGGCCACACTCCTTTTCCATAATTCACAGCAAACTCCATGGTCCTTGGGGTCCAAGGCCTCAACCAAAGTTCTCCAGGTTCATTTCAGGCAGGTGTGGACTCCTGGCCCCAGTCGGGAGCTCAGTGTCCACCTGGGAGCCTGGGAGATGGGAGGGGCCTTAGGGACTCAGATGTCCTCCAGCCTGGGAAGTCACTCAGCCACGATTGAGTGCCGGCCTGGCGGGGCCCCTGCAGGATCTCAGGACCGTCCCGGCCTCCTGGTTCTCCAGCCCCACCCGTCTCCGACCACACGGCGCGATCGTCCATCTGGATAGCCAGGCTTTGCAGGTTCCTCACCCCTCGCATAGCAACCCCTCCCCTGGTGGTTTAGCCTCGAGGGGACCCTCTCTCCTGATGTCTGTAAGCCTTTTTTCCTCCTTCTGTGGATCCCTTGGTGGCCCTTCTGTGCAGAACGCCTGTCTGGGTCTATCTACCTTGCAAAGCCAGATGCTGTTTTATTTCCTGAACTCCTATACAACAATTTAAAAACACCCTCACTCCTGCTGTGTGTTTATCTCCATCAAGAGCTGAAATACAGCCTGAACCTTTTTTGCCAGAGCACTTTCTGGACGAGTTTGGATTGGAGCTGAGGGGATTTATGAGGTTGTAAAAGTCAAGCTTTCAGCAAGTCAAACAAATCAGTGTGGGAAGGAGGAACATTAAAAGTAGGAAAAATGGCTGCAACTTGGCATGTGTTCGGAAGCTCTGGAAAAGACGGGCAAAGAGCCGGAGCAAAGGGGCTTTAATAGTCACAGAGTTGGACCAGAACTTGCTTTTCAAGAACAAAAGCTACCATAAAGTTGCTCTCAGAGGTTGAGGCCAAAGTCCTCTGCTCCTGAAAGGGGAGAGTCTTGTGTGTGTTTTAAGATAGGAAGTCCAGTATCATCTATTGCAGGGCACTCTTGCGGTTAATTCTGCCGGAGTTTTCATTTAGACATAAGCTGACTTGTATATTAGAACTGTAATTGCATTAGGAAAAAAAATCTGTTTATATGTCTTGAGAAATTATGATAATGAAAAATAACAGCATAAACCCCCATTAAATCAGAAGAAAGATAATTGTATTTTGTGTTGCCTCCCTGGGCTGGCATGCTGACATAGAGATGGATTTTGTTCTGGCAAAACAGGGCTCATCTTTGCAGCCCGGTGCCCATTTCCCCCCTTCATTACACATAACTGTATAGTCTAATTTATTCTAATGCCCGACGCCTACCAGTGCATCTTCTTAAAGGGAGGCTTTGTTTGGGAGTGGGGGAATTATAAACTGGCTTAATTATAGCCACTCATGGGCTGTTTTGCATGTGACCTCACACAGCGATGATGGTTACTCCAAATTCTCACTACTGAAAGGCAGTGAGGCCATGATCAGGTAAGACATTGCTCTGAGAACACAGATGCAGGTGGCCATTTGTCTGTCTGCTTTATTACCCACCAAGAGTTCTCTTGTGGATAAGTGGACAAAGAGGATTGAACACGTGGATTTCACCATTATGAAACAGAAGCAGATACATGAGCACAATTAGTGCACATGTAATTGTGCATTAAAATGATTGAGGCCCTGGGCAGCGCTGCTCAGATCTCTGTGGGCAACGTATAGCAGGTGGGTCTTTGGTGGCTAGTAGTGTTCAAAAGGGCTTAAATAGCAGGGTTCATTTGACAACAAGTGCAATTCAATTTCGGTCTCTCCCTGTGACAGCCTATCTTGCTTTACAATCATCTTCCAGAAAATTCACTTATGAGCTGATTCATGTGGCTGCTGATTTAATAAAAGCAGGACAGAGCAGCCCCAGGGCTGAGGTTCTAACTAACGTGGCTCTGCCTCCATTGGCTGGCCACTGACTCCTTAGCCTACCTCCCCAGTGTCCTCATCTTAAGAATGAGAACTGTATTGACAAGATTGCATGGCTGTCATGTGGATTAGGTGAAGTTAATGAGGGTACAAATGCATAGCACAGGCCAGTGTTGACCCTCCAATGTCGTTTCACTGGGGCAGGCCTCGCCCAGGACATGTGGAGAGGGAAGACATGTGTGAGATCCTTCAGGGGGGTGCCTTGATTTCAGGTTCTCAAAACTTGAAGCAGCCATGGATTCTCTGATGAGACTCCTGCTCATGTATTCATACATTTAACAGGTTATTCAATTAAGCATCAGGTCCTAAACAAACACAGGGGTTATAAATAGGATACGGCACCTGCTCCATGGGGCTTCCAGTCCAGGAGGTGAAGCAGACAGCACTCCTGCAGAGAGTTTGTGGCAGAGCCTGTTGTTTGCTTACTCGTCTTCTTTGCTCACAGAAATTGGATCTGTTTGGGAAGCAATGTGTCCAACTCACAGGGTCAGATCAACCCTGCCAATCATGGCAATCCCACAAATGCAGACTTGACTACTTCTAGCCAAGAGCCATAAGGGCAGTCAGCTGGGGGCTTCTGGGAAATATTTTTCTCTCTGTTAAAATGTGAGTATCCCCTTCTAGTTTCTGTTCAGAGTCATAGGGTGGTGGAAAGAACATAGCTCCCAACTTTACAAAGAGCAAACCAAATAAGCAGCAAGCCCAGACTTTTCCCAAACCCAGTGGAATGTTGAGGTCACAGGCCAGTCAATCAACAGCCTGAAATCTAAGGGGACAAAGAGGCACCGGCAGAAAGACTGGCTTCCCTGTGATGTGGCCGGAACCAGTAAGAAGAGTTCAGTTACGGCTGTGGTTCCTGACTGGGGTGCACTTAGAAATGTCAGGGAACAGTTTTGATTGTTACAGTGGGCTGGAAGAGCTACTTGCATCTAGAGGGTGGAGCCCAGGGATGCTATTAAACACTCTTCCGTGCCCTACAGTCCCCGCAGCAAAGGATTACCCAGCTCCAAATGTCACTAGTGTTAAGGGTGAGAAAACCACCACTGTATCTTGGCTGGACAACTGCAGTAGGGTCCTTACTGGCCCCCTAGATTCTGCTGTTACTCCCTACAGCCCGTTCTCCTTACAGCAGCCAGAGTCTTCTGTTAAAACATAAAACAGACCGTGCTGCTCCTCTGCTTGAAACCCTCCAGTGCCTCTCATCTCAAGGCTTCACACACCTGCACAACCCTGCAGTGTCTGCTCTCACAGCATTCTCCTTATTTAATAACCTGCCATCCTTCCCTTCCCACTCCAACCCAGCCTTAATAGTCTCACAGAATCCCTAGAAGATGCCCAGGACATTCCACCTCAGGGCCTTTGCACTTGCTTCCTGGGTCCTGTTGCTCTTCTACCACCCAAGGCTTATCACCACCTTTTCATCTTTGCCTCTGCTTAAATATCTCATCTTCAGAGAGAAGAAGGAGGTCCCACCCACATCACACCTAAGTATCTGTGGATCTCATGGAATGTTTTAAGCAGGAGTGTGAAAGCACCTAACATGATTTTCAAAAGATGACTGGCTTCTGTGAGGCAAAAGTGAGGGTGGGAACAGCAAGACCAGTTAGGAGGTGGTGGCCACTGATGATAGTGGCTTGGACTAGGATGGGGGGCTTCGTGAGAAGTGGTTGGATTTTGGATATCTTTAAAAGACTTTTTAAAAAATTAGACAAGCAGAATCTTCTGAGGAAGTGAAATATTTCTCAATTCTCTTCTAGCTAATGACAGCAGAGGTGGCTTTGAGGACTTTGGTCTCTTCCCGGGCCTGCCCGTAGCCGTCCAACTAAACCACCTGATGTACAAATGAAAACTAAGCAAAATTCACGTGTCTCTGCCAGTTCAGCTTCCCAACCATCTTCCCACCACACCAAGGCCTAGACATACACAGTGATGGATTAAAAACTCAATCAGTCAGTAATCAAAAATAGGGAAAAATGAGGACACTTAGGAAATGGAGAGTAATTGAGCTGGGATTTGAAATAATAACACAGAGAGGCTATCTTCTGAGTGTGAAAATGCTCAGAAGCTGGAGACTGGAGGGTTTGGGGCACAGGTTCTTTTCCCTGCTGGCATCCTGGGCAGCACACACAGGCCTTAGAGCTTGTGGTCAAGCTTCTACAGCCTCCTTCTGCTTGTTCTGAGGTAAAGCCAGGCAGCCATCAGCCCTGGATTTGATTAGCTATGTGTGGCTCAACTGCCTAGCAGTCGTGCAATAGAGGTGAGTGGAGAATGAGGCTTGCAATCATTTTCAAAAGATGCACAGCCTGGCGTCCCTCCAGGATGAGTTGCAGGCCTCTGGACACAGCGCTGTCTCTTAGCTCCTGCATTTAGAAGGGCCCTACGCTTGGTTCGATGCCTTGCTGTCTTGAAACTCCTAGTAACTTTTTGAACAGAGGCCCCACATTTTCATTTTGTGCTGGGAAATCTTCCTCATTTTCATTTCAGTTGCTCAAAACTGTCTTCCAAATCTTTCAGAGGGAAGGGCAAACAGGGGGACATTCCTGGGGCTGTGATGTGGAGGGGTGTGGGTTCTCATGGCAGCTCCTGGGTGGCTGAGGACGAGGGCCCTAGGGACAGGGGTGGGGCCTCAGCCAAATGAAACTGCAGGACAAGCCAACCTGAAGGTCTATCCCCAAAGGAGGGAGACATCATTTTACCTAAATGTAGGCAATACAGGGCACAGAAAAGAAACTGTCCCAGCCCCAAATTTACCAACAGAGCAGCCAGGGCTCAGCAACACCCTGATCAAACCCATCCTGAAGCAGAAGGAAAGGGCCAGGAAATGGGAGAGGAGAAAACTAACTAGGAGCCCCTGGCCACACCACAGCAATGTTCCATCTCCAGCCAGGCTCATGTATTGAAATTGTGGGTTGGTTCTCAGCATATGAGCTGAGGAGTATATGACCAGCGTGGTTCAGCAAACTCAGTAGTGCTTATGAATCCCAATGAGCACAATCATTTCTGAGTAGACGCCCTGGTGACGCACCCACTGACCAGACACTTGGGGATTTCTCCTGGGAGGGGAGTTGCCGTTAATCTGGAGCCTGTGCTTCTCAATGCCTGAGAAGGGGCAAACCTTGCTACTTGGAAGGTGGCAGGTCCAACTATGCAATGTTTGGGGCCCAGTGAAAAATAAAAATACAGAATCCTATGTCCAAAAATTCTTAAGAATTCTTACGACATGAAGAAGAACTTCCAACATCAGCACTCTCTGAAAGAGTCATACCAGAAGATGATCATCAAAAAACCTCAACAAAGATCCAGGCGATGCTGCAGTTGTAGCTGCATCCATCCCACCAGTTCCTGGACTTGCCCTGGGAATGAAGAAGGAGATATCTAAGCTGGCCTGTGCTATCAGTGAAACAACAAATTTGACTGGATCTATACTGCTGGAACTCAACCAAGAATTAGGAGAAGTGCAAGTTGTAGCACTCCAAAATCTTACAACTACAGACTATCTACTGTTAAAAGAACATATGGGATGTGAACAGTGCCCAGGAATGGGTTGTTTTAATTTGTCTGATTTCTCTCAGACTGTTCAAGTACAGTTGGATAATATCCATCATATCATAGACAAATTTTCACAAATGCCTAGGGTGCCTAACTGGTTTTCTTGGCTTCACTGGAGATGGCTGGTAACTATAGATCTGCTTTGGTTATGTAACTGTATTCCTATTATGTTAATGTGTGTGTGCAATTTAATTAGTAGTTTAAAACCTATACATGCTTAAGTTACTCTACATGAAGATATGTCAAAGAAATAATCAATCCTCCCATGTTTTCTTCCGTCTGCTACCTCTATAGCTTTTCTTCTTCCTTCCTAATTACAACCCTTAAATAGAATTCATGCCTCATATCGAATTTACCGAGTATCATAATTCCTCCAAGTGGTAAAGATACCTCAAGACAAATGCTGGGCATAGAAGCCACAGGGCATAAATCTGCAAAGAAGTAAAAAGCTAACCTTTTCAAACAATATGGCTTCTCTCTCACCAACTTTACGTCTCCCTGTATGGCCCCGGAAAATGACTGGTTAGCCAGAGACGGGTAAGATTCCTCAAGGGAGGAACAACCTAAGACAGGCACAGTTGCAGGGGGGCCATCAGGTGAGAAATTGGGGATCAACAGTGGTGAGGCTTAGAACCTCACCCCCCCGTTTTGAGAGAAATCTTCTGCATCTGTGGATGTTTTAATGCCCTTGTCTAGCCTGGATTAACACATAGTCTACAGGCACACACCTGATCATCTACATTTGCTCTCTTACAACACTAAACTATGTTTTCTACCTTTATCTTGCATCTACCTACCACTTCAGCATTTTATTAAAAATAAAAATAATAATAATAATAATAAAGGGAGAAATGTGGGATCCACATATAAATCAAGTATAAAAATTAAAAAAAATCAAATGAATAATCATATCTGACTTGATTGTTTATAGTTCATGATGCATGATCAAAACCCAAAGTTTCTGTGATATGACTGCCCTTGCACTGTTCACCATGTAAGAACTTATTCACTGTGTAAGAACTTGTTCACCATGTAAGAACTTGTTCATTATGCCTCAGAAGATTGGAGACTGTTGAGAGTTAGGCTTGAGGTTGAGTAATGATTGTGCATTGAGTCCCCTATACAGAATTTTATTGTTGTTAACAACCATTTGATCAATAAATATGAGAGATGCCCTCTAAAAAAAAAAATGTGCTTGAGGATTAAAAGAAGTGATGCAAATAAAGCACTTACATGAGCAAAAAAAACCATAAACAAACAAAAAAAATTCTTAAGAATTCCAACTCAGCAATAGCAGAGTGTTCAACAAAGTGTGGGCCCTTCGGGGCAAGGGGCCCTGTGCACCTGTACAGGCCACGTGCCCACCCAGCTGGCCCTACAGGGTGAGCTTGGTGTTTATAAATGTCTGGAAGTGACTCAGGTTCAAGGTTAGTGAGAAGGAAATGTGCTCCAGCTCAGAGTACTGTTGGAGGGCCAGGCAAGAGGTGACTGTGGAATGAAGAGACAGATGTCCCAGCTCTGAACATCCTGGAGGAGGTCACAGTTGCCTTGACAACGACGCCACTGTTGGAATAAGTATGATTCCTCTTGGAGACCACTCTGTGGGGACCAAGATTGATTGGATGCATAATACATTCTGGTCTGTTTGTTAAAAAAGTAGCCTTTATGGTTGCAGTTCCCTCTGGTCTGGTAGAATGTAAGGGACTGTCACTGAGGCCTGGGGGCAAATCCTGGGAAACTGGGAATGGTGGAGACTTGCTCCTGAGAAGTTTGTGAACAAGTTTGGACCACGTGCCTCAGTTTCCCCACCTGAGAAATGTGCATGGTAAGACCACCTACCCTGTCCTGCTCTGAGGTGTTAGTGAGTTAGAAATGAATCACAAAGACTGGCTGTTTACAAAGCAAATAGAAGTCACTGCTCTTGCTGTTTCTTCCTCTTCGCAGCCTGAGAGTGACAACTGGTTCATCAACAATGGAAGAGTTTGCTGCCCTCAAGTGTGTACCTTTGCATGTGTGACTCCCATTGCCTCAATAAGGACATGTTCTTCGAGGCTCTGAATTTCTGACAGTCCTTTGCATAAAATAGTCTTTGGGGGAAATTTTCTGGGCTCTTGTGAAGTCAGCACTAAAAATACCTTCTAGGTCACCCAGTCCAGAGCCTTGGGTCACAGATGAGGCTCAGAATGTAGAAACCTCCTGGCCAATGGCACAGCCCTGTGCTGATGGAGCCAGGACTTGAACCTGGCCTTTGGATTTCAAGGCCACTGCGTTCATTCTCCATCCCTGTTGATGGCTCAGGTCCCACCGGAAGAGCATCAGGTGGGCAGTGGGCTGGTCATCTTTCCCCAGGACAGAGACCAGGGCTGGGGCATCTGTGCTCAGAGATCTTCTATGACCTCAGCACAAAGGAATGGCCGCGGCAAAGAAAGAGCTAGAATCTAATTGCTTTGCAAAGTCTGTTGGGAGAGAAGCATGACATGGCAACAGCCCACCCAGTGGCCCTGGTCTTGCTGTACACGTCCACCCGTCCTCACGGAGCCAGAGCAGGGGGCCCTGTCCAAGCCCTGCCATGGGTCCAGCATGTCCATCCCCAAAAAGCTCTTCACTCATGTTTGGGCACACACTTGAAGCTCTCAAGGGCACCTGTTTTTCTTCAACTTGTTTATTCCTTCAACAGAAGCTGGATTCTAGACAGAGATGTTAAATCCTGGGGATGTGACAAGGAATAGGACAAACACAGGCTCAGGCCTCCAAAGCTGTCTGGTCTGTGTGGGCAGTGGTGATCCAAGGGTGGGAATGGGGGTGCATAGGAGCCACTGCCCTGGTGGGGAGGAGTGTTTTACCACTAAATTTGAGTCCATTTTGTTACTGGTTTTAAATATATACAGTGCACCCCCTTCCTGCCTGCACGTTGGGCAGACTGCTCCCACTGCTCCTTGACTTATCCTTGAACGCGGGGTTCCAAAAAGTAGGTATGCACTTACTTGCTATTCTTCTAACACGTGAGACACAGCCCCACCTCGGGACCTTTGCACATGCCATACCCTCTGACTGGCACTCTTTTTCCTCAGTTAGCAGCTTGCCTCATGCCCTCACTTCCTTCAGGTCTGTGCTTGGCTGTCTGCCACGTTCCTGATCACCTTACGTAAAAGGACACCACCACCCAGGGTACCCTTTCTTCTATTTTACTTCTCTCCATCACGTGATTACCTCCTGATGGACTGTGTACTGTTCCTTGTCTATCTTCCTCAGTAGAGCCCAGGAAGTCAGGGCTTTGTTGATTTTGTTCATTGCTGTTTCTCCAGTGATTGTTCCTTCAAGGAAGTTCAACAAACCTTGAATGACGAATGCAGGGAAGAGGGTTCTTGTGTGCAAATCTGGCTCCTGACCTGTGCTAGCTGTGACCTTCAGTGAATTATTGCTCCACTCTGAACCTCAGTTTCTTTTTTCTGAAAACAGAAACAAAACCAACCACAAAGTGGCTGAGCCAATTAACCCAGGCAAGAGGTGAGAGCACCTGTTCCCCTCAGGGGAGATGATGAGCCTCACCTCCCTCCACCCTTCCTCCCCTGCAGCCTCTGGTTTAAGGCAGGGGAGGGAGGCAGGGGGACCATCTGAGCCTGTCCAGGCAGGAGCAGGGTTCCCTTCTACTCACCACTGCCCAGCCCAGCCTCAGAGAACAGCACACAGTGAGCAGAGCAGGAGAAATGAGCTCGGAAATAGGCCAGATTTATAACCTGCCTTCCCAGCAAAGTGCTCTAAGAACATGCACATCCATACGTCATTTCCCTCACAAACCAGTGACAACCGAGGTGAACAGACACATATGAGCCCCAACCCCCCGCCCACTGTGTGAAAATCTAATCCCAAGCGTTCCATGGGGAAGTGGGCACCAAAATCAAAGGCAGGAAGGAAGCAAGCAAGGAAGGAAGGGAGGGAAGGAGAGAGGGAGGCAGGAAGGAATGGAAGGGAAGAAAGGAGGGAGGGAGGCTGGCTTATGCCTGAATGACCCTGGGCGAGAAGACCCTCTAGCAGCTAATGCATCACACACACAGCCATTGCCAGGAGCCTCCAGTCTCAAAGGAGATGGAGCCACCCAAAATATCAAGCAATTGACCCTGGGGTTTCTAGTTGGATTCAGGGATGGGAAGTTGAGAGATCACCACCCTGTCCCCGTTTCCTACAGTACCCCCCTCCTGCTAGCAGGTGGATCCAGTATGCATTTAACTCCAATTTCAACTTAAACTGCAGCTGCCATCGTTGCCTGGGGACCCCTATCTCTTTACATGTTATTGTAGATCAGTTGCCCGCCACTGCAATAAAGAACTCTCCACGGGTTGTCTGGAATTTCTGACTCAGCGCTGCAGAGAGCCTGGTGGATAAAGAAACAAGACAGGCTGCCCTACAAGGATGATAAGCCCTGTACTCCAGCAGGTGACCCTGAGGTCCCGACCCCCCGAGATCAGCCCTTCTCAAACATCAGCTCAAGGAGGGAGTTTGCTTCCGGGCTATGAGGGTAATGGGGGCACATGCCATGGCATGGCTATATGGGGTCCCCCAGCATCTTTTAGCCTGGGTGCTAAACAGTCCCCAGCTTTCTTAATGACTTTTTGGTTCCCAACAGTTGTTCTTGCAACTATGGGGCAGAGGAGAGAAGGGCAGATGGTTAGGAATTAGAACAGCAATCAACAAATTGAAGTACTCACACCCCCAAGGGGTACATGGCAACTTTCTAATGGCTCACAAGAGGAGTTTTAAGAGAATCAATTTTCAGATCCTTGACTGGCATGTGTACTCTGTGGGTTCTTCTTTCCCTCATACTCTTTTACAAATGCTCTTCTCCCACTTTCTAAAAGAAAGATTGATCAGTTGGGATTCCAGCAGAAAACAGATGGAACACTTATATTGGCTAATTTGAGGATAGTTTCACAAAGGAACTATTTAAACTTGTGCACAGGATGAAGGGAAATCACAAAGGACAGTGCAGGGCACTGGCTGGCACCAGTGCATCCCTGCACAGGGCGAGGAGAAGGAGGTTTCTAGCATCTGGAGATAGAAGGGCTGTACAGAGTGGGCCTCGGGGCAGGAGCCGTGACCAGTAGTAGACGGAGGCAGCCAGGGCTACACCCCAGTAGATCCAGTGGAATGAAGATGCCCCACCTCACTTATCTCCACCTTCCATCCCACATTGCTCCTTCTCGCCCATTCAAACTCAATCAGAAGCCAGAAAGCCAGGCGGCCCATTTTGGAGGAAGCCATTCAAAGGGTTGAGGGGCGTGTAACAGAAAGTCTCCAATTCAAATCTGTTTATTTATGTGAACAAGGCTCATCAAGCTTATATCAACCAAACCAAAATTGTTTAAAAAGGAACAGTATAGCAATGATGCTGAAACTTGTCTCTTCAGGACACTAAGCAATACTCATTCATGAATACATTAATTAATGGAAAACCAGCTCTGCAAGAGTTATATTGTTTTGATCAATAGTGCATTACCCACAATTGGAATGATAAATTCAGAATCATGTGATTAACATTTAAAGTGTTACTGTCACAGGCATTTGTAAATTTTTTATTTTAATTTATATGTGTTTTTGTTGGAATAAAATACTTCCAAGCATAAAAGTATGATTTGTTCCCATCAAATCTTGCCAGGGACTAGCTCAAGGAGAAAAAGGAATAATGCAAAATGTCCAACAATTAGAGCCAAGTGTCTTAATGTATTCTTAAAATCAGGGATAATGGATATCAAATCACTATGGTATTGAGTTTCCATTGGACACACTTTAAAGGTAATATAATAGTTTTTCTTTATAATATAAATATTAAAGATTCCTAATGCACTGATTTCAATTTATGATGCAAAACTAGATGCCCCATGCTCTTGGGTAGAAAGAATTAATATTGTCAAAATGGCCATCCTGCCTAAAGCAATCCACAGATTCAATGCAATCCCTATCAAAATACCAACAGCATTCTTCAACGAACTGGAACAAATAGTTCAAAAATTCATATGGAACTACCACAGACCCCAAATAGCCAAAGCAATCCCGAGAAGAAGAATAAAGCAGGGGGGGAGATCTCACTTCCCAACTTCAAGCTCTACTACAAAGCCACACTAATCAAGACAATTTGGTACTGGCACAAGAACAGACCCACAGACCAGTGGAACAGAACAGAGAGTCCAGATATTAACCCAAACATATACGGTCAGTTAATATATGATAAAGGAGCCATGGACATACAATGGGAAAATGACAACCTCTTCAATAGCTGGTGTTGTCGAAACTGGACAGCTACATGCAAGAGAATGAAACTGGATCACTGTCTAACCCCATACACAACAGTAAATTTGTAATGGATCAAAGACCTGAATGTAAGTCATGAAACCATAAAACTCTTAGAAAAAACATAGGCAAAAATCTCTTGGACATAAACATGAACAACTTCTTCATGAACATATCTCCCTGGGCAAGGGAAACAAAAGCAAAAATGAACAAGTGGGACTATATCAAGCTGAAAAGCTTCTGTACAGCAAAGGACACCATCAATAGAACAAAAACGCATCCTACAGTATGGGAGAATATATTCATAAATGACATATCCGATAAAGGGTTGACATAAAAAATATATAAAGAGCTCACACACCTCAACAAACAAAAAGCAAAGAATCCAATTAAAAAATGGGCAGAGGATCTGAACAGACACTTCTCCAAAGAAGAAATTCAGATGGCCAACAGGCACATGAAAAGATGCTCCACATCGCTAATCATCAGAGAAATGCAAATCAAAACCACAATGAGATATCACGTCACACCAGTAAGGATGGCCAGCATCAAAAAGACAAACAACAACAAATGTTGGCGAGGATGTGGAGAAAGGGGAACCCTCCTACACTGCTGGTGGGAATGTAAATAAGTTCAACCATTGTGGAAAGCAGTATGGAGGTTCCTCAAAAAACTGAAAATAGAAATACCATCTGACCCAGGAATTCCACTCCTAGGAATTTACCCTAAGAATGCAACAGCCCAGTTCGAAAAAGACAGATGCACCCCTATGTTTATTGCAGCACTATTTACAATAGTCAAGAAATGGAAGCAACCTAAGTGTCCATCAGTAGATGAATGGATAAAGAAGATGTGTTACATATACACAATGGAATGTTATTCAACCATAAGAAGCAAAGAAATCCTACCATTTGCAACAACATGGATGGAGCTAGAGGGTATTATACTCCGTGAAATAAGCCAGACAGAAAAAGACATGTATCAAATGATTTCACTCACCTGTGGAGTATAAGAACAAAGAAAAGAACTGAAGGAACAAAACAGCAGCAGACTCACAGAACCCAAGAATGGACTAAGTTACCAAAGGGAAAGGGGCTGGGGAGGATGGGTGGGAAGGGAGGGATAAGGGGGTAAAGGGGGCATTACTATTAGCAGACATAATGTGGTGGTGGGGGGGCATGGGGAAGGCTGTACAACACAGAGAAGACAAGTAGTGATTCTATAGCATCTTAAACTTACTTACAGATGAACAGTGACTGTAATAGGGTATGTGGTGGGGACTTGATAATGGGGGAAGTCTAGTAACCATAATGTTCTCATGTAATTGTACATTAATGATACCAAATAACAAACAAACCAAAAACTAGATGCTAAAAATGTGAGAAGGGGTACTTGGCTTTTTAAACGAGGGAGGAAATGGAAGGGATGGATGTGGAGAATTCAGAATCCAGATGTCAGACATTTAGGCGGGCCCTTCATGTGGCTAGGAAACCAGGGGATGGGGTAAGATAAGAATCTAGAAGCTGCCCGGGACAGCCCTCATCAGGTACTCAATGACAAGGTAGTAATGTGATGTCAGGAGAAGAAAAGATTGCCAGGATGGTCAGAAAAGCTTTTCTAGAGAGGCGAGAGACCCATGGCTAGCAAGATGTGTGGGCTTTGAATATTGCAGGGGAAGGAGTATGCTAACACAATTTAGAAAGGAAATTGGCTTAAAGACCCTGAGATCCTCTCCTTTGCCATCAACAATAATATTACAATTCTGAGTTTATTGAGCACTGATATTTTCCAGGCACCGGGCTAAACAATATGTATCTATTTCTTTGTCTACATGTGTATATCCCACTCAACCTAATCCCTAACAGGAGAGGCTTTATCATCATCATTCACCAATTTATAGATGAGGCAACTGGTTCAGAACACTCAATCAACTGCTAACAGGTAAAGCGAAAACTTCAACATTTAAACGCCACTGCTCAGATTCTGGCACCCATCCTTTACTTGCCTGTCTTTAGTATGGGTGGTTGATGACTCACAGACTCATTCAATCTTCCTTTCATAAGGCAGATACTCATTGAGACCTGGGCTGGGCACTATGTTAAACACAGTTGTCAGTACCTCTTAGTTACGGGGGGGTCCTTGTCCACATGATTTCCTGTGGATACCCACTCTGCTGTGGTTGAATTCTCCCCTAACTTGGCAAGGAGGGACCCTCTGCCTTCTGAGCCTTGGAAGGTGAGCCATGCACCTTCCGTTCTCCCCTCCTTCCTTGTCCAGTCTCCGGGCCCAGCTCCCAGGCCCTGCCCGCCCTGACCAGTCCCTGAGTGTCTGCACCTGTGAGTCCTATAACTTGCACCTTCTGCTCCATTCAGTCCAGCCCCCAGTCCCTGGGCTTTTGTATGGTCTTTCTAATCAGACTTTTCACTATAGATCAAACTTTTTCCCAGTGTGCCCTTCTTCCACTTAAAGTTTCTAGCTTAGTGCTGTGTAAAATGTTTTGTGTTTCAGTTGAGGTTACAGTCTGCTGTGAGTGTCCAAAAATGACAGCACCTTAAGGAAGATAAAAATGTATTCTGTCCCAGATAAATGGGGACGGAGCAGGGCTAGCTCAGTGGCTCCTGAACCACCTCCCTTGTTGCTCTGCCAGGCTCAGCATAAGGCTTCTCACTCATGGCTCTGGGTGCTGCTCCGGATGGGATATCCCAGCCTGCGTTCCAGCCAGCAGGAAGCAGGAAGGCAGCGGTGGAGGGAAGGAATGTTCTCTCTTTAAGATACTCCTACAAATTTGAACACACCGCTTAGACTTATATTCCACTCACCAGAACTTAGGATCTGGCCACAAATACCTTCAAGGATAACTAAAATGTTTTCTATGTCACCAGATAAAG
The DNA here is from genome assembly GCF_040802235.1 of Manis javanica. Classification (NCBI taxonomy): domain Eukaryota; kingdom Metazoa; phylum Chordata; class Mammalia; order Pholidota; family Manidae; genus Manis; species Manis javanica. The sequence goes on along the minus strand of NC_133160.1, from coordinate 11,521,566 downwards.
CTCTAGGACTCTAGAACTAAGGAGAAAGAGATCATGGACTTCAGGGGGCATCTGCCAGGGTCTGCAGAGCAGCCAACACGCTCTTCTCCCTTTGCCCTGACTTTGCTCCTTCCCCTAACCCCAACCCTGTCCCACTTGTCACAGCATTCAGGGCCCAGGGCCCAGAGCCTCCGTCTCTGCCCTACCCACCGCCCCGACCTGCACTCCCAGGAAAAAAAACTCCTACCTGAGAAGTTACTAACATCAGCACGGAGCATTCTCCAGGGACTTGGTGTCCTCTAACTTGTGACATTTAGAATTTGTAAGAACTTGTTCACAGATGGGCTCTCCATTGATTTACAATCCAATTTTCATATTTTGAAGCAAAAATAAATGTTTTCTGCTCTGTTGGTCTGTCAGCTGCTCGGGGAGGGGGGTGACAAGGAAGCTGTTCCCTGTCAGACCCTTGGGTGGCTACGTGGGGCCCACCAGCTGTTCAGACATGGAAAGAATGAGCATGTGACGTGGAAGGAGTTAACCACACAGCTTGTTGGTGTGCTCGGTCGTTAGTGTCCACTCGGGCTATTTAAGCAGGAAAGGAATCGAGGGAATGGTGGTGGGGAGCAACCAGACTCTCTGAGGGAGCCTTTTTGGAGTCTATGCAGCAGGGAATAATGTCCGAATTACCCTGTGAAACTCTCCAGTGTGGACCCTGGGCATTGCATTCTAGCACTTCAGTCATAATGCCTGCGCACCAGAGCCCTGTTTCTTTACATCACATGCTTCTCAATGGAAGTCTCTACATGGGTGCTGATGGGCCAAGTCCAGGTCACGTGACTGTGCTCTACCTGCAAGGACGCTGAGGAAGCGAGTCGCCAGCCTCCCGTGTTGGAGATGGGGTGGTGCTAAGATGGGAAATCCCCCCAAACACAGACAAGTATTTAGTTAGGTGGGATGACCGAAACCACACCAAGCGTCTCCTACAAACAGGATAGGCCTTACCCTTCTCTCGCCCAATGTTCTGATCTCAATTTTATCCCCAGTTCTTCTGAGGACAGTCTTATTAGGGGAGAACCCTTGATTATTTCTTACTCTCCATTACTATATATGTTGGCTTTTTGGTCACAAACAAAGGAAACTGGCTCTGGATAACTTAAGCCCAAAAGAGCTTTATTGGACAGATATAGGGAGGGTCACTAAGTGAAGCAAATCTGGTGAACTGGGTTTTAGGGATGAGGAAAGCCGTGGAAGCTTCAGAATTCTGGATATTAGGGACTCAAGGTTGCCCTCTTCCTGTTCACTGAAAGGCACAACATCCAGTCCTGTTTCCTTTGTGGCACTTATCATCACCTGAAATGGTCTTGTTTATGTGTTTGCTGGTTATTTTTTTTTTTCTGTCTCCTCCACTAGACTAAACAGGATCACAGCTACTCTGTTCACCATGTCTGCTGTGTGCCCAGAGCCCGGATTAAGGCCAAGTGCAGGGCAAGCAATTCAGGAAATGTTTGATGACAATGTACACGAACAACGAAATGAATGATGAGTTGAGTTCCAGGATTTCTAATTCTTTTCCAACTGTAGAATCCTATGACTTCCAGAACCTGAACAGGAAGCAAGCTGGCGAGATTTGGAAGTTGGTAGAATAAAGAGCCCTGTGATGTCCTCTTGTGTTTAGACTCGGTCCAACCATTCATCCTCAGAAGACGTTCATCAGCCCTCCCCGAGGAATGTGCCTCCTGTTAGCCAGCAGGTATTTTCAAGATCTGGCAGGAGATGACTTGATGGGAAGTCTCAGGTCTTAGAAGAAGGTATTGTGTTATATCTGTCATTCCAGAGGGAACTGTCATTTCTTCTTAGCAAAGAAGAGCTGTAACCTGGGACAGAAAACCCTGAGAAATTGTAAACTTAAGACACACACTGGGAGCTTAGGTGGACGTATCTGAATTAGATCAAGTTTTGCTCTGGGAGTCCAATTTGGAATCATTGATAAACAGCCCAGTTTTTTAATGATCTCAAATACTTGGTTAAAGAAATGTTTGAGTAACTGTGTTAAATCCAACTGCTGTCACTATTAAAAATGTCATGAGGTTGTTTATTGCTATGGCTTGCTCAGAAAGCAACCTATACTTGGCAAGCCCTGGTGAGCTATTCGTAAAAAGGTGCACAGAAATGAACAATATTAAATGATGTGCCAGTTTATTCCTCCAAGCTACCCATATTCCTTGCTTTACTCTGAAATCCTTTCCCCATGTTTATGCATGTTGCTGCTTTCCAAGTAAAACTTATTACACAGATTCCTCAGGGCATTTTTTTTTCCTTTTTCTTTTCTTGACTCCAGTTAAATAAACTATTGATTTTATTTTCAAGGTAATTTAAGGGGGTAATTCAGTTCTGATTTGATAAGTACAACCTTAATGTATTCGGATTAAGGACACTTTAGAAGTTCAGTTAGGGCCTCTTATTTAAAAAAATAAAAAACAGTGACCGAGCGATACCTGACCTCGGAGGGATTTCTGCACGGGCTGGATATGCATGGAGCTGCATGTGACATTACCAATTCAGAGAGGATTTATCAAAGGGAAAACGGATATTAGTGGTGAGGAGGCTATTCAAAGACAGTGCTCTTCAAGGATGAATTAACACTGGGCTTCTTAGAACAAATTGAAGTCAACTGCAATTTTTGAGAAGCCATCAGAACTTACTCTAGATGCACCAAGAAAGTCAGTGAGGTATCAATGGACAGTGACCAGTCTATCTGCTCAATGTATATCAGTCCTCAAAGAGGACATTCTCCCTCTGAGGATACACTCAGTTGTAAGTGGTAGAAAATCCAAGTCCGACTGGTTTAAGCTCAGGAAAAGAATATACAGGCCCATGCCAAGATTAGGTTAGAGATGGGGCTGGCTTGGGCATGTCCCGTTCCAGAGGTTTAAACTTCATTCTCAGGACTCTGACCCCTCTTTCTGTCTGCTCGGAGTTACATCAGACAGATGGTTTGTCTCCATGGGACCTGAGCAGTCTCCTCCCAGCTCCAGGTACCTCCACAAGGGCACCTTTCCCCTATACCTCCAGCAAAGGCCCACAATTAACTATTATTGGCTCTAACTGATCACATGCTACTCCTGAGCCAGTCACTGTGGTCAGAAGCATGTGATGTCTGATTGGCCAAGCCTGGGTCACATGACACTTCTAGAAATGGCTGGAGACTGACCAGCAAAGCTGGGGTTCCCAGAGAAGACCCAGAGCCCTGTCCCCAGCAGTGTGGAGGATGAAAGCTGGGCCAGCGCAAAGAGAACCGCCACCCTCACCTCTATTCCTCCAGAGTCAGGTTAGGGTCCCCTTGCTGCTCGGCCACTCTTGACCTTTGGTGCCTGAACGTCATTCCTCAGGACTTCTGACCTCCACCATGACTACCTGCCTCATTCTGGATCTTCTACTTCCAGAACTCGGCTCCTGCCCAGATGCCTCCCTTTCTCCAGGCTTCCTCAGCGCCGACTCCCAGGGAACGTGCCACATACCCTCTGTTCACCTCAACTCATTCTCCTTCACCAACACCCTGACTCCGGGCTCCAGCTATGTCACCATTCAAGCATCTGAACTCCTTGATTCATGCGTCATCTCTGACATCAGATTGCCGAGGGCCAGGGGGCACATGGGCCTGAACCGCCCATGGAGCACAACACTTCTCTCTTGCTTACATGAGGAAATGCTAAGTGGCTACCCGCTTTGCTCTATAAATCATGCTGTAGCCTCAGGCTAAAGGCAGTAAAACCCTAACACTCCGAGTCAGGTATTACTGTTAATTAACTCTCCCATAGTTAGTGGGTGAGGAAGCCAGGACTTGGCCCAAGGCAGGATCTCCACCTTCAATTACTGTCTTCATCTTTCTGCACCCAGGAATATAGAACAGGGCTGGCTCCATATAGCCCATCGGTAATTATTTAAGTGAATGAATGAATGAATGAACTGTACTTTGCCAAGTCCTTTCATTTATCTTATTTCATATGAATGTCACAGCAACCCATTGACCACTAATGTATGTGTGGTCAGTATCCCCAAGTTACCAGTGAAGAAATGGAATCTTGGCAAAATGAAAGGAGCTGGCCGAGCTGGGCCTCAAATACAAGCATTTCAACTCCTAGTTCGTTGTTCTTTCTGCTTCTACTTAGTTCAGAAAACTTATGGCCCCAGGCTAAATCTAGACCTCAAGCTATTTAAATTATTTGTAATTAACCTGGTGACATTGGATAAAACATCCAGATTTCCAAGTTATCTTTAAAGAAAAAAGGAGAAGGAGATTTGGCAGCATGGGACCTCATTCCTTCTAGGCAGCCGTTTGTTCCCTGGAGCTGCCCGCCACCCCCACCCTGTGGCCTACAAGTTCCCTCTGACCTTCACAGCAACCTCTAGAGAGGAGCAGTAAGCAGTGTCTCTTTACTGATGAGGAAACCAAGGCTCGGGGAGGCTCAGGGTCACAGGCTGGGGGCAGTGGTGTCCCTCAGGAAAGTGAGTGTCAGGACGTGGTGTGATGGAAGCAAGGTCATGGCTGCCGAATCAACCAGGAGCGTGGGGACTGGGACCCCCTGTGTAACTAGATCAGGCCCATCCTGGCACTGCCGTTCTTAGGGAAAAAAAAAGAAGAAATCAAATGATTGTTCTCCATTAGTGGCTCTGGGGTTTTTAGATAGCAGAGAAGATTTGGTTTGAAAGCATTCTGGAGAGGCTTTTATTGCTCATGAGAGAGAGTTCTTCCCTCTTTCCAGAAACAGGCATGACACTTCCCTCCCCTTGAAGCTAGGTGGGGCCTTGGGAGGCGCTCTAGAGAACGGGTGTGCATGGCAGAGGTGCATGTGTCACTTCACAGAAACATTCATGCAGCCCCAGGGAATCTCTGCCCTCCACTGTGATGGTGGAAGCTGCACTGCGAGGCTGACCCCACCTGATGGAAACCCCCCAGATGAGTCTACATGGAACACTGCCCTCGAAGGCACCTGGACCTTCAGCGGACCACACTTGAGAAAAAAACATAAACAAACATGTAGGTTAATACTCAAACAAACATATTTTGATGATGCCCACAGATTTGGTGGGATTGTTATCACAGCATAAGCCCAGCCCTGTGTGTTTAGACAGGCGTTGTGATGATGGATGCAGGATGCTTGTCTTGAAGCTGCCTTGGCCGAGCGCTCAGTTCCTTTGGGATTTTATCTTAGATAGATAAAATTAAAATAAAACCGTGATTTCATCTTTTGTGATTATGTAATTTTTCCTTTACATACATGTTTTCTTGGTGGAGCAGTAATGGAGATTGCAGGAGGTGGCTGACTTGCTCCTTCCAATCTTTCTTGGCACTACCACGAGTAAAAAAATATTAAGCTGAGAACTCAGGTGTTTTAGGGATTTCTTAAGGGCCAGCTCTTATTGCAACTTAATTAAGAAGCTCGGCTGAGAAGCGTCAGACTTAAACAGAGGTTGACAGAGTCTGGGCTGACCCGGAGCTGCACAGAGACATGGCCTTTATTAGTCTTCTTTGCTTCTATGAAAGCAAAGTAGGTTTGTGCTTCACTTGGGGACAAATCCATTAGTCACTGCAAAATCTCTGAGGATAGGCAGGTCCATTCTGAACCTCATTTGCAGTTGCCTTTTCATTTTAGTGGTTTTGGAATGGAATTCATCTGCCTAAACCCTGGAGTGTTCAGTCACCTCATACAAATATTTAATGTCCACAGTGAAATTTCAATATAACACTAACAGTTTGTTTTCCCTGCTATCTGCCTCATTTGTCAAAGCTATTGACCCAGACCCAGAAAGAAATGCCACTCTCGACCCCTCTGTATTGGTTTTATGCAAATTGTTTTCAAGACTTAATTCTGTGGAACTGATTTGGGAGAAAGAGGATAGGGACGGAAGATAGACCAAGATGAGCTAAATAGGAAGATGGTGGGGAAGGAAGAGAGAAGTGGAGAGGTGGGATCGTGAAGAGCAGGGAGACAGGGAAGGAGGAACAGGTCAGAGTGTCTGGAGCACTGTAACCACTTTCTCTGCGACACGGATGGCAGGTGTGGAAGGGCATGAGGTGGTTGAGTTCAGTCCTGTCCTGGGCGTGTACAGCACGGCCATGAGGAGACAACTAAGACAATACTTTGAAAGGGTCAAAGGCAACTCACACAGTTGACTCTGAGCAGAAAGAGCAGCCAGATCTGTAATTCTGTGCGTGGAGCAAAGGTTATGGGACAGGAAGTCACACCTTGGGGCCACCATGCTTTCCAAGGGGTACATGGACAGGTTCAGAAGCTTTCAACTGCTGTTGCCTAAACTGATCTACGCGAGGACACTCTTGTTGGCTGTACTGTCAGCATATCTGTCTTCTCCCATCCCTCTTCCACAACCTCCTCCCATTTTGCAAAAGAAAGGTGGTTGCTGACCATCCCAAACCTTCCCGTGGTGCTTTGCCTCGAGGTGTACACCCCTCCTGGGCACCAAAGGGGCGACTCAGCATGTTGGCCCCTGGGCCCAGGGCCTCTCTCATCAAGACCAAATGATCCTCTCTCTCCATCCTTTGAAGACATGCATTTCCAATACAAATATTCTCTTACAGTTTAAAAATAGCACATTGCTCTTTATTTACATTGTTTCCATCCATTGAGAACTACTACTAATTCCAATGATAACTCAATCCAAAATACATTTTAAACCCTCAGAAGTTTATGCTCACAGCAAATTTCAAAATTACATATATCTACATATATGCATATATATATTTGAGGGGCTCAGGAACAGAGCCTGCACTGGCTGCGGTTTACCTTCACTGCGCCACGGCACCCCGGCCACCTGATTGCAGGGACTCCTCTTCCAGTGTGCAGTGGGTGCTAACTCCCAGGGGCCACTGGGAGCTCCCACATTTGCAGATAGTTCTGTGGCCTAAATGAGGTCCCCCGAAGCATGCAACTATTTCATGGGCTGCCTCCTCACCAACACCGTTTTGTGAATCATGTTTTCAGTTTCCGTTCAGCATGGAACGTGGTCTCTCCCAACCCATTCATCTCAGTTGCATTTGTGTTTCAGTGTTTCATTTTTTCCAAAAGAGCCATTTCCTGGCTAAGACCATTAATCTTTTAGATTTCTCCACTTTTAAAATTGTGTAGAGGGCTTAGCGAACCTACTCCATCCTGCTGAGGATTCCTGGAGAGACCACATTATAGTGCACAAGTATTACTGAAGCCCCTTCCAGCCCTCACACTCAAGTTCATGTATCTGGGATTATTTATTTTATTTAGTATCAGAATACTGTATTCATTAGACCTACTAAGGGTATATAGTGTTCTTCCAACTCACCAGCACCTCTGTAAAATTGTCCGTTTTCCAAACAATATCCAGGATCTAGGCTTCATTATGCAAAAATAAAAATAGAAAGCATACGAACAAGATCGATCTAAGTATGGGAAACTATCTAATGAACACAGTTATAGACTCCAAAGGTAAAAATAATAAATAAACAAACTACATGATATTGCTGCCCTAGAATCCATTTTGAGTGAAGCAGCCTACTAGGGCCTTGAACCAACACTAGCCTCCCATGTGCCTAGACAACAGCCTGCAGAGTCACAAGTAAATGTAAGTTCCTGGTATGACTCCCCCAATGACCCTTATAATAAATACTCTCACCTGCACCCCTTAACCTTCCCCAGGTGCACCCTTTAGATGAGACATCCCCTCCCCAACCCCAGTGAAGCTTACCAAAATCCCACTCTTTTTGGTTTTAATTAACCAATCTGGTCTTGATCTAGGAACCCCAAGGTACTTTACCCACAGACTCTAACAAAGGCATGTGTCCCAGGTCCCACTGCACCCTGCCTGTGTACCCTGTCATGACTTTCTGACGTGGCCCCTCCAGCCATGCCATGTACCTCCTCCAGGAACCAGGAGCAATACACTTCTCTTTTTCTTTCCCTTATATTCTTTTGTTGAACATGGCTCATCCAACACTCTGGACTCTACTTAACAAGTGCTACTTTAACAAACTCACATTAGACTGTAGGTTTGATTTCTGTTCAGAGATCATTGTTCGCCTAGCATATGAATTTTAATTATTAGTTATTTGAACAGTCAGGGATGAGAGACAAGTCTAACCCTTTCTGGGTTCCAAATGCTGAGTGGTGGGCCAGCCTTACTCACCAGCTAAGATGTCTTGTCTCACTCACCCGCTTCACTGTAGGAGAGTCAGATTTATGTCCCAGCACAGCTACACCTGCCTGACAGTGATGGCGTGTGGGTGGTCATCAGTGCTATTTGCTAAATACATAATGGCCTCCTTCCCTCTTGATAGTATTGCATTTCCCTACCATATTTGAAGTTTGGTGCAACCATGTGACTGGCTTGTCTGTGACATGTGAGTAGAAGTGATGTGTGTCATTCTTGAGTCATTGTCCATTAAGCCATACAATCATCCATCAGCCATGGTGGTATTATAGAAACGTGTTGAGATGAAGCTTGGGTCTCTGAATGAATAGAGTATGTAGGAATCCCTGCTCTAATAGAGATGGAAATGTAGCATTTATGAGAGTTAATAACTTCTTATTTTAAGCCCACTGAGATTTTGGAACCTTCTGTTACTACAGTGTAAGCTAAGCCATCCTGGCTAATGAAAAGCCATTTACAACTAGTTAAACTCATTTACAACTTGTTAAATCTGTGACTTGACAAGTTCTGCTACATACATCTCACTTTGGTAACCATGTATATATATTTTTTTAACCTGTAGAACCTCAGTCCTTTACCAAGTCTGAATTTTACATCTGCCTTTTGAAACAAATTCTATGAACTGCCCAACTTGTATACTTTCCTTGGTATATGACTTAAGAAAGGACCGAGGAGTTTAGCACCGTGATGGGCACTAACCCTGCGCACACTGGGTCTGTACTCATGGTGCTGATCTTAGTGGCCATGACCTTTGTGACAGAAAATGGAATTTCTCAGCAATTCCATTTTCTGCTTTGACCCAGGGTCAGAGACACTGGTCAATAAGCAAGCTCGGTGTCCATCAAAAATTGATTTAAATAAGAAACAGGAAGGTCTTTACAAGAAAATTGCCATGTGCAGCTAATGGAGACCAAAGAAAGATTCATTAGCCCTGGAAACTCAGGAAAATTGATGAATGAGACCGAAGGTGTGACCTGTCATCCAACTAAGCAGTGACAGACTTAGATGCCACTTGGTGTATCAGCCCATCTGGTAAATAATGATCCCTAAAGGCTAGTGATACCCTTCACTCCTTTAAACCCACAAAACAACAAAAATGCCAAAAATTCAATTTAAACAATCATCAATTGTGGAACGATTAAAAATCTCTTCGTGCCCCAAAAGATAGGTCTTTCTCCACGCATGTAACTGTCTCCCCATTTGTCTGAGGCCTCAGCAGCTCAGGGATCCAGCAATATTACCCTTTGAGTGGTTCCAGAGCACCCGATCCAACATCAAAGTCCTGAATGAGGTCAGCTTCTCCTGGAAAATGTTTAAGAATATGCATCATCACATTCCAATGGCTCTGGCCTTAATTTTTCCTCTGTTTCTTAACTGTAGGCCTAATTGAAACCACACAAAGCTATTTGAGTGCTCTGTCTTAAAGGGACAGAAGGACACTTTGGAGGAATGAAGGGAGAGAATGGATAGCCTGATGACTTCCTACAGAACCAGATGAGTCTACAGACTGAGGAGTACCCAGCTATCTGGTATGATGTCGGAGGCCCTCCACAAACCGTCGCCTTCCTCCTGGACTTCCACCTGTCTGCAATCCTACTGTCATACTCCTCCTAGGGTGAGACACTGAACACCCAATTTTAAAAGGCAAACATCATGTAATTCAAAGATTTTATCAGTCAGGACGCTTGGTTGCATGCAACAGAAAACCTGAGCTAAATAGCTTTAAATTATATAAATATATGACATCAGATAACTAAGAAGTACAAAGAATAGTTAGTTTCAGGCACAGCTGGATCCAGACACCCAAATGATGTCATCGAGTCCTGACTATTGCCTCCCCATCTCTTAGCTCCTCCTTCCTCTCTCAGATCCCTTCTTAAAGGGAATCTCTGGTATCTGCAGGACAAAGACAGAGGCGTCCGCTGCTTTCCCAGAAACAACAACAGCAGTCTTGTTGTATCCCACTGATCCTGATCATGTCACATGACCATCCCTGGACCAATCACAGTTGTGGAGACAGGAAAGCCTTGAGGTCTTAGTCCACATGACAGGGAGGGTTGCTCAATCCATTTGGATGAGCGTTGTGGATGGTTTTGCAGGGAAATTGGGGTTTGGTTATCAAAAGGTGGTGCAATGGATTCTGGGTAGCAAAAAAAATAGTGTACATTATAAAAATCATATTCATTAGAAAGATTTATAAATTGAAGTGGGATGCACAGAGACAGAGTTTCACTATCCTCTTGTCTGCTTAGGTTGACTTCTCAGATTAGGTTGCTGTGATCTTATTTATAAACAGAAATCCTCTTAATGTTGGGACTCAGAGCAGGAGAGTCTGAACTGTGAGGTCCTAAGGTGGAGGACTGACCAAGACTGAGAATGGGAGCATGGATTTCCCAAAGGCTAATGCAGACGGTGATGTTTCCATAATCGGGAAAAAGCCACTTGGGGAGGCAGAGAGGCAAGGTCCACAGCACCCAGCCTCCCATGTGAGGAAATTTCATTTATTTCTCCATCTGCCTGCAGTACATCTTCCACAAATGACTACGGAGTCAGGGATCTTTGGTTACAAACAATAGAAAGTAGCTTTAGCCAACCTAAGTAAAACAAAGTCACAGACAGGGAGGAAAATCTGCAGAAACATTTTCAAGAAGGATAAAGTGGAGTCAGTTTTGGAGTTCTGGGGGGAAGTAACCAATGGCGGGCAGTCTTTTCAGGGTGCTGCAGGGGGTTCCAGCCAACACCAGGATGTGTGTCTATCCTCCACAGCCTTGTCTCCTATGTGAGAGCCAAGCTCCAGTGCTGCCCCTGGGCCAGGGTGGAAGAAGCAAGGCCACTGTGATCCACAGGCCCACCAAAGTGGCACCCAGTTGGAGGAGAAAGTAATCCCCCGCAGAACAAAATCCCCCGCAGAACAAAATCCCCCGCAGAACAAAATCATGGCGCTGTCATGAAAAACTAATAAGGGAGTCAGGGCAGAGATTATGGCCTGCAGTGGAGTGGTTTGCTGCATAACAGTTTTCTATATGCCTACAATACAAGAAAGAAAAAGAGAAGAAGAAGACACACAAACAAGCAAGACACAAGTACCCAACAGATGCCCAGGCATCTCCTGCTTTGCCCTGGAATGATTTCTGTCTCTTGAGTCTGTGCCACGGGGTGCAACTTCGAGAACCTCAACAACAACGCGAGCTCTCTCCTCACCCACTTAGCAGCTGCTTCATCCCTGCCACACCAGTCAGGACCCTTGGATTGTCAGCTGTCCTGCTGGGGAATGGAGATGCCCCCCCGCCACTCCACCCCAACACCCGCAGGGTTTCATCGCACTGTGAGTTGTCTATTGATCATTAGTCAGCATTTAGGAAGGAGCCGCAGGCCCGGCCGCCTCCTGGGGACCTGAACATCATCCGGTGCACAGAACCAGAGCATCAATTGCCAGGTCCGATCATGCTGACATCTGCGTGGGCCCAGGTCTGTGTAGGAGGACATGGGGCTCCGATGCTCACAGAGAGGCTCTGCTGGGGACCTGGTGCCCCTCCCTGACTCCATCACCGAGGCTATGGAGGCAGGTGAGGATGCCCACCCGCACCACTCCCTGCAGCCCCCTGGGCCTGGAATTTCATCCTGAGATTCCTTGCTTTTTGGTTTTCAACCGCCCTCCTCCCAGGCAACATGGCTAATGGAGCCATATCAGCCTTCTGTGTAGCAGGGGTTTCTGGGCAGACTCGGGTCTGTCTCTGCAGGTGGAGCAGAGTGCAGCGTGGGGAGCATGGTAGGTGGAGGCAGAAAGCCCTGTGGGAGGTGTCACACTAACCCCCACCTTCCCTGCTGTGCCTGGAGTCTATGCTGGGGTTAAGGCTGGGGGCAGGGAGTGGGGGTGGGGGAAACTGCTTTATCTCTAAGTCAATAGCTTATGTGACCTCCTGTCACTGAGTGTTCTTGGGAAGGGGCTGCCACAGTCATCAACCAATGGTTCTTATGGAGGCTTTAAGGTGGACAGGAGGGTCCTCAGAGGGAATAAGGTGGGGCGGGGGTCTCAAATGGAGCCCCTATCCCCAGTTCAGCCAGAATAGGTCTCTTTTTGGTCTGTTTAACAAATTGAATTTTTCTAGAAATTTTCATTTGAAGAAAGTCTTTACATCCTAAAATTAAATGGCTGCTTCAGTCTAAGTTGGGACCATGTGATTTCAAAACTGCCTTTTCGAGCAGGAAAATTCAGTTAGATATCATTGTTCTAGTCAGGGTCACATGCCCACTCAATTTAGCCTGGTGTACTGGTTGTCTATTGCTATATAACAAGCTACCCCAAATTTTAGCAGCTTTAAGTCACACCCATTATCTACAAATTTGTGGGTCTGGAAGCTGGGTGTGGCTTAGCTGGGTCCTCTCACTCTGGGCCTCCCACGGGCTGCAGTCAACATGTGAGCTGGGACTGCAGCCTCATCTGAAGGCTCACCTGGGGCTGGGCGATCTGACCCCAGTGGTTGTTGGCAGGATTTCATTCCCCACCTGCAATTTGTTGAGGGTCTCATTTCTTTGCTGGCTGTTGGCTAGAGGCCTCCCTTACCCCCTTACACCACAAGCCTCCCCAGAGGGAGCTCACAACATGGCAGCTGGTTTCCTCAGAGCACAGCAGGTGCCAGGACAAAAAAGTTGTGAGTAAGGCAGAGTCACAGGCTTTGTCCTACCCCAATCTCAGAACTGACAGCCATCATTATTTTACTTGTTAGAAGCAAATACTTAGTCCAGTCCACGTTCACAGAGGGACTTACACAAGGACATAATGCCAGAAGGTGGGGATCATCACAAGTCATTTTAGAAGCTGCCCAACACACCATATCCTACTAAATTTTGGATAGTTGTTAGAATGAATTGTGAATAACTGACAAACCACATTTTCTTCTATTTCCCAATTTTAGGAGGCATCTCTTTCTTGGAAATAGCCCTTGTTCACCATGGTTGTGAACACAAATTCTTTTGCTTTGTTGGCCTCAAACTCCTAGAACAATGTGACATTTCAGGCAAAGCCCCTCACTTGTTAGCTGAATGTATCTTTTCTCCCCCTAATTCATGCTTTCATAGAATGTTGAACAGAGTGGGAGAATTGAACTGCATTTCCCTTTTCCTTTTTTTCCCTTCTTTGAGGGGAAAATACTTGGCTAGTATTGAGTGCCTCCTAATCCCCAATAGAAACTTGAGATTTTCATTTCGCTTTTTCAACCTAATTTTCTCCCAGCCGGAGGTGGGGGTGGGGTCCATCAACAGCGTGTTACCATAATCCCACCCAGTAATCACAAAGGCATGCCTGAGCATTCCAGTGCAGCTCGAAATGTCCCAAGTCCATCTCTTTTCCAGGGTGATGAAATGTTGATCTGGGCATGGTACCAAGTGTTCCTTATCAGATTCCAAGTGGCATTGCCCCTGGCGCCTTGCCCTGCCGGTGGCACTTGTTGAGGGTGGGCTCTGTCAAGTGAGGGGCGACCAGGCACCAGGCTTAGGGGATTCAGGATCCCTGGCACAGCTTCTAGCTGGGACAGCTCTTTGGTTCTGACAAAGACCAGGGCACCATGGAGACAAAGAAACAGATAAAATGACTCCTTTTGGCTCAGAGCCCAGAAAATGTATTTTAATGCCTTCACGCAGACTAAAATGAGATTACACGAGATTGAATGCAAAAACGATACTTCTCTAATCCATCCTCTCAGAAACCCATTAATTTGCTGAGATCTAAAGTGTCAAAGAGAAAACCATCACATTAGTCAAGTTGTTTTCAAGTCAATTCTTTCCCTTCTGCAACTAATATTTCACTAGGGTAGACATCACCGAAGCTCCCTAACATTTTAGGGTCCAATCCTTCCAGTCCCGTAAGAGAGTCACGCTGTCCCACCCCTTGAAGTTATGTGCAGACAGATGATCTTCTTGGCCAGTGAACTCTAAGAGGAAGTAGTATGAATTGTTTTCCAGGTAGAATAACTTTAGAGCTGGTGTATTATTCTCTGTGTTCTCTTCCCATGCCTTAATTATCACAGGGGCATGGATTTGTATGATGACATCCTAAAATGGTGGCGCTTTTGTCATTCTAGATCCCTGAGAGATTATAATGAACATAGGCCCTCTAACAGCCCTATTAAACATATAGAGTGAGTTTTTCTCTGTTAAGCCAAGAAGATTTTGGTGTTGTCTGTTACTGCAATATCACTGTGCCTATCCTGACTAGTAAGTCCACCATCCTGAACCCCAATATACTGTTTGTAGATACATCAAAAGCTTACAACTTTTCCTAAACTTGTCCTCAAATTAAGACTAGTTCTCAACTCCTTCCCAACAAAAGCCCAGAATTGTTACAGACAAGATCACAGCTGACTTCAGTGAACAGGAATTGCTACCTCTGAACCTGTGCATAATGAAAGGGAATGAAGCATTTAAAAGATTCATCCCTGGGAACAGACATGTTAATGGTTCTGTCAATGGAGATCTAAAGTTGAAAATAGCCAAGTGTACACCTTTCAAGGTCTATATTTCAAATCAAATGACATGAGAAATAAATCTGCGGGGCTTAGGTGCTTGGTGCTATTTGGGAATTATTTGAGCTAAATAATTTCTGTCATATGCACTGTGATGTATATTTCTTATTTCAATCTCTTAAGAAATAGGAAGGAGAAGGTAAGAGAAAATATGCTCAGCACAAGAGACTGGACAATTGTTCATTATGCACAGCCTCAGAAACAAAGGAGCTCAGATTGCTTTTGTTCCAACAATAAGTAAGCTGTGAAGAGATGTGAGAAGGTTACAAAGTTATAAGTATAAATCATTAAAACTATGAACATAAGCTCAGTGTAGCAGGTGAGTGTTGCTTTTGCTCCCCAGCATTCATTTACTTGACTTTTAGTAAAATGATGTCCCCCTTTTATTTGCCTGGGGATCCACTCCCAGCCCACACTAGAAACCATGCATTCCACACTCAGCTCCAGCAATGAGTTGTTCCGGGTTTAGTTCAGAAACCAGTTTCATTCTGCCCAGCCTTGGCGATTGGCTGGGAGAGGGACATATAACCCAAAAGAACTCTGTAACAAATAGTCCTGGAATTCTGGTGGATTATAAAAAATCTTCCTTTTTTCTCACTCGTGGATCTGCAGGTGAACTGGTGCGTCTTTGCATCAGACTTCGAGTCAGATTAAGTCCCCCGTGTCTCCATCCAGTCTCATGGGATGCTTGGAGTCTGCCGTTCTAGCACCCATACCAAAAGGGCAACTGATTAAGCATCCCTCCCAAGTGTACTTAAGCCTCTTCTCATGACACATCCACTCATATCCCATTGGCCAGGCGAGCCATATGGCAAGACCAAAGTCCCTGGGACAAGGGTGCTACTCTGCTCATTCTCCAGGGAAGCACCCAGAGGACACATGGCAGAGGGAAAGTCTAATCTAATCTACCGAACCCACATGGCTCCGAACCATTCAATGACGAGAATTAACTTCCCTTTATTGTTGAGTTGGGTTTTCATGTTATTTGCAATACAGAGAGTGCTGAGTAAAGACTCTCAGAAGGCCTCATAGTTCCTGGGCACATTTTGCACACTCATTAATCTCTTTTTCAGAATCTCAGAGACTCTAAGTGGAAAGATAGTTGGTGGAAGGTCAATGACAAATGGCAAAAGATATGAGGATAAAATTCTAGGATGAAACCCTTCTCATTTCCAAGGTAAAATTTGGGCACTGGCTTCCAGCTATGAGCATGAACATCAGAAAATGCAGTTGGATCCAAGACTACCCTGAATTAAAGGAGTGACAGAATCAAAGACTTGCAAGATGAAATGAACTTCTCTTTCTTGGTCACTAAAACACACAGTCCCCTTACCCTTTTGTGGACACTATGAATTAAAGTATGGTTGTAAGTCAGCTCAGCCATGCCTACAAATAGGAAGGACTTGGTAACGGTTATTGATGCTCTTTTCCCATCTCTCAAAACATCTTCAAGGTAAGTGAGGTTGATCCAATTGACAGCTATCAGTCAAAATCCTTCAGGGCCAGGCTCTCTGCAACAGAAGGGTTAAGGGAGCTCCTGCTAGAATGAGCCTGCCAGGGTCTCCTCTTACTAGGAGGAGGTCCTGGAAGACATGCTGGGCAAGTGGCTTTACCTCTCTGATCCTCAGCCTCCTCACCTGTAAAATGCGTCCATCACCCCCGTGTCATGCAACGTGGCTAAGGCATAGACATAAATCAGAGGGCTGCGCCTACAAACAGGAAGGAGTTGTTGCCCGGCTTGTCCATTATCAGGTTTACCTGGCTCAGATCTCCAAACGGGTCAAGTTGTCTGCCCATCTCCAGATAAGGGCAGGAGCAGAAGGGAGAGCTGGAGGATCGCGATACATCTTGGCTGCAGACATTTCAGCAGGTGTGGCTTCATTTCTTAAAATATCGTGAATTAATAGTAGCTTAGATTTTAAGATTTATTTGGTTTAAATTTGGCTACTAGGCTCAGAAATATAACTGGGCCAAGAGCTCTTTCAAGGATACTTGAATTATCTTGTTTTGTTAAAGTTGACTCTTGAAAGAAAATATGCATATTTAATTCTGTAAAGAGCTGGATGCTGAGGTGGTTTTTTCATGTGTCAGTGTTTAAGTATTAATAAAGCTTAACATTTAGTTTTGATTTTGTGATTGGCATTCCAGTCCATTAGCACATTTCCCTTCAGTGTTTGGTTCAATTCAAGTGACTAAAAATTATTATTTATAGGTAAATATCTATGTAAACTAGTCACATTTGAAAACCTTTGGAAAATAAAATTTTGGAAAAAAAGTGAAGGTGTTTGATTTAAAACACAGGGTTTTCCAACACAGAGCTCTAACACTCAAGCTTTTTTGCAGTATTTATGACTGTTTCATTGTGTGCTTCCTGGGGACAAGATCATGTAACCCAGATCCCATTTTACACATTCAAGGGAATGAAGGAAGAGTTAAGGGAATTAAGGCATGGATATAGTCTCCTGCTTGTTTTCTTTTAATGGGAAATAGGAGATTAGATTACCAAAAATTAAAGAGGAAGAAGGAGGAGAAATCAAAAGCGCTGTCCAATCTTAGAGAAAACTGTGTGCAGAGACACGACTGATGAGGTTTGTGTCAGAGGCTCTGGGTTGCCTAGCAATATCCCTTCTTTCTTCTTAATTGAACCTTTTTTTTTTTCTTTCAAGAAGCTGTATTCCCAGGTAAAAGCATTTATCAGGCTCCCTTTCATTCTGTGGTGATATACAGATCTAGTCAATGGGTAGTACTTCCAGGAAAATTCTTTAAAAGGGGCTGACTCAATTTTATTAAAAATAAAAATAATAATAATAATAGGAGAAATGTGGGATCAACATATAAATCAAGTACAAAAATCAAACGAATATTCATATTTGACCTGATTGTTTATAGGTCATAATGCATGATCAAAACCGAAAGTTTCTGTGATGAATGCCCTTGTACTGTTCACCATGTAAGAATTTATTCACTATGTAAGAATTCATTCACCATGTAAGAACTTGTTCGTTATGCTTCAGAAGATTGGAGACTGACGAGAATTAGGCTTGAGATGGATTAATGATTGTACATTGAGCGTTGACCCCCCTATACTGAATTTTATTGTTGTTAACAACCATTTGATCAATAAATATGAGAGATGCCCTCTCAAAAAAAAAAAAAAGGGGGGGGGCTGACTCAGCAGAAAAGTGTTGGTTGCCATTGTCTGTCTGCTGAAACTTGATCTTGTAGGCCGGAGCTCTGGCAGCCATCTGAACACAACGAGGACAGGGCTTACACTAAAGATAGAAGAGTAGAAAGTCAGAAAGAGCCTGGGTTGGTGATGTTATCTTGTAGTCTTCATAACATCCATGGACTGCCTACCTCTAGATTTGTTCAACATGAGAAAAACTAAACTCCCAAGATAGTGGGCTTGGTCAGGGGGAGAGGCATCTCTGCAACTTAAATCCAAAACAAATCTCAAGAAACTTTATCCTTATTTTGCAGCCACTTGTAATAAGCCACCTTCTGATGTGACAGTGTGTATAGTTCTCCTCTTTCCAGGTGGGCTCATTTTTTACCTGAAATGACAGATATTTCTGCTACTTTTCCATTTGCATAGAAAATGTCAAATTATAATGTATCATTTTCATTTCACTATAGTAACAAATCCTTTTATGAAATCAGTAACTATAGAGCTCATCCCAGAAGTAACTTCCTGATTTTGAATAGATAAATATTTTAATTTGCTACCCCTACTGAGACGTCTTTTGGCATCTGTGCTAAACCCTGGAGATTTCACTATTGTTTTTCTAAGATTAATACAACTCAGGCCTCAGATAACTTTCAATTGTATGCATTTGTTTAGAGGCATCATAGAATCATGAAATCAAAAGTTGGAAGGAACTTGAATTAAAGTTGGTATTTGCTTATATAATAGGGCAAAAGTTTACAGATTTAGGGCAGAAGTTGTCAGGTGTTTAAGCCCTCCAGAGCCTCGGCTGAGTCCTAGAACAGTCTATAGATATTCAAGAATACATACACCCTGGGGAGTGAGATTCCTGCATTTGTACTTAAATCCTGCTCCGAGCATCTGAGACTCCATTTTCCCCAGTTATTCAGTTTGGATCATCCATGGGTATAATGGAAAGTGATCCAATCAGAATTAATCCCAGATCTTTCATGGAAGCTACTGGAAAACTGTCCCTTGTCCCTTTGTTTGAGAATCTCAATGGATGCAAGGGTGCAAACACTAGGGCACTCCGTTGGCTGCAGGTCCCTGAGGGTGAACCAACGCCAAGATGTCCTGGTGGCTTTATTTGAGCCCTGAATTTGGTTGTACTTGACATTTAAGATGACATATAACTGTCCACTCCAAGACACTTGTGGAACTAAAGGGGAGCACTATTCATAAGTATTGCAATTATTGTCGGGCATGATTCAGGGCTGTCCTAGGTAAACTCTTGACTGACTTCTCAGTCACATGAGAGAAGAAATCCCCTTCTTAATAAAGCCTCCCCATATCCTTGCAATAATCTCTTCCGCTTAAGTTATCCAGACAGTGGTTGTGTGACTTACTGATAGGTTGGCAAAACGATGTGATGTTCAAACAGGGTCACTTTGGGGAGTGAAAGAGGCTGCTATTAATAATTAAGGAAGCAAACAGGCCCACCGGGACTTTCCCATTCAGACCAGGACATTCACTTGCCCCGAGTACTGGGTGTCCTGGTGCCCGGCATGGCGCTGGGCAGAGAGGACTCCAGGATGAATGAGGCACGAATGCCCAGGGCCCTTCCTTGAGGCGCTCACTGCTCAGTATGAGACATAAATACCCAACGCTGCGATTACAACCCAGAAGACTGAGGCAAGGACCAGTGGGGAGCCCACCTACTCAGCTGCCCCTTTGAATTGTGATCAGGTTTGCAGGTTTTGCCTTTGTTTGGGAAAACCTAGTGAGGACAAATTGCTGAGCACAGCTGACCTGACCACCCTTTCTCCAGCATTTACTGAAAAATTCCAACCCTTCAAGTAAAACTGGCAGGCTATCTGTGGTTTAAAAATGTGAACTACTACTTTCTGTCTCTATTGTTAGAATTTGAGCCCAAGAGCCTTAGAGACCAAACCCTTCATCTGTGGGTCAAGAAGACAGGATGGAACAAAGAGGAGGCTTGGCCTCCTCCTCTCCATTTCCATCCACTGTACATCAGAGCTGAACCTGCTCTTGACACGGGGTGGGTCACTCTGCCTGTGCTGGGCAATTGTCCTTCTGGCATTGAAACATTGGTGTGATTCTTTTCTCAGAGCCTTCACTGAAGTTCAATGGGAATTCCTCTCCGCACTTGTGCCTACCGCAAGTCACGCCCCCTCGATCCCAGGGCTCTCTGCGCCAGACTGCAGGGCTGCAGGTCAGCAACAGACATCCCTGGGAGGCTCAGGATAGCCATGTTGTCCGCTGCTCACTGATTGACAGACGCACCAGGTTCTTCCCTGTCCTGCTACACTTTTGGTCCGAATACTACCCTTGACTATAAAATAGGATGGGCCCATTTAGAAACTATCTACATAAGCTGTTTCTAAGCAGCATGTTCAGATGACTTAAAACATCAAATAATATAAAAGCACCATTCTATATACACTGCCGCACAGCCTGCTCTTTTATCACTTACAAGATCTTGTAGATATTGGACAATCTATACCATAATCCCCCATCTTTGTTTTAACCATCCCATAATGTTTCCATATGTGGAGATTTCACCATTTTTGTTTGTTTATTCATCTGTGTTCTTGTCTGTAACCAGTATCCTGTAGGGCCCAGATGTTTTGTTGCTCGTCTTTGGTGCTCACAAACAATATGGTGGTGTGTAATCTTGATCATAAGTACTTATACATGAATACCTGCAACATAAATTCTCAGGAGTGGAATTTGTTGGCTCAAAGAGTAAATGTATTTGCCAGGTTTACATATATTGCCAAAATATTCTCCAAAGAGATAGCACCATTTCACCTCTCCACTCGTGGACCCCAGCCATGTTTGGGAATGTCTGCTTCCCCTACAGCTTCATTCATATGGAATACTGTCAAACTTTTGGATTTTTGACCATTGGGTACAGGAGAAGTGGCATACAATCTAATTTGTTATAATCAAAACCATCTATATTAAAAAGATATCCAAGAGGTCATAAATCAAGGAGCCCCACTTGGTGTATCTGGTCAGACTCGGGGAGAGTAGAATGGTCCCCAAGGCAGCTAGGATAGAGTGGCTGCTTACATGGCCCAATCCTCTGGAAAGGCCATCTTATGATTGTCGGGGGGTGGGGCCTGGAGTTCTGCATGGTTTTTTTAGTTGGTGAGGTTTTGTTTTTGCTTATGTTTCTATTTTAGCTCTGTTTTAGGGGAAATACAGAACATTTGTTAAGGACATGTCTATTCTAAATGGCCACACACACTGTGGTCAGCACACCAACGCTGGCATCTCTTCCAAAACTCATCATATGAAGGAAGGCAGAGATACAATTTCTCTCCCCTTCTGAGCAGTACAAGCTGTGTGTCAAGTTACCAAGGGGACTTGATGAAGTGTAATATACCTGGCAGTCTGACAGTTAGTGGCCTCCCTCCCCTTCCCTGGGATAATATTGGATTTCATACAGAGAACATCAACAAGAGAAAGCGTGTACCTAACAGCTAATATCTGCAGAACATGTGTTTCAGCTCAATGTTTGCACCTTTATTTCTCTGATGCTGCAACTCTTTCTGCTGCCTAACTGCCTGATTCCATGCATCTGTCTCATGTCTAATTCAAGTTGAAGTCTATTAGGAAAGCCAATTCCTGGCCTATTTGTATCCCTTTCCACAAATTATTGTGGCTGATTATCTTGCACTACAGTTTTTTCAGGAACCAATAGCTGAAAACATTTGGATGATGTTAAAGGAGATCTCATATTCCTTTTCGTATTATTTGAAATGAAAGATGACCGTCTGGAATCCCCCAGGACAGTAAGTGTCTCTCTGGCATAAATAATGTAGTGCACAACTTTTTTTGTGTTTTTTCTTATTTTTGAAGAAGCCACAAAGCAGGAGAAGACACAAAACTAATTCTTCGGAAATCTATATGTTTCTGGATAAACCCATATGAGGCTCTTATAGCTCAAAACTCAAGTTGCTCAAATCGATTTTGGCACCAGCCTAAGACATATGTTGTTTTGTTTTTTAACACATCCAATCCATTTTACAGGAATGTTTACCCTAATCTAGCTTCAACCACTTCTCCCAGCCCCATGGCTACCACCTCAGCCTGCCTGCTGTTAAGACTTTCTTCTCATTGGGCTCACGGGGTCTGCACTTGCTCCTGTTCTTGCCCCTTCCTCCAGTCCACTCTTAACAAAATGGTCAGAGTGGTCCTTTTAAGTATTAGTCAGATAACATCACTCCCCACTTAAAACGCTGCCAAGTCCTCCCACCTCAGTCAGATGAGACCCAATTCTCCCTTGGCCCACAAGGCCTGGTGTGGTCTGGTATCTCCCCATCTTGGGCCTTTTCTGTGCACTTGTCTTCCTCCTTCACTCTATTGGGGCCACACTGGTCACTCTCTGTTGCTCAAACACACCAGATGTGCTCTTGCCACAGGGCCTTTGCACTTGCCACAGGGCCTCTGCCTGGAACATACTCTATTCCCAGATATTAGCTTGTTTCCCTCTGTCTCAGCCTTTGAGTCTCTGCTCCACATCAGCATCTGAGGAGGCCCCCTTGCACCCAAACCCTACCGTGTCCTGCCTGAGTTTCCTTCTCAGTACCAGCCACCTCATGGATCAGTCTAGATACATTTTATCTTTTTACCGATTGTCCCCAACTGGAAGGTGAGCTCTGATCCCCTGCTTTATACATGGAGCCTAGAAAACTGCCTGGAACTTCACAGACCCCATAATGAGGTCTTGAATGAATGATTGATTGATTCAGGGTTTTATTGGGAAACAAGACAAAACAGAGCAGTCATGGGAACCCCAGATGCCAAGTGAAATGGGCCAAGTGAACTATAAAGTGCCCATAAAAAGAAAAAGCCAAAACCACAGAGTTTCATGAAACCATTTTTGTTTTTCTTTTTAAGTTCTTCCCAGTCTTTATGCCTTTTTTTTTTTTAAGAAACCAAGGAAACCCAGAGTTTCAGCCTTGATTTTTTTTTTTAATAACATTTCTTGGCTGCTCAGCAGCCACTGCAGCCCCTGGGCCTCCAGCCCCATCTGGACGGGGAGTCATTTGTACTTGGGTGAAAACGAGGCCACCGTGAGAAGTCACTGCCTGGGTCAGTTGAGGCCAAGATGCACGGCACCAAGTGTCAGCCGAGAAGGGCCCGAGTACTAAGGGGCTGCTGGGCGAACATTCGCATAATTGGAAGGTGAGGCTTACAGCAATAAGGAAAATTAATGTGGATGTCCAACGGTTTATGAAGCAGATGCTGGGGAGTAGATGGAGCAGAGGGCATCCAAGGGGCTCAGCTGACTCTGTGACTTATTTACTTCTCTGGAGTGATGACCAACACAGCGGGGAGTGGGAGGGACATGCGCGTGGGGGGATCGCGGCTGTGGAGCTGGGTCGAGGGCTCGGGTTGATGTCCAGGTCACTCCGGCTGTGCGGCCCCTGAGAAGGCTGCCATCCGACCTCGCCCCAGGTTAAAAAGTGGAGCAACATTGATGAGGTCTTTCTGCTCCTTGGAGCCCCTGGGGTTCAGGTGCTGTGTGTTACCACAGCACCATCCAGTCTGTCCTGACGGAGGCAGGTTCTTCTGTGGTCAGTGGCCCACATGCTAATCCCCAGAGCCTATAACTACATTACTTCGCCAAAGGGCATGGCATGTGTGATTAAGTTAAGGGTCTTGAGATGGGAAGATTAACCTGGATTATTCCAACGGACCCAATATGATCTCAAGGGTCCTTAGAAGAAGCAGGAAGGGGGGTCAGAGTCAGAAAAAGGGGATGTGACTATGGTAGACAGCCTGGAAGAGGCCGCCCTGCTGGGGGTGAAGCCGGGGGTGGGCCACGAGCCCAGGAGGGCAGGCGGCTTCTGGAAGCCAGAAAAGGCAGGCAAATGGACTCTCTCCGGAGCAGCCCTGCAGGCCCATTTTAGACCTCTGACCTCCACAGCTGTAAAGAGAACTCCTTTGTGTGAGCCGCCATGCTCCGTAATTTGTTACAGCGGTAACGGGAAACTGCTGTGTCTCCCGATGCTTTTGCAAAACAAACAGCACTTCATGGCCATCCTGCTCCGCATCTTTGACACGCATGGCTGGTTCCCAGATTTGGGCTTTTAAACAAAGGCTGTATCCCTCAAAATTGGGTTTTCATTTTTAAGAGTAAAAATGAACCTACTGCCAAATAAATTTCATGGCAAATTTCTGAAATGCCTGCCGTTAAATACACAATAACCCCTGAGGTTAAAGCCATCACTGCCGGGTTAATATAAAGCTCCAGTCATTGCCCTGCATTCTCCCTGGGCGTTTCTGTTGAATTTTTGTTGGATTAGGCACAGTCACAGTGGCTGGCCTGGGGGTGGAGAGCCTCAGACCCGGCCCAAGGAACGCACATAGATGAGAGCCTCTCACAGGGAAGAGGGACGTCAGAGCCCCTGCCGGCATTTGCCTGAGCATAGCCGCCATCCTCCCTTGTGTGTAGATCTGCAGCTGCGGGAAATGACAGGACGGCCACCTTGCAGGGTGTCTCCTGGACTCAGCCCCGATGTCACTTTGCATTTTGCTCCCCTACATTTACCCAGGAGGAGGTTAGGGAAAGTCACACACTACCTGTGCAATAGACAGTCCTCAACCTCCCTAACCTTCATTCAACCCATGCGTGTTCCCCACCCTCATGGCTAAAACCCCTTCCCTTTCACTTTTCTCCCCAGGAACCCTGTGAGGAGTAGGCTGTATACCAGGCAGGATCCTTAATGGCTGTTGGATTGCTCAGGTCTGAGCCATCCTCTCAATCAAGTCACAAAGGCTACGTTCCATCAGCAGATCAATTAATCACTATCGGGGAAAGGGGGGGAATGTTTTCTTTTCATCTCCTCTCAGGCCACAGGACATGTTATAGACAGACTGCCAACTCATTTTAAAGCCATGAACATTCAAATTGCTTCTGTGCTGAGTCTGTCCTAGAACATAGCAATTTTGAGCCTTTGTGCAGCTCAGATTCTGCACAAGCTGGCAATGGGCATGCGGGGGAGAGTCCACATGAGTTGGATGGCTTTCATTTAGGATGGCAGAAATGAAATCTGAACAGAAGTTGAAGAATCCTCATTAACCTTCACAATGACACCTCCAAAGACAGGAAGCAGGCTCTTTAAAGATATTTGTGTTGTTTACTAGGCACTGAACTTGGCCAATGTGACACTGGTGAAGACGACTAGGGCTCCCTGAATTCCCACTTAAAAGATAATCATTTCCAAAGATATGGCTGGGGATGAAGAGCATGGACAGTCCAGAGAAAAAGGAAAATAGCTCATTAATAAGTCCCTGTCACCATTCACTGCCTAAAGGGAAGAGAAAGTGGCAAGAAAGCTTGTGTTCTCCAGCATTTAACCAGAAATTCACTCATAAAAATAAGCATTACCACTCATAACGATTATTGTTTATGTGGCTTCTCCGGGGCAAACCTCCTGTTTTAAGTTTCTAGCACACATCCCCTATAAACAGTCGCTCCCCACTGTCATTCATGGGGCTCAGGAGGCACTCCAGGGCAGAGACTAGGGGCTGGAACATGTGATCTGGCCTGGCTAATCAGCTGGCAAGTCCATGTCTTGCAAATGGGTTTCAGCCCTGGGCAAGTTCGCTATGGATTCAATGAGACCAAAGAAATGACAATGAAACGGTCTTGGGGTGAAAGGGTTTATATCCAACTTTATTTCCACAGTGGCATGTCAATCACTAGAATCCTGTCCACTCAGAGCAGGTCTGCATGCAGCAGGCCGGTCTCTGCCTCTGGGCCTCTCTGCCCCCGCAGCCTTCCCAGTCTCTGTCCTCAGCGCTGCCACCACTCCACCTTCTGCTCTGCTCTCTTGAAGTCTAGCAGCTGTGCCACCATGTTGCCCAGAGCACTGGGCAGAGCTCTTTATATAGAGTCAATAAAGACTTATTGCCCACACATGTGCATTAGCAAGCCAACCAGGGCCAGGTAAGAATCCTGACCACAGGAACTTTCACTTTATCCATGGTCCCCCAGACTGGAAAGTGGTTCAGGATGAGCACAGGACTGGAGTTGGTCCAAACAGGGTGAATCCTGTCTGTGGATCAGGAGTGACCGGAAGAGATGCTCCTGGGAAGCAGGCACAGCTGAATGTCGGCCCAGCGGTGCCCCCACCCCTTATTCCTGCCAGCAGAGCCCAGCCCTCCTTCTGGAGGCTGAGAACACACTACTGGCCCTCCCATCCTGGGGTGGCGGCACATGACCCAGTCCTAGCGCACTGGTTGGGGCAGGGTGGAGGAGGAGTCCTGGGAAAAGATGAGCTTGGCAGGGGGCTTCCTTGCCTACTTCCTTGGAGGCTGTTATGTCTAGACACAGCACTTGGAAATATGGCAGCCATTTTTTCACAAAAAAAGAAATTTACTCAGAGCCCTTAACATTTTAAGTTACTGCACCGCTTGCGGAGCTAACTAGATTCAGGCTCCTTGTGTTGGGGTGGGTGGGTGGGGGAAGAACTTTATAGTTAAGCTATTTTTAGACAAAATAAATTTTGTTATTTACATTCAGGCTTGTACATAGAGCTACTGAGAGCCGTGTTGCTACCATACTGATCCCAGGAATGACACCATTATTAAGAAGAGAAAAGACAGAACAGTGTCCTGGTGACATTGTTTGAGACCCTGGGTCCACCTGCACCAGAGTTGTTTGGTTACATGAGCTAAAACAGTTTCTTTTTTACTACTTTTGTTAAGAATTGGGTTTCTCTCACAATGCAATACATCAAAATTTATAACTTTGCTGAACAAAGGGCTGCATAAGTTAGGACAAGAGATATCTGGCTTACATATAACAAAGGATTAATTAATATGCTCCTATAAAGCAATAACAAAAATATAAATAATTCAATAGGAAAATGATGAGGGATATGAATGGGTAGTTTACAAAAGAGTAATGCAAATAGCCAATAAACATAAAAAGATGAGAATCTGACCTTTAATTAGGCAAATGAAATTGATAATTAAATATCCTTTTTTATTTTTTAACTTATCAGATTGGCAAGGCAAAGCTTGC
Source organism: Manis javanica (assembly GCF_040802235.1). Lineage (NCBI taxonomy): Eukaryota > Metazoa > Chordata > Mammalia > Pholidota > Manidae > Manis > Manis javanica. The sequence goes on along the minus strand of NC_133160.1, from coordinate 11,494,655 downwards.
AAGCTGTGGATAAACAGATACTCTCCTTGACAGGTAACACTGCATAGCTATCAAATTAAAATAAGAATGTTCATTCCTTTTGTGTATATCAGGATCCAGTCAGGAAAAGAAGACAGAACCATATAAAGATTCATCATTAGAGGCTGAAGCCATGAAAGATTCACAATTACTGCTCCAGGCAAGGCACAGGAAGAAAAAAGACCAGCAGGCAGACTTCCCTTCTGGAAAGATAGAGCAGATGCACTTTGCCTTTTCTTCCCACTGGAAATTATCTATAAGACAGATATAAGACTCTGAAAGATGGAGAGAAGAAGACAGCCCGGCAATGGGCTTCAGGCTATGAGGAGCAATGTGGTCGTGCGTTCCCTCATGTCACCTGGATGTAGTGCTAGAGAAGCTGGCAACCCAGAAATGCCAATTGGCACAGACAAAAGGAAAATCTCAAGAAGAGCCTGCTTTTTCCAGCTAAAGAACCAGATATGAGGCAGCCTAGCAAGACAGAAAACTTTCAGACAATAACAACCTTAGTCCAGCCAGACACATGGAAAAGTCTCAGCCTCACCCCCAACCAAGCCAGCAAAGACCAGGTGAGGAACCTGAACTTCCACCTCCACCCAGCAAACCCCCACAACTGGGGTGGTGTCAGACAACACTGAGCGGAGACCCTAGATTTCCACCCTTGTCTGAGGTAACAAGTCCCCTTGTGCCAAATGGTATTGGTGGAGGCCAAGCAAGGAGCCCTAATGAGATACTCCTGCCCCTCCAAGCCAGGGCTCTGTCAGCAGATACTTTGTGAGGAGCCCACCCAGCAACAACAAGGAACCCCCAACCCCAGGGTGTCAAAAGGAGGCCAAGTGGGGAACCAGGGCTTCCACCCCAACCTGGCAATAAGACATTGTTGCCCTTCCCCCACCTGTGTGGCATGGGGTGAGGTTTGCTAACACCCAAGATTTAAATAAGATCCAGTCTCCTAGCATAGGACGCAACACATCAGGGATTCCACTGAAAATCATTCTTTTTACCAAGAACCAGGAAGAACTTAACTTGAATGGAAAAAGGCAATCAACAGAAGCCAACAGCAATACAGCACAGATGTTGGAATTATCTCATAATTCCTTTAAAGCAGCCATTGTAAAAATGTTCCAATGAGCAATTACAAATATACCAGAGACAAATGAAAATAAACAAAGTCTCAGTAAAGAATTGGAACAGTTTAGCAATAAAATGAAATAAAATGAAGAAAGAAGAACCAAGTGCATATTTTAGAACTAAAAAAAATGCAATAACAAAATTTAAAAATAGTGAATAATTGAGCTCAATGGAAGAATGGAGTGGACAAAGGAAAGAATTAGTGAACTGGAAGATTAAACAATAGAAATTACATATTCTGAGCAACAGAGAAAAAAATATATTGAAAAAACGAACGAATAGATTTCCAAGACTGGGAAGGAAAATCTGCAGAGCTCACACCCCATTCCCACTACTGATTTCTGCTCTCCAGAAACCACCACGTTTAGCATTTTAGCTGTTTATCAGTGTAGGGAAAATGGAAGTGCCTATGGCCGGGATCCTCACCTGACCCTAACCTACTTGATGATGTAATTGGCCTACTGTGCAGGCTAATCCGCACACACCCATTGGCAATAACCCATTGTTGCCTGTGCTGCTATATAAAGACCTACACCCACTACTTGGAGCAGAGAAGAGGCTGGAGGCAAAGGCAGAGACTGGAGCACAACCTGGAACAGAGGCTGAATGTGAAGGCAGAGCCTGGAGCAGAGCAGAGGCCTGGGCAGGGGCTGGGCAGGACTTGCAGACTGCCAGACGCAGATGTGATTCTAGCACTCGACCTGCCGCTGTGAGAATAAAGCTTGGTATAAACCCTTCTACCCCTGCCCCCAACAAGCCATTGTCATTTGTTGGTCTCACAGAATCCAGGGTGGCCCAGAGCTACAATCAGTCTACCTACCTCCATATTTCTACATATGTTTATGCTGTTGCTTGTTTATTTCTCTATTTTAAACATCACCTGCTGCCTTCCTGTTATAAAGCGATGAGACATTGGTTCTTAGATCAGATCAGCTCCTACCTTTACCCTCCCCCTGTTATCCTGGCAGAATTTTATCAAGACTTCATGGTGCAGAAGGAATGAGCAGTATTCACCCAGCGCTATAACCAGGTAAAAAGCATCCAGGGTAGGGCCAGGTGGCATATGCTTTAATGACCTTGCTTGCACAGCTTTTTTGCTTTCCTTAGAAATGATTGATCTCCTCCCACTTCCTCAGCTGTCAGCGTAACTGTCACTAACCCATCCCTAAACTGTCTGCCCAGCCTTCAGCCCACCTGTCTTACCAATAGGTTTCAGCCCCTGGTAAGTTCATTATGAATTCAGTGTGACCAAAGAAATGACAGTAAAACATTTCTTGGGTGAAAGGATTATACCCAACTTTATTTCCACAGCGGCAGGTCAGCCTGTAAAATCCCATCCACTCAGAGCAAGTCTGCATGCAGCAAGTCGGTCTCTGCCTCTGGGCCTCTCTGCCAGCACAGCCACAGCCGTCCTCTGGGCCTCTCTACTCACAAAGCTGTCTCAGTCTCTGTCTTCAGTGCTGCCTCCACTCCAGCCTCTGCTCTGCTTTCCTGCAGTCTTGCAGCCATGCCACCGTGTCACCCAGAGCACTGGGAAGGGCTCTTTATATAGAGTCAATAACAACATATTGCCCACACGTGTGTAGTGAGTTAGCCAACCAGGGCCAGGTGGCAAGCCTGGCCACAGGAACCTTCATTTTATCCACACCACTTCTCAGCTTGCTCACACCAGCAGGTGAAGTGTAGAGAAAGGGCTCTGGGCAACACGCTCTGGGGAATCTCAAGATCTGCTTCAGAGCAGCCGTCCTGACACTCCTTGGTGCTCTGGATGCTTCCTGGAGACTCTGCCTCCACTCCTGGGAAGCTGCTCTCACAGCCTCATCTGGGACCCACAGCATCTGCTTTCTCCACTCGCTCCACCCCTTGCAGGTGGAGCACGGCCCCTCCCAGAGCTTCCTGAGAACGGCAGGGGACCATGATCCTCTGCCATCTTGCAGGTCTGAATGTCTTCAGTCTGTGCTTGCCCTTGATCTGCAGGGTGGCTGTGGGTCACCCTCTACACTGAGAGTAAATTTCCCAAGAAGATTGAGGGCCCTGCTCCACTGCAGCCCAGCATTACGTTCTGAGTCCTGGTCCTGAATTTGAAATCAACTCCCTGTCTCTGGAGGCTTCTAGGGTTTTCTCTTCCTCCTGGATTTTTGTGAATTCACGATGATGTTCCCAGTGTTGGGTCTTTAAATATTAATTGTTCTGAGTATTGTGGGGGCCCAGAAAGTACATCTGTTAGTTGTATAGTTAAAAATTAATTGTAAAATTCCAAAAATGGCAAAGGAAGGGTTACCTGTAGCTTACACCTTTTGTTTGTTTGTATAGCTAAGGAATTAGCATGACCAGATTCACCATCCACCGCCACCAGTGACTCCCTGGGTCAGACCTGGGACACTGGGCCCCATGCCAGAAACTCCCCAGCTGCCCCTCCAAACCCTTCAGGCTCGCCAGGAGGAACTCGCAGAACTCACAGTCCTGGGCACGTTGCCTGGGCAGCCTGACGCAGGACAGGCCTGTGCTCCCCACCTTTCAGGTGTGCTTTGTGGATCCTGCACACAGCCAGCAATTCAGGGGCTGCCACCGAGAGACTTTCCTGGCAGCTCAGGGCTGGCGCAACCCCTCCTGCGTCAGGATAAAATCCCCATCTCACCTTCCCCTGCCGAGGGCCAGGATCCTTGGGGAAACCAGCAGCCAGTGGACTGGCCAGCTGCTGCGTGCCTGGAAATCACAGCCCACCCCTGTCTGTGTTCTGTGTCCAGCAGGGCCTCGGCCTGGTGCACAGATGGCCTTGGGGGAGCAGGTGTGCTGGATGACGGAGCCTTGTGGTCCCCATGCAGAGCCAGGCTTCCAGCTTCCAGCTGGGGTTTAACTCCTGTGCTTGAGCTACGTCGTTAACAGACAAGTGTGTGGACGGATCGCAGCCCTCTGCCGTGACATCCTCGGCAAGTAACTCAATTCTGCATAGACTGTGAGCCTCCACAGGTTACTTTCATTATTGTTAATGCTGTTTTGTGCTCTCGAGGTTAAATTAACTATCCCACTGTATTTATACTCCCTATTGCTCTTTGTTTTTCCTATATTCTTCATTTGGAATCATATTTCTTTCTGCCCAAAGAACTCCGTTTGGTATTTATTTTAATGCAAATCTGCTGATGGAATTATCTGTTTTTGCCTCTGTGAAAACATTTACTTAGTATTTACCGTCAAAGGATCATTTTAATGGAATAAAGTCCTAGACTGGCCTTTGTTCTCTTTCAGGTGTGTACTTCCCAGTGTTTAGTGTGCCAGGGGCTCTTGAATCTGTGACTTAATTCCTCCCATCAACGTTGAAGAATGCTTCAAAAGGGAAAATAATTTAGAAAAATCAGACCTACGTCTAGGGCGTTCTGTTTTCTCTGAGATCTCAGGCCCTCAACCGTGGCTCCCTGGGTAGCCTGCAACTTTAAGTTTTATGTCCTAAGATCGACGAGCTTGCTGAAAAGCTCTCAGCTTCAGTGACTCTTGGCCACTCTCCACATACCAATTGATCCCTCAAAGGGAAAGAGGTGCAGAATGTAGGGCTCACCCCTCAGAGCGCCTCCCCTCCTGTCTGAGCTGGTGGCCCCTAATATCCTGGCAGCCTAAGCTGCTCTCTGATGCTTTCAAATAGGCCTCTCCCCCAGCATATTGCTAGTTTTTCTCTTGAACTTTTTGGAAGATGAGTTCTCTTGTCGAAGGCTGCCATCTATCCTTACAGAAAAATGGTCCATGATATTAGTAATTAGTGTCTTGTGGAAGCACAAAACAGTGATATTCCGGAGATGGGTGCCCATAGAGCACACCTAGCCACCGCTTCCAATGATTAATATGTAAGTTCTATTTTCACAGAAAATTACAACATTTTAAATTTGATAACGAATTACGTTTGAAACATTATGGAATTGTAGCACAGATGGTAAAACATGGGTTTGGAAGTCAGATGACCTGGATTCAAATCCTGACTTTGCTCCTGCCATGCAGGTGGCCCGGAGTGAGCAGGCAGTAAGTCCTCTTGGTCAGCCTTTCCCCATTGGTAGCACGGGGAGGATGAAAGTGTCTATAATTTGGGGTGTTTGGGAGAATTAGACAAGCTTATGTACCTCAAGCACATAGAACCTGAGACTGTAAGTATAGGAAAGTGTTCATTCAACAAATGAAACTTTCGCAGGACAGATTCCCCGTTAAAGCCAATTTCAGCCCACAGGCCACCATTTTGGAGCATCCGCCCTGGTCCAACCTCCTTACTCTTTGGATGGGGGCACGCATGGGGCACAGAAGGGGGAGGGAATCTGCTCAGGCAAGCGTGTTAGTTCTAAACTGGGTCTAGGACTGGAATTTCCTTTGAGTGCATTTTATCGGTTAAATCGGGATGCCCTGGAAGCCAAGCAGCTAATTTCCACGGAAGGCAGAGGTGTTGCAGCTCCCCCAAACTATAGACAATTCTCTAATTGCTGTGGCTGCCCCAAATTCATTGCAATCATTAGCAGAACCCCTTGTGCTCCAGCTGGGAGAGGAGAGGGAGGCCCAGACATATCATTGCTCATCTAAATTTTTAATAAAGCTCCAATCTTCAGATCATCGGGGTAGTCAGACCCAAATTAGCCTGATTCTCAAAGCCACAAAATTACAAGGAGAGTGGAAGGGATAATGTTTCTTTAATGAAAATTTCATCAATGCAGATTTCTCATTGAATATTCAGGATGTTGGCTTGGAGCCAGCCCCAGAGCCAAGTGCTGTGACACTGACCTTTGTCCCTCAGAGGGAGACATGAGTGCAGAGTCTGGATGTCCTCACCTGCTCTGCAAAGACCCAGGTGGTGTCCTTGCAGCCCAATGCCAGAAGCTCTTGAGCCTGGAGCAAGTCAGCCCAGGCCCCCAGCCCTTCCCAGAAGGCTGCTCTGCAGGTCTCGGCCCCTCCCTTGTTCCTCTGCACCTCAGCAGCTCCCTGCACCCCACCCCGCTGCTCCTCCTGACCTCCCTCACTGGACTCAATAGCGCCTCCCTTCTTCCAGCCGCCCAGGCCAAGTCCTTGGAGTCGTCCTCGATTTGTTTCTCTCTTCCTGCTGCCTCTGTCCCTCCCATCAGCAAATCCCAGCAGCCCAGCCTTCACACATGGATCCCAAAGCTGGGCATCGGTGACCCTCAACTGCACTTTCCCGCCCCAATCCACCCAACCGTGGCCTCCTCATGGGGTCAGCTGCTTCTGCCCACAGCCCCGTGGTCTGTCTCTGCACACGGTCTGAGGGTCCATGTAAAATAAACTCAGAGTACATCACACATCAGCCCTCAGATCAGACCTGTCCAGTTGACTCCAGGAGTGCACAGCAAAGGGCAGTGTCCTTTCAGTGGCCTACAAGGTTGCCGGCAGATGGGGTCTCACCTCCCAGAGCTCAGCCTCCACCACCTCCATGCAGTTACTCTGGATGCTACACACACACACACACACACACACACACACACACACACACACACACACAGACAGGCCTGGCACAGCCTATGCCCTCTGCCTTGAGCCATCTGCTCCATCATCCACTTATTTCTTCAGTGGTCCCCAGCTCACTTCCCCAGGACCCTGTCCCATGTCACCATCCCCTGATCAGCCTCTCTTACCTGCACACTCCTGTTTTCCCATTTGCAAAATGAACAGGTTTGACTAACTGACATCCAAGGACTCCTTCTGACTAGACCACCGTCTATCACTAACCACCCAAACTCAGTGACTGACAAACCCCCACATTCTACAGTTTACACACTTACTGCAGAATTCTTAAGATTCTGCTCTAGTATCTTCTCTCTCTTTCAGTTACTCAACAAGCGCACACCAAGAACTTGCTCTGTGTCAGCCCTGCTCTTAGAGCAGGGATCCAACAGCGGACTGACAGGCAGAGCTCCTTCTCTCCTGCGGTTGCCATCCCTGTGGGTGTGAATGGCAGCAGAAGGGTTCAAATCAGTAAGTAGGTTTCAGATAGTGGCAAGTCCTGTGCAGGAAATAGGGACATGACCTAGGAGTGCAGAGGGCTTCTTTAGACAGGTGGGCAGGGCTGCTCTCTGTGTAGGTGACCCCTGAGCAGGGAGTGGAAGGGCATGAGAGAGCAGGTGTTGGGGAGAGCTGGGGAAGAGCATTCCAGGAGAGGGGACAGTATGTGCAAAGGCCCTGAGGCAGGAATTGGAGGAAGGGCCAGGAGGCCAGTGTGGCTGGAATGGAGGGTGTGAGGGGCACGGTGCGGGGATGGGATTTGGGTAACCTGCAGGAATTGTACCAGGCCTTGTGGGATGTGATGAGGGGTAAGGTCCATTTCTCCCAGGTGCTGTGGGAAGCTACTGAACCATTCACTCAGGGGTGACAGGGGCTCATCTGTGTTTTCCAGAGCTCACTCTGGGTGCGAGTAGAGAGCAGGCTTCAGGGTGGGGAGGCCAGTGGCAGCGAGAGGAGCTTTCAGGGGCTGTCACAGGGACGCCAGCATGGACAGGGGTGCTGACTTGGTGAGAGCAGGGGCTGGAGAGGGGCGGGCAGACTGGAGGTGTATTGAATTTGGTGAACCAGCTGTAGGCTGGAAGAAGAGGGGGACCCGAAGAGGACATGGGGGTCATTGCCTGAGTGACTGGCCATTTGGTGGCACCACTTGCTGAGAAAGGGAGCCCTGGGTCCCTTGTAGCTTCATCAACAACCTGCAGATCTGAAAGCCTGAGCAGCCCTGCCCCCCAGGGCCAACAGAAATGGGAGAGTCCTGAGCACACAGCGACCCCCGCCCATCACCCCGCACCAGGCCTGGGCCTGAGGACCCACCCTATGTGGAGGCAGCATGAGCCAGTGTCGGCTAGCTGCCAGTCAGAGCCAAGCCCCAGACTCAGGGGGGAAATGGAGGGGCCAGTGACCCTGCAAAGAGAGCTTCTGCTGTCCCCACCCTCCTGACCCCACAGCCCAGGAGGAGGGTGGGTAGATGGCTTCCACCAGGACACTTTAAGCTGCCCCTGGGTTTGGGGGAGGCTGCCTGTCAGCCCGACCTCCTCCAGAAGCCCGGGCTGGAAACCAAGACACAAATCCAACCACAGAAGCACGTCAGAATTTCAGGAGTCAGATAAATGGGTGCACGGTTTTCATCAGTCCTGCGATTCTGCTTCTTGGGGGACTCAGGGTCTTCATTAGACTGAGGTTTTTTCTCTGTGCAATGAGCAACGTGAAGAAGGGGAGAGAAAGATATGAAGAGGGAGGGAGGAGGTAAGGTGAGAAGGAGAGGAGGGCTTCCTGGAGGAGGAGAAGAGAATCCCCACGCTGGGCAAGGGCTCTGCGGACTGGGCTCTGCACACCCAGCAGCTCTGCTTGTTTAAACGTTGGAGACATCAGTGCTGCTCTGTGTCGGGTGCTGGGCAAACATCCTCCGCATGTCCCCTCTGGGGCCCCTGGTGAAATCGGCACCAGCCGCGCCCCAGGCTGTAATCACCACCAGCCCAACAACGACTCAGGCCCGCGGCCCCCTCTGTGGGTGTGCAGTGCTGGGCACGGTGGCAGGACAGCGCTCCCAGCGCCCCTGCGAACCCAGCTCGTGGAGGCCCAGGGAGGCAGAGAACCCTCCATGGGGCAGAGGCCTGGGAGCACAGAGAGAACCAGGCTTCCCTCCCACCAGCCCCTCCCCCTCCAGGGAGGCCGCCTGCAGGAGCCGGCTGTCTCCTGTTCTGGGCAAATAGATTACTTGCTCCTGGATGGCCTTGACCTTCAGAGGACCTGACCTGGATCCAAATAGAGGGTTTGCAAGGACAGTGGGACTGGCTTTCCTTGATAACCCCGGCTTCTGGAAGAAGCCTGAGGGGGACCTGGCAAAGCGAAACTCCACTTTGCCTTGCAGGTGAGACCTTGGGCTGCCCCTGATGGAGCCGTGCCCATAAGCCCTGCAACCTCACAGTCAGAGGGGCAGAGAATGGGCTCCCCTTTATTACAGCCACAGGCAGGGGTCCTCAGGATGCACCCCCACAACATCCAAGAGTGAAAGCCAGCCTCCTTGCTGTGGGGTGATTGCACCTGGCAAAAATAATTAAAATAAAAAAGAATGCATTATGTGCCGATGCTGTGGGGCTTCTTTTATTATCGCACATATACAATTACACAAAGCACCGAGTCATCCTTATTCACTCTCAGCAAAGTTACAGCTTTGGGGAAGAAGTCACTCTTCTCCCCTTTTCTAAGACCTTGCCTTATGACATCTATCTCTCTTGGGAAAGTTACAATCCTGGTTCTCACAACGATGTTCCCTCGCTGCCCTGGCTGGAAGGATATGAATGTCTGAAGGCCCTTTCCTCCCCTCTGATGTATACATAACAATATACACTTTCAAAGTCCATTTAGTTCCTTGGAGAACAAAGAGATTTCATAATATAATAGCAAATTTATTAAAAGTGACTGAGGAAGGAGATAGGAATTATTCTTTTATTTTAAAACAAAATTTGGTTTTGCAGCAGCAGACTGTGAGGCAAATAAAGCATGACTGTAACTCGAAAACAAGGAAAGTCACTGTTTTTTAAGGAAATATGTGAACAGTAAGAACATGCATAACACAATGTCTTCATGGATTCTGAATCTTGCCAAAATGAAAATAGGTTTCAAGAAAATATTTGCAACATCCCTGTAGATATTGAAGGAATCATGTTCAAATGTCTTCAGTAGACATGCAATCATCCGGGAATTAAAGGCAATATCTAAGAAGGAATAAAAAGCTAAACTGGAGTTAATTTTTGATGTCCTATTGGATGGAAAGAAAACATTTGGACTATAAAAAAGAAGTCCAGCCCAAGCAATACTCATTTTGAATTTTAAAAAAGTAAGATAATATTTTTATTTTCATTTTGTGAATCTTTTTCTGCCAAACATTAATTATGAGGCATGTTATATATCTTCCTCTTTGTCTTTTAGGAAAAGAGAGATGATAAGGAGGCAATCAATCTCAAGCTTGCTTCAGCCCGTCTATTCTCCATATTCACAGGCCACCTCTGCTGGGTTTACAGAACATCAGGGGATCCCCTAGCACACCATGACCCAAAGCAAGTCCTGCTGCAGTGAGAACAACGTTAAGATGAGAACCCATATCAGTGCCTGTTAAAAGGTAACATTTTGTTCTGACCAGAGAGGGTCCCCTCCTCTTTGGATCTGAATGGGCTTACTTTGCTGTGTTACCTCCCTTTATGGGTCATTAAAGGCCACATAGGCCCTGGTGAGTTCTCTCCCCTCCCTCTTGCCTGTGGCATGGCTGTTCCAAACAGCAAGGCCAAGCTGCAGAAGTTTGAGTCTGGATTCTTTTCTGCAACAGCAGTGAGCCTAAGCCATCAGAGGATTCCTCTCCATGAGGTCCTATAGTTGAAGTCTCCAACCAGTGAGTTAGCATCTATCAGCATGTCTCAGATCTTTTCTAAGTTGGTCTTTGTGTTAGTCAGACTATCCTGATTGCAACTGGTAGAATGCAAATAAAAATTACCAAAAAAGATAAAATAGGCAGGGAGGAAGGGTTATTAGCTCATGTCATTAAAAAGTCCAAAGACAACAGCTTCGGGTATGGCTGGATCCAGGTTCTTAAATGATGGTATCAGGAAGGGATCCCCTTCCACCTCTTGGCCCTGCTTTGCCCTCTGTGGGTCACATTCTCAGGCAGTTTCTTCTGTCCTGCACCTACACATCCTCAGCAGCCTTGGAGAAATATAAATTTTCTATTCTGCAGTTTGAACAGAAGTCCCCAAATTTAGTCTTACTATGTCACATGTTTTTCCAATCTATGTAGCCAAGGGCATGGAATCCTCTGATGGCTTAGGCTCACTGCTGTTGCAGAAAAGAATCCAGACTCAAACTTCTGCAGCTTGGCCTTGCTGTTTGGAACAGCCATGCCACAGGCAAGAGGGAGGGGAGAGAATTCACCAGGGCCCATGTGGCCTTTAATGACCCATAAAGGGAGGTAACATAGCAAAGTAAGCCCATTCAGTTCCAAAGAGGAGGGGACACAGACCCACCCTTCACGGGATGAATGTCCAAACATGTGCAGTCATGTTTAAACTGTCATACATGATAACCAGCTTTGCATCCTAAGATTAGTGTTTCCTCTTTTCTCATTTCATTTATCCAATCCACAGATCACTTCCCTAAATCACCTGCCTACCTACAAGCCCTGTTTCCAGCTCTGCTCAGTGAAGACACTGTCCATAGCTTCAACCTCAAGCAACCTGGGACCCTCCAGGCTTATCAGATGAGGTTTAGTTTAGATAAAAATGAGCTCTATATTGAACCCACTTCAGTCAGAATGTGCGATTGTTTTCAGGAGAAAAGCAAACCCACCCAAGAGTAAATATCCACATAAATACATGCTCCACTTCCTTTCACAAGACAACTTATTTTCCACTTTCTAAATCTCCCCCATTAGTGGTTGCCTGCATTTCCTGCACCTCAAATTATTTGGAAGTGGTATTTAATCTTTTAATTCTTTCCAGCTTTCTGATGCATCCATGTACATAAAAGGGAGGTGAAAAATTGCTCCTTCTTCTTTATTTGGTTCCAGAATCCCTTTGTCCCAATATGGTAGAGTCTGGTTTGACTCCAGTTGCACCATATCCGAGCAGCCCCATTAAAACTAAATCCCCTGGGAGTTCAAGTTTGCTTTCTCTGCCGTTGATTCAGATTACTCCCATCTCCATCCAACATGAAGGTTGGGAACTGGAGGTCGAACACAGAACTGGTTTATTTCAAAGTATTTGCCTTTTATTCAGGGCTATTCTCAGGCTCTGACTTTCCTCCCTTCTGACTGATTTACTTTATCTTACTTAGGGGAAACTTTTAAAAATGGGTTTTTTCATAAGTTAATAATTGTTCCAGGGCACCTCAGGACAAGAAGGTTCCCAAAGCTCACCCTGTGGGCAGGTGAGGCACAAGATAGAGTGTCCCTAGGAAAGGTGGGCTCTCATACAGCCACTGAAGGGCCCTGTGGGTGAGAGGCTGCTATATGGTCCGTACATCAAGAGACCTGAAGCTTATCAAACAACATCTGAAGTCTTACTCTATGTCCAGAAACTCTCTGAGTGTGTCAGATATTAACCGTTTAATCCAACAACATTCTCTGAGGAAGATACTATTTATCATCTTCTACTTCAAGCACAAGCAGGAGAAAACCAAGGCCCACTGTACTAGCTGGTGGGAGGTCACCTCATCCTGACCCCAGAACACAGCTCCAGAGCATAGCCCAACAACAATCCATGGCCTGGGTGGGCACATGGAAAGGGGCTCTGTTACTGTGGTCGGATCTAGCAAATAAAAGTACCAGCTGTCTACCCAGTTAAGCAGTGCGTAGTTTTTCTATAAGTAGGTCCCATATACTGCTTGGTCCTGAATTTTCTCTAGAACTTTCGATTCTGGTGGCAAGAAGGTAGGAGTGGTGGCTGCTCCAGACAGACCTGCAAGGCTGAGCATGTGGACAAGCACACGGTGGCCCAGGCAGGACCTAGGACAAAGCAATAAGCCTGTGGGCCTGTGGGACTTATCCAATCACCATGGAGACCTGAAAAGGGGATGATGGAACAAGACCAAGAGGACAGCAGGAACTGCCTGCACCGTGTGGTCACTTTTCAAAAGACAGCAATAACCAGCATCCTGGGGAGGGCAACTAATCATCTAAATCCATGCTGCATTTGCTGAGCTGGGAAGGTGTTTGGAAAAGTTCCTCAAAATTATCGCCTCAGTTTTTTATTTAATTTGACCCATTTTTACAGAAATACATGTATTCAAACAGAAATCTTAATACCACAACTCTAAAAGCAAAACCACTATCCCTTGCTATAAATTGAAGGTAATTATAAGGGCAAATACATCGCTTTAAATAAAACTGTCCAAATAATACCTAAAGTTACCTCCCAGGTCACAGTGGGTACATAATACCCATTAGGAAACAGAAAGAATATTAGGTGCATACATTTTTATTAAAGACACGAAACATTCATTTTATATTTTCATTTGACTCCTTAGGAAATCTGATTATGATTTTAACTCTGTTGAGCTATCCTTGAGTAATCTCTTAAAATTTTAATTTAAGAAGCTAAATCAGCTAGAAATACCTGAACCCAGTGGAGCCGTCAAGAAGCAGTAGGAAGGCCACTTCTCATGTTGAGTTCTCCTTTGCAAGTGTCTCCAGGAGTGGTTTTCATGGAGGTCTCAAGGACAACCTATCGCCTCAGTTCAAAAAGAATCCCCCGGGATGCCAGGTTATACAATTTTGTGTAGGTTCTACACCTACACAAATTATAAAATAATTATAAAGTTATTTTGGGAAAGGAGTCCCTAGATAAAGACACACTAGGGGATCCTGAGGTCTATCCAATAATTGGTCCCAATCTTGCATGCCTCTATAAAAGGATTATATACTGACACTTTGGGCCATGTACCTCTGCAATGCCCTCCCACATGGGCAGAGAGGACATCCTCACCCTGGTCACTTTGAGCTCAGCCATGTAACCTGCTTAGGCCCATGTGAGCAGACTTTGTGTCGGCCACAACTGAGCACAGGTTCTGTACTTGCAGCTTGCAAGAGTGCATCTTGCAATGGCCTCTTGCACTCTGGCCTTCCACATACAAATATGCCCAAGCAGTTTTTCTTCTTCCAGTCAGTCTCAGAACAACAGATACATCAAGTAGAGCTGAGACTATCCCGTAGACCATTGCCAAGCCCAGCTGATCTGCAGCCTGAGCCGCAGATGACCGAGCAAGGCCAGCCAAGATGAGCCAAACCGTTATCAACACAATAGACACTCGAGTGTGAGAATAATGCTGCTGTGTGCCTGAATTTGGAGCTGGTGCACCACACACCATTACTGAGGTTAATATGCCTTCCTACTTGGAAAATGGCCTTTCCTTGTCTGCCCTTACTGGACACTGGCTCCAAAGGAGTCCCTTCTGCCATGGATAACAGAAGCACAGAGTGGTGGCCACATGTTAGGGCAGGTGTGCTCTTGACATCAGTGAGAGAAACCGTAGATCTTCTCAATCCTTCTCCCTCAGAGTTGGTCAGCCAAGTTCACAAACTATCTCCCTTGAGCCAGGCAGTGTCCAGTGACCCGCACCCACCAGACTGACCCAGGAAGAAAAAGATGAAGAAGAAAGAGAATGTTCTCAACCTCATGCCATCCTCATCTTCCTGCTCTTTGCCCCAAAATAAATAACTCATGATGAACATTTTCACCCTGATCAACTGAGACATGTCAGAAGTGGGTATAGAGATGAATGCATCAATTAGTCCCTGCTTACAGACCTGCTTCCTTTCTGGTTAGAGACTGTAATTAGAGTGCTATGATTTTCAAGTCACTGAAATGCTAAATAGAAGCATGTCAGCTGGTTATAAAAGACATACCCAAAATAACATCACAGGGAATGGATCTTTTGATAAAATATTCCTAAAGGCTTTTAAGCTACATAACATTTTCTACCCCCAAATTGGCAGCTTTAGCCTTCAGTTTCCAGATTTCCAGATTTATATTCCAGAATATTTTTTGATGTTACAAAATGTGCTTACTCCTTACCTTCTCCCTCCCATCTCCTTTGCATTGTGCAGTCAGTTTTTAAGCCCAAAACATAACTTTTTGGTGCTGAGTAACTGGTATAGGAATGGCCTGATGTTCAGCTCTCCGAAGGCAGAGATGTGGGGCCTGGAACTAGTAGAAAAGCAATAGTCAGCGCATCCCTTAAGAAACGAAAAACGCTGCTAGTCAAACAAATCTCTAATACTCTCTGAGAAAGAGTCCTCTGTCACTTTCCCTGCTAACAGAGAAAGGGAGTCTTTCTGGCCACCTGTCAGGATCTTGACAAGTCAAGAAATATTTCACTTGGTCCTGAGAATATTTCAGGGGTTATGAAAGAAACACAAGGAGAAATCTCTCACTTCAGGGAACCCACAAGATTTAGGCAAAGATGAGATTTAAAAGCACACAAGAAGTATGTGTGTATGTTGTTTCTGGGCCATACACATGTTACAAGTTCAGATTCCCTGAGTCTCCACTCCAGAAAACTGTCTCCATTATAAATTGGGTGTTTTAATTAAGTATTCTTACTTCCCCAGCTAAACCAAAGAGGCCACGAATTCAGAGTCTAATCTTTAACGGTCTCAGCAGCTTCTACTGCCTCTCGATCCTGAGATTAAGAAGTCCTCAGTGAATTCTGGCCGACAACTTAATTAATGATTCTAGAAAGCCTGAAAAGGCGGATCTCCATGTAGGCTGGGAGAGTTTAGAAGGAAGCGAAGTCTTCATTTCATGAGGAATCGTAATGTTCCTGTGCACAGGGGTTATATTTTCCCAGAAGCTGACATTACTTTCAGGCACAAGGCCCATGAATGAAACATGATGAATGTTTCATGTCAAAGCCAAGAGTGACCCGAGTGTAAACCCGAGCTCAGCTATTGGTTTGTATCTGGCCAGATACAGCTGCTGGAAAAGGCCCCGTCCCCGACAGGATGAAATGATTTGTAATCTCAAGTATGGGAAGAAGTGGAGTAATCTAATAGTAATACGTGCAGCTCTCCCCACCCCCTCCACACACTCCCCTCCACACACACACACAGGCCATTAGATGGCTCTCCACTCTGAACTGATCTGAGCAGAATTGCTAAGCCCCAGAGTGAAACTTGGAGATCAGAATAACTACTGGGCAGTGGGCATGGATAAACCAAGCAGGTGCCAACTCCCGCATTTATGTTGCACAGCCCTGGCAACCAGACGGTGTAAGCTGACCCAAAAATAATAAATAACAAGTGGAGTATTAGAATAGCCCGTGTGGAGTTCATGATAAGTGTGGCCCCAGCTCAGTGTTCCTACCCCACTGCTTTCTCTTCCCACCTCCCTAGTCACAAACCTGCAGATCCCCTTAAATGCCCCTCTTAAACCGCTACCTGCTTCCCAGGGCTCCCCAGAGCTCACCTCCCATGCCCCCCATCTCCCCACACTCCCCATGCCCCTGGCTGGCCCTCTCTCCCCCGTGGGTCCCAGAGCATGGGTGCACATCAAAGGGTTCTCTTATCTGGGATCCTGACTGAGGGCTGGAGCACAAGTAGTGGGAGGAGCTACAGAGTCTGTGAGGGTTGCCCTCCACCTTCCCTCCCCTGGAGCCCCTCGCTGCTCTTCTCTGCCTGGGCGCAGGGTCCAGAACTGCTCTCCCTGTTCCCCGCCCTCTGGGGTCCCACTGGGTTGAGCCAAGGAGAGGCCGCCGGAGGCGAGGGAGGTCTGCCATCCCTTCCCCACGTCCACCTTGCTCTGCCTGACGTGGCCGCAGCCTCCGTGGGCAGCCCGGCCCTGCACGGCTCCCGCTGGGCTCCAGACACTGTCGTCCCTCCCCTCGCCCTTCAGCCCCTGGGGGCCTGCAGCCGCCCTCTCCTGCTGTTCCCTGGGGCTTCCAACCCTGATCGGTTCCGCTTCCATCCCTGATCGGTTCCCTTTGTTCTGCACGCACGCCGCACGCGGCACGCGTGCACACACACACACGGGCTTGTAGCTGCCACAGTGGACAGTGCAGGTCTCGGCAGTTTTCCCTCTCTCTGCTCACCTTGGGGGCCTCAGCTGCCCCCATGACTTTCGAGGCTGCACAGACCCAGGTGACCCCTACCCACACCCAGCCCAGGCCACTCTCCTGTGCTTCACACCTGTGCGTCAGCACGCATGTCCCACAGGCACCTCTCCCCCAACTCGGTGAGTTCACCCCCAGACATGGCCTCTTTGGATGTCTCCCCCTCAGGGTCTGCTGACGCTTAGCTCCCCAGCGCAGCTCACCAGCCCTGGTCATTGGCTCCGTCTGTCCTTCCAGCCTCACCCCCACCTCCCTCCCACATCGCCGGGCCCCCAGCCCTTTGCTTTAGGAAATATCAAAAATACTGAATTTTTTCAATATGAGCCTGTTCAAAAAATATTAGGCACTTAAATCTTGGAGGCGTGGGTATCGATTCCTCTTGGGGCTGATGTACCCTGACTCCAGGGGGATTAACGAGAGCCGCCTGCAGCGCGCTGGTATGGCCCCGACTGCTCCACGAACCACTGAAATCGGGGCCTGGGGTCTTCCTGAGCCTGTTAAGGGTCCTCTGCTGAGATGGTGATGAGGACTAGCCTGATGGTCAGGTGGCCATGAAGACAGTGACCACAGATGACCTGGCCATGAGTACACCTGGTGGCTGACCATCTGCCTGGCCTCAAGTAGAGGGCTCCTGGGTCAGCACCTGCGATTGGTCCCCACTGCCGCCCCTGCTCTGCTTAGGGTCAGACTAAATCTCCTTTCTCTGGAGCTCAGTTGCCCCATCAGTCAGATGGGGAGCTTAGCATCCTTTCCTTTGATTATCTCAGAGAAGAGCTGCAGATCACCTTAAATCCCCCGCTAAACCAAGATCAGGGAAGTGGGATTCACAGAGGAGAGTCTCGATACAGATGCAAAGTTAAGGAGCCTCCAGGCCTGGGCTGCATCCTGCAGAGCCGCATCCTGCAGAGCCGCATGGTCAGATTGCTTTTATTCATCCTTAAAAACAGGCAACCACTAAGTGGAAGAAAACTGGGCCCCCCTTGTCCCCCCTCAGAGTCTCAGTCCAGGATTGGCAATAACCTATGGTATACATCCATGTGACCAGAGTGTCCTGATAAATAACAGCAACAATAGTGGTAACGTCTGTCTCAGCCCAAGTTCCCCAGAAAATGGGGATGAGGAAAAAGTTTATGTGCTGAAATATGGTGGAGCACGATCCCAGGATGCAGAAATTAGGGGGAGCAGGGAAGGAAGAAAAGAAGGTACAACTCAGTGCCACCCCAGCTGGATGCAGGCCAGGCTCACCTCCTTGCTCCATCTCACTGGTAAGCCTTGGAGATCCTGCTTGAACTGCTGTAAGAGGTTCTGGTGGCGGGGCGAGCAGGGTACGTCGGCAGGGCCACCTCGTTGGGCAGCACCGTGGGGTGCTGCTCCCATGGAATAGTGTCCGTGGAGCTGTCCAGTATGGTGACTCCACAAAACTCAGCACCCTCAGGGACTGAGTGATAATATAAACAAATGAAGACAGGGAGGGATGAGGACTGAGGTGAACTGGGGAGTCCAGACCCCCCTAAAGGAGCATGTGCCACTCAGCTCCAGCCCACTGTGGTCTGGAAGAGGATAGGCCTACATTCTATAGTATTGTTGTTTTTCAACTGAGCACCTGGGACTGAGATTTGGTTTTCACCCTCTGCTTTAACTTAATGTATCTGCTTTGACTGTGCACCATTAGATTTTTTCTCTCGTGTAATTTTTTTTTATTGATATAGACTTTATATACCATAAAATTCATCCCTTCAAGCATACTGTTCAATGGCTTTCAGTATATTCACAAAGTCATGCAACTGTTACCACTGTTTAATTCCAGAACATTTTAATCATCTGAAAAAGAAACCCTTTGCCTGTTGGCAGTCCTCTCTCCCCCCAGCCCCATGTAAACAATAATCTGTTGTCTATCTCAATGAATATGCCTATTCTGGATTTATGTCATAAATGAAATGATATGCTGTGTGTGGCCTCTGGTGACTTGTTGCTCTTAGCATAATGTTTTCAAGGTTAAATCTGTGTTGAAGAACTTCATTCCTTTTTATGGCTGAATATTTTACTGAATGGGTGTACCACGTTTGTTTGATCAGTCATCAAGGGATGGACAGTACTCCTGAATTAGCATCTCTGAAATTTAAACTCAACCTACGCTTCTACAGGAGCTTAAGGCATGACTGTAGGGCATGACTGTCGCATGGCATAGGAAGAGATGGGGACAAATGTTCAATGGTGTTGACTGACCTCTTCCATGTGGAGATAAAACAGCTGAAATGTTTCTTGGTGAAGCAGAATGTCACTGGTCCCATTTGGAAGACCTGCGTCTTCACCCTTCCTTTTCCAGAGTGATTTGCAGAGCAGCTCCATTACCTCTCACAGTCCCTGCCCAGCGGCGATACAGACAGCTGGGCTCGCTGCAGAAGAGATGGCTCCGGGCAGGGAAGAGCTCTAGTGACCGAAGGATGGGGTCCTGGGCTCTGGCAGTCCCCGTGGGGACTGTGATGTTAACCACACCCACCACTGGAGACAGACAGGAGGAAGGGCCTGCTCCTCTCAGAGCCCTGGCTTCCTCCTCTGAAAGGGGCATTTAATTCTCCCAGTCTTTTCCTCTGGCTTCTGTCAGATTCAGAGGCACAGGCTGGTGCCACCCAGGGCTGAGTGGGCTGAGGCGGGGCGTGAGCCTGCACCCTGGGAGGGTGGTGCCAGAGTGAGCGCGGAAAGCCGCCCGGGGCCCTTCAGTCCAAGGCCGCAGACTTCACGTTGTCTTTCTGATGCTCCTCCGTCACTGCCTTACCCCTCTCAGGACAGCATATTACCTTCAAAACATTGTCACAAAGGCATCCCCGGTGGAGAATGTGCTCAGGGGAAGAAGTGATCCCCCATATTCTCCTGCCTCCCAGTTCTATTTCCATAGAGTCCTGGTTTCAGCTCATGAATACACACAATTAGATGCCCAAGGATCTCCCCACAGAGAAGCCCTAGAGATTACTTAAAAGCAGGGTTGTAAGGAAGTCAAGAGGAACAACTACCTTACTCTCTAAGGGCTGAAGACAGTTTTCCTCCTTGTCCCACAACACATTTGCAGCGAACAGAGTTGCCCATTGTCAGGAAGTAGGCGGCCCCTCTGGGATGGGGACTCACTGCTTGCCCAGCTCGGTGCCATTCAAGGCTCATTTTGCCTCTCAAGAACGTCACGTTCAAGTTGGCTTTTCGGCTTGCTGCACTTTGGTTGTCTCGCAGAAACAAATTCCCTAAAATTAATTCTGTTGAGTCCCATTCCAGAACATGCCACCATATGTAAAGCATACAGATCTCCCTAAGAATTTTTTAAATTGGCCACCAGCATTACGGTTTTGAAGCACCCACATTACAGCTTTCACAGGTTTCCAAATTTGTATTTACCAAAACTGAAAAGATCTGAGCTTAAAAATCAGAAGAACCAAATCATCATGCTCCCTGAAGCTGAGACATTTAATTGCAGTAAAGGACATAAAGAAATAAAAGCATTTTTGCAGTCATTTTATTTTATTCTCTTGTAATGACAAATGTAACTGCTCAACTGAAATGGAACTAATTGATCAGTCGTAGTCTCATTCCGCAAGTATTTTTTTAAACAACTACTCTGTGCAAAACAGTTAGGTGTGATGAAGTATGCAAAGAAATACAGTACAATTCCATTAAATGAGGCAAATAATGACAAGTTCCTGACATGCATCAAGAATTCTGCTAGACGGAGACACAGTGGTGAGCAAAGTGCAGCTCTGATCACTGGAGGGATGATGGACCAAAGTGGTGTGTCCACAAACAGCTCTAATTTTATAAAGGATTTGTGCTAAATAGGTGATGAGTTAGCTTTGGACACAGGTGAAGGCGGGAAACGTCTTCGTTTCCTGCAAGTCACATACGGCACAGAGAATGTTGTCCCTCAAGGAGACTCTGGGCTGTGGCGCGAGGGCCCTGGTGATGAGCACTGCCCCAGATTCACACCCCTCGGGACTGGGCCGGCTGTGCCCCTACTCACTCTGAAAGTGCACAGGACACCAAAACACTCTGGGCTTCAGTTTCCCAACTCTCGTAACTGAGCACGTGTACCCAGTTCACGGTAAAGGAGACAGTGGGGAGAAGAGCAGCTGTGAGCTGGGCCTGGAGCACAGAGGGGACAGGCGGGACTGCCACTACTGCAGGGTCACAGGCAGGTTGGGTTTCCACTGGATCCACTGACGAGTCTGCCGCACACCTCAGGCAGCAAGGCGTCCTGAGTGGGTAAGGACTGTCTTGGGGCAGGGACTCGACATTGCGCACAGCTGTGGAACCAAGCCATGAGTCTAGCCGCAGCTTCGATGCCAATACACCCAAATGTGCCACCGCTGTCCTCTCTTCCCTGAGCCATCAGCACAGTGTGGGGGGACTCTCAGTGCACAGTGGGGGTCAAAGGGGTTGCCCTTCTGGTTGGTCACAGTCTGTTGATGAAGATAAGCAGATAGAAATGTTAAATGAACGTTAAAAAGGAGTTAAGTGCTATGGCAGGAAATCTCTGTGACTCAGGCTCACAAAAGGCAGTTTCTCAACAAGGGACAATTTCTCAGAGAAAGGGTTGGTGCTTCTTGGAGGGGGCGTGGACTGACCTGGGTCTCAAGGGACAATGGATGTCAGGGGACACACCCGAGAGGGACGCCTCCCAGGAGGGGTCACAGCGCAAGGAGGATGGGGAGGCAGGGTGTGTAAGAGGTGGGGGGTGAGGGGGTCAGGCTGGCTCAGCCGGTGGGGGGTGGAGGCAGGGGTGATGCAGGAGGGGGCGGAGGCGGGGACGGGACGGAGTGGTGCAGACGAGGCTGGCAGGGGCAGGGGGTTTGGGCTGCAGCGTCACATTCTCTCTCCTTCTGATGCCAGGTCCTCAGGCTGCCATTGAGGAACTCGCCCTCCTTGTTGCTGGGTTCAGGCGGGGCTCTCGGGAAAACAGCCACCTCTACCCCGCTCAGGGGGAAGGCGTGACCCAGACACAACCGTTGGTCTTCCTCTGGGGTTTTGAGCCATGGGCAGAGTGTCACAGCGGTCCAGAAGGTCCGAGTGCATCTCCCGTGATGGTGGCACAGGAGCCCCAGGAGCTGCCCCAGGGCACCCTCCTCTCCGCCCAGGAAAACCCCCCAGGGCTTCCTCCTTCCTGTTTTGCACTTGGCCTGATGATGCTGAAGCCACAGCAGCCACTGAAGCCCTGAGGCAGGAGCCAGACAACCTAAGAGATGCAGAGAGAGAGGCTTAACATCCCTGAGCTGACAGGTTAACCAAAGCAGAATTGCCTTTTGGGCTTCCTGTTAAATGAGTTAAAACATGTCTTTGTAACTAAAGACAATGCTTCTCAAACTTTAATGTACTCAGTCCATTCCAGGGTTTCTGGGCACCTCGTCATTCTCTACATCTTGATGAGCATTCCAAGCCTCTAGAATTGTTCTGAAGGTGGGTATCAGGGTCTCTGCAACACGATGACTTGCTGAGCTGCCACGATACCCAGGATTCCTTCCTGGAAGTCAGGGATTCCGTGTGCCCCTCATACCAACTCTCCCTGAGACCTAGAGCTACGTGCTGGGCTTTGAGGGGGTCGAGCAGATGACAGAATATTGGAAATGGCTCCACTGCCCATGTGCTGTGTGGCCTTGGGAAAATGACTTGATGTCTCTGGAAACCAGCTTCCTCCTCTGTGAGCAGCAGGAGTCTGGCCAGATATTCTCAGGACCCTGCCTGCTCTGGAGTTCTGGGGTCCTGAAATCCCACAATAGCATGTAGGGGTGCAGCATGAGCTCAGATCAGTGCCCCCCACCTTGGCTGCACATTCCAGTGGCCCAAGGGCCGTTAAAGATACCAACTGATGTCTGGTCCCCCTCCCAGAGGTTCTGATTTAGAGTCTGGGGTCCAACTTGGGCATCAGGTATTTTGAGAGCTTCCAGATGTTACTAAGGCACAGCTGGGTTGAGACCCATGGCCAGACCCGATCTACAGAAGAAGAAACATGGCATGCAGCCCCTCGCCTCAGCTCAGTCAGCCTCCTGTGGGATCCAGACGGTTCCCTCTGGCAGATGGGGGGCCTTGAAGCTGCCCCATGCATCCCGGCACCTCCCCTAGGGATCCGTGAACACTGACCCCTTGCTGTCCTCAGGAACCTCCCATCACCCTTGCCCTCTCTCTGCCCCCACCCTGCCCCCTCTGAGCTCCCCAGTGAGCCACATGTTTCCCAGACAGGAAGGGCCATTGCTCCCAAGCAGCTCCTGCCTCTGCCCTGGGAAAGCACCTGTGACAGGCAGGGGCCACAGCGGTGACCTCCTTGGGGTAGGAGATAGGAGGGGACTGCGGGCAGAGACACCTGCACCCAGCCTGCCTGCACGAGCACCTGATGCCGGCTGGCACAGAGGTGGGGCTGCTGGGGTGAGGCTGGGGCGATGGGAAAGCGGGAGAAGCAAGAGGAGGAGGGGGGGAATGCACTTTAGCTCCGCGTCATCCTGGCTGCCTGTTTGCAGTGGGGGACCCTCGCTGCAGCCCAGCACACGTTGCGCCCCTCAGGGCCCAGAGTGTTCCATCTGCAGCCAACAAACATGCTTCAGTCTCAGCTCCCCTGTGAAGCGACCTGACTGTCGCGTCCTCCTGCCCCACGGGGCCCGGGGAGCAGGAAGCTGGTGTCTCCACGA
This sequence comes from Manis javanica, assembly GCF_040802235.1. NCBI lineage: Eukaryota > Metazoa > Chordata > Mammalia > Pholidota > Manidae > Manis > Manis javanica. The sequence continues at coordinate 11,471,271 of NC_133160.1, read as the reverse complement.
TGCTTCTGTGGGGCTGCTGCTGAGTTTCACTGGTGACATCTCCACGGGGGACAAGGGACAGAGCTGCCCCTCCCCGCGAGCACCTCCCATCTCAGCATGCGCCTGCGCAGGGGCTGCTGAGTCAGGCATCCCCGGAGTCCCACCCCAGAGACTGGTTTGTGGGCTCCTCTCCCAGCAGATGCCAGGTCCCTCTGGCCTGCTCCACGTCCCCAGCCACCCTCCCCAGTGTACACTCCAGCCAGTGGTGTCTCCCGGGTCCTGGCGGATGCCAGGCTTCCTACAGGCTCCGGCAGGCTGCTCCCTTTTGGGACCCCACCCCACCCAATACCATGGGGAACCGGGGAGCTTGTGCAGAAGACACACCTTGGGGTCCCCCTGGGGTGGGCTGGGCAGTTACCCCCACCTTCCCATCACTAACATCCAGGGTCCGCATGGCCAGGTGGGACCAGGCGGCCATAGGAGACCCCCAGCAAGGACAGGCAGGGGCTGGCAGCTGGAGAGGGTGGCCCGGCGTGGGGACAGTGAGGGCAGGGGCCCTGCTCAGACCTGACAGTCTGCTCAGGGTGGGGACGGGAGCCAGGGGACGGCAGGGGCTGCCGGGAAGTCTCTCCCGGTGAGAGTGACACAGCCCGCAGGACCCCCTCCTGGTCAGAGGTTCCCACGTGAGTCCCGAAGCCTGAGGCCGAGGCAACCTCGGGACCAGGAGGGGCAAACCAAGGGCCTGGCAGGGAAGCTGGCGTGTGGCCCTGGCGGGGCTGAGCACTGAGAACCCCGACCCGCACCTCCTGCTCCTGAACTGGTGACACGGGACAATGAGCGCCTTGTCACAGCTCCTTTGATTGTGTCTCTATTTCCTGCAGCCAAAACACCTGGTGTCCCTCCCTTCTGGGGACGCCGCCTTGGGGCTCCTGAGCACCATCATGGATGTGCCTGTTATTCCTGGGTCACAGTCCATAGGGCACATGCCCAGGGCACAGACGAGGTCCCTTCCCCACTGCATCCCCCACGCCCAGGACATGGGCTGAGCGTGAAGAGATTGGGGACCCACAGCTGAGCCGTGGGGGGTGGGACTGGTGGGGGGCCTGTGCAGGGTGTGGTGGGCACTGTTGTCCAGCTGTCCTGCCCCCAGCCCCACAGGCTGGCAGTCGCCCTTTGTTGACTTTCCAAGTTTCTGCCACTGAGAAGGTCTCATCAGGCCTCTTCAACCCTTTTCCCTCTGTCCACATCCCCCCCTCCCAGAGGACCTGCCACCCAGCCCAGAGAGCCTCTTCCTGTCTGAGAAACCCCTGGAGAGAAAAAAGCAGCCACTTTCCTGGGAGCTTCTGGGGGGCGGCCCCTGGCCCTCCTGCATTTCACCCTGATCCTCCCAGCAACTCCTGGAAGATGGAGCCAGGGGTGCAGCACAGCTTGGATCTAGACTAGACTCTAGCGAGGGTCAGGCCCCCTGAGGGCTTGTTATTCTCAGGGGGCTGGCCCACCCCAGACACTGATTCAGCCGGTCTGGGGAGGGTGGGAGATTTGGTGTTTCTAACCAGGCCCCAGGGGGGCTGATGCTGCTGATTGGGAATGACACCCCGAGAGCCCCAGCTCTCCACTGAGGCCTGTCCACCTGAGGACGGCCTCGGGTCACAGGTCTGCTTCTTTCTCCCTCACTCGGGCCCTCTCGTGGCCTGCAGGGCCCTGCAGTGTGTGGCGGCCACATGGCCCCCAGCTCCTGTGACCTCACCTCCTCCCACCTCCCCTCCCTCACGCTGCTCCTCAACAAGGATCACCAAGGTTTCTCCTGCCTCAGGGCCTTTGCACCCGCTGTTCCCTCTGCTTGGTGTGCTCTTCCCAGGTCTCGCTCACCTCCTCAGAGAGACCCTCCCTGATGATTTACGAGCTCCTCCATCACCTCTATTGTTCTGTCTAGCAATTGTCACCTGCCTGCATATCATACACTGGTTGGCTCAATGGCTCTTGCTTGTTGCCAGACTACAAAGTCACGTCCCTGAGAGCTGGGACTGTGTCTTGTTCCCTGTCCTGTCCTGGCACCCAGAGCAGCGCTGGCAGGAACAGCACTCAACTGAATACCCGTAAGTGAGCAGCTCAGAAGCAGAGCCCTCTCCCTCTAATCTCCGGGGCCCATCTTGTGTGGATTATGATGGTTGTTCATACATCATTAATTTGCTCTATTGATTCTTAGATTTCAGGGCCTCAGAGCACCCTGGGCAAAAAACACCTTTTCAAAAGGAAACTTCACCTGCATCGGGGCCAACACGAAAGGCCCTCCATCTCCGGAAACTGGCTCCCCGTCTCTGCAGGTGTGAGGGGCCGGGCTCCACGCGGTGAACCTGCTGTGCCTGTTCTCATGCTTTTGTTTTTCTCTTTTCCGGCTTTCAGCAAGCCCACAGCTCTCTCCTGGCTTTCATCCATTCAAGTTGGAGAAAAATTAAAACAAATGATATGCACTTAAGAGAATGCCTTCAGGAATTGCCGGGTGATGTGAATGGGCTCCTTTTGGGGTCTTTGTGGTTATCAATTATTTATCGAGCCCTGATTGTGTTCCTGGCGCCACCAAGGCAGAAAGGAAACAGGGTCGCTTCCCTGGGGGCTTCCTAGGGAGGAAAGGACAGTTTATGGGGCTAAAAAATGCCCCAGCTGAAAAGACAGTGACATGTCATACAGGAAGGACAGAAAACCTAAGCCTAAGTTGGAAGTAAATCCTAAGATTTCCCAGGGTTCTGTTTGTAGAGGTGAAGCCAGGCTTGAACATGTGTGAAACCCAAAAAGCCATCCAGAAGCCATACCTGGGGGCTGCAGGTCACCCGCAGAGGGCCCTGCTCTTGGGCCATTGCTGATACCTCCCTTCTCAAGGGCAGGCATGTCTGGGGCAGGCATGGGTGCCTGCTGTATCCCCACATTGAGCACAGGGAACCACTGGACCAGGGGAAGTTCTGAATGATCCAGTTCAAATTAGGTTTTAAAATAGAGCATCTCTGTGTGTTCTTTTCTTACATTTTAGCTCAGCATGAGATAGTGTCTGTTCTGGAGCAGGTCCATGAGGGATCCTAACATAAATGCCTAACATTTATACTTAAAACAAGGCACTGATAAAATGACTGCATAAGTGCCCAGTGTTGCAGTGTACAGTGTGTTTTTATATATAGATGACTCTAGTAGCTATTCAGACTAGCCTGATTTTACTCAGACTCAGTAGAGCCATAGAGCGATATGATTTCTCCAGATGTTTTTATAACAATTATCAACAACTGTTACAACACCTATCTGCAGCATTTCACATATGCACCTTGCTTCTCTTTGTCCCATTAGGATCTGTGAGTCCTGTTTCCTCCCGTGCCTGCTCACTTCCACGGAATTCCTGATTGAACGAATGCACAGAACTGGGCACTGAGGCGTCTAGGATGCTTTCAAGATGTAAGTAAAGAAATGCTCACAGAGCACTGTCCCATGCTGAAAATTGCCCTCCTCCTCGCTGCTTAGAAGGGCGTCCTGCACCCGTAGACAGCTGCCAGGGGCACCCCAAGGCCCAGGGGCTGCCTTGGGCCATGGGGAGCCTCGGCGACTTCCAAGGCTTTCTTTCCCTGCCAGCGGCCTTCCCACTAGGTTAAATAAAGATACCGCTTAGGTCAACAATGGTCTGAGTCAAACTAAGGAAACAGATGAGTCACTTGAAGCAAGGTGATCCTTGGAGGCCTTGTGGCTGTGGAGTCTGAGGGGAGACAGCGAGAAAGCAAAGGGAGCAAGAGGGGTCAACAAGCCCGGGAAGTGGGCCCCAGCCCGCCCTCGTTCCTGGGCAGAGGCTGCGGGTGCGCGGGGAGGGCAGGAGGGCCTGCTTGTGAGCCAGAACCGTGGGATTCACAGAACACTGTTACTCTGGAGGCTGGTCTGGAGAAGGCAATCTTCCCTTTAGCCACTAACCAACTTCCTAATGTGACCTCCGAGAACAGAATTCTCTCAGCAAAACCAGAGAGGGTTTGAAAGCTGATGACGAAGCCTGTGGGCCTACTTTTGAGTTCTGTTTGACCTTATAGGAGGAAACGTCTCATCTCCCAACCTCAAATATTAGAATGGAGAAGCCAACGAATCGGGCCCCTGTATTCCCCCACCCAGCTCACCACTCACCAACCCACCAACTCAGTAAGCGTGAGATCCACCTACCTGCACACACCTCACTAACCAGCAGGTGTGACTTCGAGGACGAAGCAGCACATATCCGGGGAGGTGAGGAGCTCAGGTGGGACATGGCTCCTGGGAGCAGGCATCTGATGCACACCCTGTGCGTCCGCTCCCTCCCGCTCCTCCAGGAATCACAAGGTAAGTGTTTAACCCATAATCATCGCGGGAACAATGAGTTTAATTAAATGAACCACACGGCAGACACCTCATCATTAACGTCCCCCTCTAGGACACATGACACTGAGATGATCCAAACTCTGAAAGGGCTACTGAATGACTGTCTGAAAATGAAATTGCTGAGACCCAGTGACAAATTAATAAGAGCGCAGCCGATCCCAAATTCCATCTCGGGCAGAGTTCTTCCTGTGAATTCAGGTTCTCGGGGCTGCTTCCTGACATGGGGAAGAGTCAGGATTTCCTGACAAGGATGGTGACACATGAAGAGCCCCAAAGGTGGATTCCAGCCAAGGTCAGTGACTCCCAGGGACCCATCCAGGGTGACAGAGGAAATGTGGGGACGCTGTTGGGAGTGGGCTGAGAGGCAGTTCCCAGGAGCAGACATCAGACAAATAACCCTGGGTCCTGGCTGGCCACCTTCATGACTTTTTATTTTTGCTGATCTCCTCCAGCTCAACCCTCCTGCTGGTTTTTGATATTGAAACTCCAGTCATTAGAGAGAATGAACTGGCCTCGCTGGCTGGTGTCCCAGATGCAGCCGGAGCCGCATTGGCTTGGAAGAGAGATGGCTGCCCAGGCTCTGCCTCCATCGGTTTGTTGCCAGGAGGGAGAGGCCCCAGAGGCTCTGAAACCCAAATGACAGTCAGAGTATTGTTGTAAATGGCTGCTGCCATCTTTGGAAGGAATTCCTGGGTAAACTTTAGACCCCTAGTTGTGACTTTGGTTTCCACTTAGTGAGTGAAGCATCTTGGCCAATTGTCACAATGACATCTATGATCACTGTTTTCCACAGACATCACCTCAGATATTGATCCTCAAAAAGAAATAGTGACATGTCCCCTAGTGAGAGTAAAGAGCCCATTTTAATACTCTCTTCATAAGACCCAGATTATTTTTACTGTCCTTTGCTGATGTGCTCATTAAGAGGCAGAGCCAGTGGAGGGCATCAGTGCTTTTAGTTTTTAATAAGAGGAGGCAGAAATCCCTCCTCAGCCACATCACCGAGTCAGTGGAAAGCTGACCTAGAACAGGTCCTGAGTCCATTGATTTGCAAGATTCCAAGATTTGTCCCCCACATAACCTAGGCAGCAAATTACAGATGTTGGCTAATTGCACCTGGTGTGGCCACTTGAGGATGTGATAGACCAATTCAAGCTCCATTTGACATGTCATCAATAGGCCAGATGCTGTGTGAAACTGCAGGTACAGCCTGGGTCCAAACCCTCAGAGCAGGGTTTCCAGTGAGGGGTGATCCCCCACCTTTTGCACAGCACATGTGGCAACAGCTGGAGACATTTCAGGTTGTCACAGTGGGAGGGGTGGCATCTCATAGGTAGAGGTCAGGGATGCTGGTGAACATCCCACAAGGCTAACCCTGGGCAGAATATCAACAGGGTTGAGGGTGCAAAGCCTGATTTAGAGCCAGTTATTTCATTCCATTGTGTGGCTATTGCCAGAAAAGACACATAGCTGGGAGTCCAGCTTTTTATCTGGGTGTCTCTGGCTTCATGCAAAAACAAACCTATGCATAAATCGGTTCTCCTATTTGCGCTTTGGCTTCTTCCTATTGTAATGTGCTCCCTCCCACTTCTATGCTTCTGTTACTGAAGAAATGTTGAAAAAATAAAATAGAAGAAAAAGACACACCTCGTGGAGCTGCCCGACCAGCTCTGGGCAGCCTTGCCTAGGTTGCTCCACGGAGAGGAGCACATTGCTGTGCCGTGCCAGCCACCCGTGGTTCGGGTCCCTGCACCAGCTAGCGAGCTTCTGCACCAGTGAGGATGGGAGTCCATTTTTTATTTCATAGCTGTTTCTTCAGTTTAATGTGAATTAGGGAACAATCCCAGCTTGTCATCAAGCCTGTGATTCTGTTAAGATGACGAATGAGGGTGCAGCAGGAAGGGCCATAACAAATGACTGTCTAAGAGAACAGGGAGCTGGTTTGGCTTAAAGGAATATTAATAAGACAACAGCACGGGCACCACAAAGTTTGGCAACGATTCGGGAGACGGCCCTTGAGGGACCCAAGCTGGGGAAACTCCGTGCCTGACAGAGCCTGACAGCTGTTTGGGGGCTCTGTGGATGGCCTGTCCCTCGTATCCACATCCACAGGGGAAAGCTGACATGAGGGGCCTCAGAACAGCAAACACCTGGCAGTCAGAGGCACAGAGACCCTCGTGTCAGCCCTGAGCCAGTGGCCCCCAGCTCATTGGTGCAGCCCTGCTGGGAGGCCACCCTGCTCCCACCTCTCCTCTCTTTGCCACACCGCTGGAGACACATCAGAGCTCTCTGAAGTGGGGCTTTACCTCCAGGGTCACCATGTGAATTTTCTCCCCAGGCCTGTACCACTGACCCTGCAGTTAAGCCCCGTCCCCCTGACCCAGCCCCTTCCCATTCGGCGTTCACACAGAAGGTCCCATTGTCCCCTAGTGTAGTACAGACAAGCACTGGCCTGGGTGTCTGCAAACGCCAACCGCAGGCTTGGGTCAGAGGTCATCTCAAGCACCCTCCGCGTCTGGAAGGTCGGTGGGCTCCTGGCGACCCGATTCCCTGGCGACACCAGCGCGCCCGCAGAAAGCCAGACCGTGAAACGGGAGTCCAGCAGTGGACCAGCTGCAGTGCCGCCGGGAGGATCGCGTGGACCTCTCAGAACAGAGGGAAGACGAAATAGTCGGCTTTTACTGAGCCCGGCTCTCTCTCCCAAACTAAGGGGACGCAAGTGTCTTTATCGCCTCAGTTTAACGCTTGCTGGGGGAGAAGGACAGTCCCCGCGATGCGGCCTTCTCTTTGGCCTCAGATGTGAAATTCTCTCCGTGGGCGGCCTCAGATCTGCGTGTGCCAAGTACGCGTGCATTGCTGCCCATGTGACCCGGGGCACCTCCACCCCCGCGGCCCTTCCCCTGTGAAGTGCGGGCGCTGACCCGGCCGGCCGGTGAGCTTGTCAGAACCAGAGCCGGGCCCAAACCCAGGGCACCGGACTCCAGGCGGCAGCAGCGGAGGCGCTGGTGGAGGACGTCGGGGGCAGAGGCTGCTCCCCGGACCCCAGTCAGAGCAGCAGCCGCCGGCCCGTCTGAGCTCCGGGGCCGTGACCGCGTCCCTGCGCCCGGCCGGGGCTCCGGGGGCCTCAGAATGGGCCTGAGGAGGATCACGGACGCCACGGGGAGCGCCCAGGACGGCCCCGCGGCTGCCCGGACCGCACCTGCTGCGCCGGGCGATCCGCAGCCAAACCCTCCCCTGGGCGGCCGCCCCGCCCGCCGAGGAGGCCCGCCCCCCGCGCTGGGCCGCTCCAGGGCCCGCTTGCTGGAGGCGGTCGGACAAATGCGGGCAGCAGCGTCTGGAAGACCCAGGGCCGTGGCCGGTGCCGGCGCGGGGGCAGGACGGGGAGGGACAGAGGCAGGCCTGACCGCACGGCGGGAAGGGCAGAGACACCGCCCGCGGTGGGGGCCTTTTCATCGGTGTTCACGGCACAGGCGCCTGTGGAATGTTTACCCCGCTCCTCCTTCCCGCCCTCGGCGCCCAGTCTCCAATGCAGCCGGGCCCGACCAGCCCCCGCAGCCCGGAGCAGGGACCCCAGTGAGGCCCGCGGGTCAGGAGCCCCGCTGCGACAGGCACACGCCCACGACCAGTTTGCACAGAATAAACACATCTTAGCTCCCTGCAGTGAAGAGCCGACTTAGAGCTTCTCTGTGAACAGCCATAGATCCTAATGTCAAGAGGGACTGTCCCTCAGCCCTCTCCCTGTGGTCCCCCACCTGGATGCGTTCTCAGTCTCCCCCAAAGGGCCCTGGGACTCACAAGGTCTGACAACTCACCAGCCTGTTTCCGTTTTCCAAGGCTCACGGGGTGACTCAGGAGCCTCCCCTCGGGCAGGGGCCCAGGCTGACTTACGTGGGGGATCCAGACAGGGCTTTGCTTCCCTCTGTGTCCCTTTGTCCCGAGAACCCTGGGGCTGAGCAGGACCCGAATGCTCTTGAAGGGCCAGGGGAGTGGGTACCACTGCCTGGGGGCCCAGCTGGATTTAGCTAAGGAGGCTGGTGTTTGGGCCACAGCCAGGGTGAGTGACAGTGACGATGGGAGGGCAGGCAGCAGGTTCTCAGGGTCCTGGGGAGCCCCTTGTGCCCTGACCTCTCCTGGGGGCAGAGGCCCCCTTTCCCTGGGCTGGGTAATGCTCCTCCCTTATGTCCCCAATGGTGAACCCAGAAGGGTGAGGTCAGGCCCCTGGCCTGAGCACAGGCAGGATTCTAGAAGCCGGGCCCCCTCTCCTGAAGCCCTGGCCCACATTCACCTCTGCTCAGCGCCTGTGAGTGACATCACCGGCTCTGCTCTGTCACTGACGCCAAGCAAGGATGGTTTCTATGGCTCCCTGCTTGTGGGAGGAGCTTGGGGATACAGGCTCGCCAAGAGCTGCGAAGCTCAGGGTGAGGAGATGCCCTGAGGTCCCCCAGTGAGACCCAGAGTGACATTAATGCGTGAAATCAGCAGCCTTTGCAACCTTAATGACGCTCCTGCACCTAGTGGAGATGACGGCTGTTTGGTAAAAGGGATCATGATGTGTTTGCAAACATTCCCCTGCTAAGGAAGGGCCTCGGGCTCTGACAAATGATAAATGAGAAAATTAGAGGCTTCAGGAAAATGCAAATATCATCCTTTAAGTCTGTCCCTGGCAGGAAAAAAACATGTTTCCCCAAAGCAGTGAGGCCCTCCTATCCTTTCTCCTCCCCAAATGCTCCGACTACTTGACATGCTTTTGCATATCTTGGTTTGCCCTCCACATTCCTACTAAAGCCTTGGCAATAAGTGGGAGGAAAGGCAGTAGTTTCAACTGATTTTTCTCGAATTTAGTGTCTTTTGACCTTTATTTCATTATCATCCCCTAAGGAGCCATTTTAGACATGTTTTTCTTAATGGTCCCTCATGAAATTTTAATACCACAGAAGTACCGTGCAATCGCTTATGAACTGTACGAACATCTGTGTTTTTACACGAAGAGAGTTAAGATCCTTTTCACCTCCAACAACCAAATCTCACCCCTTGAAGCAGTGGGGCCGCCGTGCGTGCTCTGTTTACTCCTTCGCTCACTCAAACCTGCAGCCGGTGCTGGGCACTGGGGACGGGCCTCGTGGAGCTGATGTGATGGTGGGGATGACAGAGAGGCTGTGGAGAGGGTTAAAGCCAAATGAGGGGGCAGGAGTGCCAGGGTGGGATTCCAGGTTGACCAGGTGGCCAGGAAGGGCTTGGCTGGTGAGGTGACATATGAGCTGAACTAGGAAGGACAGGAAGGAGCAGCCTGGGGGCTTGGGGGACGGGGAATTGCAGGCAGAGGGAAGCCAAGGGCAAAGTCCTGAGAAGGGAGAGTAGGGATGAATTTGGTGGGCATCGAGGAGGCCACCGTGAGGGGAACCAATTGGGGGAAGGGGAGCATGGAGGAAGAAGAGGCCAAATAGGTGACAGGTGATGGCAAGGAGTGGGTGACAGATCATCCCTGGCCTGTGGACCACTGTGAAGACTTCAGCTTTTACTCTGAGGGAAGTGAGAGCCACTGGGACCCTCTCTGGTTTATATTTTAACAGGATTGTCTGTCTGAGAACAGCCCGGGGGTGTGAGGCAAGGGCTGGCGCAGGGAGAGCAATGGGGAGGCCAGGAGGAGGTGCCGGTGGCCTGAGCCAGGTGGTCACAAAGGAGGAGAGGGGGTGAGAGGGGGTCTCTTGGGGATAAGCTGCAGGTGAGCTGCTGGATGAGAAGTGAAGTCTGAGAGGGAGGACGGAGGATTCCCGAGTGCTGGCCAGAGCTGGGAGGACGGGGCTGCCGTCTGCAGAGATGGTGAAACAGGGAGGAGGTCTGTGTGTTCATGCAGCTTCTCTGGCCAAGTCTGACAAACACTGTGGAGAGGGGACAGAGTGCGGGAGCAGGACCACCTAGGAGATGTGTCACAGCCCTGCAAAGAAGGATGTATGTCTCCTTGGAATTGTGCTGTTAAGCTCTGCTTCCTGCAGGAACAAAGAGGTAACAGTGTTTGGGGAACCTGTTGCTAAATGTGGGGTATAGGGTATGAGCTGTGCATAATCAAGTTTTGGAAACATTCAGCCTTCCTGTATCCTATGACCCGTTTACATGGGTGAATCATGAATAACCTTTTGGGTTGGTAAATTCTATTTATTCTTTCACTTAGGCAAGTCACTTAACTCCTCCAGACGTTTGTTTTTGTTTTCTTTTTTTATAAAAAGAGAGATTTGTTTCAACTATAATGGCAATGATGTCATCTCACCTGCATCAGTAGTGTAAGAAGAGCAAAGAAGGATTCAAACAGAAAGAAAAGAACTGGGATTTTCACAAAGCTGGTCATATATGAACTAGGATTTAGCCTAGAGTTTCCCTGATCTTTGAGACCTAGAAGTTGGCCATAAAATGAATTCGATGAGTTGGAACCTCTACTTAAATTATTAGATGGCATAAAATGGATTGGAGAATATCGGAATGCATCACATGAATAAGGTCATGTATTATATTGTAAAATTTTTATTTCAATTTGCATGTGCACCTACGTGTGTGTACGTGGGCCCACTGTGACCCATTGCAAAATGTATTTCTTTATTGTTTGTCATTTTCCAAATGTGTGAAAGGTACTGGATGAAAGAACTCAATGGTTCCATGACAAATTTTTCTACAATGGCTGCAGCCTTTTCTGTTAGCGAGGGTGATGTACTTCAGCTTTATCAATTCAGAGAGCCGGCTCTTTTCTATGCTAAGAAGACATTAAGCTGAATTATGCCCTTCAAAAGTTTCCCACAATCTAGGGAGCAAGCAGACAAGCTTAGGGGCAAATTCCTCCAAAGTGGTGCCTTTTTCCATAGTGTTTTCAAGGGAACATTTGGCATGATAGTTGTTAAGAATATAATGAAAGACATTAGCAGAAGCAGAGAATATGTGGGAAATGTCAATAGTGGGAATGTGAGAGGCTGGGAGAAGGCCCTGGAAAACAGTCACCAACCTACAGCAAGCCCCACTCCCACCATGGTGCTGCCTCCTTCCTGGTCATGCTAAGTACAGCCCATGCCCCGCCTGGCCCCATCTCCTGAACTGGCCCTGTCCAGACCCAGCACGCTTCCTTTCAGTGACTGCACACCTTACCGATTACTTTTCAAAGTGACAGAGAGCATTTGAATCTCCTCTTTCTAAATGGATGCAACTGGTCCAGGTCCATATTCCTACATTACCGCCACGGCCACTCCTGCCCACGTGTAGCTCACTCAGGATCCACAGGGGCCTGCTGACACCTGCTGTGCAGGAGTTCTAGGCTCCTGGCGCCCAGCAGTGAAGGAAGCAAAGCTGCCCTCCCTGTCTCAGGGATTCCAGGGACAAGAGCACGTGGGTGGCCACTCCACAGGTTTATCCCACCCCAGCCTGAGCATGAGGGCAGTTCCCGGTCTTAGGGTTGTTTCACCTCCTCTTGGGGTAATTCACAATCAAACGTGGTAGATTGGTTTACGAAGAAGTTCACAAAAGGACTTGGTGTGAGACAGTCTGACGGGAGGAGGTTACTGCTCAGAGCTCCCATGTCCCTGGGACCAGCACAGCTGCTGACCAGAGTAAGTGGTTCCTTGCAAACCCTGCTTTAACTCTGGTTCCAGATACTTCTCTACACCCAGTGACAAGTCCAGCTACTTCTCAACACACATCTGCACACCCTCAGCCCCCAGGAGTTATAAGCAGTCCACAAAGGCCCTGAGTTTCCTGAGTGTCCTTGGGCAGACGGCAGCTGGGGTTCTGGGCACCTGGCAATTGGATCCTCAAAGTGACTCCGACTCAGGGTGAGCCCAGGAGCAGGTGCAGGGGCCTCTGTCCTGAGCAACCCCCACACCAGCGCCTGGAAGATGTAACACATGGGCTGTGCTTTGAAACTTTTTTTATTTGATACTGTTTCTTGGGTGTAGATACACAGTGTCACCTTAAGCACTATTTCCACCAATAATACAAAAAAAAATGTATTCTATCCTCACTCCCTTTCAGACTCTGTATTGAAGTTTTGTTTTCATTGCTATTATCTGTTTTAGTAATCTCTTCTCATCTAATTTCTCCTAATACAAGGACAGATGGCCTGACATATATATCCAGGTCATCTAAAGCAGGGCCATGAGAGGGGGACCCCAAAGTGGATTTTTTCGGGCACAGTCGTTGTGAAATGCTCAGAGGTGAAGAGCCATGAGCCAGACAAGACACTGTACCTTTGCCAAGCTTAGTGTCACTGTCTGGGTAGAACTCCCCCTCCCAGGGTTTCACCAGGTAGGAAATGTTCCTCAAGGTAATAGCAGCCTCTTCAGGTCTGCATTGCGCTTATAGTAAAGATTCTGGGTTGGAATTTTATGGTAAAAATGATCACAGTTTAGGCCATTATAAACGCCTTTGGTTTCTGCTGGGATATTGACAGTTTAGCATATACCCACCTTCCAAAGCAGCTTTGAAATTCCACTTACTTCTCTTAATGTGGTAAGAGCAGTTTAACAGAAGAGCAATGGTCAGAGTCAAGTTATTCAGGGAAGGGAAGTTATAATAAATTCTGAATCAATAAGGCAATAATGCAAAACAGGTTTTAAGGAAAAATTACAGAAAAATCACCCACATGGTTGCAGTTATAGGAGTGTGTTGGTTAAAGCTGGGAGCTTTGGGATCAAGGAGATCTGTATTAAAATCTGACTCCATCATGTACCTGCCATGTGACCCTGGGGAGGACACTCAACCTGAGGACCTCACTTACCTGGGAGGTCACTTACCAGAGAGGTCAGTTAACTAGGGGGGTTACTTAACCTGGAAGGTCACTCTCCTTCTCTGAGCCAGTTTCTCCCAGTTACAAGATTGTTCTGAGGCTCAAACTATGCTAACGCCTTGCTTCTCCCAGTGTGGTCTGCAGACCAGAAGCAGCTTCATCACCTGCAGAATTTCAGCCCCCACCCGAGTCCTACTGAGTGGGAATCCCCAGGTGGTCCGGGTACACATTCAGGTGAGAAGTGCTGCCTTCCAGCTCTGAGCAGGCCGCCAGGTGCCGGGCGTGGGCTGAACACCGGCTAGAGATGGACACAGGCTCCTACTGCATCACAGTGACGTCTCACTTAACACAACGGGTTTCCACACTGTTCCACATTTTCACATTCGTTCACCGCACTTCACAGTGGACATCCATGCCCCATTCCTGTTCCCCATCCAGATTGTTTCCAGGACTTTGTTATTAGAAAATAGCACTTCTGGGGGCTTCCTTCTACTTCCTTCTACTTCAGGGAAAACAAAGCCACACAAACCAAGTCAGGAACAGAAATAAGAGAAACAAAGAAGAACAGGGAATGGAAAGGCATCCCTGGGTCCCTTGGGAGTCGGGGATGCTGGGAGTCCCTTCAATCCTGCTGTACAGGAAGGGAGAGACCACCCCCAGCTGCAGCCCCTGAGTGGTCGGGCCCAGAGACAGGACCCGCGAGGGGCGCAGGACCAGCAGGAACAGAGGCCACATGTGCAGGGCACCGCTGCATCCTGCAGTAGCCTTAGCTGCCCAGGAACCAAGCCGTGGAAACAGGGAATTCCCAGCTTGAGTTAAAGGCCCCCTGTGACTGGGTTGCAGTTACAACCACCTCCATCTCGGGTTAGTCCTTTCCCTGCACTGAGCCCCAGGCTCCCGGACCTGATACCATTTGGCACTAACAGGTGGCCTGACTGCAGGGAACCTGGTGTACAATGACTTCCTTGTGCACGCAGAGCAGGGGCACACTTGGCCTGTTCCACGGCTCATCCAGAAAGCAAGGTGGCACTGCAGGCCCTGATCCGAGTGTCCCTCCCCTCTCCCCCCACCAGGAAGACTGGCCCGAACAGGGATAAGGTGCAGAGCCATCACTGTGAGTGGCTAGCTCTGGGGTCCTGTCAGGGGCTCAGAGAGTTCTGGACATCTCTCTCATATGCCCACTGGGGTGAGCCTGGAGGAGGCCTGGTCTACAGAGTATTCAGGGGTGTTGCTGCCAGATAATCTAGGTAATTGTCTCTCTCAAAATCTTTAATTACATCTGTAAGAACTCGCTTTCCAAAAAGGTCACATTTACAAGTTCCAGGGATTAGAATTTGCTGTCTGCACAGCTGTTATCCAAGCTACACTGCCGCATTCATGCGCCCCTCTTTGGTGCCGAGCTCACGGCCCGCTTTGTCTGGACGTCATATCCATCAAGTGTTCATTCCTGACCACCTCAGCAACTGTGAAAAAGGGAAACCAGTTGTAAAAAGGAAATACTTCTTTTAGCTCCCCTTGTTCTGGGCAGGAGCTGCACAGGGGGTATGTAGCATATACATCGTGTCCTGCTGTGGCTCGGCGCTTTCTGCAGACCACGTCACTGCTGCCTTCAGTGGCATTTAAACAATCGCCTTCCTGGGAGCTCTGGGTGATGCTGTCTTGTAAGATGAGAATCTACCTGCATCTGCCTCTAGAGGGAATGTTCCAGAAGGGGGTGTCCCCAGACTCTTTCTCTGCTGGATGGGGTCTCAGGAGACGGTATGACCTATGGGGTGTCCTTGGGATTCCTCAGTCACCAGGGTTGTGTGGGCCCTAAACTCCATTACAAATGTCCTTATAATACAGAGGAAAAGGGAGATGACACAGATGCACAGAGAAGGCCATGTGAAGGTGGAGGCAGAGACTAGGGTGATGTAGCCACAGGCCAGGAGCGCCCCAGGCAGCCCCCAGAGGCTGGAGGGAACAGGGGCAGATTCTCCACTAGAGCTCCGGAAGGTGGCCCTGCAGATTTCAGACTTCTAGCCTCCAGAACTGTGGGAGAACACATTTCTGTTGTTTAAGGGCACCAACTGTGTGGTAATTTGTTGCAGCAGCCTGGGTTTGCCAATGGGTTTCAGCCCTGGACAAGTTCACTATGGATTCAATGGGACAGAGGAATGACAATGGGGGTAAAAGGGTTTATACCCAAATTTATTCCCATGGTGGCAGGTCAATCACTAGAATCCTGTCCACTCAGAGCAAGTAGCAAGCTATTCTCTGCCTTTGGGCCTCTCTGCCCCTGCAGGCGTCTCAGTCTCTGTTCTCCGAACTGCCACCACCCAGCCTCTGCTCTCCTGCAGCGGTGCAGCCAAACCACTGTGTCGCCCAGAGCACTGGGCGGAGCACTTTATATACAGTCAAAAACAATGTATTGCCCACACGTGTGTAGTGAGGCAGCTGACCAGGGCCAGGTGAGAATCCTGGCCACAGGAACTTTCGTTTTCTCCACACTCACCGGTACTAACACACAGATGAGGCAGGACACAAGCCTCCCTGCACCTGGGGAATGGCCTTTACTACTCAGCCCTCGGTGACTAATCAGCCCTGAGAACATCTCCCCAGGTGGGCAGGGGGGTGAGAAAGGCCTCTGAGATAGAAGGACTTGTCCAAGGCCCTTTGGACTTTAGCACAAGGGATCCAGGCAGCCGGGGACCAGTACAGAGGGCTTAGCGTGTGGGGCTTCATCTAAAACCAGACCGTTCTGTTATCTTTTCATTTATTTTCTGAGCAAATATTGTGCTCTAGCAAATATTCTAGGCCCTGGAATACAGCCCTGACCAAGACAGACCTGGTTCTTGGCCTCAGAAGATCCAGGGGGTATTTTCAAGCAGAAATAATGGGCCTCTGTGGCTTTTTAAACTGGTATAATTTATCTTGGCATCATATCCGGGCGGAGTAGCTGGAGGACAATCCCAGGCTCTCTGGCCAGCGAGAGTTTCTAAGACCTCGGCGGCTCTTCTCTGGATGGACAGCTGAGGTGACCAGGAGCTGGGGTGATCTGCGCTGGTACAGAAGGCAGCCAACGTGGGGCACTGAGGGGAGCATATCTGTGCACTCCAAGGGAGAGGAGATTTGGAAAATCCCTGTTGAATTTGAACCACATGATGGTTAACTGGGGCAACTCAGAGCCCAGGTGGACTATCTGCAGGCAGATCCATGCGGCTTGGTTGCCTTCATTACTCAAAGGCAGGATTTTGTTTGCGAAGGGGTGAATTATGTTCCTGTGATTGAAAACAGCTGCCTGTATCCTCTGCACACACAGGCAAATCTTTTTAGCCGGTTAATTGGACTGTGGCAGACACTGAGAGCTGTCTGCCCCATGTGTGCCCTTCTTTCTCACTAGCGGGACCTGATGGTCACGTGCTCCCTAAACTGTGTCCAGCCCTCCCTCCGCTGTGCTCATATGACACCGTCCTGGCCAGGAGGAGCCAGCCAGCTCTGCCTGAACACCAGGCCCCAGTGCGGGCGCTACTAATGCCCTCGGCCAGAGCCACCTGAGCCAGGTCTTCTGTCCCTTGTCACCGAGAGAACCCAGCAGGAAGGGGTTCACTTCTGGGCAGAAACTTCCCTGGCCCCTTGGGGAGCCTCCAACCTGCCTGAGACCACGAGACTTATACCTGCTGGGTTGCCGCTCACCATCATCCCGGCGGCCTCTTTTCCTTTGACTGAATTCGGTGACCTGTCAGGGAACCATAACTGGGGTTGGCTCTGCTCACTTCCTGCCAGGAGACCACATTTTGGTCTGTTTTAAAACCTAAATGGGATCATTATGCCCTGCACACACAGAAATGGAAAGTGGCCATTGCAGAGGGAATTGCTGGCACCTGTTTCTAAGGTTAAAAGTAAGCACACCTGCCTCGGCGCCTGTGGCTGGAGAGCAAACCCCGCTGTTGCAGCCGCTCCAAGGGCCACTGGGCTGCCTTCCAGCAGCGCCCAGGCCCCCCGGTGGGGCCCTGTCCCTCCCCTGGCCTCTGGCTGCCCTGCAAGGCTCTGGCCTCCTTCAAGCTGTTTGAGGGGTGGAAAAGGCAGCAACGATGAGCAACTGTCTCCTGAGCTCAAAGGGGTTGGGGCTTCGGGCATGTGTTTGCTGAAGCCAGCTGCCCCCCTGAAGGGGTGAAGCGCCCTGAGTACCCAGAGAAAGTCCAGCCTTGGAGGCTCTGGTGGGAGGGAAGCCACCGCCTCCAGGGCCAGAACTCGTGGAACAACATCACAAACCCAAGGCTCAGGCCACAGGCAAGGCTGGTGGGGCCTCTGCTCCTGTCCCCAGAATAACCGAGGCCTGAGGCCACGTCTGCAGCCCCTTCCCCTCTGCTCTCCAGGCCCCTGTCTGCCTCCCCCGGGCCCGCATATATCCCCCATACCTCAGCACGTCCCCGGCCCAGGGCCGGCCCAGCCGAGGAAGCGGTCTCCAGAGCACCAGCCCTCTGGCGTCTGACGCTGTGCAGGGCCCTGTGACCCCTCCCCCGAAGCTGGTGGCTCCCTAAAGCAAGCCCGGCCTCCCCAGCGGACACCCTGGCTCTCCCTTGCATCAGCCCGCTCTGCAGAGCCGGTGGTGGTGTTACTCTCTGCAGTAGTCTTGTGTGTTGATTCATTTGCCTGCTTCTCTATTGTCTGTGTCCCTGGACTGGATCACAGGCCCCCTGAGGTCGAGGGCCGCGTCTAATTCCGTGCTGTGTCCCTGGAGCCCGTGGCAGTGGTTGGTACCCAGAAGGAGCTGAGTGAAATAGACGGGAAATGGACTAGCTGGGGGAGTAAAGGACTGAATGAGTGAGGGAGGGGGGAGAAGACCGCCTGTGATGGGCACAGCCTGGAGGTCGGAGCCCAGCTTGTCTTTCCGTCCCGTTGGCAGAACTCAGTCACACGCCACCCCCAGCCGAGGGACAGGGAAGAAGCCACACTTCTTCTAGGCAGCCCCATGTCCCGCTAAGGCTCTGAAGTTCCATCTCTATAAAAGAAGAGAAGAGGGACACTGAGAGGCAGCTAGACATCTGTGCTCAGAAACATTCAGCGAGATAAATGCTCTCACCACAGGAGCAGCTAAGCCTCACCAAGCTCAAGGGAAATTAAAAACGTGGCCCATGGAGGGTCAAGCCCCTTCATGGAGGGTCAAGGCCCTTCCGTGCCTGCCTCCAGCAGGGACCCTTGCCTGTGAAGAAGCCAGCTCTCTATGCCACTGGAATCTGCCCAGCCCCACTAGCTGCTGGCTGTGTGACCACAGAAAGGTAACCTAGCTTCTCTGTGCCTCCGTTTCCCTATGGTAGAATGGGGATGGTGACAATCACAGGTGGGTATGGTTGTGAGAATTAAATAGTCATTAATGTGAATCAGAACAGGTAGCTAGTTTGTATCAGTGTTCATAGGGAGATGCTAACAATGTCTGGCACACACACACACACACACACACACACACACACACACACTCTGAGGCTTCAGTGGGGCGTGTACCCTGTGCTCCTCCTTAGCCTGCACCCTGACTTCTGCCCAGGTGCACAGACAACTCTAACGCACCCCTCCCGTTTCCATAGCCCTGGGGCTGCAGAGCGCTCTGATGTGTGCCTCCCCTGCCTCTGGGCCCCCATCCAGCCATGAGAGGTGAGTATTCTGGTATCGCCTGTTTCACAGGAGGAAACCCTGACCCACAGAGGTGTGCCTGCCCCACAGTCAGGTAAAGGGCATGAGCCCAGGACTTCAGATGCCTGGCTCACCCACTAAGTCCCCCAGCTGTGCACAGGGCCGCCCCTCTGTGCAGGTGTGGCTGCAGGTGCTGGGCACACGGGCTCAGCAGGACAGGCACGTCCCTGCTTCCTGGGAGCTCACAGCAAGTGGGGCAAGGGAGAGAGATGCCACCAAGGAATCGTGTCCAGGAGGTCATTTCAGATGGTGGTTGGTGGTGAGTGGTGCCCGGAAGAGAAGGCAGAGTGACGTGCCAGGAAGTGACTGGGGGAGGGGCTGCTGTGGATAAGGCGGCCAGGAGGGCCTCGCTGAGGCCCCGCACCCCGGCAGAGCCCTGGGGGGTGAGAAGGGGCAGCCATGCAAAGAGGGGGTGAGTACAGCATGCCAGGAGGTTTGCTCTGTGGGAAAGGTGGGAGGCAGGGTGTGTGAGGTGAAACCCTGGTGTCCCTATTGGAAGTCCAGGGCTGGTTACGCCAGGCAGCCTCATCCCAGGCTGATTTTTTCCTCTTGGGTCTCCCTTTCTGGTTGGGGCATCTTAGAATAAGAAGTAGGAAGTGTGGCTGTCGCAGTGAAAGCCTGCTTCCAAATGTCCCGACCCAGGCAGCAGCCTGTGACAGGCTTCCCCATGCCTGTGGAGGTGACCCTGACGAGGGCGTTCCCTCCCTTTTAATTCCTTCTGGCTCTACCCCCATGAAATAAATGGGCTATTTGAGCCTCTTTCTCTGTGTTTCATTTTTATTGGTTTTTATACTTTTCAAATAAGATGTAAAGGCAGAACATATGCATAATGCATAATTATGACACTTGGATTTGTTTGACTTTATCCCTGCCATTTCACAAATATTCATGCCGTTAAAGAACATTGTTGCATAATAAGACATGCTTCAGGGGAAATATTCTAACTTACAGGAATGGAAGGCATTTTTTCCAGTTATTCTGTCTGTCCTGTGTGCGTGTGCATCTGTGTCCACTGTGGGGGCATGCACGCAGCAACAACTCACATTCACTGGTCCCCTTGAGTGTGTTTAGACAGCATGCAGCTTTGCATCACAAAAACGCCCAGTGATGTCAGAGGTGCCATGAATCAGAATGTCGGCTCCAGGCCTGGTATCCAAGAGACCTCAATTTTCTCCTAAGTCACTGTCCCCCACTGTGAGAACTGGTGGCTGTATTGGAGCCTCCAGTTGAAGGGAACTCAATTACATCTAGAATGACCCATATTGTGCTGCAGCTACTGACCCAGTTAACCTCTGGTTAATTTTCTGCTTCTTGGTGTCCTGGGAATGGGCGGTGTTTACCCCAGTTGGGACAAACCTTTCTTGATGTGCATTAATGTGCCAGGGTGTTTGCTGTTCTGGGCCGAGTGTTTCAATAGAAATTTGCCAGCAGGCCAGGGCCCCGCTGAAGATGCAGAATGTCAATGAGGTCCTTTTCTTTACCCTCCTCCTCTACTCTGATTTGCATGACTAAGCTTTCTGCTTTTTTTTAAATGTGTTTGTTTGTTGATTATTGATCTGTCTCCTATAGAGGGACAAATTATTTGCCCACCAGGCAATGGCCTGAATTTGGCAGGAGCTTCAGCTATGCCAGCAGCAAACTGTAGCCAGACAGCCACACTTGTACTCGTAGAGACAATTTCAGGATAATTACACAGCCCAGATCAAAATTACACTGGTCTCCAGCAGATTTATGAAGGGAGATCTTAGCAAAGGAAGCCCTGATGGGTAAGAATGAAAGAAAAGATCCCCCCTTGTGATAAAAATCTAGTTCAATGTAACAAAAAGCTCAAAAGTGTCTCTCAATGAAGCTGCAGCTTCCCTGGGAAAAGAGAAGATATTGCTGATTTTTAGAAATGTGCTTCTCAACCTTATCAAACCCAATGCCACCTTTTTTTTAAACTAGTACTTTATGATTCTTGAAATGAAATTCATAGATAATGTGACCTATCTACATCTCTTTTTAATTCAATTGAATGCCCTGCTTAGAATACAAAGAGAAATCTAAGAAAAGTAATCTATGTACAGTAATTTTCAGTAAAATAATGTATATTTCAACAGCAAATGCTATGGCAGTATAGACCTGGAAGAACTGGTTAAGCCATAAATGGGGACTGGTATCAAGTGTGTTCACTAAATGTCCCAAATGCCACTGAGTGCATTGGTGCTAGTGATGTGATGGTTCAAAGCGGTGTACCACCATGGGCGATCTTTCTGAACAAAACAAACACAGGTTTCCTTTGGAGACCATAGCTGGCATCCCAGAAGACCCAGTGAACATGGAAACAGTGCAAAAAGGATTATTATTGTTTCCATGTAAAATGGATTTTTCACTTGCAGCTTAGATCATTGTAAATGAGGTTTACTTACACAAATGTCCAGTGGGACATTTGAAACTGGTGCAAGAAGCAAGACAGTTCTTCAGGATGTGGGACTGGCCTGTGCACTGTGGTCATCTGGTAACCCCGGCTCCCACCCACTGACCGCCAACAGCACACGGCCCATTACTGGGCCACTGAAGTCACCTCTTAGGCAGCAACACCCCTGCTGATAACTGCCGCCCCATGGATCAGCACCTATGTATCACAGAGGCTGAAACCTGCTGTTGTCCCCATCTGAAGCTCCTTTTGTGTGTGGCCTTTCCCTGGTCGCTGCCCAGCCTGCCCAGAAGCAGACTAGCAACCCAAGGGAGGCTCCCCTCCTGCAGACTCAGGTCTCCTTCCATTTATCTAGCAGTTTGTTTACTTATTATCTTGTTACCAAAACTTTATCAAGATAACCTCATAAGGATAAAAATGGCCAACCTAGCCACACCTCTCACCAACTCAGGGCACTTCCTGCACATGGTCCATTTCACACAGAGGAGACACCCACCCTCTCCATCCTCCCCAACATTCTGCACGCATCCCTCCTTGTCAACCATTCCCGCTCCATCTCCTTCCACTAGTCCCACAGTTAGCGGCCAAGTGTTTCTCCTTCCACAACTTTCTACACACTCACAGCCTCATATGAAAACAGAGACATAGTGACAGAGATTTTCTGACCTCTCTTTGTAAGGACCTAGATTTTATTTTTTCCCCAAACACAGTTTTGCTACATAAATCGCTCTGCACTGCGCTTTCTCAGTCCTCAGTGTGTTATGGACAGTTCTCTGAATCAATAGATAAGGATCCAATCCAACATTTGGAAATAGCTCTCTAACATCCCAGACCTTGTTTTTAGATTCCGTGACCAACTGTAATCAGCTAACTATGACCAGTCTGTAATAAATATCTCTGCATCTATGTCCTTGTCCTGGGAGCTTCATCTCTATGAGACACACTCCAAAAAGCAGGATTTGCTGGGTGGAAGACGAGGCGTGTGTTTAAGGGGATGAATCCTTCCCAGGGCAGGACAGGACAGGATTCTTGGTGGAAGAGGCATCTGAGGCAGGTTTTGAAGGATAAGGAGAATGTGTGGGCTGGGGGGATACTCCCAAGGTGGCCCCAGGGCGGTCCCTAGGGCAGATGACAAGACCCCACTGTGTATTCAGGGAAAGAAACCCAGAGAGTCCTCCTAACTGATTCCACAGTGAAAGGCACACTTACTGTGAAATCAGAAGACCTGGATTCTGGCCTATGGTCTGCATTTAATTCTCTGGGTGACCTTGGGCAAGTCACTTCCCTCTCTGGGCTCCTATTTCCTTGTCTGGCAAATTAAGCAGTTGTACTTAACGGCCCTTAAAACATCTTCCATGTGAACTTTCTATGATTATATGAGAACAAGGTATTTGACAGGGTTTTCGGAACTCCAAGGTGCTTAGTGATCATGATTGCTTCTTCCTCTGATGGTCTGTGTCCATTTGGGTAAGTCTGACACCCAGCCCACCTGCCAGCCCGTTTGCCCTCCCTCCCTCCCTACCTCTCTGCCTCCATTGCCTCCTTTTTTCTCTCCTTCCACAGACATTTATGAAATGTCTCCTACATGTGAGACAGTGTCCGAGAAGCTGGTGTGAAAACCAGACATGGTCCTGCCATCACGGATGTCCTGAGGCCACTCACCTGAGAGTGTGTGCTCAGCCTGTGGCCAGGAGTAGGCCCCGCAGGCCCTCAGCAAGGGTGCATGGGAGTCAGAGGATAAATGCTTAGGACTCAGCTCCAGAGGCCCACAGGGGGCACCCTCCCCCTTCCCCTCCCCTAGTAAGCTTCCTGGGACCATCTCCCACATAACTGATTTGGACTAAAATCCCTACTGAGGGGACTACTTCTGGGAAACCCAACTGAAGCCAGATAGAAATCAAATGAGAACCTAGGATAAAAAAACAAAGGGCAAGCAGGGATGAGCAAGGGGCTATCAGAGAGGGCTTCCTGGAGGCGAATGGAAGCTCCCGGTGAAGATCTGGGTCAGGGGTGCTCCACAGGGCAGCAGGGCTGATTGTCTCTGTGGGACAAAGGAGAAAACTGAATCACTGGGGGTTTAAGCACGTTTCTCACGGTTGAGGACTGGGGAGGGGCTGCGCTGGGATTCAAATCGAGGCTGTCTGACTCCAGAGCCCCTATTCTAACTGCTGCATATGCATGCACATGCATGCCCTCACATGCATGTATTGGTGCATGCATACACTCTGCATGCGTGTATGTGAGGCGTGCACACACAAGGGAATTAAAGCTGAAGTATTTTGGTGGTTACGCTACTCATGAGAGAACCAGGATTTGATAGCCATCAGTTTATTGTAGACCCTCTCCATTTGGAGCAGAATAAAGCAGATAATCAAGTATTGAAATGATGGATGTCAGGATTCCATGCTATTCTAGTCCCTACTTGTATGCGATCAGTGCAAGGCAACCTCATAGATCTGTGTTGCTCCAGATAGGCTGGAAGACACACTTTTCTCTAAGTGGGCTTGCTTGCTGCAGTTTCTCATCTGTGAAATGGAGCTAATACTATCGCCCCTTCTAAGGGCTGTTGTTGGGATTAAATGAGATACACCTGTGAGTGCTGAGAGCCGTGCCTGGCACACAGTAAGTGCTCAATAAATGTTTGCTGCTATAATTATTGCCCGTACATAAGCAGTGCCCTCCCTGACTCCCAGTGCCAGACAGCCCCTGTGAGCCTCTGTGAATGAGGGTCTTGCTGGTATAGTTTCAGAGTGTCCTTGTTCCAAGAGCCCGATGTCTGTCACATGCCAACAAGAGACACCTCCCGACCTTTGTCTTGCTGTGCAGGGCTGACACAATCCAATGTCACAGGATTTTATTTATTTATTTATTTATTTATTTATTTATTGCTTGTTTCTTCTCTGTGTGGATCAACAAAAAAGATAGCAGTTGCCCTTGGATTTGTGTTTAAATAATTTTAATAATGCACAGGAAATTGGGTGGCTTAGGGACTCGGCATCAGAGGGTGAGTTGCGGCTGTGGTGACAGGGCAGGTGGAAGGAGGCGAGGCCAGGGCAGGAAAGAGGAGGACTCTCGGGCATGGGAGTGGAGTAACTGGATAGGCTTCAGTGGTCCAAATTAAATTAACGTCCTGAGCGGTTTCTTCACATAGAAGTTTCCAGTGAGAGAAGAATGGGCACCTCCCAGCAGTGAGGTGAAAATGAAGGATTTAGTCCACTACATCCAGTGACCTGGACATGGCTCCTCACCAGCAATACAGGCATCGAGCTGCCCTGCCACCTGTCCCACCCCAGCTCTGTGCCCTTCCTGCACCGCAGCCACTGCCCTGCTGTCCCTTCAGCACACCCACAGCACTGTCCCCACCTCCCAGCCTTTGTACCTGCTGCTCCCAGATTGTCACACACCTTCCCCTTCCTCACGTTCCAGCCTCGGCTCTAACAAGGGGGTCAGAGAGGCTTCCTCTCTGACATTGTATGTAAGGGGCCCCACTCTGCACCCCCACCTTCTGCTAGTCCACCACCCTGTTGTATTTTCTTCACAGCATGGTCACCATTTTAAATATTCTGGGAGCATTTTCAGTGTAAGTTCCATGAAAGCAAGAATCTCATCTTTCCTGTTTATGTCTCTCCCACAAATGTTTAGAATGAGCCAGACACAGAGTGTAGGTGCTCAGTAAATCCTTATGGGATGAGTGAATGAAGGACTTGGTCACAATCTTTTCAGTAAACCTTGTGGTGGAATCATTTTGCCCCAGAATTTCTTGAGGCACATGTGAACCCCCATCGCACTGGTCATTTGATTCAGTTGGCACCAACGAGCCACCACAGCAACCTGGATGCTGCCTGTTCTCTGACCTGGACGTGCCAGTGTGTATTCAGGTGTCCAGGTGATGGGCAGCTGTTGTGAAAAGGTGCTCACCTCCTTGCCTGGATGTCTTGCCATTGGGCAAAGTCAGTCCTAGGTGACAAGCCATGCTGTCCCTTCTTCTCCCTCCAAGAAGCACATCCCTTTTCACACAGGACTGAAAGCTCATCTTGTCCTCATATTCAGGGAGATGGAAAATATTCCCAGTAGTGTTTCTGGTACCTAGAAAGGCCAAATGAATTGGGCACCAATCTCAAGCACTTGTGCTCAGCATTCACCTAGTGATGCCTTGAACATAAGTCATTGGTGCTGGCTTCTCTTTTCATGCCTTTGTGAGACTAGTTGCTCCCTGAAGGCGGGGGCTCTATTTTGGGCATCTTCATGTTTCTGAGGCAAGAGTTCAAAAGTCATCAGTGATGTGATGTGATGTGATGTGATGTGATGTGATGTGATGTGATGTGATGTGATGTGATGTGATGTGATGTGATGTGATGTGATGTGATGTGATGTGATCTTCAAGGGACATGAAGAGCTGACAGTTATCATCTAGAAAGTCTGGTCACTCTGAGGGTATCCGAGACAAAACAATCACTTTTGCTTCAGTGACAGATCTTTAGTCTTGCTTTTTTTTTATTGTAAAACAATTAAAGCCTGCAAAATATATATATAAGGAAGAATATAATAAATGCCTGTGATCCCATCAGCCAGTCTGTGAAATCTCATCACACTGTATCTGCTTTGGATGCTTTCCTTTAAAATAAAACATACAGTTTAATTTAAGCCCCCTGTGCCACCCCACCTCCTTCTCTCACTGCCCACTGAGCTCAGCTTGATGTTTATCATTGCTATGCAGAGCTTTGTGACTTACCGCATCTATGTGTCTGCAAATGTACCCTATGGTTTGTGTGCTTTAAACTGTTCATGAATGACATGTAGCTTACTGCAGCTTGCTTTTTTGTTTAAACTTAACAGTTATAAAATATTCCACTGGATGTATATAATAAGTAAATAAAACCAGACATGCTGTGTAATAATAGGACATGAGAAGTAGGATGGAGGGAAATGAAGTGGGATATGAAGACCAAGGGAGATATGCAGTTTTAGATAGTGGTCAGGGGAAACTATTTGAGAAGGAGACATTTGAGCAGAGATCTGAATTAAATGAGGGTGTAAATCTGACAGAGGGTGACCAATGCATCCCAATTGCCGGGGACTTTTTCAGCACAGAGCATCCCAGGCAAAGATCCCAGGCAGAATATTCCAGAGGAAGGAACAGCAAGTGGAAGGGACAAGAGTTGGAAGGAGTTTGGCTTAGATGGAGGAAGAACAAGTCCCAGTGTGGCTGAGTGGAGTGAGGAGGAGAAGCCAGTGGAGCTGAGGTGCACCAGGGGAGCACAGAGATGTCCTCACACACAGCTTATGGAAAAGAATGTGGGAGTTATACACTGCTAGGAATTCAAATTTCACTCCTGGAGATTTTAAAATAATTTTTCAGAGTTATCATACAGAAAAATTGAGGATTTTTTTTTTCTAAGTGTACATTTCAATGAATTTTGATGCAGACAGAGATTCATACAACCACCACCATAATCAGGTCCAGAAAAGTTCCATCACCCTTTACCCAAAAAAATTCCTTCTTGCTATCCCTTTAATAAACCAATGGCAAGTATCAATCTATCTTCTGTCACTATCATTTTGTCTTTCTCAGACTTATGAATGGGGCCATCAAAAAGCATATAATTTTCAGGGACTGGATCTGTCACCAGCATAATGCCTTTGAGACCCATCCAAATTGTTGCATAGAGCAATAGTTCCTCCTTTTTCACAGCTGCATAGTATTCCATGGCATATGTTTCTCCATTCACGTGTTGGAGGACCTTTGGGCTGTTTCCAACTTTTGGTTCTTCACATTTTGCTTTGTTTTGTTTTTTTAATTTCACAGCAATTATACTCTGGATATTGCTATGCCCTGCAGAAAGTGATCCAGACAGTTCTGCTCTGTATTAGATGTGTCCCGCATTGCTTCAGATCTAAGGATTTTAAGAAGAACACCCCCTTCCCTCCCCCACCTCCTGACAGCTAGCCACTAATTTGCCAGGATGTTCCCTTTAAACAGCAGAGAACAAAATATTTCCAAGCCCTAACTCCAACTCTACTCTATACCTTAGGTAATCATTTTTGCCCCTTCTTTCAAAAGAACAAGGACTATTTAAAAAATAATACATTTCATTATGTAAGGGATCTTAAAGTAAGAACAAAATCCAATGATCAAAGAATGGGCCCTTCCATTCCAAGCAGCCCAATCAGAATGGCTGTAAAAGAGGAACCCCTGCCTGTCCCCTGCTGTCCGGATGGAAGGAACTGGGCTTACCAAGGAACCAGCAGAATCTCACTGCTAAGACCGTGGTCGTTTCTGTTTATGAGCATATCCTGCCAAGCCCTGGTGGGTTTGCTTTTGTTTGAGGTCTAACAGGATTTCAGGCTTTAGGGGTGGTCTCCTTGGATTTTCTCCTTTTTCCTTTTGATACTAAAAAATACCCCACGACACCAAAGAAACAACCGTGGCCAAGAAAATTAGAATTACACAGGATGTAATTCCCTTTCACATAAGCACTGAAGTGTATCACCCTGGGGGTGTGAGCTTCCTGGTGCAAGAGCCAAAAAAGTGAAGTTTGTTTGAATAAAGATGTAGACTCGGCTCCGTACAAGGAGAAGCGATGTGAGTAAAGATCCACCTGACTCCCTGAGCTACAGTGAAAGCCGCCTGAGGGGAGGGCCGTGCCTGGTGTGCTCGCGGGAAACCCCCAGTGCCTCGAATGGTGCTGGCGCATACAGAAACCCAGTGACACTGGGGAGGACACGAGCGAAGGGATCCAGTCACTCGCTCCCCGATCATGTACATACATAGCCACAGATGTAACTGCCAGACAGGAAGGTAGGAATCTTCATATGCCACCTGACCTCATGTCAGGAGGTGCCAGTAACAAGCAGGTCACAATTTTGGAACTGTTGTCCCAGCCCCAGGCCCTTCCAATTGCTCGCCGGGGTGGGCCTGCCTGTGCTGATAGAGCCTTATCTCCATGTCAGCCCCTCCCCACACTCCTGCCTGTCTGCTCCTGAGTGCAGGACCCCTTGCTGCCCAAGGCTGCATCCACCCAGGACCATGTCCAGCTCCCAGGACTCCTGACGCCTCCAGCCTGACCCGCCCATCCTGCTCCCTTAGTTCAAGGCTCTTGTCCTGACCCCCACCCTCATAGCTAGTGGTACTGATATAATTCGCTTTCTATATTCTGTGCAGATTTGCGTGACCATGCACATTTAGTGACCTCATCTGTACCATATTACTGACTTCGCCCTTACATTCCAAACTTTCCTTCTGTGCACATCTCTTCTCCCACCTATATTTACTTTGGTAGAATTTTTAAGGTAGTTATTGCAGACCTCGGCTTTCCCAGACATGAATCTGGCTACAAAAACACAAAAGGATCGATGCCCCCCTTAAGTAATCATTTCTGCTGCTAAAATCAGTGAAAGGCAGGTGGGGTGCACTTTGGTGCTATTATATCTGGTACCTGGGGAGAAGGATGAGGCCTGTAGTGTTTTCCATGTACTCCCTGAAAACACACAAATCCCTATTTTGTCCCCTGCAGAGGAAGAAAGCGTTCTGGTCCCTGTGACTCAGACAGGAGCACTTGACCAGGATTTCCATGACACCTAGTGAGACAGCAGTTTGTAAGTGGTGGTCGCATTGGCTGTGGGAAAGATGTGTGTGCACATTATTGAGAACAGGACTCTTTACACTTTTTTCAATGTGTATGGATGGAATGTTTGTGTCTCCCCCAAATTCATATGCCCTAACTCCAACTACGGCTGTATTTGGAGATGGGGGTCTCTAAAAAAGTAATTACGGTTAGATGAGGTCATAAGGGTGGAGCCCTGACCTGACAGTGTGGAGCCTTAAAAGAAACACCAGAAAGCTTGTTCCCTTTTTCTCTCCACATGAACGCACCAAGGGCAGGCCGTGTGAGCACAGACGAGAAGGCGGCAACATGCAACCCAAGAGGGGAGCCACCACCAGACACCAGACCTACCGGTGCTTGATCTTGCCCTGCCAGGCTCCAGAATGATGAGAAAATAAACACCTATGGTTTAAGTCCCCCAGTCTATAGTATTTTATTTTGGCAGCTGAGCTAAGACAGTGGCAATTAGAGACACATATGAGGTCAGACGTTGAGCAAGCCCAGGTGTGCACTCACACTGCATGAACCCATACTTACCCTCCCTATGGACACACAGTATTGACTCTTGATTGCATCCATCCTATTCACCTCAGTTATGTTCCACTCCATTTTGTATTTTTTAAATGCTGACTGTGCCTAACTAAGCCGATTTCATGGCCCATTAATGGATGGCAAGCACAGTTTGAGAACTTTGCTCTATGTAGATGCTCTTCTTTCCCTGGTTCTTGAAAGACAAGCCCCTCCAGATACCTCACTGGAGGAGACCCCATGAGACAAGCTGAGCCCTTTTCCTGTGAAGCCTTGCACCAGAGCATCATGGGATAACAGCAATTTCCAGTGAAAAGTTCCCAGGTCCCCCAAGATGCAGTCGGCGAACTCCGCAAATGCAAGAAATGACCTGCTTTCTTCAAAAGCTATCAAGACAAAATGGAGAGAATGTTCCAGACTGATGCTGTCCAGTAGGGCAGCCACTAGACATAGGTGGCCACTTGAAGCGGGGCTAGTCCAAACTGAGATGTGCTGTAAGACTAAAATACACACCTGATTTTGAAGATTTAGTGTAAAAAAACTATTGTAAGATCTCTCGTTAATAATTTTTACATTGGTCACATGTTAAAATAACATTTTGAATATATTGGGTTAAACAAAATATACTATTAAAATTAATTTCACCGATTTCTTTTCATTTTTTTAATATTCGGCATCTGGGAAATCCAAAATTACGTATGTGGTTTACCTTATATTTTTATTGAATGGCATTTTTACAGACTAAAACAGACTTGAGATAGACATTAATCAAATAATTAATCAAATTAATGTGGACCTTCTTTCGACTCCAACTCAAAGAAACTAAGAAAAAAAGGATGACGCAATGGGGGAAATTTGAAATCGGACTGAGTATTGAAAGATGTTTTAGAAACCATTCTTTGAGTTTTTAGGTGTAATAACTGTTATGATAATTATGTTACAAAAGAATCCTTAATTTTTAAAATATGTACAAGTGAAATGTTATAATATTTGTGATTTACTTCAAAATAATCAAATGAGAGGAAAAAACAAGGAGGGGTGGTTGTAGATTAAACAAATTTGACCAGAGATGAAGGTGGGTGGTGGGTACATGGCAGTTCATTACATCATTCTCTTTACTTCCTCTATGTTTGAAAAGTTTCAAAATATGAAATAAAATTGTCAAAAGGCTGGAAAAGTCCACTATATAAAAAAACTGCAAACAAAATAAAAGCAAACCCCAAACAGGAAGTATATGTTCCATGTGAATAGTGGTTATAAGTGGTTATATGTGAATATGGAATATAGATTTCAGGGTGAGACTGCCTGGGTTCAGATCCCAACTTCACCCCCCACCACCAGTAAGCTGTGTGACCTTGGGCAAGTTACCTATCCTCTCTGAGCTTCGGTGTCCTCTTTTATGAATAGGGGTAATAGTAAATACACAATGGGGTATTAGTTTCCTGAGGCTGCTGTAACAATTACCCCAATTTAGTCACTTAAAATGGCACATATTTATTATCTTACAGGGCTGAAGGCCAGAAGTCTAAAATTTGTCCACTGAGTTCCTTCTAGAGGCTCTCGGGGAGATCCTGTTTCCTTAACTTTTCCAGCTTCTAGAGACTAACTGCATTTCTCGGCTTTGGGCCCCTGACTGCCTCTTGACAGCAAGCAACATAGAATCTTCTCTTTTCCTTGACCTCCTGCCTTCCTCTTATAAGGACCCTTAGGGTTACACTGGGCCCACCTAGGTAATCCAGGACAATGTTCCCATCTCAAAGCCTTAACTTACTCCCATCTGTGAAGTTCCTTTCACAATGCGAAATCATAATCCCAGGTTTAGGGGATTAGAGCATGGACATCTTTATGGGGACAGTTATTCAGCAACCACTAAGGGTTGTTATGAGGATTAAATATGGTGACTATTTACAAGTGTACCTGGCACATGGTAATCATTAGTTAAGTATTAGCTATTAATATTATGGTGATTACACCGTATCCATAGATTAATTTTTTAAATATTGAACCCATCAGAAAAAAAATTTGCGGTCAGGTATGGTTTGTAACTGAAGGAGTATAAATGGAGACTTCCTTAGAAGAAACCTGATAGTTGTTCTTTGTCCCCAGTTGACCTCATCTCTTCCTCATCCTGCTGGCTGGGTAGTGGGTATAATGGCTGGAGCTGAAACTACCATCTTGGGCCATGAGCTAATCTGGAGAATGAAGGTCACTCATGGCAGAGAAATAAAAGTGAAGAAATGTGGCTCTTTGAGAGCTTGGTAGAGCACAGCTTGATTCATACGGGTTGACAGTGTGGTGGAGGGCTGTGACCTGGGCTTTTTGTTGTTTTGCCTTGGCCTGCCCACCCCCAGCCTGTTGCATGAGACAAAACTAATTTATATTATGCTTAAACTTCTCTTATCCGGGGCCTGTGTCACACAGCAGAACATAATCCTACCAATACTTTAAGTTCAATCTGCTTCCCATAAGTCATAAGAGCTGCCACATACACAGAGAGGCCACAAAATGAAATAAGAAAACAGTCTGTGTCTAGGGACCTAAAGGTCTTTGTTGTTCCCTTTTCAATATTTGGAGCTGAAAGGGGAGCCAGTGCAATCATTCCAGTTTGTCCTAACTGGGATTTCATTTCTCTCTTCCTTTTTCATCAT
The DNA here is from genome assembly GCF_040802235.1 of Manis javanica. Lineage (NCBI taxonomy): Eukaryota > Metazoa > Chordata > Mammalia > Pholidota > Manidae > Manis > Manis javanica. The sequence continues at coordinate 11,439,288 of NC_133160.1, read as the reverse complement.
TTTTTTAAATGTCACGATCCTTGATGAGGCAAAAACAACATGAAAAGAAGACTGAACTCAGGCTATAATGACATGTGTGACATGTGCAGAAGGAAGTGAACAGATCTAGATGAAAAGTACCAGTGGGTGGTGGTTCTGCATTGTGAAAGTCCAGGTGGACAGGCTAGCCCAGACCCCAGGTAAGACCCCAAGGCTAGCCCAGACCCCAGGCAAGGTGGAGTGAAGTGACATCAGAGACAGAAGCAGGGCAGCCTCACCTAAAAAGGGTTGAGCTCCTGTGCATGGAGGGAAAGAGAAAGAAAGATGAATCTTCAGAACAAAACCTCGATTCCTCCCGGCCCGTGGAAGTCCATGAGAACTGCTTTGTGTACTTTTTAATCCTAGTACCTCCTTAGAGGTGCTTTGTTTTGGAGAAGGAAAGACCATTCCACACTATGTTAAATTCATTTGGAATTCTAACCAGTTAATCCCAGCACACACATGAAAGGTGCTTAGACTTGGACCCGAGCAAATCGAGACACCTTTGTGACAGTGCAGGGTAGGGTATTGCTGACAGCCTGCCCAGCATCCCCTGCCTGTCTCCTCATTACCATGTGGCCCTTGAACTGTTCATTCAGGAATATCTTGCTCTCTTGTCCATCCCGTGAGCCTCAGGGAGGCTGACCCACCCCAGCTCATCTCTGCTCAAAGGGACTCCCATCTTCCTCACCTGTGATTGGGTTGAGTGTAGACATGTGACCCAACTGAGGCCAAGGACACTGTAAGAGGCATATTTCCTGGGGTTTATGAGCAATGTCCTCCTTGCTCCTCTGGGAGAGATTCCAGAAGTGACCCTGTTTCTCCTGGTAGACAGGAACAAAGTCTCCTCTCCTAGACTGTGGAGAGCAGAGCAGAGAGGAAAGAGCCTGGGGACTTCCTCAGATGGCTGAATCATCTGCTCCTGCAGCCCACTCTGCCTCTAGCCTTCCAGTTACACGAGCTCACAATGTGCTGCAGGTTAGCCTATGGGAAACTGGAGCAACGTCAGCTTGATTCATACGGGTTGACAATGTGGTGGAGGGCTGTGATCTGGGTTTTTTTTGTTTTGCTATTGCTGCAATTATCATCATTTGTATGTTTTTAAAACTACATGTACCAAGAATGCCCAGTATCATGTTTGACACGCGCCTGATACCCACCACCATGCATGTCATGCAAGAGAGAGCATTAAAAGGAGGTGATTCTTTAAGGATCACAAATGGGTTGGATTCTGAAAATATAATGCTGCTAAAAAATAATGTATAAAAATATTCATGAGTGCTTATCCTCAAGATGATAAACCACTAAGATGATTTTCACCCCAGACCACAGATTTCTCTGGCTCCATCACAGCTACTTACTTAAAATTATCTTTTTCTGTGACCTTTTCGAGTCAGTCCAGCCAACCACAACCTATAATAAAATTGTGAAAAGATAAAAGCTATGGTCACACTTTCAGTTTGATTGTGGTTGTTATGTACAACGCAAGTGCGCAAGGGATACTCAAGACACAGAATGAGAAAAGTGCAACTCACTTCTCCAAATTCACCATCTCCCAGGGTTTTTTTTAATGTTACCCTTCCGCTTGAGCTCCACTCCCTGTGTATGATGCCATGGAGACACAAAGAATATCATCGTTTGTTTTAGTTCTAAGATCCAGACGAGGAGAATTTTTGGGGAAAGTTTTAATGTTTAACATTTTGACTATATTCCTATTTCCCATAGATTGCCCAATATAATCCCTAATCTAATCCTTATGGATTTTTCTTAAAAGGGAAAAAATAAGAGTTTGGTGAGAATGCTGGTCTCGCCAATGTGTCCATGCACAGCAGCCGGGCGCTGGACTCACTCCAATAGAAGGAGAGAGACTGCATTCAACATAGATGCAAAGTGCTCCAGACACTCATGTTTATCTGTGCTTTGCATGAATAAGGACAGCAGCTTGCAAATGGTGGCAGAGAGGCCGCATCGCAGATCGGCTGCCACGGCACCAACACGCTCCCCTGAAGTCCCTGTGAAATATGCCTTCAGTCACTAATTTTACACTTGAGAGGCAGAGCTGTGAACAGCTCAGAGCACATAATTCTCTTGTTCGTAACAGTTTCCTTAACCTTCAGACCTATTACGTCTTTTTTTTTTTTTCTGGACATCTTTTCAAAATTAAAATGTTCAGTTCCATCAAGGTCAAGTACCGGGTTTGCTTTTACTTAATCATCTCTTTAATTTTATGATTTTACAAATAGCAGATATTTTCTTTTGCCTTCAGATCTTCTGCAAAGCTTTCTCTGGCTCTGTTGCATTTTTTAAACAGCAAAAGGAATCTCTGGCATGCTCTGCATTCATTATTCCCTCTCCTGCAGCTTTCTAAATAATGCAGTTACTTTGCATGCTTCTGCAGGGAGCATGGAATATATTTGAAATGCTCTGTTAAGATATGCTTTTCATCTCCCTTAAAATCATAAAATGAGTTTTCTTCTCTGGGTTTTGCAGACCTAAGAAATAATTTTCTTTTCTAGAATGAGTTGCAAGATGCAGGGGAGGGTCCTTTGGGACACAGGGGAGCTGAATCTAAGTTGACCAAACCAGTCAAATTGACAGATCATCAGGCGTTGCTCCAAAGAGGGGATCTTGTAAGAATTTTGATGGCCAGATTCAGAAATCCCAGACAGGTTTGTACCTGGGATTGGAGTCTGATTGCTCCTGGTATTGGCTGATGTGGTACTTTTCCATCAGTGACTCAGTTCAGGTGGGATGACTCTTCAGATCAGAGAATATTAAGATTGCATGGTTCCTTAGATACATTTAAAAGGTACCGGTTTGTTTCTGGTTTAAACTGGGTTGTTAGAATCCTTAAACAAGTCATTGTTCACATTCACATTCTATAGTGAGAATTCTAGAAGTGAGATGAGTTTGATATCAGAAAATTAATACCATTCATCCTAAACTTTAATTCCCAGAACAATTCTTTTCAGGCCTCAGAATGTGGTGAGCCTGGAGGTCCCTGGATGAAGACGGGAGCTTTGAGTTCTGTACTTGTTTCCTGTGGCTGTTACAAATCACCACAGACTGAGTGGCTTAAAACAATAGAAACTTAAGCTCTCGTGATTCTGGAGGCCAGAAGTCCAGAATCAAGGCGTTAGCAGGGTTGTGCTCCCTCCAGAGACTCCAGAAGAACATCTGTGCCCTGCCTCTTCCCACTTCTGGTGGCCACTGGCTTTCCTTGGCTTGCGATTGCCTTGCTTTAGCTCCCTTGAGGATTTTAGACCATTGCTCTCCTAAAACCTTGCACCTTGGTAATGGATCAGTTCTTCACTCATCAAGCACTTAACAAGCACCCGATATATACCAGCACCAAGAAGGAGAGAACAGTCAGGCTAGGTGGTAGGGAGAAGACTGGGGGTCTTCACAAAGCCGAAGCTCTGTTATTTCCAACAGCACCTCCAGACCATAAACATTCCCTGGCTCATACTAGGCACTCCTACTAGGAAATATTTGCTATTGAGACACCTCCAAGAGGTGTAGGGATTCAAACGCTGGAAACAATGACAATGCTGGTGGCTCTGAATGCATTGCACAGGGTGCTGTTTTTATTCTAAAGAGAAATTGGCTCCATCAGAGATCTGAATGTGGGTCAGAGCCCAGACTAGTTCTGAGGAAAATACCAATGACTAACCCTAGGTGAAGAAAGATGTTCAACATCATGGAAACAAACAAACAGGAAATGTGAGTCCAAGCAACAATAAATTCCTTTGTCAATGTTTGAAATGGAGCAACGTATACACTTTTGTTGAATTCAGATATTCTAATGGTACATATAAATCTGTGGGCAATCTTAATTTTTTAAAAAGTTACTAATAGTAGCAGCTAACATTTGTTGAAAATTAATAAAAGTAGTGCATTGTTTTATCAATTATGTATTACCTATGATTCATTTAACCTCCACAGGAAACCATCAATGTAAGTTTTATTATTATCCACACTGACTGATGAAGAAATTGGGGATCACTCTCCCTAAATCACTTACCTATTGAATGCCAAAGTGGAATTTGAACCTAGGCAGTCCACAACAAAATCTGAGCTCTTAACCACAGTGCTATGAAAGGTACCAAAATATAACAAAACTCTTAAGGAATTTAGCAGAAGTGGATACAAAGGAGAATGTCAACAAATAAATTGAAAACTCTAAAATACAGCTAAAAGGACATTTTAGAACCAAGAAATTCAGTGCCTGAAATCAGAATTTCTTTAATAAGCATAATAGGGGGGTCGAAATAGAAGCAGGATCACTGAACCTAAAGTCAGGTTGGTAGAAATTATTCACACTGAAGCAGAGAAAGAAAAAATTGAATTTTTTTCTAAAAAGAAGAGAGTCTATAAGGCTTGTGGAACAATATTAAACAGTCTAATATATGTGTCACTGAAGATTCAGAAGAAAAAGAAGCAATAGAGAAGAAGTGATATTGGCTGTTAGAATGGCTGAAATCTGCCTAGAATTGATTAAAGATAGGAAGCCACAGGGTCAAGAAATTCTGTGAACACCAGGTAGGATAAATATAAAGGAAATCATACCTAGGTACATTATAATCAAACTTGTAAAAATTAAAGGTAAAAAGAAAATATTAAAAACAGCTAAAGACAACATGATCTTCAGCAGAAAAATCAAAATGATGGCTGACATCTTTCAGAAACAATGGAAGTTGTAAGGCAAAGAATAATTTTTAAATGCTGGGAGTTAAAAACAACAACAAAATCACCAGCGTAGGTTTCTATACCCAGCAAGAACAGTCTTTAAAAATGAATACAAAAGAAAGACATTTTCAAACAAACATAAGCAGAGAGAACCTGTCACCAATAGACCTACAGTTCAAGTAATTATAAAGGAAGTGCTTCAGGCAAAATTATCCCATATAAAAGCACAAATCTAAGGAGAGGAATAAAGAGCAACAGGAGGATAAATATATCGGTAAATATAAAATACTACTTAAAATCAATTAAATATTGACAAAGTAATAATGTATTGTAAGATTTGTGACATATGTAGAAGAAATTATGACATTAACAACAGAATAGACAAGAGAGGTATGCGGAATTATATTGCTGTAAAGTTCTTATTTGGTACATGAATGAATATAAGACTAATTTAAGATTAATTGCAATACTAAGAATATATATTGTAGGCTGTAGAGCAACCACAAAAATATTATTTAAAAAGACAATAGAAGACACACAATGGAGTAAGAAAAACATTTGATTAATCAAAAGAAGACAGAAAAGGAGGACCGAAGGAACAAAGAATAGAGACAAACCAAATACTTCACCTAAAAAATAGAGATCAGACAATATTAAAATAAACCAACAAAAATCTAGTTCCAACTACAAGCTATTTATAAGAAACATACATTACTCAGAAATAAAAAGGAACAACTGATAAACCCAACATCAAAGAATCTCAAAGCCATGATGTTAGACAAAAGAGTACCTGTTTATGATTTCATTTATATGAACTTCAAGAGCTGGCAAAAAATTATCTTTGATCACACATTATCATAGAAGTCAGAAAGGTAGTAATCTGGGGGGATGTGACTGAATGTAAATGGTCACAAGGGACTTGAATGTTTAATAGTGAAGCAAGTGTGTATCTTGACCTGAGTGGGGGTTACAAAGATGACTATGTGTTTTAAAACTCAGCAAGCTGTATATTTAAAATCTGTGCACTTATTGTATGCAAATTTTACTTTATAAAATGTATATACATGCATATATGTGTGTGTGCACATACACACACACAAACCTTTCTCATCACTTTCACTGTACCACTGTCCCAGGACCCAGAGGCTGAGATGGGGGTTAGCCAGTAGGGTTTACTGGAGGAGTTTCCAGAATAGCACCTGTGAGGAAGGGAAGGCTGGAGGTTTGGGCTGCACTGAGAGGCGTCAGCATATCCCACTGCAGCCCTAGGGCTGGGATAGCTCTGGAGAGTTGTGCCCAGTTAAGGACGGGGAGTTGGGTCTTTGCACCCAAGTGAACCAACCAGTCATAAGATGTGGGCTACCTCTGGGCAGAGGGTGAAACCTAGTTCATGGCAACTTCTTTCAAATGAGGACAACTCCCAGGTATGAGCTGTCAGCAGCCAGCATTCCTGGCCATTCCTGGCCCCCAGAGGATGAGTGCTGTGGACCTGAAGGAGAGATGGGGAGGCATACTTCAGAGTCCACTGCAACCACGCTGGTCTCAGCCACCAGGCCTGCTTCCCTAAACAGATGCCCCAGCCCCTTGCCGGGCTCCAGGTGTCCCCTCTGGTCCTCATATGACTGTTCATCCTGCCAGGGATTGTTTAAGACGAGGTATCAACATGCCGTCAGATTTTATCCCCACTGGATTCCCTTCAATATCTGCCCATCACATCTAGAATGAAATTCTTTACTCTGGCTGCCATCTCTGCCTGGTCACTCCACTCCAGCCACACCCCAGCCTCATGGCTTTTGTGCAGAAGATGGTGACTGGCTCGTCCTGTTTGCCTGGGACATCCTGGCATTAGCACTGAAAGCCCCACATTCTGGGAATCTGCTCAGTCCCAGGCAAACTCATCCCAGTGATGTGCTCATCCCCGACCCGGGATGTTCGGTCATCAGGAGAGTTGCCGATGAGTTGGATGCGAGCACCGTGGCCTGGAGCAGGGGCGGGGGAGCCCCGACTGCCCTGAGGACACCCAAGGAGGAGCCGGCCCACCTGCCACAAAGCCCAGCCTCTGGCAGAAGTAGACCCAGAGCTTAACTCCCCCATTCCCAGGAGACTGCTCCCAGAAAGCCCAGGGCCTATAGGTGCAGGAAGGGGGATGTGTTCCTGTGGTCAGCGGTGATTAGAAAGGCATGCCGGGGTGTGACTGCGGATGATTTACCCAAAAGGTGTGTGGTTCCCTCTCTCCCGCAGTGCATTCCATTCCATTCCCCGAGGGCCTGGGGAGCCTGGATGTGTCAGAACTCGCTTCTCCTCAAGCCTAACCTGGCTAGCATGTCCAGGCCAGACGATTCTCTAAAACGTGCCTGCCAGCTGTCCCAGAGCCAGCTTTTCTGGGTGTGAGCCTTACAGCCTCTGATATTTGGAAAGAAAGAAAATGGGGTGGGGAGTTAGGGAGATGAGACAAATCCTCCTCTGACTTCTCTACTTCAAAGTAACTCCAAAACAGGAAGCCTCAGCCAGAGCATCTTAATAACAGGTTCTACTGGTATTTTGCACAGGGTAATTTTCACTGTGTGGAACTGTCAGAGATACTCTAGGGTATTTAGTGAATCTGGCTCACGTCCAATAGAGATCAGTCATTCTCCCCTTTCCTTAGCCTCTCTAACAACCCAAAACATCCCCACTCATTTCCACTTCCCCCAGTTTGCATGCAAATCTACACTCAGAGTGCCTTCAAACCTCGGTGGGGGTGTGGAGGGGGACACAGTCCCAGCGGCATTACTGTCTAGGGGAGGCTCTTTGCAGGGTGCCAAGCCATTTAGTTCTGAGTTCTGATGCCTGTCAGAGAGTCCCATTAAACCCTCACCATCTCTGCAAAGAGAACGGGATGCTATTTACTGAGCACTCAGCATCCCAAAATTAGACAGTTATAAGAAAATGTGAAGAAGGGAGAGAAGGATTCATGGTTTCCAGCCAGCAAGTATTCTCGGAGCGCTTACTCTGTGCCAGGCACAGTGCCCAGCGTGGGCAATGCAAAGAACAGAAGTCACGCCAGACTCAGGAAGCTCACGGTCTGGTCAACAGAGAAAAGTCACCCCCTGCGGCCACAGTCATGAGGGAGAGCCCTGTGACCACCATGTGGTGTTCCTAAATGTGCACGTTGGGGGACACTGTGGGTCCTTTCATCTAATGCATCTTGGACAGTCCCTTGATAATTGAATGGAAAGAATATTATTAGATAGTAAAGGTAGGAAGAATTCGTATTTTGTCTCAGACATATAAATATGAGTGTATATTGTCTTGTGATGTAAAAAATTTCATATTGTGGCTTACGGGCCAAAAAAAACCTTAGAAACACAAGGAAAAGAGCTGCAGTGTGACAGGCTACTTTTCCAGTAATTGATCTTAAAACAGGTATAAAAATGCATCATGAATCAGACACTCAAGCTCAGATTTTGGAAAAATTTGCAGGCATAGAGCAAAACTATACATGCCACATCTGCTTAGACGGTGCCCCAACAAGCCTGGGAGGTGGCAGGATGGGATTGTTCTTCACGTTGCAAAGATGAGGAAAGTGAAGACTTAGCCAGACTGAGAGCCTGTCTGGAGGTCACCCAGAGAGGACAGAGCCCCTGGACGAGGTCCCACAGCCCCTGACCTAGCAGGGTCCTGCCATACAAGCTGCCACGCGGGAATGAAGCTTCACCCACATTGCACCATCTTCAGGTCCCTCTGCAACAAGTCAGTGAAGAGGATTCTATCAAGCTTCAGAAAAGAGACCCCTCCGCCCCACCAAGATTTCATGGGCACAAACTCCCAGCACTCCTCTCACGCGAGAAAGTCTTCCTACTGCAACTGCCAACACTTTCCTTTAACGCTGTTGATGGCCAGCTCCCAAGACACCACCAGGTTTGAGCTCAGGATGTGACAGGGAAGCAAATCTTCCAGGTTTTTGTCCCACCACACCCTGTAGCCGATCAGTCTTCAGATTAAAGAGCCAAAAGAAAAAAGAAAGAAATGTTAGGATTCCTTCCAGAAAAGAAAAGCCAAATAAAATGAGTAGATGGAAATACCGTCCTGGCTAGGGGTGGTAAGCAGAGGCCCCCACTGTTATGTTCCATTCCCTGTATACAGGTATGTGTGGAAGGGGACCCTTTCCACACTGCCACCTCTCCTGTCAGTGTCCCTCTGGGACCACACGACCATGGCTTGTTGATTTGGGGCGTCTGCATTGAGTGGGTTCTGGGGGCTGAGCTGAGCCTTGGGCACAGATAACTTTGCTCTTGCTGGGAGGCCAACAGGCTCCACGACTGCCTGTGTCATGTGTGTCCATGGCGTGTGTGCGTGTGGCAGTGCACCTGGGTCAGGGGCACAGCTTCAGGGTCCCCCTCATTTCCTCTGTCAAACAAGCAGGTTGGACTAAGCAAGTTTAAAGATTCTCCCAGGGCACGGTGCTCATCCTGCAGGCATTGCTGAGCACATGCTCTGAGCCAGGCACGATCCAGGCCCTAGGGAGGCAGCTGTGATCCCAGTCCTGCCCCCACAGCCATTGAGCTTGTGGTGGGAGACAGACAATGAGCAGGAAATAAGGCAACACCCGAGATAAGTCCAAAGAGTGAACAGTGCTGGGAAGAAATGAAACCAGGCTAAAGTGACAGCGTATCAGGTGTGGGTGGGCTTGGATGGGCACAGGGGAATGAGGAGGGGACATTCGAACTGAGTCCCGAAGACGGAAAAGGAGCACATCGCAGGAGGGGTCAGGGAGGGGTGCCCAGCAGACGCAGCAGCGGGGTGGCATCCGAGTTAGAGCCAAGCCTGCCCTTCCCAGTGGGTGCTGCCTGACCCATGCACAACCATTCTTCTCCCTGTCCCCATACAAAGTCCCTGCAGCTGCAGCCAGGGGTCAGTTGGGGGACCGCATAGAATAGCAGCTAAGAGTGCCAACAGCTTGGCACCAAGCTGCCTGGGTTCAAATCTCAGCACTACCACTTACCAATTAACTTAATTCCTGCTCTGGGCCTGTTTCCCTAATTAGAAATGGGGATGGTAATAACAGAACTATTGAGAGGATCACATGAATAAACCTTCACACAGCCCTCGGCCCAGGGCCGGCACACAGCAGGATTTGAGTGGCTGGACACAGAGTCAGCGGATTGGGCACTTTTAAACTAGCCCACATTCAAACCAGGCCTCTGGAGCATCTTTCAGGATGAAACTGTTCCCTTTCATAATGAAATGGGCAGGGCAATTAGTGCTCAGACTTGCACACATCTGTATTCTGTCTTGACACCAAATGATCTTCCAGAAAGTCAGGGCTTGCCCTCAGACTGGGGACAGCTTGTCTTTGCTGGAGATATGGGTGGGCTATTACCATAATTATTTCCAGGATATGGGAAAGGGTCGATGGGCCACGGGACCTAACAACAAGAAGGACCTTTTGGGGACTGTCACAGTGGTTATAAGACAGGGCTCTGAGGCCAGACCTGAGTCACCACTTACCAGTTGTGTGACCTTGAGCAAGTTTCTTAATCTGGGTAAGCCTCAGTTTCTTCATCTGTAAAATGAGGATAATAATCATAGTGTTTGTGAGGAACAAGTCTCCAAATTCCATCCATTCAGATAACATATCACAGGAATGTGGGTTGTCATTGTCATTATCCAGGATGAGGACCGTCTGAAATCCTCAGTGCTGCTGAGGTTTGTAGAGAGGACCTCAGAGGCCGTAGAAGGACAGCGTGCTAATGGCAGTGATCACAGGGGCCCAGAGAGAAGCCACCAAACTACCACGTCCCCTACCCAATGCCCACAGCCAAGAAGGAGGCACATTTCCCTGCTCCGGTCACACAGCACTTTTGGGGGACTCGTGCCTGTTGCTGTGGTGGGGCCTCTCCACCTCACAGACTCCAGGGACTGCCCCCAGCCAGCTTCTTGCCTTGTCAGTCTTCTCTTTCATCGTGATCTCGTGTGCTCTGTCCTGCTGGAGTCCTCATCCCAAAGTTCCCAGTGCACGGTCCTCCGCAAACCTCAGGCTGTTCCCCTGCGGCCCTCAGAAAGTCGCCCTTTCCAGACGATCTGCACAGAAGCCCGGCAGTGTTGAGAGACTGCCAACTGAGTGCTGCCTTTGGTCCCTGCCACAAACTCTGGGATATACAGAAAAGCCCCCCAGATTGTGTGAGGATTCTACAGCAGCTGGAAAATACCCAGTGATTAAACCAAGATGTTAAAATCAATACGCAAGGGATGTGATTAAAAGACAAGCATAGTTGGTACCAGAACATCATTCTTAATTGAGCCTGTGCCTATACTTTTACATTCGACAAGGAAATTGATAACAATGTGATAAACCTTCAAGAAAAATTAATTACCCCAGCTGCTGGCCCCGCCCTGTGCTCTCTGTTTCACCTGCACTCTCCCGCTCCTCACCCACCTTTAGAGGGGTCCCCAAGCTGCCAATTACCCATGTGCGGGGCTGGAATGTCACAGGGTCGTCCGATCATGACACAGAAAGAGTCATCAGGACTCGAGGGAGGCTCTGAGAAAAAGCAATCAGTGGAAATACAGAGGTGGAGGTGAAGATCCATCAGCCGCTCTCCCACCCTGCTGCTGCCCTGCCCAGGACCCCCACCCCAACCTTCCTGCAGGAGGCAGACACCAGCCCTGGGAGCCAGCCTGGGCTGTCATGCTGCACGGACACCAAGAAGCAGGTGCAGAGGGAACAAGCATGGGGGTCAAAGGGGTGGGGAGAGGGCAGTGAGCAGGGAACACCGACGGGCCACCAGCAGGGCTGTGAGCATCCGTCTCTGCAGTGACCACAGGGCGACAATGTGACAGAAGTCAGCCTGTTGATGAGCATAGGCTCCCTCCTCAGAGATCTCCACAAGCAGTGGGTCTGAGCAGTGGGTCCAGGAAGCAGCAGGCCAGCTCCTGAGGCCACTTGGGGGCTTGGTCACCTGCTTCACAGCCCCTGCTGCCCTGGGACTCCACGGCTCCGTCCCCAGCACCAGCGCTCCCGCCTCTCCAGCTCCCCCTGCCCTTGCCTTGCGCCCTGTCTCCTGCAACCCCCACCCCAGCGCGGCCCTGTGCCCAGCCTCAGCCGGGCGCCCCTGGGGACTGGGGGCCCTCAGAGAAGGTGGTGCTTACATGAGCCCCCGCACCTGACCCCTGGGATCCCGGCCTGCAGGAGAGGGGACCTGGCGCTGCGCCCTCCCACCACAGCCACCTTCCCCTGCAGGAGGAGCAGCAGCAGGGAAGGCCCCAGGCTGGGCAGGGCGCTGCTGCTTCCCAAACATCCCCCACCCCCAGAGGAGCCGCCTGCCCTCAGCTGTGTCCACGCGGCTGAAAGCCGGCAGATAATAGACGCCTGTGAACTTGTTGCATCCTGCCCCGATTTCAGTCTTTAAAGGTAATTTGCAAGAAATAATTTGCCGGATTGAGTGGCTGCCAGGAATCCCGGCTGATGGGCGTTTCTCTTGGAAGCTGATTTCAGGCTCGGGAGGCAGACTGGGGCGGGGGGGGCTCCTTGGTCTCAGTGGGCCCGGCAGGCTGCAGGGAGCACAGGCCGGTTTAATGGATGTTTATGGAAGCCCGCAGGAGGCCGTAGCTGAGCATGCCCCTCCTAATTAAAGGACAGCGGCCAGTTGTTCCCAATCAGAGCTTACAAATCCCAGGGAGCATATGGGAGCAGGTCAGATGCCAAAATCTGGCACCTGCCACCTGGCATTCTTCAGAAATGACCCTTTAAGGAGGGACAGCCATTGTGAGGGAGATGGTTCCTGTGGGATCTCCTCCCACCTCCAGAGGGGTCAGTCCTGCCCGCAGGGGCCAGAGGACAATGTCCTGAACCTGCCCCTGCCCTGGCCCAGGGGAGCTGGGGGCTTGGCAAGGCGGGGAGGGGATGCCACAGATGCAAAGACTACTGGCCTGGGGGCTAGGGTGATGCCGGGGTTCTTGTTCACAAAGCTGAAGAATGAGCTTCACACTCAAGGTAGGAGAGCAAGGTACAGGCTTTTATTTAGAGATAAAGTGAGAGAATAGAGCTCCTGGCTCAAACCAGGAGGGGACAAGAGAGCCCGCGGTGGTGCGTTGTCTAGGGGTTTTATAGGCAGTTGAGGATTTTTCGAGAACATGGAAAAAACTTAGGGGTGTGGACTTGTTAAGTGGTCCCTGAATATTAAAGATTAACTTAATGTAATGAATTTCCTGCCTTGATTTCTCTCTGGGACACCAGCGCCTGGGTCTGGGAGCACATCAAAAGGCTGCCCGCCCAGCCCCCAAGGTGGGCTGAGGTATTGTCAACTTGCTAAAGAATCTTGCCTCTTGAACTTCCTGGGTGTTAAAATGCAATCTTATCTTTAAGATGGAATTCTTCCTGCCTTTCACCCTGTCGTCTACAGCTGGGTCTGCATGATAAGTTAGTTGCCCAGTTTGCAAAATCACCTCGTCTGATCTGAAGGAGGAAAGACAGCACATAGGCCTGGGCCTTTTAGTGCTAAAGTGAATCTTACACAGGGCTGCACATGCTTAGCATAATAAAACATGTGCTACTCTTCTTTATCTGGGGAACATTAACTGATCTCACTGAAGAATGATTCTACAACTTAATGTTTAACATAGAGTTTCAGTAGGGACTTCTTTGCCCATTGTTACATTGCTCTGACTGCAAATATGCTGCCTTGCTTTTTCCGGAGGCCCTCACCCTATTCTGTCTACATCCACGGTCCCTGTCTCAACGGGACTCCTGCAGAGGCAGGGAGGAGGGCTGGCCCACAGGAAGTGCTGTCTCCAGCCAGTGCAGGCCATGCGGAATATGGGCCCCGTGTTGCCCGATCTCCCAGCAGCCAGGGCAACTCCAGGAAAACAGAGGTTCTGCCCACCCCAGGGCTGTGAGCTGCGTCAGGCCTGGGCCACATCCTGTCACACCTCTGGAACTCCGCCTCCTCCCAGCCAGACAGCCCTCCTCAGCCCCCAGGTGGAGCAGAGTGAACTCCACCGCCTGAACAGCATTAGCCAGGGGGCAGTCAGTCACGTCTGTCCCGCTGCAGTGGGCCTAATTCTGGGGAGAAGCCCCCATCTCGTTGTGTCCGTAACCCCCACACCACCCAGCCCAGCACCACACAGGCTCTTGACGCTCACAGCATTCTAGGGTGATTGTTTCTCTCCATGGAACAGAGAGAAATAATGGACTCATGGCCCAAAAACAGTTAGCAGACATATCTTGTTCGCCCTTCTTGAAATTTCTTGAGAAATGTGAATCCAGTGTCAACATATAAAATCTTCAAAGAGATTTTACTTGAGAATCCAATTCCTTGATTCTCTTGAGGTCTCAGGAGATGGGGCCATTCAGGCCCACAATCTCTCATAGTAGCAGTTGGCGGGGCAAATTCATGGCTACCCAGTTAGCTGGGCTTGTGCTTGCGGCTTGCCGCAGTCTCCACCCCTCCCCACTGTCTCCCAACACAGAGGCCCAGGATCTGCCACCCAAACTCCTGTGCTGTGCTGTCCATATGCCATGTGCTGGCTGTGTGACCTGGGCAGGCTCCTCTCCCTCCCTGGGTGTTTCCCTTCTATGATGGAGGCGAATAAGCCCCACCTCACAGGGTGGGGATGGGCTGTCGATGTCCAGATCCTGCTTGGAGCACCTCTGGCCAGCAGCGGTCCCCCAGGAAGTGCTGGCTGGTGGCTGGTGGGGTCCACCCTCCTCACTCTTTGTTGCTTGCTAGGCCCAGCTGGGCATTGGGGTTTGAGATCCTGCCACGGATGGAGGAACCGAATTTGGCCATTCCCACCCAGCCTGTCTCAGCCTCCACCTCTTCCTCCCCAGCCTGCCACCCACTGCGTTCCACACCCAGAGGCCTGCCAGGCGGAGTCCGGGATTCCCACAATCCTGATCACCACCAGTCCCTGCAGACCCGGTGACGTGTTCTGTTTTTCTCCCGTGTTTTGTACCGGATGTTCATCCCCATTCCAGCAATTTCAGGACTGCCCGGGAGAGTTAATCACATTTGCAAGTGTGTTCTTGCCTCTTTCCCTCAGTGGGACAATTTAGAATTCACTAGACGTAACACACTTTGGGATTAATATACCATGTTAACTGGTCTGAAAGCAATCAGCGATTGTAATCCAATTACTATTGGCTGTATTTTTCATGATATTTTTGCCCCCAATCTCATCCCAGCTGTGTGTCAAACTCACCACACACACACACACACACACACACACACACACAGAGCAAGTGTAATTCCGTGCCTCACTGCCCCCCATCACAGTGGGTGTACGGAACAGTGAACAGTTGATCTGCATGAAATAATGGGAGAGACCCTGTGAGCCCCGGAGCTTTTAAACTCACAAACAGGTATCAGGCTGGTTGCCATGGAGAGCAGGTGGCCCGCCGCCAGGGCAGCCCTCAGCACTTGAGGCCTCCTCTGATTAGCAGGGTCACACAGGGCTCTGCGAGGAGGCAGAGGCATGGCCTGGCATTTTAATGGCACCTGACCTGCTGTGTCTGTGTGTAGGAGCCTGTGCCGCTGTGGGTGTGAGGGAGTGTATGGGGGTGTGTGCCTGTGTGCCTTTGTGTGTGAGTTTGCATGCACGTGTGTCCAGGCCCCACGTGCACGAATGGGATGAAAACTGCATGGCCAGGGACCCGCAGGACAAGGGGCATATTCCAACCGAGTCCTTAAGCTCAAGGGGCCACTGAAGGGACAGCTTGTGTTTCTGAGCCAGGCATCTGCTGACCCCCAGGAGGAAAGCTGCCCCTCCCGGCTCACAGATGTCACCTCCCTGCCCTTCCCTCCCGCCACAGTCACCCACCGCCTGCCCTCTCCTCCTTCCTCCCCCTCCAATGAATTGTGTCCCCCAAAAAGGCATGTTGTGTTCTTACTTCTTTCCATCAGTGGGAAGGAAATCTATCCTCTAGCACCTATAAATGTAACCTCATTTGAAAAAGGGGTCTTTGCAGAGGTAATCAAGTTAAGCAGTCACACCGGGTTCCAGTCGGTCCTAATCCAATGTGACTGGTGTCCTTAGAGGAAGAGGAAAGTCCAGACACACACACACAGAGCACACCTGAAGAAGGAGGCAGAGATGCGAGCGACGCTAGCCAGGGCAGGCCAAGGCTCCCTGGCTGCCACCGAAGCGAGAGGCATGGGCTGCTTTGCCTCAGAGCCTGCCAGAGAAACCACCCGGCCGGCCCCTTGACTTTGGACTTCAGACTTCAGACTTCCTGGACTGGGAGAAAATTAATTTCTGTTGTTTCAAACTGCTCAGTTTGTGCTTATTTGTTGCGGCAGCCACAGGAAACCAATACAAACCGGATGCCAAGATTTAAAAATCAGGAAATTCCCTATTAAAATGAGGGTTTTTTAGGCTTTCCCCATAAAGAAATACCTGTCCACAGTTGGCTTGTCTTCTCCAGTGAGTGAAATGAGCTGAATTGGGTCACTACAATGAGCTGCCCCTGTGGATGGGGCACCACCTTCCCATGTGCCACAGACCCCACCCAGCTTAAGAGTTCAGGTAAGGACTGGGGCCAAGCACCCTGCTCGGCATCAGGAGCTGGCAGTGAGGAAGATGGCTGTGTCCTCCGCCTCACAGACAACAAACAGATAAACAGATAAATGCGTGCTGTCCAGAATCACTTCACATTAAGGACTTGAGGGGATTAGAGCACATGGAAGGGCTGGGAAGTCAGGGGGAGGCACTCTATGAGATGCGGTAGTCAGGGAGGGCTGCTGGGAGGCAGAGAAATGTGTGCAGAGGGCTGAACACACTGAGTGACAGACCACACACACTACTAGAGGAAGAGGGTCCAGGTAGAGGAAATAGCAAGTGGAAGGGCCCAGCAGTGGGAATGACCAGTATGGCCAGAGTAGACAGACGTAGAACATAGAGCAAGAGAGAAGGAAGCCAGACAGTCACCGAGGCCCAGATCGCGTGGGCCCTTCCAGGCAGGGTGAGGAGTGCTGTTCCCTTCCGACCGGGAGAAGAAGCCCTTGGAAGATCCTGAGCAGGAGAGTGACGTGATCTGATTCACCTTTACCAAAAACACTCCCATGCCTCCCTCGTGATTTTTGGAATCGTTACGTTCCATCTGCATCCTCACCTACTCATAATTTACCTTTACCTCAGTTACTTTCTTAACTCAAATACATTTTTAAAGGAAATTTGATATTCCACTACTGCAAATAAAAAAGGACTGTCATTTGCCATAAATAGAGGAGAATCCATAAAAACTAATATAATGAAAAAGAACAGTGATATCACAACACTCTCTAGCTGCAGGCTGCTGAGGCTGGAAGCCTGTTCCCCCCTGTCTGACCAGGGGATGGTTGGAAGGCACTAAAGAGAACCGAGACTTTGTCACTGAACCATCAGAGGGACCGAGGGAGACTCCGGGAGGGGGTACAGGCTGCACTGACGGATCCCTGGTGGTAATGTCGGCTCAGGAGCCACCCCAAATCACCTCACCTGTCTTTGGAAGGCACCTCTCACTCTGGGGAAACACCACTCTGAAATATATTCTCAATTCAACATTTAAGATCATCAAGGGTCAAAATCATAAGGTGTTCGTCCTTGCTTCCTCAGCACCTGGCAGCACATGCTTCACAGCTAGTTGCTGATCCCCTTACTACAAAAGTCATAGAGACAATGTGTGCGGGTTTCGTTTTGTTTTCTTTGGGGTGATTTGGCTGTTTGGTTTTCTTTCTTGCATACTTCTCCAGGAGATAACTGTGGTCTACAGGAGGAGGACAGCAGTTCTGCATAGCTTTTACTTTTCCCAAAGACCCCAGGGTTATAATTGCTGCTGTAGCAGCCGCATCCCACTGCCCTGGTCCACACCTGCTCCCTTCAGTCAACTGTCCACCAGGCAGCCAGAGGAGTCTTTGTAAAGTATGAAGATTGTGTCCCTGCTCTGCTCAAACATCCGTGACACCCGTCACATTTAGAATAAAACCCACCCTCTCATCATAGCCCACAAAGCTGCTCCCTCGGCTGCCCTCTCCAATCTGTCCCATCTCTGTGCTCCAGCCACAGGGACCTTCTCTCTGACCTTTGAACTTGCCAGGCCCTTTTCTACCTCAGGGCATTTGCACTGTCAGTTCCCTTTGCTGTGAACACTCTTCCCAGATTTTTTACATAGTTCATTTCTTCTCATCCTTCAGGCCTCAAAGGTCAGCTCCTCAGAGAGGCCCCCTTCTGTGCATGATTTAAGTAGCCCCCACCAGGGTCACAGTCAACTCCATGCCCCATTTATTTCCTTCATGGCACATACCCCTGCCTGCAAGTGTCTTGTTCGTTTGCAAGCGCACATCTTGACTGTCACCTGCACTAGCATGTAAGCTCCGTAAGGATGGGTACATGTGTGTCTTGTGCCCTGACAAATCCCAGTGCCAAGCACAGTGCCTGGCATTGTACTCAAGCTGTGCTTCTTGAATATTCACTTTGGAGAAGGGAGCCAGTGCGGTCTGTCCAGGTTTTCTGGGTCACAGCCAGATGGGGCTTTGAAGGAAAACCTTTGGCAACAGGCAAGCAGACCCCAGGCATGGTGATTCTTCAAGGAGCTTAGACAGCAGCAGTGACCACTACCCAGAGGATCAGCCTGAGGGGGCCAAGTGTCCTGCAGGCCTTTTGCTCTCTGGACACCCCAAAAGAAACCAGCCCAGATTATAGGAACCTTTCCTCATTAGTTACAAATGTCCTCTTGTGAGATCCCATAAACTCCTCCACTACATATTCTGGAGGCACACACAACCACCCATCTGGCCAACGCTGTGGTGCCCACTCTGCGCCAGGCAGTGCCCTCAGCTCTGGGCTGCAGGGAGGTCCCTGGTGCCCTGGAGCTTCAAGTTCTATGGGAGAAGAGTATACCCAGAGGAATAAATATGAGCCGTAACACAATAATTTCCAAAGTATTAAACCTTCATCAATGTGCTCGAAGGTGTCACTGGGTAGCACCGGGTAGTCTGAGCTCTGGAGGGCAGGACGTGGTGCTGGGATCGGACAATGATGAAGGGAAAGCAAGCGTTAAAATGAGTTCAGGCGGGATGGGCTGGGAGTGACCTTCCGTAGCGGAGGTAGGAGGCTGCCGGGGGTGTGAGCGGTGACTGGGTAGAGCTACAGGAGACAAGGCCGGGCAGCTGACAGGACTCACCATGTCGGGTGACATCACCCACACTCAGGAAGCCAAGTTTTACCCAGCGTGTCCTGGGAGGATTTTAGTTCGGGAAACTTAAAGCATCCATCTGGCTACAGCATTGGGAAGTCACGCAGTGGGACACGAGAGGAATCCAGGGACCCGTGAGGAGACAGCAGCATCGACCAGGTGTGGCCTGGGCCAGGTGGTGACAGGGGAATGGCAGACAGAGAGGGCTGATCTTCGGGACTGTGTGCTACTCAGTTTGCAACCTTTGGCCCCATTTCATTTCTGCACTCAATGCCCTCTGGGACAGCCTATCATCAGCCTGGTGGCCACTATGAAACCTCCTCCTCTTCACCGTCTCTCCTGCAGACCAAATAGCACACACAAGTGAGTTATCATCACCTCTTTTAACAACGTAGCAGCCCTCTGCTGAGCTCTGAAAGGCTTTGAAATTGCAGATGCATTTAAATGCTTCACGCTTTCCTAAGCTTTGTTAATCACTGTTTTCCTCCGAAACATGAAATGGGGTTAGAAGGGGTGTTCACTTGAAATTGCCTGTGTGTAACAAATGTCAGAACATTTCTGAAGCTGCTCACTATAGAGAAATCTTTTTAGAAGGCACAGCCCAGTGACTGGCATTTAAGGAGGCGTGTTAGTTTTCCGTTAGGTGTAACAACTTACCACATACTTAGTGGCTTAAAACAACACATGGCTGTGATCAGTTTCTGTGAGCCAGGAACATGGGCATGGCTTAGCTGGCTCCTCTTTTCCAGGGTCTCTTCCAGGCTGGGGTCAGGGGCTCATCTGAAGGCTCAGCTGGGAAAGGGTTTGCCCCCAAGTTCACAGGGTTGCTTTCAGAAGTCATTTCCTTGCAGGCCTTAGACCGAGGGCCTCAGTTCCTAGCTGGCTATTGTACAGAGGTCACCTTCATTGACGCTAGTCTCTCCAGCATGACAGCTTGCTTCATCAAAACAAGGGAAAGAATCTGCTAGCAAGACAAAAGTCACACACCCATGGACATGACATCCCATTACATTTGCCATATTCTATTGTTCAGCATCAAGTCATAGGTCCCACCCACCCATGAGGGGAAGGTATTATCACACAGGGGCATGAATACCAGGAGACAGGGGTCACTGGAGGCCATCCTAGAGGTTGTCTGCCACAGTCCACTGTGGTAAGCACCTTGTAAGATGCCCCAGGAGATCCCCATCTGGTACTCACTGCCCTGAATAGCCCCTCCCCATCAGTCATAGTGCTTCTAACCAATGGAAAACCTCAACATTGATGGCATGTCAATTCATGATTAGGTCACATAACATAGTGACTTGCATCTTGCTGGCAGACTTTCTCCTTTACTAGATTTGATGAGGCAAGTTGCCGTGTTGGGAGGAACCCATGTGGCTAGGAACTGAGGGCAGCCTCCAGCCAGCAGCCAGCTAGGAACTAAGGCCCTGGCGAAATGACCCCAAAGGAGCCGAGTCCTGCCCAGAACCATGTGAGGAGCTTGGTAGTGGATCTTTCCCCTGTTGAGACTTCAGATGAGACCCAGTCCCGGCTGACCCCTTCCAAGAGACCCTGAGCAAAGGACCCAAAAAAGCAGTGCCCAGATTCCTGACACACAGAAACTGTGAAATAATGAAAAGGGTATTGTTTACGCTGCAAAGTTTATGAGACTTTGTTGCTGAGCAACAGATAACTAATAGACTGGGTACTCAATGATCATCACTGAATAACCGACTGAACACATAACTGAGCAGGAAATGCTGTGTGTGTTTGGTAAAGTGTGACCAGCAAAACACTAAGGTTGATTTCCCTCCTTGCTCCAGGGCCACTGAGCAGAGCCCTGTCATCTGAGATCACCCCAGACCCCTCAACCTGCCATGGCCAGAGCAGCCATGGACGAATCCAGAGCTTATGGGCCATAGTGTGGAACTCTCCAGAACTGCCCTCTCCACACACACACACAGTTCACTCAGGTTGAGCAGCAAAGGGACAGAGGATGGCCTGACCCACTCCCCTCCCCTGGGAGCGGCTAGCGTAAGGGGGCTTGCAGCCCACACAGGGTTAATGGTCCCAGCCTCCAAGACACCCTGAGGCCTCCTTGGCTGCTGGGTGGTCAGACCAGGCACCTGTAAGAAGGTGTGACTCATTTTCACTTAATTGAAAATCCACACCATCAAAGAGCCCTGATGCTCGGTGGCCCTTTCTTCCCTCACCAGTGACCATTAACCTTTAAAAGATACTTTATGAGCCATTTGCTGTCCTAGTTCTCTGAGATAACATGTAATGAGGCTTATAAATGGGCCAGTCTCAGGAGGAGGTGAACGTGAGAAGTGCCACAGATGAGAGGTCGGGCAGAGCAGGGCCTGGGCCACCCAGCCCCATGGAGAGGATGCATCAGCAGCCACCCTAGAGCCCAGCTCTCAGGCACGGGACTCTGGGCTGGCCAAGGCCAAGCCACTTGTTCAAGAAGTGAGTTCAACTGAGACAACAGTCACAGAAATAAATGAGATGCTGTCACTCCTGTGGTCAAAGTCCTCCACCACCCCTAACACAGAATAGAGGCCAAGTCCTTACAGTAGCCTAGGGGCTGCCTGACTCAGCCCCCCTCACTGCTCTGGTGCCCCTGGCCCTCTACCCCTCACTCTCCTCTCAGGCGGTACTGACCTCCTGGCTTTACCCAGAAATACCAAGTCCACATCCACATTCACCCCAGGGCCTTTGCACAGCCTTTCCCTTTGCTGGGAAGCCCCCACACAGAGCTCAGGGTGGCTCCCTCCTTGCTGCTTTCTCAGGGAGCCTCCCAGGTGCCACCTGCAAATCAGTGCCCCCACCACGTCCTCTACATTCACTGTCCACCTCCCTGCTTCCTTCCCACCAAAGCACTGACGGGGCCCCCACACACTGGTCCTTTCCTTATCTACACATCAGCCTTCATCTCCCTGCGTCAGGATGTGCGCTCCATGAGGCAGGGATCGTTCTGCTGTGTCCCCAGTACCTAGAAGGGTCCCGCACACAGCGGGTCCCACACACAGCGGGCACTGCGTAAATATCCGTGGAATGGGTGAGTGAGCGGACGGATGCACGAGTGAATGAGAGCGGACTGGAAGGACACCGCCCTGGGGCTTGGAAGAGCTTGCTCATTACGGGGCTGCAGTTCTAGAATCCACATCCCTCCATTTGCTGAAGGGAAAGGCCATCACAAACTATCAGGTGGGACAGCCCGGTGCCCAGGGCCTCATGGCAGCAAACTGGCTGCCTGACACCCCCCACCCCACCCCAGCCCCCAGGCAAAGGGCAGAGGCGGGAGGAGGGAAGGAGCATCCGAGAAGCCGCTGCTCACCCGGAAGCCGCGTGCGGCTGGCGGAGTTTGCGGGGGCATCTTGCTCGCTGTCGTCCTCACTCTGCCTGGAGTCCTCTCCCCACAGGCCTGCCCAGGGCCGCTCCTCCCGCATCTGGGGCTCAGCTCAAATGCCCCCTCCTCGGAGAACCCTCCCTGACCTCCAGACCCAGCGTGACCCCCTCCCTCACGCCGCTGTGGTTTATTTTCCTCCATGCTCTAAATCACCCTCCAAAATTCTCACACTCGCTCGTTTATTAACTTGCTTATTCTCCGTCAGCCCCAGGGAGGCCGTCAGCCCGGGGACGGGGACCTTGCCTGTCTTGGCCTCTGCTGAAGCCCCACGCCTAGTTCAGGATCCAACACACAGCAGGTGCTCGATAAACACTGTGGAATGGATGGTCCGGGGAAACCAAGTGTATGCACTCTCTGGGGATTTATAAAATATACTGGAAATTTTCATTCCTCTAAGAACTTGCAAGTGCCATTTGCCATCCTCTCAGGTAGGCTGGGTGTTGCCTGACATTAAATAGTTTTGCAGGCAGGAGGGTGGCCCAGTCAATCCACCAAACCTTCAGGCTTTCTGTTCTTCAATAAGCATGGTACATGTCTTTCTTTTGAACCTGTCCCCGGAGCCCTCAGTAAAGACGAAACACAGCAATCATTTGCCTTTTCTTTTTCCTCCATTAGCACACAACTGGATCTTCTTAAAAGAGGGTTCAGCATCTGAAGCCCCTCCTCCACCTTGGGAGGCATGTGGTGCTGCATTCAAGGGGCATGGGTCATCCAGGAGGCCCAAAGCCCAGGCCACCTACCCAGGTCACAGCACAGGCTCAGCCCTCGTGCCGCCAGCACCCCTGTGATGTAAGAAGGGTGATGAAGCGACCCCTGAGGTCCTCACCAGCTTTGGCCTTCCCTACTCATGCGGGTCCCAGATGGGGTTGGGGACGGGGAATTGTGCTGGGCAGCCTCCTGGAGTGGATGCTGGTGCTCTGGCCTCACCTACTCCTATGGACAAGGCCCAGCCCATCTCCTGGGAGTATTTAACTCACTCTGAGTCCCAGTGATCTACCCCCACAGCAAACCCTTCCCATGCACTCCAGCTGCCCAGGCCCCAAGGATGCCCAGGCTCCTGCACCTCCATGCCTCGTGCCCTGCCGCCCCATTTCCTGCTGGTCAGTTCCTCTCATCCTCACCTCACAATTCGCCATGGATTCTGTTGCTGCAACCTCAGAACCCCGAGTGACGGACTCCCGACCTTCCACCCAGGACAGCTCACCGAGTCTTCCTGGCAGGTCCTTCCTGGCATTTCATGGATGACAGCACATCTCCAGGTAACCACGGGACCTCAAAGCCCTGAGAAGCATCTGGATCTTCAGGAGGGAGCCCCCCAGGGGGACCCCGTGGAGCCCTGCGGGGACCCGAAGAACAGGCCAGGTCGGGTGTCACTCAGGCCTTGGCATGTTGATTAGGTTCATGGCTTACACTCCCCCTCCCTAAAATCTCCCGCCAACAGGCAGCCCCTGCCTCTGCCGTTCACGCCCTGGGTCATTCAGTTGTGACCAGAGAGCAGGCCAGGCTGGCCTCACGGCTCTGCACAGGAGCAAGTGTGGTAGGAAGGGGAGGGCACGTTGATGTGTATGTGATCCCGGGTGTGGAAAAGGTCAGGAGCTTGAGTCCCCTGGGGCTGACAACTGCGCCAGGAAAACCGTCCCTTGGAACATTAAATTAAACACTTACAGAACACTGTCCTCAGCAGGGATTGGATTCCCGTCGCTGGGGTCACTTCACGCATCAGCAGCACGAAATGAGTCAGATACACTCTGCTCCCCCCACTTTCTGAGCCTCATGCTCCTTGGCCAGATGTCCCCTGGGACCCTGGGACGTTGAGGGGCCAGCACAGAGCTTGACAGGGTTTGGGTGGTTTTAATCGGAGTGGTAAATTGCAAACGATCGAGGAACTGGGCTGTGTTGGGAGGCTGTGTTGGCCAAGTCCCTTGTGAATTAAATCATTCAACAGATGAAATGGGAAAATCCTCCTCATCCCCCTTTGGAATGAGCCATGAAATAGGCTCTGGGATCGGCCTACAGCGAGAAGCACTTGCCAGGGCTTGACGCCCATACCCTCTGAGGAGGTGTCCGAAGACGGGCACCAGTAAGACACGGTGCTTGGGACGACCCTTCACAATGCGCAGTAGGTGAGGCTGTGTCCAGAGGCACCCCAAACTCAGGAGGTTGGAAGGGGCAGTCTGCAAGCCTGTGGGTGCCCAATAACCACCTGATAACAGGGGCAGTGGCCCTACTTGGAGCCAAATTCCATAGCCCCCCCTTCAGGGAGCAGGTTTGGATTCTGGGACAGAGCAATGGGTCAGTTCTCCAGGTGAGCACTGGACCTTGTGAGACGGGGCAGCTGGGTACAGATGACCCCTGGTGGGATGGGGGCTGGTTTCCTCATTGACTTGAAGGCACATTCCAATCTTCCGTGAGAAGCTCGGACCCAGGGCTGGCTGGTCCCAGCAATGAATTCTCTGCAAATTGAAAGAACAACACAGCACATCGAACCAGATGTGCATGAACACACTTCAACATGTCCTACTCTGTGCCTGTGAGGTGAGGGTCTAGTGACATGGGCACGGCACACCCAGCAGGGGGGGTTTCAGGTGGGAAATGCCACCTCCCAAAATAAGGTCTGGGAGACAAAGCCAAGGGCCTTTGCTCTCAGGTGACAGACCCGCCCCTCCCTGACCGGATCCTCTGTGGGGTCAGGGCCACTCTATGTCTGGCTGCAGCTCTTCCCCAGAGTCGGCCAGGGAGGTACATGCTCATGTCTGCAGGCTTCATGTCTAACCCCCAGCTCTCCTTGAACCATGGAAAGTCGATTCACATTCCCTACTCACCAAAAATGCCCCCAATTATTGTAAGCTACTGATTAAAAATAATGAATATTTTAGAAATATTATTTTTATATGAGTTTCTTAATAAAAATGTGGACACTACTTGATCACCCAGTGGCCCATTATGCACCAGAGAGATGAATGGTACCCTGGGCTTCTCTCTTGTTCCTCTAAAGAACAAGTGATATAGAGTTAAAACTACATGAGCTTTGGAATCAGACTGCCATGGGTTCAAATCCCAGCTCTGACAGTTTCTGTGTGACTTTCAGCAAATTATTTAACTCATCTGGACTTTAGTCTCCTCATCCATAAAATGGGTGCAATACCTACCACATAGGTTGACACAATAGTAAAGGAAATGTACGGGTAGGACACCTCACGCTACACCTGGCACATACATTTTCTTCTTTCCCTGCACTTGGCAGGGACACCACCATACAGGCCTTCACAGCACACTAGGCAGCTGGTGATTCTGGTGATACCATCAGGCCTCTGAGGGAGGCATTAAAAGCCATCATCTTAGGTAATCTTCCTTTTCTCCTTTATTCCTAACACTGGTGATTTAGAGACAGCATAAATGGGGATGTTTGTTAGAGGTACTAAACACTGTCTGTCACAAGTTCCTGATGATTGAAATGGACATAAATCTTAACTATTCTCAGGGGGAAATATGTGATCAGATAGTGTTAGTGACAGATGACATTCATTGAGCACTTATGTGTGCTGCAGGGCACATACAGTAGCTCATTAATCCTCACAACCACACTTTGAGGTCAATATTATTATCAGACCCGTTTTACAGATGAAGAAACTAAGGTAGACCCTGAAGAACTTAGTGGAGATGGCAGAGCTGCACGTGGCAGAGCTGAGACCCGAGCCCATGTGCTCTGACTCCAGAGCCTGTGTATTTCATCTCTGAGCTCCGTGAAAGCAGCGCAGGAGCCACACTTCTGCAGAGCTGACCCAGCCCCCCAGCTGGTCTTCATTTCAGCCACACTAAAGTCACCCTCACGTGGGTCTCAAAGACTCTAAAGTGTTATCCCTGGAAATAGTCAGGAAGAGGGTGCCATGGCATGAAGGGCAAAGATCTGCCCATCAGGGGGCACTCAGAGAAGGGGTACTTGCAGGGAGTCTGATTAGGAGTCATGCTCCCCCAATACCGCATTCTCCACGAGCAAGTAGGGGATGAGCGCTGAGTCCTCCAGACCAGAAGGGGCACCACAGTCACACATCCCATGAATAACAAGGCTGGGGACATGCTGGGTTTGCTCACCAATACCTGTCACAGCTCCTGGGTCCTGATTCCAGCTTTGGAAAAGCCACCCCTCTCCAACTCTCCATCTCTGGGGTCTGGATGGACATGACCAGGCCTGGTCCATTGGGGTCTGCTTCTCTTGGCCATTGCAATTGATTCAAGGAGGAACACATGAGAATATGTGTCCAAACAAAACTCAATCAAAGGGTTGTTGGAACAAATGGAAAAGGGGCTCCCTTTCCACTGGGTCAGCAGGGCTGGGAGAAGGTAAGCCTGGGCTTCTGCCTGCAAATGAAACCAGCACCCAAGAAAATTAGACTTGAAAGGTGCAGAGAAAGGTCCTGATGACATTTTTTAAGCACCTGGATACAGCAATACCTGAAGTCAGTTGCCTCTGAACCCTTCAGTTATGTGAGCCTTTATATTCTTCTTGTTTTTTGTTTGTTTAAGCAGATTTGAATTGAGATTCTTTATTTACTACCCAGAGTCCTGACTAAATTCTTACATTATTAAGGGTTGGCCAGGCACATTGCATTTGAAAACTCTTGCTTAAATCAAATACAATTTGATTGGCTTGTGAAAGCAAAATCCTTCTGGAGGTTGGTCTGTGTGCTGCTTTTCCCACAAAAGCAAAATTAATAGCCTCTGACAAATATCATGTATCAGCTCCTACCATGAAAGGAGAATCTCTGCAGAGAGCATAAGCCCTGGGCGTCTCCTGAAAGAGACCACCTTCTACAAAGGTGGTGAGTTTTTCTCCCCCAACTAAGGATTGCAGAGTTTCAAAGGACAGATCTGCTAAGAGTTGACACAGAGGGTAACCATTTCTTCTGGCAGCAGGAGGGTGGGCTGAGGGGAGGGGGGTATCCTCAACAGATGGCCAGGCGGCCACAGTGCAACCAAAACTCTTGTCAGAGAGTGACAGACACCCTCCTGGGCACAGACACCGACTTGGGCACAGTGGGCTTCCTCAAGCCCCACAGACTGGATGAGATGGGGAGGATCGGGCAGGAACCGCAGGAATCCGTGGGGCCAAGAGACAGCATGTCACACTGGACTGGCTGATCAGGATGCTGCCCCGGGAGAAGGGACCTCCCTCCATGCCCCCTGCTTTCCTTCATTTGTTCAAAACAAAATCCATGAAAGAATGTGTGACAGACCAACCTTAGAGCAGTACCCACCCTCAGGAAAGCAGGGGGACAGAAGGAGGGACTCCCCCTCAGCTCTCCTGGCAGGAGGTGTCACCACGAATTGTCCCCAACGTTTCCCCACGGGGGAGAGGTGATTCCCAAAAGGAAGGCTGGCAGCGGAAGTAGGTCATGGGTAGCCAGAAACAACCCCTGTCCCCTATGTGGCACTTGGGATGGGACCACAGTGAGCCTTGAGTGCTGAACTAATGACTCAGCTTCTCTCTACAGGCAGGTGGGGCAGGAGACACATGGCGGATCTTAATGGAAAACGCAGCTCTCAGGATGCTGGATTCCTACTGAATTATTGCAGGGCTGTTCTCGTGGGACTGTTTATTTTTACAATGAATATTCATTACTTTCATAATAAAAATGATTTTTCATTTAGAAAAGAAAAAAGCTACAGTTTCTGAGTGTAGCAACCAGAAGTTGAGGCTAATGGGTACAAATGCCTCCAATCAAGTCACCTCCACTTTCTGTCCCCCCTGCGGCTCCAGCACCGTGCTCGGGGACCGGAGGGGTCGGCACAGTGGGTGTCATGGAAACACCGCCTGCAGGTGCCCAGCTGGGCTCTCTGGCTCACTGCCGACCGTCCCTTAAACTGCCCATAATGAGATCAGCTCAGGAGCGAGCGACATTTGCCCTGTGCAGACACAGTCAGCATGCACGTCTCGTGTCATTTGTCAGGTTGCCATTTCCCCCACAGCAGCCTCTACCTTCAGCCCATCAGGCTCTGTGCTGAGTGGCATGGTAGCAGGGCCTCCCCCAGTCCCTGAAGAACAGCACAAGCCGGTCAATGTGATCAGGCCGACTGTGCCCTCACCCTCCAGGGGCTCCTTCCCCCAGGGAGGGCGTGGTGGTGCCCCAGCTGTGTGCAGCGCCAGCCTCTATGGCCACCCTCTCCTCAGGTCCTCAGGAAACCCTTACCCGTCCTCGATGGTCAGCCCGGGAGGTACCGTGGGGACATGTGATCCTGGGCTTGCATCTCCATCCTCTGGGAGAACTTCACTCAGAGTGGCCTGGCCGTGCCCCCTGGCCTTGGGTTTCTTGAGACATCCCTGCACCCCATCACCCAGCAGAGCAAATCTCACAACTCCCAAAGCTGCACACAGCTGGGAAAATGCATCAATAGTGACAAGGTAAGGTTGTGTGTACTCATTCCTACTTGAAAACATTGGCCTGGGATTGAGGGGAGAAATGGGATGTGCTCAAGTGCTGGCTCAGAGGCAGCGGCTGTGACAGCCTCTCCCCGGGCTAAGTGCGGAGGGTGGGAGGAAGGAAGATGGGGAGGGAGAAGGGGGAGAGACTGTCCCCGTGCACCTGTCCACTCCACCCCAACAAGGGGGGGGCAACACACGGAGGAGGGTGAGAGGCTGCAGTTCAGTGAAGACCTGAAGGTTCTGCCTCCACATTGCCTTCCCCAAGGCCATAATAAAGACATGAAATTCCGGTAACTTTTCCTGCAAAGTCTAACATCAAGAATCATGTTCTCATCCTTCCCTAGCCAAGGTTGCTTTGTAACTGCATTAGTTTGTTCATTTATTCATGCCACAGATTTATTGAAAGTCTGTTGTGTGCTAGAAATCGTGCAAGTGCTTGAGATGCAGTCATGAAAAATAGAGCCCAAATGTCTGCCCTTAAGAGCATATTTTTTAGTAGAGGGAAATTGGCAAACAACAATGTAAACTGTAAGGGATGTGTTACCAGACGCATGTTACGTGTCATCAGATGTTTTTACTTCACCTGTCTCCCACTGCAGACACTGACTCCCTGTAAGTCCACAGGATTCCATTGAGTTCTGATCACATCCTATGCACCCCACCAGCAAGGGAGGGATCCCCCCAAAAACAGTACAAAATGGCTAAACACATGATACCTGACACTGGGCAGCTGAGATTGACAGTGGTTTATTAGTCACATATATCCAAAGCCCGGGGTGTCAGACACTTCACCTCATGCAGATCCACATGGGGGCTGCACTAGGGAACAGAATGAGCCATCAGGGGGAGTGGTAGGCAGGCTTGGTAGTAACGAAAGGATGAGGTGGCCCCTAGGTCCCAGGGGATGATGTGACTGTCTTGTTTGGATAATTCCACAGGCTTGTGGGAAAGTGAAAACGGTCAGGTTGAAGATCAGGTAGAGGAAATAGCCTCTGATAGGGGAACAGCCAGGTGGAAAGATTTCCCACTGGGTGGAGGGCATATCTGATAGCGCAGGGGACTCATGGTTAGGCCTCTGAGGCCCCATGAAGCTCCAAGGTGTCCAGGCAGTACTTAATAGGGCGCCTTCATTTCAGGGCTTACACCACACATTGTCTGAGACCAGCACCCCAAGTTTCTTGATCCTTCCACCAATTCTGGACTCAGATAAGGGGCCATAACAAGTGCGGGATCTGGCTTCCTCAACCACTGTGGGAGGAGCCAGGCAAAGGAAGCCGCGGTGATGGGCACAGTACGGCCCTGGAGATGGAACTCTGACCACCCAGGGACAGGGGAGAAGAGAGACCGGCAGTGACTGGCCTCTCCTTGCCTTCTTCTGGACTCCCTTGAGGAGCAGATCTCTGCACAGCTGGCCTGGAGAGAGTCCACGGGATAAGGTGACTGGCCGCGTCTCTGTGAGGCAGCCACCAGCTCGGTGATTGCTGCTCAGTCTCCCACACCTCACTTACCTCTTTCTCGCTCTTGATGTCCTGGGGCTGCACCTCCCACTAAAGCATTAGATCTCCAGGTTGGCCTCAGGCTCTTCTTTAGGAGCCCTGGACCAAAGTTCCCTCATCCTGGTCACTGGAGAAGACTGTGAGGCAGATAGGAATGAGGCAGTGGAGAAAAACAAAGCAGAGAAGTAGGGTTTCAGCCTCATTTCCCACTGAGTCACGTGACAACGGGAGTCCAGGGGACAAAGGATGCCCCAGGAGTCCTGGCTGCATGCAGAAACCAGCTTTAATGGGAATAGAAAGTATCACGCGATTAATTCTGAAGGTCTCAGGATAGAATATGGGGTGAGCTTGTATATTTAGGGAAAAGAGAGTAGAGATATTTCTAGGGTCACACAGAGTTGTGGGTCTTCCTACTGGCTTTTGTCAGTGGAGGTGTGGGCCAGGAAAGGGGTGGTCTTATCTGGAGGCCAAGGTGCTCCTAGATAACCTGTTGGCTCCTGCTAATGGGGATGTGAATTTGGAGAGAGGTAGTCCTTCTCAGAATGAAAATGTTTGCACCTACAGGGGCAGGTTTAGACCCCATAGAGGCCAGCTACTGTTGGTCACCTCCACAACAGCAAGGACATGGTGGTCTCCCGTTTCTGCTTTCTCTGCCTCGGTGAACTGACTGTGTCCTCAGCTTGTGCCCTCATACAAGGTGGCTGCAACATTGCTTGACTTCTCATCCTCTCCCTCATAACAATAGCAAAGAAAATATGAAAGAGAGAGTTACTTCTCACATGTCTCTTTAAGTAAGGGAACCCAGAACCCACCCACCAAAAAGACTCCCAACTTACATCTCATCAGCTAAACATGATTCAGGATGTCCCCCCAAACCAATCACTGGACAGGGAAATGAGATTGGCTTAGACATATTACAATTCATCCTCTGGTGCTTGAGAGCACATTTCTTCCCAACATCTGAGCAAAATCGGGGTTCTGTTTGAGAGGAAGAAAATACCTGGCTATTGGTGTCTGCACTTAGCCAATGAGCTGTGAATTACAATGGCTCAGCCAAGTGTCCCACGAACAAATGAGTAATGCAATTGCAAAAAAAACCATAAAGGTTCCATACATAATTCAGAGTCCTTTCTTTGGAATTTTTGGGCAGTTAAAAATTTGATGTTCCATTAAAGACTGTGATTCCTACCCAACTCATTTTTGAATTCAAGGCTTCATTCTCCCCAGGATACATATGGACATTCTGAGATCAAGACTCTCTTCTTGGAACACCAGCAGAAGCAGGTTCTCTCATTTCCATCTCTTTTATATTGCACTGGGCAACACCGAAGAACGTCAAAAGGAGTGTGTAGTTTATAGATGAGGAAACTGAGACCCAGGGAGGGCAGATGGTCTGCCCAGCCCACAGTGATAGCAGGGGTGGGGCATGAACACATGCTCTTTGGCTCAAGGAATTTCAATGATGCTTTTTCCACTAAGTGTTGGCATGGATCTTGGGGTTCATTCACAAGACAGGATGCAAAAACTACGGCGGGATCTACAAGCTGTGCCTGGGTATGATGCTTCCAAAAAGTGCCTTTTTAACCTGGATTGTCTGGAATATCGGCCCTGCCTTCTCTTTCGCAGTCTATGCTGGTTCTCAGGAACACCTGGGCATGGATTCACATCCGCATCAAAGCCCTCTGTTTGTTCTCTTCTCCTGTTGGAAGGAGAGCAAACCAGAGGATATTTAGTCACCTGTTTCCACTCTCTGGTTCCATGGTAGTAATTTGACTATACAGGGTATTTAATAGTTCACCATCACAAAGAGTCAATTTCATACATGAATGAGTCACTGTCAAATGACAGAAGGAGGGAGGGATACTGTGTTTTCCTGACACCTTTTAAATGTTCTCTTATTTCATACTTATACAGATCGGGGACCATAGATTATGCTGACAAGCTCATCAATTATCTGCTACTCACCAAAATATCAAGGTCTCGTTTCCTTGATGGGGTAGTTGATGCTGACTGCAGAAGATGTCCATGAACTTGAAATTGTTTCACTTGTTGTTTACCTACCAGGTACCTTGACCTTAAGACCTTCCTACTCCACACAGAGGAACAGATGACGTGCATAGTGGGAGTATTGTCGAGGCACATAAATTAGAGCAATCAGAGTGAGAAGGAGGGAAGGGAAGGAAGCATTACTAATTGGAGCATCATTACGGGGCTTGTGAGGAGCTGACACGGTGTCAACAGCAAAACCCCAGAAGTGACAGGCAGAAGTGACTGTATTTGGAGCCAGAGGTCATTAACATGGGCAATGGACGGGCTCTGTGACTGAGGGGAGGGAAATTTGCTCCGACATGCAGCAGCATGTTGAAGCGGGTCCTTTATTATTTTCCAGGAGCCGTAATTTCCAGATGATGACTCAGGGATCCTTTAAGGACGATAATTGATTACCTGACAAAGAATGTGTAGCATTTCCTCCTCACAATGGAAGAGGAAAAAACCAACCACCCAGCTCTTTTGAGCAGAAAAGGGGCATTTTTCAGAGAAAACATTGCAAAGTTTGTAACAATGAGAGCCTGAGGAAACACAAATACATCTCACCTTCTTGACAAATAAAGTTTAATTAAGAGGCTCTTCGTGCTAGAAAATGGTCTTGCCTGTGCCATGCAGGGCCAAGTGACGGCTGAGGAAGAGAGTATCATTGAAATACAGCTGTGTGTTGCTCCCTTGATTATTCATAAACGTCCCTGTGACAGAATTTCACTGCTTCACCTTTTTAATATAATTCTCTATTTTTCTCACTCCAAATGCTACTGTGTTACTTGAGAAATAGTTAATTCATCCCACAATAAGCACAGATGAAACAGAGAGGCCTGGGTTTATCCCCTCAAGGAATTTTAATAATTAAATATTTTTGCAGGGGTGCAAACAGTGAGCACTGAAGGTACTTGCAGAGACGCGCCTGTGTCTCCCAGTTCCCCACCTGCAGCCCTGGCGGAATCTGAACTTCCCAGGCACCTGGGGCGTGCCCACCAACACTCCCAAAGCCAGGTACTCCCATTCTGGCCCCTCCACCAGCCCCTCCATCGGCCCTGTGGCTCCGGACACGTCCTGAGCCCTCTCCGAGAAGCCCTGCCTCAGACTCGGTCCCCAGAACGAGACGCCCTTGCTGACCTGACTCTCAGACCCCTGCCGCCCAGGCTAGTGTTCCTTGGTGAATATTTCCTGACATCCTTTTTGACTTGCTCCTGTGGTGTGACCAAGGCCCTAAAACAGAAGTCTCCCGTGCCACCCAGGTTCTTAGCAATATGAAACAGGCTATGTAGAGAAGGAGAAGGAAAACAAAGAGGTCCAGACTAGGAGAACATCCATTATAACCAGGAACATCCAAAGACACAAATCTGATGCCCATCACACCCCTGCTTCAATCCTTCCAGAAGTTGCCCACAGCTCTTAGGATGGAACCCAAACTTCAGGGGTTCCCTGCCCTTCACTAGTCCCACTGCCCACCACTCACCCCTGTTTCTACTTGATCCTGGCCACACTGGCCTCTCCCCATACCAGGCTCCCAGCACCTCAGGGCCTTTGCACATGCTGTTCCCTCACCCTGCAATGTTTCCCCACTCCTCCACAATCCCTCACCGAGTCACCTGCAGCTCACCTATCAAGTCTCAGATAAAATATCACCTCCTTGGGAGACTCTTTTATGTCTCTCTTCACCCCCACACCCTGGCTGAGGGCTCAAGGCAGGTCCCCTACAGCCCCTCTCATGATACTACATGTCTTTCCTTTTCAGCAAAGACTGTATATTATGACACATGGTCTTCCTTACCTGTGGATGATTCAAACAGATAAAAAGGCAATTTGAGGCAAATCTAATTCAATTGGGTGCAAAGTTTCACAGAAAATGTTTGGGGATGTATTTAAAAAATATTTACCTGGGATTTACTTTAGGCCAGGCACCGACCTCAGTATGCTACATATACTAATTCAATCACTTGATCCTCTATACCATAGGTACAGTTGTTAGCCCCAACTTACAGATGATGATACTGAGGCACAGGAAGGTTACCCTGCTAGTGATTGACACAGAGTTCCTGGTCTCATCTACCTTTTCTGAATGAAAGGTTTTATCTAGAATGAAACTAAATTTGATGGAATATAAGTTATGTCATATTTAACAGATTTTAGGTTATAGTGGCAAATATGCCCTGATTCTTAGAGTAATCAAAGAATGAATCAAGTACTAATTTCCTGCATAATTTTCCTGACAAAATTGTAGCACAGTCCATGTTCTTCCTCCAGGTTTGATTTTTGCAGCCTGATCAAAGGAGAGTCATTTTATAAAAGCTGCAAGAGCTGCTGGAGCCTCCCCAGGGACCTCTCCTAATCTGTCAAAGTCCTCATTCTCTCATGAAGGTCCTGCCTCATCCTCTCCCTGCTGGTTTCCCTTCACCAGTGTTAATTGCTCTGAGTCCACCAGGTCCCCATTGTCTGTGACTTTGTGGGTGATTCATAGAATGCTCTCTGTTGTATGGCAAGGTGCACAAGCTCACCCACAATCCCCTGGCTCCCCCAACCAATGTCTGTTGTGAGACCCCCTGGTGGGGACCTGCCTGTCACTCACATGTAATGGGATGTGGAGGACAACCAGCTTTTAGAGAACGTTCCAGAATTTAACTAACTGGTATCTGGGAAACAGCCACAGTAGAGTTTACATCATGGAAATCAACAATTGCTAAAATCAGCGTTTATTTGTCTTTCTGAAGCCCAGTTTACCAACACGCCAGTGCAGTTACATCTCATGCACACCCTGAATTTGGGGAGGAAACTCTGTTATCAAATGTGGGGCACCCCTCCAATGGATCCATAGCCAGACCCCAGCTCTTTTCACCAGAAGGGGATCATGAGCCCTGAGGCTACCGTACGGAGACAATTTCCGCTCCTCAGCACACATCTACTAACAGTGCCACATGGCTTTGTTCTGGGACATACATTCACTCTTCACATGGATATCTGTGGGGCACTCACCACGTGGGAGGATCTGTCCTGGGTGCTGAAATGATTTGCCTCAGGAGCGTTAGGGTGCCCGGGTAATTCAAAGAGGTTAGGCATGTGATTCTGGCCAGGTACACCTAACCAGACGAAGAAAGGGGTGTTACAGTCTGTAATGAATTGGCCTATCCTTTGTGGGCCAGGCACACAGAAAAAGAGGAGAGTGAACAGTCAGTGCTCCACTCCAGCTCAAGCAAAACATCCCAAACCATTGGGTGCCCTCACTGTGGCAGAGAAATGGGTGTGGGTGCAGTTCTCTGGTCAATTGTCCCTTAAACTGTCCGCAGGAATGCACCCTCAGTCCCAGGTTCCCAGAGAGAGAACCACGTAACCACACACCAGTCAGCAGGGAGACTGGCAGGACCCTCTCCCCAGTTTTCCCCTCACTCCCTCATCCCCAGCACTGCCCCCAGCTTCCCAGTCCCTAGGACTGTCCACCCAGCCCAGAGGTGCCACCTCTTTTGTGTGGCCAAGTGGTCAGTCACTCCCACCCAGTCTGGGACCACCAGTGGCGTGGGAGGGGAGGACAGGAGCCCCTTGGGATGATGTCACCTCAGGAAGCAGCTTTGAAAAGTGGGTCCCATCCCCTTGTGAGGCTCCAGCTGTCAGCAAACCCTCAGCTGCCTCAGTCTGCTTTGCTCACTCCGTGTCCATCTCTGACCGACCTGTTACCTGAATCTTAAGAGATGCACCCCAGGAGATGTGAATGCAGGACTCAGATCTGTTACATCTGTCAGACAATTTGATTAATATCCCCTTGTTCCATGCTGCCCCCGATTTTTTCATCGGACCTGCAGCACGCCTAACACATCGTAGCCCTGAATAAACATTGTCCTTAAGGCACAGCAGAAACTGGTTCAGGAAGGGCTGCTGACTCTGACCTTGGAGTGGGAACCATCTCAGATGCTTAAAATAAGCAAGGTGATTCCTGCTTTCATTTTAATTCATTCATCAAAGATATTCTTTTCTTTCTGAGACATTGATTTGGTTCCTTTTTTAGTGTCTTAGTCCATGTGGGAAGCAAACAGTATGTTGCCTGAATGGGGAATGTAGTTAGCAGAGCCGCCTTAATTGGGTAATTTGCTGACATCCCTGCTGGAGTGCAATCAGAACGTGTCTTCACGAACTCGGCTTCAGTTAGCGACAGGGTCCTTTCCCTCACAGCTGCAGGTGGCATGGAGGGGCAGGGCTGTGAAGGGTGGTCGGTATCCCCGCCCATTCACACCAAGTAAAACATCCTGATTTTCAAGCACCAGCCTCTATGGCCACACAGAAGGAAGAAGCCTGCATGTGTCATAGGAGTCTCAGGAGCTTTTCAAATCGAGAAAGAAGCTCCTTAGTTTCTGCCCATGGAGTTTGAATCCCTTGGAGCACGGTTCAGAGGCTGTGCCCAGACCAGACCCACCACCCACTCATGGGCTCACCCCACAGGCCATGTCCCCAGAGGGCTCCCTTCCTGCTGTGATGCCAAGGGGTGGAGCCACCTGATGGGGAAGGGCCCACCGGGGCAGCGTCCTGGGCACGTGTACCAAGCAGAGGGGACGTTACCTGCTTTCTGGGACCTGCCCTCTGGAGTAGGGTCCAGCTGAGCAGAGAGGTCCACATGTCTCTACCGACATTTCAAACACAAAGGACACACCTCTTCATGCTGCTTTATATGAAAAACAGATAAACTGTGGTCAGGATTTAAAAAATCTCTATCTTAGAGTAGCTTTTGGCGCTCTCTTCTAACTTCTTACTATGGCAGTAGACAGAATGCTTGCATTGAGCTTTACCTCATGCCAGGCCCTTTGGAGACATGGAGACAGAACCTTGGCCTTCAAGGATAGAGACAATGCTCAGTAGTCTGTGTCCTTGAGAGTCTCAAGCATTTGGACAATCTGCAAATGATTACTGCAGATGATTGCAACGTCTACACCAAAGGGAAAAAAGAAAAATAGATATATTTGTTGTTTTCTTCTCCTGATCAAATCATGTGGTCTAATTTTAAAAAAATCTTTCGCTAAAGGGGTGCACTCAGGAGCAATTTGTGGGCTCTTGATCGTCCCATCAAGTGAGATGGCCGGGGTAATTGGGACTATTACTATCACAGCTGCCATCAGGATCCGTGGCTGAGACAACATCAAAGGGCATCTCTCTGGATGCCAAGCATCAGCCAAGCAGCCACTGAAAAGGAGCTTTCATCAGCACGTCTGAGCCCTCTGCAGTGCCATTGTGGTTGAGGAAACCAACTTGGCCACAAAGAGCAGCAGCAGCTTCAGAACTAGCCCCAAAAGCAGCAGGAGTCAGGTCTGCAAAACAGTGGAGTCAGATCACGTGGTCTCGAATTTGGGCTCTTTAAGGACTGTAAATATCCAGCTCAGCAGCCTAAGAGGTGGATCTCTAAGGTTTCATTCATTCATTCCACACATATGTCAGGAGGGCCAAGTATGTGCCAGGCACATTCAGATCCCTGGGGAAACAGCTAAGCACAGGACAGATAGGACCCTGGCTTTGGGAGCTCATGATCTACAGAGGGAGACAGATGACTGGTGACAGCCTAGGACAGTAAGTACAGCACACAGCCGGTGCCTCCTGCCCCCTCATTCCTCACCATTTTGCCCCAAGGTGGCTTCTTACTGCTCCTGAGGCTCTCCCTCAGGGGTCTCCAGCTGCAGGGGACTGCAGGGCTGGGAGTTGACATCCTGGGAAGCAGTCCTCAGAGAAGGCCAGAGGGGAGCTGGCAGAACATTCCCCAGCTGCCTCACCCCAGCACATCCCCTGTGAGGCTTGTCCCACACCCTCTCCCACAGGCCCCTATGGTGGACACCTGCTCAGTACCCCACCAGATCAGCCTGATGGTCCTTCTTCCTGTTTCCCTGCCTCCTCCTACCAGAGCTCCCTGGGATCAGCTCCAGATAAACCACTGAACTCACACCCCCACTCTCAGTTGGCTTCTGGAAGAATCCAGCCTAAGGCCCTATGTGAAGCATAAAGTGGTCAGATGGCAATGAGTGCCCTGCAGAAAGACAGAGACAGGAAGGGGCAGGGGTAGTCACGGAGGGCTGTGGTTGTACAGAGAGCAGTCAGAAGGGGCCCACTGAGGAGGTGATGGGGGAGCAAGTGCCCGGGAGGTGAGGGAGCAAGCTGGGTGAACATCTGGGAGAAAAACAGGGTGGGGGGAGCGGGGAGCAGAGCAAATGTGAAGACCCCAAGGAAGTGTCTGTCCTGTCCTGAGAAGAGCAAGAGGCCAGTGTGGGAGAAGCAGGCAGAGGGCGAACCACAAGCAAAAAACTCTCTTTACTAGATAAGTGGCCAAGTGCTTTTCAAGTATATCCACCCCATGGAATATTGCACAGCCATTATAAAGAATAACTCTAATTGAGAGCTATACAAGATGACTTTAAAGTATTTCTATTTATAAAGGAATTGAGTGACAAAATCAAGATGCAGAAAAATGTTAGTTGTAGGTTTATCAACATGTAATGGGTCTAGCTTGGTTACTTTTACTATTGATATCTGCTTTCTATTTCATCAACTTCAGCTCCTTATCTTAATTCTACTTATCTGGGGTTTCCTTTGATCTTTTTATCTAATGTCTTAAGGTGGAATCTTAGGTCATTGATTTTTGACCTTATTTAATTCTCACTTAATATATGCATTTAATGCTATAAATCTTCCTCTTTACACTGCTTTAGCTGAATCCCTCAATTTTTGAGGTTATACTTTCATTATCATCCAGCAAAATTTCCTTTTCAAATAAATTTATTTGGAAAAAATACTGAGTCTATTCAGAATAAAACAAAAAGTAAATAATAACTCAATTGGTAGATAAATATGTCCAAATGTATGATGGAAAAACGAAAACTACTGAGGCTTGGACACAATATTGTAGCATTAATTAGAAAAATATTTTTGCCTCAAAATTTGTTAAAGAAGTCAAAAAGCAACTAATCTCCATCTCTCAAAAGTAAAACCAAAAGCTAGTTGAGAATCCCAGTTAAGATACTGGGTGTTGTGGGTTTTTATTTGGCCACCTTCTTGTCTGTTTGCATTTACTAGCTGCCCAACCCCCTACACTTTTATCCACATACTTTTTCTTCCTTTAATAACAGAACTCCTGTTGTTAGCAGGCACATGACTGCCCAAAATTAGAACTACAGTTCCCAACCTCCTTGGCCAGGTGAGTAAGTGCTGCCCAATGGAATGTGAATACAGCTGAGGCGTGGCCCTATCAGGCTGTGCCCATGAAGGGAAGGGTGTGGCTTTTCCCTCTTCTCACTTTGAAATGCAGATGCATGTGGGACATCAGGACCCAGTGAATAAAGCCAATGGCCTAGGCAGAGAGGAGCAAAAACACAGAGGGAGCCTGGGCTCCTGACAGCTTCAAGGGCCAGAGCTGCCATACCAGCTTAGCTGCTTACATGAGTGAGAACTGAGCTTCTATTTTGTATAAGCCATGGTCTGTATCACAGTAGCCAAAACTAACTCCTAACCAATGCAAAGCCCATACACACTGGACTAAGACCTACAGACATTCTGATTCAGGCTGTCAAGAGTGGACCTGTCAGGACATTTTCCACAAAAAAACAAATTCAGGGAAGAACATGTTTTAAACATAACCTATGGCAAAAATAGAAGGAGCTGATTTTGTGGGTAGAAAAATTGAGTCCTAGACAGATGAAATAAATCATTCACCAAAGTTAGAAGCAAATTTTGCTACTAAAGTGTGCATGTTAGCTGTCTATCCCCGATGGTAAGGGACAGGCCACATCCAGTCAGGTTATATGTTGTGACCAGCCTATAACTCATTGGCCTGTAGAGCTGGTTTTCAACATTGAAAACGAGAAGGTTCCACAATCAATATGTGTATCAAATCATCACACTGAATACTTCAAATACCTTATGATTTTAGTTGTACTTCAATGAGGCTGAAAAAGAAAGATTTCACATAAAAATCTAGATTTCCAGTTTCCTCCAAAAAATAAAAAATACAGCAAACTGGATGTACCTTCCATTGGGTAACTTAACCTGAGCAAGTCCCAGCCACCCTCACTGGGCTAGGCTGTGAGGTTGAACTCGCCACATTTCTCAACATCCTCTGTTAGCCCTTGACAACGAAGCTGAGCCATCACTATTTATCATCTCTTAGACTGATGGGCTTTTTTTTCCAACATAAAAACAAATCTTTCTTCCCATCTCTCCACCAAAAACAACAGAACAAAAAGATAAAAAGAGCCAGATGCTTCATGAAAAATAACGCTTATTTCTTTGTAGAAATGGATTCCCTATGTATTAACTATACAAACAAATACAACTGTGTTTAAAAATGCACTCAACCCTCCTCCCTCACACCACTCCTACCTGGCCCTGCAGGCGAGAGAGTTATGACCCTGCTCATACAGTCCCTGGGTGCGACCTCTGTTCTCTCCTGTGCTGCCCTGAGAAGAGCAGGGTTCCGGGGGCCCCCTTCATTCAGGACCGACCCGCTCACATTGTCCAGATGACGTCATCGCTGCAGGAGCCCAGTCTCTATTCGGAGGTGTTTGCCTCTTCTCTGTTTTCTTCTTAGACCCAGGAGGCACCCCAAGCTATGTTTGCTTCCCCAACAAGTTCACACAAACAGCCTGTTTTGCAACTGCAGAGGCACATGCTACCTTAATTACGCGGTTGCTATTGAAACACTCGAGTGACAGACAAAACCCTTCATTGGGAGGAAAATTAATTGTACACAAACAAGAACACATTTCATCTTGAATTAAATTCCTCAACGCTCCCTGGGCGGAGAGCTCCGCCTGTTTCTGCCCTGGTCGGCGTCGTCCCCTCGGCCGTGGGAGGCCTCCCTGGCGGTGGGCCCGGCCTGAGGCCCCAGGCTCTCTCCGGAGCCGCCCCTCCCGGTCCTTGCCCTGCCCTCGTGGGGTTCCCGGGGGCTCCGGCCCGACGCCCGCCCGCCGCAGCCCCAGCGCGAAGCCTGCGGGTCACCCGACCCGCTCCTCCCGCGGGCGCATCCGAGGAGGCCGACGGCCGGCCGTGACCGTGGCGCAAGGCCGTGAGCGGGGCCCGAGGGGGCGAGTGCTCGCTGCAGCGCGGCGCCCAGGCCCCCCAGCTTCCCCGGCCCTAAAACAGGGACCCGCTGCGGCAGGTGCGACCCGGCGGGAGGAAAGTGCTGCCTGGTCCTACCCCGGGATGCGCCTGCGCCCGCTGCCCAGCTAACCCGCCCGACAGCCCGGGGGTTGTGCCCGGAGGACTACGTCCCGCGCTCGTCTGGAGGAGGAGGGGGTCACCAGCACCCAGACCCGCCCGCTGCGGGGAGATAGCCCCTGACCTCAAAACTCGCTGCTCACTTAGAACTTAAGCCACCGCCCTAGGGAGGAAAGAAGGTCCATCCGCCCAGGATTCCCCAGTCCCAGTCACGCTTAGGTGTTACAGACAGAAAACAACTCGATTTTCATCTCTGCACTGGAAACATCTCAGTAACACTCTCTCTTGAATCTGGGAGCGAAGTGCATTTCAAGGCTGCCAGAATTCAGGACACACTTCCAGAATGTTCTATCATCCTAATGACCCAACTATCAGGACATGCATCAGAGTCCCAGCATTAGTAGCAGAGGACAGCCCCCACCTCACCTCCACCATCCACAGGAGCCTGGGAAATGCAGGTTTTAGCTCTGGGGCCTCTGCAGCCCAGGATACCGGCTGGACAGGTGGGCAGGGAAGCGAGGGCCCACCCATGTTCATCATATACTCCACTGGGCTGGAACTTCCGCTGCCCTTGACACAGGCCAGGCTCACCCTGGTACAGTCATTAGGTGTGCAGTGTCTGGGCACAG
Organism: Manis javanica; assembly: GCF_040802235.1. Lineage (NCBI taxonomy): Eukaryota > Metazoa > Chordata > Mammalia > Pholidota > Manidae > Manis > Manis javanica. The sequence continues at coordinate 11,397,260 of NC_133160.1, read as the reverse complement.
CATCTTCACACAAGTCTTCTTCAGTCTTAGGATACAAGGAGAAGCCCTGAGGTCAACCACATGGCCAGGGGCGAGGACAGGTTAGCTGGACTCCTCCCTCCCGGCTTCCATGCCAAGGCCACCATCTCTCTTTTGATTGGTTTCCCATAGAGCTCAACATAAGATACTCCTTAACAGCAAGGGCTCGGGGTCTAAAACGAAGTTTGAAAATTACCAATCTACATCACCCTCTTAATAGAAAAGCTGCTTAGTTGCAGCACATGGTTTCTGAAACTACAGTAGGGTCCCCACAAAGTTGATTTGGGGCCCTTGAGACTTGATCCCTGTTGTTTTAAGACTATTTGATGTGTATTCGAAAAACTGAGCATATCAAATTCATAATTTCACTGATATTATTGCCTATGCTAAATAAAAGGAGTTTTTCCCCAAGCAAATTGATTTAAAAGAAAAACATTCCTACAATTTTTAGAGATAGTGTATGCAAATAATGCCTGGGAGCCCAGGGGCTGGGATGCACACCCTCCCGCTACCACTCACCAGCCATGTGACTTGGGCACACTGAAGGGCCTCTGGGCCCCGAGCTCCTCATGGTAACATTGGAGGCTGCGGTGGCTCTATGGTTCCTTCTCCCTCACGTCCAAACACAGGGTGGTTGGGTCATGGATTCCAGAGGCAGTGCCTGGACCAGGCTGCTCCATAGTTCCTGCTGCCCAGACCTCCTGGCGTGGCCCTGGAAGTGTCCTTTCCACACCTGGCCCCCCGCCCTCCCTGTGCCTGAGAGCACCCTGTAGTGCTGTCCCCCAAATCCCTGTTTGTGTTGAGTTGGACACCTGTCACTTCAAAAGCCTTAAGGGATATAAATGGCTCTGGAACATCCTCCTGGGTCCTTGTCCACATCAAGTTCCCCTGGCCCTGCTGGCTGTACCTGTGTATGTCCTCTTCCTCCTCCAACTGGGGTCTCCTCCCTCACTTTCCCTGCCCAGCCCAGCTCACCTGTGGGCTCCTCTCCGGAGACCTCCCTGAGCTCCATATTCTGGGCAGCCGCTCACCTGGGTAGGCACACCTGAGCAACTCTGTCCAGCTCGGACCTGCCTCCCCTCAGAGCTGACCGGCCGCATCAGTGCTCTGGATGCAGTCATTGCACCCAGTTCGGGGCTGGTGGGACACAAGATGATGCCCTCTACTGATGGGGACAGGGGAGCAGGCTAGACAGCCCACTGTGGCTCAGTCGGCCCCATATGCTCCATCTTCCTGTTACTAACATACTATTTTCCTGTTGATATGGACAGTCTTTGGGTTTGCAGCAGGTAGTTCGGGCATTTTCCAGCACATAAGTAGCCATGAGAAGACTTTCATGACACATGTTGGATATTAAAGCTCACATTTTATGGTTAGAGAGGTAAATATCAGAGCTCCTGCACTGCTGAGCTTTGTTTTCCACCATTAGAACATTCTAAAGAATGTCTGGAAGCTTAAAGAATCAGCAAATATATTCTTGATTGCAAATTAATTCATCATAAATCCTAATGTTTTGAGCGTATCTCCATAGGAACTATGGAGAATGACCTTGGATTTGTTCTTGACTCCTCTGTCCCTCCCACATCATTTTCAATTGATCAGCAAATCTTGCTCACTCTATTTTCAAAATATACCCTGAATCCAGCCCCTTCTGCTCCCCCTGTCCCAGCCTGGACCAGGCGCATTCTTCTCTCACCTGGATTCTTGTGCCACCTCCTCACTGGTCCCGTCTCCATCTGCCCCTACAGGCCGTTTTGCACATGCTAGCCCCAGGCTAGCTCATCCCACCACTCATCCTGTTAAAACCTTCTCTGGATCATGTCCCTCCTCTTCCCAAAGGCTCCAGCCACACTTTTGTCAAACCCAAGCCCCTCACTATGGCCTACAAAGCCCTGCACCTGGTCTGGAATCTTCTTAAATTTCTAACTGTATCCCTGGCCTCATTTTTCACTGCTCCTCCCCATGTTCACAGCCACTCAGGTCCTGTCCTTGCTTGGATGCTCTTCCCAGACGTCCCCATGACCTGCATCTTAGCTCAGCTGTGACTTTGTCACATCCCTCACTGTCTATCAGGGTGAGATTCATCACAGTTTTCCTAGAACATTCCCAGTTTTAGCCCTGGAAACCCTGCATCCCAGGAAAGCCCTCAGCCCTGCACAAACCAGAACCAAGGGTCACCTATGGTCTGTCTCCATCCTGCATGCTGCTCTCTTTCCCTTTGCCCCTCCAGGTCCTTGGTCCACCCTCTCAATCCTGCTTTGTACCCCTAAGGCTGACCTCTAGAACTGCCTCACCCAGGCTCACAGGGCCTCTGCCTTCCTCTGGAAATTTGGCTAATGGAAAAGACAGGCTGAAGGTCAGACGGCAGGGAAGCAGGTAAGCCAAGATGTCAATTTCCTGCGGTCCCACACTGCTGGCCTAGTTTCAGCAGTGGTCCTGCCCCCTTTAACCATCTATCCACGAAACTCTTCAATCACCTGCAGTTGGGCTATTTGTTTCCTGCCACTCATTCCCTGACTGATACACCTAGCTACTTTTTCTCTTCACTGCAGTTATCACTGCCTGAAACACTAGAGGACCTCATCAAATCTACAATGCCATCAGGTATAAGATGCACCACTATTTTACATACCACAAAGAAATAAAGCCCAGTGACAACTGAATTAACAGTTGTCACACAATGTTCCTAATAAGATACATTGACTATAGATATGAAAATGTGAAACCAAACCATGTGTTCCTGAGCTAACAAAATATATTACCAATTTATTTGCCTGCACTAGAGTGTAAGCTTTCTGAGGGCAGGGACGTCATCTCTTTTCTTCCCTGTTGCATTCCAAAGGCTCATGGCAGGGGCTCAGGAAAGGCTTTGGATCGAGGCATGACGCTTAGCCTCACCTTGGCACTCTTGTCCTTAGGATGTAAGCCTTGCACTAACCATGCTGAGCCCCTGGCCAAGCACTTACCACCCTCCTGCAGCAGTCGGGAAATGTCCTATCTCCCCTCCCCAGTGAGCCTTCCTCCCCAGCGTTTGCTCCAGGGGCCTGACTGAGGTGGGGGCTTTTCAGAGCTTGAGCCCAAGGTCACCTTGAGCTTTGCCCTTCCCCAGGCCCAGTGCTACTCCTGGTTAACTTTCCTGCAGACTAGGATCTATGAGGGCCAAAGACTCAGAGAAATGAGATGGAAATGTGTGAGGGGCCCACAGCGATTTGTGGAGGTGACATTCATTCCCATGACTTTATTAATGGGATTTTTCATATGGAGTCTCCTCCAGCTTGATGCGGAAGAACTTAGTCTTCTTCCTTCCATTTTCTTTGCCAGCCTGCAGAGAGACTGTGCGTAAGTCACACCAGCACATTGAACTGAGTGCCCATACCAAGGAGATGGCATCTCTTCCACGTCTGTCTGGTGGAGCTAAAGGCTATGCATGCAGTCTACAGACCTCCCCCACGCAAAACTTCAAGTAATGCTTTCCATAAAGGCATAATGATCATTATGTTATTTCACCTTAAAAATGCAAGATGGGGTCAAATAAGGCTTTTAATAGGAATGAAAAATATGGGGATGTCAGACAGAAAGGAGGCACAAGGCAAGGGAGGTGGGAAGATGGGGAGCTCTGAGCAGAGCTGAGGATGGGAAGGGTTGGGGATGAGGTCCGGGGTGCGGGCCAGTGAGGAGGAAGCCCAGCACCACTAAGAGAATTAAGATTGCCCCATGCCAGGAGACATGCAAGGCATTTTTCAAGGACCCAAGGAGCAAGAGATCCTTAAGTTACCAGAGCCTCTAAGACACAGTGGGAATAATTTCATGAGAGGCCCTGATACAGCATAAAGTCTAAACTACTACTTTATGTGGCTGTTCACAGTGGGGAGGATGAGGAAGTGGTTGCCCAAAATAGAAGATAACCAAAATATGTGGCCTTTTTTAACAGAGGAAAAATATGTGTGTCTATGTGTGTAGATAATGAAAGAGCAAGAACAAGAAAAATACAGAAGCGGAGGAATGAGGAAACAAAGGACCACAGTGAGCTGGAATTTAGGGGATTCGTCTCCTGTTCATCACTGGAGTTTCCAACAGTTAAGCTCGAAAAGCCATCTTGGGCCTGCGCTTGGGGCAGCCGTTACCTACCTGCAGGTCCCAGCACATGCTCTCAGGGAGCCAGTGCGAGGCCATCTGTGCTGTCCTCTGTCCTGCAGTCCCCACTGGCTGCAGAAAATCCCCCCAACCACTGCTCCAGGATGGGTGCAAGGCTTCCTATGCCCTGCCCAGCTCTCTTCTACTTCAGAGCTTCAAAAACTTCAGCGCTGAGATCACTTCACAAGACAAACAGAGGTGGCATCGAGGAACGTTGCATCCTATACTGATTCTGTTTCAGTTCCTCTGATTACCCCAAGGACCACATCTTGATTCGGTGCTGATATGCCCTTAGCGCCTCTCTAAGCCTCGCTTATTATCCTCTGCAACACAGAAAGAACCGGCCCCCCGCTTAGTGCAGAATGCAACACCTCTGTTTAGGTTTATTGTCTTTATGTCTATGCTTACCACCCTTTTGCAGCAAGACATGCTTGTTTTCCAACTACTCTGCTGATATAGTTTTCCTTTCAAATACAAGTTTTTTAGTGAAAACAAAAAATGGGTTTGTTTAAAGAAAAATATTGAGTGAGTCAGAGATCAGCAAACTACAGCCTGCAGGCTGACTACCTGTTATTGTGAATCCAGTTTTACGCACATATTGCCATGCTGATTTCCATCTGTATTGTGTCTGGCTGAGCTGCTTTCTCCATACAGTGGCAAAGTGGAGAAGCTGCAACAGAAACCACATGCTCACAGAACCTAACAGAGTTCCTCTCTGGACCTTCACAGAAAACATTTGCCCACACCTGATATAAGAGATTGTCCTGGTGGTGTGTGGCCATGGGAAAGCAGAGACAGTGGCCTGCGAATGATTTAAACCATGAACAGTGAGCAATGGGAAGGAGCCTAGACCCCAGGGTGAGAGCACCCGTGAATCCTAACTCCCTAGCTTACCATGAAGTCTCTTCTCCGGAACCAGCCTCAGCTTCTCCATCTGTAAAATGGGAAAACAGGCCCACAGAATGGGGCCCTTGTGCAGAGTAATGAGATACGTGGAAAAGACACAGGCCACATGCCTGGCATAGAGCAGAGAGGGGGTGGGCATGACCATTATTACCCATGTAGGTGGGGAGAAAACAGATCAATCAGATGCCAGCTGGAATCACAGTTGGTAAGGACAAGAACATCCATAAAGTGGGGAAATTATGCCAAGAAGTCACTCGGGCTTAGAAAATGTGGATCAAAACTTGAAAAAAGGCAACAAAGGAATAGCTACTCAGACATAAACCAGAACATGGCAGTGTGACCTGGAGGGAGGAGGCAGTCGGTGGGGTCGCTAAGCAACACCTCCTGAAGCTGGAGTTGGCAGAAATGGCCAGAGACCAGGGCATCAACACAAACAACTCCCTGTGTCGCTCCAGCATCACCATTAAAATGTGACCATCAGAGCTGCACCCGGATGGGGAATTTAGGGGAGCGAGGACAAGGAGGAGCCTCTGGCTGCGTGGACGAAGGACTCCTGCAGAAGTGAGAGGAGCGTGGACGGCAGGCAGGGTGCAGACCTGGGGCTCAACAGCGGCCGAAGGGAGGGCGGGAGGAGCTGGAAATCACCAGCTCCGTGATGGGGGACATCCTGGGGGTGGCCTTGGACGTCCACAGACTCAGGACTCCAGCACATCTACCAGCTGACACCTGTCACCCTACAGGGTGATTCTGTGGTCCTTTCAAGCCAGAATTGTTTGTACCTTAACAAACATACTGTGAAAACAGCAGGCATGGGTGAGACAGTCCAGTCCCCCAGGCCCAGGGTAAACAGACAGGGGAGCATTTCCAGCATCCATGAGTTTTCAGAGCCAAGGATGCTCTGACCACACCATCCACCTCCCACCAATCTGGTGTGTTCCTCAGGCTTTGCCAAGGTCAAGCCTATCTTTGTCAGCGTGACCACCACCAGAGAGACCACCTGGAGTGTGCCATAAAAGTAAGAGATAATTATTTGGAACCCCAGATGGAGTAAATATGTGTCTTGTTTAACCTCCCCTTGGCTCCTACTTCTTCCTAAATCAAATTCTGAGGCAGCTCTTTCTGGAAACTTTCACTTGTCTGAGCCAATAAATCCCTTTGTGCCTTGGCCTGTGGAGTTGGGTTTTCTGTCCTTTGGCAAATGAAAAAATTCCTAATTTATAGAAACCAGAGGACGTAGGTACAGTTACATATCAATTGTACAAATAAGGGAACAGGGTCCTTCTACCTTACAACCTGCATCCCTGTTCTTTTCCAACTGATGGAGAGAGAGAGAGATGGTGCTCACACCCGCACCAGCCACTTTTTGGCCACAAGGGCACCTGGGAAATGCAGTCTGTATTTTAGGCACCAGCTTCCCTCCCACTAAAGAGAAATGGGGAGGGATACCGGGGCTCCCAGTCTCTGCTGCAGCTCTGCAACCCCCCACCTCCCCACCCCATCCCCCGGCAGGACAGCCATGGGTGGGGACAGATGATGGGAAATCCCTACACCAACGCAACAGGGCACCTTGATCACGCTAGCCCGGCCATGTCCCCATAGGAGGCCGGCACTTACATCTGGGCAGGATCAAGCCCTCTGCAAACAGACAGGTGGCAGGGGCAGAGAGCAATGGTGGGGATCAACACCCACGATGGCCTCCCCACCTCCCTGGCACCCCAGGGACCCCAGGGTCTTCCCTCGTGTGGCTGGCTCCTTCCCACACCGGACACCAGGGACAGGTGCTGAGGCAAGGGGACCCTCTGAGCAGTCATTCTGTGTTGGGCTGGAAACTCCACCCTTTGAACAAGATGCTAATTTTAACAGCCCCCTCGCGTGCTGTCTGCCACCTGCTAAAAACAGGCTGCTGTGTGTTCTCTCCATAGGTGCAGCTGAGTTGGGGAAAACAACACCGTTTTTAGCACTAATGTGGGTAGCAAACGACTGACTCCTAGACCCTCATGAACCAGGTCCGTCTGCAGGGGTGACCGACAGACAGGGGGCCAATTAGAAGAGGTTCTGCAACCCCACGAGCCCGGGGGAGTGAGCCGAGGGCAGGAGAGAGTCTGCCTGGATCAGCCTCGCACTTGGAGGCGGCCTGTAGAGCTGGGAGCGCCAGTACTTGGCAGCCCAGAGCAGGAAGCCTCAGCTCCCAAGGCTGAGAGACATTTTAGAATGAGATGTCACCTGCAGGCCCCTCCCAGCACCCACGGAGATGCACCATGCAAGGAGATGCACCCCGGCCCCATACCCCTGTGTGCAAGCACCCCTTCGTCCATCACATGGAATAAGCCCTAAAGGCAGGTAAGTCTCAGCACCACACCTGGGCTTCTGAGGGTCTGACCTCTGACGTATGATGTCATGATGGAGCAGCAGGGGCCACAGTTAAAAGTTCCACAGAATGTCAAGGAGGACCCAGCTCTCCTGCAAGCTCAGTCTCTGGGCACTGCTTCAGGGCTCTATGCGGCCAGCAGGGTTTCTCCTCCTGTGTAGACCCGCAGTGTAGACACTGCCCCGCAGACTGCAAAGTCCAAGCAGCAGGATTCTGATCAGCAAAAAGCACCACGACTCAGGGTTCGCCTGGCGTGAGTATTTAATCGCCTGATCCCTGGAAATTGTGTTTCCACCCTAATTACTCACAGACTGAATCACTGCCCAGCTCCTCGGGTCACAGGCATGCGGTTCTGGTAAGCGGGTCAGGGACAAGCCTCAGAGCTGGTTCCAGCCCCGCTGGGGGCAGGTCCTTCTCCACAGCACAGAATGTCTGGCGCATGTTCAGTTACTATCTGGCTCCCTGGAAAGAGCCATCTTTGCTATAACCCCACCTTTATGGTCTCATAAAGAGGAGAAATCTCTCAGTCCAGGAGTTATAGCACAAAGCCCCTCATTTTCCCTGCTGCGGGTGGACCCCAGTGAGGAACATGCACCTGAGCACAACCCATCTCAGGTCGTGAAGCCACAGATCCCCATTCCCTCCAGGGGGGCCCAGACCCCCACCCAGCAGTTCCCCAGCCCTTCTTCCAAGTACCTGGGGAACCAGTCCTTGTCTGTTCTCAGCAGCAGCTGTGCGTTAAAGTCAGAGCAGACGGTGGGAGGTCACAGAGGGGAGGGTGGAGTCCAGACAAGAGCAAGCACCTGGGTATTTTCATTTTGCCTTTTTGGAAGCCAGATGTTGGAAAGCCGAGAAATTTCACCTGAGAAGGTCAGAGTGAACCTGCTCATGAGGTTCATGTGCCAGGGTATCTATGCTGTAGACAGAACACCACAGCCATCAGCATGTTGAGAGGCCGGATTCTGCAGACTCTCTGCATTCAAATCCCAGCCCACCACTTACTGGGCAAGTTATTTGCCTTCTCTGTGCCCGTTTTCCTCATCTGAAAACAAGGAGTGACAGTCCCTGTTGCACAGAACCAGTAGGCAGATTAGAGCAGAAAGTGTCGGTAAATTCCTCAGCAGCGTTGCCCATGGGAGCAAGTTTGAGATGTTACCACCACCACCATCGTCACCAGGATTTCACCTGATGGCACTCTGGTGACCCTCCTCCAAGGCCTCATCAGTTCCCTGTGTTTTCTATGCTGGGATCAGACGTTCCCTGCAGAAATGAGGCTGAGCAGGATGCTCTGAGGTCGTCCCCCTCATTGTCATCACCACCAACAGCCTCGGATGTCACTGAGCCCCGGAGGTGCTAGCCCGTCGTCCCTCGGAAGGGCAGCACTCTACTGTTTATAGGGAACGGGCCTCCTCATTTCACTTCCCCAGCACCAGCTGACCCTGGATGCTGGCCTTCCTGCCTCCCCTCCTGCTCACAAGCCACCCCTACCCCACATGGAGGCCATTCGAGGGACCCTTTCAAGGCCTGAGTCAGATCACAGCGTCTCTACAAACAACCCTCCAGGGCTCCCTCTCTGGGGCCTGTAGTCAGGCCCTGCCTCTCCAATCCCACCTGTGCCCACATTGCCCCGCCCATCACTGCTGTGTCCTGTGTCCCCAAGCTTGTCCCACTTCAGGTGCCTCCCTAAATATGCCTGCCCTCCAGTGCCTCCTTCCCATCAGCTAAGGCCTCCCAGCTCCCCTAACGCCGCCACCCCTCACACACGCCAGGTCACTGCTCCCTTCCTTCACAGGACTCCTCGTGGTCTGATGTCGCCCTGCATTTATCTTGTTTATTCATCTACCCCCCGCTCAAATGTAAGTTCCAGGAAGACAGGGACACTGGGACAACTGCTTCCTTTATGGGACAAATGATGAACCACAGGGGTCTGGGTTTGGGGGCTGCAGTGTGCCTTTATTACAATGGACAGAAATCACAACCCCCTTGTGTTTACAACCCGCCTGCAGGTACTTAAGCATCTGTCATCGCGGGAAGAGAAAGAAACACAAATCGACACACTTAGCCAGACAAGGGAGGGAAGAGGAGGAGATTTAAGAATGAGCAAGGGATGCGTTCTCCAGTGTTGAGCAAGAGCACATGTTTCTTCCTGGTCTCAAGATAAAAGAAGACACCAAAGGAAAAGAACCTTGAAAACATCAGCGCTTTTTCCTAACGATGAGCCCGCAGCAGAGTGGCAGGGAATCTGCAGTAATAGAGGCTTTGGGATATAATTTCTTTTTTAATTAAGAAGCAGAAGAAGAAAAAGCAGCAGGCCCTGAGGCCGGAGCTGTTGAACGGCTGTTGGCGTCCGGCCACCTGCCAGCAGCTGGCACAGTGGCGGCACCTCGGGCAGCGAGGCCACCTCTCCTCCCACCGCCCTTTCTCCCCTTGGTTTATGGATAATCAACTGTTTATGGTTTGTCCCTCAAGAGTGACTGGAAGCAAAGCTGCCAGCTACAGGCTAAATCTCAAAGTGTTTCCACAGAAATCTCTCTTCCTAAACCCAAAACTCAGAGTCCAGGGTGGCCTCTTGACCTGATTCACCTGTGACCCTGATGGGTGCCCCGCTGACAACCATGGGCACTGGCCGGTGCTGAGGCTGGGGTTCTGAGACCCCGTGGCACTATCTGGCCTAATCCCCACCTGGGCGCCGTCACACGGCCCTCTCGGGAGCCATGTGCCACAGAGGAGCAGATTCAGGCTGGGCAGGGTGGACACTCCCTGGAGCCCATGGCTGTAAGGTCTCCGAGCCGGAGTCTAGGCCACACTGTTGACACTGAAACCAGACCCCTGGCTGAGCACTGACTGTGCCCTCGCTGGGGGAAGAGGGGCCTCGGCCACAGCCCCAGACACCAGTATTACTCTAGATGCCTCTTTCCAGGAAAAAAATCCCTCTCTCCTGAGACAATGAATCCAGTGCAATGGGACATTGACCAAGACCTTGCTAGGGACTTCAAAGTTTGGCTGAAGTTCCAAAGCTGGAGGTGTGGGAACCTACTCACTCTAAAGAGAGTGCTGAAAACATCCATGTGAGCCAGTGACCACCATCCCCACATGAGAGATGGGGGACATTTGGCAGGAGATTTCTGGAGGGAATTCACAGCAGAAGATGCCCTTTGGCCCAAAGCAGTTGAAACCCTGAAGAGGCCAGGCTGCTGCCAGGAACAGATGCACAGCTTCCTCCCCTCTGGGCACTCCCAGGGCTGCAGGAAACCTGCGCTGAGGGAGGCCTCCCAAGAGCCTAGCCTGGGTTCCCTACAGATTGGAGGGAGGCTAAATCATCCCAGATCCCTGGGGATACCGCACAGCTGCAGAATCAACCCACCCTGAAGTCCACCTGATGGTCTTTGTCAGGAGGTGGGGAGGGGAGAGGGGGGAGGGGGGAGGGGGGAGAGGGGATAACAAATTCCCTCACGGTGTGAGACAGAGTCATTAAGGGTTTCTCTTGCTCACAGACAAAAGCAAGCTAATGGATACCCCATCCCTTCCAAAATCCTTCTCTGACCCCCAGCACCCAGCAAGCCCTCTCCTCTCTGACCCTCAGGGCCTTTCTCACCGCACTAACCCACTGCTCCCTGCGTGCTGTTTATGTCCCTGTTCACGTCCCCCACCGGCCATGGGCCCACTGAGAACAAGATCTGATGCATCCCTGTCCTCCTTAGCCCAGAGTCCTGAGCTTAGTAGGTGCTTTGTAAATTTTATTGTACAAATAAATGAATAATTCAAAGCTGTGCATCTCCATTTTTGTTTTTATTTTAGGAGCTAGGTAGATTTTTCTTGTTTTTGTTTTTAAAGAACACATCATCCCATAATCTGCTCTTTCAGACCCCACAGCAATATTCTGCTGCCAATAGCAGTGGATATTAACATGTTTTACTATAACAAACTTTATGTTCATAAAAGCTCCTCTCTCATATTTCCCAGGTGGGATTTCCTTCCAGCGAGGATCCCTTTAACAGATGTAGCACATTCCAACAAACACATCTGGACAGGTGGCTGCCCAGACAAACCTCCACAGTGGGCCCAGGGGACTCCAGACTGCCAGATTTTCAACAATTCATCCCCTTGTTAACTGAGAGAGCTGTTCTTCCTTATCAGGGGTGGAATTCAGCCTCCAGGATGCTATCCAGGCTGGGCCTTTCAAAGTGTAAATGTAAACTCCCCCGGCACCTGGGAGATGGGATTTCAGAAAGGGGTAGATGGTCATGTTGTGAAACCAGAGTAGACATGCCAGAACTTGTTGTACAGATGGAAAGAGGCTTGGGAACCAAGGCTGGGGACAGCCCACGACCTCAGGCCCACGAGGCGCACTGCAGGTTTCTGAAGCCCCCCTCCAGGTGAGGAAACTGCCAGCGGTGACTAGGAGACAGGCACACAGGGCCCTGGGAGCAGAGCCAGCCAAGACCCACTTCCAGCCCAGGGCACCTTCCTAATGGAAGTTTCCGGTTGCTGTGGCCCTGATCCCTTCTCTCACCACTCCTTGAGTCAGTGGGATGGAATTACTAAGAGCCCAACTTGGCAAATGAGGAAACCGAGGCACAGCCCAGGTAAGTGACTCACCCTTCTTCAAAGGGCTCATTACCAGGCAGCCCGTAGCCGGGTGGTTGTGGCGTGGGCCTGAGCCGGCAGCCTGGGCGGGGTCCTGGCTCAGCCACTTTCAAGCCAGAAGTTAGAATGCCTGTGTGCCTTAGTTTCTCCATCTGTAAGATGGGCAATAAATATAATTGACTCAGGGATTTTCATGAGCATGATGAAACTCAGGCATTATCATGGGAAGGAGCCCAACTCTGGAACCAGACTGCTGGTCAACCCACCAGCCCCTCCACCCACTCCAGGACTCTAGGACGGTGGAGGAGTCACCAACTTTCCCTCTGCAAATGGAACAATTGGTTCCTGGGGGAAGGAAACAATCAAATATTCTGCTCTGTGCTTACTTCCATGTTCCCAGGCCCCCAAGAGACTAACCTACTCCCCCTAAATTCCTTCTTTGATTCAATGATTCTGAGAATAGGTCAGGATGGACAGAGACCGGCCAAATCACAAGGAAGTTCCTTCCTGTCAGGCTGTAACCGGCTCCCACCCAGCTTGGGCTGGCACTCTGCCGGTTTTGTCTCTTCCCTTTGCACCGCCTAGCTCCCTGTGTTTGGAGAGGGGCTCCCTTTGCGGAGTTTCAACAACCATTCCATTGCAGTCGGAGTCTCAAGGAGTTTTTGAAAGTTCTATGTGGATCCCCAAAAGGCAGATTTCTATTAGCAAGAAGGAGGGAGACTAGATATTGGTAAAGGACCAGTAATTGCTTCCACAAACTCCTTGTGCTCACTTGTTACATCTATCTTACCCAATAGACTTTAACCCAGTGGTTCTCAGTCAGGGACAACTGATCCTCTAGGAAGCATTTGGCAATATTTGGAGTCGTTCTGGGTTGCTCCAGCTGTGGAATGGTGCTACCAGCATCTAGTGGGTAGAGAGCAGGGATGCTGTTCAACATCCTAGAACACACAGGGCCGCCCCCATTTATCTGGCCCCAAATGTCAATAGTGTCGAGGTTGAGAAACTCTGATCTAATCCCTTGGGAGCAGGACAGGGTTGACAGATTTAGCAGAGGACATACTTGTATTTATACCAAAAAATTATTCGTTGTTTACCTGAAGTTCAAATTTAACTGGGTGTCCTGTAGTCTATCTGCCAACTCTAGAAGTGGATCATACACCACACCCCAGTGTTTGCTGTGGCACAGTACTTAGCAACTTACACAAAATAAACATTTGTCAAAGGAATGGAGAAGTGAGCATCTCACCAAAGAAGGGCAAGGCTGCCCGTGCTCTGATAACCCAGCTCAAAGCACCTTCCTCCGCAGCTCCAAGGCTCCCGCCCAGCCCCTCCCGCACTGGACTCAGCAGCTCAGCTGCCCCTAGGCAGCTCAGGTGGCTTCCCTCTCAATGTCTCCTCCAAGTGGAGGCCTGGCTTCCTGCTCTGAAGTGCACTGCAGGATCAGAACTGGCCCTGTGGATAAGCCAAGAACAGCACGTACTGGGGCGGGGGGACAGGGTCTTCGCTGCTGCCGACATCCAGGCCAAGGCAGACTGTGGCCACTGGTCCCAAATAGTGCCTGTTCGTGGCTCACAGGGGTGTGGTCTCTGCCCAAGGCAAAGAAATAAGCCCTCAATCCATTTGTTGCCTAAACAGACATCCCCAGGAGCTCCTATTGCCTAGCTTATGATTGCTGATGAACCTGAGTAAATTCAGCTGCAAACAGGCCTGTGGAAGCCTTTGTCCACAGGGGTAGCCTTTAGAAGGTTGATGGTAAGGGAACAAGATTCATGAGGACCAACTGCCCTGGATTTTCACAGTCCAGGTTTGCAGACAATGGAGGAGTCACTCCTGGGGCCCATGTGTTTCCAATTCTGATCCGATGAATGACCACCATGCACCTTCCATGAGCCAGGTGCCCTGTGTGCATTTTATCTAAATTCATCTCACTCCACATGACAACCTGTAACGTCCCCACTATTATTCCCATTCTTACGATGAGCAACTGAGGCCTGAGCCAGTCTACTAAGGAGTCACCAGCCAGTGGCGGCAGAACCCAAGTAAATCAGAACCTCTCCCGTGGGGCCTCTGCTCTGCTTTTATTAAATCACCACCAGAATTAACCAGCTCACTAGTGAATTTCCTGGGAGGGGCACTGCCAAGGGAGACTAAATTGAATTGCAGTCCTGGTCAAAGGGACGCTGCTTTTCCCCTTTAGAAAACCATCATCCATCAGAGACCTGCAAGCTCTGCCTTGTGCACAGAGATTTGTCTCTGTGCTGTCGGGAGCCACGTCACTCATTTTAATACTCAATTACGTGTGGACTAACTTTGCAAGCTTTTCTTTCCCCGCAACCCCCAGGGTTTTTTTTTTTTTTTTGCTCAAGCTTTTCATCACACAGGAAAAACTCATGTGTTTAATCTTTCTTGTCTACTTATCCAAAAGAGATCTATTGGTGGAGGGTTAAGCAACTAGACATATTGTCACTGGCATCTGTGTTCTTAGAACAGTGTCTAAACTGGAGGACGCCCAACTGACTTCCACTGGTAAGAAGTCTGATTTAATCTCTTGGTCTTCAGCCCCCAGCAGACTGCAATTACACACTTTCTACTTTTCCCATCTCCCAAACTAACCATTTATTCCTGAACACACACTTTGAGGCATCAGGCATTAGTATAAATTACTATAAATTACACTTCACAATTATTTGTAATTAAGGGAGAAAATGTGCGCTGTGCTGCAGAAGATGAGGCCTGTTTTGCTGAAGTAAATCATGTGCATGCCGGCGCGCTGGCCCAGGGAGGCCGCAGGCAACACAATTAACTTTCTTCTGACTTAATGGGAGTTTATGTTGCTGTTTTTCATAATCATAATATCTCAAGACATATAAACCGTTTTTCTCTAGTGTAATTGCATTTCTACCAACAAGACAGCTTGGGTTTAACTGAAAACTGGGGCAGAATTAACCGCAAGAGTGTATTATATGGAGGATGTTGGGATTTGGCTGTAAAACCCATACACGACCATCCCCGCTCCAGAGCTGAGAAGCGTGACCACCAGCCCCTGAGGGAAGCAGCCTCTTCCACTCTTCTAGAAATAAGTTTCAGCGCCTAAGCTGTGGAAGCCACCTGTGCCCCAGTTCTGTGCCCTTGCGCTCTGGAGCCTCCAAATATCCCAGGTCCAGTCATTTTCCCTAGTTTTAACACATGGATTTGCTTGAGGCACAGTAAAGCTTGACTTTTACAATCCTCATAAAATCCCATCTGCTCCAAACTCCAATTCATACTCAGCCAGAAAGCACTCAGACAGAAACAGTTCAGATTCCCTCTTGATGGGAAGATACACGCAAGCAGCAGCCATCACTCTGTCACTAGGTCTAGGTCAGGTCCATAAAATGCTTCCAAGGAACCGACAGGGGGTAACAAGGCTTTTATAGGCATCAGGAGAGATGAGCCCTAGAGGCTAAAACGCCAAGGCGGGTGGGTCACGTGTGGGGTGAGGAGCCTGAAAAGCCGTTATCAGACTGGACAGTTGTGGTGAGAAACTCCGGCAGGGTGACGAGGGACAGGAGAGGAGAAAGGCTGTCCCAGACCGTGGGGCTGGAGATGGGTGGGCTAGAGAATCAGGAGGCCAGGAGGTCCTGAGAGTCTGCTGAGGGCCCACCAGGCCCGCGCCCAGTTGTGGCTGAGTAACATTCCAGGCTGGGGGACACCTGGGCCTTCCACCTCCCAGGCTCCCAGGAGTCCCCATCTGCCTGGAAGGAACCTAGAAAACTTAGGCTGAGGCCTTGGACCCCAAAGACCATGGAGTTTGCTGTGAATTATGGAAGTGTGGCCAGAGGTCGCTTAGCAGACGCTCTGACCCTGTGTCTGAGCTGGTGAGTTAAGTCCCGGCCTGAAACCTGACCCACAGCACCTGCCTACAGTGAATACACACACATGCAGGCACTCACATGCAAACACATACGTGTACACAGGCATACACATAGGTGCACACAGCCACCCACAAACGAGATCTGTCCTCTCCTCCCTAACAAAGGATAAGGGACCAAACACAGACATCACCTGTTTGAACAGCAACAGTGGTGGAAAGAATCAAGTCATCAAGTGATGCCAACTCAGCCCCGTCCATGGCCCCTGCTTCTATTGTGAGTCTGTTTCCCAACCTCCATTATTGTGTTTCCTTGGTGGCAAGAAAGAGTTGGAGCAGAAAACTGTGGGCAGGCCTCTGCCTGGGAAGAGAGGCTACAGGGACCTGAGGCCTGAAGGCAGGCAGTGTGTGATAATACTGTGATTTTCAAAACTTTTTTGCCCCTATGCACACACATACACAGGTTTGCCAGATTTAGGAGGGAAATTGCATTTCAGATAACGAATAATCTTTTAGTAAAAGTACATACCAAATGTTACATGAGACATTATATTAAAAAATTATTTGGTGTTTATCTGAAATCCACATTCAACTAGGATTCCTGCATTTTATCTGGCAACTGTTCCCCTCCCCTCCTGCCTGCCACACACACACTCTAACACCCACATACTTTCCTCCCAGTGAAATCTCATCTAGGACCCAATAAAAAAGTCAGACCCTACCCCTGGGCCCCCTGCCCCAACCTCCATGGACAAGGCACCTCCAAGGACTCTGAGGGCTCCCTTAGAGGGGTCACTGATGCCATGGAAAGGGTTTGTGCCCAAAACCAGGAAGGATTTCACCTGGGCTCAAACCCCATGTGCCAACCTCACGACCTTGGGCGAGACCCTTTCCTTCAGTTTGCTCATAAGATTCAGCTTACATTTGAATCTGGGCATTTGCACATCTGTGCATGTCGGGACACCCGCCCTCTCACCCCTTCATCTGTCCCCTGCCCCTTTCCCACAGTGCCCCCTCCCTCCCTTTGGGGCAGAGGAGGGAGGCTGCTCCTGAGCAGTTTCTCCGGGGAGATAAGCAGGCAGGATGGGCATTCCCTGGAGGACACTTGGCATCTTTCCCCACGGCAGGAAGAGTTACTCTCATCTCTTAATATGATGATTTCTCACTGCATCTCTGCTGCCCATTACAGAGCTCCCCTGGGAGGGTTTTAATTAAAGCAAAGCTGTTCATCACATGAGAAAGGTGGGGAGGAGGACTGAAGCCCACTCGCCTAGTAAGGGAGGTTCCCCAGCTTTGCCGGTCCCCCATCATGCAGGAGAGAGCACTCATCCAGAGAGCCTGTCGGGTGTGTGATTCATGTTCTAATAAGCAGCTCCAAGGGCGATGGTGGTGGGCTTGGGTGCTGGCAAGCTGGGTATTTGCACGTGCAGGATCTTCCTTGGGCCAAGTTTATGGATGTACCACAGCTGAGGAGTGGGTGTGAGGTTTAGCCTTCTGGTATATTTGCTGTTTTTTTGTTTTTTAATTTATGAATTCTCCTAAAACATGAATAACATGTGAACTTCCCAAACTTACTGGTTGAGTGATGAGTTAACTATAAAAAGCCTGGCTTGGAGGATGACAGGGTGTCTTACATGTGTGTCCATCTGTCTGCCAACATGTGGCTCATATCCACTGAGCCTGAAGATGCAGTTCATGTATTTATAAAGGCATTTTGACATGTGGAGTTCATTCACCTTGATTTAGGGGTGGCTTTTCTCTCCTTTGGTCTGGAGTTTAAGTGTTGAGCCCTGCATCACAGGGATGGTTTCCAGTTTCTTAATTAAGTCAGGGGGTTTATTCCCAGCCCATTCTTTTCAAAGGCAGACATTAGCTGTTCTTAGACATCATCTCCCTCAGAAGCAGGGAATTCTCTCTGCCTAAAGACCACTCCCTGTTGAACACTTCATGCTCTCTTAACGTAACTTTGAAACTTGACTCCGCATCACCCAGTGGCCCTGGCTTCTGACCTCTAACTTCATCTTATGAAAACCTGGGCCATAGCTTCACACACCTCCAACCCTGCTTGAGACTTAGCTAAATTCTGCCCCAGCCCCAGAAGCATTTTATGAACTTTTCTCATGTGTGTGAGCTGATGGGTGAGGCCATTCCCCAGGGACCATGAGCAGGGCCCAAAACGTCTGACCAGGTGGAAGCCAGCTGTGCTAAGAGAACGTTGCCAAGAGCCTTCTTCACTGGCTCATAGTCAGGGCTCCAGGAGGTAACCTGGCCCACTTAAGTGCCTCAAGAGGGAAGCTTTTTGGCTAAAAAGTTGAGAAAACTATTCATGCACAGAAGCTCAGGAGAGGCTCACACTCTGGTGAAAATCAGCTCACCCACAAAGCCCTGTGTGGCCTGATCTAAAGCTGGACACTGTCCAGAAGACACCAAATCTGTGAAAACAGCATATCTGGCTATTTCAGAGAGCAGGGAACCTTTGATGGGCTAGGATTCCTAGTGCCTGGGAGTCCTATTTGAACATGAATCAGAATTTGTTCAGCTGCAAGGAGTTAGAGTAAATAATTAATGGTGCTTTAGTCGGTGCTTCCCAAACTTTAATGTGCATACAAGCCACCTGTTCAACAGCAGCTTCTAGTTCATCAGGCCTAAGCTGACAGCTATAACAGCCCCCCAGGTGAAGCCCATGCTTCCAGTCCAGGGACCACACTTTGAGTAGCAAGGGGTGTATACTGCATTCACCTGGAGAACTTAAAAACCAAATGTCTGAGTTCTAACCTCCGAAATTCTGACTTAATTGCAGTGGAGTACGGCATTGGCCCTGGCATACTTGAAATCTCCCTGAGGGCTTCTAATATGTAGCCAAGATTGAGAACCACTGGCTTAAGCAAGAGAGACATTTAATTACCACACATAGTAATAAATGCAGAGAGGGGTATTCCTGAGGCTGGAATTGGAATTACAATGATGTAATTAAGGAGCCAGAATCTTTCCATCTTTCTGTTCATACACCTTCATCATGTCCTCAAACTAAATGCCTAATGGTCTCAAGACGGCTGCACAATTCCAGACATCACATCCTCACAGAATAGAAATAAATGGCAGTACTCAATAATCTCTCTCAGAAGCAGGGTGTCTTTCCAGTGGGTTTCAGCCCCGGGCAAGTTCACTATGGATTCAATGAGACTGAAAAATGACAATGGAGTGTTCTTGGAGTGAAAGGGTTTATACCCAACTTTATTCCCACAGTGGCAATCACTAGAATCACTAGAATCCTGTCCACTCGGAGTAAGTCTGCACGTAGCAAGCTAGTCTCTGCCTCTGGCCTCTTTACCCCAACAGTGGTCTCAGTCTCTGTCCTCTATCCCTGCTGTCACCATTCCAATCTCTTCTACACTCTCCTGCAGCGTGCCCCCAAGTTGCCCAGAGCACTGGGTGAGCTCTTTATATAGAGTCAATAACAACGTATTGCCCACACGTGTGTAGTGAGCCAGCCAGTCAGGGCCAGGTGAGAATCCTGGCCACAGGAACCTTCACTCTATCCACACTCCATCCCTCCAGGATTCTTGCCTCTCAATCTTTGTGTCTTCAATCCTCTGCAATGGTCCCTGTGAGAGGAAGCTGGAACATTGTAACCAAATTCCGTAACATAACAACAACAGAGGTTATGACAACATACAAATAACAAAAATTACAACAAATTATAATAACCCTCAAGCCTGAAGAGATCCATTGCCACCAAGTGGTCATCCTGGCTGTATTTAAACCAGTTCCACTCAAATGAGTTAACCAAAAGGACCACGGGTGGGCCTTACAGGACCCACCCTCTCCAGCCTCTCCAGCAGAAAGTCTCCCAGACCCACAGGCCGATCTTGTTGCTGTGTCTCTGGCTTCTGCTTCGTCCTCAGCGGCCGGAACTGTTGCTCTGGTTTCAGTTGTTGCCACAGCTCCAGTAAGAGCCTATTTGACTTTCCATCCAGTTTCTGTCAGCTCCTGCCTTTATCAAATCAACCCACACCCGGGTCCTTGTGACCTTCACGAGGCCCTTTAAATTCTTCCTTCGGGTAGCACACCGTATTTCCTTCTGTGCTCTCATTGCTTGAGCCTGAGGACAGAAGCAGAGCCTGGAGCGCTCCACGACCTGGGGCGGGGGCTGCACCTCTCCTGGAGGAACCCGCAGTTGCCAAGTCTTTATTTTCTTTTGGGCTTTCCATCAACTTTCAACTGGGTGGAGTTTCAACCGAGAAGAGGCTGATGCCTCCCCCCAAACCTCCGCTCCTCCATCCCTGGGGCTGACGGCGCCACTACATCCTTCACCCGTGGCACCTGGCCAGTCCGCACGCACGTGCTCCTTCTCAGGAGGCTGCTTCTCCGGCTGCTGCTCCTTCTCGGGCTGCTTCCTCTCGGGCTTCCACGACATCCTTTACCATTTCCACAGCACCTCGTAGTGATGCCATTTGAGTCAAAAACAAATTTTTTGCCTCCTCAGTGGCACCTCACAGCTCACATTCTTGTGCTGGCTCTTCTCGCGCTTCCTACAGCCTCAGGGGCACTCTGTTTCTCTTAGGAATTCCCTATTTTGCTGAGGGCCAACTTTACTGCCTCAGGTGTCACCTCCACCCCTTCCCAGTCTTGGGGTGGGGCCCAGTCCTCCAGGAGGCAAGCCACCTCGGACCACATGTCCACTGGGGGACACTCGAATGTCTCCCCATCCATAGGTGCAGCCCGCTGAAACACTCCTCCCATGAGGGCAGCCTGTTCTGTTCCTTGGTCAACCATGAATCCTGCCAACTGTCGCCAGTTATCTTGCCAATGGGTTTCAACCCTGGGCAAATTCACTATGAATTCAGTGACACCAAAAAATGACAATGGAATGTTCTTGGGGTGAAAGGGTTTATACCCAACTTTATTCCCACAGAGGCAGGTCAGTCACTAGAATCCTGTCCACTCAGAGCGAGTCTGCACGCAGCAGGCCGGTCTCTGCCTCTGGGCCTCTGCCCTTGGCACTGTCACCATTCCAGCCTCTGCTCTTCTGCAGTCTTGCAGCCATGCCACTGCGTCACCCAGAGCACTGGGCAGGGTTCTTTATATAGAGTCAATGTTGCCCACACGTGTGTAGTGAGCCAGCCAGCCAGGGCCAGGTGGGAATCCTGGCCACAGGAACCTTCACTCTATCCACACAGGGATCCAAGTCTTTGGTGGAATCCAGCTGCTACTGCCTCGCCAATACCCCCTTGGACACCCCCTTATGACTTTTTTGGCCCAGAGTGGGTCATATATGGGATTGCCAAATTTAGCAAATAAATATGCAGGCTGCTCTGAATTTAAATTGGTACATACTTGTACTAAAAAATGATTCCTTGTTTATCTGAAATTCACATTTAACTAGGCCCTCTGTACTGTATCTGGTCCTAGTTACATACCCATACATAGACCAATCATGGACTATCACCCTTGGTTTACCCTCCAGTCCCCCAAATTGACCCATCCCCATATCCTTTACCCAGGCTGGGTGCCTCCCTCTAATTGGCCAGATCTGGGTCACATGTTTGTCCCTGAGGCAATTGCGGAGCTAGAGGAATGGAGAGTGCTGATTGGCTTAGCCTGGGTCACTTGTTTCAGTCTCCAGTCAACCTTCATAAAGGGGAATAAAGCGGAAGCAGTACCCCCAAAGCACAGATGGAGCACTATCACCAGGAGAAAGGGGTACTAACCTCGTCTTATTTTCTGATGCTTTGATACCTGGCCCTTGCTGACCCCTCCCACGTTCCTTCCCACAAAACCACAATAAAGGCTCTTGCTACAGCTCCCCCCTCCCTCTGCGTCTGCCCCCCATGGGGGACTTCCCTGTGTAGTCCCCTGGGGTGCAGCATGCTTCTCTAGGAACTGAATAACAAACAACCTCTTCAATGCCATTTATTTCCTCATCTGTTGGCCTTACCATACCTCAAATTTTCCATTAATACATTGTACTCTAAAACAGAAGATAAGAATTTTTTCCCATTCAATACATATATTTGAGCACCTACTGTATGCCAGGCACTATTTCAGTGCTGGGGATATAGCCATGAACAAATCCCACATAATGCTCCTGAGACAGACATTCTAATGAGGTAAGATGAACAAACACATAAAATATGTATCATGTCTCATAGTGATAAGTGCTGTCAAGAAGGACAGGGTGGGAAGGAGGCTACAATTTCAGAGTGGCCAAGGAGTGCTTTACTGAGGTGACATTTGAGGAAAGACATGAAGGCGGTGAGGGAGGGAGCCATGCAGACAATTGGGGGAAGAGCAGTCCAGGCACAGGGAACAGTAAGTGCAAAGGCCCTGAGGTCAGATAGGATTTTAGTTGGCTCCCCCTGCTGTTGGTTGGAGAAATGGATTGTAAGACAGGAAGACGACAGTGGTTGTCCAGGTAGGAACCTGCCCTTCCCAGCACCCAGTGCTGTGCCTGGTACATAACTGGCCATCAATAAATACTTGTAAAGTGAAGAAAGACACAGTGATGGGGCCCACTCACCTCCTCGGGAGGGTCCTCACCTCTGCGGCAGGGTCTCTGGCCCCAGCACGTGGAGCATCTCCACACTCCCCTCCCACTGCCGCAATTTCCTTTCTTCATGCCCCTTATGGGAGTCTCACTGCAGAACAGCTCACTTGCTCTGCCTCTGGCCACTTTTCCCTCTTGCCAAATGCCTCTTTGCTCCTCTTGTCAGATTTCAGTATCCTCAGAGAGAAACAGCCATCGGGGTCTTTCTGGCTAGACCTGAGTGAGGCCCTGAGCATTTCTCCCCAGCTGTCCAGGCTCGTCAGTCACCCTGAGACCCATTCCCCTGCAGATCAGCAGAAGAATCCAGAAACAAGAGTGGTGTTTCTGAACACTCCAAGCTGATTAGGTGTGTTCAGAGACAGTTTCCTGGGCTGGAAGACTTTGCCAAAATGAAGGACAAAGAAGAGGCACCCAGCGGTGTGACCGTGAAACAGGGCATGGGACTGAGAGGGGTTTCCGAGCTGTCCACAAAGAGTGTCAGGTCAGCTGTGCACCTGAGACTCTCTTGGTTCAGCCACTTTAAATCTTTGGCTGAGAAGAAAAAAAGTTGTTGTAAAGGGAGCAGGAACCCTCATGTCATTTTTATCTGACATTTTATTTTGAAATTTTTCAACAAAAAAATATTACAGTGAGCATACAAACCACCTAGATTCTGCGGCTAACATTTTACTATAATTGACTATAATTCTACTATAATGACAGTGTTAAACACAGATTTAAATCAGACGGTGGGTTTACTGACTCCAGCCTCATTATTCTCACTCTCCCGGTCTCCCTCCCTCTGCTTTCCCAAAGAGTTCCTGCCCTCACGTAATCTGACTCTCTATACTTTAAAGATAGCACCACCTTAGTTCTCTGTCATGCATGGTGCTCTTGGGTCACCTGTCAGGGGCCGCAGGATTGGGCTGGAGGGGTCACTGTGTGATTCTGCTCTGCCAGTGAAGCAGCTTTCCTGGGCTCAAGTCTCTGGCCTGATGAATCAGGTCTCCACCATCCAATAGCAAATGCCAAGTCCCAATAAACAGAGATTGGTTGGACCTAGCCCTTTAGAACAAGGAGCTAATTCAGCATTCCTGAAAGTGGGTGACCTGTAGTGACACTGGAGTACACAAGATAATTTTACATGTCATGCCCATAAATGTTATTTATTTTCAAGGTATGTACTAATTATAATGTATATTAGAAAAAAATAGAAAACATGGATATGAGCTCCATGATTTTACAGCCATAATTGCATTGCCTGAGGTTTATTTAAAAGATTGAGTGCATTTAGAGAGGACTATTAACTAGCAGTACGGTTGATGCACTGACATGACCCAGAACTACAATTGTCAGGAGTCTGCAATGGGCTCCACCGAACACTCACTGAGTTCCTGGCAGGCCAGTTGTCTGAGCACTGGAGTTTAACTCCCGCTGTTCTGGGGCACCCCTTCCCCAGTGGAGTCACAGAAAGGTGCTAGGGTGCCTTCCCAGTCTGGTGGGAAGGTTTGGTCATAGAAAGAAATTGAGTCTATGTTTCTCCACACATTCCCCGGCTAATGTAGGAGAAAACAAGGTTTGGTTGGCTGGCCTGGCTTCACTTAAAATATTTAACACGGGGGTATTTTTTTGCCCTTCATAATGATGTCTTTAGAATTCTTACCTCCCATCCAAGCTGCCTGTCTTCATCAGGGCTGGGCTGCAGAGGGAGTTTAGAGCATGTGTTTTTGTAAAAGAGATGCTGATTTATAGAGCCTCTTCATTATGGCTGTTTTAATGAAGCAGGTTACTGTCCTCAAGGGGAGGCTTAACGTGTAGTACTACTTACGCATAGATGCTGCCGTCATTTAAAGGGATTGTTAAAATTGTACTTTAAGAGTGAGTTGACATAAATCTTTGACTGGCTGATTTGGGCAGGGATGAGAGCATCTAACAAGTAAATGTGTGAGGGAGCTTACAGGCAAAAGCACCCAACAGCTAATTGCCTCTAAAATTAGTAGGATGGAAACATACGCACTCAAGACCCTGCTTTGATGCCTGGTAAAAATAAGAAAGGGTTCTGCAGGCCGCTTGCTTTTTGCCAACACAGCACCTGGAGCTGCAGGCTGCCAGGGAATTATTCCCCAGGTGGCAGCTTCCCCTGCATTTAGGGAGAAGGGTCTGACAGGGAGTAGGTTGATGGGCAGCCAGTTTTTGCTCCTTTTTGCTTGTAAAACAGTCTCCAGAGACTCAGAGAGGACAAGCTCTCATTATCAACGGCTTCATCACGTTTATGAGAGCAAAGGACTGATTCTGCCTGGAGTGCCCTGGATTCTGGATTTATGTGCTCAACAAATATTTATTAAGCATCTACTATTTGGCAAGTGCTGTACTTGACAGAGCCACTAAGGGGCTTTTTGTGCAGAGAAAACATGGACTGAAATACCCCCCTGGCTACAGAGGGCCCCTGGGAGATGGAGGGGTAGAGTGAACGGTTGTGACTGCTGAATTTTCCAGGGAATAGCTAACGTTTAGATCACTTTCACTGGGCCCCGCACCTCATGGTAGGTGAGGTATGGTTCTAAGCCCTCTATCTATATGAATCACTTTATTGAACCCTCACAACCCAAGAAGGGCATAGCATTACTAATCCCATTTTATAGGCAAGGAAACTGAGTCACACCGAGGTTAAGTAATCTAACCCAGTGAGAAAATTGCAGTTCATAGAACTTCACAGTCTCTGTTTTAATCACTCTGCTGTCTTGCCTCTCCTCCAAAGAACAGCACTGGCTTAAAATAAAAAACAGATACTGAGCCCTAAAATTCAACACTTGGGACTCTGGCAGGGCTTTGCCTGTCTAGGATGACCGAAAGGCGACAGAGGCTGGTTGCTAAGCAACCTTCTTGTCAATGAGCGACTCCTGGAGCAGAACTGGGTCAATGGTAGGCCCAGGTTATCATGTGATGGAGATATGACCAATCAGAGCACCCCTATTGTCCTGACTGCGGTGATTGGCTCAGGATGTGATCCAAGCTGTTTCAGATGCAATTCACCTGAAACTTTCTGAGTTGGGAAAGAGGTGTCCTCTATCGGCTGAGTGGCTGAGCCAGGAAGGTGTTAGTCCAGAGCTTCTGGGGGGATCTTCCCTGCTGCCCCCAGGGCAAGGCTGCCATAGAGTAAAGCCACCATGGAGATAGAGTACAAACGACGTTCTCAGCATGAGGATTAATCTAAACTTTACATGAGCCAGTAATTCCCTGTGTGCTTTGTTTTGCCCACCACTTGTAACTGAAAGTGTCAAGACAAATACTGTGGGGCAAGGTTAGTGCCCCTATTTGGCAGGCGATAAAACTGAGGTTCCAAGCAAAAGACAAGAAAAGGCAAGGAACTAATAGTTATTTGTTACCGCTTGCAGTTCACTGTATCTGTTGCTTTATTTCGTGTGATTGAGGTTGGTTCCAAGCCCTAGTGTGAAACTAACTCACAGTGAGATATTGCAAGTCACATTGTTCCAAGCCTCAGTTCCCCCATCTATGCAATGACTGAGCTGCGTTACATCAGCTTCTTTCCAAGGATGTTCCTTGTGGTTGTAGTAAAGCTCTGCTACAGACAGGGTCCCTGGCCAGTGGGCTCAGGAAATGCCACACACTCCGGCTTCTTCTCTGGAGCATTAGCATGTTAGGCTCTATTTTCCTTAAGCCACTACCACCCTATTTTGATTACTGTAGCTTTATAGTAAGTCTTGAAATCTGACAGTAATAGTGCTCTTTGTTATTTTAAAATTTGACTATTACAGGTCCTTTGCATTTTCCTGTAAATCGTACAATAAGCTCGTCAATTTCTAAAAATGCCTCCTGGAACTTTGGTTGGGATTGTATTGAATCTATGGATCGGTTTGGGGAGGACTGCCATCTTCATGATAATATTCAGTCTTTTAATCCAGGAACCTGGTACATCCTTCCACTTATTTTGGTGTTTCATTTCTGCCAGCACTGTTTTGTAGTTTCTAGAGTACAAGTCATGTGTATATTGGGTTAAATGTATCCCTAATTATTTTGATGTTCTTTGAGGTTCTTGAAAGTGGCATTTCAGAATTTCATTTCCCAGTTGTTTACTGTTAGTGTAGGGAAGTTAAGTTGATATTTTCCATTGATCTTCCATCCTGTAATCTTTTTAACTCACTTATTGCTGCCTGTCGGTTATTTTGTTGATTCTTTATGACAAATGTTTCTTTCATCCAATCTCCATCCCCTTCCTAGAAGTAGCCACTGTGATCTATTGAGTGTATCTTTCTTGATTCTTTTTCATAGAGGTTCCCCTCATACATATGGGCCCATAAAGGCATAATATTTTATCTTATTTCATGCAAATATTATCAAACTGTGTTATTATTCTTCAGCTTACTTTCATTCAACACCATCTCTTGAAGATATTTCCAAGACACTAATAAGATCTACAAATCCCTTTGTATATCTCTACACTATCCTCTAGTTTGGAGAAAACCCTATTTGTTAACAGAAAACCCTTCTCTTAAGGGACGTTTAGGTTACTTCCAGGATTTTGCTGTAATAAGCATGACTGCAGGGAGCATCCTCAGACATAGCTCCTGGCCCATGTGGGTAAAATTTTTCCCAGAACAAACTGTGACTAAGGGCGAGTTAACTGGTTCATGGCTATGTACACCTGACATCTTCAGGAATGATGAACTCCGTCCGCCCGGGGATTCTAGTGAGACTCACGTATGCGGGGCATTGTGCTGAATCCAAGAGGGAGGGGATGAATAAGTTGCCTCCGCAGGGGAAATGAAGGACGTGCATGTACACTTGCTTACACATTGGGGGACGAGGTGCGGGTTTGCTTCAGGCATGGTGAAGGGGACCCCAGGGCCCCCACAGAGCTCTGAGGGAAGCTTCCATCCTCCTGGCAGCCTCCCTCCCTTCCCATCTCCTTTCCCTCCTCCCCACACCTCTCAGCCCTGCGGCTCTCCTCCCCGTCCTCTCCCGCTATGTCACTGCAGGTCCTCTCTGTCGGTGGGGGAAAGCAGCCTGATGGATGAGTCTGCAGTAGATGCTGCTCATTTGTGTTTCCCAAGCTGGGGGTGTGCAGCCCCAGTGGGGGTCAGCAGCCCCATGGAAAGGCAGCGGGGAGAGAAGGGCTAACTGGGGATGCTCATATTTCACAGGCTGCTTTTCAGGGTGCACGTATGAGGTTTGCCCAATGGAGACAAGGGGTGTGGTTCTGGAAAGAGGCCTCCAGTCATGACCCAGGGCCTCCTGCAAACTGCCTGGGTGTTTGGATGGAAAAGATTGGAAACGCCACTCCCCCAGGAGCTGCTTGTGAAGCCTGGGCTGAAAACTGTCCTCTGGCTGGTTGGAGCTTCGGGACCTTAACTAAGGCACATCCACCTGTCAGACTTACTCTCCTGCTCTGGGACAAGGCACTGCAGACATCCTTGACTTCTGTCTCTCTGTGTCCATCCCTGTCCACCTCTGATTTCACACTGAGGACACAGCCCTTCCTCACACTGAGTCCACTGTGTAGACTGGGAAGTGCTTACCCCAACCCCCAACACCAGGGGTGAGCTGTAACCCAGGTGTGGCCAAGCAAGCCATCCATCCTCTTCATCCCTGATTGGCTTTGGGATGGACATGTGACCTGAAGTGGGCCAATGAGAGCCTCCCATGGACTTCTGCTGGATCTGGTGGGAAGAGATTCTGCACTGGGGCTTCTGGGGTGGGTGGGACAGAAGCTGTGAGCTGCTGGTGTCATCCTGGTCACCCCATGGGGACAGCCTGTTGGAGAGTGAAGCCAGCCCAGAGGAAGGCAGAGCCCAGAGATGGAAGGAGGCTGAGTCATGGTTCAATAGTTGGAGTCCCTGGATCCAGCTGGGGCCACACTGAATTTTAATTACATGAGCTGGTACATTTTCTTTTTTCATTTAAGTCTGTATGAATTGAGCTTCTCTCACTTGCAACCAAAGAATTCTGACGAATAGAGCCCACAGTTTGCACAGGACATGTAAGTGGTGGGACGAGGCAGACCCAGGGAAGGGGGGCTGCCTTAGGCAGGTTGTGTCCTCCATATCTGGGGTCGAGGCATACTGAGGGACTCTTCCAGGAGGGGCAGGGCTGTCCCCCCACCCCAGAATGGCCCTGGGCTCCCAGTACCATGGGAGCCCCAGCACCCGCTCACAGCCCCTCCTTCCATGGATCTCACAGGTCCTGCCCAGTGAGCTCAGCCAGGCCCAGCCAGGGGTGTTTAGAACAAGGAGCGTCAGCAGCAGCTTCCTAGAGGGCATAGAACCTGAGTGGGATGAAGGAGGAGAACCATATAGGACATATACCACCTTGAAAAATAGAGTATGTGCCCATTTACCCAGTATCAGCCCCACCCAATCTGGCCTGGATCATAAGCTCCATGAGGGCAGGGAGGGTGGCTGGTCAGTTCACTACCTATAAGAGGAATCACCTCTCAGAATCTAAGTCAGATCCTGTCCCTCTATTCAAACGCTGCAGTGGCTCCTACCCCACCCAGAGTAAAAGCCAAAGTCCTCAAAATGACCTACAAAATGACCTACAAAATGACCTAGTTCATTGGTCCCACCCTGAGCAATCTTTCACCTCAGGGCCTTTGCACATCCTTTTCTTCTTCCAGGAATGTTCCCCCACCCACCCCCCTGCACAGGCACATAACTCACCTCTTGGAATTTTGACTTAAACACCACCATCAGGAGGCCTTCCCCAGCCACCCCATCTGATGTGACATGCCCTGTTCTCCTGTCCTGCTTTATTTTTCTCCATAGCACTATCATAATGATTATCATATAACCAATAAATTCATTGATTTTTATTTCATCTGTTCTCCCAAACTAGACTGTAAGTTCCATGATGGAAGGGTCTCTCACCCCACTGTCTTCACTTCACAATGCCTGTCACATAGGGGCTACTTGATAAAGTACTTGTTAAGTGAATGAATTCTCCCTTTAGCTCATGTGCTATGAGTAGAGTGGACCCCGTGGACCCAGCTCCATGTGAAGAACATCATCCAGGCCTGGCAATCAGCATATCTAGGACCACTTGGGTATACCTGGGCAGGTCGTGTCTGCATAAAAGACTGAAATTTTGCCCACCAAGTCTGTGTCCTGGCACAGGGCTGCTTCTCCCAAGAGGAGGGGGCACCTTTTGTAACTGACACCACAGTGCCATGGGAGTAGTTGTGGCCATGAGCAACTCCCACCACTTTGACCCCAGTGTTCAAGGCAAAGATAGGCGTGTGACCAGGTTGGTCTAGCCAGGTGAATCCTAGGCAGTCCTCAGCTGCCACAAGGGAGCAAAGGTCTCTCCCTCCAGGACTATTGCACAGGCACATGGCATCTCCCCCTGTGAGGCAAGAGGAAGAGAGTGGCGCTGTGGGGAGGGGAGAAACTGACTGGAGTCCCTGGATGCAGCCATACCTGAGGCCCACACCACCCTCGGGCCTGCTCAGTTCTATGAACCCGTCGCTACCTTCCCTCTTTGCTTAAGTCTGTTAGAAATGGGTTTTCCATCCCTGACAACTACTGGACCCCTGCACACCCAGGTGGTGGGGTAATGACACCCTGCAGGGCAGCTGTAAAGTTAATAGAGACCCTGCCCTTGAAAAGCACTTTGTCTCTTTTAAACACTTCATGCATGTGAAGGGCTGCTGCAGGCGCTGGCGGCTCTGACCTCATCGCCCTCCTTCCTCTCGCTTGCTCCCCTTAGGGGTCCAGCCCCTTCTCCTGGGTGGCCTCTGCCCCCTCCCCAAAGGGGATTTCAGCTACTCACAGGTCCTTCTCTTTCAGCTGACTGATTTTCTTCTATGCCATTTTGTCATCTCGAAAGATGGCAAATGGAAGCACTTAATTTTCCTCCTCCAACCCAATTAATACAAAAGTGCCCGGCACTGACGTGCAGCAGCGAAAGGCAGGTCATTCATATCACTTAGCAAAAATAAACATGAGTTTAGTGAAAACTCACAATGAAGACCGGCCTTAGAAACATGAAGCCTAGTGGGTGGCCCAGGGAATAAGGCCCATGGAGCCTCTTGGAGGAAGTGTGGATTTGGTGGTACTGTTAGAATTGCATCTCTTACTCTCTCCTTCCCACGAGGTCCCAAGGAAGGTCTATCTAGGAATCAAGAGAGTTTCCAGGCAAAGCCACACCTCACTGTTCCCAAATTTCCACTCAGCCAAGCTGGAATGCTGAGCCTATCTCCAAAAGGGTGTCCCAGGTCCACCCACGTTTCTCTACCACCACTGCCTTCCTGGGCTGAACCTCATCACCCACCATGGTTCTCCTGGATAACTGTAACAGCCTCACCATTGTCTCCTGGCTTCCACACTGGCCCCTGTTTATTCAACACACATTACAGCCAAAGTGAACTTTACAAATGTAAGTCAAATCATGTTGCCCTCTGCTCTGAAATTTTCAATGGCTCCACATAGCTCTGAAAATAAAATCTAACCTCCCCCTCAAGGTCCTGCATGGTCTGGCCACCTCTCAGATTCATCTGCTCTCACTCTCCCCCAGCTCACTCTGTTCCAGCCACACAGGCCTCCTCGATGCTCCTATAACTTACCAAGCTCATTCCTGCCCCAGGCCCTTTGCACTTGCTGTTTCTATAACTTTCCCTATTTGCTCTTTCTTATCTTTCATGTCTCAGCTCAAATGTGACTCCCCAGACCCAGACTAATGTCACTGTTATTTACCCTCTTCACATCCATTCAATCCACAAACATCTGTTGAACATCTCCTGCATACCATGCCAGTCACATCTGGGCCCTGAAGACACAGCAATAATCAAAACAAATGTGTCCTGTAATCCCCATCCCATGGGAGCTGCCTTCTAGTCAGGGTGGTTGGGGGGGAGGAGTAGAAAAACAGCCAACAGCGTGAAAAAGACAAAGAAGATGACAAGTGCTGTGAGAGAAATGAAGAAGGGAGGTGAGCAAGCCTACTTACTAATTAGAGACCGGGTGGTAGGGTGGGCTTCACAAAGAGTGGTGCTGGAGCAAAGCCCTGAGGGAGGTGATGGAGGGAGCCATGTACGTAGCTGAGAGAAGAGTCTCCACACAGAGGGAACAGTAAGTGCAAAGGGCCTGGGGCAGGAATGTGCTGGTGCATCTAAGGAGCAGCAAGGAGGCCAGTGTGCCTGGGGCAGAGTGAGTGAGGGGAGGGGTGGGGGATGATGAGGGTGGGGCAGGGGTAGGTGACATAGGGCCATAGAGGCTGTGGTGAGGACTCTGGCTTTTGACCTGAGTGCAGTGGAAGCTGAGGGAGGGTCCCCAGCAGAGGAGGTTTAAACAGAATGTCTCTGTGAGAACAGTTAGGGATCTCCCAAACTGGTCTAGAAGAGCACTGGGTCCAGGAGCAAGGACTGTCTGTGGAGCAGAAGGAGGCTTCCCATTCACTCATTCATTCACTCTAGAATTCATTCATTCATTCCAGACCTAGAAGATGCTCCGTATCCAGATGGATCTGGGTTCAGTCCCTGGCTCCATCACTTCCTAGCAGGGTGACTTTGCACAAGGACCTTAACCTCTCTGGGTATGTTTTCTCACCTACACAGTGGGGGTCAAACAAGCCTAACAGTGCAGCCATGCACTGAGCTTTCACAGAACCGGGGTACCAGCCGCTGAACACAGGGCCTGGCGCTCGGCACATGCTCCGTAGCTCTGTGCCGCCCATCTCTCTTCCTTCCTTCCTTCTCTGCGTCCCTCCTTCATTCCTTTCCCCTCATGACACTGTAAGCTCCATGACGGCAGTGACTTTACCTGTTCTGTTCACTATCCTATCCCCAGGGCCCAGGATCTTTCTTGACACAGAGCAGGTGCTCCACACATATTTATTAAACTAGTGAGTCCCCTGAGTCCTGAGCAAATGGAAAGCACTGTGTCAGCGTCAGGGTTAAGTGGAGAGGAGAGTGAGGTAAACTCCAAATTCCAGATCAAAGACAGGGGGTGACAGACATTATCTACAGGGAGTTGGATCACCCAGC
The DNA here is from genome assembly GCF_040802235.1 of Manis javanica. Lineage (NCBI taxonomy): Eukaryota > Metazoa > Chordata > Mammalia > Pholidota > Manidae > Manis > Manis javanica. The sequence continues at coordinate 11,364,871 of NC_133160.1, read as the reverse complement.
AGAAAGTGACAGGTGTCACCAAACTTTGTTCTAAATTCTAAGAGGGCAAACAAATGAGCATTAATGAAATGTTTGCTGTCTGCACTAGCTCATGTACAAGTTGTAGGTCAAGTTTATGGCCCATAGCGGGCTGTATTTTAAAGTGCTGTATGGACATGTTTTATTACATTATGGTCCAAACATGTTTTATTAAGTCCCAGTGCATGTATTCATTGTTTTAACTGTCAGTGAGGGTGTAGTGTAGAGTCTCTGCCTGGAGAAATCAGCAGAGCCTGGGGGGTTAGGGGTGCACCCTTGTGTAGCCAAGTAACTATGAAGACTTCTGATTTAATGAGCACCTACTACACTCCAGATCCCATTTCAGCTGTTCACCTGTGTGATTTCATTGAATCCTCAGGAAGATGACATTCAGGAAAGTCCTGTTATTATTTCCCTTTTTCAGATGAGAGAACTGAAGAGCAGAGGAGTCTGGCATTTCCCCAAGTTCACACAGCTCTTAAGCAGCAGAGTTGGGACTTAAGCCCAGGGATATTCTGATTTACCCAAAGCGAGGGTCATCAACTTGTCCCAGTTTGCCCTGGACTGTCCCAGTTTGAAAACTGAAAGTCCCACATCCTGAGTCTCAGACAAACCAGGACCCTTGGTCACACTATTCGAGACCCATGCTTTGAGCCACACGGTTACATGGCCTATCTGGGGAAAGCACAGAGGGGATAGTGGGGTTTTTCCAGGAGGTGTACACTCGTGGAGAGGAACGAGAATCTCAGAAAGGGAAGAGAATTCTTGAAGAATGGAAAGTAACCATATTTCACTGGAATTTTTATATTTTAATTCTAAAATAATCACAGACTCACAAGAAGCTGCAAACAGTATTACATAGAGTCCTATGTACCCTTCCTCCCATCTTCCCCCCTAGTGACATCTTATATAGCTGTACTTCCATATCAGAGCCAGGAAACTGACCTTGATGTAAACAATACTGTTAACAAACTACAGACCTTACTCACTTCCATCATTATTTACATGCACTCTCTTTTGTGCATGTATGTGTGTGTGTGTGTGTGTGTGTGTGTGTGTGTGTGTGTTTGCACGTGCACCTGCATATAGTCCTTCATTTCATGCAACCAACAAATCCTAGTCTCATTCCATTGTGTATTGGTCTCAAAGTCGCCTTAGGTAATTTCTGCTGCAGGGTCATTCTGGGCTACTCCTGGTTCCCCCCTTCCTAAGTCTACTTCTCAGCCTTCTCTGATCATCTGAACATCCTTTTTGTATCCAGTAAATTCCCATTTGCCTTCATTAGCCAGATTCGGTTTCTGTTGCTAGAAGCCAAGTGGATAGCCCACACACTTAGTCCGCGTGTGTTCGGGTGGGGATAGCTCCTACACCCTACACCGGGGGGGGGGCATGCAACCTAAGCCAGGCCAATCAGAGTGGCCAGTCTGTTAGCCAGGGCGAGTGATTCTCACTTTAGTCCAGTGAGAATCAGTGTCGGGTATTGCTGGAACTCTCACAAAGGAGCAGGTATCTTTATACTGGGGCTGAGGAACTGGTAAGATAGCAGACTAGAGCTAACGGAGACCATCTCTAACACTGTGAGGGAACAGCCTTCCAGGGAATGAAGCCAACACTGAGGAATCAGGAGTGAGAGATGGAGACAAAGATTTTGGAGTAACATTTGAGCTCCTGGATCCAGCCCCTCCTGAAACCCCCAGACTTGCCCATTTCTGGGCCAATAACTTTCCATCTTGTCTTATGTCAGGTTACATCCTTTGCCATCAAAGAAAACTTCTGTTTAACACAAAGAATGAACACTCTAAAGTGACTGCCAATCTCCATGTTTCTTCATGGACAGATGGCTTCATAGACAAACATTATAGCTGAATGTGAGAACACAGCACAGTAGGGCATCCATATTTGTTACTCACCTCCCACCTTCCAGGTGGGCTCACACACAACCTTGCCAGCAAGAAGAAAAGGAGGAAGGCTGTAGACTATATTTTTTAAACCAATATTCCAAGGTCAGCAACAGGGACTTTACATTCCCCTGCTTGCCCAACTCATACACCTCCTCACATCAGCTTTTTACCACAGCCTTGGGCCACCCAAATTATTCCAAAATAGACATCCTAAATTCTAATAAGACAAGCTAAGCTAGTATTAATTAAATGTTTAATGCCTGTTACAGCTCATATGTTGGTTTTACATCAAATTTATGGGCCTGGAGAGGTACATTTATAATGCATGATGTATATGTTTTTATTACATTCGAGGACCCACATACAACCAACATGGACTAGAGATATATGGCCATCTTTATAAGACTTGGAGCATAATTTCATTACTTTTCAATATTTACAGAGGTTCAAAGCTATAGCTTTGCTTTTATGGCATATTGTGACATCACATGGTCCTATCTGTGACTTGTTTGATGCTATGACTTTGGTTAAGAAGCAACCCCTCAGGGAACCTTGGGCCTCTGGGGGATGTGAGCAGCATTCTGATGACCCCAGGAGGAGGTGGTGTCCAAGGGCAGGGCCCAGGGCGGAGGGAGGACAAAAATTAAGGGCTTCTTGGGCTCAGAGACCTATCCTGTCTGTGCACCTGGAAGCGCAGAGATGACCTCGGGGCAGAGGCCCAACCGGTTGGGCCTTGCAGGGCAGGTGGGGCCCCATAGACTGAGTTGCTGGGCACAGAGGTTTCCCAAGGGAAACCAGGTGGCAGTATCCATGTGACAGTTGCCATCGTGGAAAGTGTCCTTCCCTCCAAAGATGCTGTGGCAGGCATCCCCAGGCTCTAAGACACTCAGGTTTCATTCTGTTTTGTCTTCCACAAATCTCCCCCAGACACTCTTGGAGCAGAGAAATGCAAAGGACAGTGCCTAAATCCACAGAGGTTTGGTTATTCTCTGCGCCCAGAGGAGGGGGAGTCTCAGTAAACATCTCGTTCTGGCTGTGTGGCTGTCAGTGGGACCCGCAGGTGGGCACCGATTACAGTGCGGATCAGTATGTAGCTCCCTCCAAGCGGTCTGGGAGATGTCATCAGACGGAAGAGGTCCTCCCAGTGGTTTCCACAGTAAGGAAAAGAGACTAGGGTGTGTATGTGCAAGAGTGTGTGTGTGTGCACGCACGCATACACACGCACATGCATGAATTAGGAGTAATTCAGGTACAAGTGACAGCAAACCTATTTTAAAAGTGCCTTAGGTGAAACACAAGATTATTTCCATCTTTGGTAAACAAAATCCTGAAGTAAGCAGCCAGGGCTGATGGGATAACTCTACTCTGATCAAAGATTCAGGCTCCTTATAACTTACTGTTCTGTCAACCACAACACATGGCTTCCACCTCATGACAAGGTGGCTGCTTGAGCTCCAACCATCACACTCACATTTTAGTCAGCAGTGAGGAAGAAGGTATGAAGACTTATGTCCCTTTTTCTTTAAGACACTTTTGGGAAATTACACACGGCACTCTTCATATTCCATTGACAATGACTTAATTCCATAGCCAAATCTAACTGCAAGAGAAGCCGAGAGCTGTAGTCATTATTTTGGGCAGTTATGTGCCAGCTAAATTCTTTCCTCCCTGAGGGGGAAAGTGAAAACCATATTGGAGGAGTAGTCAACAGTCTCTTCCATATTGTGCGTGCATGTTTGCACACATGTAAGCCCCTAGGTATATTATGCGGGTGTATGTAAATATGTCCATGCTAGTGTTTATAACAGTGCTTACCATTGGTTAGTTATTAAGCACACATTCATAAATACTGCTGAATGAATGAAGACTGAGTATGGCCATGTACATCTACAGAGATGTGTATAGATGTGCATGAACAGATGGGATATATGTGTGCATGGGTGTGTATGATCATGCACATGTATTCAATAATTAACTTATTCATTCAGCCTACTGAGCATGAACAATGTGCCTGGGACTGTGCTATGTAAGTGTGAATCAGCAAGTTAACATGGCAGTTGAGGCTGCTGCCCTCATGAAATTATATGGAAGAGATGGATTAAACTCAAGTACATTAAGAAACAAGAAAGAAAATATTATGACATCAGTGTGATGAAGAAAATAAGCAGTGTGACTCTTCAGTGATCAATGGGGAAAAAACAAGGATACCTGATAAGGACAGGAGGGCTGTGGAGGGTGTCCCTGAGGAGGTGGCACTGAAGGAAACACATCAACCCATGCACCCCTGGACATCTGCCTCCAACTCAGACCTCTCCTCATAGCTCTAGGTTCTGAGCTCCAGACTCAACCCAACATCTCCCCTGCGGTCCATTCTGCCCCCAGGTCCATGTGGCGAAGGAAGGCTCCTGTTTCTCTGACCCACACCTGCCCTTCCTGCCCTCAGTCTTTCCCAGCTCAGTCCATGGCTGCACTTTTTATTAAACAATAGAAGGAGCCACTGTGGAAAGAAGCAGGGAAGGAGGATTCCAGATAGAGGGAGCAGCAAGTGCAAAGGTCCTGGGGTGGGAAAAATCCCCTTGTAGTGAAAGAATAGAAAGGAGGCTGGAGCACACCCCAACAACACCCTCCCCGTCTTGCCAACCTCCTGCAGGTTCACCCCACAGGCAGCACCAGACCTAAAGCCCTGTGGTATGGAACACCTCAATCAGCCTTGTGGGTAACAGGAAAGGAAGGCAGGGAGAGTAGATGTGGAGGACAAAGGTGACACAGGCCTGCAGCTGAGGCCAGCACTTTGCCATTTATTCTGAGGTAGGTTGGGGGCCGTGGGGGGTGATGAACAGAGAGGTGCCAAGATGCAGTTGACACATTTAAAGTGTTGCATCAGAGAGTGGGCTGTGGAGGCCCCATGGTGGGTGTGGGCAGCCAGGGGGGAGGTGTCTGCAGGGATCCAGGGAGAGGTGACAGCAGTTCTGGCTAAGTGGGGGGCAGAGGAGGGGTACAAAGGAGTCAAACCAGAAAAACCACACTAAGGGATTCCAGGTGGCATAAGGACCAGGAGGGCCTCTCGGGTTTGGCCTGAACAAACAAGTGGCGGCTCTGTGTAGAGAGACGGCCCGAACGCCTGAGCACGTAGGGGATTTCAGACTACGTGAGACCACGACTTAGAGCTGGGACCGTGAGCGAGAGCCTCCCCCACCCATGCCCTCTGAAAGGTCCACCTCTGGCCTCAGAAGAGCAGACAGCGGGAATGGGTGAGGCACCCCAGGGTGGCCCTGTGCCAGGCAGAAACTGTTGTCACATTTTCTTTTCCACCATCCATTAGGAGGAAATGCTCTGGGCCACAGCAGGCGTCCTGCTGAAAAATCAATGGCTCGTTAGAGTTCACCTGTGTATCCTGCCCCCGCCCTGAGTCCATTAAAACTGGCTGGGACAGGACTCCACATATGAAGGGACCACAAGCTGCGCCCAAGTCCTCCCCGCAGGGGCCACCCCAACTCAGTACCAACTCGGTACCAGCTCGGGCCCCAGGGCCCTGGCAGCCTCGCTGAAGGCCTGGCCCCACCCAGCCCTCCTGGAGACGTGCTGCCAAGCGTACTGGAGCAGACACTACCTACCTGAACCCTGGGTTCAAGCCCCTGCTCCCCCACCTGCCAGCTGTGTGGCCCAGGGGAGGCATCTCCCCTTTCTGGGACCCAGGCTTCCCATCTGTAAAATGTCGCTTTGCTGTCAGAGTATCAGAGCCCCCATGGCAAACCAGACGCTCCGCTGCAGCTGGTTGCAGCAGAGAAAGGAGTGGATTACAGGGTGATCAGGCTCTGGAACACTGCGAGGACCAGACAGGCAGGTTTGGAGGTTGCACAGGCGGCACAACGTCCCACTTCCCTGGCAGGACAGCTCCCTGGGAGCCAGCGCTGCCGCCCGTGGGCACAGACACCCCAGTGTGCACCCTGACACCTGGCCTCCCCCTCCCCACTCTCAGCCCATGTGGCTCAATCCCCTCATCTGCGTGGGGTAGTCATGTGACCTAGATCTGGCCAATGAGCATCATCCCGGGGCTTTGCCGGACTCCCTGGAAGGGGATGCCTGGTTTGCACTGAGGCTTCCGAGCTGGTGGATGGAGGCCTGGAGCTGCTGGTGAGCAGCTTGCCCCCACCTGGAAAGGCCTGTCCGAGAATGTCACCAACACAGAGGGAGGCAGGGCCGGCGGATGGAGAGAGGCAGCATCTCGGTGACATGGTAGGAGCCCCTGGATGCAGCCATGTCTGAAGCAATCTTATCAATGTATAAAAGTGAGCCAAGTCCTCTACAGGGGCCCAGTGTCCTTGGTGAGTCCAGTGGAGTTACAAGGAGGGGGACCCCAAAATACTACCCTCACATCTCAGCACCACCTTCTCTTAGCCAACTGCTCTTCGGGGGACAAGCCTGGCCTTGTGGAATCTTTTATGACACATGGACTTTTTAGGAAATATCTTCCATTGGGGGAATACCATCCACTGTGTAGAACACCCACCACAGGATTTTGTGGTGTCAGGTCCTGAGAAGGACACCAGTGTCAGTCTGCATCTGCGACCATCAGAGTCACTGTCCTGTGTTTCTGTGTGAACACCTGATGGCTTCTTTCCAGGGTGGTCACGCCCAAAGGTTCACATATGAGAAACACTTCATCAGATGGTAGAAACTTACCCTCAGGTACCTTGGTGCTGACCTTTCCCCTTTACTGAGGATTTGCCTGGTTCTAGGTGACTGCGGGATCAACATGGTCCTCAGGTACCAATTCTCTGGGCCAGCACTCATGAGGCATCCACCCTTCAGCCTGGGTCCTCAGTTTTGGCTCAAGTGGTTGCCATAGAGGTGCCCCCTGTGCCTGTCCCTCCGAGCCTCACCGTTCACACTGCTATCTCCATGACACCAGGGCACTTGGGAGTCATCCCACAGCTCTGGCACCGGGATGGACACACACTCTCTGACATCCTCCAAGGCTTGACTGCTCAGGGCAAAGTTCTCAAATGCAGATGCCTGGAGGGATGGGCTAGTGAATGGCTGGTGAGGGTATGCAAGAGGGCTTGTGTTCTGTGTATGGGGTAGCTGCTCCTCAGCTCTGCCAAGTTGTTGTGGAAGGTAAGTGGGGCCCTGTGCAACTTACTTTTCTGGTTTTGAATAAAGCCATGTTTTTTTTTTATGCAAAATGAACTGTTTGTAGTCTTTTTTTAATATCATCAAAAATACAGTTTTAAAAAGGAGCATGTGAAAGCATGAATAAAAGGCATACAGATTGGAAAAGGAGAAATAAAACTGCTTATTTGCATTCACATGATTACTTATATAGACAATCCCAAAGAAGGCAAAAAAAGAAAAAGAAAAGAAAAACCTCCTAGAAGTTAATAATGAGATTAGGAAAGTCAGCACATAAAAATCTATTATATTTCTATACAATGTCTATATACAACTAGAAAAACAATTTCAAATACCATTTATAAAAGCTCTTCAAAAATGAGACAATGAGGTACAAATCTAACAAACACATATAAGATTTTATGTTTTAAACTACGAAACACTGATGAAAGATACCAAAGAAGGCCTCATAGAAAGACATACCATGTTCATGGATTTGAGGACTCAACATAGTAAAGATGTCAATTCTCCACCTACTTACAGATTTAACAATATATCAATCAATGCCTGCAGAAATGTTCATACCTATAGATGAGCTAGTTGTAAAATGTTTGGCAAAGGAACTAGAGTAGCTAATTAATTTGTAAAAAGAATAATAAGGTTTGAAGAATCACTACCCCATTTTAAGACTAACTATAATCGACAGTGTGTCACTGATGAAGGAATGGACCCATAAACTAATGAAAGAGAACAGAATTCAGAACAGACCCACACAAATACAGCCCATGGATATTTGACTAAGTACAAAAAGCAAGTCAGTGGAGAAGAGACAGCACACCTGTAACCACACAAGGAGCCCACTTCGGATGAAGGCCCTGAGACTTCTCATTAACAAAGGGCAGCCTGAGTCCCTTAATCATGGCCCAGAGTGTGGCAATTAGACTGGCTAGTTAGAGATTAAAGGAAACGGGAGTTTGCAAACCAAGGTAAAGCAAACCGAACAGACACAGGACTCTTAGTTCCCCCTCAAGGCTATAGGTAAACTCGTGACTCATGTATCCTTGAGATGTTTTACAGGAACTTAGACCCCCACCAGATGGGCCTTCTCCTGACAACAAGCACGCAGACCCGAGACTGGGTGGAGCCAGAAGACTGATAGCAGATTTCTGAAACAGTCCCCTGTCATCTCACCACTCACCAATCAGAATGTGCATGAACCGATCACCCACCCTGCAACCCAGTCCCATAATTTTGCCCTGAAAAATCCATGCTTAAAAAAAAAAAGTCCTACAGGGAATTCAGAACCTTAAGCATTAGCTACCAGCTTTCCCTGCCTGGTTCCCTGCAATAAAAGCCCACTTTCTTCCACTACATCCTGATGTCAGCGTTTGGCTTTGCTGTGCCTCAGGTGAGTGGATCCAGGTTTGTCTGGTTTGGTTTCACACTCAGCAAATGGTGTTGGGACCACTGCTCATGGATCAAAAAAACAATAATGACTTCTACCTAAACCTCACACCTTGTATAAAAATTCACTCAAAATGGACTATAGATCTGAATATAAAGCAGAAAACTATAAAACTCCCTTCTTCCAGTGGGATGGTGTCGTGGAATAAGAAATTAAATGGAGGGGGAGAGAGGAGTAGGATGGATTTAGTCTCCAGTCTGACTTCTGCTCACACTTGCAGGACTGGGATGTCCCGAGGATGGGCGTGGGTCTGTTTCCTCCCTGCATCCCCAGCACCTAGCACAGCCCTGGCCCAGAGCAAATATGCCCTGCTTCTGTGTGGCATTGCCAGGTGAGGGGTCTGCAGGCTGCATCCCCCCCACAAGGCTGGGAGCTGGAGCAACCCCTACCCCCCAACACTCCCCACACCCCACAGCCCACACCCCGCCCCCACCCTAGCAGCCTGGGGCCCAACAGCTGCTGGGTAATTCCTCAGCCCAGACGTGTGTCTGCCCAGACTCCATAACCCCTGACCTTTGGGGGCTCAAGTGTCAGTTGTGCCTGATGAAAGAGGGAGGGAGGGGGATGGGCAGAGTGGGAAAGAGAAGACAAGCAAATGGGAAACACTCAGAGGCCCTGGAAAACGCGTCCTCCACCTGCCAGCAGCCGTCAGGGCCCATGAGGTACTGTGCCGGCCTAATCAGGCTCGGTTTCTACCACCACTTTAACATATATTTTCCGAGTGCCCCCTGCAGGGTCACAGCCGGGCATCTTGGGTCAAACCCATCCCACAGGTGTGTGCAAGGGGTGGAGGGGCTGCACACTTCCACAATGGGTAAGTCAGGATAGATAGCAGTCTTGAATAAGTGGCACTGCCAGCAGGTACTCACCTAGAAGTACCTGCTTTGGCATATGCCCTGTGGTCCTATTCTCCTTTGCCTGCAGATCCTAGGACCTTCTGGCTGTGATTGATGAGGCCCTTGTCACAGCCACTTTCAGAGACCTGCATCCACCACCAGTCAGGGCACCAAGGAAGCCAGGTCCCCTCATCCCTGCTCATCACAGCCCTTGTCCTAAGAGCCCAGTTCTGGGAACCAGTCCCCTGAGGAAGCTTCAGCTGATGGGGTATTGATCAGATTATTGGTCAACGGGAGCCATGAGCTACACAGGCTTCCTGCCAGGCCTGTGATCCTGGCTGCAGGAGCCCACGGTCCCTGGGCGGCTGTGATGGCTGCCGAGGAGGGATGCCTCCCCCTTCCTCCTGGGGCCTTCTCTCCTCCACCTTCCCGATTTCCTAACAAGCAGGGAGAAAAGGCATTGTATGGCACAGCTAGGATTCTTTCAATATTAATTCTGGAACCTCATTTTCAGTGGATAATTAAATTACTTTTTAATTACAAGTAGAGTATCTATGAACTCCCTCTGAGCACAGATGGAGGAGAAAAATGGAGACAGCTATGTAGGAATGGACCGCCTGGCCTACCTGTTCAGTTCTGGCTGGTCAGAACCAGTGCTGGCCACATGCTGGGGCCCAGCACAGTGGTCCCCTCCTTTGTCACTTGTCATGTCTGAGGGTTGTGAGCATGTGTCCAGGTGACCCTGCTGCCCTGTCACCAGACAAACCCCTGCAGGTGTCCCTATCGGTTCTGCTCCATGCGGGCAGCATTTCCTGCCCCTCAGTGCACCTTGTCTCCAACCCCCCAAAAACTGCTCCAAAATGGATGACATGCCAAGTTTCTGCTAAAAGAAAAAGGAATCACTTTGAGATCACTGTCACATGGGCCTCGGGGTCAGGCTGCAGAGAGGCAGGTACAGGGAGGCAGCGGGGGGTCCTGACCCAGGGCTTCTGCACCCCATGGAGAGCCCTCCTCCGAGCACATGGTCCCACATAAAGAGATGACCCAGACCCTTCCCTTCCTGGAGACACGGGTGGGCAGCGCACTGTCAGGGGACGGTGACCCGGCCGGTCCTGCTGGCTCCCAGGAGAGCCCGTCCTGTGTCCTCGTCCTGGGCACACTGGCTGGAGGATCCAGGCGTCCAGGCCAGGAGGGTCAGCACCGTAGGGAGCCTCCGGGGGGGCAGACTCCTGGCCACCGAGCAGGTGCAGCTGGGGGACCATCCCCCACACCCTGGCCACTGAGTGATTGCGGGGTCAGCCCGGTGGGAGCTGGAGGGAACTGGTTCAGATCCTGGCTCTGTGGCTGCCAGCTGAGGAGGGCGGAGCACCCCTGCACAGGGGCAGCCTGGCCCTGGGAACAGGGGTGCCTCTGAGCTGGGCTGAGCCCAGAACCACGTGGAGGGACGGCACAGATGGCGACAGCAGCCCAGCACGGCCCTGCCTCAGAGCCGTCCCTCTGCATGAGCGCCTTCTGCTGTTTCCTTCCTCTCCTCGACCCTCTGCGCAGAGCCGCCCCTCCGCCCTTGTTGCGGGACATGTGGCTCTCAGCACAGTGCGCTCCCAGGAGCAGATGGCAGCCTCCAGTCCCCCGTGTCATGTCCCGCCTGCTTTTCACATGAAAATGGGGGGCCAGCCAGACAGATGTCCACCAAGCCGGCCTGACCAGGCAGCGTGGCCTCAAGGCCACGTCCACACCAGGTGACCTGGAGCAAACCCGACAAACAGCCTCTGGTCAGCGCCTCTCCCTGCTGTGGCCTCCGTCCCTCTGAGTCCATCCATCCTTCCATCCATAAAAATCACATCTGCTTATCTGCTTTCTCCCCTCCCCACAGGCCTTCTGAGGTCACAAGGACGGGAACACCCAGCGGGCTGGACTGTGCCTCGGCCTGGTGAGTGTGAGCAGGGCCTCTCACTTTAAAGTGACGCCCAGCCCCCAGGGTGAAGGGCAGAGCGGGGCATCGCTACTGGACCAAGAAGTGGCAGCCCCAGAGGGAGCGACTCCTGCCTGGGCACATCACAAGCCCCGAATCCGCATCCTCACAAGACCCCGGAGCGGCGGAGAAAGGGGTCACCCACCGTTCACTCATCCTTCATTTGTTCATCCATTTATTCATTCAACAAACGCTGTGGAGGCTCCCCAGTCAGAAGGGGGCGTTGACAACAGCACCCGCTCAGGGGTACTTGGAGATGACTGTGACGTGCTGGGCGTACCCGGCTCGGCCGGTCACTAGCGTGTCCTCTCAGGCCTGCGCTCTCCTGGAAGCCAATGGCGATTGCATTTCCCTGCCCACCTTTTCTGTCTCGCCACTCTGTTCTGTCTCCTTATCACTCTCTGAAATTACCGTAATTATTGGTTCACTTGCTTATTCTCTATTTTCCCACCAGAAAGTGAGCCCCGTGAGGGCAGGGGCCTTGCCTGTCCTTCTGCTGCTGATTTCCAGGGTCTAGAACAGCAAGTCCTAGCACACAGTCAGTCTAAAAAAGTATCTGTTGAATGATTAGATCAGGCAGATGGATGAATGGAGACATGGGCTTGATCGTGGCCGTGGCCCTGCTCCTGTCGGGACTCACGCCAACCTTCTCCCGTCACTGCCCCCCGTTTCAGGACTGCCCAGAACACTTGCTCTTCCTGCTCCTGGACCACTGCTCCCCAGGTAGAGCTCACCACTAACCTCCTTCAGGTGCCTGTATAAACGCCACCTTCTCAGGCCCTCTCTGACCCCCTAATACTGCCAACCATCCCCAACTCCTGGCATGTCCTATCCTCCCACCCCTCTTCGGCTTTCCCTTCTCCATCACCTTCTAATGCAGTAGTAACGTCTCTGTTTTGCTCCTCAACTAAAACATCAGCTCCAAGAGGAAAGGGATTTTTGTCTGTTTTACTTGCTGATCTATCGCATGCTCTGAGAACAGTGAGTGCCTGGCACATAGTAGATGGTCAGTAACTACTTACTGAATGAGAGACCACGAGGTTGGAAGAGGAGCTGGGGTAAGTGGGCTGGGTAAGCAGAGAGGACTTCCTGGAGGAAGGGGGCTGAGTTGGCACTGATGGAATTAAGAGGGGCACAAAGCTGATGGAAGAAAATTCCAGGTAACATAAAGGATTCAAAGCCATGCAGGCTGTGAACCAGGGTCTGGAGCTGGAATATCACAAGTACAGTCTTCCTTTTTGTTCCCCAGCAAACGCTTAGATCTTCTGCTGTCTGACAATGGTTCTTTGAAAATTTATTCAATGTTTTATTCATCCTTAAATTCTTTAAAGCTGCAAATCAGTCACTGGGTGCTTTGCTAACCACTAGTTCCAGGCTCCTGTATTGCAAATAACTGTGCTCTTTTGCATACCAAGCAGACCTTTCTCTGTCCCAGGAAAATGAATTTCTCCTGGTGTTCATTGCTCTAATTGCATCTACAGTGAGACAGAGCAAACATCTTCCCTTCCTGATTTGCATTATGCAAAACCTTAATCTCCTCAAGTTTCTGAAAGCACTGTGAATGATTCACACTCTTCTGACGCCAGGAAATGCACTGCCTGAACTGCCAGTCCATATAAATTAGATTTAGTGGAGGAAATAAAGGAGCCTTGATACTATAAACTATTGGGAAATAATCACCCATGAGCGTCGATGTCCCGTAAATTTGCTTCTTAGGAAAAAAAACCAGGGCAGCTGACCACACACATATTGCTGGATTTATGCCCTTCAATTATCAAAATGAAGAGGACAGTGGACTTCTGTCTCATGCAAACTCCTCTGCCATCTGGAGCGGGACTAGCCCTCTGTGAACTGGGGGCAAACTGGTAAAAAGGGCCCCGGATGGCGAGGCAGGAAAGCAGGCCACTCAGGGTTGTAGAACACACCCAACAGCACAGGATAGATCCGGCTCTGAGGCCCCGCTGCGCACATCCATTGCTTTGTGACACCAGGCAGGTTGCTTAACCCTCCTCTCGTTTGCTTTAGCTTCCTGCCGTTGGGGATAACAAGGCCTGCCAGACCAGGTGACTGAGGATTAATGGAATCTCCATTGGGTACGTTCTGTATCAGGCCCCAGTCTAGGCTCTGGGAAAATTGTGGAGACCAAGACAGACAAGTGCCCTGACCTCAGCCTGCTTAGGGAGAGCCGACAAGGGAAGAAATTGTTGCTTGGGTGAGCTCAGACAATGATGAGCTCTGTGAAGTGAGTGAACAGGGGCTGTGACACTGACTGGGAGAGGGACAGTAACATTAGCTAAATAACACCGTCAGACCCAACACTGTGACAGTGAGTATGGGTGAGAACAGCCCCCTCACTTGCTGGCACAGGTTGTTAGAGCCAGTTAGTCATAAACCCATGCAGATCTGGGCACTAGCTGCCACCAGCCATGGGTGTACTGGGTTCTGTTGTTGGGTGTCAGGACTGAATGCAACCAAATATATTCACTAACAGAAGTATTATTATTATTGTTGTTATTGTCATTACTACTATTTTCATTCCATTTTACAGATGAGGAAACTGAGTCTTACCATGGAATCTGCAATCCATAAAGCATCCCTCTTTGATATGCACCCTGCCTTCCATCTCTGAAGTCATTTACCTGGAGAGGAATGGGAAAGGAACACCCTGCTCCTTTTAGCAGTCAGTCCTTAAGCTACTGTTTTCCCAGCTGGAAACCCACCCTTTTATGTGCCACTTTGTGCTACCAAGGCTGCCTCCATAAGCCACGTTTTGGCTTTGCTAGCACTTTGCAAATAGGGGGCTCAAGAGGGAGGCATGGAGACTGGAGTCGGAAGAAAGGATTTGCTCTTCCCTGTCTTCTTCCTGTCCGTTTTGCTTCTGCTTCCTGTTTATTCTCCTATCATTGTCACCTTAGTGCCCTCTGACATCCCAGCACCAACCAGCCAGTGCTAGATGGCTTTCATCTGCACAGTTTCAGTTCTGCAAGGTCCCTCTTCCAAGCTTCTGTTTTAATGATTGTAACCTTTACTTCCCAGCCCTAAGGTGGTAGCTGATTTCTGCAGTTGCCACCTCTATGACAGACACTTTAGTGCAGGGGTCAGCAAATTTTTCTCAAAGGGCCACATTGTTTTGGCTTGCAAGTGGTATGATCTCTGTTGCAGCTACTGAACTTTGCCCTTGTAGTGTGAAAGCAGCTATAGAAAACATATAGACAAATGGGCATGGCTGTGTGCCAACAAAACTTTATTTACAAAGACAGTCCAGTAGTGAAGAACAATTTGTTTATCCCTGCCTTAGTGTTCTCTCTTTGCAGTTCAACTCTTCAAGTTAATAATTACATATATATTATTTTTATTATTAAAATAACTAGCATGGTTTCTGTCTCCTGACTGGACTCTAACTCATATAGAAATTGGAACCAAGATAAGGGTACACTCTGACTTACTAAATAAGGTATTTAATATACTTGCTACATTTGCCCATTGGGTACAAACAGCAAAATGTCAACAATGTAGCAGACCAGTGTGATGTCTGGTACAATGAAAAGGTGATCAAGAATTCCTGTATTATGACTGTATTCTGACAAAGTGCAGAGTTGGCATAGACCTGAGGCAAGATTGCGAATGTGAGAATGTGCACTGTTGATTCTGAGGGGTAAAAGCAAACTGCTTGTTCTAGTCTTTGCCAATTGGTCTAGAAAAAATAAGGCATCTTCCAGGTCCCCAGATGCATGAGGTGTCGGAAAGTTGTTAATATTCTCAAGCAAAGATAATATGCCTGGAACAGCAGCTGCAATTGAAGCCATCACCTGATTAGGTTTATAGTGATCCACACATTGTCCAAGAACCATCTGCTTCTATATAGGCCAATCAGGCAAGTTAAATGGTGACGTGATTGGAGTCCCACCTCTGCATCTTTCATGCCTTTGAGAGTGGCACCAACCTCTGCAATTCACCCAAAAATGCTTTTCTTGTTAGGAAGGAAATTACCAAAGGGTTCCACTTGGGTCTTTCCACTATAATGGGTTTTACTCCGTAAGTCCTCCTCTTTGCCAAGGACCTTGGGAAATAATATAGGGCAGCTCTGCAAGCCTACAGAATCCATTGTGATTCGAACTTGAGTCAAAATTCCATTTAGAACCTGATTCCGTTTTTAAAAAATCAGACAAGAGGCCATGACACTCCACTTTCTGGCCACCAGAGCTTTTTCTATTATACAGATCAAATAACATTTGACACACTGCCCATCTATTTCATTTCTAAGGACACCACGATGAATAAGCCAGGCAAAAATTTACCAAGACATTCTCATTACCGCTTCTTTTCTTCTGGAAGATATGTGAAGTGTGCCCATCCTGTCTCTGTCCTTGTCTCATCCTCATCACTGCTGATACCTCCCACCTGGTGTCTCCCTCTGGGATGTCCATTACACCTGCCTGCCGAGAAGAGCCGCACAGATTCCCAAGGGTGCAGTACTGCCTCACTCACAGCCTCAGTGGACACAGCATAGCCACCAGATCCTTCTGGGGCATGCAGTGGTTTAGGGGGAGTGGTTGTGCATATCATTCATGATAAAGTCACTCCAACATTCTTATACCTTACATCCCTATATTACACACACACACACACGTATATGTGGATTTCTTCCTTTACATTGTGCAAAGAACATTCTCTTATACCAAACTCATTAAACGAGGTTCATGATGGAGATCAAAGGTGGTCACCAACCAAGTAGAGAGCCGCTTCCAGCTGCATGAGCTAACCATTAAATTTCAGTGCGCACGTATCAATAAGTCACCTTAGTCCAAAGTTATATGCTGCCCTCCTTAAGTCTAACACTCTTATAATGTATTCCTACACATATCCCCTGGATTTTTAATGAATTCCTACATATACTCCAGTGTAAATCAGCAAAATCTTGCCATCACTTTGGTAAAGGTACTATTTCCTCCCAGGTCAGGCTTTGTGCTTGTCCCCCTGGAACTGCTGACACTTGACCCTCGTTTAATAGTAACACGGGTGGGGCTTGAGGGGAATAGGTAGCTCCTTGCAAGGAAACCTTGTAGGAAGAACTCTTGGTTCCTGTTTCTTTTCTCTGTGAGCTTTCCAGCACTTGCTATGAAGGCAGACATGCACTTACTAGGGGCACAATAAATATTTCTTGGATCTTGTGTTTATTAATCCTATTAAAAACAGGTTAAGGGTAAGGGCCAAGCATTTGAGATCCTATTTTATTTTTTCATTTACAAATCAATAAAGCAACTGTCAGAAATTAGCCTTTTCTTCTAGTTAAACCTCCTTTGAACAGAACTCCCACCTGTCCGGCTCTTCACAAGCCCTACCCCTTGCTAACAGGAGGTCCCTAGAGGGCAGGCTCAGGACAGGTGCCTCCCAAACCATCACATCCAAAACATGATTCTTGGTGTCCAAAGATATTCAGTAAATCTTAGCTGGATGGCTAGGTGAATGAACGTGGGGGACTGTGTCCAGCAGCCTCTTCCAGAACCGTCCATTTCAGTT
This sequence comes from Manis javanica, assembly GCF_040802235.1. Classification (NCBI taxonomy): domain Eukaryota; kingdom Metazoa; phylum Chordata; class Mammalia; order Pholidota; family Manidae; genus Manis; species Manis javanica. The sequence continues at coordinate 11,348,047 of NC_133160.1, read as the reverse complement.
GGGCACACCTTACCCACCATCTGTCTTCTCCAGGTCACACTCAAAAGAGAGAAACCAATCTTTTATTCCCATCAGTAAATTCCCTCCCAGATGTACACTGATGCCATTCTATGACCAGGAGCTGGCAAGCCATGCGTGCAGCCAGTTTCCACTGTGAGGTCTCGGGGCTAAATGCAAACCCAGCCCTGCCTCCATGACCTTCTGGGTGACCTCAGACCTCTCTGTGGAGCTCCACGGAGCTCTTTCCTGGACCTCCACTGGGACTCGGGGGCAGCTGAGGGGCTGTACATGAGTGATATGTTTGACATCGTGGTGCCAAACCTGCCCCCCTAGCTTGACTCTGACATGGTCCAGGTCTCAGGAAGCCATGAGTTTCAGAAGGCAGCTCCCCCCAAGCCCCAGGATGTGGCTGTTGCTGGATTCAAGCCTGAAGGCCTCAACCCTGGCGGGCCCAGTGACCTCCCAAGGAAGAGATGTACTTAATGACCTCTCTCCTGCCCTGAAATCAAAGTCATAAATGATTAACCTATAACATCACACGTACTTAAAAATCCATTATAATGCTCTAAGTGGAGTATAAAAAAGAAATAAAGGCAAAATAATGTAATAAAATAAATCATATTTCAGTATGCAAATGAGCAGCCACAGAAATACAGGGAAACATGATGAATAGTTAGATCCTTGCCGGCATCTGGAGAGTAGGGTTGTTAGCGTGAGAAATAAGATGAGGAGTCGCCCCCTCAACAGAAGGGCAGAAAAATGAAAGAGATACTTGAATATCAGTAATGTATTTTATATACATAAAAATCTTGCAAAAATATTTTGTTTTGACTTAAAGTTGACAAAGGTTCTGGACTGAGGTGATTAAAATGGCTCTTCACATTTGTGAATGAGCAGTGTGCCTTGTGTAGACACTGCTACACATTGTAGAACATCTAGCATTCCTGGTCCACCCGCCTACTAAATGCCAACATCACCAATCATTGGGACAAGACTAAATACCCCCTATTTCTAAAATGTCCCCAGAAAGTGTACCTTTCTGGTGGAAAACCACCAGCCAATCATGACCAGTCCATTTCCTCTGCCAGCAACAGGTCCAGGAATAAGCATGGGGTACAATTTTGGCCAAAATGACATGAGAGAAATCGGCTGGGGGCTTCTGGGAAAGGTTTCTTGGGTCTGGTAAAGAGGCACTAGGAAGAAACATACATTTTTCTTTTCTACCTCTGGACATTGTTGCCCTGAGGATATGCTACCTGGAGCTGTGGAACCTTCTCGCAATAATCCGGTGAGAGCCTGAGCGTCAGGGCAATTTGGGGAAGATGGCACAGCAGAAAGCTGGGAGGAACTCGGGTCTTGGCTAAGCCTCTGAGCCTGCCAGACCCAGAGCTGCCTGGAATACCTGCTGGGTTCCTTGGCTCAAGTAATGATAACTTGTCCTTACTATTTAATTTAGCTACTTGTTTTGGGGTTTTCTGTTTCTTGAAGCCAAAAACATCCCATCCCAGGTAGGGCCAAATTTGCTCACTACTCTACCCCCTTCTGTTTGGTGAACGGCGATGTTGTAATTTGCAGAGCACAAGAACTATGCACAAATCATCAGAACTGGGCACCCCTGTGAGGTGTGGGTGATGATCCCCATCACAGATAGGAACACTGAGGCCAAGGTGAGGGGGAGGGCCTCACCCAGGATCAGGCACACCGGCAGTGGCTGAGCTGGGACCCAGCCCTGGCCCCGAGCTGACTCCCGCTGCACAGCCCCCTGCGGCCCCACACCGCCTCCAGGAGGCCCTCTCAGTTCTGTGATTCGCTGCCTCTTCCCAGCCTCCAGGCCCGAAATATCCACACCCCTCACCACCATTTTACATTCTCATTATTGGGGTGACATTCCTGAATTAAAAACACAAGACTCTGGATATTCCTTATTAAATATGGATATCTGGTCTTGAAAGAACTAATACATATTCATTAGTACAAATAGGTTATTCATTAGCTCTCAGATGAGGCTTGGAAAGAAATGAAATGGGACATGACACAGGTGAGTCTTGAGCCAAGCCCAGTCCTGGTTCCAGGGTCAGCTTCCATTCATTCCTTCCTCCCTCCCTTCCTGCCTGCACTCACTCACCCAGCGAGGACTTGCCAGGGGCGCCCTGCCTGTGGGTGCCAGGCTGTGTCCTGGAGGCCCAGCTGCGGGCTCGCCACAGTCCCCACCCCACGGAGCTGGCTTCCTAAAGGTAGAGACAGTTGGTAATCACATGAATCGGAAGGTCACAGATTTGATGAACCCCAGGACGGAATCAGAAGAACCTCAGGGAATCAAAAGTGGCTTCACAGGAGACAGGGGCTACCTTAGAAGGGGTCAGTGAAGGCCCCCAGGTGGAGGGGCTAAGACCCACCCAATGGGACAGGTCCCTCCCAACATGGGCCTCCTCAGCGCAGGCCTCCCCTTGAGCCAGGGAGCCTGGAGTGGGGAATGGGTGGTGACAGAGGGGGAAGCTGGAGAAAAGGTCTGAGGCAAGAGACACACCCGCTGTTTGCACATCTGTGGGGGGCTTGAGATGTGGGAGCCTGTCAGACCAGGCTGCAGCACCAGGGTAGCAGAGCCAGGCCAACCCTACGTGCCCTGGAATTTTCTCTGCCCAAGCAGCTGTTCCCTGCAGAATGGGCACCAGAGAGCTCACTGTCCAAAGTGAGCAGGAATAAGAAACACTGTCCCCACGGGGCTCCTTTACCAGGTCTGTTCTCGGGGGTCCTGCGTCTATTTAATCAGGCCTCTGAGGGCCAGTGGCACTGATGGGGACGTTTGTGTGAGCTTGGAAGACCTGAGAAAGTCTCACACACACACACACCTGTACATGCATACACATACACACACACACACATACGTACACACACACAAACTCATATACACACACTACCCACAAACACGCACACACATACACTCACACACCCATAGTGAGACCATTATCTGTTAATTGCTGTAGTTAACACGGAAGCCCTTTCCGGAACAAACATTTCTCTTTGGGAATTGAAATGTAGACAGAAGCACGGTTCCTGCAGAATCAAACGGATGCTGTTTCTACCTCCTTCCGAGGTCGGTGTTGTGATATTAAAGGGATTATCCAGGACAGGCGATCTGAGGGACGTTCAGCTACAAGCCAGGCTGTTCTCCGCTGAGACGTGATTCACCTGATTCCCGAATGAGGGGAACGGATTCATGGGAGAGCCCCCAGACCTCCCTCACCGCGGGCTCTGATGGACCACGATCGCATCGGCGCTGCTGAAGGCACTTACCGGGCGCTCCTCTCCGGGAATCTCTGAAGTCCTGGGTGGTGTCCCCACTGCGGAGCACACAGGGCTGCACTTCCTGGCCCCCTGTGACGCTAGGCCATGTGACCTGTTCTGGCCAATGAGCTGTGGGCACAGTAATGGCTTTGCTCACAAGCTGGGGTACTTGACTGCCAGTGTGAGAACCCCTCCCACAAGTGCACCTGCTTTCTTCCACAGCAGTGGTGACATAGGAGACGGGGCTGCTCCCACCCCCTGGGTCACAAAGGAGGAGACTGAGCACAGCTCCCAGCCGCCCCTCTGTGGCCCTGTGGCTTCAGCGAGAATCAGCCATCAGCGCAGGGCTTGGAGCTTGGGGGGCTGTTTGTTATGCAGCACCGTCCAGCCTCCCTGACTGTGTGCACAGTGACCCACCCCCGGGAGGAGAACCGCTGCCACTCCCTGAGGGCTCCCATGCTCCAGGCAGTGGGCTCTTCTGTACAGCACACAGAAGGGGTGTGATAAATCAGCGGGTGTAGTGATCACTACTCTACATTTAACAAAGGAGCAAACAGCTAGCATCCATGAGTCTGTAAAATGTGGCAGGCATTTGCTAAGCACTGGCACATGGCAACTAACTTCTTCAAGCCTCACAATAACCCTGGGAAGAAAGAGCTTTTATGATTCCATTTTACAGATGAGGAAACTGAGGTTCACAGTGGTTGTACATATACCTGGGACCACAGAGCCAGCAAGCGGCAAAACTGGAATTTGAAGCAAGGACCATGTGACTCCTGATCTGGGGTTCACGCTGAAGCCACCTGGGGCACTGGTGGTGACCCTGAGGGCTGGGGCAGATGCCCAGGGCCTTTGTGCTCTCTGACGGCTGCCACATCCAACCCTGAGGGTGTGCGGGGAGAGCAAGTGTCAGAGCTCCTGGCGAGTGTGGGGAGATGCCACCCATGGGCACAGGTGCAGCGTAGTCAGGAAAACCTTCACCCACTTTGCATTCAGCTAAGAGGCATCAGCCTTTAACCTCCAGGCCTCTGTCTGGAATGGGCCCCTCTTTGGAATAAACCACATTGATTCCACCTAACTAGCTCCCCAGATGAAATCCTGGTTACTAGGGAGCCACATCCTCACCAACCGTGAGTGAGGAACACACTTCTCTATAAAATAAATGGATGCAATTCATCCCCAGGGCCTGGGCCTATCACAGGTCTGGGCCTCACTTTCACAAAAGGCCTGAATCTTAGACTTTGGGTGTTGCCTCCAAGAGGCTGCGTGGAGTCCAGGAGAAACCGCGGCCAGTGAGACCCAATGCCCAGAGCAGCATCCTGAGCACTTCCTGCGGCCACTCTGATCCGGGCTTTCCCTGCACTCACGCATCCAGCCCCACAGCAGCCCAGGGAGGTCATGCTACTGGGAGCCCATGTGACAGACAGGGAAACTGAGGCACAGAGAAGTCGAGGGACTTGACCAGGAATTTGACCCCAGGAAGCTTGGCCACAAAGCTTGTGCACTTAACCACGAGGCCCATCCTCCATCTGCCCCTCCCACCATCTGGGTCCTCAGGCCTGAGCACACCTGGAATTAGCACATTAGCCCCTTAATTCTGTGACCCTGGGTGAGTACCTCTGCCCCTCCACCTCCTTCTCCTCCCCAGTGGGAGGTGGGCGGAAACGTGTCCCTCATAGGACTGTGTGGGAATCGGTGATAAGTTCATGTGAGCACCATCCTGGCACACAGTAGGTGTTCAGTTCACAGGGCATACCATGTTGACTCCTCAGTCCCACATGAGCACTGGAGCCCTGTCACCTTCCCTGGGAGGAGGGAGGCTGACCCAGTTGGAGGAGGGGGCGTGGTGGGAGTGGCAGGGTGCACCTGGCCCCTTCTCACAGCTGAATCTCTGCAAACAGGACACAGACACGGCAGCCCCTTCCACAGACCCCCGCCAAGGCAACAGGACCCCTGACAGCTCCCTGACAGTGTATGTGGTGATGCATGGAGGGGCAGCCCTACCCCCCATGCCCCCAGCCCCCCGCCTCCTGATGGGCTGTTCCCCAGCAGCCTGGAGCTCCATCATCCTCCATGTCGGCCGCACACCATGGCAACAAGTCCCGCCTGCCAGGGCCATTCCGTGTTCTTTTCCAAAGGGCTGCTTAAGCCAGAAACCAGAAAAGAGAGCGCTAAGTCTGTGCGGCCCCCACAGGGCTGGCCTTCCTCCAGCAGACTGGCCTCCAGTGTTCCTGCCCCTGGGGCAGCTCACTCTCTCCCCAGTCATGGGGTATGAAAAGCCCCCACTGGCCACCCCAGAAGCTCTAGGGGGGCTCTGGTGAAGCACAAAAGGTAACTGGGGGGCATCTCCCCATTACTCATTGGCTCCATGGTGCTATGATGCATGTGGCCCTCAGCAGGAAGCAGGGCCAGAGGGTAGGGGTCAGAGGGTGGGCAGGTGTTGACTGGAGAGAGGGTGACATGGCAGGAAGGATCTGAAAGATCTGGAGGCTGACCTCAGGGCAGCAGGGACAGGCTGCATGGTGGGGACACTAGGGGCAGCCCTGCACTGGGACCCTGAGCCTGGAAGGTGCTAGAAGGGAAAATGCAGGGAGGGCAGCAGGAGGACATGGCAGTGCCTCCCCGCATGCTGGGCAGAGGCTGGCCAAGGCCCATCCAGGAGGGGACTGAGCTGTGGGACTGGACCCTATGCTGAAGCCCCCAGAACTTCTGTGCCAGAAGGCAGGATAGCTGAGCACCACTGCAGGGACCTGGGGAGAGAAGCTGAGCTCTGTGCCTCCAACCACCCCTACCTCCATGTTCCTGGGGACCTGCCCTGGGCCCCACCACACACACCAGAACCCTGGGCACAGGGTCCAAAGCCAGACGGCCTGGGCTCAGGTCCCAGCCCCTGTCCCTGTGAGGATTTCAGCTGCAAGAACGGGAGATGCAGCCCAGGCTGGCACCGACCCCTGGGCACTTCCCTATATCCCTCAGGGAGGATCCTGGAGCGGAAGGCCCGGGTGGGCAGGGTCTGAGCCGAGGCACCAGGTCCCCAGCAGGCCCCTCCTTCGGCTCCCCAGGCCTGGTGTGGCCCCTGACGCACCCCTCGTGATCATACATTGTCACAGCCCCCTCTGTCCATTCACTCCCTTAGCCGGTCAGTATTTAGTGAGGCGGCTACGTGCCTGGCACCACCCTCATGGAGCCCTTCTGGCTGGGCGGGACAGACATTAAACCTAGTAACTCAGAATGTTACACGTATGTTAATTAGGAAAATCACACAGGGAAGGGTACTCACAGGACATGGGAGGGTTACAATTTTAGAGAAGGGTGTCAGGGAGTCCTTGCTGAGCCACAGAGACCTGGAGATGGGGGTGTGGTGGGAAAGCCATGGGGATTCCTGGGGAAGAGCATTCCCAGGACAGGGAGCAGCTCATGCAAAGGCCCTGAGACAGCCACCTGGTGACTGTGAGGAACAGTGAGGCCAGAGTGGTTGGGACAGAATGAGGGAGGGGGAGAAGCAGGGCAGAAAGTCAGGAAAGAGGTGGGACAGGGACCAAGCCGGATCTTGGGGGCGGGGAAGGTTTGGGCTTTTGCTCAGACTGGGATTCCCATCTCACTAGGGAGATTCCTGTCTCACAAGGAGGGACATGGTCTGACTTCAATTCTAACAAGATCTCTCTGGCTGAAATAAGGGGGTGAGGGTGGGTGCAGGGAGACCAGCAAGAAGACAGGAATTTCTGTGGCAAACCAAGATGGCCTGGATCAGGGTGGACGCAGAGGGTGTGGAGAGAAGTATGCAAGTGTCCAATACCCATAGCAGGAAGGAGTAGCATGGGGAGAAGAGAAATGTCCTTAGGATCCTTCTGTTTTTAGGAGAAAAGATTTTCCCAGAATCCCCCAGAGCATGACCCTTGTACCTCACTGGTCAGAAGGGAGTCAACATCCACCAATCACAGGCAAAGGGGCAGGATCCCATGATTGGCTTACATATCCTCATGCAAGATCACCTTCATAATCTGTGGGGCCCAGTACATAATAAAAATAGAGAACCCTTTGTTCAAAAATTCTTAAGAATTTCAAGATGGTAACAGTAGAGCCTTGAGCCAATGCCAGGGTCCTTCTGAGCACAGGTCCCTCTGTGACTGCACAGGTTACACACCCATGAAGGCAGCTCTGTGCCATGATTCAGCCCCTGGGCTGAGCATGGGGCCACCCAAACAGACTGCAGAGAGAGGATGTCAGCCTATGTGCATGGCCACAGCATCAGCAGCATGAGATACAGGTACGTGACTTACTGTGCCTGGGTTTGCTGGTGCCTGCAGGGGATAATAGCCCAGGGGGCTGCCGGGAAGACGACACATGCCCAGTGCTTAGAACAGTGTTACTTGTTATTATTCTCAGCACCTCTAGGGACCAGATCCACCTCTTCCCCACCCTGTGGGTGTCATACATTTGTAAGCCAAGGACTCAGGAGCACTTCTCTTCCCTGTCTCCCCCACCCATTTTAATGCCTGCAACTCCCCCATCCATCACATACCTTGTCTTCAGAAGAACTTGAAGTCTCTGCTTTGGAGTCCATGAGAGAGGCGGCTATGGAGAATAGAGAGAAATATAATTACATGCCATCATAATGCTATAAATTTCATAAAACACAATGGGAAAAGTACAATATATTATAGAAATAAAACATTGTAACACCACTTCACTCTGGAGGGTACTCCCAGCTTAGTTTTGAAAGTACTCAAATGGGCAGACCTGGTGGGCGGGGAGCCGTGATTGCTGTTTTACAGATAAGAAAACTGTTCGCCCTTTGCTCAAAGCCTGCCAGTGGCTTCCCGGTTCTAGGCATTGATCGGCATCCCCGCTGCCACCCCACCCCGCTCACTCACTGATTCATTCCACTAAAGCCAACAAGCGCTGATCGTGCATCTCCTAAGCACCATCACTGTGCTAGGAACTGGGGACAGGTGGGAGCAGGGCAGGCCTGGGCCCCCTTCATGGGACCCACTGTCTGCTTGGAGTACACAACATGAGTTAACAAATGCAAAGGAACTAAATAAAAATTGGTGTCTGTACCATGGCAGAAGGAAACTTCATGCTGTGTTAGAGAGGCCGTAAGTGATAATATCTTCACTTAATCAGGAAGGCCTCTCGGGGGAGGTGACATCCAAACAGATCTGAATGACAGAAAGGAGCCAGCCGTGGGAAGAGTCAGGTGGGGACATGGTTCAGGCAGAGAACAGCAAGTGCAAAGCTCCTGAGGTGGGAACAAGGAATTCAATTAGAGAGCTTGAGGAGCAGAAAGAAGCCCCTGGTGGCTACAGGGCAGCAAGCCAGCGAGGCAGGGTGTGGGGGAGACTGGGAAGGTCGGAGCTCCCTGCTGCCTGTCTGCTTGCCCGGGAGGCCCTGGTGCTGTTGAAACAACTGGCATGTTAGAGTCAGATGTGCTCAGTTCAAACTCCAAGCTGTGTGACCTCAGGCAGGTCACTTAACACTTCCAGCCTCTGTTTTCTCATCTGTAAAATGGGACTAATAATTGTCTTCTTCTCACAGTCACTGTAAGATTTGGTGGGGACTAGTGATCAGAACCCTCATCATCGGGGATGGGCTGCCCCCCTCCACATCACTCATTCATTGATCATTCCACTGAAGTCAACAAGTGTTGATTGAGAGCATACAATATGAAGAATTCCAGGACTGTGACAAGGCTCTGATCACTTAACTCTACAAACTGTGAGGACCTGCAACAAATATTGACTGAGCGCTACACTAACGTGCCGAGCACAGTACCAGGCATAGCAGGTACTGGAGGCACAGCTGCTGTGGGTGTCTGTGGTGTTTCCCACTCCACAGGGGCCGCCTTCCTACACATCTGGGCCCACCAGGCCCCAAGTGGGCTTCTTCTCCCTCTGACTTGGCACCAGGTAAATCACTTGGACACAAGGTAGAAGCAGTCGGGAGCCAGAGTGGCCAGATTCTCCCGTGGTGCACCTGGGTGGAGAGTCCACAAAACCAGTGGCCCCTGGTTTCCCACTTGCTGAATGTGATGTTGCTACCAGAGACCTGGAACAATGACAGGCTTGGCCAGAGTTCCTGAGCTGTGTGACCATGGCTAAGTCACTCAAAATGTGTGAGCCCATTTCCTCTTCCATAAAGCAGGCTTTCATAGTAGCCACCTTGAAGGGCTGGTAAAGGGGGCACACAGGCGATGGCACTCAAGCTGCCCAGCAAAGTGCCCAATGGCTACTAAGTGCTCAGTGCAGGTGAGAGATTCCGAGCGATGCTATTGGTTCTCCAGAGAAGTATGGGAGAGGCCAGGCTGGCCGGAGGATAAGTCCCTTTTGAGTGAGTTGTTTGCACTCTGGTCACAAGCGGAGGTAGAGGGCAGCAGAGACGGCTATGCCCCACCCAAGGTCACACAGCACACCAAGGAACTCTAATTTGGGCTCCGCTGCTAAGTCCGCCTCATCCCTACAGCCCTCTCCTGGCCACCCCGGACCCTCCAGGGGAAGTTCCTAGTGCCCAGAGAGGGGAGGCTTTCGGCTAGACTTGCTGACTCACCTCCCAGCAAGATCCCAAAGCTCCAGAGACTAACGACAGTCCCCCAGCTGCTCCCGGAGGCTCAGCCAGGACAGTCTGGCCCACAGTGCCACCTGGCGGTCAGCGCCAACATATGGGTCACGGTTCAGGGCCGGGGTGGGGTGCACGTCAGTAATTGCGGGTTCCTGGTCACAGGTCTCACGAGCACCTCACCTCACAGTTTACAAGGGTCTTTCACATCCTTCTCTTACACCCCATTCATTGCAAGGACAGGAAAAGGGCAAAGAAGGAAAAGCACAAAAGAAAAAAAAAGAATATGAAAATAGAGTCTACACAGACATATATCATGGGACAAAGAAAAATAGAAAAGCCAGGAAAGAAAGGAATGGAGGGGAAAGAGACAAGAATAATCAAGAAAGAGAAGAAATCAAGAAATACGGGGGGGTGGGGGGGGGTTGAGAAAAAGAAAATATCCATGCCAAGTCAGACCAAGCACAGCCCAGAGGGCAGAAGCCAATGCCCATCGCCCAGACAGTCCCGGCCCCTGCCTCCAGGCTGTCTCTGTCCCAAACGTGGGCACCCAGGAGCCAGCGTTTGGGTTGGAAGCCCATACGCAAGACCTGGCAAAACTAGAGCCCAGGTAACGGCAACCTCTGGGCACTACACGGTCCCTGGCGCCACCTGCTGGACAGACAGGACACCATATTTATCCACGGGAAGTTAAGTCTGGGCACCCTGGAGACTGTATCAGTCACCAGCAACGCAGCCAGGTAGGTGTCAATGTTTCCACTTCTTGGAGAAGGAAACTGAGGGTTTGTGAGAAACAAATGGTGACTTCCTGAGAGATGGCCATTCAGCAAATACAGAAGCCTGCCAGGTCCAGGGACAGGCGAGGGTGTCTGACCTCAAAGGTCTCAGCCCAGCCCTCACAGCCCAAACAATCAGGCCCAGGCAGCCCCAGAACAAAGCCAGGTGCAGAGCCCACAGTCAGAGGCATGAGCTTTGGCCACAGACAGCTGCAGCGTGGCTCCTGGCTGACAGTTGTGATCTTTCTTTTGGCCACGGTTCAGATGCCCACCACCAGGCTGGACTTTGGGGACACAACAGACAGGATGGACGTGGCTGCTGTTCTCAGGATGCTCTTACTGATGGGAAGGAGGGTGAGGTTCTGTGGAACAGCGACACCTGGTCACCAGGTCCCCCTCAGCCCACTTCACCATCTGTGAACACTCCAGAGCTGAGGATATGGACAGTCAAGAGGCTGGCACTGGCCAGGCTTGCCAGGCAGGGCCATCCTGGAGCCGTGCAGTCAGGTAAAGGAGGGCTGGGCCAGCGGGTGCTGTGAAGAGCTGGAGAACTGGCGCCTTCCACAATGGCAGGGGCCACTCGCCCTCCAGCCAACACTGTGGCCAGGCAGGGATGTGGGCCAGCAGCACCAGGGCTTCTGAATTTTCCAGAGAAACCAAAATGCAGAATTTGGAGGTGAAATCTGCTGGTTCATCAGTATAAGCACCTAATTCAAAATTATAAAAACACCATACTGAGAAACATAAGACAAAACCCACATCTGTTTCCAAGATTCAGCCTGCAGGTTGCCAGTTTAAGACCTCCCGCCTCCCATAAATGCCCTTCATGCTCCATTTTGGACAGTGAAAAAGGTCTTCCTGAGAAAGGAGGAGATCAGGGCTTTCACCCCAAGTTTGCAGATGCAGCTCTATATCTGAGAAGCAATGTGACTTGCTCAAGGCTACCGAGACCCCACTTCTTAGCTCTAAACCAAACCTGGCCTTGTCCAACACTACAGGAGAATTCACTTTTCTCATTGCAGGCCCCGAGGATACATAGCTGGAAGAAATTGCTGTTCTCTATAAGCATCTGCCCGAAGGAAGGCAGCAAATCCTCCCTGTTGACCCCAAATATAGACTGAGTTGACAGCTTTCCTCTTAGAGTGATTTTCCCTTGACCCAAGCACTGGCCTCAGAAAACCCCAAATAATCTGTCCATCACCTCATCTAAAATCCCACCAGAAATCACCTTCATCTATTATAGGAAGAACCGAGTCTCTGATATCTGTAACTGAAAGACACAAGGCTCTCTCAGGGGGGGCCTCAGTCTGGGCCTTGAGAGAGTGGGGCTCCGAGACAGGCTAGTTTGGGAAGAAAAGAGATGAAAAAAGAAGAGGCTCCAGTCTGGAATGGCAGGACGGGGCGAGAGTATCATGGCTCTGGGGGGGGGGGGGTTCCCAAGTGTGGCCATAATGGGGGTGGGGCATACTTCAAGAGGAGGGCACCCCAAGGGTGCTTTTCATAGATATCAGTGTTTCCCAGAGTGTGGGAAAGAAAGGAAGGAGAGAAGAAGGAAGAGACAAAGGGAGGCAGGGAGGGAGGGAAATGGGGGCAGGCATAGGGCAAGTCAAGAAAAAGGGGAAGCAGGTCAAATGTGGCCCTGAGGAAGGTTTCTCTGGCTGTGCAGATGGATCCTGGCAGCTTCAAAAAGACTGCCCAGGCCCAGGCTGGGGAGAACCAGCTCACATCCCAGGCCCTAGACCACAGGTCCAGGCATGCGTGCAATGTGCCTGTGCCCGTGTCTATTCTGAAGGGTTGGTTTGCGGCCAGCGTTCTGATTGGCCAGGAACCAGCCCAAACACGTGTTGAGTATTCGGAGCTCCACTCCCACCTGATCACAGATCCCAGACCAGAATGGGTCTTGTAGGCGAGGGCAGAAGCCAGGTCACTAGCATCCCTTGGGCCTACACTGACCCCTGGGTACATGTAAGATCAAGAACCCTGGCATGTTCCAGGGAATGCCTGGAAAAATACACTTTCCCCACACTGCAATGAAATGGTAGCTCAGAATCCAAACTAAAAGTGAAATACAATGTAAAGACCATTATTTCCCTGGAACCCTGGAGGCACAGCCCTGCCGTGCCATCTCGGGCAGTCCTCACCACTGCCCGGCAAGGAAAGTACATCCTGATTTTAGAGGAAAGAGGCTCAGAGTGGTGATGTCTGTGAGTAGGGGTCTCTGCCTCAAGAACCCTAATGGTATCAGTGGGAACCGTCCTCCATGGGCTCTGAAGCTGAGGCCCACTCCTCCCGTGGTGCTGGCCACACCAGGTTGACCCCAAAGGAACCCACCACAGATCAGGATCTTTGTATTATAAACTGACTTTAATAATAATATAAAAAATCTATCATGGACTTAATGAGAAGATCTGTACATTTTAAAGTAAACCAGTGCACTCAGGAGCTCCTGTCCTGTCCATTCCTGCCAGCGGCCTAACACAGGTCCTTGTGTCTAACAGTATTACCCGTTTCCAGCAACAAGCTCGCCCCTTGCAATCTAGTGACAGGTGGGCACAAAAAGAAGGTTTCTGGGGTCCAAGGAGGTCAAGATACTGGCATGGCTTCAAGCCTCAGGAGCTGTGGAAACCACACCTGCTCTCACCCACCAGCCAAGGGCGGAAGGACAGTCCCTCCCTTCTGCCTCACCTATGACATTTCCCTGCTGGCGTACAGGAACTGGAGGGGACAAACTGCGAAGGGGATCTCAGATGGGTCCCTGTGCCCAGAAGGTAGCAGGCAAGCTGGCTTCCTGTCTCTCAGGCTGGCTGAGAAGTACCGAACACCCTACGCTGAGCTGATGCCAAGAAAATAAATTACGGAAGCCACCACCCATTGTTTCCCAGTGGCCCTCCTACCTGCAGACAGACATCTGTGCGGAACAGCATCCCAGGTGGTGGTTCCACCCCAGCCCTGACCCAGCCGCCTCTCCAACCCTTGTTGGCAGGAATTCAAAGACAGCAAAGTAATTCATTCTAATCCTGACCAACGGCTGGAGCACTGAGGGTGGCCGGGGGAGAGAATCATAGACAATACCTGAAAGTGATACCTTATGATCCTGATAGTAAAAATGATGAAATATTGACATTTTTTGACTTTTCAATAATTTAGTTTTCCTTTTTTTCTTTCTTTTCTTTTTTTTTTTTTAGTAGAACTGGGAAAAGGTGTCCATACTACCTTATGTTGGTCCCCTGTTAGACAATATACTTCTCTTTGAAATTTAAAATGTCAAATATATAGTCACAACCTGGAAAAAAAAGATCCTGACAACATCAACAAACATTAAGACCCCAAAATAAACCATAGAGATTTCACGCCATATAAATAAAGCCGGAGCAAATCTTGTGCCCCGCGCTGAATGCTCAGGTTCCAGTGGCCAGGATGTCGGAAGCTGGTGTCACTTTTGAGTGTCCTCTTGCTAACACGTTGTGCCCTGTCTCTCTGTCTTTCCTGACAGAAGCCCAGCTTTTCGGAGTCCACCAAGCAGGTTAGTACAAGGTTAGGGGTGAACCTGGAAGCTAAGGTGAGGAGGAGGAGACACGAGTGTCGCCTGGAATGTGGATGTTGAAGGAAACCAGGGGTTTCAAAAGTGCAGGTTGAGCCATCCAGGGGGAGCTGGGTCTGTGGGCCTCCAGCTGCTGTGCCCGTGACTTCTCCCCTATGTCCTGGGGACTTGTGGGCAGGAGCCCAGGCCCTGGCTGCACCCTTCCGTTCTGTGGGTCCCCAGTACCCTTCGGGCATCTGGCAGAATTCAGAGAATGTGCAGGCCGCGGGCCAATCAGCCAGCTTGTCCCAAGAGTGTGGGCACCACTTGTCCTCAAAGGAGGTGATGGAGCAGGTGGGAGCAGAGGCCTCGGACCAGCTCTGGGGAAGGCCGACCGACATGGCCCTGTGTCCTCCCAAATCCCAGCTCCAGAGGACGCAGTCGACTCCGGGCACTGCAGCGTTTAGAGGTCTCCATCCACCGGCGGCTGGCAGAGGCGGTAGAGCCTAGCAAATGAAGGTGAAGAGAATTGAGGAGCAGTCAGGTGGGCCAAGGCCTATTGTAATTATTTCCATTTTTATTTGAACATGTAATCCATGCCCAAAAAACAAAACTTGAATGGTATAAAATCACGCAGAGGAAAAAATGTTCATGCTGCTTGCACTCCGGTCCCCTCCCTGCAGGCAGTCTCTGCTCCCTCCAGACTCGCAAGGGATTTACAAACACAGTCCCACCCACCTGTGCAAGTTTGGGTGTTCGGATATATGTGTGGGTGTGTTTACACATTTAAGAGGGTGTGCACTTTCCACACGAATGGTGACAAACCAGAGGTAGCGCTCTGCAACTTGAGTTTTTTCATTCAGTGTATCTTGGGGGTCTCTCCTGCAGCCCACAGAGAGCTGACTTGGTTTAACGCCTGCGCTAGGAGGATGCTGAGCTGCATCTTTGAGTAAGAAGGAGCCACTAATGGGTTTCAAGCAGAAGTGACAGTCGGTTCTGCTGTGGGGGGAACGATGGCAGGGGGACCGGACAGGAGGCTACTGCAGTGACCAGGCAAGACAGAGAAGCACGGCAGCACAGGGGCTCAGAGCTCAGCTTCCAGACCTATACTGCCTGGGTGCAGAATCCCAGCTCTGCCATTTACTAGCTGTGTGACCTCAGACAAGATACTTTACATCTCTGTGCCTCAGTGTCCCACCTGCCAGCTGGGGATAACAGTACCTGACTCACAGGGTTGTTTGGAATAAATGAGGTAATACAGGTAAAGAGATTGGAGCAGTGCCTAGAGCAGGGCAAGTAACATATGAAAGTGTTAAAAAGAAATGAGGGCTAAAAGGGAGCATGCAAAAAATGGTAAAACACAAACTGATCTGTACGTGAGTCCCTGCATCGCAGAGGCCATTTCCTGGTTTTGACAATGTCCTGTGGCTGCATGAAGCATTATCACTGGGGGTTGGGTGAAGGGCACCTAGGGCTCCAAGATGGGAACTGTGTACTATTTCGGCAACTTCTTGTGAGTCAAACTATTTCAAAATAAAAAGTTATTTAAAATTGCAGGCAGATATTGATAGCAAACAGGGGCAGTGTGGCTGGAGAGAGCAGACAGACCACAATTGGTTAACACTGGGATAGGAGACAACACAAGGTGCCATGGGGAGGTCTGAAAGCGCAGTGGACAGTCGACTGGGTCGTGGGGACAGGAAGCAGCAGCTGCCTGAGGGGAGCAGGCTGCGTGGAGAGGTGGATGGGCCAGTGGGTCACTCCAAATCGTTGTCCTATGGCTCACTCGGGGGCCCTTGTCTCATCTTCCCAGCCAAAGTAGGGGCTCCTTTGGGAAGGAACCAACTGAATTGTATTCGTTGCTCCCAGAGTGGGGTCCCCATAAGTGAGAGGTGAAGCCCCCATCTGAACACTAGGAGTCTGCCTAAGGTAAGTCTAGGTGGGAGTTTGATGCCAGGCCCGACAGGAGGGGAGGGGAGGGGAGGGGACAGGAGGGGACGGGAGGGGAGAGGGACAGCCACTCACCTTGGTGCACCCTGGGGCATCTGATCCTTGACTCTGAGGTTTTTGGCCAGAATCTCCACCCTGGGGCCCTGGGAAGAAAGAACCTTGAGCCCTGGGACCTGCCTGTGGGGGATGGGGGAGGAATAGGAGGCCCAGAAGCCAAAATCCAGGGCCCCCTCCAATTGGGGAGGAGGTCCACGCATGGAGCTAATGGCCACCCCAGGCGGACCCCCATCCCACCCCAGTTGAGAATGCACTGCTCCCAGGCCGGGGCGCCCCGGCACACAGGCTGCCTCACCTGCTTGCGCATGATGTCCGTGGCCTGCATGATGCACTTGGGCAGCAGCCCGTGGCTCCGCGCCAAGATGGCCGCTTGCTCCAAGGAGACGCTCAGGGTGCTCCTGCGGGCAGGCAGGGGCGGCGGGTGACCATAATGGGCAACTTCCCACCCCCCACAGCTTCTGCCACCGAGACCCTCTACCTCCCGGACCTTGAGGGCCAGAGGCCTGGGTCCCTCTCTCCAGGCAAGTGAGCACCTGCCCCGGGGCTGGGAACTGCCTCTCCTCCCCAGAGGCAACTGCTGCGCCCGCCCCCTACCCTCGAGTGTCATCTCTCTGAGATGCCCTGAAGCCCTGCCCGCCTTGTCCCCTCCCCATCTGACCATTCTTCCTCTTAGTAGCCACACTCCGGCTCACAGCAGAGGCTTCACCACTTTACCACAGGCACCGCCTTAGCATGTGGGCGGCAGGCAGAGGCACTTCGCCTGTTTCCTTCCTGGGATGTTCCCAGGGCCCAGCTCGGAGGCCCACGGTAAGTACTTGCTGAAACAAGCAAGGGAGTGACTCCCGTAATGCCTCACGACCTATCAGCAAGGCTTGATATGGACACTTCTGTTTCCTCCTCACATCTGTTCTGAACAATTCTAGAACAGGCTCTGATTCAATCCCACCCATGTGATTACTCTGTAAGCGTAAGAGGACCTCTCCAGGGCTTGGTTTCCTTAACTGGAAGACAGGGATAAATTTAGTGCGCCCTGACATTTCCACGAGGCAGGGGTAGGGGAGCGTCCCATGCTTCATAAGATGTTTAGTAGCATCCCTGGCTTCTCACCACCGATACCAGCAGCACCTATGTCCCCCTAGTCGTGAACCAAAACCGCGGCCCCCCAACTAAGCAAAATCACCCTCAGCTGAGAAGCCCTGGAACAGGCCCTGCTGGGCTGGCGCCCTGCAAGGAAGAGATGAGTTAACCCATGGGGAACGTTAATGAGGCTGCCCAGTACACAGTGAGCACTGCCAACAGATGTGTACCGAGCACCTGCTGTGGGCCAGGCACTGTTCTAGGTGCTGCAGTACAGCAGGGGACAAAACAGGACCCTGCCCTTAGCTGGCCTGCAGAGGGGTGGCCGGGAACGATACACAAAGTACTTTGGACGTGGGGTGGTAACGAGGACAGAGCCGGGGAAGGTGCTGAGACAGGGGAGGGGTGCAGTTTTAAATACAAAGGTCAGGTAAGGCCTCAGAGCAAAGGTGACATCTATCCCCCTGGAATGAGCAGCAGGGACAAAGGACAGAAAGTGGGGGGTGTCCAAGGAGGTACGGAGGCCAGTTTGCCCCAGTAAAGATGAGCAGTCATTGTTAATGTTGAATGAATGTTCAAGCAGAACCACACTGCACAGATTCTCATGCACACAAGCCACAGAGTTGGAGACACAGAAAGTTTCCCAGCTCTCCTAGGACCATGTACTCCTGGGGTCCCATTTCACAAACTGAGAAACTGAGGCTGAGAGAGGGCCAAGCCCTTATCTGCGGTCACAGGCAGTGGCAGAACCAGGATTCAAACACAGTCTCTGCTTCCTTGTCCTGGGCCCCTGAACTGCCCAGAGGCCGACCCAGGCCCCTCCCCAACCCCCCGTATCTGGGCTTGGGGCAGCTCACCTCTGCATGCCCGTGCCGCACATGGCGATCTGGCAAGCACCCAGGCGGTAGCAGAGCTCGGAGGAGATGGGAATGAGGCCGGCGCCCACGCTCCCTCCAGCACCAGGTTTGGGGTGGACAAAGGACTTCATGAGGCGGCAGAGCTCGTCCAGGGCATTGATGGGGCGTATCAGCTGGGGGACACACCCACACCAGGACGGTCAGAAGTTCCCCACCAGCCCTCCTGCCCATCATCTCCCTCCAGTCCTGCTCTGCTACGCAGCTACTTCCTGGCTCAGCTCAGGGAGTTAAAGGCCGATTCACTTCTGTGACCCCTGCTCAAGGACCATCTGTGGCTCCCCACTGCCCCTCAAGCTGGTATGCAGTGTTCATGATGTAACATTCCGATCTAATTCTCTTCACCTGCTCACGTGTGCCCTCCTCTGCCCTCTCCAAACGGCAGCCCCACCCCCACTACACACACACCCAGGAAGTTTTCCTCCCCTACAGCTTTCCTTCATCACCTTGTGAAGGCACAAAATGGGGCTCCACCAATTCTTTCTGTGTCACCTTAATATCCTGCCAGTCGGACTACACACTCCCAAAGGAGTGCCCTCCACTTCTCCTGGAGCCCCCAGTCTCACAGGCCAGTCCCTGCCAAACACTGTCAGATTCAAGGCCCGCCTGAGCCTGGGAAGCGGGGAGAGGCCTGGCACGTGTGCCCTCAGGAAGCCAGTCGTGACACGTGGGAATGTGCGCCTGGGACAGCCAGATGTTTCCATTTCTCAGGAAAAGCTGGGAGCCTCCATTTCTTGGGAAATCTTTTGATTTTTAAATGCTGGCAATAAATTCAAATAAACAAACAAAAAGAACAGCACACAGCCACATGTGGTGTGGGCTCAAGCCTCAGGGAAAGGCTGCAGTGAACAAGGGCATGAGGGAGGTCCAGGTGGGTGGGTGCCAGCGACAAGTCACCCTAGGACTTTGAAGCTGCAATTTCTAGAATGGGGAGGGACCAATCCCAGGGAGGCTGGGCCCAGAGGAGGGATGGCAGGGGCTTCAGGATGCTGGCTGCTGGGCAACCCTGGGCCCTGTCTGCTGAGTCTGGACCCCGGGAGACCCCAGCTCTGCCCAAACTCCAAGTGGGTCAGGGGAGAGTGGACATACCTGGTCTATTTTCACCGCCGTGGTGCTGGCATCCGTGGGCAGGTTAGACCGTTCCAGGTAAAACGCCCTGAGAAAGATGGGGGTGAGGGTGGGGCTGCTGCATCCCCATCCACCCAGCCCCTACCCCACTGCAGCCACAGCCCCTTTGCCATCCTCGACTCGCACAACAAGAGTGTCCTCCAGAGCTCTGCATGCCAGCAGCCACCTATTCCTCTGGCAGTCCGGGCAGGAAGCCAGAGGGGCCTCCCAGACACTCCTCAAATGCCACCTCTGCCCGCCTGCTGTCTGAAGCAGCACCCAGCGCCCTGCGGATACCCCCTCGTCCTGCTGAATCCCGCCTGTGGGCGCTTCTCACCACTTGACAGGTTACACTGCTCTTTGTTGATGGGTTTATTATGCATATCCCCCCTCTAGAACAGGGCTCAGCCAACTTTCTCTGTACAGGGCCAAACAGTAAATATTTTAGGCTGTGTGGAGCAGCAGTCTGTATAGAGTTGCTACTCAATGCTGCTGTCGTAGCACAAGGGCAGCCACAGATGATACACACATAAATGAGTTCGGCTGTGCACTAATAAAACTTTATTGACAAAACAGGGGCCAGACCTTGAAGAACGGGCTTTGTCTGGTCACTGCTGACTCCCAAGAGAGTTCCCAGAACAGAGCCTGACCCATGGTAGCTCCCGATTAATGTGTGCTCAATGAAGGAAGAGATGCCTGAGTGGTCACAGAGGCAATATTGAAAATATTCAACAAATGGCACAGAACAAATTGATGGCATCGATCAATCCAAAAAGATGCCAGTTTTAATAATATAGCTGGATGTTTGTTTTGCCTGAACAAATGAATGAAAGCATTGTTCTCCCATTTCCAAGGGCCCCAAGACAATAAAGGCCTTACCCACACCCTGAAACCCAGTCTTGCAATTCCCAGCCGCCCTTTTCCACAGAAGGTGATGAGACAGAAGCAGGAAGGGGCTGGCTGAGGGTGGTGGAGTGGAGCTGCTTCCCTGGACCTGACGCTCCTCCCGGCAGATGCGGCCCCTGCTCTCCCTTGCTCTCTGGGGGCCAGCCCCGGGGGCCACACCCCTTACTTGCAGGCCCCCTGCCCTGGGTCCCATCCCCACACAAAATGAACAGGCAGCTTCTTGCAGTTGCAAGGACCTGTTTTGAAGCCAAACAGAGTTCAAAGCTCAGCTCAGCCACAGTCTGGCTGTGTGATCTTGGGCAATCTGGGTATGCCCTCTGGGCCTTAGTTTCCTCATCTGCAAAGTGGGTTAGAATGGCCTACCCTGACTAGGGAGACTCTGACAAGTGTGTGCAGGCAGAGGCCTCACACAGAGTGGGTGTGCTCCCACACGGGGGCCCATCTGGTGCCTTATGTCCCACTCCCCATGGCAGTGTCCGGACCCCTGGCCCCCATGGGCGGCCCCGCAGATACCTGAGTTTGCGGTAATACTGCTGAACCTTCTCCAGGGACTGGGCATTGATCTCCTGCTGCAGCTCTTCTGCAGCCTGGCTGCCCGGAGGAGGCGGCCCCTCCACATTCTCCAGAGCTGTGAAGGAAAGGAGGGAGGGCAGCTGGCTGGTGAGCTCACAGCCTTGGCCACTCCTGTGGGCCCTGCCCAGCACCCCACAGCTCACCTCGCGTGAAGAGCACAGTATGCAGCCTCAGGCTGGCCCCGCTCTCCAGCCGGGAGGGCAGCTTGGAGAAGTGGTAGCTGTCGAGGTAGAAGATGACCTTCAGCGCCTGCCGGCTGCCCTCAATATGATAGAAGACATTGGCATCTGTGGGAGGACATGGTAGGGCAGGGCAGCTCACCAATGAGGCCAGAGTGGGGCAGCTCTTTGGGGTGGCGTCCTGGGTCCTCAAAGGGGTAGCCTCAGAATCCCCTGCCCTCCCACCTCTAGGGGTAGCTTCAGACAGCCCATCCCCCCACCCTGGGAAGAACAGCCTCTGACCTCCCTTTTCATCTCCTTCAACAGCTCCTAGTTGGCACTGCTTAAGTCCTAGCCCTGACACTGATTCTGCCCATCTGGAGGTTGTCGGCATTTATCTTCAGAGCCTCACCAATGCTCCTTGTAGCCTTTGCCTGGTAGCCCAGGGTCTCTACCTGGCAAAAGCTGCCATCAAACAAGACCTGCATCTTATCTATACCCATAAGGAAGGGCTTCTGGCAGGGGTGGCAAAATTATGGCACTCACACCCAAACTGCACTCATGGCAGACATCACTAATCAATCAGTAGTTCTCCCTGAACCCAACTTGGCCTACAGTCAGGCAGCTACTGCCGACAGATTCCAACTGGTACCCAAAAAGAAACCCACTGTCCCTCTAGCCTTTAGTCTATGCATTCTCAACAGGATGCAATCAACCCCAAGGAGGTAAAAATTGGTTCTTGGGGGGAGGGCAGAAAAAAATTACTTTTAATGTATAAAGCATAGATACATATATAGTACATTAATGGGTATGCAGCATATCTATGGTATTATAATTTCATGGGAGTATGGCAATCAGGAAAAAATTGTCTAAAAAGGCTCTTTGTGGGTGATAATGAAAAAAAAGTTAAGAAACACCAATCTAGAGCAGTGGTTCTCAAACCAGTGTGCTTCAGAATCACCTGGAGGGCTTGTCAACACACAGATTTCTGGGCTCTATTTCCAGAGTTGCAGATTTAATAGGTCCAGGGTGGGAACTGAGACTTGGCCTGTCTAACAGGCTTCCAGGTGCTGTTGGCTCAGGGACCACATTTGGAGAGACATGGCTCTGAAAAGCAAGCCCAGTGGTTCTCAGTTCTGGCTGTGCATCAAAGTCACCTGGAAAGCTTTCCTAGAACCCCAATGCCCAGGATCTACCCCACAGATGAATCCCAACTGGGGCTGGAACTGGGGCATTAGTGTCTTTGAAAAGCTCCCAGATGATTCCAGTACATCCAGGGCTGAGACCCACTGGGCTAGACTGTTAAGGGCCAGGACAGCAGGCACCATGGGATTATTTCTCACCACGGTGGCCCCAGAACCTAAAACTGTGCCTCACATGCTCAGAATTGTGGATGTGTGGATGGCTGGACGGGTGGGTAGCAAGTGGAAATATGTGCAGAAGGGAGAAAGGAAAGAAGAAAATTATGATGTAAGACATTAGAAGATCTTACCAAGTCTTCAACCCAGAGAAGGATGTCTCTAGGGCGGAATTTTAACGAGTACCGGGTACTGTTTGTTATTCCCCTTTAAGAGCTGTTGGAGACAGCTGGGTTTATACTACAAGAAACCTCTCTTTTCCCATATGTGTCCCAGAGTTCAGCCTTGAGACTCGTGTTGGGAGCTTGGGGCTTGAAAGCAGGGTGGCCGCAGAGCAAGCCCCTTCCACCCAGAGCCCCAACTCCCACGGTAGGAGTGGGGAGAATCACTCACTGGCCACGTAGTTCTCATCCAGCTGCTTGAAGGAGAAGGTGACATTGTCCAGCTCTGACAGGGTCACCCAGACGTCCTCCAGCATGGTCCGCTCCTCCTTCTGCAGGAGAAAAGACAGGGTAGGGGGGTATCAGGTGCCACCCCTATCCCGGCGTTCACTTCAAGATGCCGTGATTCAACCCCAGTCAACACACCATTTGTGGGCCTACCCAGAGCAAGGTCCTGGGCTGGGCGCTCCAGGGCTGGACATGAAATCATGTTTGCTCTAGGCTTGTCCTGTGTCTCCCAAGGTCAGAAACCATGTCTGCTTGAAAGTGCTGGGTGGCCTCTTACCTGGACCATCCCACCGACCCAGCTGTTTCAAACCTAACACACCCAGATCAAAGTCCTCATCTCCTCCTCAGCCTCCTTCAGGAGGCCACATGTCAGCAAAGCACCCAGTGTCCACCCAGCCGCCCAAGCCCCAAGCCTTCAGGGGTCCTCACTTGCCTCCCCTCCCTCCATGCACAGTCCATCACCCGTCCTAATGGGTCACCACCCAGAGCCACCCCCGCCCTCCACCCTCCCCACCTCCCCAGTACAAGGACTACACCAGCCTCATCACAGGTCTCCCTCTGCCCCCTAACCCCCAAACAAGGCACAGACGGGGAGAACTGGAGATGCAGGGAGAGTAGGGCAGCCTCATGGTTACCAGGCCTACAGTCAGACTCCCAGGGCTCTCCTCTGACTACAAGGGACACTTAATTCAAATTATATTACTTACCTGCCTCAAAGCCTCTCAACCCTCCCTCTTCTCCCAGAACAAAGTCCCAAGCCCTGCAGATGTGACATTACTGACCTCATCCCCAGATCTCCTGGGCACGCTGCTCCTGCCGCACAGGCCTCCCTGTGCCCAGCACACTCTTCCCTAGACCATCTACCTTGGCGGCTGTCCTGGCATGCAGGTCTCAGCCCAGACAGCACCTCCTCAGAGAGGCCAGCCCTGGCACTCCAAAGAGACTCAGTCCCTTCCAATTCTGCTGCACAACCCACCTTCCCTGCCTCTCCCTTCTTCCTCTACCCTTTCTTCTTCCCAATCTGCTGCCCCCCAAGTAGAAAGCGAGCTTCAGACCCCCCAGCACCCAGCTCAGAGCCAAGGCCAAGCACATCGTGGTGACTGGTGAATTCATGCTGCGGCCCCAGAGTCCTCAACTGAGAAGGTGAGTGAGGGCTGGGTTTTCTTGGGTGGTGCTTTCTGGGAACCTGGGAGAGAAGATCCCTGACCGGGGACAGCCGGCTGTGTGCAATGCCAGCCAGCAGAGGGCACACTAAGGCTGCACCTTCCCATCCAGGCAGCAGCTGTGGCATCCAGCCTGGCTTGGGAAAATGTCTAGGGGGCTCAGGGCTGAGGTGTGGGGAGCTCCAGCCTGGGCACAGAGTGGGGAGAGCAAACAGCACAGAGTAAGCGAGGCTGCAGGCTGCATTTCTGGGGAATGTTGATTCTGGGTACCAGCACCCCTAAACACTAAGACCTTGGCTCTGCATCCTTGGGGCTGGCAGAGGGACCCACCCTGATTCTGAGCACTGAGGGGATGGGCAGGGCAAGAAGGGAGGTGTAGACAAAACGGGGCAGCCCAAGGGTTATCAGAGTCCCGGGATTCGAACCTGGCTCCCTAGGCCCCGGTGTGGCAAAGGACCTGCAGCGGGGCTATCACAAGGATTAGACAATGTGCCGCATGCACCATTGCAGTGCACCTGGCTTATTTTAAAAGCACCCTCACTGGTCTCCCAGCTTCTGCTCTTGCCCTTCTATAGTTTTCCCCACCCAGTGGCCTGAGTGATTCCTTAAGTGTCAAAGTTAGATCCTGTCTCTCCTCTGCTCAAAACCCTCCCATGGCTCACACCCACTCACAGCAGTGGCCAAAGTCCTTACAACAGCCTGCAAGGCCCTGCATGGTCTGACTCCAGTCAATTCTCAGGACTCATCTCCCCCAGCTCACTCTGCTCCAGCCACACTGGGCACCTTGTTTCTCAAACACTGAAGGCAATGCTCCTGCCTCAGGGCCTTTGCACCTACCAATCCCACTTTCCAGAAGTGGTTCCTCCCCAATATCCTCATGGCTCACTCCCTCTCTGCCTTCAGTTTTTAGGTCAGGTGTCACCATCTTGGTGAGACCTTCACTGGCCACCTTACCAAAACTTTCAACTGTCACCACCCCAGACCTTCCTGCCCAATTCCTGCTATACTTTCCTCTTTAGCCTTTATCACCACATACAAGAGTTTCTCAAATGCAGCACTATTTACATTGGGGACCAAATAATCTTCTGTTGGGGGTGGGAGATGATCCTGTGTGGTAAGATGTTTAGCAGCATCCCTGCCTCTACTGGACACCAGTAGTACCCCTCAACTCCCCTCAACTATGACAACCTAAAAAGTCTCCAGACTTTGTCAAGTGTCCCCAAGGGAATAAAATGCCCTGGTTGAAAAGGTTGAAAATCATTTATTTTACCTATTTGTTGTTTACATCTGTCTCCCCCAACTAGAATATAAGATCCCTGAGTACACGGACTCTGCTTTTTCACTGCCGGATCGCCAGTGCCTATAACAGCTGCATAGACTAGGTGCTCAATAAATAACTGCTGGATGAATGAATGACCAAGTGTGTGAGAGCTCCAGGGAGGAAGCAAGAGCTCTCCTGTCCCATGCTCCCCCCACCCCCGCCACCCCCTCCCTCCTCCCTCCCTCACTCACCAGGGCAGCCGGAGAGAGCAGGGACTGGCAGTGCAGGAGGACCCCGGTGGCCGCCACCTGCTCCAGCCACTTGCGGCTGGCATCCCGGCTGCTCTCCTCGTACTCGCCGTTGTTGTTGTAGCGGTAGCTGAGGGCTGCCAGCAGCTGCTCAGAGAAGGTGCACACAGCGGCCACCAGGGCTTGGCAGAAGATGGCATCCCTCCGCAGCTGCAGCTCTGTGTCTACAGGCAGGGGCAGGAAGGGAGGGCGCTCTTGTGCCATCGGTAGGGCCCCTGCCCCAAAGCCAGACCTCCCCCCCAGACCACCCATCAGAGGCCAACTTGCCAAAAAGTAATTAAGTCCAGCGACCAAAAGCCAACTCCATAAAAATCAATTCTCCAAAAGTAAGCCATTTGCCAAAAAACTCAATTCTCTCAATGACCCATCTGCCTATTTAGAAAAAAAAACACTTTGTGATTTTCCTAAAGCTTCCCCCAAACCTTTACCCTCAGCTGTTTCTCCATTTGTTAGGGGATCTCTTGGCCTGGACTGAGAACGACAGTGATGTCAAGCATTTTTGCCAAGCTCCATGTTCTAAGAAATGCAGTTTGCCGTTTTCTCTACTTCTGAGAATTACGCCTTCTACCAGCTCTCCCCACCTTTGCTCAACCCTGCTCGTGACATTTTGGTTTGCGGAACGGGCCAATTTCAGGTAATCGATCCTGCAGGGTTCCTGTTTCCCGGAAGGGATTATTTTTGATGACTGGCTTCTGCCAGCTGGTTTTTAGTGACCAATGCTCTCTAGACCCTGTATTGGCTGCCCCTTGGCGAGAACTTCTGGAGAGCAAGGAGGGACAGAAAACAGCTCCAAGCTTCCCCTAGCCTCCCAACAGCCTCTTCCTCCTCCCCCCGCTCTACTGGGTAGGAAGACCCAGGCTGGGGCTGAGGGCCCGAGCAGCAAAGAGCCTCCATAATCACTGGTCCTCTGTCTTGCGTCCTCGTCAAGATCCTTCCAGACCTGAAGTGCTAAGAGACAGGGTTCCCTGCCCCAGGACCCTGAGACTGGTCCCCTGGACACAAGAGGAGAATGCAAGATCTAAGTAGTTTTCTTGGAGATGCGCGAGGCATGGAGTTACCAGCCACCCCCAGCCCCCGCCCTGTGCAGGCCCTGATGACCTCGGGAAAGTCAACCTTGGCCAGCAGAAGAGGCCTTCCCTGGGAAGCAGTCACAAGCACTCCTGCCAGGATGGCCTCTCCTAGACATACCTTGGCATGTGCAAATCACAAGCAGTTGCCCCTTCCATGCCCTCACCTGTGCATTTCAGCAAGGCCAGGAGCAGCTGGTTCTTCCCATCTGGAAAGAGAAGGGGTCACGAAAGGAGGACGGGCTGAGGGGAGTTAGCAGATGGTACAGCAGAGCTGGGCCCCTCTCCACAGCCCGAGCGCTCTGAACCTTTAGTAACGAGGCTCTGGCTTATGCACTGAAGAAGGTTTCATTGAATGTTGGGTAGATTCCAGAAACCCCTGGACATCCAGAGGATGGAATCCCAACTGTTGGCTGCATCTGTTTACATGTGATCACCAAACACAGACCAAATCCAGCCCTCTAACTCCTGGGCCAGAGCTCCTGCCCATGCCCTGTACCCATGTGTGGGCACACTGACATGTGCACACATGCACGCATGCACACACGCAGATACACACACACAGATGGGATACTCAGGGACTTACACACAGCCTACACATGTATAGACAGAGCTCAGACCTTCCAGAGACAGGCCAAACAGTCTGGTCTCTTTCCTTCAAAAAGAGGCTCTTAGGCCCAGAAGGAGCTTAAAAGAAAAATCAGAAAAGCCTTAAAGTTGTCCTCTTGAGATACTTTTTGTCCTGACAGGCACTAAGATGCAGGGCTGGGTGTGTTAATAGTGACAGCGCCTGTAGCAGCAGGGGACCCTAGCTGAGGACTTACTGTATGCCAGGCACAGTACCAGGTGCTATATTTGCACCGAGTCATTTAATCCTCACAACACTATGAACCCATTTCACACATGAAGAAACTGAGGCACAGAGAAGTCAAAGAACTTGCAAAGATCACAGAGCCCAGAGTGGCAGAGCTGGGGTTCCAGCACTGGCAATCTGGCCCCAGAGTCCATGCCTCCAGCCAATTACAGTTGGAAACAGAACAGCTCAGGGCCAACAGAGACATCCAACTCAGAGGCTACTGTTCCTGGGGGAGCAGCCCTGACACCGCACACCTTCTGCTGTTCTGGTAAAATGTGTCCCTGGCCTGGGGTTCTTCTACCGCGGGAGTCCCAGACTCAAATGCTGCCCAGGGCCAGGCAAGTAATGTAAGATGACTTGACACAAACACCAGGCCACAGGGAGTGCTGGGGACTGTGGTGGACTGGCAGTCACCCTCTGCCACTCATCTCCACCCCAGCCAAGTGTGATGTGGACTACAGGCCTGGTCTCACCAGAGCCTCTGATTATTCAAGAATAGCAAGAAATCTAGCTGTTTATATGAGATTTTGGATTTTAAATACTGACAGTGGATTCACATTTTTTTAATGCGATCACATCAAAAATTATCTGTGGGCCCAAGTCTGATCAGGGGCACCCAGCTTGTGACCTTGAAAATAAATAAAAGGAATTGAACTAAATCTACAGTTGTGGAAATTGAGAAGGAACAAGTTCAGCTTTCTTGGCCTCCTGAGACTGCAAGGAAGCCCCAGGCACCCAAAAGCGCAGTTCTCTGATCAAGGGTGTACAGTCCCAGGCCCTGCCTACAGCAGGATGCTCGGCTGAGAAAGGGGCGCCTGCTCTCCTTTCCTCTGCTGGGCATGAAGAGAAATAGGCCTTGGAGATGGACCCATTTCTGATCCTTTATTCCATATGAAGAACCAAAGGCCACAAAACCCCCATGTTACAGCCTTCTCTGCCCAACTAACCTTCCACATATCTCTGAATGTTGTCCACCAGGGTCTTGATGGAGTTGGGAAGGTTCCAGGGGTCCTCCTGGATGCTAATCTGGATCAAGCTCCGGCCACGGATTGTACACTCTTCTTTCTGTTTGAACTCTGGGGCAGGAAAGTGACATGAGGGCAGGAAAGAGACAGAGGTAGCTCTGGAGAACAGTGACACAAAGGTCTATGTTCTATTACAAGACTCCAAAGCTCAGAATCCCAGGTCAAGGATGCTGGCAGGACTCTTGGGTGTTATCTGGTCCACAGAGGGCAAATACATGGTAAGTGTGCTACTGATTCACAGTACCACACACATGACAGACATCACTAATCAATATCCGCACTCCTTCCTCCTACTCTGAGGCTGTTAGCCGCCATAGCTCCAACCAATCCATGATAAGACATCACAAATCAATCACTGCATTCTTTTCTCCTAAGCCTGGACATAGACACAGAAGGATTTGCAGGTACTACCTCCTCATAGCCACAACCCGTCAAGCTGGCACATGAGTTATCGCCTAGTCTAACCTATTCCCTATACGGAGGAGGAAGCCCAGGTACATAGTGAGAGAGTGACTTGCCTAAAGTCACACTGCTGGGTAATGACAGAGCTGGGACTTGAACCTGGCCCCCGTAGGACCATTCAAAGGCCAGGCAGACACAGGCCCCTGTTCCTTGAGCCTCTTCCCTCCTACAAGATCCCAGGTTTCTGAGATATGTGGTTTCACTCCTCTGGGTTTGAGATTTCTGCCTTTTGAGGTCTATCCTTGGGGAAATGATCCTGAGACAGCAGGGGAGGCAGTTGAGCTAGGGCACTCCAGTTCTACCCTTACTTAAAAGCAACTGCTTGTTTCTTTTCCCATCTCATGTACCCAACTGGGAGCTTCTTGAGGTCAGGAGTAGTGGCACATTCATTTCAGGGTCCCCAGTGCCCAGCATTAGGGGTGGCCCAAGAGGGTTCTTGGGAATTACCTACTAGATGTGTGGATGCATGGGTGGGGAGTGGGCAAGTGCATGCACAGACGGATGGTGAGTGGGTGGGCAGGGAGGTCAGTGGGTAAATGGGACAAAAGGTAGGGGGAGGACATAAATGTCAATTCTTTTTCTCTCATCATTCCAGGAAGTCTTAATTTGGTGCTGTTAAATCCTGAACACTGCTTTAACTCACTAATCCCCCATGAATAAAGAGCAAAGACCTAACTACAGCACAATGACATCTTTGTTATTGTTTCCATTGGATTGCTTATTCTGGCCATTATTCTATGGCACGTTGTACTGCTATTCTATATACAGGGAGTTTAATGAGCTCCTTTCCAAATTAAATTTTTAAAAGGGAGGCACTTTTTCAAAAAAGTTATGTCAATAATAATACAGGCAGCAAATGAATATGGATCTAAAAAATTTAAAGATGTAGGGAGATTCTGTGAATATAGTGACAATGACGATGGGGGACGGGGAGTCTGAGATTTGGCAAACTGCTCCAGCCCTTCACCTCATGCCACCGATGGGCAGACGGAGGCCCAGAAAGGCTGGGAGGCCAGCCCAGGCGTCCACACACCTTTTCTGTAGAGAGCCAGATAGGAACTGTTTAAGGTTTTGCAGGGCATATAGTCTGTCACATATTTTTTCTTTCTTTTTGTTTTTATAACTCTTTCTAGAAGAAAAAAATCATTCTCAGCTCACAGACTGCACAGAAACAGGCTGTGGGCTGGATCTGGCCCCTGGACTGCACCTGCTGACCCCTGGACTAGCCCATAGCCCTTGGGCAGGAGAGGGGCAAAGGGGGGAGAGAGTGGCCTGGGGGTCCTGCCTCCATCTAGCACACATTCCTCACCACAGGCTGTCTCCTTACTAGATGCTGGATGCCATTCCCAGCCCTCCCTCGAGACTCCCCTGGGCTCACCTTGCAAGCTGTGGTCCATGGGGAAATGCTTGGTCTCTTCAAAAGCCCTGCTCATGACTGGCCCCTTGAGGAGTGTGTGGATGGAGTCCACCTGGGTAGCAGGGAGCTCTGGGTTAGTTGGGCCCCTGTAGCCCTCCGGGTTGCAGGGACCCATGACCTGCAGCCCTGCTCCGGCTTCTGGCCTATGGGTTCTCACCAGGAGTGATGGGAGGAACCTGAGGTCAGGCGGGGGGTGGGACAAAGGTCCTACCTGGTTAAAGAGATGCTCCAGGCAGCCGTGAAGCTTGTCCTGCTTGTCTGATGGGATCCGCATGTCACAGGGCAGCTCGTCCCCTGGCAGAAAGCAGCAGCCATGGCCATCAACTATTCCAGCCCCATCCCACGCCTTCCCGACCTCTTTTCCAAAAAGCCTACAGAGCTACAGAGCTCCAAAACCCACAGCCGATTTGGAGTCTGGCCAACTCAGATCTTGGCTGTGTGGCAGTGGGCAAATCACCTGACCACTCTGAGCCTTGTCTCTTCATGCAAAATGGACAACAGGAACTAAAGCATTATGTAGCTGTGGTCATTGTTAATATTTCCATTCTGCAATTGAGGAGACTGAGAACCAGAGAGAAGACAGTGAACCTCGTTTCCCGATTCAACCCTCAGCTGTTGCAGTTAAATCAGCTGCAGCACACAGCCTCCTTCCTAAAGCCCCCCAGAGACATTTTTTGCAGCTGAGTATCTTATGTGATGAAATATTTATCTAAAGTTCAACAATATCTGCAATTTTACTTGAGCTTCTCTTTCTTCTGTTACGTTGAAGTCTAATTAAAATTAAATTTTTCAGTGCAGACTACCTCTGGAAAGACACATGAGGCAGTAAGGCAGCAGGCGCCCAGGACTGGGAGGGTGGCGCCCAGGACTGGGAGGGTGGGGCCCATGAGAAGGAGTGGAGGCTCGTGACCATTCACCCTCTTGCCCCTTATGAATTATGAACCACAAGGATGTATGACCTACTCACAAAATAAAACATGTAAAGCTTGCAATCAATGAAACTAAAATAAAAAACAAATTTCAAGTCTTTCAGCAAAAATTCAAAGTACAGTATAATTTAAAATATTCATTGTATCTGTCCATCCAGCCATCCACCCACATGTCCATCTGGGCAGAAATCTGCACTCACCAGTGGGCTCCAGATATGACCAATGGTCGTTTCTGAGGGAGGGGATGATACTCTGACTGACTTTCATGTACTTTTGAGCTTTTCTGCGACATCTCAATTTTTGATTTGCGCATGTGTCATTTTTATGGAAACCATCAGGTCACCCTACTTTGATGACGTCAGAGCACTGATCACAGTCCGTACTGCATCATGTATGTTTTTATCCATCCCGTGCCCATGACATGCATGGAGAATGGCAGCTCCATAAGGACCAGGAGCCCTTTTAATTCGCTACTATGGTCTCAGCACCTAAAAAATGCTTCATAAATTTTGGCTGAATGAGTGACGGAAAGGAAATACACTACCATACTACGTGGACTAACACAAAACACTGTAACACAGAATAAAGCATTATAAAATAAAAACCACATGAAATCTCGCTGCAGGGACCCCTCTTCTCGAGCACAAAGCCCCTGCACTCACCAGACCCCATCTCATCGCTGCCCAGGTAGGAGCTGTTACTTCTCACGCTGGTGTAGGACAGGACGGAATCCCGATTACTGTTACACTCGCTGCAAAGGGGCAGACAGGAGGGAGGAGTCACCCTCTGCCTCCCACCCTCTGGTCGCGGCACCCAGAACCCACTTTCTGGAGTGTAGACAGAACCCCTGGCCCCTGGCCTCTGGACAACCAGTCCAGAGAGGGCACTGCGGGCCATACACTGGTGCCGGAGGTGGAGGCCGTCCTGGTTGGCTTTGCATGTCTGACAGTAGGGGAACACTTCCAGACCCCAGCACAGAAACGCAGGAACAGCAGGACAGTGAATTCTTTTAATCCGGGTAACTTCTGTCACTCCCCTCATGGGACAGCCGGTCCTGGACACACCCGCTCTAGCCACTCTCACCCATATGGCTCCGCGTTCTGTCTCCTCAGCCTGCCTGGAAACCTCTTGAGGACAGGGACTATGTTTAATAAGCTTGTGTCCCAGTAACTCAGAGGGTTATGGGAATCAAAAACTACAATCCTGAAATCCTTCTCTTCACCTTCTTAAAAATAAAGGGAAAAATCAGAGGACCCAAAAATATAAGAATGGAAACCGTGAGAGATGGAGAAATCCTGGACTATGGACACAAGTCTCCAAGGGCACCCAGCACCCAGCTAGTCAGCACATATCATTGAACGAACACCGAGCCAGAAACATGGACCAGTCGGATCTCTTGAAGACCACTGGGAGGACCATAGTGAAGGTCATTCTTGTCAAATTCTATCGGTTCTGTGTTGTGCCCACAAACAACTGGGGTACCCACTCTAAGGTCCTACTTTAACCACGATAGCCAAATGTCACATAATCTTACACTGGAGACACAGTGCTTATTTATTCATAGTAAGAAATCCCATTTACCCACTGTATCATTTATTACAGGAAATTGAGGTTTTAGTCTATTTAACCCACTAATTAGGAGGACTTCACTGATTTTTGTTGTAATTAACTTAATCAGTAGAGAAACAGTTCAGATCCTCTCAGAGTAAGGAAGAAAAAAAATGTCTTTCTCCTTGAATCAAGTAAAAATAAACAGTGTTTGTTGCAGAAACCATATGCCTTACATTGTATTTTAAAACACCCCGCTGAGCTTGACTTTCTTGGTCATTCTATCAGTTTGTGTGGAGCCAAATGAAGGCAGAAGGGACGGATGGTGCCCACAGGGCACAGGCCCTGGAACACTAGCCTTGGGGTGGGGGAACCAAAGGGGGAATCTTGGATGTGCTTCAGGGGTTTCAGATAACCCCCCAGAACCACATGTTGTAACAACAGCGTCCGAGCCCACTGCTTCCTGGGAAATGTCCCACTGATACCAACTTTTCCACAGGTCAACAGACTCAACTGTCCCACTCGCCATCCACATCAAACCCCAACCAACAACCCCCGCCCCTCTCCAGGCTGCCCCCTACCTGTAGGAGTCACGGTAGCTCATGGTGTCATGACCCGAGTCCTCCTGATCCTCCTCAGACACCTTGAAGCACACCTTCTTGATGCCCCCATGGTCCGTCCTGTCCATATCACTCTCTTCGCTGACCAGCGGCGGGGACGAGGCCTCCTCGGCCAAGGGTGGATCACGGGACCCTCCAGAGGTGGGCTCTGTGATAGTGGACAGCAGCCTGTAGGAGCAAAGATTATGAACTTAAAGAGGCCCATGGCTTCACTCACCTTCATGGAGGCCCCAGGCAAGGCCCTGACCTCAGGCCTCACCTTTGACCCTAAGCAAAGTGAGCCATCAAATGCTTTGCATCTCTTCCCTGAAAATCCTCCCAGCAGTTCAGCAGATACACATACACTGTCCCTCCTGTAGGGGTTTGAGATATGGAGGTTCTTTATTTCATGGCCAAGCTACACAAGGCTCAAGAGCATAAAACATGACTGGGAAACTTTGAAAAGGCTCAGAGAGCAAGCCTTCCCAGCTTTGCAAGGCCGTACAATCTGTTACAACTACTCCACTCTGCTGCTGTAGTGTGAACGCACCAAAGATAATTTATAAACAAATGGGTATGGCTGCGGGCCAGTAACATTTTATTTAGAAAAACAGGCAGTCGGCTGGTTTGGCCCACAGGCCATCATTTGTCCATCCATGAGGGACATCGTGTTCGGCTGCCTCTCTTTCTGCAATTGTGAAGTTCCCCAAAAATCTTTGGCCAAATAATTTTTTCTCTACCGATGATCACTGCTTACATCCACCATTTCATTAGAGCAGTGGTTCTCAGTCGGGAGATTTTGCTCCCAGGGGGCATCAGGCAATATATGCGGACATTCCGGGTTATCACCATGGGATAAGAGACCATTGGTGTCAGGTGCACAGAGACCAGGGGAGTACTGCCAAGTAGCCTACAATATGCAGGACAGCCCCCACTACAAAGAATTACCCTACCCAAACAGTTGATACTGATGAAGTTGAGGAATCCTGACACTAACAGGCCCCTGCCATTCCCTCCCGGGCGAGGGCTCACCTGTTGATCTGAGTGACATATTGCTTCATCTCCTTCAGGGCCACATCCAGTTTGGTAAAGAGCTGCAGGTAGGCATCTTGGATCTCACGGTCCTCCTGCTTGAGTAGAAAGCTCAGGCCCCGGTCCTCCTGGCCAAGGGCTCCATTGGCTGGCCCAAAGCTGCTGTTGTTGGGACCCTGGTGTTGGAGGTCCCCATCCGCAGCAGGCAGGCACTTCCAGGAAGGGGCAGCCATGGTGGTGATGCAGTGTTGGGTATAGGACATTGGATTCAGATGGCCCACTGTAGCGGGAGAGAGAACTCACTTGGAAACAGTTCCCAGACACCAACAAGCCCCTTAGACAGAAATATACAAACCCATTTCAATGATACCAATGAATGAGAAAATTTTCCTTTTATTCTTTTAATCCATTAGGTTACTTCAAGAAGAAAGTGGCAGTTTGGTGCTAATATGCTTTTAACTATTGTGATTGTTTCCTGTTTGGAATGCAGACATGACAACTAGTACTCCAGCAGCCATTCTATACCATGAGGCATCCTTCAGAATGGAAGGTACATCTAGAGATGATGGTACAGAAAGATAAAAGGAGCCTGGGTCCCTGATGACTGTGGACCTGTCAGTCCAGCCAAACTACTGGCCTCCTGACATGTTTCTGTTTAGGTATCTGGAGTGTGAGATCCAAATACAATTTCTAATACACACACAGTTACCTTGTTCTGGGTCAAGGCCAATAAGGGATGGTTTGCGACCAAAGCGGATGCTGAAGGACCTGCCAATCGAAGGTGTGGTCTTGGGGTAAGACACTTCCATGAGGTTGACATGGCAATTGGTTGGGCAGAAGTCCAGGTCACATAGTGGATGGGGTTCCAGGGATGCTTGTTTGAAGGGTGGGCTGACCCTGTTCTTCAGCTGGGCTGCAAACTGAGAAAAATGGGGTACAGGGGGTCTTAATTCAAGGCTCTGGGAATTCTAGCCCACTCCAGTACCCACTTTACCCTGGCCTAGGCCAGCTATTCCAAAATCAGACAAAATGCCAATAGCTTCAAATGAAAAAGTAGATTCCTCTGCACTGCCCTTTACTAGATCCAGATTTCAGGGAAGGCTTGAAGAAATCTGAGTCCTCTGAGTACCTACTCACATTCATTTCTCTATCTTAGCAGCACCTGAGCTGTTCCTGAAGAACCATCTCTCCCCAACCCACAGTCCATGAGGTTCAGGTAAGGCAGCCTCTGCATCACTGCGGTGACTGGTACAGGGGTAGGCAAGGAACCCTAGCCCAGCCAATAAGAGCTCTCATCAAATTCCTTTTCCACTGGGAAAAGGAGAAAGCTTTTCAAATAGCTAAAGCTAGAGCCACTGGGGGCCATTTTGTCACCACATGGGAAAGACTTGCCTGAGAATGAAGCCAACAAAGGAAAACAAGGTGAAGAGGAGAGAGGCCATGTTCTAATGGTAGTGTGATACCTGTTTGAGCGCCTGGATACAACCATGCCTGAAGTTCACCTCTGGACTTTTCAGTAATATAAATCAATAAATTCTCCTGATTGTTTAAGCTAAATTGGGTTGGGTTTTGACATTTACAGTCTACTATCCCAGGCTGAAACCCCATAGGGTGCAGGTACCTCCTGGTAGCAGGCAATTCTCTGGCCAATGCTCTCCAGCTTGGTGTCGCAGATGTTGCGGAATTCATAGTGAGACATGGTCCTGATGTTGTTGCTCAGGGCCATGAGCCGCCCACAGTTCTGCACAAAGACACTGTCATCAGCAGCAAAGGCCTTGAGGATCTGCAGAAACATGAACAGCTACTGAGCACTCACTATGCACCAAGGGAGGGTTTTGGCAGTTTATCTGCAGTGACTCCTGCTTGCCTCATAATACTCCTGGAGGTCAGGTCTATTACTGGCCCACTTTGCAAAGAACTAAACTGAGGCTAAAGAGATAACAAATTAATCTCCTAAGCCCCATAGCTATCAAATGGGACTAAAATTCAGGGCTTCAGGCTAATTCTGAGAAAACGGGAATCAAGCTGCTCCACCCGTCCCCCATGGCAGGGCAGCACCCAGAGAGACCTTGGCAGTGAGGCCAAAGCAGCCACGGGGCTCCACGATCTTCTCTAGCACATGGCACTTGACACCTGCTGTGCTCACATACTCATACACCACGCCGTGCTCCAGGTGGACGTTGTCCACGGTCGTGCTGACCACAGGGCTGTCCTCATGCAGACTCAGCTGGGGACCCAGGGACAGCAGAGGGGAGGCTGGAAGCCAAACAGACAAGCAACCCTGAGGAGGAGCACCAGCCCTCACCCAGCACCACAGATGGTTCA
Organism: Manis javanica; assembly: GCF_040802235.1. Taxonomy (NCBI): domain Eukaryota; kingdom Metazoa; phylum Chordata; class Mammalia; order Pholidota; family Manidae; genus Manis; species Manis javanica. The sequence goes on along the minus strand of NC_133160.1, from coordinate 11,311,370 downwards.
TGCTGGACAGACGGGGAGACTGAAGTGCAGCTCTGTTCATTTTTACCAGCCCACTCCCATTCACCCCTTGTCCTAGAACATTTTCCTTCAAGGAATAAAACCCTTGTGCACCATTCTCAGTCCATGTGTCTCAGAAGAGGGGACCGCAGCCCACACTCTTCCCCAGAGGAACAGGCCTGGCCAATCAGCATAGTAAATGTCCCCTGTTCATGGTGATTGGTTCAGGGGTGAGCATGTGACCCAAGCTGGGCCCCTGAGAGTCAAGTCTGGGACTTTTGTTTTTTAGTCCTTAGGAGGGGAGGGGAGGTAGGTCAGGGAGATCTGTCCTGGGGAGAAACAGTGGTTTGGACCAGGCAGTGACGGAGGTGGGGCACGTGGTCAGATTCTGGATGCATGAGGAAGGCAGGGGCAACGAGGTATGCTTCTGGAATCACAGTGGAGGGACAGAGGAGAAAGAGAACGAACAGTCAAGGAGGATTCCAAGGTTTGCGGCCTGAGAATCTGGAAGGATGGAGATGGGACACCAAGGGGACGAGCAGGTTTCAGGGGAAGGTCAGGAGCTCAGCTGGGCCAAGCTAAAGGTCCCCAGACCCTGTAGGCATGCTATGTTGCATGACAAGGGGAATCTGGTAGCAAATGGAATTAAACTTGCTAATCAGCTGACTTTAAGGAGAGCATCCTGGACTATCTAGGTGAACCGGTGTGACCGCAAGGGTCCTTAAATGGGGAAAAGTAAAGGCAAGAAGAGTCAGAATTAGAAAATGGCAGTGTGGGAAGGACTCGGGCCAACACTGTTGGCTCTGAAGACAGAGGAAGGGGCTGTAAGCCAGAAATGCAGGCAGATTCTGGAGACTGAAACAGGCAAGTAAATGGATTGTCCCCAGAAAGGAATGTTATAGCCCAGTGAGACTTATTTCAGACTTCTGACCTCCAGAACTATATGATAATAAATGTGTACTGTTTTAAGCCACCAGGTTTGTGGTACTTTGTTACAGCAGCAATCAGAAACTAATAGAGAACGATGGCATGGAGATGGCCTGGATGGGATCGGGGAGGAGTGTGACACACAAGAGGACCCAGCCCCTCTAAGGTCTCTATCACACTGCCCGCCTGTCCAGTTACCTGAGTCAGGCTGGTCTTCCTCCTGGGTCCCCTCACCATTAGGGTCCTCTCCAGGGGACTCCTGGCTGGCTCGAGCCTCCTGGGCATCCTCGTGGGTGTGGTAGACCCACTGGTATAGACCCTGTGAGGAGAGCAGAGTAAGAGGGGGTGGCCAGGACGCCAGGAGCCCAGGGAGGAAGGGAAGAGGCCAAGGTGCAAACTGACTCCAAAGCTCAAGCTTTCGACCTATTGGTGACACTATCTTTGGAGATGCTCCCAAGACTCCATTCTGGAACCTTCCTCGGAGACCTCCGGTCATGCTGAGCCCTCACTTCCTATAGTCTATGCTCCACACAGACTCCAGGGAAAGGGGGGAGCCTTTGAAAATACATGTCAGACCCATAGGAGCAGAAACCTTGCCTCTCCTGTGGCCCCAGAGCCAGAAACACAGCAGGTGCTCAATAAGCTTACAGAATGCGCCAGTATCCCCCCCACCCACAGAACCTCAGCCCCCAACCCAAGTGCATCAGTCTTCACCAGCAACACGACTCTTTGCCCATGGCGCCTATGGGCCAGAGGGTCTCATCACCTCCATTTCACAGCTGTGAAAACCAGGAGGTATCATGGCCCAGCTCCTCTGGGTCAGAAGCACAGAGCCCAAGGCCGGCTCAGCCCTGCCAGGCAGGCAGCCCCACCCCACCTGAAATGCTGTGTGCCTTCATGCTTCTCCCCAGAGAAGGGAGGGTGGCCCTCAGCCACCCACTGAGCAGGGCTTCTCTGATCCCTTTGGCTGTGAGACGGCTCACCAGGGCCTCTTCTCGGTGGCTCCGGAATGCCTGGAAGTGCTCTAGGACCTGTGGGGCGCCATCACTCATCACGTTGTTGCCATTGACCTTCAGGATGCACTGGCCAGCACAGAGCCCTGCAGCCGCAGCCTCTGAGCCTAAGGGGGATGGGAGGGCTTGAGGCTGGACCCAGGGGAACAGGGCCTGAAGGGCAAGTAACCAGATGAACACCCCCCTGGACCACCCACCACCCCAGCCCCCAACACGCACCCAAATACTCCACCTTCATCCCTCCCACCCTGGAGCCACTCTCCAACCCACTGCAGGGGGCAAGACAGGGACTGGCACTCCCACTGTGCAGAAGAAGAAACTGAGGCTCAGAGAAGTAGCAGCAAGCCCAATGCCACACAGCTAGGAGAAGCCAGGATTTGATCTACCAGGCTCCAAGTGCATGTTTTCTCAGCTACCCATGATTCCCAAACTGTAGGTCTTGGACTCCAAGGTTTTGTGTGGTTAATATGAAAGGTCTAGAAACACAAATGAATGCCAAGCGTTGTCTGTACATGGGAGACTACCGGGCCTGTACAGTGTGATGGTGTGGAGTATGGGACCGGACCCAGGGGCTTCGGCTTAAACCCTGCTCTGCCACTGACCAACTGTGTGACCTTCAGCAAGTTCCTCAATCTCTCTGTGCCTTGGCTTCCTCATCTGTAAAATGAAAACACTAATAATGTCTGCTCACAGGCTGATTGAGAGATTTGGTGATTTAAAACATGTAAAGCACTTAGCCCCACGCCCAGCTCTCAGTAAATGCTTAAGAAGTATCAGCTGTTTTACTATTTTTACTTGGTTGTCCTATTAACACCTATTCTCCTCTGCAGATGCTCTAAGGCAGGGTTTTCCACCCCAGCACTGCTGACCCTTTGGCCTGGCTGATGCTCTGTTGTGGGGCTGCCCTGTGCACTAGGGGATATTTAGCAGCATCCCCACATCCCAGTTGTGACAAGCAATCACATCTTTGCTCACTGTCCAGAGACACTGATACATGCTCTCTGGGGAGTGAAATTGCCCCAGATGAGAACAACTGCTTTAAGGATAGATAAAATCAAAACCTACTTTAAAATATTAATAAATTCCTAGTATCTTTGCCATGACATGTATTTTCTTAATCAATATGTATTAAAAGTACAACTAGGACCACCAAAGTGGACAATTAACATTTAAACTTTAAAAGTGGGGCCTTTAGATGCAAAAAGGAGTGGGAGCCATTTGATTTCAGTCACTGGGACCATTCGATTTCATCTCTGAGAGAGCATAACCCCTTAAACAGCCTGCAAGGAGAAGAAAACACAGAAAGCAGAGGTCTCGAACTGTTGGCCCATGGGCTAGATGTGGCCTTAGAAGTGTGGCCAAAATTCATGTTTCTGGTAATAATCCTGCCTGGCTAATAATGAGCTTGAGCTGAAGAAGAACTGCCCTTTTGAGAAAGAACATGCATTCTTCACCTTGCCATAGTCCTCACCACTCCCTACTGTCTTCCTCTCTGTCACCCATTTGAAACTGCCTGTCTCACACAGGCATTTGTGTTTGCAAGCCTTGGCTTCAACCAAAGAAAGTAAGCAGTAATGGTGCACCATGAGGCATAAGCCTGGCAGTAGCGACGTGGACAGCTCTGAACTGCCACACACAGACAACCATCTCCCATAGCTCCCCTCCCCGTCGGGCTGCTGCTCACCTCTCCCCACAGCGTAGACATACGGTGGGGCAGTTCCACGGATCTGGAAGCACAGAGCCTCTGGATGGTCCGGGACTTTGATGACCCTGCACCCGGCAGAAGCAGCCATTAGGAAAAGCAGCATCACTCCCAATAGCCCAGGGGGCCTCCCTGGGGAAACCCTGCCCCCCAGGCTTTTGGGAAATCCAGTCCCTGATAGTAGCAGTGCCAGGCTTTCCAGCTTCCAAATATATGAGAAACCTCATTTAACCAGAGCCCACCACACCACAGAATATCAATTAATCAGAACCACCTGGTCTGCCCTTGAAACTCAATCCATGCACAGAGATTCCAAATCACACTTGTACACTTTTTCACCATTCTTCTAGTGAGAGTAGGCTTCTTGGTAGCCAGACCAGCATGGCCGCCAGTGAATATTTTAGCCAACAATCACAGATGGGGCAGTGAGAAGTGACCCAGCACATCTGGGTGCTGACTCCAGAAATGCCCACACACATTCCCTAAAGAGCATGGTTTGAAAGCCTAAGTCTTGGCCATTCTGTGCATGGAACACCAGAGCAGAGCAGGCGGCACCTGCCCAGGGTCAGGCAGTGGATGGCGCTGATCCAGAGGCTTCAGTGCAGTTGTCTGCATCCCTCTTGAGGGCATGTTCCCCACAGTGGGCCTCAGGATTGTCCCTCCTATCCCCACCTGCCAAACAAAGCCATTTGGGGAGCCTGTTCTCAAACCCAGATGTTGCGTGAACTTTAAGCAGGCACATTCCTCCTTGGGATTTCCACTGCTTCCACATACCAACCAAACTATCAATCATTTTGCCTTAATAGGCTTGCCTTTTTATTGAAATAATCATATTCAAAACATTCCATCACTCCCATCAATAAAACACCAGAAGCACTTGCCTTAAATAGAAGACAGAAGTGAAAACCAAATGCACACTTTTTAAAGTAGGAAATGCTTCTCCCGCCTACATCTGGTATCCGACTACATCTCACCCCGCTGCAGGCTGGGCCTCCAGCCTCCTTGCCACTCCCCATTTCCACTTTGCCCCGACAATCAGGTCTCCACCACAGCCAGAAGGATTCTGCTAGAGCCCACATCGGATCATGCCTCACCCCTGCTCCAAAACTTCCAGGGGCTCCACAGTCCTCACCGTGGGTACAGGGTCCCACCGGGCCTGGCCTCCATGTCTGGCTGACCTCATTGCCCAACCCTCCCTCTCGGTCACTCGGCTCCAGCCCCATCAGCTTCCTCACTGTTCCTCAAAGGCGCCAGTCACAGCTCCACCCCAGGGTCTTTGCACGGTTGTTTCCTCTGCCTGGAACTTCCTTCCTGCCCTTGACTCCCTCCCTTACCTCTTTCAGATCTTCACTTCAGTTCACAGCGGCATCTCCCTGATCACCATCCCCCCACTCAGCCCATCTCCTTTCCCAGCTTTATATACTGGTCCACACTTACCACCACCTCGGTCAGTATGTCCCTTACTTCCCTACTTTATGTTCTTTTGTCTGTCTCCTGCTCTACCTTCCAACTAGACTGAGCTCTATGAAGGGCAGAAATACATCCAGCCAGACGGGGCTGGATCCCCATAGCCTGAATCACCACTAAGCACAGGCGGGTGCTCAGACAGCATCTGTTACATGAATGAAGGTAGCAGCTTTGTGTCATGGGCCTGCAGAATGAGCCCCATCCACGGGGAAGCAGGACAGCTTGGGACCCCTGCCACCACCCCTAGCCCCTCAGGCAACTCCTCAACCTGAGAGGAAAGTCAGCCAGACACCCTGCCTCTGGGGTCACTCACTCCTTGGCCTTGGTGGCTACCAGGAGGCGCAGGGGGCGGCGGGAGCAGAAAGACTGGTTGAGAATGGACTCCACCTCAGCAAAGGGCCTCAGGAACACCAGGTCCTCGTTGATGGAGTAGATCTTCCTCCCCACCTGCAGGCCAGCCATCTTGGTGGGAGGCAGTGGGGTGGGGGGAGACAGGGGAGACATGCACACCAGGTTACTAGCCTCCCTTCCTCCTCACTGAGGAACCATGAGTGCCTTCAGGCAGCACAGAGCCGGCCCCAGGGACCAAGTGTTACCACGGTGAGTCCACCAGAGCAACCCACTCCCCTCCAAGGTCAGCAGGTAAGGCGCTGGCAAGACCAGTTCTGGCCAACGAGCAATGAAGGGAAGCCTGCCAAAGGCGCTACCGGGAAAGACATTTTTCCTTGAGGAGAGCCTGCCCTGGGCCTGCCCCTGCTTCCCTCCCTGCCATGTGAGGACACACGACATCAAACTGGGGTGGCCACCTGGTGACTGAGGGCTTGTCCAGGAGAGTTGAAGAGATATTGGCCCTGATCCAAGCCTCCCAACTGCCTCCTTCTAACCACTTACAGCAGGAAATGAAGCCCTAGGGCTCCAGCCTCTGTGGAGCGGGCACGTAGCTACCCGGCAGGCAAAAGCATCCCTAAGTGCTACTAGGAAGCGAGCAGAGGGCTGGGACAACTGGCAGGCGCCTCCCCCGCCCACTTCCACACCTCCAGGGAGCAGCCACGAGGACCTGGGGCTGTATCCTTGGCTCAGACTTGCTCTCCCTCCTCCTCCAGATGTTGTAACCGTGACAGAGCAACAAACTTGTCCTGCTCAAGCCACGGGTCGTTGGTTTCTTCTATTACCACAGCTGATTCAGAAAACCACCTGATTCAGAAGCCTGCTTTTTCTTGCACATCCCCACAGGGCCAGGAGAGGGCGCTGGCAGCACACACAAACTGGGTGAACAACCCCAGGCAGGGGGCTCTATCCTGACTCCCCCAGACTCTAGGTAAGAAGGCCCTGAACTCAGTTTCCCCTACACGGGCCATGAGCAAGGAGGAACCACTGACATTCCGGGATCTGCTGAGCTGGCCTTCCTCAAGGGAACTGGAGAGAGACTCTCCCTCTGAGAGGCCTCACCTCAGCCAGGGAACCCCTCTGGACAGACTTCACCACCACGGCCTTGTTCTTCTCCTCGATGTCGAAGCCGTAGTCCTCCTCCTGAGGCAGGATCTGAGGGCCCGAGGCAGGAGAGACGAGTGAGGCAGAGAGGGGAGCTGGGGCCGGCCCCACCTTGGTTCTCAAGGGACCGTGAGCCTGCTGCCCCAGTCACACAGGGGGCAGGGTGGGGGCACTGCGGGAGGGCAGGAGGATGGATGGAATGAAACCAACAGCACCCGGCACCCAATAGGTATGCAGTACATGCCTGTCAAATGAAGACACGTCACCTGGCCCACACCTCAACCTGGCACTGACGGTGCATTCACCTTTCATCGCCATTCCCCCTGTCCCCCTCCCAACCTGAGGACGGAGTCTCTCTGTAATGAGCCGCTGTCTCCCCATCTGCTGGCATACTACAGGCACTCGGTAAAAATGTACTTAAAGAACAAAATAGATCCAAAGGTGTCCAGCTGCCAAGACCTTGGGGATAGGAAGGGAGGTCAGGGAGGAGCAGACCCTTCCCATTGCAGGATGGCGGGCAGGTTGGGAGGTTCTGGGGTTCGGTGGGGGGGGTGGGGGATACAGGGAAATGAAGTTATTCATTCAATAGATACCTGCCGAGCTGCTGCCTAGCATGTGGGCCAGGTGCTTTACTGGGCACTGAAAACAGTATTGACAAAGAGCGCTCCTGCCCTTGTGGAGCTGACAGTCTGATGGGGAAGACAGGCTACAAACAAATACAGAATGTGATGCAGCGAGTGTATGTAGTTTGAAGTTTTAAAAAGCCCGTAAAGGGACAGAACACGGCAGAGAAGAGATGCCAGACGAGGAATCTTCTGAGCTGAGACCTGAGTTAAGAGAGGAACAGAACTTTATAAAGAGTGGAGAAGTGCTCCAGGGAGCAGGCACAGCATGTGCAAAGGCCCTGTATCAGGCCCACAAGGTACGAGAGGATAAGAAAGGAGATCAGAGCGGCTGTGAGGAAGGGGAGAACACAGGAGATGAAGCTGGAGAGGCAAGAATCTTGTAGATCATGACAAGAGACTGCATTTTATCCTAAGAGTGATGGAGGGCAGCAGGAGAAATGGGAATTGGAAGGAACGGCAGCCCCCTACTCTGGCTGGAGCAAAAGACCTAACCTCTGAGCTTCTCTCTTGATTGCCTACTATGGGCCAGGCATTAAAATGGAGGCAGAGAAAGAGGACTGGGTGGGCTAGGCTGATTAAATATCTGAACAGGCTGGTCGATGGTCTACCTTAGCTGCAGGGATATTTACAGCAACTGAGCGTGGACAGGGTGCCAGTCCAGGAGGCCGAAGGCTTTGTACGCAGGCTGAGTCATTTCAGAAGGCCATCCTCTCTGCCCAGCATAGGCTGGGATGTCAGGTGGACAAAGGGGGATGGAAAGGAAAAGGAAGGGAGCCCAGCAAGCCCAGTCTCTTTTGTAGAGGGTAGTCTTGCCCAGTGAAGGGACCTGGATTCTTGGCAGTGTTGCCAGCCACCACCTAGAACCCCATAGTCTTTAGTGCTCAAAGTTGAGCCCAACTTCTCTAGCATAATCTGAAGGTCGCCCAGGTCCTAGGCCTGCAAATGGGGCTGGGAAGGAAGATGCAGCAACTCAGTTCTGCTCCTACCAGCAGGCGCTTGGCCAGAATGTTCTCCACCAGCTTGAAGTCATTGCGCAGCTGTTTGTTCCTGCCGCTGGTTCCCTCCATCTCCTCGTCAGCGTGGAAACGGAAATACTGGGACTCGTCCTTGAACTCGCTCTTCTCCAGCACTGAAACCCACAGGCACGCAGCACGCGGTTAGGCTCATGGGAAGGTCTCAACAGCATTGCTAACTGGCAGCCACAGGCCGAAACCAGACCCTGGACAAGTTTGGTTTGGCTAACACAGGGTTTTATTACATGGAATCATGTGCCAACACTAATCTATTAGGATATGTCACATAAAAGTCTGGCTTTCTGACGTCTCTTGAAAAATCTGAACTTGTCCCCACCTGCTATAAAGACATATTACAAACCTATAGTAACAAAAGAGTGTGGAACTACAGCAGAAACAGATAGAGGACCAGGGGAAGGGAATAGAAATCACACGAGACGACTATGTGTTTATGGGAACTTAGTATATGACAGATGATGAATGAACACATGGGCCATTTTGCAGATGGTGCAGGGAAAACTGACTCAGGGGAAAAAAATTAATTGGATCCCTACCTCACATCATATACAACAATGAACACCTGATGGATTAAAGACCTAAATATGAACAGGAAAACTAAAGCTCACCAAATAAAATGCAAGAGAATATCTCTGTCCTAGGGTAGGAAAGGAGTTCATGTACAAGACTCCCCAGAGAACACTATCATAAAGAAAAAGACCTCTGTTCAATAACAAGAAAATAACCAGATGGCAGTTTCAAAAATAACTCTAAATATCTAAAAAAAAAAAACAACAAAGAATAAATATCTAGAATATATAAGAAACTCCAACAAATCAACCAGAGAAAGCTGAGAAACTCAGAGATAAATGGGCAAAGATATGAATGGACAATTAACAGATGGGGAAACCCAAGTGGGCAGCAAATAATGTGAAAAGGGGCTGAACCTCACTAATAGTCAGGAACAGACGATGACGAGAACACTTTGGACCAGGGGTTGGCAAAGCCAGGTCCTGTGAGCCAAGTCCGGCCCACTGCCTCTTTTTATAAACCTCGTTTTACTGGAACACAGCCACACCCATTTATTTATGTATTGTCTGGGGCTGCTTTTGTGTCACAATGACAGAGTTAAATAATTGCAAGAGATTGTATGGCCACAAAGCCTAAAATATTTATTATCTGGGCCTTTACAGGAAAAGTTTTCTGACCTCTGTTCTAAGGCAAGCCAGGAAAATGAATAAAAATAAACAATAACAACTAGTGTGTGATCTGGTCCCTGTGGATGACAGTTTGACTAAGTACCTACTAGTGCCAGGCACTTGGTGGGCACAGGCTTAGGTTCATTTACTCCTCAGACAAGGAAGGATTTGCTGCACCCCTTTTACAGATGGGGAGACAAAGGCCCGGAGGAGCTAAACAAACTGCCCGAGGTCACAGAGCCTAAGCAGGCTCCTCCACGGAGGCAGGGATGAATCCCATAAAGCAGGGCCACCCAGGCTCGGTTCGGTAAAGGCAGTTGTCTGCATTCACTGGGTGCCTGAAAGAAGCGACACCAGCTGTCTGAGCTTCGCGACAACCTGCCATCCCTGAAGACAGGCTGTTTACCCACTTAGTGACCAAATAAAGAGGCAAGAGTCCTTCTCTTCTTTTTCCTCCCTGGCCCAGGGCGTCTAGATGGTGAGCATCTTTCCTGGCCACCCCTAGTACTCTTTGGAAAGAACAGACACATAAATTGCTGCTTTCCCCAGAGCTGGGGAGCCAGGCTGGCATTACCTCCCTGTAAACATCAGGCTAAAAGACTTGGAGAGTGGGGAGGTGGGGGGCACCACGTTGTGTCTGGGCTGAAATGTTTGAGGAAACAGCTGGGACACCCAAGTCCGGGTCCAACCACTCCCACCTTTCAGTAGAGGCCACTGGCAGCTTCAAATCCCTGAGGCTCCCTTCCAACCTTCATACCCTTTTAGATTCTCTGTGCCTCCGTTTCCTCATCTACAGGAATAACAATAGCACCAATTTCCTGGGATGGCTGCAAGGATTAAACAGTGAGCCTCAGTTTCCCTGTATGTGCCTAAAGTGAGAGGCCAGACCACCAGCCTCATGGGCCCCTCCCTGAGGAAACCTCAGGGCCCCGTGAGCCCAGGTCAGATGCCGCAGAGGCGTCATCAGGCCCCTTGCCCCCTAATACCTCTGTTCCAGAACATGTAATTTGCAGCAGCCACAACACGAGGATTTGGCCCTTGCCTATTTTAGCCTATTTCTGAGTTCGTGGCAGGCACAAGGGGAGCAGAGGCTGCGCCCTGCGGTCTGTCTCCCTGAGGGCCTGAGGGCATCGGTGCTGCCTGGGAGTCACCCCCCCACAGAACGTCCTCAGCCTGCAGCCTTCCCAGAACAGCAGCTGGGGTGGACCCCTCATTACTCTCACCCACAAATGAGAGGCTCTACCCAGATGACTGGCAGGAGGGATGGAGGAGCTGTCAGAGGGCCCCACGGAGAACAGAGCAGCTTCTGGGAATGAGGGACTTTGGTGAGGTGGACCAATGGGCAGGAACGACCAAGGCTGCCCTGGCAGGACCCAACCTGTCCACCCAGGCCGGGCAAACAGTCAGCCGGGGAGGAGCCACGGCCTTGCCGAGCTCAAAGCGGGGAGGGGGCAGCAAGGCCTCCAGCAGAAAGATGGAGACACCAAGGCCCAGAGAGGGGCACGGCTTGCTGGAAGTCAGCTATTTCAGGCCTAGAAGCAGGCCTGCCAACTACGAGGCAGAAGCCAGACCTGATAAGCTTTCATCTCACTGGCATCTCCACCCTGATGAAGGGACAGCAAATCCAGCAGCCAGACCAGGGGTAGGAAACTATGGCCCACCACCTCTGTTTTTCTAAATAAAGTTTTATTGGCACACAGCCACACCCACTTGTTTATGGACTGCCTGTAGCTGCTTTTATGCAGTAATGTTAGGCTGTGACAGAGACCCTGTGGCCTGCAAAGCCTAAAATACTTACTGTCTGCTCCTTTGCAGGGTGTGCTGACCTCTGAGTTACAGCGTGAAACAGAGCTGGGAGGAGGAACAACCAAAGGCCTGCAGTCACCCTCTCCCTGCCCACCAGGGGCAAGCCACATTGTCCTTCGTCTGGACTGTCACGGGCGCCTCACGGCCCCCCTGCTTTTGCCATCATCCTCAGACACCCCCCACAGGCAGCCAGAAGGATCCTGTGAGGACCTAAATCAGGCATGGCCCTCCTCTGCTCAGGACCCTCCCGGACGCCCCCCTCAATGAAGTGAAAGCCAAAGTCCTCCTCGCACGGCCGTGATATTCTGGGAGACATACTCATTACGTTGTCGACTGACTCACATGTGCACGAGCACGCGCAGGTGCACACTAGGCTGAGTTCCCGGAGTAGGACCCGTATCTGTCTTGTTCAGCTCCGGCCCTGGGGCCCAGCCAGTGCTGCACACAGCAGGCACCGCTGGGTACAGCAGAAGGAACAAAGGCAGAAGGGAAGCATGGAGGCAGTCTGACAGGAAGCAAGTGGCTCCCTGAAGAAAAGGGAATCAAACAGTGCAGAGAGCAATGAGCAAGAGGAACCGTTTCAGCCACGGTGGTCAGTGAGGCCTTGCCAGGGAGGGGTGAACTGAGGCAGAGACACTCAACAAATGAGGGGGGAAGGCAGCTACGGAAGGGCACCCCAGGCAAGGGACAGGGCAGTGCCAAGGCCAGGGAGTGTTCTAGAAACAGGAGAAAGGCTCCATGGTGGGGGCTCAAAGTCTACCTGTCCTGCAGAAAGGGTAGGAGACTCGGCACTCCCCCAGGGCCCGTGAGGGCAAAGGCCACGGAGCTGTGTGGCCGAGCATGTGGCCATGAAGCCAGTCCACCTGGATTCCAATCCTGGCTCCTATTTGCTCTGTGACCTTGAGCATCTTAACTGTCTGGGCTTCTATTTTCTCATTTGTAAGCAAGGATGATATTAATACCAATATCAAAGGACAATTACAAGGATTAAACTAATTAGCATATAGAAAGGCTTAGAAACAGGCCAGGCACACAGAGTATTAGCTTCTGTTTTCATTTAAAATGGTGCCAGTGGAGCCATTTTCTCCCCCTTCTTCCCCAGCTTCCCACCTCTGGATTATGTCAGGACCATCCACGTCTCTACCTCTCTCACATGCTTCTCCCATGGAGAGAGCGACTTATCTGAGGGGTAAGGCACCTGCCTACATGGGAAGGGCCCTGCAGGCCTGGCCTCCTCTCAGGCTCGTGACCTGCCTGCCCCATCTCCACAAAGCCCTCTCCTGTCCTCTCCATGGAAGCCCTGGGCCAGGCCTGCATCATCTGGCCTCACTGTCCACCTGGGAGGCCACCTCCCATCCTGGAGGGAGGGCACAGGAAGTTCATGCATTTGATTTCAAATCCAGTCCATTTTCCAGCCAAGTTCAACCAATACCTTGGTCCCCACTGGACACCCGAAGTGACCTCTCAGTCATAGCAGAACAGGGGAAAGGAAGGGTGGGCCCCCAGTGGTCTACACAGTCCCAGACCCAGCATCTAGCCTGGGCTCACCCACCAGCATGCTGAGCAGCCTCCAGCCCACAGCTTGCTCTCTCTGGGCCTCAGTTTCCCCTCCCTGTAAAATGCAACAGGACAAGCATCCCTGCAGCTACTCTATTCTAGGGCAGACCCCCGGGAGATGGGCTAAGGGGAATGGGTGGGTTACCATGGTGCATGAAGCTGTTGTTACATAGGCCCACGCCAAGCGCCACTGCCTCCTCCCGCGTCTGGCAATCACCCTGGAACAGAACAGAAAGGGAAGGGTGTTAGGTCCACTGGCACCTGACTGAGGTGTGCCCACCACCAGCCCCAGAATGGAAGCCCTATCAGGGCAGGGCTGTGTCTGCTTTGTTTCCTGTGGTGTCCCTCAAATGTATTTGTGATTGTTTTTAATAAAGCCCAGATAAGAAAATTATTTAATTGTATTTGTGATAGTACATCACATATCATTAGATAAACACCACAAAGGAGAAATGGAGATTTCATGTGGCAACACTGCTGGTTGCCTAGCAACGACCATTTCCCCAATCCTGCCCTAGACTGAAACCCTCACTGTTGCAGACAACAATGCATCCATCTAGATAACCACAAATCCCAGCCTTCCTTGCAGCTAAAGGCGGTCAATGAGATATATGCAGAAATCACTGGTAAAGAACTCTGTCCAAACTGTCTTTGTTTTTGTCCTCTCCTTTCTTCTCCTCCTGCCTGGAACAAAGATGTGATTGCTGGAGCTCCTGCAGCCATCCTAGAGCACAGTTTGACCTCGAGGACAGAAACACATTATGAATGGCAAAGCAGTAAAAAACTCAGAGTGTGGTCCCCAAAGACATCATGAGGCTGCCCTAGCTTTCTGGACTACCACCCTCTAGGCTTCTCTCATACTAAAGAAAAATAAACCCCTAATTTCTTTCAGCCTCTGTAGTTGGATTTTTGGAACTGAAACTTCACGGACCTGGCTCTAGACAGTGAGACATCTGCAGAAGCCTACCAGAGCATTCTGGGAAATACCCTCCCTGCCTGGGAGGAGGCCAGGTGAGAAAGTGACAGGTGGGGCTTCTGAGCTATCTTGTTACCAAGGTGGCAGACACTGCTGAGGATGGTGGAGCGAAGGAAGGAGGGTTCTTGAAATGTGGCACGACTGGTATGCAGCATGAGTGTCTGCTCAGGCCACTGCTGAGTCAAGTTTTTTGTCCTTGCAACTGAAAACACCCCTAAATGGGACACTTTACACCAGGGGCATCTGGTTCATCTCAGGGTCTCCCCTAGGAAGTGACATCACCCCAAAACTGAAGAATGAGCAGGCATGGATGGAGTGGGCCCCCCTTTAGGGCTAACTCCCCCATGTGGACTGCCATTTTGGTGAGACAGTCCCTCAAGGCTGCCACCCCCAGGCTGGGTGAGGACACAAGACTCACGCAATGCCAATGAGATGCTGCTCCCTCCCCGGGAATGTGACCTGTGAGTGGAGGACCCCAAGGACTGTGAACTGCTGGTGCTGATTCTCCCCAAGAGCAGTGCCCTAAAGACGGTGCCCCTCAGCTCCTGAACCCGAGAAGCTGGACGTTTCCTGGTGCCAGCTCTTTCTAAGGCCTGGCTCCTGGGTCTTCCCCTGATCCTGGGTATGCCACAGCCTGCCAATAAGCCATCGTCATCTTTTTCTTTCCTGAAGTTAGCCAGAATTCATTTCTGTTTCATGCACCAAAAACCACAGTACATCCAGGTAAACTGTGTAAGCTGTGTTTGTGTCCATGGGAAGGGGGTGTGACAGGCAGAGGAAACAGCACAAAGGTCCAGCGGCAGAGCAAAGCTTGGACACAAAGGGCAGCGTGGCTGGCAAGGAGAGGGTGAGTGAAGTATGAGCTCCATAAGGGCAAGGCGTGTGATCTGTCATGTTCTCTGCTGAAACCTAAGTGCTTAGAACAGGGCCTGGCATATAGCAGGTGCTCAATAAATAACTGTTTATTAAATAAAGACATTGTCAGCAGGGGCCAAATCACGCAGGAGCTTGTTGTAGCCAGTCAATGAGCTTCAACTACGTTCAGACAGCCTCTCATTTAAACAACTTCCAAAGTGAGCCGTTGTTCTGAGAGGCACTTGCCCAATACAGGCAGGCCAAGGCTTTGACTGTCCCCCTCTCAGCAGCAGCAGAGGGGCCACAGAGGGAATTTCCCAGCTAAAGGAGAAATGAATGCCAGAGACCGTGGGACTCAAGCTGTCAAGGCTGGGGCTCAGCCCCAGTGCAGAGGGCTGGGTGGGCCGCTGGCTTCAGTATTTTGCTGCACTGGCTGCCCCAAACTGACTGGAGGAAGACAAATCTCTCCTGTGGGACCCCAAGCCCGTGGCTGGAGGGCCGGCCTGCTCAGAGCCCTGCCAGGGCGGGCAGCCATCCACGAGATAGATGTATCCGGAGCAGCCGCCCGCCAGCTGCGAGGGGCCAGCAGGGGAGGCACAGCCTGCTCCAGGTGGCAGGCAGGAGGAGCTCTGCAGCCAGAAGGCCCGGGCAGGCGTCTGGAGCCCACCTGGCTTCTGGGGCACTCACAGTCTGAGCTCCCAGACCATTCCAGCCTATCTCTATACCTCCTACTACCCAAAGGGCCCTGGAGTGACCACAGGGAGTCTCCTAAAGTTAGAACAGCAGCGAGATTCTCAGGTTAACAGTGAAACACGCTGACCCTGGATGAGCCCGCCACCTGAGAAATAAACCCCCAGCCCACATCCCACCAGCTGCAGGGAAACCTCAAGTTGCCAAGTCACCGCTGTCTCCCCTCCTGGAGGAAGGCACAGGCACACACAGCCCTGTGCCATCTCAGAGCCACACCTCCCTCCCATCTCCCCTCCTTGCCCCCTATGCTGGGGTCTCTAGCCACACTGGCCTCCGGGCTGCTCCTTCCACATACAAACATGACTTGCCTCAGAGCCTTTGCACTTGCTCTTTCCTCGCCCAGAATGCCCTGCCCTGGCGTTTCAGGTCTCAGGACTCATGGCCCTCCTTGAAGCGGCCTTTCCCTACCCACCCTAAGCAGCCCCCTGCCCCTCCACCGCACATCCCACTACGCTCTCGTCACCTTGTCTAACAGCTGCACTGCACCTGTCCCAATCTGAAATGAACTCATCCTTTCAGGGCCCTGCTCTCCAGCAGAATCAGCACCTCCATTCCCTTTAAGGTGTGTCTTCCTCTAGAATGTCAGCTCCAGCAGGCAGCGACAGTGCCTGTCATGGTTACCGCATGTCCCCGCCTTGAAGCATGCACAGTATCTAGCACTTAATGAGGCACAAAAAAATGCCTGTAGAATGAATGAATGAATGAATGAATGAATGGCAAACCCAATTTGGAAACTGATCCTGAATTCCCCTCTACCTGCCTCGATTTCCATGTCCCTAAAATGGTGGGAAATAATCATGTCCACACTACAGAGTTCTTCTGAGGGTCAAATTAGATGCTCTATGCAGACTCGTGGCCCAACCTCTGGCATGGAGGGAACAAGGGATCGATGTGAGCTCTTCCTGCTTAGCTGTTTCTCATTAGGGAGAACCACCCAGGCCAAGGTGGCAGAGGCAAAGCAGGACTGGGAGAAGGAACTCAGTGGGGGGCAACTCACATAGGGCATCAGGAGGCCCCTCTGCCCATGAATTCTGAAACCCCATGACAGGGCCCAAGGATGCCTCTCACTGACCCCGTGCAGGCCAAGGGCTGCACAATCTCACTCAATCTTGATGGTCAACCCAGAGGCAATCACTCTGATTAACCCACATGACAGATGAACAAACTGAGGCACAGACAGGCTTGGCACTTGCCCAAGGTCACACCATGAGAATGGAACCCATTCAGAACTGGACCCTCCCCCTACCATCATGCTACAGATAAGGAGACTGAGGCTCCGAGACGTTAGATGCCCAGGGTCATGACCAGGGCTCCTGCCCTGTCCCTGTTTATGCCTTGCTTGCTCCGTCAGTGCCTCGAGCTGCCAGCCTGGCCCTTTGCCTGTTCCCACTATGGCCCCTTCCCTTATGCTACACCTGCTGCAGCTGTCAGCACCTGCCGTCTGCCTCGTGGTGGCGGTCAAAGTGGAGGGTACTGTGGGCACATTTCTGTGGAGCCTGTCCAGGAGCTGGCAGACTTGAGCGTGCCTGCCCTTGGCTCTGGGCCCAGCCCAATGACTCCCTGCCTTCCATTTGACAGCCACAGCCTGGGGCATCCTGGAGCCCTGGCAGCACAGACCAAAAGCCCTGGAGCAGAGAGGTGATGGGAGCGAACTCCAGAGCTGGACCCCCAGGCTCACGCCCTTGCTTGACCCAGGTGACCAGAGGCAATTCCTCAGCCTTAGCTGCATTTCCCCATTTTTTATTTTTAATTCCCAGATTTGCCCTTGATTTCCCAGGGCTTCTGTCACTCCTGAGTGGCACTCCCTGCTCAGATTCTATAGGATAGGCTATAATCAATACAGAGGGCTATTATTATTGGTATTATTATTGACTATTATGGCATGATAACAGCCCCCAAAACATACAATCTTATAGGAGTTCCCCAGTTCTGTGTGTCCTGAGGCAAGTTATATAACCTGAGCCTCAGTGCCTTCATCAGTAAAATGAGGATAACAGTGTTTTCCTCAGGTTGCTCAGAGGATTGAATGCACAGAGGGGATCAGAACTGATACAGAGCACAGGTTACCTATCAGAGAAATAATACCCTCCCACCCCAACTTGTCCTCAGAGTTAAAAGAACTGATTCATTCAAGTGGTGGGTAGGGAGCCCCTCTCCCAGTCTCAAGGCATGAATTCTGAAGAACTCTAAGCCATTCTCAGCAATCCCTGTTTCTTCCCCAAGGAGTGGTTTAGGGGTACATGTGGGACCCATCTGGCCAATTTAAAGGGAGGACCACTGGGGAGGGGAGGAAGTTTCCACCCCCAATAAACAGAGTAAGAAAGTTATTTCCAAATGTCCCTGCTGCCTGCCTTTGGCCATACGTCTACAAAGATGTGATGCCTGGAGTTGTGGTAGCCATCTTTTGACTATGAGGCATCTAGCAAGAAGACAGCAGAACAGAAAGATGCAAAGAGCCTGGGTGTAGATGGCATTGTTGAACTCTAGGATCATGAACTCTGGATGCCTAGCTATGTGAGAGAAAAATGTGTTTACCGCATAAGTCAGGTTTCCTATTACATGCAGCCAAAAGCAATTCTAGCTGATCCAGTGGATGTCAATCAACATTTTGTTTCAAGGATCAGAATAATCTGGAAGTTAGGAATGAAGACATGTTCAAAGCAAAATAGCCCTCCTAAACTACACAATTATATGCTTGTAGTTTCCTGCCAAGGCACAAGGTGGGGATAACTCTTAAAATCAAGACTGACTGCAATTAGTCTTCAAGGTCACATCCTCATCACCAACCTCTCCCCCACTGACAGACCCACACATACCCTCCTCCCCCTTTCCCTGACGCAGAACCAGATGCCAGTTGTCTTTTGGTCAATCTCATGGAAGTCATCATCCTGCAAATGAGATTCCCTGTGTGCTCAGACTCAGCCAAGCCGTGGCAGGTCTGCTGAGGTGGACAGACACATTCTGTGGTCAGCTGCAACCTTCACTCCACCATCCTCCCCCTGCTCCATTTGCAACAGGATGCTGGTGGGGGATGCAGGCGTCCTCAGGACTGACAATGACTCAGGCTACTCCAGGGGGCCTTCAGCCAGCACCACAGCTTCCCTGGCAGCACTGGCCACCAGCAGGCCCCGCCATGCCCGACACCAATCACCAGAGAGAAACCAATGCTGGCGATTGCTTTAGCTGGGTCTCTTCCTTGCCGGGTGCTCCAGGGCACAGTCCTGGGCCTCCCCAGCTCAGCCAAGGACTTTGGAGTAGTTCAAGACCCCTCTCTGTCTCTCACCTCTCACACTCCTCCACCCACCTATCTCTGATAGGTCTGCCTTCAAAATATCCAGAATGTGACCACCTTCCCCACAGCCATGCGGTTCCCGGCTGCCATGCTCCCCTCCTGGAGTTCTGAAGCTGCCTCCTTCCTGGTCTCCCATCTGCCAGCCTCATTCCCCCAACCATCCGGGCTCCACGCACAACTGGAGGGATCTTACCCACCAAGTCACACAGTCCCTTCTGTGCTCAGAGCCCTGCAGCGGCCCGAGCCCTCCCAGTCGCCCACAAGGCCCCATGTGACTGGCCGCCCGCCTGCTGGCTTCCCCGACACCCCTCCCTCTCACTCAGGCCTCTCCAGCCACGCACTCCAGGCCTTCATGCTGCTCTCAGACACCCAGAACCACCCCATTCAGAGGCTCCGAGGTGATGCCCCTCGGAAAAGGCTGCACCCCAGACGGCCCCCTGGCTTGCTCCCCACCTCTCTCAGGTGTCTTCAAATGACCCCACTCAATACACATTACATGATTCCTTCAGTGAACCCTGAAAATAATCCAAAGGGGAAGCTATGGGTTTCAGTTGCATTGTACAGGTGTGGAAAATCAGGCAGAGATTGTTTAATTAGCTTGTCCAAGACCCGCAGGTAGGAAGCAGCAGAGCTGGGATTTGAACCCAGGTCTGCCTCACTATAAATAAAGCACATGCTCTGAGCTGGTTTCACAGGATCCTAGGGAGAGGGCAGGGCAACACAGCAGTGAGATGCTCTGTGCTGCTCCCATGTGCACATCTAAATTCAAATCCAGGGTTGTTTCAAGACTCCTGGGCCTTAGGGTCCCACATCACAGCAAACATATTAAAATGCACCCACATCCTATGTTAAATATGCTTTTCTGACTTGAAAAAAGTGTTTTTCAAGGATTTTTCTAAACTTGCTTTTAAAGTTATTTGGGGCCAAGAAACATTTACTTTACAGATTGGCTATGATTTCTAGGCAATCATCGGGAATTTGTGTGACATGAGAAAATCCAGCCAGCAAATTGTTTTCGAACGGAATGAGGTTCTCATGAACGCTAAATTTAACAGTTAATGAGGCTGACATAAAGTTGTGCTCTGTAAATGTTTAAACATTTATCCATTTCGATTTCACAGTTGTTTCGTTGTCTTTGGAGCCAACATGCTCTTTCCACAGACTGCAAATGAACATTCTATGAGCTCCCTGAAAAGTTCACGAGCCGAGGCATCAGTGGGGAACAGGCCCACCCAAGTCCCAGCTTTGCCACTGCAAGGCTATGTATCCTTGGACCAGGCACTCAGCCTCTCTGGGCCCCAGTTCCCCATCTGTTGGTGGGTTGGAGGACTCAACAAGATAATGAGCAAAGCCCAGTTAGGGCCCAGCCCAGAGTAATCACCCCATGAATGACAGCCAGAAAGGACCAGGTGCAGCAGACAGGAATATCCACGGCATGGTGATGGAACAAACGTCTTTGGGAAGTTGCAGCAAAATTGATGAACAGATTTTCCAAGCCCCCAGTTTCAGTTTTGCAAGATGCCAAGAGCCTTGGAGAAGGACGGTGGTGATGGCTGCAGCAAATGCAAGTGTACTTAATGCCACTGAACTGTGTACTTAATGCCACTGAACTGTGTACTTAATGCCACTGAACCATTCTTATGGTGAGGACAGTGTTATGAATGTTTTACCGCAAGCAAAAAATAATGAAAAATGTAAAACAAAATGATAAAAATTCAAAGGCCACATCCTGGTTAGCCCCTTGGTCCTGGGCAGAGCGAGCCAGCTGGTCACACTAGTTCAAGGGGGTCCTCACCTGAGCCAGCAGCCAGTCCACCAGCTTGCTCCCAGGCAGCACCGACTTGTATGTCTTCAGGTGGTAATCACGGTCTCTGCAGAGGAGGAAGCCCACCATGAGTGGACGGGCAGCAGGGAGGGGAGGGCAGTCCCAGTCTCCCGGCTGGACCACATGCTCAGGATCCAAGCCACAGGGGGAGGGGGAGGGCAGGGGAGAGCACTGGGCAGGGAGTCTTGGCCCAGACACCACACCTAACTCACAGTGTGACCCAGGGCAGGTGTGTCCCAGCCCAGGACCCCATTCTCACCTACACTGAGAGGGCAGGAGCTAATGGCTCTGTAAACTCTCCTCTCCCTACCCCAGAGGGTCTCAAAAAGAGGCGACTCTGCCCACAAAGGAATACTTGGCTGTGTCTAGAGACATTTTTGGCTGTCATGGCCTGGCAGGCGGCCTCTAGCAGGTAGAGACCGAGGATGCCACTAAATATCCAAAAATGCCCAGAACAGCCCCTGAAAGAATTAGCCAGCCCCAAATGGCAATAGCCTAAAGCTACAGAAACCTGCTTTACTCTGAGTAGGGAGAAAACCCTCTCAATTCTTTCCTCCCTTTTGTCTTATTGTTAACGTTCATGTGTTCAAAGGTAATGAAACTATTCCAGCATGGAAATGCCTGTCTGTGGGCTGGTGTGGGGCATCAGGACTGGGCATGGGCGAGGGACTGTGACATTCCTAGTTCCTTCCTGAAGTAAATGCTCTGACCTGTGTGGGATCTAAATTCTGGGTGAGTCTTGTACAAAGGGCTGTGCTGAACTTACAGCTGAATTGCAACAATTTCTCAGCCTTTGATACTGACAAAAATGAGTTCACACGGCCAGCCCATGCCAAGGCTGATAAAGTCCTGGGGAGTTTTTCTCTGGCTCTTAGGAACTAGGGAATCCAGCAAGCCACACGTACACTAAGCAGAGACCCGCTAACGGCCCCTGCCACCTCCTTCTTCAGGGGCTGATGGAGAGGACTTTCCTGCAAGGGCGAAGGCTGGACCAAGGCAGCCCGCCTGCCTTCTGGGACTGGCACAAAGGCCGCAGGGGAGGTGGAGGTGGGTCTGGACGTGCAAATGGTCCCCAGGGCCTGACCTCCAACGAGGCCAGCGAATGCCAGGAAAAGGCCCTTCCTCTCTGCTCCTCTGAGAACTGTCAGGACAGGAAGGCAGAGGAATCTGCAGCAGGATTAAGAATCAGGTCACCTTCTCTGTCCCTTCATCCATAGCCATTAGCTTCACGGTAAAGAGAACAACCAATTGCTGACATTTATGTAGCACTCACTCCTACGTGCCAGGTGCCATTCAAATTTAATCCTCATGACACCCAAGTGATGGGAGCTATTCTTATGCCCGTTCCACAGATGCAGAAACAGAGGTAAAAGAGGTTAATTACTTTCCAATATTCACTCTACAAACATTTACTGGGTGGTACTTTTACCCTAGGCCTGCACTCTTCAGTATGTAGCCATTTTTCAAACGATTCATATTAAATCAAACTTAAAATCACATTCCTTGGTCTCAAGGGTGTGAAAGCCACATGTAACTAACTGGTGGCTATGCTATTGGGCAGCACAGACTTAAAGCATTTTTACCAGTGTGGACAGGTCTACTGGAATAGTGCCACTCGAGGTGCTGTTCAAGAGTCAGGCAAACAGCAGTGAGTAAACTCCCCTCCATTGGTGAGTTCACAATTCAGTGGGGAGGAAAGACAGTACACAGATAAAGAAATGAATATATAATATGTCAACTTTCAAGAAGAAAACCAAAGTGAAGTAAGGAAGACAGTGGGTACCAGATGGTGGGTGATACTTTAGAAAGGGGGTCAGGGAAGCCCCTTCAGACTTGGAGACATTTGAAGGAAGTAAAGGAGCAAATATGCAGATATGTAGGGGAAGAGCATTTCAGGCAGAGGGGACAGCAAGTGCAAAGGTTCTGGGGTCAATCCTGTTATTATCACCATTCCAAGGAAAAGTTGAGGTGCCAGGAAGTCAATTAATTCTGCCCAAGATCACTCAGCAGGTAACTAGCAGGCTGAGATTCAAACTGGCACCCTTTGCCACCATACTGGTGTTTCCCACAAATTAACTCACTTACCCCTAAGGACAAACCTACAGAGTAGGTGCAATTATTAGCCCCATTTGATGGAGAGGCAGACTGAGGCTCAGAGATTAAGTTATTGGCCCAAGGCTACACAGCTAAGAAGAGGCAGAGGTGAACCTAGAGCTTGGAGAGAGTAACTTACTTGATCACGGGGGTGTAGAGGCTGTGTAGACGGCAGTAAAGCCTCACACCCTGAAAGAAAAAAAGGGGGAGTCTGGGATCAGGCCACATCCTCCAGGGGCCTCCAAATCCAGGCTGCTGGGAGAGATGGCTCCCAGGAGAGAGCAGGCTAGAGAGGGCGGGGACTGGTGGGGGCAGTGGGGGAGAACAGGCTGCCAGGACACACTCCTGCTCCACGGTGACCGTGGGGTCGGGGAGGAGGGGTCCCTACCTTGGACATGATGTCCTCCAGCTCACTCCGGGCCTTGTAGGTGCCATCATCATAGCGGAAACGGTACATCACCTGCTCGTTCTTGAACTGGTGCTTGTCAGAGACTGATGGGATCCAGGGGGCCAGTGAGGCTGGGCACAGCCCCGCCCCTCAGCCCCTCCCAACCAACACCCACCATCACCACCCTTTCCTTGGCCAAGCTCTGCGCCAGGCCAGCTTCAGTGAACCCCCCGCCCAGGCTCTGATGTGGGAACCATGTCCTCCTGCTACATCCAGGGCCCTGCTGAGACTTGCAGCCCGGGGTGGGGCACCTGCAGGCCCCGTGAGAGGCCCAGAAATGCCCCTGACTCAGCCTGCATTGGGACCCACCTGGCCCAGCATCATTCTTGGAGCTAAATCACCAAAAGCACGTGTTGGGACCGAGTGTGCTGCGATCTGAGAGACGCTGTCAGGATTTATGGGACTGTCTCCTCATTGGCCGTGAGCGGGCCTCGGGGCTTCCCTCCCTGACGCACCACTCTGACTGCACCAGCAAACCCAAGAACCAGACTACATGCCCACCCTGGTCCGAGTCACCTTCCTCTCCCGCCTGAAATATCACAGCTGCCCCCTTACAGGGCACCCTGCTGCCACCTTTAGCACGAGAGTTCACTCTCTACTTGGCATAGAGGGATCCTATTAAAATCTGAGTCTAAGCAACTATTTGCTCTACTGAAAACTCAGCGGTGGCTTCCTATCTCCTTCAGGGTAAAATCCAAAGACCGAACAGTCCTCTACAAGGCCCTGGATGGCACCCCTTAACCACTCCACCTTGACCCCATGCCCTCTGACCTCATCTCCTAACACTCCCCCTGCCCACTCCAGGCATCCACACTGGCTTCCTTGCCGTTCCCTGAACAAACCGCTTACACTCTTGTCCTGGAGATGGTGAGCAGGCTGTTCCCTCAGCCTGGAACCCCAGGGCCTACCTGGCTCCCTCACTCTCTCAGGACTTAGTTCCTTCTCAAGGAGGCCTTCCCACCTCCTCTATTCAAAACCGAACTCCCTGCTCTCTCCCTGCCTAGCACTTACTGCCCCCTGTATAAATACAGCTTACTCATCTCATTTCTTATCTTCCCCCTCCAACTAGATGTCAGCCCCATGAGGGTAAGCATTTCAGCCGAGCCATTCCCTGTTGTGAGGACTGTGACTGGCACATAATAGGCATTCAATAAATATCTGTTGAGTGACTAAAATGGGTCTTGCCTTTTTTGAAGGGACAGAAAGTTCTACTGCCCTGCCCCTAACTTTTTGAGACCTATCTACTTTTCTGGTGTCTCCAGTGAGTGCTGGGTTTTCTAGCCCTTTGAGCAGCTTTATAAGGGGATATTCATGTTCCTGGGGCCATAATGTACCCAGGGTATAGGGGCGGCTGCACAGAAGTGCAGAGACAGCCACTGTGTTAGCAGAAACATGGCATTGTTCTGAGGTCGGCCCTGTTCCCAGCCCCTGACCCACCGAGCCCAGGCCCCACTCACCATGGTGGATTATTCCATTCTCCAACAAGGCCTGGCCCAAGTTGACTCCTTCTTCGGTCTTGCTGATTTCACCAATCTCCAGGAGCCAGGCAACAAACTCGCTGCCAGGAATATAAGATGCAGATGACAAGACCTCCCGGCCCTGGGACCTCAGGGACCAGCACTAAACTGGCCTGGTCCCACCCACTCCCAGAAATGACAGCTAGGACTTCCCACATGGAAGCAAAGTTTAGGACCCCACAGCCCTGGGGGTTGTACTGAGACCTGGTGCTTTACCCCATGACCAGTGGCAGACAAGTGGGTGTGGCCAGACCCAAGGCCCTGCCTCAGGCTCAGTGGATGGATGGGCTGGAAGGATCCAGAGCACAGCCGGACGGAGGAAGGAGGATGGACAGACGTGTAAGTGAGTAGGCAAATGAGTGGAAAGTGAGTAGATGAATGGATGCATGGGTGACCTGACAGATAAATGACTTGGTAGCTGGAAAGACTGGTGGGCAGGTGGGTGTAGGGGAGCACGAGTGGATGGGCAGATGACAGGTGGAAAGACAACTGGGCAGATGGGTGGGCAAATGGGTGATGAATGGCTACCTGGATGAATGGATGAGCAGAAGTAATGAAGAAACAAGCAGAAAGAAATAGGGCTTAGAAAGATGACTGTGGAGAGTCAGGGGAGCTAATGGTGATTAAATCATGTCATCTCCTACTTCACCCCTCCAATGAACCCCCTGTTACTCTTAGAAAAAAATCCAAACTCTGCTCGATTGATGACATGAACGTGTGAACAGCCCCACCCTCACTGATCTCAATTCCTGTACCTTTCACCTTTCATGCTTTAGCCACACCCACCATCTTCCCCTTCTTAAAAAAATGCCAGATTGTCATCCACCTCGGGGCCTTTGCACTTGCTGTTCCCTCTGCCAGGAATCCCCCTTCCCAGCTCTTCACATAACCCTTCCTTTCCATCCTTCAAGACTCACCTCAGAAAAGCCTTCCCTAACTACCTTACCAACAGCAGTCCCCCCACTTCCAAATAATCTATCATGTCTCTCGTTTTGCCTCCCTTTTAGCACTTTCACTGCCTGGAGTTGTGCTGTCTACAGATTTATTTGTGTTTACCAGCCATCTCCCCCAACCAGAATGTAAACCCATAGACATGGATTTTTGTCTTATTCACAGTCACCCCCAGCACCTAGAAGAAAATCTAAAGCACAGTGGGACTCAATAATCATTTTTTGAGCAAATGAAGGAATGAACCATCAAATAAGAAGGGATGATCAGGGGTCAGCAGGAAGGTCGCAAAGAGAAAGAAGGGCTCACAAGTCAGGGGACATCAGGAAAATTCAATGTGACCACCCAGTGGGGTAGAGGCTTAGCCAGACCCCAGGTCCTGGGTCTCAGAGGTGCGCTCAAGCTCGGTGAAGAACTCAACCCACTTGAAGTCAGCAGGAAAGGGTAGAGCCAGGAACAGGACTGTTTCCACCCAGGCAATCTGTGTTCAATGAAAGCAGGTGGCAGCTGGCCAAAGCACAGAGCTCCCTGCTTATCGAAACCAGCTGTCCCGCCTCCAATTACAGGCCAGAGGGGGGCAGGGCTATTTTTAGCTTCCCAGTGTTTGGCTGAGCAAAGACCTGCCTTGTGTGTAGGTGGTAGTGTGTGCTGAGGCATTCAGAGGGCCCCTGGTGCAGGCCAAAGGGGCTGCAGGAGAAATGGATCTGTTCTGGGGAGTGGGGGCCCCAGGTGGGGAAGAGGTTGTTCTGGGTCCTCAACCCCCAGTCCAATTCCCAAAGTCCCAAAAATCAGAGACAGGGAGAAAGTTGCCAGCAGCTGGGAGAGGGGAACAGATGTTATGTGCCCACTCTCGGAAGCTGGGGACTCGGCATTTGGCTGCCCACCAGCGGTCCCATTGGGGGCCGCCTATGGCACCGACCAGCAGCTCTATGGCCAGGGCAGGGGGACGGGAAGTGTCCCCACAGCAGCTGGTGCAGAAGAAGGCAGCCCAGAGGCAAACAACTGTGACCTAGGTTTCTGCCCTGAGCTCAGTCTTGCCCCTTTTAGAGGATCAAGGAGGGTTTATGGCTTGCTGGGCAAATTTGGGCAAGCCGTTGTCCCTCTCTGGGCCTCAACAGGGTCCATCTGACAAATGGCTTGCTCAGGGGCCTTCTGGGTTTAGTGGATAAACTTTCTAATCATATGCAGTCTTAAGGTGGGATCCAGTGTGAAAAATCAGATAAAATTCACCCTAACACAGGGACCTCAAATCATCGTGAATGAGCAAAAGGGGCCAGGTGGACACTGCGCTGAGCCAGCCAGTGCTGCTGCTTCTGAAGCCGGCAGCCAGTCCTCGGCGCAGTGGCCGTTCCCACATGGGAAGACGAAAGCATCGTACAACTTTTCAAGGGAAGCCGGAAATCCAGCACTTCCTGTGAAATCACTCGACTGTTAAATGTTGGTATTTAATCCAAATTTTCTGAAAGCACCAGGCAGCTGACAGAAAACACATCTGTGAACTGCACTAGGTCAGTGGGGCACCATTCACCACCACTGGGGTGCAAGGAAGAGTGTTCCAGGCAGAGGGATCAGCATACACAAAGGCCCTGAATGAGAAGTAAATTTAAGAAACCAATGATCTGCCAGTTGCTGGAGGTCAGGGCAAAGAGCAGCAAGATCCAGCCTTCAAGAAAAGCATGACTCAGAGCAGTAAGCTGGGTCCACAGCGAGAAGGTCATTCTCGGTTGGTGGGGACTCTGAGATTCAGAGGATGGGGATGAGTTGAGAATTAGCATGTGTCCAGTTTCCATCCTTCCTTCCTGTTCCCCAGAACCATTCACCCAGTGAGCTTTATTTGACTGACTATATGTCAAGCCCAGTGCTGGGCACAGGGGATACATAGGTATATCTGCAGTTTTCCTAGGGAAGTCCCCTGAACTCAGTCCAAAACACACACTGTCCACTACAAAAGTCCCCTTTTACATTCCTGTCTCCTCCAGGGCCTCAAGCTCCATAAAAAACTCTCATGACTAGGAGTTTTTTATTCATCCCTATAACTCTACCTACAGATACTTCCTGAAGATGCCTGTGGCTGACAAATCATTATGATCAGCTATTACACAGTAATATATTCTGCCCCTGTGCACACAGGTGGACGAGCCAGGGAGGCATCTTCCACCTCAGAGCTTCTATTCTGGCAGAATCAAGAATGAATGACACCTAACCTCTGTCAAAGGTGAAACCAAAGGCCTTGTCCTTCCCGGAAGCCTTCCCTGACTGCCCTGCCCAGACACGCCTTCACACCTTGTCCCCATGAGCCCTCACAGCTCTGACAGTGCCTGCATTCAGGGCTTATGGGCTGAGTTCATCTTCACCTCACTCTCCTGCTTAGACTCTCTTAATGGCGTCCCAGGGCACTTAGAATAAAATCTGAGCCCCTTACCTCTTACCTGCCTGATTTAGCCCCCCCGCCCCCCGCCAGCCCCTGTGGCCTTGTCTCCCACCCCTCAGCCAATTGCTCCCTCCAGCCATATCAGCCTCCCCACTATTCCTCAATTACTTACTCAAAACGCATTCTGGCCTTGGGGATTTACACCTGCTATTCCCCCTGCCAAGAATGCTGTTCCCCAGATCTTAGAGCTAGCTCTTGCTTATCATCTAGATCTTGGCTAAAGTGTCACCCCCCTGAGAGGACCTTCCTGACCACCCTGGTTGAAAGAGCACCCGATTTCTTTGCCTTCTTATATCAACCTTATTTCCTTACATCCATCAACTTGCTAAAATTTGTCTAATTGTCTATTTTCTGATTCCCCACTGGATGTAGCTCCATGAGGGCAGGGATGTCATCTGTCTTGTTCATGCTGGCACATAGTAAGAGGTCAGTAAACACTGAATGAGTGGGATGGATGAGTGAATGAATCAATTTTTTGTCCCCAGCTGATCAGAGGCCAAGGCCATGTCCCCGTGCGATGCGTCCAGAAAAATAAATCTTGCTCCTTGGTTCTCTCCCCTGACATCTGTAAGTTTTGCCTCTGAGTAGGGCAGAAACAGGCCATGCCTTAAGCCCAATCAATACACATTTCTATTCCTCTTGCCAGCACTGTGCTGTGTGACATGTTTTCTCACAGAACCCTCCAACAATCCTATGAGGCACGTTTTATTATCTCGCATTAATAGACCATCTACTGAGGCTCAGAGAGGTTAAGAAACTTACCTGAAGGCACACAGCTAGAAGGTAGGGAAACCAGGGCTAGAGTCCAAGTCTGACTCAAGGCCCAAACCTTGAAAGTTATTAAGATAAGTCAGACACTTTTCATATTCATGGAGTTCCCCATCTAGTAGTGGAGACAGATATGGAGAAAGTAGCTATCAAGGAAAAATGAAATGTGCTGAATAGAGATTTAGGAAAAAAAGGCTAAATGCAGCAGAATGTGCTGGGAGAGTCCTCAGTTAAAATCCCAGCCCCCACTGCGTGACCTGGTGCAGGACCTCTCCCTCTCTGTGCCTCAGTTTCCTCACCCTTAAAATGGGGATAATAGTGTAACCTGCCTCATGGTGTTAAAATGCACGGCCACATGTCAGTGCCGGGAGCAGAGGAGGGCTTACTAGCGAGTCTCTGTGGTGGCTGGGTCCTTCCCCCCAGGGGACCAGGGATGTTCCTGGGGGAGAAGACTTGGGAACTGGGCTCCGGGGGCGAGGAAGAAGATCAGGAGCCCCAGGGCTGGGGGCAGAGCAAGGCCGTCTGGGGAGAAGTTTTATTAAAACAGCCTCCTGCAGGAAGTCTGGTCCTTACAGCCCGAGTGATTACAAAACAAGCTCCAATCCTGGCCCTGTTCCAAGCAGGCAGTAAAAGAAACTTCTAATCCTTCCTGAGGAGACAGAACGCTCTGCTGAGGCTCTAATCACAGACAGGTTATCCCTTCCGGCTGGACTGAGTAAGCTTTCTGTGGGGTTTGGCAGGAGGCGGGAAGGTCCTCTGACCCTGGGGGGCCGGAAGTAAACCCCTCCTGAGGAAAACAATCTCGTTTCTGCCCAGGGATTAGGGATTAGCTGATGGAGATGGGCCCGGCTGCCCCTTCCCCATGGCCCAGGTGCCTGGGGCCCACCCTCCCCTGGAGCTCAGAGCTGGGGTCGCTGACCTCTGAGGGCCACAGGGCAGCCCAACCCCAAGGCATCCTGGCCATCCCTTGCAGGCCCAACCACACCCACAAATCCCTACCTGCTGCCCCTCTATCCGCAGGCTTGTGGCCACAACCCGTCAGCTCCGCCCAGCTCCCCACTAGGTCTCCAAAGCCCACCCAACACTCATACCTGAACATATACCATGCATTTCAACCTTAAAGCATCTAAACCTGAGCTCCTGTACCCCACCGTTCCTGCCTCCCACCTCTCTGCCGGCTCCCTCGGGCTCCCTTGCTGGTCCCACCTCCAAACACTGGTGGACCCCAGGGCCCAGTCCCCGCCCCGTCTCTCTCCGCACATTCCCTTGGAGATTTCATTCAGTCTCGTGGTTTTAAAGATCACCTAAATGCCCACATCTCCTGCATTCAGGTCTCCAACCCAGACTTTTCTCCCCATGTCAAGATTTATATCCAACTAACAAGTCAACATCTCCATCTGGGTGTCTAATGGTCTCAATGTAACCCATCCAAAGCGAGCCTCTGAGCCTCTGAGCTGGACTCCCACCCCGGAACCTGCTACTCCCTCCACCGCCTTCCCCTTCTCAATGAGCAGCACCTTCTGCCCCGCAGGGGCCAAAGACCCTTAACTCTTTTTTCTCACCACATCACAAATGCTGTCACCTTCAAAATGACCCAGAATGCAACCACTTCCCTGTCCCCACTGTGACTACCTTTGTCCATGTCACCTCCCACCTGGTCTATGGCACTATAATGACACAGTGCATTTTATCCAAGGCCTCACCAAAAGCTTTTGGGATGTGGGCGGGGCATAGGTTAATACAGTCTAAATCCAGTCCCTGCCTCCTGGGCCACTTCTCTCCCTGGCTGGGCCACAGGCCTCGTGAGGTTGGGAGCCCCTGGCATTTTTTGGCCCTCTCCAGAGTGTCGACCACCACATCTAACACACAGTAGGCCTGCAAACAATGCAACAATTTTACTGGGATTTTCTTCTGCGTCTCCCAATCCCCAGTTGCATCCTCCAAGCAAAACAGCATATGCTTGATTTTAAGGTGAATGAGATTTAAACCTGGGTTTAAGATCCAATCCCAGGAAACCTGTGTTCTGACCCCTTTGATCCTTAGTGATGAAATGGGGAAGGAGTGACATGTTTTATTATTAGGAAATAATACATTTTTCAAGCAGAGAAATTGGAGGCTGTAAATACTGAAAAGCTTACAGGACCCTCTCCACCCCATCCTTTGTAACCCAGACAGGGATGCCTCTGCAGACCCCCAACCCTGCCGACATCTTGATCTCAGACTTCTAGCCTCTAGAACTGTGAAATGATAAGTTTTTGTTTGAGCCACCCGGCTGCAGTACTTTGTAGGGCAGCCCTAGCACCCTGATACAAGAGCCTACATTTACTCTTCCAACACCTTTGAAATCAACTTCCTGTGTTAAATACCTCTCTGCTTGAAACAGCTATAGTGGCTTCTCTTTTCTCAAGGGTTAGAGCACTGTTTTTCAATCCATGGTGGGCAACCCATTTGTGAAATCAGTTTCATGCATCTTGCTCAGTGTTATTTTTGAAATGAATAAAGAAATGAACAGAATAGAAAGGACAGGATGGGAAAGGACATAAACAGAACAGATATTGTCAAAGGGCATCAAGCACAGCAAGTTTTGTGCAACTTTGGCTTCAATGGTATACTACATCATGTGTGTACCAGGTCACAACATAAAACTTCTGTTCTGCAGTGAGTTGTGGTCAAAAACAATTCAAAACCTGATATGAGGACCCCACTATCCTTTGGGACCACCACGGTCTGTTACACAAGGATTCAGATGCTTTTATGGCTCTGCCCAGCAGGGCTCCTGTGGGAAAGGGCAGGGCTAAGAAGAGCCAGGTGGGTACAGATGGTCTATGCCGCCTCCCACCTATAGCCAAGACACAGGGATGCAGCAGAGGCTGTGGGGGGGCCACTCACTTGCCAAGGAAGCACTTGGGGACCGTGCTCA
The DNA here is from genome assembly GCF_040802235.1 of Manis javanica. Classification (NCBI taxonomy): domain Eukaryota; kingdom Metazoa; phylum Chordata; class Mammalia; order Pholidota; family Manidae; genus Manis; species Manis javanica. The sequence goes on along the minus strand of NC_133160.1, from coordinate 11,279,751 downwards.
GCTTTCTCCGACGGTCCTTGATCAGGTTCACCTTCTTGCTCATCATCATGTGGTAAAGCTTCTCCCCCTTCTCTGCAATCATGACGTAGGCATCCCGCTCCATGCCCAGCTTCAGGCCTGCCAAGGGGCATGGTCAGCACTGGGGAGCAGAGGGGCAGGCCTGCCCTCCTGACAGCCTGTCTTCCAGCTGCCCCGACTACGGCCACAGCCCGCAGTCACCTACAGAGCATGACTGCACGACCGCCACTGCCCTGGGCACCTGCCAGTGACTCCTCACAAGAACCTTGCGAGGGAGGGTGGCTAATCTCCCCTATTTTACAGATGGCAAAGCTGAGGCCCAGACAGGTTAAATCATACAGTAATAAGCAGCTGAGCTTATTCAACCCTTCAACGCAAGGATGGGTTTCCAAATTGAGAGGTTATTAGAAAGCCTGTTAAGATCTTCCTTCCACCCAGGGCTGGAAATTTGCCCATTTCTCAAGATAATACACACAGCACCTTGACCTGTATCACGGCCCCAAATTTTCTACTTGGACTCTGTCCACTCCTGAGGTGATACAATGAGTCATAAGAAATACATATTCGGTCATTCATATGACCAAATAAATATTTCCCAGGTACACTTGGTTTTCATCCACAGTTCCTGAAAACTCTGCAGAGTCTTAAAAGTGAAATGGGTGTTTTGTCACGTTGGTGAGAGACTTTTGCACCACCGCCTCCCCCATGGAGGTTGAATCAGCCAATGGCCAATAATTAGTCAATCGTGACTATGCAGTGAAGCCCTCGCAAAACCCCCTACGAACAGCTTATTGCTCTCTGCTCTCTTAGACCCTGCTTCTCAGTTGGGGAGAGCTTATTCACTTGGAGAACAAGAATGTTCCCACGTGCCACCGAGCCAGGCCCCAAGCTCCACGAGGATAGAAGCTCCTTTATTTGAGACCTTGCCCTGTGTCTCTCCCCATCTGGCTGTTACTTGTATCCTTTACAGCATCCTTTATTAAACTGGTAAACATAAGTGTTTTCCTGAGTTCTGTGAGCCACTCTAGAAAATTAATCAAACCCAAGGGGGAGGTTGTGGGAGCCTCCAGCCTGTAGCCAGTAGATCAGAAGCACAGGGAACTGCCTGGGGCTTGTGACTGGCATCTGGAGTGGGGGGTGAAGGGCAGTCTTGTAGGACGGAGCCCCTAATCTGGGGAATCTAGTGCTGTCTCCCAGCAGGTAGCATCAGAATTGAGTTCTCGGACACCTACTGGTTTTTGAGAATTGCTTGGTGTTATGTGTGGGAAGACCCCCTTCCACACACTTACAGACTGGAATCAGGTCCTGGAACCCGAACGGAGTTATACTAGTATTACTGCTGTGTTTAATACTATTGTTGTTGTATACATACGTAGGAAAAGACAACGTAACACCTGACAACAACAGCATTGAAAGATAATAATAGCATATGCTTCAAGCATCAACTATATGGCACTTAAGCCTCAAGAAACCTGCAAGGCAAGTACCATTATCCCATTTTACAGATGAAGAAACCAAGGCCTGGAGGAATTAAGTTCTCTGTCCAAGGTTGCCCAACAAGAAGCTGTGGAACCAGGATTTAGACCCAGGAAGTCTGGCTCCAGATCAACACGCACCACCCCTGTGAACCCAGCCCTGAGGTCAGGGGTTGGGCAGTGCCCCAGTTCAAACGACCGAGGTCCACTCATGTCACACCCACTTGTGATCACACACAGCGCTCAGGTTTAACCACAAAAATACTGATCAGCCACATCCAGGCCAAGCCACGCCCCTGAATCCCACCCTCATCCTGGCCACACCCCCAGCCCTGATCAGTTTCAGAGATCGCAGGCTTGACCAACCAAGGGCCAAGGTTAGCATTTATTCACATTAAGATACAGATGTCTAGATTCTCTAGGAAAAAAGAAAGAAAATCAATGGATCTAGCCATGCTGGGCCCATATTCCTGAGCCATGATGACATGGAAGTAGGAAGAAGAGAGAAGTGGACAAACTTGGCCTATATGTGAAAGGCAGAATTAAAGGGACTTGATCTACTAAATTTAGAGAGCAGGCAGAAATCAGGGATGATACCGGGGGTTTGAACTGGAGCTCCTAGGCGAATGGAAGAGCCATTTACTGAGATGGGGAAGTCAGGGGACCGGCATGTTTGGGGCAGAAGATAGGACAAATTTTAGGAGTTCTGATTAGACATGGTTAAGTATGAGACATCCAAGTGGTGCTTTCAAGAGGGCAGGCTATGATATGGGGGAGACTGGGCCTCAGTTTTCTCGTCCATAAACTGGGAGCAGGGTAGTGTTTTAGGATCATGCATCAAATCGCCAAGTATGGTCAAATTCAAACCACACATGCAACATTACAGCCCTCTGCAGCAGGCACTTTCAGCCCCACTTACCAGACAATGTCTCTGAGGTCTGGGAAACCACGCCTCCCTTTTCCCAGGTTGGTGGTCTCTGCACAGCAGTCCAGTGCCCACCCCAGACTCCACCCAACCCTCACACCCAGCCCTGCACTACCTTATGCAAGCTGCCTCGGAGGGACCTAGGCCCAGAGAAATTCGTGCCCACAGTGCCCACAGACCCTCCTCCCAGATGCCCTCCATGAATCTCAAACACCAAGAACCCCAGGCATACAGGGAGCATCTTGGCTAGAAACCCTCAAGGAGGAAGGGTGCCAAGAATCTTAGGACCACCAACCATCTTGACTTGACCTTGGGCAATCCCTTCCATTGGGCCTCAGTTTCACCATCTGTCTAGTGGGCTAAACCAGATGACCTTGAGTGATCCAAGACACCACGGTATAACAGTCCCAGAGCTCTCTGTCCCTTCAAACTCCTGCTTCTTGTAGCTCTGACCTTCCAGAAGAGGACCCTTTGTCCCTTCCCTAGACACACACACACTCCACAGAAGTGACCAGCTGAAGGAAGCCGTACACATCGCAGGGATCCCGGGGAAGCCCCGCAAAGCCCCCACCGTCTGGAGGGCCAGGAGGAGGCCCACTCACTTTCGCGCTGCTCCCTCTCGCGGATGATGGCATCCAGCCACTTCTGCTTCTCTTCCGCCGTCTTGGCCATGCAGACAAACCATTTGTTCTTGGCAGTGTTGTGGATCTTCCAGCCATTGGTGACAGTGTACCCATTGCTGTGATAATCCGCTGGCAGGGACAGGAGGCAAAGGGGGGTCAGCACAGATTCAGCCATACATCTCTGAACATCTCGCACTGCATGCCTGGGAGTGAGGTCACAGGACAAGCCCTTCCGGCTCCAGAAAACGGGGTGGCAGAGACATAGGGTCAGGATTTGGGAGTTGAACTTTCAACCCTTCAAATGCTTACTTCATCTCCCATATGTTCTCTGGTGGGCGAGGAATATCTGCAAAGACCCCTCCCGGCCCCTCAATTACAGGGGCTTAAAGACCTCAAAGGCTGGGCACAAATAAAGGAGTCCCAGACCCAGGGAATGTGTCCCAGCCTCCTTGACTACTTCAAATACGAGTGCCAGCCCAACCATGCCAAGGCGTGGGCCCTTCGCCTTGGCTAGAATGGGGATTGGCAAACTAGAATGGGGATTGGCAAACCTCTTTGAAAACAGAGAAGCTGAAGCCAGCCGTACCCTGAATCTGAGGAGGGGTCCAGAGGTTTTGCAAGATTGCCAAAGACGCCTGTGTCTCAGAACCCCTCAGAACCCCTGCCGTAGACAAGCTCAAGGACACAAGAGTGCTCACAGCATTTGTTCATAACAATGACCAGCAGAAACAGCCAAAATGTCTGTCACCAAAGGACTGGATAAAGCATGGGGTGGTCATGCTATGGAATATTATACAGTCAGGGACACCAACAAGCTTCAGAGCTACATGAAGAAACATGGATGAATCGCGCCCACATGGGACTGAGCGAAAGAAGCAAGATGAAAAGGAATACACAGAATTTATGACACATACATACGTAAAGCTATTTAACTGTATATCATATAACCATTTAAATAATGTTTTAAAACAGAAATTTCAATTAAAATGCTTAGTAATGCATACTTAGGAGGTAAAAACATTTTTAAATAGCAAGAAGAGGATTGTCACAAAATCCAGACAGTGGTCACTTGCAGAGGAAGGAGACACTGTGGCGGGGCATGGGTGGGGGGTGGTGTGAGGGGCTTCCAGGCATAGGCAGTATTTTACTTGTTAACGTGAACGGTGATGACCCTGGTGCTCACTTTATGTGCATATGCTTTAGGCACTTTTCTGCAGGTAGGTTACATCTCAAACGAAAGAACAAACTAACTGAGATGGAGATCGTGCCATGGAGCAGGCAGGGCTGGGGGGTCAGGCCTACCTGTCCCATCTTCCACGTTCTCCACCTCCATGACTTCTGTGTTGATTCGACCCCTGAAGATGTAGAGGGAGCCATTGATGGATTTGGTCCTCTTGGTGGATTTCTTGCTCCCGGTGACCCTGGAAGACAGCGGGACGTGCCCATCCCGTGTGCCTCAACCACCTTCAGCAGAGCAAAGGGAAGACGAGCAGTAGCACTGAAGGATGCAACTCCTACGAGCTCCCAAGGCCGGGAGGTGCACCGCACCAGCTCAGGGCATTTGGCTGGTGGCTGGTGATGTGAGCAAGTCACTGCTCCGCCCCCAGCCTGTTCCCTCCTCTGGAAAACGGCCTGCTGGCCATGCTGACCTCACAGAGCTACTTTTCAGCTAACAGGAGACGTGGATGAGAAACTAGCAAGAATTCACAGAAATCCATTCTTCTTGACCAGAAAATGGGTAGAGACTCTCCAGGTGTTGAACAGATACTTCCTAGAATGAGGCCAGAGTGGAAGCAGCAGCCCAACGAACAGCAGTCTGTCTATCCATCCACATCCACCTACCCACCGTTCACTCATTCATTCACATGAATTCTATCACACACCCATTCAGTCACTCAGTGAACATCTGACCAGGGCTGCCTATGGCAAGGATATCGATTTGAGACCAAGGGGAGATGCTCACCACGCATTCAATTAAAGAACACCTACTGGGTGCGAGGCACTCTTCTAGTGTTGGGCTGCAGCAGTGGGCAAAACATGAAGTGTCTGAGAATTCATCTTCCAGTTGGGGGAGTGGGGTGGGCAGGGGGCATAGAGACAGATGCCAAGTGGAGAAGTCACACACACATTGTGTCAGGAATGCTAAATGCTGAGGTTAAAACAGGGCACAGAATGAACTCTCAGAGCTTGAAGGCCACCCTGTGTTCGCACAGGCCCTCTGCTCCACCAGCTGGGGGATGTTCACCAAGATCCAGATGTGTTTGTTCCCAACCTATTTCCTGATGTGCACCTGTCCCTGTAAGTACATAAATTCCATATGGCATAAGTGAGGGCATATGAACATGGGAAAAGAACTGTCTCTCTAAAAATTAACTTGAATGTTTCAGAAAGACTTGATAAAGGTGAGTCATTTTTATGTGAAGAGTGAACATCTCCTCCAAGAAGAGGCCTTGGCCCCATCTGAAAAGAATGCTTAACCAATGCAATGTATACATTTTTTATTAAAATATTTAAGGTTTGTAAAAAAAATAATAATAAAGCAAAAAGATGAATGGGGGTGTGTGGTTATAAGGGGGGTTGGAGGAGGTGGGGACGGGAGGCATCAGTGAAGAGGTGGCCTAGGAGCAAAGGCACAGGGACGGTGACAGAGGAAACTAGCAGGACATCTGGGGAGGCACATTCCAGGAGGACACAGGCCCCGTGGCCTGCCGTGTTACAAGGAGCAGGGAGAAGGGAGGAGGCAGGTGTGGCTGCAGCTGAGTGGATGGGGGGGAGAGTGGGGAAAGGGGCCTGACCCAGCAGGCTCCTGTGGCCCTGGCGAAGATGGGCTTCTCCTGTGTGTGTGAGGGAGCCACGGAGGGTCTGAGCAGAGGAGTAACATGGTCTGAGCTTTGAAAGATTTCCCTCTGGCTGCCTGTGGGGAACAGACCATAGGTGGGGCCAGTGGAAAGCACGGAGAACCAGGGAAGAGGCCACTGAGAGCAGATGATGGCCTGTGTGCGTGTATCTATACACACCTTTATAGATGTGTGTCTGCATTCAAATGTTTTTACAAACTTTTTATTAAAGTATAAAATCCAAAGAAGTATGTGGCTCCATTAACTTTTACCAAGTGAACACACCTGTGTAAACATTATTGACACCTAAAAGCTCCCGCCACCACCCTCACTGTGACCCCTTCCCGTCACTACTCCCATCCTGACGTATAAACCTGTGGATTCACTTTGCCCGTTTTAGAACTTCACACTCGTGCAGTCACCAAGAGTGATGGCGGCAGGCATTTGGGCTGCTTCCAGTTTGGTACTGTTGTGAATGTTCTGGCACATGTCTTAAGAACATACGTGCACATCACTTTGGGTTACCTGCCGTAGGAGTTGAATTGCTGAGTTATAAAGAATGCACACCATCAGCTTTACTAGATCCTGCCAAGCTGTTTTCCCAAGTAACTGAGCCAATTCTCCTACCCCGAGCAGAGCAGCAACACTGCAGTTGCTCCACATCGTCCACAGTGGGTGTTTGATTTCCCTTCTGGCCATTCTGACGGGCATATAGTAGTGTTCCAGCAAACATTTCACTTGCATTTCCCTGATGAGTAATGAAGCCAAGCACCTTCCCCTCTTTCCTGGCCATCTGGGATCTCCTTCTCTGAAATAACTGTCCCTTGACCATTTTTTCCTGCTGGGTTGTCTTACCTTGCTGTTAATGATTTACAGCAGGAGTCAGCAAACTTTTTCTGAAAAGGGTCAGCTAGTAAGCATTTCTGGTTTTTTGGGCCCTATGGCCTCTGTGTCAACTACTCAACTCTGCCCCTATGACATGAAAGCATCCACAGGCAATACAAAAATGAATGGGCATGGCCGGGTGCCAATACAACTTCAATAGGCAGAGGGCTGGACTGGGCTTACAGGACATCCTTAGGTGATGTGAATATGAGTCCTTGTCAGTTATGTGATCCACCTTAAATTGATTCTCGCGTATTGTGTGAGGTAAGAGTCAAGACTTGTGTTTTCCTCCCACTGGATGTCAAACTGACCAAGCACCATTTATTGAACTTGTGCTGAAATTCAAATGACCGCTTACCTGTGGGTCTACTTCTGGGCTCTCAACTCTATTCCACTCATCTGTTTGTCTGTTTTTACACCAATGCCACATCATCTACTGCAGCTTTACTGTAAGCCTTGGTGTCCATAATACGAGTCTTCCGCTTTGCCATCCTGCAAAACTGTCTTAGCTATTTTTGTGTTTCCATGCCAATTTTACAATCATTTACATAAGCACACACATAACCTCCCTCCTGGAGTTTTTACTGGAATTACATTGAAGTTCTGGCCAAAGTCTGGTGACAGAATGAAAAGAATTTGTTGATGAAGCAGGTGTGGGGGTAAAGCAAGTCAGAATCAGGGACAACAAGATTCTGGCCTGAGCTCCTGGATAAACGGCGGTGCCATTTAGTAGGAATCAGGACAACTTGGGGAGGAAAATATTTGGAGCAGGGGTTGTGATGAAAATGAAGCATCTTATTTTAGATACAATTTAAGTGTGGGCTGTGTGTGAAACACCAAATATTTATATAGAAAGTGATATTTCTTTTACTTTACCTGCCATGTGCCAGGCATTATTATATGTTTTCATCTTACCTAACCAATAAAAACAGCCCCATGAAATGAGGACAACTTTTATTTCCTATTACCAGATAGGAGAACAGAGGCACGAGTTAGTATAACTTGCCCAAGGCCACACAGCTAGTAGGGAGCAGGGCCCCTACATCCTTAACCATACATCCTGTTGTCACCTGTATGGCACTAAGCAGCCAGGTGAGATATAAGAGATTTAGCTCTAGTGTGCCTCTCCTTCCCCTTCTGAATAGGGAGGTGAGCTTTTAAAATATATCCTTCCATCTCAGACATCTAAGGAGCCTCTACTTTAGCATTAGACCAGAACAACTCTGAGTCAGAGACCTTCCCTGACCCACGCCCCGGATGGGCAGTGCCCTGTGTGACCCAGGCCAAGATAAAACAATCAGCAGACACCTAGCAGCACCAGGCACTTCTTATGACCACGTCAGAGTCAGGCTGGGACTTCCATCTGCCATTGCCCAATCCCTCTGGGACCTCTTGGAGCCCAATCCTCTGGCTCCCAATCCAGAGGCAGGAATGCTGGCTACCTGCCACATTCTCTCAAGAGACAGATGTGGCCTTTCCCTCCAGCCAGCCTGTTTCACTTGAATCCCTGAGGCAGGAAACAGCCTTAATAAGCTCATGGCAGCCACAGGGCAAGTCCTTCAAGGCCCACCTGGAATCCAGTCCCATCAGAATCCGCTGCTGTCACTGTCACAGGTATGCCCACACCAACAGAGAAAAGGCCAAGCAAACCCAGTCAAAGCTGGGAGCAGGTCTCAGGGACCTGAAGGGACATTCTGTTTTCTAAACCTCAGTGTTCTGGGAAAAGTGCCTGCTTTGGACAGCCCGGAGCGAGCGGCGGGAGAGGCTGGAAAGTAGGCATTGCCAAAGCCACTCTCAGGATGGCCCCAGGGAGGCCAGGCAGGAAGCAAGCAGGAAGGAGAAGGGGCGTTGATGGGGGAGAGGACAGGAGACAGACCCAGACAGACCCACTGGAGTGGGCAGGAGTAAAACAGCAGTGAGAAAGACACACACTAAACCAGCCACCGCCAGATGTGAAAGAGGGAGACCAAGGTCTTCAACAAGAAGGACCACGCCCCAGAACAGGCAGGCGAGGGCAGAGGGGCAGGGACCTGTGTTTGAAGTACCTACTATGTGCCACATGCTGCACCCATGGGGAACCCAACACATGTGGAGATAAGTTTGCGGGGACAGTCATAGAAGTTAACCCTGATTTTGTGCATTACTATGTCCCAAGCAACTTAACACATCTGTTCTTCGGTGATTCCTTGAGGTACATACAATAATTCATCCAGTTTTACAGACAAGGGAATTGAGGTAGAGCGGCAACGTCACAGAGCTAGAGAAATGGCTGAACAGGTTCAATGCATGAGCCTGGCTCTAAAGCAAACATTACTGTGAGAAGGAGTTTATCATCCCCATTTTACAGAAAAGAAAACTGAGGCTCAGAGAGATCACACTGGAAGAGGAACACAATGAGAAGCCCATACACATGCATGGAACACCCACCATTCATCCTGTGGAAAGGTTCCTCACCATGACCTTAGGAGGCCAGCAGAAACAGACAGAGAAAATGAGGTTCAGAGACAGTAGGGGACAGGGGAAGTTGGAGGTAATGCTGACAGTAGGGCCCAAGGTCTGGACCACCCCTCAGCCTTAGCCTTTACTCAATAAAGGAGTAAAGAAGCTTCTTGAAAGCTACTGTTTCATACCTAAGACAGAACGGGAAGAACTCAAAAAAGGTTGTCTTGGTCAGTTGAGACCATCTTCTACCTGCTGAGCAAGAAAACTGAAAGGCAGGAACCTCTGTCTGCCATCTTACTCACCCACCCACCCATCCAACCGTCCTCATGCCCCCACCCCTCCATCTCCTAACTGTTTCTCTCTCCAACCCTCCATCTATCCATGCACTCAGTCATCCCATTATCCAAACTTCCATACTAGAGTCCAACCACCCTGGTAACTATCAACCATCCAACCATCTGCCCACTAATCTCCAAACCTCCACCCACCTTCCCAATTTTATAACCTTCTATTCATCTCTCCATCCAGCATCTTCTACACCTCCAACTACCCAACCATTCACTCATTCATCTACTCACTCATCCAATCACAAATCATCTCATCCATCCATCCACAATCTCTCCTCCCTGGCTCCCTTCATCCACCATCCATTCATCACCCAAACCTCCAACTATCCATCTGTATCCCTCCTCCCATTTGCCTACACATCCTGTCACTCACACTTTCAAACATACATACATCTGGGTCTGTCTTCCTCTCACCCACACACCCATCTTCTCCTAGACTCTATAAAATGCAAGAAGCTCCAGTGAAACATATAAAGATGACAAAGATACTATCCTTCCCATCAAAAAGCTTAACAGTACAAGAGCCCTATGCCCTCAAACCCTCCATCTTTGAGTCTCAGAATCATACGATGTTAGTGTCATAAAGAATCTCCAAACCTCCATGGTCCTCTAGACCTACACTGGCCAATACGGCAGCCATAAACCACATGGGCTATTGAGCACTTAAAACGTGGCTAGTATGAGTTGAGATGTGCTATAAAATACACACCAAATTTTGAAGATTTAGTATAAAAAATGCAAAATATCTTCTTAATAATTTTTAAAAACTGGTTACACATTAAAATCATAACATTTGAGGATATATTGAGATAAATAAAATATATTATTTAAATTCATCCACCTGTCTTTTACTTCTTTTAATGTGGCTACTGGAAATTTTTAATAACATATGTGGCTCACATTGTATTTCTATTGGACGGTGCTCATCTAGAATAAACCCCTCACCTCAGAAGAGAAAGGGGGGCCCAGGTAGGGAAGTCTAAGGTATCACCATGCAAAACTCTGGTTTCTATCCAATCCCTGCCTCATGGCTCACATCGGGATGGCCCCACCCCCAGACTTCCCAGCAACCTACCTGGATTTCCGCTTGCAATAAACAAGGAGGTTGTCGAAGAGGAAGAAGGCCCTTTCCTGGATGTTGCCTGCAGAGATTTTTAACAAAGTGCCTTGCAAGAGAAGCTGGGTGCAGATGTCCGTGAGGTTGGAGCCCTGGAAGAGTGACAGGGGCACAGGGATGAGGGCAAATCCAGGAAAACACTTGGGGATATCCCTTTCCTTCCCAGAGACAACCCAAAATCGAAACGTACTGCTCTAGCAAATCTGTCAGCTGACAGAAAACCGATACACTCTGATCAATGGCTTCCATCTGTTGAGCACGGCAGAACAATGCTGGGAAGAGCATATCATAATGACCATTTCACAGAAGGGGACCTGAGGCTCAGAGAGGTGAAATGACTCACCCAGCCCTAGGTGGCATCTGGTTTTATTTTGATTCAGTCTTTGTTTTGGTTTGGGGTTGGTTTTATTTGCTTGCTTGCTGGCCTTCCTCCTTATTAATTTATGTGTTGGCTTATTATTCTCTCTCCCCCACTAGAATGCCACTTCCGTAAGGACAGGAATCACTATCAAGCATTTATTTTGCCACTGTATTCCCAGCACCTATACTAATGTCTGGCACAGAGTAGGTGCTCAGTAAATTCTTGTAGAACAGCTGATGAGCACAGTGTGAACATCATCAGGGGCAGGGTTCTCAGAGCACTCATTCTAGCTCTGGGTATGTGTAGATGGGAACAGTTCCCAAACTCTACCTGGGCATCTATGCTAAGTGACGGGGGTTGGCTAAGGCACTAAGTGTGCATGAAGTTCACTGAATATCCAGGAGGTTCAGGGTGGTGTGGTCAGGAAAAGCAATCAAGAAAGAGCAGGCTGGGCCTGGGAGGAAGGCGGAGATAAAGAGGCCAAAGGTAAGGACGTGGAAGGTCCTTGCTGGGGGAGTCCAGAACCAGGACCACACAGGTAGGTCTGTCTGAAGCCCTGGGAGGACCAAGGTGGGGCAGAGGGGTCCCAGAGCGTGAAAGGCGAGGATGCCAGAAACAGACCGGGCAGGATACAGAATGCCAGATAAGGCAGCGCCCAGCTGTCCCCCATATCCAAGCTCCTCTCTGTCACAGGAATGGAGTTTCAGCTGGCAATTGGCTGCCCAACCACAAGCTCCATTTTCCAGCATGTTTTGTATCAGCTGTGGTAAAGTGGCTAAATTATGGTCAGAGCGCCCCGTTTTCTCAGCATTTCCTTAAAAGAAAATTGCTTCCCCTCTGCTTCCTCCCTTCCTTCTTGCCACAGGCTGGAAGGCAGCCCCAGGGGCAGGATGAACTATAGCAGAAAGAGCTGGAAGGGACCTGCGTCTGAAGGGAGCAGGGTGACCCTGCCCCCAGCCTGCACTGCTCCTGAGAAATAAACTTTTATCACATGGAAGCCATTGTCTCTCCTCTTACAGCAGCCAACCATGTACTTTAACTAATATATCCAGATACGAATTTGGCCCCAACAATAGTAGCAATGGGGTGCCTCTGACACTGGGGCCCGAGGGGTATTATGCAACAGCAGTGTTTATGTTTAGAGGAAATTCAGTGGACAGGCCTGCAGATGACAGTAAAGGGAGAAAGAAAGACACGATGCTGCTCTGCCTGGAAATGAACACTTGGGGAGGAAAGAGGGAACACCGTGCACAGAATCTCCTTCCCCAAACACTCAACACCCAAAACCAGCCAGAGTTCATACCCACAGTGACATTCACTGGCTCTATTTCTGAGATCCAATGAGGGGAACTGGTCTTGGCAACTCAGAAATCAGGCTGTTGGCTAAATGCCCACCATGTCTCCCCAACTGCTGTCAGAGCTGGTTTGCTCTATGCCCACAGCCCAGCTAGGCACAGCAAATCCAGCTGCCCACAGTGCTGAGACCCACTGGGGGTTCTGGGAAACGAGCTTCCCTGCGGTCAGGGGCTGAGCCACCCCAACAGGAGCACGCACTCATTAACAGAAATCACAGCGGGGACTCTCGAACCTGCAAGCAGGTGTCTGACCCCCACACACAGCAACCCAGTGATGTAGTGAGCCCACTGCACCAGGCCTCGGGCTCCCAGGACAAGAACCCCCTGGACCGCTGCGATCCTCCAAAACAGGGCAAGCGTGACTCCATGGGGGATGTGGCTCCACCATGGGCCAGCTCAGCACAGACAGCAGTTCAGCAGTTCCTCAAGGCCACAGCCTCCCTGTCTCCTCCCCTTGCCTCATTCAGCCCACCAACCAGTTCTTCCAGCTCCCAAGGGGGAGTTTAGCTGCATGTATATAAATCTGGGACCTGGGCTAGCTGCAGAGCCCAGAATCCCAAGATCACACAGGCCTAGATCTGACCTCTCTGTCAAGGTTAGAGGACCACAGAGAGGAAGTGCACCCAGCCTGGGAAAGTGCGTCTCCAGCCTTGGCCAAGGACCACCCAGCAAACTGCAGCTGAAATGCCAAGGACACTACAGGAGGATGCCCCTTCCACCCCTGCCCTGCCGAGAAGCCCAGCCGGCCACCAGTCTCTCGAGAATCCCTGAACCCAGGTCGGGGACAGTGCTAAGGACCAGATACACAGGGAAGAGGCTGAGCACCAAGGTGTCTCCCAGTCAGGGCTGGAGACCTCCTGCAGACAGTGCCGATGTGATCAAACAACAGTAGTAACATTTGGAGAAGATGGCAAGCTAGTGCATGCAGGGGGCTTGCCACATGCCGCTACTGTTCTAAGTGTCTTACACCAACTCAATTATTCCTTACAACAGCTCTCACTTTACAAATGAGGAAACTGAGGCACAGAGCAGTGAAGTGACTTGTTCAAGGTCACACAGCTCATCAGTGAGCAAGCTGGGAACTGAACCCAGACCTGCTGGCCTCAATCCCCTACTCACTACCTTCTGTTCTGCCGGGCTGCCTCTTAGAAGGTGACACGAAGGGCTTTGATGCATTTGTTAGTTTAGACCAGGGTCTTCAGAGGGGAGGGACCACATCACCCAGAAGCACAAGGCGCCCCGGGAAGGGTGGGAAGAACATGTGAGAACTTCTATTTATGGTCCTTCTTTATAACAATTCTATGTCTCCTCACTCCAGTTCCTTCCATCCCCCATGGGTGAGTGAGTAGTTGATGACCCCTCAAACCAGGGCTTCCAGAGCCTGCAGGAGGAGGGTGCCCTTTATCTTTCTTATTAAGAAGATGCATTTCATTTTATTACTGTGAGCTTCACACAAAAGTCCATGAGGCTTGCATCCAGAGTGTCTCTGCTGGAGGGGCAGCCCACACTGGGTGTGAGCTCTAGCGGAAGTTGCATGATGCTTTTTCACCAAAATAAAATAAGAAAGAAATCCTGCTTTGCTACCGCAGCTCCTCTTGATGCTTACTGAGTGTCTACTCTGAGCCAACAACGACAGCCCTGTTCTGAGTGTTTTGCATGCATCCACTCCCCAAATCCTCAAGTGACCTGTGGTGGGTACTGCCATTACCCAGACTTTTCAGATGAGAAAATGGAGGCCAAGGAACCCCTCCACACAGAGGGCACTGGCTCCTTCACTCCCTTCCACAGTTCTGAGACATACTGCCATTTCCTTGTGCTCAGTGAAGTGGATTTATGGATTACCTTATCTGGTTTTAACTAAACCAGTCTCACGACTAATAAGGCCAAGTAGCTTACAAAGGATCAAGCAAAAAAAAAAAAGGAAGATAATAAAAACCACTGACCAGAGATCAACCTAATAATGCAAGCCCAAGCACTGAGCAAGAAAGCGGCCAAGAAGACTCCCCATTCTCCAAAAGCAAGTCCCTTGCCAGTCATATTCCAAGAGAAAGATGATAGCCATCTAATCAGATCAGCAGGAAGTCAAACAGAAAGACTGGAATCAAGAAGAGTATCAGAAATAAGGATTTGCAGCCACCATCATTCACTGGCAGCCATACCCTAAGGCATACTGTCCGCTGAGGTTGTAAGTCCTGATAGCATAAGCACTGGAAAAAGCTTAAGTGTTAAACATTATTTTTATTAGCTAGAACATATTTTCATAGTATGGCCTTAAGGATCAAATAAAATGTTTAAAAACATTTCAATTGCACAGAAAACCATTTCACATTTCCAAAGAACATTCATATTCCACACCTCCCTTTATTCTCAAAAAGATACCAGGAGATAACTTCAGGGATACTATTACTAACATTAGACAGCTAGGAGGAAATGAGGCCCAGAGAGCAGGATAAAGTTGCCTGGGGCAGGGCAGTCTGGAAGTTAGAGGGCTGGGCCTCAAAACCAAGTTCCTGTGCCTCAGAACCCAGTGGGGATAGTAACAGCATCTCCCTTCTAGTAGTAGAAACATGCAACAGTTGCTCCATAATAGCTGGTGATTTTTATTCTGGGCCACTTTGCTTCCTACTGTACCCAGTGACAGTGATTGAAATAAGGGCCACTCTCAAATTGTAGATTTTTCAGGATCAAAAAGAGCCCCAAAGACCCTTAGTTCCTATTTCTCTAGGCCCTTACTAGAGGAAGGCATCAGAAATCACTTCTGCTCAGGCTGTCAAACTGCTTGCTCAATACCCTCTCCACAGGGGTCCATGTGAGAAATTTCTTTTTTAGCTGGTTTCCAGGAAACTCTCTGTCTCCCAGAAGAACTACTCTGCTTCTTCCTTTTTTGACAATGACTATTAAGTAACTTGTATGTCCTGCTCTTTTCACCTTGGCTGCCAGGAAACTCGAAGCCCAAATAGGCAGATGCTTAAATGCATCCCCTCTAGTTGCTCTTTAGGTTAGCATGTTGGCAGTAAGTGGCCATGTGACCCTCTGGTTAATGAGATGAAAGGGGAAGTCTCTCTGGGGCTTCTGGGAAAGTTTTCCTCCACAGGGGAGAAGAGCTCCCTCTCACTGCCCTGGCCATGCCCCTGTCTCCTCCGGCTTTGGAACACATGCGGCCGGGAGCTGCTGCTGTCACATAACCATGAGAGGAAGTCCAGAGAACTGCATGAGACCAAAGTGGACTCTGATGTCATGGGGCTGAAACAAGAGTCCTTAGGGAAGACCTCCTAACTGACATACCTAGAGCCAGGTAACTTTCAGTTGTAGTAAACAGAAACCAAGATATGAATTTTAAGCAGAAAGAAATGAGGGGCTTACTCAATCACTGGAGAGTCTAAAGAAGCAGGAATCCAGGCCAGGGTTCCCAGAAAACCAACAACACAGCATAACTGGCCCAGCAGGAGAACCTCTGCTCTACCGCATTTGGGAAAAGGGATAAACAAACACTGCCTGCCTGAAAACACTTCCTGCCACCCAGGAAAACACCGTCCAGGCTGCATCAGGGCCTGACTACCAACTGCAAAGCCATCCCCTGCATACTAGATTCACGCCACTACCAGCAGAACAGGTGCCCCATGCCCTGCCTCTTGACACCCAGGAAGCTAGAACCTAGAACCCCTGGTAACACCACCACAGACGCTATGCTTTCTGTAAAAACAACACAGCAATGGCCTCCATCCTACCCTCGTCTTCCAAATCTCAAGCAGCTGGTTCTGATCTTGGCCAGTCACATCCTAAACCAGAGCTGCGACAGGGTCTGAGAAATGCAGCAGTGAGCTGTCCAGCCTCAGCCAGGCAGGAAGGCCCAGGGGAAGGACAGTGGGTGCACGGCAGGTGCTGATCCACAACACCCACCTCCTTCCTAAACACAGTGCCCTCTCCTTTGCAGCCAAACCCTCAACCTCATAGTGAAATGGAGTCACATTTAGGGCTCCTGGTGCAGGGAAAAGAAGTAGAAATCCCAAACCTAGCCAAGTGCCAGAAAATCCAAAGAACTTAAGGCAAAGGATACCGAGAACAATCTGTGCCTGAGTCTTTCATCGTTGCTCTTAATCTCCCATTCCAGCTGTATTTACTCTGATACTGACTTTTTTGTTTATTCAGATTTTCCCATTTCCTTCAACAGATTTGTAGGAAATTTTTGATAATCTAAGGAACACATGGAGGTTTAAACAAACATATTATGCACGAGAAGGTTCCAAGAATCCCATCCCTGGTCATCGTGATGACAGGGACTTTGTATCTACCATTTATTGAGAACCTACTGTACCGGGGAGAGATGAGGAACAGAAGCTCAGGGAAGTTAGGACATTTGCCTAAAGTCACCCTCAAGCGAGTGTCAATGCCAGAATTCTGTCCTGGAGTGGACCCTTAAACACTACCCTTGATCTTGGCATCTAAAGCTCAAAGGCCTGTGGACACCAGACAGATAAGACAACAGGTGAAAGAGAATGACAGGGGACTGATGGGGGTGGTGGGGAAAACTGGAGGCTCCAGGGGCTGTTACTGTAGAAAATGAGAGCCAGTGGTACCAATTTTTCAAGAGAAACTTGAAATTCAGACTTTAACGTGGACTTAATTTTCAGAAAATAATTAAACAATTTTCTTTGGGAAGACCATGTAGGCCAAACAGAATACACTGCAGGCGGAATCTGGTACCCAGACTATAGTCTGAACCTGCAGCTCTGCAGCCCCGGGCCCTCTCCAGGCCGGAAGGCCTCCTGCGCCAGACACACCTCCCAGCCTTCGATGTGGGACTGCAGCTGCTCCAGGGCCTCCAGCTTCTCCATCTGCCGCTTGGTCTCATTGATGTTGGAGCAGACAGTCTTCATGGCCTGCAGAGCGCTCTGGACTGCAGGGTGGTCCGGGTGCTTGCCGGGGGTCCTCTTGGCCAGCTCCTAGGGTAGAGGTGGGGTAGCAAGGAGAGACATCAACCCAGAGGGGACCAAACACAGCCTCCAGATCACCTGCCCTGAGCCAAGTCCAGCCTGTTATGTACAAACTATGATCTGGGGCTGGGAACATCGCTCATTCATTCATTCATTCACTGATTCAATAAATGTCCCCTGAGCACCTCCGCCATGGCAGGTAGTGTTCTAGGGTCTGGGGATAAATCTGCTAATAAAACAGAGAGAAATGCCTCACCTGGTGGACATTTCATTCTACTACATGAGCCAAAATAAAGGAAAACCAAGTACATAATACAATCTCAGGCAGTGACAAATACAGTGAAGATAAATCAATGAGAGGCCAGAAGGTCTTGGGAAGGGAGGTGTCCTTTCAAACAGGGAGGCCCGAGGAGGCCTCTCTCAGGAGCTGACATCTGAACAGAGACTCTGGATAAAGCAAGGGAGGGAGTCCTGAAAAGAGCTTGGGGAAAAGTGTGCCACGTAGAGGGGAAAGTTCAAAGGGCCTGAGGTGGGAGCGCACGTGGTACACGGCAGGAACAGTGAGGAGGAGGTGCGGCTGGAGGGGAATAAACGAGAGCAAGAGCAGCAGAGAGATTCAGATGTCAGAGAGGAGGCCACAAATGCTGGCCCCCCTCAGCCTTGGTGTACTCATTTGTAAAGTAGGTATAAAAACACCATGCCTTCACAGGGACAAGGCCAGAACAGTGGGGGAGGCTCCTAGTCCACAGCCCTCAGCCCACCACCCCTCAGCCCTCCCCACAAGCACAAGCTGGGACATTCCAAAGGCCGGGCCCACCTTAACCAAAAGGCTTCAGCCCCACAGTGAGTGTGATGGAGAGGAACTGAGGAAGAAGGGACCAGCTGGGCCTCAATTTCAGAAGGGAAGATTTTCAGGCCAAATCATTCAATCGACAGGACCGTGCCGGCAGAGTTAAGTTTCCTTAATCATCTGAGCCAGACATGCCCAACAATTCCTGTATGTCCCCCATCTTTCTGCTCCCTGGAAAATCACAGATGTGACACTCTGATGTGTGCTGGCTCCTAGCACAGCTGCATGTGGGTGCCAGGGCTGGATCTGCCCTCGGCAGCCAGGTGACCTTGGGCCAGTCACCCTCAACACTGCTCGTCAGCTTCACCATCTGAAAACCAGTGATGGTGAGGAAAGTGGTGATGACGGCAGCAGTTAGGCCAGTGGGCCTCTACTCTGTGCTTGTGAGGCAGGCTCTGTTACTACCCCACTTAACAGAGGAGGAGACTGAGGCACAGCGGATCACTCAAGGCCTCCAAGTAGTAAGAGGAAGAATCCTGATTTGAACCTGGCTATCTGGTTCTGCCTGTGGTCATGGTGAGGGGTAGATCGGACACTGTAGGAAAAATACCTCCATGGCAAATACACACCGGGTGAGCACACAGTCTATGCTGTCCATTGTCATTCTGGTTGTGTGACAGTGCGTGTTCGCTGGGACACTGAGAGGCGATCTGCCATGCCTGGGTGTTGCTCTGAGAATTCCCTGAGATAAACCAACTCCAAAGACATCCCTTCTCTATTGACTTCACTTCTGCTCTGCCTGAAAACAATCTCTTTCCTGGAGAGCAGGTCCTAATGGTCCTGGGACCCAGATATTCTGCAACATCAGGACCCCAAGGGTTTACTAAGCACCTGCCATGTTCCCCAGGATTCACCAGAGAAGCAAGACAGAGATGCAGCCTCTCTGTGGGGCCAGCAATCAGCCTTGAGCTGGGAAAGGTGCTCCCATGGGCAAAGTGGGGACAGATAATAGCCTCAAGTGGTGAATACACTCATGGTAAGGGAAGGACAGTGTGACAGGAAGCTGTGAAAGGAAGAGGTGAGAGCAGGTCTCCCAAACTGAAGGGAGGGCGCCTCGGCTGTCGAGCACCCCCCAGCTCTTGCTGCTCACCACACAGGAAGGAGCCCAAACGGGGGCTGATGCAGGCTGGGAGCTGGTGCCGCTGTGGGCAGGGTGTCAGCGCTCAGCCCGAGAGGCAGGAGATGGGGCGGGCACCGTGGCTGGGCAAGGACAGGAGCCAGGGCAGAGGGAGCCACAGTTAGGAGACCTCTGACTTCCTGTGCCTTCTCAGCAGGATGCTGATGACAGGAACCTGGCAGAAGAGGAGTTCATCTCCTAACATCAGAGTCAGTCATGACCTCCGAGAGATGACCCATGGGGTCCAGAACAACACAGGAAGAGCTCTGGCAAATCAATACGAGAGACAACTAGCCACGAGGAAGTGGGCAAATGACATGAAGAGGCAATTCTCATAAAATGCCCCCCCTGCCACTGCCCTGGCCCAGCCGTCTCCTACCTGGGCCACTGAAGTCAACTGCCTGGTCTCTCCACCTCCACTTGCAGCACCCAGAGTCCATTCTCCAGACAGCCAGAGGGACCCCATCAGCACGAAGTGACACCCTGCCCCTCCTCTGCTCAGAGCCTTCCTGTGGTGCCCACCTCACTGAGAAGACAAAGACCCCACAGGCCCTGCCTAATCTGCCCCCTCACCTCCCATTACTCCCCACTTGCTCTCACATCCTCCTTCCCAGTCACACTGGCCTCCTTGCTGCTCCTCAGACATATTCCTGCCTCAGGGCCTTTGCACTGGCTATTCCCTCTAACTGGAAGATACCTGTGTGGCCTCCTTCAGGTCTTTGCTCAAATGTCACCTTCTCTGTCCACCACTCCTAGCCCATAGCCTGATGTAGTTTTTCCACAGCACCTACCCACATATATGAGCATATACATTTATTATTCACTCATTTGTTGCCTTGTCTCCCCATCCCCCAATAGAATCTCAATTCTACTAAGGTAGGGATTTGGGCAGTTTTCACTGAGCACCTTCAGCACATAGTACAATGCCTGACACATAATAGCTGCTCAATAAATGATTGGTGAATGAATGAAGGGCTTCAGAAACCCTAGACATGGCAGCGGTGACCATGCCTCTCTCCTGCAGCTACTCAGGAAGACTGAAAGGGATTTGCTAAGAAAGTAATGGTGTCACTGAGCAACACACTGCTTTTCAGGGTTGGCCTCTCCCCTTCCCCACCAGCCACCACCCATGAAGTTTTCTCATGTGCCACCAAAACCCTTTGGAGAGCTCTGAGACAGTACATATCGCACACTCTGGGGAACACTGCACCACCCTCAGCCCTCCCCTTGCACCAAGAATTGATACCCATCAAGCACGGTCCACCCCCAGGGATGTCACCCTCCCGACTGCCAAGGAGACAGAGGTTAACACCTGAGCGTCAAGGTCCTCACAGTGTGGGCGACAGCTGAGCTACCCACAGACAGATGTGGGAGGTGTGGGAGCCACGGGAGGCTATGCAGGGCCCCAAGGCTGTGCACCGAGCAGCCGCTCTGTAGGAAGCATTCTGGGCAGAAGCCTGCTAGAGCAGCTCTCCCAGCCACACTAGTCCCAGGACGCACCCTGTCTGGCCCAGGAGGTTTAACAAGTTTTGAATCAAATTGACATTTGGAAATCAGGGATTTTCACATAAAAGTCCCAATTTCATGATCCAGAAACAGTGGGCAAGACCCGTGTGGCATTTTTCCATAGTCATTCAATGAATAATTGGAAGGTGCCTACCATGTGCCAGGCACCATTCTGGTCACTGGGAAACAGCAACACACTTTAGAGCCACATCCCGGTTCTGGCAGAGCTGACATCCCAACAAGGGAGATGGAGAAGCGACCCGTACACCTGAGTTACAGACAGAACGTGAGCTTGCAAGAGGTGCTGCGAAGTGAAGTAAAAGCAGGGTGAGGGGACAGAGATGGCAAAGGCAGTGGTTCTATAGCTGGGAGGTCAGGACAGGCCTCTCCAAAGTGGGGACATCTGAGCAGCAGAGGCCTGACAAGACTAGGCAATGAGTCTCAGGATACCTGGGGTAAGGATGCCCCAGGCAGAGGAAACAGCAAGTGCAAAGGTCCTGGGAAACCTGTTCGTTGTGTTCAAAGAACAGCAAGGAGGCAAGTGCAGCCAGAGCAGAGCGAGGGACAGGGAGAGGAGAGGAGGTCAGAGAGGACACAGAGATTAGATGGGAAGCATCTTCCAGGTGGCAGCAGAGAGGTGAGGAATGTGGGTTTGATCTGAGGGACCGGGAAGCTGCTGGAGGGTTCTGAGTGAAGAAGTGACGTGAACTGACTTGAGTTTAGCTGCTGAGCTGAGAAGAGACTGCACAGGACCAGGGAGAGGCAGGGAGACCCACTGGGCGCTGCAGCAGTGGCCCAGGAGCAAGGTGGGCTCTGGATAGGTTCGGAGGATAGAGCCAGTGGGGCCTCCAGCAGACTGGATGTGGGCATGAGCCAGAGGCAAGCCCCAGGTTTGGCCTAAATGACCAGAGAGAAGGGGAGGCCATTTATGGAGACGGAAACGAGGAGGTGGAGGAGACGCGGGGAGACGCAAGGCAGACCTGGGGGACAGGAAGAGCCAAGCATCTGGTTTTGGACACGTTAGGTAAGAGTGGCTGCTTAGAGATCCAAGTGCAGACGCCGAGGGGGCAGGGGAGCAAGTCCGGAGCTTAGAGGAGAGCGCCACAGCCATCGGCACAGAGATGGGGGCTCAAAGCTGAGGAATTAGCCTCATGACTACTCGTACATGGAGGGGCACCGCAGCATTATACCTCACAGCCCGAAAGTGGAAACAACCCGCACGTCCATCACCCGATAAGGGACAACCAAAACGTGATCTATCCATACAACGGAAAGCTGCTCAGCCATATAAAGGAATGAGGGTGTGAGACACGCTACCACATGGATAAGCCTTGAAGGCGCTGTGCTAAGTGGAAGAAGCCGGACACAAAGGCTGCATGTTAGACGATTCCATTGATATGAAATGTCCGGAATGAACAAATTCACATAGATGGGAAGTAGATGAGTGGTTGCTAGGAGCTGGCAGGGGGTGGGAGGGAAAAGGGAAGTGACTGCTAATGGGTCCAGAGTTTCCTGTGGGAGTGATGAAAATATTCTAAAATTATTATGGTGACTGTTGCACAACTTTTGAATACACTGGCCATGGGCTGGATCTGGCTCACAGGCCACAGTTTTGTCAACCCCTGCCCTAAACCACTATAGAACACTACCTCTTAAATGCTGGCAACTAATTCAGGTTTGGAAGACCCACCAAACCTGGGAGTGGGGGGGGCGCCACAGAGTGGATGAGGCCACCACAAGAGCAAGTCTAGGCACAGAAAATGTCCAACGACTGAGACCTGGGGCCTGCCTGCATTTAGGAGTCTGGAAGGTGAGGACCAGCAAGGGAGACTGGGAAGGGGCCGGGGAGGTAGGAGGCAAAGGGAACAGGGGGCTGGAGTGGCAGCTGCCGCCTTTAGACAGACGCCCCTCCACTTTGCCCCCCATCGCCTCAACCTGCTTCTGTTCTGTACCCGGCCCTCCAGGGGCCCAGGCCAGGACAGGAAGCCCTGAGGGGCAGGGACTAAGCCTGTCTTGCCATGGCTGTGGGGCCTGAGCCGAGCCAGCAGCTGGTGCCCCAGTAAGTTCTACGCGTCACCAGGAAAACAAAGAAAAGGGTCAGTGACAGTCCGTCTCCCCGAGGGCCCCTGCCCTTTGAGTACCAGGGGCATTACCCCAAACCTGAATCATTTCCCTGGAAACATGAATGGAAAACTCAACAAAGTCTGAAAATGCCAACTGTCTATCCCAAGCCTGGGCTGAAGGCTGAAATAGAATGTTCCGGCTATTCTTAGTCAGTGTTCAAGTTCAGCTTTTTGGGGCTGTTCCCAAAGAGGCTTTCATTCTTGCCTCTTCCCTCATCGCGCCCAGGCTCCTCCACCCTGTCCGCCTACGGCATTCATAGTTCAGCTTGAACAAGGGGGCTAAGAGGGCCAGGGGGACATCTGCTAGGATGTCGGAGCTGGAAGGGCAGGAGCGGGAGGAGGTCGGAGGGTTTGGGCTCAGCTGCCCTAAGCTCATGAGACCGCCTTTTAAAATCCACTGGAAAATGTGACAGAAAGGAGGAACTCAGGAGGGGTAGAAGAGGTGCCCTCAGTCCCAGCTGTTTTCTGATGCAAACATTCCAGCTGTGAGTGCCAAAGACCAGGACACTCTGAGCACTTCGCTCGGGCAGGGAGCATGGCATGCCCCCCACAGGAATCTAAGGCCTTGCTGGCTGGTCCCCCAGTGTTCTCTGAGCCCCCAGTAACCACAGCTGGGGGTGGAGGAAACGGGGCATGTAAACAGCATTTGGTCGGGAGAGCAAAGCCATAGGCCAGCTTCATCATCGTTTCCTGTGGGCAGTTATTGCTTCACTGGTTACCAGCCAGTTCTGTCCCTCTTTCTCTGTTCTACTGGGGACCCAGAACCCAAGAATCCCTCTGGAGCAAAGCGTGGCACTGGGGCTATGCAGGCCTCAGAAACCTCTGGGCCTCTCATGTCAAGAGCTTAGAGTCCACCTGTACACACAGGTCCAGCCCCACTGGTTGTGAAAATACATTACAGAAGCCGCCACTCTGAGTACCTGCTGAGACCCCAGACTTTTCCAAGATCCAGAAACTAAAGACTTAATACCAAAGGAGCCCTTGGCTGGGTTCTGAGGCTAGAGCTAGAGGTTCTTCTCTTGGGCCAGATGTTCAAGGTTTTGAAATCCAGGGGGAAAAGGAGCAGACCGGCCACTGAGCCACAAAACACAAGGCCACCAGCACCTAGGGAACTGAGGGGTCAGCACCCCAACACCCAAGTGCTTTGGCAGTTTAACTCTGCACAGTGCTTCTCAACAAGGCGGGGAAGTGTAATGGTTAGCGGGCAGCCCTGCCCAGGCTCAGTCCTGGTCCCCGCCACGTACCTCAACGTGTGGCCTTGAACAGGTCACCCCTTCATCTGTGCCTCAGCTGCCTCTCTCTAAAATGGGGCTGATCACAGAGCCTATCTCATCCATTTGCTCTAAGAAGTAAATGAATAAATGTTCAGTCATTCATAACCCTGTCAGTACTATCAAGACAAACCCTGGATTACAGGTGAGAGACTAGGGCCTGGGGAAGTGACTTGCCCAAGGCAGTACAGCTAGTACATGGCAGAGCTAGAATTCAAACACTGGCAGCCTATGGCTGCAAAGCATGGCTCGAATCCAGGGGTCAGCAACCTTTTTCTTAAAGCGCCAGACAGTAAATATTTCAGGCTTTGCTGGCCACATCCGGGCTCTGTCACATATTCTTCTTTGTTCTTGGGGTTTTGATGACCCTTTAAAAAACACCAACACCATGCTTAGTTTATGGGTTATACAAAAACAGGCCATGGGCTGGATCTGGCTCACGGGCCACAGTTTTGTCAACCCCTGCCCTAAACCGCTACAGAACGCTACCTCTTAAATGCTGGCAACGAATTCAGGTTTGGAAGACACACCAAACAGATCAAATGGAGCACATCTGCAGGTCCAGCTCAATCCACAGGCTGCCAATTCCCAAATTCTACCTGGAGCTTCCTCTGCCCCGAGGTGAAGAGCTAGCTGCACAGGGCATTTCAGCACCTGTTTAGGGACCAAAGCAGTGGCAAGAACAAGTGCAAAAGGGCCTTTTGAGACCCCTGGGGGACAGAAAGAGCAGCAGGGTGGAGGAGGGGCAGGGAGAGTGGGGCCCCTCTGCCAAGGCCGCACACATGGCACACATCGAAGGCCTGCATGCACAGGCAGAGCTGATGGCCCACGGACCATCCATCTCCAAGGCTCAAAATCCATTCACTGTCTCCAGAAGAAAGTCAAGATCAAGAATTCTCAAGTACTCTTCCCCTCCCGTCTCCCTTCCAGTCCATGGAGCAAGGAGCCATGCGGCCCAGTGGGCAGGAGTGGGAATGAAGCATGACCAACCAAATCAACCACCAGCAGGCTCCCAGGGAACAGCCATCAGATGCAAGACCTTCAGGATAGAGGCAGGGCACACCCGGGCCGACGGCCACCCTTTCCAAGGACTGAAAACCCTGGGATGAGAGCAGCGAATGATTGGCAGAGCTATCCACCCAGCTGAGGATCTACCCAGAAGCTGGCTCTGGAGCTGAGAATTCAAGACTTCTTGGGTGGCCATATAAACAGCAAATCGTCCCCTGGTCTGCTTGACCAAGACTACGTCAGAGGCAGCTGAACGATGAAGGGGAGAGCAGGTGTGTGGATGGTTGTGGTTTGTCCACCCAGCACCTCCTGCCTCCTTCCACAGACAGCTCAGATTGTGCCTGTAACTACACGCACCAGCTTGTGGCTTGGCGATTGGCTAGAGGCTGGAGCACGTGACACAAGTCTGCACCAATGAGGGCTCATTTGCTCAGGCTTGGAGGACGTGACCCTGATCTCAGCCAGTCAGAGCCCAACACTGCCCAGCTCACAGGGACTGAGGTAAAGCCAAGTCTAACTATATAGGGAGAGTATAAATGGCACGAGCAAAAGTTTCATGTAATTGGTTCAAATGAAGTTACCTGACTCAGGTCCAAACCATTCAGAATATCACCTTCTCTTGTCCATGACTTATGTCAGAGCTACTAGCAGAGAAATTCATTCTTTCCCACTGTCCTTGAACTTCAGAGGGTATGAGGCCAGAGTAAACTACAGCCATATGTTACCACACTAAAAATAAAGCTGAACAGCAGAACTTCACAAGGGGGAAAGAGGTAGGATCCAGCCCCCACAAAGCCAACACTGCCCCTAGACTTCTCAGCTGCTTGAACTAACAAGGTTTATTTTTTAATTAAGCCAGTCAGAGCTGGGCTTTCTGTCACTTCAAATACACGGAAAGGGAGTTGGGAGAATGTCTCACCTTAAGGAGCAAGGGGTATTTGCAGATCCTCTGAATCGGGGACAGCAGATAGCCCTCCAAGGGGATGTCCGTGGTCTTCCGGCCTCCCAGAAGCATGCAGCTCTGCAAAGGGACAGGACACCTTCATGAACACATGCCCAGGATGGCACAGGGACTTGGCCACCCTCAAACAGCCACGGAAGCACTCGCAAAACACAACGACAGACTTTGGAAGCAATTTAGCAATACTTAGGACAGATGGAAATGTGCATATTCTACAACCCAGCACAAACCCAGGGGTTGCCAAACTGTGGCCCATGGGCCAAATCTTGCCCCCTCCCCATTTTGGTAATTAAAGTTTTATTGGCGCACAGCCACATCCATTTGTTTATGTATTGTATACGGCTGCCTCCAAGCTGTCACGGCAGAGCTGAGCCGTTGTAACAGAAACCATCTAGTCACAAAACCTAAAATTTATACCATCTGGCCTCTTATGGAAAAGTTTGTTAACCCTGGTCTACAGTAACTTTCACATATTCACACTAGGACACAGGATCACGGACATTAAAAACTGCTTTCTTTGGAATAACAAAAAAATGGGATGCAACCTAAGTATCCATCAACTAAAGAATGGAAAAATATGTTTGCAGTAAATTTCTATGATGCCACACTACACAGCAGTGAAAAGGGGAAAAGTAAAGCTATGCATAGCAACACATGTGAACTTCAAGCATACTCAAGCAAAAAAAAAAAAAAGAAACGGGTATGAATGAAAAAGGATATGTATGGTATCAACCCACTTATACACAGCTTTTAAAGACATGCAAAACAGAAGTAGGCATTGTTTGAGAAGAACACAGCTATAGTAAAATAGAATGACATGTATGGGAAAGAAAGAAAACAAATTCTAGTGGGGGTTACCTCTGTAGAGGGAGGGGAGCAGGATTTAGAAAGTGAACTGGGTCCCCCACCATGCGCCTCACCATGCACCCAGGGAGGCATGACCGAATGAACAAACTGGCAGCACACGCAGAAATGAAGGGGTCTCAACCTTCCTCCTCAACACCATGCTAGCAGACTGGAAACAAAACAGGACTCTTGGGAAGAGGGATTCCCTCTGTCATTCATTCATTCTACAAATACATACTGTGTGCTTACTACGTGCTGGGCACAGTTCCAAGCCCTGGCAAAACTGCCCATCACAGCAGACAGTGAAAATAATACCAGAGAACATTTATCATGTGCTTACCATCCCCTAGGCACTGTGCTCACACTTCACCTATACGTAAAGTTCAATGTCACAGCCCTAAGATAAGCATGGACCATCATCTCCCTGTTACACATGGAGACCTGGCCCAGAGAGCCGCAAGGACTGGTCCAAGACTCAGAGCAACTGCCTTCCAGGGACCTTACTGTGCCCTCTCCTTGGAGAAGCAGAACCCAGGCACCCTGGGGCCCTGCTCTGGCAGGAGCTGCATGGCTCCCCACCACTGCCCCCCACCCATGTCTACCCCTGGCACAGATGGGGGATCAGGCCACGGCAGCTGGGAGATGCCAGGCCCCACAATGCTCACACTCAGACCTTTGTCCGCCGAGCCAGCGCTCACCACAAGCTGCCCTGGTGATGTCAGCTCTGGGCAGAAAAAGGGGAGCCTGGGGGTAGGGGACTGATTTCCAGAAGCCCCCAGGGCTTGGCAGGAGAAGGGACCATCTTTTGGTCTAGGACTAAGGAGTTTTCACAGAACTGTTACAGCCACCAGCTATACTTCTCTCCAAACACTCTAGACTATTGTTTCCCTTTATTTTCATTTTTTGAAAAAATCAAACACACAAAGACCTGCCATTCACTATTCTAGTAAGATTACACTCCAGGCATTATGGGAGGAACTTGTGAGAATTATCTCTTTAAACATCCTAATTCACAGACTTGATTCAGTTGAGGTGTCACTCTGTGAGTCACATTTACTACACATACACTATACTGCAATAAAAAAGCCTGTAACAAATCTCAGATCCTGTCCGTTGTCTACATGCACCTTCACTATGTGGCCTCAATCTTTCTGATCTCATTTCTTCCACTTTTCCTCTCATACTCTCTATTCTAGCCACCCTGCCTTCTTGCTATTCCTCAAACACACTCCTACCTCAGGACCTTTGCACTTACAGTTCCTCTACCTAGAATGCTTTCTTCACAGATACACCATGCCTTTTTCTCTTACTTTTACCCAAGTTTCTGCTTAAATGTCACCTAAGACACAGTTTTCCCAAAGACCAAGCTAAAATAGCAGCCACTACCCTAACTTCCTCAAAACATCCTGTCATCTTTAACTTGCTTTAATTCCAGAGAACTTAGTGTCACATGACATATCTTGTCAGTCACCCCTACTAGAATGGCCACTCTAGGAGAGCATGGGCCTTTTCTTGCATTGGCCACTGTTGTATCCCCAGTACTTAGAACCATCCCTACCATATTAGGTAGGTGCTCAATAAGAAACTGTTGCATGAATAAATGAGCCCCATTTTACAGACAAGAAAACTGAGTCACAGAATGATGAAGCTGCCACCCAATCTCTCAGCACATCATGAATGGAAAGCCAGAATCCATCTGTTCCCAGTGGCTTAACATCCCATAACAGACTCCAGTCAGTCTTCTGCTGGTGGCCCAAAGCTGGAAGACACCAGTGTGGAGGGAGAAAGATGGCACACGTGCTGGCACTCCACACATCCTCTCCCCATGCAATCCAGTCCCACTCTGCTGCTGCTAGGAAAACGGCCATTTAGCCCAGGAAGGCTGGAGAGAGGAAAGCAGGGAAGAAAAACTGCGACTGAGGCCCTTCCCTTACCACACCTGTGCAAATGCCTTCCTGGCCTCTTCCTGATTCCCAATACCCAGCTGAGCCAAAGGGGACACCCCCCAGAGGGAGGGGCCCTCAGTGGGGAAGCCTCGAGCCTGGGCAGCAGGACTACCACAGAGGGTCGCTGCAGAAAGGTCAACATCGCAGAAACATGGCCATGTGCGTGGTCTTATGCCATCTGACTTTCTCTTTGCTTGTTTGCCCGGACTCTTATGAATATATAAGTGTGAAACGGGGGTAAAGATGCAGATACCAGCAACAAAAAAAACAGCACCTCAAACGTTTAGGACAGCTCAAATGGACGTGGAAGTTGGTCAACCACTCTGCCCTTCTCAGATGCTCGTTGGAACTGGGCCAAGCAACAAGAACGCACCAGGGCAGAAAACAAACATTTTGAATCAAAATTCTGAAACTACTTTGTTGGAAGCTGTGCTTTAGGGAGAAGTATAATTAAGAATTTTATTATGGAGTGCAGCTCTCTGAGCACATCGTTAGTACCTCTTATGCTCTGTCAGTTAACTGTTCTACTTCTGTGTGCGAAATTCATTATGTGCTGTCGGGAAATAAAACAGTACGGGGTTGGGGAGGGAGGTGTTGGTCTTTGACTGAATGAGCAGGGGACTTAGAGGTAAAAGATCAGGATTAAAACCCATGAGCAGCACAATCACTTTTCGAGAGTGTACTCTCAAGACAGTCACTTCATATTTTAGAGTCATCAGAATCACCTGCGGCAAAGGCTGTATGGTGTCCCCTAATGTATTCTTCCATAGCAGCAGAATTTCCAGCTGGGCATACAGCTGCTCGGAATAAAGCCTACATTTCCCAGCTGCCCTTGCAGCTAGGCACAGTCATGTGATTAAATTCTGGGCGTGAGTAGAAGAGATGTGTGCAGCTTCCTGCTATGCCCCTAGAAAGAGAAGAGCAGGCCCTCTTTCTCACTCTTCTTGCACCCCACTACCTGGAACGTGGGAATGGCGAGAGGTCATCTTAGACCATGTTGATGAGGGCACACACAAGGGCCATGGCCCCTGACATGAGATAAAGCCTCTATTCCAGCCCCAGACTGTCTACATCCACCTTGTCACATGAGGGGAATAAAAGTCTGCCTTATTTAAACCACTGTTATTTGGGATGTCTGCAAAGCAGACGAATGTGTATCTTGAATCATACACAATGGTTAGTGGTGGGCAAAGTTCCAAAGAAATCACAAATAAGAACCTTTTTATACAGAAGTGAAGCTCTGCAATTGTAGAGAAGACCGTCATGGATGTCTACTATTTTGCCTGAGAGGGTGCGTCCCCAGCTTGCTTCCCCAGTGCAATCCCACTGTCCTTCAGGGATCCACCCCACCCCTAACAGCCTGTGGTACAGGTGGAGTTGGCCCCGCCCTCCAGCTCCAGGGTGGCCAATCAAAGCACCAACCAAACCCTCTATAGCAGTTGGTTCAGGGATAGGGTCTTGAGCTCAGCTAACCCAATGAGCATCAGATCCAGGACTTCTGCTGTTACCATTCAATAAGAGGAGATCTCTTCATCCTGGAGTTGCTCAGATTTGAGAGGTATAAGCCTGGAGCTGCTGGAGGCCATGTTGCCACCACTTGGGGACAGCTGTTCTGGGAATGGAGCCAAAGCAGAGAAAAGCAGACAGAGCCAAGAGACACATGCTCAATGACGCTATTTGAATACCCAGATTCTGCTGTGCCTGAAGCCCTCTGAGGTCTTAAATTTCCTAGAAGAGTAAACCAGTGAATTCTCTTTTTTTTTTTGGCTGATCCAAGCCTTACCCCAGCTGAGGCAGGGATCAGGCAGCCTGGGTCAGCATGAAGCTCTCTTGGGCCCAGGAACTCACAAAGCTGAAGCCAAGTAGGAGGAGAGGCAGCAGTGACAAATAAACTTACCAACAGGAAGGCACGCACGGTGGGGATCTTGTTCAGTTCCACAAGCAGCCGCAGGGCCTTCTCATGGTTGCTGCAATATTCCTCATACACGCAGAACTTATCCTTCTGCAAGACAAGGACAGAGCCTGTGGCAGACAGGTCATGGCAGGAAGGTGGACACTCAACAGCCAGCCCAGCAGGCCTGGGAGGAAAGGGCTACCCCAGACCCCAAGAGACTACACAGCAGCAGGGATTTCAGGTAAAGGAGCTCCCACTTGCTACGGGGCCCTCAGCCTCCACTCCTGCCTCAGTCCTGCACCTAGCAGTGACCTTTCAGGAAGCAGCAAGGCCCAGGGTCAAGTGCACAGACTCAAACCAACCACCCTGGGCTTGAATCCTGGATCTGCATTTCCAGGTTTGAACCTGGGCAAGTTACCCAACCTCTCTGTGCCTTGGTTTCCTCATATGTAAGGTAGAGTTAATAATAGTCCCTAACTCACAGGGTTGTTATGAGGATTAAAACACGAGGTTCCAGCATAAAGTGTTTAATAAATGTCTATCTCTAGTAATAAAACATGTCAACCCCCTGTTTAAAACCCTCTAATAACATTCTATTACATGAAGAATGAAATCCAATGCTTTGTTATGACCTTCAAGGGCCAAATAATGTGATCCAGCCCTTCTCTAGCCTCGTCTCACTGGCCTCCTATCCATTCCTTGAATTTGCCAAGCCTGTTCCTACCTCAGGGCCTTTGCATTTACCATTCCCTCTACTTGTAATGCCTCTCCCTCAGACCTGGCTCCTCCCCACCATTCAGGTCTCAACTCAAATGCCACCTCCTCAAATCATACCAGGACTACCCTAGCTAAAGTAGCCAACCAGGTGTTCTCTATCACACATGTCCTCCTGTATTCATTTTCTTTACACTGTTCTCACAGTCTGGAATTATCCAGATTATTTGTTTATCACCTATCTTTTCCCACTTGGCAGGTGGCTCCCTGACGACCACATCCATCTAATTCACTGCAGTATCTCCAGATCTTAGCACAATGCCTGGCACACAGTAGGCACCCAATGAATACTTGTTAAATGAATGGACTTTATACACTACTATGTGTGTATATGTGTCCTGTATACATCAACCAGAAGAGTCTAGATAAGCTCTGGAATTTGGAGGAACAAGTAGATCTCTGGTTGCTGCCCCACAGCAGTGCCAGACCTGAGGCAGGGGGATAGCTCTAACAACCTCCAGATGCCCCTGAGCCCAAAGCTGGACTCCTTCCAGCTAGAGGTCACCTGTGGGTCACCAGGTCTGTGACCATCAGTCAGGATTTCCGGGACCGAAGCCTTCTTAGCAGGAAGCTCTCCCCTGACATTCTCAGTTCCGACATAGAACACTACCTCCCAACTCACCCAAACAAGGATGTCCTGGGTAAGGCTACTGGAGAGGAAAGAGCTGAAGGGAAGTGACCTCGGGCTGGGGGGATGGGCAGGGGAACCCCCAAGAAGCTAAGGAAGGAAGAGGTGGGTCTGCAAAGCAAACAGCTCATCTTGTTTCTAAACAAGCCCCCAGTTATTCCTGCTGATGCAGGAAAGAGGAAACCAAAGAGGAGAGAGAATGGGTTTGAGAATCAATAAGCCACCCCAACCTGCCCCAGCTCACTGTGGGGACTCTGTGTGCACCATATGAGCAGACACCCTGAACAGCAGAGTGCCCACGGCCAGAGCCAGTAGCCCATGCAGAGTGTGTATGGAGCATTTAGTACATGCCACATTCTGCTCTCTTGGGATGAGGGTAAACGCATTCACTCCTCACGTGGCAATTACTATATTCAACCCATTCACACATGAGAAAACCAAGGAAAAGTGAAGAGCCCAGGATCCCACATCTACAGAAGGAGGAACCAGGATTCAACCTCTCTTAACCCCCACTCCAATGTCCAGCTCAAGGTCACAGCACAGGAAGTGGGAGAAAAACACAGGGTACAAATCTCAACCAGATATCTACAAACTAAGCTCTGAGGAGGACTGCCGAAAATGACGGAAGTGCACAGAGCAACTCTAGAGCCAAACCACCTGGGCTGGAAACCCAGCTCCATGCTCCCTGTAGTGGTGACCCTGGGCGAGCTGCTACAATCCTTGTGCCTCAGTTTCCTCATCTATAAAATGAATATAATAACAGACTCCTACTACTTGGGCTGCTGGAAGGTTAAATAACTTTCATATATGTAAAAAGACTAAAAGTGCCTGGTACACAATGAACATTATATAATATTTCAAAATACTCTTAAAAGTATTAGTTATAAATACAAACACAATCAATAAACATGAGTAAATAGGGAAAAATACCAAAATAAACAATGTCACAATTATCCAAGGTGTACACACACACATACACACACCGTGGGACAAACAACCCTGATCCACACTCCAAGGAACTACTGAACAACCTGAAGCATTACAAAACACAAGCAACATGCTCCTAACAACACCACCAATATCCATATACACAGATTAAACACTGAGTCACTAATTACAATCTCCCCATCAGCCTACTGAGACACTAACACACACATGCGCACAAGGATAGGAAAGGAGAAGAAGGGACCTCAGCCCCCACACCACCCAAGCAAAGCTTTTTCTATTTCCACTTGTCTCCAATGAACCCAGGGGCTCACCAAGGCCAATGGAGATGGGTAAGAAGTCTGGACTGCAGGGGTTCCCCAGGCACAGATAAAAAGCTGTGAGGGAGGCTGCCTGACACACCTGCCACATCTGGAACCAGGGCCTCAGCTGCAGATCATGGTGAGGCTGACTGCAGAGAAAAGGAAGACCACCTGTCTTACTGTAGTGATAGGCATTGGCCTACGCCTGGGACCCATTCCTGCAGAGAAGGCGAGAAGGCCCGTAGGGCTGGAGAAGGAGGACTGGGTTCTGAATGCAGGCACATGAACAAAAAAGTACAAGGTCCCAACCATATGTATGGAGATCTAGGGGGAAAAAAAAACTGCTCGCAGCCAAGAGTCTGGGCTTTCTCTGGGCCTATGGACCCTGCTGTTAGTACTGTTCAGAGATAAGACACCAGAAGCCCCTATGATCACTATCAGCATTAACCTTGTAAGTATAACTATAAGTTCTGCAGCCAGACCACCCAGTTCACAGCCCAACTTTCCAGGTCACCAGTTCTATGACTTTGGGCAAGGACCATAATGTTTCAGAGCCTCTGCATTCTTCTCTATAGATTACGGACAATAATGGTCTCTCCTTCATAAGGTTGTTATGAAAATTATCAGGTGAATTCATAGTAACTGCTTAAAATGGTGCATAATAAGTATTCATTAAACATTAGCTAGCATTACTGTTATTGCTGCTGCTATTACTCCCATCATCACGATTTCAGCAAATTCATTATCCCAGTGGTGAACAGGTCTATGACAGGATGGGACAGTGAATGAGTAGGTTTTGATGGCAAAAAAGGAAACAGGCAGAGTCAGGAGGAAGCTGGACAGATCTGTATGTCTGGGGAAGGCCACCAGGGGAAGGTACCAGCCAGATTTTGAGAAATATGGTGGGCGTTGACTCCCTGTATGTCTCTCTTCTCATTTGTGCACTGTCCATCTCCCCCTGTCCACCCCTGTAATGTGAGCTGCATGGGGACAAGATTTGCATCTGCTAAGGTCACTGCTATGGTGCCAGTGGGGACTGAGTCCCTGGCAAAGAGCAGGCATCATGATAATTGATGAATAAGAGCAAGAAAGCAGAGGGAGGAACTGAAAGTAGCCCAACAGCCCTCAGACCAGACCCACACCTTTTCCATATGACCTGGTCCTCACAGCCTCTGCCGCGGCTCTTCGTTGGAGCATGTGTTATTTACCTACCCAGCATCCATTCCCCCTTATTCTGGTCCTGGCCCACAGTTCCAGGGAAATCACCTCCTATACTCTGAGCCCATGGACCCCACTCCACTCCCAGGCACCACAGGTGGGTATATGATCCAGGCCAAACCAATCACAGAGCTCCCTGTCCTGCCAACAGTGACCCAAACTGGGCCCTCAAGGACTCAAGCTGGAATTATTGTGAAGAGAGAATTTCTTAGAACTGTTATTGCTGAGCTGGCAGAGTATCAGCCTGAAACTGTTGAGGGTCACCTCTGCCACCATGTGAGGCATACTCCCCCTCCCACCCCTCAAGAATGAAACCAACACAGAGGAAAGCAGACCCTAGAGATACAGACCAAGCCCTGAAAACATCATATTGGGGTCCTGGATCCAGCTATGCCTACAGCCAACCCACCCTTGAACATTTCATTTGTATGAGCCATGAAGTCTTTTTTTAAAACCTATTTGAGTTGTTGTTTTTGTCTTTGTAGTAAAGACCATTCTAATAGGTGGACACTCTGGAAAGGGGAAGAAAATAATAAATGAACACAACCCTTGTGAGGTGACAGTCTCCCTGCCTATCTCCATCTGTACCATGAAGAAGTTAGACCAGAAAGCGAGGCAAATCTGTTCGGTCTCACATGCCAACCCTAGTCAATGCGTAGTGCTGGCTGGAACACTGGTGAGAAGAATTTTGGAACCCCCCCCCTCGCCAAGGAGCACAGAGGCAGAATGCTGTGATTGATTAGCGATGTCTGCCACAGATGCAGGACTGGGGAATGAATTATAAAATCGCTGCAGGTTTGTCATTCCTCATGTCCTGAGCCCCTTCTCTAACACTCTTCAAGGTCATCCTCTCCTTCAACCTGTGAAAAAGGCTGAGGCCCAAGACTTGAAGTTTGGAGAAGTTAAATTTAACAAATGGCAACACCCCCTCTTCAGAACCATGCCCAGTGTATCACTCCCGTGCCCTTTCACTGAGCCTAACCCCAGCTGCATCTCAGGCCCAAGACCCTGCAAATAGGGAAATGCTGCTTCTGACAGCTCAAGAGTCCAAGTGCTCAGTTTCCTCCTAGGCACCCCACATGAGGTTTTGATTGCTTTGCCAGGAAGAAATGGACAAACAGTTGTGTACACACAGATGTGGTGGGTGGGGAACGTGTAGCTGTGGGGCTGGGCTGTGAAGGAGAGGTGGACAGCTACCAGCTGCAACAGCTGGAGGAGAGGGTCCGGCCCCCAGGGAAGGCTCGAGGGCTGTCAGAGGCGGTGGCTGCTGTCTGCAGTACCCAGGGAGTGGCACTGGCTCCACGGAGACCATCTGTTCCAAACCACTCACTTTATACCCAAAAAGACTGAGACTCAGAGAAGGGAAGGAGCTGGCCATGTAGACATCTCCACTGGGGAGGGAAGCAGGAGACCAACGTCTCACTTGTGCAAGGGTCTCCCCAACCTGTCATCCACCTCGCCACACAGTTGCAGGGAGAAGGGGTTAAACATAACCCAGACCAAACTCCTTCCCTCCAAAAACCTGTAACTCTTAGAATAAAATCTCTATGCCATCTGGCCCCCTATGATACCTCTAAACTGCCATCACTCACTCTGTGCCCCAGTTTCCCAGTCTGAAAAATGGGGAAAGTGAAACCCACCTACAAGTACCAGCACTTGGTATGTTAGTTAAGTACTGGGGAAGAGTTCACTCCCTTGGACTATGTACACGCTTGTTTGTGTGGCCCAGCACTCTCTGGCACCTCCCAGGGCTCTCTGGGCACTTGGGGATCTGTCAGACCCTGCCAGGCGCTGCCTGTTCCCAGGGCCTCACTCCCACCACTCCGACCTCCTCACTGTCTGGAACACACGGAACCTACCCCACCCCAGGCCTCTGAGTGCACTGGACGCCTGGCCCGCTTCCCTAGGACACCTCTGCAGTCTCTCCCTCACTTCCTGGGTGTCTTCACGGAGATGCCCCCTTCTCCATGAACCCTCTCACACCCACCCTGTTTAAAATCATAACTCTCCCACCCTTCTGTGTGGCTTTTACCACCATCTGACATACTGGATTTTGCTCCTTTCCTGTTTACTGTCTGTCCTGCCCACCAGGCCCCTGACGCCCTCTGCTGAGGCTACAAAGGAGGGCCCCAGGCATGTAGAAGGAGCGGGTATGGAGAAGAGGTCACCTCCTGCACCCCAAACCACCACTGCCCGTGCTCCCCTTTCTTTGCATCCCCAAGCAAGTTAGGAATCCCATAGAGAGAGTGAGGTGGAGCCCCACGGGGGACTCAGGATCCGGGGACCCTCACTGACCAATGAGCTAAACCTTCTTACTACCCTCCATGGCTCAGGCAGAGAAGCCAGGGAAACCAGGGGGCCTGGGGTCATCAGCAAGTGGGTAATGTACCTGGAGGACCCCTTCTGCACTGTGGCTGAAGTACAGACTATCCTACTCTAGGCTCAGATGTCATCCCTTCACGGCCAGTCCCCAGGAATGCCACCTCCCCACAAAAGCCTTCCCTGGCACCCCGGCTGTCATGATAACCCAGGGCCGACATTCACACAACACCAGCTGTGTGCCGAGCCGGGTCTAAATGCTTCACCACACAAACGACGTCATCCTCCAGACAGCACCAACGGCGGCTTCTCTCATTCCTCCATTTTACAGAGCTGGGGACTGAGGCCCAGAGAAGGAAGTGACTTGCCCAAGGTCATTCGGCTGGAACAGGGATTTGACCCTAAGCAGTCTGACTCCAGAGGAATGAGGGCTCCCTGTTTCCTCTGAACCCAAAGGGATGACTGTCCCTCCATTCTGTTTATTTTCCTATTCAAGAACATTTAGTGAACCCCTATTGCCGCTTGCCCCTTCTCGCCACCTCCATGGCCTCCACCCTGCTCTGGGGCACCACCACCATCTGTCTTGGCTGGCAACCTCCTCCCAGTCTCGTGGCTTCCCCACATCCCCTCTATAGAGTCCTGTCCCTCAGAGCAGCCATAGGACTTCTTCAAACCCAAGGCAGATCCTGTCTCTCCTCGGCTTGACGCCTTCTGTGAGGGCCCAGAGCACCTGCACCCCACCTTGCTCTCGTACTTGTCCTCTTCCAAGCATGGAGGCATGGTGACCACGTAAACAGGACAGCAGCCGACATTACTGAGCACGGCTGTGTGCCAGGGGCTGTTCTGACTCCCCTTGCCTTATCTCAGTCCTGAACATCATGGGCTAGGTCTAGTTGTTACCCATTTTACAGGCGAGGTCACTAAGGCATTTTACTCTAGAGTAACAGCCTGTGAGCAGCTTGGCAGCCTGACCGGGGGCGCTGTCCTTCTAACAATGCAGACGGTCACTTCCGTGGGGCCGTACTGAGGGCTCGGCCATCCCAGACTCTGCCCACCTAGGTGTGAGCCCTCAGGGAGGGAGTGATGACAACTGAAATAAGTGTTTACTATCACCAAGGTCCCCCAGGGTCAGCCCTGCTGACATCTGAGGTGAGTCCACCCACCGGAAGCCAGTAGCACCCCCACCCCCACAACCAGAGTGTGACAAACAAAAGTGCCAAATGTCCCCTGTGGCAAAATCAGCCCCTAGCCGGAAGCCCCTGCTGCCCCCACAGAGTTTATTGCTTCATCTCCTAGGGTCTTCGGGGTCTTCCCATCAACCCGAAGAGGTAAGCATGCTTATCCCTACTTCACAATCAGAGGAGGAAACCGAGGCTCGGAGAGGGCAGGTGCTGGCCCCGAGCCTCACGCGCACGACGCCAGTGCAGGCATCCCCCTGGCGAGGAGGGTCCTGGGCAGCGCAGGAAGACAGGGGCTGCGGAAGCAGTTGCTCCATGTGCGCAGAGCTCCCCATGCCCTCCTTCCTCCGCGTGTCCCCTAGTGACTCCAGGCAAACAAAGAGAGGCTAGCCCAGCAGCATCGGCCTCTCGGACCAGCAGTCCCAGTAGCCACCCATGGGTCAGACACCCTCCCCAGGAGGTGGGGAGCTGAGCCTGGACTCAAACCCAGGTGTGCGTGACCCGAGTCGCCCCTCTCAGCCACTGGCTGCCTCTGTTGGCCATTCTGCGGCAGAAGGGCCCTGCCGGGCCAGGAGGTCATGGGAACCCCAGGACGCAGTCACTCAGCAAGAAGCCCTGAGGAAAAGGGGGGCCATACTCTACATGAGGCTGCAGGGGAGGAGAGCCAACTAAGACTCCCCCAGGTCTGCTGGGCCTGCCGCTTCCCACTGTTCCCGGGGTGGAGGCAGGGCCCACCCGCTCCCTGTCTCTCCATCTCCCAGGGAGGCCTGCAGGGGAAGCTGGCCAAACTTGGGTGGGGCAGGGGCCTGGAAGAGAAGCCCACCTCCCAAGAGCTGCCAGCTCCAACAGGGGCTGGGGCATCACACTCACAAATCTTAAGAAAACATTCCCAAGTTCATGCTGAGACTGAGGCTCTGGACGTAAACAATACTCCAAGGCAGCCAAGAAATCCTTATGAACTTCCAGGATGTCTTCAATGTTCGAGAACAGGATCTGTGAGGAAAAGTAAGGTCCAAGGATAGGGTTAATCAAGGCACAGAGAGAGCAAAATCAAGCATAAAAAAATATGTAACCCCTGGGGCAGGTGCAGGTGGGGTGAAATAAACACTCTCAAACCCTAGAGCCAGATTACTGGTAAAAAAATAAGGATAATAACAAAAATTTACATTTTTGTTATTAACATTTTGTTATTAACAAAAAGTCAACATTTACTGAGCAGTATTAAGGCCTAATCTTGTAACTTTATATGTATTTATGCCATCTAATCCTCACTAGAACTCCATGAGGTAAAAACAATTATTATCCCCATTTACAGATGAAGAATGGAGGCTCAATGGAAATAATTAACATTCTCAAGATCACACAGCCCAGTAAGTAGCAGAACTGACTTCACACTCAACATCCAAATAATTATGTATTAAACATTCATTACAACGTTCCTCATGGCCAGGCACAACTTGATAGTCCACTCATGAGACTGATTTTTAAGATGACAAGGGCACTTCCATGCACCCAGGGAAATGGTATGATAGAAGAAAACACAATAAGGAAGGCTGTTCAAATTCTGTTTAAACTTTCACAAACAATATATAAGGGTACCTGTTTCCCCATATAAATCTGTAAAGTTTGAAATGCACAGACCACCTGATCCAGCAATTGTACATCTCAGAATTTAACCTTTTAATCAGCTGTTTCCAACTTGGGGTGATTTTGTCCCCCAGGGGACATTTGACAATGTCTAGGGACATCTGTGGTCATCACAAACTGGGGGAAGGATGCTACTGGCATCTTAGGGGTTGGGGCCAGAGATGCCACCAAACATCCTGCAGTTCACAGAAGAGCCTCCCCACAGCAAAGAGTTGCCCAGCCCAAAGGTTTTATAATGACAAGGCAGAGAACCTGGTGGGTAGCCAAGGACTTACACTACAGCCTTATTTGTAGGAGCACAAGATTGGAAAGAGCCAAATGTCTATTAACGGGGACTCATCAAATAGTTAAATAAACTGGACTGGTTACAATTAGATAAATACATGTGCTGAAATACTGTGCAGCCTAGAAAAAGAATCTGCAGATCTGTGTAAACGGATATGGAATCCTGGAACCATCCTCAACTGTTAAAGGGGAGGAATCATGGTGCTAAACAAGATTCCAATACGGGCCCATTTATTTAAAAAGGCCCCTCCTCTCTATGCTGATAAAAGCAAAAGCTATCTACACAAAGACACAAGTCGGTAACTGCAGAGGCCTCTGGGAAACAGAACTAGGGGTTTACGTTAGGTCCTTATGAAATGCACAAATTCCATTTTCCTTTTTTAAAAAAACAAGTACCCTTTTCAATTTAATTTTGAAGAAGGTACTCACATGGTTCAAAAATTAAAACACAGTAAAATGAAAACAGTGCTGGGTCCCCACCTCCCCACTCATCCCACTGCGACTCAAAGCAAGGGCAACCAGTGTTACCACTGGTTTATGGTTCCTTTCAGTTTCTTACACATTCATTCATTCAGCAAGTACTGGCTGAGTTCCTGCTGTGTGCCAGGCACTGTTAGAGGTCCTGGGGATACAGCAGGGAACAGATGAGTGCCACCCCCATGGGGGTGACATTCTAGTGGAAGGGAACAGACAACACATAATGCAAATAGAGTTTTCTAGGGGGTATGAAACAGAAAAGATAAAAATAAAACAGGAAGTCCCAGGGTGGGACAAAAGGCCAGGGACAGCTACTCTGAGAAGGTGGCGTTTGAATCAAGTCCCAAAGGAACAAAGACCAACACACAGACCCTTGGAATGCAGCAGAAAGTCCGCAGAGAGAGATGGCCTGAGAGTGGGCAGGGAAGGCTGAGGGGCTGGAAACCACTCCCCAGGCGCTGCCATCTGAGAGCCAGGGACCCTCTTTCTCCTCCACCTTGATCAGGGGGACACTCATCATGTGAAGATGTGAAGTGGCTGGAAGAACCACTTGCACTATTTGGTTATTTTCCTTTCATTCTGTGTGGCTCACGTGGTTGAATCTACTTATCTTCAAGACACATGTGATAGATCCTATTATGATACTTCAAGGAATGGCTGCAAAATTTCAAAATAAGTATCTGTTTAGTGAGTACATTCCCAAAAGAAATGAGAGCCTGTGTCCACCAAAAGACATATACAAAAATGGTCCTAAAAGCCAAAAACTAGGAATAACTCAAATGTGCATCCACAGGAGAATGGGTGAGTAAACTATATGGTACAGTTCACTGTGGAACAGCACACAGCAATGAAGGAGAATGAACCATGGCTACACAGCAACATGGGCAAATCTCACAGACCGAACAGTGAGTAAAAGCTGCCAGACACAAAAGAGCTCACTTTTATAGAAAGTTCAAGAACAAGCAAAACTAGTCGATGGTACTAGAAGACAGTGGTTACCTTTGGGGAGGGAGCATGGGGTCATTTAGTAGGAGGGGGACACAGAGGAACCTGCTGAGACAAGAAATATTCTCTGCCTTCACTTGGGTCATAATTACAAAGGTAAGAAAAAGCATCACGTTTGACACTTAAGATCAATGTATGTGAATTACATCTCATCTAAAAGGTAATTTTTTTAATGATAATAAATTGTAATTTTAAATTATAACAAATGATTACAAAATTGTAATAGATTGTAATAAACAGTAGGTGCTCAGTAAGTATCTGCTGAATGAACGAGTGAGTGAATGAATAAATGAATACATGCATAATAAGCTTAGACCCCAGTGCTACCAGCAACCAGCCATGCAACGACCCTAAGCAGGTCTCATTACATCTCTAAGCTTCGGCTTTCTTATCCAAAAAACTAGGCTCACAATTGTCAACTGCAAAGTGGCTGTCCAGATTAACCAGGACATGGTGGGGGACAGAGGTGACCTGCTTGACCAAGTCCTTTGTGTGCCATACATGTTGAGCACCTCTGACACCTACTCCTTCCCCTCCCACCCCCTCGCCTTGGATCAGGACCCTGGAGCCCCAAGGGCTGAAAACAGCTTCCCAGAGAGTGAGGTCACACTAGAAAGCCAGGCCTGGGGAGCACTGGGCCTCCCCCATGCACACAGAGGGCCTATTGATGTCTTCCCCAGACCCACCGCCAAGACGAAGCCCAGACCCAATTACTCAGCTGCCCTGCCTCGACACTCAGTGCCCAGTACAGGGGCACAGGATGGGGCTGCCAGGAGGGCTGGAGGTGCCAGGCTCCCAGGGATGCTTGGGAAGGGATTTGCTGCTGGCTCCATGCCAGGGATCTTGGCACGAGGAGCCTGGAAGACAGGATGGTCTGGTGACCAAGGACAGAAACTCAAGTCGGGAGGAAGGGCTGCTGAGCCCTCCTGGTGCAAGCCAAGCAGTCTGCTCACAGGCCCCAGAGGCCTCTAGGGGCGCAGGGAGCCCACTGTGAGAAGGCAAAGCCAGCTGCTGGCAGGGCAGGTGCACCTGCCACTCTGCACCCTCTGAGCACCGCCCGGGAGGAGCAAGGCACACAGCAGCAGGGACGGCCTGGAAAGGGGCTGGCCAGGTGTGCGCACCTTGACGTTCTCCTCTGTGAGGCCCTTCTCCACGGAGTCCGCCACATTCTGCCGGATGCGGTGTAGGAAGGCCTGGAGAAGAGAAGAAGGGAGAGGTGAGCAGCCACGCCTCTGCTCTTCAGGGGCGGCCCAAAAATGGGTCACAGGTTAAAATGCCAAATAGGACCCGGGAGGTGCCAGGGACAAGGGCAGGGAGTAAGGAGAAACCTGCCCTGCTTATGGGTTCAACACCCTGCAAGACCCCTCACTCCCATTCAGTCAATAAAACCTGAGCTTCTGCCACACCGGGCCAGGTACACCAAAGCCCTGCCATCTGGATACACTAGCATCTGCTTCCTCACCCCAGGCCCCCTTCAGACTACAATTCATTTCCCTTTATTTTTTCAAAAATTTAACTTCTAAATAATAATACATTCACATGGCTTAAAAATCAAAAACATACAAAGTCAAAAATACGAAAAGTGTATCTCCTGTACCTCAGGCCCCATCCATCTAGTCCCTCTCCACCCCTCATGGGAACCAACGGCTACTAGTTCCTTGTGAATCCTTCCAAAGAATCTTTTTATCTCTATACAAAAATAACAAACAAATACATACACATACCCACACAAACATGTATTCTAATTTTTCCCCTTTTTACATACCAAAAAATAGTGGCACACATGGGATGTGCTGCACCCCCTTTTTCCACTTAATATTGCTTCCAGATCTTTCCTTGTCACTACACAGGGAGCAGCCACATTTCTTTCCGGCTGCCCGCAATC
Organism: Manis javanica; assembly: GCF_040802235.1. Lineage (NCBI taxonomy): Eukaryota > Metazoa > Chordata > Mammalia > Pholidota > Manidae > Manis > Manis javanica. Next base: position 11,236,247 of record NC_133160.1, on the reverse strand, counting down.
CTACTGTACGGATGGACCAGTCATTCTGCCACTTCTCTCAGGGGCTCAGAACAGAGAAATCGTTCCTGTGATGTGACAGACAATGGGGGGGACTGTGGGGAGCGACGGGCACATGCTCCCCGAGGGGGTGCCGCTGGCCCCTCCAAGTGTTCCAGAAGGAAGGCAGTGGCCGCCAAATGTTTTTTTGAAGGGATCTTTTTCGAGAGAAGCCAGAAATCAGAATTGTTTTTTTTCAGTAATGTCTCCCGGTTTTTAAGTATTGGCAAAGGAGCCCTCCGTTTTTGTGAGCAATCAGATTTTCGAGATTGAGCACGAAAGTGAGGGCACCAGGAAGGGGGGTGCAGCCATGCCATCAAGCAGTGGCGTGGCGTAGCCCTGGTGTGGCTGGGACACAGCTGGCAGAGAAGAAGGACCAGCAGGTCCCAGGGACGTGGGAGAGGGGAGGCAGCCCCTGAGGAGACCACACAGCAAACTGCCTGGTTCACCTGCCTCCTGGACTTGGCCCCATGTTGACCTGGCAGCAGCCACGTGGAGCCCTGCAAAAACGACTTCATGGTCCTGCCACAGCCACAGGGCCACGATGAGCTGTGCTGGCCCATCAGTCACCCTCCCTGCCTCAGCTGAGTACAGCACGGGGGCTCTGGGAAGGAGGCCTGGCTGAGTACACGGCGTCCTTGTCACAGAGCCCTGTTGCAGGTTAATGAAGAGCATGTCTCATGCAGCCATGCTTGCCTGGGGAGATCTCAGAGGGGCGGGGAGATGGAGGGGAGCGGGTGCAGGTGGGCAGAGAGGAGGCTGGCCCTCCACAGATGGCTGTCGGATCCTTTCCCATCACCCAAGGGACGTCCGTGGCTGTCACAGGCAGCCAAATGCCCACCGCCTCAGGTCTCCTAGGTGCACACTGATGCTCCACAAAGCAGGTCATGGAGAAGAAAGTCAGGGACGCAGAGCCAGACAGCCCTGCGTCTGTCCACACTCACTGCGGGGCAGTCCCAACCAGGCCCCTCAGCCCTCGTTTATACCCCCAGCCTAGACTTCGCCCCTGAAATCCAGACCTTTGTTCCAGACACAACATCTACACCTGGATGTCCCAGGGGGGTGTTGAACTTAACTGGTGCAAACCCTAGTTCCTGATCCTCCCTCCAAACCCACACCACACAAACTCTCCGCAGGCTGATCATTGAATGGCACCTGTGCCTTGCAAGGGCCCCGGCTCAAAGCCCCCATGTCACCCTCTCTCTCTGACACTCCATTTCCATCCATAAGCAGAGGCTCTCAGCCTCACCTGCAGCATGTGTTACACATCCAGCACTCCTCCACGCCGCCACAGCCAGCCCCCCGGTCCCAGCCGCCGTCATCTGCTGCCCGGACTGAGGCAGTCACCGCCTTCTTGTTCCTTCCCAACACCCCACAAGTCTTTTCTTTTGGGGCTCCTTTTAACTATATAAATTTAAACAGCCAGAGGGATCCTTTTAAACATATAAATCAGATCCTGTCAATCCACAGCTTAAAACAACTCTCCCTGGCTTTCTACTATACTTAAAGTTAAACATCCAAATCCTTCCACAGTCCAAAAGGCCCCCATGATCTTGTCCTAGTTCATCTCTCTGACCTCACCTTCCAGCCGTCCATCAACCCACGGCTTAACAATCATCAGCCCCACCATTGTGCTCTTGATTCCTTCCACCTGCGAGGCACATTCCTACTGCAAGACCTTTGCACCTGCCACCCCTACTAACAACATATTCCCTGCAAGCTCAACCATGAACCAGCTCCCTCTCATCCATCAGGTCTTCGCTCAAATATCACCTCCCCCGAGAGGCCCCCCTTGTCTTCATGTACTTCCCACCTTCTCATCCTGCATTAAGAGCCCATCTGACAGGTGAAAAGACTGAGGTGAAGCAATTTACATGAGCTCCTAAGGGAAAGGCCAGGATAAGGGAGCATGCTGAACGAAACCTCTACTTTGATCCAACAACACAAGCCAGGTTCAGAAACTGATGGTTTGGGTTTAAACCACAGATCCTCCTCCTGCCTGTTACGTGACCTCGGGAAAGTACATCGGCCTCTCCCAGTCTCCCAAATATGGGAATTGTAGTAATGCTGTCCTATCTTTCAGAATGCAATAGGATAAAGTGAATAGAAGTTCAGTGAGGGCAGGGACCTTGCCGCTCTTGTGCCAGCTGTGTCCCCAGGCCTGGAGGAGTGCCTGGCACCCAGTAAGCATTCACAACTCTGAGCTGGAATGTGCCTGGCACGGTGCCCGACACACAGCAGGAGCCTCGACGGGCTGCTGGAAGCTTGCTGATCTTTCCTTTTAGAGGACAACAGGTACAAGGGACAGGGGACAGGAGTACCCAGAGGATGTTTTAACAGGGGCTATGGTCTCAGTAGGCAGTCCAACCTCCAGCCTCCCTAGACTCAGGGGGACAAAGGCCTCCTCGCCCAGAACAGCTGGGGAGAGCAGGAAGCTGGGCGCACAGCATGCCGGCCTACATCAGAGCTTCCTGCCCTGGTTTCTTCACACAAGCTGGGCCACCGCTATTGTGCCGGGACAATGAGAGGCTCCGGCCACCCACAGAGAGGCCACAAACAGGCTGGTGTGACGGGCACAGTGGGAAGCTCGTGACCTGGAAAGAATGGGCAGGCAGGGGCTCTGGGCCCAGCCTTCACGCTGCCCAAGGCACGACCGACCAGCTTTTCCGGGCAGTGCCGATGTCCACAGTGCAGGCAGGGTGGTTAAAGGGACCTTCCGTGGCGAGCGCCTGTCCCAGCCTAGCAGCTCTGCAGCACTCAGCCAACTGCGGCTCTCCTCTCAGAAACCACCCAGAGGCAAGCCCATCCTCAGCACTGCCAGGGCTGCTGGGAAGCCTGCCTTGGCCCCAGAACCACTGTCCACACAGCGTGCCTGCCACACCCCTGCCTAGGCCACGTCCCGTCCCCTGCATCTGCCCAAGTCCTCCTCTCCTTTCTGATGGGAGGATGGAATCTTTGTGGATGATGGTAAGGAAATATGTAAAGGATCCAGGAAAGAATAGAGAAAAATGTTAACAAACACACCCACAAACCCATCACCCCCCGGTTTTGGCAAACCTTAGCATTACGCCAAATTTGCTCAAAACATTTTCAAAAAGAAACTCGTCAAGTTGGGGGGAGGCGCAGACTGGGGAGTGGCAAAGGGAGCCCTCGGGGGCACCAGCAACGTCTACCTCTTGATCTGAGCAGTGGTTACACAGGTGGCTGCATACACAGAGCCTCACCAGCACCCACCCAGGATTAGTTCCCTTTCCATAGACTGTGTGAACTTCAAACCTCAATGTAGGAACAGGAAGAAAGAAATCGTTACAGGGAGAGGTGAGCCACCCATGCACCCGCCCTCCTTGCAAGGCACCGCCTACCATGGATATGGAACTCATCCCCACACATGCCTTTGCCCGTCTACCACACATGTGGGAACCAAGAAGCACTCAGGGGACTGTTTTACCTGTTGACAACATTTCTATACATGACCTGCTTTCTGCAACTTACTTTTCTCACTCAATATCACATCTTCCACATGTATCCATGTTGATATGTGGGCCTGGCAGCACCTGCCATCAGGAGCCCACCCACATCCCTTGGTCCTTACCCTGGGGTGCATGCCAGTACCACTTCCAGCTGCCAGCACCCACACCCCTGGCCTGAGGGCCCTCTCTCATGTGCAAGACAGGCCAGGAATCTGAAGAAGTACGGCCCCCTGACGAACTTAGTGTGCAGACAGATGAGGAAACTGAGGCACGTGACCAATGTTTGCTTCCCTGAGCGCCCCTGTGGTGCAGAGGGGCAACTTGCTTGACACACCATTCTTGGCTGGCTTCACTCCCCTAATTCACTCCCTCATTCTGCAATGGGTACTTTCGGGGTGAACTCCCAAATAAACCACTTGCCCTTGAATCAGCCTCCGATCTGCTCCTGGGCAGCCCTCCGCTAGGACCTCGTCCCTTACAGTTATCATGCTGCAGACGTTTAGGCTGTTTCAAATGCCCTTACTGTAAACGGTGACTAGGCCTGCGGACCCAGGTGTTCCAGACCCTCCAGGTGTATACCTGGGTCACCTGAGGTCCAAGTCGGCCAGTCCCTCCAGGTGTATACTTATGTGTGGACCGGTTGGCCACAGATTAGAGGTATGTTCCACTCGAGCACTTAATGCCACATAGCCTTCCAGCGTGACGGCACCCAAACACACTCCACGCAGCAGTGGATGACAGCCCCCACCGCTCCACGTCCACAACAAGATCCGCATGCTTCATTTCTTCCATGCAACAAACATCAGCAGACACCTGTGCAGTCCATCATAAGTCCAAGTCAACCCCACAATCAGCTTTCACACTACGCATTTTGGTCCCATTCAACAGGTGAAAAATCTGAGGCCCAGAGGGTGAGTGACCTAACAGAAGGCATCTAGCCGGTAACCGACAGAGCTGAACCTGAGACCAGGACTGTTTGACTCCTGCTTGCTGTTCAGAGTGGGGGAACCAGGGAGGCTGCTCACTGGGCTCCACACCTGAGTGTCTCCACGGTCCCTGGAGCTCTGGGATGAGCAGGAAGACACAGCATGATTGATTGGCGATGCCTGCCGAGGCTGTGGAGAGGAAGGGAGTAGGGTTGTGTGCTTGCCACCTCCAGCAAGCTCCTCCTGGACCAAGGAACCCAGTGCGTGTGAGAGATGCAGGTCTGAGATCAAACAAGAAGTCGGTGATAAATGCAGCTCAGGACCAGGTCTCCTGATGCCAGCCTTGCCCCTGCCCCACCTTGCCTCAGAGCAGTGGTTCTCGACCTGGGGGTGATCTTACCCCCCCCAGAAGAGACTTGGCAATGTCTGGAGACATGCTTGGTTGTCATAACTGGGGACAAGAGTTGTCACAGCTGGCGTTCATGGGTAGAGGTCAAGGGTGCTCCTGAACACCCTACAATGCCAGGACGGCCCCCACAAAGATGCCCCCAACCCCAAATATCAATAGTGTCACATAGAGAAATCCTTGCCTTAGAAGGGGCTCTTACTAAAACCTAGGTAAAAATGCAACCCTTTCCACAGCCCCCGAGGATGAGGGCTCCTCCCAGCCAGCGCACGCTCTCATCCAGCCGCCGCCTTGCTGGTCTTTCACACGCAGGACCGGCCCCTCCCAGGTCTCTGCCAGTTCTGCTCTCTGCCTAGGAGGCTTTCCTCCCCAGTGCTCAGCTGGCAGGAGGGACCTCTCCTCAGAGAGCTTTCTAACGGACCTCAAGTAAAGGGGGTCTCACCACACTCGCCACAGCCATCTGAACCCTGGCCCTTCACAGACTTTACCTCTGTGGGCCGTGCCCTTGTCAGTCATGGGTAAACGTGCCTGCTTGGCATCACCTCCCCACAGAGCCCCAGCCCCTCGGGGCCGACTGCCGCTCTGCTTTGCTCGCTGCTGTGTCCCCAGCACCAGGAACAACGGCTGGCGCATAGTAAGTGCTCCAGGAAGGTATGGAGGAAAGTGGGGGTGGAGAGAGAAACTGAGGGAGGGGACCCCGAAGAGGCTCCACAAGTAACTGGTTTAGAGTGGGGAGTGCTAGAACAGCAGTAATAATAATAATACATTTACTATCTTCTGCTCATACCTTTGGGCCTTATTATGTGTCAGGTGCTACTCTATGTATTTTGATCCTCCAATGATCCTAGGAGGTTGGTACTATTATTACTGTGCCCATTTTATAGAGGAGAGCAATGAGGCCCAGCACAATAAAGAGCTTACCCAAAGCCACACAGCTAGGAAGTGGCAGAGCTGGGCCTTGAACCCAGGCAGTCTGGCCTGGTGATGAGTTCCCGACCTACATCATCGATGACTGGCTGTGTACAACAAACCACATAAGCATAAAGCAGGTAGCAGCTGCCCTTTGAGGGGCCTCTGGGGAGCTGCCATCTGTCTGGAACCTGCCTCCACAGCCTTGGGAGGAGAAATCTCTCCCTGGAGATAAAAAGGACAGAAAGATGTCATGAAGTCGCTTTCTAAGACCAATGCCAGCAACGTGATCACTGAGGGGAGGGGACCCAGCTGTCCCCAAGGGCATCCCTGCCTTAGCCAGGGTGACCTCACCAAACATATGGTGAAACCTGAGAGGCCCAGGGGACCAGCTAGAAGTGTGTGTGTGTGTGTGTGCGTGTGTGTGTGTGTGTGTGTGTGTCCAGGGGGTGGGTGCAGGCTGGGACCATAGCAAGTGCAGAGGAGAGGGGGTGGCCTGAGGACACCACCCCCCAGCACAGTCTAGGTGGCCCATGGTCCATGGAAGCAGAGTGTCAAAAGAGAGCAGGGGCTTGAATCCAAGTAATAATAATAAGATGGGAATAACAACAGCAGAGTGAGTGTTTATACCACCTGCTCTGAGCAGCCCCAGCCCCACACAGGCCAGAGTTTGGGGAGGGCCTCCAAATGCCTAATGACTCCTTCAAATGCCCAAATTCTATGCTCTGTCTGTTCAAGTTCTAGACATTCATCTTATGGGGAAAAGTAAATCTTACATATGGCATCAAGATTTAACTTCAGTGTCTGATTTATAATTCTATCACCCAGGGTTTAGTTAAATAATTTGTCCATCTCAGCAAATGATGATCATGCTAAAAATGGTCTGCAGAAGTCCACTTAATGATATGGAAAAAGGTTACTGATGTATCCCTAACAGTGGGAAAAATAAAAAAGCTACAGAAATATACATAAGATATAATCTCATGTTTTATTTAATAAAGTATCTACATAAACATAGGAAGAAAGAAATGTGGAAGGAAATACCATAAACTTGTGTGAGAATATGGCCAAGATTAATAGCTGTCTCCCAATATCTGGTCTTGCCTTTTCCTTTAGAAAAGATTTAGAACCCAAGATTTTAGAATAAAGACTTTATTTTCCAGCTTCCTTTATAGCTAGATATGGCCATTTGACTAAGTTTGGGCTAGTGGGTTATAAGTTTACGCATTATGGACAACATCTTGGAAGTATCCTTGAGGATGAGGGAAGGAATAGGCAGGGATTTTCTTCTGCTATGCCTCCTTCCTACTGACTGGATAGCCAGCATGATGCCTGGAGGTCAAGCAGCTATATTGTACCATGAAGTGAAAGCCATGTGCTTTGGAAGATGAAGCAACAATAGAAAAGGAGCCTATGACAGTGGAGCCAATGTACCTGCCCTGGGCTGCCAATGATTCCATAAAAAACAAAGGAACTTCCATCTCATCTAAGGCACTGTCGTTAGAGTTTTATCACTAGCCATGGAACTTAATTCTGAGAGTGAAATTAGAAGTGATTTCGATTTTCTTCTGTTTTTCTGTTTTTTTCCCTCAAATACCTAAAATGAACATTATACTTTTAAATCAAAGTTACTTTTTAACATAAATGTATGTTTTTCATTTTTTGGACAGGAGAGGCTACTAAACAAACCAGGCTCTCTTGCCCACCCCAATTACCACCTCCTCAGCAGCGAGAAGGCTAGCCAGCATGCTCCTCCCGGAGGGCATGTCCCTGTGTAGAGAAGGCAGTGCCCACCCACCAGAGGCGACAAGAGCAGGAGCCAGGCAAATACGAGATGAGAAGGCTTTCCTCTTGCAGTGGGGCCTCCGAGGTGCCCACCCCTCCTTCTCTGTGTTGACTCTGGAAACCGCAAGTTCCCCCAGGGAAGATGTCCAACCTGGCCGGACCCCAGGGCTAGCCTGGCACTTCCACAGCCCGGGGCAGAACAGGAGGGACCTTCCACCACCCACAGCCCCACCACCCAGACTGAGATCAAAAACCTTTCCACTCCATCTAAGCAAGCACCCCCTTTTGTCGGGCCTGTGCCAGGAGCAGAGAGCCAATGGCCCCGAACTCGCTTTCCCAAAGGAACCGAATTCCAGATTGCAAACGTCAACTCCAAGGAAGGTTACATAGTCAGTGGCACATGCACCTGATAGGACTGAGAGAAGATACCATTCCTTTCACAACTTCAAACTTACTTCTTTGCGTCATATCTCATATAACACATTACAAATGACACACACACACATATATATGTATATGTGTATATATGTATATAATTCATGTATATAATTCATATATATGTATATGTGTATATATATATATATAATTCATGTCATTAGATGGCAAAAGCATGAATAAACTGCATTGTACAGTCTCTTTAATAGACCAATTTCTTCTTGTAAGCAGTAAACTAAATAATTGAGGCCTCCATGCTGTTGCATGAATATTCCAGGCCCCATCCTACCTCAGGGCCTTTGCACTTGCTGTTCCCTTTGCCTGGAAGATGCTCTCCAGTCATCTACAGGATCCCTCCTGCATTTCGTTACCATCTAGAATCAAGTGTCACTTCTGAGAGGCCTTCACCCTCCCCACCACTTAAAGCAGAGGCTCACCCCTGCCCTCCATTCTTTCCCTTACATCCACCTACACATACCTATTTCTTTGCTCGTCACCCAGTTTCCTGCTGAAAAGTCAGCATCAGGAGAGCAGTGACTTGTCTGGGTAGCAACCACCCCTGGCTCTAGACCAGTACCTGGCACAGAGCAGATGCCCAGTGAGTTGAGCAGATGACTGACAGCCAGCTCGTCTATCCTTTGTAACAGTCCCATGAGGTGTGCTGAGTATCCTCATTTTAGGAAAGAGGGAGCCAGGGCAGAGATCACCACATGGGGCTCTGGAGTCAGACAGCAAGGCCTTGTCCTGGGTCACAGGGCCTCACCTGGCAAGGTGCTGTTGTGCCACAACACTACATGTTAACAGCAAAGCCCCTCTGTGTTTCCCTCCAGCCCATGCTGGGAGCCCCCCAGTTGCCAAGCTCACAGGAGGACAGAAGGTGTCCAATAAGTGCTCAATAAACAACCATGGAAGGGGCAGCACGCACTTTTAATTCCACGTTAACCCTAAACAAGAGTAGGCCCCTTTCCCCTGGGCTCTGGGCATAGGAAGCACCATTTCCTGGGACCTACAAGAACACTGGAGGCCTTAAAAAATATGAGTGTTGGCTCCAAATACAAAAAGAAACTTGTGCTGTCAAAATGAATAAACCTTGATTTAAATGCCTGCAAAGCATGACCTATGTCAGTGCGTCACAAATCAACAGCTCTACTCACAGCGCATGTACAGAGAGCACAGTGAGTGTGGCCTGCAGGCACATTTTAGCAGGTTTACCAAGAGAGGAGCCTTGGGCTGGGTCCCTGCAAGCAGACTCTAAGGAAAGGATTTGAGTGCAAGTAGTTGATTTGAGAGGTGACCTCAGCAAACACAGGCAGGGGACGGGAGAAGTGGGCCCAGGAAGGGAGGGCAGTCAATATAGCGTATGAGATCAAGCAAGGGGCCAGCATGGGCAATGGGGTGGTTAGCAAGGGAGCTACGTCAATTATTCACCAATCCTGTGGGCTGTAGGATAGATGGTGGGGGGTGATAATTTCTGGGTGCTTCCAGTCTTCCCTATCGGTGCCTTAGCAGCTCTCTGGCCAGACAAAGCCACCAGGCAAAGGACTGCAGGTGCTGGCAATAGGAAGCCTGGCTGGTGTGCCCTGATGTGGCCGGGGTACTGAAATGGAGTGGACGAGGGTCTAGGGCCCCTCAAGGGCAAGGGGAACAGCTGGAGAGGCTGTGTCTGCTCCAGGGCACTGGGCAAGCCTTTGAAGAATCATGGCCACACAGCTGGTTATCTTCGCAGAGGCACTTCCAGGTCAGACTGACGTTCCCCTGGTCTGAACCAGAACGGCCTTCCTGGTTGTTTGTTAAGACACCAAAACACTTGAGTGATTGGTAACATCTCTGACTGTGCAGGGGCTGAGGTCAGAGGTGGCGGCTGAGGAGCCACAGGCAGGCCCCCATCAGACCTGCAGGCAGTTGTACACGGAGGCTGCATCATTGCAGGGAACCTACGCACACACTCCTGTGAGGCCACACACACAGCCAGCATCCCAAGCTCCCCTCTGGCCTCCCACCTCTTTCAAAAGCCTCCTCCACGCTTGGAAACCTGCCCATCTCAAACGCTAGACAGGTCCTGCATCTCTTAAGGAAGCAGTGTAAGAGTGACTGAGGCTCAGAGGTTGGAACCGGCTGCCTGATTCAGATCCTGCCTTTCCCACCTCCTCCTAGACCACTGTCCTCACCGCTCTGTGCCTCATCTGTAACATGGATGGGGATAATAAACTTACTGACACCAGAGGCTATGGCAAGGCTAAAATGAAATACTGCAGACAAAGCGCTTAGGTAAGCTGGTTCAAATCCCAGCTCTACCACGTACAAACCTAGCCTCTCTCTGCCTCAGTCTCCTCCTCTATAAAGTGGGGATAAAATGAGTACACAGGACTACAATGAGGATTACAGAAGCTAACATATTTAACAAGCATGCTGAAGAGTGCCTAGTACATAGTAAGTGCTCAATCAGGCACGAGCTAGGAGTATGTCCACAGCCCCACCCTGAGTTTAGAGAGTATTCAGGGAGCCCAAGCCCTGGTGTAGACAGACATGAATCCACTGTGTTTCCTAAGGGAACTTCTGGAAGTGGATCAACTCCCTTTATAGAGCTATTATACATCAGAGACTCTTAAACTTATCCTACATTATTTTTATTTATCATAAGTTATTTGACTTTTCCATCCTAAGAACAGTTCTGTTTTGAACTGCCTGCTTCCGAGTCTTCTGGGATGAGATGAGGAGGGGAAGGCTTTACAAACTGTAGTGTGCCACCACATCCTTGTCACCACCAGCATCTGTCTGCCCTGTGCCAGCTGACTGCGAACTGCATGACCTCAGTGAGTCACTGAACTTCTCTGCATCTATTTCCTCATTGAAAAGAAGAGGCATTTGTTGAGGTTTAGGCAAAATGATGCAGGTAAAGACTCTGTAACTACAAAGACTTCCTGGAAGAAGTGGCAGAGGGCTGGGCCAGGAGAGGTGGGCTGGACTGCAAACAGAAACCAGAAATTGCTTATGATTATATTCTCGGGTGAGAAAGCCAGCACCAAGTACCATCCATGCCAATGAGCATTACCTGGGGGCCTACTATGTGCCAGGCATGGAGCTGGGCCCTGGAGACAGACACAAGACATGACCCTGTTGTAGGCATATCTGTTCATTCCTGTAGTTATTTGGTTAGTCAACACTCACTGCACACCTACTATGTGCCAGGCAGGCATTATGCATAGCAGGGATAAATAAATCAGACCAAATTTCTGCCCTCATGGAGCAGTGGCAAGACAGACTATAAATACATTTTAAAATACAATGGCAGGTAGGGATGGATGCTATGAAAAACAATAAAGCAGGATGAGCAGAGAGGCCGGGGGCCAGGGAGCTATGTCACAGAGATGCCAGGGAAGCCTCTGAGGAGATGGCATTGAGCATGCACTCCAGAACCAAGGGGAGGGAACAGCACTGCACGTGTCTGAGGGAAGGGAATTCTAGGTAGAGGGAACTGCCAGTGCAAAGGCCCTGAGGTACATTCAACCCTTTCAAGACTACCCTAACTAAAATATCTGTCGCTGCTCCTGCCCAGTCTTCTTCACAGCTCCTATCACTGTGACATTGTGCACGTCCCTCATCAGTCTGTTTTCCCTCTAGCCACCAGAACGTCAGTTCCAGGGAGGCAATGATGTTTGTCTGTCTAGTCACTGTTGTAGCCCCAGAGCCTAAGATCGGACCCAGCACACAGTAGATCCTCAATAAATGTGTTTAGTTGGTAATCAGTCATCTGAAAAAGACTCCCCTAACCCCGCATCCAGTTTCTGGGCCTGAAGAAAGTGCCTAATTCTTACCCAGCCCCACCCAGTCTCGGCCACAGAGGAAGTTAAAGCAAAAACTGACTAGCTACAACCTACTGTGAACAGGGTTGATGCAATAATGGGGGAGGGAGACCCAACCCTTTTCCCCACACAGACGCCACCCCAGGGGGCTGAGGCCCAGCCTGCAATCTCCCTGAACTCCCTGACAACCCACTCCTTCAGCAGAGGCATTCAGACAGTTCAGCAGAGATTCATGCAGTGCCTGTTCCATGCCATCCAGATATACTTCACCCTCATGTGGCAAACTGGTGACCCACAGGCATGTTTACTCTGACCAACCATGGGCTTTGAGAAAATTCAGGCCTAGGTTTGAGTTTGATATCAGATTTTTCGTCAAAATCTCAGCTCCTAGCTTCTTTTGAAAGGGCTGACCACAGATCTCAAATGCCCAAAGAGCTGCAGCTGGCTACAGTAGTGTGGTAGTTACCCAGGGTAGGTACTGCCGTTTTCTGCTACCCAATCAGCTGTTACACTCATCTTTCTACCTCGCCCTGTGGGCATTTGAATGTGAGATCCCCACCCTAGACACAGGCCCAGCAAGCATGAAACCTGCCCATTTTTCCCATACCCTCACCCAGGGCAGACATCACCAATGGAGCACAGATCTCCTTCCTGCTAAGTCTCCTCTACACTGTTAAGAATTTCTCTCCCCTCATTGCTACCTACACCCATATGTGGTCTGAGATCCTTCTTATTCTAACCTGAATGAATCCCCACTCCTTTGGAGCCCCTCAGCTTTTTTTCCTGAAGAATGGGCTCATTAAAGTGGGATCACAGCAGGGCTTCTCAACCTTGATACCACTGCTTTTTAAGCAAATGACTTTTTGTTGCAGGGACTGTACTGTGTGTTATAGGATATTTAGCAGCATCCCTGGCCTCTACCCTCTAGATGCCAGTATCCCTCAGTTGTGACTAAACATTGCCCAATATTCCCTGGGGGACAAAAGCTCCCCAAGTTGTGAACCACTGCATTACATCATAGTTAAAATGTCTCTGGAGCCAAATATTTTGGATATAAATACTGGCTCAGTCATTTACTGGCTGTGTGACTGTGTGTGTGCGTAGCCTCTCTGTCTCAGTTTCTTTCTCTGTGAAGTGGAGATATAAAAATGGTATCTGGCTGCAAATGTGTACAGAATTTCTCTTGGGGGTGATGAACATGTCCTTACATTAGATGGCAGTGAAAGTTGCACAACTCTATGAATATACTAAAAACTGAATTATTCAGTTTAAGTGGGTAAGTTGTATGGTATGTGAATTCCATTTCAATAAGCTGTTACACACACACACACACACAAAGATACCTGCCTCCCAGGGGTACTGTGAGAATTTAATGAGTTAGGATACACTTTATCTGAGTAGGCACCAAGTGAGTCTTAGCCCTTATGACCAGCATCAGCCCACGCTGACCCGGGGCCTGATCTGGGGCTGATCTGGGGCTGATCTGATAGGCAGGCAGCTGGGAGGAAAAGCCTGAAATGACTGAGACGGTGGCGGCTGGGAAAAGGCTCCGCTTTGGGTGGTATTTCCCGCCGGAACATCCCAGACAAAGCAAACCAAGCCAGGCAGGGCCCCAGGATGCTGGGCGGGGCGGCTGGAGTCCTGGGGCCCCGTGCCTGTCTGTGGTGGGACAATAGGTGGCATGTGGTCTCCTCTCCATGGGGCCGACACTTGACATCTGAAGACAATGACTTTCAAGAGGTTTTGTTTTTTCCTGGCCCAACTTTTTTTCCACCTCCCCAAACAATTGTTCCTGGGGCTGGTGGGGGAGCGGTTCCCCCCTTAGCTTGTGAAAGATTGTGTCTGGGGAGTTAGGAAACAATGTACAAAAGTGAGAGAATGTAAAAATAGTGACACTCAGGGACTGGCCAGGGAGGGGGGCTCAGTGCAGAGGTTCCCTCTGGTTTATTTTTCCCAGCCTGCTCAGGCCCCAGGGTGGGAATTCAGGCACGCTAAGAGGCTGCTGGTCTCGGGAGCACACACATTTGTTGCTCAGATGCAATTTGGGGTCTTAATTTAGAGAATATCAGCTGTGTTCCCACTGCTTCCCACACATTGCCTCACTGCTGACAACTTTACCCATTTTACAGAAAAGGAGACTAAAGTTCTCAGTGGATGAAGCACCAGCCCCCGAGCAAACGCTAAGGGGACAGAGCTAGGATCTGATCTGGGCCACCGGAGTCCAAATACTGACTTTCTGCTGCATCCACTATGAACTAGTCTTGTGCTCTCAGCTTTCCATCAACATCCCCCTAGTGACTGGCCACTTCACTGAAATCCCCGCCACCCTGTTCCACAAGGTCACGCACATTTGTCCCCATGGTCCAGCACGCTATTTGCCCTCCAGGCCCAGGAGGTGAAGACAGGGAGACCTTGCAAGAGGAGCGTGCAGATGCCTGCAATAATAACAGTGCCAACTTCAAGACACAAGAACCAGCTGCAACATGCAACATGTATGAAGTGCTTACTGTATGTCACGTGGCAGAGAGGCTCCACCTGCCCTTGACCACTGTGATCCGCTGCATAACAGTCTCCCAGAGATGTCCACCTCCTAATCCTTGGTGAGTATGTGAATGAATATGTGACCCTTACATGCCAAAGGGGACTTTGAAGATGCGATTAAATTAATGATCTTGAGCTGGGGGATTATCAGTGATTATCCAGGTGAGCCCAGTGTTACTACAAGGGTCCTTAAACACTGGAAGAGGGAGGCAGGGCAGCATCACACTGCTGTAGCATTGGAGGGTTCTATTGGTTACTGTTGGGAATTGCTGGATATTACTGGGTATTACTGGTTTTGACGATGGAAGGGGACCAGGAGCCAAAGAATGCAGGTAGTGTCTGCAAACTGGAAAGGCAAGTAACTGGATTCTCCCCCAGAACCTCCAGAGGGAACACAGTCATGCCCACAACCTGATTTTAGCCCTCCTACGTCCCAGTTCAGACTTCTGACCTCCAGAAACCTAAGATAATAAATCTGTGTTAAGTCACCACGTTTGTGGCAATTTGTTACAGCAGCAAAAGGAAACTAATACAACCACCTAGCTTGAGACATGTACAGGAAAGAAAATTAAACCACCATTGCATCTCCATTAACAGTCAAACACCATCTTTGTACTCCACTGTCAGTTACCATCAATACATACTGGATATTATTATATAGTATAGCTATATAGTTTATACACTATTTATTAGTCTTATAATGAGTAAGCTGTGAAATGTCTTCTTTCCCCACTATTAATGTTATCTTAATATTCATTCAGGATATATGGACTTATAACAATAATTACTGTAATAATATATAAATTATCCTTCACTACCCAGCTCTATTCAGTTCCTGAGTTTAGAAAGAAGCAGCCATGTAACAAGATCAGATGAGGGAAACCTCAGGCCACCAAGGCATCTGAACACATGATGCCTGCACTTCCAATGGAGTTCAGACACAAGAACCAGCTGCAACATGCAACATGTATTAAGTGCTTACTGCACCTCAATGCCAAAGGTTTATGAAAAGGTGACTGCAGTATCTCTGTTCCACAGACAAGGTCAAGGTCATGCAGGTAGAGAAGGACAAGGCCAGGACTAAGCTCAGACTCAAGGGGCTCCAAAGTCAAGTCAAGTCTCTTTCCAGTGGGACTATATTGCCTCTTGGGTTCAAAAGTTGGAAGAAGTTAGCTGTAGGTGGGAGAGTAGTGTGGCCTGGTAGGATGACGAGGAGCTGGGAGCCCTAGGTCATTTAGAGATCCCTGGCCGCAGTGGTTCTAGGCAAGTCACAAGGGAATCTTTACAAAATGCAAATATGGTCACCCACTGCCCTGCCACGCCCACTAATGGCTCCCCACTGCTCTGAAAAAAGCACGAAAAAGGCCATGAGGACCTGGCCACATCGCCACCACCAAGCTGTTCTGCTGCCAGCCTAGCCTTTAGGCTATTCCAAAAACATGCTGAGCTTGCTCCTGCCCCCGGGCCTTTGCTCATGCTATTCCCTCCATCAGCAACACCCACCTTCCTCCCTTCACCTGGTTAACACTGATTCACCTTCCCCACCCGCCCAACAGACCAGAGCCCATGTTCAGGCTCCAGGAACTCTGTGCACCCTTCCCAATACCACCACAGCTCTAACTTACCCTTGACTCACAGGATTCTTCAATTAACGGCTGTTTTCCTCACCAGACTAGAGAGTTCTCAGACATCTTGCTCAGTCACAATTTTATTCCTGTTTTATTCATAGTTTTAGCCCCAGTTCTTGGCACCATGGTGAACAGCATTCAATATACTTTTGAGAGAAGGAAGGAAGGAAGTGGGGGAGGGAGAGAGGAAAGGAGAACCCTTTATCTGGGGCTCAGTTTTTGCATCTGTAAAACAGGAATAATAATAGTGCCAACTTCAAGGATCACTGTATTACAAGAAATAATGCACACTAGCTAGGGATTTGGGGAGACTGTCTCTTCCTCTCTGGGCCTTGGTTTCACCCTCTGCGCAATGGGTACAACACAGTGTCTACTGTTCAGAACATGAGGACTTGTTCTCCAAATGAAGCGCAGTCACGGACTCGCTGTGTGACCCGGGAGAAGCCACTCCCACACTCCATCCTCTAGTCCCTCCTCTGTGAAACAGGGGTGGCAGGGGCCCATTGACAGGATCCACAAGGGCCTGCGGTCTGGCGCTGGGGCATCAGGCTCACATGCTCTAATCACTCCTACCCCTGCCCTCCAGCCTGACCAGTAACAGACTGACAGGTCATCACAGAAATTTTGCAAGTGAGCCTTCTGATATAGCCTCTTCCCCAAGGGACTCAGCCACTGTCTAGGGACCCCAAGGAGGAAGGAAAGAGGAGGACAAGGGAGGCCCAGGTTCAAGTCCGCACCTACTGGAGGAGCAAAGCACAAGAGTGTAAACCTCAGTTTCTACCCCGTAAATGGAGATTCAAACACCTACCTCAGAAGATGGGACAGACGATGAATTTCAACTTCAGCATCGTGCAGAGTGAGGCCTCACGAAATGCCAGCCTTACTGTCACCATCGCTGATACTACTTTAATCTGTCAGTGCATATAAAAGAAACCAGCGCCCCCCACATACAGACCACACTGTATTTTCCTGTCATTTCCCCAAAACTGAGTCTCACTCCACTTGAGCAACACTGGAGTCTGCCTTTTTCTAGGACACACAAGGCTTATTCCCACCTCGGGGCCTTTGCACATGCTATTCCCTCAGCTTGGAAGACTTTTCCTCCAGGTCATTATAGCACAAGTGAAATGCTACCTCCTCAGAAAGTCTAGACTGACCATCTTGGCCCAAGTGGCCTCCCTCAACCCCTTACCCAGTCACTCTCTACCACAACACCCTGTTTCCATCTCCCATAAAGCAATCATCACAAGCTATGTAGTATTGTGTGCACTGACTCATTGTCCTTCCATGAGGGCAGAGATTTCTGTTTGTCTGGCTCACGGCTGTATCGACAGCACTTAGAATGGGGTGAGGCTCATACAAGATGCTCAAAATACTGGTTAGGAGAAGAAAGGACAGGAAATTACATAAGCCTCTGAGCCTCCATTTCACATCTGTAATATAGGATAAATAAAAGCCTCCATCTCTTAGGGTTCTTTTGAGGATTAAGGGACACATTACGTGTAACATAAAATGCTTTTAAAGGGAAAAGAAAACCATAAAAACTTAAATTTTAAAAAAATCAACAGGAGAATGACGAAACAAACTGTGATGTCTTCACACAATGGAATACAATTCAGCAATCAAAAGAAAACTGCTGACACACGCAACAACATGCATGTGTCCTAAAGACATTACCCGAGCAAAAGAACACAGGCACGAAAGGGTGCGTGTGTCCTGTCGGATTCCACGTCTACAAAATCCAAAAGCTGGCAAAAGGCATCTTTGATGACAGAGTTACGAAAGTCATTACTTTTCTAACCAAAAAATCCAAAGTCATTACTTTTTCTTGCCAGGTACTGACTGGCAAGGGACATGAGGAGACCTACGGGGGCCAGGAAATGTTCCAGACCTTTGGCTGGTGGAGGGTATGTGTGGACAGAGCCCTGGAGATACACACTTTATTATATGTAATTGCAAAGCAATAAAAATTAGTCCAAACATTTTTTTTCCACAAAGTGACAGAAAGGAGATTGTCCCCATTCAGCCTGGTTCATCCACCTGCTCTCACAAGAGGGTCCCAAGCCCTGACAGCTAACACAGCCCTCTGGCTTTAGGCAGACCTGCCCCATGCCGCCCCCCCCACCCCCACCCCCACACACACAGCCCTGGCTTCTGTGGGGTCCGCTGCCAAAGAGACAAGCCACCCCCCACAGATGCCCCCTCGCTGCCTCCCCCCACCTGAGCCCAGCTTCCGAGAAGATGTGAGAACAGGAAGACTGTGTCTACTCTGAGGTTCCAAAGCAAAAAGGTCAAGGGTGGTGGTGCAGGGAACGGAAGACAGAAGGGGGCTCCCCGCTAAATAAGATGTGCCTTTACTACTGCAGGGAGATCCTATCTGTGTTTGATGGGTGTCCCCCACCCACCATAGGCCCCAGGACACCTAAAAACGTTCTCCCCGCAATTGTCGATGGGGTGTCTCCAGGAGCCCCAGCACCAGGCATGCCCTCCCTGTACATCATAGGCCAACACAGCCCTGCATGGTGCTTCCTGCTTAAAACCCTCTAAAAGCGGCTACCACTCTCAGAATAAAACCACTCTCCTTACCACAGCTCTCAAGGCTTACACAACTTCGTTTCCTATCCCCTCTGGCTCCTCTCCCACAGTAGCCCCTTTAATGTTCCACAAACACACCCAGCAGGCTCTTGTCACAGGGCCTTTGCACTGGCTATCCCCTCTAACTGGAACACCTGTCCCCCAGCATCCACACAACTCATTTCCTCCCTTCCTTCAGGTCTTTGCTCAAACATCACCTCCTCAGCACCCTGACCACTCTACTTAAAACCGCCACATCTTCCCAGTACCCCCTTACCCTCACCTTCGTTTTTTCTACAGCACTTAGCATCCAGTAACATTATAAACTTCTCTTCTTCAGTATCTTCATTGTCTATTTTTGTTGTAAACTCAATGAGGGCAAAGGTTTTTGTCTGTCTGAGGCATTTGCTGCATCCCCAGTACCTGGTACATAGGACCGTGCTCAATAAATTACTTGCAGATCCAAGAAAGTAAACCAGAGCTTATCACGGGATCAACTTTCCTATAATTTTCTACATCATTTCAATTCACTGAGACAAGTATATGTTATCTTTACAACTTAAATGGCACAATTAGAATCTAGTTTGAAAAGGCAGGTGGGAGCCATTTCTAGGTCAGTGGGTCTGACATCCAAAAGGTGGGCATAAAGATGACCTGGGGAGCTTTTCAAAAGACATGTTTGCCAGGAGGCACACCAGAAGTTCTAATCTGATGCAAGAGGTCTGGGGAAAGCCAGGGAACTCGTGTCTGGGGGGTAAAGGCCCCCAGATAACCCTGAAGGGCTCGAGGGAGCCTGGGGAGAGAGCACGGGGAACTCGAGAGCAGGCTAGGAGTCAGGGAGGGCTGCGTGGGAGGTCAGACAAGGTCCTGACAAAGAGCCAAGATCAAGCTAGGCTGATTCCTGGGCCCTGGATTACGCAGAGGCTCTAATTCAGTGGAATGGGAGAGACTCAGGCATCTTCCTTTTTTGAAACCCTTGCCCAGGTGCCTCTGAAGGGCACTGAGGTTTAGGGAGCAGTGGCTGAGTCTGATCTTGCTCACATTTGAATGTGTACAGTTGCCTTCTTTCATTGAGAAAATAAAATCACAGTGAGAAAACTGTGAAGCACTCATTCCAACAGCACCCACGGTTAGGACTGTGGCATGTCACCTTCAGTGTTTTCTCCTGCACCCTTTGGAAGATACAGCTGTCATTACAGATTGCACATCATTTGGCGTGTCACCTTCCCCGGGTCCGCAGCAGCTGGAGAAGCACACAGCCCGTTTACCTCGCCATTTCCCCATTTCGGGTCATTTCGGTTGTTTCCAATGTTGAGATCTCACACGCAGTATTCTGATGAAGATCTGGGAACATACAAGTATCTGGGCCCATGGCCCCCATACTTGTAATTTTTCTCAGGGTGGGATCCTGGGGTTCCAGGGACATGGTGCTTGGAAGGTCCCCGCTAAGTCTGCTAAACGTTTCACCAAAAGGTTTGCGCCCATCTACTGCCCCAAAATGATGCCAAAGGCAACGAGTTTGAGCCTGATCAGAGGTGAAGCCCCACCACCTCTCAGGGGAGGAACCGAAGCCCGGACAGTGAACCCTTCGTGACTGGTGCTCGCTGAGGATTTCCTCGATGCTAGGTGCTGTTCTGAGTGCCTTATGGACATGAACACATGCGATCCTTGCCAGGGCCGTGTGAGCCGGGGCTAGTGCCCACACACCTGCATGGGGTGGGCACCCAGCAAGCAGGCTTCACTTTTGTTATTACCTGTGTTTGATCTCCTTGTAAACATGATTTGTCCAACCACATCACTGAGCAAAATCAGGGCTCCGGAAAGCTGCTCAGGCTCACAGGAACGGCCCGGCAGGGTGCCCACAGCCCCAAGAAGATAAGATAGGCCATCAGCCTACACTCTGTGGCTGAGCCATTCCTGGCAATAAGGCCTGCCTTGGTTCCTGTGACAGTTGGTGACACATATCCCAATGTCACCTCTGCATGCTGTCTGCTGGAGAGACAGCCCAGAGCATGGCCCAGAGCTGGAGCTGAGCCCCTGGGAATGAGGGGAAGAACTAATGACTGAACGGAGGTGTGACTCCATGGACATATCAGTAGGTAAGGTGATGCCATAGGGGGACAGCAGTCCAGTGCCCCAAATCTCACCACCAACCATGAGACAAAGACCCAGAACTCTGTACTCAGCTCCAAACTCAAGTCCCAGTTCCCTTTTTCTCTTCACAGAACATCCCGCCACGTCAAGCTGAATAGGAAGTTGGCAACCCAGGCAGAGGAACGGTGACGGCAACACAAATCATTCCACGCCTGCTGCAGAAAGAGGAAGAGGCAGCTTGGGCTGGGCTAGGACTTATCTGCCCACTGCTGTCCAGCCAGGGATGGCCACGCAGCAGTGTGCTGCGCCAAGGCAGACGGAGAAGTTTCTGGAGAAATCAAACGAGCCGACTCAGCAACTGTGTATCCATGGGCAAGTCACTACCTTCCCAAGCCTTGGTTTTATTCATCTGTAAAGTGGACAAAACGAAACCTACCTCGAGGGCTACTACAGTGATTTAAATCAGAGAAACCTTAGAAAGCCCTTAGTGGCACAGGGCCCAGCATATAGTATGTGTTCCATAAATGTCCCGAACAATTATCAGGTTTAAGCTTTCCATCCTGGCACCTGGCTTCCACATCCTGCCTCTTCCTGGGCTGAGGCCCTGCCCACTGGCTTTCAAGAGCCCTGCACTAACCCTTTTTCTGATCACCACTAATCACACAAAGCCCCAGCAAAGTGCCAGCCAAAGAAAAGCGAAGTAACTTGCTTGGGACAGAATCTCCGTCCACTCATTCGGCACGTATTTACTGAGGGGGTGACATACAGGCTGAGACATATACTAAGTGGGGGTGTAAGCTGTGAAGACCATCTGGCTGTGTATGGAGAATGGACTGTGGTGGCGGGTGGGGTGGGCACAGGAGCCCAGAGGGGGGCTCCTGCAACCGCCCAGGAGAGAACTGGTCAGGGGAGTGGCACAGTGATGGGAGAAACAGATTCTAGATACTCTGAAGGCAGAAACCATGGGATCTGCTGAAGGACTGGCTGTGGGAGTGAGAGAGAGGAGTGGAGGCTAACTCCCTGGTGTCTTGCCTGAGACACAGGCAGGACGGAGGTCACTTTTACTGAGACAGGAAAGACTGTGGTCTGGGGGGAGGGGTAGAGTGACAGTTCAGTTTGGGATGTTTTAAGTCTCTGCCCTCATGCAAACCAGTCTGGCACGGCAGACAGATGGACAGCAAATCATTGCACAATGTGGATTCTACTGCAATCATACTGAGCACTAGGAAGCAGGACTGGGAAAGGTGACCCAGGCATGGGGCATTCAGGGAAGGCTGCCTGGAGGAAGCATACCTGAGCTGAGGCAAAGAGCAAGGGAAATGACGAAAGCTGGTACCGCTGTGTGCTCTCCACTTTTCTCATCAATTCCCCTCCCACTTCACACCCAGGAGGCATAGAGCCCATGAATAAAAGCAGTGTGGCTTCCGTGGTTGAGCTGTGAGGTCAGACAGAGCAAGGTTCATTCAAATCCCAGACCCACCTCTTTCTTGCTGTGTGGCCTTGAGCTTGCAACTCTACCCCTCCATGCCTCAGTTTCCTTATCTATAAAAGGGGTGATTATGCCAACTTTATGGAGTGGTGTGAAGCTCTGGAAGCCCAAAGGGCAATGGCACCTTCCTCTCCAGGGTGTCCTGCCTCCTGGAGCCTCAGAGAAAGCTGCTTTGTCAGGGAGGCTGCGACAAGACAGGCGGGAAGAAGCTGGACCCCCATGGCTAAAACCACAGGCCAGGAACACCAGCGCCAGGAGATCCTCCAGCCCCCTGCTGCCTGGCCATCCCTGCTGGGATTTTCCATTGGTTTAAAACAGGAACTCTGAAAATACACAGCCAACTATTCTGCCATGGGGCACGGGTGTTTTTCCACAGTGCAGCCAAATTTAGTCTTAAACGACTATGCACAGCGACAGTACCCTTGGAGAAAGAGGAGAGGGGACTGGGCAGCAGGCAACAAGAAGCCAATTTCTCCTTGGCTGTGGGGAGACAGGGTGCCTGCTGGCCAACTCCCTATAAGCCAGTCACTGCAATCTTGCTCACACCGTTTCCACTGCCCAGAACACACTGCTTCTGCATGCTTGATAATGCTAATAATTCCTTCATTCTCACTAACCAGCCAACAACAACAAATCAGCACCTACTAAGGGCCATGCACTCTTCTAGGCTCTGGGGACACAATGATGAACAAAAGAGGTGGACCTCCCACCCTCGTGGAGCTGATGGGCAAGGCACAGGCAATAAACAAAACTATCGTAGATACCTTTTGAAGAAAATCAAGCAGGAAAGGAGACAGACATGGGGGGGCGGTGCTATTTGAACGCAGTAGCCAGGGAAGGCCTCTGCCATGGGACGTCCAGCTGACACCCAGACGAAAGGAGGGAAGGAGCCATGGGATACCAGGGAGAGTGTGACCCAAGCAGCAGGAACAGCCAGAGCAAAGGGCCTGAGGCAGGGGCCTGGCTGGTGCGTCTGAGGAGCAGCACGGAGACCACTATGGTTGGAGCAGAGCAAACAGATGAACAGCCGGACTGAGCAAGGTGAACCCGGCGGGGAGCTTGACACACTCCAGCAGAAAGGTACACAGGAGCCAGATCTCACAGGCTCAGGAGGCGGGCTCTGTTCTAAGCACAGCGGGCAAGGCCCTGAGGAAGGAGGACCTTCAGCAGCTCCAACAGGCAGGGGAAGATCCGAGGCCTCAGTGTTGCAGGGTGGGCTCAGAACCATTTCCCCCAGGGCAGTGGGGGGCTCCGTAGTCCCGCACTGGACCCCCCTCACCTCCCTGGGCCTCCTTTGTCCCCATCTGTAAACTGGAGACTAGAGCCTGGCCCAGCCTCCTGTGAGGGTCCAGTGGGGAAGGGGTGGGACTGAGGCTGGAGGCTGGGCCTTCACAGACCTCAGCCTCAGCGCTATTCTGACCCCTCTGCCTCCAGGCAACAAACCTCCCAGGTTCCAAAGTCTGCTGGGCCCCCAGGGACCCTGCCCCCCTCAGACAGCCCAGAACAGGCTCTCTGAGAGCCAAGGTGTCTGAGGAGGTGGTGCCTGGCAACCAGATGCCTGCCTAGCAACAGCGGGGTGGGATGGCAGCCGGACTCCATGGCAACTGGCAGCTGGGGCCCCAAGGCCAGGCACTGACTTGGAGGGGGAGTCACTGGGGGGCTGGAAGGGGGCATGTTTCCCAGGCTCCTCTCTGAAGCCGTGAGACTTGTGGTCCCTTAGAAACTCCAGCAGTTGCCACTTGCAGGACTGGAGGCCCAGGCTTCGTTTTCCTGCCCCGCTGGGCACCTGAGTGGCTCACTTTGCTTCTCTGGGCACTCGGTCTCCTCTCCAGAAAGGGAGGCCAGTGCCCACACCATGGGACACATGAAAATTATAATACATAAAGATGAGAACAGCAAGCATGTATAGGGGGCACTGACTTTGTGCCAGGCTCTGTGCTATGTATTTTATGTGCCATTGTCTCATGTCATTCTCCTGAGGTGGGTGGCATTACTTATTAATCCCATTTCACAGATGAGAAAGCTGAGGCACTGAGAGGTAAAGCATCACAGGCCAGAGAGGCTGACCGTGTACACGCCAGGCCTCCTGACCACACCATGATCCCATCCCTGGCAGCCAGCTTCTCTCACCTGTTGGCCCATCGGCAAGTTTTTCTATACTATTAATAAAAATGACAATAAAGCTGCTAATATTGACTGGGTGTACAGTATGGGGCAGGCCCTGTTCTAAGCACTGCATGGCACTGGCTCAACTCTGTAAGTTAGCCAACATGAATATAGAGCAGCCTATGAGGCGCAGGGAGGGGAAGCAACTTGCCTAAGAAGGTACACTGGGAAGTGGTGAAACTACAGGCCAAACGCACACCCTCTGACACCACAGCAGCCACACCACCCCAGGCATCAGGTGTTTGATCACCACAACCTGAGGCTGACTTTGGAAACACCTCTGAGTCTCCAATTCTCCAACTCTCCAGCCCCAAGTCTGAGGCCTGGGGGCCCCCCAGCCACACCCCACCATTCTCCTGAGGGTGTGACAGTTTTCACTGGAATCCCACCCTCCGGCAGCCACGCAGAAGGCTATAAACTGCAGTGTCCCTCAGGATAGCCAGTAGGCTGGACATTACTCCCATCCCCACCACCGGGAATATCTACAGAGAGATACTGCAAGGAAATTAATGGCTCCTTCACATCACATCGCAAATATGCAAGAACAACCCCTGACACTGTAGAACCAGTGGGAGGTGAGAATCTGAAATGCTGACAGGTTCTCTGCCGTCAGTCTGCAGGCAGCCAGAACCACATACAATGGACTCTGATATAACAAAGGCCTTGGGGTCACAGCAAAGCTGAGCTGCATGACCTGGGACCAGCAGCTTCACCTCTCCGAGACTCAGCTTCCACATCAGTGAAATGGGCATAATGAGAGTAGTGTCCTGAGGCGGCAAAGATTCAAGGAGAGATCACAGACGAGAATCAGGACTAAGAATAGCACCAAAACCATACCTTAGACTGGAACTGTTGTTCCTACGTTATCATCGTCAGGATTACCAGTATTTCAGATCCCACAGCCAGACAGGCCTGAGAAGTCTACGCCACAAGCTGCAAATACCAATGCCTACAGGGTGAAAGAGTGAAGCTGGCTGGGTGTAGTACAAGACGGACAGGGTGAGAACTGTGGCGAACCGCAGAGCAGATGCTCATCTCGCTGCCCGGCTCCAATCTCTAATCAGCTGTCACCAGGCAGAAATATGGCCAGTAGCACTGTTTTCCAAGTGAAATTGGAAAATCTAGATTTTTGTGACAGTTCTTTCAACTTTTAAAACCTTGTGGTCGCTAATTCTAAAATGTACGTGAAAAGGCAAAGAAGCTAGAATAGACAACACATTTTGAAAATGAAGACCAATATTAGGGGGTTCATAATTTTGAGAAATTACTCCAGAGTTACAGTAATCAAGACAGTATGGTAACGGCACAAGGTCAGGCACATAGATCAAAGGAACAGGAAAAAGAATCCAAAAATAGACCCACACAAATATGGCCATTTGGGTTTTGACAAAGGAGCAAAAGAAATTCAATAGAGAAAGAATTGGCTCTTCAACAGATGATGCTGGGGGCTGCTGACATCATATGCAAATTAATGAACCTCAACCTAAGTTACACACTTTATATAAAAAGTAACTCAAAATAGATCATACATCTAGATGTAAAACTATAAAAGTTTTAGGAAAAAACAGGAGAAAAATCTCTGTGACCTGAGGTTAAGTGAAAAGTTCCTAGACATGACATGAAAAGCAGGATCCCAAAGAGGAAAATAAGTGATAAATTAAAATATACAACTTTTACTTTCCAAAAGATACTGTTAGAAGAATGAAAGGACTAGCTACAGACTGGGAGAAAATATTTGCAAATGACATATCTGACAAAAGATCTGTATCCAGAATTTAACTCTAAGTTCAGTGGCAAGAAAATAAACAACCCAATTTAAAAAATGGGTACAAAACCTGAACATACACTTCGCCAAAGAGGATAATGGATGGTAAAAATGCACAATGAAAAGATATTCAACATCATTAGCCATTGGGGAAACACAAGGTAAAACCATAAGGAGATGCCACTATTCTCTATTTGCATGGCTTTAAGAAAAAAAACCTGACAACAGCAAGTGTTGACGGGGATGTGAAACCACATATATTGCCAGTGGGAATGTGAAATGGTGGGGCAACTTTGGAAAACAGTTTGGCAGTTCCTCATAAAGTTAAACATCCACTTAGCACATGGCCCAGCAATTCCACTCCTGGGCATTTCCCCTTAGAGAAACTAAAACTTATGTGCACACAAAAACCTATACACAGGTACACAACTCCATAGCAACTCTGTTTATAATTGCCAAAAACGGGAAACAATTTATTTTCATTTCAATGAATTAATTAAACCATTAACATTGTTGCCCAACAACAAAGTGGCCCTCAGCAATAAAAAGGAACAAACTGTGGGTACACACTATGACATGGATGAATTGCAAAGCCCTCCAGCTGAGAGAAAGAAGCCACTCTGAAAAGGCTGCATGCTACATGATTCCATTCATGTGGAACACATATATATGTTCTGGAAAAGGCAAAACTACAGAGACAGAAACCAGGTGAGTGTTGTCAGGGGACACACGTGGGGATGGTTTGACCTCTCAGTGGCAGCACAAGTGTTCTGGGGTGACGGAGATGTTCTATATCCGGACTGCAGTGTAGAAACATGACTCCATACATGTGTTCAAATTCCTAAGACTCTATACTCGAAAAAGTCATTTTTATTGTATAGAAATTTTAAAAATTAAATCTTAAAAATCTCATTCTGGGTATGGATACGGACTCAGGTTTGTTTCTTTTTTAATATATACACAGAGAGAATGATATACATAAATACAGATGTGTGTGCATGAATTAGTATACATGTATTTCCTAGCTCTCTCCACTGAGAGGGCCTAGGAGCAACGACATGCAGTGGCACATACCCAGCACCCAGATCTAGGTTTCTACATATCATTCTTCAATGAAGACCAGAGTTCTTTGGACAAGTGGTTGATTTCAGGGTTAGGACAAGGAAAATACAAAGTGAACCTGGAATATCATGTGATGCTAGCAAGTAAAGAAATGCTCAAAAGAAAGAGACAGAAAAAATGTTTAAAGGGCAGAGGCATGTCAAAGGGCACTGGGGTCACCTTGAAAGAACTCCCAATGGCCAGAGTTAGGATAACCTGAACCAGAAAATAAATAATGATAGCACTGGTTTATGAATCCATACTAATACAAATAAATGAACGAATCAATAAGTAAATGGGGGAGAATTCTTCCTTGCAGAAGAGTTCCAGCTGAGAAAAGTAGAAGAATGGAGAAAATATAAAGTCACCATTAGAATGCCGCAAGCAAGATAAACCTAAAATTAGTGGGTGAAAATATCAGCAAAAACATTTCCATAGTCTCAAAAAGTCTCCCTCAAAACATCTAGCAATTACAAAGGAAAAAAAGTGTGACTTTAGTATGGAGAGTCCTGCTTTCACCATCTTAGCCAGGTGATCAAGTTAACATCATCCATAGTGAATATTGACACCATGAGTCCCTGATCATGATGTAAAGGACACATCCCTACCAATAATGCATAACCCCAGACTCAGATAATGGACAATTTGTAAAATACCTGACCACTACTTCTCAAAAGTGCCAAGGTCATGAAAGACAAGGAAAGAGCTAGAAATTGTCAAAGATTAGCAGAGGCCAAGGAGACATGATATCTACATGCAACATGGTAGACTAGATGGGATTCTGGAAAGATAAAAGACATTAGTGGGAAAACTAGTGTAATGCAAATAAATACTGTAGTTTAGCCAACAGTATATCAAGACTAATTTCTTCTGATCATTGTACTACTTTTATATAAAATGTTCACACAGGGGAAGCTGGGTGAACAATATACAGGAACTCTGTACTATATTTGCAACTTTTCTGCAAGTCTAAAATTATCAGGGAGTTGGAAGTCTAAAACCTTGGGCTGACCAAGCTAAATCATCTACTAGCCAAACACCACTTATCTACACAACAATTGTTGCCCACAGGCCACAGGTTTACAATCCTAGTTGTTTTGGACTGAATGTGTCTCATCCCAAATCCATATGATGAAGTCCTAATCCCAAATGCAATGGTATCTAGAGGTAGAGCATTTGGGAGGTAATAAGGTTAATGTGAGGGAATGAGGGAGGGGCCCCCAAAGTAGGATTAGCGCCTTTATAAGAGAAAGGGACACCAGAGCTTCCTCTCTGCCATGAAAGGACACTACCTGAAGGTGGCTGTCTACAAAGCAGGAATAAATCCCTCACCAAGAATCAAATCTGTGCACACCTTGATCTTGGACTTCCCAGAGTCCAGACTGTACAAAGACATGTCTTATTTAAGATACCCAGCCTGTGGTGTTTTGTTATATAGCAGCCTGAGCAGCTGACACCCCGATTCTTCCCCAGGGTGACCCAAGAAAGAACTCTCTGAACTTGTGCAGAGAAGAGTCCCCAGGTCAGGCACCCCAGCCCCATCATCTCAATCAGCTTTTCACGGCCACACCTAGAGTCTACAGCAGAAAGGGCACAGGGCTACAGATAAGACCCAGGTTCAAACCCAGACCCTGCTACAAACTCACTGTGAACCCTGAGTAAGGGACTCCTCCTCTTCTTCCAAAAACGGGGCCAGGGTCAACCTTCAGTGCTTATCATGAAGCCCAGATGAGAGTGCCTTGCCAGGAAGTTACTATGGAAGCTACCAAGACCTGGTGTTAAGTGTTATTTTCTCATTGTGACAACACAAACAGAAGGACAGAAGCATTTCACCCTGCGCTTTATGAGTGAAAAAGGAAATTCAAGTTGCACGCAGCCATACTCGCTTTGTCTGCAGCACTTTCAATGAGCATCACAACTCTGTGAGGCAGGCAGGGCAGGGAAATGATCTGCTGACCAGTGAAGGCCCCCCTACCAGTTACAGGCCCAGGGGACATCCTCATACACAAGCACAGAAATTTTGCTACCAGGATATTAACTGCAGAACAGTTTTAAAAATTCTAAGCAAATCATGGTTCATTTAAGACATGGAAGACTATGCAACTGTGAAAGACTGAGGAAGCTCATTATGTATTATAAGAGAACAGGCTCCAAGAGAAATCAGTAAAAGGAAAATAAGTGAGGGGACCTCACAGCCCAGCCTCTCCTCTCCTGCGGCACATATGCACCAGGAGATGTTTCAACAAGGTTCCAAGCAATGTTACTCAAAAGAGCCATGTGGTTAGCAGCCCCTGAGATGGGCTCCAACTAGGACTAGGAACCCATCATCCTAGTACCACCACACCTGGTACATGTGTGATGTCATCCTGTTGATTCAGGCTTGATCTGTGTGACCAAGAGGCTAAAACAGAGCAGAATAGCTGGTATAGCACTTCCAAAGGATAGGTCATAAAAACTATTTTAACTTTTACCTGCAACTCTTTTGGTCATTCACTCTGGGGAAAGCCACCTATCCTCACCTCTGGAGAGGCCCCCAGGGCAAGGAAGTGAGACCTCCAGCCAACAGCCATGTGGGGGCACCACCTTGAAGCAAACCCTGCAGCCCTGGTCAAGCCTTCAGATGAGACTGCAGCCCCAGCTGACAGTATTTCCACAATCTCATGAAAGACTCTGAGCCAGAAGAATTAACTAACTAAGAGGCTCTCAAATTCCTGACCCACAGAAACTGCATGAGATATGAATGTTTATTAAGCCATTAACTTTTAGGGCAACAAATACAGCTAATATGGCCCAGGGTCTCTCATGAGGTTGCAGGCAAACTGTAGTCAGGACTACAGTTATCTGGAACCCGGAGGATCCCCTGACATGGTTTTGGGCAGGTCTCAGTTCTTGCGGCTCCTAGCTACAGACTTCTGCTCCTTGCCACATGGGGCTCTCCACACAGTTGCTTGAGCATCCTCACAACATGGCAGCTGGCTTCCCTAGACAAAGTGATTCAAGAGAGAGAAAAATCCTTTTATGATCTATAGTCTAAGTCACTTCCTCCTCCTCCTTATTCCATTCACTAGAAGCAAGTCATTAAGTCCAGCCCACACTCAAGGGGAGAGAAAGATAGGGTGTGAGTAATAGGAGGTGGGGATTTGGAAGCCATCTCAGAGGCTGCCTATCACAGAGACCAAATCCCCAAAGGGATATTAAGTTTGTTGTTGCAACAAAATAACAAAATTAATAGTTACTGATCCTTACCATGTTTGGGGGTCTTACATGCATGAACACATCAATCCCCAAAGCAATCCTGTGAGGTGAGAGGTGCAACTCTTACTCCCAGGTTCCACCACTTCTTCCATGCTTGCTCTGTAACTTTTGGTGTGTTTCTAGCCTTTAGGAAGAGCTAAGATCCAGAGATAAGTCAAAGCCATTCTCTTAGTCTTCTCTGAGGAGGTGCTACTTGGGCTCTGACCTTGAAGATGAGAAGGAAACAGACAAGTGACAATCTAAAGAACACTCCAGCAGTGGAAACAGCAGGTGCAAAGGCCCTGAGGCAGGAGTGAGCATCCTTTGTTGGAGGTCTAAAGACTTCCACATGCTGGGAAGGAGCAAGGTAAGACAGGTGGTGAGAAAGGCAGACAGTGAACACAGCCTATGTTGAGGAGTTAAATCTCCTAAGTGGCATAAGGAGTGAGAGACCTAGGTTCCAGAGAATAAAAGACAGTGAGGTTCACCACCAGCCTTGGAGAAATCTCCTGAGCCCTGGACACCTGGGAGACCCCCAAAGGCAAGAGGGATCTACTCCTGTGGTTGTCAAGGGCACCAGAAGAAGACAGGGACAGGAACCCCTCATCTGTGATGACAGAACCGCCTCTCCTATCTCAGGCAGATCCCTGGGAACAAGCCTGCCCCCTTTGCCAAGGCCAAGCCCACCCTCATATCCCAGCCACAGGTCCATGAAGCCTCTTCCCCACTTCCCACACTCCTGGTGCCAGAAACCCAGCCACTTGCCAGGAGGCCCCAGCTCCCAGGACCCTTCTACTTTGAGGTTAGCTTCAAAAGGGGAAGGCCCACTCTGCTAGTCTCCCCTGGAAGACTGAGCAGCCTACGGGTGGTCTGCCTGCCAGCACAGGGGCTGCTGATCTGCTCACTGCTGGGCTACAGAGCCCAACAACTACAAGTCGGCAAACCCCTAGGGCTCAGTTTCCCCTACAAAACGGGAATGACCACGTCTGTGCTGGACTTGGCAAAAGGAAGTCCTGAAGATCAAAATGTGCCCTGACAAATGGCACACATAAAAGTCTAGTCTAGAAATAACGATGATGATGACAATTAACATTTACTGAGAAGTTATTATATATTGGATGTTGTTCTAAAGGCTTTACAGAAATTGCTACACATAATCCTCTCAACAATCCTGCAATCTGGGGTTTTTTCTCTTTTTTACAGATGAGGAAATTGAAACTCAGAGAAGTAAAGTGACTTATCTAATGGCACATGGCCAACATGTGATGCTACATGTTGTAGAATTATAATTCTAGTAAAATTACACTTAGATCAGAGCCTGTGCAGTTCACTTGATTAATACACTTTTCACAATATCCCACTGGTAGGTACCATTTTTATCCACATTTTACAGATGAGAAAACTGAGGCCCAGAGAGTGCAAATGACCTACCCAATCTCAGATGGTGATGAATCCATACTATACAAAGGCCAAGAGGGTAAGAGCGCGGGACCTGGGCTCTAGGCCCATCTGTGCCTCGACCTGGGCACACAGCCGCTGGCAAACGCATTCCCTGCTGAGTCTCAGCCTCCCCATAGATCATTCAGGCAACAATCCGCAAAGAAAAAAAGGAAGTTTCAGTCCCTGTGTCCACCTCTAGAGCCTATTAAAATGGGTACAAAGACTCTCAACATATCTAGAGGTGTGTCTGGGATGATCTGACTTAAAATAGCGCTGGTCAGGGAAGGTCCTCAGAGGAGGTGACACTGGAGTAGAGAACTGAAGAGGGGTGAGCACATGCATTCGGGGTGTCCGAGGAAAGGGCTTTCCAGGCAGAGGGAACTGCATGGACAAGAGGTGAGAGGCAGGACCACGTCCAAGGGGTCTGTGGAGCAGCAGGCTCAGTAAAAGACTTTGGCTTTTACCCCCAAGTGTGATGAGGAGCCCCTTGTGGGGTCACAGGGCATAGTGAGTAGATGGTGTCCGGGTCTGACTTGAGTTTAAACCAGATCCCTCTGTAGACAGGCTGCTGGGGAGAAAAAGGACTGTAGGGGTGACAGGATGACAGCAATAACTTAAGCAAAAGATAAGAAAAAGTTTAGACCAGTGTGTCAGTTAATGCATGGAGCCAGGTGGTGTGGGTTCAAATCTCAGCCCTGCCACTTACAGGCTGTGTGACCTTGGGCAAGGGGCTTAATCTCTCTGGACTTCAATGTCCTCACTTATAAAATGAAGATTAGAAGAATACAAATCTGATAGGGTTTTATGAAGATTAAAGGAGACATTATTTGTAAAGGGCATGAAAGAGATAACACTATACTGGTGAGTAGAAAGGCCACAAGTGTTAACAAGGTGATGCAATAAGGAGGGTTGTAAGAGTTTAAGGTTTTGAAGGTAGACCAGTGGAATTTGCCACTGGATTGGATGCTGGCAGGGGGCTGCAGCAGAGGATCCAGGCTGACTCCCGAGTTTTTGGCCTTAGCAACTGGAAGGATGGAGCTGACAGACTGGGATGGGACAGACAGAAGGGGGACAGTTTTAGAGGCAAGATAAGGGACTTGGTTGAGCACATGATTAGTCTGAGGTGTCATCAGACATCCATGTGGTGATGCCAAGGAGGCAGTGGCCACACAAGTGTGAAATCCAGAGAAGGGGTGAGCTCACAGGGAAGAGGAGTCCGCGGGCATGAGCCTAGCACAGCCCACCAATCAGAGGCCAGGAGGAGGAGAAGCAGGATGCAGCAGAGGAGCCTGGGCAGAGGAAAGCCAGGAGCCCCAGTGTCCCGGCACCACTCCTGAACCGTCCTCTGCTTGTTTCAGGAGAGAGGCTAGCCTCTGACTACTCTGCAGCTTCGCGAGAACAGAGACACACTCTGCTGCCCGTTAAGCAAGTACCCCAGGGAGAAAAGCCATCATGTCTTTAAAATAATTCAAACAAGCAGGCCACTTGTACAATCACTGCCCCGACAGCTTGCCCTGCTGAACATCCCTTCCTCGCCTGCGGCTCTGGCTCTCTTGAATGTGCCACGGTCATAATATGAGCGCAGTGAAAGCAAGTCGATTGCAAAGTGAAACTGCAAGTCTTGTAAAAGATGGTAGATGTCATGACATTCATGAAAGTGATGCTGGAAAACAACAGCCGGTACCAGGCAAAGCTATAAACACAGGAAGACCTGGCAGCTACACCAGTGTGCATTCACAGAGAAAATAGCCAAAGAAGACAAGATAGGAGACGTCCAGGAGATGATCTGACCATCAAGAGGCACACGTGAGAGCCGTACACAGGCTCTAATGTTTTTGCAAAGTGACTCTTCAGCATCAACTGTAAAGGGCAACCTTATATGAATGACATCATATCATGCCATCATTTAATTTTACCACAAAAATTATGCACTCCAAAATGGCAAAAAAGTCAACACTTGATTCCCTCTTCGTTGATTCAAAGAATTTGTGCCAAGTTGCTACTGTATCCTAAATACTAATTAATGCCTAATAAATGCCCTAATTAATGAAAGGATGAAATTCAACTTATTTTTAGAATTCTGGTTTTCTTCTCCAAGGTGAAGTCTCATTCACCCCCTCCCCACCTCACACCCAATATTGCTGTGTTAGGGCCCATTTTCAATGGATTCTCAGCCATCGGCCTTTTTTTGACCTTTCAATCATTCTGAGACAGTGAGGTTGTCCTGTATCTGTAGGTTGCTGGGCCCTCCTGGACCTAAAGCCTTCCCCACCTTCCCTGAAGAAACCTCTTCACTGGGGGCAAGAAGTTGATTTGCCCATAGGAACCACAAACCCAGCAGAAGAGAAAGCCAAGTGGACCGCTGGGAGGGAAGCCTCGGGTGGGAAGCACCCACCACCTCTCCTGAGCCCACCTGACCCCACAGCAGCCTCTTCCCACCCCACTGGCTGGGTGGGAGGCAGCCATCAACATCCCCGCCTGTGGCCAAGGAGCCCACCTTTGTGAAATCACATAAAAGCATTGGCTTTAAATGGATCCATTTTATTTTACATAAATTATACCTTAATAAAGTTTCTTTTGAAGAAGTGTTCATCTGCCTGTGAGTACCCTGCCCAGGGTCTCCTCTAAAAGGCCCTTTAGAGGACAGCACATGGTAGGCTGCCCAACACCCACCAGTAATTGGTGGGTGCCAACACCAGGCCAGAGAGCACCATGAAGATCTGCTCATAAAATACGCATAGGTCGTCAAGAGCCGCTGGTGCCCCTCTGGAGCTCCTCCCTCGGTGCTGCTCAGGCTTGACTCCAGCCACTGCGCCAGCCCAACTCCCCCAAAACCTCTTGCAGGGGGCCTGGCATCAGGACAGCACTGCTGTCCCAGCCAGTTTCAAGCTCAGGCATCGCTGCTGATGTGCACACCCTGGAGACCCCCTTCAGGATGTGCCTGGAAGGGACCCTCAGCACCTCGGCAGCCGCAAGGACTCATCCCGACTAGCCAGCCTCTCTGGGCCTTTACAGCCAACCTTCAAGATTTTACCTCCCCTGATAATCAGGCCCCAGCCAATGGCCCCTATTCTTTCCCTCTTTAAGCCTGTGCACTGCCAAATATTTCTCTTTTTTAATCTCCCAATGCCCCAGCAGGAAAAAAAAATTTGAGCACATACCCCCAGATTTGTTCCACAAATATTTATGGGCCAGGCAATAGAGATGCAGGAACAGTTGAGACTAGAGCTTCTTCTAGAAAAGAGAGACAGATCATCGACAAGCAAACACAGACTGGCCTCAGGAAGGGAG
Source organism: Manis javanica (assembly GCF_040802235.1). NCBI lineage: Eukaryota > Metazoa > Chordata > Mammalia > Pholidota > Manidae > Manis > Manis javanica. The sequence continues at coordinate 11,201,154 of NC_133160.1, read as the reverse complement.
AGGTGCTGGGAAGGCCTCCCTGAGAAGGGTATCCGACGGGAGAGAGGCCTAGCAGGGGCAGGGCAGGTGGGTACCAGCCAAGAGGGTCCCTAAGGGGAAGAGAAGAGGCAGGACAGTGCCTGGGTGTTCGAGGAGCTGCAGGGGGACAGTCAGGGTCCAGACAGAGGAAGTGGGAGGATGGGGAGGTGAGCCGGCAACGTGGCAGACTCAACAGCACCTAGGTTTGCACAGCTCTCTGGGAAGGTGGAAGGGCAAGTGGTAAGACACCTTTGCAGGACAAATGAGCAGTGACTACCAAAATCTAAAATCCACGCATCCTCAGAGGAAGCAATCCAGTCCCCTTCTGGATTCGGTCCAGCAGAGACACCAGTACCCGTGGCCCAAAACATTACATGCAAAGTAGACAGAGAGCAGAGTGGCAAAGAGCAAGGATTCAGCAGGCAGAGTGCCAGAGTCAGGGAGTGCTGGGACGGGCAAGGGGTCCCTGGAATGGGTCAGAGCATCTCTGGCCAATGACCTATGACCCTCCAGCCTCCCCTCCCCCACCCACCCTCTGAGAACTCCCAGAAGACCCCTCGAGCACAGCATGCTGATGACCCTCTGGGGCTCACTCTCTGGCCTCACTGGTGGCTGGCAAGTCCAGCGAAGCTGAGTGGAAGGCCTTTTGGGACACCCTCCTTCCCCCCCGACCCAGGCCCTCCCTGAAGGGGACAGCAAGAATTCTTTTAACCCTGACAACACCAACACCTGCGTCTGCATGCCCAGGCCACAGGGTACCTGTCACCTCTGAACAGACCAATCTCATAATAAGGTGAAAGCTGGTCCCAAATGTCCAAGGAGTTCTGCTAAAAGGTATCATAAAGGTCCTTTATTTAAAAAAAAAAAAGATTGATTCTAAAACATCACACATAACAAGTGTTTGAAGAGGCAGTGATACCTGAAGGCCCTTGGCAGCAGAGAGCCCCTAGCCAACCAGGGTCCACAGAGAGAATGTCCCAAAGGCCGGAGCACTTTCTAGCTCATTGCCTCTTCGTGCTGTTCACAACATTATAAATTTACATAAAGGCCAAAAAAAAAAAAGAAAGAAGAACCCATTTTTGCAAGGGATTTTATACGCAGATCTGGAGGGTAGAAAAAAGACTAAGGACACCCCTAAAGGAGCCTGGTTGCAAAATGTTTCAAAAAGAAAAATACACTTAACACAGAAACACCCAACAATACATTTTTAAAGGCCAATTTTGAAAAACGATCAAAACACTTCTTTTTCTCAAACATCCCAAATTACAAGTGGCCACCAGATGCTGGGGTCTGGAAATATGACTGTGGTTTGTTTTATTTTCTTTGTTTTCAAGAAAACTAAAAATTAGGGAAGTCACAAATATCCAGGGAAAGAAAAACTAAGAAAACCACCCATGTGGTGGTGACTTAACTTGCCGACTGCCAGAGGCTTTGCAATGAACGCACCCAGAAACCAAACATCTAACTGGAGTAGGGGACACCAGAGCACGTGTGCAACCCCAAATGGAACTTGTAATTCACCTGATTTATTTAAAGGGCCCACGGGAAGTGTTCGTGAGCTGTGAACATTTTACTGTAAACAGCATCCTCCATGGAACCTGCTGTCCGCCACCCAAGGAACAGGCTGCCAGTGTCCTAGGCCTTTTGCAGAACGGAGAGCAGATGTTTGGGGAGATGATGTCACCTGGGTGAAGTGAATTCATCCAAGAGTGAGTCATGAAAGCAGCCCTCAAATGGCCTTCAGAAATCTCATCTCAAACAGGAAGCCCCCTCTGCAAAGCAGCTCTGCCGCCTGCTGCAGTGGCACGTATCTTGCCTTTTGCCATCAGCTTCTATTTCCCCTTTTTGTAGTAAAAGACCCCAGTGCTGCTTGAAGGGTGTCATCTATCCCTTGAGCCACACAGGCACAAGAATGAAGCCAAAGGGAAGGGCCCTGGAATTGAGCCCCTAGACAGACCTGTACCTGAAGCTGTTGCCCTAGCTTCATGACTGTTACAGTCCCTCTCTGGTTTAAGTCAGTTTGGTTTGGGTTTTCAGTTACACACACAGACAGTCTACCATCCAAGGATTAAAGAAAACCATGACTTTAGCTAGGAGCTTAGAAGCCCACTACAGCCACACCTTCCAAACAAGCACCAATTCAGAGTGGAACAAGTCTTTTAGGTGTCACGGATGAGGGCAAATTACAAGGACCCACCATCACCCAGCCACACGATGAGATCGGGCATCTGCTACCTCAATTTTTCCATCTACCTTCACTGCCAGGACAGCCTGACAACCGGCTGAGCCTTCGGCCCTGACCCCTGTCCTCACCACAGAGCTTTTCTGGAGGAGGACAAGGAGGAGAATGGGGAGTAAAGAGAGGAGAGAAAGGAGGGGAAGGTGGAGGAGTGAACAGCAGCAGGAAGCTCCCCCTGGAGTTAGGGACGGGCCGGCGAGCCCCGCTCTGCAACTCGGGCGGTATCTCATTTAATCCTCTCGGCAGCCTCAGAGGCTGGTATTCCTATCCTCGTGCTACAGATGAGGAAGCCGAGCTGCAGAGGGATAAGCCGCTTGCCCAGGGTCACACGCCTGCCTGTGGCAGAGCCAGGCTATCAGCCAGCCCCCACACAGCCGCCGGTAACCGTGACCTGTCCACTGCAGCGTGCCGGGAGTCGCACACATCGCGCCTTCCTAGCTACACACCTGGATGGAGCACTCCAGACCTCAGGAAACTCGGTCCCGCTGTCCCTCCCACAGCCCTCATCAGTTACATCTTCTCTGCTGTCTAGTCAAGCCGCCTCAGCCTCTGAGTTGTGAACCAGAGCTCCTATGGCTCCAGTGGCCTCCATCCACTGAGAATAAAGGCCAAAGCTGTCACCATGGCCCACAGGCCACCTCGGACCCCACTTCCTCCCACTCTCCTCGCCAGCTGCTCCAGCCACACTGGCCTCCACACTGTATCTCCAACCATGGGCAGGACACCCCGCCCCGGGGCCCTTTCAATCACTGTTCCCTCTGCATGGATGCTTCCCCCAGATGTCAGCATGGCTCCACCACCGGTTTTGAGCTTCTTAAAGTCCTATGTCCAAATATCACTGTCTCCATGAGGCCATCCCTGCTCAGCCTAAGAGCAACTCACTGCCACACCTGTGCTCTCTGTCCCCATCCCTGTCTTCCCTCCCTAGCATTTACCACCCTGCTGGCTTATTGGTTCATTGTCTGCCCTCCTGCCTACCCAAATGCCAGCTGCATAAGGACGGGGCCTCTCCGTCTTGTTCCATCATAGCACCAAGAGACCACAGCACCTAGCACAGCAGGCAGTGCTCAAAAATGTCCTTGAATGAGTGGATGAAGTCCTGAGCAGGTCTGCAGTCTCACAAGGCATTTCAGGCTACCCAAAGCTCAGCCTCTCTCATGCACGGATCAGTCACAGTGAGACAACTCTCGTCTGTGAGGGAAGGAATAGCCACAACATCTGTCCACAGATGAACGGAAGGAGGCGGCTCCCACGAAGACCCTCTTGGGTGTTGCGCGGAGGAGGGACGGGGTCCTGGGCCTGCTGGTCAGAACCACAGATGCTTTGTGATTCCCCCCTCACTAAGCTATAGCAGAAGAGCCTTCTCCCTCTTGAAGTCTGCAACCCAGACGGTCAGGCCAAAAACCCAGGAGCCGTCCTCAGGGCAGCTACAGGCGAGAGGACGGAGTGGGAAGGGTGCTTCCCCTCACGGCCCTTCCAGCCCCAGAGAGGAGCCCCTCCCCTGCGTCACCCTGGTCCCCCACCACACTGCCTCCTGGTCTCCCCACACAGCCAGCCAGCAGCAAATCCAGTCGGCCCTACCTTCTAAATCTCTCTCTTCTCGGCCACCTTCTCCGGCCACATCATCTCCCACCTGGGCTACTGCAGAGCCTCCTCCGGGTCCACCTGCTGCTCCTCCTGCCCCCATTCTGCAGCAACAGAGGGAATTCTCCAAAATAAAATTCACTCCCGTTCCTCTCCTGCTTTCAGCCTTCCAATATCTGGCTCCCTGTGCACCTAGAAAAAAATCCCAATTCCTCACCTTGACAGAAAGATCTGCCCCACACACACCTCCCCACTCACTCACTGCTCCTCACACCCACCTCACACCTCAGGACCTTTGCACTTGTTATTCCTTTCGCCAAAACAACTCTTTCCAAGAACTCTACATGGCTGCTCCTTCCCATCGCTCCATGACAATGCCACCTTCTTGCCAGGCCTTCTCTGCCTGCCCCTCCAGCTAACACGGCCCATTCAGACCCACCCCTGACACTATCAACCCCACCGCCTGCTCTACCGTCTGCATAGCCCTGACCACGGTCTGAAGTGATGGCGCCTCATGCCGTTGGCTTCTCTCCCACTCACCCACCAGCTCAAATGTCACCTCTCCCTGACGCTCCAGCCAGCAGTGATCTCTGGTGACCTCCCAGAGTTCTTCAACACAGCACAGGCACTTCCCCCACTGCTTGCCAGCTGTTAAGTTCTTGTCTGACCTTCTCCATTCCAGTAAAAGCTACTGGTGGAAAACCCGTGTCTCAGACTCTCCAGTCACCCTGGGCCTGGTGTGGAACTGGGAACTTTATGCTGGCCTCTGATGGGTTTCCCCCAGTCTCCTGGGCAATGCTGGGACAGGCGCTCAGGGACAGTGCGCACGACTACTTTCTATTTTTCTATTAGTAACTGCAGCTATCGTATCAAATCCATGGCTCATGAACACTATTGCTTAAATAAGACACAAGTTTTTTAAAAGGAAGAGAGTCCGGTTAAGTAAAAATATTATACAATGTTACACATAGTATATGAGTATGGCCAAAATCATGAGGCTGATGCTAGAATGCGTGAGTGTTAGGAACCACTAATTGGAAGGATGGATGGATGGATGGATGAAAAGGACAGCGAGAAGGAGGAGAAAAAGAATAAAGTGAAAGGGAGGAAAGGAGAAAAATAGGCCTAGCACATCGTAAGTGCTCAGTAAATACACTGAATTAACCCATTAGCAAAAGGAACAGTCCAGTGGCAGGAAAGGAGCCCCGCCCTGGAGCCACACTGCTGGTTCGCATCCTGGTTCAGCCTTTCCTCACTGTGGTACCCTAGGCATGTGACATAACCTCTCTGTACCTCAGTTTTTTCATCTGTAAAATGGAACAATAAGAGTGCCTTCATTGAAGCTGTTGGAAGGAATAAACGAGTTTGTGTATGTAGAAGGCTCAGGACACAGCCTGATACATCCTAAGTGCTTGATGTATGTCAGCTAGAAACACAAAGGATAAATTACCGACCCCATCCTGGGACCGGGACAGGACAAAGACCCAAATCTAACCACCTCACTCCTTCCCTAAGAGCCTGAAGCTCCACTGGTTCCCCAAAAACTTTTCCAGGAATGAAAGACAAAAGGTAGGAGCAAGAGGCCCCACTCCTCACAAGCTCAAAGGAAATATGAGGCTGGGGGGCTGCAGGGTAATTTAAGAAATTAAATAGGAAAAAAAGAAAATGAGTGGGGAAAAAAAAGATAAATTCAGTAGCCCAGACTGCCTCTCCAGATAGCTAGATTCTGTTATGCTAATTCTGCTTGCTTCAGCTTTTCTTAGCCTCCAAGGAGCTTTTGCTTAAATTAGCACCTGCAATATGCTGAGAAGTTTAAGAAAGAGAAGGTGAAGAGGCACGGTGAGGCTGGGCATGCCCCAGAGGAAGGGGGGTCTGTTCCACCCAAACAAGGGCTGAATAACCGGAGGGAGAACGTGGGCTCCCAGAGCCTCTCCTCAAGGCAGACCCAGCAGCTGGGGCCACCCCAAGCCCCATAGCCTGGTCCTCGGTGCACCCAGCATCTTCCCTGCCACATCCCGACCTCCTTAGCAGCAAGCCCTCAGTTCCTCCATCCACCCACCCCAGTGCCCACCCGCCCCAGTCAACTGGAACATGACTGGCTGCTCAGATGGCAGAGTTCACCGCCCAAGAACCGCGATGTGTATTTATTTCTGGGAATGTGCCTGAGAGAGAGCGGCGCATGCACACACCCTCATAATATATACACTCTATTAATGCAGGGCGATACATGTGCAGAAAATAGCACCCCAGCTAGCTGGCTCAGGACTGTGCAGATTCATGTGCGCACACACATTAGCATCACTCCCTGCAGTAAACACATAGAGATACGCACACAGAAATAAACAGTCGCCTTAGTGCTGCTTCTGCCAGATGGCAGAGCCTTGGCAATCACTGGGTGTGTCTGCACGTCTGTGCATTTGTATGTATATAATAATAACTACAACCAACATTACTGACTTCTTATCATGCGTCAGGCACTCTCCCATTTGCGAGGTTAATCCCTGATAGAGGTATTATTATTATCCCTATCTGACAGGTAAGGAAACTGAGGTACAGGGCTGAAGTCAATTGCCCCAAGGTTACATTATTGGTAAGTGGCAGACCTGGGATTCAAACCCAGGCAGTCTGGCTCCTAATCCTGCACTCTATGCCACCATTTTATACTGCAACAGCACAGCCAGCTGACCACAAGGCTACACTCCCTGTGCACACTGCCCACAATTTAATATTAATCACAAAAATAATGTATCAGCCCCATTCTGCAGATGTAACATGAGAAAACTGAGGCACCAAGAGGTTACATAACTTACCCAAGGTCACAGCTTGGGAGTGGCAGGGCTGGGGTTTGAACCAGGGATTGAGACCCTAGATACTCGGCTCTGATTTCCAGCTATGGAAAGGTAATTAATTCCTAATATCAAAGGCAAGGACTATACAGTGAGCACCCAACATGAGCAAGCCATGGATTTATGACCCGGGCGTAAGTGGGAGGTCATAAAACCATGGTGCTGCTAGACTTAAACAAACTGGCACAGACACGAGCCAGAAACCCCCAAGGAAGGGGGTGCCCAATGCCCAGAACTGCACACAGTCAACGCTGATGCCCAGCAATGAACACCACCTCCAACAAGCTGCCCTTGGGGAAGAGTGTGCAAACTGGCGACCCATGGGTTTGGGCCACAGATGTGTTTTGTTTGGCCAATGCAGTGTTTGTTAAAAATGTGACTGTTGCCAACTTTTACAAATCGAGTGATTTCATACCAAAACTCCACATTTCCGGCTGTTGGAAAAAGTCTTTTAAAAAGCCCAGAGATTTAGCAATACTGGGCTTGTGTTCTCGCATGGGAACTTCTGCACGGGGTTGAGACACAGCTTCCCATTTTATACAGGACATGGGACACATGCTCTCCTGTCCTCCGTAAAGGTGCGGGGGTCAGGGGCATGGCCTCTGCAGCCAGGCCTCTGAGGTTTGCTTGTGTCTGGGCTTGGCCATATCCTTGTTGTGTGATATTGGGGCAAATTAATGTTTCTATGCCTCAGTGTCCTCATAAGTAAAAGAGTAGCCCTCCATAGGACTGGTGCCTGGCACCCAGTGAGCATTCAATAAGTGTTAAATAACATTGCTGTCCCCCCAATAACAAGGTCAAGGGCTTAAGGCATTGTTTTGGAATAATAAGAGCTAGCACATGTCTAGTACCTGCTATTGCCTGGCATTGTTCTAATTGTGCTTCTATGGATTCATTTGCTCTTCCTAAGAAGCCCATGAGACCACATCTAGATATATACTCAAGAGAAATTAAAACCTGTGTTCACACAGTATAAAAACAAAGCAAAACTGAAGGAACAAAATAGCAGCAGACTCACCGACTCCAAGAAGGGACTAGTGGTTACCAAAGGGGAGGGGTTGGGGAAGATGGATGGTGGAGAGGGAGAAGGGGATTAAGGGGCATTATAATTAGCAAGCACAATATAGGTAGGTCACAGGAACGGCGGTACAGCACGGAGAAGACAAGTAATGACTCTAGCATCTTACTACGCTGATGGACAGTGACTGCAATAGGGGGATGAGGGCTTGATAATACGGGTAAATATTGAAACCATAATGTAGTTCATGTGAAACCTTCATAAGATTGTATATCAATGAAACTGTAATTTTAAAAAAACCTGTGTCCACACAACAACTTGTAATGAATGTTCATAACAGCATTATTCATAGTAACCACCGGAAAACAACAGAACATCTATCAACAGATGAATGGATAAACAAATGTGATACTCCATACAACAGAATATTATTCAACCATAAAAAAAGGAATGAACCTCTGACACTTGCTACCACAAGGATGAACTTCAAAAACACTACGTTAAGCCAAAGAAGCCAGACACAAAAGGCCACATATATGATTGAATTTATATGAAATGTCCAAATCTACAGAGACAGAAAATGCATAAGCGGGGGCCAAGGTTGGGGGTGGAAAGAACAGGGAGTGACTGCTGATGTGTTCCGCATTTCTTTGGGGTTGTGGGGGATGAGAATGTTCTGAAATTAGAAAGCAGTGATGTACCCAACCTTGTGAATACACTTAAAGCCACTGGAGTGGACTCCTTAGGGCGAATATTTTGCTATTTGAATTGTATCTCATTTTTTTAAACTTTTTACAAAAGAAACACCTATGAGACAGATGTTCTTACTACCTTACAGAAAGACTGAAAAGAGAGGAATAGTTCTCTGTATCCATGTTGATGCTGAAAGTGGGGAAACAAAAGGCACTGGGCCAGTGACGTGGCTCCTCACACCTGGCTGCCTTGCTTGGCAGAGCCCTGGGCATCTGGGTTTGCAAGCCTTGCCCAGGCAAATAATTTCCTTTCTCTGGGCTCCAAAGGCCAGGCTGGGGTGACGTTTATCTAGATGGCTCAAAGGTCCTCAAGGATCCTAGGAATCTAGGGCACTGCAGTGAAGCATTATTTATTCATATCTGTAGGGACAGCTGTGGTCATTAAGAAATAATGACTTCAGTGACCCACAGTGGGACATGGCCCTCTCCCAGGTGCATGCAAAGAAAACATCCTGGGTTTTCCAAGCCCAACCTCCTCACGTGGCTGGCTCAGATGCCAAAGCAAAGGGGGCTCAGCAGCCTACCCCCTCACACAAGGGTCCGACCAGGACTGTCTCATTAGGCAGGAGGATGTCTTATTCACCAGACAGGAAAATTGCCTCACTCACTGGACCAGAGGAACCCCCTCCCTCACCAGGAGGAGTCCCCAGGGGAACACAGGACCCTGGCCCTTATGGGAGGACCTCTTTGTGGACACCCCCCTGTTCTGGGACAGCAGGATCTCACTGGGCTGGGGGAGACTGGGGCTGCAGCTTTACTGCAAACAAGCCCCTACAAAGTGTGTTCCTTTCTCTGAGCATGGAAGGGCCATCAAGGGTGCTCTGCAGCAGGGGGCTCCGAGCCAGCACCATTCTCAGATGCAAGACTGACCTGCAAATGATGCATTAGAAGCCAAATAGAGAGAGGAAGAGACAGGGAAAGAAAGAAAGGCACAAACAGAATAAAAAAAGGCAGAAAAGCATGAAGGGACAGGAAGGGACAGACCCAGGCTGACAAAGGGCCCAGAAGGAGGCTGGAGGCAGAGCTGGGGAGAGAAAGTAAATGGGAAGAATCAGGACAAGAGCACTCCCAGCCAGAACCACAGAAGCCAGGAAGCAGAGAGGAGACGACCCGGCAGGGGCCTTCGTTCGGGGTCCTTCCCACACGACAGGGCACTACCAGCCCTGCCCAGGAGCCCCGTCAGTGGGAGGTGGGGGTGGCTTCCCAGCCAGGCAGGAGCCTGCCAGCAGAGGAGGAAGCGGGCTGCTCAGGCTGGGGGCTGGGCCTGGGAGTGCCAAGCGTCCAGCCAAGTTGCCATGGCCACGGAGACAAAGAGAGGGGCTGATGAGAGGCCCAGACTGTTCCCCAGGAGGGGCCCCGGCTACCCACAGCCCCCAAGGAAGCCTAGCCTCTCTCTAGGACTTGCTTAACCAGGGCTCCAGGCTGTTGGCCAACCACACCTCCACGGAGAGGCCTGCAGGTCAGGGCCTATCCAGCTGCCTGGGCTGGAAAGAGCAGGGAAAATCATGCCCCAAGCACGGTCAGCTAAGAGAAGGCCTCCCAAGCATCTAGATCCTTCCAACTAACCTTCAGTACCTAACCTGCCTGGGTCTCAATTTCTTCATCCATTAAATGGGAAGAAGATTCCTTAACTCCTCCTAGCTCCCAGAGGCAAGTTGCTTATACAGAAAAAAACAAATGTCAGAATAACAGATTCATAATAAAGTTCACATTTACTGAGGACTTGTTCTAAGCCAGAGTATGCTCTTAGCACTGTCCCCATCCTAACGTAGTGTTCCTCCAATTACGTAGGGAAAAACTATTTTTCTCTTTAATTTCTAATCCATATGCAACTTAGGCTTTATGAAATGCAATAAAAATGAATTATTAGAAAAACAAGTAAAAAGTAAAAAGACAGACTACAAGCCTAATTTTCTTCATATTGGACTAAACTGGTGTAAAATTACTCTGCCAAACTGCCATGAAAGTTTAAACGTTTATTCAGTTTCTGTCTGTATCTCCCCACAAACCACACTCAGGAGTCTTAGCCCAGGTGACCCTCAGGACCACCCAGGAAGTAGGTACTGGGAGGGCCTGGTGGGTGGGGCTGCAGAGGGGTTCATAAGAGTTCTAGCAGCCCAGGTCCTAGTGCCAGCTCAGCCACTTCCTAGCCAAGGACTTCAACCCTCTTTGCCTCAGTTCCCCACCTGCAATAGGGGAATAACACTTAAGAGTATCTCATAGGGTTTTTTGGTGGGAATTCAATGAGTTAATCATATGAAACTCTTTAGAACAGTAACTGACATACTGAAATCATTTCTACACATCGGTTATTACTGTAAAATGTCATCGAACATCAGGTGACACTGTTCTCATACTCCTTTATCTCCTTACCCTTACCACCAACCACCTCCTGATGTGTCAGGTGTCCACTGGATGACTAGCTTACTGTCTGTTGCTCCCACAAGAATACCAGATCTATGAGGGCAGGGACTTGAGTCTCTTCTCTCACCCACTCAACACCCAGCTCAGCCTAGAACTGGGCCTGGCACTTGGTGGGTATTTGAAAAATGGGAAGAAGCATGAGTCCAAATCCTGGTTCTGCCATGTATTTGCTGTGCGGCCTCAAGCAAATTACCAGACCTCTCTGGGCCTACTTCCCTATCTGTGGAATGGGAATACAATAATGATGACCGTGCCTGCATGACAGGCTTGGAGAAAGATGTTCCTGGCAGCACAGCTCAGCACTACATGTGACAACGTCTGGAGACATTTTTGGCTGTCACAGCTTGGGAGGAGGGTGTCACTGGCAGCTGGTGGGTAGAAGACAGGGGTGCTGCTGAGTACCCTACAATGCATGGTTCAGCCCTCCACTTCAAAGAATTATGCACCTCAAACTGTCATAGGGCTAAGGTTGAGAACTCCTGATACAGGAGAAAAAGAAAAACCTAGCTGCCCATCAAGAGGGGAGTAGATATATAAACTCCAGTATAATCATCCCACAAAATAGTAGGTGGAAGTTAGAAGGAATGAGCTGGAGCTGTGTAACACAACATAAAAAGATTGCCCAGATGTATACATGAGATGATCACAGTGAGCAGCTGAATGCTAGGTGACCACAGCAGTTTATAGTCAGAGCAGGTAAGAACAGAGCTGGGATTCAAACCCAGGAGCCTGGCTGCAAAGCCTACAGCTTTAACCACCTACCTCAGGGCCTCCATTTGATGTCTTTTATTTAAACAAATGCACACACTTTAAAGCATGCCCTGTCACTTTCACAGGTTCCTATTTATGAATGTTGACAACATGAACACATGGGGAAAGATCTGGAAGGCTGCACAGCAGATGAGTAACAAGAGAAACTGGAGGTGGGGGCAACCAGGAATAGGAAGGGGAGGGTTACCTCATCTGCAATGGTTTAATTTTCTATAAGGAGGCTGCATTTATATCTGTCATGTAATTAAAGGTGAATGAAAAATTATAAATATATCTGCCCTTTAATCCAGAAATTCCATCCCTAGAAATGAAGTGTTCTGTGTCCGCTGTACGTCATTTGTAATGGCAAACGATGGGAACAACCTCAGTGTCCATCAAGAGGGGACTAACTTAAAAAAGAAAAAAAACCACAGTACATCCATCCAGTGGAATTCTATGTCCTGTATGGACAACCTCCATGACATAGGGCGAAAAGAGAAAGGAAACAAGCTAAGTGCAGAAATGTGAGTACAGTGAGCCACAACCTGTCAACAAAAGGGGCATGTCCAGGCTGTCCAAAGGGCCATATGAAACCAGGGCCAGTTGCTGGCTTTGGGGAGGGAACTAGGAGGCTGTATTTTTTTTCAGGATGATGTTTTTATAGAGCAGCTTTAGGTGCACAACAAAAATGAGCAGAAGATACAGAAATTTCCCTTATATGCCCTGTCCACACATGTGTACAGCCTCTTGTGCTGTCAACATCCCCCTGCCAAAGTGGTACAGCTGTTACCACTGATGAACCTGTCCTCACACATCTTTACTACCTAGAGTTCAGAGTTTACATTACAGTTCACTCTTGGTGGTGTACATTCTATAGGTTAGGCCAGATGCATATGGACGTGTGCCATCATTATGCTGTCATACAGAGCCGCTTCACTGTCCCAAAATTCCTCTGTGTACTACCTTTCTCTCTCCCCTCCAATCCCTGGCAACCACTGACCTTATGCTGTTCTATAGTTTTCGGAGGCTGACTTTTCACTCTGCATTATTTATGCCTTTTTAATTTGAACCACAGTAATGATTACATATAATATACATGGTACATATATAGCTTTATGTACACCCTTACATACATATATAGCTACATACACATGTATAGTTATAGTATTTTAAAAATTAATTTAAAAGATACAAAAGAGCATATACTGTATGATTCCATTTTACAAAACGTTCAAAAACAGGCAAAACTAATCTTTGATGATAGAAATCAGAACAGGGGTTTCTTTGGGGAACACTGACTGGGAGGGAATACTCTCTGGGTGCTGGTACTATTGACCAGCTGATATGGGTGATGCTTATACAGATAAGTCATCTGCACAAATTTACCAAGCCATACACTTACAATATTGTGCATTCTATATACAAGATGAGCCTTAAAAAGTTTTAATTAGAAATTTTTCTTGTGGAAAAAAAAGGGTTCAATCATGGTGACAGGGAATACTTCTAAAGAGCCCCCAAATCTATCACCCCCATTCCCAGAGGGAGCTCTTTGCTTGGGGCCCTGGGAGGGGGCTCAAGCTGGGGTCAAGGCCCCCCACTTCTTCCCCCAGAAGAAGCCAAATGGGAATCAAGCTGGTCTTTGTGGCTGGGTCCAGCAGAGCAGGACAAAGGGCCAAAAGCCAGTCCCCGGCCCCCCGGCCCCCCCAGGACACTGAAACCCATTCATGTTGGAGGCTGGCCATTTCCCCAGAGCTCCAGCCGCCCTCCTCTCCGGAGCTGGGAACAATATCCCCTTTTACCGCCCCCTTGTCTCCCACTTCCGCATTTAATTGCAAGTTCATGGGTATTAAGTGGCCCATACAGCTGACCTAGCTGTCTCTCCCTACCCCACCCCCAAAAAAGAGGCCCACAGCGCTGTCTCTGTTCGCTGCCCCTCTGGGTGCCTGCTCCTCCTCCATGATCTCCCCAGAGAGAAAAGAGAAAGGGCCCCCTACATCTCTTTTGTCGCCTTCCTCAAACAACTCCGTTCTCACCCAGAAAATGCCGCCTTGCAAAGCAAGCCACTCTTGGCCACGGCACAGAGGCGTCAGGCCCTGGAATGGCACCCTCTGTTCTGGCTTGCCAGGCTACTGGCACGCTCACGTGTGCCTCACAGTGACCCCACTTGATGCCTAAGGAAACTGAGGCCCAGGGAGGGTCAGTTGACGGGCCTGCCACCCAGTCAGGGCCAGTGCTAAGAGCCTCAGCTCTCCTCTGCCTGCATGTCTTGACTGTCCCTAGGCTGCCTTCTTGCCCCCCACTCAAGGGAGTGGCCCATACCTTTGACCCTTAATCTTTTCTCTAGCTTCAAAACCCCAGGGACAACTGTGAGCTCATCCAGTGGCTTTCAAGGGTTGGAAAGAGGTCAAAGAAGCCAATCTCCTGCCCTTCACATGAACTCACTTTTGCTCTCACTCCTGAGAACATCCCCAAGCCTGGGAGGTGGGAGAGAAAAGAGAGCCCCCCTAAACCCACCATGTCACCTTCCTCAAACAACTCCATTCTCACCCAGAAAATACCACCTTGCAAACCAAGCTGCTCTTGGCCCTGGCACAGAGGTGTTAGTCCCTGGAATGGCACCCTCTGTTCTGGCTCACCAGTTCACTGGCATGCTCCTGTTGTGCCTCACTGTGACCCAAGAGGAATGGCATGCCTATCCTGAAAGTCTCCACCTCCTGCAGGAAGCCTTCCAGATTAGGCCAGTCAAGATCTAACTTCCCCTCCACTGCAAAGCCTCACCTCCCACAGTCCTCTGCCACCAACTGAAGTCTGAGCCAGCTCTATGACCATCCTAAATCTGTGGTCTTCTCTCCATGCCACCTCCTGGTCCCAGCTACCACCACCCTTGGGCCAGTCATTGCCACCTAACCAGTCCTGCGGCTCCACACTCTGACCTGACCATCCCCTTACACACTGAACACCAGGCCACTCTTCTGCCTTGCTTACAGTCCTCCGGCGCTGCCCACTTGCACTAGGAGAAAGTCCCCGCTCCTCACCTGCCAGGCCCTGCATGAGGTGCCCATTACCTTCCTCACCCCCTGGCCTGCCCTCCCTCCACTTTGGCACCTGCTGCACATCAAACTCGCCAAGTTCTCTCTCACCTCCCAGCCTCTGCACTCGCCATCTCCCCCAGGCTACCACATACCTGGCTCCAGGGCGACACTCATGGCTTCGCTTCCCTTCCTGACCGCTCAATGAAGCGGCAGAACCTCCTCCCCTCCTGCCCGGCCCTCTTCATCACAGCCTCCCTTGTTCCCTTCCCAGCAGCAGTAGAGCCTGTAATGGTCCTGTTCGTTGTGTATTTATTATTCCTCCGCTGTCCCTGTTAGAACATCAGCTAAGAGAACCAGAGTAGGGAGGTTTCTCCGTTTTGGTCACTCCCGTGTCCCCAGCACCTAACACAGCACCTGGCACACAGGAGGTGCTCCATAGAGACTGGGGGACTTGATTAATTAGTGAAAGATGGCTCCTCTTCTTTTTTTTAACTTAGTCTAATTCAAGAGCTGGCCCATCCCCCGTTACGGTAAGCAGGTGCTATGAACCAGTTGCTACTGATGGGCTCTTGGGCTACTAACTGGACCAACTAAGACTGCCCAGCTCTCTGTCTCCCCAGCAGTATGGGAAGGATCTGCCATTTCATGGTTCCGGCGCAGCTCCTGAAGCTGGAGCAGAGAGGAGGAGTGGGGGCCTTCCACCATCTCTTGAGTACCCACATATTTTCTTCCATTTAATTCTCAAGACTGCCCTGCAAGCTGGGCTGGGAGTGGTAGGGGCTTGTTGCATGGAGACCTTTCACAACCACCAAATGAGGTGCCCCTGCATGAGGACAAGCAGGCAGGGCAGAGAGGAAGGTGTTCGGAAGCTGCACCCTCCCGAGCAGCCTGTCTGCAGCATTCTAACACAGGGCACATCCTACAAACCCCATATCCCTGCTGAGCAGCAAGGTCCTCCTGCCCTGGTGCCTGCACGTGTTCAAAGTGTTGGCCTGGGCAAAGGCGCATGTCTCAAGCACCACCACCCGGGGTCCCAGTTTTGTCCCCCATGTGTTCTATTAATACAGTCCAAGACTAGGGGACCTTCTCGTGTACCCCGTGGAGAGGCTCAGCTGCACCATTCAGAGAGAGGGAAATGAGGCACAAAGAGGAGGTTGGCCAGCCTGTCCAGGGTCCCACTGGTGTGAGCGCTTCTGTCCACCCACAAGAGGACCTTCGAGGGGCCAGCTGGTCAAACCCCAAGAGAGTCTGCGAAGTGTGGGAAAGGCAGGGGCTGCTGGCAAAGGGTCCCCCAGCCATGCTGGGCACCTCCAACCTTCCAGATAGGATCTTGCTCTAATATGCCTCTGCGCCAGGGGCCCAGCAGACCCTGCCATAAAGGGGGCCAGGGAGCTTTGATGTGGTGGAGGATGGAGCCAGCTGGACTCAGAAGCCAGCTGTGGGGGAGGGGAGGGCCTCTGCTGCCCTAGACCCTGCCTTCAGAATGGGGTTAACTTCCTTCCAGTCCACGTGGGCCCCCAGACAATTTGGACACAACTATTTCACCCAACCCTTTATATTTTACTACCTCATTTAAGCCTCACAAAAAACCTATGAGACAGGTACAATAATCACTCCCCCACTTTGCAGATGGGCAAACTGAGGCAAAGAGAGGCTAAGTAACCTGCTCAAGGTCACACAGCAGTAAGTGGCAGAGCTGAATTCAATTCTAAACTTAGCTGACACCAGGGTCTAAACTTCTTTATAAGCCCTTTATTAGTGAGTGAACCAACCATCCCAGTTCACCCGGGACTGAGGGGTTCCCTGGGGTGCGGGAGTTTTAGTTTTAAAACCTGGATGGTCCTAGGCAAACCAGGGCAGTTGACCACTCTATTTACCACTCTACCCACCAATAGGAATAAAGATATTAACAGCAGTAATAGTAACAGCAGCTAACAACCATGGAGCACTTACATGTGCCAGGTTCCATGCAAACACCTCGAGCTCATTCTCCACAGAGTCCTCACCACACAGTCCTGTGAGGCAGGGGCTTTGTTCTCCTCTCCTCCCCCATTTGACAGATAAGGAAACCGAGGACCAGGGAGGCTGCAGACTTGGCCACGGTCAGCACTAAGGAGAAAGAGTGCAGCCCCTCTGAGGGCAGAGGTGGCCAGGCTCTCCAGGTCCTGACGTTCTCAGAAAGGGGACCAACAGGGCCGTGAGACCCCCGATGCTCTCTGCACACTGACCCTTACAAGATCCACACCTTTAACATTATTGACATGCAGCCAAACTGCTGTAGATGCAGTCATGGGATTTCTAAAAATACGTTAGCTTAAAATTTGCCATGTAACTGGGTGGCCTTGGGGCAAGTTCCTACACTTCTCAGGACCTCAATTTCTCTCATCTATAGAAAGGGGACAGTAAGAGCGTCCCCACACAGGATTACTATGAGCCTCCCATGGGGTCACTCACCTACAGGGCGGAGTACGTGGTCCAGCCTGTACAAAGGGAACACTCCCTGAGTATCAGCTGTCATTACCAAAGGTGCTGGCAGTACTGGGAGTAGTATTTAAAACTGGCATCATAAGCAGCGTCATCTTTTAGAAACTGTGTAATTGGGGTACGGGACATCTCTTCTTCCAGCAACTACCCATGCCTGAATGGACAGATGCCATGAAAGGCCTAATTCTGAGAGGCCAGGCCCTGCTAACGGGCTCTCCCTGTTCAACAGCAAGCTCTGAGGACGTGAGACCCCCAGCTGCCCACCCAGCATCACCCAACTCCTCATAAGCAAGTCCAGGCCCACCACCAGCAGCATCCAGAGGCTCCTAAAACCAGAAATGTGGCCCTGCCGTAGGTGACAGCCAAGACTATGGTGTCAGCTCCATGGAAACTGGATTTTTGCTCAGAAACCACCTGCCTCTCCTTCTCCCCACCCCAGACTACCTCCCTTACAGCACAGCTCCTGACGCTGGAGCAGAGAGGAGGAGCAGGGGCCTTCCACCATCTCTTGAGTACCCACATATTTTCTTCCATTTAATTATCAAGACTGTCCTGCAAGCTGGGCTCTTGCAATGAAAGCGCAGACCCTCACCTTGGCCCTGGGTGAAGTGGCGCCCACAGCACTGCTCAGGCCTCCTCTCCCACCCACTGTGCCCTCACTCACCTGTCCCTGCCACACCATCTTCCTTGCTGATCCTGAAACTGGCCAAGCTCATCCCTGCCTCAGGGCCTTCGGATGGGCTGTTCCTCTGCCTGGAACACAGTTCCTCCTGTCTTTCCTCCCATGGGTGGCTTCTCAGCATCCAGGTCCCAGCTTGAAAGGCTCCACCTCATCAGGCCTCTGGTCTCAAACCCAAAACAATTCCAACATCCTTTCATTCCTATTATCATATTCATAGCACTTGTCACTCGCAGTATTTTTCCTGGGTATTGTCCATCCCTGCACGTAAATGTCAGACCTGGGAGAGCAGGGTTTTGTCTGTTTTTTGTTTACTGCTGCTTTCTCAGTGCTGGCACATAGTAGGACCTTAATCAATCTGTGCTGACCGTATGAAAACAGCAGGAATCAAGATTCCTGGAGCTTAAAGTGTGTCTATCACAGTGTGCCAATCACCCGTTTCCTTTGGGGCAAGGAATATGAGAAGATGGCAGTTCTGAGAGCTTGTGAAGGGAGATCTGAACCTGGCTGAGGAGTGGGCAGGGGACAAGCCAAGGAGGGATTTCCCGAGAAGGTGCTTCTGACCCTCGTCATCCTGTGTGGTCCCTAGACCAGCAGCATGGCCTGGGAGAGCGTTAGAAATGCATGATCTCAGGCCCCACACCAGACCTACTGATCCAGAACATGCATTTTAACTAGGTTCCCAGCGTATGAACCCAGATGCTCAATGAAGTTTGAGGTGCCCTGGTTTAGATCCCAGGATGAATGGGCAACCACAGGCCAGTCTGGTTCAAGGTGTCCCTGGGAGCAGAAAGGCCCAGAACAAGCCTATGAGGTCACACTCATTTAAAACATGGCTTGCCAACATCACAAGCCATAAAGAGCCCACAGCCCATCCAGGGACCCTGAACATCCTTCCTCCCTCACAAAACAGGTCCAAGAAGCCCAGAGCCAGCATATGTGGGAGGTGGGGGAGAAGGGGAATATGAACCCAACAGATTTGTGTGGCAGACTCCCTGAGAGCCGCACCATCTGGAGCCCCTTTGTAATACCGGGAAGGGAGGATGGCGGGGAGGCAGACAGCCAGGAGTATTTAGGAAGCACGGGCGATGGGGCAAAGGAGGTGTGTGAGGGGAGAGGCAGGGGGCCACCTGTCACCAGGAAACCTGCAGCACTCACCCTCTGCCTCCCAACCACTTCTGACAGACAAGGCTACACACCCCCAAAATCACTTCGAATCCATGTGAAATCTACTTTCAGCAGCTTCCGGAAATGTGTCCTCCGTAAAGTCAAGCCCTGAGTCCTGCTCTTGGTACATGTGGTTGTGATACCTCACCTCCATCTACGATGACAAGCATGTGACCCAGACCTGACCAATCAGAGTTCAAGGCCCCTGGATGGGCAATACATGGTTCATGGGTGGGTATATGACCTAAGGGTCAGGCCAGGGAGTACGTGGATCCAACAGTGCCTGAAGCCATTACTCCTGAGTCAAGGGAGCCTATAAAAGCCTTTTTTTTATTTGCTTTATGCTTGAGACCCTTTGAGTTGGGGTTTCTGACATTTACAACCAGAAAGTCCTGACTGATGTCTGTTCCAGTGCTTGCCACCCTGCAGTGCCATTACTTGTGTGTCCATTCTCTCCCCTGGACTGGAGCTCCTTGAGGACACACACCACTGCTTGATTCAGCTCTGTCCCTGACGTCTAGGAGGCCTGATATGTAACATCATCTCAGGAGATAAGTGACAACAAATGGTTGGCTCTTCCTTTCTTCACTCTACACATATTCACTGAGCACCCGCTATGTTCCAGTTACTGTTCTAGGCCTGGGTACAGCAGGGAGTGGGGGAGAGAAAGCTCCCTACCCTCCAGGAGCTTAAATCCTGGTGAGGGGACAGTAAACAATAATCAAACAAGTGAGTAAATAAATGCAAAGAAAGGGGAGAGGAACATGGGGAGGAGGTGCAATTTTTAGATGGGGAGCTCAGGGGAGGCTGCCCTGAGAAAGGTGTTTGGACAGTAACCTGAAGAGGTAACAAACCACATGGATACCTGAGGAGTGTTCTAGACCAAGCAGACAGCAAGTGCAAAGGCCCTGAAGCAGGGATGTGTCAGGTATGTTTAGAGATGAGGTCAGAGCGGTGAACCTGGGGAGTGGGAAGGCCAGATCCTAAAGGGTATCTAAGTCCTCCTCAGGGCCTTAGCATTTGCACTCGTGAGGTGGGAGCCACGGGAGGGCTTTGAGCAGAGGAGGAATGTGGTGTGACTTACACAGGACATGTATGGAGAACTTCCTGTCCGGGGGCAGGGGTAGAAGCCAGAAACCAGGGAGCAGGTAGAACAGTCCCAGCAGAAGATGATGGTGGCTGAGCCCAGGGTAGCAGCCATGGAGGGCTGAGGAGCAGTGAGATTCTGGCTACTTGTTGAACGTGGAGCCAACAGGATGTTCTGATTGTTTGGATGTAAGACAAAAGAGGAAGAGCATGAGTGAGACGGTGCCAAGGGCATGCCCAAGCAAGTGAGGGGTGGAGGAGACACTACCTAGACGTGAGGGGGCTACGGGCAGCGCCTGCTGGAGAAAACGGTCAGTCTGTGATGCCCACCAGACACCCAAGTAGGAATGCGCCGTCCCCGTGTGGATATATACAGATGCCTGGAGGTCAGGCAGAGGTCAGTGCAAGAAATACAAATTTGGGAAACGGCTGCACAAGGATGGCATTGAAAGTGATTGAACAGTATGAAGTCCACCTCAGAATGATGACACATGACGGAGGGACAGAGAAGGGATCATCCCCATCTCCTGGCCACCAAGCTTCCATCCCCACCGGCCTCCCTGACCATGTGCTGGGGAAAGGGCGTGATGAAGGTCACAAGGGCATCAGCTCCTCCTTCCAGAATGCATTGCTGTGGACAAGGGAGGTCCACATCTATCAGCTCACCTGCTCCTGCTCCCGAGAAGCCCATAGGGCAGGAATCAGCACTCCCCTCCCCACCCGTCACCCAGGTGAGAAACTGAGTTTCAGAGAGAGACAAGACGGATGCAAGGTGATCTGATGGTCATCAGCTGGCAGAGCCGCCTGGCCAGGCTGCAGACACAATGCTGCTCCCAAACACAGCTTTTTATGAGCAGAAATAGAGACCCCCTCCAGCCCCCCCAGCACCCCCACCCCACCCTACCTTCTGTGGCTGCCAGCAGGCAGGACGTGATAAAGACCTGACACATGGGAAGGGGACTGAGAACATGTCTTGGCCCGAGGCAGCACGGTGACTGGCAGGCAGTGCTGGCACCAAGCTAGGAAGCCAGCTGGGAGGGGCAGCCAGCACCAGACTCAGGACTGGGTCTCCCCAGCATCAGGGTCTTCCCTCTTCCCGGACCTGCATGCCAGCCCAAACCAGAACTCCACCTCCCTGTGCTCAGGGACAGGGCATCCTGCTCTTGCCTGGGTGTGACACCTCTCCAAGCCTTGGTTTCCTTGCTGGAAGACGAGTGGCAAATGCAGAGACACTCATGTAGTCATTTCATCAGAGCAGCTAGTATTGGCTGAGTTCTTACCATGTGCCAGACGCTGCTCCAGCCCAGGGCTCTCAAACTCGGTCCTACTGACATCTAGGGCCAGATGATTGGTGTGAGTGTGGCACTGCAGGATGTTTAACCACATCCCTGGATTCTACCCAGTAGATGCCAGGAGCACCCTTACCCCCCAGTTATGACAACCAAAAATGTCTGCAGACATTGCCATATGTTCCCCGGGGGACAAAAATTACCCTGTTTTGAGAATCACTGTTCTAGGAACAGCTCTCCACCGACATGATGGCAACCCCATGAGGACAAAGATCTTTGTCCATTTGTCAAAACCAGGGCCCAGATTTAACTCAAGGGGTCTGGTTGCAGATTCTTGCTCAACTACCTTGCTGTCCCGATTCTCAAAGGACCATGAGAAAGTTTATATGACCCAACGTTACATGCAGGTCTGCCATATAGTGGGAAGCCAGCAACTGTCTTCTTTTAAACTATTAGTTTATCTTCATTTGAAAAATAGTGTGTTAATTATAACCAGTGAAGCAATGTAAAAATAAAAAAACAAAGATAAATAAAATATCTTTGTCTACACCCCTCCCCATTCTCAGCCCAAGGCCACTAAAGTTAATATGCTGGTGTGCATCCTGCGGTGCTTTTCTCAACATTTATAAATTCCCACCAAGAGAGCCTTTTTGTTGTTATTTTTTCTACAAAATTGGGATCACACTCTACATTTGACTCACAACTTAACCTTTCTTGCTTAGCAGGACAGCAAGTACAGCCCTTCACTGTCAAGAGAAAAGATCAAGCTTATTCTTTTAAACAGCTGCCTGGTATCCCAACACATGGATAAACAACAATTTCAGTCAGTCTTTTCCTGTTAATGAATACCCATGTGATTTTCTGTTTTTTATTTTTTTTTTGCCATTATAAACAAAACTAGGATAAACATCTTTATAAGTTGGATCTCTATTACACTTTTTTCTTGGCTCTGTAGGGGAGATTCCCAAAGAACTGGATCAAAGAGTATTGTGGGTTTTTATTTTTAAAGACATTGACAGACTATTTTTCCCAAAAGATAGCAGTTATGAACACTCCCACCAGCATCATATGGAATTGCCTGTTTCCCAGCAGCCATGCCAGCACTAGATATTTTCACATATTGTGTGTGTGAGAGACAGTAATGCTATGGAAGGTGATGTTAACCAATGTGGTTACTCAGCAGAAATGTGGCTCCACATAGTTCTCATTCCACACGATAATACCAATTCAAGAGCATTCTGGACCCAAATAAGGATAGAGGGTACTGGAGAGTAGGCAGCTCACCTATAGAGCCCTGAGATATCTTCCTCTCAGCCCCTCCCCATCCTCGCAAGCTGACTCCTGAACCTGCACCATCCTTATTTCTGTAATGGATTTCACACCCAGGCATAACAAAGATGCCTTTGTCACTAGGAAAGAGGGAGCGACTGTTGCCAGAACATTCTGGGTTCTGTCCATTCAAATCTCGGTGTGTGGGGAGGAGGAGGGGAGAGTCGGGGAAGACCAGGATGCTTCCCACTCCGGGGCTGACTTCAGGGGTAGACGCCTCAGGCAGAACTGGAGCAGCCCCAAACTCTCTGTTGTTCACACACTGGTTCATTCTACAAACATTTGCTGAGCGCTCATGACGTACCAGGTGCTCCGGGAAGCACTTTCACTTACCACATCATGAAATTAATCCCCACAGCCTGATTAAGAGAGGGAACATCGTTAACTCCATATTACAGATGAAAAAACTGAGACTCAATAAGCCAGGACCCAAGGTCACACAGCTGATAAATAACACAAGAGCACAACAGAGGGACAATTAATAAGTTCTAACCACCTGTAGAACACGCAGACCCCAGGTGCCATGTTCCACCTGGGCTACCAGAACAGCCTCCTCTCTCTCCCCCACCATGCCCCTCAACTGTCCATTCCCCACTGGCAGCCAGAGGGATCCTGAGAAAACTAAGTCAGATTCCATTCCTTCCCTGTTCAAAAGCCCTTAGAGCTCCCATCTCACAGGGAGTACAATGCCAAGTCCTTGCAATGGCCCACGAGGCCCTACACAATCTGCCCACCAGCCTCCCCACACCTACTGGCTTACCTTCCTGACTTCACCTCCCATTTGCTCTCTACCTGACTCACTCTGCACCAGCCATCTTGGCCTCCTTGATGTTCCTAAAACATGTTCCTGCCTCAGGACCTTTGCACCTGCTGTTCCCTGTGCCTGGAATGCTCTTCTCCCAAATACAGAGGTTAAGTCATTTTCCTCAGGTGACACACTTAGGAGGGGTAGAGCCTGGATTCAAACGCAGGCTGTGAGGCCTCAGAGAAGATAAAATGCACTCAATGGAGTCTCCAATAAAAGAGAATGATGCAGTGTGACCCTAGGCAGGTTACTGAATCTTTCTGAGCCTCTGTTTCCTCATCTGTAAAATAGGCAATGTAGGAAGACCTTCTCCATCAGGTTCCTGTACTGTCTGGGACATGCCCACTGAGCACAACACCACACACATTGGATGCTGGTGTTATGATAGATCTAGAATGGTGAGGGAAGGCCTCTGAAGAGGCAGGATATGGGCAGAGCTTTGAAGGTAGGAAATGGGAAAGTTATGAGGCCCTGCGGGCAGGCCAGGTGATAATAGGATTCCCTTAGACTTGGAAGAAGGCTAGGATGGAGGTACTAACACAAGAGAGGAGAGAACCTTCCACCTGGCACCCCTGCCTTCTTCAGGCCCCAGGAGCCTGGGGTCTTCCTCCCAGCCACCACTGTTCACCCACTGTCATGTGGCACAGGTGGGCCCCTCACCCAGGCCAGTCTGAATCTCAGTGACTAGTTCAGAGACGGACGCCCAACCCAAGGCAGCCGACATAAGCCCACCCAGGACAACAGGCAGACCCTCACAAACACGAGCCAAGCAATTCCCACCTCCGCTAAGGTGCTTTGAGCTGCGTTTCCTGTCACTTATAACCAAAGACTGCTGCCAACCCACGCTTGCCGATCACATCAGTGACAGCAGCGTTATTCTTGTTACTGTGGTTATTATTATTTCAAAACCTTCTAGATTGGAGAGAAACAAGGTAGGAGGGGCAGTCTCCGTTAGGCTGCACAAGCACAGGCAGACGCCAGGCCCAACTGGGATGGTATCGGGGTCCTGCAGTCCCAGAGGAGGACCCAGACAGCAGGTGGGGGCCCCTCACACACCCGCAGCTTCCTCTCTGGGGTCTGCACCCCAGGGTCCCCCAAAGAAGAATAAATACAGAACAAGATTCAGGAAGTAGAACAGAGGAATGTGGGAACCTCAGTTGAACAGCTGATGTTGCAAAAAAGAAAAAAGAGTGCCCACAGGCCACAGGAAGTGGAAGTTGGGGTAACAGAAGCACCTCTCAGGGAGAACCGCCTTCTCCCCCTCTATTCACCTCAGAGAACTAAAAGGACCACCCACAGAATACACGTGTCAAAACTCATCAAGCTGTACACCAAGACGTGGCATTTTATTTTATATACCTCAATATAAAAAATAAAAATAAAAAACAAAATAAAAGGACACCCACAAACTGGAACATGCATCTCAAACTCAAATACCTACAGGGCCCAGGCAGGTGATGCTGGGTTGGGGAAGGGGTTAATGGATGGGTGTCCTCATAATGGTAATGGAAGTTGTACCCTTTTCACAGAAAAGTGCATTTTTGCTTATTAAACACATTTTTGTCCCAAAGAGAAACCTGCCACCTCCCACTTTTCTTAAAACATGTGACCCTCTTGGTCTGGCTTTCAGTTTTCCATTTGATAGAAACAAGGTTAGAAGAAATGTTTCATCATCTTCTTAACTCTGCTAACGAAAGAAAAAAAGAAAAGAAAAAACAGCAGGGTAAGAGCAATGATAAATGACAACCAACATTTGGTTTCAATGTCAGGGGATGTTAGGGAAGAGTGGAGACTATGGCAAACTGAAGCCTGCAAGCCTAGTCTAAAGGGAGCAGCTGCTGCTAGTCGGCTCCAGCCAAGTGCTGCCTGTATGTAGGACTGCAAGCTTGGTGTGGATAGATCTTCTGATTATTTATGATGCCCAAAATATGGATTTTTGTATGAAACGTCTGGATTTTTTTCAATGTTGGCAACTAATAAAAATGTTTAAAATTCTGTAACAAGCCCGACAAAACCTATACATGGGCCTGATCTGGCCTGAGGACCCCACTTTTGGAACCCACGGTTCTATGGACCCGGGGACCATGAGTGAGAGTAAAAGGCTTTGCTTTAATCACATGTCCTCAGCAGCCAGCGCGGGACCTGGGCCCTTAAGATCGCTAAGCCACAGAATCAGATAGTGCCGTTTCCCAGAGACTCTTCATCCAGCTCATCTCGATGCAGCTTAAACCTTCCTCTGTCCTCCACGGTGTCTGAGTGGCTGAACACAGCAGAATAATCACAGGACAGGAGTCAGGAAACCTGCGTTCAACTCCCATCAGCCACAGACTCACTGGGTAAGCCTGGGCCAGGTTGTTGAATGGCTCTGAGCCTCAGTTTCCCCTTTTGGAAAAATGAGATGAATAGGTGAGAGGGCGTCTTGGTCTCTTCCGGCTCTCACATCCTGATTCTAGGATTCTAGTTATCGGTGATTTATTTGGGTTAGAAAAGATCAAAAGTACAAAACCAACGTTACTTCAGCCCTCAGTTACTAAACTGATAAAAGAATGGGCAGCTTGAATAAAAATGTACAGGCCTATCTATAACTTTAAAAACTAAAAACTCTGTAAATGTCCAATATAGGACAAATGGCTAAATATAAATAATAACTATATTAGTATGATATATTATATATTAATTATTAATAATAATAGCTCATATATATGGAGCACTACTATGTGCCAGGCATTGTTCTGAGAGCTTTGCAGATTTTGACTCATCTAATTTGCTCATCAATCTAAGAGGTAGGCACTATTTTCAGAAATAAGGAAACTGAGGCACACAGGTAAAGCAGTTTTCCCATGATCACACAGTAAGCAAGTAGCCAGGATTTGACCTGGGCAGTGGGGACCCAGAACCGCCATGTCTCACTATACAGCCATCAAAGGTCTGGTGATGAACAGTGCTTAGAAAGAACGGGAGAAGTACACAGAAGGGACAAGAGAAGGAAGATGCGCTGTGTGTGCAGTGTGATCACACTTAGGCTAAAACAAAATGTAAGAACCAGGAGGAAATGTAACAAAAGGTGACACAGCTGTTTGGGAGGGTGAGATCTTTTTACTAGTCTTTATTTTCCAAATGTTCTACAATGAACACAGGACAGCAAACAGAGCCCATGAGGGTGGGCGTCCCTGGGAGCCAGCACCATGCGCAGCCCCTACTGCATCACCAGACCTAACCCTCTCCCCTCGGGGGCCACAAGAGTGGAAGCCCCCCAAGGGCACAGATGTTCACCTGTCCTGCAACCGCTGTATCCATAACATCCACAACAGGACCAGGCACACAACGGGTGCTCAGTAAATGTACAGAAGAGGAAAACAAGCCTATCGGGTAGGAACACAGATTTCCACATTTTACAACTAAGTAAACGGGGTCCAAGAGTCAACTGCAGAAGGTCACAGAACTAGTAAGTAGTGGCCCAGCACAAGCACGGGCAGAGCCACATCTCAGTGGAGGGTTTCTACCACCTGCACAAGGGGTAAAAATGGCATGCAGTCAGAATCACCGAGACAAGGTGACTAAATATGATATGTGATCCTGAGGGAGACCCTAGACTGGGGATGAGAATAGCAGGGTAGGGTAGGTATGAAGGATATTTTTGGGAAGATGGGTGAAATTTGAATATAGATTGTGGACTGTAGAATTAGTATTGATGTTATATTTCCTAATTTTGGTTAGGGTACTGTGGTTATAGAAGAGAATGTCTCTGTTATTAGGAGGTTTAGGCCGTTATTTAGGGGCACCATGTATGCAATTACTCTCAAAGGGATCAAAGTAACAATAATAATAATGTGTGTGTGTGTGTAAGTACATATGTTTATATGCGGGGGAGGGGAAAGGGGAAGAATTATAAGCAAATACAGCCAACAGCTAACTGGTGAATCTGGGTGAACGGTGTACAGGGGTGCTCCTGGTATGCTTGAAATGTCAAAATTAAAAGTTGCCAAAAAATTAACTTTGAAAAAATGTATTAAATTGTTCATGAATATAGCATACTGGGATTTTGTGTCTAGACCCCTGTCTGTATGTAGAAATGTATAATACAAACAGCCTAGTACAGACACAAAACATTTTACCATACTTGGGTCCCTAAGAGAGTACTTGTAGCTGAACAGACATAAGGGAATGTGCTTTTCACACACACACACACACACACACACACACACACACACTGTAATTATTACCTTTGTGATGGAAGGAAATAAGTCTTAAAAACCACCCAATGGGCAGCCTAGCCAGTTACCAGCTGGTGGCTGGGACCACACAGAGCTTCCTCTGCTCTCCTGGTGAGGTAAGAACCAGAGGCCAAGGACACCAGTCTGCAGCCACTCCCCACACTGGTGCCCACACTCCCCAAAGTCAAAGCCACTCATTAAGAGAGTGGCAGGAACTAGGAAGGCCTCAGTCACAGAGTAGGCCCCACGCAATCCCTTTTACTCACTCATTCACTCCTTTGACCAATAATAACTGAGCCTCCATTATGGGCCAGGTACCAGGAACTTGTCAGTGAACAAGCAGACCAGGGCTTCATGTGACACATTCTAATGGGAGAGACAGACACTAAGCAAGTACATAGACAAGATAATCGCAAGGAGTGATAGGTACCAAGACGAAAATAGGTGTGACGTACAGAAAATGTCTGGAAGGTTCACTGAGGAAGGGACACTGGAGCCAGCGCTGAACAACAGGCCAGGCCAAGGCACAGTTAAAGGTGCTGCAGGAAAGAGGAACAGCAAAGGAGAAGGCTCAGAGTACACAGCTCAAGAGCAGAAAGAAAGCTGGTGGGGCCAGGGCATAAGAAACGCAGGGGGAAGTGAGGTATGGCCTGGTAAGCAGAGTCCAGATCACAGAAGACCTTGTACGCCACAGTAACAAGTTTGGATTCAACTATGAACCCCGATTTTCTGCTCCCCCTACCTCCAGCACAATGCAGACGGGAGAGAAAGGAGAGCCCTATGGTTGTTATTGCCACACCAAACAAACCAGAATGAAATGGCAAGATGTTGGACCCAAACCCAACCCTGTCAATAATTACATTAACTGTATACGAACTAAATACTCTAAAAGGCAGAGATGGTCTGAATGGATAAAAAAGCAAGACCCAACTATATATTGCCTATGAGGTATGCACTTGGAATGTAAAGCTACAAGAGGCTAAAAGGAAAAAAGATGGAACACAGAAAAAAGAGAGCTGGCACGGCTGTATTAATATCAAACTAAAGAGACTTCAAGACAAGGAGCATGACTGGGGTGAAGAGGAATATTCCGTAATGATAAAGGCGGCAGTTCATCAGAAGGCGCAATCATAAATGTGCATATTCCAGCAAAAGGACTTTAAAGTACACAACATAAAACTGACCGAATTCAAGGGAGAGAGACACAGATCTACCACCTTGACCTAAATGATATTTGTAGAATATTCCACTCAACAACAGCAAAACTCATGTTCTTTTCCAGTGCACATGGAATGATCACTAAGGCAGACCATATGCTGAACCCTAAATCAAGCTCAATACATTTCAAAGGGCTGGAAACTCATAGAGTATATTCTCTGAGCACAACAGAATTTAAATAGAAATCACTAAATAGTAAGTTATCTGGAAAAGCCCCAATATTTGGATGTCAACACCAACCAGCTTGGCTTCCTCACTCTCCACCCCACCTTCAGGGTAACGACATCTCAAAGGAGGGAGCCGTCTCCTGTCAAGCATCTGTCCCGTGCATGGGCAGGTCTGAGCCCACACCCCCACGTGGAAGGGGAAGAGACTGAGCTGGAGGAGACCAAAGGGGACAGATGCTCTGGGCTCATCCACAGCCCCATCAGTGAATCACTACAGGCCAAGCCAGAAGTCAGCTAGGTCCTCTCAGGGGGGAAAAGGCAACCCACCACATATCCCACTTCCCTGTCTCACTCAAGAGGAACCCATGGACTCCACCAGCCAATCAACCTGCCTCACTCCACCAGCCAATCAACCTGCCTCACTCAGGGGCCGTCCTGGGCAGGGCCAGAGAGGAAGTAAGTAACACACAGTGGTCAGAGCATGGACTTTGGAATCTGACAATCCTGAGTTCAGATGAGATGGTGGCAGGCAGAATTCCGAGATGGCTCCCGAGAGTCCTGCCCCCTTGTCTACCTGCCCTGAAGGATCTGCTCTCCTTTGGAGTAGATGGGACTGTGCCTATGCAGTCATTCTTGTGATTACGTTATGGTATTTCACAGAGGAGGGGATTTTGCAGATGTAATGAAGGTCCCAAATCAGTGACACCAACTGGGTCTGACCTAACCAGGTGAGTCCTTAAAATAGGACTATAAAAAATAGGTTGGGTGTTTTGAGAGAAATCTTCTGCATCCATGGATGTCTTGTTGCCCTTGTCTAGCTTGGATTAATACTTAGCCCATAGGCACACACCTGATCATCTACATGTGCCCTCTTACAGTACTAAATTATGTTTTCTACCTTTATCTTGCATCTACCTACCACCTCAGCATTTAAAAAAATAATAATAATAATAAGGGAGAAATGTGGGATTCATATATAAATCAAGTATAAAAATCAAATGAATAATCATATCTGACTTGATTGTTTATAGTTCATGATGCATGATCAAAACTGAAAGTTTCTGTGATATGACTGCCCTGGCACTGTTCACCATGTAAGAACTTATTCACTGTGTAAGAACTTGTTCACCATGTAAGAACTTGTTCGTTATGCTTCAGAAGATTGGAGACTGTTGAGAATTAGGCTTGGGGTGGATTAATGATTGTGCATTGAGTCCCCTATACAGAATTTTATTGTTGTTAACAACCATTTGATCAATAAATATGAGAGATGCCCTCTCAAAAAAAAAAATAGTTTGGGGGCTTAGAGGGTGGGACTGGCCCTTCCCAAGGGAGAGGGATTCTCCTGCTTGCTACAAAAGGGCCATGTTTCAAGAAAGCCATGTAACAAAGACCTGAGGATGACCTCTAGGAGGTGAGAGCCATCATCAGCCAATAGCCAGCAAGAAAATGGTAGTCCTACAACCACAAGGAACTGAACTCAGCCAACAACCTATGCAGAGGCCTCCAAGCCTCAGATGACACGGTGGCCCTGGCCAACACCTTGACTGCAGCCTCGTGACCCCGAGCAGAAAACCTAGTTATACCATATCCAGACTTCTCATCCACAGAAACTGCAAGGTAATAAACAAGTGCTGTTTCAAATCACACTGGTGATAATTTATTATGCAGCAATAGCTAACTCATACACCATCTCTGTGCTCTCAGGCAAGTGACCTTGCCTCTCTGGGCCTCAGTTTCTTAAACTGCACAATTGTGAGGATGCAAATGAAGTAGGATACGTAACACCTTTCCCCAGCAACTGGGGAGCAGTTTATTCTGCACCCTTTCATACCCAAGGAGGGATTTCACAGTGCAGAAATGGGAGGAGCTTTGATGTATTTTTGAGAAATTGACCATTTGCTTCAATCTTTGGGGAGGTTCTCTGGGGAAGAGGGTGAACATCCTCTTCTGACTCCAAATTACACTCATCCCACAGATGCTATTGCTCCCAACTACATTCAGAGTTCAGAGACCAAGAGTCCAGAGCAAGGAGCCACTTGGTTAAAACAAATTCAGTTGCTTATTTCAAGCCCCAGAAAGGATCTGAGGTAGTTTGTTCAGGATGACACCCAGTAATTGTCCTTAGACAAAAAGTAGGAAAATACTAAGCATAATAATAATACATAATCTAAATATGTATATTTACATATTTAGATCTAAATCTAAAACATAATAATAATTTTTTGAAAAAGAACCATTACCACTGACTGGAGCCTGACATGTGTCAGATACTAAGCAAAGTGTCCCAACCCATTTCACAGATGAGGAAAACCAAGGCCCAGAGAGGGAAGTTCCCTGGCCAGGGCCCCACAGGCACTGAGGGGCAGAGAAATGATTGAGACCCTAATAGTCCTGGGCACTTGAGCATGATGCCACACTACAGAAAATTTTCCTGTGCCAAATACCCTCAGCCTGTGCACACCCACCTACTTTTGGTATGTTAGAGAATATCAGACTATCTCAGTTCCAGGTCCCCAGAAGTCTATACAAAAGCATTTAGCAGTTATATAAATCAAGACAATCAGATTATGTAAGAAAACATAAACAGGTATACAAAGGAGAAGCAAATTTTTTTCATTCACCAATGAGCACCTCCTATGTGCCAAGCATTGCTTTTGTGCCAAAGAGACAAAGTGAATGCCCCATCAGCATGGAGCTGACATTCAGGTGAGGGAGACAGACAATAAACAGTAAATAAATGTCTAGTGTCAGCGAGCAGAAAAAAATCACACAGGAAAGGGAAAGGAGATAAGTGGTGAGGTGTGGATGGAGCACAGTTTTGAATGTGGGGTGGAGGGTGAGTAAGAGAAGACCTGTGGAGAACATGCCATTTGAGCAAAGGCCCGAAAGAGTGAGCCAGAGGGGTCCTGGGGGGTAGAGTGTTCCGGAAAGAACAAGTGAGAAGACCCCGAGGCAGGAGCATGCCAGGTGCATCTGGACAGGGCAAATGTGGCTGGGGGTGGGGGCAGGGGATGCCAGGGGAGAGCAAAGGGATTCTGGAATTAGATGGTGGTGATGATTGTACAACTTTGTGAATATACTCAAAACCACAGAACCATACACTTTGAAGGGGTGAGGTTTATGGTATGTGAATCACATCTCAATTTTTTTTTTAAATGTAGGAAAAAATTAGGAGAAAAAATAAAAGGAGAACAGGAGAGGAGATGGAAGAAGGAGCAGGGGCAGACCTTGCAGGACCTTCTAGGCCATCCTAAGGACCTTGCTTTCACTCTGAGGGAGCCTGAGCCTCCAGGGGGCTTTGAGCAGGGCAGGGGTGTGAGTGAACTGCCTGAAGTTCCGCCTGGATCCCTCTGCCGCATACAGAAAACAGAGCCCGGAGGGCAGGGTGAGAGCAGAGAAGGCCCTGCAGTTGCCCTGGCCATTCCTCCCTTCACCCTCTGTTGTGGAGTGTTGTGAAGATGGCTGGGGGTGCAGGGTGGAGGTGCTACCCAACAGTTTTTAATCATGCAAATTAGTTTCCTGAACAGAAAACAAGCGGAGCCTTCCTCCCTCTCAGGAAGAAGGGACGAATATTACACCAACAGCCCTCCCAACCACGGCCACCCGCACAGCCAGGCCACGCCCTGGCCACAAACAGGGGCCCAAACTCCTCTCTGGGTGTGGTCGGATCAGACCCAGACCCAGCCAGAGGCCAACCCTGACAGGGGATAGAAACAGCAGCCTGGACGCAGATGGGGGATCTGCCTGCAGGGGGCAAGTGTGGCCCTCCCTCCTGTATGGGTGCCTAGGCCAGAGGCAGGAGGTGGCTGCTGAGACCTTGGAAAGATCACTGTACAGTCTGATTTTCAGACCCTCTATTAGACCATGCCACACCCCTGCTGAAAACTGTCCAGGGGCTTCTCACCCCACTGAGAATAAAACCCAACTGTTCACCATGCATATGAGGCCCAAGCCACCCAGCCCTTGCCACTCACACCAACCTCGTCTCCCCCACTGGCCCCTCCAGCCACCTTGTCCTCTTGCTGGTCCTCAAACAAGCCAAGCATGGTCCTGCCTCAGGGTCTTTGCACATGCTGCTCCCTTGACCTGGAACACACTTCTCTCAACTCTTCCCACAGCTGGCTCCTTCTCCTCTACAGAACTCAACTCAGATGCCACCTCTCCAGAGAGACCTTCCTTGACCACCCTTTTCAAGTAGATGTCACCATCGCCATCACCAACATATCCCCATCTTATTTCCTTCTCAGTGAATCCTCTCCCCTACTGGGTGGACTTGAGCAAGTTACTCAACCTCTCTGGGCCTTAGTTTCCCCATCTGCAAAACAGGTATAATGATAATAGTTAACCTCAGAGGGCTGTTGCAAGGACTCAAAGGGATAATTCATATAAAGCACTTGGCACAGTATCTGGCACAAGTAGGGCCTTAGTGGATGTTATCATTACATCCGTTGTCACTTTCTCACATGACCTTTTTGTATTGTCTGAAAGTTCCATGAGGCAGGGACCCAGTCCATCTTGTTCTGGCCACATACAAGCACCTAGCTCAGTGTCTGGCACATAGTAGATGCTTAATGTCCATTTATTGAATGAATAAGTAAATTAATGAGTGGAAGTACTGACTGCCCACAGTATGCTCTAGCTCGGGGCTCGCTCCTCCTGACAGCAACTTGTCACAGAAGCCACCCACCCTCCCCTGCAAAGAGAAAGTACAAGACCCCAGATTCTGGTAGCCATGGCCACCTGTCCACCAGCTTTAGGTGGCCCTAGTCCCGCCAGCCTGAAATAGCCTTGCCTCCCGGGCCCAGATTCAAGGGATCGTCTGTCAGTTCCACCTTGGGGAAGCAATCGGGCAAGTAAACACAGATTGAGTGTCTGACCACAAGACAAAAGAGGGGTGGGCAGGACCCCTTCTGCTCTTCCAGGAGCTAAGAAAATTAAAATGAGCCTAGAAATCCAAAGGGAGCTGGGAGGCTGCACAGGACAGAAGGACCTGCAGCAGGCACCAGGGCCCTGACCTCGCTTCAGCGCTCAGCCGTGCCAGGCGCTTCCCATGGCTGACGGCACTCACCCCACCTTGCGGCAACCCCAATAAGGCTGCAATCACCTCTGTTTTGCAGATGGGGAAACCAGGCCTAAAGAGAGAGGCAAAAGGACTTGCCCAAGTCACAGAGGGGCAGAGCCGGAATTCCAACCCAGCTGTTTGGCTCTGGAGTCCGAACTCTTAACCATGAAACCGACACACACTGCTGGGTGAAAAGAACAACCCTATCATGCTCCTTAGGCAAACACACACACATCAGTTCAGACACATCAATTCCATATATTCCTACTACTCATGTAAATACCCTAGAATGGTCTGAAAGCAGAGCTGGGGTCAAAGGAGATTTTAGCCCAGTGGGTTCTTGGCCAGGGGCTACTTTGCACCCCCCACCCCCACCCCAGCGGGACATGCAGCAATGTCTGGAGACATTTTTGGATTGTCCCAGCAGGGTAAAGGGGATGCTACTGGCATCTTGTGGGCAGAGGTCAGGTATGCTATTAGATACCCTACAATGCACAGGATGCCCCATAGCACAGAATGGTCCCACCGCCAATAGTGCAAAGAGAGGGTCAAAAGATGGAGGGATTCACCCCAGATGAGCTGCTCAGGTTCTGGAACCTCTTTGAAAGGAACATTTGATCCTGGCTAAAACACAATTCCCCAGAGGAGGACACAGGCCACCCAAGCCCTCTTCCCAGAGCTCCTGGGATGGAACCCTGACCAGCTGCAGGGCCACCACCCTTGACCAGAGCTCATCCCTCTTGGGGGCCATAATTTTTGCAGGGGGTTTTTCTGGGGGGTCTCACCTCCAAAGCAAGGAGATTCAGATCCCTCTAGCTAGTTCTCAAGTTCTGTGTCTTCAAAACTCTGGGGCAAGAACCAGCTCTGACCCCACCCTGCCTGGGGAACAAGGCCCATGGAACACAGAACACTAGTTAGGGATCAGCACACCCTGATGACCTCCCGCCCACCAGGATTCCAGCCAGATACCCTGTGCCTGTTGGAAAAAGAAAAGAAATCACAAAAACTGGCAAGTTTACGTTCTTCTGCAGCCAGGCATGACCTACTTCAAAGACTTAACCCTTACAAAAGCTGAAAGTGTGTGTGTGTGTGTGTGTGTCTCAAGGAGGATGTCAGTTTCTTGATTTGAGGGAGTGGCTTGATAAAAGGGGACACTCTCTAATAAAGGGGTACCTTGAAGCCTCCAAAAGTCAGAGACACCAACTCCATCCATCTCTTCTTTAAGAGACAGATAAATGGTCTGAAGGCAGAAATGGGCCTGGTCGAGAATGGGCATCCAGTATGCTGATTTGAAGAACAAGCTCATTCAAATGCACGAGAGCTCTAGCATCTCTATGGGGTTGTAATTCTCATTAGGAAAGGCACCACATTTGCCCTGTTGATGGCTACATTTCTCTAAGCTCGAACACCACCCACATTATACAGCAAGTGCTCCAAAAATCCCTGCACGCTGAGAAAAAAACAATCTAATTTCCTTATGGTTTTACCTATATGTAGCTCTGTTTGCCATATGCAAAAAATGGGTCTCTTATAACTCCTGTTGACACATAGATTAGCATCATCAAAAGATTTTCACTGACTTCCTGGTGATGTTGAGCTCAATACAAAGGAGTCTGGTCCAGGCTCACTGGTATCCTAAAGCTCAGATAATGTGGACCATTGGGCTTGACTCTTGCCCACCTGGGCAGCCCAGACATCTCACAAACAACTAATTTTGGTCACAAATATAGTATCATGCTGGGCAGTTCAAAGTAGTGGTAAAATGTAGCCACACTATCCGGGTTTGCATCCCAGCTCAGTCAGGCTGTGTGACCTTGGGAAACTGACTTAGCTTCTCTGTGCCCTTTTCCATTTGTAAAATGGGAAACACCACAACACCCAGAACTGAGTTGATACACAGAGAATTTTTTACACAGGGCTTGCAAACATTGAACACTATATAAGTGCTAGCAAGTTATTCCTATTGCTATTGCATTAACCTAACAATCATGCTGAAAATACAATTCTTTCAGTTGGGAGTTTTGTAAAAAATACACTCACACACATATGCATGATTTTATGTGAAAAATGTATTACAAACAGGATTTCTTAGTACGTTTTTCCCTTTTTTATCATCCTGCTTGTCTTTCTCCAGAAGACACATGTCCTTCCATCCTTTTCTCCATGTCCCTATAATGTTATATACACAATATACATGTGTATTATGGTTAATGTTTATTTTCCCAAAGTGGAATCATGTTATACACACATCTCAGCATCCTACTTTTCACAGCACAACCTCATGAAAATTGCCAAAGTCATTGGGTGTGTCATTCTGTTTCAATGACTGCAGAATTTAAATGTGTCCTTCACCCCCACCCCCACCCCTGGTGTTTCTCCCTACTGTGAGACCAGAGTACAGAATCTTAAAAAAAAAAAAAAAAAAAAACATAGTGACAACACAAAACCACAGTTTCTTGTTTGGCAAGCAGAGCTCCAACGAGAAGAAAAGCTTTGGTCTCCTACCCTAAAAAAGCAGAACCACAGAAAGCATTCTGGGAGCTTTCTACCCACATCCCCTGATCCTCAGGGACCTCAGGTCCAGCCAGTTGGGTGGACCCTCTGGGTGCCTAGCAGTGACAGGTCTCTGTCCTCAGCCAAGGGGAGTCCTTCAGGGGCTGCTGACCAGCCCCACCTGGGGGCCTCTCTGCCCATCCATCTAGGCTCCTGCCCCCTTTCTTCCCACCACTGCCCAGCTGACAAATCCATCACAGGGCCCATTGGCATCTACCCCAGAGGTCTCCCCCCATGCAGGCTGAGCCCCCAAACCAATCTAACCAAGAGGCAGGTGGGGCCGAGGCTCACTTGGCCTCCTCCTTAAGGGGGGAGACTTGGAGCCCCAAACAGACCTCATCTGTCTCCCACTGTTTCACATTCCCAACATAGCCACCAAAGCATCCTGAGCACCTACTACGTGCATGGTACAGTTCTAAGAGTTTTAATATCAGGCTCATTGAAGCTTCACAACACCCCCTATGACACAGGTACTATACACTATGCCCACTGTACAGATGGGGGAACTGAGGCACAGAGCAGGTTGGTACTTAGGGCCACCTACAGTCAGTGCGGGGTAAAGCCAGGATTTGAACACCAGCAGCCTGGCTTCAGAGCCCCACGCTCAACCCTTACTTCATGAACAGACACAGAACACAGAGGAGGAAGCCAGCAGCCTGCCATTTCCATTCTGCTACAGTGCAGCCTTCTGCAGCAGGAAGAGAAGTCACCAAGGGAAAGTAACCAGAGGAAGCACAGCAGAAGAGCAGGCTCACACACACCTGGGTTCCTACCTCAGTTCTGCCACCTTAATAAATCATGCCAAGCACCTTTTAAGCCGGAGACTACGTGCAAGGTGGGCATGAATTCTGGAGTCGGCAGCCTGGGATCAAATCCCGGCCCTACTGTCCACATGACCCCAGGCAGCTCACTTAAACTACCTTCTGCCTCAATTTCCTCACCTGTCGTGGGGATAACAATAGCACTCCCTTCACAGGGCTGTTGGAAAGAGCAAATGAATTGATATATGCAAAGTGCTTAGAATGGGTACATGATGAATTGGTGTCAGCTTCTACACAGTACTGTCATTGTTACTTTCATTATTAACACTACCCAAGAGCACACAGAAGCACCCAAGACAGATGAGGGTTCTCAATGCTGAAATTCAAGATTCAAAGTCAAAACCTGGGGCATTTTCTCCCACAACCTCTGTGGTGTCCTCCAAAGGAGATCCAGGATCTCTATGAGAGGGCTGTCCTTGCCTTTCCACGACTCTTAAACACACACAAAACACAGCACCAGGGTCACTGGGCTCCCTTGGAGATGTGGGAGGGGGTGCAATCCAACTCCTGAGGGATTTAGGAAAGACAGTGAGATTCTGGAGGAACCACAGAGTCCCAGAATCGGAAACAAAAAAAACACTGGTTCTGGAGTTTAGAGGTCAAAAATAAATTCACTCAGAGTCCCTGTCCTCCTTTCAATGCTGATTCAGACCTCACTTCCTCCAGGCAGCCTGCCCTGACTACTCTTGCTCACTGGATGCTGGAATCCTATAACCTGAATCATCTGAATTATTTGTTTAATCATCATATAGTAATTAGTGATAATAATATTTATAAGCCTTATGATCTGACAGGCACTGTTCTGAGTGCTTTATATATATTTATATAACTCACTTATCCTCTTAAAAACCCTGTAAGATAAGCTCTATATCATTCCCCATTTTACAGATGAGAAAAAGTGAGTCTCAGAAAGGTTAAGCCACTTGCCTAAAGCCACATAGCCCAAGCCCTTGCCAGCAAGCAGTCTGGCTCCAGAGACCAGCCTCCTAATTGGATTTCTGCAAACACCATTTTGAAGCCCTTCACTGGACTAACCCCTCCTTGAGGGCAGGAACCTAGACCTGGCTTTTCTGCATCTCCCGCAATGCTCAGTCTACCACAAAGGCTTCATTTCTCCTGGTAATGGGACCTTAAAACCAGGGACACAAAGTGGCCAGGGCAGCCCTTCGAGACCTGCCACTGTCACATGGAATTGAAAGCAGAAGGGATTACAGAGCATTCTTCCAAGCGGGAACAATCCCTTAGCAAGTATAAAGCCTGGGAAGAGAGAGTGGGAAGATAGAAGAGAATCACAACCTGCAGGCTGCCAGCCTTGGTGGCATGGAAAGCCTTTGTAATCAGCAGTTCCTGAAGCTCCAAGCCCTGGGTTTTCAAAACTGAAAAGCCTTGGGTTGTCTAGGGGCCATTTCTGATGGAGCAAAACAAGGGAGGGCTCCTTGCAGCTCACAGACAAGGTACGGCCGGTCAGGTTACACACTCAGTCCCTGTCTGGCACCAGCTTGGGGACACCCTAAAGGACAAGGCAAAAAGGAAGCCTGGATTCCCCTCCCCTTATTTTACAGGTGGGGAAGGAAACTGAGGCCAGGACAGGTGTTATGATTGGTCTGAGATGTCAAAAGTCTCATCTCAGACTGACAGATTTTTTTTAACTGATGAACTCAACAAATTTAAAGTGCCAAAGAGATAATGTGAAAGTAGAGAAATCTTTGTTTTTCCTGTATCTTTAATAATACGAATGGTTGATTCCAATCAATTTCCATTTTTCCAGCTTCCTCAGACTTCACACATGCACAATTTAAACCCACAGTTAATCCAGACTCAATCTGTATCTGTTCTGAAATGCACCACACCATCTCGGCAAGTGCATAGGAGAAAGAGGTATCTTTGCTTTCCCGTTAATATAAAAATTGGATTGTTTTCCTATTTCCCTTCCAGACTGAGGAGCACGGAGTGGCTCTGAAGGAGAAGTGAGAAGTTGCCTAGAATCTGACATTGCTCAGAGATACCAAGGCTGTCTACATCTTTAATTCAGAAACTGCCAGCTTCTAATTGAGCAGTCTTTTTTTTAACTGTGAGAGAGGGAGAGATGGAAAAGAAATGCCAACCCTGCCTTATTCTCACAGGCCTTTCTGGAAGGGTCCTTCAGCCAAATGGTTCTCTGCACAACTTCCCCCCACCTCCACCCCACACACCTCTTTGCACAGAGAAAAGAGCTGTCTCCTCCCTGGGCTGGAAGTGGGACCTCACACAGCCTCAGCTGCACCCCCAAGCCACAGAGTTGGGGGGGTTGAGGGCAGAGGATACCAGAGTCTCCCGCTTTCCCCCAGAGACCGCAGAGCCTGGCTCTGGGGTCCCTGAAGGAACCACTACTGCCCCAACCAGCCCTTCTTGAACTAGAATTGAAAGACTTCCTGGAGCAGAGAAGGGAGGTAATGAGGTCCCAGCAGGAGGCATGGAGATTAAAGCCCTCGGAGTCGCCTAACTTCCAGCCAGCTCGGCCGCAGTCCCACCCCCTAGCCACTTTTCTCACTTCCTAGGAGAGTAGGGAAGTGGCCCCTTCCTCCCTCTCATAGGAAAAAAGAAGAGAAAATGCAGCATAGAAACAGGGTTTAGAGCACCGGCTGGAACTGCCCTAGTTCAAAATCTGTACAATTAAACCAGCTGTGTGATGCTGGGCTAGAGACCCAGCTTCTCTGAAGTTAAACTCTCCCGTCTAAAAACTGGGGGAACTGCTCTTCCCTACTTCACAAGCCATTTGTTAAGGTTAAACCTAATGACACATCTTGGCGCCTGCCACATAGGCAACGCTCCGCTGTTGTTTCAGAGTCTGACACTGCGGTTTTGCAATTTGGGGATGGGAATGGGGCCGGAACTGCCCAGTCGTGAATTCAAAACCTTCTTCTCCAAGCTCCAGCAAAACGGGGTGCGGTGGGAAGGCGACGTCCCACGAGGGTCCCACCCTGGGGTTTTGTGGATCTCCGTCCCTCCTCCAGGCTTTGGGTTTTATCCTACTCTACTCGGCAAGGACAGACGCTGGGCTCTAGGTTGCCTTGAGTCCGCCCGAGATGAGTAGTGGATGGTGCCCTAAGCGGAGAAGAAATCCCCGGGGAAAAAACACTGGATCGAAAGCTCCCAGCGCCAGGGTCCCAGAGCCCCAGCCTCGTGAATCTAACTAATTTTAAAACTATCTGAAAGGCGGGGAGGGAAAAAGAAAAAGACAAAAGGGCAGCGGGCAGCGGGGAAACGGCGTGTGGGAGATCCGGGTCTGGCTGGACCGCAGGCCGGCCAAGGGGGCTGCAGCCCAGTCTGGAGGAGCCCTGACTGCCTTTCCCTGCACGCCCCACGGGACGGACGCCCCTGGGGACCGCGGCCACAGGTTGTGGAGACCGCCCGGGGCCGGAGGCCCCTGCCCTCCGCTGCGGGGCTGGCCGGGGCAGAGGCTGTCCCCGCGCTCCCCAGGCGACGCTCACCGACTGCAAGAAGCGCAAGGTGCCCACGTAGTCCCTCTCGGTGCCCAAGATCTCGTTGAGGACGCAGAGGCGGAGGCGCAGCTGGCGCTCCGACTCCCGGGCGGCTGCGCACGGGCCGGAGCTGGGAGCAGCGGCGCCGGGGACCCGGGGGTCGGCGTGGGCACTGTCCCCAGCCCCGTCGCCGCGGGGATCGCTGCCGCCGGATACCTCCATTCTACCGCGGCCGCGCGCCGCCCGCTCCTTCCCCCGCGCGGAGGTCGCGCCGAACGGCGACTCAGGCGTCCAGGCGCCCCATCCCGGACGGGGCGCGCCGGCTGGCCGGGCTCAGCGGCGGGCCCGGCGCCTGGCGCGGCGGGCGGGCGGGACCGGGGGCGGGCGGCCCGGGCCGGGGGCGGAGGCAGCGGAGGAGGCGGGATGAGGGGCGGGGAGGGGCTGGCCCTCGGGGCTCCCAGACGGCGGGCCCCGCTGCCGCCACCGCCCCCTCGCCAAGGGAGCGTCTGCCAAGTGGCACGCCGCGCTGAAGCCGCAGAGGCGCTCCGCGCGCACTAGGTCCCCGGGAGAGGTGCCGGGGCGCTCGGCGACTACGTCGCTAGCCCAGCGCGGCCGGAGCCGGGGCGCCCGGGAAGCTCGGGCGGGAGCCCTCCTGAAGGAGCCCCGCGGAGGCTTGAGGGCCGGAGGTGCACGCCGCGACCGGCGCACCAACTCCTCTCCTGGCCGCGTGGCGCCCGGCCCCCTCCGCCGCTGGCTACGCCACTCCCAGCCTGGCACCCGCGACAGCCACCGCGCGGAGGCGCACATGCAGGTCCGGCCGCCGCGGCCACTGCTCGCGCTGAATGGCACCCGGTTGGAAAAGCTCGTACCCGAGCGGCTCGGGAGCAAGCCCGCCCCGGCACACGCGACCCCGTCAGCCAGGGACGAGAGAGGGGCGGCCCCAGCCCGGACTGTGCCAGCCCCTGGAACACCCGGGCCTTTGGGTGCCCTCGGGCGCTGCCGCGACCTTGGGAGAAAGACGCGCGGCTCTCTCTCCTCCCTCTTTTTTCTGGCCCTTTCCTTTTATTTTTTTCCCCCCTTCTTTCCTTTCCTTTTCTTTCTGAACTTGTTTGCCTGCATGAGACGACCCGGCTCTCTCCACCTTTCCCAGAAGAAATAATCTTCTCTCGAGTTACTAATCAAGTGGCAGCTGCACAGCCCGCGCCATCCTCCCGTACACCCACCACCTGGGATGAGGCCTTGGGAAACCAGGCTGCTCTGTGTGCCCTGGATCATCCCTGAAACCGCTTGACAAATGTCCTCACCTGGCCCACAGGAAGGTCATGGAGAGGTGAACGAGCTCTGCGGCCTCGAGTCAGCTGCTCAGGTTCGAATTCCAGCTTCATCACTTGCTAGCTGGGTGACCTTGGGCAGGTTTCCTTGCCTCAAGAGCCTCAGTGTTTTCATCAATACAGTGGGAATAATATTGGAACCTAGCTCATGGGGTCCTGCTCAGAGTAATGTACTGATCCTCAGAAAGTACTAGGAACAGTGCCCAGCACCTAGAAAGTTCTCTATAAATACTTGTTCTTATAATTGCATGTGCAAAATGCCTTCTTGTCCTGGCCTCATTCTCCAAATTGCCCCCATAATCCCTAACTTGCCCCTATTCACCTGCGGGAGATTGTATTGTTTCTACAGTGGAGTAACTGACTGATGTACTATCCCCCCTCTGGACTGTAATCATCAGTTAGTTAGGACCATTATCATTCATTTATCTTCTGTTCCATACACCCAGGATTGTTCTCGCTGCAGCCTCTGCGTAAGTAGTGCAAGTGCCTAAGGACACAGGGAGAATGAGGGGTGACTTCTGTGCTCTCAGCTCTGTTTTTTGGGGCTCATGGACAAGGCAGCATTTGATCTGGGCCTCGGGTGAGTGAAGTTCTCCTGGGCAAGGAGTAAAGGGTGTGAGATAGTTGAGGCTGCCAGGTTTGAGTAGTGGAGTCAATTGCATCCAAAAGGTGGCTGCTTCTGAGGTTCTCAGAAAATTGTAGAGGTCTCTGGTGCAACTCTGCTGTGTGACCTTAAACTAGTTGTCTCCTCTGAGCAACAGTTGAGCCTCAGTTGCCTGCTGTTTAAATTAATCCTGTCCACCACAAGGGGAGAGCATAATGGGAGCATCATGGCTGTGGGGTGAGACTGGCTTGCATTTTATCCCAGCTTCAAATCTAGTGGGCTGGGTGACCTTGGCCAAGACATGGTACCTCTCTGAGCCTCACTTGCCTAATTTGTAAAATGGTGACTTTGTAAGACAAAAAAAAAAGTATGTCAGAACTGTTGACACTGGGGCCAGATAATTCTTAGTTGTGCAGAGCCATCCTGTGCTTTGTAGGGCACTTAGCAGCAGACTGTCCCCTTAGATGCCAGGAACGCTCTCTCCCCAGGTGTGACAACCAAAAACATCTCCAGACATTGCCAAATGTTCCCTGAGGGGACAAAATCAGAATCACTGATACAAAGTAGCTGATAAAGATAAGTGGCACATAGTAGGTGCTCAACAAATGTTAGTCCCCTTCCCAGCTGTGACCATGGAAGATTAGCTTCAACTTCAGATGTATTTGTTCCTCAGACACACACATACACACAGATCCCATGCCTCACCCAAGAATTGGCCCACACTGCCAAAAACACTGTCCAAACATTTCTGTATTTGTGGATGGAGCCCATCCCTAGCCTACCCTCACCTCCACTGCATTCTGTCACTCCCTCAGATTCCTCTGGGATATTTTTCTCCCACCATCCCATCCTTAGTGAAAGGTGATAACAATTTTTAATAAATTACTTAAGCTTGCTGTGCCTCATTTTCCTCCACTGTGAACTGAGGATGCCTCTGTCATAAGGTTGCTGCAAAGATTCCTGGGTTCATACAGGGAAAGTGCTTAGAGCAGTTAGTAAGCCTTCAATAAATGAAGGAAGTTATTTATTTAACTCATGGATTGAGTGCTGAACCCATTCAGATGCATTTGGCTTCTAGGAGAAGAAAAGTGGGCTACTGATGGACTAAAACCTGAGGACACTGTATCTTTAACGAGAGGTCCAGAGGAGGTTAGTTCATCCCAGTGGTTCAGGCTTTGGTGATGTCAAGGACCAGGGCACGTAGGAGCCTGCTACCATCATCACGGTGGCTTTTCTCCCAAGGTTTGGGGCCTTGTAAGATGGTGGCTGCAGTGACACCATTACCAGTTAACACATCAGCACCAAAGCAGGAAAGAAAAGAAAAGGATAAAGGGGGCTCTCCTCTGTGTATCTCTCCTATCAGAGAACTTTCCCAAAAGCCCCCAGCAGCCAGACTGGGTCATGTGGCCACCCTTCACTAGATCCTAAGACCAGGGTTGTCACCATCAACTTAGGACAATCCTGATCGATCTCCTAGGACATGGCTGCCTGAACAAATTGGGGTTCTGTTGTCAAAAGAGAGGTGTCTGCCACAAGCACCTACTATGTG
Organism: Manis javanica; assembly: GCF_040802235.1. Lineage (NCBI taxonomy): Eukaryota > Metazoa > Chordata > Mammalia > Pholidota > Manidae > Manis > Manis javanica. Next base: position 11,156,669 of record NC_133160.1, on the reverse strand, counting down.
CTGGGCAATGGGTGAGGTGCTGGGACACAGAGAACAAGACCAACAACTTTCAGACCCTCTAGGAGCTGACCTTATTCCAGCAGGAGGAACAATGCTGAATTAAACAAAGAAACACAGCAAGTTCCACCCATCATTCATTTAAATGTTTATTGAGGGCCTACTATGGGCCAGGCTGGGATACAGCAGTGAACACAGCAGCTAAGTTTCCTGTCTTCTGGTGCTTCAAGCCCAGAGTGGCGGAAAACAATAACATAATTTACAATCAGTAAACAAACAAGAAATCCTTTCACTTCTCCCAAGTGGTTGGTGGCACCTCCGGGCCTCTGCCTCGGGTCACCGCATACCCCAGGTCTCGTGACCGAGAGAGGGAGCTCAGCACTGGTGTGATCAGTGGGGACTCCCTTGGTCCAAGGCCTGGCGGCCTCCCAACTCATCCTGGCACAGAGCGACTCCCTGAACCAAACATGACGAAGCTGGCGGAAATTTCCTTTTCCTCTCCCTGTTTCAGCCTTGACCTCTCCTCCCTTTCTCACCTCCACCCGTCCCTCCGGGATCTCCAGCCAGGAGCCCTTAGATCACTTCGTACCTCCAAGGCAACACCTAGAATAGGCTATAGCTGGGGACATTCACCAAAAGAAGAGAGAGAAAAGAGGGGGAAAAAAAGTCTAGCTCAAGGGGGGAAAAAAAAAAGCAATGATAATGGTAGGGAAATTCTCTTCTTCAAGGGCAGTTTTAGAGGTTCTGTTGCCCTGTGCTTTTTGCAATAGTGGGAAATACCATTTCGTTTCTGTTGCATAAGTTTCACAGTTGCTGTTAATGCCTCTTGGAAACTTTAGATAGTTCCTTGTTGCCTGATGCGACTCTCAGATTCTGCAGGCTCAGGATTTGAAGGCCCCCTTCGCAAGCTCTGCTTAAAAGAAAAAATAATTAAGATAAAGCACAAAAAAACAAGGGGTGCTTTCTTTCCGTTCCAAGTGGAACAAACCAGTGAGAAGTGAACTATCCGACTGCCAGGATTGCCAGTCGTTTCTCAGATGCAAATGAGTTCTCAGGAAGTCAGGCCAGCTGCCCAGTCTTTTCCCCATTCCGAGCATCAAGAGCAGCTTTCTGAGAAGACTGGTAGCGGCATCTCCACCCTTGGCATTGAGCAGAACAGCTAGACATTCTCATTTCCTCAGACCAAAGTACAGTTTTCTTCCCAACTGAGCCACCCTTAAGGGCCCAGGTCAAAACTTCTCTGAAGGAAGTCTTGCTGTTAGACACAGATGGCTCCAGAGGGCTCTGATTCCAGGCTGATTTGACTGTAATAGATATCGGGTTAAGTCAGGGCTCCAGAGCTTGGTCAAATCATATTTCTGCCAGAACCCACTGGAAGCATAGCTGGGAGGAAATAGAAAGGAAAACCCTTAGGTTCGAATCCCAGCTCTGCTAATGCCACATGTGCCTTCTTCTTTTCCAGCCCTCGGACGTTGTTGTAGCTCTAGAGTCCAGGTGCCTGTGTTCAGATCCCAGCCCCACCACTCACTAACTGTATGAGTTTTGCAAGGGACTTAATCTCCCTGGGCTTTGATGTATCTATCTGTAAAATGGGACCAATAAGAGTTCTTACCTCATGGGGTTGTTGTGCAGATTGAAATATTTAATAGATCCAAAATACTTAGAATGTTGTCTAACACTCAGTTGAGTGTTTGGTATAATTGGGTGAAGCCATGACATTTGGAGGTGTGGCAGCCATCTTGACACCAAGAGGGAGAACACGGCTGACAAACTGAAGATGGCCAAGTGACTGATGGAAAGAACCTGGATCTTTGATGTCACTGAGCTCCTGAATTAACTAACTGTGGGAGCCCAGCCTCTGGACTTCTTGTACTATAAGATAATAAAATCTCCTTATTGCTTAAGTCAGTTGAGTCAAGTTCTTTTTTTACCTGTAGCCAAAAGCCTCTTGAGGTACCTCCCTTCCCCTAGATTTCTCCCTACTTAGACAGATTCCTCCATTGATAGGATGACCAAGCATGGCAGTTTGCATGAGACAATCCCAATTTGTACCTGTTGTCTCAGAATAATTATTAGTAACAAGCCAGTGTGGATAATTATGGTAACTCTCTACTTTGAAACAAACATTGCCCTCTTCCTACTTCTTTCTTAAATTGCAGATGCCCCAGACGGTTGCTGCTCTTCACCAACCATATTGTTTTCCCAATGAAGCAAAGTCTAAGGTTTGTAACATAAAGCCTAGAGTAGGGGTAAAATTTAAGATAATAATTCAGAAAGAGATGAGTGCGTAAAAGGTAAATTCCACAACTTAGTCAAGGCCAGAGATTGACCTAGATGATGTATCTTGATATTTTGCAGCCAGGGATGCCAGATGGTTTCAACAGACATACTGGACACACATTTATATGTCTGGGTTTTTTCATTTTTTTCCCCCTCAGTTTGTTTCCTGGACTGAAAGCTCAAAAATAGAGCTGCCCAGTCCAATCCAGACACCTGGCAATCCCACTGGTAACTTTTACTGAGCACGGACCGTTTCCTCTTTAGCCAGCAGAAACACAAGCAGCCACGCCCTCTCCAAATGCCATGTATGCTGCAGCCTGCTTTCCGAATTTCCTGGGCAAATTCCATTCCTGGAGACTTTCTTGAAAGGGGGAAAGTTCTAATAACAAACTGTTACCGCTTTTTGAGTTCTCCATCTGTACTAGGCACTTTTAAGATATGAAATCAAATTGTCACAACTGCCCTTCCTGGTGAGTATTCTTATTATTGTCCCTTTTTCACAGAAGAGAAAACTGAGGCTCAGAAAGGAACACAATCGATGTCACTGTATTAGTTAGACTAAAGACAGCCCTTGTGATGAGACCCGAATAGCAATAAACTTTTCTAAGTAGAGCTTATTTCTCTCTCCATGTTATCGTCCAGGCACAAACAACCCAAGGCAGGTACTGGAGCCCAGGCTCCTTCCAACCTGTGGCTCCACCATCCTTACCACGTGGTGTTCACTGGGCACCCCAAAGATGGCTGCTCAGCACCGTATCTCTATCAGCAGAAAGAGAAAGGGGGAATGGATGCGGATGCCGGGTCCTTCTGAGAGCCAGCGTAGAAGTGTCATCCATCACTTCCACCCAGTTGGCCAGAGCTTTGCCACCCAGGTGTGTCTAAATCCGTGCCAAGCCACCTCTCAGGTGTCGCTTGTGGACTATGAGAATCTTGTCTCCCCCATCACAGAACAGTGCCAAGCATACCTAAATATTAATTGAATGAATGAATATCTCCAATATTCATCTTGGACTCCCAGATGGGAGAGACCTCACTTGTGAGTGCCCAGCACTGTTCCAGGCACTAGAACAGTGAACAGGACAGACAGGGGTCTTTGCCCTCTTGGGGATGACATGCTGCTGGCAGCAGAGAGGGCCACTAAGGTCTGTATGGAGAAAAACAAAGCAAGGAAGGTGGCAGGGAATGCTGGGCCAGCGCACCTCCGGGGCATGAGAGGAGGCCTCCGAGAGGAGGTGATATTTTGCAAAGATCTAAGTAGGTGAGGGAGCAGACCCTGCATGTGCTCCAGGCAGAGGAAACAACAAGTGCAAGGGCTCAGTGGCAGAACCAGCCAGGAGTGGAGAAAGCAAGGGGAAAGGTGGTAGTAGGAGACGCAATTAGAGGGGAGAGGGAAGCGGGAGGTAGGAACTGTGTAGGTGGTGGTAAGGACTTTGGCTTTTTGTCTGGGTGAGTGGGAGCCATGGTAAGTTCTGAACAAAGGAAAGATATTATCTGACCGGTTCTAACAGCACCCTCTGGCCGCTCCATGGGAAGAGACTATCAGGGGGTGAGGCCAGAATCAGTGAGCCTGGTGACGATACTGCAATACTCCAGGTAAGAGATGCTGACAGCTTGCACCAGGAGAGATGGGAGATGAGGAGAAAACGTCTATTCAGATATTTCCTAAAGATAGATCCTATAGGATCTGTTAAAGTGCTACGGGTGACAGAGAGAAACTTAAACATGACTCCCAGGTTTTTGTCTTGAATAAAACTGAAGGGAAGGGGTTGGAATCAACCCGAATGGGGCCGACTGTGGGAGGGATAGGTTTGTGGGAGAAGATGGAAAATTTGATTTTGAATTCATGAGATGTGAAATTCAACAGCCAAGTAGAGCTGTGGGCAGTCAGAGACGCAATTCCAGAGTCCAGCGGGGAGGCCAGCCTGGAGATAAGAATGCAGGCATTGTCAGCACATAAGTGATAAGTAAAGCCACAGGATTGGGTGAGATCACCCAGGGAAGGCATATGGATGGAAAAGAGGACAAGGACAGAGGCCTGGGCCACACCAGCGTTCAGAGCTGGGGCAGCCAGTGAGTGGACACCAAGATAGATGTTAGCAAGAGTCCATTTCCAGTGTTTTGAGCTTCCTTGGCTTCCTTAGGAAAACGGGACATAGCGTTGGAGTCTCGGAGGAACTCGTTTTCTCTTGTGAAAGGGGCAGAGGGCAAAATTCCCAGTCTTGGCTTGGAGATTTCTTTCATGGCCCTGAGCCTTGGTTTCCTATCTGTTAAGTAGGGACATTAAGAATCCTGCTCTGCCAGCTCTCCCAGGGAATGTAAGAATGTGAGATCTTACAGACCCCATAAAATGCTTGAAAAAAATGAGCATCCTGAGCAAATGCAAGGGGTTTCTTCCCCTACTGCCCAACTTTCAGTGCCCAGGAATGTGACACTGAAGCAGAAAAAAAACACAGACTCAGAGAAAACAAAAGACAAGTTGTGATGGAGAAAGAACTCCATTTGCTCTATACAACAACGTGGATGAATTTTTAAAAATGTGATGTTGAGCCAACAAAGCCATATATAAAAGAGCACACTATGTATGCTTCCATTTATATAGTGCTCAGAAGCAGATGATATTAAACTACAGGGCTTAGCGGTGCACACTTGGATGGTGAAACTGCAGAGGAAAGAGTGTAGCATTCACCAAAAAAGTCAGGGCAGTGGTTCTTTCCCAGGTTGGGGAGCAAGGGTATAGGATTTGGATGAGCTGAACTTCATCAGAGGTTCACCTTATAATTTACTACAATTTACATTTTATGTCTTGTGCACTTTCTCTATGTGTGCATTTCCCAACTTAAAAGTGTGTCAAAAGTCTGAAGAATTATACACCTATTTCATAATCACATGCTCAGACACAAAGATGTTCACTGCGGTGTTACTTAGTCCCATATTTGAAAGGACCTAAATTCTCCCTAGTGACCTTATCCCCAATTTGGAAAATTCCTTAGCCACTTAAAAGTCTGCTATCAAAGAAGAATTAATGGATGGGGAAATAGTCATGGTAAATGATCTTTTAATGGATAGGAATATGTTCATTGCAAATGATAAATGGGGAGAAAAAGAACGGAATATAAATTACATGTAGACTATGATCCCAATATTGTTGATATATACTACATATTTGTAAAATATCATTACAGAAAAAAGATAAGAAAGAAATATATAAAAATGACAAGAGTAATTACACTGGGCAGTGGAATTATGGCTATTTGTTTTCTTTTTTATACTTATATTTCTCTAATTTTCTTTGGTTGATGTATTTTACTTATATTCTTTAATACACTGCTTTTTTTTAACCCTATCTTTTAATTTGGCCCTCAGATGCACAAAATAATCACATTCCTCAGGCCATGGAGCACCATCAGTGGCATTCTAGAATGGCCTCTATTTTATTGTATTTTCACTTATTTTTGCCTGCATCACCCATCTCCACTCCTGTTTCCATCTCCCTCACAGACACCCACTTGGGTGTATTTAAAGTATGTTCTTGCTATCCATCTGCCATGCATTTGTTTGGATACATATGTATCCAAATAGACATAGTAAAAAGATATAAAAAGGTAAAGATACAGTGTTGTTTTATGATTATTTTTAATTTTTTACATAAATGGTAGTTGTACATCTGATACTACTTTTTTCACTTAACATCAGGTTTTTTTGAGATCATTCCTTGTAACTCCTTGTAATATATGAGTAACATATATAACTCATTACTTCCAGCTTTGTATTCCATTGTGTGCAAAGACACCAGGTGGCTGTTCCCCAAATACAATTTCCTCCTTTTCCAGGACAACTGAAGAACTACATTTCCCAGTCTCCCTGGCAGATAGGTGGAGTCACATAACAGAGCTTTAAACCCTAGATGCCAACAGATGAGTCGTGCATCGCCTCCAGTGCGGGCCCATGAAACCTGTTCCTGCCCTCTCCTCCCTGCTTATTTCCTCTCTAAACTGATTGGGATGATGACCCCAGAATAACCTTGGGAGTCATTTGTTGAAGGTGCCGAGCCACCCTCAGCCTGGATCTGAATGCCTGCAAGGAGGAGAGTCAGACCACTAATCGGTAACATTCACCTTGGACTATTGCATGGGCAAAAAATAGAATTTCTGTTCGGTCTGAGACTTGACACACTTTAGGGTCCATTTATTATATAGGAGCTAATATAAACCCTAACCAAAAAATTCTACCTACCATTTCCTAGTGCCAGACACTATTGCCCCAAACTCCTTGAAGCAATGCCATGATGAAAATCTCAGTACATATTTCCATTTGCATCTGTTAGCAAGTTGTTTTAGCGGGTCTCCCAGAAATGGAATTGCTGGGCCATAGGGTTTGTGTGTATTTTGTTCACCTGACCAAAGCAACAGCAGAGGTATCCAGCTTTGGGGGGCATTTTGGTATCCAGTTACCCAGAACTGTCTCTGCTGGTTGTGGGGTCATCACTGGAGCCATTTCAGAGTGGTTGGGAATTGTTCCTGGGGACATGACCTCTAAGACAGGCTTCCTGGGCATCATTGTGATGCAGCAGTGAGCTCCATAACCATTAATAAAATTACTGGAGTCCGTTCTCTTGTTTAAAACTGCAAATCCCTGATCTATGCTAGACCAGAGGTCAGCAAGCTTCTTCTATAAAAGGCCAGATAGAATACCTTTTAGTCTTTAAGGGTAATACAGTTTCTGTCACAACTTTTCAATTCTTTTCTTGTAGCCCTGGGGCAGCCACAAACAATATGTAAATGATGGGTGTGGCCACATGCCAATAAAACTTTATTTATAAAAACAATTGCCCACAGGTCACAGTTTGCTAATCCCTGAACTAGATAAAAAAAAGGGATCTCTCCTTTCTTTAAATCTCAGTGTAGACAATGATGTCTGGTTTCCTGGTCTTTTTTGCTAAGCTCCTTGCCTCAATCCATTTTGGGATCACACACAGAGCCTAACACGTTAGCTCTTTGCAATAGACTGATTGAATGAATAAATGAGTGAGTGAAAAAATTAACGGCTTTAATTTAGAGGTGGTTCTGATGAACAACCCAGGCAAAGACCAATCAGAACAGGAACCAGCTGTGGACAACCTGTGCAACTATTGTACTGGGAGAGTCTGGTCCTGCTCCAGAGTCAACTGTCCGCCCCCAATCCTCCACACCCACCTCACCAGGCTTTATCCCACATCCTTAGTAGGCATCAGTTTAGGGAGTTGGTTTCCAAATTTCAGAAGCTAGTGAGGAACAGGGGCAACTGCGGGGGACTCAGTTTTCAAAAGCAAACTGTGTTCCAGTGACTAATGCACCTTTCACTCCCAGTATCTTTATTCATCCTAGCAGAAATGTGTATGAGTCATGGCTCCTGTCCGAGAATTTTTTTAAATCCATCATTGTGTGTATATCTCCGGTCTGCAGACCTGCAGGCTCTGGGTGCTGTTGGCAGGGGGCTAATGATTTCCGTAGCAACAGCAAAAGCTGTTGAGTCACATCAACCAGAACTCCTTTCCCCACTCTCATTGGCATCCCACAAATAAAAAGAAGAAAATGATTGATTCAGCATCTGACTGAGGATGTGGCAGATGGACTGATTCGGCGGCCACAGACATATACATTCTCCTACCAATACCTTTCTCCTCTTTCAAGACTCTGCCATAAGCTACCCCTCTTTTCAGAAAGCCTTCTTGGTTAATCTGATCTCCAAGACCTTTCACCAGCTCTAAAACCACTATGATTTGCAAATCAAATCTCACCCTCTTCTGATCATATTTTTATCCTCAACTGGATTCCTGCCACTTTATATAGAAATTTCCTATTCTACTCCTTTCACCTAATTTGTGGAGGTCTTTCTGGAGCATGAAGTCATTTCCACGTGGGTGTGTTCCCTCTCTCCAGCCTACTGGGGTAGACAGAGCCGCTTTGGGAATTATGAAGAAAGGAAGTCAGATCTTCACTCAGCCCCTCATTGGCTGTGTGACTTCCCCTCTTGGGTCCCCACTTTCAGCATCTATAAATGGGGATGAAGCAGATAATCATAGTAACAGAATAAACTAAGCTATTTCCTGAGCCACTGTTCAATACAGGCAAGGGGTTTTATCTGTTTTTTTCACTGCTGTATCCCCAGGGTCTAGAACAGAGCCTGGCACTGTGCAGGTATGCAAACATGTACTGAAAACTGAATGAATGGTTTCCCGTACTCGCTCAGTCTTAAGGATACCCACCATCCTCCCGGGAAGAGACCTCCAAGGTCAAGTTTGACTCTCCCTTTGTCCATATCCAGAATTTTCATCCCTTAGTTACTGTATTACTCAAGGATTCTCAAGATGCAAGTGGTGGAAATCCAACTCATCCAGTTCAAGCGAAACAGGAAATATATTGGCTCAAGTAAGTAAAAAGTCTGCATAGCTTTAGCACAGCTGGATCCAGGGTCTCAAAGAAAGAGACTGCTTCTTTCCCAAGAGTCTGTCTTGTAAGGCTGTCTGATTAGCCAAGCTTAGGTTATATGTCCAATCACTGACTCTGAACTGCCAGGCCTGGGTCATTTGTCTTCCACTGGAGAGGATGGGAAGGTGGGTCTCAGGGGTTAGTCCCACCCAAACCATGTGGATTTTAAGTGGGGAGGGGAAGGGATGTTTCCAAAGGTCACCTGGGGCCCTAGCACTAGAAGAAGAGGACTGGATGCTGGGCAGGCAAAAACAGAAGACTAGGGGGGCTCCTCCTGCCTCCAGTCCCATCAACCTTCAATCCACCACTCTTTCAGTTTAACTTCTATAAAGGATGGCTATGATGGAGTTACTCTCTTGCTCATGCACCTCCAGTGGCTCCCTACTGCTGACGCATGTGATTATAATTTGCTTGGCTTGGCAGCGTGGAAGGACCTGCAACATGACACAGGTCTTCTCTAGTCTGACGGATCAGTGAGAAAGCTGTTCTAGGAATCCAGGACTTTTAACAGTCTCCCAGGGTCCTCTCTGCCCACTTTTGGATGGAGGTGTCCCCTCCTCCCCATTATCCTGCAGTATGTCAACTCACAGGACCACCTCCCCTTGAGAACAGCCCGAAGCTGCAACAACTGTCCCCTACCTTGGTCTTGCCCTGCCCCTCTCCACACCTTCACCTGGATCCAAAAATGAAAAGCCAGCCGTGGTGCTTCTCTCTCAGAGGAGAGCACTTTAGAGACGCTCCCTGAGCCTCAGCAAAACTTCTATTGTGTTGCTGGAGACAGAAAACAATGCGAATGGTCCAGTTGCTCCCTGGCCAAAGATCGCGGGCCCACAAACACACATCCCCCAGCCCTACTGTAGGTGCACCTGAGCTCCTAGGCTGGAGGCCGGAGGGGCAGAGAGGGGGCAAAATGTGCGCTTGACACTCCTGTCTGCTGCTGGGTGTAGACCACACCCACCCATGCGTCTCTAGGCCAAGAAAACCAGAAACGGGGAGAAGGCAGGTCAGAGATGGCAAGCTTGACCTTTCAAAGAGAGGCATGAGTTTCTACAAAGCCTCTGGGAGTCCCCTAAGTATCTGTTCCCACCCCACAGGGGCTGAGAGGTCATCCTCTCAGTTCCTCATCAGCTGCGATTGGTTCAGTGTGGGGTGAAAGTGTGAAAAGCTAGGGACCTACCCAGGCCAGCTTTGGGGCTTTCTAAAACATTAAGTGCACAGAGCCTGGACAAAGAACGCATCTCTGCAAAGCACAGAGCTAGGCTCTGGGGATTCAGAGAAAAGGAAAGCACCCTGTCCTCCAGGGGCAGGGCAGAGGTAAAGTGAGTTATGCAGAGGCAGAGGGTTGAGGGAGAAACCCAGGATACTTCATGAAGGCGGGGGCCTTTCCAAGCGCTCTAAAAGGGCTGCGAGGATTCCTCATGAGCTCAGCACAATTGTAAGCTTCTTGATTGCTGAATCTGTTGCCCTGAATTATTTTCATTTTCCACAATACTCGGCACTAACTACTGCTGCTTCCCTGTTAGTATTTGTTAAAATAATATAAAATAAAAGACCAAAAGGGTTCCTTTTCTCACCCTCCTCCTTATTCCTTTCCTTCTTTTGAAAACAAAAACAAAAACCCTCAAAATGACTAAACAAATAAATGATGCACAAAAGAAGCATATTTTCTTTTTTAGTTAATGTATAGACCATGTAATTTTTTTAACTTCTTTTTCCAATCACTAAAGGAAAAGATGTGCATTCCCAAAACCTTGGGAAAAGCCAGATGTCCATATAGAAGAAAATGCAAATCACCTTTATTTCCACTGTTAGAAATAAACACTCTTTTAATACATCAGAGTGTACCTCTTCAGGCTTTGGTGTTATTTTATTATTATTATTATTATTATTATTATGAAGGTAAAATTACAGTGAAATGCACAGATCTGAACTGTATGAGTCAATGAATTTTGACAAATGCCTCCATCAAGACCTAGAACATTCCATCATCCCAGAAATTTCTTTCAGGTTCCCTTCCAGTCAACCCACAACCCCCACAAGCAACCACGTTTCTGATTTCTATCATCATATATTAGTTAGCTTTGCCAGTCATGTAATTGGAATCAGATGGTATGTGTTCTTTTGTGCCTGGCTTGTTTCACTCAGCATGATGCTCTCAGATTCATCCATTCATCAGTAGCTTGCTCCTTCTGACGTTCTAGGGTGTGGATATGCAACGTGTTCACCTCGTCACCCTGCGATGGTCTTTAGGTTGTCTCCACTTTGGGGCTATTATGAATAAAGCCACTATAAGCATCGGTGGACAAATCTGTGTGTGAACATAGGTTTTCATTTTTCTTAAGCAAATACTTCAGAGTGGGATTGCTGAGTCACAAGTTTTATAAGAAATTGCCAACAGTTTTCCAAAGTGGTTGTACCATTTCATATTTCTCCCAGCACTATATGAGGGTTCTAGTTGCTTATTATTATTATTTTTCATTACACAAGTAATATGTGGGTATATTCTCCTATAAAGCTAAGGTGCCTTTGGATAACCACCAGCCCCCAGCACTCCCCCCAGAATAACACTGTCAGCAGTTTGGGGTGCTTCCTTGCAGACCTTTTCCTGTGCATTCATGTACCTAAATAAATACAGACAACACACAGTATTATTTTGTGGTGTTCCCAAAAATGGGAAACCACCTCCCATTCTACATTCTTCATTGTCCATACCACCCTCAATATACCATTTATTCCCTGCCTCTACCCTTCTCCCAGGCAGGATATTTGCCCAGCTAGGGCAGGAAGTTTGTTTTGCTCACTGCTGTATTCCCGGTGCCTGGAAGAGCAGATGATCCATAAACATCTGTAGGATGCAAGAACAGCGTAGGTATTGCTCTGCAATGTGCTTTTTTCCCCTCTGGAAGTCATAAACCTACCCATATCAGCACTTACATATCTTTTTCCTTCTTTAACCTGCTGCGTAGTATTCTGCAATAGGAACATGCAAAATTTATTTTTTCATTCTTCTATGGATGGACACTTAGGTGGCTTCCAATTTTTCACTATTAGGAGCACTGCTGCCATGAACATCCTGCACTTGTCTCTAAATGTATTTCTCTAGAACAGTAAAACTCAGAAGGAAATGGCTGGTCAGGGGGTCTGCACATTGTAAATTTTAGAAAAGCGGTCAAAGAGGCAGGCAGAATTTCTACCACCAAACACTGCAAGGAGATCAATACATCGGCACCGGAGACATGGGGGAAAAATTAAGAGTAAAATGGGTAGAATTTCTATGATTTGGCGAAATGAGGGTAGTGGGGAGGAGAGAGCATCGGTTACAGCAGGGTGATTATGCTCAGGCACCTCAGAGCCAGACACCCTGGGTTCAAATTTCCCATCAAAAAGCTCTGCCCCCTGGGAAGCTGTATTATATCAGGCAATTTACTCAACCTCTTTGTACCTCAGTTTCGTATCTGAGAAAGAGGAATAATAATAGTAGCCACCTCAAGGGGCTGTTATGAGAATTACCACTGAAGCTCTTAGAGCAGGGATGGGTACTTGTTAAACATTCAGCAAGTGTCATCTACTGTTATTATTAAAAGCAACCAAAGTGTGTTTGTGTCTAAAGAACACACTGAGCTCACTCCAGTCACTTTCTTGACCTTCCTGGCCCTGCAGGCTTTGGCTTTTCCAATCACGGGCCCAGGGCAGATGAGGGAGGAAAGATCAGAGGTCCCAAGGGGTGGGGATCCAGGGAGGAGCAGCTCTACAGGAACCAAGAGACAATGGAGTTTCCAGAGGCAAGACCGCTTTGTTGAGCAAACTGCAAAAGCCCCAGAGGTGAGAACAGTGATGTCCTAGAAGAGGCTGGTGCACTTTGTCAGCAGGGACATCACCTGTGACCTTTGGGACAGATGTCAGGGCAGAAGCCAGCTTCAGAGAGACAGCAACAGGACCTGACCCCAGGTGGAGGAGTGGGTCAGGAGCTCCAATGCTCTGCTGAGAAATACGGCCAGATGGCACTTACCTGGAAGGAGAGAGGCTGATTGTATTCTGCAATAGGAACATGCAAGTTTTATTTTTTCATTCCTCTATGGATGAAATGCTCTTCTTTTTTAAAAAGAGCAAATCTGAGCACATTTAGGGCAAAAAAATGATTTCAAGTGCCATGATTACAGGAGCTGAGGGGAATGGAGCCAGGATGGTATGTATGTTCAGGGCCCGACTCCTCTGAAAGTTCGTGTCAGACTTAGACGTTCCACACATTTCTATTGAGCAGTTAACCATGGGAGGGAAAAGTCCCCTTACCAATCCCCCCCACATTCACTAATTTCATCAAGAAATAGAAAGCACAGTGCCTGCCCCTAATGAAGGGTGGATTTTAGTTTCGTTTGGAAAAGGACACAGGAGAAAGTTAATGATGACGAAATCAAACCATGGGAGGTGGGTCTGGTTAGAAGGAAGGCTGCGCGCTGGCAGCCCACAAAAGGCTTTGATGGCCCACAGGGAGATCGTTTTTAAATTACACTTGTTTGCCACCAATCAGATAGGGAATTTTCACAGTATGATCTGAATTTCTTACATCCAACATCCTAAAGAAAAGCAAATTCTGTAGTTACACCTTTAAAATGCAAATATCCAGAGTCCTGCGACTCCTTTCCACCCCCAGTCTCACACACCCACCTCTGTTCTCCATGCGCAGTTGGAGGGATACCCTGAGGATCTATGTCAGAGCCTCTCCCTCCTCTGCTCAGAACTGTCCGTGGCTCCCATCCACTCAGACCAAAGGCCAAAGTCCCCACAAGGGTCTACAAAATTCTGCATGGTCTGCGCCCTTACCTCTCTGCCTGTCGCTCTTTCTACTCTTTCCCTCACTCACTCTGCTCCAGCCACAAAGGTCTCTCGCTGTTTCTAGAATATTCCAGGCAGTCTCCCTCCTTGGGACCTTTACATTTGCTTCTTCTGCTGTGTGGACTGCTCTTCTCATGGAGAAAGGGTACAGCTTCTGTGCTTCTTAACCGGCTTTCTTCAAATGCCCCCTTCTCCCTGATTCCCTGTGACCCCATTTAATAGTTTGCACTACTCCTGACACACCTAACCCCTGCCTGGCATCAAGCATGTCCATGGCACTTATCACCATCCAACCTGCTCCACAGTCTATTTATTTATTTTGTTCACATGTGTCCCCCATTTGTTTGCAAGCAGTGGATTTAGACTGTCTTGACCCCCCCCACAACTCTCTAGTCCCTGGAACAGTCCTGGTGTATAGTAAGCGCTCAGAAAACATCTGGGCCATGAGTACAGTTGCAACTTCTCTTGAACAACCAGAAGAATTTGGCAACACTGGGCAGGACCTAGATAGGTTCACTGCATGTCCCCTCTCATGTTCACTGCATTGCCCTGGGAGCTACAAACCCAGCATTTCGATCCCAATTTTTCTGTTAATTGCTTCCTTGTCTGCTAACCCCCATCCCTGCCCCTGCCACCCTCAGGGCCTGGAACACTCTTCTCCTGTCTGCCTGGCAAACTCCTCTTCATCGTAAATCAGGGGTCAGCAACTCCAGCCACTTGCCAAATCCAGCCCGCTGCCTGCTTCCGTACAGCCTGTGAGCTAAGAACGGCTTTTACATGTTTAAGTGGCTGGGGGGTAAAATAAAAAGAACACTGTTTCAAGACTATTTCATGAAAATTGTATGAACTTCAAACTTCAATGGCCATAAATAAAGTTGTACTGGCACAACTCCACACCCATTTGTCTACCCGTTGTCTAGGGCTGCCTTTGAGCTGCAGCAGCGCAGCAGCTGAGTGGCTGTGATACAGACCACGAGGCCTACAGAGTCTGAAATATTTGCTGTTTGGTGCTTTACAGGAAATGCTTGCTGACCCCCATCTAAATCCCTTCTTGAGATGAACAAAAACCAAAAACCACTAATGGCTTTCTCAGTCTTACCTCCTCTGTGAAACCTTCCCTTGTTCCTGGGACCCACTTTGGCACCGGGAACCAACTCGTTACTGCACACCGCCCACTCCCTGGCCTTTACTTGTTTACTGTGCATTTGTCCCTTCCCTCCTCAAGGACCCAGACCTTACCATGCAGGCCCAAATTCCCCAGCACTGAGGATGTTGCCTGATAGTCAATAAATATTGATTAACCTTTTCTGCAGGACCCAGGACACCCCTTCTCTACTCTGGGCCCAGGTTTTTCATCTGTAAAGTAGGATCCCTGGTCCCTAAGATCTCCAAAATGGTATGGAAGGGGGCTACCTAAGTCCCCTCCAGGCAGCATGAGATTACTTACTGAAAGAGATTTTTTTGTAAAAAGGCATTGTGAGAGCACCAAAGGTCACAAATGTATGGACCGTGGACCCAATTTCAACCCAAATGTGTTTTGCTTGGTTTACACCTATATTAAAATTTTTTTTTTAGTTTTGATGTCAGTATAAACCTAACCCAGCCCACTGCACTCACAAGTACTGCCTATCTGGTCTTGTGGGCATTTAAGTTTGCCATCCCTGGATGGAGAGTTGAAGATCATTAGAACCATGCTACCCACAAGCCCTATGGCAGCGTCTGGAGTCAAAGGGTACAGTTGTATTTAGGCCAATTGTTCCCCAATCTGTTTGAACATTAGAATCACTCAGGGAGTGTGTCAAATGCAGATTTCAGGCCACCCCAGCCCACTGAATCCTACTCTCTGTAGTTTGTGGCACTGGATATGGATTTTTTTCAAGATTCTCCCCAAATGCTTATGCCCTACAGGTGGGAATATGTATTGAATCAAGCTCTGCAGATGTATAACTGTTCCTGTCAAAATTATGAATGTATCTGTCTCTTGACCCAGCAATTCCACTTCTGGGAATCTACCTTATGGACCAGTACTTCTTAAATTTTAATGTGCATACAAACCCCCTGGACATCTTTTTAAAAATGCAGATCCCAATTCAGCAGGGCTGATGATGCTACAGTTCTAATGAAGCTGCCTTTGATGCCCAGCTGCTAGTCCTGGAACATTCTGAGTAGTGAGGCTCTACATCTCCCCACACACATACCTAGTGGTGCATGTGCAAAATGATCCATTGTGCCATAATCTGCCATTGCAAGTATTAGGAATAACCTAAATATCCATCAACAAGGGATTAGTCAAATAAGTGTTTCCCTTCAATAGGGCATACACAGCCTTGAAAAGTAGCAAGGCAGCTCCTTAGGTACTGATATGGAATGATCTCCAGGACATATTATTAAATAAAAAAATGTAAGGAGCAGAAGAATTAGTAGAGTGTGCAAACATTTGTCTAAAGAGTGTTGGGGGAGGATATTTATGTTCATAATGACTTATAGAAGCACAGATAGCCTAGCAAGAGGAACTGACAACTGAGTGCCTCTGAAGAAGGAAATTGGGTGGATGGATGACAGTGAGGAAGGGTGACCTTTTACTATTCTCATCTGAATTTTGAACTATGTGAATATAAGGCCTGTTCAAAAAAAATTAAAATTTTTTATTAAAATGATAGATAAATAAATGAAAAGACCCACCACATACTTATAATGCCCAGGCATAAACTGAGACCATCAGAAAGCTGAGGTTTATGTCCTAGGGCAGGTGCCCCCAACCTCGGTACACCATGTAATATGTGTGCACACGCTTGCAAACTGCTTTGAGGACAGTCTGTGCAGTGTGTTAGCAAGCACGTTGGGCTTAAACTCTGCAAACTTCGGTCGGATCCCAGTTCAGCCAGCCAGTGACAAAGAGCAAGATATTCAGCCTTAATGAGCCCTATTTCTTGGGAATGATCAAAATAACGCTGGTGCCCTGCAGACCTTGGGTGGTGGGAAAACACCTCACCAGCTGTCAAATGTGTCCACGTGAAAAGAGTGACAGCAACATGAACCACAATGGTGAGCAGAGGGAGGGGCAGCCCCCAGCATGGTCTCCACGAGGTCTCGTGAACACCTCCCAGGGCACCGAGAAAGGTGGAAACCCAATACCTTGACCTTTGCAGTCAGGCAGCTGCTCTGAGCAACCCCTAACTCTCCTCCCACCATCTGGTCCAGCTGCCAGGCTGAGTCACACGCAGGCCAAGGGACAGGCACATGACCTATGTGTGGGGCTAGTGTGAGGGTGGTGGTTGGGGGAGGGTGGGAAAGGCAGCAAGAGGCTGTCACTCCCCTCTCAGTGGGAAATTTCCTGCCAGAGGTGGAGAGCTAAGCCTGACTCAAGGTCTGGAACTCAGCTGGCTGCCTGGCTGTCTAGCAGAACTCCTCCTCCAGGAAGCCTACCTGGTATGTGTTGAGTGTGTGTACGTGTGCATGTGTGACATAGAAAGAAAGGAAGAAAGTGTACAAGGAAATGATAATAAAAACAACAAATATTGAGCTCTTGCAATGCCCCATCTCTGTCCTAAGCATCTCACAGAGTAAAAGTGAATCTTCATTGACACTGGCATTATCATCCAGATTTTCCAGATGAGGAGACTGAGACACAAGGCTGCTACTTAATTGACCCAAGGTCATATAGCCCTTGGCAGAGACCATCAGATCCCAGAGCCCCAACTCTGAACCTTTCACTCCTTGAAGGGGTTTTCCGGAGGTGACTTATACTGGCATCTGCCAGTGTAACCTTGGGCAAATTAGCCCTGTACTTGGCCTCGGTTTCCTCACTTGTAGGATGAGGATCATCACAGCAGTATCCATCCTTCAGGGCTGTTTGGAGGCTTAGTAATTGAGGTATTGAAAGTTCTGCACAAAGGGTCTTGCACATATTCACTCTTGTGAAGGTCGTGGCTGCTAATATGATTATCATACCCAGTACCTTTGAGTGAGGCATAGAAAGTTCCTCAGTCCTGTGCCAGAAGGAATCAAATCTCTCTTTTCTGCAGTTTATCCCTATCATTCATCTGTAACACATAACCTAAATATCTTGTCTTTTTCCTGTTTCCATCTACCCCTGTAAGAAAGCAAGATAAGGCTAGCAAAGAGAGTCCACAGATCTTGGTCACGATTAAGAGGACTTTTTTTTTTTTTTAAGACATCAAGAATCTTGATTTCTGCTAAGAGGTTCTCACACAGAAGAAACCTATACAGGGCACCAAGTCCAGCCTGGTGGCAAGAGGACGGATGGAGGAAATTTAACTTTCAAAGTCCCTTCCACCTCTGCATCCCCGGGAGATGAACTCAATCCAAAAATTATTCAGAAAGCATTTACACCGTTCTGGACCCCTGCTGGGGATTGGGAGACAGTACTGAACACGACAGACAAAATTCCCCATCTCATGGAGCTGACGTTCTAGGGAGGAGACAGACAATAAACAAGTAAAGAGATCACCTAATGTCCAGTGTCAAGAAATACCATAAAGAAAAATAAAGCAGAGTCAGGGCAGGGAGAGTGAGAGGAGTGGGGTCTGTTATCTTAAACAAGGGGATTGGGGAAGGCTTTTTAGAAACATTTGAACAGAGAGCTAAGGAGCAACAATGGCTGGGAAAGAATATTCCAGGTTGAGGGAGTGATTGGCATATGCAAAGGCCCTGAAGCAGAACCAGGAGAGAGAATGGTAAGAAATAAGTTCAAACAGGTAGGCAAGGCCTTGCCTCTGTCCTTTCTTTTCTGCCAAACTGGGATGACAACAGCAGCCTGCTGCCCCACCTTCATCTTGGAGCAGCAAGGAGATAATGGAAGGAAAGTGCTTTGAGGGGGAGAACAGGGACTGTTCAGTGTTAGTAATGGACATGCTGGACAAGGCCCATGCCTGGGGCACTTTGGGAGAGTGTGGTTTCTTCTCCCTCCTGGCGAATCTGTTCTCCTAAATACCAGCCCTGGGAAAGTCCAAGGTTCAAACACTTCCACTTGCTCATCCAAGGGATGAAAAGGTAGGGCCCAGAGAGGGGAGGAGACCTGCCCGAGGTCACGGGGGTGCAAGTTCCTGCCAGAGCCCCAGTTTTCAGAATTTGGCTCAAGAGTGTAACAGATATTGAACTGTCCCATTCTCAGGTGAGAGAAAATAAAATCAATATTTTTATCTCCTTAAGAAGTTGTTACTTCCCCCAGGGCAAGATAGGTGAGACTATTTGTTGGGGGTGTGGCTGGGGGGAGTAACACTTTTCAAAGCAAATTAAATGTGTCAAATGAGCAATTTCTCCCGTAGGCTGGTCTCTCAGCTCTCAAGCTCTTAGCAACTGATTTCTCATTTGTGCTTTTTAAAACATTCCCCTTATTTTCATAGGTCTTCACAATGAGTGTTGATAAGGAGAAAACTCAGGGCTCTCTTGTCACCTTTTCCCAGAGGAGGGAACTGGGGCCCAGAATAGTGAAATAGCCCATCTGAGGCTGGACAGCAGGTTTCTCTCTTCAGTCAGCAGGTCTGCTTACAGTGGACTGGGAAACCAATGGGGAGCAGGCCACACGGAGAACACATAATGAACAAGATCATCTCAGAAAAGACCAAGAACTATGGATGAAATACGAGAGACTGGCAGGACTAATTTAGTGTGGTCAGAGAAGGACCCCAGGGAGGGGCCTGTAGCTTGAAAAGCAACCAGTCGTGTGCAGAGCCACACAGAAGAGAGCTCCAGGCTACAGGAGAGCAAATGCAAAGGCCCTGTGCCAGGATCAAGCATGGTGTCGGAAGTGAAAGCCCAGTGTGGCTGGAGCAGGGCAGGCCAGGGGGACCAAGGGGAGATGAGATGGGAGAGGTGGGTGCAGCCCTTGTGGGCCACTGTAAGATGTGGATTCAGTCCTGTGGGCCAGAGCTGCCAGTCCAGGCTCTACAGCTGGTGGCAGGGCTGGGCCTTGATATTCGCCTCTCCTTCAGAACCACGGCTCGCTCTTAAATGACTCCCCTCGGCTTTCTGCACATTCCAGTACTTCCTCAACTGACTCTGCAGGTTCCTGGAGAACCAGAACATGTTAGAGTACAACCATCGTGTGACTCTATCCTACCCTCCTTAGCCCTGATTTCCCACAAACTCACTCGGGATCAACCATCTTTCTCACACACATGCACAGGTAGATCTTCACATGGGCTTCTCAGAGTTCACACTCTCCTAGAGCCTCTCAGCAGCAGGTGAAGTTGCATTTGCCCAACACCAGTAGCAGGAATTGGGGATGGGGAGAGAGAGAGAGACAGCAGAGGCAGCAGAGAAGTCCTGCAGGGGTGAATCTGCCTGCAAACTAGGTGGGTAGATACGGTGTGAGCGTGAGTGGCTCATCAGCTTTGTCCTGGGGACAGGCCCCCAGGAGCCAGAGCTGTCTCCTCTGGCCTTACTCCTGGTATGGGGACGTAGCAGACAGGATTCCAGAATAAGGCTGGTCCAAAATAGCCAGGCAACAGGACAGCTCCCAGGGGACCCTTGGGGTTCTGACACACCACCTCAACCAAATCCCCCTCAAACTTCCAAAACCCCTCTTTGGTGTTATCTTTCTTTGATGTAGGCAGCTGGAGTCTCTTTTTGTTAATTGAAATATAATTGACATATAATATTATATTAGTTTCAGGTATACAACACAGTGATTTGATATTTCTAAATATTGTGAAATACACCGCAATATTTCTAGTTAACATCTTTCACCACATATAGTTACACACTTTTTTTTCTTGTGATCAGAACTTTTAAGATCTACCCTCTCAGCAACTTTCAGATATGCAATACAGCATTATTAACTATAGTCACCATGCTCTTCATTACATTCCCACAGCTTATTTATTTTATATGTGGAAAGATGTACCTTTTGATTCCTTCACCCATTTAGCTCACCTCCCCACCCCCTGCCTCTGGCAACCACAAGTCTTCTTAATATTATTGATAATAATAGCTCACTTTAATGAGCACTTACTATATGCTATACACCATACCAAGTACTTAACAGTTTTAACTCATGAAAACACCTATGTCAAATGCAAGCAAAAAGATTCTTAGAAAACTGGGTGACTGTTCATGAATTTTACCAGGCCAGCTACATCAAAACCACCACCACTGCAGAACCCATGACTTTGTTCTGCCAGTGCTGCTTTAGTGCCCATCTGGTCACCTGCCCACTCCCCACCCCATGAGATGCCACCTGGGAGACTGTCCACATGACTGCTCCAGTGCCACCCTTCAGGAAGACCTTCCAGACACAAATTAAGGTGCCCTGTATCACTGAACACCCACAAGGATGGCTGCTACCGAAAAAAGAGAATAACAAATATTGGTGCGGATGCAAAGAAATGGGAACCCTTATACTTTGCTGATAGGAATGTAAAATGCTGCAGCCACTGGAAAACAGTATGGTGTTTCCTCAAAAAATTAAAAATAGAATTACTGTATGAGCCAGCATTTCCTCTTCTGGGTACACCCCCCAAAAAAACTAAAAGCAGGGACTCAAACAGATATTTATACACCCATGTTCATAGCAGCATTATTCACAGTGGCCGAAAGATGGAGGCAAGTCAAGTGCCCCTCAGTGGACACTGGGTCAGCAAAAGGTGGCGTATCCACACAGTGGAGTATTACCCAGCCTTAGAAAACCAAGGAAATTCTGACACATTTACAACATGGATGAACCCTGAGGACATGATGCAAACTGAAAAAGCCTGTCACGAAAAGGTAAATACTATGTGATTCCACTTCTGTGTGGTGCCTGACTGGCCAAATTCATAGAGACAGAAAGTAGAAGGGTGGCTGCCAGAGGCTAAGGGGTTGTGGGGGTCACAGGGGGTGGCGCTTGGAGCTATTGTTTAATGGGTACAGGGTTCCAGCTTTGCTGGAGGAAAAGAGCTCTGGGGATGAATGGTGACGATGGGTGCATGACAGCATGAATGTACTTAGTTAAGCTGTACATTTAAAAGCAGTTAAGATGGTCAAGTTTATGTCACATGTATTTTGCCACAAATCATGTTTTATAAAGAAAAGAAGAAAAAGATGCATTGTCTCTTCTCTGGGGCCCAGAGAGGAAGACCTGTTTGCCCAGACCGCCAGCAGCCCCGTAGCCCATCCTGTACGTGAAAGTCTGAGGCAGGCCTCTGTGACCCCAGGAGAAGCATCTCAGACTTCGGGTTACACTCTCGGGCTGCGGAACGGAGAGGCAGTGAAAGGAGGTTGAAAGAAATGGAGACAAAATTCTAATGCTGACTTTAGGGGACCTCAGACTATTCATTCTCGCTCTGTGGGCCTCAGTTTCCCCATCTTCCCAAGTGAGGAATTGGTCTTCAGAAGTTGTCCAGGAATCCCAGCTGGCCCCCAGGCATATCTTGCTTGCCCCTCACAAGGTTTAAAATTGAGAAGGTCCAGCAACTTGGGGCTTTGTCCCTCCATGGTCACCACTGCCTAGACGTGGCACCCTTGGATAGGGCTAGGGAGCAGCAGGTCCCCCCACAAGCCTGAACCTTCCCTGCCATGGCTCTGTAGGTGGCTGAGTTTGCAAATCCTAACAAGGTGACACCCAAGGGACCTCTGACTTGAATGACAGCATGGTCAGTTTCCTGGGTGAAGGTTTCTTTGAAAACACAGTTCTGGAGTTTCCAGTCAGGGGACACACTGTCTCTGAGACCTCACCTTTCTCAGCTCCTCAGCATTCCGCAGACCAGTTCCCTGAATAGGGGGACACTGCAGCAGGGTCTCAGACCCACCCCCCTCCCACCTCCACCCCCCCATTGCCTCAGGACTTGACTTCACACTTCAGTTTTCTGGAGTTCCCAGGGAGACAGGAAGAACGCCTGCAGGGAACCCCCAGGCCCTGCTTGAGAGGCTTTTAGACAGTAACCTCCCTCCCACCCTCCATCTCTCAGCTTATAGAGAGTAGAAACAAAAAATTAAAAAATAGCCTTATTAAGGTCTTGTGATTCTTTCCTGACAACTCAAACAGGAGAAACGGGAACTGGCATTGTTCTCCTCCTCACCATCAAGTAATACTAATAATGGCTAATTTTGACTGAGCATTTACTACATGTCAGGCTTTCTTCTAAGCACTTTGTGTATTATTTCATTATATGTCACAACAATCGGAGGAGGCAGACCCCATTTTACAGGAGACACAATTAAGGTAGAGCCCTCACAGTGGTGGTAAGGCCTGGGGTAGATTTCAGCTGTCTCCTCTCATGATGTGACCTTGCATAAGTCCCCTCCTCTCTCCAGGCCTTAATTTCATCATCCGTGAAATCTCCCAAGTTGTCCTAGGTCACCATTACAGTCTAAATATTTTGTTATTCCTAGAACACATTTTCTAAAAATCAAAGCATATATGAAAAGGATGAATTGGAAATCACACTTGCCAGTGTAGGGCATGTGTGTATATGTGTGTGTATACATGCCTGTGTGCCTTTTAAAATCTAATTAAGCCACAATCCGTTGCTCTCTTCCTTTCCAACCTGGGCCTGGTGGGATGGCTCCACGGAGAAGGATGGAGAGGAGAATGGCTGTTCTGCCACCAATGAGAATACACCGTCAACCTTCAAAATCACATCCATGGAGTGATTTTCAAAAAGCATGCTCCTTGGACACTCAAAGACATCCATAAATTTGCCATGAAGGAAATGGGGACTCCAGATATGTACACTCACCCAGGACAAAGGAATAAGGAATGTCCCCTCTCCCTGTACAGTTGTCCAGAAAACATAATAAGGACAAAGATTCACCAGACAAGCCCTATATGTTGGTTATCTGTGTCTCTGTCACTACTTTGAACAATTTATAGTCAATGTGGATGAGGACCACTGATCGCCAAATAGTTATAAAGTGCAGGGGGAAAAAAGCCAATTAATCAAACTTTTAAAACAGAGTCTATAATTTTTTTTAAAAAGTATTTTTTTTAGAACCATATTAGGTTTGTAGGAAAACTGAGGGAAAAGTACAGAGTTCCCCTATATACCCTCTCAACCTGCCCCCAAGTTTCCCTTATTAACTTATTGTGTTAGTGTAGCGCATTTGCTACAATTGATGAGCCAGTATTAATACATCATTATTAACTAAACCCATAGTTTACATTAGGGTTCACCCTGTGTTGTATATCCTATGGATCTGGACAAATGAATAATAACACATATTTACCATTGCAATATAATAAAGAATAGTTTCACTGCCATGGAAGTCCTCTGTGCTCTGCCTTTATATCCCTTTCTTCCCTTCCCCCCAACACTCTGGCAACCACCAATCTTTTCGCTGTCATCATAATTTCACTTTTTCCAGAATATCATATAGCTGGAATCACACAATATATGACTGGCTTGTTTCACTTAGTAATATGCAATTAAGTTTCCTCCATGTCTTGATAACTCATTTCTTTTCTTTTTTTTTTTTTTTTAAGATTTTAATTATTTATTTACTTACCCTTAGAAACTTGAACATCATAGACAGGTTTATGTTGATGGTAGCATCTTTTTTTTTTTTTTTTTTTGAGAGGGCATCTCTCATATTTATTGATCAAATGGTTGTTAACAACAATAAAATTCAGTATAGGGGGGTCAACGCTCAATGTACAATCATTAATCCATCTCAAGCCTAATTCTCGTCAGTCTCCAATCTTCTGAAGCATAACAAACAAGTTCTTACATGGTGAACGAATTCTTACATAGTGAATAAATTCTTACATGGTGAACAGTACAAGGGCATTCATCACAGAAACTTTCGGTTTTGATCACGCATTATGACCTATAAACAATCAGGTCAAATATGAATATTCATTTGATTTTTGTACTTGATTTATATGTTGATCCCACATTTCTCCTATTATTATTATTATTTTTATTTTTAATAAAATGCTGAAGTGGTAGGTAGATGCAAGATAAAGGTAGAAAACATAGTTTAGTGCTGTAAGAGGGCAAATGTAGATGATCAGATGATCAGGTGTGTGCCTATGGACCAAGTATTAATCCAGGCTAGACAAAGGCAGCAAGACATCCACGGATGCAGAAGATTTCTCTCAAAGCAGGGGGGGTGAGGTTCTGAGCCTCACCTCTGTTGATCCCCAAATTCTCACCTGATGGCTCCCCTGCGACTGTGCCTGTCTTAGGTTGTTCCTCCCTTGAGGAATCTTACCCGTCTCTGGCTAACCAGTCATCTTCCGGGGCCATACAGGGAAATGTAAAGTTGGTAAGTGAGAGAGAAGCCATATTGTTTGCAAAGGTTAGCTTTTTACTTCTTTGCAGATTTATGCCCTGTGGCTTCTATGCCCAGCACTTGTCTCTAGGTATCTTTACCACCTGGAGGAATTATGATACTCGGTAAATTCGATATGAGGCACGAATTCTATTTAAGGGTTGTAATTAGGAAGGAAGAAGAAAAGCTATAGATATAGCATATGAAGGAAACATGGGAGGATTGATTATTTCTTTGACATATCTTCTTGTAGAGTACCTTAAGTATGTATAGGTTTTAAACTACTAACTAATTTGCACACACATATTAACATAATAGGAATACAGTGACATAAACAAAGCAAATCTATAATTACCATCCATCTCCAGTGAAGCCAAGAAAACCATTTAGGCACCCTAGGCATTTGTGAAAATTTATCTATGATATGACAGATATTGTCCAACTGTACTTGAACCATCAGACAAATTAAAGCAGCCTTGTTCACATCCCATATGTTCTTTTAACCATAGATAGTCTATAGTCATGAGATTTTGGAGTGCTACAACTTGCACCCCTCCCAACTCCTGGTTGAGTTCCAACAGTACAGATCCGGTCAAATTCGGATAACTCATTTCTTTTTATTGCTGAATAATATTCCATTGTCTGGATGTATCACCATTAATCCATCCACCTATTTGAAGGACACCTTGGTTGCTTCCAAGTTTTGGCAATTATGAATAAGGGCTCATACATTTATTACAATTTTTTCTTCCAATTGCAAAGACCAATGATATACAATCACCATAGATTAGGACAATGTAGATGAGCAGAGAGAACAAGATAAAAATCTCCCATATGACGAATAATGATGAAACAGAGGCTCAGGGAGGAGAAGTAAAATGTTCATTCATTTCTCCAGTGAATATTTACGGAGAACTTACCACGTGCAGACACTGTGCTGGGGCGGAGAACACTGCTGGGAAATAGGAGATGAGCCCTCCTGGAGTTGACATTCTAGATAAACAACAACCTAGTAAATAAGAAGATAATATGAATAATGAAAGAACAGCTAATATTTACTGTGTACTTGCTTTGTGTCACCATTGTTCTGAAATCTTTGTGTGCGTTAAGGCAGTCAATGCTCACAAGCACATTTGGAAGTAAGCCCATCATTATCCCAACTTTGCAGATGGGAAAACTGCGGTCCAGTGAGGTTGAATCGCTAACCCAAGGTCACATAGTGGAGGAAGCAGGATCTGAACCCAGGTAATGAGATTTCTGAGTCTGTGGGCTTCCCACTACTTTAAAGTAAGGGTAGGTCACTGAGATGGAGGGCTGGTGGCAGAGCCCAGGGTGAACCTTGATCTTCGGTTTCTTAACTCCTTCATCCTGGAGCCCCTCTGCGTTTCAGGTTTTTGAGCAGCCAAACTTCGCTGTTCTTCCCTGTGGCTTTTCCCAGTCTCTTAGCTGTGTTCCCTGGAGGTTGGAGGAAAGGGCTTGGAGCTCATGGCCCTGGGCTCGTGGCTGGCCAGGGCTTCTGAGTGCAATCAGATCCCTTTTACTTTTAAGCCATTAAATCCCTCATGACAAATGCTGCTGCTCTCTGGAGGAGCAGGCTGACCGAACCAAGGGAACCCAGTCGCTGTGTATGGAAACCAATCTCAAAGCCCCACACACCTCAGCTGGTGCTTTTGGCAATCAGGCTGGGAGGGGCCGTCTCCTCTAACCTTTGCATATGGTGAAACAGCTCAAAATCAGCAGCAGAAAAAGCCCAAAGTTTATAAAACAGTATTCTTGAGGCTCTGGGAAACAGGTACTCTCGTACATCACTGGTGCGACCCAGCTGCTGTAGCTGCTTTGGAAAATAATTGACATCGACTCCCCACCTTTAAAGGAACACAGCATTTGACCCAGCAATTCCACGTCTGGGAGTTCATCCTGCAGATATCCTCACACATATGTGAAATGATATATGGACAGAACTATACATTCCAGAAATTTGTAGTGAAAGAACTGGAATGACCCATTCTCCTCCTATGCCCCAAAACAGGATAAATAAAAAAGGTCTTTCATTGCAAAGACATTCTATGCTATTGTTCAAAAGAAAAGGGCCGCTTACCCTGTACTACGACTAAGCTCTCTGCAAGGTTCAGATCATTGCATCCTATCCTGGCTGTCACAAAAAGATGGGGAGGCTGTATCTACAGAGGTGTTAAACTGTGAAAGAGGGCAAGGACCTGGGTTTGGGCATCCCCATTCTGGCCCTCCTGCTGTGTAATAAAGAGCAAAGTACTCAACCTTTCTGGGCTTTAGTTTCTTCAACTGTGAAATTGGGTCCTAATAACCAGGCTTGTTGGAAGAATTAAATCATCTACATAAGGGGCTCTGCTCAGTGCCTTGAACATAGGAATTGGCCAATAAAAAATAGCGCTAATGATAATTATTATTACACACAACCTCTCTCTGGAGGAAGACACAATAAACTGGAAAACAGGGGTACTTCTGGGAATGGGAAGGGGGGTAAGATTGAGGGTGACTGACTTTTTGGTGGATGCTGTGTTTGAAGCATTTGATTTTTTTTTTTACCTTGTGCATATATCACAAGTTTAAACAGTATTATTTAAAATAGGGGAGCAGGGCAAATTCAAAATGAGAAGGAGCAGGTGAATGATCTGCAGATGATTTTCCAGCTGGATTTTCTGAGCTAACAGCAACCTGGACCCTGGGTTGGAGGCCTTGCTGCTCTCGGGTATCCCTGGGACACTGTCAGGTCTGCAGGAACTCAGCCCTACCCCAGACCTGCGGAACCCGAATCTGCATTCTACCAAGAGTCCAGGTTAGATGCATGTGTGTGCAAGTCTGAGAGGCACTGGTGAGAGGGGCAGCCCTAATGGCTGCTAGAGGCCAGAAGACAGGGGTTTTTCAGTTTTGCGACTCAGCCAGAGCAAAAGATGAATGGAATGAGTTGCCCCTCCCTTAGGGTGGGGGGAGGGGAGGGAATAGTAAGAACTGAGAACTCCCTTTGCTCGCTCCCCAAAGGAGGTTGTAGCACGTGAGACCTGAGTGTGTGGCATGTGTGTGTGTGTGCGTGTCTTTTAGCAGCTTCCCACTTAGTGTTTAAAATTACTTTCTGGTTAAAAAAAGAAAGAAAAGAAGGAAGAAAAGGGAACCTCCCACTGCAGCCCACACAGCCCCACCAAGAAAGGAAGACTGTGCAATCCCCCCCACCCTCCCCAACCCCCAGCCCGCTTCATCTGTCTTTGGAGACAGTGACAGAAGAACTGCCCAAGGAGAAATCAAGAGAGAGATTCTTAGTACTAAAGGGCCTTTGAAATAATGCACTTCAAGCTTCTCATTTAACAGATAGGGAAATAGAGGCCCAGAGAGGGGGAAATACTTTGTCCAAGGTCACACAGCAAGGCTGGAGCAGAAGTTCAAGAATCATCGAGGCAAGAGAGACCTTGAAACCTCCTACTTCAGAGATACAAACTCAAGCGATCACACGGGTTATGCCTGCAAGAAAAGCAGAACGACCTTTCCATCCCATAGGCCACAGAGCAGAACGTGAGCCAAGGTGGGCTGATTACTGGCTCTGGAAGTTTGTTGGCACTAGGAGCCATCTTTGCATCTACCCACAGGTATAGCGCTTGCCACATGTCTTTAAAAACTGTGGTAAAATACACAGGACATAAAACTTACATCTTAACAATTTTTAAGTGTGCAGTTCAGCAGTGTTAAGTACATTCACATTATTGTGAAATGAGCCTCCTCTTCTGACAGAGACACGGGCATGAAAAGTGTTTCACTTTTCTCTTAGTCTTGAGCCTAAGAAAAACTACAGTGTGCAAAATGATACACGGCAACAGGCATCAGGTCTTGGGGTCAGGAAGACAACAGGGAGTGGTGGGGACTATGGAAAACTGGAGAGCATACCCCCCATCCAAGAGGCAGTCACTACTCAGCTCTATCTGGCTCTTGCCTGCAGGAATGCTAGATCATCTATATATGTGAAAACACCTGATATTTTAAACTCTTTTTTTCAAAATCTAAAACATTTTGAAAAGGTGAATGGAGTTTCTCACTCCAGTACCCTATTTCCCATAGGTAAACAGTTATTATTCTTTGCTAATACTTAAAGCTTTTTTATAATTTTACAAGCAAATAGTAACATATATGCACATATTTTTTTCGTTATACAGAAGAGAGTTTTTTCTTTATAACAAATACTTTGCTTTTCATGTGGCTTTTTACTTAATATATCCTAGAGAACTTGCCTTATCAGTGCCTAGGCAGAGTACTCAATTTTTCCCCCAACTGCATAGTATTCCATTGAATGGATGATCCATATTTGATCTAACCTGTCCCCTTGTTGATATGACTGGGCTGTTTTTCAAAACTATTGCATCACAAACAATGCTGTCTGAATAACCTTCGATGTACATCATTTTCCACATGAGCATGTGTATCTGTGGGTTAAATTCCAAAGAGTAGAATTTCTATATGTGCATTTTTAATATTTAATGAATTTGCCAAATTGGCCCCTCTCATATTGGTTTTGCCAAGATCCACTCCTGCCAGTCATGCATGAGTGACTATTTCCTTACAAACATTTAACTGTTTTAACGTTGCCAAATAAACTACAATGAAATAAAATTGAAACAATGTGCCTTCCAAACCAATATGTCTGTGGGCCACCTTGGCCCCAACTTTCCCAGCTCCAACCCTTCAAAGCCCAGAAATGGTGACTGACTTGCCTCAAGTTGCACAGCAAGTGAATTGTAGAGTCAGAACTCAAATCTCAGCCGCCTGATTCCTATGCCCATATCTAATCCACTTCCTGGCTCACCACCAGTTTGAGAGAGCCATCGGCTTTGGTAGTACGAAACTGGGGCTTCTACAGTGTTACCTGCAGCCTTTGTCAGCTCATGACTTGAAAAAGTCCAGCCCGTTTGCAGATGGCGACTGCATGGAGCAGCCCTCACACCCAGCAAATGCCTCTCTCTCAGATATATCAGTCAGCTTCTGATGCATACCAGCCAACCACAAAATTGTGTTTATTTCTATTCTTTTACCCTAACACCCTTCGGCAAGTGCTTAAGGGAGCCTCTTATGGCAAAAGGGAGCAGCTAAACCCAGGAAGCAGCTTTGGATCCAGACAGACCTGAGCCCCAATTCAGCTTCACCTCTTACAAGCTGTATGACTTCAGATGATTGTGCCTTTTCAGCATCCATCTCTTCAGCTGCAGTGTGGGGGTAATAACTGCCCCACTTTGAATCTTATTTGGTAACCACAGTGAACACAAAATAAGTACTTTAAATATTAGAATCCAGCCCAGCTCACCAAGATGCTCTGACAGTTCAAGGGAACTGGGCCTGCATGAGAGAAGAGAAGAGAAGATTCCTTTGTGTTTATATTGTGTTTATACAACTAGATAGTAAGCTCCTCTTGAAGGCAGAGACTGCCTTCAAGTGGACAAGATAGACCTGGGAATAACTAAATAGTTTGCAAAGCAGAATAAAATAAGTGGTTGGTGCAAGTGCCACTGGCAAGGGCAGCCCACTCAGATACGGGCTTGGAAGGCCTTCTGGAGTCTTCTAAACCAGCCCTTGAAAGAGCATTACGGGATGGAAGAGGATCCAGCATTTACTGAACAGCCAATTGCTTGGCACTGTGTTTCCTAATTTTATTTTTTTTCTATTTAGTCTTTTTTTCCTCTTTAAAAAAAAATTACAGAAGTGTATCAGTCAGATTTTACAAATGTATGTATTAATTAACTCATTTAATAAACTCATTTATTTCTGGTTCATCCATCTGCAGATGTTCCGAGGAGACACTTGATCTCATCATCTTAGCTGGGCCTCCAGGCAACGGGGTCTGGTTCAGGTCTGCCCCAGGTTAGGTCTGACTAGCAGGGCACCCAGGGCATGTCCTCCTCGGGGTGGCAGGCAGGAGCACAGGGAAGCAGTCCAACTGCACCAGCACAGTTCAAGCCTTTGTTCATACCATGCCCACTATCTCATCAACCAAAGGCAGCCACGTGGCCAAGGCTGAAAACACAAAAACAGAGAAGCACATTCCTTCCACGGAAGTGGGTAAATATTTGCTCAGCAACCAGGATTACACTTGAACATGGTCTCAAAAATCCAAACAAAAAAGCATAAATGCATAAAGAGGAAAATACTTCACTGTCCTCCCCACCCCATTGCGCCCCTTCCCAGGAAAGCTCCATCAGTTCGGGGTGAGCCCCTTCCAACTTTTTCGCATGCCTTCACTCACACACACACGCAGAAGGTTTTTATTTTATACAGTGAGATCATACCACTTGTATTTTCACATGACAGTTATAAGTCTCAAATCATTTAACTAGTATATTGACCCTATGATTGGGCTTTTTGAGTTTCCATTTTATAAAAGAGGAATCTGAGGTTAAGATGCTCTCCCCCAAACCACCCACCTCTTAAATAGCTGAAACAGGATTTGAAGCCAGGATTTTCCAAAAATCCTTTCAATTACAATGAGGCAGCCTCTCTAAAGGGGGATTGGGTTGTACCACCAGAGCCTACTATGCCTACCCTGTGGGACCACAGGGAAGGATGAGTGTGTGTGTGCACACATGTGTGTGTGAGAGAGAGAGGGACTGAGAGTAGTTCACTTTGTTCAGACTTGTGTTAGGGGCTTTGGGAGACATAATGTAGAAGACAAAAGACCTCACCCTCAGGTCACCTATGATTAAGCTAAAGAAACAAGAATATCCCCTCCTGCATCATAACAACAAGGCGGGATGTGCTAGCACAGGTGTTGAACACCCCAGGGCAGTTTTATTGTCTGTCTAAGAGCTGAACACTGCGGCTGCTCAGCCTTGGGGACGACACACGCCTTAACCAATTTCCTAGAAAACCGGCAGCATTTTAAGACAGTTGAAAGGACTCTCCACATGAATTGGGAAGGGTGGCGATTGCTGCATTCACGGCAGCAGCAGCCAGTGTGCTATGAATGCGTCACCGGGGGAGTGTAGCTGGGGGATCAGGGAAGCCTTGAGGAAGCGAGATTCAGGCAGAAACCTGAGGGCTGGGTGGGCATGAGGTGAAGAATAGAGGGGAAGAGAGGCACGTGGGGACCTTGGTTGAAGCTGGGGGGGCTTGGGCATCAGAGGGAGAGAAAGGACACAGGGTGGGAGGAAAAGGGTGGGGAGGTAGGGAAGTGGTACAAGATAAGGCTGGGCGGTTGGCAGGGCCCGGGGCAAGCAGGGGCCTGAGCTGCCTTGGGAAAGCAGATAAGGGGGGATAGGCATAGGGTGACCGCAGCTGGTACAAGAGAAGGACTGGGCACTCATGTGGCCACGGAAGAATGGCTTCCTGGGCATCCAAGAGAGCAGAGTCAGGGCGGCAAATGGCTCTGCAGCAGGGCCAGGGTGGGTGCTATGTAAATCGTGTGCTGACTCTGGATATGATTAGATCTGGTCAGGTCTGCAGCTAAAAACTCAAGGTTTTGAAAAGGCACCTCAAATGGCACAACTTGACAGAGAAGCTCTTTATGAGGAGTTTGAACAAAGCCCAAGAGACAGATTCTGATGTGTGTGGTGCCGTGTGGGGGAGGGGCTGGGGGCTGGCAGGCGTCACAGGGTGCCATCTGAGCTAAGTCTTGAGCTACCACTGAGCAAGGATGGGAGGAAGGACATGACAGACAGAAGGCACAGCAGAGGCAAAGGCCGAGGTTCTGAAAGCACGCAGCGGGTGAAGGGAGCAGGTAGGGAACCGTGCAAGTTTAGGTTCCTGGAGGAGAATGCTGGGTGGTTCAGCTGGGGCCAGGCTATGCAGAGCCTACACTCCAGACATGGGAATTGGGGAGCAGCATGATCAGCTGCTTCATAGTAACGTATGAGACTCACCTCCTTACTCTCTCACCCCGAGGGACTAGAACAAGGCTTTGGGGTCCTGCCCCCTTTCCTCCACACAAACACACCTTTTGGGGAGGCCAAAGGGGCAGATGGGGTGACAAATCCTGTAATCCCATCCCCAATCCCTGGGTCAGGAAGTCCTTTCCCCCGCGGACTCCAGCCCAGGGCTGCTGTTAACACAAAGGGTGGAAAACTGTTTTTCTCATCCACCTGGCCTCAGCTCTGGCTCCAGGATCGGCCTCTTAGAGGACACGAATGAAACCCAGTCCAACATGAAAGATGGCAGGGGGTGGCCAAGTGCTGATCTGATCAAGCAAACTCCTCCTTGGAACCAAAGAAAGGGAATAGAGCTTCACTTGTTTCCTCTCCTTTTACTTCCTGGTTAATTGCCAGCCCGGGGTCGGTGGGATGGGAGTTGGGAGGGACTCTTGGATGTGTAATCTGACCTGGGAGGCAGGTAGGTTTCCCAGCCACCCTGCATATTAACATTTTCTTGTTGGAAGTTAAATCCTCAAGCAAACTATTAGGCACCATTTCAGGAGTCCCCACCCAAGGCTCTACCTTGGGCTAAACACTCTTGGGAATGACAGTAAAAAGCAAGAGCTGCCCGTGCAAACAGAGTCTATAATACAGATGGAGGCAGGGAAAAAGGCACAGGTTCTTGATTTCAGTCGGTGTGAACTCGTGAGGAGCAAGAACCTAGTTAAAACCACCCTGGCATCTGCTTCCAGAATCAAGAAACTAGTAGGGCTCCATGTACATGTCGTCTCATTCAAGATTCTTTCATCTGTGAGGATTAGAAACCCAGCTCAAAATGGCTTAAATGAAAAGAACTGAGAAATCACAGAACTGAGAAATCCAGGGTAAGAATGACTTCAGGACTAGCTTGATCTAGGAGTCAGCCAATGTCATCAAGGTCAAACTTTCTTCCTCCCCATCACGGTCTCTGTGCTTTTTGTGTTGACCCACTTAGGTAAGTTGACCACTTAGATTCTTACTAAGTGGCAGTCCCTGGAACCAAGAAATGTCTTTGGGAACACCAGTGGAAAGAGTTTCTTTTCTTGCAACTGTCACACACAAGTACCTGGACTAGTCTTGCCGGACAGATGTATGTCACGCGTGATCCCTGATACAGTCACTGGCAGGGAAGTAGAATGCGCTAACTAGTAAGGCCTGGGGCCCATATCCATTTCATATTTGTTACATGAATAAACATGAAAGGCTGGAGACAGAATATAATATTTTACATTTGAAGCAACCAAAGTGTCCACCAATAGATGAATGGATAAAGAAGATATGGTACATGTACACAGTGGAATATTATTCAGCCATAAAAGGGAAAGAAATCCTGCCATTTGCAACATGGATGGACCTAGAGGGTATTATGCTACATGAAATAAGTGAGGCAGAGAAAGACAAATACCAAAATATTTCACTTATTTATAGAAACTAAAAACAAAACAAAACAAAACAAAATGAACAAAATAGCAGTAGACTCATAGACACTGAGAAGTGACTGGTGGTTACCATGGGAGAGGTGGAGCGGTGCATGGGTGGAGGGGGGAGAGGGATAAAGCAGCACAAAAATTCTCAATCATAATATAAGTTGGTCACATGGATGGTACTACAGCATGGAGAATATAGCCAATGATTCTATAACATCTTCCTATGTTGACAGATAGTAACCACACTAGAAGGGGGTGAGGTTTTAATAATATGGGTAACTATTGAACCACTGTGTTGTATACTGGAAACCAATATAAGATTATATATTAATTATACTTCAATTTAAAAAATACATTCTACATTTGAGCACCAGAGCAGCCAGAGTGATTTTTTTCCAAACTTCTATCAGATCATTTCACTCCTGAGCTCTGAGCCTTCCATCTCACTCAGAACGAAAGCCCAAGTCCTTTGAACAGCCCACAAGGCCCTACACAATCTGCCCCCCTGCCCTCACTGACTTCCTTTCCCCCTAATTTCCCCTTACTCACTACATTCCAGCCAGGCTGTCCTCCTTGCCGATCAAAGCACACTTAGGCATGCACTAGCTTCAGTTTCCTTGTTAATAAAAGAGGGACACTAGCAGTAGACATTGATATTTTGTCTACCCAGCATCCCCCTTTTCTTGCAACTCAGTGACATCCCCTCATCCTCATGTGTTTCAGGAAGTGTTGACCCCCACCCCAGATCAGATATTATGACAGGCCAATCATAATATTCTAGCAACATTCCAGAACCATTCAGAGTTTGGTTCAGAGGTGGTCATGTGACCCAAGTCAATCTAAGGAGATTTGATCCCAAAACTTTCAGTGGAATTATTAGAAATAAAAAGCTTTCTTAATGCTGATGTTGTTGGAAGGATAACTAAGCATTGAACAGGGTTATAACATGGAGAGAAAGTCTTCTTGACAAGCACCAGGGAAAGCAGAGCAATGAGGCAGGGAGAGGAAAACTGAGTTCTGGTGATAATGTTGAGCCCCTGGATTCAGCTATGCCTGAATCCTACTAGACTTTTTAGTTACATGCCTTAGTAGGTTCCCGTCTTGGCCCAAGACAATCTGAGTTGGTTTTCAGCCACTTGTTACCAAAAGACCACACTGAAGGGCTGCTGTTGTAAGAGTTAAATGAGATTGTGAATTATGAAGTGCTTAGCACAGTAAGTGCTCAAAAACAGGAGTCATTATTATTAATATTTTATGATTCCATCTTCCACACACATATTTAAATCTGTTCTCACTTTTTAAACTTTTACTTAAGAAAAAAAGTGTTTAAGCTTCTGTACAATCAAGGCTGATAATTCACTTGGTACCTGTGCAATCACACAGGCTATGAAATACTGAAATACTTCTGTAATGATTGATCAGTAGCATCGCTCTGAATCTCCCAAGTACTCCCTGGCTCTTCAGAATGCACCCAATCCCTCTCTTGGGCCCTTCCAGCCCATCCTACAAAATAGCACCTAAAAGGTTCGCTCCAAGGATGGCAGGGGCCTCCTGGCCCCTGCTGTATGACTAAGGACCAAATGCTACAAATTTTTTATATCACCTGTGGGTACATCTATCAGTTCTTCAATAAGCCCACATTTAATGGAAACACTACATTATCAGGAGCTTCATAAAATAAGA
Source organism: Manis javanica (assembly GCF_040802235.1). Lineage (NCBI taxonomy): Eukaryota > Metazoa > Chordata > Mammalia > Pholidota > Manidae > Manis > Manis javanica. The sequence goes on along the minus strand of NC_133160.1, from coordinate 11,120,873 downwards.
GCCCCAGCCTCCATCCCTCAAAGCAACAATCACTGTTAACTATGTAACTTCTCCTGATCCTAAAGATACCAGAGACAGAACTTGGCACAGTGGTGACTAAGCGGGCATGGGCACCAGGCCCAGTCCTGTCTTTCTCCCTGCGTGTTACCTGGTAGAGCCTCTTCCTGTATTTCATCATCACCACATTTGTCGTTCCCAGTGGCGATCTGATCTTCCTTTGTTTTAACACAGTACTCATGGCCTAACTCTTCCTCTGCAGGCGGACATATGGTCCGTTTTTGTTCAGCTTTTCAAATTTTAAAAACTCAGTCTGTCAGAAATTGAATTTCCATGTGGTGCCCATCTTTCCAGTAATAAGCAACGGATTTCCTTCCTGATTCAAACTTCAGTTTTGCGAATCACAAGACACCGTTTAACTTTTTGTCTGCAAATGATTTTGTTGTGGCTCTTTGAAATAAGAAACCATGTGCTCAGTTGTGTAATGCTGCCACTTAATAAATTATTTATTTTGACTCTAAGTCCATAAAGGATTTAAAGTGGTTTATAAAAATACATACAAGATGAAATCAATACGTGAGGGAACCAGGGAGAAGAAAAAATAGGAGCAGTATATCTGATAGGTAGTGTTATCTGCTGCTGGTAAGAGAGACCAGAAATAACAGTGGCCTAAACATCACAGATGTTTATTTTTCTCTTACATAAATGATATCTGGAGGAAGGAAGTCCAAAACTGGTGTGGCAGCTCCACAAAATCAAGATTACAGGCTCTTTCTAGCAGCATGCCTCATTATCTTTAGAATGTGGCTTTGATCCTCCAGGTCACCTCATGGTTCAAGAAGGCTACAGGAACTCCAGCCATTGCAGCCATATTTTAGGCAGCCAGAAGAAAGAAGGGTGAAACCCTGCAATCCCAGCTGTCTTTAGGAGCCTCTTGGAACTTCTAGCCCAAAACATCTATTTATATATCTTTGACCAGAATTTAGCCCTAGCTGCATGGCAGACTGAGAAATGCAGTTCTGTAGCTCTGCACAATGCCACCTCAAATAAAATCAGGGCTCGATTACTAGGAAAGAGGGAGAGTGGATAATGGATAGGACACTAGTAATCTCTGCTACAGGTAAGAAGATAATATAAAGCCAGGAGTTCATCTGGTCCAATCTGTCTATAGTAAACACTTTTCAGGTGTCTGGCTGCCAAATTGTCTTGAGCTTCCCTATGAAGGTGGCAGGAAGGAACCCAGGACTAAATACAAAATGTATTATCTAAGCAAAGAAAGGAAACTCATTGCTCAGAAAATCTTACCTTTTCCCCAAAACAAAGGTGAAAAAGAAAGTCTACCTACAGGCCTTCATGGTGAGTACATGCGATATGGTGGACAATATATCCTTAACAATATTCCTATAATAATGGGACAACATGATTCTGGGATTTGCTTCAAAAATTCGGTGCGAGGGAGTGGGTGGAAGTATAGCTAAAACCAGATGGGCTGTGAATTGATAATTGCTAGACTGGGTGATGGAGACGGGGTTTTTGTTATATTTCTCTTTACTTTGGTGTATGTTTAAAATTTTTTCATAATAAAAAAAGAATTTAAACTCTGCAATAAATCGCTTCCTAGAACTGCTATTTGAAATGTTCCTTTTAATAAACTTGCTTTTAAGCTTAATTGACAGGTGATTTCTATCATTAACTACTCCCTTATATATTTTGGCCTTTATATTTACTTCCCTTATTTATGAACTTATTTTTAACAGCTTTCTGGAGGTATAATTTACTTACCATAAAATTCAGCCTTTTGAAGTGGGAAATCCATTGGTTTCTCACAGAGTTGTACAACCACCACCATGGTCTAATTCCAGAATACTTTCATCACCTCCGAAAGAAACCCCATACCTATTAAGAGTCCCACCCCGTTCCCCTCCCCCACCCCTAGCCCTAAGCAACCCCATATCTACTTTCTGACTCTATGCATTTGCCTATTCTGTACATTTTATAATACAAGTGGAATCATACAATATATTTTCCATGTGTGACTAGCTTCATTTAGCATAATGTATTCAGGGTTCATCCATATTGTAGCATATTAAGTACTTCATACCTTTTTAATAGCCAAAGAATATTCCATTTTATTGATACACTGTATTTTGTTCATACAGTCATCAACTGGGGGTATTTTGGGTGTTTCCAATTTGGGGCTACTGTGAACGATGCTGATGTGAACCTTCATGTATAAGTTTTTGTGCAGATATATGTTTTCATTGTTCTTAGCTATGTAACTAGGAGTGGAATGGCTGGATTAAATGCTAACTCTATGTTTAACATTTTGAGAAACTGCCAAATTGTTTTCCAAAGTGGTTACACCATTTTACATTCCCACTGGCAATGTATAAGCATTCCAACTTCTCCATAGCTTCATCAACACTTACTATTGTCTTTCTTGTTTTAGCCATACTAGTGGGTGTGAAGTGGTATCTCATGCCTTTGATTTGCATTTCCTTAATGACTAACAATGTTGACCATTTTTTAATGTGCTGATTTGCCATTTGTATATCTTCTCTAGAAAAATGTCTATCCAAATCCTTTGCCTACTCTTCAGTTTGTTTATTGTCATTTTATTGTTGGATTGTAGATTTTTTAATATAGTCTGGATATAAGTCCCTTATCACATATATGATTTGCAATATATTCTACTATTCTGTAGCTTGTCTTTCCACTTTCTTGATGGTGTCTTTGGAAGCACAAAAGTTTTTAATTTTTATGAAGTCTAACTTATCTGTTTTTCCTCTTTAGTTATTTATGCTTTGGGTGTCATATCTAAGAAGGCTTTGCTTAATCTAAGGTCACAAAGATTTGTTCTAATGTTTTCTTCTAAGAATTTTATAGTCTTGGTTTTAACCTTTAGGTTGTGATCCATTTTCAGTTATTCTTTGTGTACAGCATGAAGGAGTCCAAATTCATTCTTTTGCAGGTGGATATCCAGTGGTCCTGGCACATCTTATTGAAAATATTATATTTCCCCCATTGAATTGTCTTGACATCCTTGTCAAAAATCATCTGACTGTAAATGTAAGGATTTGTTTCTACCCTTTCAATCTGTTGCATTGATCTACATGTCTGTCCTTATGCCAATACCATACAATACCATACTGTCTTGATTACTGTAGCTTTGTAGTAAGTTTTGAAGTCAGGAACTGTGTGTCTTCCATTTTCTTTTTCAAGGTTGGTTTGGCTATCCCGGATCCTTTGCATTTCCACATGAATTTTAGGATCAGCTTGCTAACTAAAAAGAGGCCATTTTGGATTTCTATAAGAATTGCTTTGAATCTGTAGATCAATTCAAGGAGTGTTACTACCTTAACAATATTAAGTCTTCCAATCCATGAAAATGGGATGTCTTTCCACTTACTTAGATTTTCTCTAATTTCTTTCAGCAGTGTTCTATAGCTTTCAGAGTACAAGTTTTGTATTTCTTCTGTTAATTTATTCCTAAGCATTTTATTCTTTTTGATGTTATTGTAAATGGAATTGCTCACTTACTTTCATTTTCAAAATTTTCTTTGATATTTTATAGAGATTTAATTTTTTGTGTTGATTTTATATCCTGCCACCTTGCTGAACTTTATTAGTTCTAATAGTTACTTAATGAATTCCTTACCATTACAATATACAAGATCATGTCATCTGCAAATAGATGAGTTTTACTTCTTCCCTTCCAGTCCATATGCCTTTATTTCTTCTTCTTATCAAATTGGCCCAGCTAGAATGTCCAGTGCAATATTTAACAGACTCAGTGAAAGCAGATATCCTTGTCTTATTCCTGACCTTAGGTGGAAAGCATTCATTCTTTCATTATTAAAGGAGGATATTAGCTGTGGAATTTTGGGGGACACCCTTTCCTGGGTTGAGGAAGTTCTCTTCTAGTATAGTTTGTTTAGTGTTATTCATTTTTTGTCATGAAAAAGTGTTAGATTTTGTCAAATGCTTTTCCTGTATCTACTGAGATGATCGTTTGTTTTTAATCCTTTATTGATATGGATATCATATTAACTGACTTTTGAATGTTAAGTCAACTTTGCATTCCTGGGACAAATTCTTGGTATATCATCCTTTTTATATGTTTCTAGATTCAGTTAGCTAGGATTTTGTTGAAGATATTTGTATCTGTCTTCATAAAGCTATTAGTCTGTAGTTTCCTATTCTTGTGATGCCTTTGTCCATAACTTGAACCACTCAGCAGCTTGTGACACAATTGCTTACCCCCTTATTTTATATATTTAATTGTGGTAAAATTTGCATAACATAAAATTTACTATTTTAGCCATTTTTAAGCATACAGTTCAGTGGTACATTTGAAGTACATTCATATCATTGTGCAGCCACTTTAGCTGCAGAACTTTTTCATTTGCCAAAGTGAAACTCTGTTCCCATGAAACACAAACTCCTTATTTCCCCCTCCCCTAGCTCCTGGCAACTGGCATTATGCTTTCTGTCTCTCTGAATTCTGACTATTCTAGGTACCTCATAGAAGTGGAATCATGCAGTATTTGTCCTTTTGTGACTGGCTTATTTCACTTAGCATAATGTCCTCAGGGTTCATCCGTGTTGTAACATGTATCAGAATTTCATTTCTTTTTAAGGCCAAATAATATTCTGTGTATATACCACATTTTGTTTACCCATCCATCTATTGATAGACACTTGGGTTTCTTTCACCTTTTGGCCACTGTGAATCATGCTGCTGTGAACATGGATATATAAATATTTGTTCAAGTCTCTCTTTTAAAAATTTTGTTCCTTTTTTGGCTGATACTATTCTGTTGAATGGACATACCACATTTTATTTAACCGTTCACTAGTTGGTGGACATTTTGATTGTTCCACATTTTTTCACTTTTTTGTATTGTGATAATATATATAACATGAAATTTATCATTTTTAAATGAACAATTCAGAGGCATCATTTACATTCATCACTATCTATCTCCATATTTTTCATCACTCCAAACAGGAACTCTGTACCCACTAGACAATAATTCCCCATTCCCCTCACTCCCAACCCCTGATAACCTCTAATCTATTTCCTGTCTCTATGAACTCATATAATATCTATGCTTTTGTATTTGGCTTCTTTCATTTAGCATTAATGTTTTCAAGGTTGGTTTACATTGTAGCATGTATCAGTGCTTTATTCCTTTTTATGGCCAAATAATACTCCACAGTGTGAATATACCACATTGCGTTTACCCATCCATCAGTGGATGGACATTGGGCTGATTCCCACTGTTCAGGTACTGGGAATGGTACTGTACAGATTCTGTGTATCTTGTTTTCAGGTCACTTGGATATGACCTCACAGGGAAATGGCTGTGTCACATGGCAGGGTGTGCTCTCCCTTGGGGCCCGAGCTGGGTATGGCAGGACAATAGTTCCCAGCCTTCTGGACTTCTCAAGACAAGTATAAATTCTTAGAAACAAAATAAATGATTGGGAGATCTACACAAGATGGTCTACTTCTTATTACTGCCAAGTAAAGACTTTAAGATAAAGAAAATTAAAGAAATATTTTCATCATTATTTCACAAAGAAGATTTTACCCACTACCACTACTACCCCCAGAAAGGGAAAGAGATTAAAATATTAGAATAAACAGCAGTTGTTTATGAAAATTTCATTACATTGTTGTTTTCCCAAGTACCATCAACTGGTAAAAAACAAACAAACAAAAAGCCCCACCACTTCCTCACAGTCTAATCATACTGTGTGTGTGTGTGTGTGTGTGTGTGTGTGTGTGTATGTGTATGTGTATGTGTGTGTGTGTGTAGTGGGGGATGTGGGGTACCCCAGCCCTCAGGAATTCGGAGACGTGTAAAAAATGGTTCTTACGCTAAGGAGCTTCAGGCTCTGAAAGAATAAAAAACAGCATAATTGCTTTAATCGAGACACAAGCAACAAGGGCACTTGGAGACAGAAATTAGTTCTGACCATGGGAAAACCAGGTGGAAAGTAGAGATCTGAGCTAAGATGAATTTTATGCGCCCACAAGTCTGGGAGATAATTTTTACCAGACCAGAGAGAATCTGCAATTCTTAGAATTCTGTTACCTTTAGGAACAGAGATTCTATTGCCAAATAATCTCTTCCAGTTGAGGCATTAATGAAAACAGTGGGAAGATATGGTCCCCTCTCCTCCTGAGCCCCAGGGGCTCTGAGGACCATCACCTTTGATAGAGTCCAGCTTGGAAATCAGCCCTCAAGTGCCTGCCCCCCAAGCAGTTTGAGAGGGAAGCAGCAGTCCCTGGGAGGTCAGGAGACTTATGGGGTCCAGCCACCATCATGAAGGGACAGAAGGAAGATGTACCTGGGCAGCAGACACCAAAGGGTTGGGATCTGGGAGGCAGAGAACCTGCCACCTGGAAAGCTCCTAAATCCCCTTAGGAGAAGAGGCTTAGGGGGCAGGTGTAGATGAACTCATTATGGGAAGGAATTATCCTCTTTCAGTCCCACAATGGAAGGTGCAAACACCCACTGCTTGGAAGAACAGAAATGAGGACAAGAGACAATAGAAAAGGTCATAGACGGGGTGGAGGAGTGGGGGTGTCACTGAACAGAAGTGTCAGTGTATCAGAATGGCTGATTGCCATCTAAGGCTGGAAGTGAAAATAAGTAAGGAAAAGTTCCCACATTCTGTGAGGTGGGCTCATGGAAAATTGTGGTAAGGAAGATTTTTTTCTGATTAGTGCTGAGGAGTAAAATAAGCCAGTACCAAACTCACACGTGACATAGCTATCAGGTTTTCTTTTGGTGCCAGGGTAGCTTATGAGAGTGATTCTCAGCCAAAACCTTTCTCCCCACTTCTTTGTAGAGGACTAAAACAGGACCAGGTGGTGAGTGTATCTGAACTGTCTGAACATGGGCGCCCTCTGGTGGCCGAGATGTAAATTGCATTTGATTTACGAAAGGAAATAGGGTGAAGGGTCTCCTTTCCTTCTTAGGAAAGGAGAAAGGTTGGATATGCTATGACGTTTTGGAGGAGAAGCTGGCATGCCAAATAATGTCCATTGGAAGGTGTAATCTTGGAGTCAGAGTCCATAACATCCTTCTCCTTCTGAAACCAGCTCTTCTTGTGTTCCCTGGCTTGGTAAATGACCTCACCACCTGTCTGGTTCCCCTAGTAAGAACCCTTGGGCTTCCTCCTAGACACCTTACTCTCCCACATCCTCACATTCAGGCAGTCCCTGAGGCCTGCTCATTTAACCTCCTAAATATGTCTTGAATCTGCCTGCTTTTCCCCACCTCTGCTGCTACAGCCCTGGTCCAGACCCTCCACCCATTGTACCCTAAAAAAATGGCAGAATCTTCCCTGCTTTGAGTAGCTTCTCTCTTAGACCCATTCTAGCAGGGTGATCTTTCCCTTTTTTTTTTTTTTTTTTTTTACTAAATAAGTGTTCTGGTTACTATTGTTGCACACCAAATCACCCCAAAACTTAGTGACTTAAAACAACAAAAATCAGTGGTTCTGACCATTTCTGTGGGTCAGGATCTCAGGAAGGACATGGTTTGGCATTTCTGGCTGGAGATTTCTTATGTGGTTGCAGTCCAATGGCACCTGGAGCTAAGACAGTAGGAACCAGAGTGGCTGGAGGGTGGCCCAGCATCTCCTGCTCTCCCATGGTCTGCCTTGGACTTCCTCACAGCATGGTGGACTCAGGGCTCAAGGGCAAGTATTCCTGTGAGCAAGGTGGACACTGAGTCCCTTTTTATAACACAGCCTCAGAAGTCACAGAGTGTCACTTCTGCCATACTCTCAGTTGATATGGCCTCAAAGCCCACTCGGTTTCTAGCGGGAGACGACGGACCTTACATCCCAGTGGTAAGAATGTCCATTTGTAGACATATTTTAAAACCACCCCAGCAATAATCCTGTAAAAATTCAAAATATGACACAAGGCTTTAACCAGCTCCTGTGTTAGTTTCTGTGTGGACTGTCTGTTTCTCCATACTAGATATTAAGCCAAATGAGGGTGTGGACTCACTGCGGCGTCACCACTGTCTAGAATAGAGGGCAAGAATCATCTGGCCATGGGACAGAAGGAGATGTCCGCCCCCCTCCTCCCTGCCTAGGTCATCCATCCTGCCGTATCCAGCTCACCTCATCTTCCCCAGCTCTCTTAAACTCCTGCAGGCAGGATTTGCCCATTCACCTGTGAGTCACCTAGTCGTATACTAAATTGCCACACCCTCTAACAGTACTTTGTAGAAATGATGAGCTTATCTGTGGAAGCCTGGCAGCCTTGATTCCCACCCCGACGCTCATGTGAGCCCACTGGGGAACAAGAACCCTTATAGAGTGTCAGTCTTTTCTTCTGTAAAAAGTACGCATCTTCTGGGGTAGCTGTGAGGAGGGTTCAGGGGGTTAATGCAAGCAAAGCACTTAGAACAGCCCCGGGCCTGCTGGAAGCACCACATGTGTTAGCCCCCCTTAGCTCCCATAGTTCCGCATCATAGTGTTATTTTTCCAGTATATTTTCCTTATTGTTTAGGAATCATATTGTTTGTCCCTTTAAGACGTAAATGGCGTGCTTTTTAGTGTATTCAGAGTTGTGTGCGCATCACCAGTCTAATTCTAGATAGAACATGTTCATCATCCTCAAAAGAAACTCTGTGCCCGTTAGCAGTCACGCCGCAGTCCCCTCTCTCACATTGACCCAACTGGTTCCCCTCTTAATTTTCTCAAATTTGCTTTTGCAAATTTTTTTTTTAAAAAGGGGCATTCCCCTGCCCCTAATTCCCTCAGCTTTCTTCTCTAATTTCTATCCTGCAGTCCCAACACAATTTAGCCCCCACGTGTTTACGCATGCTGTCCCTTTCACCTGGAATAGCCTTCCTTCTCCCTCTGGTTTATGCAAAGGTTACCCATGGGAAACACGTCTAGATAGGGAGAGTAGGGTGAGGGCCTCTGGAAAAAAGCAAAGCAAGATAATCCATTGTGGGATTTGCTTTGGCCTGCTGGGGGGCCCAGTTTATTTTTCTGACTTTACCCAGGTGCTGCTTTTCTTCCTCCAGCCCCAAACAAATGATTTGCAACCTGGACAATGTAGCAAGTAAGCCCAAACCAACTAGTAAAAACAGGAAGGATTCCATCTTGAAAATAAGATTGCATCTTAAAACTTAATTAGTTAAAAGTAAGTTTCTTAACAAACAGACAATAACTCAGCCCACCTTGGGAGCAAAGCAGGCAGTCTTAAGTGATATGCTCCCAGACCAGGAAGCTGCTATCCTGGGAGGATGTCAGAGCAGTAAAAATTCTTGTAAATAACCGGGAAGACTAATAAGAAACTTAATGTCTCTTCAAATACAAACATTTTGGGATCATTTAGCAGGTGTACATCTGGAGCCCTTTGTCTCTCAACTACCTATAAAACCCCTCGACAACGCACCACCCCGGGGGCTCTTCTGTCCCCTCCTGGCCTGAGCCAGGAGCTCTGTCCTCTCGCTTCCTGTCTAAATGAAAGTCTCTGCCTTGCTCTCCTACCTTGAGTGTTTACAAAGTTCATTCTTTGACTCTGTGAACAAGTACCCCGGTATCAACGTGTCGTGTGTTTCTGCAGCCCTGCCCGTGTTTGGGGGTCTTCCCATCTCCTGAATGGAAGGCAGAACACACCTCATCTCCAGCCTCCCTTGCAGCAAGAGGCAGGCGTGTGGTCTTGGCTTTGCCAAGCGGCCGCACCCGTACAGGCCTTCAGTTTGGAAGTGAGCGAGGAGTAGCGGGCACAACTAAGATCCATCAGGCAAGAGGACTGAAGTTTTCAGAGGTAGCTGCAGAAGTGGGGGTCCTGAAATAGCACCCCACACCCAGCACTGGCCATGTGGGCGGGCAGCCTGATGCTGGGGCAGGGGCAGCCCAGCAGTGGAATCCAGGCTTTGCTTCTGGCTGCAGAGCCTCCAAGCCTGATTCTCTGGTTCTTCCACAGTTTCTGTGAGCTTCTTGGTCTATTTTAACAAAACTCTTTTCTGCTTAACTATCTAGAGTTAATTCTGTTGTTTGCACTTCAGAACCTTACTGATACACTCACTGTCCAGGTGTTAGTTTCCTACAACTGCTGTAACAAATTGCCACAAACTTCATGGCTTAAAATACCACAGATATACTATCTTGCAGTTCTGGAGGTCAGAGTCTGAAACGGGTCTCGCTGGGCCAAATTCAAGATGTCAGTAGAGCTGTGCTCCTTTCTGGAAGTTCCAGAGGAGAATCTATTTTCTTGCTTAGTCGGTATTCTAGAGGCCACCCCATACCTGGCTTCTGTTTCTGTCATCACGTCCCCCTTCCTCGCTTATAAGAACCCTTGTGATTGTATTCAGTCCACCCACATAACCCAGAGTACTCTTCTCATCTCAAGATCCTTAATTTAATCCCATCTGCAAAGTCCCTTTGGCCTTGTAAAGTAACATATTCATATATTCACAGGTTCTGGGATGATTAGGATGTGGGTGTCTTTGGGGAGCTATTATTTCCTCTACACCACTGGGCTCCCCAGAAGCACATTCAGAGATAAGGATTTTGGTGCACATGATTTATTTGGGCAGCATCCTTATGAGAGTGAGGAAGTGAGACAGGGAAGGGAAGAAAGACACAATAGGGTGTGCTATCCTGGGGGGACCTCTGGGAGACAGCAGAGCATGCTCAGAGCTGTCCATCATCAGGTAGGTCTCCCAAGGGCATCAGCCCACTGGCATGCCTGGTCTGCCCTATGCTTTGCTGAGCACACATCTATGCCTGGGAGAGTGCTCAAGCTGAGGGTCTGGCATATTTAAAAACAAAAAGTATCAAAAGATCATGTAGCAGACACTGTCAGTGCCTCAGCCATCTTCCCTGGTCAGTCTCTCCTGACTGGAGGAAGCTGCTTCCCTGTGGGCTTGTGAGGCTCAGCCAGCCTATGTGCAGGACAGTGTGTCAGAGTCGATGCTCCCAGAAGCAGCCCTTAGGTAATGATGGATGGGAACTAGGTGAATGAATACCTCAGCCCCCTAATCCTTTGGCTGGGATACCTCTGAGCATGTCGGCACTGGTTCCCAGAGTTCCCTAGGAGGATGGAGCTCCAGATGCCCTCGGTACCAGATGCCTGGTAACTGGCTGAACAGCACACCTGTATTGGCTGCATCCCTACTCCGCTGCTGTTGTGTCCTGGGATCACCTCCCAGACACACTCAAATCCTTGTCTTGGGGGTCCTCTTCTCAGGGAGCACAAACAAAGATCCAGGGACAAACAAAAAACAATAGACCCTACAACCGTGGTGCCTTCAATATTAACATTGACCAAGTTAACAATTTTTTTAGTGCACCTGCACACATGTACACAAGCAAGCAGAATACTACACACACACACACACACACACACACACACACACACACACACACACACATACACATAACCTCCTTTGGGGAGAATCTCAAATGTCTAAATTTGAAACTTTTCCTAAATATGAGGCCCCAGCCAAATGGTGTTTCTGACAGGAATCGCGGAGTTTTGCCTTAAAGCAAACACAGAAATAAATGTGTTTCAGAAGGAGCAATAACACATAGAGGCAGTGTGGGAGCGGGCGGCAGGTCATGGCTAGGCACATAAAGAGTCTGTGTATAGTGGGAAGAAACCAGACTGGCAGCTGGGAAGGCCGACTGCAGGCACAGCCACAGGGCCTTAAATGACTGGTGCATGTTACCAAGTTGAGACATTACTCAGAGGAAAACAGGAGTCAGAGCAGACACTATTGGTTGCCAAAGTTACTAGTTAGAACTAGGTTCAGCTGCCAGTGATAGGGAACCGAAAATAAAAGGTGCTTGTACAAGTCAATAGACACGGACCCTAGAATGTCAGGGACCCAGGGGCTTTCTCTCTTACTGCTCTGCTGAGAAAAACTTCTGTTTCAGATTGCCTCAGGGGTCCTACATGGCTGCTGGACAAAGGTGGCCTGGGAGTGGGATTGCTAGGTAAAATACATATCCAGTTAAATTTAAATTTCAGGTAAACAGATAATATTTTTAAAACTATAACTATGTCCCAATTATTGTATGGGACATGCTTATATTAAGAATACTATTCATTTGTCTGAAATTCAAGTTTAACTGCTGTAACAAATTACCACCAAAAAAGTGGCTTAAAACAACACAGCTTAGGGAGTCAGAAGTGTCAAATGGATCAGCAGGCAGTATTCCTTGTGGAGGCAGTAAGGCAGAACCCATTTCTCTGCCCTTTCCAGATTCTAGAGATTGCGTGTGTTCCTCAGCTGCTAGACCCACAATTACTGCAACCTCTGCGTCCAACATGACATCTCCTCCTGACTCTACTCCTTATGTGACTCTTTATGATTATACTGAGCCTGCCAGATAATCCAGGATAATCCCCTATCTCAAAACCCTTAATTTAATCACACATGGAAAATCCCTTTTGCTCTCTAGGGTAATATATTCACAGGTTCTGGGGACTGAGCTGTGGATATATTTGGGGACCATTACTGTGTCTACCATAAAAACACAGAAGTTGCCTCCCAAATAAAGCTGATTAAATGATTCAATCCTGTGGACCCCAGTCCAGCCACCTCCATTCATTCATCATTCATTCATTCCATAAATAGTAATTGAGCACATTCCATGTGCTCTGGCCATAGAGCTATAAACAAAACAGACGATGTCTCTACCTTCACGGATGCACATTCTTCCTGGGGAAGAGAATATGGTAAGTGAATAAACTCATGTGAAAACAGACTGCTCCTCTAAAAGGTGGAGCCGAATTCTTTCCTTGAGTGTGGGTTTAGACTTAGTCATTCACTTCTAAGGCAACTATATGCAAATCAAGGGGAAACTTTAGTCAAGAACTTTACCAAATGCTGTTCACTGTTTTAAAACCACATCACCAACATATATGTCAACTGTGGCTGAGTCGCCAAAACAGCTCCCTTGATCAGTCTGCATGGTGAGCCATTTTAGAGAGGAGGTCATAAAAATCACTTCCCTTTTTTTTTTTCTTGGATCACTTGCTCTGGGAAAAGTGAGGTGCCAGGTCATGAGCACCCTCAAACAACAACGTGGAGAGGCAAAGAGCCAAGGCTGCCGGCCAACAGCCACGTGAGGGAGCCTCACTGGAAGTAGCAAGTACAGCCCCAGTCAAGCCTTCAGGTGGCTGCAGTTCCAGCTGACAGCTTCACTGCAATCTTATGAGAGCCCTGAGCCAGAACCACCCGAGCTGCTCCCAAATTCCTGACCCACAGAAACCATGAGATAATAAATATTTGATTTTAAGCCACTAGGTGTTCAAGTAATTTGTTATGCAGCAACAGGAAACTATTGCAAAGATAAACAAGCACCACCATTTCAAACTAAGGTTAGTGCAGTAAGGAAAATAAATCAAGATGGTGTGGAAGCAAATGAAGGGGAGCAGGCATGATAGAACTGGGAGGTTGGTGAAAGCCTCCCTTGCAGGTGATGCTAAGCTGAGATCAGAGTGATAGGAAGGGACCAGGAATGTGCCTTCCAATCCCAAAAGACACCACACGAACCTTTTTATAACCACAAGTCCCCCACTAACTATTCTGAAATGAAATTCATAGATAATGGAATCTTCCTACATACAAAAATTTTTTAAAAGATAATAACCTAACAAAAATGAAACAAAAGGAAAGCAATGTATAATTTGCAGATTTTATTTCAACATATAAATGTTCAGGCACAGTTACACCAAGAAATACAATAAAGCAGTCAGATGCTGGAACCTAAAATCCCCTGGACTACAATAGCTACAAATGCAGACTGGTAAGGGGTGTTGTGGCGATTCAAATACCACAGCTGGAATAAATGGTGCTACTGTGGTTCTAAAACAGTGAGTATCATTTAGTGAAGTTCCAGACAAAATATAGTTTTCCCTTAACTTACAATAATAGTTGCATTCCTGGAAAATTTAATGTATATTAAGACTGTATGAAAAATGCTTTGTGTTTGTACATAAAGCAGATGCAGGTTCTAGGTTCAGATCACTAACAGATCTTTTGCCTCCAGGAATATCTAGTCCAGCCATGTAGGACTACATGGGATTGTCCAGCCCTGCAGATTGGTGTCAAGCATTCCTGCCCCCTCATCCTAACAAAAATGCGCCTCCCAACAAAATTTCAAAATGCCCCTAGGGGTGACTGCCCTCATCGAGAAGCATTGATTGAGAGGAACAGAGGTGCATAAGTCAAGCCCCTGACGGGAACAAAAAGGAGTCTAGAGTGGCTGGAGAGTCCTAAGGAGGAAGAGAAGAGGAAAGAGATGTGGGCAGAATTGAATCCTTAGATTCAATTCCAAGGAATGGGGAGTCAGTGTAGGGTTTTTAGCAGGGGAGTGACATGGCCTGACCTTGTGGCAGGGAATAGCTGTTACTCAGTGGACTGCACTTCATTTTTCTGAGTTTCATGCATTCATTTCATTCAATATATAAGGATTAAGATGTGTCTTACTGATGTATTACTATGTAACAAGCTACTTCAAATGAAGTGGCTTAAAATAGCAATAATTTGTTGTTTTGATATTCTGGGCAGTTCTTCTGCTGGTCTCACTAGGGTTACTCAAGCTGCTCTGTTAAGCTGGTAGGTTGGCCATGACTGGGCTCAGCTGGCAGCCCTGGGATGACTGGACCTCTCTCTCCAAATGTTCTTTCTTCCGGATGCTCCCAAGCATCCAAAGCTTCTTGATGCCTAGACTCTGAAACGCTCACAGGCTTCCATCACATTCTATTTATTGGTCAAGGCCAGTCACAGGACTAGTCCAAGCCAGTGGAGGAAAGAGACCCCACTTCTTGACAGAAGGGGCTGCAAAGCTGCATTACAGCAGTGGAATTCATGGCCATGAAACATTATAGCTGGCTCTGGAGTAGGAGAGATGGACTACTGTAGACAAGGGGCAGGGAGGACCTCCTGGACATGTTTGAGCCGAGACCTGAGCATGCCTGCATTGGAAGTTTCAGAGGTTTCCAAGAAAAGCACTATCTTTGCATTAGACCAACAGCACCATGGCTTCCCTGCAGGGAGGTGGGCGGTGGGAAAGGAAGGGCCCTAGGGGACACCACCTGTGGTGTTGTGGTATCATTGGCAATGGGATGGAGTGGAAAGTGCCCTGGGGCCAGAATATCTGTCTTCTCACACTTATTTGCAGGCTGTGTGACAATGGCAACCTGTTTCTTATTCTTATCAGAAATCCCCAGTACCTCCTGCCCCATGTACCACACTACAAGGAACCATAGGTGATGGAAACAGACTCAGGATGTACTCAGGGTGGTTCTGCCTGCCATGCAGGGCACAGATGCGGCACTAGACACACAGACGGTTACCCATCGGGACTACCAGGAGACCAGGAGGGTCGCACGCTGTGTGTCTTGCCAACGGGCACCCTGCCTCTGGAGTGTCAGTAAGCACCCCTCCTCTCTCTTCCCGCCTTCCTTTCACCTCCCCTCTCCCTCTGCCCTCCGCCCCTGCCTTTGCTCCCCATCGCCCTGCTTCTTTCCTTGCCCTTCTGTCTCACCGCCTTCACCACCTCCCGCACCATTTCCTTTTCCACGTGGCTCCTCTCCCTTTCCTCTTCTCTGCCCTTCTCCTGACCTCTCACCCCCTGACGTCCTCCCTCCCCTTGCCTGTGGGCCTCTTCTTGGAATCCCCTCACTCGCTCTTTCCTCACCTCCTCTTCTTGCCCCTTTATCGTCTTTTCCCAGTTCCCACTTTTCCACTCTTCTCTTTACCTTCCTTCCTCCCCTCCTTTCTCCTCATCGCTTCCCTTGCCTCACAACTCCAGTCTCCCGCTCCCCCTGGCCTTTCTTCTCCTCTTCCCTTCTTTCACCCCCAGCGCCACCTCTCCTCCCTTTCGCCACCCCTCATCTGTCCTTCACGTCTAACCCAAGTTCCTGGCCTCCAGACCGTCTACCCACCTTCCTTCCTCACCCGCCCCCCCCGCCTCCCGGCCGCCCCGCCTCCCGGCCGCCCCGCCTCCCGGCCGCCCCGCCTCCCGGGCGCCCCGCCTCCCGGCCGCCCCGCCTCCCGGCCGCCCCGCCTCCCGGCCGCCCCGCCTCCCGGCCGCCCCGCCTCCCGGCCGCCCCGCCGCCCCGCCGCCCCGCCGCCCCACGGCCTCAGCGTAGGCCCCGCCCTCTAAGGTCACGGGGTCGACGGACGCGCGGCAGCCGTAGCGGCCTCACCAGTCACGTGGTCACGTGACGCGCTCCACCATGGCGGCGCCGTGGGGCCGCGGCTTCGCTTCCTGACGGGGCGGCGCGGATCGACGCGGCCGGTGCCGGCCGGGGCGCGGCTCCTGCAGCCTCGCCCTCCCGTGGGGCTGACAGCCCCCGCCGGGCCGGGGCCATGCAGGAGAGTCAGACCAAGAGCATGTTCGTGTCCCGGGCCCTGGAGAAGATCCTAGCCGACAAGGAGGTGAAGCGGCCCCAGCACTCCCAGCTGCGCAGGGCCTGCCAGGTGGCGCTCGGTGGGTGAGCCGCCCGGGTCCGGCCCCGCGCCGGCCTCCTCACGCCATCCGTTACCCAACCCGACCTCAGCCTGGCTTCCAGGCCTCCCGTTTTCCCCGATTCCTAATCCACCCTCCGGGCCCTCATTATACGCCGGGGAAAACTGATTCCCTGGCAGCCCGGGACTGGCCCAAGGTCACCTAGCCAGTTGGTGACAGCCAGGGACTCCCAGCTCAGACTCTTGCCGACCTTTTTGCTGGTTCCTCCCCTCACTACCCTCAGAAACAGTAGCCCTTGCCCTAAGTTTTTTCTTTACCTGCGGTCTGCTGGTTTGAGGTGCCCCATCCGAGCAGAGCGGGTGGGAAGAGCTGCCGAACTGGTTTAGGGAAACCCCTGAGGCTTGCTTTGGAAGTGCCTTATTGCAGAATGTTGTTCCTTCGGTTGGGGAATCTCCCATAACTCCATCAAAGAAGGAATGTAGAGGGTTATCCTGCACCTCCTAGGATCTGTATAGTGGGAGAGACCTGCTGCTACCGTACATTCCGGTAAAACAGAGGGCCTGTGAGGGCAAACATACTTGCCTGTTTTATTCACTGCTTGATCGTCTGAACCTGTAACAGTGCCTGGGTCATGGTAAAATGCTGGTTGAATGGACCCGCAGATCATGGAGAGAGAAAATTTTTAATTCATAGCTGCTTAAAACCTTGTTAGTTGGTTCCAGCATCAACATCCTCAGTTTTAGTCATTCAGCAAATATTTATCAAATGCCCACTGTATACCAGGTATTTGCCCATATGGAGTTTGTATTCTAATAAGGGACCAGAATAAGTAAATACATTTAATGAAACATTTTTTGAGTACTAATAAATATTTTTGTAAAAATAAAAGAGCAAGATGTGACAAAGAGGGCCTGAGGAAAGTAGGGTGTCAAGAAAGTAATTCTTTCTGAGAAGGTGACATTTGAGCTGAGTACTGAAAGGCAGTAAGTATCCACCATATGGAATATGGGGGCAGATAGTTCTGGATCAATAGCTTTGACCAGAGCTGCCTGCAAGCTAACTCATAAACCCAATGCCTCTGGTTTGGAATTTGTAGAAAGACCTGTTTTCCCTAACAGATTGACAGAATAAATGGAATGTTTGATTCCTGGCGCAGAGTTTGAGGTTACCATCAACTTTCTCCCTTCATTTGGTGCAAAGTGCAGCACTGAGATGCTTCTCTCAGGTCCTAGGAGTGGGCTTGTGAACTTTGCACTTCTCATGAAAGAAAGTCCGTGGCTTTCACCAGATTCTCAGAAGGGTCTGAGCCTCCCTCAGAGGTCAAGAACCATTGATATAGAGGTTGTTGTTCATTCAATAATCTGAAAACAGCTAGTCCTTTGTAATCCAGGGTTAATTGGAGGAGTTTATTGAGATTTAGATTTGTAAAGCTTTTCTCTCCAGAAAACCAATGTTAATCGTCGTTGAGTATTGCCTTATCAGGAATGCAGGATAAGCACTTCAAAGCAATTTGTTAAGTTAGGCAAAAGCCCTATATAACTCCACTTTGAAATCTGCTTGGATTCCATCCTCTCAATATTAAGAGTATTGTTGCAGAAATTTCAAAATAGTTATTTGGCAGAAAAGTTTTAATTCCCCCTTCAGAAAACATAATATTTTTACCAAGGTGTTTATCACCTTGTTGAAACCTACTTATAAAGCTGTCATGTAGGTCATAAAGGGCTGTAACATTTGAGAACTTGTTAGATACTTTTGGATTATATCTTTGTTGAGATGTTCATATTTTTCCAGCCCAAATTGTGGAATGCAGATTCAGTGTTTTAGTAGTGAATTGTAAGAAATAGCCTATATAAGAAGTAATTTGACCATAGCAAATGGATGTCATGGCTTATATCATTCTCAAATGGGGTAATAGGAAGTATTACAAGGGAACCGAATTGGTAGTGTTTAGCTGGCCATCTTTTTTTAAGAGAGTAATTTTCTGTCATTGGTGTTAAATAGAAATTGCTGTTTTTACTTGTAAATAGTAGAGAACACAGAGCAAAGTGCCGGGTGATGTTTCACTGCATCTCAGAGCACTGTCTTGTGTCCAGTAAAAGTAGCTGAAATGAGCTTGCATATAAGAAGCACTGCAGTGTGGCTGGTATTCTAGACATTACCATGTGTAGATGATTGTTAATTTTGATAGGAGGAACTGTACATGATGGCTTAAAATTTAAATACTTGGGTAGAAATAGAGAGCATTTGCAGGAAACAGCTTCTGTGATATGATCCCACCAGTTGCAGTGTATTCGGGGGGAGGGGACCAGGGCTGCAGGGGCCGTTTAGAGGTTAGGAGTATGTTCTCTGGACTCAAGACTGCCTGGGTTCAAATCCCTTGCCTTCTACTTGCTGTCTGTGATGTTGCACAGATCTTATGCCTTCCTCATAGTGTTATTATAAAGATGAAATTAGTCGATGTGAAAGAACTTAGCATGTAGTAGGTGTTCTGTTAAAGCTTGCTATTACTTATTTTTGTTATTATTGTGAGCTGCAACAAACCACAGAAACTGTAAGCGCCCTAGCTTGCTGTTCCTACCCTGTATTGGCTCCTCCTTCAGGAATGACTTACTGCTCTATCTGATTTGTAGTTGCAATAAATAAGAATGTTATTACATGACTAAAGGGCTGTGTTTATTGGAGTGTTAACTTTCTAAACTCAGTGAAGACAGGGGTTGTTCCTTGTAAAAGCAGTAATGATCAGGGTGGAATAGGTTTGGAGTAATCCCAGGGATTTATATACACTGAATGCCAAATGCATATATGGGGACTGCCCAATTAGGGGATTGTGTCTTTCTAACCTTTATCTGGAGGTACCAGAAAGAGCCTGTAAGAATATTCATCACCCCAAGGACGTTATTGCTTTTTACCTTGTTAACAAACCTTTCGGACTTCTGTTGAGGCTCATAATTACATTCTTAAACCTACTTTTTCATAACTGTCTTGTTTAAGAGCCATTTTCTCCCATGAACTTCCTTTAAATTATATTTCTGCTCTGAAATGTATGGAATTTGGAGACTTGACAAGATAATCTGTGTGTTTTTAAATTGGGTATGGAAAAATTTGGCAATGGAAAACTTTAACTGAATTGTTCTAACAGTACTCTTTTCACATATATATATATGTATATGATACACTTTCTTATTTAACAATTTATACAAAGTAAGGGCTAAGTACCCGATAATTGTTAGCTGTCATCATTCTCAGTCATCAGGAAAATATAAAAAGAAGAGTAAACATACCTATATGTCTTTCATATGAAACTGAGTGACTTTAAAAAAAAAAACTTTATTTTTTAGAGGAATTTTAGGTTCACAGAAGGTACAGAGAAGTCCCATATATGCCCTGCCCCCACGGATGCACAGCCTCCCCTACTGGCAACATCCCCCACCAGAGTGGGACATTTATTAGAGTGATAAAACTACACTGACACATTATTATCATCCAGTTGAATGCCTTTTTAAGACCATGTTATGTAATAACAATGTGATATCTACCATGTACTAAGTATTTCTGTGTTCCAGGCACAGTGCCATGTGCTTTACATGCAGTTTAGTTCTTACTATTATTACCTTCTTTGAGACCCAGAGAAGTTGGCCAGCAAACTCAGGCAGTAAGCAATGAGGCAAGGGTGTGAACACTGGCAGTCTGGCTCCAGAGCCCAAGATCTTAACATTTACCATGCTGTAATTCTTCTCCACATCAAAGTTCTTATATCATACATAAAATATTCAGTGGAGTTTTTAAACGATCATTACACTGCAGTGAAATTTCGTTAAGTAAAGCATTCAGTAACCAAAGAGACCATTTTTTTTGTTAAAGTATCATTGATATACAATCTTACGTTGATTTCAAGTATATAACACAGTGGTTCAGCAGTTACCCATATGTTAAATTCTCACCCCCTCTAGTATGGTCACTGTCTGTCAAGTAGTAAGATGTTATAGAATCATTAACTGTATTCTCTGTGCTGTACTGCCATCTCAGTGACTAACTTTTTGTGGTTATGAATTGTGCCCCTTTATCCCCCTTCCCTCTCCCCAAACCCTCTTCTGTGGTAACCACTAGTTCCTTCTCAGTGTAAAGAGACCATATTTTATATAGTTGAATTTAAGATGTATTTGAAAGCCTCTAAAAAGGCTGCAGCTTTTTTTCCTGCAGCTTTTTACTACATAATGTCTTTGGTTTACTTTAATGTAGGAACTAATGGAAAGAAAGAAATGAGGGTAGAGAGCTGGTTTCCCATCAGTTTCACTTGAGTTAATAAGTTTTTCTGCTTTATGACATCTCTCTTCATCAGCACTAAAGTCTGTCTCATTAGTTCTGGACTTGGAACATGTAACTGTTGTGCATCTTTGGGTACAGCAGGCAAAGGAAAACCAAGGCTTAGAGAGCAGCTTGCCTATGTCTGGACAGCCAGGTGGGAAACATCTAGAACACATGCTCTGTACTCACATATAAATCATATTTATATTTGCTGCTCTGTTTAATATATGGGTTTGGTGACCTATGGGTCACTGGTGATTTTAGCTTGGACTGTGTTGGTGTCACAGTGCAGGTGAAAACTAGACTGAAGTGGGGTGAGGCAGGAGTGGGAGGTGAGGAAATACACAGCAGAGACAACTGTTGCCCAAAGTTTGGCTGTGATGGGAAGGAGAAGAGGGAAATGGGGATCATGGGAATTTTTTTTTCTTTTTTTAAAGATAGAAAAGACTTGGACTTGTTTAGATGTTATTGGGAAGGAGGCAGTTAAGGCAGTACATTCATAAATCTTAGTTGTATATTAATGTACAAAAACATTCAACAAACATTTACACTTCCATATAATGTGTGGTAGATTCCTTTTGCCTCCATATGATGTTCTAATTTGAAGTTCAGAATGACTATTCTCACCATTAGGAAGAACCTAAATGCGAAATTTGAAAAATAGCGAGTAAAGTGGGGCTTTCAGTTGAAATACAGAATAAAACCTTTAATTTTAGCAAATTCTGGTGTTTCAATTAGACATTTTGTTTACAAATACTATAGATTATGAAAATTTTGAGAAATAACAGGATTTGAGACCCTTCCAGATTATTTTGTTGAAAAACTTTATGACGATTTCCTCTGGAGGGCATTTGTCTAGAAGCAGTATCTAAAAATTGGGTTTTGATTATTGAAGAGCATTTATTTATTGGATTGGCAGAAAATTCATTAAGAGCTGAGTTGGAAACTTTGCTCATTGATTTGAGCCTCAGTTTCTGAGATGGTAAAAGTGGTGACACCTCTGTCCCAAGATTATTGTAAAGTTTACATGAACTAATGCAAGCAGTAAAGTAACACAGTGCCCGGCACCTACCAGAGGGGTGCTGAGATGCAGAGGCACCAGAGAAGGTACTGAATACTTGCTCTTCTCTTCCTCCGCTGGTAGTTGGTTTATGGACAGTTTATGGATGTTTTTGCGAGTCTCTGACGTTTCAACACCCGTGAAGCAAGTGGTTGGATGAATTTAGAGCTCAGTCCTGTACTTGTAACTCTCAGAGGAGGGGAGCCTCTGTAAGCAGTGCTGGGGAAAACAGTGAGACTGTTCTTTATGGAAAAGAGCGAACTTGTGAAAACGTGAACTTAATCAGTGATTCCATGGAGTCTCCTGTATAAAAAGCTCAGGGCTGTATTTAGTTCTCACTGGTTTCACAAGGCCTCCCAGGAAAATACTTGACTTTCTTTCCAGCAAGTTTATCTTAGGCAATAGTTTTATGTTTGCTCATTCATTCCTGGAGTCTTCCTGTAAGAGGGTTCTTTTGATTTTCTGTCTTGATTGTACATAAGTCTTCTGGCTTTTTTATTAGGTATATTATTAGGTTTCATAGATTGTAGGGAGAATAGCTTTCTTATGCCAGGGCATAAAATTCTTAAATTTTCCCTCAGTCCTAGGGAGCAGTAAGTCCGTATTTGTTCTTTACATAGTCCTTTTTTGTCTGTTGACTAAACCAGGCTGACTTGCATTCTGAAGGTATTTATTTGGGTGTCAGACCTGCTGTCTTGGTACAAGGCAAACAAAACAAAAAAAGGACCCTCCTTTCATGGAGTTTGCAGGTAATGGAGAAGAAGGGCTTTTGTCAGAAGACCACATCTTCTGGGTCATACTAACAACCTAAGTCCTGTGAAGTAGAGAAACCTCGTCCTGCAAGGGAAATTAAACAAAGGGGTGAGGGAAAATTTCTCTGAGGAAGTCTTGAGATCTGATTGATAAGTAAGAGTTAATAAAAAGTCAAGCAATTAAAAGAGGCCACTGTGTGGTTGGATCGAGTATATGGGTAGGGTGAGTTTTAGGGATAAGGTGGGAGAGAGAGACCAGACCACCATGCAGGACCTTCGATGTCAGTGGTGAAGAATTTGATTTTCAAACCAGAAGCAGTGAGACAGGGTTCTAAACATGGAAGGAGGAGATAGGAAGGTCAGGTTTGTATTTTGGAAAGATCACTTGGGCTGTTGTGTTCAGAACATCTTAGTGGAAGACCACAGGGATTGCCCAGGGGTCAGTGAGGAGGCAGTTACCATCATCCCGGTGTGAGATGTTGGTGGCCAGACGTGGTGGTGATGGTAGACATAGAGCAAAGCAAATGTTTTCCCTACTGTTTGGAAGGTAAAGCTAACAAAACCTGGTGATGGATTGGATAAGAATAGAGGAGGATTGGTAAGGCTGACTGACAATCTTAAGTTTCTGACTTATCCAGCTGGTTGGATGGTGGTGCCATTTTTTAGATGAGAGTGTGACAAGACTGTCTGGGGAGAGAGTTGGGGGGGATTTTATCTGAGTTGGAACCTGGATGTGTGGAGTTTCACCAGCCTTTGAGCTTCCAAACAAGCAGGTGGAGTAGGAAGTGGACAGATGGGCGAGCCTGATGTTCGTGAGGCAGGGCTGGGCTGGAGACTGTGGAGTCATCAGAGCCTAGGTGGAAATGAAGGTGTAGATGAGGATGAAGGCCTGGGGAAAGAGTAGACATAAAGGAGGGGCAAGGGAGCCTAGGCCTGGCCTGCGGAGTGCCAGCTCCCTGGTTGGGCAGAGGAGGCAGAGTCTGCAAAAGAAATGGAGAGGAGAAGAGGCAAGAAGCAGACAGCAGATGAGAATCTGTGCTTATCAAGCCAGAAATAGAGAAAATGTCAAGGAGGGTGAGGTCAGGACAGTCAGGTGCTACATGGAGGTCATGTCAGCTGGAGAATGGGTAAATGCCCACAGATTTAGAGACACATGGGTCACTATTGATTTTAGCTTGGGCTGTGTTGGTGGTGCAATGCAGGTGAAAGGCAGACTGGAGTGGGTTGAGGCAGGAGTGGGAGGTGAGGAAATAGACTTGAGTACAAACAACTATTTCCCAAAGTTCGGCTGTGTTGCAAAGGGGAGGAGGGAGATGTAGATCATGGAAGTTGGTTTTGTTGTTTTGTTTATTTAAAGGTAGAGGAGATTTGAACCTCTTTAAATGTCACTGGGAAGGGAGTCAGTTGAGGGAGAGGAACTTGGACCAAGTAGGCTGCGGGCAGGGTTGTAGAAGTGCAATCAGAGAGGTAGCAGGAAAGAGAAAGAATGGTTTATTCATTCAACAGATACTAAGTGCCTGCCCTGTGCCTAGAAATTCCTGGGTGCTGGGAATTCAGCACAGAACAGACAAAAGTCTATGTTGTCATGGAGTTTATGTTTTCTGGGGAAGACAGATAATAAATGAATTGATACAGAGTATGTCCAGGGTGGTAACATACTGTGAAGAAAGATTAGCAAAATAAATCAGTAAAGTGAAAAACTAAAGCAGGTAAGGAGATACAGAAAGACAAGGACGGGTTGGGTGGCAGTTTTGGGTGATTGAGGGAAGGCCTTTCTGAAGAGGTGACATTTGTACAGTGATGCAAAGAAAGTGAGGGGGTGGGCCATGTGGATATCTGGGAGAGGGAAGACATTGCAGGCAGCAGGATAAACTGCTGCAAAGGCCCTGAAATAGGAATTTGGACCAAGTAGGCAGGTGGCAGGGTTGTAGAAGTACCATCAGAGAGAGAGCACAGGGCCGGAGATTGGGAGGCCAAGGTCAAGATTTTGGATTTTACTCAGCAACAGATGAGACGCCAGTGCAATTTTGAGCCAAGGAGCTGATCTAATGTGATTTATATTACACAGTTATGGATAATCTGTTTTGAACAGATGTGTGTAATCTGGTTTACATTTTAAAGGACCCCCTCTGGGTGCTGTGTGAAAAAAGATTTGGGGTGGGGGGAAGGTTGAGAACTGAAGCAGTGGGACCTATTAACAGGCTGTTGCAGTGGTCCAAATGGGCAATGATGGTGGCCCAGCCTATGGTAATGGTGGCCAGCACAGTGAGAAGTGTTCAGATTCTAGACAGTACGGAGAGCATGATGGTCTGGAGAGGGCAGGTAGGGATGGGAGACCACACAGGTGGTGGGTTTGGACACTGTCTTCTAGGAGGAGAAAGCAGAGGCTGGGTATAAAGGTAGGCCAGTTTGTAGGCTCACCAACTGGAAGTTGAGGGGTCTCCTTGTGGTGGCTTCTAATATATGCATGAAATAGAAGGCTGCTCCATCAGCTGTGGATAAAGATGAATGGCAGTGATTAGGAGGGGAGAGGGGGTATTTGAGGAGAGTGTAGAAATATGCAGTAGTTTTTGTGAGGAGTTGGGGAAGATGGGCCTACCTGGTAGTGTTAAGGTTCCCTTTGTGGTTGGTGATTATGGCTTTATAGACCTGTTGACTTGCACTGTCGTCACAGGTCTGGTTGTTAGGTGGAGGCAGGTCAAAAGGAGATGGTAGTAAAATCTAATTTGGGGATTTTGCCAGAAGTTAAGACTGAAGATCAGAGAAAGTCAAGGCTATTGATTGCCTGTTACTCAGGTAATAATCCTGCTAATGGGACCCATCCTGGCAAATGAAGAAAAGAGAAGCTGATGTGTTGGCCTTGTCAAAGTCTGGCTGGCCAAAGAATGGCTCTGCTGAGAGGAGTTGAGAGGTCAGCTGGAAGGCAAGGAGGCTGTGGGCCGAGGATAGGAAGGAGCTGGAAGCGTTACAGTTCCACATGGAACAGGCTTGGAGTCAGGGAGGAGGTCATCAGAGGGGACTTGAAGGAATAGAGGGCAGCAGGGGTTCGCACAGCAGGGAGTGGTGGGGCAAGTCAGATGTGTGAGTGGAGTTGAAGGTCGTGTCTTTGAGGAAGTTGACTGGTGATGGGGTTGCTGAGGTTGGTGAGGGTCCTGTGGGACTCAGCTTGGGAGTGGAGTGGAGAATGTGAGCCAGTGCCAAAGCTGCTGGTGAATTGGGTGGGGGAAGGATATCACCCGAGAACTGGTCGATGACAGGGATGCCCAGAAAGGAATTCCCAGGAAGATGGTGGGGCTTTTCAACTGAAGCTGCTGCACCCCACTCCCGTCCCCCTCCTTTCCAGCCTGCTCATTTATTACTGCTAATTGCCCAGTTGGCAGTGGGAAAGTGGTGCCTGTGAAAATGTGAAGCAATAAACTGGAGCGGGTGTGTCCTCCATATGCTCCCTTCACCCATCCTCCTCCTTCTCCCCACTGAAGGGTTCTGGGGTGTCCACTCTGAAGCATACAGCCTGGGTGTGAATCCTCCTCTTCACGGTAGCACTTCCTGCTCTGACTGTGGGCAACTGACTTCACCTGTCTGTGCCCACATTCCTCACCTGTGTAACAGTTATGGGCTAAGAATTCTCCTGCCTTTCTAGGTTGTGCGCCAGGTCAGATGGGCACCTGTTCACTGTTGTTATTATGATTTGGGCTCCACTTACCTTCTTTTGGTTCCACCATGGCACCAAAGATTTTGCACCATTGCTGACTCCTGTTGTAAGATAAGAGAGCAAGAGAACTGACATTTATTGACCACCTGCTGTATGCCAGACACTGCCTTAGCCATTAACCTAACAATCTCTCTCACGTATTTGTCAAGAGAATTACTCACACCTAGCTGCCCTGGAGCATGCAGTCTCTGGAGCATATGGAGCAGCCTTTATCATCTGCAGTTTTTAGAGTAGGAGATGAAGATTTAGGGAGGTTTAATAACCCTACCTGGCATTATTCAGCTAATAAGATCGCGCATCTATTCCTTCTCTTTCAAGCTATCTGTGAGGCTTCCCCCCACCCCCCGCCACACCTTTTCCCTCTTCCTTTTTCTACCTCTTTTTAACGGAAAATATTTGTATTATCAAAATAGATCCAGAAACCAACCATTAGGTCATACCATAGGAAGCTACCTGTGCTGCTTTCTGGCCATTTCCAGCCTGCAAAAATGGCACTTTAGTGTCGTTCAGGCTGGTATTTCTGCCCCCACAACCACCACCCTTCTCCAAGCTCCCAGCATTCCTTTCCTAGATTTTTAGCAGCAGTCTCTTGATTGGATTCCCTGTGGGGCTCACAGAGAGTACAGAAATCATTGTTTTGAGCTGTGGTTGTAGCATTCACGGTTTGTGTTGGTGATAGCAAAATATCCTGGCCACCCTCCACTTTATACTCAAAACAGCAGCCAGACTGCTATGTCAAAACGTAGCTCAGCTCAGGCCACTCCCCACTTCCCCCCAGGGGCTTCCCATCATCTGTACCCCCGCTGTGCCTAGTGAAAGGATTTTTCAAAATTCTTTTCTTTAACAAAAGTGGCTTAAAGAGTGCAACAATTCCTAATTCTTGTAGGAATACTTGAGTATAAATTAAGAGAACTAAAGAGAATCTACGAGCATATGTTTTGCGACCATGGCTTTCTGGCCTTCTGCCGTAACTGTCCCTGGTAATTTCCTCATTCCTGTTCTCCGCCAAGGCAGGTGTTCTCCATAGGCTGTGCCCTGCACCGTGCCACCTCCACCCCTGCTGCTGCAGGTTTCTCTGAGCCCTCTTCATTCCCCCTGGAAAACCCGGGTGCACCTTCAGTGCAGCAGGCTGGGAAATGGGGTGGGAGGACTCAGAGCCAGGGTTGTAGTAGTTTCCTTGAGGACAGGTGGGGCTCACAGAGAGTACAAACATCATTGCTTTGAGCTGTGGTTGCAGCATTCACGGTTTGTGTTGGTGATAGCAAAAGCAGCATTTATATTGTTCTGCATTATGGTTTACAGAGTAACTTTGCGTGCTTATTTGAGTCAAGGTACCCAAGATGTTATGAACACAGGTTCTGGAGCCTAATTTTCTGGGTTCACATCTCAGCTCCATCACTTACTAGCTTGTAACCTCCCTGGGTCTTGTTTCTTCATCTGTAAAATTTAGTAGAGTTTGGCCTTGAGCCCTAGTCCTCTGGCCCCTTAGTTGCTCTTGCTCCTTGGCCCATCAACATTTCACTTGTATAAAACTATATGTTTTTTCTTCGTAGTTTTTGTGATAGTTGTTAAAGGCCATTTTTATCCCCTGCACGTACTTTTTTTGCAGCCAGTTGGAGTACTTTCTCTTCGATTTTTCCCAGCCCTTAAAGCAAAGGTCACAAACTGGTAGTCGAGGATCAGGGCAGCCTGCAAACCATTTTATTTGAGCATAATATTTTAATAAGTAGTTAAAGTTGCTTGAATTATAGTCAGAGTTTTTACTTAAAATCTGTGTTTTGACCTCTGGAAAAATCAGAACAGCTGGCACCTCTGGCCTCAGTGTGCTGGGCCTCAGGCTCTGCTGTGTCCCTTGCCCTGTTGGGTGGGGAAGGGGTCCTCCCTGCCCCTAATGTCTTAACACCTACCATGGCTCTCCTTGAGGTCTCCTGCCTGGCCTCCACAGTGTATAACCTCTGCACTTGACTTTATTACCCTGGGTGCCTCAGTAAGTCAGCAGCAGCCCTGGTGATTGAGGCACCCAGTGGTGGGTTGGCACCAGTGGCATTCCAAAACAGACTATTTTAGAGCTAGAGGCTAACGTGAACTCTAGTGAAGGCCCAATTGCTTCAGATACATTTACCATCTAAACTTAATTCTAACCAGGTAACCGTGATTGGAGGAGACCTTGCATTTGAGTTTGGGCGGCATGCCCCTCTGATGGATGACACAGTGACAGAGATCTTACCACCAAGCAGAGCCTTGATATTATGGGTATAGATTTCTACAGCCTGAAAGCTTAGCTACCAACTTCTTGGGCTGGATCTCCTGGGCTATTCCTAGGGATAGCCTAGGGATCTTAGCTGCAGAAAGCCAGAGCTACTTCATTAGTATGGATTCCTGAAAGGCAGGAACCATGCCTCCAAGCTCTCTTTAACAGACCCTGTGTGCCACGGGCCTTATGGTCCATGAGCAAGATGCTTGTTATCAATCATCTGGCTGCTTCTCTCCTGTTTTCTTAGGTGTGTAGTAAGAAGACATTGAGAGACTGGCTTGAAGGTTAGAAATTACCACCTTTAGTGAGTCCAGTTACTCAGTTTTTACTTCCTAAAGTTCAATCTAGAATAGAGTTGTCCAAGAAAAGAAAATTCATAACTTCCGAACTGTGTTCTGGGGTTGCTAGGACAGCTATGCCATAGTCAAACCACTGGCTCTCAAGAGATTGTGCAAAGAGGGCTGGCCTCCTGGAGATTCTCTGAATACATGGCATTCTGAGTAGAACTGCTTCACTGGTCTGCTTTGATAATACGTTGAGCCTGCAAAGCCTTACATGTTAGAATATATTCAACTGAGTGGGTAATGGGGAGTTCTGTGTATTTAGGTAGGGTATTCTACTGTTTCAAGGGCACAAAACTTTGTCCTCCTGGAAACAGGACTGTCTCTTTTAGATTGTGATTTCTGAATAATGATACTTTATGTCCATAGCCTTAACTGTGTAGTTGTAATCTCCATGGTAAAGATTTTTAAATTAACTTTAATATGTAAAAATCATCCAGCCTTAACATAACAGTATGAAAGTAGTTAATACCACTGAACTGTACACTTAAAGATGGTTAAGATGGTAAATTTTATGTTATGTATATGTCACAGTTTTTTAAAAAGTGTTTTCTATTAAAATAAAAAAGTATATATGTTTATCATAGAGAATGTGAAAAAGAAAAAATTGTCATCTTATCGCTTAGAGAGCTTTCAGTATTTTGTTACATTTGTTTCTAACCTATGCATATTTTCACAGAGTTGAGATGGTACTGGAGCACCATAATATTGTGATAGCTGTCATTAACACACATTTTGCAGAATAGGAACATAGCTAGAATATGGGTTGTGGGGCTAAAATATCTGAGTTCCAATTCTTGCTCCCCAGGTCTGGATATGTAACAGGAAGCAAGTTACCTAACCTTTCTGTGCCTTAGTTTCTCATCTAAATCAGTGATTCTCAACTGGGGCACCTTTTCCCCAGAGGACACTTGGGAATGTCTGGAAACATTTCTTGGTTTTCAAAACTGCAGGGAGTTGCTGCTGGCATCCAGCTGGTAGAGGCCAGGGATTGTGGACTGCATAGGACGGCCCATAGTGAATTCTCCGTTCCTAGATGCCAGTCGTGCTAAGTAAATAAGATTGAAATATTAGTACCTACCTCTGAGGATTGTTGAGAGAATCAAATTAATTAAGGTATGTTAAGTATTTAGAACAATGCATAGCATATAGTAATGCTAGGTAAGTGTTAGCTATTATTATTGTTATAATCACTTTTTATCACTTCATATCAGCATGTCTGTACTTAAAATCTTATAAGCATTCTTTTTACTATTTTCAGAATGTCTTTTTAATGTCTCTTTAACTTTTAAAACAAGAGTTTTCTTGTATGTAAATACTGCATTCTCCTAACATGCCTTTTTTTCTCCCCCATCAGATGAAATTAAAGCAGAAATAGAAAAGCAGAGGTAAGTGTTTCCCTAGCTGAAATAGAGTATTTAGGGAATAGGTGGCAGTTGTGCATGTTTTCCCATATTTCTCACCTCAGGGGTAGCCATGATTTCCTAGCTCAGTACTGGGCACACAGCAGGTATGTGTTTGATATTAACAGATGTTAACAGTTCCTGGCTCAGTAATTGCATGTTTGGAGGATAAGGTTAGGAAGATTCAAGTCAATACGGTTGTACCTTTTCTTGACAGAAGAGGCAAAGCCCTTGTCTCTTGGATGTCATACTTCCTTAGGCAGGAGAGCAGCTTGCCTTGTAAATGGCTGCTTCTCATCTTCATAGTAATGAAGCCACCTAGTCACATTTCAGAAATAGCTGTGACCAGGATTCAGTCCAGGACACTGTCCATACAACTTCTAATCAGAGACTGTCCTCTGCACACAGCACGTTGTTGTTTTGTCCTCATGCATGTGTTTCCACTTCTAATTGTCCAGCCTCACAGATGAAGTTTGCAGGCATTTTTAATTAAATGATTGCAAGTGGGATAGGATGTTAGAGTGAGGTGTAGGAAAAGCAAGCTTTTTTTTTTCATGTCCTCTTTCACCCT
This sequence comes from Manis javanica, assembly GCF_040802235.1. Lineage (NCBI taxonomy): Eukaryota > Metazoa > Chordata > Mammalia > Pholidota > Manidae > Manis > Manis javanica. The sequence goes on along the minus strand of NC_133160.1, from coordinate 11,090,002 downwards.
CTCCTGCTTTTTTCCTAGGCTTGGCACTGCCGCACCACCGAAGGCAAACTTCATCGAAGCTGACAAGTATTTCCTTCCCTTTGAGCTAGCGTGCCAGTCCAAGTCCCCACGGGTGGTCAGCACGTCCCTTGACTGCTTGCAGGTACCATGTTTAAACTTGGTGGTGTAAAGGGGTTCTTTCCAAGCAACGGGTGGTCCTTACACAGGATTGTGCTAGTGACCCCCTGATATACTCAGAATGCTCTTGTAGGTGCTGAAGAAAGGTGCAATCCAACTTACTCTTTATGGAGGTCATATGAGGGAGGGAAGAGTGAGGGGTCTGACCGCCTTAGCTAAAACAAGAATTTGTTTCCCTAAAAATATTTTGTTGGTCTCATGTATGTTTTTCTAAATGAAACTCTTAGCATTAATTGTGATATTTGGTACATGTGGGCATGTAAGATATTTTTTTCAACTTTCTTCATGGCATTATCCTAATTTATAATATCAAGTAGAGAAATAGATATAATCAATTCTCACTATTTGTGGTAATATTCTGTAAAGTTGCTGTGAATACTAAATAAGTAAATACTGAACCATTGTTCCCAGAGGAAATAGTGGGTTAGGTTCATGTGAGCCTCTGCTCTCAACATGTCCATCAACACATCACTACATCATTTTTTTCTTTGTGTGTTTCTATTTAAAGACACCTTATTTAATATATATTATTGATTCACATGCCTCAACAAAGCTTATCTAATATGTGTAATTTCTCCATAAAGCACTGTGTTCTTGCTCTTAGAAATGCTGGACAGCACTTTAGCACTATGCTTGAGGGCCATTAAGTGGCAAAACAAAACAAAACAAAAGGTAAAACACCAACAAAAAGGACAAAAATGTGAAAAACATGGCATCAAGTAGACCACAAAAACACTGCTTACAGCATGAGAGCTGAAACAAGGCAGAGCGTCTTGTTGTTCAACCTCATGTGGGAAACTGTGCATCAAGTAATTCAACTTTTTCACTGCTCTTTGTGTGTCCAGAAGTGACCACAGAAATGCCTCAAGTATTGATTTTGGACTTAGAAATAAATTTTATTTAGTGGGTGCATTTGCAAATACAGTGTCTGTGAATTATGAGGATCAACTGTGTTAGAGCCACATTGACCTTGTTATAAATTATCTGTATTGACAGAGGTGTGGAAGTGGAGAAGTCAGGGTGACATGTCCAATAACTACAGGTGGTAAAAGACAGGTGGGACTATAACTTTGGTTTCTCAATTCATGGTCCAGCATTCTCATATATTTTTTCTTAACATCTATTCCTGAGGTTTCTTGTTACCTCAACATTTATTTTTAATCCCAATGAGCAACCTATATCAATGAAGAAAGCTTGATAAACTTTAAAAATATATTGAAGAACCCCCCCTGCTTTGAGAGAAATCTTCTGCATCCATGGATGTCTTGCTGCCCTTGTCTAGCCTGGATTAATACTTAGTCCATAGGCACACACCTGATCATCTGATCATCTACATTTGCCTTCTTACAGCACTAAACTATGTTTTCTACCTTTATCTTGCATCTACCTACCACTTCAGCATTTTATTAAAAATAAAAATAATAATAATAATAGGAGAAATGTGGGATCAACATATAAATCAAGTACAAAAATCAAACGAATATTCATATTTGACCTGATTGTTTATAGGTCATAATGCATGATCAAAACCGAAAGTTTCTGTGATGAATGCCCTTGTACTGTTCACCATGTAAGAATTTATTCACTATGTAAGAATTCGTTCACCATGTAAGAACTTGTTCGTTATGCTTCAGAAGATTGGAGACTGACGAGAATTAGGCTTGAGATGGATTAATGATTGTACATTGAGCGTTGACCCCCCTATACTGAATTTTATTGTTGTTAACAACCATTTGATCAATAAATATGAGAGATGCCCTCTCAAAAAAAAAAAAATATTAGTGTTACTTTCTGGATATTGGATATTTGTGGTACCTGTCATTTTATAAAGGTATAATTTTTTGTGATTTCTCATTCTAAATATTTAAAAAAAAAAAAAAAATTGAAGTATAGTTGACATACAATATGACATCAGTTTCAGGTGTAGTGATTTGATGTTTATATATATCACAAAACGATCATCATGGTAAGTTTGGTTACCATCTGCAACTATGCAAAGTTATTACAGTATCATTGACTCTATCTCCTATGCTGTACTTGACATCTCTGTGACTTACTAATTTTATAACTGGAAGTTTGTACCTCTTAATCCCCTTCACCTAGTTCTTCCATCCCCCTTCCCCCTTAGCAATGACCGGATTGTTCTCTGTATTTATGGGTTTGTTTCAGTTTTCTTTTGTTTATTGTTTTTTAGATTCCACATAATAGTGAAATCATACGGTATTTGTCTTTCTCTGTCTGAATTACTTCATTTTGCATAATGCCCTCTAGGTTTAGCCATGTTGTTACAAATGGCAAGATTTCATTCTTTTTTCTGGCTATTATTTTCTGGCTGAGTATATTATGTATATATATATGCCAAATCTTCTCTATCTATTCATCTATTGATGGACACTTGGGTTTTTGCTCTTTTAAATAATGCTGCAGTGAACACAGGGGGTGCATATATCTTTTTGAATGAGTGTTTTTATTTTCTTCAAATAAATACCCAAAAGTGAAAAAAAAAAAGATATATTGAAGAGATCTATAATTTACCAGTACAGGTAATAAACAAGAGCAAACACAATGATGTGGATAAAGCACTTAGCTCAGGACTCAGCACTTATATGCTTCACTTTATTGCACTTTGCAGATACTGTGTTTTTTACACATTTGTGTAAAAGCTTTGTGACAACCTGTGTTGAACAACTCTGTGGGCACCATTTTTCCAATAGCATTTGCTGATTTCTTGTCTCTGTATCACAATTTAGTAATTCCCACAGTATTTCAAATCTTGTCATGATTACTATGTTCATGGTGATCTGTGATCATTGATCTTTGATGTTACTTTTGTAATTGTACCACCCTAATCAGTCAGCAGCCATCAACACTGAGACGACCCTCCACCTGCAAAAAGACTTGCTGAATGCTCAGCTGATGGTTAGCATTTTTTAGCAATAAATATTTGTTAATTTGGGTATATACATTTTTTTAGACCTGATGTGATTGCACACTTACTAGACTATAGTATAGTATAGTATAAACATAACATATTTACTTGTACTGGGAAACTAAAAAATTCATTTGACTCATTTTATAGCTATGCTCATTTTATTGCAGTGGTCTAAAACTGAGGCCACAGTATCTCTTAGGTATGCCTATACCTTCTAGAACAGGAATAGTGAATAGGTTCTGTACTATGATCGCTTAGAAGCTGTGTTGAAAGATATCTGAAGCTTCGTCCAGGTTTCTTGAGAAAGTGCCATGATCAATTTGTTTTGTCTTCTGAGGCAGTGGAAATGCCACATTTTTGACATCACTAGTTTAATATTTACTCTGTTAATTTTTCTTTGATGTATCTATACTGAAAATTTGTGACAGTTTCTTCACAGAAGCAATTCTTCCAAACGAAAAACCATTTTCACTCGATGTAATTCTATACAGATTACCCTATGTGAAACATAATGAATCAAGAATTCTTCAGTGGCAGGCTCAAATCCTACTTTTATCCTAAAATATTTGTTGCTGCGAACATTTTCTAAGGAAATGTGGCATAAGTCTAATTGCAGTTGTTCCTTCCTCGTGTTAAGGTTTAGTTTTGAAGCTGGTGTAGATAGCTAACATTATCAGTGTGCTGAGAACAGTGGCTAACATGTATTGAGTGCACTCAGCCTGTTCTGGGTCCTGTGCTAAGTGCTTTATCGACAACATTGTGTTTAATCTTCCCAACAACCCTGAAGTACTTATTCTCCTCCTCACTGTAGAATTGAGGAAACTGAGGCTTAGAGAATAAAGGATCAACCCTGCCAAGTTCTCCTGGCCAGGAAGTGATAGAATTGGGTGGGAATCTAGAACTGGCCCCCAACTATATTCTTAACCTTAAACCACAGCCATAAGCCTGCCACCTGCTTTTGTAAAGAAAGTTTCATTGGACTACAGCTGTCTTAATCTGCTCAGGCTGATATAATACCACAGACTGGGAGGCTGAAACAAGAGACATTTAATTCCCACAGTTCTGGAATCTGGGGTGTCCAAGATCAGGGTGCCAGCTGCTTCACTTCCTGGTGAAAGCTCTCTTCCTGGTTTGTAGATGGGCAGATTCTCACTGTGTCTTCTCTACTGTGGTAGAGAGAGCACTAGCTCTCTGATCTCTTATAGGGCACTAATCCCATCATGAGGACCCTACCCTCATAACCCCATAAACCTAAAAGCCTCCACAGGGCTCCACCTCCTGCCTAATAACATCACACTGGAGGTTCGGGCTTCAACATAGGAATGGGAGAACACAAACATTTTGTCCATAGCTATAGCTCAGACCATTTGTTTTTGTATTGTCTCTGGCTGCTCTCCCACTGCTGTGACTGACTTGAGTAGTTGGAATGGAAACTATGACCTGCAAAGCCTAAATATTTAATATGTGGTCCTTTACAGAAAAAGACTATTTGACCCCTACTCTTAACTGTAACTCTGTTGTTCTGAACTTTTTAATTAAAAATATGCTGTTTTCCTGGGAATAATATGTTTCTGGGATTTTGTGTATGTGATTTCTAATGAAAACTGATGTGGTTCTCTGCTTCAGCCCACTGTCTTGACTTGAGTTGTAAATTCAAAGGTGCTGTACATGTCTTGGGGCTTAGGATATATGGTTAGCTCTTTTTTTAGAATAGAAGTTCTCTGTAATTTAATACATATACTAGGATTTCTTGGGTTAATATGCAAAATGGGTCATCTTTTTTGTGACTTTATAAAGTGGCTAGGTGCTCCCTGCAATATTGAGCGAAAAACTTCATTTCATTATGGTAGTTGTCCTTGCAAAGCCTGTTTAACTGGATTTTCCCAGCATGTGAGAGGTAACTTCTGTCTTGGAAATGGAAGACCAGCATCTATGGGTAAAGGTTGGTTTTGACAGAATTGAAACCAGCTGCAGACACATCCACATTCTGCCCTGGGTATTTAAAGGTGTCCTTTGAGCTTGGAGAGGTGGTATGATGGCAGAGGTGCTTCTGGGTTTGGTTTGCCCTGAGCAGTTAGCTCACAGTTCCTGCTCCCCACTGGGAGAAGCCTAGAGACTTCCCCTGTGGCTCACTCCTACCAGATGATAGAGATTCTGTTTTCCTTTCCTTCAGCACCTGGACTGCACACACTTCCCCAAGGCCAGGACCAGGGGAAGGAAGGAGCAGTAGGGTTCACTCCTGTCTAGAGAGTGATCTCCAGGTTTTTCTGGGCACATATCGATAACAAAATGTTTTTGAGAATATCCTCCTAATACACTTATATTTCTTCAATTACAAGATTAGATGCATGTAGTACTGTTAAAAAATTACATACATTATTCAACATCAAAAATATAACTTTTAAATGGATAAAATTAAAATAGGTATAGAGTTCAAATATTTCCTTTTCTACATCTCAGTGAACACTCAGGAAACCACTGGTCTAAGCTGTCCTGTTCATACTACAAGTATTATCTTCTAGCTCTTATTTCTAGAAAACTTTGGATATTTGAAATACACATTTTAAAATCCTTTTGTAAATATTTAATTTGTAAATAACTACATTCTCTGTTAAAAATTGTTTTAGAACTTTACAGAGAAGGCTGAAGTCCCTTTGGACCACCAGCCCCAAAAACCTGTTTAGGTGTACAATTTTCTTTTCATTTTTCTTTATTCCCTTTTACATAAATGGTATCACACAAATTTTTCTGTGGCTTGCTCTTTATGTTCAACAATGTTTTTAAGATCTAGCTGTATTTCTACATGCAAATATAAGGCATCCTTTTGACCAATACATATTATGCCACTGTTTTATTTATCCCTCCCCCTATAGAGGGTCATTGACAGAAAGGGCCACAGTGACCATCCCTGTGCAGGCAGCCTTCTCGAACACAAATACTGGTGAGGTCAGAGGCCTCCCTCCTCTGCCTCTCTTCCCATCCCCTTGATGCACTGGCAGAGAACAAGACCCCCTCTCTGTCACCCACCAATGTCCAAACCACTGACATCTCCCTCCTGGATAGTTGAGGTAGCCTCCTCACTGGTCCACTGCTTCCACTCCCATTGTTCTCCAGTCTGTTCTCCACACACGAGCCAGGGTGGAGTAGGGCCTTTAGAAATGTGTGTCACGTTAATCCTTTGCTTACACAGGTCAGTAGCTTTCCACCTCATTCAACGTGAAAGGCACTTTTCTTCAAGTGAGCTTGCAAGTACACTCCTGTTGCTGGACTTTTGATGTATTTCCAGACATTTTTCTATGCATTTACAAAAATACTTGTGCGTGCGTGCGCACACACACAGTTTTTGTTCCCCCAAAGTGAGATAATGCTATGCATTGTCACTACAACTTGCTTTTTACAAGATGTCTATATATCACACAGGGCCTTGTACTTCCCAGTCAGGACTTTTGTTATTGGTCTCCCTCAGATGTATCCCTAAGAATAGAAACTCTATGAGAAGAAGGACTGCCTAGCTCACTACGGTGTGCCTGGTTCCCAGAGCAGCATCTGGCACTGGAAGGTTAAGAAGATGGGACTAGGACCACAGGGCGTGGGAACCCTGCTTTCTTCTGACCCTGTCTCCCTGCATAGCCCAGGGAGTAAAATCATGCCTAAAACCTCTCTGTTTGAAGGATAGCGTGCCCTTGAAGAGTCTGCTAGAGGGAGAATACTTCCAATCTCTTTACATGTGTGAATTAAACATCCAGTAATTCACCTCCGTCTTTGCTTTGCAGTGTCAGTGTTGAGTTCTCTAGGGCCTGCTTTTTCAACATTTGCATTTTAGGAGTTGATAGACCATCCCATTCCTAACCTAGTGCTTAAAGCGGACTTGGGCCCATGAGGACTAAGGAGTAAGCAGTGTCAAAAAACTGCTCATTTACCAGGCGGCCAGCATGGCCGTCCCTCCCAGGAAGCCTGTATGTGCGGCCGCAGTGAGAGGCGGTGAGGCAAAGGGCATCAGGCCTTGTTCCTGACAAACACATCGTGGCACCCGCCACCCCACCCCATCTGGAGATCCCTGGGGTTGGACTGGATGCATAGTGTGTGCAGCCCCTTCTGCTCATACAGTCACTCAGCCCAGCACTATCATATTTCTACCCTCAGCCACTCTGTCTTAATCTGGTTTTTCTGCTTATTGAACAGCAGCACTTTCATAGCTAACCATGGGGCAGAGTCTGCAGGGTGCTGGGTCTTCCTGTCGCAGTGAGATAACCTCAGGAGCTTGTGCCACTTTGTGCACACAGAAGCAAGAATGTGACAAGCCAGAAACCTTAAAGGATAACAGAACAGCGTTTTTTAAGAGTCTTACACTAAGTCACTGGAAGCCTTCAGAGAATGCCTTAGAATTTATGTATCCCAGAGGGGTTGTGTCAGATGAGTGGTTCTTTTATCTGGTCAACTGTAAAAATAAACTGGATAGCTTGGAGGCAAACACTGATTCCCCAGCTTCACTGCCAGAAGTTCTAGTTCAGTAGGTCTGGGTTAAAGTCCAGAAATCTGTATTTTTAATGAGCTTCCTCAGGTTATTCTGCATCTAAGCCAGGCTTGGAAATCATCCTGCCCTGGCCTGTGAATCCCCTTCTAACTCTCTGACCTCTCCATGATGAAATCCACGTCATGAGTGAGGAGGCCCAGGAGGCAGCCTCTGCAAGGTGGCTCCTGTCCAAACCAATCTGTTAGCTGAGCGGGCATGGCCCAAACAGCCACTCATCTTTTCAACCACTTGGGTAACACTGACAATGTAGGTGGAGGATTCGGTTAGTGTTTTTACTTAACTTTTACAATAGAAAATATACTGACATTATTCAGTATTCAAAAGGAACGAAAGTGTGTGCTGTGAAGTGACTTAGCCCACCCCTGCTTACAGCTGCTTTATTCCCCCTCAGTGAAAACATGTTATCATTAGTTTCTTATCTTCCTATTTGAAGAAAAACAATATTTTTAACACCTTGAGATATAATTCACATGCATACGGTTCACCCATTTAAAGTGATTTTCCTACATTGACAGAGTTGTGTAGCCATCAATCACCACAGTGTAATTTTAGACCATGTTCATCACCTCAGAAAGAAGCCCTGTGCTCATCAGCAGTCCCTCCCCATTTTCCTCCAATACTCCAACTTCTACACTACTTTGCATCTCTATTACGTATAGTTTTTAATCTCTCAATTTTTTGCACAAGTGGTTGTGTTACTGGGAACTGTCCACAGTGCCTGTTCCACCATCATGGGGCTCTTCTGCCATTGGGAGATGCACACTGCACTCTCAGGGTAGCTGTACCCACCCTTCCCAGGGAGCAGAGGGATCTGTGGGAACTGGAATTTAAAGGCCTTGCTCACTGGCATCTGGTGTGTCCGTCCTGGCCTGGCAGAAATGTCTCATCTCCATTCTTCCTGTGTTTAGAAACTCCTGGCATATGGGCACATCACAGGCAATGCCCCCGACAGTGGAGCCCCAGGAAAGCGGCTGATCGACAGGATTGTTGAAACCATTTGCAATTGCTTTCAGGGCCCCCAGACCGATGAAGGAGTTCAGTTACAAATAATTAAGGTATTTTTGTTTGTTTGCTGAGTCTGGATTTTAAATCAGAAAGCTAGTCCCCTTTGGGAATTTGGGTTTCTAATTTACCATGTGCTAGTCATCTCAGATGGTGCTGAGCTGGAACAGAAAACTGTAAGCAAAACTTAGATCTTCTGTGAAGTGTCACAATTTATTAGCATAGACTGAGACAAGAAGAGTGAAACCAGGTGTGTTTTCAAAGCAAGTCATTCCCCTAATAGCAACATAAATTTCTTGTGAATTAAGTTGGCTTGAAATCTTCTAGTCATTCCCCTTGAAATTCTGGATTCCCATTCTGCTGTTTCTCAGCAGGTCCTTGTTGATATTCTTATCACCAGTTTGCCCTTTGTCGTCTTGTCTCTGCATTCCATTCCCCTGTTCCATTTCTGCTGCCAGGAATGGTTTGGCATGGAGTGGTACCTACCATCTGCTTGTTGGAGAAAAGGCTCAGGATGGGTGTAGCCAGTGTTCCAGATCTTAAGTCCTGAATCTGTTAGTTTTGTGAGGGAAGCCACACCTTTCCCAAAGCTTTCTTAAAAACCGACCAGGGAACTGGGAAACTGCCCGTCAACACATGTATATTTTGTGATTAATATAAGAGAGATCAAGTTGGAACATTTTCCCTCCTGAGAAAAGTGTATTTTTGGCTTTTTAAAACATAAGCTGATAGAAAGCCCACTTGAACACAACTTAATTACTTTAAATGCTTTGGATTTTATGAAGTTAAATTATCTTTAAACTCATGGTACTAATCATCCTGTTGAGTTTTCAGTCACCTCTTAAAATTATAAAACAAAACAAAACCAAAACAAATCCAAATCCTGTAGGAAGGTTTGGCTGTGGGAGGGAGGAAGGGAGGTGGCTGTTCATGAAGATGAAGGTTGAGGATTTTTTGTTTTAGGCTCTTCTGACAGCAGTGACGTCCCCACACATTGAAATTCATGAAGGTACCATCCTGCAGACAGTTAGGACATGTTACAATATCTATCTGGCCAGCAAAAACCTCATCAATCAAACCACTGCCAAGGCTACCCTTACTCAGATGCTGAACGTCATTTTCACCCGCATGGAAAACCAAGTGGTGAGTGGTACCGATTACCAGTCACTGGGGGCGGGCCATCATCCCACACTGTGAGCTGTTTCATGTGTGGCCTTCTTCCTGTGAATTCTCTGTACTCGTTTTTTTTGTTGTTGTAGAGAGATAAAACAGAGAGAAAATCTAGCATGGGTTTTGGAATTTGCATTCAGAACTTTCTTTGAGTTTGTCAAAGGAATATATTCCCTCTAAAATTTTATCTCTGTTAGGAATTTTTTAAGTAACAGGCTGGTGTATTTTCTGTTCCTTATCAAAATGGTGGGACCATTTAGATGGAATTCTTTCTTTCTTGACTTTAAGTTGCAGGAGGCCAGAGAATTGGAAAAATCAATCCAGTCAAAACCCCAGTCCCCTGTGAGCCAAGCTGCAGCAGTGTCCCCAAAGTTCAGTCACCTGAGGCAGAACCAGGCACAAAGCAAACCAACAACTCCTGAAAAAACAGAGTTAACCAACGGTGAACATGCCAGGAGCGGTTCTGGAAAAGTGAGCTCAGAGAATGGAGATGCACCCCGAGAGCGAGGCCCGTCGCTGTCAGGTACGCCCTGTGCGCCGTCCCCTTCTGGCTGTGAGAGGGTCTCATCCTGTGTCTGAAGGGCAGATGAAGGTGCCTGGTAGCATCTGCCGGAAACCTCTAATAGCAGCTCATGTATTTCTGGGTCTTCACCTTTGCTTTGCTTTTAAGAGGCACAACCAGCGAGGCATGATGTCTAGTGTATTGAGCTACTGCAGTGGGTTCGGTTTGGGCTGCTTGTCTCCCAGTAGTTACTTGGGTGGTTAGTCATCTTAGCTGCCCAGAGTAGGACAAGGGGTCATATGCCTACAGGGTCTCCATGCCTTGCCCACTGCCTGGCAGTTAGTGACTCCTCACAGACCTCTAGAAGAGGCAGTGATGAAGTATATTACTTGTTTTGTTTGCTTTTTTAAATGAAGAGATATCCTGTACCTGCTTATAGTCTTTAAGTAAATAAGACATTAGGCATGAAATCTTGGATTGGGTTATCATTAGATTATTTCTGAATGTTTGCATGTCTCCATGGGCAGTTAGTGTGAACTAGATCCCAAATTCATATTTTTTCAGGAATGTACCTTCCTGAGTAATTTTGTCAAATGATCCTTTACCCTATCTAGCTGGTTCTACACAGACTATCTGGCCCATCTTTGTAACTGATCTCATGTCTTCTGTCACCCCACTGCTAGTGACCTCTGTTGGTAGTATGTTCCCTGCTGGAGTGCACACACTAGAGCAGCTTTTGTTCCTCTGTACTTTACCAGAAGGCTTGGCATGCACAGGGATGAAGCAAGTGTTGTTTCTGGAATGCTGTTCTGTATGTTTACTCAAAGGAAGGACAAGAGAAAGTTGCCACTAAGAATTGCATGTATCTCAGGGTGAGCACAGCGTTGCCGTCTGCTCAGTCTTACTGTCATGTGTCTCAGGGAGGGTTGCTCAGAAACTCCTGGCCCACCCTCTATATCTGGCATCATCTTTGCTTTCTAAACTCCCAGGGCAGGGACGGGGTTTTTACTGTAACCCTTATCAGGCTGTGGTCAATCAATAAAAATTAATAATTAAACACAATGTAGTAAGTATTGCTGTGCAGATAAAAAAGCAGGTCTCTCTTAGCTGCATGAAAGTGCTTCTATACAGCCCATTTTCTATGTGGCAGCCAGAGTGATCTCTTAAAAGCATGAATTGAATCATGACCCTCCTCTGCCTAAGCCCCTTTGGTAATTTTCCATCCTGTCCCATTCAGAGTGCAGTCTGTGCCCGCCCATTCCCCTGGCTTCCAAGGCGCTGTATGGCTTGACCCCTGCCCAACTCTGTCCCTCTTACATGTCTTCCCCTGGTCTGGTGCAGGCACTCAGGCAGAGTTCCAGTCCTGCAGGTGGCATGCTTGCTCCTGGTGCTTTGCACTTCCTGCCCCTTCCCTGCCTCCCCCTCACCTGCTTTATCTTCAGGTCTCTCAAACTAATCATCCTTTCTGACGCTCCTGTCCCATTGTCCTCTTTTCTTCATAGCACTTACCAGTATCTGAAAGTACTAAAGGGTTTAGTTGTTCCCAGTCTGAGACCTAGGCCTCCCTGTTCACCATTATATTCCCAACATCTGGCATTCCCAACCCAGCACACATGGCAGATAACTGAGGAAATACATTTTTTTGAATGAATGGGAGTGGGACTTGATTTCTAGAGTCAAGTTTTGGAGAAATGCAGTAACTTAAAATTCTGCTGTGGCAAATTTTGCTGCCAGTACTTGGTGCCCCCACTTCCCCCTCGAGGCTCCTCCCAAGAACTCAGGGATCAGATGGCCCGTGAGAATCAAACCACAAACCTGGCAGGTAGTGGATCAGACGGAGATGTGCTGTCAGCCTTCAAAAGAGCAAATGGCTTCCAGTTCTCAAAATGTGGCTCTAAAGAAAGAACAGGTTCTTCAGAAGACAGGTTGAACGGCCCTGGAAGCCAGGGAAGAAGGATAACCTGAAAAAGCAGGTGGCTGAACGTGCTAGTCCTGGGAGACAGTGCCCGAGGCTGGAGTCCAGCCTCTCAAGGCCCAGTAGAGTCCTGGGCTCAAGTGCCTCTGTAATAGAGACAGTGGCTCTCAGTGGGCTCCAGCCTGTGGTGATCACCATCAGGCAGCTGCCCCAGACTAGCCCGGCCCTGGGCCAGCTGCTTTGCTCACTCACTGGGCACTCAACATACTTTTTTTTTTTAAACTGTGTAACTAACTGGTAACCCTCCCCATGCCCTTCCTGGGATAATTTGCCTCCCAGTGAAATTTGCATGGATGGAGGCAATTCACTCAAACCTGAGTGTCTCTTCCCTTAGCACTTTTCCTTCTGAGTTGATAAATTGATTATTTGTAAGTTTTATCAGCCTGCCCAGTAAGTGGATCAGATCTTTGTAAACTCACAAAATGAGATTTTTGAGCCTGAGTGTGATAACTTATGTGAATTTTGGGGCATGGCCATCAGCCTTCCTGAGGGGACCTCATCCCATTTGTCCATTCATACTTCTACTGATTTCCCAACTATTCGTGTCAGTTATTTTAAAAAACAGCATTATTGAGATAAAATTCACCCATTTAAAATGTACAGTTCGGTTTTGTAGTATGTTCACGGTTGTGCAACAATCACCACAGTCAGCCCTAGAACATTGTCATTGCACCCAGGAGAAGTGCTGCACCCATTAGCAGTCACTCAACATCTTTTAAGTTCACTTTTAAGATTCTGACTTTTTTTTTCAGTAAATAGGAAAAGGGATCTTTTTTTATTAATAAATTATAAAATCTTCAAAGACACAATCAGGGCCTACTTATCCATTAGGCGTAGAAGGCCATACGTAGGGCCCACAGTACTTTCTGGGATCTGTGAAATGTTTACATTTCTGTTAAAACAGAAAATGAACTTTTAGGGTGAAGAAAATAAGGTTCTGACATTTTAAGTCCCAACATTAGACGTTAGCATTTTTATATTTATACAGCTAATATGTAGCAGTTACAGGTATACAATTTCTATGCATTTATGGATTTCTTCGCTCACCTTTTCTTCTTGCTTCTCATTCCTTAAGAGAAAAACAATCCAACTGTTATATATAAAATAGAGAAAATTTATCTTCTGTTGGCCAGTATGGAGGTTCTGATCAGATAGTTTAGATCCAGATTATGACTCCACCACTTAGTAGCTCTGTGGCCTTGAGCAAAATCTTTACTCTCTCTGAGCCTCAGTTTCCTCATCTGTAAAATGAGGAGCAGACATCACCAGTCTTACAGGTTTGTGAGAATTAAGTGCTATTAGTCTCTGGCACTTACAGCACTGTACGTGTTTGCTGTTATTGTCTTTCAAATAACTCTCATCTTAAAAATTGAGTTAATTTACAGATAAAAGTAAATACTTCAGATGGTAATCAGATGTGAAGGTTGTGGTTACAGTGCAGTAGAATAAAGTGAGCCTATTTACTATGTTAGAAATACTAAATCCTCTACTTTAGAAATTTTATTATTTTTTATTGATAAAAGCAATTGTGTCAGACTAACTTTATAAAAATAACTAAATGTACTCACAAGTCCCCTCACTTGTTCTGAAAACATCCTGCCTTACAGAGAGCTTTTCAGCTGTTGATTTACAGCATTTTTATTAGCCATGTAATGGACATTTATTTTGGGACAATAAGTTTGTGAATGCATTTCTTCCTTTCAAGGAACCATATTGCTGTGAGTCCAGAATGTGACAGCAAGGAGCTTTCTCCCTGGTTTTTTCCCTTTGGTATTCTTACATATTACCAAGTGCTTAGACGTTGGACACAGCCAAACCCTGGTTTCTAGGAAATGGGCACGTCATATTTTATTGGCACTATGTGTTCACATTTGCCCCTTCTGACTCCACATCTCCCTTCTCCCACTCTTTTCCCCTAGCGCTGCAGCATGTAAGTGATACTTGAAACTCACCAAAGTTATGAAGGTGGTAGGACAGTGACTGAAGTGTAACACCAGACTAGGCTAAGTCGTGTTATTTAGATGAAGAAACAAGTCTAGGAGATTGTGACTGAGGCTATGGACTTTTCTAACTTCCATCCACGTGCTTTTTTGTCCTGTAAGAAAAGCATATAACATCAATACTTTCCATGTAAATTCACTTCCCCATTTAAATAGTTACGGTGGTTTTGTCAGTTATTACCTCTCAATAAAGCTGGGGGAGGTTAAATAACAAATGGTCATGGTGAGTTAAGTGCTCAATTGAAATGAAAGTACTTGGCGCTACTCTCCACAGCCTCTTGGACCAAGCACAGAACTCATAAAAATAGTGGCTTGATTGATAGTTCTCTTTAAGGAAGAGTCTAAAAGCTTATTTTGGTTTTGTTTATTTAACACAATGACCTGGTTAATGTGATGTTTTATAAATCAGTGATGTTTGCTTCTAAAAGTCTAGTCAAGGGCTGTTTACTAGTTCTGTGAGAACTAGAACAACTCATGCTGAGCATCTTAAGCAGTTAATATCCACTTAAACAATTAACCTTTTACAGAGTAATTTAAAATTACAGAATAAATTAAAATTCAGTTTAAAATTTAGCAGTTCCTCAACTATCACATTAGAAAAACCATGACGTGAGGAAAATGAAGCAGCAGAAGGCATGTCGCTTACCACAGCTCCGTGGCACCCTAGCTGAAGGCACAAGGAGAAGTTCCATCTTCTGTTCTGCCAGGGACCATAACTAGATAAAATCCAGCTCTTGCCTCCAACGTGGGGATGGTGGGGAGGGCCCTGTGACTTAGGAAGTCAGGGTGTCTAAGTCAGAGGAGTTGTCATGTTCTACAAAGGGGAGCTTGAAGTCATAGCAGATGCTGCCTAAGAGTTTCCAGACTTCACAGGACTCGTCTTCTGTTGGCATAATCAGATTTAGCCGTGGAGGGTACTTAATCATACCCATTGCCTCTGAAGTACAATGCTTTATTACACATATATACATACAACATAATCTCTCCCCACTTCATTTGTCCCGGAAATGCCTACATGTTTGTGTTTGTCTTTGTGTGTTTGGTGTGTGTGTAGGGGCTGATGATGGAGCCCAGGAGGTAGTGAAGGAGATCTTAGAAGATGTGGTCACATCTGCCGTTAAAGGTAAGAACCAAGAGCTCACCCTTTCCTCTTACTCATACCTCCAAAGAAGCCTTCAGCCAGATGTTTTAGTGGTGGCATGCCTACCCTGGGAGAACCAATGGAAACTGAGTCTGCCCATCTTTCATATGGAATTCAGAAATTACTG
The DNA here is from genome assembly GCF_040802235.1 of Manis javanica. Taxonomy (NCBI): domain Eukaryota; kingdom Metazoa; phylum Chordata; class Mammalia; order Pholidota; family Manidae; genus Manis; species Manis javanica. The sequence goes on along the minus strand of NC_133160.1, from coordinate 11,074,442 downwards.
GCTTGCAGTGATTGATTTTATTCTCATTTTGGTTGGGTTCAAGGAGCACAGTCTAATGGTGTTAGAGTTGGGTGCTCCACACAGAAACACAGGGCCACTCCCATAAACATCCAGGTCTTCCCAGGAGTGAGCTGTGAGCCCAGAAGTGGCGTCCATTGCTACTAAATTATCATGGTTAGGCACTGATGTGTCAAGGGACAGTCCCAATGTCAGTAGGTATCAGATGCACAGGGTGGCTTTGTTCACTTTGTTAGGCTTCATGTGTAACTCCCTCAGTTTCATGGTGTGGGATCAGTGGAATTAAACTTGTGTAGCTCAGAATGATTATTGGATGATTTCTTTTCTTTATTTTTGCCTGAAATCTCTTGGCTATGTATTGAACACTTAGTTTCAGTGCCAGTAAACCATTAGTGGGTCAAGAAGTCAATAATTTAATTGGGTTGCAATCAGCATTTTTTAAGTGAAAGAGAGTAAAATGAAAATGAAATACAAACTGTATTGCATATTGTAATGTAAAGCATTGTTTCATGAAAAGTGTGTTTCAGTTACTATGTGCACACATGTCCTGGGTCCTGATTTTAAAACCTTACTGAGGGTCGTAATTAAAGATGCTTGACCCACTGTCGTAAACTCTTTGTTAATTTAAGGTACTGTAAACTGTTGCAGAGATTCAGTTACTTATTTAATGTAGAATTAAATAAAATTTCTTGTAGAACGTAGAAATATACATTCTCATAGAAATGTCTTTAAAACAGAATAATTGCATTTCTTAGATTTTTACTAGGGCTAATACAGGAGGTCCTCACATAATGATTGCTTGTCTCTCTTATTCACTGCTGTATCTCCCAGCTCCTTGCGCAGAGCTTGGCCCATAATTGGCACCTGCTACATATTTGTTGACTGAATATATGCTTTGTAAAGCCACATGCTTATAAAGTTGTTTGGTGTCCCTTATATAAAGATCCACATGGCAAATTCCTCATAGAGTTCAGCTGTTCTGCTAATCATCAAATAAGCCTTTTTTCATTGATTGATGAAATCTGTTTAATTCTTTGCCTTTCCCTTTCTCACATGGCTACCAGAAAGCTCAGGTCTATATTATTTTTCCCTGTGACTAAGGTTCTCTTTCATAACTGTCAAACTCTTTTCATTTACATGGCTCTTCTCTAACCCCTAAATTAATGGCCCTTTTAAAAAAACCTGTGCTTTTCGTGTTCAATTGCTTCTAATCTTTTTCAGAAGAGGATGGGTGGGTATGGTTGCTGTATTGCACAATTCTGGAGGCACCATTGAAATGGACTACAATATGTATGAAGTCCCCTGGGAGTGGGGCTGTGGATAATAGGTACATGTAAAGCCTAGACACCACTTTGGCCAAACTTTTTTCAATATTACATCAGTCATGAGGTAGTGACACAGGGAAAGGGATAAAGCAATAGTGGGAAGGATATGTGAGTAACTTCTTCCTGGTGTCAGGCGCCTTTTAGGATAAGTCCTAATTTGGTGATGAGTTCTGCACTTGTGTTTTAAGAAGCAGCACAAAAGCGTGGTTTGACAGAACCTGAGAGGGTCCTTGGTGAACTGGAGTGCCAGGAATGTGCTGTTACCTCAGCAGTTGATGAAAATTCACAGACCAATGGGATAGCGGATGACAGGCAGTCCTTGTCGTCGGCAGATAACCTGGTATGTTGGTAATTGTCCTCTACAGACTCATTTTGATTTTTACTTTTTTTTTAGAAGATGCAGAATTGAATCTCTATCAGAAGAAGGGAGTGGAAACCAGCAAGCCCTATTCAGTAATTAGTCACACAGCCCTGGCCTGATATTCTTGTATTAGGAGGTTCCATTCTTGGAATTGCTGATGTTGGTTTATATAACATTGTTATTAAATGCTGTTTATTTAGACTTTTAAAAAGGTATTTCCTGCCCTTTTTCTTCTCTCTCAAAATAATACACATTTGTTATAGGAAAATAAAATACAGAGTAGAAAAAATAAGGAAATAGTCATCTATAATCCCTAATCCAGAGATAATGCTCTTTAACATTTTTACTTTTACCCTTCTAGATTTTTCTCTCCCATATTTTTTTCCACTTAAAACACAATATACATGCTGTTTTGTAACCTCCCTTTTAAACTTAATGTATATTATAAACATTCCTTCAGGCCCATAGATACACGTCTGCCACATTATTAAAATAAAAACTTTGTTATTCTCTTGAAAATGCTATATATAAAAATTCAAAACAGGAATAAATATAATACTAACATCCCACCTGAACTCACACTCTGTACTTTTTCACCAGTGTTTCTCAAGCTTTTCATTATCACCACCCCCACCCTCCCAGCCCTTGGAGCCTTTTTTTTTTTCCTGCTCTCTTAATTTATTTTTTTCTGATGAAGTTGCATTTTTATTTATTTCATTTATTTTTTTATTTTTATTAAGGTATTATCGATATACACTCTTATGAAGGTTTCACATGAATAAACAATGTGGTTACTACATTTACCCATATGATCAAGTCCCACCCATACCCCAATGCAGTCACTGTCAGCAGCAAGATGCCACAGATTCACCATTTGTCTCTTCTGTGCTACACTGTTCTCCCTGTGACCCCCCACACCACGTGTACTAAACATAATGCCCCTCAATCCCCTTCTCCCTCCCTCCCCACCCATCATCCCACATCCCTCCCCTTTGGTTCCTTCTTGGAGTCTGTGAGTCTGCTGCTATTTTGTTCCTTCAGTTTTACTTCGTTGTTATATTCCACAAACGAGGGAAATCATTTGGCACTTGTCTTTCTTCGCCTGGCTTATTTCACTGAGCATTATGTTTATTTTTCTTAATCACCACTCCCAGTTCATGAAATTTTAAAGCCACTGATAAACTAGGTAACTGTTGAGATTTATATCTGAGCTTTATACATAAAAAGAATATGATATTTTTCTACCACTCACCCCACAAACCGTCTGCCGAAGTTTTTTTGCCACTGTTTTACTCTGTTTAGGCTGCTGTAACAAAATGCCATGAACTGGGTGGCCTATAAACAGCAGAAATTTAATAAAATTAATAAATTTCTCACAGTTCTGAAGGCTGGGAAGTCCAAGGTCAAGGTCCCAACAGTTCCCATGTCCGCTGAGAGTCTGCTTCCTGATTCATAGATGGCTGTCTTTTCACTGTGCCCTAGAACTCTTTGGGCCGCTTTAATAAGGATACTAATCCCATTCATGACCTAATCATCTCCAAGGGCCCTACCTCCAGATGCCATCACACTGGGGATTAAGTTTCAATATGTGAATTTGGGGGGGACACAGATACTCAGTCTGAAGCAGTCCTCTTTGGGTTATATCATCCCTATTAAAAATGTACTTACAGGATGTATGTAAGCCATACAAAGGACTCTTGTCTTATATACTAGGCTGCAACTCACTTTGTTCACTCCGCACTATTTCAAGGACATCTTTCCAGGTCAGTACATACGGGTCTAACTAATTTTTTTAATGGTCAGGTAAAATTCTATCATATGGGTTACCATAATCTGTTTAACCCATTCCTATTAAGTTTTTAGGTTAGTTCAGGTTTATCACAGGAAACATAGATAAATTTTGTATACATCCTTAATTCTTTCTCTAGGATAAATTCCTACAGGTAGTATTGCTGAGTCAAGAATTGGAAACTTTAGGGCTTTTTGTTCTTTAACATCAAATTAACCTGCTGGGAAGGTAATACTGAAACCTGCCTACCTTTAGGCTGTCAGAACTAATTTTCCTGTTCCCTCACGAAAACTGGGCAGTAGCATTCATTGAAATCTTTGATAGTCTGAATGGAGAAAGATTCTGCCCTAATAATTAGTAGCAAGTTTATTTAGGTTTGTGTCATTTGCACTTCATGGTGATGAGCTTATTCATGTTTTTCGCCTGATTTCTGTTTGGGCAGAGGATTTCATTATTTCATCAATGGATTATAAGAATATTTCCTATGTCAGGGATATTAATCCTCATCATATGTTACAAATACACTTTTTCATGTTGCTTGCTTTTTTAAAGAAGTTTATTTTAAATGCCATCTCTCCTGCAATAATATTATTAGATACACCTTTTTTATCCAAACTAATATAAGTGATTACCTTTTAGATTTAAAAATGTTTGCCATTTTAAGCCATCCATACCCACTTTTTGAAGAACATGCAATAAAGTTCTAGAATTACAGTAATGACTCCCTCATATATCCTGTTTTGACATATTGTTCCACCCCCACATACCTCCCTTCCCCATTGAATAAATAAAAGAATTTAAATTTCCATGAGATATTATAGTTCTTATTTTTCAAAAGAGTTATCCTTTTGACCCTTTGATTGTTCTCTTGTTTCTAATCTTAGGAATCAGACGCACAAGGACATCAAGTGGCTGCTAGGTTCTCTCACATTCTGCAGAAGGATGCCTTCCTCGTGTTTCGCTCCCTTTGCAAGCTGTCCATGAAACCCCTTGGTGAAGGCCCCCCAGATCCAAAGTAAGGCTGCAGTTCTTGGTCCTCTATAACCCAAATGGTCCAGGAGGATCTTGAAGGTCCCAAGAAAGCTCAATGTCTTGTCCCCTAGTTGGTGTGAATGCAGGAATTTACAGGATGTTTTGAGAGCTTTTCATACCCATGCATCCCCTGTAGTCCTTTTATGATGAAGTGTCTGTTCTCCCCAACAACCAAGATTTTGCCTAGTTTGGCTTCGCTTGGCTTACATGCTAAAAATAATCATTATTTTGTACACACACCCTCTTTTAACTGACTAGTGAATTTAATTTCCTAATGTGGGGTGAGCTCAGTGCCCTGACCTGGTGGGAAACACCTGCTTCAAGGGTACAGATATAAGCCCCATGTTCATCCCAGAGAAGCCAAACCTTTCTTCCTAGTGGGCCAACTACCACAGGGATCACAGTGCTGTGGGGTATCACAGAAGAGGCTTTGGAGCCAGAGAGCTGATTCAGTCCTGGCTCACCTGACATCAGCCCCACAGCTTCAGAGTTACTGAACCTTATCTGAAAAATGGGACTATGAAAATCACCTTACAGGAGCAATTAAATGAAATGATATAATGACATGCTGAGCACATGGCCTTGCACTTTATAAGAGCTTTATAGTCAGTATTATCATCATTATCATAATGATATCATTAGGCACTAATAATAATCCTTAATCTTTTATTATTTCCATCAGGAAAATGGTTCATGAAAATTTTTCTTTCCATCCCTGTGGGTGGGAGTAGGGAACACAAGGCAGGTGGATAAGGAGCAGGTTTCACTGTCTGTAAAGGTAGGGTAGGACAGATGTTTTGCTCTCACACGAGTGAGGTAAAGTAATTTGTTCCATTAGGTTAGCTGCAGAATCAACTTTCCAGAGTCAGTTTACATTTATTTTCTCCCACTGTATTCTCTAATTTATGGCAGAGAAAGAGAAAAAGAGTAAGAGTTGACAGAGTTCTCAGAGGGCCCACAGGCCTTAGAGGACTGACCTCAGGCTGTCTGCCCTCATTCTCTTGGTACTTCGGTGCGCTTGTCAATTCTTAACTCATTGACCCTCAGAAAATTCTGTCACTGGTGGAAGAGTGAGGCTTCTCAGGAAGCATGCTTTTTAGAATCTAATCTTTTAGCACTGTCATTGTGTTCCCTTGTCTTTGGCAGATCCCATGAGCTGCGTTCCAAGGTGGTTTCCCTGCAGCTGCTCCTCTCCGTGTTACAGAATGCTGGCCCAGTCTTCAGGACTCATGAGATGTTCATCAACGCAATCAAGCAGTATCTCTGTGTGGCACTGTCCAAAAACGGCGTCTCTTCAGTACCTGATGTCTTTGAGCTCTCTCTTGCCATTTTTCTTACTCTTCTTTCAAACTTTAAAATGCACTTGAAAATGCAGATAGAGGTATGGACTCCATGTTGTTTTGTTTTGTTCTGTTCTGTTTTTGATGACACTTATGCCCAATGAATCAACTGCTGGTGGCATAGTCACCAGGATCTAGAATTATACTGTCTGTTCATTAGCACCCCAAAGAAGAGCTTCTTGAATAAGTGAGAATATCTTTTTATAAAAGCCCCCAAATCTTATATGTCTTTCCTTTTAACCAGAGGTTTAATCTGTTAGGCTCAGCTCCCCAAACAGGTTTGTTTAGCCTGTAAATTGTTTGAAATAACTTGAGTTAGTTGCCATATTGGGGTGTCATTTTTGACATAAAAATGAAGATTCTAGGCTTTAAAAAAATCCCAACACCACTCCTGCATCTCCACATGGCAGCTCTTGACTGTCCTCTAAAGGCTAGGGCAGGACTTGAGCCCTAATTTAAACTATCTAATAATTGGTGTCCTCTTTTGTCTTCATGTCGTATAGGTCTTTTTCAAAGAAATTTTCCTGAACATTTTAGAAACATCAACAAGTTCTTTTGAGCACAGGTGGATGGTCATTCAAACTCTGACAAGGATCTGTGCAGGTATCCTCACCCTGAGTGTGCATCCGTTTGACTTGCCCAGAACTGCTTCTGAGGCTTCATTTTCCAAGTCCAGATTCAGACCTTTAACTCATCCTTTTAGAGTTTTAATGAAGTAGTGGGAAAATCATTACTTTAAAGGCTAATGCCAAGCTTAACGACTAGTCCTGCTACCAGCCCCCCACACTCTCCCCACCCCGGCCCTTCAGAGAATGACCAACTTAGTCTGATTTGCCTGGGATCTTCTGGCTTTAGCACTGAAAGTCCCATATCCTGGGAAACCCTCTAATCCTAGATACTGGTTACCCTGCCTCCGAGCTGAACTCCGTTTTTTAGTCCCAGAGTTCGAGGTATTGATGCTGCCAGTCTTCAGTTGGGTGCTAAGGTAAATTTGTATTTACCTTACACTGTACTATCATGTGGCTGTAGGCCAGCATCCCACTTGTCTGTCATTAAACATAATTTCATAAAGTTACACAACTGTAAACATTTCTCTTTTTTAATGAGGAATGGGAACCTTAGAGAGGTGGCCTGCACTTCCTGAGATTCCAGTTAGTGCCGCAGCAGGCCTAGGAAGGGGCCTCATGACTTCCTCGTTAGCTTCCGTCATACATTTCCTGAGTTTACTATGTCCACCTGAGTCAGTAGTTCATTGAGAAAATTTTCAACCAAGGAATCTCATTTAATAAGAAAACATAACTGTTATTTTTGTTTGATCAGAACTTCTAATATCTTGTGTGTTATTTTCCAAGATGCCCAGTGTGTTGTAGATATTTATGTCAACTACGACTGTGATTTAAATGCTGCTAATATTTTTGAGCGCCTCGTAAATGACTTATCCAAAATTGCTCAGGGAAGAAGTGGACACGAACTGGGAATGACACTTCTGCAGGTAAAAACACGTGACAGTCACTTATATATAAAGTTAATTCATTTCAACAAACATTCATCGAGCACCACTATGTGCCAGGCACTGTTTTTATTGCTGGGGGTACAGCAGTGAACAGAATTCCCAATACATGTGTGCACCCAGTTGCTGTGGTCACAACACTTACAAACAGACAAGAAGAAGTAAACTATAGAGAAGAATAAAGCAAGGATGATAGAGAAGGAGGGCTGGAGGTGGAGGTGGTGTCATTTTTAATGGGGTCTTCAGGGTAGTTTCCCTGGGAAGGTCATCTTCAAGCTGAGACCTGTAGGAAGCGAATTCACTCTTAAGTCACCTCACCAAAGATCATGTGAAAGCAGGATCCTAGGCTCCAGGAAGGACAAAGGAGAGTGTCTACAAAGAGAATAGGATCCTTAAGGTGTCTGAATGAATTGGTCAGGTCTGTGAGCCACCTAGTATTATATATGGCATTTTTGTGTATGAGCACCTTTCCTGGAAGGTCCATTATCATTAGCTTCACAGAGAGATCTGTACCACTTTAGATGCAGTTTTAAACCTAAAATACTTGCAATTTTTAAGATTACCTGTAATTTGCATTCAAGTTTTTACTTAAAAAGTGCTACTTTAAAAAATTTTTTTGTTTATTTACTTGCAGAGTGAACCTTACAATAGAAAGCATTTGTGGGTGTTTGGGGGATAAGACTATGTCCAGACTCACTCATGTATTGCCTAACATAAGATTCATTTCTCTTTTTTTATGGTCACTGGTTAGGACCCTATTATTTTAAAAAAATTTTTAAAGGGAAGTGCTTTAGTGTCTTCAAATCATGCAAGTGGTGAATGGAGAACTTCCTTTTAAATATCCAGATAATACTGTTCATTTTAGGAAAGCACACATCCCATATTTTTGCTTCTAGGTGTTTGTAATGAACAGTTGAGTCATTTTCAGGGTTTTTGCCATGAGCCCTTGACACTTAGACCACCTATGGGCTTCTTTTTAGGTTTTATACTCTAACAGCCCCAAATGCCGGTGATTGTCTGGATTCTCTTAATGCCCTGTAGCCGTGTACACTTAATTTATCTGTTAGGTGTCTCTGCCCTGTCACTGTGTTCCTTAGGAGCTCAGTCTGAGGAAGAAAGGCTTGGAGTGCCTCGTGTCCATTCTCAAGTGCATGGTGGAATGGAGCAAAGACCTCTATGTGAATCCCAACCACCAGACCAGCCTTGGTAAGAGGGCCTTGCTGCCACCACCAGCCTGTTGACAACAGGCTGCTTTGAACTGGTGGGAAAGTTGTCTTAGAATTAGCAAAACACATCAGTTTGCTAAATACCTGTACTATTTTAAGGTTCTGCTTTTTAATCCATCTGGAATTTGGGGGGAAATAGTGTGAGCTGCACTCTAACTTCATTTTTCAAATAGCCAATTGTTCCATTCGTTCTTTATTAGTCTCCCCTTCCCTTACTGATTTGAAGCACCACTCTTCTAATCTACCAAATTGGTTGTGTGCATAAGTCTGTTTCTGTATTTCCCACTCTGCTTTACTGATTTATCTGTTCTTACACCAGTACCACTCTTTTCGATGCCTAGAGTTCTATCTATAGTGAGTTTTGATAACTTCTAGGGTAGGTCCTCCTGTCCATTGTTCTTTAAGTGTCCTGTTTTTGCACTTCTATTTTTCTCTTATGAATTTTAGAATTACTTTATCAAGCTCCACAAAAAAATAACTTTATAAGTATGTGGTGCTATCATGTTTCTGTGCGTATGATCTTTACAGTACCAACTTTATTATTGTAGACTTGGAAAGGGAACCACAGAGCCAGATCTGAGCCCAACCGTGTGTATCCCATCTCCTTATTTGCTTTCCTTTGCTTTTATGTCATTGCAGGTCAGGAGAGGCCCAGCGATCAGGAAATGGCAGATGGGAAAGGCCTGGACATGGCAAGACGGAGCAGCGTGACGTCCATGGAGTCCACACTGTCCTCAGGGACCCAGATGGCCATCCAGGATGATCCGGAGCAGTTTGAGGTCATCAAACAACAAAAGGAGATTATTGAACATGGCATAGAGCTGTGAGTGTGGCTACTACTCTAGCCGAATCTCTTAGGGCCTCTGACGAAGCCAGTCTTCTCTGGGAACCTGGCACTGACTCCTCAAGGGGAAATACCAATTACAAAAGGCCAGTGCTGGCACTTGTAGCAGAGCCTGATTGACCCAGGAGTGAGTAAGAGAGAGAGAGAGAGAGAGAGAGTGTGTGTGTGTGTGAGAGAGAGAGAGCAAAATTTAATAGCTTTGTGTGGTTGATGCCTCGTCTCTTTTTTCCCCTAATGAAAAAAAATCAAACCAATTTAGAAAATACAGAAAAGTCTGGAGCAAGAATGTTAAAATGACAAACATCACTACCTAGACGAATTGCCATCAGTAACATTTTTCCCCAACTATATATTATGAAAATTTTTAACACACAGAAAAATTAACTTTTGCCATATTAGTGTTATCTATGTATTTTTTAAAGCATTTGGAAGTAATTTGCAGCCATCATACTTCAGCCGTATATCTTTGAAAAACAAGGACATTGTCCCATGTAACCACACTGTCATCACTACAATCACTTCTAAATCTTAATGTGTTTCTTTCCAGTCTTCTACACACAAAAACATATGCAAGTACAACCTCATATTCCATCCAACTTTTGAATGATTATTTAACTTAGTAGACTTTATTTCAAAAGTTAATGCTACAATACTCATTTATTAATTGAAGTGTTGATTTCCACTCTCACCATCCCTACAGTCTGTTCTCCACAACAGCTATAATAATCTTTTAAAAAAATACTTTAATTCAGGTGTTTATCACTCTCTTGCCTAAAATTATTCCAGGTTTCTCATTTCCTCATTAGAGCCTTATCCAGCCTCTGTCCCCCTCACTGACCTCATCTGCCAGTACTCTTGAGTCACTTGATGCATTTCGGTCCCTTGAATACCTCAAACTCTCTCTGCCATAGTGCCCCCTGCTCAGAATAATCTTGGGTCTTTTTCACCCTTTAGGTTCGGCAAAACAGCTCTTCATCAAAGAGGCCTCCTGTAACCACACTCTCTGAACCAGTCCCAAGTCATTCTCTGTTCGTGCATCCTACTCATGTCCTTCCTTCACAGACCTTGCCACATTTTTCCTTATATATGAATAGCATTCTCCAGTGCAGGGCCACATAAATAATAAGTCGAATTATATACATTAGTCAAGTTTGCCTGCCTTTAACAGGAAATGCAAACTAACAGTGCCTAATTGGTATTAATAGAAATCCCAGAGTGTATAGTCTAGGGCTGTTATAGTGGCTCTTATGGACATCAGAGATCCAAGCTCCATGTATCTTTCTGCCTCATCCTTAACATGATTTGCATCTTCAGTGTTGCTTCGTGGTTTAAGATGACTGCTAGAGCACCAGCCATTATACATACATTCTGGGGAAGGAGGAAGAAAAGGAAAAAGAGTATACCTCCCAGCCAAGTCAGCTTTAAGGATCCTTCCTAAAAGTACCACACAGCTTTTCATATCTCACTGACTAAAATGTATCCTGTGGCCATACTTTGTTTATGGGAGGCAGGGAAACTGAGTTTTTATTCCAGGTAGTTGTGTGCCCAGCTAAACATCTAGGGTTCTGTTAGTATTAGAGAAGAGAGAGTGGATGTTGTGTGACAACCAGGAGACTGCATAACAGCTAGTTCAGAAATCAGGGTGGAATTCAGAAAGACTACCAGGACACTCAGGACCTTCCTAGCTGATAATGTGATGACTTATTCATGGGGTTATTGTAATTTGCCTCAATTTGCCAGCTCTTTCTGTCCTCTGGATTTTGAAATAAGCAGCCTGTGTCCCATCTTTCCTTGAAACAGTTTCAACAAGAAACCCAAGAGAGGGATCCAGTTTCTCCAGGAGCAAGGCATGCTGGGGACATCAGTTGAAGATATTGCCCAATTCCTGCACCAGGAAGAGCGCCTTGATTCTGTAAGACTGAGGGTTGGGCATTTGCATGTGTGTTCTTTCAGGTGATTCTGAGACCTTACAGGTTTCACTAGAGATTGGCCAAGCCTGAGTGCACTGGCTCTCATCCACACCTGTTTACCGCAGTGCTGCTTATCCCTTTGGCCAGTGTTGCCAGAAGCTCTCTGAAGGGACTTAACTAGTCTTCCAACAGGTAGTTGTGTATGTGGTGGAACAGTGTCCGAGCTAGAAGTGTCCCTTGGCTGCCAGGAACTTCCTGTGGCTGCCTGCTGCGACTAACTTCCCTCCTCATCGGTGTGCCCCATTATTCCTCCCTTTTTAAGCCTCTTATGCCTCCTCCTCTTCCCGCATCCATGGCAGGACACACTGAACCTGGAATGGCTGGGTGGATGGGCAGGCTCAGGGAGTCTCCTCGATTTTCTAGCAGTTCAGCCCAGGACGTTCTGCCTCCTGCCCTTATCTAAAGTGTCTTTCACTGTGGGTTCATATTTGACAACCTAGATATGAGTGAGTGTATGTGTTTCAGACGCAAGTAGGTGATTTTCTGGGAGACAGCACACGGTTCAACAAGGAAGTGATGTATGCCTATGTGGACCAACTTGACTTCTGTGAAAAGGAGTTTGTCTCAGCCCTGCGGACGTTTCTAGAAGGTTTCCGCCTACCTGGGGAAGCCCAGAAGATTGATCGGTTAATGGAGAAGTTTGCCGCAAGATACATAGAGTGCAATCAGGGGTGAGCATGGTGTTTAAGTCCCTTCCACATCATCTTTTTTGCCTATCTTAAACACTAATTTTAGTTTAATTGGGGGTTAAGTTTAGTCTTTCTAAATCTCTGCCAATCAACTAAAGTTTCTGTTACTCTGCATTGGGTACTCTGCTGAGGGATTATCTCATGTAAGACTTCACAGCAACTTTTTGTCCCCTTTCTACAGACACAGAGCTTGAGGACCAGAGAAGCTAAGTAACTTGTCTAAGATCACACAGCTATTAATTCTGATAAGAGAGTAGTTTTGTGAGTTGAGAGGAGGCCCTTGGGTACCTCTTCACCAAGCAAAAACAGCTCCCTGATTTAATATATGGGATAGATGTCAAGGATTTTGGTTTTTCTTTGATTGCATACTGATGAGCAGGTTACAAAAACAGCTGTGTAACCAATTAAAAACCCACCTAAGTAAATGATTTCATCTTGGGGGTCTCTTGACCGGTAGTTCACGTTTCTGTAAGAAGTGGAAACTGAAAAGAGAGCTAGCCTTTATTAAACATCTGTATGTCAGCCATGTTATAGGTTTTAAAAACATGCAATTCATTTATTAATGGTAAGCCTGGGAGTAGTATCCAGTAATATTTTATAGATCAGGAAACAGGCTTTGGGAGATTGAGCAACCTGTCCAAAACCAGTCGGCTAGTAAGTAGGAGGCCAGGATTGAATATGGATTGTCTAACTCAAAAGTTCATGCTCTTTACATTGAGCGTGAAGTTAAGAATGTCTGAATATACTGTGAACATGATTTGGAAATTGTTCACTAGAAACATTCTGGTAACAGTTTTCCCTCTCAAGTCAACTTGGTTTTCATATAAATTGATCCAGATTTTCCAAGTGCATGCCAGCTGTCCGCATGAGAGGGTATGGTCAGCAAAGGCAGCATCTTGTCATTTTAACCAAATGGACATTAGAATTTGCTGTGAAACATAATTAGATGTTATTTACTTTAAACATCTCTCTTCAGTGGACCCAGAGACCTTCGTCTGTTTCCCTTAATCAGTGAATATGTGACCCTGTTAAATTTCATTTTAGAATGCAGACTTCTTGGTTTGTTCTTTAGAATTCTCCCTTTTCTCTTGGGACCATCGGACAGACCAGTTTTTGTAGCTTTAGCCTCACGTGTTTTGAGGCTGCATCCACAGATTTTTGCCCTCTTACCTGAGGCAAAGAAGGTCAGACTTCACCAGCATATTATACTTAAAGCAACATAAATGCTTTCCCTTGTATTTCTACTGTGCAGTATTACAGTGAGTACTGTAAGCTGCCAACAGCTAATAACTGATCAGCAGTTTTAGTCATCTTCCTAAACAGTGGCACAGAGTAGATGCTTCCAGGAACAGGACAAGGTGAGGCAAGTAAGGCACTAAAGGTGCAGACCTACAAGGGGGCCTTCCTCTCATGTTTTGCTCTGGGTGCCTCACTTGCCTCACCTGTCCCTGGCTCTGATGCTCCTTAGAATCTCCTATAGAAATTGACTTAAAACTGCTTTATTCAAAGAAGTCTAAAACCTGGCTTTTTCTACACTCAGGCTCATTCATAATCATTCAATGATGATGAAAGCATGAAAATTCTTGACTAGTTTGGCATCACCCAGAGCAGCTGGCCTGCTTTTAGTGCCATGTGTCTCTATATGAGCACTGTAGTTTCCCAGCCTATCTCCATGCATGTTCTTACATCCGGAATCTTTTCTTCCAGGCAAACTCTGTTTGCTAGTGCCGACACTGCCTATGTCCTAGCATATTCAATTATTATGCTAACTACAGACTTGCACAGCCCTCAGGTAAAGTATTTTAATGATTTCTATATTGTGATAGCTAGATAAGCAGGCTTATTTGGTCTATTGGATGTTTTCTCAATGGTTTTTAATTTTTTTAATTGCAGGTAAAAAATAAAATGACAAAAGAGCAGTATATTAAAATGAATCGGGGTATCAATGACAGTAAAGATCTACCAGAAGAGTATCTCTCAAGCATTTATGAAGAGATAGAAGGCAAGAAAATTGCAATGAAAGAAACAAAAGAGCATACGATGGCAACCAAATCTACTAAGCAGAGTAAGGTCTAATGGCAAATTATTTCTATTTATTCCAATTTTCAAGTGTATCAGAATGCATGATTAAGTTCCCTGATGATAAATAATTTGCATATCTAGGTACCTGAATAGTAAATGTGATTAAATTATTGTGATTATGTTGGTTCTGTCATAATCATCACTGTCTTCTTGCTAGATTTGTGATTAGTTACAAGAGGGAATTTAAATAAGAAGTGAAAGCTAAATTATCACCCAAAAATGTTAATTAAAATTTTGCTTTCATACCAGTAGTGATTGTGCCGACCTTGATTAGAATTCTGTCAGTTAAGGCCCATGTCAAGCTATCAATTTTAGCAAAGTGTAAAGGTTGAGAGCACAGGGTCTGGAGCTGCACTGGCTGGATTCAGGTCACAGCTCTTGCTTCTTTTAATTAGCTGTGTGACCTTGGGCAAGTTATTTAACTTCTCTGACCTCATTTTCCCCATCAGCACAGTGGCAATATTTGTAACAGACTCAAGGGGTGTTTGGAAGAATTTGTTGACTCAATCACTGTAAATCTTTTGAAACGGTACCTAACACATAGCACTCAGTGAATGTTAGCTGCTTTTATTACACTCTTATTTCTTTGTAGATGTAGCTAGTGAAAAACAGCGACGGTTGCTATATAATCTGGAAATGGAGCAAATGGCTAAAACAGCCAAAGCTCTGATGGAGGCTGTGAGCCACGCCAAAGCCCCGTTTACAAGTGCTACTCACTTAGACCATGTCCGGCCAATGTTCAAAGTGAGTATTCTGAGAAGTTGGGACACAGTTAAGTCTGATTCTGGAATTAACCAGCCAAAAGCTAACCAGTGAGTTTATAATGGTGAAGAGATTGAGGAGAGGAGAACCCACATCTGGCTGCTGCTGTCTAACCCGTACCTACAGTGAATCCTTCTCAGGAGTCCTTTGATGATGCAAGGGATATGCCAGCACCAGCCAAAAGCAGGGGCGGTACCGTCAGAGTGTCTGGTTCAAATCCTACCTTTGCCACTTTGTGGCTCTGCAGCCTTGGTGAGGTTACTCAGCCTCTCTCTCTTGTTCATCATCTATAAAGTGGGAACAAATACAGGGGTTACTGTAAGGACTGCTGGGGGTATTGCATGAGGTAATAATTATTCAGGAAAAAAAAGGCAGTTTTGACACCTTACCTCAGTGGCCTCAGGGTAAGTTTATCAGATGAAATTAGGTGGAAATAACAATAACCTGAGGCCTTTACTTTTAAAATGTCTAGATGAGATACACATTCTGTACACATAGCACATCATTTTTCTCTAAAATTTTTTATAGTAATTGACAATAATTCATTAATTGATCCATTTTAGATTTTCATGAACTTTTATTTCCAGGGAATTCCCAAGAAAGTTGGAGTAAATAATTTGAATTAGGAACTTTTTAATAGAGAACATAAGTTGCTTATAGGTTTTATCTTGCATGCCATCCTCTGATTGGTATTGACTGCCTGCTGCCCTGTGTAAAACAGGATTCTCAAGCCCTGGATAAACTCAGCAGGGAGTGGCATCTCTGTTTGGTCAGTGATGTCTGCTACAAGCACAGATGGACACAGTGGTAACATACTAGTCACCTATTTACCATCCTTCCTTTTGAAGTGTACATTTAGTAAATAGCATGTCTATAGTGATGGCTTTGACCCCAGGTCAGGAGGAGCTGTTCTATATTGTGAATGGAATAGACTGAAATCATATATCAGTGAACTTGGTATCTTGGCTGTGCTTCCAACTATGTGTGCTCTAAGTGCTCTTTTCACACTGAAATTCTAGATGTTATTGAAACCTTTCTTCCTTATTAGCTGGTGTGGACGCCACTCTTGGCAGCCTACAGCATTGGACTGCAGAACTGTGACGACACCGAGGTGGCCTCACTGTGTTTGGAAGGCATTCGGTGTGCAATCCGGATTTCCTGCATCTTTGGAATGCAGGTGGGTGTAAGTTAACAAAGCTCCAAAGGTTCTGGTGGGCTGTGTTCTAGGTTTGGCAAAACTTAGAAACTACCAGACATTTTCAGTTAGCCAGACTACTTACTCATCCCTGATGAGAAGCCCACAGATTTGTGATGGCAACAGCCTCATTAGGGAGAAAAAAATTGGAGATTTGGATTAAAATCTTCTTTAAGGGTATGTGGGGTCCAGGCCACTTGATTGGATCTGACAGAACAGCCTTCCTGTCCATCTGCCTTACTTGCCTAACCCCGGTGCTTAAAATGCTACTTTTCCTTTTAAGATCACTTTTTCTTGTAATTTCCCTTATTGTCAGGTCTTTCTGGTGGAAACATGTAGTTTCCCCCATAATACAAAATGATTATATCTATAAATCTTGAAATTTTGAAAAATTCAAGCACACAGTGCAGTTCTCAAACTTATGAAATCAGAAAGTTTTCAATCCCATGCATCACTTTCTAAGTCAGTAAGAGTTTGCATTCATTTATTTTGAAAAACTCAATCTTTTTAATTCCCATTTATTTTACAGTTAAACGTTTTCTTTTGTACCAAGATGACAGGCTTTGACATTAGACAATCTGGGTTTCAAAATCCAGTTCTGTTCCTTCTCTAGCCATGTGACATTGGCCCAGCTAACTTCTCCCTGAGACACCCTTTATTTTCTCATTTGTAAACTTGAGAAAATAAATGTACCTTGCAAGATTGTTTTAGATAATAGAATTTATGTGACAATCTTAGCATTCAACAGATTCCTCTCCCACTCCCTCCAGAGAGAATGAAACATGGAACATATGGTTGAGGTCAGTTGCAGTTGCAAAGGAGAAGGCTACCTCTCAAATGCATGGTATGCAGGAAGCCTCAGTGGGATGTTCCAATAGCAGGGAAATACGAGCATGGAATGTAATATGATGATGTGGAAATGTGAATATGTGTACAGAGAGTATCAGAGAAGCCTGGTGCAGCGGTCCCACAACTGAAAACAGTCACGCTAAGGTGGAATCTCAGTGTCCTCTCATGGGGTTTTGTTACAGCTGGAACGAGATGCCTACGTTCAGGCTCTTGCTCGCTTCTCCCTGCTGACAGCCAGCTCCAGCATCACAGAGATGAAGCAGAAAAATATCGACACTATAAAGACACTTATTACAGTGGCTCACACCGACGGCAACTATCTTGGGAATTCCTGGCATGAGGTGTGTTTCCTGTGAAAGCCTGTAAATGACCTTCTCTTCAGTAGAGTGACTCCCAGCATCCCTTTTATTCAGTGTTAGTCTCTCACTGGTCAGTTCCATTTTTGGAATTAAAGTCAAGCCTAACTTTAACTCTGGGTTTTCCCTCATCCATAAGTACCTCGTGTATCACAAGTCAGACTCTCTCTGGGCTGTGGTGGGTGACGTGCATTCAGATGTGCCACCTCACAGAGCACTCCTGCGACCAGAAGCCAGTGTCCACAGAGAGTGCACCTCTGTTGTGGCAACTTTCTTCCCCCATTAGCGCCTCTCTTCCCATGCCCTTATGGGAGCTCATAATGTCAGTGGCATAGCCTGATTTCTCTCCTAATTGTGTCTAAAAAGAAATGGCCAACATTTACAATGAGCCATTAGGGAGACTCCCAGTGGGGTTCACATTTTTATTTTACTAAGGAGTATTCTAAGAGTCTCACCTGAGAATAATTATTTATGTGTACCAACATGTGTTTGAAAGGTCATTCATTGAAATTTTAGTTGTTCTAGGGAAAACACTGCATTAGGAACAGTCTGTATGTCCCAACAATGAGAGATTCCTTTAAAAAAAAAAAGAATTCCACACCATTCTTAGAATGTTATGTGACCATTTAAAAGGATTGCTGAAAGGAGAGACAGCCAGACATTATGTGCTCCATGGTGCAAGCGCACAGTACCATCTAGGAAATGTTACCCCAAACTCAAACCTGAATCAGTTCAAGCCTCTGTTGCCAGCTTACAGGCAATACAGGAGCAGGAGTGTAGGAAATGATATCCTGAGAATGCAGCCTGCAAACTCCAGGATATATGACAGACCCCCAGAGCTAACCACCAGGCTTTTCAACAAATAAATTACAAATAAAACAGTATATGGAGGAGGGACCTATGAATTAAAAGAGACTTTAGAGAAAAAAAATAGAGATATTAAAGGCTCGTGATGAGGGAAGAGAGTCACAGTATATTAAGTAAAAGGCCATAAAATGTCATGAGGCATCGTCCTTAAGTCATGTTCACATGCAGAATGAGGTTACAGAGGATAAAGGAAAATGTTAACACCCTGTCTGAGCAATAGAATTATGGAGGCCCTTTATTACTTTTTTCTCCTTACATTATATTTTCTGATTGCTCTGCCATCTACATATATTACTTTTTGTTTTAGAAAACTACACTAGTAGAGATGAGTGTGTGGAGATTAATGGGGACTGTGATGGCCTAGAGAAAAAATCAGTCTCAGCCTCCTCCCGCCACAGGGCTGGAGCAGTGAGGGGCAAGGCCTGGAGCCGGACTGCCGGGTCCGGTCTGGGTGACCACCTCTGCCTGCATGGCGGGCAGGCCGCTCAGTCTCTGGGTCTCACCTTCCTGTACAGCCTTCATAGGGTCGTTGTGACATGAAAGGGGATAATGAACAGGAAGTGCTGAAACTGTGCATGGCAGGTAGTAGGACCTCAGTAGACACTAGCTGTCACCATCGATATGGCACACACCTCTGTCCCTTTTCACCCAGCCTGTCCCTTCTCTGTCACAACCTGGAGTGTTCCATATTAAGAAAGATGGGAGGGGGTTATTTTGTTTTTTGGGCTTCTTTTTTTTTTTCACTTGTATGCCTTTTTTAAGAAATAATTTCCTGTCTTCTGAGGAGTCAAGATATTTAGATATCTAATGGATCAATAAAAAGCTACTTTTTCTCCTAGAACACTTTTTTAACCTGGGAGGTACGATCAGTGGGGTGTCCCTGCTGGCTGCCAAGTGTACAGCTGCACCTGAAAGTGTTAAAAATGAACTAACCATCTATTTGATGGTCAGAAACCTTGAGAAATCAGGCTGGAGCCAGTAAGTCCTCAGCCACAAGTGTTATGGATGCACTTGAGTTCCAACTATCCCCTGCTTCTGGGAAAGGCAGGGCATTAAGAGTTTATTAGTAATAATAGCATTACATTGCATGGGGTAATTGGGATGACTCTCTGTTGTAGAAGTGACTACCTTTCTCAGTCAAGAGAAAGGCAGTTTATAAGTAAAAATACTCAGCAGTGCTCAGTGGCGTAATGGAGTCCCACATGCTGGGACTGGATTGAAGGGCATGAAGGGCAAAACTCAGCTTTAGTCAGAGGTTTTCGTGAAAATTCTGTAGGAAGGGTTTACCTGGAGCTCTGCATGCTATCCCTCAGTAAGTTTCGTGCAGCCGGTTTTTCCTCCAGCAGAATTAAGACTGTTGACTCTTCAGGTAAGCTCCAGGTGAGACAGGACCTGTGTGCAGGTATGCGTTCTCAAGCATCAGAAGCACCCGTAGAGCTGGAAGATACAGTCTTCTCTTTTCACCACAGGCCCTGTGCTAGGGCACATTCTCACTCATTCAAGTTATTAACCAAATAATTACTGCCAATAAGTGCTGAGGATTTAGTAGTGAACAAGACAAAGTAAATGCCTTGTTGGCATTTAAGGCAGAGAACAAACAAATAAATACATGGCATAATGCCAGAGAGTGGTGAGTGCTAAGAAAAAAATGTGTGACCAGGGGATGGTGATGGAGAAGGGTATGTGATCTCAGGGTGTTCAGGAAAGGTCTCTCTAAGAGACACATGTCTGAGCTGGGAATCTTAAGGAGTGAGCCATGGGGAAGAGCATAGGAACATGTTTCAGGGATAAGGAACAGCAAGTGCAAAGCTCTGGGGTAGGATAAGGCATGTCAAGTTAAAGGAGCAGCAGGGAGGTCAGTGTTTTGTGTCTGACAGGTAGAATAGAAGGGAGGTGGGGGGTGGCTAAGTCAGGCTAGGTGGTGCACTTACTGAGTGGCAAGGCAGGTAGAATCACAATGCACCAATCAGGGACTACTACTTTTTTTATTGAGCACTAATAAAATTTGCATAATTAAGAATCTATGTAGCATAATTCCATTGTACCAGCCTTTCTTTTGCTCATTTTCTCTCTTTTAAAATAATTTGAAAAAAAAAAAAGTGAAGTCTGTCTTGCATACCCACACTAAGTGGCATGCCTAGCTAGTTCTAGGGAAGCCATCTTAAGACCCTCAGATTTTATTCTCATCTGAAAAGCAGTGTGTTTCAAAGAATTCTTCAATGACTAATTTAAGATGATAGTGCCCTTTTCCACCTGTGAAGGGGAAATTCATTTCTTCGTGCCTTCTTTCCATTAGATCTTGAAATGCATCAGCCAGCTGGAGCTTGCTCAGCTGATAGGAACCGGTGTGAAGACCCGCTACCTGTCTGTGTCTGGGCGTGAAAGAGAAGGGAGCCTGAAGGGCCACGCTTCAGCAGGGGAAGAGTTCATGGGCCTTGGCCTCGGTAAGACCCCAGGCTCCACAGCTGGCCATCACGGATTTGCAAGTTCACCAAAGTGAAGCACTTCTGGTCTCATCAGGACTGTCTGAAAAACCATCTCTTCCTTATGTGGCAGTGGAAGTGAGGCTTCAGCTTTCTTAATTGTGATTAAACTGTCAAGTAAATGTCTCTTATCAAAATCAGCAGAGTGCACCTTTACTGTGCCCCCTCTCTCAGCATGAATCATCGTTGCCCCCTTTCCCTAGCAGCAGCTAGGGTCTCCATCTGTAGAGAGGGGAATGAGACGGACCATGGGTGTAGTCAGAGTAGGGTGAGGGCCTCCGGGAAAAGCAAGGCAAGGTAATTACAGTCAGAGCAGTATAATAACATGCAAGGAAACCCCCTACCAAAACTCTGTGTTAAACCTTAAGTTCTAGAGTCATTCTTCAGTGAGATCAGTTAATATTCCCCAGATAAGGAAAAGTGGCACATTTTTTTATTATGCTAATCATTTGTAATCATGTGTAGGATTCACTTCAGCATGCTAAAAGGCCCAGGCCTATGTGCTGTCTTTCCTCCTTCAGAGCTAATGAGATGATTTGCAATCTAGGCAATTAATAATGGCAAGCAAGCCCAGACATAAACAACATAGTAAAAGGCAGGAAGGATTCCATCTTAAAAATAAGATTGCATTTTAATACCTGGAAAGTTAAGAAGTAAGATTCTTAACTTACTCTTTTGCAAACAAACAACTCAGCCCACCTTGAGGGCTGGGCAGGCAGTCTTGTTTGATATGCCCCCAGACCAAGACACTGGTATCTCAGAGAGAAATCAGATCAGTAAATTTCTTGTGTTAATTTTAAATATTCAGGGACCACTTAACAAGTCCACACCCCTAAGCCCTTTATCACTTCCCAAAAATCCTCAACTGCTTATAAAACCCCTAGACAACTTATAACTGCAGGCTCTCTTGTCCCCTCCTTGCATGAGCCAGCTCTGTTCTCTCACTTTATCTCTAAATAAAAACCTCTTCCTGGCTCTCCTAAAAAAAAAAAAAATCAGCAGGGTGCATTACTTTTCTTTCTATACATGTAACTAT
This sequence comes from Manis javanica, assembly GCF_040802235.1. Classification (NCBI taxonomy): domain Eukaryota; kingdom Metazoa; phylum Chordata; class Mammalia; order Pholidota; family Manidae; genus Manis; species Manis javanica. Next base: position 11,052,708 of record NC_133160.1, on the reverse strand, counting down.
ACTGGTGGGAAAACCGTTTCCTTAAGAAAGGCTACTGCTTTAGTACCTGGTGTTAGAGGAGTGGGTGTGTGTGTGTCTAGATTGTAAAGGTAGATTCACATCTCTTCTGTGTTCTTTCAAAGGGCTTTTATTAAATGGTATTCTTGTGAAAATAGAATTATTCCTGGTTACACGTTGAGACTTTCTTGTCAGTGAAGTAACATAACAATAACGGTAAATAGGACAAACAAACATGCAGGCCATATGCTAAGCACTCAGGTTATGTATTTTAACTCATCTAATCCTCATAACTCAATCAGATTGGTTCTGTTACCATTTTGTAATCAAGGAAAGTGAAACTTTTGGGGTGAAGTGACTGAGCAAGGCCACACTGCAAGTAAGTGGCAGAGGTGGGTGTGAAACCCAGCCCATCTGATTGCAGAGAGCAGGTTCCTAGGTGCTACGTACAGTGGTTGAAAAGTACAGTATAATAGTTAAAAGCACAGATTCTGTGAAAATGGGTTTTTGTGATAACAGCTATTTCTTAGAGTTCATGTGAGGATGACTGGAAGGAAATCCTGGAAAGCATTCCCAACATCCAGGTGTAGCCATTACCTGTTCTAGGAACTCTCAATTGGTAATGGGTATTTGAAATTTGTTTTAAATATAAGCATTTAATATTATAAAAATGTAAAAGACTATTAAGAAAGGAGATGATTAGTGCAAATAATAAGAGTGTATTTTAAGTGCCAAATGCCAAAACCTATGTTTAATTTTATTCTGTCATCAGTTAAGGGGTTTTTTGCCTGCAAAGCATTCTCGTTTATGTCTCGTTATGTCTCTGCATACTGATGCCACAAGATACTTTGTTCCACCTACTGGATTGTTTCTGAAGCACTGTTGATTTTGTTCCTTGTGTTTTAGGTAATTTGGTGAGTGGAGGAGTGGATAAAAGACAAATAGCCAACCTCCAGGAATCAGTTGGTGAGACCAGTTCGCAGAGTGTGGTTGTAGCTGTAGACAGGTAATGATTTTGTTCTCCAGTGAAACCGGGCTACCCAGTGGCTTGGCATCTTCTGTGTAGTTATTGGGTGTGAATGATTCCTAATTTGTCTAACTGTTATAAGAGTTGTCAGCTCCAGATCACCCAAACTAAGAAAGATGGCACACATAGTCCACAACCACTCATAACCTTCACATTCATTTGAATTTTGACCTTGAATTGCATCGTGACCTTTTAAAAAAAGTTTAATTTTAACATTGAGACCATATTATGTCAAAAACAAAGAGTTTTTGCTTATGCTGATGTTTTAAATTACTTTGTGCCTTAGTAGAAATTACTTTTTTTAAAATTTCAAGAAAGGTTTAAGAGTTAAAGCCTTCCCATGAGTGAGAGTTGGTCAAGTTGACAGTTTCCATTTCCTTTTCCTCAAAATCTTTCCATGATTTCTGTTTACTTGAAACTTGCCCTAAGCATCCAGGAGAGATAAATAAAGTATTCTTATTCGAAGACATTTATTAGGTACCAGTGCTTTAAATATAATCAACAAACTCCTGCAATTGCTGTTGAATAATTATGTAAACTGCTGTTCATTTGGTTAATGACCTATCCCATTCCATTAGTATATAGACGGTTTTCACATGATAGCAGTATAGAATTTTAGACATAATTTGTATTGATTTCAGAACAATCCTCCTAGTATTTTAAACTCTTTATCAGTATGTTTTGATTACCATGCTCCTGTTGTGTCTCTGCTTCACAGAGATACTGACTGTAATGTACTTGTGGGTTTTCCCAACTTTTTTCACTTAGGTTTAGGCTACTAGGACAAAAATGTTTATTCTTCCATTAACCACACTTTCTTCTTTCCTGTTTCTCTGCTTGGCCACATAGTGAACAATAGCAATCTTGCCCAGCCCCTTTTTGTATGCTATTATATCTTTTTTAAGTTGAGATATAATTCATATACCATAAAATTTACTCTTTTAAAATGTGCAATTCGGTGTTTTTAGTATATTTGGAGTTGTAACAACTATCACCACTGTCTAATTTCAGAGCATTTTCATCACCCTATAAAGAAGTCCCATACACACCGTCAGTCACTCCCCATTTCCTCCCCGACCAGTACTTATAACCACTAATCTGTTCTCTCTATATATGAATTTGCTGATACTATACATTATTGAATTGTCTATTTCTCCCTTTTAGTTCTGCCTTTTTTTGCCTCATGATTTTGGGGCTCTTTTGTTGGGTGCATATGTATTTATAATTGTTACCTTTTCTTGACAGAGTAAATCTTTTATCATTATAAAATGTTCATTGTCTTGGTAATAATTTTTGTTTTAAGTCTGTTTTGTCTGATATTAGTGCAGCCACTCTAGTTCTCTTTTGGTTACTGTTTGCAAGCTGTATCATTTTCCATACTTTTACTTTCAACCTATTTGTGTCTTAGAATCTAAAATGAATCTCTCTACAGTATGTAGTTGGACCATGTTTATTTTAATCCATTCTGCCAATCTCTTCCTTTGGATTAGTATGTTTAATCCATTTACATTTAATGTAATTGCTAAGAGGTATGATTTATATCTGCTATTTTGCTACTTTTAAGTATATCTTTTTTGTTCTCCTATTCCTCCATTATTACTATCTTCTTTTGTGTTAAATATTTTCCAGTGTATCATACTTCCTTGTCATTTCTCTTATATTTTTCTGAGTTACTTTCTTACTGATTGTCTTGGAATTATAATGAATAATAACTTTTAGCATTCTGCTTTAAAATAATACCAGTTTAATTTTAATAGTATGAAAAGTCTTGACTCCTTTATAGCTCCATTCTCTCACTCCTCCTTTGTACTGTTGTCATCATACAAATTATATCTTTCTGCATATATGTCCATCAACACAGATCTATAATTACTACTTTTTATGGTTGTCTTTTAAGTCAGATAGATAAAATGAGTTACAAACAAGAAATACAGATTTCCCTATATAGTAACCTTTACCAGTGTTCTTTAATTCTTAATATTGTTTCGAGTTATTATCTAGTACCCTTTCATATCAACTTAAGGAACTTTCTTTAGTATTTCTTGTTTATGCAGATCTCTTCACAACAAATTGTCTCAATTTTTGTGTACCTTAGAATATTTTAATTTCTCCTTCATTTTTGAAGGTTAACTTTGCTGGATATAACCTTCCTGGTTGATAGTCTTTTTATTTCAGCATTTTGAATATAATATCCCACTTAATTTCAACTCCATGTTTCTGGTAAGAAATCAGCTGTTAATATTATTTAGGACCCCTTATCTGTGGTGAATCTCTGCTTTCTCGCCACTTTCAATATTCTCTCATTGTCTTTGGCCTTCAACAGTTTGATTATGATACATCTGAGGTGGATCTCTTGAGTTCGTCTTACTTGGAGTTTGTTGAGCTTCTTGGATGTGTAGATTGTTGTTTTTCATCAAATTTGGGGAGCTTTTAGCCATTACTTGTTCAAAAAATCTTTCAGTCTCTTTTTTCCTCCTTTTTAGGATTCCCATTTTGTGTATGTTGGTATACTGTACAGGTCTCTGAGGCTCTGTTCATTTTTTTTTAATCTCTCTTATTTCTGTTCATCACATTGAATAATATTATTTGACCTGCTTCAAATTCTTATTCTTCTGTCATCTCAAGAACCACTGTTAAGCCCTCCAGTGAAATTTTCATTTCAGCTTTATAATTTTCAATTTCAGAATTTCTACTGGTTCTTTTTATTATTTCTGTATATTTATTAATATTCTCTATTTGGTGGGATATTGTTTTGATACTTTCGCAGTCCTTTAAACATATTTAAATTAACTTAAGAACTTTTTCTAGTAAACTAAATACCTAGGTTTCCTCAGGAACAGTTTCTGTTGTTCTTTTCCTGTGAACAGGTCATCCTTTAATAAAATGTGGCAACTTTGGATTTCAGATTCCCTATCTCCCAACCCAGAGTTTATGGTTGTTCTTGTCATTGCTATTTGTTTAGTGACTTTGCTGATTTAATTATATAAAGTCTATATTCTTCTCACATGTGGCCAGTTTCTGCTCAGCTAGCCTTTCTGATCAGCTAACACTTGGGAAGAGATTTCCTGAAATGTCTGGGACTGTTCAGTCTCCCAGCCTTTGCTGAGGGGTTCTTTGTGCATTTTGGGGCACTCCTTTTCTGCTCAGGCATGCAGTTTACAACTCTGACTTTGCCTTCACTTCTTGCTCCTGTAGAACCTTAAGGCCAGTCAGAGAGTTTAGGATCTTCTCATAACTTTCTTGGGTGAGTGCAAAGCCTTACACCTGTGATGGCTGTCTAGATTCCCAGGACTATGTTGGAGCTTTTTAAAGCCTCCTGTGGACATCTCATTCCCAGCTTTTCCTTTTAAGTTTTTGGCCAGGTCCTGTTTGTCCCAAGTGTTACTGCTGCTTCAGGTAGCTACAGTGTTAAATAGTTGCTACTGATTGTTTTTGACAAAAGCTCCCAGAGAAAAGGCTATTTGTACTGAATAAGGGCTGAGTCGGTCAAGTAAAGGCAAATTCTGCAGATAGGGGTTTCTAGGGTATTCCCAGCAAGGTCAAACAGTGTCAGTTCTCTGAGAATGGTGTTTTGGGGGGAATTCCAAGACTGTTTTGTTCTCTCCAGTGGCTGCTAAGCTGCTGGTTTCAGTTACTGTGACTTTGAAACTATTGGTTTTCAAGGCTCCTGTGGAGCTGGGGAGAGAGTAATGGGGTTATACTAAGTTAAAATGCCACAATTTTCACTGTTCCTACCAAGATAACAGCCATTTTTCTTGAATAAACATTTTTACAAAGTTATGGGAATTTCCAGAGTTCAGTCCTGAAAGAGTTGGTTTGGTAATTTTTTTTTTACCAGTTTTGTTGTTGCTCTTATGGAAGAGCAGCTTTTTGGGGGTCCCACTCTGCCACCCCCAGTGTCATGACATCATATGCTTTTTTCTCTCCCCTCTCCCTTTGATGTGTCACTTTCTCTTTCTGCCATCAGAGGCATTTGTGCTCTTCACTAGTTCATTTGCCAGTTCTGTACCTCTGATTCTTCACCAGTTCTTTCAGTGGAGGTGCCAAACCTGAAATGGTTCCTTTCTGCTCTTTCTGAGTATTTGAAATTGAAACTTCAGCTTCCAAATCTAATTTTTATATACTGTCTGGACTTACCTTCCTAGAATTTTTACTGGATCTACAAGACTGGATGGAAATGCAATAGGTATGTATTTGTCTCACCTGTGACAACTACAGAAGCCTCACATTGTCACTGACTGACCATGACTAATGAGGCCTTGTCTGAACTGTAGTTGACTTTGTCCGCTGGCTCTGTGCTGTGTCCATGGACGAGCTGGCTTCCCCCCACCATCCCCGCATGTTCAGCTTGCAAAAGATTGTGGAGATTTCATACTACAACATGAATCGGATCCGCCTGCAGTGGTCCCGAATATGGCATGTGATTGGAGATCATTTCAATAAGGTAACTTTTCATATTCGAAAACCACCCATTGGTGTCCCAAAAAAGGCAGGCAACTAAATTCAGAAAAGAAGTGATTTTAGGTAACTCTACAGGTTTCTCCTGCTATATGAAAGCAGAGCACTCCTATAAAATCTTTAATAAGCCAAAATGGCATAAGGCAAAGACTCAATTACCATTAATTTATATGGAAATTTTTTTTTGCATTTCTTGACCAAAAAATAACCTCTCTTAGGTTTTTCTGGTACCTTAGGACACATCTTGCTAACTAATGCACATACTAAATCGAGATAAAGCACAGATGCACACAGAGTTCAAAGCTATGGCAGCTTAATGCTGAGATGCTGAGAGTAGTTCCTAGAGAACGAGGTTAGCGGCGGCACTTCTGCTGCTCAGAGTGTGAACTGCCTCTAGCAGCTCACTGCATAGCAAATGCGGAATGCTATTTTTACTGTTTGTCTTTTTTATCATAAAAGTAAAATCCTCTCCACATTTCTTTCAGTTAGTAAAAATTGTTACTAACTTAGGTCGTTTCATAAAAGTAAGTGGTGTAATGCAAACTTCCAAAAAGCTGGGAATACCTGTAATTCATTTTCCCCGTGAAGTAAGGACAGCTTGAGAGGAGTAATAGCCTACTTACATATTGGTAGAACTCACAGAGAACAGATAAAAAACCTGGTGGTATCAGTAGTCATATTCCATATCCAGGGTACAGGCTAACACTGCAAAAATTGTTATAGTCACTGGACAACATATTGGTGTTTAAAGTATTGTGAAATCCTGAAAAGCCTTCTGAATGACCAAAGATTAAGTTATGTTCTAAAAGAAAATTCTGGCTCCCTTTGCCAGCACTCTTCTGAAACCTTTGTCAAGGAACTAACATTTACTTTTTAAATCAGAAACAAGCCAGAGACTTCTTGTGTTTTAAAACTGACAACTACTGAGAGAAAACCAGAATAAACTTCTGTCACTCCACTAGAGGTTTCATTATGTAAATACAGACACAAGCATACAAAAAGAAATCAAACCATAAAACTCACAGAAGAAAACATAGGCAAAAATCTCTTGAATATAAACATGAGCAACTTTTTCCTGAATGCATCTCCTCAGGCAGTGGAAACAAAATCAGAAATGAACAAATGGGACTACATCAAGCTAAAAAGCTTCTGTACAAAAAAGGGCACCATCAGCAAAACAAAAGGCATCCTACCGTATGGGAGAATATATTTGTAAATGACATATCTGACAAGGGAATAACATCCAAAATATATAAAGAACTCACATGCCTCAATGCCCAAAAAGCAAATAACCCTATTAAAAATGGGCGGAGGATATGAACAGACACTTCTCCAAAGATATTCAGATGGCCAACATGCACCGGAAAAGATGCTCCACATCACTAATTATCAGGGAAATGAAAATTAAAACCACGATGAGATATCACCTCACACCAGTTAGGATGGCCAACATAGAAAAGACTAGGAACAACAAGTGCTGGTGAGGATGAGGAGAAAGGGGAACCCTCCTGCACTGCTGGTGGGAATGTAAGCTAGTTCAACCATTGTGAAAACAGTATGGAGGTTCCCCAAAAAACTAAAAATAGAAATACCATTTGACCCGGGAATTCCATTCCTAGGAATTTACCCTAAGAATGCAGTATCCCAGATTCAAAAAGACATATGCGCCCCCATGTTTATCACAGCACTATTTACAATAGCCAACACATGGAAGCAACTTAAGTGTAGGTTACTTAGTAGATGAATGGATAAAGGAGATGTGGTCCATATACACAATAGAATATTATTCAGCCAAAAGAAGAAAACAAATCCTACCATTCGCAACAACATGGATGGAGCTAGAAGGTATTATGCTCAGTGAAATAAGCCAGGCGGAGAAAGACAAATACCAAATGATTTCACTCATCTGTGGAGTATAAGAACAAAGAAAAAACTGAAGGAACAAAACGGATTGTACACATTCCTTTTTCCCACCTGTGATTCTGTTGTCAGGACTCTTACATGCCGATTCTCAGTTGTCTATGGGCCACTTATGGACAGGCTTGAGACACAGACTGGCAGGTAGTAATTAGACATTTCATGGTTGTCAACTTCATTACAAATGTCTGTTCCAGCTTATCAGTGCTGCTGTGGAAAGCTCAGGTGCTCAGTCTTTCATTCTTTCCACTGTCTCAGAAAGATGTTCTGCTTCCCCTTGGGAACCACAGCACATGAGAATCTTGCAGGTTTGAAAAAATGAATGGCTGAGTACAACTATAACTTAGCTCTCTAAATTCTAGCAGAATCGGAACAGTCACATGTTTCTCATCTAAACTAGGGTACGTGTGTCATGGAATGTGCAAAGCTGCACAAAGTAAGCATTGGTGTGTATTCCTGAAGCAGGAATTCCTGAATCCTGGATTTTTAGGAGGGGTATATTCTTTTCATTGTCTCTAGTTACATGAATATTACATTAACACCTTTAAAAAAATTACAGCCAAGAGCACCTTTGACCATCACCACTCCCAGCTAGACCCTTCCCAAAGCTAATTATTCTTACTAGTTTGGTGTATATCTTGCCAGGCATTTCTGTATGCACACACATATGTATGTATTCATAGAAATATGGATAATATTGTCTAGGTTTCTAAGTTATTTTCTAAAAACAAATTGTATCACAGATACCATTTTGTAGCTTGCATACCATTTTGTAGCTTGCTTTTTCCACTTAGCAAGAAATAAAAAATTTAGCTGTGTTAGCATATATGAATTTGGTTTTTTTTTAATTGTGGTAGACAACATATAACATAAACTTTCCATTTGAACCATGTGTAAATGTATAATACAGTAGTGCTAAGAACATTCACACTGTTCTGCAACAAATCTCCAGAGCGCTTTTCATCTTGTGGAACTGCAGCTCTGTACCCATTAAACAGCTCCCCAGTCCTTCCTCCCTCCGTCCTTGGCACCCACTGTCCTGCTTACAGTCGGTGTGAATTTGACTCTTCCTCCTGTAAGTGGACTGAGGCAGTATTTGTCTTTTTATGACTGGCCCTTTTCATTTAGCATAATGTCCTCAATGTTCATCCATGTGGTAGCCCGTGACAGAATTTCCTTCTTTTTATTAAGGCTGCATTTATTCTTTCTTTTTAACTGCCCAAATGTTATTCCATGTATATGAATATACTGTTGTATAGCCATTTTCCTATTAGTGTTTTCCTTAATTGCAAATGATATTGCAACAATACTTTTGTTAAAAATAAAACCTTTTCAGGTCAGCCCATATGTCAGTGAAATTGCTTGTGTGGAGCAGGCTGCTGCAAGATGCCCCAGATCCCTGGGCAGGGGTTCTGGTGGGAAACATTCCCTTGTTCTCCTTGAGAGAAAAGTCTGAGAAGCACCAACCAAATATACCCATAATTCAGTCCCTCAAAGGAAGGAAGCCATAGGCAAGTACAATATTAAGAAAGTTGAAAATATTTCTGCTGAATTTTGTTAGGCTTAATGATATTCACTTATAATTATTTGCTTTAAGTGACAGACATGGTCAAGTATGAAAAGGTTTTACAGAGACTTTGAAGTCTTTTGACCCTCCTGTATATTTGGATACAATTAATAGCAAGTGACAAATTGTTGTTTGATGGGTATAAGAATTTCAGTTTTGCAAGATGAAGAGAGTTCTGGCAATCCACTGCACAACTTGCACAACAGTGTCAATGTACTTACCACTGAACTGTGTGCTTAAAAGTACTTAGGATGGTAAATTTTGTTACATTTTTTACACAGTTTTTCAGAAAACAAATAGCATATTTTGAAAGCACTTTTAGTTAAATGTGCAATACTGATATTTCATCATTAAATTTAAAATCATACAGGTCATAGCCAAGAAATGCCTTTTTTTTTCTCCTTATGTATATTTTCCCAGAGCATTTGTTCTGAAGGCAGCCCATCCATTTTTGATGTTCAGAACCCCAATTGTTGTACTGTGCCTCTTTCACCTCACTTCTATTCCTGCTCAGGTTGGTTGTAACCCCAATGAAGATGTAGCTATCTTTGCTGTTGACTCATTAAGGCAGCTCTCCATGAAGTTTCTTGAAAAGGGAGAATTAGCCAACTTCCGTTTCCAGAAAGATTTTCTGAGGCCCTTTGAGCATATCATGAAGAAAAACAGGTATGTGCATTGTTCTGGAAGACCCTTGTTAGATTCACCACTGGTGGCCTAAAAAAGACTTCCTAACACTAACCATGAGTTAATTTTTTCCTCCCATGTTGGTGGAAGCAAGTAAAATGAGCAGACTGTAATTCACGTCTATTGTCTCTTAAGTAAATCTCACTAAACTATTTGTGTACAACCTTCCCAGAAGGACAGACAACACCACTGCAGCTAGTAGAAATACGTCCTGTACGTCCTTACTGGGGCTGGCGCTAAGGTTGGTCTGAGAAAGAGCCATTGCTGAAGCATCCTCAAACAAGGTCAGGAATTCTGTGACCCAGCATTTCTGCCCTATGAGGTGATAAAAGAGGTCAGGACAGTTGACCCTCTGAAGTAGTCACCCTGTTCATTTATTCACTTAGCCTGGCATCTGCTGGGTGCTATTCTAAGTCCCAAGCATACAGCAATAAAGAAAATGCAAAAATCCCTGTTTTCTTGTGCTGATTTGATAATTATAGTAGCTTGCTGATGAAATACAGGTGTTATCCTATCCTCTCTACTTTTATGTGTGTTTGAAATTTCCGTAATAAAATTAAAAAATAAATCTTTCTATTCCAGTGGGATAGACAAATGTAAAAATGTTTAGTAAATCACTGGTGATAATTGCTCTAAGAACATTAAGTCAAGGTAAGGGGATAGAGGCAAAAGCAGTCATTCATACAGGCAGGCAGCTGAGATGTGTTGGTAAGGTGGCCCTTAAGCAAAGTGAGGAATGAGCTCTGAGCGGCTGTGTGTGGTCTTGGGAAGCCAATGAGCAAAAGCCCTGTGGCAGGATGTACTTGGCACAGAAAAGGAGGAGCAAGGAGGCCACTGTAGCCAGGGCAGAGTGAACAAGGCAGGAAGTTCCAGAAGATGGAGTCCCAGTGGTAGCGGGACCACTACAGTGGCCACCTACTCATCCTGCTGCTTCTCATTTTCCATGGGTAAATGCAGATGATCCTTTAAAATAGGTCTGACCATTTCACCTCTCCTCAAAAGCTCCATCTCTCTCAGAGAGCAGGCCCAAGACAAAGGCTGATGGTCCCTCCATGACCTGGGTACCCTTTTACCATGGGGGCTCCATCTTCTAGGGCTTTCTGCCTTGTTCACTCTACCCTAGCTGCGATGGCCTTGCTCCTCCTCATCTGCTCACCATGCTCTTCCATTTAAATTGTTTAAATGAGCATATGTAATCCCACCCATGTATGTGTTTACCATGCATGTATGTCCCTACCCAAAACCCTAACAGGATTGGTCATCTGTGGGTGGCAGAATTAGTATATTAATCTAAATGTTTTGGGCCAAAAAAACTGACCAACGGTGGCTTAAACCAGGGCTTTGTGTTGTTTACAAGTCAGAGACAGGCAATCCCAGCTTTGGTTCCATAGCCCAAACTGTCACCGAGGACCCAGGTTCTCTCTACCCCTTTGTTTGGCCATCCACAAGGTTGCTTTTTATCCTTGAGTCTATTCTTTTGTGATTGTTGGGTGGAGGCTCTAGCTCCACGCATCCTGCTGTGTTCGGAATGAGATTAAGAGGAAAGGCAGCAGAGCCTACCATGTGTATTCCTTTTAAGACAAAAGCAAAATCTTCCCAGAAACCTCTCCCCTCCTCATGCCCATAGATATTCCCTTATATCTAATAAGTCAGAACAGGTCGTGAAGCTCCCCCAGCTTTAAGAGAGCCTGGGAAATTGAGGACTTGGCATATGAGACAAGATTTTCTTGTAGTCTTAGACTGTTTATGATCTGTTCCCTGAGGTTGGGTGTATTGCTGCCTGGATGGAAACAGGAGAGCTTGTTACCAAAAAGATGGGAGGATAGCTGTGGGTAGGCAAATGTCTGCCACAGCGATTGTCTTACTATTTTTTCCTTTTGTTTTCTCTAGTATTTTTAATGAATGTGGATTGCTTCATGCTTAAAAAAAATTTTTCTTTTTAAGTGCTGCTTCTAAGTGGTGAGCTGTGGTCATTTCCCTTCCCACCGTCTGAAATGCAGATGGCATGCTGCCCCCTTCCTTCCTTAGATCTCCAACCATCCGGGACATGGTGATCCGCTGCATTGCCCAGATGGTGAACTCTCAGGCAGCCAACATCCGCTCAGGCTGGAAGAACATCTTTGCCGTGTTCCACCAGGCAGCCTCGGATCATGACGGGAACATCGTGGAACTGGCCTTCCAGACAACAGGCCACATCGTCAGTGAGTGGCTCTGTTCCCTCCTAACATCCCAACTGAGGTTATTCCATATATGTATTGACTTAGGTGATTATTGTCCATCTTTCCCGTTGGAGCACAAGTGAAATGAGGGCAGGAAACTTCATTGGTCATCTCTGTGTTCCCAGGGCCTGCAACTGTACTTTGCACATAGTTGTCACCAATAAATGTTCATTGAATGAATGAATATTTGAGCCTTTACATCATTGCTTGAACTCAGGAGCCAGTTTAGCCCAGGATGTACTCAAGGCTTTCATTCCTGAGTAACTTAATAATAAATTCTATCTTCCATTGGTACTGATGTGCTCTTAACATTTTCACAAAAGGAGTTATCTCTGGAGAGTGTGTGTATATGTGCGTGTGTTTCATCTCCATTTCTAAATTCAGGCGTTATAAAAAATCTGTCTTTATTTTCCCAGCAACTATTTTCCAGCACCATTTCCCTGCAGCCATCGATTCCTTCCAAGATGCTGTGAAGTGCTTGTCGGAGTTTGCCTGCAATGCTGCTTTCCCCGACACGAGCATGGAAGCAATCCGGCTCATCCGCTTCTGTGGGAAATACGTCTCCGAAAGACCTCGGGTACATCTTTCCTCTCCTTGCTCAGATGGGCAGCAAAGGGAAAAGGAGCAGTGGGGCAAAAACCCTTGCTCCTGGCAAAGAGCTTTCTAGGTACTCTTTTAGAAGGAAGTGTTTGCCCTAGACTGTTTACTTCAAAATGCTGCCATTGCAGGGGTTATACCTTCTCTGTTACTTTGTGTATGTTAAATTATTTATTTTACTCGTACTGACTTCTCCATGGTATTCTACAAACTGTTTTTGAAAGAAAACAAACCTGCCTTTTAGGAGGTGACATTTAAAAATCATCTTTTGGTTTTTCCCAAAAATGTTTGGGGTTTCTCTGTTACGTCTCAATTTTCCAGAGGCCTGCTTGGTTTAAATGGCAGTCTTGAAACACTGAAATAGTGAGAAGTAGGTACTTTTACACTATGATGATCTATACAGATCTCTACTTAAGCATTCTTTACAAACCTGTAAACCCTGAAAGTGACACATCTGCTTCCTGTAACCACTCATCAAGAACTGATGATAATAAGAACCACTGTTGATTGAGCACTCACTATATATCAGGCGCTATTCTAGGTATCTTCTGTGTGTTAGTTCATTTCATCTCGAGAACAAACTGAAGTGAGTAATTACATCCCTGTTGTACTGGGGAGTTAACAGAAGCACAAAGAGAAATTGGCTAATGTCAGAGAATCAGAGATGATAGACTCCATTACAACAGACAGCACCACTTCGAGAGTGGTTGCAGAGCAGAGGGCTCAACATCCCAGAGATAGGCCAGAGAGTAGGTAGGGCTCCACTTCCAGTCTGGGGAAACATGGCCAGCCCTGGCCACCTGACCTTGGACAGCTTACTTAATTCTTAGTGCCTCCCTCCATTTATCTGTAAAACGAGACCATTATTTCTACCTGGCTCAGAGGATTATTGTGAGAATTGTTAATCCATGTAAAGCATCTTCACAGTTCCTGCCCCATAGCAAGCCCTCAGTAAATAGTTGCTGCTGCTATTTTTTTGAGTAACAAGTATTACAGTAACATTCTAGAAAGGTGTAAGATACTGAGTCATCCTGGATATTTTGCTGTAACACTTCCTATCCCTTGTAATCTGACATCCAAGTTACTCTAAAACCCTTGATGGTCCATGGTTCAGATGGGGAAACAGCTTGTCTGTTTCCTTGAGGTTCTCCACCATACCTTTACTGAATGGATATTTTTAGGAGAGGGAAATGTGTGGGGCTTTAACCTTTATGTAGTTCCCTTTCTGTTCCTTCCTTTGCTTAGTCTGAATCTGAGAAGTGACTTTCGTTGTAGGTGCTACAAGAATACACAAGTGATGACATGAATGTGGCTCCTGGTGACAGAGTGTGGGTCCGAGGATGGTTCCCCATCCTGTTTGAGCTCTCCTGCATCATTAACCGATGCAAGCTAGATGTGCGGACAAGGTAACCATGTCACGAGGCTTGTACCCCTTCCATCACTGATGAGCCTCAGTCACCTGCTCACCCATCCCCATGCTCTTCCACTACCTTATCTGATGTTCTTTTCTCCAACCCCATTTCCTCTTCTGCACCTGGCATTGTTTCCTCCAGAGGCCTCACGGTCATGTTCGAGATCATGAAGAGCTATGGCCACACCTTTGAAAAGCACTGGTGGCAGGACCTGTTCAGAATCGTGTTCAGAATTTTTGATAACATGAAACTCCCTGAGCAGCAGTCGGAGGTAGGTGAGGCCTAAAGCACCATCCTGCATGATGGCAAGGGCCTCCCTGGCCTGCCTCTGGCAGTGTGTCACTATCTGCATGGAAAGCTTAATGCTGAGCTACTTATGGTGTGTTTTAAAAATGGAAACATGCTTCCTGGGCCTCCTCTGGCAATATCAGCTGGTACAAGAAATTCCCCTGGGGTGGGGTCAGAGGAAGCAAATCATCATGGTCGGCCTGCTTGGCCCTCGGGTGCTATACTGCCAGTTCAGCTGGGCACCCATCTGGTTCTTCTGGTTATTTTGTTCATATCAACTCAGCTGTCAGCAAAAAGTGCAGTATATCTTGTTCCTTAGAAAAAGCATTAGAAGGGTTGTTTCAGTGAAGTTACAGTTGAAGATGATGCTGCAAATGTTAGACCTTCTTTAACTGAAGTATATACAATAAAACACACAAATTACTTGGCTTCAGCTATTAGGCTTTTTTTTTTAAAGAATGTTTGATGTCCTAGTTGTCTTTGTTTAGGAACACCATTCCCTCCCTCCCCCAGTGTAAAAGTAACTCGGTTAATATGGAATATTAATATACAAAAAATTTGTAATTTTACCATTCAAAAATTAGAGTTACTGTTTCGGCAAATTTCCGTCAGTCTTCAACATGGATTAAATACAGTTGAGGTCAGGCATAAATACAGTTTTCTAATCTTAAAGTAACTTAGATTTTTCTTCATTATAAAACAAATCAGAAAACAGAAAAAGAAAACGCAAACACCCACAGTTAATACCTTCAGATACTTCTTGTATATGTTCTTTCTTCTTATGAAAATGGAATCCCAACATACATGTTGTATGATGTTTTTAAAAGCTGCAAAACATTCCTAGCATGTGGATGTTCCATGAACCATGGAAAATTTTTTACCATTTTTCTTTCTTTAGATGGCTCTAAAATAACATTTTCGGCAGCTACATTTTTACTTGGTGTTTCTTTTTTATTGAGGACAAGTGGTTTCACTGTCAGGTTTGGATTTGCACACTATTGAGGCTTTTGATACATATTAAGTTACCTCTAATAAATTTGCATTTACACTTCAGGAGTGCATGAGAGGTCCTATTTCTCCATATGCACTCCAGCTCTTCACAGTCTGTCTTATTTAATCATTGTTAATTTGATGAACCAAAAGTATCACATGAAAAAAGTTTTTCATTGCTAGTGAGGTTGCATATTTTCTTTTACACCACTGATTCGCATTTCTTCTTCTATGTGCCTTTTCATATCCTTAGCCCCTCTATTGGGTTATTCATCTTTTTCCTATTGATATATGAGTTTTTTTAACATATAAATAAAATAGCATATCCTTATATAAATTGCAGGTGATTTTGCCCACTTTGTTATTCTCATTTCCTTTTTATTTTCAAAAGATTATAGCTTTTAAAACAAGAACAAAATCTACTAGTTTTTTCCTTTATGGTTTCTACTTTGGGAATCATGCTTAGCAATAGCAACCTTTTCTATGGTTTTGTGAATCTCTTCTATATGTACTTGAAATTATGTATCATATCTAATGTTTAAATTTTTGGTATTTCAGTATTAAAGGTATGTTTAGCATAATATCATATTTGTTTTCCAAATCATTAAGACTTTTTGTACACATCACTTGGAATAACTATTTAATACTCTGTCATAAGGATATACCTAATTTAATTACCACTTTGCTGGATATTTGTTTGTATCTGTGTTTTCATTATGTAAATGCCAGTGTGGTAAACACCTTTATTCATAAACCTTAACCCACAAGTCTTTGATTATTTCTCTGGGTCTGCTCCTGGAAGAAGTATTACTGCATCAGCGATGTGAACATTCTAAGGACTGTTGATACAAACTGCAAATTGCTTTCCAGAACAGCTTTGCCAATGATGTTGAGAGTGCCCATCTCAGCACAGGAAGAGTGGCTTTAAAACATTATCCTTTTGCTGTTTTTCCAGAAATCTGAGTGGATGACAACAACTTGCAATCATGCACTTTATGCTATTTGTGATGTATTTACGCAGTTTTATGAAGCTTTGAATGAAGTTCTCCTTTCTGATGTATTTGCACAATTGCAGTGGTGTGTAAAACAAGGTACTCTTTATGTCTCTAGGTATCATTTTTCTTGACATAGTTTTTAATGAGAGATTATTTTTTTCAGTACAGCTGACTGTTGAATAACACAGGGCTTCGGGATGCCAAACCCCCATAGAGTTGAAAATCTATGTGTACCTTCTGAATCCCCAGAAACTTAACCTACTATTGACTAGAAGCCTGATATAACATAGGATAACATAAACATAACAGCAATGACATAGTCAATTAACACATATTTTGTATGCTTTATGTATCATATACTGTATTCTCACAATCAAGTAAGCTAAAAAAAAAGAAAATGTTTTACAAATTGTCAAAAATCTCCAAAAAAACTTTCCAATATACTTATTGAAAAAAATCCACATATAAATGGACTCATGCAGTTCAAACCTGTTTGAGGGTCAACTGTATAAAAAAGCAAGAATGTAATGCCAAGGGGTACAATGTATAATTTAATTGGTGAAAAATGTACTTTTTATTTACTTAGAACATATAAATAATTCCCCACCAGGTCAGTTTATAAGCATTTCTTTAAGATGGAATATAGTTATTTTTATACTTTAAAAGATACACTTTTATGTATTGTCTTTTGTTATGTTGGGAATTTACTATAATGAAATGTTTTTAAAATGTACTTTGGGAGTCAAGGTCAACAACTTCAGTGGACATTTTTTAAGTACTTATGTATTTATTTTAGTCTACATTAGGAAAAATACCCATAAAACACATTAGACCTGGATTCCATAGGTAGTTTTAGCTTAAGACAAAGCTTAATATAGTTAAGATTTTTTTTAAGTGACTCAACTTTAAATAAATGGTAACTTATTTAAAATAAGTTATGCTGCAACAAAGCAAAACTGAAGGAACAAAACAGCAGCAGACTCACAGAACCCAAGAATGGACTAGTGGTTACCAAAAGGAAAGGAGTTGTAGAGGGTGGATGGGAATGGAGGGATAAGGGGATTAAGGGGTCTTATGATTCACACACATAATATGGGGGGCGAGCACAGGGAATGCAGTATAGCACAGAGAAGAAAAGTAGTGACTGTAGCATCTTACACTGATATATAGTGACTGCAGTGGAGTGTGGTGGGGGCAACTTGATAATATGGGTGAATGTAGTAACCACAGTGTTGCTCGCGTGAAACCTGAGCATAAGATTGTATATCAATGATACCTTAATAAAATAAATAAATAAGTTATGTTGATATGGCAAAAATTGGAAATGGTAGTGTTTGACCAAACTTTTAGAATCTCTGAGCTAATATTTTCCATTTCTCATACAAGAAGCCAGTTAAGTAACAAAATGTTGACCTTCTTCCATCCCTAACAATAAAGCTATGGTAAATAATTATACATCTTTATAGCCTATTTAAACTATAACAATTTTAATACTGTTTGTATCATTGCTTCATTAAATCAGAGCCTACAGACCCACCAGTTGTGTGGTCTACCTCACAGTGAGCATCAGTGATTTGGTGGGAATCCACACAGCAGTTGCTTAATAATAGATGTTGCCTTATTTTGCAGATAATGAGCAGTTGGCTCGATCAGGTACAAACTGCTTAGAAAACTTAGTAATATCCAATGGAGAGAAATTCAGTCCTGACGTCTGGGATGAAACGTGCAATTGTATGTTGGATATTTTCAAAACAACCATCCCACATGTGTAAGTGTCAGTGTAGCCATTGCTGTTTGTTTCTGTGTCCAGTGGGTATCCTAAAGCTCCAGGTTGCCTCTCGTGTTGATCATTTTCCTTCTCTTGCTTTCCCTTAAGTTTGTTGACATGGAGACCTGTTGGGATGGAGGAAGATTCATCAGAAAAACACTTGGTAGGATTTTTTTGGGGGGAGGGGGGATCTTTGTTATGTAACTGATCTCATTACAGTGAAAAATTAGCCCAAAGAGTTTGTGCTTTTCTGATGGAAAGTGAGTAAAAAAGGTTATTAGATATAAAAATTTTACATGTTCACTAACACTTTTTAGAAAGTACAGAAAAGGATCAAGAAAATAAGTCACCTCACCCAATAAAAACCTATTTTTACATTTCTGGTTTTTTTAGTTTGTGTGACCATGCACATATAACCCATACATGTTTGAAAATTGGGTTCACTTGGCACATAATATTATATTTAACACTGTGAGCATTTTTCCATGTTAAATATTCTTTGAGAGCAGTCTTTGCAGTGGCTGCACATTAGTGTAACATTATTTAATGGATTCTGTCTTTAGGGCTGTTAGGTCAGTTTGTGCTTCACTGTTATAAATAGTACTTTGACTTGATTATCTCTGTTTGTTACCCTCCTAAATGAAGAATGCTTTCCTCCACACCAGTGGAACAGTAAATCTTATTTTTTGTGTGATGCCAAAAAAAAGAAATTCTAATTCAAGTCTCACATTGGTTTACAGGGGGTTTGTATTATTAACTTCTATTCCCACCCACATAACTATAAGGCCATAGATTTTAAAAGGCATTTGGAATATAAAAATGAGGTTTATTATTTAAACATTTTCTGCTTGTTAACTGTCTGCTGCTATCGATTTAAAGGCTAGTTATTTTATTAGTTTGTTTTTTAACTTGATCTCATTAATAGTCATGCCCATTTTTCAGTCATAGTATGTATAGAGAAATACCCTCTAAGTTGGTATAAAAAAACGTGACATTTTAATGGGAGGGAGAAATGATTGAAATTTGTAATCTCTGCTATTCAGCCTTTGAGAGGTGCTACGTTAAACATGCAGTGTAAGTGTACTTCAACCTAAGCAAGGCACGTAAATTCAGGGTGGGCCAACAGTGTGGTAACAGGCACATCTCTGCCCAGGTACTGATTGAGAATGGAGAAAGCTGAACATTAGCTTCTCTCTGGTTTCCTTTTAGGATGTGGACCTGGATCGCCAGTCTTTAAGCAGCATAGATAAAAATGCCTCTGAGAGAGGCCAGAGCCAACTCTCTAACCCGACTGATGACAGCTGGAAAGGTAGACCATATGCAAGTAAGGCTGCTTTTTAAAAATAATTTTTATTTCAAATAGGTAACATTAAGTTATTCAAATATTCAGAAGATACAAAAAGAGTAAATGTAATAATCTGTTCTGCTGCACCTGTGCCTCAATCTTCCAGTCCCTTCTTGTGGCAGCCAATGTCACCAGTTTCTTATGTGTCTTTCCCAGAGATGTTTTATCCATATGCGAGGAATGCATATCCATCCATACATACATATGTGCATATATACACACATTTATATATGAATTCTCCTACTTCTCATACAAACATAGGATACTGTGCATTATTCTTTTTTCACTTAGTATATCTTAGATATCATTCAAAATCAGTACCTAAAGAGCTTTCACAATCTTTTATACTGTTAGATATTATCCCAGGATGTAGATGTTTGTTAAATTGGGTTCCTACTAATAGCCACTTACATTATTCCCAATCTTTTTTTGTTATAAACAGAGCTGCATTTAATCACCTACTATGTGTGTCTTTGTGAGTTTATCTGCACAATTAATTCCTAGAAATAGGATTGCTAGGTTAATAGATAAGTGCGTTTGCCATTTTGACAGTTCCAGAATGCTACCCATTAGGGTAGTACCTGTTTCCATAGTCTTTGGGAACACTTAGGTGATACTTGGCATCTTTGGAGTATTTTAATTGACAGTTTTCTAATTATGAGTGAAACTGAGCAGTTTTTCATGTGTTTAAAACCCATGTCTATTTTCCTTTTTATGAGCTGTTTGTTCATAATCTTTGCTCATTTTGTATTGATTGCTGGACTTTTTGATTGGTTTAGAGGAGCCCTTTCTGTTTTAGAGGTCCCTTTTCTGGATGTGATTCCAAATTACTTCTACTAGTTTGTCTCTTCATGCTGCTGATGGTGAGCTTCACTGTCTGTCATTTAAAAAAACAGGTTTAACATTTGTCATGAGCCAGGCACTGTGCTGTGGGTTTCATGTGTATGATTTCGTGTAATCCTTACACTAGCCCTTTGAGGACTGTTACATTTCAGTGAACTGGGACCTTGCCAGGCGATGTAACTTGTCAGTATGTACTTCTACTAGTTTGTCTCTTGATGCTGCTGATTCAGATAAACTTTTGGCTGACTGAGAAATAGGAACTTCTCTGGTGGTGGTCTGGCCTTTTTAAAGTTGTGCACCCATTGTTTTCCTTCATGGCAGTCCCACCCTTTTCTCAACATGCCAGGCTGTAGGTGTTAACACTGATGTGAACTTTTGAAGCAATGAATTAGGCAAAGCTATATGTGCACAGTCACCATTTTCTTTATTTTTTATTTTTTATTAAGGTATCATTGATATACAATCTTACGAAGGTTTCACATGAGCAGCATTGTGGTTACTACATTCCCCTGTTATCAAGTCCCCACCACACACCCCACTGCAGTCACTGTCCATCAGCATAGTAAGATGCTATAGAGTCACTACTTGTCTTCTCTGTGTTACACTGCCTTCCCCATGCACCCCCCTATATTATGTGTGCTAACCATAATACCCCTTAATCCCCTTATCCCTCCCCACCCACCCTAACCAACTTCTTTCCCTTTGGTAACGCTAGTCATCCTTGGGTTCTGTGAGTCTGCTGTGTTTTGTTCCTTCAGTTTTGCTTTTCCGTCTCCACAAATGAGGGAACTCATTTAACACTTGTCTTTCTCCACCTGGCTTATTTCACTGAACATAATACCCTCTAGCTCCATCCATGTTGTTGCAATGGTAGGATTTGTTTTCTTCTTATGGCTGAATAATCTTTTTGATCCATTCGTTTACTGATGGACACTTAGATTACTTTCATGTGTTGGCTATTGTAAATAGTGCTGTGATAAACAGGGGTGCATATGTCTTTTTGAATCTGGGATCTTGCTTTCTTTGGGTAAATTCCTAGAAGTGGAATTCCTGGGTCAAATGGTATTTCTATTTTTAGTGTTTTGAGGAACCTCCATACTGCTTTCCACAATGGTTGAACTAATTACATTCCCACCAATAGTGTAGGAGGGTTCACCTGTCTCCACATCCTCGCCACTGTTTGTTGCTGCTTTTGTCTTGGATGTTGGCCATCCTAACATGTGAGGTGATATCTCATTGTGGTTTTAATTTGCATTTCCCTGATAATTAGTGATGTGGAGTATCTTTTCATATGCCTGTTGGCCATCTAACTTTCTTCTGTGGAGAAGTGTCTGTTCAGATCCTCTGTCCATTTTTTAATTTGGTTATTTGCTTTTTGAGTGTTGAGGCATATAAGCTCTTTATATATTTTAGATGTTAACCCCTTATCGGATCTGTCATTTATGAATATATTCTCCCATACTATAGAATGCCTTTTTGTTCTATTGATGGTGTCCTTTGCTGTACAGAAGCTTTTTAGTTTGACGTAGTCCCATTTGTTCATTTTTGCTTTTTTTCCCTTGACCAAGGAGATATGTTCATGAAAAAGTTGCTCATGTTTATATTCAAGAGAGTTTTGTCTGTTTTCTTCTAGGAGTTTTATGGTTTCATGACTTACATTCAGGTCTTTGATCCATTTCAAGTTAACTTTTGTGTATGGAGGTAGACAGTGATCCAGTTTCATTCTCTTACATGTAGCCGTCCAGTTTTACCAACCAGTTGTTGAAAAGGCTATCATTTTTCCATTGTATGTCCATGGCTATGTTATCATATATTAATTGGCCATATATGTATGGGTTTATATCTGGACTCTATTCTGTTCCATTAATCTATGGGTCTGTTCTTGTGCCAGTACCAAATTGTCTTGATTACTGTGGCTTTGTAGAAGAGCTTGAAGTTGGGGAGCATAATCCCCCCCACTTTATTCTTCCTTCTAAGGATGTCTTTGACTATTCAGGGTCTTTTATGCTTCCATATGAATTTTAGAACTATTTGTTGTAGTTCATTGAAGAATGGTGTCGGTATTTTGACAGGGATTGCATTGAATCTGTAGATTGCTTTAGGCAGGATGGCCATTTTGACAATATTAATTCTTCCTACTCATGAGCATGGGCACCATTTTCTTTTGAAGGCATAAAAAATAATCACCCCTGAAATCCATCAGAAAGGGTCTGTGCTGGAGACTGACATGCTGTTCATTAGTGTCTGCAGCACAGCCAGGTTCTCTCCAGTTTCCAGTGAGAGAAAGAGCTATGTTTCCTCATCAGCCTCAAGTAGCAGAGTTGGCTTGTATGTGGGCCAAGTGTACATTTCTTTACTCAGAATCATTCTCACTGTAGTGAGGTGTTTCCGCCCTGAGAGACCCCTGCCATTCCTCCAAGGAACGATGCTGTGCTTCTCCTCCCGGACTCCCCCCTCAGCCTCCCCTCTGGGCGTAGCTCAGTGAGTGAATCAGCAGGCAGAGTCTCTTACACCACTTGTGTTGTTTTCTTTCCTTCTTTTTATTGTTGGTCCAACGCGGTATAATTTTGAACTGGAGTAAGTTTAACATACACTAGCTGCAACTCCACTATATCCTCTCTTAGTTAAAACTAATTTTGCATGGAGAATTGTTATTCATATATATTTCATAGCCACTTTCAAAAACCTGGTGACCCAGCCTTCCTGTTTGCCTTTACTAAGTGCTTTATTGAATATTTTCAACATTCTGATTCTACAATAAGTTGAAAAGGAGTCTCTACTTTTACTATAGTCAAATGAACCAACACCTCTGAGATGCCTGGCATGGGCCACCCCTGAGCCCAAGGATGAGAAGACTGGAAGATTAGTCAGTCTAGTCAGTAGGCAGAAACTACACCAATAATCTGAACAGGGAAAATTCTAGGTAAACAATTGTTAACTAGTCAAAGATGTCTGACCACTAGAAGAAGTAAAGAAGACTTGAGGGATAGAGAGTAGAAAATAGGGAAAGGAGCTACCACCTCCAGGGCAGACAGAAAGTGATCCAAGAACTGAGAATGAAAATGAACCCCACCCCACCCTCAAGACTGAGATGCACTCTGGAGAGGGCCCACCGTAGGAGCTCATGGCCTCCTGGACTTAGGGCACAGTTCAGACTTGGTCTGTACAGTGAGTGGCACTTTGGGCACTGAGAAACTTGCTGGACACGGAAATTGTGTAGCCGAGTGTCTCACCTTCTTCAAATCTTTGCTCAAATATGACATTTTCAGAGAAACCTTTCTTGATCAGCTTATTTAAACCTGTAGCCTTGCAGCGTGTCAAATGATGACATAAGGTAGGAATTCCCCATTCCAACCTTATGTCATCATTTGACACACTGTATCTTACACTCAGTATCTTGTTTATCATCTGTGCCATGGGAGCAGGAATTTTTGTCCAGCTTATTCATATGCCATAGTGTCAAGAATCATGCCTGGCACATAGTAGGAGCTCAGTGAATATTTACTCAGTACTGGCTGAATCATTATTAGGGTTAATCTTTATCATCTAATATAGATCAGAAACTGTTTGCCAGCCTCCTCATCAAGTGTGTGGTCCAGTTGGAATTGATACAGACCATTGACAACATCGTGTTCTATCCTGCAACAAGCAAAAAGGAAGATGCAGAGCACATGGTTGCTGCCCAGGTAATAAGAGCAGGCCCCAGAAGGGCATCCTTGTCTGTGGGGAGGTTGCTCTGATGCAGTGGTACGCTAGAGCCAGCTCATACCAGCTCACGAGAACCCATCATGCTCATCTCTTCCTAGCCCCACGACCCATGTGGGTGGCCTGAAGTTAGCCACAGTGGGAGCATTTACACCATAGAAATCAGCAAACACTAAAAATTAAGGGCCAGCTTACCATACAGTGCTGCTCAGAATGCCACCCCCCCACCTGGGTGCTTCAAAGAAAGAGTGTAATTAATCACGGTGACTATTCCTCATAATTGTTATACAGTTTAACCGAATAAAACTGAGAGGGAAAATATGTGGATAAAGATACCAGTTTTTCCTTCAGAATGTTCATTTTTTCTTTTGCATATGCAACCTTTTATAACTGGTGTTCTTAGAAACAGAGAATTGAGTGTCCAGAGCCGGACAGTAACTTTATACCATGGGTTGTAAACTTAAGTGCTTCAGGGACTGACAGATCCTGCTGGGAATGCAGCAGTTTGGGTGGGAAATCAGAGGGCTCCCACTCTGCCAGAGCCACAGCCACCTCCCAGCCCTGGGAACACATTGCTGTCAGGTAGGTCAAGTCAGCCAGTTTTTCAAAAGTAGGCAGAACCAAAAATATTTCATACAGGAACTCTCCTGTTAATTAAATAATATAATTACTAATGAGCATAATACATCTGTGGGCCTGATCCAGCCCAAAGACTATCCTTTTGTTTTTTTTATTTCTTGAGTGTACAATTCAGTGGTTTTTTATATTCACAATGTTGTACAAATATCTCCGCTAATTCCAGAATATTTTTATCACTGCAAAAGGGAATGTCGTAACCATTAGCAGTCACTCCCCATTCCCTCCTTGCCTCAGCCCTTGGCAATCACTCATCTACTTTGTGGCTCTACAATTTGCCTAATCCCGATATTTCACAGTTATAAAGTCATACTGTATGTGAGCTTTTGTGCCTAGCTTCTTTCATTTAGCATAATGTTTTCCAGTTCATCCATGTTGTAGCATGTATCAGTACTTCATTATTTTTATATATGACTGAATAATACTCCATTGTATGACTATACCACATTTTGTTTATCCATTCATCAGTTGATAGACATTTAAGTTGTTTCCATTGTCTGACTATTATGAATAATGCGCTGTGAATGTATGTAGCAAGTTTTTATGTAGACATATGTTTTTAATTCTCTTGCATATATAACTAGGAGTGGCATTGCTGGGTCATATGGTAACTCTGTTTACCTTTTTGAAGAATTGCCAGACTATTTTCCAAAGCAGCATAACTATTCTACATTCCTATCAGAAGTGGATGAAGATTCCAATTTCTCCACATCCTCACCAATGGTTGTTATAGCCTTTTTTCTTAATTGTTATAGCCATTCCAGTGGGTATGAAGTGGTGTCTCATTGTAGATTGGATTTCCATCTCCCTAATGATGAATGATGCTGAGTGTCTTCTGTTCGTGGTGGCCACTTTGTTTACCTTTGGAGAAATGTCCATGCAAATACTTCGCCCATTTTAATATTGGGTCATTTATCTTTTTATTGTTGAGTTGTAAAGAGTTTTTGTATATTCTGGACACTAGTCCCCTATCAGATAAATGATTTGCAACTATTGTCTCCCATTCTGTGCATTGTCTTTTCAGTTTCTTGATGGTACCCTGTGAAGTACAGGATTTTTAATTTTGATGAATTCCAAGTTATTGTTTCTTCTTTTACTTGTACTTTTGGTTATGTCTAAGAAAGTATTGCCTAATTCAAAGTCACAGAGATATAGGCCTACATTTTCTTTTAGGAGTCCTATAATTTTTGCCCTTACATTTAGGTTTTTGATTCATTTTTTAGTTTATTTTTGTTTATGATGGGAAATAGAAGATCTACATTTGTTCTTTTGTACCTAGATATTCAACTGTCCCAGCACCATTTGTTGCAAAGATTATTTTTCCCCAGTGAATTGTTCTGGCACCCATGTTGGAAATCACTTGACCATAAACATAAGAATTTATTTCTGGACTTGAAGTTGTGTTCCAAAGTCTGTCTTTATGCCAGTACCACCCTGTCTTAATTATGGTAGTTTTTTAGTTAGTTCTGAAATTGGAAGTATGAGTCTTCCAACTTTGTGCTGCATTTTTCAAGATTATTTTGGCTATTCTGTGACACTTGTATTTCCACTTGAATTTTAGGATCAACTTGTCAATTTCTGCAGGGAAGTAATCTGGGATTTTGATAAGCATCGCACTGAATCTATTCATCAACTTGGGGAGTATTTCAAACTCTGCCTTTTTGTAACTTCTGGCTTGTTTATGAAGAGAATGAGATCCATTCCTAGAGGTCTCAACAAATATGTGATCCCTAGTGATTCCTCACATTCTCACATTTAGGCAACACATTCAATAGAAGTTTCTAGCATTCCATACCTTTTTTACAGTTTTTTCCCTTCACATGTGAAAACAGTTGTCAAACCTACAGTTCATTAATCACCTGATGAAGCTAAAGATGCCACTTGGGCTCTGCTTAACAGTTTCTATCTTTCAATGAGTAAGTTTTGAGATTCATACACTCTATCACATATAATGCAGTTTGATATTCTCATTTTCCAGTTTCTTTATAAAATGACAGGGCAATCCTATAGTGAGATAATTGGAGAGATAATAAAGACAATACTGACAACACTGAAATTTTGGCCTGCAGAGCCCCCGCATCATGCCAGAGCCCAGTGTATTCTTTCTCTAGTTAGTAACAGAGTCTCTGAGGATAACAGGTCAAGGTGTTGAAGAGTGAGGTATATCTCACACAGAGGAGGACTTTTGGAGAGTTATGACTGCCTTCATCTGCTATCACAGTATCCAAAACCACTCCATCTTCTCTACTTAGCTCTCTTGTCCTCCCCTCTCTAGCAAGACACGCTGGATGCAGATATCCACGTAGAGACAGAGGATCAGGGTATGTATAAGTGCATGTCTTCCCAGCACCTCTTCAAGCTATTGGACTGTTTGCAAGAGTCCCATTCATTCTCAAAGGCCTTCAACTCCAATTACGAGCAACGGACTGTACTGTGGCGAGCAGGTAGGTCCACACAGCAGATAGGACCACTCTCTATACTGGTTACTCTCCTAAAACATTAAAGTCTTTGGGAAGTGCCTGATACTGTACACATAGCTGGAATAATTTACCAGATATGTTCATGCTTGAGGGAGAAAGAAGAGAAATGCTGGATACATTTCATCCCAGTACCAACAATATTGCCTGGCACACAGGAGATTCTCAGTAAGCATTTGGTGGAAAAACAAATTGGTAGTTAGACTAGAACGGATCTAGCAAGTCAAGAAGTTTTACATTAGTTTAAAATTGTGTAGTTAAACATGATTATATAAAAAGTATAATAGGGAAACAGAAAGCATTGTACATCTTATGAGGCTTTTAGGGGTCCTCTCTCTTCCCCACCTTGAAGAATAAATACATAAATCCTGGAGGTGACTGATTGAAAGACAGATAGATGCATGCAGGGGTGATGGTGGAAGTCTAAGTTTGTGAACTTTGCACAAAAGTGATGTTTTATATCATTTCTGCACTGTTACCCTTATTGGGTAACTATTCATTTTTGTCCCCAAGTGCCTATTTTAATCCACAATTTAAAAATGTTATTTTTCTCTATAGCTTTAAAATCTCTAGATATATTCTATCTTTACCTACATTAAGGTTTTACTTACGAGAGTAGTTTTTACATCTCTATGACTGTACTGCTTTAAGAAAATGTGTTCTTATGTGTACTTCGTGAAAAAAAAAACCTTGCAACTTAGAATTATGTTTGAGTTCTCAAAACTTGAAAAGATGAAATAATGAGCAGTCTAGTGAGCAGTCACTGAGCAGAGACTAAATGGAGAACAGTTCAGGGCATTGAGGAATGAAGTGTGTCTTACACGGAGGATAAGATGTCATGACTGCCTTTGATAACTGACTTGTATTAATAAGAATGTGAGATTTATGCTAGTGAAATAAGAGAGACATATGATTTAAGAGTGAAATAAGAGATACCAGATGATTTCACCTATATGTGAAATCTAAAAAACAAAACAAATCAAGAAACAAGAAAACCAAACTCATAGATACAGAGAATGGAATGATGGCTACCAGGGAGGAGGGTGTCATAAGGTACAAGCTGACAGTTCAAAAATAAGTCATAGGGATATAATGTACAGAGTGGTGACTATAGTCAATAATATTATAGTCTATATTTTAAAATTGCTAAGAGAGTAAATCTTAAATGTTTTCATCATAAGAAAACAAATCTGTAACTTTGTATGGTGACAGATGGTAACTAGACTCATTGTGGTCATTATTTCACAATGTATACAAATAACAAATCAATATATTGTACACATGAAACTACTATGTTAAAGGTCAGTTATGCTTCAATTAAAAAAGGAATGTGAGTTGTTTCAGTATCCCCTAAAGTGACTAGATTAGGTTCCCACATGATTTCTTGGCACTTTTATCCTAGGAGTGTGCACTATTTATGTGACTATTTAATCTCTAGGTTTTAAGGGTAAGTCTAAACCCAATCTTCTAAAACAAGAAACCAGCAGCCTGGCTTGTTGTCTGAGGATCCTATTTCGAATGTATGTTGATGAAAACCGCAGAGATTCCTGGGAAGAAATACAGCAGCGACTTTTAACGTAAGAAGATTGGTTTCCGATTCAATTTCTTATCCATAATACATAAAATGCATTACAGCAATACTTTGAATTTTAAAAAGTAGGAAAAAAATACCTTCATGCCAACACCCTCACCAACTGCTTTCCTTTTTTTTACTTTTTTTTTTTAAGGTACAATTGATATACACTCTTATGAAGGTTTCACATGAAAAAACAATGTGTTTACTACATTTACCCATATTATCAAGTCCCCACCCGTACCCCAATGCAGTCACTGTCCATCAGTGCAGCAAGATGCCACAGATTCACTGTGTGCCTTCTCTGTGCTACACTGTCTCCCCGTGATCCCCCACACCATGTGTACTAAACATAATACCCCTCAGTCCCCTTCTCCCTCCCTCCCCACCCGCCCTCCCACACCCCTCCCCTTTGGTAACCACTGGTTCCTTCTTGGAGTCTGTGAGTCTGCTGCCATTTTGTTCCTTCAGTTTTGCTTCATTGTTATACTCCACAAATGAGGGAAATCATTTGGCACTTGTCTTTTTCCGCCTGGCTTATTTCACTGGGCATAATATACTCCAGCTCCACCCATGTTGTTCCAATGGTAAGATTTGTTTCTTTCTTATGTCTGAATAGTATTCCATTGTGTATATGTATCACATCTTCTTTATCCATTCATCTACTGATGGATACTTAGGTTGCTTCCATATCTTGGCTATTGTAAAGTGCTGCGATAAACATAGGGGTACATATGTCTTTTTGAATCTGAGAAGTTGTATTCTTTGGGTAAATTCCAAGGAGTGGGATTTCTGGGTCAAATGGTATTTCTATTTTTAGTGTTTTGAGGAACCTCCATATTGCTTTCCACCATGGTTGAACTAGCTTACATTCCCACCAGCAGTGTAGGAGGGTTCCCCTTTCTCTGCATCCTCGCCAGCATTTGTTGTTCTTAGTTTTTTTGATGCTGGCCATCCTTACTGGTGTGAGGTGATACCTCACTGTGGTTTTAATTTGCATTTCCCTGATGATTAGTGATGTGGAGCATCTTTTCATGTGTCTGTTGGCCATCTGAATTTCTTCTTTGGAGAACTGTCTTTTCATATCCTCTGCCCATTTGTTAATTGGGTTATTTGCTTTTTGGGTGTTGAGGCGTGTAAGTTCTTTATATATTTTGGATGTTAACCCCTTGTTGGATATGTCACTTACAAAGATATTCTCCCATACTGTAGGATGCCTTTTTGTTCTGTTGATGATGTCCTTTGCCGTACAGAAACCTTTTAGTTTGATGTAGTCCCATGAGTTTATTTTTGCTTTTGTTTCCGTCCTTTTTTTTTTTTCCTTTTTTCTTCCATTTGTGGCCTCTTCTGTTTCACTTTTCTTAATGCCCTGAAGAGGATGGGGCCTCAATTCTCTCATTCATAAGTCTCTTAGGGCCCAGAAACCTGAGCACCCAGTGAAGTGCTCTGAGCTCAGAGTCAGCAGGCCTGGAGTGAAGCCCATAGGTCCTCTTTAGGGCTATGTCAGTTCTAACATCCCATCATTCCTTCTTTCCAAGAGAAATGTATTAGAATCATATGGATTCTAGGATGTACTAACTTTAATTAGCCATGTAGCCATGGAGAGATAGTGGGATGCCATTGAAAGAGCCCCAGGCAGAAAAGTATATCTTTGCCACCAGCTTCTTGGGCAGCTGTGAGCAAGATGCTATGGCTAAGCCTCCTTTTACTCCTTTAAGATATAAAAACATTAACATGCAGTGCTGGCAACCATGTAATAAGACATGCACTCTCCTGCACTGCCAGTGGGAGTGTACAGTGACAGGATCTTTCTGGAAACTGGGTGTCATTATATATCAGAAGCCTTAAAATGGTCAGTCTCTTTCTTTAACTCAGTAATTCCACTGTTAGGAAATCTACTTTAAAAAATGTCTTAGAAATAGGAATCAGGATTCCTATATAGAATATTTATTGCGGACTGACATAATAAGAGAAGAAATTTAAAATAGCTCAACCATAGAATGGATAACTAAATTATAGTATATCCCATGATAGAATATAATACAGCCATTAAAAATGAAGTTTTAAAAAAACAGTAATTTTCCTTGATGTGGGAATATGCTCATAATGCCAGTTTCACCACAAAAAAGCCGATGTAAAAGCCATATACTTGTGATTTTCAGCAATGTTTTTTAACAACCAAAGGAAAAAAAACTGGAAGGAAATATGCCAAAATATTGTCATATATTTGTTAAATGCTGGAATTATGGGTATTTTTCTCTACTTTATCATTTTTCTGTACTTTTCAAGTCATTTTGTAGTAACAAGATACGAAAAGCCATAATCTAGGGAAAAAAAGTAAATTAATGAAAGGGAACACCAGTAGCTTATTTCAATTTGAAGCAAGCCTAAAAAAAATTATCTACATAGTCTCAAAGTTTCTCTAAAGGAGATACATAAATGTTAAGTCTTCAGCGTGTTAAAAAAAAGACAGTCGAGTGTGATGTGAGAAGAGAAAGACAGGGTGTAGTTAACTATAGATGGTAAGCTCTGAGCTTGGCCTGCTGCAGACACTGATGGAGCCCAGATAACATTTAACATACTTACTTAATCTTCACACAAATCCCTTGAGTTTGGTACATTTTTCCCCATTTTACAGCTGAGGAAACAGGCTCAGAGATTTGCTCAGGGTGGCACTGCCAGCAGCTGCTCAGCAAATGCTGATCGCAAGAAGAAAGAGCTCTCTGCTCCAGGAGAATGTGTGAGGTGTCGATCTTTTGTTTGATGTGCTTCTCCCCTCTGGTTCTTCCAGTGTGTGCAGTGAGGCCCTGGCCTATTTCATCACCGTGAATTCTGAAAGCCATCGGGAGGCCTGGACTAGTCTCCTATTGTTACTTCTAACAAAAACCCTCAAAATAAACGATGAAAAGGTATGAACTAGTAAACGCTATGTCTCCAGTAGGACATAGGCTTGAGTTGGCTTTTTACTCAGAGTTTAAATAACTATTTTCTCAGTTCTTCCGAGGGTGGTTACATAACTAGCACCAGTCTCGATGCATAGGAGAGTTTATCATCACACACAGTGATGCCTTAGGATATTAGGCTCTTTCTCTAAGAACCCCAGTTGAGAAAGGCTAAAGTTAAAACCAGGCATGTCACTTCTGAACAGCTGAGTTGCCTTTCAGTGGTCATGTTGGAAGGCAAAGGCTGAGATTATTAAGCACTGGTTTAAAACTGAGAATTCCTTTACTTAAAATAAAAGTTGATTTTGATAGCAAGGCTGTGCCCAAATAATTGCTGTGTAGAGTTAAATATGATTACAAGAAGATCTAATTTGCAAACTTGTTGTACCATCTTTCTAATAGCAAGAAAAAACACTGATATTGCAAGCAATTCCAGGGTGAGATGAATACTTCTGAAAAACTAGTCCCAAAAAATAAGTCCCATGTCTCATTTCCCTCTCTGCTTCTCTCCCATCTCAAGTTTAAAGCTCATGCTTCAATGTACTACCCCTACTTGTGTGAAATTATGCAGTTTGACCTGATTCCTGAGCTCCGAGCTGTTCTGCGGAAGTTCTTCCTACGGATAGGTGTTGTGTATAAGATATGGATTCCAGAAGCGCCACCCCCGGTATCAGGGACGTTTTCCCCAGTGTGGTAGCCCGGAGCCCCGAGGGCCGCTGCTGCAGCTCTGCAGTGTTCACCATGCCACCTCCTCTGCCTGGCACATCTCATGAAGGGTCAGATCATAGGAACAAGGAGTTGGCATCTGGGAGCTCAGAATGGCCTGGAGAATGGCCTGGATAAAGATGGTCTCTGTGCTGGTCCCATCAGGGTCCTGACTAAGGTGTCGTGGTATTTCATTAAACGGTTGCATACCCAGTGAACACAGTAAGTGGGGAGTCTGTTTCATCTCTGTCATTCCATTTTACTGATTGAACTTGTCAAATCTGTCATTGCACATGCTGTCATTTTCTAGCAAAGTCCCATGATTGGCTGTAAATGTTTTGTCAGAGGAAGTCACTCTACTTGAAAATACTGAACATAGCTGTATAGGTTTGTGATCATTAGAGAGTATGTTAATAAAATTTCTTGTAACGGCTAAGTGCCACCTTAAATATGCTGGGGTTTTTTGTTGTTTGTGTTGGAGGAGTTTGAGTGTTTTTGTCAATTGTGAGTCAGCTAGATTAGTTTGGAGAAAAGGAAACAAAGGGTTGGGTTTGTTTGGTTTTTTTCCTGTTTTGTTAATGTCTGGGTGATTTTTAAAGTATTTTTCAAAAAGAAATTACTGAAGATTTGATTGAAGACTGAGTTTAGTAATTAAGTTAGAAGTATGCGCTTGCAAGTTAAAAACATGTATTTCCTCCTGGCTCTCCCTGTTACAGTAACTTGGGGAGAAAAAGTCCACAAGAAAATTAAAAACTTATTGGAAGATGACTAGCCTTCCTTCAAGTAAGTATTTGTGGATGTGTATTAAATTAAAATTTCCCTCACATACTCTGAAATCTAATATATGAAGTAGTAACAAAAATGAAGTTATTTAACAAAGGTAATTTATATTTGAGTAAACCTTTTATTTTTACCTCAGAATAGTGCGTACCAATTATCAGTACCCCACTTTGCACAGTCCCCATTAAAGAGCCCTCGAGAGAGAGGGATAGTGACTGAGAAAGGTCGCTCCGTGGACCTCCTTGGCCACAGAAGTTGAACCTGTGCTTTTGTGAGGCCAGCACAGCTAAACTGAGACCATGGCAGGAGGTGTCTTGTGCCCAGCACTTCTGTTAATTCGAGCCTCAGTGTTGAATTCTTTGGAAAGGTTAGATTCTGGGGTCCTTATTATATTAATGACGGTGCAATCCTGATGCAGCTTATGTAGAAGTGGGCAGTACACAAATACAGCCCAAAGCCTGCAAGCAGTATATTTGGAAGCTTAATATTTCTGAGTCAGTGAGAAAGTGAACATATACTTCATCCTCTGCCCTCTCATCTACTGCCCACCTAGAGCGGCATCCAGCATTAGAGAGGGTGTTACAGAGCCACTCACGCATTCAGACTTCTACCTATTCCCTTTAGTCCTGTAAATTGGGTCGTATTGATGTCAACTCCGGTGCCTTAGCAGTTAGTAAGTTGGGAACCTATCTATAAAATCAGAAGTTTTTTCTTTATAGAGAAGGATTCTGGTGCTTTTGTTTACTAAGAGATCGATTTCTTAAATTGTTGTGTTTTTAACAGCCTTGAGAAATGCTGGTTTTGGTCAGTAGCACTCTGTCTACTGTTTTCTTTCCCCAAAAGTGTTTTAATTTCTCTACCAAAGAAAAAAAGAACAGGTTTAGGTTTTTATGTTATTTACATCCATTAGAGAAGAGGAGCTATATCATTGAGCAGGAGGGGGCTGTGGGAGAGTACTTTACTATGAAGGCAAACTGTTAGCACCATGAAATCCCTTACGTCTTCACACTGCAACGTGGAAGCTGCATTCGGACTTACTGCCTGGTACTGCAGTTCACCACAGCCTCCACTAGTCAGTCATCTACACTGACACTTGTACTAAAGGTTTAAGTGGGGAGCATGTGTGTTCATTAATACTTAACATTTTCTGTAAACCCAAGACCCTGATTGGGGGTTTTTTCTCATGTGACATTTTCTTCATTGAATGTGACTGCAAGACTTTTCCAGTGTTATTCCTGCCTTTTTCATTTTTCGCCTCCCTTAACAGAGTAGGAAATGTGTAAGCACATTTTGTTACTTGCTGAAAATTCAGGTTTGAATTTTAATTTTGTCTTTTAAAAGATATGGTTTTTTGAATAAGGTTGTTGAATTGTATCAGCATGGACCTTTTAAAAACTGGATGTAAAACCATTTAGGATAATTTTTCATGTTGGTGAACCATGACATACAGAGGAAATCCCTTACCTCCAATAATAAGCCATTCAGCCTAAATCCTATTTTGTGAATAAATCTATCTCATGGTAACACGGCTTATGCCACCAAACACTAGTGAAAAGGGTGTGTGTGGCTGCAGCACCAGGCCAGGACACTATTTACTAACAGAGTCATGGAGAAGAGGGAAGCATTTCCAAAGCCTTATTTCTTTCTCAGAATGCTTTAAGTGTTGATTATATGTGCTAGGTCTCCATAGAGAAGTTTTATTTGTTACTATACTGCTGCTGTGAGCGATTTTGTTTTTCTTCATTGTCTAGGGAAATCACCAGCTTTGGCATCTTAACAACAAACAGGGGATGGGAAATTTTATTTCTAGTATGCATCTTTACAGTCAAATACACCTTTTCCCTGTTACTCCTCGAGTACAACCAAAGAACATACATTATGGAAATTGTTTAACATCTGGAAACAACATTTTCCCCAACAGGTGACTTTTGTACAAAATGAAGAAAAAAAAACCCTAAACTTTCATCGGTTTTTTTGTGATTATGGCTATACATTTTGCAGTCTTTATAGTTATTAAAGGAACCTACTGACAAATCCAAGTACGACCATCTCATTCAAATGTTTGTTGTTAGGATGCAAACAGATACTGGTTTAAACAGAAGCTGGATCCTTAATACTGCATTTTTTCAGTTCTGTTTTAATATTTGTATTAAGTTAGATGTAGCTTGAATTCACATGAAATGTTGGAGTTTTGCTACCAGCAGCTTTGTCATTTGGGAAACAAAGAAACCAAAGCTGAATATTTACAAGAATGAATATATCTGGAAATCCTTACTCTCAAAAAAAGACACTCATCAAAGGTGTGGTTTTTCTCAGTGTTCTAATTTTTAAAAAAATTTATGTGCATATTTGCATCAGTATTTCTTTATGTGCAAAATATGTTTTACCTCCTCTTACCTGCCTAAAAGATAATTAATAGCTACATTTGTTTAATCTGATGATTAAGTGCATTTAATATTGGTAATTTAATGAAAAGCATTCCTTGCCCAATGGATGTATACATTTTTGGAAGAAAAGCAGAATTATATAATATGAAATGCTATGTAAAGTTTTCTATGTAAAAATACTATGTATAATACTGTTAAAATATCCCGTGCTTTAATCAGGTGGTAAATCAATAAAGTTTTAAAATGTAAAGCTGCAGTTTTTGTTTTGTTTCCTTCTCAGTTTCTTAAAATTGAAGTATAATTGACATACAATATTGTATTAGTTTAAGTATACAACATAATGATTCAGCATTTATATACATTATGAAATGCTCAATTAAGTGTGGTTACCATTTATACAAAGTTATTACAGTATTATTAACTATATTCCCTATGCTGTAATTTTCATCCCTGTGACTTTTTATAACTGGATGTTTGTACCTCTTAATCCCCTTCACCCATTTCACCCATTCACCAACTCACCTCCTCTCTGACAACTACCATTTTCTTCTCTGTATTGATGAGTCTTTTTCGGGGGGCATGTTTGTTTTGTTTTTAAGATTCTACATGTAAGTGAAATCATATGGTACTTATTTGTCTTTCTCTGTCAGACTTATTTCACTTAGCATAATACCCTTTACGTCCATCCATGTCGTCACAAATGGCAAGGCTTCATTTTTCCTGTGGCTGAGTAATATTCCAAAGTAGACATACCACATCCTTATCTGTTCCTCCGCTGATGGACACTTGGGTTGCCCCCATATCTTGGCTGTAAATAATGCTGTGATAAACATAGGAATAGATACATCTTTTTCAAGTTCATGTTTTCATTTTCTTCAAATAAATAACCAGAAGTGGAACTGCATCATGTGGTACTTCTAAAAAAATTTTTAGTGACTTTCATACTATTCTCTGTAGTGGTTGCACCAGTTTACAGTCCAACCAACAGTGCAGGAGGAGGGTTCCCTTTTCCCCACTTGCGATTTTTTGCCTTTTTGATACTAACCATTCTGACTGGTGTGAAGTAAAGCTGTTTTCAATGTAGTAGTTAAAAATACATCAAGTTTGGAGTTAGTTTATTCTTATGGCAGCTAAAAGCTTATAGTTCTCAATTGGTGGTAAAATTTAGCCTCAGTAGTTAATGAATATAATTATTAATGGGAGAATATTAATTGTGGGTTTTATTTTTTAAGGTTCCCCTCTTAACCCTTTTTTCCCTCTTGCTGGTGTTGAGGGCAAGATTAGAGAGGAAAACTCACCAAGTAGCAAGCTGGGGGTGGGCATTGGGGACAACTGTAAGATTCATACAAGGTACCAGTATATGAAAACAGTAAACTCTAGGCTTGGCTTTACTACCTCTGAATTCAGAATCATTCTTTCTGAAATACTCTAAAGTTACAAATCATTGTACTTAAAATATTCCACTGCTGAAGTTGACTAATAATACATCATCGTTATTAATTTACTGCAACAAAACTTCTCTCTGTGGTCCTACATTTCAGGTGCTTCCAGTGGAGCACAAAACTATAGAATTTTCATTTGGAAAAGGTTTCTAAAGAGTCTTTTCATAGCAAATAATGCCTGGGTTTTAGTTAAAGCAGTGGTTTCCAACCTGCTGCCAGACAGTGGTTTTCAGTTCTGTCCCTAGGAGATGCTTGGGACACGTAGCAATGTCTGGAGACATTTTGGGTTGTCACAGCCAGTGCTAGTGGTGTCTAGTGAGTTTAGAAGGCAGGGATGCTGCTAGACAGCCCCTCTCTACAAAGAATTACCTAGCTCCGATGTCAGCACTGCTAAAGTTGAAAAACCCTGAATTAAATTGACTCCTTCCTCTGAGCCTTCAGCGTGGAGTTACAGGACCTAAAAATCCATGTGTCGCAGATACTTGGAGCTTTCTTTGGCCTTCATGTAAAAAAACCACTTCTGCTTACCCATTTTATGAGGGAGAACATGCTGAGATCACTGGTTGAGGAAGGGCCAAGCTCCACCTATTGAAAGTTCATGATTCAAAGGTAATTTCAGCCCTATGCAACATTTGTGCCCTGCCAACAGACTGAAAAACATCTTAGGCAAAAGCACTAAAAAAAAAAAAAATTTTTTTTTCAGAGGACCAGAGTGGTTCCCCAGAATTTTTGCGAACCTGTGTAACATGTCTGTTGTCCAATTTAAGAAATCTGCTTAATTGTCCTTGGGTTAGTTATTTGTGTCACATCTTCGGAGTGTCTAGCTTAGTAAATGCAACTACATTTCCCAGCAAAAAAGGGAGGAATGAGGACAAGCATTCTGGCAAAAATAATTTTAGCATTTTTTTAAAAGCCTATTTCCAGACAGAAACCAACCTTTCAGGTGCTCAACTAAAGATTGAGCCTTTGACGATAATTATATGTAATAGTCATTTTTCATTTTTCCCAGAGACTCCCAATCCTTGCATAAAGTTTCTATAGCGTCCTTTTCGTTAACCTAACTCAGATTTGCTTAAAGAATTTATCTTGATTTGTGATCAAGAAATACCCATGTGTTCTAGTAAACTTCTTAGCTTGAGTGAATTTGAGCTTAAATAATGGCATACTGATTTTCCTTTCCAGCCTGTGATGGGTTTCTGAGTAGCAGGCCAGAATCAAGCACCATTCTGTAGGAGAAGCCAGTGGAAGATCACAGAGGCTGGGAGAACTCTGGCAAG
The DNA here is from genome assembly GCF_040802235.1 of Manis javanica. NCBI lineage: Eukaryota > Metazoa > Chordata > Mammalia > Pholidota > Manidae > Manis > Manis javanica. The sequence continues at coordinate 11,014,677 of NC_133160.1, read as the reverse complement.
AAGGATTTGTGTTAACATTCTGCCCTTTGGGGACATTAGCAATAAACAGGCTATTAATGTCGCTTTAAAAAACTACTGGCGGTTTACTGCACCCACTACCTTACTACGTTTTGCATACAGAAGTCTTTTAAACCTCACAATGACTGTGTGAAGTAAACAGTAGTATTAGACCCCATTTTTTAGAAGAGGAAACTGAAACTACCTGGATCACATAGTTGAGAAGGGCCAGAGCTGGAACTCGACCCAGGCCCTGTCTTCAGGGCACATTCTAACACAAGGACCGCACTGACTGTCGGGCCCCACTTACTGTGGGGAGGTGGCGGGGAAACCAAGTATGGCACCCAGTGGAACACAGCCCTGGACTCTGAGGAGTTTATGTTCCAGGGCTCCTGTTTGTAAGTCAGCTAGCTTGGGGATTGCAAACACCTGAGATACAGTCTTTACCAGATCTGTTACAGTAGACTTCTCGGGCCAGAACTTTCATGATAAGCATTCAGAAGTGGAGGAAAAGGAACTGCAGCTGGCAAAGATAACGTACGTGAGGAGGTGAGCCCCTGTGGTTTTCCTCCACCCCCCAGTTTCATCTCTTTTCTACCAACTCATGAACTACCTTCATCTTTCCACTTTAGTACACACCTCAAAATTCACCGACCGGTCACTTCGGGGTTGCACACAGCCCTGGCTCAGGAGCTCTGTCCTTGCCGTTCCCTCTGCCTGGAATGCTCTTTTCTCCAGATTGCTCCCTGGCCGTTTCCTCCTCCTCCTGGGTTCAACCCAACTGCTCACTCCTCAGCTGCCTCTTAGAAACCCTCTACCAGCTCTCTTGGAGCCCTCCCCCTCCACCCAAGGGGAGAGAATGAATTTTATTCCTGCTACTAGACTTCCCTATTGATCCCTTTATATGCTCTTGCCATTTCAGCCATTGTTCCCCTTTTTTTTTTCATTTCTGTGATAGCACCTAGCAGCTGAATAATAATAATAACAGATTGTTAACAATGACCATTTATTGGATTCTGAATGTTCCCGGCATTTCCATCATTGCCTTTCATTCTCACCGCCATTCCATAAAGTAGGCACCGTTATCATCACACCCCACTTTTTATGGAGAGGTACCTGGGGCTCAGGAGAGGTCAGCAAACTGGCCTGAGGCCACACAGCTAGATTCAAAGCTCTGCAGTCTGGCTCTAGGTCCTGCCGCCTAGGCACTGCCCACACCACCTCTAGTGCTTGAGAGCCATTAGCTTCTGTCCCCACCCCTCTTCCATTGCATCCTTGATGCTCCCTTTAGTGCCTCCCCGCGGAAGAATCTCGTGCACGGGAAGGACTATTTTGTTTGGTGTGTTGGATAGCAGGCAGATACGGATCCTGTAGGGCATGGGCCCCAGTAGGCAGAGGCCACAACACACTACTGATGTGCCAGCCCTGGGGCAGGAATGCAAATGTGGGCTAGCTGCAGTAAGTCTCAGTCTTTGAAAGTTGTATGTCCAGATAATAAGCTTTTGAACAAAATACATTCATTAACCCCCTTCCTTGGTGAATAGTACCTTCGTAATACTTGGAAGCCCAGACTCTGAGGAATTCTCAGGTGCCACAGAATTCATGCAGAACATAGTAACACAAGGAGAATTGGCAGGTCTAATAGTGATAACAGACAAGATAGGATTGGAAGAGGAAAGCTTTGAAGGGGCCAAGAGGATTATTTCACATTGTCAAATGGTACCCTTCACTGAGAAGAAATGGCATGAACGTTTATCTACCTAAAGGTTTAAAAAATAACCCAAAAGCTGACTGAAGCACACTTCGATAATGACGAAGCCAGAATCATGATGAGAGACTAACATGCCTCTCAGAGGACATCACATAAAAATTTTAAATATACTAGCTGCAGCTAATGCCCTAATTAGTGAAAGACCAATTATTTTCCTTTTTGTACTATGTGAATTTTCCATTATACACATATATATGTTTAAAAGAAAGGTGCCTCCGTGTTTAAAAACGCAAGAAATGACATTCTGATACTTCTCAATTATAGCTGTCAACATTCTGCATGTCAGTTGGACCCTTTAAAAGTGAGACTGAGGCAAGAGAAGACGTGTTCCTCCCAGGCACACAGCCAGATGTGCGCATGACCTTCGACCTTCTTGTTCTTTTTTAAGGTATCATTGATATACACGCTTATGAAGATTTCACAAGAAAAGCAATATGGTTATTACATTCACCCTTATTGAGTCCCCCTGCCAATATCCCATCGCAGTCACTGTCCATCAGTGTAGTAAGATGCCACAGAGTCCCTATTTGTCTTCTCGGAGCTACACTGTCTTCCCTGTGACCCCACACACACCATGTGCACCAATCATGATACCCCACAATCCCCTTCTCCCTCTCTCCCCCACTCCTCCCCTTTGGTAACCACTAGTCCCTTCTTGGAGTCTGTGAGTCTGCTGCTATTTTGTTCCTTCAGTTCTGCTTCATTGTCATACTTCACAAATGAGGCAAATCATTTGGTATTTGTCTTTCTCTGCCTGGCTTATTTCACTGAGCATAATACCCTCTAGCTCCATCCATGTTGTTGCAAATGGTAGGATTTGTTTCTTTCTTATGGCCGAATAGTATTCCATTGTGTATATGTACCACATCTTCTTTATCCATTCATCTACTGATGGACACTTAGGTTGCTTGCATATCTTGGCTATTGTAAACAGTGTTGCAATAAACATAGGGGTGCATATGTCTTTTTGAATCTGAGAAGTTGTTTTCTTTGGGCAAATTCCAAGGAGTGGAGTTCCTGGGTCAAATGGTATTTCTATTTTTAGTTTTTTGAGGAACCTTCATATAGCTTTCACAATGGTTGAACTAGTTTACATTCCCACCAGTAGTGTAAGAGGGTTCCCCTTTCTCCGCATCCTCACCAGCCATCCTAACTGGTGTGAGGTGATACCTCATTGTGGTTGTAATTTGCATTTTCCTGATAATTAGCAATGTGGAGCATCTTTTCATGTGCCTGTTGGCCATCTGAATTTCTTCTTTGGAGAAGTGTCTGTTCATATCTTCTGGTCATTTTTTAATAGGCCATTTTTAATAGAGTTATTTGCTCTTTGAGTGTTGAGGCATGTGAGTTCTTTATATATTTTGGATGTTATCTCCTTGTCAGATACGTCATTTACAAATATATTCTCCCATACTATAGGGTGCCTTTTTGTTCTACTGATGGTGTCCTTTGCTGTACAGAAGCTTTTTAGCTTGATGTAGTCCCATTTGTTCCATTTTGTTTTTGTTTCCCTTGCCCTAGGAGATGCATTCAGGAAAAAGTTGCTCATGTTTATATTCAAGAGAGTTTTGCCTAAGTTTTCTTCTTAGAGTTTATGGTTTCATGACTTAAATTCAGGTCTTTGTTGCATTTTGAGTTTACTTTTGTGTATGGGGTTAGACTATAATCCAGTTTCATTCTCTTGCATGTAGCTGTCCAGTTTTGCCAACACCAGTTGTTGAAGAGGCTGTCATTTCCCCACTGTATGTCCATGGCTCCTTTATCATACATTAATTGACCATATATGCTTGGGTTTATATCTGGGCTCTCTAGTCTGTTCCATTGGTCTAAGGGTCTGTTCTTGTGCTAGTACCAAATTGTCTTGATAACTGTGGCTTTATAGTTGAGCTTGCAGTTGGTGAGCATAATTCCCCCCACTTTATTTTTCCTTCTCATGATTGCTTTGGCTAATCAGGGTCTTTTGTGGTCCCATATGAATTTTAGAACTATTTGCTCTAGTTCATTGAAGAATGCTGTTGGTATTTTGATAGGAATTACATTGAATCTGTAGATTGCTTTAGGCAGGATGGCCATTTTGACAATATTAATTCTTCCTATCCATGAGCACAGGATGTGTTTCCATTTATTGGTATCTTCTTTAATTTCTCTCATGAGTGTCTTGTAGTTTTCGGAGTACAGGTCTTTCACTTCCTTGGTTAGGTTTAGTCCTAGGTATTTTATTCTTTTTGATGCAATTGTGAATGGAATTGTTTTCCTGATTTCCCTTTCTGCTAGTTCATCATTAATGTATAGGAATACAACAGATTTCTGTGTATTAATTTTGTATCCTGCAACTTTTCTGAATTCAGATATTAGATCTAGTAGTTTTGGAGTGAATTCTTTAGAGTATTTTATGTACAATATCATGTTATCTGCAAACAGGGACAGTTTAACTTCTTCCTTACCCATCTGGATGCCTTTTATTTCTTTGTGTTGTCTAAGTGCCATGGCTAGGACATCCAGAACTATGTTGAATAGAAGTGGGGAGAGTGGGCATCCTTGTCTTGTTTCCAGTCATACTAAAGAAAAAGCTTTCAGCTTCTCGCTGTTAAATATGATGTTGGCTGTGGGTTTGTCATAAATGGCCTCTATTATGTTGAGGTACTTGCCCTCTATACCCATTTTGTTGAGAGTTTTTATCATGAACGGATGTTGAATTTTGTCAAATGCTTTTTCAGCATCTATAGAGATGATCATGTGGTTTTGTCCTTCTTTTTGTTGATGTGGTGGATGATGTTGATGGATTTTCGAATGTTGTACCATCCTTGCATCCCTGGTATAAATCCTACTTGATCATGATGGATGATCTTTTTGATGTATTTTTAAATTCTGTTTGCTAATATTTTGTTGAGTATTTTTGCATCTATGTTCATCATAGATATTGGTCTGTAATTTTCTTTTGTGGTGTCTTTGCCTGGTTTTTGTATTAGAGTGATGCTGGCCTAGGAGGATGAGTTTGGAAGTACTGTCTCCTCTTCTACTTTTTGGAAAACTTTAAGGAGGATGGGTATTAGGTCTTCACGAAATGTTTGATAAAATTCAGCAGTGAAACCATCTGGTACAGGAGTTTTGTTCTTAGGTAGTTTGTTGATTACCAATTCAATCTCCTTGCTGGTAATTGGTCTATTCAGATTTTTCTAGAAAGTTGTCCATTTCTTCTAGGTTATCCAGTTTGTTACCATATAATTTTTCATAGTATTCTCTCATAATTCTTTGTATTTCTGTGGTGTCAGTAGTGATTTTTCATTTCTCATTTCTGATTCTGTTTATGTGTGTAGACTCTCTTTTTTTCTTGATAAGTCTAGCTAGGTGTTTATCTATTTTGTTTATTTTCTCAAAGAACCAGCTCCTGCTTTCACTGATTCTTTCTATTGTTTTATTCTTTTTGATTTTATTTATTTCTGCCCTAATCTTTATTATGTGCCTCCTTCTACTGACTTTGAGCCTCATTTGTTCTTCTTTTTCTAATTTCATTAATTGTGAGTTTAGACTGTTCATTTGGGATTGTTCTTCTTTCCTGAGGTAGGCCTGTAGTGCAGTATACTTCCCTCTTAGCATGGCCTTCGCTGTGTCCCACAGATTTTGCAGTACTGAATTATTATTGTCATTTGTCTCCATAAATTGTTTGATCTGTTTTTATTTGGTCATTGATCCATTGATTATTTAGGAGCACGTTATTAAGCCTCCATGTGTTTGCAGGCTTTTTCATTTTCTTTATGTAATTTATTTCTAGTTTCATACCTTTGTGGTCTGAGAAGCTGGTTGGTACAATTTCAATCTTTTTAAATTTACTAAGGCTCTTTTTGTGGCCTAGTATATGATCTGTTCTTGAAAATGTTCCATGTGCATTTGAGAAGAATGTGTGTTCTCTTGCTTTTGGATGGAGTGTTTTGTAGATGTCCATTAGGTCCATCTGTTTTAATGTGTTGTTCAGTGCTTCTGTGTCCTTATTTTCTGTCTGGTTGATCTGTTCTTTGGAGTGAGTGGTGTGTTGAAGTCTCCTAAAATGAATGCATTACATTCTATTTCCCCCCTTTAATTCTGTTAGTATTTGTTGCACCTATGTAAGTGATCCTGTGTTGGGTGCATAGATATTTATAATGGTTTTATCCTCTTGTTGGACTGACCCCTTTATCATTATGTAATGTCCTTGTCTCTTGTTACTTCCTTTGTTTTGAAGTTTATTTTGTCAATACAAGTACTGCAACTCCTGCTTTTTTCTCCCTATTAGTTGCATGAAGTATCTTTTTCCATCCCTTTACTTTCAGTCTATATATGTCTTTGGGTTTGAGGTGAAGTCTCTTGTAGGCAGCATATAGACAGGTCTTGTGTTTTTCTCCATTCAGTGATGCTTACGTCTTTTCACTGGTGTATTCAGATCATTTACATTTAGGGTGATTATTGATAGGTATGTACTTACTGCCATTGCAGGCTTTAGATTCATGGTTACCAAAGGTTCAAGGGTAATTCCCTTACTATCTAACAGTCTAATGTAACTCACTTAGTATGCTATTATAAACACAATCTAAAGGTTCTTTTTTTTCCCTCCTTTTCCTTCCTCTTCCATTCTTTATATATTAGGTATCATATTCTGTACTCTTTGTCTATCCTTTGATTGACTTTGGGAGTAGTCGATTTGATTTTGCATCTGCTTAGTAATTAATTGTTCTACTTTCTTTACAGTGGTTTTATTTCCCCTGGTGACAGCTATTTAGCTTTAGGAACACTTCCATCTATAACAGTCCCTCCAAAATACACTGTAGGGGAGGTTTGTAGGAGGTAAAATCTCTCAGCTTTTGCTTATCTGAAAATTGTTTAATCACTCTTTCAAATTTAAATGGTAATCTTGCCGGGGAGAGTATTCTTGGTTTGAGGCCCTTCTGTTCCATTGCATTAAATATATCACGCCACTCCCTTCTGGCCTGTAAGGTTTCTGTTGAGAAGTCCGATGATAGCTTGATGGATTTTCCTTTGTATGTGATTTTTCTCTCTCTAGCTGCTTTTAAAAGTTTGTCCTTCCCAGGAATTCCACTCCTAGGAATTTACCCTAAGAACACAGCAATCAAGTTTGAGAAAGACAGATGCACCCCTATGTTTATCGCAGCACTATTTACAATAGCCAAGAATTGGAAGCAACCTAAATGTCCATCGGTAGATGAATGGATAAAGAAGATGTGGTACATATACACAATGGAATACTACGCAGCCATAAGAAGTGGAAAAATCCAACCATTTGCAGCAACATGGATGGAGCTGGAGAGTATTATGCTCAGTGAAATAAGCCAAGCGGAGAAAGAGAAATACCAAATGATTTCACTCATCTGAGGAGTATAAGAACAAAGGAAAAACTGAAGGAACAAAACAGCAGCGGAATTACAGAACCCAAAAATGGACTAACAGGTACCAAAGGGAAAGGAACTGGGGAGGATGGGTTGACAGGGAGGGATGGGGGGGGAAGAAGAAGGGGGGTATTAAGATTAGCATGCATGGGGGGAGGGAGAAAGGGGAGGGTGGGCTGCACAACACAGAGAGGACAAGTAGTGATTCTATAACATTTTGCTAAGCTGATGGACAGTAACCGTAATGTGGTTGTTAGGGGGGACCTGATATAGGGGAGAGCATAGTTAACATAGTATTCTTCATGTAAATGTAGATTAAAGATTAAGAAAAAAAAAAAGAAAGAAAGAAAGAAAGAAAGAAAAGGGGGATTACTCCTTGATAGGATAAAACTATTGGTAAATCAAAGATCAACGCATGCTTTAAATATCCTTAATGTTGATCACTTAAAGGGTGTCAGATGATCAGCTATGGAGGTACTCTTTTCTGATAATATTCCTTTCTCTTAATAAAAAAAAAAAAAGGCAGTTCCTGTGTGCTGACCTCCAATGAGTTCTGCACAGTGGTATAGAGGGCATGTCAAAGTGTGGGCAAAGGGTCTGTTTGTTTTTATGCAGAAGATCAAGGCCTAGCTTGGCTACCCAGAAAATGAACTAAGATATGATATGAGGAGGAGCTTCCAGCATCAGCACTCTCTGGAGGACTTGTGCCAGGGGGATGATCAACAAAAAGCCTCCACAGGGATCTGGACGATGCTGCGGTTGTGGCTGCATCCACCCCACCGTTTCCTGGACTTGCCATTGGAATGAGGAGGGAGATGTCTAGGCTGGCATGTGCATACAGTGAGACAACGAATTTGACCGGATATGTACTGTTAGAACTCAGCCAGGAGTTGGGAGGGGTGCAAGTTGTAGCACTCCAAAATCTCATGACTATAGACTATCTACAGTTAAAAGAACATATGGGATGTGAACAGATCCCAGAAATGGGCTGCTTTAATTTGTCTGATTTCTCTCAGACTGTTCAAGTACAGTTGGACAATATCCATCATATCATAGACAAATTTTCACAAATGCCTAGGGTGCCTAAATGGTTTTCTTGGCTTCACTGGAGATGGATGGTAATTATAGATTTGCTTTGTTTATGTCACCGTATTCCTATTATGTTAATATGTGTGTGCAAATTAGTAGTTTAAAACCTATACATACTTAAGGTACTCTACAAGAAGATATGTCAAAGAAATAATCAATCCTCCCATGTTTTCTTCCATCTGCTACATCTATAGCTTTTCTTCTTCCTTCCTAATTACAACCCTTAAATAGAATTCGTGCCTCATATCGAATTTACCGAGTATCATAATTCCTCCAGGTGGTAAAGATACCTCGAGACAAGTGCTGGGCATAGAAGCCACAGGGCATAAATCTGCAAAGAAGTAAAAAGCTAACCTTTTCAAACAATATGGCTTCTCTCTCACTTACCAACTTTACATCTCCCTGTATGGCCCCGGAAGATGACTGGTTAGCCAGAGACGGGTAAGATTCCTCAAGGGAGGGACAACCTAAGACAGGCACAGTCGCAGGGGAGCCATCAGGTGAGAAAAATGGGGATCAACAGAGGTGAGGCTCAGAACCTCACCCCCCCTGCTTTGAGAGAAATCTTCTGCATCCCTGGATGTTTTGCTGCCCTTGTCTAGCTTGGATTAATACTTAGCCCATAGGCACACACCTGATCATCTACATTTGCCCTCTTACAGCACTAAACTATGTTTTCTACCTTTATCTTGCATCTACCAACCACTTCAGCATTTTATTAAAAATAAAAATAATAATAAAGGGAGAAATGTGGGATCAACATATAAATCAAGTATAAAAATCAAACAAATATTCATATTTGACCTGATTGTTTATAGTTCATAATGCGTGATCAAAACCGAAAGTTTCTGTGATGAATGCCCTTGTACTGTTCACCATGTAAGAATTTATTCACTATGTAAGAATTCGTTCACCATGTTAGAACTTGTTCATTATGCTTCAGAAGATTGGAGACTGATGAGAATTGGGCTTGAGATGGATTAATGATTGTGCATTGAGCATTGACCCCCCTATACAGAATTTTGTTGTTGTTAACAACCATTTGATCAATAAATATGAGAGATGCCCTCTCAAAAAAAAATATATATTTGAACTGTGTCATAATGCATGCGTAAAACCAAAAGTTTCTGTGATGACTGCCCTTGTACTGTTCACCACGTAACTTACTCACTATGTAAGAATTTGTTCTCCATGTAAGAACTTGTTCGCTATGCTTTAGAAGATTGGAGACTGATGAAAATTAGGCTTGGGGTGGATTAATGATTGTGTATTGAGCATTGACTCCCCTATACAGAATTTTATTGTTGTTAACAACCATTTGATCAATAAATGTGAGAGATGCCCTCTCAAAAAAAAAAAAAAGTACAGACTTCCAATTGTAAAATAAATAAGTAACCGGGATGTAATGTATAGCATAAGGAATATAGTCAAAATATTGTAACAACTTTGTATGGTGATAGCTGGTAGCTAGAATTATCATGTATATAAATATTGAATCACTGTGTTGTACACCTGAAACTAATGTAATACTGTGTGTCAACTACCCTTCAATAAAAAATAATTTAAAAAAAAAAGTTTGTCCTTATCCTTGATCTTTGCTATTTTAATTATATATCTTGGTGTTGTCTTCCTTGGGTCCCTTGTGTTGGGAGATCTGTGCACCTCCATGGCCTGAGAGACTATTTCCTTCCCCAGATTGGGGAATTTTTCAACAATTACCTCCTCAAAGACACTTTCTATCCCCTTTCTCTCTCTTCTTCTTCTGGTACCCCTATAATGTGAATATTGTTCCGTTTGGATTGGTCACACAGTTCTCTCAATATTCTTTCATTCTTAGAGGTCCTTTTTTCTCTCTATGCCTCAGCTTCTTTGCATTCCTCTTCTCTTCCATCCCTTTTACCATCTCTTCTACTACATCTAATCTGCTTCTAAATCCCTCCATTGTACATTTCATTTCAGATATGGAATTTCTCAATGATTGAATCTCCATCCTAAATTCATCCCTGAGTTGTTGAATATTTTTCTGTACCTCCATGAGCATGTTTATGATTTTTATTTTGAACTCTTTCAGGAAGATTGGTGAATTCAGTTTCACTTGGGCATTTTTCTGGTGTTTGTGAGATTTTGGGTTGAACCAGTTTCCTTTGACGTTTCATATTTGTATGTGGCGCCCTCTAGTGTCCAGAACCTCTAGTCTCTGGAGCTGCTCAGCTCCTGGAGTGATGTCAAAAGAGTTGCAGGGGAGCAGCACTGGTCCTTGGGGGGAGTAAAGAGCTGTTCCCTGCTTCCCAGCAGCAGTGCCTGTCTCCACTGTCTGAACCAGTGGGCCAAGCACACAGGTGTAAGCTTCTGTGCTTTGCATTTGTAGCTGCTATAAGTGCCTCCCTCTGGCTGGCCTGACACCAGGGTAGGGACTGCTTGTTTGCGAGCTAGTGCCGATGGGGCCAGGAGGAAGGCCCAGCATGTTGCATATCACAGTGGGGGGCCTCAGAGCTGAGTAGCCAGCCAGGGAGATGGAGCGCCTGAAGCTCCTGAAAGTTCTCAAGCTGCTGGGCAGAGCACGCCCAGACAACCTTATCTACCTATCCCTTCTCCCAAGCAGCAAGCTCCGTGCGATCCCTGCCCCTTCAGCAGCCCTCTCACTGCTAGGAAGACTCTCAGACCATCCACCTCTCCTTTGTCCCAGAGCAGCTGGATGTGGATCCCTATCCTCCACTAATGGCTGGAATCTCAGTCTTTCCAAATATTTCACCTGTCTTAGCTTTCCCACCCCACTAATCTCCAGAGCACCATGCAATGTAGGTTTGTGCCCCCAAAGCAGATCTCCAGGGCTGGGTGTTCAGCAGTCCTAGGCCTCCACCCCCTCCCCGCTCCATTTCTCTTCCTCCTGCTGGTGAGAGGTGAGAGGTGAGACAGAGAACTCCTCCCTCCTCAAATAACATATAATATGAAAATATAGTTAATACAACTAATCCTAAAAGAGCAATAGGATTAGTTGTATTAACTAAATTTTTACATTAAAGATTAACCATCTTTAATCCCCTCAATCGATTCTGTGTCCCCAAGCCCTTTTGAATCCAAACAAAATGTAAAACTGTCTTGCTGTGGAGCACCCTATAGGTATCTAGTCTTTTCAAAAAGTCTTTCCATACACTAGACAGATTGTATAATCAAGGTTTGGAAAGAGAGAAAACTGTATGAATACTGAGTTGTTTCTCTGCAAAGTGGCTGAGTTATTTCTGTGACTCCCAATACAGAGGGAGTAGGTGCCCCTGGAGTGTGGTCCACAGATGTGATAATTTTGGCATAGCCTGAGGGCTTCCTGCAGAAACTGGCAGAGATGCCAGACTAACACAAGATGCCAGCCAGCCTCCTTGTGATTAGCTCTCAAAGATGGAGAACTGTTATGTCATCATGGTTCTTAACCTGGATGGGAGGTAAATGTCCTGGAAAGCAGATTAGTACAATTACCTTGTACTGTTGCTACAAATGGTAAAAATACATCTTTTCCACACGTGCCCTAAATAAACCTTTCTCAATGGACTTTACCTATTTATATAGGACATTCCATTTGACATTTAACAAATATTTCTTAAGCAGGTACTGTGGGCTAGGTGCTGGGGTACAGTTGAAAGTGAGATAAACAAAATCCTTGCTTAAGAGAGTCCATAGGCTGGTGGTGGTAGGGTTGGGGGGGCAATTAAACAAAGACAACTAATTGCCGAGAGTGCTAAATGCTATGAAGAAAAAAAAACGATATAATGGAGCTGGGGTAGCCAGAGAAAGATAGGACACCTGATTCAATGTGAATTCCACATAAACAATGTATGACTTTAAGTATATCCCATGCAATATTTATACTAAAAAATTATGCATGGTTTTTCTGACATTCACATTCATTTTTTTTGCTTTACTTTGCTAAATCTGGCAACCCCAAATATCACCTGAATTATTAGGTGTGGGGAGTAGGCCATTTCAGACAGGATGGCAGACCTCTTTGAGGAGCTGCCATTTGAGCTGGCATCTAAATGTACAGAGGGAGCCAGTTATTCAGGGATCTAGAAGAGCATTTCAGACAGAGGGAACAGCAGCGAGTATAAATACTCTGAGGTGGGAATAAGCTTAGAGCTTGCAATAGTAGAAAGGAAGATAGGGTCGCTGAGCTGAGTGAGAGTAGAGAGGAGGGAAAGGAGGTGAGGAGGTCAGACAGGTTGTAGGGTTTGTGGGCTATGGTAAGATATGTTGAGTAATTTTACAAAAACTTATATCCCTTACCCTTTCACTGTAAGACTGACTTTTACATTTTATCCATAGGAATTGCTTTTACATGTTTATAGCCAGTATGCTGTCAAAGCTAAACAAAACTGGACATTGTTAAAGTGGTGAAAACAGATTTTATTCAGTAGAGGAAAGAGCTGAAGTCTATTCTGACTTGTGCACAAGCAGTTGGGTGTTTTAAAGGGAGAATGAGGGTATAAGGGGAGAATGCAGGGGCTCAATAGAGAACTTACAGGGGGTTGGTCAGTGTAAGTGTGATGAGGCCAGCTGTGTCTGCTAGCGGGCATTTATCAGTTAGGCTTCCAGCCTCCCACAGAGACTGGGAGTCAGAGGCCCTACTTTCCTGATGATTACATTTCAAATGAATGGCTTTCAGGTCCTTGAGAAGGACACTCCTGAAATGCAGATGTATGAGGAAAGATTTATAATTTTAAGCCCTTTTTAGTAAATGCTCTATGGGAGGTTGGGGTGCCTATCCTTAGCTGTTGGCTAGAACAAATAGAAAATTCTTCAAGAAGCACAAGGCTTTCTCAGGCAGTCTAGGGGGTGGTATTTGCATGGCACTGGGTCATCCTAGGGATATGGCCTTATGCTGCTAGAAGCCACGTTTGAGTTTGGTCATCTCTTAGTGCAGAGATTTGGATGGAGTTATGTGCTGAGATTTTTGCAGTTCATAATGCCCATTTAGTTCTGTGTTCTTAGGTTGTTTCCTTGAATAATGAACAAATAGTGTGCCTTTCAGTCCCAAGAGTAGGAAGCTAGCAATTCCAAAAGATGAGCTCTGGGCAGAAACAACTGGACCTATTGAGGGACAAGGAGGAGGAGACCAAAACTGAGGGATGTGATTTCCAGAAGTCACCATTGGTTCCTCTCTTTCCTACACTCAATGCATCATAAGATCCTATGAGCTCTACCTCTAAAATACACCCTGAAGCTATTTCTCTACATTGCACTGTTACTCACGCTAGTCCAGGCCATCACCTCTCCTGGATGCCTCCAACCACATCCTCGCTTGTCTCTCTTCTTCAAGTTCTTCCGCCCATGTAGTCCATTCTCCACTCAATTGGATCTTTTAAAATACAAATTTGGCGGCTATCTTGTACGCAAAAACGCGGGCCTCTGAAGCCTCCATCAACTGGCCCCTGCTGGCCTAACTTCATCTCCTGCCGCTGTTTTATTAAGCCCCAGCCTCCTCATTCCTGCCTCGGAGCCTTTGCTACTGGCATCCCCTCCCCCTGGAATGGTCTCCCGGCTCTTCAGCTGTCTTGTCTCCTGTCTTAAATTCACGTCGATTGTCAACTTGCTCAGAGGCTTTCTCTGACCGTCCCATTCACCTTCCATGTCACTGACTGCCATATCATCCTGCTTTAAATTTTCTTCTCATTGAACTTAGCAAGACCTGAAATGATCTCATTTATTCTATCCATTTCTCCGTCTAAAACAAAAACATAAGCTCTGCGACTGGCAGGAAGTTCTCTTCTGTCGGAGACGCTATGGACAGGACTTTGAGCAGTTGGTTCAACAGTGTCGGACATGAAGAACCCTGACATTAAAACAGGTCACAAATCAGCGGCCACTCGCTGAATCTGTTAGTCTCAGAAAAATGGGGACTGTGATGTCCGTTCGAGCGGTCAGAGCCTAAGGGCTTTGTCGCTTGTGACGTCAGCGCAAACAGTAGGATAGCGATCGGCTATTCGAGCTTGGGTGGGGCCCGAGCGCTCCTGACCCCGCCCCCTGCCTCTGCGCGCTTACGCATGCGCCTCGGCGGCAGCCTTGCTGCCGCGCCATTTTGCCGGGGTTTGAATGTGAGGCGGAGCGGCAGCAGGAGTGGGTAGTGCTGGCTACGGTCCGCGGCCGAGGTTCCCGTCTCCGTTCCTGAATTTCCACGAGGTAAGCCGCCGGGCGTGCACGGCCTGGCTGGGTGGTCCCTTGGGACCCCTCTGGGGGAGGGATGCGGCGCTCCCGATACTTCCGAGCTCTGGGAAGCAGGGACCGCGCCTCTGAGCGACAGTGGAATGTGGGCCTGTGCCTCGGACGGCTCCTCGGGCAAGGGTAAGGTTTTTCCCTTCGCCCTGGGCCTCGCCTCACCTCACCTCACCTCATGGCGTCCAGGGTGTCAGGTTCACGCCCGTGGTCTCTGCGCTTTTAGGGGCGAGGGCCGCTGAGGCGCGGCCTAACCCCAGGCTGCCGAGAACCCGCCCTTTCCCCTCAGCGCCGCGCTAATTGGCTGAGTCGTCGCCGTACGGCTCGGGAATGCCGTCTCTCATTGGCTGCGCCCGCGTGTCCGTTCTCGGCGCTCCGGGGCCACCCGCAACGTGAGCCGAGTGCGGCTGCTAGGCCTGTGCGGCCGCACGTACCGCCGCCTCTTAGCTGAGGAAGGGAAGCTTACCGCCCCTGCCCTTCGGTATCCCCGACTGAAATAGTGGCGTCATGATCCCACTTTGTTTTTTAAGGATTAAATCCTGGTCCTTGCGTCTGGGGGCCCATGCACCTGCCCAGTGAGGTGCGCCCCCCTTCCCGCGGCGAACGCTGTGGTGTGGTAGTTGGAAGCGTGGGTTTTGGAATTAAAAGGCCTAGGTTTGTTCCAGATTTAGCCTCCTCCCTAGGAGTGTAGCTTCGGGTTTCATGTAATATCTCAGAGTCTTCATTTTCTTACCTGCAAAATGGGGTTGAAAACAATCTACCTCCAAAGTGGCAGTGAGGTCCCTCTGAGTTATTACCGTGGTTTAACGGAGTCCTGAGGTACCATTGTTCGCCTCTTCCATCCATTTCTTCTCCTTAGCCACTGTAGCCGTGCTGCTGACCCTTAAGTGTTCCAATTCCAAGCTCATGCCCACCATAAAGCGTTTGGACGTGCCTTCTGATTGCTTGGAGATCACCAGCATCAAATATTTGCAAGGCTGGCTCTTTGCCCTTTAAGTTTTAACTCACCTTAGGCCTTCTTTACCCAACCTTTCTAAGGGCCTCTTTCCTTCAACTTTCAGTTAATTCATCCTCATTTTATTACAGTCCATAGCATTAATCTTAATCTAGAATTACTCATAGTTAACAATTGTTTGTTGTCTTTCTCAACTGCTGTAATTAAACTTTGAAAGAAGGTACCTTGCCTGTCTTGCTCACTGCTGTGTCCAGATGGCTAGTGCTTGCCACGTTGTAGATGCACAAGTATAATCCCTTGGAGCTGCAGAAGGGGACTTGTTACTTTTGGATCCCACCAGTGTTGTTCTCCCTTGTCTAATTTTTGACCTTGGGTGTGTGTGTGTGTGTCTCCATTTTTTGCATAATTCCTGGGACTCCTGATGTACTCTAGTCTCTTCCCTCCTAGGACCCCTTAACTTTTTTGTCAGTTCAAGGGAATTCTCTCCCCTTCTGTCTTCTGTCTGTTTTGATTTCTGAGTTGGGGGCGGGAACAGGGAAACCATTTTCTATACGGGATTGGATGGGTTTGAGAGCAGTGCACTAGCTTTGGAATTACTTTGTTCCTTTTTTCATTTAGTAACGTTAGTGAGAATCCACTTAATCTCTGAGAATGCAGTGAAGAAACAAGTAGACAAGGTTCCTTCCCTTGGGGAGCTTATATTTCAGTTAGGGAAAGAAGTGAATTAGATCATTTCAGATAGTGGCAGTGACAATGTGATGTGACAAATGAAGAAGGCTTCTTTGAGGAGGTGACATTTGAGCTGAAACCAGCATGGAAAGGTGAGGGGAAAGAACACTAGGCAGAGGGAATAGAAAGTACAAAGGCTTGAGTACAGGAACAAGCTTGGAATATTGGAGTATTTGAGGAAAATCCGGCTTGCTAGAGTAGTGTATGAAGAAGGGAGAGAGAGGTATTCATGGGCCAGATCAATTGGTCTTTGTAAGGCAACATAAAGAGTTTGGATTTAATTCTAAGTGGTATGTTCCTATGATTAGAAAGTAAAGCAGAGGGTGGGTTGAGGTGCTGGGGTGTGTTTGATGTGTGTGTGCTGGATAGTTCTCATTCATTGGATCTCTTTCGCTTTCTCCAGATGTAAGGCCTCAGAAATGGTTCTGTAATGTAGAGGAAATAGCTAAGAAAAAGGCATAGATCTTGGATCAGCTTATGTCACAGATGTCTGTGAGATGGCCTTGGAAAGCAAAACTTTTATTCCAAAAGTCTTCATCCATAACTGAGGGCCTGTGGGAAGAGGCTAGCCTTAGGTCCAGCCATTCATTCAACAAGAACTTGGAATTTAGATAGGTTTATCCGAACTGATATATTGTGATACATGTGTTTCATTTTTTTGTATATTTGTAGGGATTTCCAAAGACAGCTCTGTGGAGAAAGTAAAGTATTACCCCTCATGTAAAGGTGAAAATCTTCTATTTCTAAATGCATTCTCCATTTGTCTTTATTTTGAAATCAGTAACATTTTACATTTATATATTGTGATATTTTAAAGTGTCAAAGTACCTCCACCTGTGACTAATAAGATACTTAACTAGACCTTGATCATATTACTCATAAATTGCATATACCTTTGGTGTATTCTCTAAAATTACCGAATTTTTTATAATGGCCCAAATCAGGGACAAGCTTACAATTTGGTTTCATAGACACTTCATTAAGGAGATACAAAAAGGGTTTGTTGACAAAATATTTAATCCCTTAACTAATATTGAAATTCTAGAATTTATGTAGTATTTTAACTTTCAGAAATTATAATATGCGTATTTATATGAGATGCTTCCCTACACACACACACGCACACTTTTTTTTCCATATGCACTTTTTTAAAACTTAAAAATAGTCCTACTATAGCATCTCAACCTAGGGGCATTTTATCATGTGGTCTTAGAATCAGTTGTCTCCACCTCTTCCTGTTTCTGATCAGAATAAATGTGAAGAATGATAGTGCTTTTTGATGAAAAAATGAATCAAGGGTATATAGCTTTTGAAAAAAGTACAACAAATAGGAAGTAGATTCCCTTCACTCTTGTAAGGCTTTCAGAAGATTGCAGTAAACAAAGTCCCTGCTCTCACAGTGCTTACAGTCTAGTGGAGGGAGAAGACAGTAATCAAGAAAACAAATTAATATGCTTGATAACATTTACTTTGGAAAATGGTGTAAGGGAATGGAGAGTGGCTGAGGTGGATGCTCTTTTAGGTTGAATGGTCCAGGAGGGCACCTTTAAAAAGAGATGACATTTGAAGAGACCTGAATGAAATGGGCAGTGAGCAACGCAGCCCTCCAGGGGTATAGCCATCCAGGCAGATAGTAAGTGCAAAGTCCTGAAACAAAGTATAAACATTGGCATGTATGAACAGTAATACAAGACAAATCTCATATTCACTTCATTCTTGAAGCACTTTTGCATGAACAGAAATTATGGCAGGCAAGTTTGCCATTTGTTATCTGGTAGATGTGATTGAGTTCCTATATATGTTGGGGCTGCAAATAACTGATCCTCAAAGAAAAGTCTCCACTCCACAACCTGTGTTAGCTGAGTGACTGACATCAACTTATCCATTAGTTCATACAGCAAATGCTTACTGAGCATCTACTGTGTGCCAGGCAGTGTTGAAGGTCCTGGGCAAGACAGACAAGACATACAATGTCCCCATGCTAAGTCACTTACAAGTAAGAGATAACAAATAAGTCAAAGATATTTCAGATGAAGATTAATGCTCTTACAGCAGTGTAACAGGGATAATAGTCATGGAAGGCCCTTTTGAGGAGTTAATAGTGGCCTGACAGTTGATGATATTTAATATCAAATTGGAAGAGCATTATCATAGGCAGGAAGAACCGTCTTGGCTGGTTTGAGGAACAGAAAGAGGCCTTTGTGACTAGAACATAGATCCAAAAAGAAGGTAAATGATGTTGATGGGCACCAGATTGCATAGAACTCTTTGAATCTGAGAGATTTTGGTTGAGATATGTACAGTGCTGTAGGAACATAATGACAAGTTAGCAAAATGCAGATTTATTGAAGAGTGTATTAAAAAACACAAATACATCCAACTATTCTGTTACACACATCCCCATTACCTACCTACTCGAAGTTTCTAACACGCTGCCTTATACACACAACACACACACATCCCGTTACCCACCCTCTCAGTTTCTAATAGGCTGCCTTACATATATCCCAAAAGGAAGACTGTGGCAAAGAGAAACTAGGTTTTTTAGCTTATATACACTGATGTAAATGGTTTTGCTTGGCAGCAGTAAACTTTCATGATTTAAAAAGAGATTGAGCATTTCAGTCCAGAATAAAAGAATGGGAAATGCATTGATTAAATGACTGCTTTCCAAAGTGTGTTATGAAGTGGTTCTATGGCCGAGTAATGGAGGGAACTCTGAATTAAACACCTTTTAAACTGATAACTTACTTTTGGAGTTCCTGAAGCCTTTAAAGTGAATCCCAAAAGAGGAGGAATATAATGTGTAGCATTTTCCAAATTTTTGATAAAAGAACCAGAAAGCGTAGCTTCTCAATAAATGTTGTGTGTGGTCAAGTGGAACTTGATATTCACACCCAACCGAGTCTTTGCTCTGGGTCAGAGGAAGTGAAGAGATAGGTGGTGGAATCTGTTAAGTCAGAATGTTGCCTTCCATTGCAATAAAAATGTTTTCTAATTAAAGGAAAGGACTGTAGTATGGAGAATACAGAAAGCTTCAGATCTTAGAATGTTATGGTTCTGGGCTGTTGAGGAATACTCTGCACAAGCACAGCATTAGCTAAAGCTCTTTTCTTATCTTTCTGGTTTTTTAGTGCCAAGAAGAAGGGTTATGGCTTATTTTGTTGTTTGTATCAGTTTTGTTCAAAATCTCAGAAGTCTTTGGATTCTTCCTTCCCTAGTTCCTACCTGGCTGCTCTTTTTCCTCCTCATCCTTTTTGTTGCTGTTCCCAGTGCTTCCACTCTAGTCCGGTCCTCTGTCATTGTTTCCACCTTGAAAGACAGCCTTGGGTAGTAGAAAGGGGGTAGGCCTATAGAATCAGAATGATTTGAATCTGATCTTTATTAACTATGTGTGATTTGGGCAAGTTAGTTAATCTGAGTCTGCTTGTATATAAAGTGGTTACAGTATTAAATGAAATGATAGGAAGCATATAAAATATCTAGCACTGTGTTTGAGTCATACATGTGACCTCACCCCATTTTTAAAAAGTATCCATTTTAAAAATCTTCAGTTGTTCTCTTCCTCAACTCCATGCTGCAAACCATTATAGTAAGTTCCTAACTCCAGCTTAAGTCTTTACCTATTTTGAAAAAACCTTCAGTGGCTTCCTCTTTAATTTACATTAAATCATGAAGAAAGCTAAGTACTGAGGAACCTGTATGATCTGATCTCAGCCTCCAAGTCCACTATTCCCCAAAGGGGTGTACACTCTGCCTTTTACTTTGCTCACACTATCTGCTGTGTGATATGGGTCTTCATTCTACTTCGCCTATCCCGTTCTATATATCCTTCAAGTTCAGCTCCAGACTCGGCCTCTGGGAAATCTTGGACCACCACATACCCCAGTGGCTCTCTTAACCTCCCAGCAGGTAAGTTACAGTCTGTGTGATTCATTTGGCACTACTATTCAGGGCATAAATGTGTTTCAGAATTTCTTTTTGGGTGCACATCATTATACAACATCCCCAGTGGGGGCATGGGATAGCCCCCTGCAATAAACATATTAGTATTTCTTTAGTGAAACACGTTTATATACTGAGATAAATAAAGACTATATCTATAGCCTCAGGCAGTTCCAGCCAGGTTTTGCTGCCACATGAGTTTGCCACAAACTTGTTTTAAAAAAAAACAACCCTCAGTTTATAGATTTTTGGATTTCAGATCTGCAGGAAAGGGATTATATAGGTCTGCAGTTGGTATTTCAGTTGTCTTCTAACTAGTATGTAAGCTTCTTGAAGAGCCTGAATTTGCCTTTTGTCCTAGGCATTTTTAAAATATAAAATTTTAATAACTTTATGATTATAAGCATTCGGTAATTGTAGAATATTAGAAAAATCTAGAAGATATGAAGAGAATAAAAATCCCTGTATCTAGCACATAGACATAACTACTATTTACATTTTTGAGTGTATTTTTAGTTTTTCTAAACATTGGGTGTATATAAATTGTTGCACATAATGTGAATTATGGTGTCCTTGACTTTTTTTTCCTTTTTTCACCTAGTCTTATTATATTTTACAAAAATCATAACATGCTTCATTTTCTTTTGTCATAGAAATCGCAGATTAATCTGGTGCATGGTTATCCTGAAAAGTCCCATTTCCTTGAGTTTCCTAGACATTGTGTGGCTTTGTCCCTAAAAGCTATCTAATGGGATCTAAGCAGAAGTTGGGTTTTTAAAAATGCTCTATTGAGGAATAACATACCATGAATTTATTCATTTTAACTGTTTGGTGAGTGTTAGGAAATTTATACAGTTGTGCATCCATCACCACAGTCCAATTTTAGAATACTTCTATCACACCAAGTAGTTCTCTCACTTTATTTACTCAACAGCAACTTAGAGACCATAGGTCCCATTTATCGCATTCTCAAGCTTTCTGATCCATTGGTAATGAAGCGCACACGTACACACACTCTCATAATTTGTATGTATGTGCTGTTAGGTGTATTTCTTAGCCTCATGTTATCAGTTTAACTACATAAGCCATTTATTGAGCTTATAATTTGTAATTGATGTGAGTTTTGGGGGTCAGTCACAGCATGTTCTGTGATTTATGTTTAGTTTTGTTTAAGCTTTAAAAGTAGTTGCTTTTTCCTGAGATATAATTGTCATATAACATTAGTTTTCAGGTGTACAGTGGATGATTAGTATATGTATATATTGTGAAATGATTACCACAGTAAGTCTAGTTAACATCCATCTTCCACATAATGACATTTTTTTCTTGTAATCAGAACTTTTCAGATCTACTTTCTTACCAACTTTCAAATGTACAATGCAATATTATTAACTGTAATCACCATATCTACATTTATATCTTTAAGACTCATTTATAACTGGAAGTTTGTACCTTTTGACCCTCTTCACCTATTTTGCCCACCCTGCCTCCCCTGGTAACCACTATTGGTTCTCTGTATCTATGTGCTTTTTTTTTAAGATCCCACATACAAGTGAAATCATATGCTGTTTGTCTTTCTCAGACTTGTTTCACTTAGCATAATGCTCTTAAAGGCCGTCCATATTGTCACAAACGGCAGGGTTTCCTTATTTTTTCTCACTGAATGACATTCCATTGTAAACATATATCTTTATATGTAAAGAAATATATGTAAACATATTTTTATTCATTTATCTGTCAGTGGATCCTTAGGTTGTTTCCATGTCTTGGCTATTGTAAATAAAGCTGCAGTGAGCCATGGGGGTGCAGATAACTTTTCAAGTTAGCCTTTTTATTTCCTTTGGATAGATCCAGAAGTGGAATTGCTGGATCATATGATAGTTCTAGTTTCAGTTTTTTGGGGAACCTCCATACTGTTTTCCATCGTGGCTGTACCCACATACATTACCACCAACAGTACAACAGTTCTCTTTTCTCCACATCTTCCCCAACACTTGTTATTTCTTGTCTTTTTGATGATAGCCATTCTAACAGGCGTGAGGTGATATCATTATGGCTTTGGTTTGCATTTCCCTGTTGATTAGTGATATTGATCATCTTTTCATTTATCTGTTGGCCATCTGTATATCTTTGGAAAAATTGGACTTTTTTTTCTGTTGTGTAAGTTCTTTTTTTTTATTAAGGTATCATTGATACACAATATTATGAAAGTTTCACATGAGCAACATTGTGGTTACTACATTCCCCCCTATTAGCAATCCCCCAGCACATACCCCATTGCAGTCACTGTCCATCAGCATAGTAAGATGCTATAGAGTCACTACTTGTCTTCTCTCTGCTATACTGCCTTCCCTGTGCCTCCCCCCAATATTATGTGTGCTGATCAAAATACCTTTTAATCACCCAAACATATAAGCCAGTTAATATATGATAAAGGAGCCATGGACATACAATGGGGAAATGACAGTCTCTTCAACAGATGGTGCTGGCAAAACTGGACAGCTACATGTAAGAGAGTGAAACTGGATCACTATCTAACCCCATACACAAAAGTAAATTCGAAATGGATCAAAGACCTGAATTTAAGTCATGAAACCATAAAACTCTTAGAAATAAAACATAGGCAAAAATCTCTTGGACATAAACATGAGCGACTTCTTCATGAACATATCTCCCTGGGCAAGGGAAACAAAAGCAAAAATGAACAAGTGGGACTACATCAAACTGAAAAGCTTCTGTACAGCAAAGGACACCAACAATAGAACAAAAAGGCATCCTGCAATATGGGAGAATATATTCATAAATGACAGATCTGATAAAGGGTTGACATCCAAAATATATAAAGAGCTCATGCACCTCAACAAACAAAAAGCAAATAATCCAATCAAAAAATGGTCAAAGGGACTGAACAGACAGTTCTCCAACAGACACATGAAAAGATGCTCCACATCACTAGTCATCAGAGAAATGCAAATTAAAACCACAATGAGATATCACCTCACACCAATAAGAATCGCCACCATCCAAAGGACAAACAACAACAAATGTTGGCGAGGATGTGAAGAAAGGGGAACCCTCCTACACTGCTGGTGGGAATGTAAATTAGTTCAACCATTGTGGAAAGCAGTATGGAGATTCCTAAAAAAACTCAAAATAGAAATACCATTTGACCCAAGAATTCCACTCCTAGGAATTTACCCTAAGAATGCAGCACTCCAGTTTGAAAAAAACATATGCACCCCTATGTTTATTGCAGCACTATTTACAATAGCCAAGAAATGGAAGCAACCTAAGTGTCTTATCAGTAGATGAATGGATAAAGAAGATGTGGTACATATACACAATGGAATATTAATCAGCCATAAGAAGAAAACAAATCCTACCATTTGCAAGAACATGGAAGGAGCTAGAGGGTATTATGCTCAGTGAAATAAGCCAGGTGGAGAAAGACAAGTATCAAATGATTTCACTCATGTGAAGTATAAGAACAAATAAAAAACTGAAGGAACAAAACAGAAGCAGACTCACAGAACCCAAGAATGAACTAACAGTTACCAAAGGGAAAGGGACCCAGGAAGATGGGTGGGAAGGGAGGGAGAGGGATAAGGGAGGGGGGAGAAAGGGGGCATTACGATTAGCATGCATAATGTGGGGGGAGGCACAGGGAGGGCTTTGCTACACAGAGAAGACAAGTAGTGATTCTACAGCATCTTACTATGCTGATGGACAGTGACTGTGATGGGATGTGTCAGGGCAACTTGGTGATGGGGGGTGTTTAGTAAACATAATGTTCCTCATGTAATTGTAGATTAATGATACAAAAAAAAAAACCTCTTTAATCACCTTCTCTCTCCCTTCCCACCCACCCTACTCAACTCCTTTCCCTTTGGTAATCTTGGGTTCTGTGAGTCTGCTGGTATTTTGTTGCTTCAGTTTTGCTTTTCTGTCATACTCCACAAATGAGGGAAATCATTTGGCACTTGTCTTTCTCCACCTGGCTTATTTCACTGAGCGTATTAATACTCTCTAGCTCCTTCCATGTTCTTGCAAATGGTAGGACTTGTTTTTTTATGGTTGAATAATATTCCATTGTATATATGTACCACATCTTTATCCATTTATCTATTGATGGACACTTAGGTTACTTTCATGTGTTGGCTATTGTAAATAGTACTGAGATAAATAGGGGTGCATATGTCTTTTTGAATCTGGGATCTTGTTTTCTTTGGGTAAATTCCTAGGAGTGGAATTCCTGGGTCAAATGGTATTTCTATTTTTAGTTTTTTGAGGAACCTCCATATTGCTTTCCACAATGGTTGAACTAGTTTACATTCCCACCAACAGTGTAGGAGGGTTCCCCTTTCTCCTCATCCTTGCCAGCATTTGTTGCTGCTTTTGTCTTTTGGATGGCCATCTTGACTGGTGTCAGGTGATACCTCATTGTGGTTTTAATTTGCATTTTCTGATAATTAGCAATGTGGAGCATCTTCTCATGTGCCTGTTGGCCATCTGAATTACTTCTCTGGAGAAGTGTCTGTTCATATCCTCCACCCATTTTTTTATTGGGTTATTTGTTTTTTTGGGTGTTGAGGCGTGTGAGTTCTTTATATATTTTGGATGTTACCACCTTGTTGGATATGTCATTTATGAATGAATATATTCTCCTGTACTGTAGGATGCTTTTTTGTTCTACTGATGGTGTCCTTTGCTCTACAGAAGCTTTTTAGCTTGATGTAGTCCCATTTGTTCATTTTTGCTTTTGTTTCCCTTGCCTGAGGAGATGTGTTCAGAAAAAAGTTGCTCATGTTTTTTATGTTCAAGAGACTTTTGTGCATGTTTTCTTCTAAGAGTTTTATGGTTTTGTGGCTTACATTCAGTTCAGGTCTTTGATCCATTTCAAGTTAACTTTTGTGTGTGGAGTTAGACGGTAATCCCATTTCATTCTCTTATATGTAGCTGTCCAGTTTTGCCAACGCTAGTTGTTGAAGAGGCTGTTGTTTCCCCATTGTATATCCATGGCTCCTTTATTGTATATTAATTGACCGTATATGCTTGGTTTTATATCTGGGCTCTCTATTCTGTTTGTTGTGTAAGTTCTTTATGTATTTTGGATATTAACCCGTATCAGATAGATGATTTGCAAATATTTTCTTTCCGTTTGGTAGGTTGCTTTTTCATTTTGTTGATGGTTTTCTTTGCTATGTGGAAGCTTCTTATTTGATGTCACCCCACTTATTTATTTTTGGTTTTCCTGCCTTTGCTGTGGTTGTAGAATTAATGGGTGTAGAAAGTTGCTTTTTAGTCATCTCAGCTGTCATCTTCTGAACCTCAGAATTATCTTCCCAGGTGCAAATTCTCAACATGTAGTTATTACTTATGATTGCTTGTTGTGCACAAAAGAATTTATTCTAGTTTCTTTAATCTTAGAACTCTTTATGGGATCTTTATTGTTTAAAATCTTAATCTCTCATGGTGGAGCTTTTTAAAAAATAGTTCCTGTGAGTCTTTTTTAACCCTTTGTTTTTGCCCTTTTTCATAGCATTAAATAAACTTATGGTGACTTTGATCAGTTTTTCAACTTTCGTTTTTCTGTGCCTATCTTTTTCTTCTCCTTTATCTCAAAATTCTGTCTCCATTGTTTCAAAAAAGCCCATCTTCTGGAACCTTGCCTCAGTTAAGAGTCAGGCTTGTATAGCCGATACCTAAAACATAACAAATGGATGACTTTCAGAGAGGGGAAGACCCATAATATAAAGGGATTCTTTTATGTAAATCACCGTGTCTCCATTGACTAATACCCAAACCTCATGTTTTGTTTTAGGTCTTATAGCTATGGAACTCAGCGAAGCAAATTTGCAAACACTAACAGAATATTTAAAGAAAACCCTTGATCCTGATCCTGCCATCAGGCGTCCAGGTAAGGAGAATAAATAGTGTTTTGGGTTGATTTATTGTTTAAGAACAGGTGAGGGAAATCTTTGTGCAGTCTGCCTGTTTTTAAATTAAAAAAAGATTTACACTTGGCTTCTCAGGCATAGTTTATTTTTCATTCTCTAGCCATAAAGTGTGTGGGTTGGCTACATACAGCTGCTATAACATATGATGGTGTGGGGTTTTGTTCTCTTTTCTTTCTTTCTTTTTTTTTTTTCTTTCTTTGAGTAAAATAGCTTCTATTTGGTGCCTTTTGGGATAAAAGTACTGTTATGTTTAGAATGCTTTGTCCCTTCACCATCCTGAAAATCCCCACACCTGCCTGTTTTAGAGATATAATAATTAGGGCATAGAGGTGATAGTTGCCTAAAAAGAGATTGAGTGAATAAAACTAGATGATCAGACACTGTCTCTTAATCCCCATGTTGGGTTTGATATTATTAATATATTTTAGGACGTAGAGTTCCTCCCTCCAAATTTGACCAGTTTCCATTAGAAACTTTGTATAAACTTAAAATTATAAACCCAGATGCCCATAGGAGGCAGATGTGAAGGTAAATGAGGGAGGCAGGCCAAATAGAGATTAGTAATATCATGTGACTTATGTCTTGGTTAAGGGGCTGCTATTTGAAACCAGCTTGCTTGGGGAAGTCAACCCAGTTTTATAAGAACAGAATTCCTGCTTTATTTGAAAAATAAGGATATTTATATGAAGGGTCCTCATTTTTAAATGATAGTAGTTGACTTTACAATTTTTTGAAATACTGTACAAACCAGACAATTTCTGGGGCCAGATGTGTCTTGTGGGTAGTCAGTTGATGATTCTTAATGTGAGCCATAGTAACAGGAAATGCCTTTAACCTGCTTCTTCCGAGTTTACTACTGTTCATGCGCATAAAGAGGGTTTCAGAAAGTTCCCATGAAGACACGAATGTGTGTATATTATATTAATATGTTATGTATAATAAATAGAATTGTAAACATGTTAATGCATCACTCCTTTTCTAGAAAAGCCTTCGTGATTCCTGAAAAGGAAAATTGTGATTTTCCCATAATGCTTAAAGAAGTAATGTGTTCTTTGATAAAGGGAAGTTAATGGTTCTAATCTTATTAGACTTCCCCAGAAAGCCTCTGCCAATGCTGACTATTAAAAATAATTTTTAATAACTGTGTCTTTGTAAGGTGAGGATGCTATTTTTTTGTGAATCCAGGACAGAGTGTAGAAATAAATTGATGTTTCTGGGAAGAGTTATGAGCATAGCATTTCCCAGGGATTGGTACCTGACTGACTCAACATCTTTATAAAATGATCTGGAGGTGGAACTACCCCAGTTGACAAATACCACTGTGCTCCCCTGGCTACTGAGATGTGACAGTGGTGTGGATGAACTGGACGGCATTTTAAGTCTCCTTGAGTGTGAATATTCTGTGAACAAGTTGAAAGAAATGAACATTGAAATAATTCGAATTAAACTTATAAGATTGCTTCCAGGATATTGTTTACAATTTAAGGAAGAGAACTGGCAATCCATACGTGCTTTAACACAAATCTTGGATATAGTATGTTGCCGTGTACGAAAGCCTTTTAGCCTCATGCGAAACCATAGAGTGCCCCCTCATGGGAAACATTGTTCATCTCAGCATTCCTCATTTTTTAAGAAAGACATGGTGGACACAAAGCAGGGAGGATTTGAGAATGGAAGTTAAACTCTTGGGACCCAGTTCAGAAAGAAGAAAGGTGTTAAATCGTATGATCGAATTGTAGAAAATAATAGATGCCAGTGGCAGGCCTTTCTCAGTAAACACTGGAACCTTGGGGTGTGTGTAGCTTTATGAAGCTTAAGATAGGAGAAAGTAGAGTTAATGTATAAACCTTCACTGTGTGAGCAGTAAGCCTAGGAGATTTATTATCCCTAAGTGTATTGTGAGTTGAAAATATGTGGGTAAAATCTTTGTGAAAATTTACTGCTATATTAGGAATGTTTAGTTTGAAAAGAAAACAGGGTTAGTGTGGTAGAATTAAGGACTGGACTAAAACTTTCAGTGATAAAATCTAGCTGTGTGCTCTTAAACAAGTTACTTCACCTCAGTGGCTTTAGCTTTAAAATGAGGATACTACTACCTACCTCTGGGTAATAGTGACAACTTAATGAAATTTATGTGAGTAAAGCACCAGACCCATGTGGTTAATAATTATGTATTATCATGAGTTAACTCATGTAATCGTCATCACAGTATTAGAAATACATTACTACTGCTATTAATACTACTTCTGGAACAAGACAGGGTACAGAAGGTCCCCTACTTAACAATGGTTTGACTTCATGATTTTTTTACTTTCGAATGGTATGAAAGTGATAAGCATTCAGTAGAAACCATACTTCAAATTATGAATTTTGATCTTCTTCTTGGGCTATGATAATGGAGGACTGTACTCTTCTCATGACACTAGGCCGCAGCGGAAAGCAGCAGCTCCCAGTTGGCCTCGTGATTACGAGGATAAATAACCAGCATGCTGACAACCACTCTGTACCCATACAACCTTTGTCTTTCACTTTTGAGTATAGTATTCAATAAGTTACATGAGATAGCACTTTGTTATAAAATAGGCTTAGTGTTAGATAATTTTGTCCAGCTGTAGGCTAATACAAGCGTTCTGAGCACATTAAGGCAGGCTAGGCTGTTACGACGTTTTGTGAGTTAGGTGTATTAAGTGCATTTTCGACTTAGGATATTTTCAACTTATGATGAATTTATCAGAACACAACTCCATTATAAGTTGAGGAAGATATGTATAAGAATTTTGCCCTAAAGTCTTAGTCTAAAACTAATTTTGCCCTAAAAACTTAGTCTTTCAGAGAAGCAGATTTTTCTTCAATGGGGTGATCAGCCAGTTGGGCCACTTTGTATGTTTGTGAGTATCAGGTGAGTTGATGGTAAAGTGATTTGAAAACTGAAGTATTATATAAAATTAATGCAACATCATATATAATCCATTTAATAGGTAAGAAATGTGAAGCCCAGTAGAGCCATGATAGGTTCCCTAAGGGAACCTAAGGGAAATAATCTTCAAATTTTTGGATGCTTCAATCAGAGATAAATCAGATCTTTCCACTTATGTATATGTGAACTATGTATGATAACAATCTAACATGGAAATTCTTTTACAGCTGAGAAGTTTCTTGAATCTGTGGAAGGAAATCAGAATTACCCACTATTGCTTTTAACATTACTGGAGAAGTCCCAGGATAATGTTATTAAAGTGTGTTCCTCAGTTACATTCAAGAACTATATTAAAAGAAACTGGAGAATTGTAAGTATTTTGTGAATACACAGTTTAATACCCAGTAAATTTATAACAGTTATATATTATATATGCAGTGCTTCTGAAAGACTAAAACAGAAAGATAAAATTAAATAGAACTCTCCTCAACAAGTTACTAGCAAACCAAATCCAGAAACGTATTGAAAGAACTACACACTATTACAAGTGGGATTTATCCCAGGTGTGCAAGACTGGTTTAACGTTTGATGGATTAATGTAACCCCTCACATCAATAAACTAAAAAAAGAAAAATCATGTGATCTTATCAATAGATGTAGAAAAGGCATTTGACAAAATACAACACCCATTCATGATAAACCTCAGTACATTAGGAATAGAGGGAAACTTTCTTGACTTAATAAGGACTGACTCCAAAAAACCTACCACTAACTTTATACTTAATGGTGAGAAACTTGAACCTTTCCCAGTAAGGTCATGTACCAGGCAAGGATGTCCCCTCACCACACCTTTTCACCTTTGTACTAGAACTCCTTGATAATGCAATAAGAAAAGGAAATTAAAAGTATACCAGTTGGGAAGGAGGACATAAAACTGTCTTTGTTCACAGATGACATCATTGTCTGTCATCTAAATGAATTGACAAAAATAAATAGGATGCTTTTCCTAAGTTCCTGTTTTGTTTGAATTGATGTAGATTACTTCACCTTCATAACCCAGGTTGCTCTAGAGTGTGAGACTTGGTTTTAACTATTAAGGTTGAAATTTATTTCACTGTCTATTGAGGAGACATTGTGTGGGAAGACACAGCCAAAATGACTGATTGAAGCAGTTTCTATAGTGTACTAGAAAAAATTGAATGATGATGAAAAACCACGTTATTTACATATAAAATATGTAGAATGTAAAACAATTTAGATTAGAAGTTTTCGATAAAGGACTTCACCCTTTGTCTTGTGGGGATATGGAACTATAAGGTGGATCCTATTGTGCTACAAGTTTAATGACTAGTGTGAAATTATAAATTAAGAACAGGTATTTCCACTGCCTTAGCAAAGAACAGTGGTTCTCATTTGGGGGTGATTTTGCCCACTAGGGGATGCTTGGAGACCTTTTGGTTATCATAGGGGTGTTACTGGCATCTAATGGGTAGAAACGAGGGATGCTGATAACCATCCTACAGGGCACAAGAAAGATTCTACAATTAAGATTTATCTGACTCGAAATGTCAATAATGCCAAGGTTGAGAAACCCTGGCTTAGGATAAGGAAAAACAGGATTGTTTCATATGATAGCAGTAATGATATTTAGAAAGTATTAAGATTGACAAAAATGGTCAGTTTTTCTAAAAGGTCAACTTTAAATCTGCTGAATACTTGGAATCCTTTTTTCTTTATTCCACAAAAGCGTTTAAAAGTAGTGAAAATTGGTTTTAAGCTTGTATGATTAAGTGCTACCACATGTGGTGAGGAGATGACTTGGTGAATCTTGGAATGTTTAAAAATCCATCTGTCTGCTTGTGGACATGCTAGCCCTCTTCACTGTAAAACAAAGAACCTCTCTGGGTGGTATTGGTCAAGAGGTTTTCATTGAAAAGACCTTTAACTTAAGAAGAGAGTCAGATTGAAGCTTTTGAAGATTAATATGGGCTAAGTAGCCTATATACAGAGTGCAACCATATGTTCTGATTAGTTTACATTATAGAACTGAGAATCTTAATTAGTATCAGGGAGCACAAGCTCATTAATTTGTTGTAAAATATTTGCATTTCAGCTGGGAATGTACATTTTTCTGTAGAAAGGGTTCATGCATTCATTGGGTTATTAAAGGAATCTATAACCCACTCGTGTAGAAGAAAGGCCCTACAATTCTCTTTTTTCCCCTTAGAAAACCAGGAAATAAGACATGGTTCTGTTTCATTTACAAACCCATGTGGTCATGGATATGGATTTTATATTACTTGCTCATTGATGTTTTGCTTTTAGGTTGAAGATGAACCAAACAAAATCTGTGAAGCCGACCGAGTGGCCATTAAAGCCAACATAGTGCACCTGATGCTTAGCAGCCCGGAGCAAATTCAGAAGCAGGTAGCACGAGGCACTCCTTGAGGGAGGCTTGTTTGTAGAGCTTTCATCTATTAATTTTTTTACTCTCCCCAGTTAAGTGATGCCATAAGCATTATTGGCAGAGAAGATTTCCCTCAGAAATGGCCTGACTTGTTGACAGAAATGGTGAATCGCTTTCAGAGTGGAGATTTCCATGTAATTAATGGAGTACTTCGTACGGCACATTCTTTATTTAAGAGGTATTGATGTGTAAACATTTGTGACTGTTGTCATTCTTTTGAATATAATAATCTTAGAATGAGCATAACCATCTTGATTCAAGAACCACTTTAAGTGTACTGTTTATTTCGCACCGCCCTACTACTTGTGACATCCCTACTCTTAATAAACTGTACATGATACCTTTAAGAAGAAAACCAAGAATTTTCTCTGAAGATTTTCAGAAAGCTGTCTAGCCATGGTTTTTTTCTTTAATCTATTCTTGAAGACCTAAAGTCAGTAAACAAAAACTTAAGTTTACCTATTTTATCTTAATTTTCCAGATATCGCCATGAATTTAAGTCAAATGAGTTATGGACAGAAATTAAACTTGTTCTGGATGCTTTTGCTTTGCCTTTGACTAATCTGTTTAAGGTATGGCATAACATCTTGGTGATACTTTAAAATTACTTTATATTTTAAATTGCTTAGATATTTGTATAAGTTATGTTTTAAAAGCTAGATAGGTAATATTTAGAGTAGCATTTATTTTGAAAAATTTCAAATCTACATAGAGAAAAGAAGGTATAATGAACTCTCATGTATCTACTACAGAAGTTTAACAGCTACTAACATTTTTTTGTTTTTGTCCCCCATTTTGTGGGAATATTTAAAAGCAAATTTAAGGTATCATATTTCACTCAAATATTTGACTATGTGTCTCTAAAGGAATAGATCCACTTTTTGATTTGACTGTTGATATAGCTTAATTTGTTTATATATGTGTGCATAATCTTCTAGCACACGGGCTACTTTCCTAAACGTGTTCATCTCTGAGAATCCTATGGTTGAAAGAGACATATTGTTGATTTTTTTCCCAGGTATCTTTTCCCAGGGGGGGTTACAGTTAACAAATAGATCACCAGGCCTCAAACCTAGTTTGCTAACTTTAGGAAAGCTGTTCATTTTCTGTTTTCAAAAGGGAAACGTGTAATATTCACAACTTTCTAAGACATGGAGTATGCACAAGACTTTTCATGGTTAAAATGTTTAACAAATGGTGCATTTTTATTTAAAAAAATAAAACTGGACATGATGTGATCAGCTTTTTCCACCTATTGGATTGGCAAATAATTTTATTTTTAATGATGCTAAAATTCTTAGCAAGAATGCAATGAAATGAACAGTCTTGTGTCCTGTCCATTGGATTATAAATATTACTATCTTTTTGGAGTTTTGACATTTCATTAAGAAAATTTTAATACTCATTTTTCCTAATTCTGAGATATAGGAAGTAACATTTGTTGAGTGTCTTTTACACAGTAGTTATGCACAAAGTAGTGTAGGACCCTCTCTCTTATTTTCTCGTTTAATTCTCATCCTCTATGAGGCAGGCGTTCATGTTACAGATGCGGAGATTGGGCTCAGTAAAATAACTTACTTGTTCAAAGTAATGCTTATGAATAAGTTTGGATTGTATCCAGTCTATCTGAATTCCAAACCATGTGCTGTAGCATACTGTTCTGCTTTGAAAATACACTTCCAGAATCTCAAACTGTGAGCTTAGTGGTGGTCAGTTTCGTAATACACCTGTTTATTGCAGTTAGGTTGTTATGCCAAGCAGCAGAGGAATTATTTAATGAGGACATTTAAAGATAGTTTTATGTAACATATAAATGCACAGAGGAGGGTGGAGGGATCTAGTCCAAAATATTAACATGAGACTTTTCAGTTATGGTACTATGGAGAATTTAAAAAATATATATATATATATATATTTTTTTAAAAATCTCGTAAGTAACTATATACTACTAGTTAAAAGCCAAATTTTGGAGAAGAAATAAAAGTAGTCTCAGCCTAATGCAAGGCCGTTTCTCTAAGATTTGCAATACACTAAACCCACGTTCCTCAATCCTTTCCAAGGCCACTATTGAACTCTGCAGCACCCATGCCAGTGAGGCCTCGGCACTAAGGATTCTTTTTTCATCCCTAATCCTGATCTCAAAACTGTTCTACAGTTTAAACTTTCAAGTAAGTTTTATTTCTTGGTTTTGATTCTTATTCTTTGATGTCAGATATACAGGTTTTCACTTGACAGAGACACTTTGCCAGCACTGATTTTTTTTTTGAAAGAAAGTTTTTTTTCCTGACTCCCCCATTCTTTATCTACAAATAATCCTCTACTTAATAATGGTTCCTAGAGATGGTTATTGACTGTTTCATAGGGGAAAAGTAGCATTCTCTCAGGTCTAGCAAGGTAGGGAAACCCCATGTCCTAAGTCACCGTTGTGGAGAGCTGCCCTGTGTACTGTTAGATGTTGAGAGATTGTATTCACAGGCCTGCCTCTCTTGTTCATTTAAGTGGATGTTAACATAGGGGAACCATGTTTTAACTAGAGGTTTCTAGCCACTTATGCAAGAAGGCTTTTATGGGAAGTGTATCTGGGAGACAGAAGACTGAAGAACCAGGCTTTGAAAGGTTTTTGAACCAATGGTACTTCAGAGAAAACACTCTAGTCTTAGAGCAGAACATGCCTGGTCACCGTGTTGCCACTGAGATAGTGGCCTCCAATCCTTCTTTCTGTTCTTGAATCATTACTTTGAGATTCAGGGCTCCAGAAATGAGAAGAGGGGTCTTGTAAAAATTACCATACTGAGAAACAGGAGGCCTTCCATTTCTGTTTTTTCATTGCTCATAGCCAGGGCCAAGTACCTGGAGTTAATCCTTATAACATGACTATACTCATGGTGGTAGAGAGAGCATTCCCCAAAACAAATAAGGGAAATAAGAGATGAACAGCCCCAAATGACAAACCCATATCAGCGTTCATCTGGACAGCAGTTTGAGAAACTCTTAATTAAAGGGTATCACAGTTTTTTTTGTTTTGTTTTGTTTTTTACTGTTGAACTGCTTATTTTTTCTCTTATATTCTATATCTTTTCATGTTAGTTCATACAGACCTATTTCATTTTTTAAATGGCTGTGTAGTATTCTACAGCATAAATACAGTATAATCTAATCAAAGCCCTACTAATCATCATTTAGATTGTTTCCAGTTTTCCAGCATTGCAATAATTCTGTAGAGATCATCCTTCCACATGTATCTTTCACAATCTGTTTTAGTTATCCATATGATACATAAAATATAGATACACATTTAAAATTTTAATAGACATGTCAAAAATGCCCTCCAAAAAGGTTTTTACCAATCTACAATGATACCAATATTGTATGAAATTGACCTTTACTCACACTTTCTAGATCATTGGCTATGATCAATTTTTGCCAAACTGACAGATAAAAGTGATACTGTACTTCTGTTTTAATTTGCACTCCTTGATTATTCATGACATTCAAAATATTTTCATACATTTACAGGCCATTTGTATTTTTATTTTGTCAATTGCCCATTCAAATCCATTGCCAATTTTTCCTTTGGATTGTTTACTGCTTGCTGATTTTAATAGTTTTTTTATTTAAATGATAATACTAGTGCTCTGTCCTATGTGTTACAAATACTGTCTTCAAATTATTGTTTTGTCTTTTGACTATGCTTATCGTGTTTTTTAATTTAATTTTATTTAATTTTATTTATTTATTTTTTTTTGAAGGGAAAGATTATATATTTTTATTCATAGAAGCATTCACATAGTTTTTACAGTTTTCAATGAACCAGAAAAAATAAACCTTTTTAGACTGCTGAGAAAAGTGAGGAACAAAATAGTTATAAACTATCCTATTCATAAATATTAATCTATTATCAAATTTACTATTTTTGAAATGCATTAATATAGCATCTGAAAATCAGCCCTTTTGTCAGAAACTATGATAATAGCCAGAAGGTGAATGTACCAGTATGGATTTATGAAACTTTTTTTTGAGAGGGCATCTCTCATATTTATTGATCAAATGGTTGTTATCAACAATAAAATTCAGTATAGGGGGGTCAGTGCTCAATGCACAATCATTAATCCATCTCAAGTCTAATTCTCGTCAGTCTCCAATCTTCTGAAGCATAACGAACAAGTTCTTACATGGTGAACGAATTCTTACATAGTGAATAAATTCTTATATGGTGAACAGTACAAGGGCAGTCATCACAGAAACTTTCGGTTTTGATCACACATTATGACCTATAAACAATCAGGTCAAATATGAATATTCGTTTGATTTTTGTACTTGATTTATATGTTGATCCCACATTTCTCCTTTTATTATTATTATTTTTATTTTTAATAAAATGCTGAAGTGGTAGGTAGATGCAAGATAAAGGTAGAAAACATAGTTTAGTGCTGTAAGAGGGCAAATGTAGATGATCAGATGATCAGGTGTGTGCCTATGGACTAAGTATTAATCCAGGCTAGACAAGGGCAGCAAAACATCCACGGATGCAGAAGATATCTCTCAAAGCAGGGGGGGTGAGGTTCTGAGCCTCACCTCTGTTGAGGGTATCACTGTTTTTGCTTGCACTTTCTTTTGAATTCTAATTCCTAGAAGTTGGGTAGAACAAAGCTCTTAATAACTTGTTAGTCAGGGAGACAGAAGGAAGGAGGCATGTTCTTTGGTGGCTTATCCCTCATTAAAAAGGTGATACAGTACCCAGGAAATCACTGTGTAAGACAGTACATCTGAACTGGTAGCCATTTTAAGATAAATGCAATAGTTAGAAAGGAAAAGGAATATATTGGTAAGCACTGAGTTTTGTAAGGAAAACCTTCATACACTGTTAGCTAGCCCTTGTAGGAATAAACAGATTTAGATTGCCACAGGAAATAATGGAGGCATCGTGTGGTTGAAAACATACAAAGGAGACAAGTCAGAATAGTTTATTCAGTTGCCATACTTAGCTGGGGCAGAGGATTCTTGTCTAAGTAGGTAATGGCTGTCCGAGACTGAGAACTGGGCTCGAGACTGCATGTGGAAACTGTTTGACATGGTGGGGAACACTTGCTAAAATAGCAGATGTGTTTCAGTCAGAACTTTCAAGTCAGTGTTTACTCTCTAGGATCTCCCTGAATTTTTTGAAGATAATATGGAAACTTGGATGAACAATTTTCATACCCTCTTGACATTAGATAATAAGCTTCTACAAACGGATGTAAGT
This sequence comes from Manis javanica, assembly GCF_040802235.1. Taxonomy (NCBI): domain Eukaryota; kingdom Metazoa; phylum Chordata; class Mammalia; order Pholidota; family Manidae; genus Manis; species Manis javanica. Next base: position 10,978,029 of record NC_133160.1, on the reverse strand, counting down.
ACTATTTACAGTGTTTCCAGAGTAGCCTTTTTTAAATTAAGAATTAGTTGAAATAAAATATCCTCAAATATATCTCCTTTTTTTTAATGTTTAAAAAAAAGGTTATTTGAAACCTTGGAGGATGGTTAATTAGACTTCAGGAAATGAAATAGAGTTATTTGAGAACATTTGGCATTATGATTCCTTAAAAATTACTCTTTCATTGTTAATAGATAAAATTGTAAGAGTGCAAGTAATGTTTGATGATATTGGATGATTGGTTATTTGTAGCATATAGAATTACTCTTATGGAGCTGGGTTAGGTCACAGTTTAGGCTGTTTCACTACATTATTGAAAGTAAGGCTTCAGAATACACATTGTGGATACTTTGTGAAACAATTATTTGTCATTGAAGATACTAAGAAAACACAAATATCTGTAATAATAGCCTCTTTTTTATTTTTTATTTTTTATTTTTTTATTTTGGTATAATTAATCTACAATTACAGAACGAACATTATGTTTACTAGGTTCCCCCCTTCACCAAGTCTCCCCCACATACCCCTTCACAGTCACTGTCCATCTGTGTAGTAAGATGCTGTAAAATTACTACTTGTCTTCTCTGTGTTATGCAGCCCCTCCCCCTGTCCCCCACGCACTATACATGAATAATAGCCTCTTTTTAAAGAAGTCCTCCACAGTGCGGGAAAGAGGGGACATGATGTAAATACAGGATTGGTGAGTCAGATGAGTTTTGGGGGAGTGTGGTGCAGAGAATCATTATCATGTATAGCAAATTTTCTTTCTGAGATTTACTACTATCAACAAAAAAGATAGAGCTTCCATGAAATATTCTTCAGTCCACTAGGAAAAAACTACTCCGTCAGAAAACAAACATTGTCTTCACACTTAAGTGTGTGAAAGAAAGTTTTTTTACATAGGTTTCTCACAGGGAGCTGTTTGTGCCCGTTTAACCATGTATGCCTTGTGTGATCTCATTGTGCAACATCCCTTACATGTATCCCCGAGGAGCTAGCTGTCAGGGAGTTCTTTTTTTCTCTTCTCAATTTAGGTTACTTGGCATATAGTATAATCAAAAGGCATTTGTGGATTGCTGTTACAATAGAGACTATAATATAAGTCACTGTCATGGTTTAGATTGGAGTTCACAAACTTTTCCTATAAAGGTCTAGGTAGTAAATATTTTTGTTTTTGTGGGCTATATGGTCTCTGTTTCAACTACTCAGCTCTGCAGCTGTAATTGAAAGCAGCCATAGGAATTACACAATTGGTATACATGGAACTTACAATCCTTTAATTATATAAATGAAAGGAAAGAGTGTGGCTGTGTTTTAATAAAACCTCACTTGCAAAACTAGGCAGGAGGCCTGCAGACCATAGTTTGCTGAACCCTGCTTCAGATTGTTGTTTATTCTACAGCTAAAATATGATTTGTGAGAATCCCAGAATGACCTTACTAGGGCAGAGGACACATCTTAATACGAGAACTTTTGAAGTGAAAACCTTTTGGGAGACTGCAGGACATTACAGCTAACTGTGGTACAAAGGAAGTATGATCAGTGCTTTATAATGTTATTTTCAATTTAATGGGTGAATACTTTATATTTAGCAGCCAGATTTTTAAAAAGGCTTTATTTAGCTTGAAAACTTGAGAGCTGCTCACAATGATTAATAAGTAACAAGTATTTTCATCTTTTATTGTCAAGAGTAAGTGAATAAATTGACAATAGCATAGGTGTAGTTTACAATAGTCAGCCTTGGATTTACATTTTTAAGGAGTTGAGGAATTAACAGCTTCTCTTCATATTTATGGTAGAATTAAAGTTGTATGTTTGAGTTTTCTGTTTTCTCTTATATGAGGATGAAGAGGAAGCAGGCTTATTGGAACTCTTAAAATCCCAGATTTGTGATAATGCTGCACTCTATGCACAGAAGTATGATGAAGAATTTCAACCGTACCTTCCCCGATTTGTCACAGCCATCTGGAATTTACTAGTAACAACAGGTCAAGAGGTTAAATATGACCTGGTAAGATAATGGTGGAGATGAACAAGACATTCCTACTTTACCTCCCCCAAGAAATAAGCAGTTCAGTTTTGCTGTTAAAAATGTTCTTATGTTTGTGTTTTATTCCAGTTGGTAAGTAATGCGATTCAATTTCTGGCTTCAGTTTGTGAGCGACCTCACTATAAGAATCTATTTGAGGACCAGAACACGCTGACAAGTATCTGTGAAAAGGTTATTGTGCCTAACATGGAATTTAGAGGTAATTACAGCATAGTATAAAGCTTTTTCAGGATAGTAAAAGCAGTTTTTTAAAGATTATGTTAGTATACATTTAATAAGTCTTCTTGTTGCTTTTTGTAATATATTCAAATTTTTTTTATTGTTAAAGAAAACTTGTAGGTCATTTATTGCCTGTTTTCTAAGTCACATGTGAAAATGTGGTATAAAAGACATTTGTGAAATAAGTGCTGCTGTAATGGGCTTTGTTGTGTACTATGGTGGTCTATCCACAAACTGTTGACTAAGACTTTTTAAATTTTTCATTAAGGTATCATTGATATACAAGGTTTCACATGAAGAACATTGTGGTTACTACATTCACCCATATTAGCAAGTTCCCCCCAATCCACACCCCATTGCAGTCACTGTCCATCAGTGTAGTAAGATGCCACAGAGTCACTACTTGTCTTCTCTGTGCTACACTTTGACTAAGACTTTTAAACCCTGTTATTTAAAGTAAGTCGTCCAGGATCTCAATGTAGGGAAGTAATTTGATCTTGTTTGGGTTAGTGTTTTATCAAGGCAAGTAACTGTGTTTAAACACGTGACTTGAGACTAGAAGTGATTGATAGTTTTCAAACACAAAGTTGAAGCTCACTTGGTGCTTAAGGTTAAGATAGTCCTACGAGTCTGTTATACAAAATGTCTTTCCTTCTTATTATTAGGAAAAGCAAGAAGTAAATGTGGGAGGAATTGTGTCTTATATCAAACAGTCATTAGATGATCAGTGGTTCTCAAATTATCAGTCTGGAACAAAACGAGGAAATAAAGAAAAATATAATGTGAGGTTTTATTTCCGTTTGTGTTTTCATAAAACGAAAGTACAAGTCTTTGTTCTCATTTTGTCCATCCTATTCTTTCGGTATTGAAATGACTTTTATGAAATAGTGGTGATATTTGTTAGGTTGCATGTTTGTTTTTTAAAATGTGCTTATCTGGCAAAATAAAAAGTTGGCATCCCCAGATTAGTCTCTAATACTCATTTTTGAAAGTTGGTGCTGAAGTCCAGTTCTGGGGACACTGTCTCATTAGAACAAGTGAGCCTTTATCACAGCTGTGTTATTTATCTATTACCTAACCTTCAGAGTAGCATTTGCTGCTCTGAGTAATGATTCAACATACATGAACTAGTCCTTTGTTGGGAAGGAACACTTTGCTGTAAATAAAACATGGCAGTGCTACATTCTCAGCTGTGAAGGTACAGTGGCTTGTCATGTCTTTTGAGGGGCTATCTAAAATGTCATCTCTCTTTATAGCTGCTGATGAAGAAGCTTTTGAAGATAATTCTGAGGAGTACATAAGAAGAGATTTGGAAGGATCTGGTATATATTTTGGTTTTTCACTTGTTAGTCTCTTAGCAAGCCAGTCTTAAAGTTGCTTTCTTTATAGTATATATGGGGAGGACTGGGAGTGAGGGTAAATGTGTCATTTCAACTGACTGTTAATGGAGTTCTCCTTTTTTAACTTACACACCTTAAAAAACCAGTTCTCATATGAGCTAATCAGAGTATCAAAAGTTGAATCATGAGTCTTTTTTATATATATATATTTAGTGTTTATCATATTTTTATGACCTTTTTAGTTTTATTCTCATTGTGTTTGTGGGGGGGAGTTCTTGCCATGGTTCATATTACTGATAGCTATGAGATGGCAGTTTGTTCCTCCCTTGGGAGTTGTCTCTTTCTCTTGTGATACATTTCTTTTGATTTTATAGATATTGACACTAGACGCAGGGCCGCTTGTGATCTAGTGCGAGGATTGTGCAAGTTTTTTGAGGGACCTGTGACAGGAATCTTCTCTGGTTATGTCAATTCTATGCTTCAGGAACATGCAAAAAATCCATCTGTCAACTGGAAACACAAAGATGCAGCCATTTATCTAGTGACCTCTTTGGCATCAAAAGCCCAAACACAGAAGGTGAATCTTTTTGATGAGTTTGTTTCTGAAACAGAAGTGCCAGTAGCCACAGAAATCAAAAAGAAGTGATACATGTCTGGCGATACTGCCCACTCTGCTAGATGACCTGTTAGTTCCGATTGGAATTCATAGTCTCTAAACATGTTGATGTATTAAACATTTAAGTTTGTTCTGGACCAAAAAATTGACAGATGCCAGCCACACTTGTTCCTTAGCTGAGACTCATGTGTAAGATGTGCTAAACTTAAGTTTAGCTATTCTTTAATTTAGGGAAGTTTTTAATTGTTGAAATAGTCTTGTTTTATATAAGCAGTTAGTGTTTTGAAATGTTCATCTCCATTTTTAACTTGGTTTTCTAAAAGTGTCTATATTTCCAATTTGGTGGATATATCCGGGCATCTCACGTTATTTTCCCCTGGTACGAATTTGTTTTTCAGCATGGAATTACACAAGCAAATGAACTTGTAAATTTGACTGAGTTCTTTGTAAATCACATTCTGCCTGATCTAAAATCAGCTAATGGTGAGTTTTGTGAAATTTTTTTCAATTCAACTTACAATAATATACCTGCAAATTTTATTTGCTTTGCTGTTTTGTACTACAAAATAAGTAATCTAATAGGGGCTCTGTATCACCATGATACTCAAAAAAATTGGCCCTTATCTTTATTGCAGTTACTTTTTTTACTGAATAAAATCTCATGGTTTCCCCAGATCTTGCCTAGGCGAAATTAACTTTCTATCAAGAAAATGTTGTTTGTATAGAACAAGGTATTTACCAAAATAGGAACAAGTTAGACTAAATTGTAACTAAGCTTTGTTATTTTGATATATAGTCTAGGAATTATACTTTCATTTTCTTTTTCATTTGGAAAGCAAGCTTTAAAAATTGAAATAAATTTGAAGTAATTGAAACTGATAAATATTAAGGATAATTTCTTTTGTTTATGAAAATATGTTGATCAAGATACATGTATATTTCCTTTTTAAAAACTGTATGGAAAATTTAAATACACTCGAAGGTAGGGAGAATATTGTACTGAACTTTCCATGTTACAAGCATCCAGCTTTAAGAATTTTTAACAACTGTCCGATATCCCATCCCTTTCCCTAATTTATTTTCCCACCACTAGAGCAATTTAAAGCAAATCCCAGCCAGACATGCTCTTAATTCAGAATAGGTGCAATTCTGGGAAGATAGTATGGTCATTAGTTCATGGTCCAAATCATCTTTATTCAATTATATCAGTAATATATGTTTATCTGTAATGAAACTTAAAGGGAAAAAAATAAAATTGTAATCTTACCAGAATAGCTACGTAGTAGATCACTTCATAAGTAAGCTTCAGTTACTTGACATTTTGGTTCCAAATCCATGTTTTAAAAATCTGATAATGTTAGCAATTTGGGAGGAACAATCCTAGCACCTAAATAATTATGATCTTTTAATTTTTTTAATAGTGAATGAATTTCCTGTCCTTAAGGCTGATGGTATCAAATACATTATGATTTTTAGGAATCAAGTAAGTAGCTTTTCATTTATATGTTATTTGCCGCTTAATCTCTTATTCTGTTGTATACCAGCTTGTCTTCCCTTCTCCTGGGCAGTCATATTTGACATGCACACCTAATAAAATTAACAGTAATTCCTTAAGAACTTGTGATTCCAGGCCATGCTTAATTTTTCCCAGTTGTCTCGAAAATGTCATTTCCAGTGGTTTTTATTGAAATTTTTTAGGTGCAAAGCCCACATGTTGCTTATGGTTTATTATATTTCCTGTCTCTTAATTTGCAACAGAGGTCCCCCTCCCCCTTTATCATGCCTGTTATTTATTGGAGAAGCCAGTCATTTCTCTTGTAGAGTTTATCACACTCTACTTATAGCCAATAGCATCTTCATGGTTGCTTATGGTTTTACATATTTGTTTCCACAAAAATTCTATATTTTATGGGTTTAAATTTATTTAGATAGATGGTATCATGCTATAGCTATTGGTCGATATATGTAATGCTTAACATTGTTATTGAGAATTACTCACACTTTAGTGTATTTGTTATAGTTTATTTTTAGTATCTGTGTACTATCCATCATAAGAATATGCCACAGTGTATTTCATGTGGATGATTCTTTAATTTCTTGATCTGCAACTTTTATGTGTCTCTGGCAGGTATTTACCAAGGCTACATGCAACCTTCCAAAGCTGTTGTATTTTAAAGACTAAGGAATATTCTAAATTTTTAAGAGGTTCTTAATGAAGATTAGTATTCTTTGGGGGTCCCCTCTTCTATTTTTAGAAGAGAAAATGCACGAAGAGCTTGAGTGACTATGCTAAGAAATACCTGCTAGGGATAGTTCTTAAGATTAATAAATTAGCCTGCTTCTCCATGAGATTATTTTATGGCATGTTCATTTCTCTGCAAGGTTCTACCCTAAATAGTTTTATGCTGAGAAAGAGAATTGGAAAAGTAAATGTAAGTCGAACTATTATGTGGAGGTAGAAGTTTGATTACTCAACAGTGTCATCTTCCATTATGTGCTGAACAAACATAATTTTTAAAAATCATCAAGCCTTTCTCTTTCACTTGTCTTTTACTCACAGATAGCACCGAGTTAAGGCATGTATTTTATTGTATTTTTCAGGTACCAAAAGAGCATCTGATAGTCTCTATTCCTCTCTTGATTAACCACCTTCAAGCTGAAAGTATTGTTGTTCATACTTACGCAGCACATGCTCTGGAGAGACTGTTTACTATGAGAGGGCCCAACAACACCACACTGTAAGTATGTGATTCTAAGCAGTTTGTATGTTTTCAGGTCAGGATAGGAACTATTTGGTACTGATCAGAGATATCTCTGAATGTATTATAATTCTTCATTAGTCAGAAAAATAAATGTGTACTTTTTACTCATTTATACTATGCCTCATTCCAAAAGGATTGGGGCAGCATGCCAGAATAGATAAACTATGACAGTAAAGTCAAATGGAGGAAATTGGAGAAGGAAAATAGGGTGAGGTTAATAAACCGAAATATGTGTCAGAGGATCCTGTACAGTGTAGTTTAAAAAACTCCTGCATTTTACGTGAAGTCTCTTAGCAACCAAGGCAAAGAGGGAACCTTGGTGAGTTAACATTTTCATAGTGTCCATGAGATTAAAATTACAGTGGTTACTCGGAAGGGATCTCAGAAATGGGTCTTCATTAGGGGAATCCTCTGTGACAGCAGTGTTCTTAACATCCTGCAACAGAGTTGTTTTTACCAGGATGTTTTTGTAATCTTACTGCTGAGATATAATACAACTTAATGAAAGTAACTCTTTAGGGCCTAAGATAGTAGCTCTTCTGGCCTGATCCAAGGATAAAATGTAAAAGAATGGATGATTTGTATGTTTTTAAGGCCATTCTTCAACTGTGTTATTTCTTGAAAGTGAGCCTTGGGTAAGTGGTGGAAAACAATTCTAGGTTGTCAAGAATTTGCAATATAGACCTTCTCAGTGGCCAATTAAGTGTTGAAAGAATATCCTTTGAGGTGAGTTGAGCCTGTACCTGTCATTAGGCCCAGTATTTATGCAGAATTTATTAATCTGCTCCATCTCCAGAAAAACAAATGACCGAGACCTTTAGGAGTCCCAAGTCCGGTTCTCCATGGTGATAAGTAAGAGCCAAGGATCACCTTGACAGCTTTGATGGTGTTGGATTTGCCTGGTTTTTGGTTTGTTTAATTGTGTTTGGTCCCAGATGTGCCTTCTTAGGAACGTAACATGAACATGTATAAAAAATTGGTTTCCTGAGCTGTCTGCCAATTGTCTGTGGTGGGAGATGGCTTGCTTTTATGCCAAGAAGTGTGATTTAGTAGTTGCCAAGGGTATTCCAAAGTGACAAGTTCAAGAGTTGGTGGTGACTGAAAGCTGTTTTTTCATCTATAGCTTTACAGCTGCAGAAATCGCACCGTTTGTTGAGATTCTGCTAACAAACCTTTTCAAAGCTCTCACACTTCCTGGCTCTTCAGAAAATGAATATATTATGAAAGGTAGGCCGTTTCCCTGGTGTACAGACTATAAGTGTCTAATCTCAGATTATAAGGGTAAACACACTGAGCTGTACTTCAGGTTCCATAGTCTATGACAAGAATAGGTCGGTTTAGATAAAACAATATTTTTCATTTTAAACTGTTTACTATTATCGTTTTCAGAAAAAAAATTTACCCTAACCTGATAAAAAACCTCTCTTACAGAAAAAGTAGCAACCTCCTTTCTTGCTTTCCTAGATTGACTTTCTTGAGGGCAAAGATCTGAGCAGTCATTGATGGCATGTTATGCTAGGTCTTGGTGTGAAACCTGGATGCATTTGATAGACCCCACACAGATCCTGCCTTCGCAGACATACTGCCAAGGATACAGTCAGCTGTAACCATCTGCCAGGTGGTATATGAGGAGAGTGTCTTCGTGACAGCTCTGACTTGGGGAACAATCTTAGTTTTATCCTCTGTTGCATTGCTAGAGCCTAGCACAGTTTCTGACTCATTGGAAATGTTTTTCAAAGAAAGCTGTCCCTGGTGCCTCTGGCCTGGGTCAGGACCCCAGAATATGTATGTGTGGACATGTGTTTTTGTGTGTGTAAGCGTGCATCTAGGTGTGTGTGAGTGTTTTCAGTACTATATTTGTCTCAACAGTGGTGTGTAATTCCTGCTGTTTAAAGTCCATTTCTGTGGGGCAGCTAACTGGTCTGTGGCCTTCACTGCTGCATTCCTGGCGTTCACAAGAGCACCCAGTATGTAATGACTTCTCAATAAAACTGTTGTATGAGTGAATGAAAGGACTCTGTGCCAGCCCAGAAGAAGGGCACTATGCCACCCTCTAACCTCTTAACCTAGCTCAGGGAAAGGCCTTCTCTGGGAGGTGATGTCTAAGTTGAGGTGAGGGATAACAGTTAGCTAGTTTGGAGGGTGTCTTTGGCTCAGGTTGAGAAAACATCATCGCAAAGTTTAGGAGGCAAGAGAGAGTAACTTTCTATTCCAAATGTGCCTCAAATATAGTAGTTACTTTACTTTGGAAACATCTATTCTGATTGTGCAGAAACACATCTTACATTTTTAGCTTCATAATGCATCTCCTCTGCCAAACGTTTTTAGGCATGTGTTAATGAGCAGCATCTTCGCACTGTGGGCCCTCCATAACTTCGTATGTTTTCGGATTTGTCTTTGGCTCCTGATCTCTCCCAGGGGAGGGAGCCAAGGCGGCCTTCTCTGTCAGGTTCAGGAGGCTAGAGCCGAGCGTTTCCTGTCAGTCACTTCCCGGTGATAGAGACTGGCAACAGCGCTCCCTCCACCTGCCACACCCCCACGTCAGCCACTACTTCTTCCCCTCCTGTGCCTCTGCAGTCAATTCGGTATTTTTTATTGGCCCTTTTAAAATTATTTAAGTCTCAGGCCTTCTGGAAATACTTGCCAGCTAAATTTTGTTGTCAATCCTTGGCCTGATTTTAAGAAGGGAAATTTAGATGGTTTTCAATGTAGAGAGCTATCCGGTGCTTGTTTAAGGGCCTTAAAATTTCAGTTCATGAATCTGGGCTTTTTTCCCCCTAATTGCTGTTTTGTTATGATGTTATAATGTTTTTCTAAACTTTTTGCTGTTTTTATATTTTACAGCTATCATGAGAAGTTTTTCCCTCCTACAAGAAGCCATAATTCCCTACATCCCTACTCTCATCACTCAGCTTACACAGAAGCTGTTAGCTGTTAGTAAGGTAACAGAGCCAGTTTTGAAAGTGCAGTTGCTTTTTCACGTAAACTCGAAAAGCTTCAGAATTCCCATGCAATAGGTCACACTTAGGAATAGGTCTGAATTCTTCCTGACCAGCAGTGGATGTATGTCTCTGAAAGTGGGGAATGACATTAAATCAGAGAGATAGCAGCATTCACCTGTAAGTGTAGGCTCAGAAACTTCAAAACGTTTTATTCTCATGAAGAAAGTAACACTGAATTTCATTGTAGAAAATTGAGAAAGTACAGATTATCTGAAGTGATCTTACATGGAAGAAAGTAGGCTTTTACCCCAAATGGACATGAAAGAGGCTATTCAGACTTCCATGAAGTGATTCAAGTCTTCTGTGTCTGTTCTTCCTTACTCTTACTTCCCAAGAATAAAATTCACTCTTTTCTCTGCTCAAATTTTTAGATAATTTGATTCATATTTAAATATTACTACTAAATTTTACAAAGTAAGTCAGCTTAAGGCTGCCAGAATTCCTTTTTAGATGCTTATTCTTAATTACTGTGTAAAGGGGGTGAATTCATATGGAGTATGGAGGGACTTTGGAGAACTAATAATTTTTCCACCGAGTTCTGGATAAGAGTCTCGGACTGTCATGGGCTTGGGTAATTGAGAGAGAAGGGACCCCGGGCCCTTCCCCACTGCCTGCACGCCCCCACTCGCCACCTGAGTTCATCAGCTTTATGTCATAGCAGTCCAAGGATGATTTTGTTTGAAGGAAAATTGGGTTCTGTTGCTTAAAAAGAAAATTGAAAACCACTGATATGAAGGACTGTCACTCTGTAGATACACAGACACTGAGGCCCACAGAGATTAAAGTTTGCCTCAAGTCCCACTCGAGGCTAGTGGCAGAGCCAGAGCTTAAATGTGCCTCCTTGTTTCTGCCTCCACTGTTTACAGTTGTGGCTGTGGGAGAGCACACGGGTTTAAGACACGTTCCTTACAGCGCTGGGAGTTGAGGCTTGTGTAGTGACCTCCCTGTGACTCTGAAGTACTTCTTCATAGTAAATTTATGCTCATATAAAAAAATATCCAAACAGGCATCAGTGAGTACTTTTTTCTCTGAATTTTAAAGTTGGTAAAGAATGTTTACAAAATGCATGTGGACTTTGTATTGTAATCAGTGTTTTTTCTTAATACTGATTTTTAAAAAGATGACACCTCTTTTAATGTGTTTTAGAAAGGGTGGGTCTGTTTTATTTTAGATGATATTTAATATAGTCATTTGGATTATTGGAGTGATAAGCTTTTCTTTTTTAATTTCAGAACCCAAGCAAACCTCACTTTAATCACTACATGTTTGAAGCAATATGTTTATCCATAAGAATAACTTGCAAAGCTAACCCTGCTGCTGTCGTAAATTTTGAGGAGGCTTTATTTTTGGTGTTCACTGAAATTTTACAAAATGATGTACAAGGTAAGCTGAAGTTATTTTCCTTTCTAACTGAATAATTAAAGTGGTTGTAAAAAATACAGCCCAAGAGGTATGTGCCTTTTGTGTCAGAGCCATTAATTCTGAAGCTGACAGCTCTGTTTTTTACTTTTACCAACAGAATTTATTCCATATGTCTTTCAAGTGATGTCTTTGCTTCTGGAAACACACAAAAATGATATCCCGTCTTCCTATATGGCCTTATTTCCTCATCTCCTTCAGCCAGTGCTTTGGGAAAGAACAGGAAATATCCCTGCTCTAGTGAGGCTTCTCCAAGCTTTCTTAGAACGTGGTTCAAATACAATAGCAAGTGCTGCAGCTGACAAAATTGTGAGTCAGATTTATTTTGATGTAACTAACTTTCTAAGGTAGCAGAGAAAAGCTAGGGATGGAAAGGTGTTAAAAATTATCTAAAATAAATTTAATAGAAAAGGAAGTAATGAATAGGAAATGTTCATGTACATGTTGTTGGAATTAGGTATCCTTTATTTATCTCCATGGAAAAATTAAAAATAAGAGCCAAGTAAATTAAATAAATCAGAGCTGAATTTCAAGAACGTTAAGGGCTTACTCTAGTGGGATTTTTTTTTCCTTTACACTTCAGAAATAAGAACTGTAGAAAATGCTAGTTAGGTTATTACAGCTCGCACCCTTTTTTTCCAAGATATATCACCTGTTTAACTTCTGGAACAATTAATCTTTGCTCCTAACTGAGTATTATTTGACCTACTTTGTTGTAGCCTGGGTTATTAGGTGTCTTCCAGAAGCTGATTGCATCCAAAGCTAATGACCATCAAGGTTTTTATCTTCTGAACAGTATAATAGAGCACATGCCTCCGTGAGTATAAATAACCTCATTGTACATTAAATCAAAGATTCTGACAGATAGTCAAAAAAATGTTGCATTTATATTGTTGCTTTTATCCAATTCTTTAGTGAGTCAGTTGACCAGTACAGGAAGCAGATCTTCATTCTCCTATTCCAAAGACTTCAGAATTCCAAAACAACAAAGTTTATCAAGAGTAAGTGAAATCATTTGGGTGTTCCTACAGAAATAGTGAAGGAAAGTACCTAAACCCCTTAGACGTTATGGTTGCACATAAACCTCTTATCAGTTATAAACTATATATAAAATATTTAAAGATGTCTGTGTTCTCCGAACACTAAATCAGTTTCAAATTTGTGTTACAAAGGTTAGTTTGTAAGTTTAGCTATAAAAACATTTTTAATAGAAATATTATAATAAATTAAATCAGATTATACATATAAACTGTGTCTATAGTATAAGGGCAGAAATTCTGTACATTAAATTTAAAAGGCAAGTATTGAAGCTAAGGTTAGTCATTGGCTTTAATGATTATGAGTACTTCATTTGGCAGACCACTAACTCGCTTGTTCAGTGCAGTGAGTCCTCTGTATTGATATTTTGCATCTCCTTTCAACAGGTTTCTTAGTCTTTATTAATTTGTATTGCATAAAATATGGGGCACTAGCACTACAAGAACTATTTGATGGTATACAACCAAAGTAAGTTTATTTTTATTATTATATTTTTAAAAGCACAAAATTTGTCCTTTTTAGTGCAAGCTAATAATCTCTGTTTTATGGATGGTATCACAGTTCTTGGTGCAGTGATAGTATCTTTGTGGTTTTCAAAATATTCTTGGTGTTTTGAGTCATAAAGAAGAAAATCCCTGCAAACATTTTCCTAATTCCCAAAGTCACGCCCCCTCTGGCATTCTCCACAGCTGGTGGTCTGTGTTTTTAGATGGTCTGTGTTGTCCCCTTGAGCCTGCCGTTGTTAAGGCCAACAGCATTTTTCCAATAGGCAGAGTTTGGACCAATTAAAACTTTATTTTTGATTTAATATAGACACAACATGTACTTAAGTGACAATCCCCATTTAGTAGGGAAAGAAAAGATGTAAATGGTAGAGGACACTTCTTCAGAGAAAAAACTCAAGTTAGATCTCTGTATCTATATTATATCCAAAAAAATTACAGATTAACTAAAATATAATACATTAATTCACCTGAAAAGTAGTTCCTGAAAACAAACTTTCCAGCAATATAAGATAGTGAGGAAATCAGCAGTTATCACAGCCAGTAGTGCCCGAATTAGCACAGTCTTCCTGTAGAGCAAAAAACACGCACTCTTTATCTGGAGTACTGAAGTGTCCATATTGATGCCCACTATTTCTGCTTGAAAAGAATTTGACGTATAAACTGAGAATTTGGTGTCATATAGAGCCGTGAAAAACTTTACTTCTAGGATCTTTGCAACAACATAGAGTGTTTGGCCAAAATCATTTTTCTGATATAGCCACTGACATTGACATGCTCACAGCTCTGTAGGCATAGAAAGTTGGGGGAGTTCATAGTCCAGAATTCTTAGAACTAGTTGTTACTGGGTGGTGGTGTTACTGGGTGATTCTTATATCCTCTTGCTCTTGCTTATCTGTTTACCAATTTCTGATTTTTCAAAGATTTCTTCATTAATTTCTTTAAAAACATACAAGAGCAAAAAAAAAATGGTTGTAAAGCTTCTAGTTGAACACAGACCGATTAGCGCGCACAGAGGGTGAGGGCAGTTAGCCGGGGGGTAGAGGCCGGATGTTTTGTTGTCTCCAGGTCTCTTCCATTCAGTTGACCAAGAATAGCACTTATTTTGCATTTTATTCTTATTCATAAGGACTCACTAAATATAGATAACATCTAAGCATTTTCACTGTTCAATTACAGTGGTATTCTATTTTAATACTGAGTCGATTTATTTTGCTTTGGTTAATAGAATGTTTGGAATGGTTTTGGAAAAAATCATTATTCCTGAAATTCAGAAAGTATCTGGAAATGTAGAAAAAAAGATTTGTGCGGTTGGCATAACCAAATTACTAACAGAATGTCCCCCAATGATGGACACAGAGTATACCAAGCTATGGTAAGTACTCCATTGTGAAGTTTTTGGAAATTAGTTTTCTTCCCTTATGACTGCAAAATGAACCAAGCTTATTCTCTTGAGGGCTGAGAGAGCTGGCTTCCCTCATCTTGGCTTCTCCACTGGCAATCACCAGATCCAGCACATGGCCTGTGAGCCCTTCTGGGACTAGAAAGATCTTGTTTCCTGATTCTTTACTTTTTCTCTGAGCCTGTTTTATGACAGATGCCCAGATGAACTGGCTTTATAGTCTTTAAAGAGGAGACTCTGATAGAGCAGATCTAAACCTGCTTGTGTGAACTCTGGTGGACCAAGCTCTTGACTTTTTGCCTCTCTTTTCCTTATTCTGGCTTCCCTCGGGCAGCCTCTTCAGTAATCTGAGAATTTGAGGCTCATCTCTTCTCACTAACTTCGAGCATTGAATCTCCCTTGTATTGGCTTGAGTCATGTGGCCACCTAACAAGACAGGCCTGGGTTACACAGCCCATTTCACAGCCCTGGGGATGGAGTAGTTTCTGAAAGAGAAATTGGGGTGCCAGGGCCAAAAGAATTAAATGGTTTTTAGAGAGCCTGGTGTCCCCCAATTTAAAGGTCCCTTCCTACTGAGGTTAGCATCTGTCTCTCAGGAATCGTGCTTATCGTTTAACTCATGTTAAGCTTTTGTCTTTCTTTCCTCCCATCCAGGACTCCTTTATTACAGTCTCTGATTGGCCTTTTTGAGTTACCTGAAGATAACACCATTCCTGATGAAGAACATTTTATTGACATAGAAGATACACCTGGCTACCAGACTGCCTTCTCACAGTTGGCATTTGCTGGGAAAAAAGAGCACGATCCTGTAGGTCAGATGGTGAACAACCCTAAAATTCACCTGGCACAGTCACTTCACAAATTGTCCACTGCCTGTCCAGGAAGGGTAAGTGTCTGTTGTTAACTCCGTGACTGATGGAGACCTTTTTGGAGAGGCAAGGTGGGGAGTGGTGGTTCGGGTGCTGCTGTCACTGGCGAGCGTGAACAACATCCCAGTGAGTTAGTCTTGCACTCAAGGCAAGGCTTATTTTTCTTGGGTTAAAAAGATGGGCTCTTTTTTTTGTATGATGTGCTCCCAATATATTGTAAGTGAACAGTTTTAGGAGTAAAGACAAAGCAGGGGATAAAACTCTTAGAATAGAAATTTCCCAGACTGAAATAATCCTTCCATTATTGAAATGCAGGCATTTATTGGTTTTCTTTTTTAAACTGAAATTTACTCAGCACCTTTTAGAGTCTTGTAAGATAGAGTATTTATAAAATTTCCATTTTTCATTGACTTACTATGGAAAACTTCAAACATACATGTAAACAGCATAGCAAACCCTTGTGCCAACCTTCAGTAGTTACAAATATAATACCAATCTTGCTTGATTATCCTTAGGCATTGTGTCATTTTATCCATTTGTACTGGATTATGCATCACTAACCAATAAGGACTTTTAGAAATATAACCTCAGTGCCACCACACTGAATACAATTCCTATGGACACACTTTTTAGACCTATCCATTTTTGAAGGCATAAAAATAGTGGAGTTACTCCGAAAAAAGCAAGCCAAGATATTTACAGTCAAAGCAGTGTAGCAATGTAAGTCCCTATCGAAACTCTGTGTTCAGCATTATGCAAAGTCAAGGTCAAACTAATTCTCTAGGGTAAAGTACTAGACTAGGAATATAGACATCTTCAGTGAGATCAGTTAAAGGTCAAAAGGCCAGGAGCAACTTGGCCTGGAATGTTTGAGTGTTCCGCAAATAGAGAAGGGCGTCTCAGCATAACCCGTGACTTCACTGTAAACAGCCCTGGCAAACAGACAACAACCCAGCCCACCTTGAGGGTGGGGCAGGTGGTACAAGTCCACACCCTAAGCCCTCAGTTCCCCAAAATCCTCTACTGCCTATAAATCCCCTAGACAACGCACCACCCCGGGCTCTCTTGTCCCCCTCCTGGCTTGAGCCAGGAGCTCTTTCCTCTCACTTTATTTCTAAATAAAAGCTTGTACCTTGCTCTTCTAAAAAAAAAAAAAATAGTAGAGTTACTTCGAAATCCCTTTAACAGTTACAGGTGACACTGCCCTTCAGAGTTAGGGCAGCTGTCTCGCAAAACATGGGCTTCTGTCGGTATGTTGGGGTGTCCAGCAGTCAGGATGTGTATTTCCTCTTTTGTAGGTCCCATCGATGGTGAGCACCAGCCTCAATGCAGAGGCGCTCCAGTATCTCCAAGGCTACCTTCAGGCAGCCAGTGTGACCCTGCTTTGAACTGCATTTTTTTAATTGGCTAAGCCCAGGATGGTTTCTGAGGAAATGATGCAGACTTCTGAGCACAGCTGTGTTAAAAACAAGACAAGTTTTTCCTTTTGAACTTGTAACAAATTCCATCTTATAAAGAATATTAAATGTTGCTTTAAGCTGAATCATGAGCAAATTAGGTGGTTTGTGTGATCATAAATATAAATATAAGTGGGTGACTTTTCTAGTTGTAGCTTCAAGGAACAAGTATTAATAGTTCAGTATATGACATTGATTTGATTAAGCATATCAAATGCTCTGGGTAACAAATTCTGATGAACACCGAGTGTGGAGAGTTCTATTAGTAAATCCTTCTGTTGTGAGGCTGCTGCCATTCGTGTTTCTCTTGTCCTTTGTATTTTTGTATGTTCCCTTAAGGTTTTATTGGAAATTTAAGAATCGTTTGTGTAGATTGCCAAGAAGTGCACATTTCAGCTTTAAATCTGTAATCAGTAATAAAAAAGCCCTAAAATATGTATCTAAGAATATCTTAAGGACAGGTTTTTGGTGCTGATACTATTATAATGAAGAATTTCTATAAAATCCTTATTTTTAAGTAATTCAAACTCAGATTACTTTTTTAAAAAACAAGGGAAAAGTACATTAATACAGATTTGGGGCATATCTATTAGAATTTTCTCAACTGATTCTTAGGTGGCAGCATTAACTTTAGGTAGACGGTTTCCCCTGTCAGAGGATGTTCTGCCTGGCTTCCTAAGGCTGTTGAGGACTTTCACGGCCTGCCCGTTTGCTCTATTTCAGTGTCTCTCTCCTCTGTACATGGGTGATTATTTGGAACTTTCTTAACTGTGACATCTTAGAACCTGACATCTAGGATGAACCACAGAAGTAGGCTTGTCCTACCAAAGACAGCTCCTCAGGAGCCAGGCTGCACAGGGTCCCTCCCTTGGCCCTGGCCTGGGGTGTACTGTGGCAGCTGTTTTTAGGGAATAAAGAGTTAGACTACTTACATTGAAATTACTGTGTTGAGTGCAGTTACAGTGGAATCTCATTCTGCAGAAATTAGGCAATCTTTTTTCTTTAAATTCAGGTGCCTGATTTAAATGCTTTATTTTCTTCATATGCTTTTGTGTTGCTTGAGAAACTTCCAGCTTAATCTAAATGTTCTTGTTACCAGTATAGTCATTTTTTTAGTTTTATTAGTTTTGATAGTAGTTTTGACACTGCAATCAAACTATTAAATCATGTATTATTACTTGGCTTAACAGTCATTGCAGGATATTGAAATACTATTGGGATCCATTTTTAAACTAAACATTATAATATTGGTAGAGTTTGGAGTAGAAAACAGAATTGGTGCTGTTAGATTTGGTGCTCAGATAAGCTCCTAGGGTGTCTACTTGGCTCTATTCTGACTAAAGCTGTTGGTCAACAGCTGAATTAAGGACACAGCACAGTTACTGTTCTGGAAGACCCTTGTTTCAGCATCTTAAACTCAGAGGACTGATCATATTCTGAATTTTGCCCTTCCTCAATTAAAACAATTGAGTAAAAGAGGATTGTCTTTGCAAATGTGCCTTTTAAAATAGTTTCTGACCAGAAAAGATGACTGGTACTTGTCTTTCTTTTACTGTGGCACAACTTAGTAATACTCTTACTAATTCTTAAAAATGCTTTAAATTGAGGTTCTATTCCTTTATCTAAGGCATTTTTTAAAGCTTTTAAGAGATGATAGACTGAAGTTGCTATAGCAAGTTTTTGACAAGTTTTAGTGATGGTGCATAGGTTTGGTGACTGTTCGTCAGTGGTGATCCCAGTGCTTTGTGGGTGTGCAGAGGGAGGTTCGTGCTTTGGGATCAGGCCGAACTCTGCAGCTGACTGTATGACACTGAGCAATTGACTTGACCTCTATACTTCTGAAAAGTGAAATACTCATCTTCAGGATGGTTGTAAGAATAAATGATGTAATACTTGTGTTTAAGCAGAGAACAAAGTAAGTACTAATAAATAAAAGCTCCTAATGGTCAAGGTGGAATCACGGCAATCCAGGGAGCTTGGCTGTGTGCAAGTATTTTTTCCGGAGCAGTGCGAAACATTGCCCTGTCATACCAGTAACCTAGTAGCCCTGGTAGACAAGACTTTGGAGGAGTCCTGGCTTAAGCGAGGCCCTCATCTACCCCCTACCGCCCCCCCCCCCCGCCCTCTGCCACCTCCAGAGCATTTTTAGACATGGGGAAATGTCATCACAAAGCTCATGTATTAACCTAAAGATCATTCTGTATTTAAATTTTAGAGGTTTCTGAAAAACCTTTTAAACATTTAACATTTACTTTGTGAACATCATTACCAAATTATATAATCTTTGTTTCCTCATCCATCAATTTTGTATCCGTTGATTTCTGTAGCATACCTCTACTCAGATGGGGAATTTTGTTCTTTGTGCTGCTTTGATGGATGAAAATGGCATGTACAGGTGGGGCACAACTACTCTGGCATTCAGTCAAACTACATGCATGTGGTAAAAGTCTAAGGTTTTACCCACCTCAGCTCCCACCCCTGGAGGCAACAGCTTCAACTAGTGCTGCCTTTAGTTCTGACTTTGATCTTGATACATCAACCTTAAGGTATCTGTTGAAATAATTTATTTTATGAAAAATTAGTATTTTTCATAAACCTCCTAGGTTTATGGGTTTTGTTTTTATTAGTAAGTAACATTTTATGGTTCTTTTTATACTTTAACCCTTGCTCCATCATCCTTGGCCATTGTCTCTTGAATCCTTGGTATTGAGAATGAGGCTCTCCTTGCACTACCTTCCCATGTTCACAGTCACAGGAGATGGCGTTTCATTATATGCTGGGTGGGCCAGGAAGTGTGTCAAGATTACATTTCCTCTTCCCCAGGTCCAATGTCTTGACTTCTGCACACCTCAAAACAGAGTTTTAAGAGTCAAGGTCAAATGGATTGGTTTTTCCCCTCATACTCCATCAGTTGCTCAAAGCCATGCTCCATTTTAGCTTGTTACTTGTGTTGTCTTTTTTTTCCTGGAGTTACTTAGCTTTCTTCTTCATTCTGAGTGTGGCATAGCATCTCTTCCACTTGTCTCCGTGACATTCTTTTTCCAGCTTACTGGCTCTTGTAGGCCATGGTGGTTCTTCAGGGCAGATTGCTAGGGTCCCAGCTGAGCCTCGCTCTTCATCCATAGAAACCAAGTCTTTGGTCTAAGAATCTGACAGGTCCACAATCTTTATTTCTGGTAAGTATATGAACTTACCAGGTCAAACAGCTGGCTGGAACTGGGATTCACATGTAGGCGGCATGAATTCCAGTGCACAAGGCTTAGCAACTATGCCATGGGAAAACTTAGAAACAGGCAGTCAGTTAATAACGGCACGATAGGGAGTCACTGCTGATAATGATTGTGACCTTTTATTCCCTGTTGGAGAAACTTGGTGGCCCAGATGTGTAACTTTTGCAAACTTGGGTCCACTCTAGTGGGTGGGCAGACTTAAGGCTACTCTGGTAGGACAGAGGAGCTTCGTGGACTCAATGAAAATACGTTGAGGCAATTATCAGTGGATTGATAAATGAGCTAAGAACCCCTGGTAATACAGGAACACACTGCCCATGAGCAGACAGCTCCCGCTGGGTTGCTGCATGGCAGGTGGTAACAGCCATTTTTAAATGTTTGTGTGTTGTGTGGCTGGAGAAGACTGTCACTAAGCGTATTAAGTCATTTGCCTATTTCTGTGTTTCCTCCTGTATTAACTGGATGATGTGAGGAAAACTTTTGACCATGTGGAAGCACTGTCCATGTGAAGAATGCCGTGCAAGGCACGGCGCAGAAGTTTCCCAGATGTGCTGGTGGAGCGGGAAATGTTACGAGAGAGTGCTGACCTTGCACCAGGAAAAAGGGTCCAGCTCCTTCCAAGAAGTTAGTGTCAACCCCTGAGTCTGGAGGTGAAATGACTGCTCTTCCCAGGAACCTGGGCTTCCTTAGTGAACACTAGCTAAGAAAACGGGTACTGACCTGTCTCTTAAGTGGGGCAGAGGGAGGAGGAGCCTAACAGGCCCAGCCACGCCCAGCCACAGCAGGTCTGGTGTCCAGATGGCTGCACAGCCCCTCTCCTGAGGCCCCAAGGGGAGCTGGAGCTGGCCGGATGTGGAGAGCCTCCCGTCATGACCACTGACCTGAGGCTAGAACGAGGAAGTCCCTACCACCATGATGACTGCTGGGCATCCTGGCCAGTCAGGAGGTCCAAACCTTGCCTAGGAAAAAAGTGGGTGAGCGCCCTGGACTAGGTTGGGTATTCCACACGCTCAGCCACATGAACACCTCGCCCTTAGTTCTGATCCTCTGCCCAGGCCACCAGTCTAGTCCTCCCAATGTCCTAACAGGCTGCATAGGAAGCCACCTTCAGTCCAATCCCACCCAAAGACACACTGGCTCTGGGCTTGGACAGCAGTCTATACAGAGCCAACTGAAATATGTCTGAAGCAGTGTGGCCAGTGCTGCCCTCCATTTAGCCAAAGGCATTTCTCAAAATGATTCAAAGGACTTATGGTGCTATCCACAGAAATCCTAATATAAACAAACAACTACAACTGATAAAATCATTAGCAATTCCTTGCATGTTACTGCTTAAGGCTACGGTTCTCAGAGTACCATCGCATCACCTGGGACCTGATTAGAAACACTTTCTGAGCTCCAGTCCTGCTGCATCAGGGACTCTGGGAGTGGGCCCCAGCGAACTTTTAACAGCCCTCTGGCTGATCTGATGCTGATGAACAGTAGCTTAGAATGAAGCTAAGTAAAAGTTAATCAAAAAGACAGACACATGGATACAGCAAAACCTCTGAACACTGTCGAAGAATATGGTTTAAGCTTCAGGCCTCAAAAATGAACAGGATCACATTTAAAAGTATGAAATCAACAGCTTTGGTTTTGCATAAAAGGTAATCAACTATGGCAGGTAGGAGCCATAGGCCCAAGTGGGCCCCTTTCAGAATCACCCACTCCCTCCAACTACAGCTGAGACGGATATAGATTCTTGCTTGCTCTCATGGAATCTGTTTACACTTTCTTGGGAGAGACTTGGACATGGGCTGGGAGGGTCTGCGTTCCAATGAGGGGAAGAGCCCTGAGAGCTGGAAAGAATGAAGAAAAAGAAGACTTAACTTTTTAGGGAACCAGAAAAATTCCTCTCCGCTGGCCACCCTGAGTGGAGGGACTGAAGGCAAACTTGAAGCAGCTGGTTTCTCAGTGTCTCTGGGCCTTAAGAAAAACAGATGATGTTTACTTAAAGCACTGGGCACTCAGCCACTTACATGTGTTGTGTTAACTTTGTGAGACAAGTTCCTTCCAATTTACAGATAAGGAAACTGAGGCAGAGAGGCGAACTATTTGTCCAAGGTCTCTGGGAAGGGGTGACAGAACTCAGTGCGTGCGGCTGTTCGCGTCAGCACACTACCTTGCTTGCTCAGAAGGCCTCCAACCAGCTTTGGTTTTGATTTCTCCTCTTACATTCTGCCAAATGTGAATACTCACCCACCTCCATTACAGCATCACGGCCCTTCATGAGGTAACCTCTTCACAAGTGCTCTTCACAGCGCTGAGCCTCTTCCGCGTGAAAGTCCGCCAGCTACTATGCTGCTCCCTGGCCTTGGGAGACGGTACCTGGCCAAGGGGAGTAACATCAGAGGTTGTCAACCATCTCAGAAAGTTGGGCCAGGTCTGAGGCCACTCAGACTTCAGGAATTTGGGGGGAGAGACCAGTTGTCAATGTGTTCTAGGCCCTAATTCCCCCAAATTAATAAGCCATTCAGCATGGCCAGAAACAGTTCTCTGGGCTAGGGGAGGGAGGTCTGAGCATTTCCAGATTCCTTGAGTCTGGTCCAGCCTTCAACCACATCCATGCTGCTCCTGCCTGTGAAACTAAGGAGCGAGCCAGCCGGGAAAGTACCGAGGTGGTAGGGCCCAGAGAACTTTCAGGCACATAGGACAGAGACACCTGCCAGACAGAATCCCCCCAGGGGCTATCTGCACAGAAAGACAAAAGCCCAAGGGGCTCATAAATCACAGAGGATCTCAGATCACTTCACAGGGAGGCCTTTTGGCAGCCAGAGCAAATGCACAATTAAGGCAGATACTATAGAACAACACAGTCCCACCAGCAGGTGTGCCAGCATTACACAAACGACTCTTAGGCCGCGCTCTCGAAGCCTGGTGAGATGGAAGCCCTGTAGGTGAGTGAGTCTTCTCAGCAAGACATGGCAGCTACAGGGCCTTCTTCCTGAAGTCAAGGCTAGTTTGAGTTTACAGTCTACTGACATTCAAGGAAATCCCATCTGGACATCTTTCCAAGGCTGGGAGACTGACTACCACCTCAATATTGAATCCAGGGGCACAGCTGTTAAGACTCGAGGTGCTGGAGGTCAGCATAAACAAGGCTTTTCTATATACATACACACGTATCCATGTATACATATACATATACACACTTACATACATACAGACATTTCCTGTCTGCTCAAGAGAGCCTAGAAATAGCTTTATGGGCACTCAAGAGCACCCAGATCTTGGGTTTCTAGATGCTGTCACCAAAGAGGACCAGGGCTCCTAGGAGAAACAGCTGAATCCAGGAATGTCTCCTTCCACTGCTTTTATTCCCTTACAATACTGAATCCCCTTTTACCCCCTAAGTATTTTTCCATAATCACCTGACCACTTTTTTGGTTTTTCTGGCAGTTCAATCCATGGGCTGGTTTTATAGTGAATGACCTTTATGAGCATCTTCTAAAATTAAAAAAAAAAGCCAGCAGCCCACTCCTCAGCCAGAGTGCAAAAGCACCTGAGGGAGGTGAAGGGACTCTCCCAAGTGTCAGGAAGTCTCTCCTCTGGACCACTTCTTTGAGTAACAATGTCAAGTTCAGATGAGAGGCGTCTCCTTCCATCGCCCACATGCCTCACTGGCAAGGACGCCCCCATGTCATGCTTCTGCACCCTCACACCTTCCCTTTAGTTACTGCTCAAAAGGACCAAAAATTCATTAGTAGCTGTTTATTGATCAATAGTTTGATATAAAGGTATTTCAGATCTTCAGAATTTTGCCCAAATGGAATCACAAGCATTACAAAGTTGTTTTTTCTTAAAAAAAAAAAGGTAGGAGACAGGTTGGGAGGGGACCAACCTAGCAGTAGTGGCATTTGAGAATAAATTAACAAAAGAAATTTAGTATTACCATTTATTGGTGACAAATAATAAGTTTTACTTACATTCCATGGGGAGAAAAAATTCCAGCGTAAACAATGAAAGCAATACTTAACTCGCAAGGCTACCACGCACCCATCGGAACCATATGCAGGACCTCACTGCATATGTCTCTGTGCACAGTAACACAACACCAAAAGCAACACAGTTTGAGTGAGAAACAGGTCATTTTCAGCCCTACATGGAGATGTAATCAACAGTATAAAGCACTCAAGGAAAGTCAATCTGCAGTTCGATATGTACTACTTGGAGATCATATCCTGTAGTGTAGTGAGAGCTATGTGCCCTCAGACATATGTATATACACACAATTTTTCTTAATCTTTAAAACAAAGATCAGAGTTCATTTGTTTAAGTCCTATTGCATTAACAAAAATAAAAAAGAAACTAAATGAGCATTTAAAGTTTAAAATTTCTATATTGTCCAATTTACACAACTGTGGGAAGCTTCATTAAGGTTTCTGAGAAGGCTAGGACTGTTCACACCATCCGCATCACTGCAATGGTCCTGGGTTAGCCCAATACAACAAAAATGTGTAAGCACACACACATGGATATGATCTTTGCCGGTTAGACTACTGATAAAGTCAGTCTCAGACAAGTTTCTAAACTGTGCTATGTAACTAGATACAACTGAGAAAGTCTCAAATGAAAATTTATATAGTGTCATTTCAATCAAAAATAATGATAAAACTAAGAATACGTATCTCTTTGAGAAGAGAGAGCAGTGGTGGGTGTGGGCGCCCCGGGAGGCGGTGGGCCGTAGCACACTGGGAAGGCTAGTTTGTGCTGAGTAGGAAGCATCGGATTTTCTCTGGTGCTTTCACCTCTAGGGCCGGTCTAAGGCCTGTCTCCAGGGTTTGTCCCAAAGCATCTGAGTGAGCCGGGTCGTGCTTTCTGTTTTCTGTTTCTTCTTTCACACAGCCAAAAAGTAAAACAAGAAACCACAACCAAGCACTGAGGTGCCCGGGCGTGGGCCTGCTGGGGTCCTAGCTGAGCCAGGGCCACTTGGCAGCAGCTGCAGCTGTGTGAGGACAAACCACAGCACGTGTGTGCACAGCCACAGCC
The DNA here is from genome assembly GCF_040802235.1 of Manis javanica. Lineage (NCBI taxonomy): Eukaryota > Metazoa > Chordata > Mammalia > Pholidota > Manidae > Manis > Manis javanica. Next base: position 10,953,076 of record NC_133160.1, on the reverse strand, counting down.
GCCTCTGTTCCCGCCTTCATCACCACTGCCGCCTCCAGTTCTTTACCCATCATGCCTCTCGGCCCACTGCAGGTATCAGAAATTCCAAACTTTCAAAGCAGTTTCAGTATTTTCAGTATATGTTGGGATATTATAATAACTTGTGGCCAGAAAAGGTTCAGCACCTCCCATACCTTTAAGGAGAGAAAAAAAAAGGAAAATGACACCAGTTTTGACATTTAAAAGAATTAAGCCCATGTTAAAAATGGAAAGAGATTAGTAAATAGTGAAGTCCAATAGCAGGCCCCTGACAACAGAGGTCAAGTCCCTGCTTATGGTAACTGGATTAATATGAAGTTCCCCCAGGATATACCATCAAGTGAAAAAAGGAGGGTAATGTGTGCATAGTATGTCACCCTGGAGGGAGGGAGGGGAGATGGAGGAAAGTAACTCGGTGATTATATTTGCATAAAGAATCCTAGAGGAAAGATACATAAGAAACTAATAAAAATGTGCTTTTGCGGTGGGAAAATGAAATGGATGAGAACTGCATGGGGGCAGGATTTATCACCATGTACCTTTAACATTTTGATTGTTTAACCATGTGAATGTATGACCTATTTAAAATTTAAAAAAACAAAATAGAGCTCTGCCCCAAAACATGGAAACCTTTCAGAGGAAAGAGACAGAAAGTGACTGAGGCAAGGGTTCCACTAGGAGTTGAGCAGTTTGAGCTGAATGTCAGTGAAGAAAACAAGCGCCTGGTTCATGAAGTCAGCTCACTCACACAGACATCGGTCCATTTCCTGTTCTTGGCATCTCTGTACTCTGTTGGTCCAACTCAGACAGCAACTTTAAGATGTTCAGTGCAGCCTAGCAGGGATGAAAAGACAAGTCAAAGATGGCCACAATTCAGGACTACAGCCCAAGATGCTATCCGACCAGGGAGGCAAGTGATTTCCTGATTGCCCAACAAAACAGGCAGCCCCACAAACAACCCTTTTCTTTACTGTTTGAATTTTTCCTTTAAAATACAAATTAAAAAAATTAATTACCCATGGTTACCTCAATGAATCATCACCTCTGTTAATTTTATTATATATTTCCTTCTAGTATTTTTAACCTTGTGGTAACTAAACTGTACAATTTTATATTGCACTTTAAAACAAACCTGTTGTGTTTTCTTGTTAGAATACATTAGAGACGGATGCATGAGATTCCATCAAGTGAATATACCACAAATCACCTAGATTAATTTAATCAATACCAGTACCCAGTTTTTCATAAACAGTAATTGGGAGTATTTCTCACAGAATGACAAAATATGGGGCTTTCTGCAGCTGCCAGAACTTTGGCCCCAATTTCTTATTCTGTCAGAAATAACTGTGTATAGCATAAGGACCCCATCCCACCCCTCCAGATCAGCATGGGCAAGGGAAGGGTTGGCGAAAGCTGGTAAGTTCTGATGAAGAGAATGAGAAATCAATCCAATAAACGAAGGAAAAAAGTCTTCAGAAATATGAAGTCTATAAACAATCAAAGTCAACCGGACTTCCTATCTCCATAAGGCCAGCCACAAGCTGGGGCAGGCCCGCTGGGGGCCTTAACATACCATATCATGGCAGGACTCCACATCCTTTCCAATACCATGGCTGATCAGAGGTGGCTGAGAGGAGCAATTGATAAGAGATACAAATTCGTTCTTGTTGTTTTTGGGAAAGTCTTTGTATTCAACCTAAGGGAGAAAAGAACACTGAGGAAAGGGTAGAGAGGCGGTAAATGTGAACAGGGCAGAGGGCTGAGGCTCCAGGCCCAGCAAGTAGATGACACAGCTACACCAACTCCTCAGTCACCACAGGAGACTGTCAGATGGGCCTAATGCTAAGGGGCACTGAGGGCTATAGGCAGATGATCAGGGCTCCAGCTTCCAGAATCTTCTAGGAACCTAGATGTCTACACAATAACTAAGGTCTGGAAGAAGCCAGGTCCTTTTCTACCAGGCAGAAAGGGCCAACACAATGAATCTGTTCGTGCTGAAGTCTAACCTGGTAAGGACCACTAGCATTACAGGCTTTGTCATTGTGGGCTTGGATTTTTAAAATTTTATTGAAGGACAAGAAAATTCTCTTACTATAAAGGCTTGCAATACTTTCCGTATCTCCCCCACCCTCAGGACCAGCCTTTTACCCACGATTCACCAACCCATTCCCCTGGACAAAGAACTTGATTTAAAAAACAGGCACAAAGCTCATTTTCTGAGAGAAACCAAAGAAAGACAACTGCACTGCGGTACAAACCACACATCTCAGGCCTAACAGTTACCTGGAATCCCTGGACTCTAGAAAGATAATCCAGCTGCTCAGAGGGTCTTGTTAGAGGTCCGTGGGGTACGTGGCCTGAAGAGATGTTATTCTTTAAAATGGTCTCGGCTGTGGGCGAGGTGCCCCCATACAACAATTCACGGGCTATCATGGCAGTTACCGTGGCCTTGGCAGGGTTTGGAGCTGCCCTGGTGAAGTCTTTGGCGTGATGTCCTTGACTGACTCCTACAGCCTGAGCGACCTCAGGCACCATAGGAAGAATTCCAGCGGGCAGCTGCTGATGACTAAGATAAGGCATCCTAAACTCATCCTCTTTATTGCCTAGGGAGACACACAGACAAATGGACCAAGCCCTGCCTGGAAAGTCATTACACAACCCCACGCCGGCCCTCCCTCAGTGCACACAGTGGCACAGAGATGATGTCAAGCTAACACTGCTCATCATAACACACTCACTGGGCATCATGCAAATCCCAGAATTACATTCAGATCAACAAAATATTAACATCACACTTACCAGTCCCACTTTCATCCCCAGAGCCAGGTTCAAAAAAGGTAACTTTTCTTCCATCCCCTGGTTTCTTTACTGGTGTCTTAAAAAAAAAGGCCATGAATATAAATCAAGCTACTGAAAAATTGGTGCCTGGTGTCTAAAACTACACAAACTCCAGCCAGCATTAATCTTAGGGTCTTAGACTTGAACTATGAAGTGGCAGTCAATCCACAGAAAAGCCCCATCCCAAATCCCGACTGCTGGGGGCTTTTGCCGCCCCTTCTCCCAGCGCTCTTGTGTCCACAAAGAGCACCTAACAAAGCACACTGACCAGAGGCTGAGCCTTGGCCCAGCGCTCATAGGAACAGGGGAACGTTTAACCAGAAGGAGCAAGAGATGCTAGATTGCTGGAGCCCAAGGTGGGGAAAGCAGCTTTCAGACTGAGGCTAAACAAAGAGTATTTCCTGGAGCTAATACCCAATTAAAAGAGATGGTGACATTTTTGACCATAACAAAGGGGGAAATTGTTATGAGATAAAATTCTGTCAAACTCAGGTCTCCTTTCTGAGACAGTAAAGATGCTTATGAATGCTCTACAAGACTTTAGAGTAGAAAACCCAAAAGCCAAGTCCGGGATCTATGCAGATTGATGCATTTCTGGGGTCCCTGGTATTAACTATGTGGCTATCACAGATGCCATTTCTCACTGCTGACATGGCTGCCGCATGTGAGGCAATCAGTCCTGTATTTCCAAGTGTCTCCCTACAGGACCATCCAGTGACTGGAAATGTGGTCAGGCAAGGATTTCATTGAGAGTACTGCTTAAGCATCTCGGCAGAAGCACAATTTTCAATATGGTGGTATTTTTATTTCATGTTCAATTCATAAAGAAAAAAAAGATCCTTAATCTAAACTATGGATTTAGTTCCATAAATCACAATGTCTCAGTGTCCCAGAAAAACCAAAGCCTATTCCACAACTAACAGAAGCATAGGTTGATCAATCTTTTATGCAGGCCTTATTCTAAGAACACAAATTACAGAACCACACATTCCTTAATTTCAAGTCCAATTACACAACATCCTACAAAAAAGCTAGGAGCCAGCTGCCCTCCAGCAAAGCATCCCAAACCACAAAGACCAAAACCAAAATGACTTAACCCAGAGTCAAGCCTGAAGCCACGGACAGGCAACTCCCCTCTGACTACATTAGAAAGTGGTTCACACGGGTAAGACACTGCTCAGGAGGACCGCTTTACTGCCAGCAAGATGGAGCCTTGCCCTGCAGCTTGTTCCTAGAGGTGCCAGAGCCCCCCTAGGATGAGGCAAGAAGGTCACCTTGCAATTAGAGAGCAAGGACACAGAGCTAAGCAGTCACCTTCTCCTCTGATTTGAGGGCTGGTTTTGTGGGCTGAGCCTGCGGGACTTTGAAACCAAGGATCTCCAGCATGTTCTCGGCTGCATTGCGTTTGGCCACCTTCTTATTGGTGCCCGCTCCTTCTGTGGTATGATTTCCCACCTTCACCTGCAAAAGAAGTCAGGATTCAGATCGGTGCTTAAAACCTTCACATCAAAGACCATCAGAAATTGATGTCCTAGCAAAAGAATCCAGCAACTGTCAGAAGCTAAACAGCTTCACAGTGCTGTCCTGGAGCCTGCCAGAGCCAGTTAGGTCAGAAATTTGGAAAGTAGGCTGATAGAAGTAGCCATTATTAAACATTAAATTACATAAGCTTATAATTAAACAAATCTTAATAATAGAGGCAATGTATACTTAAAACTCTCACTTCCTAATTCAACTACATTTTACAATTGCCTATGCTTTCGAGATCCTTTATATCTGTTCTTTCTGCACGGGGGAAATACTACAGATGGTGGCGTGTGGCTGTACGGCTCTTCCCAGCTCTCATCAGATCTAAGAGCTTGAAAATGGCCACGGGGGAGGCTGCAGACCACTACAACATCAAGGACTACTGCACACATCAAGGACTAAGTTGTTTTGTTGACATTCTAGACTTCAGCAATAGAGAAAAGGTTAATGCAGATTAAGTTTACAAACTGTCAAATCTGCAGCCATGATACTGTAACTAGAACAAAAAAACCTTAAACATTCTTCTGTTCTTTGAAAAAACGATCTGATTCAGCAGAGAAGCCACTGATTGTTTACAAATGAGTGAAGTTCCAACATGTCTTCGCTGTACTTTCATCTTGCTTGTTGTTGTAAATGAAAGTATCAACCAATGCTTAGGCTACAGCTCTATATACTCGTCACTGACAAGAGCAGCACCTTTGCTGACCTGGATATTACATGTAGTCTGATGTGATAATACCACCTTTGGTGACAGTCACACCAAAGTTAAAAGTATGAAATTGACAGCGAAGACTATCATATATATTATATATTACTTGTAAACTGTGCGCGACAATCCTTTCTATCAGTGGAATGTAGCACATGCCTATGCATATAGACCCACACTCCTCCCAGCAGGCAGCACCCTTCAGAGTTGGCTGTTAAACATACTCCAACTCATGATCCTCTTCCAAGATGGTGTTGACCACAGACCAAAACCAGAAGTCCCATGTCACAAGACTGAGAGAGTCCAGGAAACCTTCCCTGGCCTGTGAAGAGGGGCCTGGGGTTGCATCCTAGCCTGGCGGCTGCCAGCTCTTAAAGCTCAGGCAAAGCACTGCCCCTCTCCCCAAGCTGCTACAGCCTCTCACGGGACAGGAAGGTCTGAGCTTATCCTGCTGCTGACCGGTGGGCAAAGCCACCAGGCTAAGTGAAGGTGCTCTGTAAGGCGGAAACTGCTCCACAGAGTTAAGTATTCTATTTCTCATCAGAAAACCTGAAAACACCATTAAACTCAAATAACAATTAAACTGAGCTGCCCATGTGAATAGCTGTTTAATAAATTAAGAGAAATACTCTACTAATCTGAGGTGTAACCTCAATCTAAAGAAGAGCCAACCCCAGATTCTACAGGATTAGAAGGAGGAGGAATAGATCCTTTGATGTGACTTTTAACATTTGCCTTCTGAAATCAAGGAGCTATAATGAAGAAAAAAACACCATCCACAATTCCACCCCTCCAGCATTCTTACAAATGAACACAGTATGTCCAAGCTCCTACCTGTTGGTACAGCTGCCCATGTGGTGTGCACTCAAGTACATGTTTTAAGGCATCAAACTACTGCAAGCAACCTTGGTTTTAAAAGGCAGGGAGAAGCCCACTGGACCTCAACAGGCCCCGAGATTAGACGTCAGGAAAGGCTGCCCACAGCCTGTACCAACCCACCTGCATCACAAACTCCCTGCGGCGTGGGAGGCCTCGCTCTGTGAGGAGCATGTATTCTGGCTCCTTCTCCTTTTTTGCCTGCTGGATCTGGGCCAATCTGCTGATTGGGTTCATCCCCTGGCCATATTCTGGGCTGCTCTGCAGTGGAGAAACAATTAGTATAGAACCCATGTGCCACGTTAGTCACAGAAAGGACTGTGCCAATTCAGAGATTAAGACATGACAGAAGATTGCTGTTGATCTAATTGGCTCAGAATTAGATCTTTTTTTACCTTTCTTCAACTAAAAGATGCTTAACGATTTCCTATGACTGCTCTGAGGTGACTTTAAGGTCATAGCCAATCAACATTAGTATTTCATGAGTAAGCAAGTATCACTGTAACATCTGCTTACTGACAATAAATTTCTACAGTACAGTGAATGAAGAGGTAGAAACACTATACAGAATGTTATTCTTAAAACCCCCTAAGATCTGTATTATAACATGGATTCCCAGCTTTCTTAACAACAACTGAAAATCCAAAAACTAAAAAAAATCTCAAGCTGACACCACATGGCAAGAACCTAAGGCTCACAGGTCTTCATGGCTGGCCACCCCTAGTGCCAAGGAATCCGCACTCACTCAGTGATAGGGAGTGACTTCTATTAAGGACATCTATACATTAAGAAGAAAAGGGAACTGCACTGAAATACATACATTATGCTATCTTTTGTGTATTGGGCCTCAATAGCATGAAACTGTACTGATAATTGTAACAGAGCTGACCCTAGCAAAGAAAGGAGTCCCTTCTTTGGGGTTGGTGGGATTGTGCATAGTTTTGACAGGTTCATTAACATGGTTGAAAAATCCAACAGAACAAGGTGTTCTGTGCAACGTGTCTCCCTCATGTTCCAAGCAGTGCAGTGGTCAGGGACACAGAGGCAGCACCACCTAACGGGTTTCCCCAGAGGGTCCTCCCTGCGACCGCAAGCTGTGAGGACACCCTCCACCCACAGCCACGCCTGCAGATGCTTCCCCTGAACCTGACTCAGTGGCCTATCTTTTGCCAACCTGGGGCTCCTGGGAGGACTCTGCAAGGTGACCCCAGGGAAGGGTCTACCAGGCCTGGCGTGTGGCATGTTAGCTCCCATCCCCTTCACTGGGGTCCGCAGCCAGCTTCTAAATCCTCCAACTGCCTAAAGGCGATGAAAATACCCTCTTCACTCGGAAAGTCTCTTACCCTGACCATGGATTTTGTTTTCTTTTTTATTCTGGGCTTCACTCGCTCGATTGTAGGCAGGGGCGGCAACTTCTTCAGCTCCTCTAGAACAGCTATAGCAGCGTTTTTCTTTGAAATCTTCTTGCTCTTCCCTTCACCTTCCCCCACAAACTCCCCAACTGACACCTTGGTCACAAAGTTCTTCATGTGGGGTGGGCCACTCTCCCGGGCAACCTGTTTTAGAGGGAAAGACTGAGTGAAAGTGTGACAGACACTTACGACAAGCTGTAGGGCACACTGGTTAGCACACTACCTCCCATGAAGCACAGGTAAAGGACAGTTGAGGACAAGCCCCACTAAATGAAAGGAGCATAAATGTCAGCAAAAGGAAACAGTGATAATCCTGCATGCTTTTCTTCCCTTTTCTATTATTTTCCAAACTTGCTAATATTCTTGGGTCTGGTGAGTCCAAAATAGGCATGGAATAGGGGAATGATTTCTACTCTTGCCCTTCCATCAGTATGGCTCACATCGCCCCAGGGTCACAGACTCTCCTGAGTTTAGTGTGATCCACTGCAAACAGCAGGGAGGAAGCCCAGCACGGCCCAGAAATAACTGCAGCACAAGGAGTTCAAGTTTAATATCTGCTCTGAGCCTCCAGCCAAGATTGAGCTTATTCAGTAGTGGCTGCTATGCAGCTTTAAAAAAAGAATGAGAAAATTTCTAAGCACTGATAGTGATTTCCAGCACATACTAAATAAAAAAAAGCAAAATACAAAAGAGTATATATGATACCCTACCTTTTGCATAAAGGAGAAAAAGGCTTTTGTGTGTGTGTATATATATATATATATATATATATACACACACACACACACACACACACACATATGTAGTTATATACTTATTTCTGCAAAAAGAAACACAGGAAGAATAAAACAGAAACCAATGGATCAGTATCCTACAGCAAGTGGGAGAGAAAGACCAAACAATAGGACAAACAATAGGACACTTCTGAATGTATCTTTTCTACAGTCTTGAGTTTTGGAACTATTTAGTGTTTTACGTATAAAAATACAAAAATAAGTCATCAAAGATGGAGGAAAACACTAAAACAAAATGTGAACAGAAGCCTAAGTGCATGTTAAAGTAATTCCACAATCACAGAGAAGGAAAATCAAAACTGAATCCAATTTACATTACCAAGACACCTTTGATAAGACAAGTTAGAAGACTTAGATCTACAGATTTCAATACTTACTATAAAGCAAGAGCAACTATGGCATCATGGTATTGTTTAAAGATAAAACAGCTCAATAAAGCAGAAAATAATGCAGAATAAATGGGCACATCTATGGTCTCCTAATTTTTGGCAAACATACCAAAGGAAATCAAAAGTCTTTTTTTTAAAAATGCTATTAAAGCAACTAAATATCCACATGGGAAAAAGCTGAACCATGACCTCAAGCTCAACAATAAGCATAAATTAACTGGAACTAGAACACAGACCTGATGTGCACGCTGAAACTCTGAAGCTTTCAGAAGCAAACACAGAGAAAATTCCAAGACCATGAGGTTGGCAAAGAGTTCTTTAACACAAAAGACACCAACCAAAAAGAAAATAAAATTGGAATTCCTCAAAATAAAATCTGCTCATCAAATGACACCTAAAAAATAAAGGGAACCCATAGAATATTTGCAACATATGTATCTAACAAAGGACTTATATCTAGGATATTTAAAGAACTTGTACAAGTCAGTAATAAAAAGACAAATTATTCAATTGAAAAAAAAATACTTGAGCAAGTGCTTTATAAAATAAGATCTCATATATAACAAAGTACCCATCGTTAGTCACCCAGGAAATGCAAATTGAAACCATAATGAAATACAACACACACACACACACACCCCAAAACAGCTAAAATTAAACCAAATAACAATATCAAGTGTTGACAAAGATGTGGAACAACTGATGGGAGTGTAACCTAGTAAAATCACTTTGGGAAATGGTTTGACAAGTTTTATTAAACACCTACCCTTTGACTCAGCACTTCTGTGTGCACGTGTACACAAGAAGACTTAGCAGGTTTGTTTATAATAGTTTCCAAAGTGGAAACAACTCACATGTTTGTCAACAAGACGATGGATAAATTAGTTTTATATTCATACAGTGAATTATCACTTGGCAATGAACTACTGATACACATGGAGAAACTCAACAGCAAACCACCCATATTACATCATTCCTTTTACATGAAGTCTAAGAACAACGAAAATCAATTTAGTGATTGCAGAAAGCAGCATCTTCTAGGTGGGTATTACTGGGCAGGGGAGCAAGGACTTTTGGAGGTTAGGAAAACGTAATGGCCGATGCACTTAAGGTATGTACATTTTACAGTATATGAAGCTTATTTCAATAGACAAGTAACTCTGGAACGTAAATACTTTGCTGATATATCTTCAGTATGAAGATAAAAGAACCCAAAAGAGCATGGAGAAGACAAGGAATGACTCTATAGCACCTTACTATGCTGATAGACAGTGACCGCAATAGAGGGGGTGAGGACTTGATAATATGGGTGGAACGTTAAAACCACAGTGTTGTTTATATGAAACCATCATAAGACTGTATATCAATAATACTTTAATTTAAAAAAAAAAAACTCCAAAGATATCTTGCACTTTATTTCTAGGTCTGTGGTTGATGGTGTGAGTAAATACACACTGATGTTGCTGGGAGCCAGAATCTCATGATGGAAAAAGGAGATCCAAACATGGAAATTAAGGAACAGAGAGTGCTGGGCTGAAATTTTAGAGTTATACACTTGGGATTTTAAAAATACAGTATTTACCAGTACTATCTGCTGATAGGGGCTGGAAGCAATGACTCTCCAGCAGCAAAAGGCATGCCTCACACCCTCGTCTTGGTCTCCATATACCACTCTCCATTAATGGGAACCAGCTCCTTGAAGGAACACCGAGGCCATGTCTATAAGAATATCCTTCTCCACTGAGGCCAAATCTAGAACAAGCAAAGTTCTAAGTGAGGGTAAAACATGTTGTTGTACCAGAAAGTAAAGAAGTCCTCAAGCTCTAAAGAGGGAGGAGACAGGCAGGGTATACAGACAGTTACACATCCAAATACAAAAGAAAAAAATAAAAGAACCTCAACTCTTACCTCAGAGCATAATAAAAATTATAACGCAAAATGAATCATAAACCTAAATTTAAGAGCTGAAACTATAAAACCTCTAGAAGAAAACAAAGGAGAATGACCTCAGATTAAGCAAAGGTATCTTAGGTGATCACAAGCCATAAAAGAAATTTGGCAAACCAGTCCTCACCAAAATTAAGTATTACTGCTCTTTGGAAGACAGTGAAAAAAAATGAAAAGACAAGCCAGAAACTTGGAGAAAATATTTGGCAAATAAATATCTGATAAAAGAATTGTATTCAGAATACATATAGAACCTGCAAGCTCAATTAAAAAATTGACATGTGCTAGCTTGGATTAATACTTAGCCCATAGGCACACACCTGATCATCTACATTTGCCCTCTTACAGCACTAAACTATGTTTTCTACCTTTATCTTGCATCTACCTACCACTTCAGCATTTTATTAAAAATAAAAATAATAATAATAATAAAGGGAGAAATGTGGGATCAACATATAAATCAAGTATAAAAATCAAATGAATATTCATATTTGACCTGATTGTTTATAGTTCATAATGCGTGATCAAAACCGAAAGTTTCTGTGATGAATGCCCTTGTACTGTTCACCATGTAAGAACTTATTCACTATGTAAGAATTCGTTCACCATGTAAGAACTTGTTCATTATGCTTCAGAAGATTGGAGACTGACGAGAATTAGGCTTGAGATGGATTAATGATTGTACATTGAGCATTGACCCCCCTATACTGAATTTTATTGTTGTTAACAACCATTTGATCAATAAATATGATCCAAAAAAAAAATTGACATGTGAACAGACATTTCCCTGAAGATGATACACAGACAGTAAACAATATGAAAAGATGGTCAATGTCACTACTCTTCATGGAGATACAGACTAAAACCACTAGTTACTACTACACATCTCCTCGAATGACTAAAATTTTAAAAACTGACAATAAGTATTGAAGAGGACGAGCTCTCATACATTGTGGGTGGGAAGGTACAACGATACTTCCATTTTGGAAATGTTTGGCAGCATCTTATTAAGTTACAGATGTATTTATCATGCAACCCTGCAAATCTAGTCCTAAATATTTACCCAAGAGAAATGAAAACATGCCTATACAAATGTATGTACATGTTTATGGTAGCTTTATTCATAACCATCACCTGAAAACAGCCCAAATGTTAACAGCTGAGTTGTGGTATGTCTGTACGATGAACACCACTCAGCAATAAAAAGCAATGAACTAATGACACATTCAACAGATGACTCAAAATTTGCATAATGTTAAGTTAAAGAAGCTGGACAAAAGGCAATATACTCTACAATTCCATTTATGTAACATTCTGGCAGAGGAAAACTGTAGAACAAAACAGAGTGGCTGCCTGAGGCTGAGAACAGAGGCAAGGGATTGACTGCAGATGTGAAAGATGCCCTACACCCTGACTGCTCTCATACACTGTCATACAAACTGTGTACTCATCCAAAACATCAACTTATAGGCTTAAACAGGGCAAATTTTACTGTATGCAAATTAACCTCAAGAAACCTGAACCCCACACAAAAGAACTGATGGGGGCATGTCAAAGGACACAAAAGCCAGTTGGACAGCAATCTGAACATCAAAGGAGTAACGGCAGCAATGGAGTAACCCTTTGAATAAAAACAGCAATGCACCTAGACTCATATGAACAAATGTCATGTAAGGGGGGTACTTTTTCTTTAGAATACAACACCAGCTTGGAAATACAGAAAATCAATGTAACGTCCACCACGGTAAGATTTATCAGGGACCTCTTAGAATCACTAGGGAAACCTGTTAGGGCAGAACCTTCAAGCATCTGCCTGCAGTTATGGATTAATTACAGAGAAAGGACGCCTCAGGTGGAGCACACCTGGTGTAGCCCATGAAGCTGACATCACCAACACTGGTATAAAATGACCTCCTGTGATGCTGAGAAGAACTGGCATCACTTTTGTGGTGCTCCTGCCAAGAAGGCATAACCTGAAACTAACCATAAGGAAACAATCACATGAACCCAAGTTGAGGGCTGTTCTATTAGAACAACCGACTTTTAAAAATGTCAGTGTCATGAAAGGCAAGCACTGAAAGGCTGTTAGAGATCAGAGGAGACGAAAGCAATGCGCCAACTAAAGGCGGCGTGCGATGCGTGGGACACCTGGCTGAGTGCAACACAGGCTAACAGGAGGTAAGAGCAGGGCAGCAACACCAGCTTTCCTGTATTTGATAAACAGATCATGGTTATTTAACATAATGTCCTTGTTCTTAAGTGATACATGCTGAAATATTAGGAGTCAGAGGACATGACATCTGCCACTTACTCTCAAATGATTCAGCAAAAGTAAAAAAATAAGATGATATGTACATTTACAGAGAAAGAAAGAGCAAATGTTAATCTAAGTGAAGGATATTCATTGTCCTCTTTAAACTTTTCCATAGGTTTAGAATTTTCAAAATAAAAACTTGAAAACCTGGCTGGGAACACTATGAGCACAGGAGACCAGGAGGCTCCTCAGAGAGGAGAGGGCAGAAGAGAGGTGCGGGAGGCCCTCACCCACACATGCACTGCGGAGCGTGGCAGAGCGTGCCCCGGTCCCCACCCCGCCTTCCACACCCGCAGCCCGGATGCCCACGTCCTTCGATCATTCGAAAGATAAGCTGCCACCCTGATGCTCACTTCAAAACTGCGCCATCACCCTGGCCCCTCGGCAAGCATGTTTACCGCCCTTCACAGTGTGATCCCACCTAAGCCTAGAGTTTGACCTAGAAGTGTATTTAGTGTGATCAAGTCCCAGCAGCCTCCTAGTGATGACACCATTTTCTAACTAAAACTATATATTTTATCACAAGTCAAGCTGTTTACATTTTTTTTGAAGACTTATAAATGGCTCTTTTCTTCTCCTGTTAAATACCTAACACAGCTTCCTATGTAACAGATTTTACTATCAAAAACTTAACTGAAAAATATATATTTTGTTCATTTATAACTATTTCCTGAGCATCCAATGTCAGGCAATCTTCCGGTTGCCAGAGACAGAACTGTGAGGAAAAAAAGAAAGAAAGAAAACAAAATACGAAAGCCCTGGCTCAAGGTAATAATGGAAGCTAATATGAACCTTTGATATGTGAGAGTTATTTAATATAAGTACTCATCATAACAAACTCAATATACTACCTCCTATGCTCAAAATGTAATGTTTATAGACTATCACTTTAAAAGGTATTCACCGCCAGAGGGCACTCCCAGGGGTGACTACTTGACAGTTCCCTGCCATGTCACATATTCCTGAATACAAATTTGAAAGCCAAACCTGAAACCTAAGCAAAAGTGGAGGTGGGACAGAAGCAATCTGGTCCTCAAATACCACAGAGCAAAAACATAAAACAGGAATCCCTCACTGCAGTTCCAGAAAGCTCTGAGGCTTCGCAGGCAGGGTAGCAACTAGTGCAAGCAGGTGGCAGCTTCACAGGGATCCAGGACCCTGGCCCCAGTAGTCACCTCTGTAACCCAGGGGTAACCTGGGAAGCCAGGCACTCCCCACTCCCACAGTCTTGACCCTACCCTCCAATCTTTAGAAATCCTTTCTCATGACCTACTAATCCCTCAGCAGGGAGAGAAAGGAAGCATTTCTTTCCTTTCCTTTCCTTCAGTAAGTACCCAGGGAGATCTCATGGTTTCTTGGGGTGAAGCTCCCACCTAGTTCCTAACCAACTACTAGCCCTCTCACTCTGTAGGTCCTCTCCCCAAGACCTACCCCCAAGAGAGGGAGAAAGGCTGGAAGATGTAGAAAATACTCGGGCTGGGTCCATATGGGGCTCTGCACTCCAAGGGGACAATATAAACCTTGTCCTGCCTGCCAGGACAGGGCAGGATGGAGGGGGTGGGGGCGGACACAGGGTTGCCCTGTTATCCAAGTCCAACTTCCTATCCCTACGTGTTACCCACGGCAGGAAGGTAAGTACTGCCAGGTGTAGGTCAGAAATCACCATTACCTAGCTGATGGATTGAGGACTGAGTTCAGAAGCCAGTTTAGGGTACTGGCACTTAACAGAAGGTAGGTATTTTCTGAAAGTCAGGCACGAAAATTTGGGGATCACCTATAAATTCAAAAATGCTACATTATAAACTATTTTACGGAATAATAAACTTCAGATGGGCTTTTAAAAAGAAACAGGCCAAAAAATGTTTATGAACCACTTAAAATTGTTTTAAGCAGATATCCCACCTCAAGTTACATTTGCCTAATAACAAAGTATAAGTTTAATGCTCTTTGGAAGACTAACATATATATAGTCTTTTTAACTTTGAAAGACTAAAGAATTGATGTGCTATTATTAAAAAACAACCTTGCATAACTAAGCATGGAAATCAAAAGAATTTGCAAAGAATTTGCCATGTGTCAGATCATTAAGGGAAACTTAAAAAAAATCCTTCCTTACCTGCCTAGTCTATTTGGATTTACTGTGTCTTTGAAGAAAACACATACTTAAATGTACCTTACTTTCCATTTTGAACTAAAAACCCATTTTATTTTTCAACCATAAAGTGTCCAAAAACAAAAGAAGTTATTATCACAGGTGAATTGGGCGGCAGATGCTGGACAACGACAAAACCTATGTCCTTGTAACAATTACTCTGACAAGATTTCTAGGGATTGTTAAGGAAATTCTTAATACTCTGGAATAAGAGATACTTTAGAGAATCTAATGAAAACAATGGACCCTTCTCTCCAGAAGAATACACACTAAAACATAAATACAGTATTTATCAAACCATGTCAGGATGTACACAGACCAACTGATGCCACCCATGGACCATCTAGAGATCAATGGCTGTTCTTAACTAGAAAAGGTGAATAAATATTGCTTTGCTAAATACAAAGTTTGAATCTTCAATTTGAAAGGTCCCATATATATGATTATTACTCCAGTTATTCACTAAAAGCAAATTCCGATGCTAAATGCCACCAGTATTTTACAATACGGAGTCCCACATGTAAAATAAGCTTACCTCAAAATTCACAGGCAAGTTCCGTTTAAGTGCAATTTCAAACACTTGACTTATTTCAGATTTATTGAGATTTTCTTCTTCCGATTCTCTTCCATTCACCTAAAGGAAGAATAATCGTTTTGCAGTCAACTTCTATTAAAACTGTCAACATCCCAACTGTGATGATAAACTTTAAAAACACTGAACCTTGGCTTTATAGCCTGAGCACTAACCCAGTGAACAAAGCCACATGCATACCATGTGCCAGTGAATGTCAAAGGCCAAAAAAAGTGTCCTTTCTTTCAAACTTGGGTCAGATGATACCTCAAAAATCCACTGCAAGCAATCCACACCTAACAGACCTCTGGGTATGTATCAGCCTCATTGTGGTACAGCAAGAGGCCATAGCTGGTCAGGAAGAGTGGCTTCCAGGGACCGGGACCCAGGGGACTAGCAAGCCATGTTTTAGAAAGTCAAAATACAGACAGATCTGTGTGGGACACGGCAAATTCAAACAGAAGTCTCTGCACCTAAGTAAAGTTTCTTACTTGACATAGAGTCCCTGGAAACCCCTTTTTTAAAAAGGATGCAGTGAAACAAATTACAGAAGTGCCGCGTGTCTCATACTCAATGCTGCCAGCAAAACTGCAACGTGCAAACTAATCAAGTCCCCTGAACAAAAGCGAAGACTCTGTCTTCATAAGAGGTTCATTTACAATTCTCCAGCCAGGGCTGGGATTAAAGAGGGGCAGAGATCATCTCTGTGCTGGGATTAAAGAGGGGCAGAGATAATCTCTGTGCTGGGATTAAAGAGGGGCAGAGATAATCTCTGTGCTGGGATTAAAGAGGGGCAGAGATAATCTCTGTGCTGGGATTAAAGAGGGGCAGAGATAATCTCTGTGCTGGGATTAAAGAGGGGCAGAGATAATCTCTGTGCTGGGATTAAAGAGGGGCAGAGATAATCTCTGTGCATGCTGATAAACATGGATTCTCTACTGCACTGCAGTGATAATATGAGAAACTAGATAAGCTCAGTAATAGCAAAGTGTCACCCACAGCTGTATTTTTGTTCATATTATTGGGACTCTTGTCAAAGAATTTGTAAAATCCTATTTCCAAATTAGCACCCAGTATCTGAAAGGAACACGTGACTGAAATTACTGAATCAGCAAGGTGCAGGACTATGCAGGATTTTATCTGCTGTGCACTTCTTTACATTTATCATGTAAATCCTTTACCTAGAATGGATCAATATTTCAAGCTGTAATTAAAAGAAATAAAACTTCAAGTTTAAAAAAATCATTAATACAATCAAGTATAATCTTATACAAGTAAATGTATCCCAGACACTATAATTCTGTCTCCCCTTCCATTATGGTAATGTTTTCTTTCCAGTATGGTTTCACTTCACTCTCTGCCTAGCCAAAACTATTTGCATAGCATTTCTGGTGGTTTATTAACCTAAACACATTTTCATTCTTGTTTAACTTCTAAACAGAAAGAGGGCCTCTTCATGAGTGAATCCTTAAAAACCAGAAATCTTGAAGCAAGGTGCTTCAGAAGCATGGGTCTCCAAAGAGGTTTGTTTGAAATTTATTTTTTAAATAGGTTTTAAGCTAAAAAAATTAAAAAAGACTATTTTAAAAAGTATGTTCAACAAATGTTGCTGGAAAAACCAGATATCCACATGCAAAAAAATTAAGTTGGACCCTAATCTTAAACCATATGCAAAAATTAACTCAAAATGGATCAAGGACATAAGCATAAGGGTTAAAATTATAGAACTCTTAGGCGAAAACATAGGGGAAAAGTTTTGTAACACTGGCTTTGGCAATGATTTCTTGAATGACAGCAAAAGCAGAGGCAACAACAAAAAATTGATAAATTGAAATTCATCAAAATGAATAACTTTTGTGCATCGAAGGACACTACCAAGAAAGAAAACCCACAGAATGGGAGGAAATATTTCTAAGTCATACGTTTGATAAATATACAGGATATATAAAGAATTCCTACAACTCAACAACACACAACCCAATTCAAAAATGGGAGAAGTATTTAAATAGGTATTTCTCCAAAGAAGATAACAAAAATGGCCAACAAACACACGAAGTGATGCTGAACATCACTATCATGAGGGAAATCCAAGTCAAAACCACAATGAGATACCACTTCACATCCGTAAGAATGGCCACAAAAAAACCCACGTGTTGGCAAGGAAACGGAGAAACTGGAAGCCTTGTACATTGCTGGTGGGAATGTAAAATAGGGCCGCCTCAGTAGAAAATTTAGGTGGTTCCTCAAAAGTTAAACATAGAATTATATATATGATTCAGCAATTCCACTTCTATATATATACTCAGAAGAACTGAAAGTAAGGGTGCAAACAGATATCTGCACACCTATGTTCACAGAAGCATATTCACAATAGCCAAACATCCATCAACAGATGAATGGGTACACAAAATGTGGAACAGTCACACAATGGACTATTATTCAACAGCCTTAAAAAGGAAATGAAAATCTGAAACATGCTACAACATGGATGAATCTTGAAAACATAGTGAAATAAGCCAGACACAAAAGACAAATATCCATTTCTATGATGTATCTACAATAAGCAGATGCAGAGATACAGAAATAGAATAGAGGTTACCAGGGGAAAGGGGAAGTTAATTGTTTCACGTATACAGAGTTTCAATGTGGGATAAAGAAGTTCTGAAAATGAATAGTGGTGATAGCTGAAAAACAATGAGAATATATTTTTAATGCCACCGAACTGTATACTTAAAAAATAGTTAAAACAGTAATCTGTTATGTGTATTTTACCTTAATTTTTTAAAGCAACAAAAAATGTGTTTATATCAAATACTCATACACTAGAGACAATGCATTAACTTGTGCTAACAGGTTAGCTCATTTTTGTGCACAACAAAGGTTTTGACAGCTGTTTGAAGAGCATCCAGTTTTTTATTTTAAATAGATGACCTTTTAAAAATGGTTCCCTCTCTTGCTAAGTAATGTGAATGAGAATGTTCTCTTATGTGCAACCAGACAAAACTGGGGAATAAACTGGGTGCTGAGGCTGACAAAAGACCTCAATTGCCATGTACGTACCACCCCAGTTTTCAAATTTGTTGTTGGCTTTACCAGCCCAATTAGTTTTAACTTTTAATTATGACATTTCATATGTACAGAAAAGTACAAATTAACAAGTATTTGTGCTGGATTTAACAGATGTCATCATTAAGTATTAGTGACATAAAATTTTCTTTCCTTTTTTTAAGGAAAACAATGAAGCCTTTCTCACCCTCCTTCGCATAACAGAGTGAACCATTGTTTTAAAATGGGACTATGTCTTTCCCAGCCATGTTTTTCTTGATAGACAAAAATTTTGTTTTGAAAATTCACATAAATTATTCTCACAGATTGTTTAAATATTATAAAATTCAAACTTCCAAGTGTATAGTATGAAATGCTACCTTTCTATTTTATATACTGAGGTTCCACGTAAGTCTGATAAAAAACAATGGTCTACAGCTGAATTCTAAACTTTAAATCTGTGGTTCTCAACCACAACACCATTAGAATCACTTGGAAGATTTACAAGGACAGATGCCAGAGCCCCACTCCAGAGAAGTGAACTCAAAATTTTGCAGGCAGGGCCTGAATATTCATTTTATTTATGGTTGTTTTTTTTTTTTTTTAAAGATCCCAGGTGATTTTACTAGCAACCAGAGTTGAAATTCACTGCTCTAAGCCATTGCCTTCCAAAGGACTTTCAATAGGACAAAGCAGCCAGTAAAATAAAAATGCAAAACAGGAAACAAAGATATATACATTTATCTGGAAGTGAGATTATGTGCTCTTTTACATAAATAATTTGGTATCATCTGGATTGGACAAAATGTTGCAATGGGGGAAGCAGCAGAATGACTCAAAACAAATCCACAAATACCATTCCCAGCAAAATGGGGAAAGTGTAGTGGGCCCTTAGGCTTACCTTCATGAAGTGGAATTACTGTTAACATCAATTCCATAGTGTATGGTTCAGCAATAAAATCTAGGCAACATTAAGAAAAGAAAAAAACACTCTGAACCATGCTTAACCCTCAGTATGCCAGGAAAAAATAGTCATTACCATTTACCATCTGGCTCCAATAGACCCTTTTTATTAGTTTATATTTAAAGTCATTTTACAAATAATATACAGAATAAAAGGACAACAAAAATCATTTCACAGAGATTTTAATAAGAATTTAAAATAGCAAACCCAAGTTTTTACCCCATCTTTGTAGTTTGAAGGGTATCTGCACCCAAAACAGGCAAGGTCCATGAATGCAACTGACTGCTCATCAGCTGGCATGCCTGAGCCTAACACACAGCCTGCTTGGAACAGTACATTATTTCAAATGCATCTCCAAATGGTTCTAGCTTATCGTGACTTCTGATTCTTCTTGTACTGGTATTGTCAAAACACACTTCTTTTGAAACTGACCCATAATTTTGTTGAAGAGAGAACAGCCATCTTCTTTACTCCATAACTACAAATGCTTTCATTTCTAAGATTTACAAACCCCAAAAGAAGGATCAAGCTAATGGTACTTTTTCATCATCGCATCATCTATATCCTTCTAATCACCTTTGTACACACACCTCCGTTTGCATCTGTCCACTTATTTTGTGGACAGTAAATGGTGAGAAATTCTGGTGGCCAAGAATCATAGAAGATGTTGTCACACATACTTTAAAAAAAAAAAAACAGGATAGTCCAGGTTCTTGTTGCAAAATACTGTGCGACAAAGTCTTTCCTCCTGAATGACTGACCAAAAGAGAATACACAATTCCTTTCTGTATATAACAGAAACTGTTCACTTGCCAATTTTTGAGTTTGAGAAAATTTATCTGAGATTATCACCTGAAGACTCACAAACTGAGATTTCACTTAAACACTCAATTTCACCACCATCGTAGCATCTAGTGAGTTGCTATCTGTCTCTTCGCATTCATCTTCTGATTTGTCTAATAATCAAAATGTGTTCCTAGTCAGTTTTCTTCTCTTTGCCATTAGAGATGGAAAAAGAAAAAGCTGAATTCTCACCTGAGCTCAATGAAAGCTAAAAGTAGAGTTAAAGGATGGTGTGTCCAGTCTTTTGTATCTTCTTGAAAGATGATGCAATAGATTAGGCAATACAGTAAGAACATTAAAGGATAAGGCAGTAATGACAGTTATTTCATTACTGTATCATCCACCTAGGGATTTCATTCCTCTTCCATTTTCTTATTTTAGTCTTGCTTAGCATATTTAGGAATATATGATGAATACTGCTGAAATGATATGTAGAATGACAAACAGCAAAATGCTTAAGATTCTACAATGTAAAGATTTATAGAAGGGACCAAAGGACTCACATGATCACTGTTAAGACAGAATGAGTCTTAGTCTATTAAAAGTACAAATTTTCTCTTGGTTCAAGTCCTCTCAAGAAAAAGAAAAGTCATACACTATCAATCCTTACAGAGTTAAAAAGGTCAAAAATGAAAATTGGAACTAATGGATTCTGATAGTCTAATGAGGATCCAGGTCTCCAATTTCAGTTTTAGTTCCACCTAAATATGTCTCTGGCCCAAGTGAAGATAAGGATTCAAGACTAAGAAGAGCTCACTTATTTAATTTTACAAGAGTAGTAACATAATACTAAACTTCACACAATACGATTTTTTTTAAAAGTCTGTCTTCTACCACAACCACCAGGTGAAAACTAGTTTTCAAGTCTGTTATCTCCAAGATAGAAACCATGCACATCTAAGCATATGCATACATATGCACACAGCTGGTACTTTTGTTTACTTAAATACAAACAGGATTATACTATACACCTAACTTTAGTTCTGAATCTTAAATACCCCACTTCAGAGATTATGGGCCTCCTTTCATGCCCAGGTATGCTATGCAGATCTACATTCTGGTATTCCCTGGGATAAATGGAGCCATTTATTTAACCATTTCCCTACTAATGGATATTTAGGCTAGCTCCTGTTTGTCTCTATTCCAGATATTATAGCCATGACCATCTTGCTCCTAACAGCTTTGACACTGACTAAAAATCATCCTTATTACCACAAGCCTTAGATTTTTGGGTGTTTTCCTAACTCAGGACCTTTACATAAACTGCTCCCTTTGTTCTTTTGCTCATCTTTAGTCTCAGCTTAAGTGATTCTTCCTCTAAGAGGACTTCTCTGAATGCACCACCATTACTCTGATCTAAAGGAGACATTTAATGCTCTCATAATGCCTGCTAACTTTTCCACCTTAGCACTCACTGTACTTTTTGATGATATTAACATTACTGTCTGTCAGCTCCATTCAACTAAGCTCCACAGGGGAAGGGGTGTCGCTGCCATTTTCCTCCAGTGTCGAGCACAAATTACCGTCATTAAAGGGCCAGACTATGTCTTCTAGAGAGAAACTGCCGAGTTTATTGGCCATGTTCTAGAGAAGACAAACTGACCCACCACACAACCACACGTCCTACAAATTTTCAACAGCAAAATGGATAATTTGTTTAAAATGATTATTTGCAATGTTGGCAAGCCACAGGAAATCAGTCTGCTTTTAGAGGTCTAAAAATGGTACCCAAATAGTACCATCTTTCTGGTGGGGATATGTTTCTTGACTACATATACTACCATGCAACTCCACTTCTGGGACTGTGTTTCATAAAAATAGTCAGACATACACGAAGATTTAACTATAATAATGTTCTTCACTACCTATTTTATAAAAGGAAAAACTGTAAGCAACCTAAATATCCAAGCCTCTATTTAAAAAATAAACTGTATGTTCACACAAAAAACTTTGCATACATTAAGTGCTTCGATACATAATGAATTTGAGTCCTTCAGGGAATTACACATAAATGGCATAATAACATACTCATGATAAGCACTTCAGTGAAAAAGGTGATCACTGTACAATATCACCCCATTTTTGTGAAACAGGTGTATGTGTTTACTTGTTTGTGTACTGACATCCACTGAAATGTTTACAGTGATTATAAGTGGTAAATTTATAAAGCATGTTTTTCTTTTTAAAATTTTGGATTTAAAATATTTTATAGTTCAAAAAAAAAGTTATCTTTTTACCCCCTACTACCCACCTACAAGGGGGCCTGATAAATCCGGGGGCAGCTCATTTAGGCAAGCAGCCAAGCATTTTATTTATTACTTCAAAGAAAATGTCTTACCCTAATTAACAATTCTGGTTTCTGAGTTAAGGTCAGTGTTTGTGTCATTTCTGAAGGGCACTGTCTCTACTTCAAACCACACAGAAGTAGAAAAAGGGCAGACAGCAAACAAGGGGAACAAGTCGATTTAATGTGATTCCCAACAAAGCTCCTTGGACTGTCCAAGGCACTCAGAAGGAGCATGTCTCCTATGGCCTCAGCCCTCCGGCCTCAGCTAACCAACCCGTGGAGTCAGCTCGGCTGGGCTCGGAGACACCAAAGGCACTTTTCCTTTCAAGCAATACTGTGAATACTTACAAGCAGGATTCCAAGCAGGGAAACTGCCTGGGAAGCCCCAATAATACTGAAGATCTGTAGTTCACAAACCCTGACCATGCTTTAGAATTACTCCAAGAGCACATTTAAAAAGAAAAAAAGCAAAAGACAGACTTTTGGTAGAATTGTGTGGGTTGGACCAAAGAATTTTTTTTTATTCTCAAGTGATTCTGAAGCAGATAACGCACATACCAGTGTTTAGCAATCATGCAACAACTGCTGGCTAGAAGGAACTGAAAAATACCTGCTCCATCTGACTCCAGTTAGATCAGCACCAAAGTCAAGTAAAAAAATGAAGTTTCCATCAGCATTTTATTAAAAATAAAAATAATAATAATAATAGGAGAAATGTGGGATCAACATATAAATCAAGTACAAAAATCAAACGAATATTCATATTTGACCTGATTGTTTATAGGTCATATTTCATGATCAAAACCAAAAGTTTCTGTGATGAATGCCCTTGTACTGTTCACCATGTAAGAATTTATTCACTATGTAAGAATTCGTTCACCATGTAAGAACTTGTTCGTTATGCTTCAGAAGATTGGAGACTGACGAGAATTAGGCTTGAGATGGATTAATGATTGTACATTGAGCGTTGACCCCCCTATACTGAATTTTATTGTTGTTAAAACCATTTGATCAATAAATATGAGAGATGCCCTCTCAAAAAAAAAAAATGAAGTTTCCAAAATGACAGATTATACTACCTTCTGGTATTTTAACAGGTCTCATCACTGAGAAGCTCATCTTTTAACTGCCCTAAATCTCCTAAGTTCCAGTCATTCTCTTTTACTTGGTCCTCAGTGGACCCTGGAAATAGATCAGCATCGTTAAGACGTGTGATTACATTGGAAAATTGAAATGTACTGAAACAAAAAATAACACCCTCCTGTGCGGCCAGCCATGTAGCCACACAGCACCATCTGGAGAACCCCACTCTGGAGCTGGGCCCCCGGGGGCCTATCAGCATACATTTAGCCCAATGTTCTGTGCAAGACCTTCTTATTCTTTGTGAACTTGTTTCTTGAAGAGAAGTCAAATGCTTCCTAGGAGTACTTTCAGGAGGCATTTCCTGCTGAGTAAACAGAGCCATGAAATCCCAATGTTTTCTCCTCAGTGGGCTTCTTCTGGACTTCTGGTGATAAGACTTTGTCTTACCAGAGATAATCACTCACACTTTGGCCCATCAGGGCACAGTCACTGATTTCCCAAGACCCATACCCTTATTTAGTCACAAGGAGTTAAAATCCTTTTCCTATTGTGGTAGTTCTAAAACATGACCCCCAAATTCTTTGACTCTCCTCTCATCCAGAAGTTGGGGGTCCAAAATTGTGAATGTACTAAAAACCAATGAATTATACATTTAAAATGGTTAAAACTGTTAGTTTGGTATTTGAATTTTACCTCAATAATTAAAAAAAAAATAACATTCTATATATCCTCCTTTTGAATCTGGGCTCAGTGTCTGCTTGACCTGTAGAATACAGCAGAGGCGATGCTGTGATTTCTGAGCCCAGGACTTAAGAAACTGGAACCTGCTTCCATTTCCTGCCCCCAACAAGATAGTTATTCTTGGAACCCAGCACTATACCATGAGGATGTGTAGGCAGTCTTTGCATAGGCTAACTAAGAGAGGAACTGAGGTCCCCAAGGAAATAGTCCCTGCTTAGTTCCAGGCAACAGCCATTCCCAACTCACCAGAAGAAGGAGCCATCCTGAAAGTGGATCCTTTAGCCCCTGAAGAGCCACCTCAGCCAGGGCTATGTGGAGCAAAGACAGCTCCTTTGCCAAGCCATGCTTAAATTGCAGATCTGTGAGTAAAATAAATGCTGGCAGGTGTTTAGGCCACTAAGTTTTGTGATGATTTGTTATGCAGCAATAAATAACTGGCACTTTATAAAGAACAAGTGCCTGGTCAAAAATGGCTTCAGAAATTCTCTAACCTGGTATCATAAATCACAGTAGATTCTGACAAGCGCAACCTTTAGCACCGAAGAATTTATCCACACATGTTCTTCACAATTCAACGGAGTCACAATCTTTCTAACAAGTTCACTCAAAACTATGAGTGAAACACAGAGTGAAAAAGAAGGCATCTGATTTTCTTACTAAGAAATTCTTTTAAAGAGAAAAAAGGCAACGAAACTACAGGGTACACAAAATCTTGTAAGCTATCAAATAAAAATTAGACAGCCCCAACGCACTTCTTAGAAAAAGCAACTTGAGACGAAGTCTTTCACACTCCATCTCCTGCTCTGCCTGAGGTGTCAAGGGGCTGGAGCTCTGTTCCCTCCTTACCTCCAGCCTGTCAGGTGGGGTCTCATTCTGCAGGATCCTCAAAGCTTTCGCAGCAGCATCATGTTTCGCAGCCTGTCTCGTCTTTCCTTTCCCATTAAATTGCTGTCCTCCCACAGAAAGTTCAACTTGATAAAGTAAAGGTGGTACTGGAAATGGGTAAAAGTACCTAAAAGTAAAAGGGGGTTAGGAAGATTACAATCTCAGATTGACAGGTCACCTACATATTCTCTGGCAAATTCCGGGTATTTCTTTCATCGTGGATCTTAGTCACATTAGTATTTGGTTGCCAATACTGATTCCTCATCAGTATACCCATAGATTTTGTAAGTTTACACTAGATTAGAACTGGCACACAGTATGAGCAAGCATACTTATGTTCAGCAAAATACACTGGCTTACAAATAACGTGAGTTCAATTTATAATGCTAACCCATATTTACACAAAATCTAAAATGTATTAGGCTTTGGCTGAGACAGAAAACTTGTTCTACTTTCTCATGTGTGAGATTCACACTTGCATGTATCCAGAAAAGGCTGGATAGTTTTAAACAGAAGTATTTTAGAGAGGACCATCCTTCCTGGAAATCTTAACAGCCTACACAGCCTGGCCGAGCCTGATTTCCTACATCACAACTTTTATTTTTAAAATGGCTTTGCCCAAAAAGTAAAAAGCTAACCTTTTCAAATGATATTGCTTCTCTCTCACTTGCCAACTTTACATTTCCCTGTATGGCCCCGGAAAATGACTGTGGTTAGCCAGAGACAGGTAAGATTCCTAAGGGAGGGACAACCTAAGACAGTCACAGTCGCAGGGGGGCCATCAGGTGAGAAATTGGGGATCAACAGAGGTGAGGCTTAGAACTTCACCCCCCGTTTTGAGAGAAATCTTCTGCAGCCGTGGATGTTGTGTTGCCCTTGTCTAGCTTAGATTAATACTTAGCCTATACGCACATACCTGATCATCTACATTTGCCCTCTTATAGCACTAAACTATGTTTTCTACCTTTATCTTGTATCTACCTATCACTTCAGCATTTTATTTAAAATAATAATAATAATAACAATAAGGGAGAAATGTGGGATTCACATATAAATCAAGTATAAAAATCAAACGAATAAGCATAATTGACCTGATGGTTTATAGTTCATGATGTGTGATCAAAACCGAATGCCCTTGCACTGTTCACTATGTAAGAACTTATTCACTATGTAAGAACTTGTTCACCATGTAAAAACTTGTTCGTTATGCTTCAGAAGATTGGAAACTGTTGAGAATTAGGCTTGGGGTTGATTAATGATTGTGCATTGAGTCCCCTATACAGAATTTTATTGTTGTTAACAACCATATGATCAATAAATATGAGAGATGCCCTCTCAAAAAAAAAATAAAATAAAATAAATGGCTTTGCCCTAAGCTGGGCAGAGAAGTGAAGACTTCCACATCAATCTATCTACTAATGTCTTATGACTGCCAATGGGTTTTTAACACATGGCATCTTCAGGTTTCAATTAATATTTTACTGCAACTTTACTTCAACATTATTTACAAAGCACGTAAGTTCAAAAGTCAAAAAGTACCAAATAAACAGTAACAGGGGATCTATGAATACTGAGAACCATGGCATTGCAGGAATCCTGTTAAAGTATGATTCGCTTACACAAAGCAGTTACAAGGGTGGTCTTTAACCAGATTGTTTGGGGTTACAGCCATACTACTAGTGAGGAGTATGTTCAGTCCCTTTCCAGTGACAGGAATTAAAAGAACATCAAGACACAGTTCCAAAAGCACAGGCACAATTAGGACTGATTTCAACTTTTGGCAGGCCTAGAGATGACCAAATCATCACACTCTCCACAATCTACAGATTTTATTATTTTATGTAAAAGATCAGATATAGTTTAACCTGTATTTAAAACAAACACGTATGTACCTTGGGGAATAAGCACCTCCTCTCATGTTGTAATTATAGGTGGACTGCATCCGAGAGTAAGGGTCGACAGGCTTATACATTGGTTTTTTTCCAAGTTTCACGCACAGTGCATTTAGCTCTACAGTAGGGGTCACACTTCCTGCAACACAGAATCAACAAAAGAACTGGTTTTGTTCTGATATAAGAATGACAGTCACTAAAATAAAAAATAGCATACTATTTACTAATTGGCTTCATGATGCAGCTCATGGAAAAATCTAAGTATTTCACTGCTAGGCATCAGGTCAGGATACCCAAAAATCTGCTGTGATTTCTAGATATTAATATACAGTCAGTCAACAGCATGAAATACACTCTAAGGGCTATTAGAGGGAGCAACAATCTAACACAAGATGTTATTAGTGAAAGCCACACATTCCAGTTGTCAGAAATAAGTTCCCATACATACCAAATTCTGTGGTTAAAAAATCCCATGTGACTGTCCAAATCATTTTGTTGAGAATACTTAGTATAACTTTGGTTGTGATAACTGACTGGGTTATCAATTTACTATTAGAAGTATGTCTATACAAGCTATTTCAAAGAACAATGTACTTATAAGTTTGAGGACACAATTCTTGCCCCAGAGGAGTACAAAGAATACAAACACACTCGAAGAACTACAATGCAACAGAATGTACGCTATAAGAAGGGTATAGATTCACTGAGGAGGCGGCAAGTAAATTCTATCTGCAGAAGTCAGATGAGACCCACAAAATATTCAGGTATTTCCACTGTTGATATTTATATCAGAATTTGACCTGTGGTGATACTTATTAGAAAAATAACTGTTTCCATGTACAACAGGAGCAAATATATTTTGGGTTATCTCAGATTTACCAGCTTTAGAAAATACACACTATTTTTTTTCCAGTTTTTTCCCCCTCAATTAATCCAATCCATTAGCCTTTAAAAATCACTTAAAAAGAAAACCAGCCTAGAAAGATCAGTGTCAGTGAACAATGACATTTAAAAGTAACACTTCCATATAAAATACAAACACTAACAATGGCAAATGCACACAAATATCCACCTTAAAATGCCTCTTTAGGATGTGTGTAGAGAAAATAAAAAATGAGTTGATTCAGTACTATAACTGGTTTGACTAAATTTAGTGCATGAATCAAATTTGTAGGAGTATCTTTGAGTTTTCAAAATCAGAGGGTCACGTGAGTAACTAACTTCTGTCTTCCTAACATCAGAAGTGTATTTTTACATAATTCATATAGCTGCCTTTTAAACATAACCTGAATCATTTTAAGAGCAGCTCTGACCCATAAAATGTATCTGCAGTAGAGAATGAATTTGAAAAACACCATGAAGAAATCAAAAGCAACGAGAAAGGTGTGAGCAAGGCCCTCTGGATCCCTTCCTGCCCACAAAGGGGCGGGCAGGCGACCTCAAGTAGGGGAGAAGGAACCCTGCTGTGACAGCCTCTGCTACCCGGGGACACCAGGCCAGGGCCTCGCAACCTTTCACCGGATGATGTTCTTTATTACTATTCTCCCTGCCTGGATCCCTTGTTTGAAGAGATATTATTATCTCCTGATTTGTATTTAGTAACAAATATTTATTTTCTCATCTTTTTTTAATGATCAGAAGACATATAATGACAATGAGGCTTTCTGATCAACATGTTATAATCGATATTACCACACTAAGTTGAAAAGATTTCAGCTAAAAACCTACATTCTTGGCAATCTGTACAACCTTTCAAGGGAAGAAAAATGTATTCTCATTAAGCTTTTCTGAAATCTTAGAAACTGGTGAAATTTCTAAGATCATCAGGAGTCGAGGGACCATAGATTGGGAACCACTGCTGTAGATAGAGTAAGGTTAAAGATTTTGAAAGGTAATTATTTGCCACTGGTAGTATAGATTCTGCACTTTCAAAATCATTAAGTTAGTTAAGAAAGAATTCATACACATACTAAGTAATACCTCTAGACACACTTCTGAAAGGAACCTGGCTTGGCCCATGCCTAATACCTGGATTCCTTCCTTCACTACGAAAGGGTGGACTATGGGTTTAGGAAATTTTGTTCCTTCCAAAGCTTTCGCAGCAGCTGTGTGTTGGGCTGTTTAAATACTAGTTCCCTCAGCTTCCCAGTGCCGATCTCCAAGTGTTAGCTGTGCTGTAAATACCTACAAGTGAAAATCGTGAGCTCTCAAATCATGATACCTGATGTTGACTGTAGTATATCACTTGGACCTTGAACACTTTTTATGGTTATGGTTTAAAAGGACTGGTCATTTTATCTTGGTAATTTAGCCCTCCACCCCCATTTTTCTGTTTTATTTATAAACACAAAAAGATTGATATATATAACTAACTAGCATTGCACAGTACTCCATGAAAAAACTATGCTTTAAAAGATGGGGCTAAGTACAGAGATTAAAAAATGTTGTCCTATATACTAAAATATTAGACACTGAGTATTTGGAGGTCATCCAAATAGAAACTGTCTTCCAATTACTTCTTATGGAAACAATTTAGCAAGCTTGATATAGACATATAATAGTATCTCATAAAAAGTAAGACAATGTTTTGATGTGGTAAGTGTTTGTGGACTCCTGTCTGAAAACAAAATCCCATTAAGACAAAAACTTGAATAAACTTAGGAATGTCAGCCAGGTTCTAAAATGCTGCCTTCTACTACTCTAAGACTGTACTACTCAGACACTTCCTCCACTTTTCAGAAGAAAATCAAATCCACAGCAAGCAAAGATCTAAAAACATTTCTGAACTCAATTCTGAGGCATCCAAAACAGCTAATTTTGTCCTTAACAAATGCTAACAAAGGCAAAGCCTTTTTTTCCCTTTTTAAGTGTAAAAGGTAATCCAAGTACATATTCCATTCTTAAAATTAGGTTGTGTTAATCCTATTAGAATAGTTAATTCTTTGTCAAAATATTATGACCCATCATAGCACAATCATTCTTTAACTTTGGCCTGCATCTGAAGACTAATTTAGGGAAAAATTAGTAACAACAACCTAGGAAGCTTGGTAAAATACACATGCCCAGAGATGTGTATTTTGAATAAGCTCCCGCAGTTATTCTGATCCACTCCCAACTTTGAGAATCCTACTCTGGAATTTAGCAAAACCAACTTGAGCTTTTATTTTTCTTATTTTCTTTGTCATTGGAAATCACTTCATTTCATTTATGAATAATTTAGATGAGAAACATTGATTTGAATATGCCTAGGTCATTTAAATTTGGTGCATGAAGGGATGGGAGTGACTTGTCTTCTTAGCTGATTTTTCTTGTAGGTCTTAACTTCAGAATCCTTCAGTATATACCTTCCACTAAAGGGAAAAAATTAAAGAATCCTTCATCCCCTTTGAAACATTAGGAGTCCCCTGCATTTACACTGCAGTTCACAAGGTTGACTCATTTAAGCACCAAATAGCATGAACTCAAAACCCTGGTTGGCCTGAAGTCAACGCTGTGCAATCTTTGGCTCATTTTCACGACCCTTTCATGGAAAGACAAGGAAGGAGAAAATGCTTAAAAAAAAACACAAAAAAAAGTTTATTTCATTAACAGCCCTCCCTTTCTCCAGGACCTTCCCCGATCAGCTGCCTTCTGTGTGAAAGGTTGGTATTGAGGTTAGGATCTTGGTTTTGACAGAATTAAAAAGTACACCAGACTTCTGACTCTTAAATAGTCTAACATTCCTATTCACTTAGGAGGGAATAACTTTTCCTCTTGAACTTGTGGGTAAATAAAAGTGCAGTTATAGACTGAACACACAGCCAAATTACCTATATATACTAAAGTTCAAGTAAGAAAGTATGCATTTCAAAAAATACCAGAAACAGTTAGTAAAGGGAATCCTGAAGTTAAGGTCTGCTAAAAAAATGCTGTAGAAGAAACAACAATTATAGAAAATGACTGCCTTCCAAAAGTAAAGAAACATTTCAAATATAAGTAACTATGCTGTAGAACAACTAAACTAGCTTCATGTAATAGGAAATTTCTTTTTCTTAAATGTATAATTAATAACAACAGCTACCATTTCCCAAGTGTTTGCTAAGCACCAGGCATTATGCTCCCCACTTTATATGCTCCCATATAATTCTCACAATAGACCTCTTTGGTAAGTATTATTATCCCCATTTTACAGATGAGGAAACTGAGGTTTAGAAGGTATTAACTTGCCCAAGGTCACACAGGTAGGAAGAAACTGGGATTCAAACCCAGATCTGACTGACTCTAAAGGTGACTCACCTAACCACACCATGCTACAATGCCTAGTTATGATTGTGGTTGATGTTACTTTTAGTCAAATGAAAAGAGAAACTTGGTATCATTCAAGGCTTGAGATTTGCATGTCAAGAAAAATGAGGCATAAAGAGTCAGCTCATCCAATATTAAAGAAGATACCAATAAATGGAAACACATCCCGTGCTCATGAATAGGAAGAATTAATATTGTCAAAATGGCCATCCTGACTAAAGCAATCTACAGATTCAAGGCGATTCCTATCAAAATACCGACAGCATTCTTCAACGAACTAGAGAGAATCATTCTAAAATTCATATGGAACCACAAAAGATCCCAAATAGCCAAAGCAATCCTGAGAGGGAAGAATAAAGCTGAGGGGATTATGTTTCCCAATTTCAAGCTCTACTACGAAGCCACAGTAATCAAGACAATGTGGTACTGGCACAAGAACAGACCCATAGACCAATGGAACAGACTAAAGAGCCCTGTTATATACCCAACCATATATGGTGAATTAATACATGATAAAGGAACCATGGATATACAAAGGGGAAATGACAGCCTCTTCAACAGCTGGTGTTGGCAAAACTGGACAGCTACATGCAAGAGAATGAAACTGGATTATTGTTTAACCATACACAAAAGTAAACTTGAAATGGATCAAAGACCTGAATTAAGTCATGAAACCATAAAACTCTTAGAGGACAACATAGGCAAAATCTCCTGAATATAAGCATGAGCAACTTCTTCCTGAACGCATCTCCTGGAGCAAGGGAAACAAAAGCAAAAATGAACTCATGGGACTACATCAAGCTAAAAAGTTTCTGTACAGCAAAGGACACCATCAACAGAACAAAAAGGCATCCTACAGTACGGGAGAATATATTTGTAAATGACATATCCGACAAGGGGTTAACATCCAAAATATATAAAGAACTTACGCACCTCAACACCCAAAAAGCAAATAACCCAATTAACAAATGGGCAGAGGATATGAAGAGACAGTTCTCCAAAGAAGAAATTCAGATGGCCAACAGATACATGAAAAGATGCTCCACATCACTAATCATCAGGGAAATGCAAATTAATACCACAATGAGATACCACCTTACACCAGTAAGGATGGCCAGCATCGAAAAGACTAAGAACAACAAATGCCGGCGAGGATGCAGAGAAACGGGAACCCTTCTACACTGCTGGTGGGAATGTAAGCTAGTTCAACGATTGTGGAAAGCGACATGGAAGTTCCTCAAGAAACTAAATTTAGAAATACCATTTGACCCGGGAACTCCACTCCTAGGAATTTACCCAAAGAATACATCTTCTCAGATTTAAGAAGACATATGACCCCCTATGTTTATCGCAGCACTATTTACAATAGCCAAGATATGGAAGCAACCTAAGTGTCCATCAGTAGATGAATGGATAAAGAAGATGTGGTACATATACACAATGAAATACTATTCAGACATAAGAAACAAATCCTACCATTTGCAACATGGATGGAGCTGGAGGACATTATGCTCAGTGAAATAAGCCAGGTGGAGAAAGACAAGTGCCAAAATATTTCCCTCATTTGTGGGTATAACAACGAAGCAAAACTGAAGGAACAAAATAGCAGCAGACTCACAGACTCCAAGAAGGAACTAGTGGTTGCCAAAGGGGAGGGGTGTGGGAGGGCAGGTGGGGAGGGAGGGAGAAGAGGATTGAGGGGTATTATGTTTAGTACACATGGTGTGGGGGATTACAGGGAAAAGAGTGTAGCACAGAGTAGGCACATAGTGAATCTGTGGCATCTTACTACACTGATGGACAGTGCCTGCATTGGGGTACGGGTGGGGACTTGATAATATGTGTAAATGTAGTAACCACATTGTTTTTTCATGTGAAACCTTCATAAGAGTGTATATCAATAATACCTTAATAAAAATTTTTAAAAAAAGAGTCAACTTATCCTGACTATATTGTTTTTACTGCAAGGCCATCAGAAATAGGAGGCCCAATTCCTCCTGTCTCCTACTAACCTCCTGTACTACAAGATAAAGCCAGACATGCAAAACCATTTAAATTCCAAGATTTATATTAGCAAAGATATCAAACAAGCTTAAAAGACTGAATTCCTGAGTAACTAATAGGAAAATTCATGTCACAGTCAGTCTTTCATTTACCGGATAAGGGAGATGGCAGGAGAAATGAAATCAGTGACAGCCCAGAGGGCTCACTCTGAGACTAATGTCTACTTCTCATCTTCAAACCTTTTACCTGAATTGCTAACAAATGGTAAAACTGACTTCCCATTCACATCCCCTCCCTACCCAGTTTACTGTACACATGCAAATGGGAAGAGAGCCAGAGAGGCTGCAGCCAGTAAAATGTTTAGGAAATCACCTACAGATGCTTGGGAATTGTCTCTATTCAAAACTCCAACCACATAGTAATTGGAGTTTTAAAAACCAAATATTCCAAAAAGAAGCCCATCTTTTTTTTCTTTATTAAGGTATTATTGATATACACTCTTAAGAAGGTTTCACAAGAAAAACAATGTGGTTATTACATTCACCCTTATTATCATGTCACCCAATACCCCTTGCAGTCACTGTTCATCAGTGTAGTAAGATGCCACAGAGTCCCTATTTGTCTTCTCTGAGCTACACTGTCTTCCCCATGACCCCACACACAACATGTGCACCAATCACGATACTTCACAATCCCCTTTGGTAATCACTATTTCCTTCCTGGAGTCTGTGAGTAGGCTATTTTCTTCCTTCAATTTTGCTTTGTTGTTATACTCCACAAATGAGGGAAATCGTTTGGTATTCGTTTTGCTCTGCCTGACTTATTTCACTGAGCATAATACCCTCCAGCTCCATCCATTTTGTTGCAAATGGTAGGATTTGTTTCTTTTTTATGGCTGAATAGTATTCCATTGTGTATGTGTACCACATCTTCTTTATCCACTCATCTACTGATGGACACTCAGGTCGCTTCCATATCTTGGCTACTGTAAACAGTGCTGCAATGAACATGGGGGTGCATATGTCTTTTTGAATCTGAGAAGTTGCTTTCTTTGGGTAAATTCCTAGGAGTGGAATTCCCAGGTAAAATGGTATTTCAATTTTTAGTTTTTTGAGGAACCTCCATATTGCTTTCCACAATGCTTGAGCTAGCTTACATCCCTACCAGCAGTGTAGAAGGGTTCCCCTTTCTCAAGAAGTCTATCTCTTTTTGACCCACTCTAAAAGGATGAAAAATGAAGTGACTCACCAAAAATCTATACTTTTTGCATCTTCTTAAGACTTACTCACAGCAGTTTGGAAGTAAGTATTTTGAATCAGAGCACCACTTGCAACAGTATAAAAAAGAACACACTCCTGAGGGGTTAAAAATGCACAAGCAGTATGGACATTATTTACCTTACAGTGAGCTGGGCCTTGCTCACTTAAAAGCTTATAATCAGGCTGAATCTTGCTGAAACGGGCAAACTCATTCACAAGACATACTGGGGTTTTCTCTTTGGCATGTGCCATGTTAGAAGGAACTGAAAATAATGTAAGAGCACTGAACTCAACTAGCAGTACATAAATAAGATCACTACTCTCCCCTGGACATGACAGAAGAGGGACAACAAACTGAAGGTCTAAGAATTTAGAGTCATAGTGATGCAAAACTGCAAACCACACTGTGGGCACAGGCCTGAAGACACGACGGGGATCTTTTCTGAGGTAGCTGAAGCCAGGTAACCTAGGAAGAGGTATGTCTTCTAAAGAGACAGAAAAGAAGTCAGGGTAGTAGGTAAGCCATGGCAGGCGAGCAAGACTGGAAATCAGATGAAGCATTGCTATTATAACCAACCAAGAGAAAACCAAGGAGTTCTTTTGAGCAGACACACTGGTTACTGCAACAGCTGTCAGCTGTGCCCTGTTGGTTATTTTACAAAACTCAACATGCCAACACCATTTCTCAAACAATGACCGTCGTTTTCCACACAACTAACTTCCCATTCCTGTGGCGTCTCCTAGTCTTACCTCCAAAGGCTACCATCCCCAGACCTTATCATTTCTGTCAATTATATGAGTAAAATAAAATAGCCTTGGTGGGCAGAGTTTTAAAAGTCAATAGGATGTGGATATAAGAAGACATTAGAAGAAGAAGCAATAAATCACAGGGGACTGAAATAGTCTTGTGATGTTTCCTCTTTAGACGGTCTCAAAAGGCAAATCTGGGGAAAACTGAATCTCTAAAGTACTAGAAAAGTCAAGAATATGATCTGGTGAGCCAGTTCGAGGAAGTCTAGAGGTGGCGTGATAGAGGCCACGCAGCTGAATGGACCAAGCTAACACTCTTAACAGCTGAATGGACCAAGCTAACACTCTTAAGAACAGACTAACCAAGTAAAAGAAATGAGAGGATCGAAAGAAATGCAAGGGAAATTGTCAGGCATGAGGGGTTGAAAAGAATTCAGCATAAGGTGACTCTGGTATGGAGATACCTATTTAGCTGCTTTTGCCACTTTTGGGGGGGGGGTCTTGAGGAGCAGAGTATTGTTTTTAGTGTTGCGAGTCTTTTCTAATCAATGAGCATATATTGTTCATTTTTATTTTTGAGTAATCAGATTTGAATGTTTCTAAACCTATTTCCTTTTTAAAATCTCTGCTTTCTTGTTAGGTTTCTAATTGGTCCTTACTATGATTTCTAAACTGCCTCTGGAATCTCCTCAACTTAAACTTACTTGCTCAAAATAAAAATTAACAAATGCCAATGCATTCTTCTGCTTTCCAGTAAATCTGGCTGCCCCCTTGCTTGGGATAAAATTCTTATGGACATACAAAAAAGGGAGCTTACACATACAAGAGTTCTTTGTCAGTTCTGGGAAGTAATTTTAAAAGCAGAATTTTCTCATAGAACAATAAATATCCAAAGTGGTATTTATTGTTCAGTTCTTTCTGCCAGCCACCACTTTATAACAGACTAGGCTTTACAGTTTAGTTCTCAATTTTCTTTCTTACACTTTGAAACAAATCAAGTCAGGCCTCCATCAATCCATTATACAACCAAGTGTTTCATATCTGGGATAAAGAAGCATGGGCAGTAATACTTTCTTCTGCTTCCTGTACCTAAGTGTGAGAGCTCCCTACATCTGCAATCTACTTATCAGGTCAGAAAAAAGGCTGAGAAAACATTTGAAACAGAAGAGACTTGATTCATATGCTTACCTGCAGCTGCACTGGTGGATGTAACAGATGCAGAGGGTAAAGCAGAGTTTTGAATAGGTCTACCTGCATTTTCAGAGGGCAGAGAGCTAGTAGGAGGAGGAATACTCATCAAAGGCTGTGAGAGAAGAGACTGGTTCTTGTTCAGTACTTGGCTCCCTGAGAGAGCTGCAGATGGGTCCTGAACTTGCACTTGAACTTGAGACATGGTCACTTTCAACAAAAGTGAACAACTGCAGGTAAACAGCTTTCAGTGCTATGAAGTCTAAAGTTCTACCTAAAAGTTGTAAGGGAAAGAAAATGAAAAAGGTAAATTATAGAGGAGATATATTAATTGCCGATATTCAGACAAAACTGGTGTCACCTACTCAAGAATAAAACTAGCCCCATTTAGCATGTGGCTATGTTGATGTACAAGAAATGAGAAATGTGTTTCTCCTTGGTATACACTAAGGTTCCTGGCTTTGTGACTTTCTCACAGTGTTTTTAAATGACTTACAACACCTGCATGCTCTGCGTGTTCATTTTATAAAGAAAACCAGTAGGGTATAATATTTACTATTGAATATCAATTAAAAACTACAACTTCTATTCAAATATTTTAAATATGGAGAGGTTCCATATGACAATGGGATTTGGTAAAAGGTTTCAAGTCTCCAACTACAAGAAGATTCATAACGCCATTAAGAGGTGAATTGTAAAAACTGCTTCCACTTAAGGGCCATGTGCTCAAATTGGCACCCTCAGAGCTTTCCTTTAAGTTGACTGAAGAAAGAGAGGTATTTCTCACTTCTGCTGTTTCTTCTTCCGTATGATAAAAGATTTGTTTGTTTTCCTAAGAGGTTTGAGACGGTCTCATTTAACTACAGACGCAAAATAAAAAAACTGTTGAACCCACATCAATGTGACAATCCTGAGAAGTTATCTGAATAGCAAAGAACATTCTATAGTGTTTGTACTATTAAAAGCAAAAGTGAAGAAGATAAAGAAAGGAACAGAATTCAGATTCGCAATTTTCCTGGTGTGCCTGGTTGGGTGGAGTCTGGGGAGCAGAGAAGATTTGTTTATATCACCTTCTAAGTTCCAAAGGAATTATTTCTAAATACATTTAAATTTCTTCACAAGTCAAAAACAGGGCAGTTCTGCACTGCTCATTTTCATGGTCATCCTTCAAAAAGCTGAAAATGTTTAAGTCAAAAACGTACTAAAATATAACCAGTAGCAACAAAGACTAGAAAAAGCCAACTCCTAAAGCAGAAACATAGAACATTTCTATTAAGTAGAAAAATAGAAATTCTATTAGAGTAATTGTTACTTTAATTTTTGTTTAAGTCGCAAAATGATGTTTAATTGAAGCTGGACCTCTAGAAAGGGCTGAATAACCAGAGCAATTAAGTTACTGGAAGAGTCCTGGCACATTCTCTCTGAGAGCAGAAAAGCCTGCAAAAGTTAAAAATAAAAAATGCAAAAAACCAACAACAAACAAAACCTCAGCTGAAATATGACTGGATAGAGGCATAAACATAGCTACTCAACACAGTTTCTCAACACTGCAGTTGTTCCTTGTTTAGTTTTGGAAGCTGAACTTACTAACAGAGATCTACTGAAGATCTAGATAATGGCCACAGCCAGAGAAGGTGCCAGAGTCAAGAAACAAGTCCAGAACTGTTTAAGTCCGCTATGACCTCTTTCATTGTTTTTATTTCTTTCAGCTGCCAAAATAAAAATACTTCTCTCAATCTTCCCTTTCCCCACTTTACTCATTCCCTACCTAACTCCCCTTTCTAAACTCTGTCTTGCTGGCATTTTCAACCAAGAAAAATCACTTATAGTGTACTCACAATTTCACATCAACCACAGGTCACAGGTCAAAAAATAAGCCAAAAGCAAGTGTCTGCTCCAGAGCCTACCCACGTCCCAGAAGGAGCAACCCAACTCTGCCCTGGGAGGCTCTACAAGTCTGAGACTGAATCAATGAGCTAAATTTAGAAAAGGTGGAGCCCAAAGGGATATTTTTTGGCTAATGCTGTTTATAACAGGCCCCCTGCCAGCATTTCCAGTCACACACATAAATACCTTAAGTATTCTAGAAGTTGAGGTGGGCAGGGAACAAACAAGCTTTTGAGGCTGCCCCAAAAAATGTTAACCTCAAGGACAGCTGAAGGAATGATGTCTTTATAACAGCTGGTTAAAACAAGTAGTTCAGAACTGAAAATAAAAAAATACTAAACCCTCCTAATAAGGCTCTGTATGTACATTACAAAATTTTAATTTCCAGCATGACCAATACTAAAATTCAACCAACAGTATTCATTTACTAATTTTTAGTCATTTGGTAATTTTACACCTCTATGTAAGCTTGAAAAGAGAATCTAAAGCAGTGGTTCTAAAGAGGGTGCAATTTTGCTCCCCAAAGATATGTGACAATGTCCAGAGACATTATTTGGTTGTCACAATGAGGGGCTGGGAGGACCTACTGGCATCTCATGGGTAGAAGGACCAAGGATGCCGCTTCAAGTACACATATAGTGACCCACAAGACAAGCTCTTACTAATGTAGTAAGTAGTGCATATTCTAAAAGCAGGAAAAGAAAATCCCCTTTTCACTGCAAAAGGCTCTAAAACAATGATGCTAATTTTTAACCCAAACAGATGCTCCTCTCCCAAAGAGAAGCCAGGCAGCTATCATAGTTATGGGTGAGAGAAAATACATTGTTTACCCACATAATTCAAAGAAAATGTAAAGCCTTTCACTACTGCTGTTTATATAGATCATAGCAACATTCAGGGGATTCATGGAGTTTTGGAGATATTACTTCTGTATAAATTTAGAACCTGCTG
Organism: Manis javanica; assembly: GCF_040802235.1. Classification (NCBI taxonomy): domain Eukaryota; kingdom Metazoa; phylum Chordata; class Mammalia; order Pholidota; family Manidae; genus Manis; species Manis javanica. The sequence goes on along the minus strand of NC_133160.1, from coordinate 10,913,469 downwards.
TTCAACAGTATTCTGTCCTGAAGACTAAATCCTTAAATGAAAACTTGTCTTTTCCTTTAAACCTGTCTTCAAGGATTGTTTCCACCACATGAAATAGGGACTCAAGAGAGATTAAAATGCTTTGTTACAGTCTTCTTATTGAAGAACAGTATTTCACATATAGTAAAATTAGGCTGAAAAGTTTGAAACACAAAGGCTCTTCAGTTATGCCCAGTGCTGGAAACACCTTTGAAGTTAAGCCTGTGATGTACAGCAATTTCCCAGCCTCTGGCACAGATAAGGGCCTTCAATCTCCTGGCTTTTTCCTATTTGAAGAGCTTTAGACAACATCTCAGGAAAACATGTTCATCTTTTTCTCAAATCCTAACCTTACAGAGCATATGTGAGCACTGTAACAGATATGGTATGTGGTAATATGATAGTCATGGCTACCTCTTAAAAAGATTCCTAATTCCAAGTCCCCTTGGGTCCTAAATTTGGTGACACAAAAATCTCACAAAGAGAATCTCACCTTGGCTGGCAGTTTCCATTTTACAAGTGTCAAGTACTTTTTAATGTGTTGGAGGAAGGGGAATATGGCCACATTAACTCTACAGAAGCATTTTCTAAAATTATACATGATGTGCTAAAAAGTGATTCGGCACAAAGAGCATACTCCTCAGCAGTGAATCTACTAAGACTGGGCCTTAGTGAGTGCAGTCTGAATGATTTGTTTAATACACTAGAAAGCAGAACCTTGCAGAAATAGTTTATAGAACTATTTGCAATAGTGTGTAGTCTTATTCATTTTCTACTAATAGACTGTTTAAATCACTGTAGTATGAAATAACTACTTTAGCAATTATGGAAAAACATTTTTAATAGCCAATTTTTAAACTGGATCAACATATGACTTACAATGAAGTATCTATACTTATGTTTAATCAACACATTGTTCCCTTTAGTTTCTAAACAAGACATATTTTTTAAAAAGGAAAAAAAAAGAAGCAAACAAAAGAAAAGAAGTCATCCAAATTCTGGACAAACTTTTTAGATAGCCACAAAACTTTCACTAAGTATCTCCCCTTACAAGTCCTTTATTAAATCTTATGTAGTATGGTTACACAGATACAAAGGAGTACTGAAGTTTCTTGCTATGATGAAGCATCAGCAGTATTGGTAGCAGTTTTAGGATATATTCATTTAGTAGTCAACAAAAATTCATTAAGCATCTACCACATGTGAACACTTACATGGCAGACTGTACATTCTCAAGTACTAGAAAGAATCTATTTGTTAAACTTTTCCTCAAAGACACAAGAAGAGATCTTTAAGGGACAAACTATAAATCTATTAATCTGGTGTCTAGTTTTTGAGTCTCTACTCTCAGAGAAACTTTGTCAATAACAAAAGAGTTAAGGAATAAACCACTTTTCCTATGATAGCCTTAAAATACACATCATTCACCTATATCCAACTATTATTGCCAAGATTCTTTTATAACATCTTTCTAGTTGCAACGTGGTTTATATCTTCTGTAAATTGAACTCACCTCCCCATCCACACCTCCCCAACTTCATCTGCCATCCCCTGCCCCCAGGAAACAGCAATTCATTGACTCCAAACATTATCCAATGTCTTTCTGCTACTGTGACTTAAACAGGGAAGCCACAACTACAGAAACATGGCAATCACTATCATCCTACATAATCATTTCCAAAAAGACAATGTAAATGTCAAGCAAATAATATCCAACAGCAGATTCATGTATCATTTCAAAAATAATAAAAGGGTCTTTAAAAGAAATATGACCAAGCTATTTAAATGAAAAAAAAAAAAAACCACTATGTACTTCGTGCTCAAGAGACAGAGGGCAAGGAGTCCTGAGGAGACACAATCATTTATTTGCAAGACAATCAAATCAGCCAAAAATAATGTCTGGAAATAACCGAAGCTTTAAAGATCTTTGCATCCAATATAAGTGACTGAATGTTGCCCTGCTCACATGTGGCCCAAGGCCAAGTGGACAATGGAGGAGTTTCTTTCCACACAAATGTAACCATCAGGTGGGTCAATTACACTTCCAAAGAAGTGGTCCAAGAAACACTTTCTAAAAAAGAACTCATTATTAATTGTTCATCCTAGAAAAACCATCACACCATACTAAGTACTAAAGGAAAAAAAATTTTACCTCCACAGCCTAACAAGCAGGAAACTTTTATTTTCTTTTCTAACTTTGAAACCTTATCAAGTTCCCCTCTTCCCTCCCCTTGGAGAAACTCTTAAAAATAACTAACTCAAACAGTTATTATTTTTGTAAATACACAAGTGTTTTTAAAATCTAAACTTGCAAGAAAATAGAAAAATGTTTTAAACTAACCGAAATCAGTATCCACTCATGATTTGCTGGAAATTTTTAAGAGCAGGAGCATGTAACGTGTTCTTGAATAAGAAGGGTCGTGGTTCAGCCTAACAGTTAACTGGCTTTTCCTTTCAGAAAAGGGAAATTGTAGTCTGTTACCATGTGCCATCTACCTAGAAACATGACTGCATTCACCACCATCTTCATGCAAAACACCAGTGCCAAGATCCAGTTTCTAAGAAACCAGTCTTGCTGCTAAGTAGCAACTGACAATGTTAAATCAAATCAAATGTCTGAGTCACGGCCTTCAGTTCTACTCTCAACTCAGACAGTGATTATATGTCCAACTCTTGGCAACCCAATGCTCAGTGCCTTGGTTTCCCCAAAGCACTGGTAATATGGTATTTGATCAAGCCTCACTTGTAGCAATCTGAGAGTTAAAACACTGAAGGGATTCTGAAGCATAGTTCCTCAGTCCTCTGGAAAAGAAACACATTATACAAATTCAGTGTGATGAGTGTAAATCCACTCACTGAGCTTCCTACAACATCTCTAACTTCCTTATGCTTCAATTTCCTCATTCCAATTTCCTCATTTGGGGTTGTCAACTAACAACTGCCTCAGAGATATGGTATGGTGATGTACTTCTCAGCTCCTGGAGGGGAATGGCCAAACACCCCCAAGCAGTGTCAGCACAGGGAGTGTACTTTGCAGTGCCCTGATAACAGACTGTAAAATCCTGAACACTCTGGAAACCTTTTTCGTCTAGATGACCACAAGCAGCCAGTAGTAAATGGAATCTGATGTGAAACCTTATCTCATGACAGAAAACAATGCTGAATATTTCCACAAGTTTGAAAACTAAGTTTAACAAGAACAATCTGGGAAATCAAAGGCAAATTACAAAAGTTTCTATGACCAAGATACTTACTGACTGAGTTATATTTAGTGACAACTTCAGTGGTCAGTTTTCATGTCTACATTTAAAGTATATGGCAGTGCTGGCAAGAGGGTTTTATATTTCTGCCAACAATTTTCTTTGCATTTACTTTCCAATTAAATCTCAAGAGTAAAAATAATTCAAACTGCATAAAATTTCTTGTTTCTCAGTAGTGATTTTATAGCATCTTACTATGTTGATGGACAGTGACTGCAAACGGGTATGTGGGGGGGGGACTTGGTGAAGGGGGGAACCTAATAAACATAATGTCCTTCATGTAACTGTAGATTAATGATACCAAAATAAAATTAATAAAAAAAATTTCTTGTTTCTCTAATATTATAACCAGAAGTAAGTCCATTTTCTACAAAAGTCACTGAAATTAAAAAATATTTCAGATAATGAATAGGCCTGAAACTATAGAGCCAAATTATGTGTACCTTAAAAAGAGGTGCTCCAGGAACTATGTTGTTTTGTTTCAGTTCTGAAGGTTATGTGGCTAGGAAACTCCTGGAAAATAAGAAACAAGAATAATTTACTAGAGATCTTTTTCTGAAAATGAAGATACATATTGCTAAAGTTTTGGGGACACTAAAATTTATAAGTAGGAGAGTTTTTGAAAGCATGATATCATGGTTTGAAGCAGCACACCATAGAGCCTACAAGACACAATTGCCTGGGCACTGAGTAAAGTGCAATTTGCATCAACATGGACATGAGAGAGTAGAAATTTCTTTTTCAGTCTCACTTCCTGATAAGAGAGCAGTGAATATCACGGAATTAATTTCAAAACATGGACTGGACAACATATACTGTCCGATCACACAAGCCTGATTTTTATATAGGTGTCCCCAGCTTCCACTTTTAACTACTAGCTAAATATTTATTTTCATAAATGTCCCTACCACATACTTGGTGATGCAAATGTAATTACATGGGAATATTTACGAAACAGTACTTTGTACATAAATATTCATATTAATTTGCAAAATATGATAAAAAGCACATTACCTTTAATAAATCCGAATCATAATCATTCTTTAGAACTGGACTTCAGGTGGCATAAGAGTTTAATTCTCAAACTCAGGTCTGATTTATCTAAAGGGTCCCTCCTTTTTAAATGATAGCAGAACCTTTCACAAACAAAATTTCTTACCTTGAGATGCTTTTTGCATTTTTACAACGAAGTAATTTTGCTCATTTCAATCTCTTTCTGCTACTGTGACTTAACAGACAATAAAAAGTAGCTGTTCACTGTCTAAATGACAGCAGAAATAAAATCATGAGCTCTGTTACTCTACATTATTTTAACAACTCAAGTTCTTCTTTTTATAAATAGTATACTATACTAACAACAAAATCTAGAAGACTGTTATTCCATAATCTCACCCATTTAAAAGACTAGCCTGAATGGGAACTGAGAAAGGCACCTAAGCATCCCAAACAGATGTCTAAGACCACCTAATACAGAGCCCATGCCTTTTACCAACAGGGCTTCCCTCAATTCAAGCTCACTGAACAATTATGGTAGGTTTGATTATCTGGTTTTCTAGCCCAGACTAGAATGTAAAAAATTAGAAGGGGAAGGAGGAGCTGCTAGAGTTAGACATAATGACAAAGTTAAGAAATTGCCAACAACTTAACAGCAAAGAGAAAAGGGCAGTGCAGCGGAGAGAAATGCAGCAGTCTGCAACCATCTGGATTTAAACATCTTTACACAGGTGACAGCTGAGATTCATATACTCATTCACACCATTCACACGTCCATGAGGAAACTCATTTTTTTAAAACCCCCATTTTCCAATGATAATCCAAAGCCATCATGATTATTACTAGTAAATCTACACAGCACTTACTCCAAAGACAGTGAAGAAAGACTGTGGGTTAGGCCTAATTCCCTTTCTCTTCCACTCAAGAGAGCATACTAGAATGCAAAAGAGTACATTAAACTCATTACTCAGTCAACAAATAAATACTGAACACGTACTATTTGCAGTCACTGTTCTAGGCACTGGGGGAAAGAAATGCCCAAATGAAATGCAATCCCTGTCCTTTTGGAATTCATATTTGCATAGATAACCTTGAACCCAACAAACTGAACTAAGTAATTCACAGTGGCATTTTAATTTGTAGTAACAAATCATTTATAATACACATAACCTCATAACTAAAGACATATTAAGAATACAACAGCCCCTTTGGCTGCAAAATGTTGACTTAGGAGAAGAGGAAACCAGTGCGGTGAAGAAAACTCTTGATTGGGGATCTAAGTTCCCAACTTGAGTTCAGCTGAATAACCCTGAGCAAGCTTCATCCGTAAGCTTTAACCTTTTAATACGTTAAGTGGGATTTTATCACCAATTTCATATGATAAATAAAACAATAATCATGTGATTCTTGGTGTAGATTTAATCGGTTAAGTGAAATGTTTGTAAACTCTGACATTCCATACTGAAGTTAACTGTTGAACATCACTTTCTTAAGGCACACCATAACCAATACCATAAAATGATACTAATAAATCACAATCAAAACACAGTATTTAAGAAAGAAAAAAGTAGCAAACTTAGAACCACATCCAAAAAAATTTTTTTTTACTTTATTCTTTTTCATATTTGTTGTTTAAATAGATAAATTCTCAGTGTACAGGGAAATTAGTACCTGTTAGGTACTGGAAAGTATAGTCATATTCTAAATGTTCCAGACTGTAAAGGTTCACTATACTACAAACCAAAAGGAAGCTTATTTACCTAACTATATTTGACAGTCATCAAGGGTCACAGAACTTAAATGAACAAATTGGCTAAATTGTGCAACAAAGAATCTAAGTCTCCAAGAAATAATCAGACTTAATACATAAAAATTATCTTCTTTCTGACAGAGGGAAGGGCTGCCGAGGATTTTGTACAAAATCACAATGGCATCAGCAGACAAAGGCCTTATTTTCATCAGGGTGGAATCTGCAAGAGCAGAAAATTCATGCCTCAGTTAATTTTAATCTATAGCAAGCACGAACTCTAACAAAGCAAAAATGGGAGGATCAAACAAGATCCAGTTACATCATAAAGCTCATACTTACAGGGAGCCAATATTGTACCAATTTAAGAAGCACTATCTGTTCACTCCACCCATAGAAAAGACACATACATTTCCAACACCTTTTCAAGATTAATGAGACACACCCATATCATTACAGACCAGGCAGTCCCCTCAGTTGAGGTTAAACACGAAATGGAAACTCACACACCATTCTCACTAAAACCACAAACCCGAAAGCAGGCTTAATTTCATATATGCTTTTAAGACTAGCCATGAGATGAAGGACCAAAGACACTTCTTATTCAGGAGACCATCAATTCAAATAAAGTAAAAGAGGTTGTTCAGGAGGCAGTTTAATACCAAACAGAAAGTTAAACTGAATTGTCCCAATACCACTAGCCAGGAAATGGATGTTAGAAATGGCTGGGAAGCAAAGAGGGCAACTGCCACCTAACCCTATGTATAAAGTTAATCTGAAGTTAACTCATATCCGATAAAACAAGAGTATTATAATTCTAAATAAATTAATTTTCTTAGCAACAACCTTGTCTATCATGAATAAATCATTTTTAACTTCATGAAGGATTATACCAATAATTTAGGGGACAGGTTCTACAACACAAAGGTTAACGAAACATCTTGTCCATTACTTCTATGTTACCCCACAACAAACCATTGAATCAGCTTAGAATTTTAGCAGCAATTTGACCGCAGCAATCTAACACAACAAACAAAAGTAAACTGTAAATCTTCAAATAATTTCAAGGGAATCACAAACAGGGTTCATTTTAAAAAACTGAGTATTACTGACCCAGACTTTTTCTGGTCTAAAGTACTAGTGAACAAAATTTACTAGCGTGTTGGGTGGAGGAGTGCTGGCACTGGGGATACACAAAACGAATAACCCTAAACAAAAGCACCTGAGCACAGAGACAAAGTGTGGTGCAGCAGAAAGAACTCAGGACCCTGGCTCCAGTTACTTAGCCACGCAGATGGGCCTCAATATCCCCAGCTATTCATGACTCCTCTGCAAAGATGTTTCCAAGTATCAGCAATAACAACATAAGGCATCTTACCTCAACCTTGGGACAAAGGAAGAGCTCAATGAACAGCAGCTTTTATATTATTAGAAAAATTCAATCTGACCTTTAAGATTCCTTTCTTGCATCAAAATAACTCTCACCCTGTAATCTTAACCAACATGTTAAGAGCTCAATAAATAGTAGCAAATCTCATTATCCAGCAAATTCACTAATCCTGTCCTTAGCCACATAAACATCTATAAATATAAACTTATAGCAACACACCATTTGTAAAAAACCTTTTATATGGGAATACAGAACATGCTGACTAAAATCAGCCCACTACTGGGCAGCAACCAGTTCTAAACCTACATCAAATATAGAGACTATCTGATGAGCAATCATTTTCATTTAGGTAAAAGATCCCAGGGGACCTAAATAGATTTTCTTAGACTTTATAATCTGGTAGCGTTAACAAAAATCTTCTAGAACAATTATGACATCTTTATTATAATAAAATGGTCTATTTTACTTCAATTACTATTATAAAGTCACAAAGTCATCACACTTCTCTCCCAAATTAGATTCCAGATTAAACAGAAGCAGATGGGCTACAGATTTAATATTTAATTTTTAATTGAAAGTAAATACTGTCTCGGATAGATTTTTCAACTTCTGCTTGCAGTAAATATACTGAGAGCCCCCTGAATATACTCCTCCTTTAACAAATAAATGAACATGTGTCCTAACTTCAGAAAACTTTTTACCTCCACTTATCTAGTGATATAAATAAATCACCTTTACAGCAACCTTACTCATTATTAAGGAATATAAATATTTTAAAAATTAATTAAGCTATTTGCAATAATTTCTCCACTTTACCGCTTTTTAAATAACAATTTTCTTTGGTAAGGTTTTTTTTTAGCTCAGGGCATTAAATTGTCAGCTTAATCCAAGCCATCCAATTTGGTGACATTTGTTAAGATCAACATAGCTACATATTTATAACTCTATTACCACCTCCTTAGTAGGTGAGAACAAACAATTTGGTCAATGTTATTCAAGCTTCCTAATACCTCATAGATAAGCAAGGACTCCTTGATATAAAAATTCATTACACAATATCCTTTAATAAATGGAAAGTTTTGGAGTCAAAGCAAATTTGGAAACAAAAATCAACAAGGCTCTTGGCTCTTAAAGATCTAGGAATACCTGACAGACCTACCTCAATTTAAAATTAACTATGGTAAAAAACATGTTTAAGTATTTATTCAATGTACTGATGTTGTAATCTACTTTGAAATGTACCAAAAAATGAAATGGATTGCTAAATTAAAGGAAAGGGCAGATGAAGAAAATATTGATATAGTAAAGTGTTAATGGCAGACATAGGTGGTAGATACAGAGGTGTACACTAAAATTCTTTAAACTTTGTTGTACGTTGAGCAGTTCTTCATACTGAAATGCTGGGGAGAAATAACCATAGCAACTAACATGTCTTCTCATAATTTAATCTCCAAAAATTACATTTTTTGGAATGGCATAAATGCTACAGCCTTAATTTTGATGAGGTTTTATTTAAGGAAAAACTCAACATAGAAAACTACCCCAGAACCACTTTAAGCACAAAGGTCTCTATCATCTCAAGTTGTAACTTATGACAATCTGTTATAGGTCTAGTATCATAAAATTCTCTGAACATTTCTGAAGGCTTCAAAATCCCACTCTGAGAAAGAAACCTCAAAAGCTCATTTTGAGGAACTTACAATTCCCTCAAATCAAGCAATTCTGTACACGTTAAGTAGGACATTAAATAAGATGATCCAATTTGGAGGGTCACAAAAATAAAGGCCCTGGAACTGACATGACATCTCATAAATAGACACCTTTTTCATGAAAGGTTCACTTTTACGCTGATGACTTTCACTCTCCATCCAGTAAAAAGGCATCAGAGAAAGTTGCACTACAAGCTGAGACCCACTCTATTGTCTCCTATATTAAATATTTTTGCTGTCTTACTGGGCAGAGTCTCTGGATGAAGTAGTACAGTATAGCCTCATGTTTAATGATTACACCCAGAATAATGCTAATGAGTGGCGGGAAGTTACATGAGTCATGCTCATTTCTAAACTTAAAATAATCTGTATACAAAAGGGCTTTATGGCTTAATCTGAAAAGAGAGCAATTTAGTATGAACAAACCATATATATGGTAACAAGTCTAAATACTTAAAAGTTTTACTTTAAGCATACTGGGAAGCACTAAGCATTTTTTTGAAATAAAGTACATTTCGTGTCCTTTCTTAGATACCAAACTGGGTCTCCCCCACCCCCTAATTTTAAGAGAGATATATATTCCACCCCATCTACATGGCTGTATTAACTAAAACATAACAGACATTTTCACTGTACCTGATTAAATTCAAAAGTAAGTCTATACATTTTAAAAATAACAAGTTTACAGGTCTAAAAGCTGGAAACTGTTCATGACCAGAAATCTGAAAAATAATGACAACAAATATTCCTGTCAACTGCCATTCCAGGAGAAAGCTCTTTTTAGACAAGAAAGGAAAACATGACCATCTATGTTGTGAATTTATTCAAACTTACTAAATTTGTTTGTAAATACAGCAGATGGTGTTGGGGGTGGCTGGTGGAGGATGTTCCTGTGGAAAATAATTCAACAGAGAGTTTTGAAATCAAATATCCTTTGCTTTTTTTCCCCCAAGATCTTCAGCCATGTACACAGTCAGTTTATTATTTCCTTTGCTTAATTCTTAACCTAAGGTGATAGCATATTTACACAACTACTGTAAAGAAACTTTTGAAAGTTTCACTATGAATTATTAACTGTAGTTTAACTTTAACACAAAGCTATTCTCCATCAAAAGTGGTTTAACAGTAACTCTCCACCAAAACAGGATTAGGGATATCTGTATTTTTTATTGCTTTTGAATTACAGTCACTAATAGCTCAAGAACTGTTGCTTTTGTACACAAAGAAGCAAGGCAGTATTTTAGATATGACTTTGAGGGGGGTAAGCACTAAATAGCTAAGCCGCTGGTCTTTTTTTCCCCCCTGCAGTAATCATGTATAAACACAGATGAGAAGCCAAACAAAATGAGAACTATGATTGCCCTAAAAGTATATTTTGCAACACATTAACAGTCTGGGGCCATCTGGTAAAACTATATGATGTTAAGGATTTGTTTCAAAATAACCCAGTTTGGGGGAGGGCGTATTACATGAAACAAGACTGACCTTAACTATGAGTTAATTATTGTCAAAGCTTGATGACCAAGACATGGGGGTTCTCTATACTGTCTGACTTTTGTATGTTTTAGGTTATCTACTGCAATATTAAAACATCATTTCCCTGAAATACACTTTCGATATGGCAGAAGATGTGCTTTGTACTTCTTGCATACTTGTTTGCCTAAATGTTTTTAAAGAGTTATCAAAATATTTTTTCAACTAGAAATGATGGTAAGACTGTCAGAAAATTCTAGGAAAATGTCAAAACAGGGAGGCCATTTTGCATCATGTGTATTACTGAGAGATGGGTATAAATCAAAATTTACTACTTAAAACAATCCTATGATACAAGGAGGTTTATTCAGTACAGCAAACACACACTTATTACTCTTGTAAATCTGAACCTCAATAAATACATTTCCTTAATAAAGGGTACACCTATACGAAGCAGCACAGAATTAAAAGAAATTCAATACCCTTACATTAAGTTGCTGTTTTAAAAATCCCACCTGTCAACAGGACAACTGAAAACTGCTCCTTCTACAATCCAACTGTATTTTTAATTTTTACTTCAACAAGCAGCAATGTAACTTACATTTGGTAAGTATGATGATTCCTCAAAGACCAAAAACCTGGTTTAACTCTCTTTCCACCACCATCTAAACAACTAAAGCATCAAGCAGAAGGGAAGATAAACCTCAAAAACGTCCCCACAGCCAGAGAACAGACGCAGAACAGACTGAAACACACATCTTCGCCGAAACACAAGAAAACTTCCACAGAAGAAATACGGAGGTGGGGCAAGTGCTTAAAAGGAAAGTCGGCCAACAGGGACGAAGGGAATAAAAGCAAAGCCGCAGTAAAAAAAAATTACAAGTTAGAGATGCGGCGCAAGAAAGCACAGACTTATTTTTCCAGCTTCGTACACCCCTCTCCAGAGCCTGGCACAGAAAGGTTTTTGCTGAACTCAAGGAAAGCTTCTGCCAGCAACTTTTCCAGAAATGGAATGACAATAAGCCGGACGATGGCAGAAAAAAAATGGACACGTTGCTCATACTGAGAGTTGGTGAAAATCTTGCAGTTTGCTCAGCGGAGGAGATGGATATAACAGCATCTATCTTTCACAGACTGCTACTTACAGAACGTCCCAATTAAACGTACGCCCCTTTCAGACGTTAACAACCCAAAACAATGCCCCGGTGCTGGCAGAGGGCATACTGAACATTTCTGCCTCTAAGGAAACCCAAATGGGTAGGTAGGTCAACTTGTGTCCACTACCCATAAAGTTATACCTTAATATCTCGCTAATAAATTATGCAGACGGCTTATTTGGGACACGCTGTGGGTCTGGCTTTCTGGTAAGCGCTTCAAACGTCCCATTTCACTGAACCTTAACAGCCTGAGGTGGCAAAGACTGCACTTAGCTCCCTTTTCCAATCAAGACACAAAGAGTCTAAGTGACTTGCCCAAGGGGGTAGACTGGGATTTGTACCCGCACTGGACACCTGGGCCGTCCTCATAACCAGTATGTTACAAACCCGGCAGGCGGGATTTACATGCTCTGGATTTCAGCTCCGAGAACCCCATACCCCAGGAATAACTTCGGCATGCCCGCCCGCGAGAAGGAATGAGGGAAGGCGGCCTGGCACCTGTTTCAGGCCCCAGCAAGAGCTGAAGGGTTGGGAGTGTCTGGGGTCCAGGCCGCGCGCCGCCCCGAGGCGGGGGGCGCGGGAGGATCCGCCTCCTCCGGGAAGGCCCCGCGGGCGGGAGGCCCGGGGAAGGAGGCCGGGCGCGTGGGCCCGTCGAAGCCTAGGCCCCACCCGCCGCCCACCAACTCGCGGCCGCTACTCCCTCGCGGGCCCCGCCAGGCCCGGCCGGCCGCCTCACCTGGCTGCTGCCCCGAGCTCGCCCCCCGGCCGGCGGTCTGGGCGGTGGCGGCGGAGGCGAGGAGGGAAAGGAGGAAGAAGGGAGACGAGGAAGGGACGGCGGGAAGGATGAGGCGGAGTACCGCGAAGAAGGCTGGCGCCGCCGAGCCGACAGTCAAAGGAAAAGGAAGCCCAGCCAGAAGCTGCGACCGCCGGCGCAAACGCTGAGGAGCCGCTTCGGCGCCCGCAACCCGGCAGGAAGTGACGGGGGAGGGGCCTGCGCCCGCCCCCGGCCCCCGCCCGCCTCCATGCTCGGCCCCACCCCCACTCGCGGCCCAGACCACAAGTCCCGGCAGGCGCTGCAGCGGCGCCGGCCCTCGCAAGGCACGCCGGGAGCTTTGGCGGGCTGGGGGCCTGGTTCCGGCTACTCGCCGCGGCCAGCCCTAGACTCCGGGGCCTGCTGGGAGTCGCGGGCGGCTAGCCGTTCCGGAAGCGGGGCGGGGCCGTGTTCTTTCCTCTGCCGCCTTCCTGCTTCTTGTTTTCCTCCTAATTCCTCCTTCTGTAAATATTTACGGAGCGCCTGCTATGAGCAAGGCCCTGTTTCAAAGCTGAGAATACAGTGGTGAACAGACACAAAAACGCCTGCCATCATGGAGCTTACGTTCTGGTGGGGGTGAAGACATTCTTTAAAAAATCAGTAACTTTCATAATGACTTAAAAGGCAAAACGTGCAAGATTGCTGTTTATTTCGTCCAGCTCTAGATAAACTCATTGTTTTCTAGCAGCTTTGGGATATTGTGGGGATGGGCGAAATCTTGGACCCCTAGAATCACACCCAGCAAAAAAACAATGCACACATTGTGAGAGGTGTGGGAAACACTGAATGAAGAAGGAACCACAGATGCCCAGGCTCCTCTCACCTGCTCATTCTGGATTGCTTCCCCACTATTTAAAAAGTTTACTTTCTCTTTATAAGTATCTAAATATTGCTCAATCTTTTCTTGCCAACGTAATTTAGTTCAGTTTGCATAAACTCATGATGAGAGATGCTGTGGCTAAAGGGGCCTCTCTGAACCACCAAGCTTTGGGTCTTTGCTCCAGCCACAGAGCACTGCTTTGGACCAGGGCTTCTTACTTTGCTTCTTGTAAAATGCAATGAGACTGAATTTCAGGACATCAAGAACAGTTAAAGGGCTTTCACTTTTCCTTTAGTGCTCATCCTAGACAGTACTAAGCAACATTCAGATATTGTCCAGCCCTCTGCTAAAGGCGAGGTTTTTTTCTTACTTCTAAGTAGGCTGGATGCCATACTCACCTGGGTAAAGAAGCAGACATAGAGGGGTTTCTCTGAACTCCAAGCTGAGGTCCCTGCATAATCAATCTTTTAAAAGGTGTAAAGGTAGGTGGGTGTTCTGGCCCATGTTTACTATCACCCATGGGGGCCCAAGTGATGGGCTTGTAACTTCCAGCCTCAACTTTCTTCCCTCCTTCCAAGAGAGAACCATTGTTTTTTTTAGTCCAGACTTTATATTTTACTCTATGACTTGGACCACCATACAGCTGGTTCTCAGTTTCCCCCTTAGTTAAATAAGAACAATTTCCTATCTTACCCAGGGCTTATACGAATTAGTAGCGCTTAATACCCTGTCTCATCTTCCCCACCTGAAAAGTGATGAGACTGTGTCCTTAGTGTTGTGAGGCCCTCAGTGTGCTGTTGTGAGCAGGGGAGGCTACCATCTGCTCTAGATAGTGACTGATCACCCGGGGTCACGTGTTTTACAGCCCTGCCTCCTCCCCTCTTCCCCCAGCCCCAGGCAACCACTGATCTTTTTAGGATCTCTACTGTTTTCTGTTTTCCAGAATGTCATATAATTGGAATCATACTGTCTGTAGCCTTTTCAGATGGGCTTCTTTCACTTTCATAAGAATATGCATTTAAGGTTTCTCCATGTCTTTTCATGGCTTGATAGCTCTTTTTCTATTTTTAAATAAATAAATTAAATAACAAGAAGTATAATTTTTAGATAAACACCAACTTCTCACAGGGCTTTTATGAGCTTTGCATGTTCCCATTCCTTATTACAAATACATATAATTTTTTTTGAGAGGGCATCTCTCATATTTATTGATCAAATGGTTAACAATAAAATTCTGTATAGGGGACTCAGTGTTCAATGCACAATCATTAATACACCCCAAGCCTAATTCTCGTCAGTCTCCAATCTTCTGAAGCATAACGAACAAGTTCTTACATGGTGAACAAGTTCTTACATAGTGAATAAGTTCTTACATGGTGAATAGTACAAGGGCAGTCATCACAGAAACTTTCAGTACAAATACATATAATTTATCTTCTGGGAAGGTACACACAGAATTCAGTATAACTTACTTACTGGTCACAATTTACTTCTATCTGCTTCCTAAAGAAAAACAAATGATTCCTTTATTATTTAGCAGGAGTCAAGTCTTCAGGCTGTTAGAAGATAATTGGACTGACAGTCTTGAGGTACAGAGAAAAACAAATCTAAACAGTCCATTCCTAAATCCCGGCCCACGGCTAATTTATGCCTCAAATACAATTCCTTGGTTACACAAATTGAGACTTCAGAATTGTTCTCCAAAAAAAAAAAAGGAGTATTCGGTCTTCAGGCTGTTGTTTTTCTTTCTTTTTCTTCTGTGTTTTTAGTTTTAATTAGCTGCTATCATTCTAACACTTACATAATAATCTGGGTTTGCATCATCTCTTTAGAAATGAGGCAGATTTGGCTGCACAAAGCCTGCTGAGTGGCTGCTGTGAACTCTAGACGGGCACGTGCATTTCGTTATAGTCTTCACCCTGTCTGTGACTCTCCTCTTCCTGTTGACATTTGAGTTTACAATGTCGGGCCTACTGTGTAACTGCATGGACTGAATGCTGGTCTGTGGAGCTGAAGACTTGTCAGAAAGACAGACTGGGTCAAAAAATCTCCAAAGGTGCAGCTAATAAGTACAGGAAGCAAGGTGTTACGAGGGCTTTATGAAACACTAGTTTCAGGGTTTAGGGACAGCATCCTGAAGCACTGTAGCTTTAGCAAAGATCTGGAACATATGTAGGTGGTAACTAGGCAAAAGAGGTACAGGAAGTATTCCAAGTAGGGGGAAAAACATGTACAAAATCACATGGCCCAGGTCCTACTATTGCTACAAAACAAAGACTCCCAAATTTAGTAGCCCATGAGAACAGCAATCATGTTATCATCTCTCATAGTTCTGTGGGGCAGGAATTCACAAATGTGGCTAGGCTCTTCTAACCTGGAGTCTCCCCTGTGGAGCTGGACCTCTGAGGGATGGAGCACCGGGTGCCTGGCCGGGCCGCTCTTCATAAAGGCCTTAGAGACTATATGGTCTCTGCATGGGCTACTTGGAACCTCCTCGCAGCATGGCTGCCTCAGGGCTGTCACAGTGTTTACACAGCTGAAGGCTTCCAGAGTGGGTATCCCAGAGCCCAAGGCAGAGCTGCACTGCGTGTGACCTAGCCTTGGACATCACGCAGAGCCACATTCACTGTAGGTTATTAGCCACAGGTGAGACACGGGCCTGTCCAGATCCAAGGGTGGGGGAATTTCTATCTCCTGACGGGGGAGTGGAGATGGCAGGTCTGGAGCTCAAAGGAAACGCAGGACAAGAGGCACAATGTGTGAGTGAGTAGCATCTGAGCGGTAACTGAAGCCGTAGGTGTGGATGGTAGCAGATGTTGACACTTGTTAATCATCTCTGCTCACCCTCATAGCCCCTTAGAGAACTTTACACTCTTATTCAATTATGTGCTGAGTTTGCTCTGTTTGGCTGGGACTATGTGACCAACTTCCATGAGCGCAGAGACTAAGACCATCTTGGTCACCATGGTGTCCCTGGCACCTGATGGTGCCTGGTACACATAAATTTCCATCAACTGTTGAAGAACCACAGCCTCTCTTATCTCTGTTGGAGTCCCTAAAAAACAGGAAACACCCACAGGATTGACTGGTGTATGTCAAAGTCACCTATAGTATATGTTGCAAGGTTGAGAATGACTTACTAGTCTAGATGAGTGATTCTCAAGATTATTTGACATATACTGTTCCCCTAGGAACAGTTTTCAATAGATCTCTATTTCAGAATCTTAAGGAAACAACAGTTATAAGATACAATGGGAGACCCCATTTACAAAGCAGTAAAAAAAGAAAGAAAAAATCTGAAGAACAAACATTAATGATTCCCAATCTATGTGAAGAAAAAATTTTAATTCTACAGAAGGATGCAGAAAAAGACTTGAATAAACAGTAACAAAAGCTATGTTCCTGCCTAGCAAGACTGCATCATTAGCAAGACTCAGACGTTTAACGAGATCCTAATAAAAACATAAACAGGATTTCATTTTGGAAGTAGATGTGCCATGTCTAAATTCTTATGGAAAAATGAACAAGTAAACATTTCTGAAAATGTCTGACCAAGTAGTAAACATATTATAAAGCCTGACTAATTAAAACTGTTAGGTACTAGTGCCTGATTAGTTCCACAAATCAGTGAAAGAGAAGAGAAATTCCCAAGCAGACCTAAACACATGTACACATTTAGTATTTGATAAAGGTGGTATTTCAAATTGGTGAAGATAAGTTAGATTTCATTCAGTAAACAGTTTGAGACAGCTACAAAGCCTCTATGACGAAGGAAGGAAATTAGTTAAATCCATACATCATATCTTACACCTAGAAAACAAATGGATCAAGGATTTAAATAGAAAAAGGAAACCACAAAAGTACTGGAAGAATCTCTTGGATCCTTTTATAACCCTGAAGTGGAGAACGCTCTTAACTGCAACACAAAATTTAGGAGCCTTACAGAAAAAGCCTTACAAATCAATACATTTGACTTTATGAAAATAAGAAATATAATCATAGGAAGTAAAAAGCCAAATGACAAACTGGAAAAAAACTGCATCTCAATCACAGAAAAGGCAAGTTTCATAACATATAAAGAGGTCCTATGAATAACAAAAAAATTAATAACCCAATAGGAAAATGGATGAAAGACAGCAATAGACAGTTCATGGGAAAGTAAAAACATATGGTTCTTAGAAATAACAACATGAATTCAAAATTATTAATGGAAGCACAGTTTGTAATAGCAAAAATATTGATGTCCATTGACCTAAGACCAGTTAAATAAATTATGACAAATTCATATAATGGAATAATAATAAATGGTTTTTAAAAAGGAGAGTGAGGAAAGACACTGTAAAAAGAATGAAAAAACAAGCCACAGACTTGGAGAAAGTATTTGCAAATCACAAATCTTATTGAATTATGTACTCAGAATACATAAAGAACACTTAAAACTCAACACTAAGAAAACAACCCAAGAAAAAAATGAGCAGAAAAGCTGAGTGAAACACTTCACCAAAGAAGATACATGGATATAAAGGTCTCAAATAAACTTACGAAAAGATATCATTAGGGAAATGCAAATAAAACACACACACACAATGAGATATCACTGTACACCTATTAGAATAGCTGAAATAATAAGAGAAAAAAGATGACAATACCAAACAGGAATGCAGAGCGACAGGAACATTCAGTGTTGGTGGGAATGGAAAACAGTACAGCCACTTGGGAAGACAGTTTGTTTCTCATAAAGTTAAATATATGCTTGTCATATAACCCAGCAAATTCTGATCGTAGGTATTTAGGCAAATGACTTGAAAACTTATGTGCACATTAAAATCTTACACTAATGTCTATAATAGTCTTATTCATAACATCCAAACCTGGGAACAACCAAGGGCAAATGGATAAACAAATGATATAGTACATTCATGTAATGGAACCCTACTCAGAAATAGCAAGGAACAGCTGATGTGTTCATGGAACAACATGGATGAATCTTAATCTCTCTAGGTGAAAAAAAAAAATGAAATCCAAAAATCTGTGCATTGTTTGCTTCCATTTACATGACATTCTGTAAATGGCAAAATTACAGGGATAGAACACAGATCAGGGTCTGGAGGAGGGGGAGATAGTTGATTAAAAGGCTACACAGAATTTTGAGGTATTTTGGTGATTGAACTGTTCTGTATGCTACTGACATGGTAGATACATGGCTCTGCGTTTTTAAACTTTACTGTATGCAATGTTTAAAAATTAACAAAGATGTCCGAGAATCCAAATTTGACAGTGAAGACCAGGGAATGAATCTCACTGATTGAGAGAGATGGGGGAAGAGGGGAGCTGACCAAATTAACATTGGAAAATTGTGTTTTGACTGGGAACTATAAAGCTAAAGGCAAAAGAACTGAACATAAACATTGCACTCTAGTTGGTAATTTTGTTTCTCACAGGAATGAGAAATTTAAAACTATTGTGAACTGAATGAAAACAAAACTACAACATACCAAAAATTTGGGGATGCAGTTAAAGCAATACTTAGAGGTCAATCTGCAGCATGAAATGCTTATATTAGAAAAGCAGAAAAGCAGCATTCTAAGGCTTTACCTTAAGAACTAGAAAAAGGAGACCAAATTATACCCAAAGCAAGCAGAAGAAAAGAAATAAAGATAAGAACAGATACCAATAAAATTGGAAGCAGTAAAACATTGGAGATAATCCATGAAATGACAAGTTAGTCCTTTGGGGGCAAAAAGATCAACAAAATAGATAAACCTCTAGCCAGATTGATTAAGGAAAAAAAGACAGAAAATCTGTGGCAGGTACAGGACATATGTGCTTGTTAATGAATAGACCACCTCTGGATTCTAGAGGTCTGAAATACGACAAAAAAATCTGATAACAGTATTTGCCTCTGTAGAGGACTGAGTAGCTGGGGGTGAGATGGGCAGACTTTTCATCGAGCTATCTTTTGGTATTCTTTGGATTGTGCATATATACCACCTATTCACAAATAAATAAATGCTTTATAGTTTAAAGAAAACAACCTCATATAAGGCCTGGTAGTTTTTAAAAGCATATTCATTCAATATTTGGTGTTTATTATTTCTATGTATTTTTATACTTACACTGTAAATTAGAAGGCTTCCTAAAATAATACTGTTTTGTGTATTTTTAAAAAGTTTGCATAAATGGTATAGTTTTTGGATTCTTCTATGACTTGCTTTTTTTCTCCTCAACATTACATTTTTGGGTGGTTCACCTGTATTTATATATGTAGGTCTACTGTGTTCATTTTCATTAAAACATACACGCCATCAAATGGGCGTGCCATCTTGTATTTACCTAGTCTCTCACTGATGTACACATAGGTTAGTTCCATATCTTACTATTGTAAACAATGCAACTATCAACATTCTTGCATATCTCCTAATGCAATTGGTAGATTTTACATTTCCTGTATTTGTATTTGGCTGTTCCCCAAAACATCAGGTGATATACCCTTTTCTTCTTACCTGTTGATTTTTTTTTTAAACTATAGATATGATAACTTTATTCTGATGCTCATAGACCTTGGGAAAGAGTTATAGTCACTCACTGATTCATCTATTCAACAGATATCTAGATATTTACTGAGCATAAACTACGTACCAGGCAGAGAATATTGAAATGAACCTGCCCTCCCAGAGGTTGCATGAAGAGCCTATCTCTGTTTTTCTCTCCTGATCTTTTTCTCTCACCCACTATCCTAAAAAAATCTTGATAGAATTTTGTACAGGGATGCTGTGGGCTCGAGAGGGAGGTGAGTGAATAGTGATTGTGAGTTAGTTCTAGGTCAAGAAGGTAGCCCTTGTTGGCTTAACTGGTTCTCTCCAAATTTAATACCAAGTAACTCAATAGGAAAACAAACCCCTCATGATAGATTTAAATTGATCTTGTGGGAGAATCCATTGCTTATCTCAAGGTTATTTGGAAATAAGAGGGTTTATTTTCATATTATATGAGGCAGAAGGCTAAAGAGAGTCATTTTCCCAAAACACCAGAAAGATTTTTGGTCATGCAAAATAGCTTTTGGCTTCATGCAAATTACTCCTCATTTAGAGCACAAGTGCTCTTGTTATGTCCAAATATTACCTAGTCTCTAGACAATTCTACATTTTATTACATAGTTAAATTTCTTAAAATAATGTTTGTCTGTAGTTTAAAGCCAAATAGTTTCAAAAAGCTTATGAACAACAGCACCCCCATCCACTGACTTTCACCGTTTTCAGCTCCTTTTTTCTGGAATCTTCCTTCACATTTCTAAATGACATGCCCATATGGGTATTTCTTGATTCTTCCATTTAGCTATCTTCTGTTGGTTCCCTACTATGGAATTGGAGAATTTAGTTCTCTTAGTTTTATTCCCAGCCACTCCAACAAACACATTTCCCTATCCCCTGTCCTCCCATCTTTATATCATAATTCTTGATTGCAGTCAATATTTAATATTTGTATTAGCAGTATTCACCATGAAGCCATGTAGAGTATTATGGTTACGTTTAATTTCTTACATGATTTTCCCCCCCAAAGTTATTAATTGCATTGGTTTAAAATTTTCTTGTGTAACAGGATGTTGATAGGGAACTATTTCAGCCTCAGTTTCAACTAATGCTTCCCCATTCCAAAGTTAAGACCACCTGAGTGGGACTCATAAAAGAGATGATTGAAAACTGGTTATAGCAGCTTTATTCATAACTGCCAAAACCTGGAAGCAACCAAGATGTCCTTCAATAGTGAATGGATAAGCTGCGGTATATCTAGACAATGGAATGTCATTCAATGCTAAAAAAGCATTGAGCTATCAAGCCATTTCTGGAGGAAACTTAAATGCTTCTCCTAAGTGAAAAAAGCCAACCTGAAGAGGCTACGTGTTATGTGATGGCAACTATATGATGCTCTAGAAAAGGCAAAACTATGGAGACAGTAAAAAGATCAGTGGCTGGGAAGGTGGAAGGGATGAACAGGTAGTGTCCAGAGGATATTTAGGGCAGTGAAACGACTCTATACAACATAGTGGTGGATACAAGTCATTATGCATCTGTCCAAACCCATGGAATATACAACATCAGGAGTGAGCCAAATGTAAACTAGGGACTTTGGGTAATAAGGATGTGTCACTGTAAGTTCATGATTGTCACAGATGTACCTCTGCACTGGGGGATGTTGATAGTGGAGGAGGCTCACATGGCTGGGGGCAGGAGTTATATAGGAAATCTCTGCACCTTCTACTCAGTTTTGTTGTGAACCTAAAACTGCCCTAAAAAATGAAGTCTATTAAATTAAAAAAACAAAAACTGATTTTGTTACCTTTGGCCCCTTACCTATTGAACAGCATAAAAGAACTGAGGTTGAAATTTCCAGAGTAAAGAAAATGCTTGGAGAGAGCTGTTAATGAGCTATGAGTAGACCTCCTCCCATTGTGGGAAGTGGGAGAGAAGGATGTTTTTTCTTTACCTGAAACCTAAAAAAAGGTGCTTCAGTCAGACCTTTAAGAGCTTGACGTGTCTTCGGAAGCTCAGGTGACACATAAGTGGCATCTGACATATCTGAGAAGTATACATGAAAGGGTCTGTGGCTGGCTAGCTGCTCTAATGGTGGGGGCAGAAGGGGAGGTGGTGTTCAAGGGTGCATGCCTGTGTCCTGAGGACCAGACTGAACCATTCTAGGGGAACACCAGCTTGGATCTTGTTTAAGAGGTTTGCCCTAAGGTGTGAGGTAACCCCAGTCAAAAGAGGCTGAATGCAGGATTGTAACTGGTCACTGGATCAAATTGGGACTTCAGGTGAGAAGCTGTAAGACACATCAAATCAAGAGGACTTCAGGTTGAGTGAGGCCCTCCTACCCATGGAGGACAGTGTGGGGGTGGCAGCAGGGAAGTGTCTCTCTGAAGAATCACAAAAGCCAAGAGCACCTGGGAGAGGAAGAGTCCACCAGGAAAACCTGCTGGGTCAGAGAGATCCACACCGCCTCTCCTGCCTCCTCAGCTCCCTTT
Organism: Manis javanica; assembly: GCF_040802235.1. Classification (NCBI taxonomy): domain Eukaryota; kingdom Metazoa; phylum Chordata; class Mammalia; order Pholidota; family Manidae; genus Manis; species Manis javanica. The sequence goes on along the minus strand of NC_133160.1, from coordinate 10,891,069 downwards.
TATCCTAGAAGAACCACAGGTAGACCCCTGAGTGAAGGAGGGTGCTGGGAGGTCTGGATGGGGAAATAGAGAAGCCCACCAGGTCACCCTTTCTTAACTCAGGTGAGCCAGTCCACAGCAGGCCTAAGTGGAAGAGGGGGAGATTATTTTACCTTAAAAAATTTGGAAATTTTCATTCTTATTAGAGTAAAGCAAATAACATTGGTAATATTCAACCATGTATGACTCACAAAAATGGCAGTTCCACATGGTTACACTCAATGCATGAGAGTGGATTTCTAGATTACTGAACTGAGATTGTTTAGGGGTTTTAAGCGACCAAGAGAATTTTATTACCTGGGAGTGACTAACAAAGCCATGAGAATTCCCCCAGACTTCATTCAAGGGTGTGGGGGAAGAGCTAGCTCCATAGAGACAACTTGAACATGAAAAGAATAAACTTTGCATCCAAGAATAAACTTGTTTTCTGCCTTCACCCCATAGGTCCCATCGGTTCAACAAACTGGCTACACTTAATTTTCTACGTATTTATCACCAGTTGACCCACAAAATCTGACAATAGAAATCTCTTCTCAATAGATTCAAACACACCAGGCAATCTCTAAATTTTTTAAAAATCTTTTCTGTGCTTGCTTGCTTGCTTCCTTCCTTCCTTCAGATGTTGACCTGATATTTTCCATCATATATGAGAGGGATGGATAATGCTTAGACATAAGGCAGACAGATATTGGATGAGGCAAGCATGTTATCTCACAGCTACAGCTGTTGCATGCCTAGATCAAAGACCATGCACATATTACTTAGATTAAATGTCCTCCACATTTAAAAGAATAGTATTACCCAAGGCAAATGAAGTATACCCATGAAGCGAAAGCTTTTGGAGGGTGTGGGCATGAACTGAGCTTTGAAAAGGAACCAGCTGGCTTGACAAGTTTTTGTTTACAAGCCCTAGGAGAATGCAAAATAAACTGCTAATGGAGTGGGAGAAGGAACATCCCTTGGTTATCATCAGCATTTAGGAGAAAAAAAAAAGAGAATCATAGCTCACTTAATGTTGTGATAAGGGATTGTCATGGTAAGGAGCTCAGGTTTTGGTTTCAGTTGGACTTGGGTTCAAATCCTGCATTGGCCACTCATTGGCTTCTTTGGACAAGTCAGTTAATAACAATAAATACCATTTATGGAGCACTAACTATATGTTGGGAACTGTTTCAAGTGCTTTACATGTATTAATTAATTTAACCCTCAACAATTTTATGAGGTAAATATTATAATTTCCTCCATTTTATGGATATAGAAACTGAGGCACTGGGGTAGTTAAGTCACTTGCCCCAAATCAACACACATTTATTAAGTGGAGGAGCTGTTTCCAACAGAGCCTGCCATATAATCTCATATCTCTCCACTTAATTCCTTTTCCTGTTTGACTTAGCCAGAGCTGGTTTCCAAACTCTAAGTGATACAATAAATTACAGGGTGTTTTGTGTGTGTTGTCACACAAGCACAAAGAATTTAGGGCTGAATAAATGGTAGATATTATGCATATTCAGTGAGATATAAGGAAGATCATTAAGTGAAGAAAAGATTGTTAAAGTGAGTTACTTGAGAAAGTCTGAGACCTCATTGGAAACTGGTGTACATATTTTTTTCAAACAATCTCAAACTTACAAAAAGTTGTAAATATGGTTCTGATAATTTTTTTTTATCCTGAACCATTTGAGAGCAAATGGTAACTTGATACTTCATCACCCCCAAATATTTAGTGTGTATTTCCTACAAGGACTTTCTTCTATGCAATACAATCATCCAGATAAGAAAGTTAACATGATACAGTACTGTAATCCTCAGACCCCTTTCAAGTCCTGCCAATCCCAATAACATCCTTTTACAGCAAAAAGATCTTTGTGTTCAGATTGTTCTGTCTCTGCGGTCTCCTTCAATCTGGAACAATTCTTCAGTTTTTCCTTGATACTTTTGAAGGTTGCAGGCCAATTATTTTGTAGCATGCTGCTCCATTTGGGTTTAACTGAGATTTCCTCATGATTAGATTCAGGTTATACACCTTTGGCAGGAAAATCAAACACCAAAGAAGCTGTGTTCTGATTGCATCCAATCAGGTGGAACACAATTTTGATTTGTCCCTTTGCTGATGGTGTTCACTTTGATCATTTGTTAAGGTGGCTTCACACCTTTTTTCCTTTTACTTATGAAGTATTTTGTGGAGAGATACTTTGAAACTGGTAAACATCCTATTCCTCATGAGACTGTCAATTTATTTATTTTTCTCATTTATTCAATGGGTTATAATCTGTTACTTTATTTATCTACCTGTTTTAATTGAGATATAATTCACATACCATCAGACTGACCTTTTAAAAAACTATGCCATGACTCCAACTTAGTTTTAAAAAGATAAAGAAATCAAGGGTCAGAAGCAAAAATGAGGTAATAAGATCAGTACAATGGATTTTTATATATGCATACATCTTACTTGAATTTATAAAACAAGAAAAAGGATCAATTAGGATTAGATTTGTGGCATGTGACAACAAAACAAAACAACGTGGAAGATAATTTGGCTTCATTCATAATTGAACTCTTGAGGTCAGTAGTTCAAGACCACGTGTGTGGACTTTTTGTTCCATTAAGACCTTAGTAATGCAGGCTCCTTCTAGCTCACTAACTCACCATCCTCATTCTCCTAGTCCCAGGTAGCAGCTAGATTGGCAGCCATTCCATCCAAGTTTGTTTCCGTTTTGGAGGCCTGGCATTTGTTCTTTCTTCCTAGAAACTTTTGTTTAGTGCCTCTGTTTCCACCTTCAGGTCTCAGCTTTGAAATGTGGCCGCCTCTCTGGAGCAAGCTTCCCTGAGGACAGGCCCTGGTCCCGCCTATCAACCTGTCTTCTTTTCTTCCTCTCTCTTATCACCTGCCTGTACTGGTTCCACAACCTACCAAGTGTGTGACCGTGGGCAAGTTCCTTTAATATCCCTGTGCCTCAGTGTCTTCATCTGTAAAATGGGGATTAACAGCACCAATAGGGAGGGTCCACTTCAAATGCAAGGGAATGATTGGCTCTGGGGAAAGAGAAGTGAGGCAATGAGTTGGTGGGATCCACAGTGCCTGTCTTTGTTCCAGAGACTGGAGCAAAGTAGCTTAATAACTATTTGCAGAATTAATGAAAATATTATGTTAGTAAACCGATCAGGAGTTGGTGCCACTGTGTAGGGGTAGAATATTGCTAAACATTATTTATTAACATGCACCTTGACTCTCTGAGAATAAAATCACTTGGGAATGTTCTGCTTTGAAGTGGGGGGAGGGCTGTATTCTCCTAAATACAGCTGAAGTTCTGGGGCTGATGTCAGACCCCCAGGAGAAAAATAAGAAATCTTTTTTCCGTATTTCTGGTCTGATCTTCTTACATTTTGGTTTGGAAAGGAGATAAGAAATTAAGTGGGGATGGTGAGGAGGAAGGGTGTAGTAATAGGCAAGATGGGCTTTACAAGCAAGCACAACAAATCTCCAAAGCTCCTAACATCTTTGACCCCCAAGGATCTCACAGGACTTGCTCATTCTTGGGCAAGGTGGTCAAGATTTCCCCATCTCTCCAGACTTCATCAACTGCAAGTAAGACATGAAGGCAGCCTGGAATTGGCATCACCTAGTAAATGTGTAATGAAGCTGCAGCCCCTAGGGCCCATGTGTGACACAGAGAGATGTGCAGCACTCACAGAACACAGGTTGGCAGGACCAGGATCAAGGCAAGTATACATAAGTCGATGTCGAATATGTCTTTAGCCATAATAAGTCCAACAGATCATGGTGGCATTCTGGGAAGGATGGGATCTTATCTGTAGGTGGAGAGAGCCACAGTCAGTTTGCTAAAGGAAGCTGCATTTCCAAGGAGTTTTATTTCCTTGGGAATGCTACACAAGCCCTCCTGAGAGCAGATGTGTTTCTTTAAAAAGTGCCTTAGATCTTGGTACATTGTGTGATCATTTCTTTCATTCATAGTGCATTCTTCCTCAAATCGAAAAGAGTGACAATGCTTTATCCCCCCATTATAAATATTTGGTTAGTTTTTTTTTAATTGAGTATTATGGATAACTATAAAGAAGCAACTAAAAATCATCTATAATTTCACCTTCTGGAGATAAATGTGGTCAACTTTTGGTATATGTACCTCTTGACTGTGACACAGATTTCCTGTTGCCCTCAACAGCCCTTATCCTTGGTAGCAGAACTCTAGATTTTTAGTTGGGCATATGGCTGCTCACAATAAAACCTACATTTCCCAGCTCCTTGCAAGTAGTGGGCCCACAGACTAAGTTCTGGCCAGTGGATGGAAACAGAATTTATTTGTATGACTTCCTGGAAGTGTGATTAAGGGGAGAATACATGCTCTTCTTTCCCTGTCCCTTCCTTCATGCTTATTGGAATGAGGCCTGACAGCTGGTGCTGCAGCAGCCATTCTGGACAGTGCAGTAGTAGAAGGCATGTGATGATGATGTGGAGCAAGAGGGTGGAAAGATCCTGGGTCACTGATGACTTTGTGAAGCTACCCTATCTGCCTTTTTATTAAAAAGAGAAATCAACTTTAAATTTATTTGATTCAGTCCACATTCACCAAGTTTGGCAATAAATCCAATGTCAACTACTTTGGGGGGCTCTTTCCTATCTCCTGGAATCATGCAAAAAAAAAAAAGAAAAAGAATAAAACCAACAACCCAGGTTCCCATTAAATATAAGCAGCAGAAAATCACAGTCAGAATCCGCTCTAGCTAGCATGGCAGCAGAGGCCTCCGGTCTTGTGGTAAGAGGACAAATCATGATGTCTGGAGCCAGCAGTGGCATTACTGGTGTCTCAACCACAGGAGATCTGTGGAGCAATGTGGCCATACTTTCTGGATATAGCCTTTAGGTCTGGACAGTATATATCCATCAATATATAGAGAGATCTCTGTATAGCTATATAGAAACAGACAGATACAGAGGGACAGAAAGATATTTTATTATAAGGAATTGGATCATGTGATTATGGAGTTGGTAAGTCCAAAATGTGTAGAGCCGATGCCCTAGTCTGACTGTCAAGTCTGGAAGTTGCTGTAAGGATCGGGAAGAGCTGATGTAGCAGCTCAACAAAGGCTGTCAGACAGAGACTCTCTCACTCAGTGAAGAGTCAGTCTTTTGTTCTAGTCAGGCCGTCAATGGACTGGATAAAACTCCTTCACATTAAAGATGGCAAATCTGCTTTACTCAGTCTAGTGATTTAAATATTAATGTCATCCAAAAACAGTCCTACAGAAACACCCAGAACAATGTTTGACCAAATATCTGGGAATATTGTGGCCCAGTCAAATCGACACTTAAAATTAACCATCACACTGACCAATATAAACAGCTCTCTGGGATTGGATTACTTACCCAGCTTCAATTCAAAGCACCAGCTTCCACCCCTGTCCCGTGTTAGGGTCTGCATCCCCACATAAACATTAGGCCACACGCCTCTCATAACCTTGATGCCAAAAACCTCTTTTCCTTTCTCCTCTGGGTCTCTCAGCTTAACATTCAGCTTCCCCTCTTTTAGTTGATGAATCCCCAAGCAGCAAAAAGCACAATACTGATTATTTCCATAATACCTCATCCATATTTCACACATAAAAACAGAATCTTACTATGCATGTTGTTTTATAGTCTGCTTTCTTAAGATATCTTAGATATTATCCTATGTCACCGTAAATGAAGCTACATATTTTTAAAGGCTATAGTTTTCCATTGTAGGAATGACCACGATTGTGCGAACTATTTCTTTATTGTTACACAGGAGGGTCATTTACAAGTTTTTCCACCATTAGAAATAGTGCTTTGATATGCACATGATTGTGTGTACTTGCCTGGATATGTATTTCTTGGCTTATGCATCAAAGTTCAGTTATGACACAGAAACTATACTAGTTATTTGAACACAGAAAATTTAACTTAAAGAATTGTTAAACACCCTAAATAGCCAAAGCAATTTGAGAAAGAACCAAATTGGAGGCATCACAGATCCTGATTTTAAACTACATTACAAATCTATAGTAAATTAAAACAGGATGGTACTGGCATAAAAACAGATACATAGATCAATGGAACAGAATAAAGAGGTCAGAAATAAACCCATGCATATATGCCCAATTAATTTACGTCAAAGGAGCCAAGGATATACAGTGGGGAAAGGACAGTCTCAAACAGTTTTGGGAAAACTGGACAACCACATGTAAAACAAGGAAACTGGGCCACCGTCTTACACCACACCATACACAAAAACTAACTCAAAATGAATTAAACACTTGAATGTAAGACCTGAAACTATAAAACTAGAAAAAAACATATGCATCAACTTCCTTGACATTGGTGTTGGTGATGATTATGGATTTGATACTAGAAGCAAAGTCAACAAAAGCAAAAATAAACAAGTGGGATATCATCAAACCAAAAAGCTTCTGCACAGCAAAGGAAACCTTTACAAAATGAAAAGGCAAACTGCTGAGTGGGAGAAAATATTTGCAAATCATATGTCTGATAAGGGCTAATATCCAAAATATACAAAGAACTCATACAACTCAATAGCAAAAAACTAAACAATCTGATTAAAATATGGGCAGAGGAACTGAACAGACATTGCAAAGAAGACATACAGATGGTCAACAGGTACATGAGAAGGTGCTCAACACCACAAATCAGGGACGTGAAAATCAAAACCACAATAAGATAGTACCTCACACCTGTTGGAATGGCTATTATCAAAAAGACAGGAAATAACAAGTGTTGGCAAGGACGTGGAGAAAGGGAATCCCTGTGCACTGTTGGTGGGAATGTAAGTTGGTATAGCTACTATGGAAAACAGTATGGAGGTTCCTCAAAAAATTAAAAAGAAATCAAGGTATTTCTCTAAAGGAAACAAAAACACTAACTTGAAAAGATATCTGTGCCTCTATATTTATAGCAGCATTATTAATAATAGCCAAGACATGGAAGCAACCTGTGTCCATCGATGTATGCTTGGTAAAGGAGATGTGGTATATATATACAATGGAATATTATTCAGCCATAAAAAAGTAACTCCTGCCATTTGCAACTACATAGGTGGAACTTGAGGGCATTATGCTAAGTGAATTAAGTCAAAGACAAAGACAAATACCACATGATCTCACTTATATGTGGAATCTTAAAAAAAAAAAAAACCCCACTCCCCCAAGAAAACTCAAAAGTGAACTCACAGACAGAGAACAGTGGTGGTTGCCAGAGGGAGGAGGGCTGGGGGTGGGTGAAATGGATGAAGGTGGTCAAAAGGTACAAACCTGCAGTTATAAAATAAACGTAAGTCATGGCAATCTAATATTTATACCATGGTCACTATAGTTAATAATACTGCATTGTATACTTGAAAGTTGCTAAGAAAGTAAACCTTGAATGTTCTCATCACAAGAAAGAATTTGTATCTATGTATGGTGATAAATGTTAACTAGATGTATTGTGGTGATTGTTTCACAATATATATAAATATCAAATCATTATGTTATACACATGAAATGAATATAATGTTATATATCAATTATATCTTAATTTAAAAAAAGGAATTGTAAACCAGGTCAGTTAGTCATTTATATCTATATTAAAAACTGCCTCCAAAACTTAGTGGCTTAAAATAAGCAGCTAGTATCTTACAGTTTCTATAGATGAGAAATTCAGAAGTGGTATAGCTGCAGGGTTCTGGTTCAGGGTGTCCCATGAAGTTGTGATCAAAACATCAGCAGGGCTGCATTCATCTGAAGGCCTGACTGGGGCTGGGGGATCCACTTCCAAGATAGTTCCTTTACATGACAGAGGCTTCAGTTTCTTACTGGCTGTTTGAAAGAAGCTTCAATTCCTCATTAGTGGTCCTCCCCTATAGGTTGCTTGAGTGTCCTCAACACATGGCAGTTAACTTCTCTCAGAGCATGTGACTCAAGAAGAAGAGCAAAGTGAAAGCCACTATGATTTTTTTTAACAAATATCTATTTAATAATATCAAACAATTAACAATCATCTCTAACAATTACACTATCATGTAACGTAAGTATTACATTTCAGATCCTTTTTTTTTTTTTGAGAGGGCATCTCTCATATTTATTGATCAAATGGTTGTTAACAACAATAAAATTCTGTATAGGGGAGTCAACGCTCAATGCACAATCATTAATCCATCTCAAGCCTAATTCTCATCAGTCTCCCATCTTCTGAAGCATAACGAACAAGTTCTTACATAGTGAACAAATTCTTACATAGTGAATAAGTTCTTACATGGTGAACAGTACAAGGGCAGTCATCACAGAAACTTTCGGTTTTGATCACGCATTATGAACTATAAACAATCAGGTCAAATATGAATATTCTTTTGATTTTTATACTTGATTTATATGTGGATCCCACATTTTTCCCTTTATTATTATTATTATTTTTATTTTTAATAAAATGCTGAAGTGGTAAGTAGATGCAAGATAAAGGTAGAACACATAGTTTAGTGTTGTAAGAGAGCAATTGTAGATGATCAGGTGTGTGCCTGTAGACTATGTGTTAATCCAAGCTAGACAAGGGCATTAAAACATCCACAGATGCAGAAGATTTCTCTCAAAACAGGGGGGGTGAGGTCCTAAGCTTCACCACTGTTGATCCCCAATTTCTCACCTGATGGCCCCCCTGCGACTGTGCCTGTCTTAGGTTGTTCCTCCCCTGAGGAATCTTACCTGTCTCTGGCTAACCAGTCATCTTCCGGGGCCATACAGGGAAATGTAAAGTTGATAAGTGAGAGAGAAGCCATATTGTTTGAAAAGGTTAGCTTTTTACTTCTTTGCAGATTTATGCCCTGTGGCTTCTATGCCCAGCACTTGTCTCGAGGTATCTTTACCACTTGGAGGAATTATGATACTCGGTAAATTCGATATGAGGCACGAATTCTATTTAAGGGTTGTAATTAGGAAGGAAGAAGAAAAGCTATAGAAGTAGCAGATGGAAGAAAACATGGGAGGATTGATTATTTCTTTGACATATCTTCTTGTAGAGTAACTTAAGCATGTATAGGTTTTAAACTACTAACTAAATTGCGCACATAGTTATATAACCAATGCAGATCTATAATTACCAGCCATCTCCAGTGAAGCCAAGAAAACCAGTGTATTTGTGAAAATTTGTCTATGATATGATGGATATTGTCCAACTGCAAGTAAACAGTCTGAGAGAAATCAGACAAATTAAAACAACGCCACTATGATTTTTATGAACCCCATTACTGTCACCATGTTCTATTCTTTAGAGGCAAGTCACTAAGCATAGCCTATACTCAAAAGGGGAATTCAGCTCTACCTCTTGAAGGGAGGGAATCAAATTTTGGACTATATTTTATATTAAAGGCACCATAGCAGGAGTTAAAAACCAAAAAGGAACACTAAGTACGATCTGGGGGAACAACAGCAACAGGGAGAGGCTGGAATTATTAGAACTAAGAAGTTTAGAGAAGGGGTTTCTGTGCAGCTGAAGCTTGGATCTTCCAAAAGACAGTAACCAGCGGGTGCTGATGTCTCTGAGCCCAGAGGAAGCTCCTACCGGGCTGGGACCCAAGCTACTGTGGAGGAGGTAGTGTTGCTCAGCTGTGGCTGTTGCTCTTGAGTGGGTACAATGAGGCTGGTTTTGTGAGTGTTAAAAAGAAAACTAGAAAACTGCATACTAGGATCAACTGAAAACTGAAATGAATGTCCCCTTCCAGGAAGGAAAAGACCTGTTGGAGAGACACTCCCAGGAATGGGAAGCAAGTAAGGAACAAGTCCCTTCTATCGCTCTCACGCGCCCCCTCCTGGCAGATTCTAGCAGGGAGGCCAGTAGCAAAACATAGCTATACATTCATTTATGTAATACCAATACAAACTCATTTAATAATAACAGGCATTATCGCGTGCTTACCATATGCCTCATGATGTTTTAAATCATGTAATATAACAACTCTAAGAAGTGTTATTCTATTGCCATTTTACAGATGAGAAAACTGAGGCACAGAAAAGTTAACTCGCTGAAGTCACCTAGGAAGTGGAGCCGATATTTGAACCTAGAGAGCTAGTTCTAGAAGCTGTGAGCTCAACCACTCTGCTAAACTGCCTTGAAAACATATTTAGTGGACATTATTACTGTACCAGGAGGTGGAATAAAATGTTGAACAAAAAAATAGACCCAGTCTTGGTCCTCAAGGAGCAGATAATCTGGTGGGGGAGACTTCTGATCAACTTACTACAAACCAAAGTAAAAGTGAAACTGAGCCTGAGACCCCAGAGAGGAACTGCATTGACCAAGAGAGCCATTTATTTAAAAAAAGAGAGAGAGAGAGGGTGTGACTCGGGAGGGCATGGGGCTGGGCTAATGAAGGGTCTCTAGGCCCAGAAGGAAGAGGCTTGTCTCTATCCTAAAAAACAATGGGAAACCACTCAGGGACTTGCAGCAAGGCATTGGAAGTGCGAAGGGTGGGCCAGACTGGATGCAGGGAACCTAGTCATGAGCTACTGTCTAAGTGGGAAATAATGGTGGTCGGGGAGATGGAGAGAATTAGAAGGCGTTGTAAGATTCTTAGGAGGTAATATTGTAAGGATATGGTGAGGAATTGGAGGTTGGGGAGTGGGCATGGAAGGAGAGGGAGAAATAAAGGGTGTATGTCTCCTTGAATAGTGTTGTCATCATTGAGTTGGAAGGAAAGCTGACGGGACCAATAGTTAAGCAGTAGAACAGATAATCTTGTCAATTGACTGGATATCAGCTGCTAAAGAAGATGGAGGGCTGTGTTTTCAAAGACATTACTTGATGTAACTGTGTTTGCCACTAGCCACACATGGCTGTTTAAACAAATTAAAATGAAAATAGAAAATCCAGTTCCTTGACTAGCTATATTAGAACTATTTAATAGCCACATGTGGCTAGCAGCTACCATACTGGACAGCACAGATATAAAACATTTTAATTGCTGCAGATGGACATTCCGATTGATAATGTTGTTCTAACAATCGGCATTTATTTGATGTTTTGCAGTAAACAAAGTCTGGTCATCTCCATCTTTGCCTTTAATCCAGTGTGATGTTGTCTTGGTTTTCTAAGAATTCATGACAGTGCTGTAAACACCAACATCTGCCATGTGCTGAGCTGTAAGGTGGTATCACTCAAAATGTGGACTGCGACTGGTATCCGTTCATAAACTTTTAGTACCTGCTCAAGACAATCTATGTACAGAAATGAGACTAAGCTTTCAGAAAGTTGTCTAGCAAACTGACATTGCCATAGCATTTTACTGTATTTTACAAAAGTTATCAGTCTGCAATGGAATGGAAATTTAAAATGTTGGTCCTTCATTACTGATGGTGGACTTGAGGCACCAACCAAGGCCTAAGGAGGAGCTGGACGTGGTTCCTGCCCTCAGAGCTCAGGTAATGATAGAAGGAGCCAGAGTTAATTAAGGTCTATTTGAGTTGCACAAACATTGACATTCAAACTTGATATACATCTGAAAATGACTCAAAAACACATACGGACATTCATTCACTCATTTATTCATCTAGTATTGACTGAATGCCTACTATGTGCCAAGCACTGTACTAAGCAAAAGGAGACACTAGTGAACAAAACAGACAAGGCCCTCACCCTTCTGAGCTCACATCCAGTAAGACAGACTATAAGCAAGTTCACCAAATAAAAATAATGATCTCAAAGAGTACTAAGTTCTGTGAGGGAAATAAAAAAGGGATGGGATAGCCACTGCAAGACAGGGTCCACTCATTTATGGGGTGGTCAGGGAAGGACTCTCCAGGAAGATGCCATTTGAGCTGAAAATGGGAAAGAGCCAGTCATGAGCTGAATGAAAGGAACAGCATTCCAGGTAGAGTCAGCACAAAGGTCTGAAGGTGGGAGTGCATTGACTTGTGTGAGTCATAAAAGGCCAACTGGCTAAATGTAGGGAACATGGCGCAGAGTAGTAGAAGCTATAGGGGTAGGCAGAGGCTAGATCATGTTGCCCATATGAAGGAGTCAGGATTTTATTCTAAGTGCATTGTAGTGTTTAACCAGGGACCAAGGCAACATGATTTAAAAAAAAAAAATTTATTAAGGTATTATTGACATGATTTGGTTTTTAAAAGATCTCCCTGTTATGTGGAGAATGGATTGGAGGGAGCCAAGGGTAGAATCAGGGAGACAAGTGGGAGGCTGTTGTAGACATCCAGTTGAGAGAAGATGGTGAGCTGAACTAGGTGGTGGCAGCAGAGGTGAAGAGAAGTGTAGAGAAGGTGAATTACAGGGAGCGCCTGCTGTCCATCGACTGGAACAAGGGCTTTCACTTGGGATGACCGGATGGACTCCAGGAGGCTGATGAGGCCCTTGTAATTGTATCAAAAAAATTGTGTTTATGTGCTTATAAGAGGGGTTTTGTGTTTATGAGAGGTATACCTTCCATTAGGATCTTTAGTTAAAGAAATAACAGCTAGGAAATAACAGTCAATATGGTGGTAGGTGTTCTTCATTCACAAGCCTCTGTGACTGAACCCAGGGTATGAAACTTTCCACCATCACAAATACCATTAAAAGACATCAAGGCTCTAATAAAAAACAAAATGGAAAATAATAAGTGTTGGCAGGGATGTGGAGAAAGTGGAACCTTTATACATTACTAGTGGGACATGTAAAATGATGCAGCCACTCTGGAAAATAGTTTGGTGGTTCCTCAAAAAGCTAGAAATAGAATTGTATCACCCAGCAATTACACTTTTAGGTATATACCCAAAATAACTGAAAACAGGGACTCACATATATCCTTGTATGTCAATGTTCATAGCAGCATTATTCACAACAGGCAAAAGGCGGAAACAACCCAAGTGCCCATCAACAGATGAATGGATAAACAAAATATGGTGTATATGTACAACAGAACATTAGTCAGCCATAAAGAAGTTCTGATACACACAACATGCATGAAGCTTGAAAACATTTATGCTAAGTTAAATAAGCCAAACACAAAAGGACAAACATTGTATAATCTAGAATAGGCAAATTCACAGAAACAAAAAGTAGATGAGAGGTTCCCAAGGACTGGGGAGGCAAGAGAACAGGGGTTATCATTTAATGGTTATACAGTTTCTGTTCCAACTTATGAAAAAGTTTTGAAACATGTAATAGTGATGGTTGTACAACATTGTGAATGTAATTAATGCCACTGAACTGTACACTCAAAAATTGTTAAAATCACACACACAACGACTGAACCTACCTTTGCAGTACAAATTACAACATTATTGCAAGCAGAAAGTGCTGATAGGGGAAGAGGAAATAGGTATAAAGGAGGATGGATAGTCCAGGAGGACTACTTGTAGGAGGTAATGTTGGGAAAAGTTGCTTAGAGGAGATAATCATGAGTTGTGTTTAAGAGTAAGATTTTCACAAGAAGAAACGAGATGAAAAGTTCCTGGTGAACTCTCAAGCCAACTGCCCGGGGTTGTAATCTTCGCTTTGTTATTAACCACTTCTATGCCTCAATCTCCTAATCTGTAAACTGGCAATAATAATGTATCTTCTGCTACAGTTGCTGTGAGGATTAAATTAATTAATATATGTGAAAGTATTTAGATCAGTACTTGGCGCATAGCAAATATTATGTAAGTGTTAGCTATTCTTATTTTTGTTTTTTTTTCTGAAAATGTTAATTGTAAAAAAAACATAAGAAAATAAAAAGCTCTTAAAATGCTACTACCCAATGGCAATCATAGCTAACCATCTATTGTTATTTTCTTCCACAGTTTCTTGTACCTAAATACGCACACACAAGAGTTTATCAACGCACCTCTTTAGACTTTCTCCCTCGGCAACACGAACATTCTTACAACCTTCCCACTGCTTTCTGACCGCGAAGATGAAGGAATTTGACTAAACTAAAGTCCCGCCCCTTGATAGCGTCACACGAAACCACGCCCCAGATTGCCTCAGGCGCTTCTTAGAGTTCGAGAGCGTGGGCGGCAGGCGCTTCCGCAGAACGGAAGTGATGTAAATACATGCGCGGTGACGACGAGGAGATCGCGGAGAAGTAATGGCAGGGCTGAGCGCAGGCCTAGTGTCCGGAAGTGGCTGCTGCGGCAACGTGTTCCAGGAGTTGGGCTTAATCGGGACGATAGGCGAAGATGACGACGTGCCGGTGGAGTCCGAGTCTGACTCCGGAGACGAGGAGGAGGAGGTATGAGCCGATAGGGGTTCAGGAGCGCGGCGGTGGACCGATTTCCCTGTCTCCTTTCCGCGTGATTCTTCAGGCCCCTGTCTGCAACTCCCAGCATCCCTGTCAGGCATGTTAAGTGTTCGTTGGAAGAGTTTCACCGGGGCCCCAAGATCGTCCTGAGTAGCTCGCCACTAGCTTTTCCTCATCTTCACACCTGTGGCCGTGGCATTCCGTGTCGCTTTGGAGAACTCAACACCCATTCACTGAACTGATATGTAATCCAGGCGCTGTGTAATAGAAATCCAGAGGTGAAGCCAGCCCTGGTTCCTGCTCAGGGAGCCACGGTTATGCATTCGTTCGTTAAGCCAGTATTTATTGAATACTTAATATGTGTTGCACTTAATTTTGAGCTTTCAGAACATAGCAATGAACAAGATAGGTAAGAACACCACTCTCACGAAGCTTAAATTGGGGTGGGGGGTTACAGACATTACGCAGTATGGCAGTTAAAAAAGGAACAGTGTCATGGAAAAGGTGCTACCCCTTCAAACATACAGCTCTGGTGTTCTCCCCTCTGTGGCCTTGGCTGCTTACTGACATCACCAATGGCCTCATCAAATTCAGCTTCTCTGAAGTTCAGTTCTGAACTCCCTCATCCCCCCAGCCTGCTCGGTTTCTACCCAGTAACCCTGGAATCATCTTTGACAGCTTCTTCCTCTACACCCCCACTGTTCTGCAAGCTAGCTCAAGAATCTCTATCTTCACCCTCTCTCTCCACCTAAAAACTCTCCCACTGTGGTTCAGGCCACTTCCATCTTGCTCCTGGATACCTAAATCCTAACATACATCCTCTCCAGCTCTGTCTCCTGCCCCCACTAATGTATTTTCCACTTAGCTACCAGAATGCAGTGGTCATTTCTTGAATGGAAAACCATCATAAAAAAGGACTGAAGCCAGTATGACAAATGATAATGCAAAACTGCAAGTATGGCATGCTATACAACTATGGGTAGCTAAACTATGTACCTAAGAAATGATATGCAGTCATTACTAATAATAAAGTTTAGGGTGAGAGGTCTTTTGAAATCATTTAACTCAAGTTAAGAAAAAAAGAGCAGTATAATAAGGGTGGGGAAGAAGAAAGGAGGTATTATGATTAGCATGTGTAATGTGGGGGGTGGGGGAAAGGGGAGGACTGTGTAACACAGAGAAGACAAGTAGTGATTCTACAACATCTTACTACGCTGGTGGACAGTGACTGTAACGGAGTTTGTCAGGGGGACTTGGTGAAGGGGAGAGCCTAGTAAACATAATGTTCTTCATGTAATTGTAGATTAATGATAACAAACAAGCAAAAAGGAGCAGTATAGCACTTTGTAAATCTCAGGGTATTTTCTCCTGTTTATCCTCCTGAAGCCATAGTTCAACCAGTCCTCCTCCCTTTCCAATTTCCAAATATACGGGTTTTTAAAGTTATCTTTTTGTTACTGTTCTAACTTAACTGAATTTTCATAAGAGAACAGAGTGTATAATACTGATTCTTTGAAACTTATTGAAGATTTGCTTAAAGGCCTATGACATCAGTTTTTGCAGCTATTCCATGTGTGCTCAGAAAGAATGCACACTCTATGTTCATTGGAATGAAGCTTATTAATTGTGCTATTCAGATTTTCTACAGACTTAGTCCTATTTTGTCTGCTTGATCTGTCAGTTACTGAGAGAGGTGTGTGAAAATCTCCCATGACAATTTTAGATTGTTCAGTTTCTTCTTGTCATCTTGACAATTTGTCTTGTATATTTCTCTTATGTGGTAACTTCATTTTCTAGTCCCATAGTCACCCTGCTTCTCCCTCTTCCCAGGGGCCTATTGTGCTGGGCAGAAAGCAGAAAGCCTTGCAGAAGAACCGCAGTGC